>NW_027362832.1:3630000-6030000 GCF_046119375.1 Phyllobates terribilis
ATTATAGCTCTCAAAATATGGTGATGCAAAAACTAGATTTTGCAAAAAAAGCGTATTTTAGTGTGTGACAGCTGTCAGTCATAAAAACCCGATATAAATCTGGTATCTCTGTAATCGCACCGACCCAAAGAATAAAGTAATCTCATCACTTATACCGCACGAGGAACGGCGTAAAAAATAAATAAAACCAATTCTTCACCTGCTACTGATTTGTTTATTATGTCTCCCAAAGATCCCAGTAAGGCTCTGCTCACATTTATCCTGTGCTCTGCGCTGAGCACTTACACCAGAGTTTCCGTGTAAATCTCTGAAATACGTGATTCAGCTGGAACCCATGATGGAAGATTCCCTGTAATGAGGCAGATATAGGCCACTGTGGACGCCGTCTAGCCTGGGATCCCACGGTGTCATTTGTTTTAGGCGTGCATAAAAGTGCGGTTGGCCACAGTTTTGTGCACTTCTGAAAAAAAGGACACCGCTAAACAGAGGCCAGACGGAGTCCAGAGTAACTCTGCTGCCTCATTATAGTGAATGGATCCTGCAGGGGTTTCATCTGAATTACATCACTTGGAAATTTAGATGGAAACCCCGATGTAAGTGCTCAGCCTAGAGCGCCGGATAAATGTTACGTAAAATGTTCCCAATAAAAGCTTCAACTCAGTCCTCAAAAAAAGCTAGTCCCCACTCAGGTCCGTCATCTGTTAAAAATATAAGGGACTTCCAAGTTACTGGTAGCAGAAAGGCTCTGGAAAAGCAAAATGACCCTTGCCCCCCTAAAGAAATTCAGAAAATTTCGTGCTCCCAAATCCAAATGCCTATTCTACAATAATTTGTTCTCCAATTGTCAAATAGCGCTCCGTCCCCCCCAGATCTCGCCGTACGGCTGAGCGGTACGATACAGCCACATATGGGGTATTGCCACTTTTAGAAGAAATTGTGTGACACATTTTGGCACCATTTTTACCCATTGCCCTGTGTGAAAATGTAAAATCTGAGGGTAAAACATTTTTTTGTGGTAAAAATATAATTATGCTTTTTTCACTGCCCAATGGTATAAATTTAAAAATTAAAAAAATACTCACTACTTCCCTAGATGAATTCCTTGAGAGGTGTAGTTTACAAAATGGGGTCACTTGTGGGGGTTTCTGCTGTTTTGGCATGTCAGCGACTCTTCAAATGTGACATGGTGTCTGCTGCCTATCCCAGCCAACATAGCGCTCCTTTCTCTTCCGAACCCTGCCGTACACCAAAGCAGTGGTTTTCCCCCACATATGGGGTATCGGCGTACTCAGGAGAAATTGCACAACAAATTTCATGGTGCAATTTATCCTGTTACCCTTATGATAATGCAAAATTAGGGAATGAAAAACATTTTTTATGGGAAAAATGTGAAAATTTTATTTTTACGGCTCAATATTATAAACTTCTGTGAAGCAGCTGGGGGTGCAAGGTGCTCACCACACATCTAGATAAGTTCCCTAAGGGGTCTAGTTTCCAAAATGGTGGCACTTGTGGGGGGTTTCCACTGTTTAGGCACATTAGGGGCTCCCCAAATGCGACATGGCGTCTGCTAATTATTCAAACAAATTTTACATTCAAAAAGTCAAATGGCGCTCCTTCCCTTTCAAACCCTGCCATGCGCCCAAACAGTAATTTGCCTCAACATATGGGGTATCAGCGTGTTCAGGAGAAATTTCACAACAAATTTCATGGTGCAATTTATCCTATTACCCTTATGATAATGCAAAATTAAGGGATGAAAAACGGTTTTGTGGGAAAAATGTGAAAATTTTATTTTTACAGCTCAATATTATAAACTTCTGTGAAGCACCTTGGGGTTCAAGGTGCTCACCACACATCTAGATAAGTTGCCTAAGGTGTCTAGTTTCCAAAATGGTGTCACTTGTGGGGGGTTTCCACTGTTTAGGCACATCAGGAGCTCTCCAAACGCAACATGGCGTCTGCTAATTATTCCGACAAATTTTACATTCAAAAAGTCAAATGGCGCTCCTTCCATTTCAAACCCTGCCATGTGCCCAAACAGTAAATTGCCTCCACATATGGGGTATCGGCGTGTTCAGGAGAAATTGCACAACAAATTTCATGGTGCAATTTATCCTATTACCCTTATGATAATGCAAAATTAAGGGATGAAAAACGGTTTTGTGGGAAAAATGTGAAAATTTTATTTTTACAGCTCAATATTATAAACTTCTGTGAAGCACCTTGGGGTTCAAGGTGCTCACCACACATCTAGATAAGTTCCCTAAGGGGTCTAGTTTCCAAAATGGTGTCACTTGTGGGGGATTTCCACTGTTTAGGCACATCAGGAGCTCTCCAAACGCAACATGGCGTCTGCTAATTATTCCGACAAATTTTACATTCAAAAAGTCAAATGGCGCTCCTTCCCTTTCAAACCCTGCCATGTGCCCAAACAGTAAATTGCCTCCACATATGGGGTATCGGCGTGTTCAGGAGAAATTGCACAACAAATTTCATGGTGCAATTTATCCTATTACCCTTATGATAATGCAAAATTAAGGGATGAAAAACGGTTTTGTGGGAAAAATGTGAAAATTTTATTTTTACAGCTCAATATTATAAACTTCTGTGAAGCACCTTGGGGTTCAAGGTGCTCACCACACATCTAGATAAGTTCCCTAAGGGGTCTAGTTTCCAAAATGGTGTCACTTGTGGGGGGTTTCCACTGTTTAGGCACATCAGGAGCTCTCCAAACGCAACATGGCGTCTGCTAATTATTCCGACAAATTTTACATTCAAAAAGTCAAATGGCGCTCCTTCCCTTTCAAACCCTGCCATGTGCCCAAACAGTAAATTGCCTTCACATATGGGGTATCGGCGTGTTCAGGAGAAATTGCACAACAAATTTCATGGTGCAATTTATCCTATTACCCTTATGATAATGCAAAATTAAGGGATGAAAAACGGTTTTGTGGGAAAAATGTGAAAATTTTATTTTTACAGCTCAATATTATAAACTTCTGTGAAGCACCTTGGGGTTCAAGGTGCTCACCACACATCTAGATAAGTTCCCTAAGGGGTCTAGTTTCCAAAATGGTGTCACTTGTGGGGGTTTCCACTGTTTAGGCACATCAGGAGCTCTCCAAACGCAACATGGCGTCTGCTAATTATTCCGACAAATTTTACATTCAAAAAGTCAAATGGCGCTCCTTCCCTTTCAAACCCTGCCATGTGCCCAAACAGTAAATTGCCTCCACATATGGGGTATCGGCGTGTTCAGGAGAAATTGCACAACAAATTTCATGGTGCAATTTATCCTATTACCCTTATGATAATGCAAAATTAAGGGATGAAAAACGGTTTTGTGGGAAAAATGTGAAAATTTTATTTTTACAGCTCAATATTATAAACTTCTGTGAAGCACCTTGGGGTTCAAGGTGCTCACCACACATCTAGATAAGTTCCCTAAGGGGTCTAGTTTCCAAAATGGTGTCACTTGTGGGGGGTTTCCACTGTTTAGGCACATCAGGAGCTCTCCAATTGCAACATGGCGTCTGCTAATTATTCAGACAAATTTTACATTCAAAAAGTCTAATGGCGCTCCTTCCCTTCCGAACCCTGCAGTGAGCCCAAACAGTGGTTTTCCCTCACATATGGGGTATCAGCACGCTCAAGAGAAATTGCACAAAAAAATTTGGGGTCCATTTTTTCCTGTTACCCCTGTGAAAATAAAAAAAATTGGGTCTAAAATAACATTTTTGTGAAAAAAGTTAAATGTTAATTTTTTTCTTCCACATTCCAAAAATTCCTGTGAAGCACCTGAAGGGTTAATAAAGTTCTTGAATGTGGTTTTGAGCACCTTGAGGGGTGCAGTTTTTAGAATGGTGTCACTTTTAGGTATTTTCTGTCATAAAGACCCCTCAAAGTGACTTCAAATATGATGTGGTCCCTAAAAAAATGTTTTTGTAAATTTTGTTGGAAAAATGAGAAATCGCTGGTCAACTTTTAACCCTTATAGCTCCCTAACAAAAAAAAATTTTGGTTCCAAAATTGTGCTGATGTAAAGTAGACATGTGGGAAATGTTATTTATTAACTATTTTGTGTGACATATCTCTCTGATTTAAGGGTATGATAATTCAAAGTTTGAAAATTGCAAAATTTTCAAAATTTTCACCAAATTTCTGATTTTTTTCACAAATAAACGCAAGTTATATCGAAGAAATTTTACCACTATCATGAAGTACAATATGTAATGAAAAAACATTCTCAGAATCAGGGGAATACGTTGAAGCGTTCCAGAGTAATTACTTCATAAACTGACAGTGGTCAGAATTGAAAAAATTGGCCCGGTCACGAAGGCAAAAACAGGCTCTGGCGCGAAGTGGTTAAGATAGGGCAAATGTCAGTGAGCGTTCCGATTTCAGTTCCAGAACGATTCGCCCAATGAGTCCTTGATATTTAGTCGTTTTCAGCCAATTTTCTGGATTTTTGAAAATTTCACTTTTTTGTGAAAATATCCACTAAATGAGGGAATAATATGTGTGAGGGTACCCCAGGAGAGTTCCAAATGTGTGTGGGTAGAATATATATCCCACGAGGGTAAAATTTAAAAAAGTTGAAAATAAAAATTTTTTCGACTTAGACATTTTTCCGGCGTTTATCAGACTATCAGATAGGGCAAATGTCAGTGAGCGTTTCGATTTCAGTTCCAGAGCGATTCGCCCAATGAGTCCTTGATATTTAGTTGTTTTCAGCCAATTTTCTGGATTTTTGAAAATTTCTTTTTTTTGTGAAAATATCCACTAAATGAGTGAATAATATGTGTGAGGGTACCCCAGGAGAGTTCGAAATGTGTGTGGATAGAATATTTATCCCAAGGGGGTAAAATAGAAAAAAGTTGAAAAAATTTTTTTTTGGACTTAGTCATTTTTCCGGCGTCTATCAGACTTTCAGATAGGGCAAATGTCAGTGAGCGTTCTGATTTCAGTTCCAGAGCGATTCGCCCAATGAGTCCTTGATATTTAGTCGTTTTCAGCCAATATTTTGGATTTTTGAAAAATTCACTTTTTTGTGAAAATATCCACTAAATGAGGGAATAATATGTGTGACGGTACCCCACGACAGTTCCAAATGTGTGTGGGTAAAATATATATCCCACGGGGGTAAAATTGAAAAAAGTTGAAAAAAAAATTTTTTTGGACTTAGTAATTTTTCTGGCGTTTATCAGACTTTCAGATAGGGCAAATGTCAGTGAGCATTCTGATTTCAGTTCCAGAGCGATTCGCCCAATGAGTCCTTGACATTTAGTCGTTTTCAGCCAATATTTTGGATTTTTGAAAATTTCACTTTTTCGTGAAAATATCCACTAAATGAGGGAATAATATGTGTGAGGGTACCCCAGGAGAGTTCCAAATGTGTGTGGGTAGAATATATATCCCACGAGGGTAAAATTTAAAAAAGTTGAAAATAAAAATTTTTTCGACTTAGACATTTTTCCGGCGTTTATCAGACTATCAGATAGGGCAAATGTCAGTGAGCGTTTCGATTTCAGTTCCAGAGCGATTCGCCCAATGAGTCCTTGATATTTAGTTGTTTTCAGCCAATTTTCTGGATTTTTGAAAATTTCTTTTTTTTGTGAAAATATCCACTAAATGAGTGAATAATATGTGTGAGGGTACCCCAGGAGAGTTCCAAATGTGTGTGGATAGAATATTTATCCCAAGGGGGTAAAATAGAAAAAAGTTGAAAAAATTTTTTTTTGGACTTAGTCATTTTTCCGGCGTCTATCAGACTTTCAGATAGGGCAAATGTCAGTGAGCGTTCTGATTTCAGTTCCAGAGCGATTCGCCCAATGAGTCCTTGATATTTAGTCGTTTTCAGCCAATATTTTGGATTTTTGAAAAATTCACTTTTTTGTGAAAATATCCACTAAATGAGGGAATAATATGTGTGAGGGTACCCCACGACAGTTCCAAATGTGTGTGGGTAAAATATATATCCCACGGGGGTAAAATTGAAAAAAGTTGAAAAAAAAATTTTTTTGGACTTAGTAATTTTTCTGGCGTTTATCAGACTTTCAGATAGGGCAAATGTCAGTGAGCATTCTGATTTCAGTTCCAGAGCGATTCGCCCAATGAGTCCTTGACATTTAGTCGTTTTCAGCCAATATTTTGGATTTTTGAAAATTTCACTTTTTCGTGAAAATATCCACTAAATGAGGGAATAATATGTGTGAGGGTACCCCAGGAGAGCTCCAAATGTGTGTGGGTTGAATATATATCCCACAGGGGTAAAATTGAAAAAAGTTGAAAAATATTTTTTTTTGGACTTAGTCTTTTTTCCAGCGTTTATCAGACTTTCAGATAGGGCAAATGTCAGTGAGCGTTCCGATTTCAGTTCCAGAGCGATTCGCCCAATGAGTCCTTGATATTTAGTCAGTTTCAGAATATTTGCTGGATTTTTGAAAATTTCACTTTTTTGTGAAAATATCCACTAAATGAGGGAATAATATGTGTGAGTTTAGCCCAGGAGTGTTCCAAATGTGTGTGGGTAGAATATATATCCCACGGGGGTAAAATTGAAAAAAGTTGAAAAAATTTTTTTTGCCATTTTTCCGGCGTTTATCAGACTTTAAGATAGGGCAAATGTCAGTGAGCGTTCCGATTTCAGTTCCAGAACGATTCGCCCAATGAGTCCTTGATATTTAGTCGTTTTCAGCCAATATTTTGGATTTTTGAAAATTTCACTTTTTTGTGAAAATATCCACTAAATGAGGGAATAATATGTGTGAGGGTACCCCAGGAGTGTTCCAAATGTGTGTGGGTAGAATATATATCCCACGGGGGTAAAATTGAAAAAAGTTGAAAAAATGTTTTTTTTGGACTTAGTCATTTTCCCGGTGTTTATCAGACTTTCAGATAGGCAAATGTCAGTGAGCGTTCCGATTTCAGTTCCAGAGCGATTCGCCTAATGAGCCCTTGATATTTAGTCATTTTCAGCCAATTTTCTGGATTTTTGAAAAATTCACTTTTTTGTGAAAATATCCACTAAATGAGGGAATAATATGTGTGAGGGTACCCCACGAGAGTTCCAAATGTGTGTGGGTAAAATATATATCCCACGGGGGAAAATTGAAAAAAGTTGAAAAAAAATTTTTTTTGGACTTAGTAATTTTTCTGGCGTTTATCAGACTTTCAGATAGGGCAAATGTCAGTGAGCGTTCCGATTTCAGTTCCAGAGCGATTCGCCCAATGAGTCCTTGACATTTAGTTGTTTTCAGCCAATATTTTGGATTTTTGAAAATTTCACTTTTTTGTGAAAATATCCACTAAATGAGGGAATAATATGTGTGAGGGTACCCCAGGAGAGGTCCAAATGTGTGTGGGTTGAATATATATCCCACAGGGGTAAAATTGAAAAAAGTTGAAAAATATTTTTTTTTGGACTTAGTCATTTTTCCGTCGTTTATCAGACTTTCAGATAGGGCAAATGTCAGTGAGCGTTCCGATTTCAGTTCCAGAGCGATTCGCCCAATGAGTCCTTGATATTTAGTCGTTTTCAGCCAATTTTCTGGATTTTTGGAAAAGTCACTTTTTTGTGAAAATATCCACTAAATGAGGGAATAATATGTGTGAGGGTACCCCACGAGAGTTCCAAATGTGTGTGGGTAGAATATATATCCCACGGGGGTAAAATTGAAAAAAGTTGAAAAAAAAAATTTTTTTGGACTTAGTCATTTTTGCGGCGTTTATCGGACTTTCAGATAGGGCAAATGTCAGTGAGCGTTCCGATTTCAGTTCCAGAGCGATTCGCCCAATGAGTCCTTGATATTTAGTCGTTTTCAGCCAATTTTCAGGATTTTTGGAAAATTCACTTTTTTGTGAAAATATCCACTAAATGAGGGAATAATATGTGTGAGGGTACCCCACGAGAGTTCCAAATGTGTGTGGGTAAAATATATATCCCACGGGGGTAAAATTGAAAAAAGTTGAAAAAAAAATTTTTTTGGACTAAGTAATTTTTCTGGCGTTTATCAGACTTTCAAATAGGGCAAATGTCAGTGAGCATTCCGATTTCAGTTCCAGAGCGATTCGCCCAATGAGTCCTTGACATTTAGTCGTTTTCAGCCAATATTTTGGATTTTTGAAAATTTCACTTTTTTGTGAAAATATCCACTAAATGAGGGAATAATATGTGTGAGGGTACCCCAGGAGATTTCCAAATGTGTGTGGGTTGAATATATATCCCACAGGGGTAAAATTGAAAAAAGTTGAAAAATATTTTTTTTTGGACTTAGTCATTTTTCCGTCGTTTATCAGACTTTCAGATAGGGCAAATGTCAGTGAGCGTTCCGATTTCAGTTCCAGAGCGATTTGCCCAATGAGTCCTTGATATTTAGTCATTTTCAGCCAATTTTCTGAATTTTTGAAAATTTCACTTTTTTGTGAAAATATCCACTAAATGAGGGAATAATATGTGTGAGGGTAGTTCAGGAGAGTTCAAAATGTGTGTGGGTAGAATATATATCCCACGGGGGTAAAATTGAAAAAAGTTGAAAAAAAAAATTTTTTGGACTTAGTCATTTTTGCGGCGTTTATTGGACTTTCAGATAGGGCAAATGTCAGTGAGTGTTCCAATTTCAGTTCCAGAGCGATTCGCCCAATGAGTCCTTGATATTTAGTCATTTTCAGCCAATTTTCTGGATTTTTGAAAATTTCACTTTTTTGTGAAAATATCCACTAAATGAGGGAATAATATGTGTGAGGGTAGTTCAGGAGAGTTAAAAATGTGTGTGGGTAGAATATATATCCCACGGGGGTAAAATTGAAAAAAGTTGAAAAAAAAAATTTTTTTGACTTAGCCATTTTTCCGGCGTTTATCGGACTTTCAGATAGGGCAAATGTCAGTGAGCGTTCCAACTTCAGTTCCAGAGCGATTCGCCCAATGAGTCCTTGATATTTAGTCGTTTTCAGCCAATTTTCTGGATTGTTGAAAAATTCACTTTTTTGTGAAAATATCCACTAAATGAGGGAATAATATGTGTGAGGGTACCCCAGGAGAGTTCCAAATGTGTGTGGGTAAAATATATATCCCACGGGGGTAAAATTTAAAAAAGTTGAAAAAAATAATTTTTTGGACTTAGCCATTTTTCCGGTGTTTATCAGACTTTCAGATAGGGCAAATGGCAGTGAGCGTTCCGATTTCAGTTCCAGAGCGATTCGCCCAATGAGTCCTTGATATTTAGTCGTTTTCAGCCAATATTTTGGATTTTTGAAAATTTCACTTTTTTGTGAAAATATCCACTAAATGAGGGAATAATATGTGTGAGGGTACCCCAGGAGAGTTCCAAATGTGTGTGGGTAAAATATATATCCCACGGGAGTAAAATTGAAAAAAGTTGAAAAAAAAATTTTTTTGGACTTAGTAATTTTTCCGGCGTTTATCAGACTTTCAGATAGGGCAAATGTTAGTGAGCGTTCCGATTTCAGTTCCAGAGCGATTCGCCCAATGAATCCTTGATATTTAGTCGTTTTCAGCCAATTTTCTGGATTTTTGAAAAATTCACTTTTTTGTGAAAATATCCACTAAATGAAGGAATAATATGTGTGAGGGTACCCCAGGAGAGTTCCAAATGTGTGTGGGTAAAATATATATCCCACGGGGGTAACATTTAAAAAAGTTTAAAAAAAATATTTTTTGGACTTAGCCATTTTTCCGGCGTTTATCAGACTTTCAGATAGGGCAAATGTGAGTGAGCGTTCCGATTTCAGTTCCAGAGCGATTTGCCCAATGAGTCCTTGATATTTAGTCGTTTTCAGCCAATATTTTGGATTTTTGAAAATTTCACTTTTTTGTGAAAATATCCACTAAATGAGGGAATAATATGTGTGAGGGTAGTTCAGGAGAGTTCAAAATGTGTGTGGGTAGAATATATATCCCACGGGGGTAAAATTGAAAAAAGTTGAAAAAATTTTTTTTTTGGACTTAGTCATTTTCCCGGTGTTTATCAGACTTTCAGATAGGCAAATGTCAGTGAGCGTTCCGATTTCAGTTCCAGAGCGATTCGCCTAATGAGTCCTTGATATTTAGTCATTTTCAGCCAATTTTCTGGATTTTTGAAAATTTCACTTTTTTGTGAAAATATCCACTAAATGAGGGAATAATATGTGTGAGGGTAGTTCAGGAGAGTTAAAAATGTGTGTGGGTAGAATATATATCCCACGGGGGTAAAATTGAAAAAAGTTGAAAAAAAAAATTTTTTTGACTTAGCCATTTTTCCGGCGTTTATCGGACTTTCAGATAGGGCAAATGTCAGTGAGCGTTCCAATTTCAGTTCCAGAGCGATTCGCCCAATGAGTCCTTGATATTTAGTCGTTTTCAGCCAATTTTCTGGATTGTTGAAAAATTCACTTTTTTGTGAAAATATCCACTAAATGAGGGAATAATATGTGTGAGGGTACCCCAGGAGAGTTCCAAATGTGTGTGGGTAAAATATATATCCCACGGGGGTAAAATTTAAAAAAGTTGAAAAAAATAATTTTTTGGACTTAGCCATTTTTCCGGTGTTTATCAGACTTTCAGATAGGGCAAATGGCAGTGAGCGTTCCGATTTCAGTTCCAGAGCGATTCGCCCAATGAGTCCTTGATATTTAGTCGTTTTCAGCCAATATTTTGGATTTTTGAAAATTTCACTTTTTTGTGAAAATATCCACTAAATGAGGGAATAATATGTGTGAGGGTACCCCAGGAGAGTTCCAAATGTGTGTGGGTAAAATATATATCCCACGGGAGTAAAATTGAAAAAAGTTGAAAAAAAAATTTTTTTGGACTTAGTAATTTTTCCGGCGTTTATCAGACTTTCAGATAGGGCAAATGTTAGTGAGCGTTCCGATTTCAGTTCCAGAGCGATTCGCCCAATGAATCCTTGATATTTAGTCGTTTTCAGCCAATTTTCTGGATTTTTGAAAAATTCACTTTTTTGTGAAAATATCCACTAAATGAAGGAATAATATGTGTGAGGGTAGTTCAGGAGAGTTCAAAATGTGTGTGGGTAGAATATATATCCCACGGGGGTAAAATTGAAAAAAGTTGAAAAAATTTTTTTTTTGGACTTAGTCATTTTCCCGGTGTTTATCAGACTTTCAGATAGGCAAATGTCAGTGAGCGTTCCGATTTCAGTTCCAGAGCGATTCGCCTAATGAGTCCTTGATATTTAGTCATTTTCAGCCAATTTTCTGGATTTTTGAAAAATTCACTTTTTTGTGAAAATATCCACTAAATGAGGGAATAATATGTGTGAGGGTACCCCACGAGAGTTCCAAATGTGTGTGGGTAAAATATATATCCCACGGGGGTAAAATTGAAAAAAGTTGAAAAAAAAATTTTTTTGGACTTAGTAATTTTTCTGGCGTTTATCAGACTTTCAGATAGGGCAAATGTCAGTGAGCGTTCCGATTTCAGTTCCAGAGCGATTCGCCCAATGAGTCCTTGACATTTAGTCGTTTTCAGCCAATATTTTGGATTTTTGAAAATTTCACTTTTTTGTGAAAATATCCACTAAATGAGGGAATAATATGTGTGAGGGTACCCCAGGAGATTTCCAAATGTGTGTGGGTTGAATATATATCCCACAGGGGTAAAATTGAAAAAAGTTGAAAAATATTTTTTTTTGGACTTAGTCATTTTTCCGTCGTTTATCAGACTTTCAGATAGGGCAAATGTCAGTGAGCGTTCCGATTTCAGTTCCAGAGCGATTTGCCCAATGAGTCCTTGATATTTAGTCATTTTCAGCCAATTTTCTGAATTTTTGAAAATTTCACTTTTTTGTGAAAATATCCACTAAATGAGGGAATAATATGTGTGAGGGTAGTTCAGGAGAGTTCAAAATGTGTGTGGGTAGAATATATATCCCACGGGGGTAAAATTGAAAAAAGTTGAAAAAAAAAATTTTTTGGACTTAGTCATTTTTGCGGCGTTTATTGGACTTTCAGATAGGGCAAATGTCAGTGAGTGTTCCAATTTCAGTTCCAGAGCGATTCGCCCAATGAGTCCTTGATATTTAGTCATTTTCAGCCAATTTTCTGGATTTTTGAAAATTTCACTTTTTTGTGAAAATATCCACTAAATGAGGGAATAATATGTGTGAGGGTAGTTCAGGAGAGTTAAAAATGTGTGTGGGTAGAATATATATCCCACGGGGGTAAAATTGAAAAAAGTTGAAAAAAAAAATTTTTTTGACTTAGCCATTTTTCCGGCGTTTATCGGACTTTCAGATAGGGCAAATGTCAGTGAGCGTTCCGATTTCAGTTCCAGAGCGATTCGCCCAATGAGTCCTTGATATTTAGTCGTTTTCAGCCAATTTTCTGGATTGTTGAAAAATTCACTTTTTTGTGAAAATATCCACTAAATGAGGGAATAATATGTGTGAGGGTACCCCAGGAGAGTTCCAAATGTGTGTGGGTAAAATATATATCCCACGGGGGTAAAATTTAAAAAAGTTGAAAAAAATAATTTTTTGGACTTAGCCATTTTTCCGGTGTTTATCAGACTTTCAGATAGGGCAAATGGCAGTGAGCGTTCCGATTTCAGTTCCAGAGCGATTCGCCCAATGAGTCCTTGATATTTAGTCGTTTTCAGCCAATATTTTGGATTTTTGAAAATTTCACTTTTTTGTGAAAATATCCACTAAATGAGGGAATAATATGTGTGAGGGTACCCCAGGAGAGTTCCAAATGTGTGTGGGTAAAATATATATCCCACGGGAGTAAAATTGAAAAAAGTTGAAAAAAAAATTTTTTTGTACTTAGTAATTTTTCCGGCGTTTATCAGACTTTCAGATAGGGCAAATGTTAGTGAGCGTTCCGATTTCAGTTCCAGAGCGATTCGCCCAATGAATCCTTGATATTTAGTCGTTTTCAGCCAATTTTCTGGATTTTTGAAAAATTCACTTTTTTGTGAAAATATCCACTAAATGAAGGAATAATATGTGTGAGGGTACCCCAGGAGAGTTCCAAATGTGTGTGGGTAAAATATATATCCCACGGGGGTAACATTTAAAAAAGTTAAAAAAAAATATTTTTTGGACTTAGCCATTTTTCCGGCGTTTATCAGACTTTCAGATAGGGCAAATGTCAGTGAGCGTTCCGATTTCAGTTCCAGAGCGATTTGCCCAATGAGTCCTTGATATTTAGTCGTTTTCAGCCAATATTTTGGATTTTTGAAAATTTCACTTTTTTGTGAAAATATCCACTAAATGAGGGAATAATATGTGTGAGGGTAGTTCAGGAGAGTTCAAAATGTGTGTGGGTAGAATATATATCCCACGGGGGTAAAATTGAAAAAAGTTGAAAAAATTTTTTTTTTGGACTTAGTCATTTTCCCGGTGTTTATCAGACTTTCAGATAGGCAAATGTCAGTGAGCGTTCCGATTTCAGTTCCAGAGCGATTCGCCTAATGAGTCCTTGATATTTAGTCATTTTCAGCCAATTTTCTGGATTTTTGAAAAATTCACTTTTTTGTGAAAATATCCACTAAATGAGGGAATAATATGTGTGAGGGTACCCCACGAGAGTTCCAAATGTGTGTGGGTAAAATATATATCCCACGGGGGTAAAATTGAAAAAAGTTGAAAAAAAAATTTTTTTGGACTTAGTAATTTTTCTGGCGTTTATCAGACTTTCAGATAGGGCAAATGTCAGTGAGCGTTCCGATTTCAGTTCCAGAGCGATTCTCCCAATGAGTCCTTGACATTTAGTCGTTTTCAGCCAATATTTTGGATTTTTGAAAATTTCACTTTTTTGTGAAAATATCCACTAAATGAGGGAATAATAATATGTGTGAGGGTACCCCAGGAGAGTTCCAAATGTGTGTGGGTTGAATATATATCCCACAGGGGTAAAATTGAAAAAAGTTGAAAAATATTTTTTTTTTGGACTTAGTCATTTTTCCGTCGTTTATCAGACTTTCAGATAGGGCAAATGTCAGTGAGCGTTCCGATTTCAGTTCCAGAGCGATTCGCCCAATGAGTCCTTGATATTTAGTCATTTTCAACCAATTTTCTGGATTTTTGAAAATTTCACTTTTTTGTGAAAATATCCACTAAATGAGGGAATAATATGTGTGAGGGTAGTTCAGGAGAGTTCAAAATGTGTGTGGGTAGAATATATATCCCACGGGGGTAAAATTGAAAAAAGTTGAAAAAAAAAATTTTTTGGACTTAGTCACTTTTGCGGCGTTTATCGGACTTTCAGATAGGGCAAATGTCAGTGAGCGTTCCAATTTCAGTTCCAGAGCGATTCGCCCAATGAGTCCTTGATATTTAGTCGTTTTCAGCCAATTTTCTGGATTGTTGAAAAATTCACTTTTTTGTGAAAATATCCACTAAATGAGGGAATAATATGTGTGAGGGTACCCCAGGAGAGTTCCAAATGTGTGTGGGTAAAATATATATCCCACGGGGGTAAAATTTAAAAAAGTTGAAAAAAATAATTTTTTGGACTTAGTCATTTTTCCGGTGTTTATCAGACTTTCATATAGGGCAAATGTCAGTGAGTGTTCCGATTTCAGTTCCAGAGCGATTTGCCCAATGAGTCCTTGATATTTAGTCGTTTTCAGCCAATATTTTGGATTTTTGAAAATGTCACTTTTTTGTGAAAATATCCACTAAATGAGGGAATAATATGTGTGAGGGTACCCCAGGAGTGTTCCAAATGTGTGTGGGTTGAATATATATCCCACAGGGGTAAAATTGAAAAAAGTTGAAAAATATTTTTTTTTGGACTTAGTCATTTTTCCGTCGTTTATCAGACTTTCAGATAGGGCAAATGTCAGTGAGCGTTCCGATTTCAGTTCCAGAGCGATTTGCCCAATGAGTCCTTGATATTTAGTCATTTTCAGCCAATTTTCTGAATTTTTGAAAATTTCACTTTTTTGTGAAAATATCCACTAAATGAGGGAATAATATGTGTGAGGGTAGTTCAGGAGAGTTCAAAATGTGTGTGGGTAGAATATATATCCCACGGGGGTAAAATTGAAAAAAGTTGAAAAAAAAAATTTTTTGGACTTAGTCATTTTTGCGGCGTTTATTGGACTTTCAGATAGGGCAAATGTCAGTGAGTGTTCCAATTTCAGTTCCAGAGCGATTCGCCCAATGAGTCCTTGATATTTAGTCATTTTCAGCCAATTTTCTGGATTTTTGAAAATTTCACTTTTTTGTCAAAATATCCACTAAATGAGGGAATAATATGTGTGAGGGTAGTTCAGGAGAGTTAAAAATGTGTGTGGGTAGAATATATATCCCACGGGGGTAAAATTGAAAAAAGTTGAAAAAAAAAATTTTTTTGACTTAGCCATTTTTCCGGCGTTTATCGGACTTTCAGATAGGGCAAATGTCAGTGAGCGTTCCGATTTCAGTTCCAGAGCGATTCGCCCAATGAGTCCTTGATATTTAGTCGTTTTCAGCCAATATTTTGGATTTTTGAAAATTTCACTTTTTTGTGAAAATATCCACTAAATGAGGGAATAATATGTGTGAGGGTACCCCAGGAGAGTTCCAAATGTGTGTGGGTAAAATATATATCCCACGGGAGTAAAATTGAAAAAAGTTGAAAAAAAATTTTTTTTGGACTTAGTAATTTTTCTGGCGTTTATCAGACTTTCAGATAGGGCAAATGTCAGTGAGCGTTCCGATTTCAGTTCCAGAGCGATTCGCCCAATGAGTCCTTGACATTTAGTCGTTTTCAGCCAATATTTTGGATTTTTGAAAATTTCACTTTTTTGTGAAAATATCCACTAAATGAGGGAATAATATGTGTGAGGGTACCCCAGGAGAGTTCCAAATGTGTGTGGGTTGAATATATATCCCACAGGGGTAAAATTGAAAAAAGTTGAAAAATATTTTTTTTTGGACTTAGTCATTTTTCCGTCGTTTATCAGACTTTCAGATAGGGCAAATGTCAGTGAGCGTTCCGATTTCAGTTCCAGAGCGATTCGCCCAATGAGTCCTTGATATTTAGTCATTTTCAACCAATTTTCTGGATTTTTGAAAATTTCACTTTTTTGTGAAAATATCCACTAAATGAGGGAATAATATGTGTGAGGGTAGTTCAGGAGAGTGCAAAATGTGTGTGGGTAGAATATATATCCCACGGGGGTAAAATTGAAAAAAGTTGAAAAAAAAAATTTTTTGGACTTAGTAATTTTTCTGGCGTTTATCAGACTTTCAGATAGGGCAAATGTCAGTGAGCGTTCCAATTTCAGTTCCAGAGCGATTCGCCCAATGAGTCCTTGATATTTAGTCGTTTTCAGCCAATTTTCTGGATTGTTGAAAAATTCACTTTTTTGTGAAAATATCCACTAAATGAGGGAATAATATGTGTGAGGGTACCCCAGGAGAGTTCCAAATGTGTGTGGGTAAAATATATATCCCACGGGGGTAAAATTTAAAAAAGTTGAAAAAAATAATTTTTTGGACTTAGCCATTTTTCCGGTGTTTATCAGACTTTCAGATAGGGCAAATGGCAGTGAGCGTTCCGATTTCAGTTCCAGAGCGATTCGCCCAATGAGTCCTTGATATTTAGTCGTTTTCAGCCAATATTTTGGATTTTTGAAAATTTCATTTTTTTTGTGAAAATATCCACTAAATGAGGGAATAATATGTGTGAGGGTACCCCAGGAGTGTTCCAAATGTGTGTGGGTAGAATACATATCCCACAGGGGTAAAATTGAAAAAAGTTGAAAAATATTTTTTTTTGGACTTAGTCATTTTTCCGTCGTTTATCAGACTTTCAGATAGGGCAAATGTCAGTGAGCGTTCCGATTTCAGTTCCAGAGCGATTCGCCCAATGAGTCCTTGATATTTAGTCATTTTCAACCAATTTTCTGGATTTTTGAAAATTTCACTTTTTTGTGAAAATATCCACTAAATGAGGGAATAATATGTGTGAGGGTAGTTCAGGAGAGTGCAAAATGTGTGTGGGTAGAATATATATCCCACGGGGGTAAAATTGAAAAAAGTTGAAAAAAAAAATTTTTTGGACTTAGTCACTTTTGCGGCGTTTATCGGACTTTCAGATAGGGCAAATGTCAGTGAGCGTTCCAATTTCAGTTCCAGAGCGATTCGCCCAATGAGTCCTTGATATTTAGTCGTTTTCAGCCAATTTTCTGGATTGTTGAAAAATTCACTTTTTTGTGAAAATATCCACTAAATGAGGGAATAATATGTGTGAGGGTACCCCAGGAGAGTTCCAAATGTGTGTGGGTAAAATATATATCCCACGGGGGTAAAATTTAAAAAAGTTGAAAAAAATAATTTTTTGGACTTAGCCATTTTTCCGGTGTTTATCAGACTTTCAGATAGGGCAAATGGCAGTGAGCGTTCCGATTTCAGTTCCAGAGCGATTCGCCCAATGAGTCCTTGATATTTAGTCGTTTTCAGCCAATATTTTGGATTTTTGAAAATTTCATTTTTTTTGTGAAAATATCCACTAAATGAGGGAATAATATGTGTGAGGGTACCCCAGGAGTGTTCCAAATGTGTGTGGGTAGAATACATATCCCACGGGGGAAAAATTGAAAAAAGTTGAAAAAATTTTTTTTTTGGACTTAGTCATTTTTCCGGTGTTTATCAGACTTTCAGATAGGGCAAATGTCAGTGAGTGTTCCGATTTCAGTTCCAGAGCGATTTGCCCAATGAGTCCTTGATATTTAGTCGTTTTCAGCCAATATTTTGGATTTTTGAAAATGTCACTTTTTTGTGAAAATATCCACTAAATGAGGGAATAATATGTGTGAGGGTACCCCAGGAGTGTTCCAAATGTGTGTGGGTAGAATACATATCCCACGGGGGTAAAATTGAAAAAAGTTGAAAAAATTTTTTTTTTGGACTTAGTCATTTTCCCGGCGTTTATCAGACTTTCAGATAGGGCAAATGTCAGTGAGCGTTCCGATTTCAGTTCCAGAGCGATTTGCCCAATGAGTCCTTGATATTTAGTCGTTTTCAGCCAATATTTTGGATTTTTGAAAATTTCACTTTTTTGTGAAAATATCCACTAAATGAGGGAATAATATGTGTGAGGGTACCCCAGGAGAGTTCCAAATGTGTGTGGGTAAAATATATATCCCACGGGGGTAAAATTGAAAAAAGTTGAAAAAAAAATTTTTTTAGACTTAGTAATTTTTCTGGCGTTTATCAGACTTTCAGATAGGGCAAATGTCAGTGAGCGTTCCGATTTCAGTTCCAGAGCGATTCGCCCAATGAGTCCTTGACATTTAGTCGTTTTCAGCCAATATTTTGGATTTTTGAAAATTTCACTTTTTTGTGAAAATATCCACTAAATGAGGGAATAATATGTGTGAGGGTACCCCAGGAGAGTTCCAAATGTGTGTGGGTTGAATATATATCCCACAGGGGTAAAATTGAAAAAAGTTGAAAAATTTTTTTTTTTTGGACTTAGTCATTTTTCCGTCGTTTATCAGACTTTCAGATAGGGCAAATGTCAGTGAGCGTTCCGATTTCAGTTCCAGAGCGATTCGCCCAATGAGTCCTTGACATTTAGTCGTTTTCAGCCAATATTTTGGATTTTTGAAAATTTCACTTTTTTGTGAAAATATCCACTAAATGAGGGAATAATATGTGTGAGGGTACCCCAGGAGAGTTCCAAATGTGTGTGGGTTGAATATATATCCCACAGGGGTAAAATTGAAAAAAGTTGAAAAATATTTTTTTTTTGGACTTAGTCATTTTTCCGTCGTTTATCAGACTTTCAGATAGGGCAAATGTCAGTGAGCGTTCCGATTTCAGTTCCAGAGCGATTCGCCCAATGAGTCCTTGATATTTAGTCATTTTCAACCAATTTTCTGGATTTTTGAAAATTTCACTTTTTTGTGAAAATATCCACTAAATGAGGGAATAATATGTGTGAGGGTAGTTCAGGAGAGTTCAAAATGTGTGTGGGTAGAATATATATCCCACGGGGGTAAAATTGAAAAAAGTTGAAAAAAAAAATTTTTTGGACTTAGTCACTTTTGCGGCGTTTATCGGACTTTCAGATAGGGCAAATGTCAGTGAGCGTTCCAATTTCAGTTCCAGAGCGATTCGCCCAATGAGTCCTTGATATTTAGTCGTTTTCAGCCAATTTTCTGGATTGTTGAAAAATTCACTTTTTTGTGAAAATATCCACTAAATGAGGGAATAATATGTGTGAGGGTACCCCAGGAGAGTTCCAAATGTGTGTGGGTAAAATATATATCCCACGGGGGTAAAATTTAAAAAAAGTTGAAAAAAATAATTTTTTGGACTTAGCCATTTTTCCGGTGTTTATCAGACTTTCAGATAGGGCAAATGGCAGTGAGCGTTCCGATTTCAGTTCCAGAGCGATTCGCCCAATGAGTCCTTGATATTTAGTCGTTTTCAGCCAATATTTTGGATTTTTGAAAATTTCATTTTTTTGTGAAAATATCCACTAAATGAGGGAATAATATGTGTGAGGGTACCCCAGGAGTGTTCCAAATGTGTGTGGGTAGAATACATATCCCACGGGGGAAAAATTGAAAAAAGTTGAAAAAATTTTTTTTTTGGACTTAGTCATTTTTCCGGTGTTTATCAGACTTTCAGATAGGGCAAATGTCAGTGAGTGTTCCGATTTCAGTTCCAGAGCGATTTGCCCAATGAGTCCTTGATATTTAGTCGTTTTCAGCCAATATTTTGGATTTTTGAAAATGTCACTTTTTTGTGAAAATATCCACTAAATGAGGGAATAATATGTGTGAGGGTACCCCAGGAGTGTTCCAAATGTGTGTGGGTAGAATACATATCCCACGGGGGTAAAATTGAAAAAAGTTGAAAAAATTTTTTTTTTGGACTTAGTCATTTTCCCGGCGTTTATCAGACTTTCAGATAGGGCAAATGTCAGTGAGCGTTCTGATTTCAGTTCCAGAGCGATTTGCCCAATGAGTCCTTGATATTTAGTCGTTTTCAGCCAATATTTTGGATTTTTGAAAATTTCACTTTTTTGTGAAAATATCCACTAAATGAGGGAATAATATGTGTGAGGGTACCCCAGGAGAGTTCCAAATGTGTGTGGGTAAAATATATATCCCACGGGGGTAAAATTGAAAAAAGTTGAAAAAAAAATTTTTTTAGACTTAGTAATTTTTCTGGCGTTTATCAGACTTTCAGATAGGGCAAATGTCAGTGAGCGTTCCGATTTCAGTTCCAGAG
Organism: Phyllobates terribilis; assembly: GCF_046119375.1. Taxonomy (NCBI): domain Eukaryota; kingdom Metazoa; phylum Chordata; class Amphibia; order Anura; family Dendrobatidae; genus Phyllobates; species Phyllobates terribilis. The sequence continues at coordinate 3,650,202 of NW_027362832.1, forward strand.
CGATTCGCCCAATGAGTCCTTGACATTTAGTCGTTTTCAGCCAATATTTTGGATTTTTGAAAATTTCACTTTTTTGTGAAAATATCCACTAAATGAGGGAATAATATGTGTGAGGGTACCCCAGGAGAGTTCCAAATGTGTGTGGGTTGAATATATATCCCACAGGGGTAAAATTGAAAAAAGTTGAAAAATATTTTTTTTTTGGACTTAGTCATTTTTCCGTCGTTTATCAGACTTTCAGATAGGGCAAATGTCAGTGAGCGTTCCGATTTCAGTTCCAGAGCGATTCGCCCAATGAGTCCTTGATATTTAGTCATTTTCAACCAATTTTCTGGATTTTTGAAAATTTCACTTTTTTGTGAAAATATCCACTAAATGAGGGAATAATATGTGTGAGGGTAGTTCAGGAGAGTTCAAAATGTGTGTGGGTAGAATATATATCCCACGGGGGTAAAATTGAAAAAAGTTGAAAAAAAAAATTTTTTGGACTTAGTCATTTTTGCGGCGTTTATCGGACTTTCAGATAGGGCAAATGTCAGTGAGCGTTCCAATTTCAGTTCCAGAGCGATTCGCCCAATGAGTCCTTGATATTTAGTCGTTTTCAGCCAATATTTTGGATTTTTGAAAATTTCACTTTTTTGTGAAAATATCCACTAAATGAGGGAATAATATGTGTGAGGGTACCCCAGGAGAGTTCCAAATGTGTGTGGGTAAAATATATATCCCACGGGAGTAAAATTGAAAAAAGTTGAAAAAAAAATTTTTTTGGACTTAGTAATTTTTCCGGCGTTTATCAGACTTTCAGATAGGGCAAATGTTAGTGAGCGTTCCGATTTCAGTTCCAGAGCGATTTGCCCAATGAGTCCTTGATATTTAGTCGTTTTCAGCCAATATTTTGGATTTTTGAAAATGTCACTTTTTTGTGAAAATATCCACTAAATGAGGGAATAATATGTGTGAGGGTACCCCAGGAGTGTTCCAAATGTGTGTGGGTAGAATACATATCCCACGGGGGTAAAATTGAAAAAAGTTGAAAAAATTTTTTTTTTGGACTTAGTCATTTTCCCGGCGTTTATCAGACTTTCAGATAGGGCAAATGTCAGTGAGCGTTCCGATTTCAGTTCCAGAGCGATTTGCCCAATGAGTCCTTGATATTTAGTCGTTTTCAGCCAATTTTTGAAAATTTCACTTTTTTGTGAAAATATCCTCTAAATGAGGGAATAATATGTGTGAGGGTACCCCAGGAGAGTTCCAAATGTGTTTGGGTAAAATATATATCCCACGGGGGTAAAATTGAAAAAAGTTGAAAAAAAAATTTTTTTGGACTTAGTCATTTTTCCGGTGTTTATCAGACTTTCAGATAGGGCAAATGACAGTGAGCGTTCCGATTTCAGTTCCAGAGCGATTTGCCCAATGAGTCCTTGACATTTAGTGGTTTTCAGCCAATTTTCTGGATTTTTGGAAAATTCACTTTTTTGTGAAAATATCCACTAAATGAGGGAATAATATGTGTGAGGGTACCCCAGGAGAGTTCCAAATGTGTGTGGGTAAAATATATATCCCACGGGGGTAAAATTGAAAAAAGTTGAAAAAAAATTTTTTTTAGACTTAGTCATTTTTCCGGTGTTTATCAGACTTTCAAATAGGGCAAATGACAGTGAGCGTTCCGATTTCAGTTCCAGAGCGATTCGCCCAATGAGTCCTTGACATTTAGTCGTTTTCAGCCAATTTTCTGGATTTTTGGAAAATTCACTTTTTTGTGAAAATATCCACTAAATGAGGGAATAATATGTGTGAGGGTACCCCAGGAGAGTTCCAAATGTGTGTGGGTAAAATATATATCCCACGGGGGAAAAATTTAAAAAAGTTAAAAAAAATTATTTTTTGGACTTAGCCATTTTTCCGGCGTTTATCAGACTTTCAGATAGGGCAAATGTCAGTGAGCATTCCGATTTCAGTTCCAGAGCGATTTGCCCAATGAGTCCTTGATATTTAGTCGTTTTCAGCCAATATTTTGGATTTTTGAAAATTTCACTTTTTTGTGAAAATATCCACTAAATGAGGGAATAATATGTGTGAGGGTACCCCAGGAGAGTTCCAAATGTGTGTGGGTAAAATATATATCCCACGGGGGTAAAATTTAAAAAAGTTTAAAAAAATTATTTTTTGGACTTTGCCATTTTTCCGGCGTTTATCAGACTTTCAGATAGGGCAAATGTCAGTGAGCGTTAGGATTTCAGTTCCAGAGCGATACGCCCAATGAGTCCTTGATATTTAGTCGTTTTCAGCCAATATTTTGGATTTTTGAAAATTTCACTTTTTTGTGAAAATATCCACTAAATGAGGGAATAATATGTGTGAGGGTACCCCAGGAGTGTTCCAAATGTGTGTGGGTAGAATATATATCCCACGTGGGTAAAATTGAAAAAAGTTGAAAAATTTTTTTTTTTGGACTTAGTCATTTTTCCGGCGTTTATCAGACTTTCAGATAGGGCAAATGTCAGTGAGTGTTCCGATTTCAGTTCCAGAGCGATTCGCCCAATGAGTCCTTGATATTTAGTCATTTTCAGCCAATTTTCTGGATTTTTGAAAATTTCACTTTTTTGTGAAAATATCCACTAAATGAGGGAATAATATGTGTGAGGGTACCCCAGGAGAGTTCCAAATGTGTGTGGGTAAAATATATATCCCACGGGGGTAAAATTTAAAAAAGTTAAAAAAAAATATTTTTTGGATTTAGCCATTTTTCCGGCGTTTATCAGACTTTCAGATAGGGCAAATGTCAGTGAGCGTTCCGATTTCAGTTCCAGAGCGATTTGCCCAATGAGTCCTTGATATTTAGTCGTTTTCAGCCAATATTTTGGATTTTTGAAAATTTCACTTTTTTGTGAAAATATCCACTAAATGAGGGAATAATATGTGTGAGGGTACCCCAGGAGAGTTCCAAATGTGTGTGGGTAAAATATATATCCCACGGGGGTAAAATTGAAAAAAGTTGAAAAAAATTATTTTTTGGACTTAGCCATTTTTCCGGCGTTTATCAGACTTTCAGATAGGGCAAATGTCAGTGAGCGTTAGGATTTCAGTTCCAGAGCGATTCGCCCAATGAGTCCTTGATATTTAGTCGTTTTCAGCCAATATTTTGGATTTTTGAAAATTTCACTTTTTTGTGAAAATATCCACTAAATGAGGGAATAATATGTGTGAGGGTACCCCAGGAGTGTTCCAAATGTGTGTGGGTAGAATATATATCCCAGGGGGTAAAATTGAAAAAAGTTGAAAAAAATTTTTTTTTTGACTTAGTCATTTTTGCGGCGTTTATCGGACTTTCAGATAGGGCAAATGTCAGTGAGCGTTCCGATTTCAGTTCCAGAGCGATTCGCCCAATGAGTCCTTGATATTTAGTCGTTTTCAGCCAATTTTCTGGATTTTTGGAAAATTCACTTTTATGTGAAAATATCCACTATATGAGGGAATAATATGTGTGAGGGTACCCCAGGAGAGTTCCAAATGTGTGTGGGTAAAATATATATCCCACGGGGGTAAAATTTAAAAAAGTTTAAAAAAATTATTTTTTGGACTTTGCCATTTTTCCGGCGTTTATCAGACTTTCAGATAGGGCAAATGTCAGTGAGCGTTAGGATTTCAGTTCCAGAGCGATTCGCCCAATGAGTCCTTGATATTTAGTCGTTTTCAGCCAATATTTTGGATTTTTGAAAATTTCACTTTTTTGTGAAAATATCCACTAAATGAGGGAATAATATGTGTGAGGGTACCCCAGGAGTGTTCCAAATGTGTGTGGGTAGAATATATATCCCACGTGGGTAAAATTGAAAAAAGTTGAAAAATTTTTTTTTTTGGACTTAGTCATTTTTCCGGCGTTTATCAGACTTTCAGATAGGGCAAATGTCAGTGAGTGTTCCGATTTCAGTTCCAGAGCGATTCGCCCAATGAGTCCTTGATATTTAGTCATTTTCAGCCAATTTTCTGGATTTTTGAAAATTTCACTTTTTTGTGAAAATATCCACTAAATGAGGGAATAATATGTGTGAGGGTACCCCAGGAGAGTTCCAAATGTGTGTGGGTAAAATATATATCCCACGGGGGTAAAATTTAAAAAAGTTAAAAAAAAATATTTTTTGGATTTAGCCATTTTTCCGGCGTTTATCAGATTTTCAGATAGGGCAAATGTCAGTGAGCGTTCCTATTTCAGTTCCAGAGCTATTCGCCCAATGAGTCCTTGATATTTAGTCGTTTTCAGCCAATATTTTGGATTTTTGAAAATTTCACTTTTTTGTGAAAATATCCACTAAATGAGGGAATAATATGTGTGAGGGTACCCCAGGAGAGTTCCAAATGTGTGTGGGTAAAATATATATCCCACGGGGGTAAAATTTAAAAAAGTTGAAAAAAATTATTTTTTGGACTTAGCCATTTTTCCGGCGTTTATCAGACTTTCAGATAGGGCAAATGTCAGTGAGCGTTAGGATTTCAGTTCCAGAGCGATTCGCCCAATGAGTCCTTGATATTTAGTCGTTTTCAGCCAATATTTTGGATTTTTGAAAATTTCACTTTTTTGTGAAAATATCCACTAAATGAGGGAATAATATGTGTGAGGGTACCCCAGGAGTGTTCCAAATGTGTGTGGGTAGAATATATATCCCACGTGGGTAAAATTGAAAAAAGTTGAAAAATTTTTTTTTTTGGACTTAGTCATTTTTCCGGCGTTTATCAGACTTTCAGATAGGGTAAATGTCAGTGAGTGTTCCGATTTCAGATCCAGAGCGATTCGCCCAATGAGTCCTTGATATTTAGTCATTTTCAGCCAATTTTCTGGATTTTTGAAAATTTCACTTTTTTGTGAAAATATCTACTAAATGAGGGAATAATATGTGTGAGGGTACCCCAGGAGAGTTCCAAATGTGTGTGGGTAAAATATATATCCCACGGGGGTAAAATTTAAAAAAGTTAAAAAAAAATATTTTTTGGATTTAGCCATTTTTCCGGCGTTTATCAGACTTTCAGATAGGGCAAATGTCAGTGAGCGTTCAGATTTCAGTTCCAGAGCGATTCGCCTAATGAGTCCTTGATATTTAGTCATTTTCAGCCAATTTTCTGGATTTTTGAAAAATTCACTTTTTTGTGAAAATATCCACTAAATCAGGGAATAATATGTGTGAGGGTACCCCAGGAGAGTTCCAAATGTGTGTGGGTAAAATATATATCCCACGGGAGTAAAATTGAAAAAAGTTAAAAAAAAAATTTTTTTGGACTTAGTAATTTTTCCGGCGTTTATCAGACTTTCAGATAGGGCAAATGTCAGTGAGCGTTCCGATTTCAGTTCCAGAGCGATTCGCCCAATGAGTCCTTGATATTTAGTCGTTTTCAGCCAATTTTCTGGATTTTTGAAAAATTCACTTTTTTGTGAAAATATCCACTAAATGAGGGAATAATATGTGTGAGGGTACCCCAGGAGAGTTCCAAATGTGTGTGGGTAAAATATATATCCCACGGGGGTAAAATTGAAAAAAGTTGAAAAAAAAATTTTTTTGGACTTAGTAATTTTTCTGGCGTTTATCAGACTTTCAGATAGGGCAAATGTCAGTGAGCATTCCGATTTCAGTTCCAGAGCGATTCGCCCAATGAGTCCTTGATATTTAGTCGTTTTTAGCAAATTTTCTGGATTTTTGAAAAATTCACTTTTTTGTGAAAATATCCACTAAATGAGGGAATAATATGTGTGAGGGTAGCCCAGGAGATGTTCCAAATGTGTGTGGGTAGAATATATATCCCACGGGGGTAAAATTGAAAAAAGTTGAAAAATTTTTTTTTTTGGACTTAGCCATTTTTCCGGCGTTTAGCAGACTTTCAGATAGGGCAAATGTCAGTGAGCATTCCGATTTCAGTTCCAGAGCGATTCGCCCAATGAGTCCTTGACATTTAGTCGTTTTCAGCCAATATTTTGGATTTTTGAAAATTTCACTTTTTTGTGAAAATATCCACTAAATGAGGGAATAATATGTGTGAGGGTACCCCAGGAGAGTTCCAAATGTGTGTGGGTTGAATATATATCCCACAAGGGTAAAATTGAAAAAAGTTGAAAAATATATTTTTTTGGAATTAGTCATTTTTCCGGCGTTTATCAGACTTTCAGATAGGGCAAATGTCAGTGAGCGTTCCGATTTCAGTTCCAGAGCGATTCGCCCAATGAGTCCTTGATATTTAATCATTTTCAGCCAATTTTCTGGATTTTTGAAAAATTCACTTTTTTAAAAAAATATCAACTAAATGAGGGAATAATATGTGTGAGGGTAGCCCAGGAGAGTTCCAAATGTGTGTGGGTAGAATATATATCCCACGGGGGTAAAATTGAAAAAAGTTGAAAAATTTTTTTTTGGGGACTTAGCCATTTTTCCGGCATTTATCAGACTTTCAGATAGGGCAAATGTCAGTGAGCGTTCCGATTTCAGTTACAGAGCGATTCGCCCAATGAGTCCTTGATATTTAGTCGTTTTTAGCAAATTTTCTGGATTTTTGAAAAATTCACTTTTTTGTGAAAATATCCACTAAATGAGGGAATAATATGTGTGAGGGTACCCCAGGAGAGTTCCAAATGTGTGTGGGTAAAATATATATCCCACGGGGGTAAAATTGAAAAAAGTTGAAAAAAAAATTTTTTTGGACGTAGTAATTTTTCCGGCGTTTATCAGACTTTCAGATAGGGCAAATGTCAGTGAGCGTTCCGATTTCAGTTCCAGAGCGATTCGCCCAATGAGTCCTTGATATTTAGTCGTTTTCAGCCAATATTTTGGATTTTTGAAAATTTCACTTTTTTGTGAAAATATCCACTAAATGAGGGAATAATATGTGTGAGGGTACCCCAGGAGAGTTCCAAATGTGTGTGGGTTGAATATATATCCCACAGGGGTAAAATTGAAAAAAGTTGAAAAATATTTTTTTTTGGACTTAGTCATTTTTCCGGCGTTTATCAGACTTTCAGATAGGGCAAATGTCAGTGAGCGTTCCGATTTCAGTTCCAGAGCGATTCGCCCAATGAATCCTTGATATTTAGTCGTTTTCAGCCAATATTTTGGATTTTTGAAAATTTCACTTTTTTGTGAAAATATCCACTAAATGAGGGAATAATATGTGTGAGGGTACCCCAGGAGTGTTCCAAATGTGTGTGGGTAGAATATATATCCCACGGGGGTAAAATTGAAAAAAGATGAAAAAATTATTTTTTTGGACTTAGTAATTTTTCTGGCGTTTATCAGACTTTCAGATAGGGCAAATGTCAGTGAGCGTTCCGATTTCAGTTCCAGAGCGATTCGCCCAATGAGTCCTTGATATTTAGTCGTTTTTAGCAAATTTTCTGGATTTTTTAAAAATTCACTTTTTTGTGAAAATATCCACTAAATGAGGGAATAATATGTGTGAGGGTAGCCCAGGAGATGTTCCAAATGTGTGTGGGTAGAATATATATCCCACGGGGGTAAAATTGAAAAAAGTTGAAAAATTTTTTTTTTTGGACTTAGCCATTTTTCCGGCGTTTAGCAGACTTTCAGATAGGGCAAATGTCAGTGAGCATTCCGATTTCAGTTCCAGAGCGATTCGCCCAATGAGTCCTTGACATTTAGTCGTTTTCAGCCAATATTTTGGATTTTTGAAAATTTCACTTTTTTGTGAAAATATCCACTAAATGAGGGAATAATATGTGTGAGGGTACCCCAGAAGAGTTCCAAATGTGTGGGGGTTGAATATATATCCCACAAGGGTAAAATTGAAAAAAGTTGAAAAATATTTTTTTTTGGACTTAGTCATTTTTCCGGCGTTTATCAGACTTTCAGATAGGGCAAATGTCAGTGAGCGTTCCGATTTCAGTTCCAGAGCGATTCGCCCAATGAGTCCTTGATATTTAATCATTTTCAGCCAATTTTCTGGATTTTTGAAAAATTCACTTTTTTAAAAAAATATCAACTAAATGAGGGAATAATATGTGTGAGGGTAGCCCAGGAGAGTTCCAAATGTGTGTGGGTAGAATATATATCCCACGGGGGTAAAATTGAAAAAAGTTGAAAAATTTTTTTTTGGGGACTTAGCCATTTTTCCGGCGTTTATCAGACTTTCAGATAGGGCAAATGTCAGTGAGCGTTTCCGATTTCAGTTCCAGAGCGATTCGCCCAATGAGTCCTTGATATTTAGTCGTTTTTAGCAAATTTTCTGGATTTTTGAAAAATTCACTTTTTTGTGAAAATATCCACTAAATGAGGGAATAATATGTGTGAGGGTACCCCAGGAGAGTTCCAAATGTGTGTGGGTAAAATATATATCCCACGGGGGTAAAATTGAAAAAAGTTGAAAAAAAAATTTTTTTGGACATAGTAATTTTTCCGGCGTTTATCAGACTTTCAGATAGGGCAAATGTCAGTGAGTGTTCCGATTTCAGTTCCAGAGCGATTCGCCCAATGAGTCCTTGATATTTAGTCGTTTTCAGCCAATATTTTGGATTTTTGAAAATTTCACTTTTTTGTGAAAATATCCACTAAATGAGGGAATAATATGTGTGAGGGTACCCCAGGAGAGTTCCAAATGTGTGTGGGTTGAATATATATCCCACAGGGGTAAAATTGAAAAAGTTGAAAAATATTTTTTTTTGGACTTAGTCATTTTTCCGGCGTTTATCAGACTTTCAGATAGGGCAAATGTCAGTGAGCGTTCCGATTTCAGTTCCAGAGCGATTCGCCCAATGAGTCCTTGATATTTAGTCGTTTTCAGCCAATATTTTGGATTTTTGAAAATTTCACTTTTTTGTGAAAATATCCACTAAATGAGGGAATAATATGTGTGAGGGTACCCCAGGAGAGTTCCAAATGTGTGTGGGTTGAATATATATCCCACAAGGGTAAAATTGAAAAAAGTTGAAAAATATTTTTTTTTGGACTTAGTCATTTTTCCGGCGTTTATCAGACTTTCAGATAGGGCAAATGTCAGTGAGCGTTCCTATTTCAGTTCCAGAGCGATTCGCCCAATGAGTCCTTGATATTTAATCATTTTCAGCCAATTTTCTGGATTTTTGAAACATTCACTTTTTAAAAAAAATATCAACTAAATGAGGGAATAATATGTGTGAGGGTAGCCCAGGAGAGTTCCAAATGTGTGTGGGTAGAATATATATCCCACGGGGGTAAAATTTAAAAAAGTTGAAAAATTTTTTTTGGGGGACTTAGCCATTTTTCCGGCGTTTATCAGACTTTCAGATAGGGCAAATGTCAGTGAGCGTTCCGATTTCAGTTCCAGAGCGATTCGCCCAATGAGTCCTTGACATTTAGTCGTTTTCAGCCAATATTTTGGATTTTTGAAAATTTCACTTTTTTTGAAAATATCCACTAAATGAGGTAATAATTTGTGTGAGGGTACCCCAGGAGAGTTCCAAATGTGTGTGGGTAGAATACATATCCCACGGGGGTAAAATTGAAAAAAGTTGAAAAAATTTTTTTTTTGGACTTAGTCATTTTCCCGGCGTTTATCAGACTTTCAGATAAGGCAAATGTCACTGAGCGTTCCGATTTCAGTTCCAGAGCGATTCGCCCAATGAGTCCTTGATATTTAGTCGTTTTCAGCCAATTTTCTGGATTTTTGAAAAATTTACTTTTTTGTGAAAATATCCACTAAATGAGGGAATAATATGTGTGAGGGTACCCCAGGAGAGTTCCAAATGTGTGTGGGTAAAATATATATCCCACGGGAGTAAAATTGAAAAAAGTTAAAAAAAAAATTTTTTTGGACTTAGTAATTTTTCCGGCGTTTATCAGACTTTCAGATAGGGCAAATGTCAGTGAGCGTTCCGATTTCAGTTCCAGAGCGATTCGCCCAATGAGTCCTTGATATTTAATCATTTTCAGCCAATTTTCTGGATTTTTGAAAAATTCACTTTTTTAAAAAAATATCAACTAAATGAGGGAATAATATGTGTGAGGGTAGCCCAGGAGAGTTCCAAATGTGTGTGGGTAGAATATATATCCCACGGGGGTAAAATTGAAAAAAGTTGAAAAATTTTTTTTTGGGGACTTAGCCATTTTTCCGGCGTTTATCAGACTTTCAGATAGGGCAAATGTCAGTGAGCGTTCCGATTTCAGTTACAGAGCGATTCGCCCAATGAGTCCTTGATATTTAGTCGTTTTTAGCAAATTTTCTGGATTTTTGAAAAATTCACTTTTTTGTGAAAATATCCACTAAATGAGGGAATAATATGTGTGAGGGTACCCCAGGAGAGTTCCAAATGTGTGTGGGTAAAATATATATCCCACGGGGGTAAAATTGAAAAAAGTTGAAAAAAAAATTTTTTTGGACGTAGTAATTTTTCCGGCGTTTATCAGACTTTCAGATAGGGCAAATGTCAGTGAGCGTTCCGATTTCAGTTCCAGAGCGATTCGCCCAATGAGTCCTTGATATTTAGTCGTTTTCAGCCAATATTTTGGATTTTTGAAAATTTCACTTTTTTGTGAAAATATCCACTAAATGAGGGAATAATATGTGTGAGGGTACCCCAGGAGAGTTCCAAATGTGTGTGGGTTGAATATATATCCCACAGGGGTAAAATTGAAAAAAGTTGAAAAATATTTTTTTTTGGACTTAGTCATTTTTCCGGCGTTTATCAGACTTTCAGATAGGGCAAATGTCAGTGAGCGTTCCGATTTCAGTTCCAGAGCGATTCGCCCAATGAATCCTTGATATTTAGTCGTTTTCAGCCAATATTTTGGATTTTTGAAAATTTCACTTTTTTGTGAAAATATCCACTAAATGAGGGAATAATATGTGTGAGGGTACCCCAGGAGTGTTCCAAATGTGTGTGGGTAGAATATATATCCCACGGGGGTAAAATTGAAAAAAGATGAAAAAATTATTTTTTTGGACTTAGTAATTTTTCTGGCGTTTATCAGACTTTCAGATAGGGCAAATGTCAGTGAGCGTTCCGATTTCAGTTCCAGAGCGATTCGCCCAATGAGTCCTTGATATTTAGTCGTTTTTAGCAAATTTTCTGGATTTTTTAAAAATTCACTTTTTTGTGAAAATATCCACTAAATGAGGGAATAATATGTGTGAGGGTAGCCCAGGAGATGTTCCAAATGTGTGTGGGTAGAATATATATCCCACGGGGGTAAAATTGAAAAAAGTTGAAAAATTTTTTTTTTTGGACTTAGCCATTTTTCCGGCGTTTAGCAGACTTTCAGATAGGGCAAATGTCAGTGAGCATTCCGATTTCAGTTCCAGAGCGATTCGCCCAATGAGTCCTTGACATTTAGTCGTTTTCAGCCAATATTTTGGATTTTTGAAAATTTCACTTTTTTGTGAAAATATCCACTAAATGAGGGAATAATATGTGTGAGGGTACCCCAGGAGAGTTCCAAATGTGTGTGGGTAGAATACATATCCCACGGGGGTAAAATTGAAAAAAGTTGAAAAAATTTTTTTTTTGGACTTAGTCATTTTCCCGGCGTTTATCAGACTTTCAGATAAGGCAAATGTCACTGAGCGTTCCGATTTCAGTTCCAGAGCGATTCGCCCAATGAGTCCTTGATATTTAGTCGTTTTCAGCCAATTTTCTGGATTTTTGAAAAATTTACTTTTTTGTGAAAATATCCACTAAATGAGGGAATAATATGTGTGAGGGTACCCCAGGAGAGTTCCAAATGTGTGTGGGTAAAATATATATCCCACGGGAGTAAAATTGAAAAAAGTTAAAAAAAAAATTTTTTTGGACTTAGTAATTTTTCCGGCGTTTATCAGACTTTCAGATAGGGCAAATGTCAGTGAGCGTTCCGATTTCAGTTCCAGAGCGATTCGCCCAATGAGTCCTTGATATTTAGTCGTTTTCAGCCAATTTTCTGGATTTTTGAAAAATTCACTTTTTTGTGAAAATATCCACTAAATGAGGGAATAATATGTGTGAGGGTACCCCAGGAGAGTTCCAAATGTGTGTGGGTAAAATATATATCCCACGGGGGTAAAATTGAAAAAAGTTGAAAAAAAAATTTTTTTGGACTTAGTAATTTTTCTGGCGTTTATCAGACTTTCAGATAGGGCAAATGTCAGTGAGCATTCCGATTTCAGTTCCAGAGCGATTCGCCCAATGAGTCCTTGATATTTAGTAGTTTTCAGCCAATATTTTGGATTTTTGAAAATTTCACTTTTTTGTGAAAATATCCACTAAATGAGGGAATAATATGTGTGAGGGTACCCCAGGAGAGTTCCAAATGTGTGTGGGTTGAATATATATCCCACAAGGGTAAAATTGAAAAAAGTTGAAAAATATTTTTTTTTGGACTTAGTCATTTTTCCGGCGTTTATCAGACTTTCAGATAGGGCAAATGTCAGTGAGCGTTCCTATTTCAGTTCCAGAGCGATTCGCCCAATGAGTCCTTGATATTTAGTCATTTTCAGCCAATTTTCTGGATTTTTGAAAAATTCACTTTTTTAAAAAAATATCAACTAAATGAGGGAATAATATGTGTGAGGGTAGCCCAGGAGAGTTCCAAATGTGTGTGGGTAGAATATATATCCCACGGGGGTAAAATTGAAAAAAGTTGAAAAATTTTTTTTTGGGGACTTAGCCATTTTTCCGGCGTTTATCAGACTTTCAGATAGGGCAAATGTCAGTGATCGTTCCGATTTCAGTTCCAGAGCGATTCGCCCAATGAGTCCTTGATATTTAGTCGTTTTTAGCAAATTTTCTGGATTTTTGAAAAATTCACTTTTTTGTGAAAATATCCACTAAATGAGGGAATAATATGTGTGAGGGTACCCCAGGAGAGTTCCAAATGTGTGTGGGTAAAATATATATCCCACGGGGGTAAAATTGAAAAAAGTTGAAAAAAAAATTTTTTTGGACGTAGTAATTTTTCCGGCGTTTATCAGACTTTCAGATAGTGCAAATGTCAGTGAGCGTTCCGATTTCAGTTCCAGAGCGATTCGCCCAATGAGTCCTTGATATTTAGTCGTTTTCAGCCAATATTTTGGATTTTTGAAAATTTCACTTTTTTGTGAAAATATCTACTAAATGAGGGAATAATATGTGTGAGGGTACCCCAGGAGAGTTCCAAATGTGTGTGGGTTGAATATATATCCCACAGGGGTAAAATTGAAAAAAGTTGAAAAATATTTTTTTTTGGACTTAGTCATTTTTCCGGCGTTTATCAGACTTTCAGATAGGGCAAATGTCAGTGAGCGTTCCGATTTCAGTTCCAGAGCGATTCGCCCAATGAGTCCTTGATATTTAGTCATTTTCAGCCAATATTTCGGATTTTTGAAAATTTCACTTTTTTGTGAAAATATCCACTAAATGAGGGAATAATATGTGTGAGGGTACCCCAGGAGTGTTCCAAATGTGTGTGGGTAGAATATATATCCCACGGGGGTAAAATTGAAAAAAGATGAAAAAATTATTTTTTTGGACTTAGTAATTTTTCTGGCGTTTATCAGACTTTCAGATAGGGCAAATGTCAGTGAGCGTTCCGATTTCAGTTCCAGAGCGATTCGCCCAATGAGTCCTTGATATTTAGTCGATTTTAGCAAATTTTCTGGATTTTTGAAAAATTCACTTTTTTGTGAAAATATCCACTAAATGAGGGAATAATATGTGTGAGGGTAGCCCAGGAGATGTTCCAAATGTGTGTGGGTAGAATATATATCCCACGGGGGTAAAATTGAAAAAAGTTGAAAAATTTTTTTTTTTGGACTTAGCCATTTTTCCGGCGTTTAGCAGACTTTCAGATAGGGCAAATGTCAGTGAGCATTCCGATTTCAGTTCCAGAGCGATTCGCCCAATGAGTCCTTGACATTTAGTCGTTTTCAGCCAATATTTTGGATTTTTGAAAATTTCACTTTTTTGTGAAAATATCCACTAAATGAGGGAATAATATGTGTGAGGGTACCCCAGGAGAGTTCCAAATGTGTGTGGGTTGAATATATATCCCACAAGGGTAAAATTGAAAAAAGTTGAAAAATATTTTTTTTTGGACTTAGTCATTTTTCCGGCGTTTATCAGACTTTCAGATAGGGCAAATGTCAGTGAGCGTTCCGATTTCAGTTCCAGAGCGATTCGCCCAATGAGTCCTTGATATTTAATCATTTTCAGCCAATTTTCTGGATTTTTGAAAAATTCACTTTTTTAAAAAAATATCAACTAAATGAGGGAATAATATGTGTGAGGGTAGCCCAGGAGAGTTCCAAATGTGTGTGGGTAGAATATATATCCCACGGGGGTAAAATTGAAAAAAGTTGAAAAATTTTTTTTTGGGGACTTAGCCATTTTTCCGGCGTTTATCAGACTTTCAGATAGGGCAAATGTCAGTGAGCGTTTCCGATTTCAGTTCCAGAGCGATTCGCCCAATGAGTCCTTGATATTTAGTCGTTTTTAGCAAATTTTCTGGATTTTTGAAAAATTCACTTTTTTGTGAAAATATCCACTAAATGAGGGAATAATATGTGTGAGGGTACCCTAGGAGAGTTCCAAATGTGTGTGGGTAAAATATATATCCCACGGGGGTAAAATTGAAAAAAGTTGAAAAAAAAATTTTTTTGGACGTAGTAATTTTTCCGGCGTTTATCAGACTTTCAGATAGGGCAAATGTCAGTGAGCGTTCCGATTTCAGTTCCAGAGCGATTCGCCCAATGAGTCCTTGATATTTAGTCGTTTTCAGCCAATATTTTGGATTTTTGAAAATTTCACTTTTTTGTGAAAATATCCACTAAATGAGGGAATAATATGTGTGAGGGTACCCCAGGAGAGTTCCAAATGTGTGTGGGTTGAATATATATCCCACAGGGGTAAAATTGAAAAAAGTTGAAAAATATTTTTTTTTGGACTTAGTCATTTTTCCGGCGTTTATCAGACTTTCAGATAGGGCAAATGTCAGTGAGCGTTCCGATTTCAGTTCCAGAGCGATTCGCCCAATGAATCCTTGATATTTAGTCGTTTTCAGCCAATATTTTGGATTTTTGAAAATTTCACTTTTTTGTGAAAATATCCACTAAATGAGGGAATAATATGTGTGAGGGTACCCCAGGAGTGTTCCAAATGTGTGTGGGTAGAATATATATCCCACGGGGGTAAAATTGAAAAAAGATGAAAAAATTATTTTTTTGGACTTAGTAATTTTTCTGGCGTTTATCAGACTTTCAGATAGGGCAAATGTCAGTGAGCGTTCCGATTTCAGTTCCAGAGCGATTCGCCCAATGAGTCCTTGATATTTAGTCGTTTTTAGCAAATTTTCTGGATTTTTGAAAATGTCACTTTTTTGTGAAAATATCCACTAAATGAGGGAATAATATGTGTGAGGGTAGCCCAGGAGATGTTCCAAATGTGTGTGGGTAGAATATATATCCCACGGGGGTAAAATTGAAAAAAGTTGAAAAATTTTTTTTTTTGGACTTAGCCATTTTTCCGGCGTTTAGCAGACTTTCAGATAGGGCAAATGTCAGTGAGCATTCCGATTTCAGTTCCAGAGCGATTCGCCCAATGAGTCCTTGACATTTAGTCGTTTTCAGCCAATATTTTGGATTTTTGAAAATTTCACTTTTTTGTGAAAATATCCACTAAATGAGGGAATAATATGTGTGAGGGTACCCCAGAAGAGTTCCAAATGTGTGTGGGTTGAATATATATCCCACAAGGGTAAAATTGAAAAAAGTTGAAAAATATTTTTTTTTGGACTTAGTCATTTTTCCGGCGTTTATCAGACTTTCAGATAGGGCAAATGTCAGTGAGCGTTCCGATTTCAGTTCCAGAGCGATTCGCCCAATGAGTCCTTGATATTTAATCATTTTCAGCCAATTTTCTGGATTTTTGAAAAATTCACTTTTTTAAAAAAATATCAACTAAATGAGGGAATAATATGTGTGAGGGTAGCCCAGGAGAGTTCCAAATGTGTGTGGGTAGAATATATATCCCACGGGGGTAAAATTGAAAAAAGTTGAAAAAAAAATTTTTTTGGACGTAGTAATTTTTCCGGCGTTTATCAGACTTTCAGATAGGGCAAATGTCAGTGAGCGTTCCGATTTCAGTTCCAGAGCGATTCGCCCAATGAGTCCTTGATATTTAGTCATTTTCAGCCAATTTTCTGGATTTTTGAAAAATTCACTTTTTTGTGAAAATATCCATTAAATGAGGGAATAATATGTGTGAGGGTAGCCCAGGAGAGTTCCAAATGTGTGTGGGTAGAATATATATCCCACGGGGGTAAAATTGAAAAAAGATGAAAAAATTATTTTTTTGGACTTAGTAATTTTTTCGGCGTTTATCAGACTTTCAGATAGGGCAAATGTCAGTGAGCGTTCCGATTTCAGTTCCAGAGCGATTCGCCCAATGAGTCCTTGATATTTAGTCATTTTCAGCCAATTTTCTGGATTTTTGAAAATTTCACTTTTTTGTGAAAATATCCACTAAATGAGGGAATAATATGTGTGAGGGTAGCCCAGGAGAGTTCCAAATGTGTGTGGGTAGAATATATATCCCACGGGGGTAAAATTGAAAAAAGTTGAAAAATTTTTTTTTTGGACTTAGTCATTTTTCCGGCGTTTATCAGATTTTCAGATAGGGCAAATGTCAGTGAGCGTTCCGATTTCAGTTCCAGAGTGATTCGCCAAATGAGTCCTTGATATTTAGTCGTTTTCAGCCAATTTTCTGGATTTTTGAAAAATTCACTGTTTTGTGAAAATATCCACTAAATGAGGGAATAATATGTGTGAGGGTACCCCAGGAGAGTTCCAAATGTGTGTGGGTAAAATATATATCCCACGGGGGTAAAATTGAATAAAGTGGAAAAAAAAATTTTTTTGGACTTAGTAATTTTTCTGGCGTTTATCAGACTTTCAGATAGGGCAAATGTCAGTGAGCGTTCCGATTTCAGTTCCAGAGCGATTCGCCCAATGAGTCCTTGATATTTAGTCGTTTTCAGCCAATATTTTGGATTTTTGAAAATTTCACTTTTTTGTGAAAATATCCACTAAATGAGGGAATAATATGTGTGAGGGTACCCCAGGAGAGTTCCAAATGTGTGTGGGTTGAATATATATCCCACAAGGGTAAAATTGAAAAAAGTTGAAAAATATTTTTTTTTGGACTTAGTCATTTTTCCGGCGTTTATCAGACTTTCAGATAGGGCAAATGTCAGTGAGCATTCCTATTTCAGTTCCAGAGCGATTCGCCCAATGAGTCCTTGATATTTAATCATTTTCAGCCAATTTTCTGGATTTTTGAAACATTCACTTTTTAAAAAAAATATCAACTAAATGAGGGAATAATATGTGTGAGGGTAGCCCAGGAGAGTTCCAAATGTGTGTGGGTAGAATATATATCCCACGGGGGTAAAATTTAAAAAAGTTGAATAATTTTTTTTGGGGGACTTAGCCATTTTTCCGGCGTTTATCAGACTTTCAGATAGGGCAAATGTCAGTGAGCGTTCCGATTTCAGTTCCAGAGCGATTCGCCCAATGAGTCCTTGACATTTAGTCGTTTTCAGCCAATATTTTGGATTTTTGAAAATTTCACTTTTTTGTGAAAATATCCACTAAATGAGGGAATAATATGTGTGAGGGTACCCCAGGAGAGTTCCAAATGTGTGTGGGTAGAATACATATCCCACGGGGGTAAAATTGAAAAAAGTTGAAAAAATTTTTTTTTGGGACTTAGTCATTTTCCCGGCGTTTATCAGACTTTCAGATAAGGCAAATGTCAGTGAGCGTTCCGATTTCAGTTCCAGAGCGATTCGCCCAATGAGTCCTTGATATTTAGTCGTTTTCAGCCAATTTTCTGGATTTTTGAAAAATTTACTTTTTTGTGAAAATATCCACTAAATGAGGGAATAATATGTGTGAGGGTACCCCAGGAGAGTTCCAAATGTGTGTGGGTAAAATATATATCCCACGGGAGTAAAATTGAAAAAAGTAAAAAAAAAAATTTTTTTGGACTTAGTAATTTTTCCGGCGTTTATCAGACTTTCAGATAGGGCAAATGTCAGTGAGCGTTCCGATTTCAGTTCCAGAGCGATTCGCCCAATGAGTCCTTGATATTTAGTCGTTTTCAGCCAATTTTCTGGATTTTTGAAAAATTCACTTTTTTGTGAAAATATCCACTAAATGAGGGAATAATATGTGTGAGGGTACCCCAGGAGAGTTCCAAATGTGTGTGGGTAAAATATATATCCCACGGGGGTAAAATTGAAAAAAGTTGAAAAAAAAATTTTTTTGGACTTAGTAATTTTTCTGGCGTTTATCAGACTTTCAGATAGGGCAAATGTCAGTGAGCATTCCGATTTCAGTTCCAGAGCGATTCGCCCAATGAGTCCTTGATATTTAGTAGTTTTCAGCCAATATTTTGGATTTTTGAAAATTTCACTTTTTTGTGAAAATATCCACCAAATGAGGGAATAATATGTGTGAAGGTACCCCAGGAGAGTTCCAAATGTGTGTGGGTTGAATATATATCCCACAAGGGTAAAATTGAAAAAAGTTGAAAAATATTTTTTTTTGGACTTAGTCATTTTTCCGGCGTTTATCAGACTTTCAGATAGGGCAAATGTCAGTGAGCGTTCCTATTTCAGTTCCAGAGCGATTCGCCCAATGAGTCCTTGATATTTAGTCATTTTCAGCCAATTTTCTGGATTTTTGAAAAATTCACTTTTTTAAAAAAATATCAACTAAATGAGGGAATAATATGTGTGAGGGTAGCCCAGGAGAGTTCCAAATGTGTGTGGGTAGAATATATATCCCACGGGGGTAAAATTGAAAAAAGTTGAAAAATTTTTTTTTGGGGACTTAGCCATTTTTCCGGCGTTTATCAGACTTTCAGATAGGGCAAATGTCAGTGAGCGTTCCGATTTCAGTTCCAGAGCGATTCGCCCAATGAGTCCTTGATATTTAGTCGTTTTTAGCAAATTTTCTGGATTTTTGAAAAATTCACTTTTTTGTGAAAATATCCACTAAATGAGGGAATAATATGTGTGAGGGTACCCCAGGAGAGTTCCAAATGTGTGTGGGTTGAATATATATCCCACAGGGGTAAAATTGAAAAAAGTTGAAAAATGTTTTTTTTTGGACTTAGTCATTTTTCCGGCGTTTATCAGACTTTCGGATAGGGCAAATGTCAGTGAGCGTTCCGATTTCAGTTCCAGAGCGATTCGCCCAATGAGTCCTTGATATTTAGTCGTTTTCAGCAAATTTTCTGGATTTTTGAAAATTTCACTTTTTTGTGAAAATATCCACTAAATGAGGGAATAATATGCGTGAGGGCACCCCAGGAGAGTTCCAAATGTGTGTGGGTAAAATATATATCCCACGGGGGTAAAATTTAAAAAAGTTTAAAAAAATTATTTTTTGGACTTAGCCATTTTTCCGGCGTTTATCAGACTTTCAGATAGGGCAAATGTCAGTGAGCGTTCCGATTTCAGTTCCAGAGTGATTCGCCCAATGAGTCCTTGATATTTAGTCGTTTTCAGCCAATTTTCTGGATTTTTGAAAATTTCACTTTTTTGTGAAAATATCCACTAAATGAGGGAATAATATGTGTGAGGGTACCCCAGGAGAGTTCCAAATGTGTGTGGGTTGAATATATATCCCACAGGGGTAAAATTGAAAAAAGTTTAAAAAAAAATTTTTTTGGACTTAGTAATTTTTCCGGCGTTTATCAGACTTTCAGATAGGGCAAATGTCAGTGAGCGTTCCGATTTCAGATCCAGAGCGATTTGCCCAATGAGTCCTTGATATTTAGTCGTTTTCAGCCAATTTTCTGGATTTTTGGAAAATTCACTTTTTTGTGAAAATATCCACTAAATGAGGGAATAATATGTGTGAGGGTACCCCAGGAGAGTTCCAAATGTGTGTGGGTAAAATATATATCCCACGGGGGTAAAATTGAAAAAAGTTGAAAAAAAAATTTTTTTGGACGTAGTAATTTTTCCGGCGTTTATCAGACTTTCAGATAGGGCAAATGTCAGTGAGCGTTCCGATTTCAGTTCCAGAGTGATTCGCCAAATGAGTCCTTGATATTTAGTCGTTTTCAGCCAATTTTCTGGATTTTTGAAAAATTCACTTTTTTGTGAAAATATCCACTAAATGAGGGAATAATATGTGTGAGGGTAGCCCAGGAGATGTTCCAAATGTGTGTGGGTAGAATATATATCCCACGGGGGTAAAATTGAAAAAAGTTGAAAAATTATTTTTTTTGGACTTAGCCATTTTTCCGGTGTTTATCAGACTTTCAGATAGGGCAAATGTCAGTGAGCATTCCGATTTCAGTTCCAGAGCACTTCGCCCAATGAGTCCTTGACATTTAGTCGTTTTCAGCCAATATTTTGGATTTTTGAAAATTTCACTTTTTTGTGAAAATATCCACTAAATGAGGGAATAATATGTGTGAGGGTACCCCAGGAGAGTTCCAAATGTGTGTGGGTTGAATATATATCCCACAGGGGTAAAATTGAAAAAAGTTGAAAAATGTTTTTTTTTGGACTTAGTCATTTTTCCGGCGTTTATCAGACTTTCGGATAGGGCAAATGTCAGTGAGCGTTCCGATTTCAGTTCCAGAGTGATTCGCCCAATGAGTCCTTGATATTTAGTCGTTTTCAGCCAATTTTCTGTTTTTTTGAAAAATTCACGTTTTTGTGAAAATATCCACTAAATGAGGGAATAATATGTGTGAGGGTACCCCAGAAGAGTTCCAAATGTGTGTGGGTAGAATATATATCCCACGGGGTAAAATTGAAAAAAGTTGAAAAAATTTTTTTTTTTGGACTTAGTCATTTTTCCTGCGTTTATCAGACTTTCAGATAGGGCAAATGTCAGTGAGCGTTCCGATTTCAGTTCCAGAGCGATTCGCCCAATGAGTCCTTGATATTTAGTCGTTTTTAGCAAATTTTCTGGATTTTTGAAAAATTCATTTTTTTGTGAAAATATCCACTAAATGAGGGAATAATATGTGTGAGGGTAGCCCAGGAGATGTTCCAAATGTGTGTGGGTAGAATATATATCCCACGGGGGTAAAATTGAAAAAAGTTGAAAAATTTTTTTTTTTCGACTTAGCCATTTTTCCGGCGTTTAGCAGACTTTCAGATAGGGCAAATGTCAGTGAGCATTCCGATTTCAGTTCCAGAGCGATTCGCCCAATGAGTCCTTGACATTTAGTCGTTTTCAGCCAATATTTTGGATTTTTGAAAATTTCACTTTTTTGTGAAAATATCCACTAAATGAGGGAATAATATGTGTGAGGGTAGCCCAGAAGAGTTCCAAATGTGTGTGGGTTGAATATATATCCCACGGGGGTAAAATTGAAAAAAGTTGAAAAATTTTTTTTTGGGGACTTAGCCATTTTTCCGGCGTTTATCAGACTTTCAGATAGGGCAAATGTCAGTGAGCGTTCCGATTTCAGTTCCAGAGCGATTCGCCCAATGAGTCCTTGATATTTAGTCGTTTTCAGCCAATTTTCTGGATTTTTGAAAAATTCACTTTTTTGTGAAAATATCCACTAAATGAGGGAATAATATGCGTGAGGGCACCCCAGGAGAGTTCCAAATGTGTGTGGGTAAAATATATATCCCACGGGGGTAAAATTTAAAAAAGTTTAAAAAAATTATTTTTTGGACTTAGCCATTTTTCCGGCGTTTATCAGACTTTCAGATAGGGCAAATGTCAGTGAGCGTTCCGATTTCAGTTCCAGAGTGATTCGCCCAATGAGTCCTTGATATTTAGTCGTTTTCAGCCAATTTTCTGGATTTTTGAAAAATTCACGTTTTTGTGAAAATATCCACTAAATGAGGGAATAATATGTGTGAGGGTACCCCCGAAGAGTTCCAAATGTGTGTGGGTAAAATATATATCCCACGGGGTAAAATTGAAAAAAGTTGAAAAAATTTTTTTTTTGGACTTAGTCATTTTTCCGGCGTTTATCAGACTTTCAGATAGGGCAAATGTCAGTGAGCGTTCCGATTTCAGTTCCAGAGCGATTCGCCCAATGAGTCCTTGATATTTAGTCTTTTTCAGCCAATTTTCTGGATTTTTGAAAAATTCACTTTTTTGTGAAAATATCCACTAAATGAGGGAATAATATGTGTGAGGGTACCCCAGGAGAGTTCCAAATGTGTGTGGGTAAAATATATATCCCACGGGGGTAAAATTGAAAAAAGATGAAAAAAAAATTTTTTTGGACTTAGCCATTTTTCCGGTGTTTATCAGACTTTCAGATAGGGCAAATGTCAGTGAGCATTCCGATTTCAGTTCCAGAGCACTTCGCCCAATGAGTCCTTGACATTTAGTCGTTTTCAGCCAATATTTTGGATTTTTGAAAATTTCACTTTTTTGTGAAAATATCCACTAAATGAGGGAATAATATGTGTGAGGGTACCCCAGGAGAGTTCCAAATGTGTGTGGGTTGAATATATATCCCACAGGGGTAAAATTAAAAAAAGTTGAAAAATGTTTTTTTTTGGACTTAGTCATTTTTCCGGCGTTAATCAGACTTTCGGATAGGGCAAATGTCAGTGAGCGTTCCGATTTCAGTTCCAGAGCGATTCGCCCAATGAGTCCTTGATATTTAGTCGTTTTCAGCAAATTTTCTGGATTTTTGAAAATTTCACTTTTTTGTGAAAATATCCACTAAATGAGGGAATAATATGCGTGAGGGCACCCCAGGAGAGTTCCAAATGTGTGTGGGTAAAATATATATCCCACGGGGGTAAAATTTAAAAAAGTTTAAAAAAATTATTTTTTGGACTTAGCCATTTTTCCGGCGTTTATCAGACTTTCAGATAGGGCAAATGTCAGTGAGCGTTCCGATTTCAGTTCCAGAGTGATTCGCCCAATGAGTCCTTGATATTTAGTCGTTTTCAGCCAATTTTCTGGATTTTTGAAAAATTCACGTTTTTGTGAAAATATCCACTAAATGAGGGAATAATATGTGTGAGGGTACCCCAGAAGAGTTCCAAATGTGTGTGGGTAGAATATATATCCCACGGGGTAAAATTGAAAAAAGTTGAAAAAATTTTTTTTTTTGGACTTAGTCATTTTTCCTGCGTTTATCAGACTTTCAGATAGGGCAAATGTCAGTGAGCGTTCCGATTTCAGTTCCAGAGCGATTCGCCCAATGAGTCCTTGATATTTAGTCGTTTTCAGCAAATTTTCTGGATTTTTGAAAATTTCACTTTTTTGTGAAAATATCCACTAAATGAGGGAATAATATGCGTGAGGGCACCCCAGGAGAGTTCCAAATGTGTGTGGGTAAAATATATATCCCACGGGGGTAAAATTTAAAAAAGTTTAAAAAAATTATTTTTTGGACTTAGCCATTTTTCCGGCGTTTATCAGACTTTCAGATAGGGCAAATGTCAGTGAGCGTTCCGATTTCAGTTCCAGAGTGATTCGCCCAATGAGTCCTTGATATTTAGTCGTTTTCAGCCAATTTTCTGGATTTTTGAAAAATTCACGTTTTTGTGAAAATATCCACTAAATGAGGGAATAATATGTGTGAGGGTACCCCAGAAGAGTTCCAAATGTGTGTGGGTAGAATATATATCCCACGGGGTAAAATTGAAAAAAGTTGAAAAAATTTTTTTTTTTGGACTTAGTCATTTTTCCTGCGTTTATCAGACTTTCAGATAGGGCAAATGTCAGTGAGCGTTCCGATTTCAGTTCCAGAGCGATTCGCCCAATGAGTCCTTGATATTTAGTCGTTTTTAGCAAATTTTCTGGATTTTTGAAAAATTCATTTTTTTGTGAAAATATCCACTAAATGAGGGAATAATATGTGTGAGGGTAGCCCAGAAGAGTTCGAAATGTGTGTGGATTGAATATATATCCCACGGGGGTAAAATTGAAAAAAGTTGAAAAATTTTTTTTTGGGGACTTAGCCATTTTTCCGGCGTTTATCAGACTTTCAGATAGGGCAAATGTCAGTGAGCGTTCCGATTTCAGTTCCAGAGCGATTCGCCCAATGAGTCCTTGATATTTAGTCGTTTTCAGCCAATTTTCTGGATTTTTGAAAAATTCACTTTTTTGTGAAAATATCCACTAAATGAGGGAATAATATGCGTGAGGGCACCCCAGGAGAGTTCCAAATGTGTGTGGGTAAAATATATATCCCACAGGGGTAAAATTTAAAAAAGTTTAAAAAAATTATTTTTTGGACTTAGCCATTTTTCCGGCGTTTATCAGACTTTCAGATAGGGCAAATGTCAGTGAGCGTTCCGATTTCAGTTCCAGAGTGATTCGCCCAATGAGTCCTTGATATTTAGTCGTTTTCAGCCAATTTTCTGGATTTTTGAAAAATTCACGTTTTTGTGAAAATATCCACTAAATGAGGGAATAATATGTGTGAGGGTACCCCCGAAGAGTTCCAAATGTGTGTGGGTAAAATATATATCCCACGGGGTAAAATTGAAAAAAGTTGAAAAAATTTTTTTTTTGGACTTAGTCATTTTTCCGGCGTTTATCAGACTTTCAGATAGGGCAAATGTCAGTGAGCGTTCCGATTTCAGTTCCAGAGCGATTCGCCCAATGAGTCCTTGATATTTAGTCGTTTTCAGCCAATTTTCTGGATTTTTGAAAAATTCACTTTTTTGTGAAAATATCCACTAAATGAGGGAATAATATGTGTGAGGGTACCCCAGGAGAGTTCCAAATGTGTGTGGGTAAAATATATATCCCACGGGGCTAAAATTGAAAAAAGATGAAAAAAAAATTTTTTTGGACTTAGTAATTTTTCTGGCGTTTATCAGACTTTCAGATAGGGCAAATGTCAGTGAGCGTTCCGATTTCAGTTCCAGAGCGATTCGCCCAATGAGTCCTTGATATTTAGTCGTTTTTAGCAAATTTTCTGGATTTTTGAAAAATTCACTTTTTTGTGAAAATATCCACTAAATGAGGGAATAATATGTGTGAGGGTAGCCCAGGAGATGTTCCAAATGTGTGTGGGTAGAATATGTATCCCACGGGGGTAAAATTGAAAAAAGTTGAAAATTTTTTTTTTTGGACTTAGCCATTTTTCCGGCGTTTAGCAGACTTTCAGATAGGGCAAATGTCAGTGAGCATTCCGATTTCAGTTCCAGAGCGATTCGCCCAATGAGTCCTTGACATTTAGTCGTTTACAGCCAATATTTTGGATTTTTGAAAATTTCACTTTTTTGTGAAAATATCCACTAAATGAGGGAATAATATGTGTGAGGGTACCCCAGGAGAGTTCCAAATGTGTGTGGGTTGAATATATATCCCACAGGGGTAAAATTGAAAAAAGTTGAAAAATGTTTTTTTTTGGACTTAGTCATTTTTCCGGCGTTTATCAGACTTTCGGATAGGGCAAATGTCAGTGAGCGTTCCGATTTCAGTTCCAGAGCGATTCGCCCAATGAGTCCTTGATATTTAGTCGTTTTCAGCAAATTTTCTGGATTTTTGAAAATTTCACTTTTTTGTGAAAATATCCACTAAATGAGGGAATAATATGCGTGAGGGCACCCCAGGAGAGTTCCAAATGTGTGTGGGTAAAATATATATCCCACGGGGGTAAAATTTAAAAAAGTTTAAAAAAATTATTTTTTGGACTTAGCCATTTTTCCGGCGTTTATCAGACTTTCAGATAGGGCAAATGTCAGTGAGCGTTCCGATTTCAGTTCCAGAGTGATTCGCCCAATGAGTCCTTGATATTTAGTCGTTTTCAGCCAATTTTCTGGATTTTTGAAAAATTCACGTTTTTGTGAAAATATCCACTAAATGAGGGAATAATATGTGTGAGGGTACCCCAGAAGAGTTCCAAATGTGTGTGGGTAGAATATATATCCCACGGCGTAAAATTGAAAAAAGTTGAAAAAATTTTTTTTTTTGGACTTAGTCATTTTTCCTGCGTTTATCAGACTTTCAGATAGGGCAAATGTCAGTGAGCGTTCCGATTTCAGTTCCAGAGCGATTCGCCCAATGAGTCCTTGATATTTAGTCGTTTTTAGCAAATTTTCTGGATTTTTGAAAAATTCATTTTTTTGTGAAAATATCCACTAAATGAGGGAATAATATGTGTGAGGGTAGCCCAGGAGATGTTCCAAATGTGTGTGGGTAGAATATATATCCCACGGGGGTAAAATTGAAAAAAGTTGAAAAATTTTTTTTTTTGGACTTAGCCATTTTTCCGGCGTTTAGCAGACTTTCAGATAGGGCAAATGTCAGTGAGCATTCCGATTTCAGTTCCAGAGCGATTCGCCCAATGAGTCCTTGACATTTAGTCATTTTCAGCCAATATTTTGGATTTTTGAAAATTTCACTTTTTTGTGAAAATATTCACTAAATGAGGGAATAATATGTGTGAGGGTAGCCCAGAAGAGTTCCAAATGTGTGTGGGTTGAATATATATCCCACGGGGGTAAAATTGAAAAAAGTTGAAAAATTTTTTTTTGGGGACTTAGCCATTTTTCCGGCGTTTATCAGACTTTCAGATAGGGCAAATGTCAGTGAGCGTTCCGATTTCAGTTCCAGAGCGATTCGCCCAATGAGTCCTTGATATTTAATCGTTTTCAGCCAATTTTCTGGATTTTTGAAAAATTCACTTTTTTGTGAAAATATCCACTAAATGAGGGAATAATATGCGTGAGGGCACCCCAGGAGAGTTCCAAATGTGTGTGGGTAAAATATATATCCCACGGGGGTAAAATTTAAAAAAGTTTAAAAAAATTATTTTTTGGACTTAGCCATTTTTCCGGCGTTTATCAGACTTTCAGATAGGGCAAATGTCAGTGAGCGTTCCGATTTCAGTTCCAGAGTGAGTCGCCCAATGAGTCCTTGATATTTAGTCGTTTTCAGCCAATTTTCTGGATTTTTGAAAAATTCACGTTTTTGTGAAAATATCCACTAAATGAGGGAATAATATGTGTGAGGGTACCCCAGGAGAGTTCCAAATGTGTGTGGGTAAAATATATATCCCACGGGGGTAAAATTGAAAAAAGTTGAAAAAAAAATTTTTTTGGACTTAGTAATTTTTCTGGCGTTTATCAGACTTTCAGATAGGGCAAATGTCAGTGAGCGTTCCGATTTCAGTTCCAGAGCGATTCGCCCAATGAGTCCTTGATATTTAATCATTTTCAGCCAATTTTCTGGATTTTTGAAAAATTCACTTTTTTAAAAAAATATCAACTAAATGAGGGAATAATATGTGTGAGGGTAGCCCAGGAGAGTTCCAAATGTGTGTGGGTAGAATATATATCCCACGGGGGTAAAATTGAAAAAAGTTGAAAAATTTTTTTTTGGGGACTTAGCCATTTTTCCGGCGTTTATCAGACTTTCAGATAGGGCAAATGTCAGTGAGCGTTCCGATTTCAGTTCCAGAGCGATTCGCCCAATGAGTCCTTGACATTTAGTCGTTTTCAGCCAATATTTTGGATTTTTGAAAATTTCACTTTTTTGTGAAAATATCCACTAAATGAGAGAATAATATGTGTGAGGGTACCCCAGGAGAGTTCCAAATGTGTGTGGGTTGAATATATATCCCACAGGGGTAAAATTGAAAAAAGTTGAAAAAAAAATTTTTTTGGACTTAGTAATTTTTCCGGCGTTTATCAGACTTACAGATAGGGCAAATGTCAGTGAGCGTTCCGATTTCAGTTCCAGAGCGATTCGCCCAATGAGTCCTTGATATTTAGTAGTTTTCAGCCAATATTTTGGATTTTTGAAAATTTCACTTTTTTGTGAAAATATCCACTAAATGAGGGAATAATATGTGTGAGGGTACCCCAGGAGTGTTACAAATGTGTGTGGGTAGAATACATATCCCACGGGGGTAAAATTGAAAAAAGTTGAAAAATTTTTTTTTTTGGACTTAGTCATTTTCCCGGCGTTTATCAGACTTTCAGATAAGGCAAATGTCAGTGAGCGTTCCGATTTCAGTTCCAGAGCGATTCGCCCAATGAGTCCTTGATATTTAGTCGTTTTCAGCCAATTTTCTGGATTTTTGAAAAATTTACTTTTTTGTGAAAATATCCACTAAATGAGGGAATAATATGTGTGAGGGTACCCCAGGAGAGTTCCAAATGTGTGTGGGTAAAATATATATCCCACGGGGGTAAAATTGAAAAAAGTTGAAAAAAAAATTTTTTTGGACTTAGTAATTTTTCTGGCGTTTATCAGACTTTCAGATAGGGCAAATGTCAGTGAGCATTCCGATTTCAGTTCCAGAGCGATTCGCCCAATGAGTCCTTGATATTTAGTAGTTTTCAGCCAATATTTTGGATTTTTGAAAATTTCACTTTTTTGTGAAAATATCCACTAAATGAGGGAATAATATGTGTGAGGGTACCCCAGGAGAGTTCCAAATGTGTGTGGGTTGAATATATATCCCACAAGGGTAAAATTGAAAAAAGTTGAAAAATATTTTTTTTTGGACTTAGTCATTTTTCCGGCGTTTATCAAACTTTCAGATAGGGCAAATGTCAGTGAGCGTTCCTATTTCAGTTCCAGAGCGATTCGCCCAATGAGTCCTTGATATTTAGTCGTTTTCAGCCAATTTTCTGGATTTTTGAAAAATTCACGTTTTTGTGAAAATATCCACTAAATGAGGGAATAATATGTGTGAGGGTACCCCAGAAGAGTTCCAAATGTGTGTGGGTAGAATATATATCCCACGGGGTAAAATTGAAAAAAGTTGAAAAAATTTTTTTTTTTGGACTTAGTCATTTTTCCTGCGTTTATCAGACTTTCAGATAGGGCAAATGTCAGTGAGCGTTCCGATTTCAGTTCCAGAGCGATTCGCCCAATGAGTCCTTGATATTTAGTCGTTTTTAGCAAATTTTCTGGATTTTTGAAAAATTCATTTTTTTGTGAAAATATCCACTAAATGAGGGAATAATATGTGTGAGGGTAGCCCAGAAGAGTTCCAAATGTGTGTGGATTGAATATATATCCCACGGGGGTAAAATTGAAAAAAGTTGAAAAATTTTTTTTTGGGGACTTAGCCATTTTTCCGGCGTTTATCAGACTTTCAGATAGGGCAAATGTCAGTGAGCGTTCCGATTTCAGTTCCAGAGCGATTCGCCCAATGAGTCCTTGATATTTAGTCGTTTTCAGCCAATTTTCTGGATTTTTGAAAAATTCACTTTTTTGTGAAAATATCCACTAAATGAGGGAATAATATGCGTGAGGGCACCCCAGGAGAGTTCCAAATGTGTGTGGGTAAAATATATATCCCACAGGGGTAAAATTTAAAAAAGTTTAAAAAAATTATTTTTTGGACTTAGCCATTTTTCCGGCGTTTATCAGACTTTCAGATAGGGCAAATGTCAGTGAGCGTTCCGATTTCAGTTCCAGAGTGATTCGCCCAATGAGTCCTTGATATTTAGTCGTTTTCAGCCAATTTTCTGGATTTTTGAAAAATTCACGTTTTTGTGAAAATATCCACTAAATGAGGGAATAATATGTGTGAGGGTACCCCCGAAGAGTTCCAAATGTGTGTGGGTAAAATATATATCCCACGGGGTAAAATTGAAAAAAGTTGAAAAAATTTTTTTTTTGGACTTAGTCATTTTTCCGGCGTTTATCAGACTTTCAGATAGGGCAAATGTCAGTGAGCGTTCCGATTTCAGTTCCAGAGCGATTCGCCCAATGAGTCCTTGATATTTAGTCGTTTTCAGCCAATTTTCTGGATTTTTGAAAAATTCACTTTTTTGTGAAAATATCCACTAAATGAGGGAATAATATGTGTGAGGGTACCCCAGGAGAGTTCCAAATGTGTGTGGGTAAAATATATATCCCACGGGGGTAAAATTGAAAAAAGATGAAAAAAAAATTTTTTTGGACTTAGTAATTTTTCTGGCGTTTATCAGACTTTCAGATAGGGCAAATGTCAGTGAGCGTTCCGATTTCAGTTCCAGAGCGATTCGCCCAATGAGTCCTTGATATTTAGTCGTTTTTAGCAAATTTTCTGGATTTTTGAAAAATTCACTTTTTTGTGAAAATATCCACTAAATGAGGGAATAATATGTGTGAGGGTAGCCCAGGAGATGTTCCAAATGTGTGTGGGTAGAATATGTATCCCACGGGGGTAAAATTGAAAAAAGTTGAAAATTTTTTTTTTTGGACTTAGCCATTTTTCCGGCGTTTAGCAGACTTTCAGATAGGGCAAATGTCAGTGAGCATTCCGATTTCAGTTCCAGAGCGATTCGCCCAATGAGTCCTTGACATTTAGTCGTTTACAGCCAATATTTTGGATTTTTGAAAATTTCACTTTTTTGTGAAAATATCCACTAAATGAGGGAATAATATGTGTGAGGGTACCCCAGGAGAGTTCCAAATGTGTGTGGGTTGAATATATATCCCACAGGGGTAAAATTGAAAAAAGTTGAAAAATGTTTTTTTTTGGACTTAGTCATTTTTCCGGCGTTTATCAGACTTTCGGATAGGGCAAATGTCAGTGAGCGTTCCGATTTCAGTTCCAGAGCGATTCGCCCAATGAGTCCTTGATATTTAGTCGTTTTCAGCAAATTTTCTGGATTTTTGAAAATTTCACTTTTTTGTGAAAATATCCACTAAATGAGGGAATAATATGCGTGAGGGCACCCCAGGAGAGTTCCAAATGTGTGTGGGTAAAATATATATCCCACGGGGGTAAAATTTAAAAAAGTTTAAAAAAATTATTTTTTGGACTTAGCCATTTTTCCGGCGTTTATCAGACTTTCAGATAGGGCAAATGTCAGTGAGCGTTCCGATTTCAGTTCC
Organism: Phyllobates terribilis; assembly: GCF_046119375.1. NCBI lineage: Eukaryota > Metazoa > Chordata > Amphibia > Anura > Dendrobatidae > Phyllobates > Phyllobates terribilis. The sequence goes on from NW_027362832.1 coordinate 3,680,931, forward strand.
AGAGTGATTCGCCCAATGAGTCCTTGATATTTAGTCGTTTTCAGCCAATTTTCTGGATTTTTGAAAAATTCACGTTTTTGTGAAAATATCCACTAAATGAGGGAATAATATGTGTGAGGGTACCCCAGAAGAGTTCCAAATGTGTGTGGGTAGAATATATATCCCACGGCGTAAAATTGAAAAAAGTTGAAAAAATTTTTTTTTTTGGACTTAGTCATTTTTCCTGCGTTTATCAGACTTTCAGATAGGGCAAATGTCAGTGAGCGTTCCGATTTCAGTTCCAGAGCGATTCGCCCAATGAGTCCTTGATATTTAGTCGTTTTTAGCAAATTTTCTGGATTTTTGAAAAATTCATTTTTTTGTGAAAATATCCACTAAATGAGGGAATAATATGTGTGAGGGTAGCCCAGGAGATGTTCCAAATGTGTGTGGGTAGAATATATATCCCACGGGGGTAAAATTGAAAAAAGTTGAAAAATTTTTTTTTTTGGACTTAGCCATTTTTCCGGCGTTTAGCAGACTTTCAGATAGGGCAAATGTCAGTGAGCATTCCGATTTCAGTTCCAGAGCGATTCGCCCAATGAGTCCTTGACATTTAGTCATTTTCAGCCAATATTTTGGATTTTTGAAAATTTCACTTTTTTGTGAAAATATTCACTAAATGAGGGAATAATATGTGTGAGGGTAGCCCAGAAGAGTTCCAAATGTGTGTGGGTTGAATATATATCCCACGGGGGTAAAATTGAAAAAAGTTGAAAAATTTTTTTTTGGGGACTTAGCCATTTTTCCGGCGTTTATCAGACTTTCAGATAGGGCAAATGTCAGTGAGCGTTCCGATTTCAGTTCCAGAGCGATTCGCCCAATGAGTCCTTGATATTTAGTCGTTTTCAGCCAATTTTCTGGATTTTTGAAAAATTCACTTTTTTGTGAAAATATCCACTAAATGAGGGAATAATATGCGTGAGGGCACCCCAGGAGAGTTCCAAATGTGTGTGGGTAAAATATATATCCCACGGGGGTAAAATTTAAAAAAGTTAAAAAAAATTATTTTTTGGACTTAGCCATTTTTCCGGCGTTTATCAGACTTTCAGATAGGGCAAATGTCAGTGAGCGTTCCGATTTCAGTTCCAGAGTGAGTCGCCCAATGAGTCCTTGATATTTAGTCGTTTTCAGCCAATTTTCTGGATTTTTGAAAAATTCACGTTTTTGTGAAAATATCCACTAAATGAGGGAATAATATGTGTGAGGGTACCCCAGGAGAGTTCCAAATGTGTGTGGGTAAAATATATATCCCACGGGGGTAAAATTGAAAAAAGTTGAAAAAAAAATTTTTTTGGACTTAGTAATTTTTCTGGCGTTTATCAGACTTTCAGATAGGGCAAATGTCAGTGAGCGTTCCGATTTCAGTTCCAGAGCGATTCGCCCAATGAGTCCTTGATATTTAATCATTTTCAGCCAATTTTCTGGATTTTTGAAAATTTCACTTTTTTAAAAAAATATCAACTAAATGAGGGAATAATATGTGTGAGGGTAGCCCAGGAGAGTTCCAAATGTGTGTGGGTAGAATATATATCCCACGGGGGTAAAATTGAAAAAAGTTGAAAAATTTTTTTTTGGGGACTTAGCCATTTTTCCGGCGTTTATCAGACTTTCAGATAGGGCAAATGTCAGTGAGCGTTCCGATTTCAGTTCCAGAGCGATTCGCCCAATGAGTCCTTGACATTTAGTCGTTTTCAGCCAATATTTTGGATTTTTGAAAATTTCACTTTTTTGTGAAAATATCCACTAAATGAGAGAATAATATGTGTGAGGGTACCCCAGGAGAGTTCCAAATGTGTGTGGGTTGAATATATATCCCACAGGGGTAAAATTGAAAAAAGTTGAAAAAAAAATTTTTTTGGACTTAGTAATTTTTCCGGCGTTTATCAGACTTTCAGATAGGGCAAATGTCAGTGAGCGTTCCGATTTCAGTTCCAGAGCGATTTGCCCAATGAGTCCTTGATATTTAGTCGTTTTCAGCCAATTTTCTGGATTTTTGGAAAATTCACTTTTTTGTGAAAATATCCACTAAATGAGGGAATAATATGTGTGAGGGTACCCCAGGAGAGTTCCAAATGTGTGTGGGTAAAATATATATCCCACGGGGGTAAAATTGAAAAAAGTTGAAAAAAAAATTTTTTTGGACTTAGTAATTTTTCTGGCGTTTATCAGACTTTCAGATAGGGCAAATGTCAGTGAGCATTCCGATTTCAGTTCCAGAGCGATTCGCCCAATGAGTCCTTGATATTTAGTCGTTTTTAGCAAATTTTCTGGATTTTTGAAAAATTCACTTTTTTGTGAAAATATCCACTAAATGAGGGAATAATATGTGTGAGGGTAGCCCAGGAGATGTTCCAAATGTGTGTGGGTAGAATATATATCCCACGGGGGTAAAATTGAAAAAAGTTGAAAAATTTTTTTTTTTGGACTTAGCCATTTTTCCGGCGTTTAGCAGACTTTCAGATAGGGCAAATGTCAGTGAGCATTCCGATTTCAGTTCCAGAGCGATTCGCCCAATGAGTCCTTGACATTTAGTCGTTTTCAGCCAATATTTTGGATTTTTGAAAATTTCACTTTTTTGTGAAAATATCCACTAAATGAGGGAATAATATGTGTGAGGGTACCCCAGGAGAGTTCCAAATGTGTGTGGGTTGAATATATATCCCACAAGAGTAAAATTGAAAAAAGTTGAAAAATATTTTTTTTTGGACTTAGTCATTTTTCCGGCGTTTATCAGACTTTCAGATAGGGCAAATGTCAGTGAGCGTTCCTATTTCAGTTCCAGAGCGATTCGCCCAATGAGTCCTTGATATTTAATCATTTTCAGCCAATTTTCTGGATTTTTGAAAAATTCACTTTTTTAAAAAAATATCAACTAAATGAGGGAATAATATGTGTGAGGGTAGCCCAGGAGAGTTCCAAATGTGTGTGGGTAGAATATATATCCCACGGGGGTAAAATTGAAAAAAGTTGAAAAATTTTTTTTTGGGGACTTAGCCATTTTTCCGGCGTTTATCAGACTTTCAGATAGGGCAAATGTCAGTGAGCGTTCCGATTTCAGTTCCAGAGCGATTCGCCCAATGAGTCCTTGACATTTAGTCGTTTTCAGCCAATATTTTGGATTTTTGAAAATTTCACTTTTTTGTGAAAATATCCACTAAATGAGAGAATAATATGTGTGAGGGTACCCCAGGAGAGTTCCAAATGTGTGTGGGTTGAATATATATCCCACAGGGGTAAAATTGAAAAAAGTTGAAAAAAAAATTTTTTGGGACTTAGTAATTTTTCCGGCGTTTATCAGACTTACAGATAGGGCAAATGTCAGTGAGCGTTCCGATTTCAGTTCCAGAGCGATTCGCCCAATGAGTCCTTGATATTTAGTAGTTTTCAGCCAATATTTTGGATTTTTGAAAATTTCACTTTTTTGTGAAAATATCCACTAAATGAGGGAATAATATGTGTGAGGGTACCCCAGGAGTGTTACAAATGTGTGTGGGTAGAATACATATCCCACGGGGGTAAAATTGAAAAAAGTTGAAAAATTTTTTTTTTTGGACTTAGTCATTTTCCCGGCGTTTATCAGACTTTCAGATAAGGCAAATGTCAGTGAGCGTTCCGATTTCAGTTCCAGAGCGATTCGCCCAATGAGTCCTTGATATTTAGTCGTTTTCAGCCAATTTTCTGGATTTTTGAAAAATTTACTTTTTTGTGAAAATATCCACTAAATGAGGGAATAATATGTGTGAGGGTACCCCAGGAGAGTTCCAAATGTGTGTGGGTAAAATATATATCCCACGGGGGTAAAATTGAAAAAAGTTGAAAAAAAAATTTTTTTGGACTTAGTAATTTTTCTGGCGTTTATCAGACTTTCAGATAGGGCAAATGTCAGTGAGCATTCCGATTTCAGTTCCAGAGCGATTCGCCCAATGAGTCCTTGATATTTAGTAGTTTTCAGCCAATATTTTGGATTTTTGAAAATTTCACTTTTTTGTGAAAATATCCACTAAATGAGGGAATAATATGTGTGAGGGTACCCCAGGAGAGTTCCAAATGTGTGTGGGTTGAATATATATCCCACAAGGGTAAAATTGAAAAAAGTTGAAAAATATTTTTTTTTGGACTTAGTCATTTTTCCGGCGTTTATCAAACTTTCAGATAGGGCAAATGTCAGTGAGCGTTCCTATTTCAGTTCCAGAGCGATTCGCCCAATGAGTCCTTGATATTTAGTCATTTTCAGCCAATTTTCTGGATTTTTGAAAAATTCACTTTTTAAAAAAAATATCAACTAAATGAGGGAATAATATGTGTGAGGGTAGCCCAGGAGAGTTCCAAATGTGTGTGGGTAGAATATATATCCCACGGGGGTAAAATTGAAAAAAGTTGAAAAATTTTTTTTTGGGGACTTAGCCATTTTTCCGGCGTTTATCAGACTTTCAGATAGGGCAAATGTCAGTGAGCGTTCCGATTTCAGTTCCAGAGCGATTCGCCCAATGAGTCCTTGATATTTAGTCGTTTTTAGCAAATTTTCTGGATTTTTGAAAAATTCACTTTTTTGTGAAAATATCCACTAAATGAGGGAATAATATGTGTGAGGGTACCCCAGGAGAGTTCCAAATGTGTGTGGGTAAAATATATATCCCACGGGGGTAAAATTTAAAAAAGTTGAAAAAAAAATTTTTTGGGACGTAGTAATTTTTCCGGCGTTTATCAGACTTTCAGATAGGGCAAATGTCAGTGAGCGTTCCGATTTCAGTTCCAGAGCGATTCGCCCAATGAGTCCTTGATATTTAGTCGTTTTCAGCCAATATTTTGGATTTTTGAAAATTTCACTTTTTTGTGAAAATATCCACTAAATGAGGGAATAATATGTGTGAGGGTACCCCAGGAGAGTTCCAAATGTGTGTGGGTAGAATATATATCCCACGGGGTAAAATTGAAAAAAGTTGAAAAATTTTTTTTTTGGACTTAGTCATTTTTCCGGCGTTTATCAGATTTTCAGATAGGGCAAATGTCAGTGAGCGTTCCGATTTCAGTTCCAGAGTGATTCGCCAAATGAGTCCTTGATATTTAGTCGTTTTCAGCCAATTTTCTGGATTTTTGAAAAATTCACTTTTTTGTGAAAATATCCACTAAATGAGGGAATAATATGTGTGAGGGTAGCCCAGGAGATGTTCCAAATGTGTGTGGGTAGAATACATATCCCACGGGGGTAAAATTGAAAAAAGTTGAAAAATTATTTTTTTTGGACTTAGCCATTTTTCCGGTGTTTATCAGACTTTCAGATAGGGCAAATGTCAGTGAGCATTCCGATTTCAGTTCCAGAGCACTTCGCCCAATGAGTCCTTGACATTTAGTCGTTTTCAGCCAATATTTTGGATTTTTTAAAATTTCACTTTTTTGTGAAAATATCCACTAAATGAGGGAATAATATGTGTGAGGGTACCCCAGGAGAGTTCCAAATGTGTGTGGGTTGAATATATATCCCACAGGGGTAAAATTGAAAAAAGTTGAAAAATGTTTTTTTTTGGACTTAGTCATTTTTCCGGCGTTTATCAGACTTTCGGATAGGGCAAATGTCAGTGAGCGTTCCGATTTCAGTTCCAGAGCGATTCGCCCAATGAGTCCTTGATATTTAGTCGTTTTCAGAAAATTTTCTGGATTTTTGAAAATTTCACTTTTTTGTGAAAATATCCACTAAATGAGGGAATAATATGCGTGAGGGCACCCCAGGAGAGTTCCAAATGTGTGTGGGTAAAATATATATCCCACGGGGGTAAAATTTAAAAAAGTTTAAAAAATTATTTTTTGGACTTAGCCATTTTTCCGGCGTTTATCAGACTTTCAGATAGGGCAAATGTCAGTGAGCGTTCCGATTTCAGTTCCAGAGTGATTCGCCCAATGAGTCCTTGATATTTAGTCGTTTTCAGCCAATTTTCTGGATTTTTGAAAAATTCACGTTTTTGTGAAAATATCCACTAAATGAGGGAATAATATGTGTGAGGGTACCCCAGAAGAGTTCCAAATGTGTGTGGGTAGAATATATATCCCACGGGGTAAAATTGAAAAAAGTTGAAAAAATTTTTTTTTTGGACTTAGTCATTTTTCCGGCGTTTATCAGACTTTCAGATAGGGCAAATGTCAGTGAGCGTTCCGATTTCAGTTCCAGAGCGATTCGCCCAATGAGTCCTTGATATTTAGTCGTTTTTAGCAAATTTTCTGGATTTTTGAAAAATTCATTTTTTTGTGAAAATATCCACTAAATGAGGGAATAATATGTGTGAGGGTAGCCCAGGAGATGTTCCAAATGTGTGTGGGTAGAATATATATCCCACGGGGGTAAAATTGAAAAAAGTTGAAAAATTTTTTTTTTTGGACTTAGCCATTTTTCCGGCGTTTAGCAGACTTTCAGATAGGGCAAATGTCAGTGAGCATTCTGATTTCAGTTCCAGAGCGATTCGCCCAATGAGTCCTTGACATTTAGTCGTTTTCAGCCAATATTTTGGATTTTTGAAAAATTCACTTTTTTGTGAAAATATCCACTAAATGAGGGAATAATATGTGTGAGGGTAGCCCTGAAGAGTTCCAAATGTGTGTGGGTTGAATATATATCCCACGGGGGTAAAATTGAAAAAAGTTGAAAAATTTTTTTTTGGGGACTTAGCCATTTTTTCGGCGTTTATCAGACTTTCAGATAGGGCAAATGTCAGTGAGCGTTCCGATTTCAGTTCCAGAGCGATTCGCCCAATGAGTCCTTGATATTTAGTCGTTTTCCGCCAATTTTCTGGATTTTTGAAAAATTCACTTTTTTGTGAAAATATCCACTAAATGAGGGAATAATATGTGTGAGGGTACCCCAGGAGAGTTCCAAATGTGTGTGGGTAAAATGTATATCCCACGGGGGTAAAATTGAAAAAAGTTGAAAAAAAAATTTTTTTGGACGTAGTAATTTTTCCGGCGTTTATCAGACTTTCAGATAGGGCAAATGTCAGTGAGCGTTCCGATTTCAGTTCCAGAGCGATTCGCCCAATGAGTCCTTGATATTTAGTCGTTTTCAGCCAATTTTCTGGATTTTTGAAAAATTCACTTTTTTGTGAAAATATCCACTAAATGAGGGAATAATATGTGTGAGGGTACCCCAGGAGAGTTCCAAATGTGTGTGGGTAAAATGTATATCCCACGGGGGTAAAATTGAAAAAAGTTGAAAAAAAAATTTTTTTGGACGTAGTAATTTTTCCGGCGTTTATCAGACTTTCAGATAGGGCAAATGTCAGTGAGCGTTCCGATTTCAGTTCCAGAGCGATTCGCCCAATGAGTCCTTGATATTTAGTCGTTTTCAGCCAATATTTTGGATTTTTGAAAATTTCACTTTTTTGTGAAAATATCCACTAAATGAGGGAATAATATGTGTGAGGGTACCCCAGGAGTGTTCCAAATGTGTGTGGGTAGAATATATATCCCACGGGGGTAAAATTGAAAAAAGATGAAAAAATTATTTTTTTGGACTTAGTAATTTTTTCGGCGTTTATCAGACTTTCGGATAGGGCAAATGTCAGTGAGCGTTCCGATTTCAGTTCCAGAGCGATTCGCCCAATGAGTCCTTGATATTTAGTCGTTTTCAGCAAATTTTCTGGATTTTTGAAAATTTCACTTTTTTGTGAAAATATCCACTAAATGAGGGAATAATATGCGTGAGGGCACCCCAGGAGAGTTCCAAATGTGTGTGGGTAAAATATATATCCCACGGGGGTAAAATTTAAAAAAGTTTAAAAAAATTATTTTTTGGACTTAGCCTTTTTTCCGGCGTTTATCAGACTTTCAGATAGGGCAAATGTCAGTGAGCGTTCCGATTTCAGTTCCAGAGTGATTCGCCCAATGAGTCCTTGATATTTAGTCGTTTTCAGCCAATTTTCTGGATTTTTGAAAAATTCACGTTTTTGTGAAAATATCCACTAAATGAGGGAATAATATGTGTGAGGGTACCCCAGAAGAGTTCCAAATGTGTGTGGGTAGAATATATATCCCACGGGGTAAAATTGAAAAAAGTTGAAAAAATTTTTTTTTTGGACTTAGTCATTTTTCCGGCGTTTATCAGACTTTCAGATAGGGCAAATGTCAGTGAGCGTTCCGATTTCAGTTCCAGAGCGATTCGCCAAATGAGTCCTTGATATTTAGTCGTTTTTAGCAAATTTTCTGGATTTTTGAAAAATTCATTTTTTTGTGAAAATATCCACTAAATGAGGGAATAATATGTGTGAGGGTAGCCCAGGAGATGTTCCAAATGTGTGTGGGTAGAATATATATCCCACGGGGGTAAAATTGAAAAAAGTTGAAAAATTTTTTTTTTTGGACTTAGCCATTTTTCCGGCGTTTAGCAGACTTTCAGATAGGGCAAATGTCAGTGAGCATTCCGATTTCAGTTCCAGAGCGATTCGCCCAATGAGTCCTTGACATTTAGTCGTTTTCAGCCAATATTTTGGATTTTTGAAAATTTCACTTTTTTGTGAAAATATCCACTAAATGAGGGAATAATATGTGTGAGGGTAGCCCAGAAGAGTTCCAAATGTGTGTGGGTTGAATATATATCCCACGGGGGTAAAATTGAAAAAAGTTGAAAAATTTTTTTTTGGGGACTTAGCCATTTTTCCGGCGTTTATCAGACTTTCAGATAGGGCAAATGTCAGTGAGCGTTCCGATTTCAGTTCCAGAGCGATTCGCCCAATGAGTCCTTGATATTTAGTCGTTTTCAGCCAATTTTCTGGATTTTTGAAAAATTCACTTTTTTGTGAAAATATCCACTAAATGAGGGAATAATATGTGTGAGGGTACCCCAGGAGAGTTCCAAATGTGTGTGGGTAAAATATATATCCCACGGGGGTAAAATTGAAAAAAGTTGAAAAAAAAATTTTTTTGGACGTAGTAATTTTTCCGGCGTTTATCAGACTTTCAGATAGGGCAAATGTCAGTGAGCGTTCCGATTTCAGTTCCAGAGCGATTCGCCCAATGAGTCCTTGATATTTAGTCGTTTTCAGCCAATATTTTGGATTTTTGAAAATTTCACTTTTTTGTGAAAATATCCACTAAATGAGGGAATAATATGTGTGAGGGTACCCCAGGAGTGTTCCAAATGTGTGTGGGTAGAATATATATCCCACGGGGGTAAAATTGAAAAAAGATGAAAAAATTATTTTTTTGGACTTAGTAATTTTTTCGGCGTTTATCAGACTTTCAGATAGGGCAAATGTCAGTGAGCGTTCCGATTTCAGTTCCAGAGTGATTCGCCAAATGAGTCCTTGATATTTAGTCGTTTTCAGCCAATTTTCTGGATTTTTGAAAAATTCACGTTTTTGTGAAAATATCCACTAAATGAGGGAATAATATGTGTGAGGGTACCCCAGAAGAGTTCCAAATGTGTGTGGGTAGAATATATATCCCACGGGGTAAAATTGAAAAAAGTTGAAAAAATTTTTTTTTTGGACTTAGTCATTTTTCCGGCGTTTATCAGACTTTCAGATAGGGCAAATGTCAGTGAGCATTCCGATTTCAGTTCCAGAGCGATTCGCCCAATGAGTCCTTGACATTTAGTCGTTTTCAGCCAATATTTTGGATTTTTGAAAATTTCACTTTTTTGTGAAAATATCCACTAAATGAGGGAATAATATGTGTGAGGGTACCCCAGGAGAGTTCCAAATGTGTGTGGGTAAAATATATATCCCACGGGGGTAAAATTGAAAAAAGTTGAAAAAAAAATTTTTTTGGACGTAGTAATTTTTCCGGCGTTTATCAGACTTTCAGATAGGGCAAATGTCAGTGAGCGTTCCGATTTCAGTTCCAGAGCGATTCGCCCAATGAGTCCTTGATATTTAGTCGTTTTCAGCCAATATTTTGGATTTTTGAAAATTTCACTTTTTTGTGAAAATATCCACTAAATGAGGGAATAATATGTGTGAGGGTAGCCCAGGAGATGTTCCAAATGTGTGTGGGTAGAATATATATCCCACGGGGGTAAAATTGAAAAAAGTTGAAAAATTATTTTTTTTGGACTTAGCCATTTTTCCGGTGTTTATCAGACTTTCAGATAGGGCAAATGTCAGTGAGCATTCCGATTTCAGTTCCAGAGCACTTCGCCCAATGAGTCCTTGACATTTAGTCGTTTTCAGCCAATATTTTGGATTTTTGAAAATTTCACTTTTTTGTGAAAATATCCACTAAATGAGGGAATAATATGTGTGAGGGTACCCCAGGAGAGTTCCAAATGTGTGTGGGTTGAATATATATCCCACAGGGGTAAAATTGAAAAAAGTTGAAAAATGTTTTTTTTTGGACTTAGTCATTTTTCCGGCGTTTATCAGACTTTCGGATAGGGCAAATGTCAGTGAGCGTTCCGATTTCAGTTCCAGAGCGATTCGCCCAATGAGTCCTTGATATTTAGTCGTTTTCAGCCAATATTTTGGATTTTTGAAAATTTCACTTTTTTGTGAAAATATCCACTAAATGAGGGAATAATATGTGTGAGGGTACCCCAGGAGTGTTCCAAATGTGTGTGGGTAGAATATATATCCCACGGGGGTAAAATTGAAAAAAGATGAAAAAATTATTTTTTTGGACTTAGTAATTTTTTCGGCGTTTATCAGACTTTCAGATAGGGCAAATGTCAGTGAGCGTTCCGATTTCAGTTCCAGAGCGATTCGCCCAATGAGTCCTTGATATTTAGTCATTTTCAGCCAATTTTCTGGATTTTTTAAAATTTCACTTTTTTGTGAAAATATCCACTAAATGAGGGAATAATATGTGTGAGGGTAGCCCAGGAGAGTTCCAAATGTGTGTGGGTAGAATATATATCCCACGGGGGTAAAATTGAAAAAAGTTGAAAAAATTTTTTTTTAGACTTAGTCATTTTTCCGGCGTTTATCAGATTTTCAGATAGGGCAAATGTCAGTGAGCGTTCCGATTTCAGTTCCAGAGTGATTCGCCAAATGAGTCCTTGATATTTAGTCGTTTTCAGCCAATTTTCTGGATTTTTGAAAAATTCACTTTTTTGTGAAAATATCCACTAAATGAGGGAATAATATGTGTGAGGGTAGCCCACGAGATGTTCCAAATGTGTGTGGGTAGAATATATATCCCACGGGGGTAAAATTGAAAAAAGTTGAAAAATTATTTTTTTTGGACTTAGCCATTTTTCCGGTGTTTATCAGACTTTCAGATAGGGCAAATGTCAGTGAGCATTCCGATTTCAGTTCCAGAGCACTTCGCCCAATGAGTCCTTGACATTTAGTCGTTTTCAGCCAATATTTTGGATTTTTGAAAATTTCACTTTTTTTGAAAATATCCACTAAATGAGGGAATAATATGTGTGAGGGTACCCCAGGAGAGTTCCAAATGTGTGTGGGTTGAATATATATCCCACAGGGGTAAAATTGAAAAAAGTTGAAAAATGTTTTTTTTTGGACTTAGTCATTTTTCCGGCGTTTATCAGACTTTCGGATAGGGCAAATGTCAGTGAGCGTTCCGATTTCAGTTCCAGAGCGATTCGCCCAATGAGTCCTTGATATTTAGTCGTTTTCAGCAAATTTTCTGGATTTTTGAAAAATTCACTTTTTTGTGAAAATATCCACTAAATGAGGGAATAATATGTGTGAGGGTAGCCCAGGAGATGTTCCAAATGTGTGTGGGTAGAATATATATCCCACGGGGGTAAAATTGAAAAAAGTTGAAAATTTTTTTTTTTGGACTTAGCCATTTTTCCGGCGTTTATCAGACTTTCAGATAGGGCAAATGTCAGTGAGCGTTCCGATTTCAGTTCCAGAGCGTTTCGCCCAATGAGTCCTTGATATTTAGTCATTTTCAGCCAATTTTCTGGATTTTTGAAAATTTCACTTTTTTGTGAAAATATCCACTAAATGAGGGAATAATATGCGTGAGGGCACCCCAGGAGAGTTCCAAATGTGTGTGGGTAAAATATATATCCCACGGGGGTAAAATTTAAAAAAGTTTAAAAAAATTATTTTTTGGACTTAGCCATTTTTCCGGCGTTTATCAGACTTTCAGATAGGGTAAATGTCAGTGAGCGTTCCGATTTCAGTTCCAGAGTGATTCGCCCAATGAGTCCTTGATATTTAGTCGTTTTCAGCCAATTTTCTGGATTTTTGAAAAATTCACGTTTTTGTGAAAATATCCACTAAATGAGGGAATAATATGTGTGAGGGTAGCCCAGGAGAGTTCCAAATGTGTGTGGGTAGAATATATATCCCACGGGGGTAAAATTGAAAAAAGTTGAAAAATTTTTTTTTTGGACTTAGTCATTTTTCCGGCGTTTATCAGATTTTCAGATAGGGCAAATGTCAGTGAGCGTTCCGATTTCAGTTCCAGAGCGATTCGCCCAATGAGTCCTTGATATTTAGTCGTTTTCAGCCAATATTTTGGATTTTTGAAAATTTCACTTTTTTGTGAAAATATCCACTAAATGAGGGAATAATATGTGTGAGGGTACCCCAGGAGTGTTCCAAATGTGTGTGGGTAGAATATATATCCCACGGGGGTAAAATTGAAAAAAGATGAAAAAATTATTTTTTTGGACTTAGTAATTTTTTTGGCGTTTATCAGACTTTCAGATAGGGCAAATGTCAGTGAGCGTTCCGATTTCAGTTCCAGAGCGATTCGCCCAATGAGTCCTTGATATTTAGTCATTTTCAGCCAATTTTCTGGATTTTTGAAAATTTCACTTTTTTGTGAAAATATCCACTAAATGAGGGAATAATATGTGTGAGGGTAGCCCAGGAGAGTTCCAAATGTGTGTGGGTAGAATATATATCCCACGGGGGTAAAATTGAAAAAAGTTGAAAAAATTTTTTTTTAGACTTAGTCATTTTTCCGGCGTTTATCAGATTTTCAGATAGGGCAAATGTCAGTGAGCGTTCCGATTTCAGTTCCAGAGTGATTCGCCAAATGAGTCCTTGATATTTAGTCGTTTTCAGCCAATTTTCTGGATTTTTGAAAAATTCACTTTTTTGTGAAAATATCCACTAAATGAGGGAATAATATGTGTGAGGGTAGCCCACGAGATGTTCCAAATGTGTGTGGGTAGAATATATATCCCACGGGGGTAAAATTGAAAAAAGTTGAAAAATTATTTTTTTTGGACTTAGCCATTTTTCCGGTGTTTATCAGACTTTCAGATAGGGCAAATGTCAGTGAGCATTCCGATTTCAGTTCCAGAGCACTTCGCCCAATGAGTCCTTGACATTTAGTCGTTTTCAGCCAATATTTTGGATTTTTGAAAATTTCACTTTTTTTGAAAATATCCACTAAATGAGGGAATAATATGTGTGAGGGTACCCCAGGAGAGTTCCAAATGTGTGTAGGTTGAATATATATCCCACAGGGGTAAAATTGAAAAAAGTTGAAAAATGTTTTTTTTTGGACTTAGTCATTTTTCCGGCGTTTATCAGACTTTCGGATAGGGCAAATGTCAGTGAGCGTTCCGATTTCAGTTCCAGAGCGATTCGCCCAATGAGTCCTTGATATTTAGTCGTTTTCAGCAAATTTTCTGGATTTTTGAAAAATTCACTTTTTTGTGAAAATATCCACTAAATGAGGGAATAATATGTGTGAGGGTAGCCCAGGAGATGTTCCAAATGTGTGTGGGTAGAATATATATCCCACGGGGGTAAAATTGAAAAAAGTTGAAAATTTTTTTTTTTGGACTTAGCCATTTTTCCGGCGTTTATCAGACTTTCAGATAGGGCAAATGTCAGTGAGCGTTCCGATTTCAGTTCCAGAGCGTTTCGCCCAATGAGTCCTTGATATTTAGTCATTTTCAGCCAATTTTCTGGATTTTTGAAAATTTCACTTTTTTGTGAAAATATCCACTAAATGAGGGAATAATATGCGTGAGGGCACCCCAGGAGAGTTCCAAATGTGTGTGGGTAAAATATATATCCCACGGGGGTAAAATTTAAAAAAGTTTAAAAAAATTATTTTTTGGACTTAGCCATTTTTCCGGCGTTTATCAGACTTTCAGATAGGGTAAATGTCAGTGAGCGTTCCGATTTCAGTTCCAGAGTGATTCGCCCAATGAGTCCTTGATATTTAGTCGTTTTCAGCCAATTTTCTGGATTTTTGAAAAATTCACGTTTTTGTGAAAATATCCACTAAATGAGGGAATAATATGTGTGAGGGTACCCCAGAAGAGTTCCAAATGTGTGTGGGGAGAATATATATCCCACGGGGTAAAATTGAAAAAAGTTGAAAAAATTTTTTTTTTGGACTTAGTCATTTTTCCGGCGTTTATCAGACTTTCAGATAGGGCAAATGTCAGTGAGCGTTCCGATTTCAGTTCCAGAGCGATTCGCCCAATGAGTCCTTGATATTTAGTCGTTTTCAGCAAATTTTCTGGATTTTTGAAAAATTCACTTTTTTGTGAAAATATCCACTAAATGAGGGAATAATATGTGTGAGGGTAGCCCAGGAGAGTTCCAAATGTGTGTGGGTAGAATATATATCCCACGGGGGTAAAATTGAAAAAAGTTGAAAAATTTTTTTTTTGGACTTAGTCATTTTTCCGGCGTTTATCAGATTTTCAGATAGGGCAAATGTCAGTGAGCGTTCCGATTTCAGTTCCAGAGCGATTCGCCCAATGAGTCCTTGATATTTAGTCATTTTCAGCCAATTTTCTGGATTTTTGAAAATTTCACTTTTTTGTGAAAATATCCACTAAATGAGGGAATAATATGTGTGAGGGTAGCCCAGGAGAGTTCCAAATGTGTGTGGGTAGAATATATATCCCACGGGGGTAAAATTGAAAAAAGTTGAAAAAATTTTTTTTTAGACTTAGTCATTTTTCCGGCGTTTATCAGATTTTCAGATAGGGCAAATGTCAGTGAGCGTTCCGATTTCAGTTCCAGAGTGATTCGCCAAATGAGTCCTTGATATTTAGTCGTTTTCAGCCAATTTTCTGGATTTTTGAAAAATTCACTTTTTTGTGAAAATATCCACTAAATGAGGGAATAATATGTGTGAGGGTAGCCCACGAGATGTTCCAAATGTGTGTGGGTAGAATATATATCCCACGGGGGTAAAATTGAAAAAAGTTGAAAAATTATTTTTTTTGGACTTAGCCATTTTTCCGGTGTTTATCAGACTTTCAGATAGGGCAAATGTCAGTGAGCATTCCGATTTCAGTTCCAGAGCACTTCGCCCAATGAGTCCTTGACATTTAGTCGTTTTCAGCCAATATTTTGGATTTTTGAAAATTTCACTTTTTTTGAAAATATCCACTAAATGAGGGAATAATATGTGTGAGGGTACCCCAGGAGAGTTCCAAATGTGTGTGGGTTGAATATATATCCCACAGGGGTAAAATTGAAAAAAGTTGAAAAATGTTTTTTTTTGGACTTAGTCATTTTTCCGGCGTTTATCAGACTTTCGGATAGGGCAAATGTCAGTGAGCGTTCCGATTTCAGTTCCAGAGCGATTCGCCCAATGAGTCCTTGATATTTAGTCGTTTTCAGCAAATTTTCTGGATTTTTGAAAAATTCACTTTTTTGTGAAAATATCCACTAAATGAGGGAATAATATGTGTGAGGGTAGCCCAGGAGATGTTCCAAATGTGTGTGGGTAGAATATATATCCCACGGGGGTAAAATTGAAAAAAGTTGAAAATTTTTTTTTTTGGACTTAGCCATTTTTCCGGCGTTTATCAGACTTTCAGATAGGGCAAATGTCAGTGAGCGTTCCGATTTCAGTTCCAGAGCGTTTCGCCCAATGAGTCCTTGATATTTAGTCATTTTCAGCCAATTTTCTGGATTTTTGAAAATTTCACTTTTTTGTGAAAATATCCACTAAATGAGGGAATAATATGCGTGAGGGCACCCCAGGAGAGTTCCAAATGTGTGTGGGTAAAATATATATCCCACGGGGGTAAAATTTAAAAAAGTTTAAAAAAATTATTTTTTGGACTTAGCCATTTTTCCGGCGTTTATCAGACTTTCAGATAGGGTAAATGTCAGTGAGCGTTCCGATTTCAGTTCCAGAGTGATTCGCCCCATGAGTCCTTGATATTTAGTCGTTTTCAGCCAATTTTCTGGATTTTTGAAAAATTCACGTTTTTGTGAAAATATCCACTAAATGAGGGAATAATATGTGTGAGGGTACCCCAGAAGAGTTCCAAATGTGTGTGGGGAGAATATATATCCCACGGGGTAAAATTGAAAAAAGTTGAAAAAATTTTTTTTTTGGACTTAGTCATTTTTCCGGCGTTTAGCAGACTTTCAGATAGGGCAAATGTCAGTGAGCGTTCCGATTTCAGTTCCAGAGCGATTCGCCCAATGAGTCCTTGATATTTAGTCGTTTTCAGCAAATTTTCTGGATTTTTGAAAAATTCACTTTTTTGTGAAAATATCCACTAAATGAGGGAATAATATGTGTGAGGGTAGCCCAGGAGAGTTCCAAATGTGTGTGGGTAGAATATATATCCCACGGGGGTAAAATTGAAAAAAGTTGAAAAATTTTTTTTTTGGACTTAGTCATTTTTCCGGCGTTTATCAGATTTTCAGATAGGGCAAATGTCAGTGAGCGTTCCGATTTCAGTTCCAGAGTGATTCGCCAAATGAGTCCTTGATATTTAGTCGTTTTCAGCCAATTTTCTGGATTTTTGAAAAATTCATTTTTTTGTGAAAATATCCACTAAATGAGGGAATAATATGTGTGAGGGTAGCCCAGGAGATGTTCCAAATGTGTGTGGGTAGAATATATATCCCACGGGGTAAAATTGAAAAAAGTTGAAAAATTTTTTTTTTTGGACTTAGCCATTTTTCCGGCGTTTAGCAGACTTTCAGATAGGGCAAATGTCAGTGAGCATTCCGATTTCAGTTCCAGAGCGATTCGCCCAATGAGTCCTTGACATTTAGTCGTTTTAAGCCAATATTTTGGATTTTTGAAAATTTCACTTTTTTGTGAAAATATCCACTAAATGAGGGAATAATATGTGTGAGGGTAGCCCAGAAGAGTTCCAAATGTGTGTGGGTTGAATATATATCCCACAAGGGTAAAATTGAAAAAAGTTGAAAAATATATTTTTTGGGATTTAGTCATTTTTCCGGCGTTTATCAGACTTTCAGATAGGGCAAATGTCAGTGAGCGTTCCGATTTCAGTTCCAGAGTGATTCGCCTCATGAGTCCTTGATATTTAGTCGTTTTCAGCCAATTTTCTGGATTTTTGAAAAATTCACGTTTTTGTGAAAATATCCACTAAATGAGGGAATAATATGTGTGAGGGTACCCCAGAAGAGTTCCAAATGTGTGTGGGGAGAATATATATCCCACGGGGTAAAATTGAAAAAAGTTGAAAAAATTTTTTTTTTGGACTTAGTCATTTTTCCGGCGTTTATCAGACTTTCAGATAGGGCAAATGTCAGTGAGCGTTCCGATTTCAGTTCCAGAGCGATTCGCCCAATGAGTCCTTGATATTTAGTCGTTTTCAGCAAATTTTCTGGATTTTTGAAAAATTCACTTTTTTGTGAAAATATCCACTAAATGAGGGAATAATATGTGTGAGGGTAGCCCAGGAGAGTTCCAAATGTGTGTGGGTAGAATATATATCCCACGGGGGTAAAATTGAAAAAAGTTGAAAAATTTTTTTTTTGGACTTAGTCATTTTTCCGGCGTTTATCAGATTTTCAGATAGGGCAAATGTCAGTGAGCGTTCCGATTTCAGTTCCAGAGTGATTCGCCAAATGAGTCCTTGATATTTAGTCGTTTTCAGCCAATTTTCTGGATTTTTGAAAAATTCATTTTTTTGTGAAAATATCCACTAAATGAGGGAATAATATGTGTGAGGGTAGCCCAGGAGATGTTCCAAATGTGTGTGGGTAGAATATATATCCCACGGGGTAAAATTGAAAAAAGTTGAAAAATTTTTTTTTTTGGACTTAGCCATTTTTCCGGCGTTTAGCAGACTTTCAGATAGGGCAAATGTCAGTGAGCATTCCGATTTCAGTTCCAGAGCGATTCGCCCAATGAGTCCTTGACATTTAGTCGTTTTAAGCCAATATTTTGGATTTTTGAAAATTTCACTTTTTTGTGAAAATATCCACTAAATGAGGGAATAATATGTGTGAGGGTAGCCCAGAAGAGTTCCAAATGTGTGTGGGTTGAATATATATCCCACAAGGGTAAAATTGAAAAAAGTTGAAAAATATATTTTTTGGGATTTAGTCATTTTTCCGGCGTTTATCAGACTTTCAGATAGGGCAAATGTCAGTGAGCGTTCCGATTTCAGTTCCAGAGCGATTCGCCCAATGAGTCCTTGATATTTAGTCATTTTCAGCCAATTTTCTGGATTTTTGAAAAATTCACTTTTTTAAAAAAATATCAACTAAATGAGGGAATAATATGTGTGAGGGTAGCCCAGAAGAGTTCCAAATGTGTGTGGGTAGAATATATATCCCACGGGGTAAAATTGAAAAAAGTTGAAAAAATTTTTTTTTTGGACTTAGTCATTTTTCCGGCGTTTATCAGACTTTCAGATAGGGCAAATGTCAGTGAGCGTTCCGATTTCAGTTCCAGAGCGATTCGCCCAATGAGTCCTTGATATTTAGTCATTTTCAGCAAATTTTCTGGATTTTTGAAAATTTCACTTTTTTGTGAAAATATCCACTAAATGAGGGAATAATATGCGTGAGGGCACCCCAGGAGAGTTCCAAATGTGTGTGGGTAAAATATATATCCCACGGGGGTAAAATTGAAAAAAGTTGAAAAAATTTTTTTTTTGGACTTAGTCATTTTTCCGGCGTTTATCAGACTTTCAGATAGGGCAAATGTCAGTGAGCGTTCCGATTTCAGTTCCAGAGCGATTTGCCCAATGAGTCCTTGATATTTAGTCGTTTTCAGACAATATTTTGGATTTTTGAAAATTTCACTTTTTTGTGAAAATATCCACTAAATGAGGGAATAATATGTGTGAGGGTACCCCAGGAGAGTTCCAAATGTGTGTGGGTAAAATATATATCCCACGGGGGTAAAATTTAAAAAAGTTGAAAAAAATTATTTTTTGGACTTAGCCATTTTTCCGGCGTTTATCAGACTTTCAGATAGGGCAAATGTCAGTGAGCGTTAGGATTTCAGTTCCAGAGCGATTCGCCCAATGAGTCCTTGATATTTAGTCGTTTTCAGCCAATATTTTGGATTTTTGAAAATTTCACTTTTTTGTGAAAATATCCACTAAATGAGGGAATAATATGTGTGAGGGTACCCCAGGAGTGTTCCAAATGTGTGTGGGTAGAATATATATCCCACGGGGGTAAAATTGAAAAAAGTTGAAAAATTATTTTTTTTGGACTTAGCCATTTTTCCGGTGTTTATCAGACTTTCAGATAGGGCAAATGTCAGTGAGCATTCCGATTTCAGTTCCAGAGCACTTCGCCCAATGAGTCCTTGACATTTAGTCGTTTTCAGCCAATATTTTTGATTTTTGAAAATTTCACTTTTTTGTGAAAATATCCACTAAATGAGGGAATAATATGTGTGAGGGTACCCCAGGAGAGTTCCAAATGTGTGTGGGTTGAATATATATCCCACAGGGGTAAAATTGAAAAAAGTTGAAAAATGTTTTTTTTTGGACTTAGTCATTTTTCCGGCGTTTATCAGACTTTCGGATAGGGCAAATGTCAGTGAGCGTTCCGATTTCAGTTCCAGAGCGATTCGCCCAATGAGTCCTTGATATTTAGTCGTTTTCAGCAAATTTTCTGGATTTTTGAAAAATTCACTTTTTTGTGAAAATATCCACTAAATGAGGGAATAATATGTGTGAGGGTAGCCCAGGAGATGTTCCAAATGTGTGTGGGTAAAATATATATCCCACGGGGGTAAAATTTAAAAAAGTTTAAAAAAATTATTTTTTGGACTTAGCCATTTTTCCGGCGTTTATCAGACTTTCAGATAGGGCAAATGTCAGTGAGCGTTCCGATTTCAGTTCCAGAGTGATTCGCCCAATGAGTCCTTGATATTTAGTCGTTTTCAGCCAATTTTCTGGATTTTTGAAAAATTCACGTTTTTGTGAAAATATCCACTAAATGAGGGAATAATATGTGTGAGGGTACCCCAGAAGAGTTCCAAATGTGTGTGGGGAGAATATATATCCCACGGGGTAAAATTGAAAAAAGTTGAAAAAATTTTTTTTTTGGACTTAGTCATTTTTCCGGCGTTTATCAGACTTTCAGATAGGGCAAATGTCAGTGAGCGTTCCGATTTCAGTTCCAGAGCGATTCGCCCAATGAGTCCTTGATATTTAGTCGTTTTCAGCAAATTTTCTGGATTTTTGAAAAATTCACTTTTTTGTGAAAATATCCACTAAATGAGGGAATAATATGTGTGAGGGTAGCCCAGGAGATGTTCCAAATGTGTGTGGGTAGAATATATATCCCACGGGGGTAAAATTGAAAAAAGTTGAAAATTTTTTTTTTTGGACTTAGCCATTTGTCCGGCGTTTATCAGACTTTCAGATAGGGCAAATGTCAGTGAGCGTTCCGATTTCAGTTCCAGAGCGTTTCGCCCAATGAGTCCTTGATATTTAGTCATTTTCAGCCAATTTTCTGGATTTTTGAAAATTTCACTTTTTTGTGAAAATATCCACTAAATGAGGGAATAATATGCGTGAGGGCACCCCAGGAGAGTTCCAAATGTGTGTGGGTAAAATATATATCCCACGGGGGTAAAATTTAAAAAAGTTGAAAAAAATTATTTTTTGGACTTAGCCATTTTTCCGGCGTTTATCAGACTTTCAGATAGGGCAAATGTCAGTGAGCGTTAGGATTTCAGTTCCAGAGCGATTCGCCCAATGAGTCCTTGATATTTAGTCGTTTTCAGCCAATATTTTGGATTTTTGAAAATTTCACTTTTTTGTGAAAATATCCACTAAATGAGGGAATAATATGTGTGAGGGTACCCCAGGAGTGTTCCAAATGTGTGTGGGTAGAATATATATCCCACGGGGGTAAAATTTAAAAAAGTTGAAAAAAACATTTTTTTGGACTTAGTAATTTTTCTGGCGTTTATCAGACTTTCAGATAGGGCAAATATCAGTGAGCGTTCCGATTTCAGTTCCAGAGCGATTCGCCCATTGAGTCCTTGACATTTTGTCGTTTTCAGCCAATATTTTGGATTTTTGAAAATTTCACTTTTTTGTGAAAATATCCACTAAATGAGGGAATAATATGTGTGAGGGTACCCCAGGAGAGTTCCAAATGTGTGTGGGTTGAATATATATCCCACAGGGCTAAAATTGAAAAAAGTTTAAAAAAAATTTTTTTGGACTTAGTAATTTTTCCGGCGTTTATCAGACTTTCAGATAGGGCAAATGTCAGTGAGCGTTCCGATTTCAGTTCCAGAGCGATTTGCCCAATGAGTCCTTGATATTTAGTCGTTTTCAGCCAATTTTCTGGATTTTTGAAAAATACACTTTTTTGTGAAAATATCCACTAAATGAGGGAATAATATGTGTGAGGGTACCCCAGGAGAGTTCCAAATGTGTGTGGGTAAAATATATATCCCACGGGGGTAAAATTTAAAAAAGTAAAAAAAAAATATTTTTTGGACTTAGTCATTTTTCCGGTGTTTATCAGACTTTCAGATAGGCAAATGTCAGTGAGCGTTCCGATTTCAGTTCCAGAGCGATTCGCCCAATGAGTCCTTGATATTTAGTCGTTTTCAGCCAATATTTTGGATTTTTGAAAATTTCACTTTTTTGTGAAAATATCCACTAAATGAGGGAATAATATGTGTGAGGGTACCCCAGGAGTGTTCCAAATGTGTGTGGGTAGAATATATATCCCACGGGGGTAAAATTGAAAAAAGATGAAAAAATTATTTTTTTGGACTTAGTAATTTTTTCGGCGTTTATCAGACTTTCAGATAGGGCAAATGTCAGTGAGCGTTCCGTTTTCAGTTCCAGAGCGATTCGCCCAATGAGTCCTTGATATTTAGTCATTTTCAGCCAATTTTCTGGATTTTTGAAAATTTCACTTTTTTGTGAAAATATCCACTAAATGAGGGAATAATATGTGTGAGGGTAGCCCAGGAGAGTTCCAAATGTGTGTGGGTAGAATATATATCCCACGGGGGTAAAATTGAAAAAAGTTGAAAAATTTTTTTTTTGGACTTAGTCATTTTTCCGGCGTTTATCAGATTTTCAGATAGGGCAAATGTCAGTGAGCGTTCCGATTTCAGTTCCAGAGTGATTCGCCAAATGAGTCCTTGATATTTAGTCGTTTTCAGCCAATTTTCTGGATTTTTGAAAAATTCACTTTTTTGTGAAAATATCCACTAAATGAGGGAATAATATGTGTGAGGGTACCCCAGGAGAGTTCCAAATGTGTGTGGGTTGAATATATATCCCACAGGGGTAAAATTGAAAAAAGTTGAAAAATGGTTTTTTTTGGACTTAGTAATTTTTCCGGTGTTTATCAGACTTTCAGATAGGCAAATGTCAGTGAGCGTTCCAATTTCAGTTCCAGAGCGATTCGCCCAATGAGTCCTTGATATTTAGTCATTTTCAGCCAATTTTCTGGATTTTTGAAAAATTCACTTTTTTAAAAAAATATCAACTAAATGAGGGAATAATATGTGTGAGGGTAGCCCAGGAGAGTTCCAAATGTGTGTGGGTAGAATATATATCCCACGGGGGTAAAATTGAAAAAAGTTGAAAAATTTTTTTTTGGGGACTTAGTCATTTTTCCAGCGTTTATCAGACTTTCAGATAGGGCAAATGTCAGTGAGCGTTCCGATTTCAGTTCCAGAGCGATTCGCCCAATGAGTCCTTGATATTTAGTCGTTTTCAGCCAATATTTTGGATTTTTGAAAATTTCACTTTTTTGTGAAAATATCCACTAAATGAGGGAATAATATGTGTGAGGGTACCCCAGGAGAGTTCCAAATGTGTGTGGGTTGAATATATAACCCACAGGGGTAAAATTGAAAAAAGTTGAAAAATATTTTTTTTTGGACTTAGTCATTTTTCCGGCGTTTATCAGACTTTCAGAGAGGGCAAATGTCAGTGAGTGTTCCGATTTCAGCTCCAGAGCGATTCGCCCAATGAGTTCTTGATATTTAGTCGTTTTCAGCCAATATTTTGGATTTTTGAAAATTTCACTTTTTTGTGAAAATATCCACTAAATGAGGGAATAATATGTGTGAGGGTACCCCAGGAGAGTTCCAAATGTGTGTGGGTAAAATATTTATCCCACGGGGGTAAAATTTAAAAAAGTTGAAAAAAATTATTTTTTGGACTTAGCCATTTGTCCGGCGTTTATCAGACTTTCAGATAGGGCAAATGTCAGTGAGCGTTTCGATTTCAGTTCCAGAGTGATTCGCCCAATGAGTCCTTGATATTTAGTCGTTTTCCGCCAATATTTTGGATTTTTGAAAATGTCACTTTTTTGTGAAAATATCCACTAAATGAGGGAATAATATGTGTGAGGGTAGCCCAGGAGAGTTCCAAATGTGTGTGGGTAGAATATATATCCCACGGGGGTAAAATTGAAAAAAGTTGAAAATTTTTTTTTTTTGGACTTAGTCATTTTTCTGGCGTTTATCAGATTTTCAGATAGGGCAAATGTCAGTGAGCGTTCCGATTTCAGTTCCAGAGCGATTCGCCCAATGAGTCCTTGATATTTAGTCGTTTTCAGCCAATTTTCTGGATTTTTGAAAAATTCACTTTTTTGTGAAAATATCCACTAAATGAGGGAATAATATGTGTGAGGGTACCCCAAGAGAGTTCCAAATGTGTGTGTGTAAAATATATATCCCATGGGGGTAAAATTTAAAAAAGTTGAAAAAAAAATTTTTTTGGACTTAGTCATTTTTCCGGCGTTTATCAGACTTTCAGATAGGGCAAATGTCAGTGAGCGTTCCAATTTCAATTCCAGAGCGATTCGCCCAAGGAGTCCTTGATATTTAGTCGTTTTCAGCCAATTTTCTGGATTTTTGAAAAATTCACTTTTTTGTGAAAATATCCACTAAATGAGGGAATAATATGTGTGAGGGTACCCCAGAAGAGTTCCAAATGTGTGTGGGTAGAATATATATCCCACGGGGGTAAAATCGAAAAAAGTTGAAAAATTTTTTTTTTGGACTTAGTCATTTTTACGGCGTTTATCAGATTTTCAGATAGGGCAAATGTCAGTGAGCGTTCCGATTTCAGTTCCAGAGCGATTCGCCAAATGAGTCCTTGATATTTAGTCGTTTTCAGCCAATTTTCTGGATTTTTGAAAAATTCACTTTTTTGTGAAAATATCCACTAAATGAGGGAATAATATGTGTGAGGGTAGCCCAGGAGATGTTCCAAATGTGTGTGGGTAGAATATATATCCCACGGGGGAAAAATTGAAAAAAGTTGAAACTTTTTTTTTTTTTGACTTAGCCATTTTTCCGGTGTTTATCAGACTTTCAGATAGGGCAAATGTCAGTGAGCATTCCGATTTCATTTCCAGAGCGCTTCGCCCAATGAGTCCTTGACATTTAGTCGTTTTCAGCCAATATTTTGGATTTTTGAAAATTTCACTTTTTTGTGAAAATATCCACTAAATGAGGGAATAATATGTGTGAGGGTAGCCCAGGAGATGTTCCAAATGTGTGTGGGTAGAATATATATCCCACGGGGGTAAAATTGAAAAAAGTTGAAAAATTTTTTTTTTTGGACCCAGCCATTTTTCCGGCGTTTATCAGACTTTCAGATAGGGCAAATGTCAGTGAGCGTTCCGATTTCAGTTCCAGAGCGTTTCGCCCAATGAGTCCTTGATATTTAGTCATTTTCAGCCAATTTTCTGGATTTTTGAAAATGTCACTTTTTTGTGAAAATATCCACTAAATGAGGGAATAATATGTGTGAGGGTACCCCAGAAGAGTTCCAAATGTGTTTGGGTAGAATATATATCCCATGGGGGTAGAATTAAAAAAAGTTGAAAAAAATTTTTTTTTTGGACTTAGTCATTTTTCCGGCGTTTATCAGACTTTCAGATAGGGCAAATGTCAGTGAGCATTCCGATTTCAGTTTCAGAGCGATTCGCCCAATGAGTCCTTGATATTTAGTCGTTTTCAGCAAATTTTCTGGATTTTTGAAAAATTCACTTTTTTGTGAAAATATCCACTAAATGAGGGAATAATATGTGTGAGGGTACCCCAGGAGAGTTCCAAATGTGTGTGGGTAAAATATATATCCCACGGGGGTAAAATTTAAAAAAGTTGAAAAAAATTATTTTTTGAACTTAGCCATTTTTCCGGCGTTTATCAGATTTTCAGATAGGGCAAATGTCAGTGAGTGTTTCGATTTCAGTTCCAGAGTGATTCGCCCAATGAGTCCTTGATATTTAGTCGTTTTCAGCCAATATTTTGGATTTTTGAAAATGTCACTTTTTTGTGAAAATATCCACTAAATGAGGGAATAATATGTGTGAGGGTAGCCCAGGAGAGTTCCAAATGTGTGTGGGTAGAATATATATCCCACGGGGGTAAAATTGAAAAAAGTTGAAAAAAAAATTTTTTTGGACTTAGTCATTTTTCCGGCGTTTATCAGACTTTCAGATAGGGCAAATGTCAGTGAGCGTTCCGATTTCAGTTCCAGAGCGATTCGCCCAATGAGTCCTTGATATTTAGTCATTTTCAGCCAATTTTCTGGATTTTTGAAAATTTCACTTTTTTGTGAAAATATCCACTAAATGAGGGAATAATATGTGTGAGGGTAGCCCAGGAGATGTTCCAAATGTGTGTGGGTAGAATATATATCCCACGGGGGAAAAATTGAAAAAAGTTGAAACTTTTTTTTTTTTGGACTTAGCCATTTTTCCGGTGTTTATCAGACTTTCAGATAGGGCAAATGTCAGTGAGCATTCCGATTTCAGTTCCAGAGCGCTTCGCCCAATGAGTCCTTGACATTTAGTCGTTTTCAGCCAATATTTTGGATTTTTGAAAATGTCACTTTTTTGTGAAAATATCCACTAAATGAGGGAATAATATGTGTGAGGGTACCCCAGGAGAGTTCCAAATGTGTGTGGGTTGAATATATATCCCACAGGGGTAAAATTGAAAAAAGTTGAAAAATATTTTTTTTTGGACTTAGTCATTTTTCCGGCGTTTATCAGACTTTCAGATAGGGCAAATGTCAGTGAGCATTCCGATTTCAGTTCCAGAGCGATTCGCCCAATGAGTCCTTGATATTTAGTCGTTTTCAGCAAATTTTCTGGATTTTTGAAAAATTCACTTTTTTGTGAAAATATCCACTAAATGAGGGAATAATATGTGTGAGGGTAGCCCAGGAGATGTTCCAAATGTGTGTGGGTAGAATATATATCCCACGGGGGTAAAATTGAAAAAAGTTGAAAAATTTTTTTTTTTGGACTCAGCCATTTTTCCGGCGTTTATCAGACTTTCAGATAGGGCAAATGTCAGTGAGCGTTCCGATTTCAGTTCCAGAGCGTTTCGCCCAATGAGTCCTTGATATTTAGTCATTTTCAGCCAATTTTCTGGATTTTTGAAAATGTCACTTTTTTGTGAAAATATCCACTAAATGAGGGAATAATATGTGTGAGGGTACCCCAGAAGAGTTCCAAATGTGTTTGGGTAGAATATATATCCCATGGGGGTAGAATTAAAAAAAGTTGAAAAAAATTTTTTTTTTGGACTTAGTCATTTTTCCGGCGTTTATCAGACTTTCAGATAGGGCAAATGTCAGTAAACGTTCCGATTTCAGTTCCAGAGCGATTCGCCCAATGAGTCCTTGATATTTAGTCATTTTCAGCCAATTTTCTGGATTTTTGAAAATTTCACTTTTTTTGTGAAAATATCCACTAAATAAGGGAATAATATGTGTGAGGGTACCCCAGGAGAGTTCCAAATGTGTGTGGGTTGAATATATATCCCACAGGGGTAAAATTGAAAAAAGTTGAAAAATATTTTTTTTTGGACTTAGTCATTTTTCCGGCGTTTATCAGACTTTCAGATAGGGCAAATGTCAGTGAGCGTTCCGATTTCAGTTCCAGAGCGATTCGCCCAATGAGTCCTTGATATTTAGTCGTTTTCAGCCAATTTTCTGGATTTTTGAAAAATTCACTTTTTTGTGAAAATATCCACTAAATGAGGGAATAATATGTGTGAGGGTACCCCAGGAGAGTTCCAAATGTGTGTGGGTAAAATATATATCCCACGGGGGTAAAATTGAAAAAAGTTGAAAAAAAAATTTTTTTGGACTTAGTCATTTTTCCGGCGTTTATCAGACTTTCAGATAGGGCAAATGTCAGTGAGCGTTCCGATTTCAGTTCCAGAGCGATTCGCCCAATGAGTCCTTGATATTTAGTCATTTTCAGCCAATTTTCTGGATTTTTGAAAATTTCACTTTTTTGTGAAAATATCCACTAAATGAGGGAATAATATGTGTGAGGGTAGCCCAGGAGTGTTCCAAATGTGTGTGGGTAGAATATATATCCCACGGGGGAAAAATTGAAAAAAGTTGAAACATTTTTTTTTTTGGACTTAGCCATTTTTCCGGTGTTTATCAGACTTTCAGATAGGGCAAATGTCAGTGAGCATTCCGATTTCAGTTCCAGAGCGATTCGCCAAATGAATCCTTGATATTTAGTCGTTTTCAGCCAATTTTCTGGATTTTTGAAAAATTCACTTTTTTGTGAAAATATCCACTAAATGAGGGAATAATATGTGTGAGGGTAGCCCAGGAGATGTTCCAAATGTGTGTGGGTAGAATATATATCCCACGGGGGAAAAATTGAAAAAAGTTGAAACTTTTTTTTTTTTGGACTTAGCCATTTTTCCGGTGTTTATCAGACTTTCAGATAGGGCAAATGTCAGTGAGCATTCCGATTTCAGTTCCAGAGCGCTTCGCCCAATGAGTCCTTGACATTTAGTCGTTTTCAGCCAATATTTTGGATTTTTGAAAATGTCACTTTTTTGTGAAAATATCCACTAAATGAGGGAATAATATGTGTGAGGGTACCCCAGGAGAGTTCCAAATGTGTGTGGGTTGAATATATATCCCACAGGGGTAAAATTGAAAAAAGTTGAAAAATATTTTTTTTTGGACTTAGTCATTTTTCCGGCGTTTATCAGACTTTCAGATAGGGCAAATGTCAGTGAGCATTCCGATTTCAGTTCCAGAGCGATTCGCCCAATGAGTCCTTGATATTTAGTCGTTTTCAGCAAATTTTCTGGATTTTTGAAAAATTCACTTTTTTGTGAAAATATCCACTAAATGAGGGAATAATATGTGTGAGGGTAGCCCAGGAGATGTTCCAAATGTGTGTGGGTAGAATATATATCCCACGGGGGTAAAATTGAAAAAAGTTGAAAAATTTTTTTTTTTGGACTCAGCCATTTTTCCGGCGTTTATCAGACTTTCAGATAGGGCAAATGTCAGTGAGCGTTCCGATTTCAGTTCCAGAGCGTTTCGCCCAATGAGTCCTTGATATTTAGTCATTTTCAGCCAATTTTCTGGATTTTTGAAAATGTCACTTTTTTGTGAAAATATCCACTAAATGAGGGAATAATATGTGTGAGGGTACCCCAGAAGAGTTCCAAATGTGTTTGGGTAGAATATATATCCCATGGGGGTAGAATTAAAAAAAGTTGAAAAAAATTTTTTTTTTGGACTTAGTCATTTTTCCGGCGTTTATCAGACTTTCAGATAGGGCAAATGTCAGTAAACGTTCCGATTTCAGTTCCAGAGCGATTCGCCCAATGAGTCCTTGATATTTAGTCATTTTCAGCCAATTTTCTGGATTTTTGAAAATTTCACTTTTTTTGTGAAAATATCCACTAAATAAGGGAATAATATGTGTGAGGGTACCCCAGGAGAGTTCCAAATGTGTGTGGGTTGAATATATATCCCACAGGGGTAAAATTGAAAAAAGTTGAAAAATATTTTTTTTTGGACTTAGTCATTTTTCCGGCGTTTATCAGACTTTCAGATAGGGCAAATGTCAGTGAGCGTTCCGATTTCAGTTCCAGAGCGATTCGCCCAATGAGTCCTTGATATTTAGTCGTTTTCAGCCAATTTTCTGGATTTTTGAAAAATTCACTTTTTTGTGAAAATATCCACTAAATGAGGGAATAATATGTGTGAGGGTAGCCCAGGAGATGTTCCAAATGTGTGTGGGTAGAATATATATCCCACGGGGGTAAAATTGAAAAAAGTTGAAAAATTTTTTTTTTTGGACTCAGCCATTTTTCCGGCGTTTATCAGACTTTCAGATAGGGCAAATGTCAGTGAGCGTTCCGATTTCAGTTCCAGAGCGTTTCGCCCAATGAGTCCTTGATATTTAGTCATTTTCAGCCAATTTTCTGGATTTTTGAAAATGTCACTTTTTTGTGAAAATATCCACTAAATGAGGGAATAATATGTGTGAGGGTACCCCAGAAGAGTTCCAAATGTGTTTGGGTAGAATATATATCCCATGGGGGTAGAATTAAAAAAAGTTGAAAAAAATTTTTTTTTTGGACTTAGTCATTTTTCCGGCGTTTATCAGACTTTCAGATAGGGCAAATGTCAGTAAACGTTCCGATTTCAGTTCCAGAGCGATTCGCCCAATGAGTCCTTGATATTTAGTCATTTTCAGCCAATTTTCTGGATTTTTGAAAATTTCACTTTTTTTGTGAAAATATCCACTAAATAAGGGAATAATATGTGTGAGGGTACCCCAGGAGAGTTCCAAATGTGTGTGGGTTGAATATATATCCCACAGGGGTAAAATTGAAAAAAGTTGAAAAATATTTTTTTTTGGACTTAGTCATTTTTCCGGCGTTTATCAGACTTTCAGATAGGGCAAATGTCAGTGAGCGTTCCGATTTCAGTTCCAGAGCGATTCGCCCAATGAGTCCTTGATATTTAGTCGTTTTCAGCCAATTTTCTGGATTTTTGAAAAATTCACTTTTTTGTGAAAATATCCACTAAATGAGGGAATAATATGTGTGAGGGTACCCCAGGAGAGTTCCAAATGTGTGTGGGTAAAATATATATCCCACGGGGGTAAAATTGAAAAAAGTTGAAAAAAAAATTTTTTTGGACTTAGTCATTTTTCCGGCGTTTATCAGACTTTCAGATAGGGCAAATGTCAGTGAGCGTTCCGATTTCAGTTCCAGAGCGATTCGCCCAATGAGTCCTTGATATTTAGTCGTTTTCAGCCAATTTTCTGGATTTTTGAAAAATTCACTTTTTTGTGAAAATATCCACTAAATGAGGGAATAATATGTGTGAGGGTACCCCAGAAGAGTTATAAATGTGTGTGAGTAGAATATATATCCCATGGGGGTAGAATTGAGAAAAGTTGAAAAAAAATTTTTTTTTGGACTTAGTCATTTTTCCGGCGTTTATCAGACTTTCAGATAGGGCAAATGTCAGTGAGCGTTTCGATTTCAGTTCCAGAGTGATTCGCCCAATGAGTCCTTGATATTTAGACGTTTTCAGCCAATATTTTGGATTTTTGAAAATGTCACTTTTTTGTGAAAATATCCACTAAATGAGGGAATAATATGTGTGAGGGTACCCCAAGAGAGTTCCAAATGTGTGTGGGTAAAATATATATCCCACGGTGGTAAAATTGAAAAAAGTTGAAAAAAAATTTTTTTTGGACTTAGTCATTTTTCCGGCGTTTATCAGACTTTCAGATAGGGCAAATGTCAGTGAGCGTTCCGATTTCAGTTCCAGAGCGATTCGCCCAATGAGTCCTTGATATTTAGTCGTTTTCAGCCAATTTTCTGGATTTTTGAAAAATTCACTTTTTTGTGAAAATATCCACTAAATGAGGGAATAATATGTGTGAGGGTACCCCAGAAGAGTTCCAAATGTGTGGGTAGAATATATATCCCATGGGGGTAGAATTGAAAAAAGTTGAAAAAAAATTTTTTTTTGGACTTAGTCATTTTTCCGGCGTTTATCAGACTTTCAGATAGGGCAAATGTCAGTGAGCATTCCGATTTCAGTTCCAGAGCGATTCGCACAATAAGTCCTTGATATTTAGTCATTTTCAGCCAATTTTCTGGATTTTTGAAAAATTCACTTTTTTGTGAAAATATCCACTAAATGAGGGAATAATATGTGTGAGGGTAGCCCAGGAGAGTTCCAAATGTGTGTGGGTAGAATATATATCCCACGGGGGTAAAATCGAAAAATGTTGAAAATTTTCTTTTTTTGGACTTAGTCATTTTTCCGGCGTTTATCAGACTTTCAGATAGGGCAAATGTCAGTGAGCGTTCCGATTTCAGTTCCAGAGTGATTCGCCCAAGGATTCCTTGATATTTAGTCGTTTTCAGCCAATTTTCTGGATTTTTGAAAAATTCACTTTTTTGTGAAAATATCCACTAATTGAGGGAATAATATGTGTGAGGGTACCCCAGAAGAGTTCCAAATGTGTGTGGGTAGAATATATATCCCACGGGGGTAAAATTGAAAATAGTTGAAAAAAATTTTTTTTTGGACTTAGTCATTTTTCCAGCGTTTATCAGACTTTCAGATAGGGCAAATATCAGAGAGCGTTCCGATATCAGTACCAGAGCAATTCGCCGAATGAGTCCTTGATATTTAGTCATTTTCATCCAATTTTCTGGATTTTTGAAAAATTCACTTTTTTGTGAAAATATCCACTAAATGAGGGAATAATATGTGTGAGGGTAGCCCAGGAGAGTTCCAAATGTGTGTGGGTAGAATATATATCCCACGGGGATAAAATCGAAAAAAGTTGAAAATTTTCTTTTTTTGGACTTAGCCATTTTTCCGGCGTTTATCAGACTTTCAGATAGGGCAAATGTCAGTGAGCATTCCAATTTCAGTTCCAGAGCGATTCGCCCAATGAGTCCTTGATACTTAGTCATTTTCAGCCAATTTTCTGGATTTTTGAAAAATTTACTTTTTTGTGACAATATCCACTAAATGAGGGAATAATATGTGTGAGGGTACCCCAGGAGAGTTCCAAATGTGTGTGGGTAGAATATATATCCCACGGGGTAAAACTGAAAAAAGTTGAAATAAATTTTTTTTTTGGACTTAGTCATTTTTCCGGCGTTTATCAGACTTTCTGATAGGGCAAATGTCAGTGAGCGTTCCGATTTCAGTTCCAGAGCGATTCGCCCAATGAGTCCTTGATATTTAGTCGTTTTCAGCCAATATTTTGTATTTTTGAAAATTTCACTTTTTTGTGAAAATATCCACTAAATGAGGGAGTAATATGTGTGAGGGTACCCCAGGAGAGTACCAAATGTGTGTGGGAAGAATATATATCCCACGGGGGTAAAATTGAAAAAAGTTGAAAAAATTTTTTTTTTGGACTTACTCATTTTTCCGGCATTTATCAGACTTTCAGATAGGGCAAATGTCAGTGAGCGTTCCGATTTCAGTTCCAGAGCGATTCGCCCAATGAGTCCTTGATATTTAGTCATGTTCAGCCAATTTTCTGGATTTTTGAAAAATTCACTTTTTTATGAAAATATCCACTAAATGAGGGAATAATATGTGTGAGGGTACCACAGAAGAGTTCCAAATGTGTGTGGGTAGAATATATATCCCATGGGGGTAGAATTGAAAAAAGTTGAAAAAAAATTTTTTTTTTTCGACTTAGTCATTTTTCCGGCGTTTATCAGACTTTCAGATAGGGCAAATGTCAGTGAGCGTTCCGATTTCAGTTCCAGAGCGATTCGCCCAATGAGTCCTTGATATTTAGTCATTTTCAGCCAATTTTCTGGATTTTTGAAAAATTCACTTTTTTGTGAAAATATCCACTAAATGAGGGAATAATATGTGTGAGGGTAGCCCAGGAGAGTTCCAAATGTGTGTGGGTAGAATATATATCCCACGGGGGTAAAATCGAAAAAAGTTGAAAATTTTCTTTTTTTGGACTTAGTCATTTTTCCGGCGTTTATCAGACTTTCAGATAGGGCAAATGTCAGTGAGCGTTCCGATTTCAGTTCCAGAGCGATTCGCCCAAGGAGTCCTTGATATTTAGTCGTTTTCAGCCAATTTTCTGGATTTTTGAAAAATTAACTTTTTTGTGAAAATATCCACTAAATGAGGGAATAATATGTGTGAGGGTACCCCAGAAGAGTTCCAAATGTGTGTGGGTAGAATATATATCCCATGGGGGTAGAATTGAAAAAAGTTGAAAAAAATTATTTTTTTTGGACTTAGTCATTTTTCCGGCGTTTATCAGACTTTCAGATACGGCAAATGTCAGTGAGCGTTCCGATTTCAGTTCCAGAGCGATTCGCACAATGAGTCCTTGATATTTAGTCGTTTTCAGCCAATTTTCTGGATTTTTGAAAAATTCACTTTTTTGTGATAATATCCACTAAATGAGGGAATAATATGTGTGAGGGTACCCCAGCAGAGTTCCAAATATGTGTGGGTAGAATATATATCCCATGGGGGTAGAATTGAAAAAAGTTGAAAAAAAATTATTTTTTTTGGACTTAGTCATTTTTCCGGCGTTTATCAGACTTTCAGATAGGGCAAATGTCAGTGAGCGTTCCGATTTCAGTTCCAGAGCGATTCGCCCAATGAGTCCTTGATATTTAGTCGTTTTCAGCCAATATTTTGGATTTTTGAAAATTTCACTTTTTTGTGAAAATATCCACTAAATGAGGGAATAATATGTGTGAGGGTAGCCCAGGAGAGTTCCAAATGTGTGTGGGTAGAATATATATCCCACGGGGGTAAAATTGAAAAAAGTTGAAAATTTTTTTTTTTTGGACTTTGTCATTTTTCTGGCGTTTATCAGATTTTCAGATAGGGCAAATGTCAGTGAGCGTTCCGATTTCAGTTCCAGAGTGATTCGCCCAATGAGTCCTTGATATTTAGTCGTTTTCAGCCAATATTTTGGATTTTTGAAAATTTCACTTTTTTGTGAAAATATCCACTAAATGAGGGAATAATATGTGTGAGGGTAGCCCAGGAGAGTTCCAAATGTGTGTGGGTAGAATATATATCCCACGGGGGTAAAATTGAAAAAAGTTGAAAATTTTTTTTTTTTGGACTTAGTCATTTTTCTGGCATTTATCAGATTTTCAGATAGGGCAAATGTCAGTGAGCGTTCCAATTTCAGTTCCAGAGCGATTTGACCAATGAGTCCTTGATATTTAGTCATTTTCAGCCAATTTTCTGGATTTTTGAAAAATTCACTTCTTTGTGAAAATATCCACTAAATGAGGGAATAATATGTGTGAGGGTACCCCAGGAGAGTTCCAAATGTGTGTGGGTAGAATATATATCCCACGGGGGTAAAATTGAAAATGTTGAAAATTTTCTTTTTTTGGACTTAGCCATTTTTCCTGCGTTTATCAGACTTTCAGATAGGGCAAATGTCAGTGAGCATTCCGATTTCAGTTCCAGAGCGATTCGCCCAATGAGTCCTTGATATTTAGTCGTTTTCAGCCAATATTTTGTATTTTTGAAAATTTCACTTTTTTGTGAAAATATCCACTAAATGAGGGAGTAATATGTGTGAGGGTACCCCAGGAGAGTACCAAATGTGTGTGGGAAGAATATATATCCCACGGGGGTAAAATTGAAAAAAGTTGAAAAAATTTTTTTTTTGGACTTTGTCATTTTTCTGGCGTTTATCAGATTTTCAGATAGGGCAAATGTCAGTGAGCGTTCCGATTTCAGTTCCAGAGTTATTCGCCCAATGAGTCCTTGATATTTAGTCGTTTTCAGCCAATATTTTGGATTTTTGAAAATTTCACTTTTTTGTGAAAATATCCACTAAATGAGGGAATAATATGTGTGAGGGTAGCCCAGGAGAGTTCCAAATGTGTGTGGGTAGAATATATATCCCACGGGGGTAAAATTGAAAAAAGTTGAAAATTTTTTTTTTTTGGACTTAGTCATTTTTCTGGCATTTATCAGATTTTCAGATAGGGCAAATGTCAGTGAGCGTTCCAATTTCAGTTCCAGAGCGATTTGCCCAATGAGTCCTTGATATTTAGTCATTTTCAGCCAATTTTCTGGATTTTTGAAAAATTCACTTCTTTGTGAAAATATCCACTAAATGAGGGAATAATATGTGTGAGGGTACCCCAGGAGAGTTCCAAATGTGTGTGGGTAAAATATATATCCCACGGGGGTAAAATTGAAAAAAGTTGAAAAAAAAATTTTTTTGTACTTAGTCATTTTTCCAGCGTTTATCAGATTTTCAGATAGGGCAAATGTCAGTGAGCGTTCCGGTTTCAGTTCCAGAGTGATTCGCCCAATGAGTCCTTGATATTTAGTCGTTTTCAGCCAGTTTTCTGGATTTTTGAAAAATTCACTTTTTTGTGAAAATATCCACTAAATGAGGGAATAATATGTGTGAGGGTAGCCCAGGAGAGTTCCAAATGTGTGTGGGTAGAATATATATCCCACGGGGGTAAAATTGAAAATGTTGAAAATTTTCTTTTTTTGGACTTAGCCATTTTTCCTGCGTTTATCAGACTTTCAGATAGGGCAAATGTCAGTGAGCATTCCGATTTCAGTTCCAGAGCGATTCGCCCAATGAGTCCTTGATATTTAGTCGTTTTCAGCCAATATTTTGTATTTTTGAAAATTTCACTTTTTTGTGAAAATATCCACTAAATGAGGGAATAATATGTGTGAGGGTACCCCAGGAGAGTACCAAATGTGTGTGGGAAGAATATATATCCCACGGGGGTAAAATTGAAAAAAGTTGAAAAAATTTTTTTTTTGGACTTAGTCATTTTTCCGGCGTTTATCAGACTTTCAGGTAGGGCAAATGTCAGTGAGCGTTCCGATTTCAGTTCCAGAGCGATTCGCCCAATGCGTCCTTGATATTTAGTCGTTTTCAGCCAATATTTTGGATTTTTGAAAATTTCACTTTTTTGTGAAAATATCCACTAAATGAGGGAATAATATGTGTGAGGGTAGACCAGGAGAGTTCCAAATGTGTGTGGGTAGAATATATATCCCACGGGGGTAAAATTGAAAAAAGTTGAAAATTTTTTTTTTTTGGACTTTGTCATTTTTCTGGCGTTTATCAGATTTTCAGATAGGGCAAATGTCAGTGAGCGTTCCGATTTCAGTTCCAGAGTTATTCGCCCAATGAGTCCTTGATATTTAGTCGTTTTCAGCCAATATTTTGGATTTTTGAAAATTTCACTTTTTTGTGAAAATATCCACTAAATGAGGGAATAATATGTGTGAGGGTAGCCCAGGAGAGTTCCAAATGTGTGTGGGTAGAATATATATCCCACGGGGGTAAAATTGAAAAAAGTTGAAAATTTTTTTTTTTTGGACTTAGTCATTTTTCTGGCATTTATCAGATTTTCAGATAGGGCAAATGTCAGTGAGCGTTCCAATTTCAGTTCCAGAGCGATTTGCCCAATGAGTCCTTGATATTTAGTCATTTTCAGCCAATTTTCTGGATTTTTGAAAAATTCACTTCTTTGTGAAAATATCCACTAAATGAGGGAATAATATGTGTGAGGGTACCCCAGGAGAGTTCCAAATGTGTGTGGGTAAAATATATATCCCACGGGGGTAAAATTGAAAAAAGTTGAAAAAAAATTTTTTTTGTACTTAGTCATTTTTCCAGCGTTTATCAGATTTTCAGATAGGGCAAATGTCAGTGAGCGTTCCGGTTTCAGTTCCAGAGTGATTCGCCCAATGAGTCCTTGATATTTAGTCGTTTTCAGCCAGTTTTCTGGATTTTTGAAAAATTCACTTTTTTGTGAAAATATCCACTAAATGAGGGAATAATATGTGTGAGGGTAGCCCAGGAGAGTTCCAAATGTGTGTGGGTAGAATATATATCCCACGGGGGTAAAATTGAAAATGTTGAAAATTTTCTTTTTTTGGACTTAGCCATTTTTCCTGCGTTTATCAGACTTTCAGATAGGGCAAATGTCAGTGAGCATTCCGATTTCAGTTCCAGAGCGATTCGCCCAATGAGTCCTTGATATTTAGTCGTTTTCAGCCAATATTTTGTATTTTTGAAAATTTCACTTTTTTGTGAAAATATCCACTAAATTAGGGAGTAATATGTGTGAGGGTACCCCAGGAGAGTACCAAATGTGTGTGGGAAGAATATATATCCCACGGGGGTAAAATTGAAAAAAGTTGAAAAAATTTTTTTTTTGGACTTAGTCATTTTTCCGGAGTTTATCAGACTTTCAGATAGGACAAATGTCAGTGAGCGTTCCGATTTCAGTTCCAGAGCGATTCGCCCAATGAGTCCTTGATATTTAGTCATGTTCAGCCAATTTTCTGGATTTTTGAAAAATTCACTTTTTTATGAAAATATCCACTAAATGAGGGAATAATATGTGTGAGGGTACCCCAGAAGAGTTCCAAATGTGTGTGGGTAGAATATATATCCCATGGGGGTAGAATTAAAAAAAGTTGAAAAAAATTTTTTTTTTGGACTTAGTCATTTTTCCGGCGTTTATCAGACTTTCAGATAGGGCAAATGTCAGTGAGCGTTCCGATTTCAGTTCCAGAGCGATTCGCCCAATGAGTCCTTGATATTTAGTCATTTTCAGCCAATTTTCTGGATTTTTGAAAAATTCACTTTTTTGTGAAAATATCCACTAAATGAGGGAATAATATGTGTGAGGGTAGCCCAGGAGAGTTCCAAATGTGTGTGGGTAGAATATATATCCCACGGGGGTAAAATTGAAAAAATTTGAAAATTTTCTTTTTTTGGACTTAGTCATTTTTCCGGCGTTTATCAGACTTTCAGACAGGGCAAATGTCAGTGAGCGTTCCGATTTCAGTTCCAGAGCGATTCGCCCAAGGAGTCCTTGATATTTAGTCGTTTTCAGCCAAGTTTCTGGATTTTTGAAAAATTCACTTTTTTGTGAAAATATCCACTAAATGAGGGAATAATATGTGTGAGGGTACCCCAGAAGAGTTCCAAATGTGTGTGGGTAGAATATATATCCCATGGGGGTAGAATTGAAAAAAGTTGAAAAAAATTTATTTTTTTGGACTTAGTCATTTTTCCGGCGTTTATCAGACTTTCAGATAGGGCAAATGTCAGTGAGCGTTCCGATTTCAGTTCCAGAGCGATTCGCCCAATGAGTCCTTGATATTTAGTCATTTTCAGCCAATATTTTGGATTTTTGAAAATTTCACTTTTTTGTGAAAATATTCACTAAGTGAGGGAATAATATGTGTGAGGGTAGCCCAGGAGAGTTCCAAATGTGTGTGGGTAGAATATATATCCCACAAAGGGTAAAATTGAAAAAAGTTGAAAATTTTTTTTTTTTGGACTTAGTCATTTTTCTAGCGTTTATCAGATTTTCAGATAGGGCAAATGTCAGTGAGCGTTCCGATTTCAGTTCCAGAGCGATTCGCCCAATGAGTCCTTGATATTTAGTCGTTTTCAGCCAATTTTCTGGATTTTTGAAAAATTCACTTTTTTGTGAAAATATCCACTAAATGAGGGAATAATATGTGTGAGGGTACCCCAGGAGAGTTCCAAATGTGTGTGGGTAAAATATATATCCCACGGGGGTAAAATTGAAAAAAGTTGAAAAAAAAATTTTTTTGGACTTAGTCATTTTTCCGGCGTTTATCAGACTTTCAGATAGGGCAAATTTCAGTGAGCGTTCCGGTTTCAGTTCCAGAGCGATTCGCCCAATGAGTCCTTGATATTTAGTCGTTTTCAGCCAATTTTCTGGATTTTTGAAAAATTCACTTTTTTGTGAAAATATCCACTAAATGAGGGAATAATATGTGTGAGGGTAGCCCAGGAGAGTTCCAAATGTGTGTGGGTAGAATATATATCCCACGGGGGTAAAATTGAAAATGTTGAAAATTTTCTTTTTTTGGACTTAGCCATTTTTCCTGCGTTTATCAGACTTTCAGATAGGGCAAATGTCAGTGAGCATTCCGATTTCAGTTCCAGAGCGATTCGCCCAATGAGTCCTTGATATTTAGTCATTTTCAGCCAATATTCTGGATTTTTGAAAAATTCTCTTTTTTGTGAAAATATCCACTAAATGAGGGAATAATATGTGTGAGGGTAGCCCAGGAGAGTTCCAAATGTGTGTGGGTAGAATATATATCCCACGGGGGTAAAATCGAAAAAAGTTGAAAATTTTCTTTTTTTGGACTTAGCCATTTTTCCGGCGTTTATTAGACTTTCAGATAGGGCAAATGTCAGTGAGCATTCCGATTTCAGTTCCAGAGCGATTCGCCCAATGAGTCCTTGATATTTAGTCATTTTCAGCCAATTTTCTGGATTTTTGAAAAATTCACTTTTTTGTGAAAATATCCACTAAATGAGGGAATAATATGTGTGAGGGTACCCCAGGAGAGTTCCAAATGTGTGTGGGTAGAATATATATCCCACGGGGGTAAAATCGAAAAAAGTTGAAAATTTTCTTTTTTTGGGCTTAGCCATTTTTCCGGCGTTTATCAGACTTTCAGATAGGGCAAATGTCAGTGAGCATTCCAATTTCAGTTCCAGAGCGATTCGCCCAATGAGTCCTTGATACTTAGTCATTTTCAGCCAATTTTCTGGATTTTTGAAAAATTTACTTTTTTGTGATAATATCCACTAAATGAGGGAATAATATGTGTGAGGGTACCCCAGGAGAGTTCCAAATGTGTGTGGGTAGAATATATATCCCACAGGGGTAAAACTAAAAAAAGTTGAAAAAAATTTTTTTTTTGGACTTAGTCATTTTTCCGGCGTTTATCAGACTTTCAGATAGGGCAAATGTGAGTGAGCGTTCCGATTTCAGTTCCAGAGCGATTCGCCCAAGGAGTCCTTGATATTTAGTCGTTTTCAGCCAATTTTCGGGATTTTTGAAAAATTCACTTTTTTGTGAAAATATCCACTAAATGAGGGAATAATATGTGTGAGGGTACCCCAGAAGAGTTCCAAATGTGTGTGGGTAGAATATATATCCCATGGGGGTAGAATTGAAAAAAGTTGAAAAAAATTTTTTTTTTTGGACTTAGTCATTTTTCCGGCGTTTATCAGACTTTCAGATAGGGCAAATGTCAGTGAGCGTTCCGATTTCAGTTCCAGAGCGATTCGCCCAATGAGTCCTTGATATTTAGTCATTTTCAGCCAATATTTTGGATTTTTGAAAATTTCACTTTTTTGTGAAAATATTCACTAAATGAGGGAATAATATGTGTGAGGTTAGCCCAGGAGAGTTCCAAATGTGTGTGGGTAGAATATATATCCCACGGGGGTAAAATTGAAAAAAGTTGAAAATTTTTTTTTTTTGGACTTAGTCATTTTTCTAGCGTTTATCAGATTTTCAGATAGGGCAAATGTCAGTGAGCGTTCCGATTTCAGTTCCAGAGCGATTCGCCCAATGAGTCGTTGATATTTAGTCGTTTTCAGCCAATTTTCTGGATTTTTGAAAAATTCACTTTTTTGTGAAAATATCCACTAAATGAGGGAATAATATGTGTGAGGGTACCCCAGGAGAGTTCCAAATGTGTGTGGGTAGAATATATATCCCACGGGGGTAAAATTGAAAAAAGTTGAAAATTTTTTTTTTTTGGACTTAGTCATTTTTCTGGCATTTATCAGATTTTCAGATAGGGCAAATGTCAGTGAGCGTTCCAATTTCAGTTCCAGAGCGATTTGCCCAATGAGTCCTTGATATTTAGTCATTTTCAGCCAATTTTCTGGATTTTTGAAAAATTCACTTCTTTGTGAAAATATCCACTAAATGAGGGAATAATATGTGTGAGGGTACCCCAGGAGAGTTCCAAATGTGTGTGGGTAAAATATATATCCCACGGGGGTAAAATTGAAAAAAGTTGAAAAAAAAATTTTTTTGTACTTAGTCATTTTTCCAGCGTTTATCAGATTTTCAGATAGGGCAAATGTCAGTGAGCGTTCCGGTTTCAGTTCCAGAGTGATTCGCCCAATGAGTCCTTGATATTTAGTCGTTTTCAGCCAGTTTTCTGGATTTTTGAAAAATTCACTTTTTTGTGAAAATATCCACTAAATGAGGGAATAATATGTGTGAGGGTAGCCCAGGAGAGTTCCAAATGTGTGTGGGTAGAATATATATCCCACGGGGGTAAAATTGAAAATGTTGAAAATTTTCTTTTTTTGGACTTAGCCATTTTTCCTGCGTTTATCAGACTTTCAGATAGGGCAAATGTCAGTGAGCGTTCCGATTTCAGTTCCAGAGCGATTCGCCCAATGAGTCCTTGATATTTAGTCGTTTTCAGCCAATATTTTGTATTTTTGAAAATTTCACTTTTTTGTGAAAATATCCACTAAATTAGGGAGTAATATGTGTGAGGGTACCCCAGGAGAGTACCAAATGTGTGTGGGAAGAATATATATCCCACGGGGGTAAAATTGAAAAAAGTTGAAAAAATTTTTTTTTTGGACTTAGTCATTTTTCCGGAGTTTATCAGACTTTCAGATAGGACAAATGTCAGTGAGCGTTCCGATTTCAGTTCCAGAGCGATTCGCCCAATGAGTCCTTGATATTTAGTCGTTTTCAGCCAAGTTTCTGGATTTTTGAAAAATTCACTTTTTTGTGAAAATATCCACTAAATGAGGGAATAATATGTGTGAGGGTACCCCAGAAGAGTTCCAAATGTGTGTGGGTAGAATATATATCCCATGGGGGTAGAATTGAAAAAAGTTGAAAAAAATTTATTTTTTTGGACTTAGTCATTTTTCCGGCGTTTATCAGACTTTCAGATAGGGCAAATGTCAGTGAGCGTTCCGATTTCAGTTCCAGAGCGATTCGCCCAATGAGTCCTTGATATTTAGTCGTTTTCAGCCAATATTTTGGATTTTTGAAAATTTCACTTTTTTGTAAAAATATTCACTAAATGAGGGAATAATATGTGTGAGGGTAGCCCAGGAGAGTTCCAAATGTGTGTGGGTAGAATATATATCCCACAAAGGGTAAAATTGAAAAAAGTTGAAAATTTTTTTTTTTTGGACTTAGTCATTTTTCTAGCGTTTATCAGATTTTCAGATAGGGCAAATGTCAGTGAGCGTTCCGATTTCAGTTCCAGAGCGATTCGCCCAATGAGTCCTTGATATTTAGTCGTTTTCAGCCAATTTTCTGGATTTTTGAAAAATTCACTTTTTTGTGAAAATATCCACTAAATGAGGGAATAATATGTGTGAGGGTACCCCAGGAGAGTTCCAAATGTGTGTGGGTAAAATATATATCCCACGGGGGTAAAATTGAAAAAAGTTGAAAAAAAAATTTTTTTGGACTTAGTCATTTTTCCGGCGTTTATCAGACTTTCAGATAGGGCAAATTTCAGTGAGCGTTCCGGTTTCAGTTCCAGAGCGATTCGCCCAATGAGTCCTTGATATTTAGTCGTTTTCAGCCAATTTTCTGGATTTTTGAAAAATTCACTTTTTTGTGAAAATATCCACTAAATGAGGGAATAATATGTGTGAGGGTAGCCCAGGAGAGTTCCAAATGTGTGTGGGTAGAATATATATCCCACGGGGGTAAAATTGAAAATGTTGAAAATTTTCTTTTTTTGGACTTAGCCATTTTTCCTGTGTTTATCAGACTTTCAGATAGGGCAAATGTCAGTGAGCATTCCGATTTCAGTTCCAGAGCGATTCGCCCAATGAGTCCTTGATATTTAGTCATTTTCAGCCAATTTTCTGGATTTTTGAAAAATTCACTTTTTTGTGAAAATATCCACTAAATGAGGGAATAATATGTGTGAGGGTAGCCCAGGAGAGTTCCAAATGTGTGTGGGTAGAATATATATCCCACGGGGGTAAAATCGAAAAAAGTTGAAAATTTTCTTTTTTTGGACTTAGCCATTTTTCCGGCGTTTATCAGACTTTCAGATAGGGCAAATGTCAGTGAGCATTCCGATTTCAGTTCCAGAGCGATTCGCCCAATGAGTCCTTGATATTTAGTCATTTTCAGCCAATTTTCTGGATTTTTGAAAAATTCACTTTTTTGTGAAAATATCCACTAAATGAGGGAATAATATGTGTGAGGGTACCCCAGGAGAGTTCCAAATGTGTGTGGGTAGAATATATATCCCACGGGGGTAAAATCGAAAAAAGTTGAAAATTTTCTTTTTTTGGGCTTAGCCATTTTTCCGGCGTTTATCAGACTTTCAGATAGGGCAAATGTCAGTGAGCATTCCAATTTCAGTTCCAGAGCGATTCGCCCAATGAGTCCTTGATACTTAGTCATTTTCAGCCAATTTTCTGGATTTTTGAAAAATTTACTTTTTTGTGATAATATCCACTAAATGAGGGAATAATATGTGTGAGGGTACCCCAGGAGAGTTCCAAATGTGTGTGGGTAGAATATATATCCCACAGGGGTAAAACTAAAAAAAGTTGAAAAAAATTTTTTTTTTGGACTTAGTCATTTTTCCGGCGTTTATCAGACTTTCAGATAGGGCAAATGTGAGTGAGCGTTCCGATTTCAGTTCCAGAGCGATTCGCCCAAGGAGTCCTTGATATTTAGTCGTTTTCAGCCAATTTTCGGGATTTTTGAAAAATTCACTTTTTTGTGAAAATATCCACTAAATGAGGGAATAATATGTGTGAGGGTACCCCAGAAGAGTTCCAAATGTGTGTGGGTAGAATATATATCCCATGGGGGTAGAATTGAAAAAAGTTGAAAAAAATTTTTTTTTTTGGACTTAGTCATTTTTCCGGCGTTTATCAGACTTTCAGATAGGGCAAATGTCAGTGAGCGTTCCGATTTCAGTTCCAGAGCGATTCGCCCAATGAGTCCTTGATATTTAGTCGTTTTCA
The DNA here is from genome assembly GCF_046119375.1 of Phyllobates terribilis. NCBI lineage: Eukaryota > Metazoa > Chordata > Amphibia > Anura > Dendrobatidae > Phyllobates > Phyllobates terribilis. Next base: position 3,724,697 of record NW_027362832.1, read on the forward strand.
GCCAATATTTTGGATTTTTGAAAATTTCACTTTTTTGTGAAAATATTCACTAAATGAGGGAATAATATGTGTGAGGTTAGCCCAGGAGAGTTCCAAATGTGTGTGGGTAGAATATATATCCCACGGGGGTAAAATTGAAAAAAGTTGAAAATTTTTTTTTTTTGGACTTAGTCATTTTTCTGGCGTTTATCAGATTTTCAGATAGGGCAAATGTCAGTGAGCGTTCCGATTTCAGTTCCAGAGCGATTCGCCCAATGAGTCGTTGATATTTAGTCGTTTTCAGCCAATTTTCTGGATTTTTGAAAAATTCACTTTTTTGTGAAAATATCCACTAAATGAGGGAATAATATGTGTGAGGGTAGCCCAGGAGAGTTCCAAATGTGTGTGGGTAGAATATATATCCCACGGGGGTAAAATTGAAAATGTTGAAAATTTTCTTTTTTTGGACTTAGCCATTTTTCCGGCGTTTATCAGACTTTAAGATAGGGCAAATGACAGTGAGCGTTTCGATTTCAGTTCCAGAGCGATTCGCCCAATGAGTCCTTGATATTTAGTCGTTTTCAGCCAATATTTAGTATTTTTGAAAATTTCACTTTCTTGTGAAAATATCCACTAAATGAGGGAGTAATATGTGTGAGGGTACCCCAGGAGAGTACCAAATGTGTGTGGGTAGAATATATATCCCATGGGGGTAGAATTGAAAAAAGTTGAAAAAATTTTTTTTTGGACTTAGCCATTTTTTCCGGCGTTTATCAGACTTTCAGATAGGGCAAATGTCAGTGAGCGTTCCGATTTCAGTTCCAGAGCGATTCGCCGAATGAGTCCTTGATATTTAGTCATGTTCAGCCAATTTTCTGGATTTTTGAAAAATTCACTTTTTTATGAAAATATCCACTAAATGAGGGAATAATATGTGTGAGGGTACCCCAGAAGAGTTCCAAATGTGTGTGGGTAGAATATATATCCCATGGGGGTAGAATTGAAAAAAGTTGAAAAAAATTTTTTTTTTGGACTTAGTCATTTTTCCGGCGTTTATCAGACTTTCAGATAGGGCAAATGTCAGTGAGCGTTCCGATTTCAGTTCCAGAGCGATTCGCCCAATGAGTCCTTGATATTTAGTCATTTTCAGCCAATTTTCTGGATTTTTGAAAATTTCACTTTTTTGTGAAAATATCCACTAAATGAGGGAATAATATGTGTGAGGGTAGCCCTGGAGAGTTCCAAATGTGTGTGGGTAGAATATATATCCCACGGGGGTAAAATTGAAAAAAGTTGAAAATTTTTTTTTTTTGGACTTAGTCATTTTTCTGGCGTTTATCAGATTTTCAGATAGGGCAAATGTCAGTGAGCGTTCCGATTTCAGTTCCAGAGCGATTCGCCCAATGAGTCCTTGATATTTAGTCGTTTTCAGCCAATTTTCTGGATTTTTGAAAAATTCACTTTTTTGTGAAAATATCCACTAAATGAGGGAGTAATATGTGTGAGGGTACCCCAGGAGATTTCCAAATGTGCGTGGGTAGAATATATATCCCATGGGGGTAAAATTGAAAAAAGTTGAAAAAAATTTTTTTTTTGGACTTAGTCATTTTTCTGGCATTTATCAGACTTTCAGATAGGGCAAATGTCAGTGAGCGTTCCGATTTCAGTTCCAGAGCGATTCGCACAATGAGTCCTTGATATTTAGTCGTTTTCAGCCAATTTTCTGGATTTTTGAAAAATTCACTTTTTTGTGATAATATCCACTAAATGAGGGAATAATATGTGTGAGGGTACCCCAGGAGAGTTCCAAATATGTGTGGGTAGAATATATATCCCATGGGGGTAGAATTGAAAAAAGTTGAAAAAAATTTTTTTTTTTGGACTTAGTCATTTTTACGGCGTTTATTAGACTTTCAGATAGGGCAATTGTCAGTGAGCGTTCCGATTTCAGTTCCAGAGCGATTCGCCCAATGAGTCCTTGATATTTAGTCGTTTTCAGCCAATATTTTGGATTTTTGAAAATTTCACTTTTTTGTGAAAATATCCACTAAATGAGGGAATAATATGTGTGAGGGTAGCCCAGGAGAGTTCCAAATGTGTGTGGGTAGAATATATATCCCACGGGGGTAAAATTGAAAAAAGTTGAAAATTTTTTTTTTTTGGACTTAGTCATTTTTCTGGCGTTTATCAGATTTTCAGATAGGGCAAATGTCAGTGAGCGTTCCGATTTCAGTTCCAGAGCGATTCGCCCAATGAGTCCTTGATATTTAGTCGTTTTCAGCCAATTTTCTGGATTTTTGAAAAATTCATTTTTTTGTGAAAATATCCACTAAATGAGGGAATAATATGTGTGAGGGTAGCCCAGGAGAGTTCCAAATGTGTGTGGGTAGAATATATATCCCACGGGGGTAAAATTGAAAATGTTGAAAATTTTCTTTTTTTGGACTTAGCCATTTTTCCTGCGTTTATCAGACTTTCAGATAGGGCAAATGTCAGTGAGCATTCCGATTTCAGTTCCAGAGCGTTTCGCCCAATGAGTCCTTGATATTTAGTCGTTTTCAGCCAATATTTTGTATTTTTGAAAATTTCACTTTTTTGTGAAAATATCCACTAAATGAGGGAATAATATGTGTGAGGGTACCCCAGGAGAGTTCCAAATATGTGTGGGTAGAATATATATCCCATGGGGGTAGAATTGAAAAAAGTTAAAAAAAAAATTTTTTTTTGGACTTAGTCATTTTTCCGGCGTTTATCAGACTTTCAGATAGGGCAATTGTCAGTGAGCGTTCCGATTTCAGTTCCAGAGCGATTCGCCCAATGAGTCCTTGATATTTAGTCGTTTTCAGCCAATTTTCTGGATTTTTGAAAAATTCACTTTTTTGTGAAAATATCCACTAAATGAGGGAATAATATGTGTGAGGGTAGCCCAGGAGAGTTCCAAATGTGTGTGGGTAGAATATATATCCCACGGGGGTAAAATTGAAAATGTTGAAAATTTTCTTTTTTTGGACTTAGCCATTTTTCCTGCGTTTATCAGACTTTCAGATAGGGCAAATGTCAGTGAGCATTCCGATTTCAGTTCCAGAGCGATTCGCCCAATGAGTCCTTGATATTTAGTCATTTTCAGCCAATTTTCTGGATTTTTGAAAAATTCACTTTTTTGTGAAAATATCCACTAAATGAGGGAATAATATGTGTGAGGGTACCCCAGAAGAGTTCCAAATGTGTGTGGGTACAATATATGTAAACAATGGTGCAGCGGTCTCAGGGAGCGCCAAAGGAATACTGGACAATTTAGTAGATGTCAACCGACTTTTATTCTTCCTCCAATACCACTGCCACAACGCGTTTCAACGGTCTAAGCCGTCTTCATCAGGTGGGGTAAAGGGGAATGTTACAATGACAGCTTTATAAAGGGGTGGTATTTTACATAATTTAGACCACGTGTTGTAATCAATTAACCCTTTCATTGAAAAACTACATATAATACATTCTTAACCAATTAACCTCTTATTTCCCCTGGAAACAGCATTGTGCACTAAAAAATCCCTACATGGATTCTTAAAATCACAATTCTTAATAAAAACTTCCTATTTGTAAAAAAATAAATAAGTTTTTTTTTTTTTTTTTAAAAATATATTTATTACCAACTATTAAAAATTATTAAAATCATCCTGGGGACCTTCCTGGGGTGTCTTGACAGTGCTATACTGCAGTCTCCAGCCCCCAATTCAAAAGCTGAATCTCTTAAAGAGACAGCACACTTTCATACAAAATGGCCGAAAATAACCTTGTACCATTACCCACTACGATTATAAACCCCATAAATGTTTAAAAACACCCTGGGAACCTTACCAGAGTGTCCTGACAATGCTATACTGCAGTTTCCAGCCCCCAATTCAAAAGTTGGATTTCTTAAAGAGACAGCACACTTTCATACAAAATGGCCGAAAATAACCCTGTACCCTTGCCCACTGCGATTATAAACCCCATGAATGTTTAAAAACACCCTGGGAACCTTACCAGAGTGTCCTGACAATGCTATACTACGATTGTCAACCCCCAATTCAAAAGTTAAGTTTCTTAAAGAGACAGTACACTTTCATATAAAATAGCCGAAAATAACCTTGTACAATTGCCCACTGCTATAATAAAACTCATAAAACCCAATGCTATCCATTATCATGATCGGAACCTATGCTTCCAGTAAACTAAGTAACTGACGACAACAGAAAAAAAGAACTAAATACCAGCCCGAAAGGGCAAGCAAATCTCCTGCTATGCTACGTCATACCATACCTTTAATCCTGTGCAGGTAGCCCCGCAAGCCATCATTAAATGGCTGATGACAACCCGAGAAAGATATGAGAGGGACAACATTAAACCTTCTCAGATTTAATGGTTTGATGTGTTTTCAATCGTAAGGTTCAAACCCTCAGGGTACAAAGTGCCCATTTTGTATATCCAAAAACTTTCTTTCTTTATAAGTGTACTCAATCGTTCTGGTCCATTATCCACAATGTGGTCAATAATGGTTATTTTCATCTTACTCGGGTCTTTGTGGTGATGGTTTGCATAGTGTCTGGAGACACTATGTAATTGATATCCTGCCCTTATATTAGATCTATGTTTATTTAATCGGGCATGGGCGGTCTGAATTGTCCGGCCGATGTATTGCAAGCCACAAGGGCACTCCAGCAGGTATACTACATAGGTGGATTGGCATGTTAATCTCTGCTTGATCTGGAAAACCTCATTAGTGGTATTAGATTTAAAGGTTTTTGCATTATTGATTATAACGCCACAACACATACATTTAGGTGTATTGCATGTGAAGCAGCCTCCTGTGTTAGGATTAGTCGTCACATCCCTTATTTTTTTCTTTTTTCTATTCGTGTTGCTGGGAGCAAGCAAGGTTTTTAAACTTCTATTCTTCCTGAAGATAATATTTGGTTTCTCTGGGATACTTTTGGAGAGAATGGGGTCACCTTTTAAAATAAACCAATGTTTTTGTAATAACTCCCGTACTACCGACCTGGATTGGCAAAATGTAGTAATTAAACTCCACTTTGTCTTTTCCTCTGTCCTTACAGAAGCCCTATCCGGATTCTCCCTTCTGTCCAAGCACGAGTCCTGTGATAGAGTGCATGTTCTTTTATATGCATCTTTTAAAAGTTTTTTTGGATAGCCTTTTTCCAAAAATCTCTTTTTGAGAATCTTGGATTCCACCTTAAAGTCAGAATCCAGAGTACAGTTTTTCCTGACTCTCCAATACTGCCCATAAGGCACATTTTTGATCCATCCAGGAAGGTGTCCACTGTTGAATTTGAGGTAGCTATTCACATCTACTGGTTTAAAAAACGTGGATGTGAATATTCTCCCCAGGTGGTCGAACTGCACCCATAGATCTAAGAATTGGAGAGAAGTGGATGATGCTGTGGCCGTGAATTTTAACCCCCAATCATTGTGATTTAGTTTGTCCGCAAAGCTCAATGCCTCCTCCATTGATCCATGCCATATAATGAATAAATCATCTATAAAGCGCCTATAGAAAAGTACTCCACTCGTGGATGATCCCGGCTGCGCGATGAGGACGGATTCCACCGTCAAGACACCCCAGGAAGGTCCCCAGGATGATTTTAATAATTTTTAATAGTTGGTAATAAATATATTTAAAAAAAAAAAAAAAAAAAACTTATTTATTTTTTTACAAATAGGAAGTTTTTATTAAGAATTGTGATTTTAAGAATCCATGTAGGGATTTTTTAGTGCACAATGCTGTTTCCAGGGGAAATAAGAGGTTAATTGGTTAAGAATGTATTATATGTAGTTTTTCAATGAAAGGGTTAATTGATTACAACACGTGGTCTAAATTATGTAAAATACCACCCCTTTATAAAGCTGTCATTGTAACATTCCCCTTTACCCCACCTGATGAAGACGGCTTAGACCGTTGAAACGCGTTGTGGCAGTGGTATTGGAGGAAGAATAAAAGTCGGTTGACATCTACTAAATTGTCCAGTATTCCTTTGGCGCTCCCTGAGACCGCTGCACCATTGTTTACTTGTGAGATATCTCCATACGGAGCTAAAGCGGCAGGAGCGGCCTGGTCTATTTGGATGTTTGAGGACCTGCGGTATCCAACCACCGGGTTAAACTACTGAGGACCTGCGGTGACGTGGTATCTGGTCCAGCAGGATCGTGTGACCACTTGAGGAGCACGGAGTTGCGAGGCAAACACCGACAGGACGGTACTACAAATAGAGGTGACCCGGAGCCTCATTAATTACACGCTTAATCTTGGTTGTGTAGACGTACACAACCATCACAGGTGAGTGTACTGGCACTTTTTAAATTAAGCAAATAGCCCTGTGAGTCTACACATGCGCCCTTTCTTTTCTTTTCACATGTGATTAACGCTTTGGCGTTGGTTGAAACAACCACTAAGGCTGCTGCAAGTGGACACCAGGAACTGTTTAGAGGATTATTCATTACATGCATAAAGATCGTCTTACTAGGACCACGTGACTGATTGAATTGTGAATTGTGAACTGAGAATTAATATCAAAAAAGTAACGGCAAGAGGAGTTGGATAAAAGTGACATTGGTGTTTAGCCTCATCTGTCGAAACAATTTGAACTGTTGGAGTGATGGATTTTTTTATGATGAATAGATGTACCCACAGGGAATTATTGATTGCAGATGCAATAGGTCTGGCTAATAACATTCAAGGTACAGATAGAATTAATCAGAATCCTTTATCCCACCTTAGTGAAGCTGATAAAAAACATATGGCTGACCTGTTTTTTGAATTAGAAAACAAAAGCAAGGTGGAGATAGTTAATCATATTGACACAATGTTTCTTGGACGTTATATTGAGGAAAACATAGCTCCCAGGGGACTGAGGCTAATCCAAAAATCCTCGTTCCCGCAAGATCTGGAATTTACAAAGAAATGGGATGAATATTCCACATCTTGCTCAATGGGATTTATGAAAATGTTAATTTGTAAGAGGGACTCACTAGCCATGATAGCATTGGAGAGGGTTAAATGTCTCAGGGATAACCTGGAAATGTATTCCATGTCTCCTGACTTCAAAGAATTTGATTTGGCACTAAAAGTCAAATTAAATAAATTTGAAGAGGATCTAATTAGAAAGAAAGCTATGAAATTATGGAGGGATAGAAAGGAAAGGATAAGTGAGTATGAAAAAATGCCTACCACCAGGGGCGGAACTACCGCCCGTGCAGCCGGTTCATTGAACGGGGGCCCCGAGGGAGAGGGGGCCCCTCCAGCAGGGCCGCCATCAGGGCATGACTGTCCTGACTCCAGTATGGGGCCCAGCCGGTAGGGGCCCCCTCGGAGCCCCGTTGGGGCCCCCCCTCTTGTGCGTCTCTCTCCTCATGGGGCCCCCGGCCCCATGCTAAGCGCCGGGTCCGGGACGTCTCAGCGCTGCGCTGGCCTTCATGATTCCCCTGACTTCCGGTCATGTGACGGCGCCGTCACATGGCCGGAAGTCAGGAGAACCTGGTGTCAGCGATTTGGACGAGCGCCAGGATTCTGCAGGGATCGCATGGGGGTAAGTATAACAAGTTTTATTTTTTTTAAATACAATTAACTAGGAGTGGGGGGGATGAGAGATGCACTATGGGGGGGGATGAGAGATGCACTATGGTGGGAGGGATGAGAGATGCACTATGGTGGGGGGGGATGAGAGATGCACTATGGTGGGGGGGGATGAGAGATGCACTATGGTGGGGGGGGATGAGAGATGCACTATGGTGGGGGGGGTGAGAGATGCACTATGGTGGGGGGGGTGAGAGATGCACTATGGTGGGGGGGATGAGAGATGCACTATGGGGGGGGATGAGAGATGCACTATGGGGGGGGGTGAGAGATGCACATGGGGGGGATGAGAGATGCACATGGGGGGGTGAGAGATGCACATGGGGGGGATGAGAGATGCACATGGGGGGGATGAGAGATGCACATGGGGGGGATGAGAGATGCACATGGGGGGATGAGAGATGCACATGGGGGGATGAGAGATGCACGGGGGGGTGAGAGATGCACGGGGGGGTGAGAGATGCACGGTGGGGTGAGATGCACGGTGGGGTGAGCTGCACATGGGGGGGTTATGTTTACATAACTTTGTTGCCTTATGAAGAGCAGGGGGGGGCCCCCAAAAATTTCTTGCACAGGGGCCCACTACAGTCTGTGTCCGCCCCTGCCTACCACCATCCCAATAAATGCACCTGAGGAGCGATTAAGAGCACAATTAGATGTGGAAGGGAGGGATAAAAAAGGAAAAGGAGAAAAAATGGATACATTCACCAATTCCAATAAAGAAAGGTCATTTACTCTCCTTAAGACAGAGAAACAGAGAGCGTATTATGAACAACATATGAATAAAATCACTAATAATCAGAAAAAGAAAAAAGAAACTAAATCAAACCAACAACAAGCAACTAGTATTATAACTTCCAGGGCAAATGATTCCAATATAAGAGTAGACAATAGAACTAGCACTAATAAATCTTCACCAAATAAAGAATGCACGTCAAATAAAGAGAGAAAAGCATGCATACATGGAGAAATAACAACACTGGACATGCAAGTAATTAACAGAGAAACTCAGAATATCAGTTTCTCTGAAATTACTATACACGAGGTGACTTCAACTCAAACAACGGGTGGCTCTGGGTCAATGGCTCAATTGGAAGATATGGAAATTCCAATTGGAGATTCTCCCAGTGAAACATACATTTTAGAATTGAACATCAATACAGATTAAATTGAAAAAAATATAGACCAGAACACTGAAATATGGACACAGGATATACTAACAAACGAAAAGGAAAATAGTAATATGAAAAACACGGTGAAAATGAGTATATAGATAGTTTCGCTAGTATTACGGTCGGGGGTCAATTGGAAATTTTACCTGTAATCACAGAGACATCAAATTTAAATATGTATGCACCTCAAAAGGAAAGAAATTCCAATGAAGGTAACTTACCAAAATCTATTACCCAAACAAACCTAAAAGACTCAAAAATCACTCAATTTTTTCGGGTGGCCCCAGGGCGACACCCCAAAAGAAAAAGAGAACAAGAGGGTGTAGAGGCAGTGGAAGAACTAGAAGAAGAGAACCCCACGGCACAGAGCACCAGTCTGAAAAAGACGAAATCAGGTTAAACCCCATAAGCATGATACAAATAGAGAAACCTGATGATCAGGATAGTGGTATATATAACTTATCGAGCTATACACTTACTAATGATGAACGCTCCCTTCTCAGTAAGGGGCTCTCATTTTGTCCCACAGCAGAAATAGATACATTCTCGCTTTACCTTGACTTTAATGAGTTTTTTAGGAAACTCACTGTACAAAGACATTTTTTACTTGAAGAAAAAAATGGTAAAAATGTTAAGAGAAAACCCCCCCATGATGAACAAGAGACAGAAAAAGATAGAACCACAATAGATGAAATGATACATGTAGACATCAAACACCCAAATAAAAAATTTTATCCTTTACACCATAAGGGGTCACATATTGAGGCATTCCAACAATTAATATTAACGGAAGTAAGGTCAATTCCCCGCATGAAAATGAGAGATAATTTGAAAAAAGAAGAGAGAGCAGCCATTGAATCTATCAGAGAAAATAATGATATTATCATTCGTAATGCAGATAAGGGAGGAGGAATTGTCCTTATGGATAGATCTTGGTATGTGGAAGAGGGCATGAGAATATTGAGTGATACGGAATTTTATGAGAAGTTGGAGGATGATCCTAATATCAGTATCTTTATAAAGTATAATCTTCTAATTAAGAAAGCTTATGAAAAGGGAATACTCAATAAAAAAGAAAAGAACTTTTTAGACATTGCACAATATAGAATACCTTTTTTCTATTTTCTGCCCAAACTGCATAAAGACCCAAAAAATCCTCCTGGACGCCCAATAATATCAGGGATCCAATCCATTACAAGTAATCTATCGCATTATGTAGATTTATTTTTGCAGACATATGTTCTGAGATTAACATCATATCTAAAGGACTCGTCACAATTAATTAAAGAATTAAGGGCTCTACCACCCATGGAGGGATGCGTTTTTCTCTCTCTGGATGTAGTGGCGCTCTACAATAATATTTCACATACATTGGGAATAAAGGTCATCAAAGAGGTTTTAACTGGAGACACTAATATGCCTATAGACCAAAGAGAATTCATTCTGAACGCAATAGCGTTCATATTGGAGAACAATGTGTTTTCCTTTGAGGATGGGTTATATAAACAGATCAAGGGCTGCGCGATGGGGACGAGATTCGCACCAAGCTATGCTAACCTTTTTATGGGTGCGGTGGAATCCGTCCTCATCGCGCAGCCGGGATCATCCACGAGTGGAGTACTTTTCTATAGGCGCTTTATAGATGATTTATTCATTATATGGCATGGATCAATGGAGGAGGCATTGAGCTTTGCGGACAAACTAAATCACAATGATTGGGGGTTAAAATTCACGGCCACAGCATCATCCACTTCTCTCCAATTCTTAGATCTATGGGTGCAGTTCGACCACCTGGGGAGAATATTCACATCCACGTTTTTTAAACCAGTAGATGTGAATAGCTACCTCAAATTCAACAGTGGACACCTTCCTGGATGGATCAAAAATGTGCCTTATGGGCAGTATTGGAGAGTCAGGAAAAACTGTACTCTGGATTCTGACTTTAAGGTGGAATCCAAGATTCTCAAAAAGAGATTTTTGGAAAAAGGCTATCCAAAAAAACTTTTAAAAGATGCATATAAAAGAACATGCACTCTATCACAGGACTCGTGCTTGGACAGAAGGGAGAATCCGGATAGGGCTTCTGTAAGGACAGAGGAAAAGACAAAGTGGAGTTTAATTACTACATTTTGCCAATCCAGGTCGGTAGTACGGGAGTTATTACAAAAACATTGGTTTATTTTAAAAGGTGACCCCATTCTCTCCAAAAGTATCCCAGAGAAACCAAATATTATCTTCAGGAAGAATAGAAGTTTAAAAACCTTGCTTGCTCCCAGCAACACGAATAGAAAAAAGAAAAAAATAAGGGATGTGACGACTAATCCTAACACAGGAGGCTGCTTCACATGCAATACACCTAAATGTATGTGTTGTGGCGTTATAATCAATAATGCAAAAACCTTTAAATCTAATACCACTAATGAGGTTTTCCAGATCAAGCAGAGATTAACATGCCAATCCACCTATGTAGTATACCTGCTGGAGTGCCCTTGTGGCTTGCAATACATCGGCCGGACAATTCAGACCGCCCATGCCCGATTAAATAAACATAGATCTAATATAAGGGCAGGATATCAATTACATAGTGTCTCCAGACACTATGCAAACCATCACCACAAAGACCCGAGTAAGATGAAAATAACCATTATTGACCACATTGTGGATAATGGACCAGAACGATTGAGTACACTTATAAAGAAAGAAAGTTTTTGGATATACAAAATGGGCACTTTGTACCCTGAGGGTTTGAACCTTACGATTGAAAACACATCAAACCATTAAATCTGAGAAGGTTTAATGTTGTCCCTCTCATATCTTTCTCGGGTTGTCATCAGCCATTTAATGATGGCTTGCGGGGCTACCTGCACAGGATTAAAGGTATGGTATGACGTAGCATAGCAGGAGATTTGCTTGCCCTTTCGGGCTGGTATTTAGTTCTTTTTTTCTGTTGTCGTCAGTTACTTAGTTTACTGGAAGCATAGGTTCCGATCATGATAATGGATAGCATTGGGTTTTATGAGTTTTATTATAGCAGTGGGCAATTGTACAAGGTTATTTTCGGCTATTTTATATGAAAGTGTACTGTCTCTTTAAGAAACTTAACTTTTGAATTGGGGGTTGACAATCGTAGTATAGCATTGTCAGGACACTCTGGTAAGGTTCCCAGGGTGTTTTTAAACATTCATGGGGTTTATAATCGCAGTGGGCAAAGGTACAGGGTTATTTTCGGCCATTTTGTATGAAAGTGTGCTGTCTCTTTAAGAAATCCAACTTTTGAATTGGGGGCTGGAAACTGCAGTATAGCATTGTCAGGACACTCTGGTAAGGTTCCCAGGGTGTTTTTAAACATTTATGGGGTTTATAATCGTAGTGGGTAATGGTACAAGGTTATTTTCGGCCATTTTGTATGAAAGTGTGCTGTCTCTTTAAGAGATTCAGCTTTTGAATTGGGGGCTGGAGACTGCAGTATAGCACTGTCAAGACACCCCAGGAAGGTCCCCAGGATGATTTTAATAATTTTTAATAGTTGGTAATAAATATATTTTTAAAAAAAAAAAAAAAAACTTATTTATTTTTTTACAAATAGGAAGTTTTTATTAAGAATTGTGATTTTAAGAATCCATGTAGGGATTTTTTAGTGCACAATGCTGTTTCCAGGGGAAATAAGAGGTTAATTGGTTAAGAATGTATTATATGTAGTTTTTCAATGAAAGGGTTAATTGATTACAACACGTGGTCTAAATTATGTAAAATACCACCCCTTTATAAAGCTGTCATTGTAACATTCCCCTTTACCCCACCTGATGAAGATGGCTTAGACCGTTGAAACGCGTTGTGGCAGTGGTATTGGAGGAAGAATAAAAGTCGGTTGACATCTACTAAATTGTCCAGTATTCCTTTGGCGCTCCCTGAGACCGCTGCACCATTGTTTACTTGTGAGATATCTCCATACGGAGCTAAAGCGGCAGGAGCGGCCTGGTCTATTTGGATGTTTGAGGACCTGCGGTATCCAACCACCGGGTTAAACTACTGAGGACCTGCGGTGACGTGGTATCTGGTCCAGCAGGATCGTGTGACCACTTGAGGAGCACGGAGTTGCGAGGCAAACACCGACAGGACGGTACTACAAATAGAGGTGACCCGGAGCCTCATTAATTACACGCTTAATCTTGGTTGTGTAGACGTACACAACCATCACAGGTGAGTGTACTGGCACTTTTTAAATTAAGCAAATAGCCCTGTGAGTCTACACATGCGCCCTTTCTTTTCTTTTCACATGGGTAGAATATATATCCCATGGGGGTAGAATTAAAAAAGGTTGAAAAAAATTTTTTTTTTGGACTTAGTCATTTTTCCGGCGTTTATCAGACTTTCAGATAGGGCAAATGTCAGTGAGCGTTCCAATTTCAGTTCCAGAGCGATTCGCCCAATGAGTCCTTGATATTTAGTCATTTTCAGCCAATTTTCTGGATTTTTGAAAAATTCACTTTTTTGTGAAAATATCCACTAAATGAGGGAATAATATGTGTGAGGGTAGCCCAGGAGAGTTCCAAATGTGTGTGGGTAGAATATATATCCCACAGGGGTAAAACTAAAAAAAGTTGAAAAAAATTTTTTTTTTGGACTTAGTCATTTTTCCGCCGTTTATCAGACTTTCAGATAGGGCAAATGACAGTGAGCGTTCCGATTTCAGTTCCACAGCGATTCGCCCAATGAGTCCTTGATATTTAGTCGTTTTCAGCCAATATTTTGTATTTTTGAAAATTTCACTTTTTTGTGAAAATATCCACTAAATGAGGGAGTAATATGTGTGAGGGTACCCCAGGAGATTTCCAAATGTGCGTGGGTAGAATATATATCCCATGGGGGTAAAATTGAAAAAAGTTGAAAAAAATTTTTTTTTTGGACTTAGTCATTTTTCCGGCATTTATCAGACTTTCAGATAGGGCAAATGTCAGTGAGCGTTCCGATTTCAGTTCCAGAGCGATTCGCCCAATGAGTCCTTGATATATAGTCATGTTCAGCCAATTTTCTGGATTTTTGAAAAATTCACTTTTTTATGAAAATATCCACTAAATGAGGGAATAATATGTGTGAGGGTAGCCCAGGAGAGTTCCAAATGTGTGTGGGTAGAATATATATCCCACGGGGGTAAAATTGAAAAAAGTTGAAAATTTTTTTTTTTTGGACTTAGTCATTTTTCTGGCGTTTATCAGACTTTCAGATCGGGCAAATGTCAGTGAGCATTCCGATTTCAGTTCCAGAGCGATTCGCCCAATGAGTCCTTGATATTTAGTCGTTTTCAGCCAATTTTCTGGATTTTTGAAAAATTCACTTTTTTGTGAAAATATCCACTAAATGAGGGAATAATATGTGTGAGGGTACCCCAAGAGAGTTCCAAATGTGTGTGGGTAAAATATATATCCCACGGGAGTAAAATTGAAAAAAATTATTTTTTGGACTTAGCTATTTTTCCGGCGTTTATCAGACTTTCAGGTAGGGCAAATGTCAGTGAGCTTTCCGATTTCAGTTCCAGAGCGATTCGCCCAATGAGTCCTTGATATTGTCATTTTCAGCCAATTTTCTGGATTTTTGAAAATTTCACTTTTTTGTGAAAATATCCACTAAATGAGGGAATAATATGTGTGAGGGTACCCTAGGAGAGTTCCAAATGTGTGTGGGTAAAATATATATCCCATGGGAGTAAAATTGAAAAAATTTTAAAAAAAATTTTTTTTTGGACTTAGCCATTTTTCCGGCGTTTATCAGACTTTCAGATAGGGCAAATGTCAGTGAGCTTTCCGATTTCAGATCCAGAGCGATTCGCCCAATGAGTCCTTGATATTTAGTCATTTTCAGCCAATTTTCTGGATTTTTGAAAATTTCACTTTTTTGTGAAAATATCCACTAAATGAGGGAATAATATGTGTGAGGGTAGCCCAGGAGATTTCCAAATGTGTGTGGGTAGAATATATATCCCACGGGGGTAAAATTGAAAAAAGTTGAAAAAATTTTTTTTTTGGACTTAGTCATTTTTCTGGCGTTTATCAGACTTTCAGATAGGGCAAATGTCAGTGAGCGTTCCGATTTCAGTTCCAGAGCGATTCGCCCAATGAGTCCTTGATATTTAGTCATTTTCAGCCAATTTTCTGGATTTTTGAAAAATTCACTTTTTTGTGAAAATATCCACTAAATGAGGGAATAATATGTGTGAGGGTACCCCAGGAGTGTTCCAAATGTGTGTGGGTAGAATATATATCCCACGGGGGTAAAATTGAAAAAAGTAGAAAAAATTTTTTTTTGGACTTAATCATTTTTCCGGCGTTTATCAGACTTTCAGATAGGGCAAATGTCAGTGAGCGTTCCGATTTCAGTTCCAGAGCGATTCGCCCAATGAGTCCTTGATATTTAGTCGTTTTCAGCCAATATTTTGTATTTTTGAAAATTTCATTTTTTTGTTAAAATATCCACTAAATGAGGGAGTAATATGTGTGAGGGTATCCCAGGAGAGTTCCAAATGTGTGTCGGTAGAATATATATCCCACGGGGGTAAAATCGAAAAAAGTTGAAAATTTTCTTTTTTTGGACTTAGCCATTTTTCCGGCGTTTATCAGACTTTCAGGTAGGGCAAATGTCAGTGAGCGTTCCGATTTCAGTTCCAGAGCGATTCGCCCAATGAGTCCTTAATATTTAGTCATTTTCAGCCAATTTTCTGGATTTTTGAAAAATTCACTTTTTTGTGAAAATATCCACTAATTAAGTTAATAATATGTGTGAGGGTACCCCAGCAGAGTTCCAAATGTGTGTGGGTAGAATTTATATCCCACGGGGGTAAAATTGAAAAAAGTTGAAAAAAATTTTTTTTTGGACTTAGTCATTTTTCCGGCGTTTATCAGACTTTCAGATAGGGCAAATGTCAGTGAGCGTTCCGATTTCAGTTCCAGAGCAATTCGCCCAATGAGTCCTTGATATTTAGTCGTTTTCAGCCAATATTTTGGATTTTTGAAAATTTCACTTTTTTGTGAAAATATCCACTAAATGAGGGAATAATATGTGTGAGGGTACCCCAGGAGAGTTCCAAATGTGTGTGGGTAAAATATATATCCCACGGGAGAAAAATTGAAAAAAGTTGAAAAAAAATATTTTTTGGACTTAGCCATTTTTCCGGCGTTTATCAGACTTTCAGATAGGGCAAATGTCAGTGAGCGTTCCGATTTCAGTTCCAGAGCGATTCGCCCAATGAGTCCTTGATATTTAGTCGTTTTCAGCCAATTTTCTGGATTTTTGAAAAATTCACTTTTTTGTGAAAATATCAACTAAATGAGGGAATAATATGTGTGAGGGTACCCCAGGAGTGTTCCAAATGTGTGTGGGTAGAATATATATCCC
This sequence comes from Phyllobates terribilis, assembly GCF_046119375.1. Classification (NCBI taxonomy): domain Eukaryota; kingdom Metazoa; phylum Chordata; class Amphibia; order Anura; family Dendrobatidae; genus Phyllobates; species Phyllobates terribilis. Next base: position 3,740,864 of record NW_027362832.1, read on the forward strand.
ACGGGGGTAAAATTGAAAAAAGTTGAAAAAATTTTTTTTTGGACTTAATCATTTTTCCGGCGTTTATCAGACTTTCAGAGAGGGCAAATGTCAGTGAGCGTTCCGATTTCAGTTCCAGAGCCATTCGCCCAATGAGTCCTTGATATTTAGTCGTTTTCAGCCAATTTTCTAGATTTTTGAAAAATTCACTTTTTTGTGATAATATCCACTAAATGAGGGAATAATATGTGTGAGGGTACCCCAGGAGAGTTCCAAATGTGTGTGGGTAGAATATATATCCCACAAGGGTAAAACTAAAAAAAGTTGAAAAAAATTTTTTTTTTGGACTTAGTCATTTTTCCGGCGTTTATCAGACTTTCAGATAGGGCAAATGACAGTGAGCGTTCCGATTTCAGTTCCAGAGCGATTCGCCCAATGAGTCCTTGATATTTAGTCATTTTCAGCCAATTTTCTGGATTTTTGAAAAATTCACTTTTTTGTGAAACTATCCACTAAATGAGGGAATAATATGTGTGAGGGTAGCCCAGGAGAGTTCCAAATGTGTGTGGGTAGAATATATATCCCACGGGGGTAAAATCGAAAAAAGTTGAAAATTTTCTTTTTTTGGACTTAGCCATTTTTCCGGCGTTTATCAGACTTTCAGATAGGGCAAATGTCAGTGAGCATTCCGATTTCAGTTCCAGAGCGATTCGCCCAATGAGTCCTTGATACTTAGTCGTTTTCAGCCAATATTTTGTATTTTTGAAAATTTCACTTTTTTGTGAAAATATCCACTAAATGAGGGAATAATATGTGTGAGGGTACCCCAGAAGAGTTCCAAATGTGTGTGGGTAGAATATATATCCCATGGGGGTAGAATTAAAAAAAAGTTGAAAAAAATTTTTTTTTTGGACTTAGTCATTTTTCCGGCTTTTATCAGACTTTCAGATAGGGCAAATGTCAGTGAGCGTTCCAATTTCAGTTCCAGAGCGATTCGCCCATTGAGTCCTTGATATTTAGTCATTTTCAGCCAATTTTCTGGATTTTTGAAAAATTCACTTTTTTGTGAAAATATCCACTAAATGAGGGAATAATATGTGTGAGGGTAGCCCAGGAGAGTTCCAAATGTGTGTGGGTAGAATATATATCCCACGGGGGTAAAATTGAAAATGTTGAAAATTTTCTTTTTTTGGACTTAGCCATTTTTCCTGCGTTTATCAGACTTTCAGATAGGGCAAATGTCAGTGAGCATTCCGATTTCAGTTCCAGAGCGATTTGCCCAATGAGTCCTTGATACTTAGTCATTTTCAGCCAATTTTCTGGATTTTTGAAAAATTTACTTTTTTGTGATAATATCCACTAAATGAGGGAGTAATATGTGTGAGGGTACCCCAGGAGATTTCCAAATGTGCGTGGGTAGAATATATATCCCATGGGGGTAAAATTGAAAAAAGTTGAGAAAAATTTTTTTTTTGGACTTAGTCATTTTTCCGGCATTTATCAGACTTTCAGATAGGGCAAATGTCAGTGAGCGTTCCGATTTCAGTTCCAGAGCGATTCGCCCAATGAGTCCTTGATATTTAGTCATTTTCAGCCAATTTTCTGGATTTTTGAAAAATTCACTTTTTTGTGAAAATATCCACTAAATGAGGGAATAATATGTGTGAGGGTACCCCAGAAGAGTTCCAAATGTGTGTGGGTAGAATATATATCCCATGGGGGTAGAATTAAAAAAAGTTGAGAAAAATTTTTTTTTTGGACTTAGTCATTTTTCCGGCATTTATCAGACTTTCAGATAGGGCAAATGTCAGTGAGCGTTCCGATTTCAGTTCCAGAGCGATTCGCCCAATGAGTCCTTGATATTTAGTCATGTTCAGCCAATTTTCTGGATTTTTGAAAAATTCACTTTTTTATGAAAATATCCACTAAATGAGGGAATAATATGTGTGAGGGTAGCCCAGGAGAGTTCCAAATGTGTGTGGGTAGAATATATATCCCACGGGGGTAAAATTGAAAATGTTGAAAATTTTCTTTTTTTGGACTTAGCCATTTTTCCTGCGTTTATCAGACTTTCAGATAGGGCAAATGTCAGTGAGCATTCCGATTTCAGTTCCAGAGCGATTCGCCCAATGAGTCCTTGATATTTAGTCGTTTTCAGCCAATTTTCTGGATTTTTGAAAATTTCACTTTTTTGTGAAAATATCCACTAAATGAGGGAATAATATGTGTGAGGGTACCCCAGGAGAGTTCCAAATGTGTGGGTAAAATATATATCCCACGGGGGTAAAATTGAAAAAAGTTAAAAAAAAAATTTTTTTGGACTTAGTCATTTTTCCGGCGTTTATCAGACTTTCAGATAGGGCAAATGTCAGTGAGTGTTCCGGTTTCAGTTCCAGAGCAATTCGCCCAATGAGTCCTTGATATTTAGTCGTTTTCAGCCAATTTTCTGAATTTTTGAAAAATTCACTTTTTTGTGAAAATATCCACTAAATGAGGGAATAATATGTGTGAGGGTAGCCCAGGAGAGTTCCAAATGTGTGTGGGTAGAATATATATCCCACGGGGGTAAAATTGAAAAAAGTTGAAAATTTTTTTTTTTTGGACTTAGTCATTTTTCTGGCGTTTATCAGATTTTCAGATTGGGCAAATGTCAGTGAGCGTTCCGATTTCAGTTCCAGAGCGATTCGCCCAATGAGTCCTTGATATTTAGTCATTTTCAGCCAATTTTCTGGATTTTTGAAAAATTCACTTTTTTGTGAAAACATCCACTAAATGAGGGAGTAATATGTGTGAGGGTAGCCCAGGAGAGTTCCAAATGTGTGTGGGTAGAATATATATCCCACGGGGGTAAAATTGAAAAAAGTTGAAAAAATTTTTTTTTTTGGACTTAGTCATTTTTCCGGCGTTTATCAGACTTTCAGATAGGGCAAATGTCAGTGAGCGTTCCGATTTCAGTTCCAGAGCAATTCGCCCAATGAGTCCTTGATATTTAGTCGTTTTCAGCCAATATTTTGGATTTTTGAAAATTTCACTTTTTTGTGAAAATATCCACTAAATGAGGGAATAATATGTGTGAGGGTACCCCAGGAGAGTTCCAAATGTGTGTGGGTAAAATATATATCCCACGGGAGAAAAATTTAAAAAAGTTGAAAAAAAATATTTTTTGGACTTAGCCATTTTTCCGGCGTTTATCAGACTTTCAGATAGGGCAAATGTCAGTGAGCGGTCCGATTTCAGTTCCAGAGCAATTCGCCCAATGAGTCCGTGATATTTAGTCGTTTTCAGCCAATATTTTGGATTTTTGAAAATTTAACTTTTTTGTGAAAATATCCACTAAATGAGGGAATAATATGTGTGAGGGTACCCCAGGAGTGTTCCAAATGTGTGTGGGTAGAATATATATCCCACGGGGGTAAAATTGAAAAAAGTTGAAAAATTATTTTTTTTGGACTTAATCATTTTTCCAGCGTTTATCAGACTTTCAGATAGGGCAAATGTCAGTGAGCGTTCCGATTTCAGTTCCAGAGCGATTCGCCCAATGAGTCCTTGATATTTAGTCATTTTCAGCCAATTTTCTGGATTTTTGAAAATTTCATATTTTTGTGAAAATATCCACTAAATGAGGGAATAATATGTGTGAGGGTAGCCCAGGATATTTCCAAATGTGTGTGGGTAGAATATATATCCCACGGGGGTAAAATTGAAAAAAGTTTAAAAAATTTTTTTTTTGGACTTAGTCATTTTTCCGGCGTTTATCAGACTTTCAGGTAGGGCAAATGTCAGTGAGCTTTCCGATTTCAGTTCCAGAGCGATTCGCCCAATGAGTCCTTAATATTTAGTCATTTTCAGCCAATTTTCTGGATTTTTGAAAAATTCACTTTTTTGTGAAAATATCCACTAAATAAGGGAATAATATGTGTGAGGGTACCCCAGGAGAGTTCCAAATGTGTGTGGGTAGAATATATATCCCACGGGAGTAAAATTGAAAAAATTTAAAAAAAAATTTTTTTTTGGACTTAGCCATTTTTCCGGCGTTTATCAGACTTTCAGATAGGGCAAATGTCAGTGAGCTTTCCGATTTCAGATCCAGAGCGATTCGCCCAATGAGTCCTTGATATTTAGTCATTTTCAGCCAATTTTCTGGATTTTTGAAAATTTCATATTTTTGTGAAAATATCCACTAAATGAGGGAATAATATGTGTGAGGGTAGCCCAGGAGATTTCCAAATGTGTGTGGGTAGAATATATATCCCACGGGGGTAAAATTGAAAAAAGTTGAAAAAATTTTTTTTTTGGACTTAGTCATTTTTCTGGCGTTTATCAGACTTTCAGATAGGGCAAATGTCAGTGAGCCTTCCGATTTCAGTTCCAGAGCGATTCGCCCAATGAGTCCTTGATATTTAGTCATTTTTAGCCAAATTTCTAGATTTTTGAAAAATTCACTTTTTTGTGAAAATATCCACTAAATGAGGGAGTAATATGTGTGAGGGTACCCCAAGAGAGTTCCAAATGTGTGTGGGTAGAATATATATCCCACGGGGGTAAAATTGAAAAAAGTTGAAAAAAATTTTTTTTTGGACTTAGTCATTTTTCCGGCGTTTATCAGACTTTCAGATAGGGCAAATGTCAGTGAGCGTTCCGATTTCAGTTCCAGAGCGATTCGCCCAATGAGTCCTTGATATTTAGTCATGTTCAGCCAATTTTCTGGATTTTTGAAAAATTCACTTTTTTGTGAAAATATCCACTAAATGAGGGAATAATATGTGTGAGGGTACCCCAGAAGAGTTCCAAATGTGTGTGGGTAGAATATATATCCCACGGGGGTAAAATTGAAAAAAGTAGAAAAAATTTTTTTTTGGACTTAATCATTTTTCCGGCGTTTATCAGACTTTCAGATAGGGCAAATGTCAGTGAGCGTTCCGATTTCAGTTCCAGAGCGATTCGCCCAATGAGTCCTTGATATTTAGTCGTTTTCAGCCAATATTTTGTATTTTTGAAAATTTCACTTTTTTGTGAAAATATCCACTAAATGAGGGAGTAATATGTGTGAGGGTATCCCAGGAGAGTTCCAAATGTGTGTCGGTAGAATATATATCCCACGGGGGTAAAATCGAAAAAAGTTGAAAATTTTCTTTTTTTGGACTTAGCCATTTTTCCGGCGTTTATCAGACTTTCAGGTAGGGCAAATGTCAGTGAGCGTTCCGATTTCAGTTCCAGAGCGATTCGCCCAATGAGTCCTTAATATTTAGTCATTTTCAGCCAATTTTCTGGATTTTTGAAAAATTCACTTTTTTGTGAAAATATCCACTAAATGAGGGAATAATATGTGTGAGGGTAGCCCAGGAGAGTTCCAAATGTGTGTGGGTAGAATATATATCCCACGGGGGTAAAATTGAAAAAAGTTGAAAAAATTTTTTTTTGGACTTAATCATTTTTCCGGCGTTTATCAGACTTTCAGATAGGGCAAATGTCAGTGAGCGTTCCGATTTCAGTTCCAGAGCGATTCGCCCAATGAGTCCTTGATATTTAGTCATTTTCAGTCAATTTTCTGGATTTTTGAAAATTTCACTTTTTTGTGAAAATATCCACTAAATGAGGGAATAATATGTGTGAGGGTACCCCAGGAGAGTTCCAAATGTGTGTCGGTAGAATATATATCCCATGGGGGTAGAATTGAAAAAAGTTTAAAAATTTTTTTTTTTTTTGGACTTAGTCATTTTTCCGGCGTTTATCAGACTTTCAGATAGGGCAAATGTCAGTGAGCGTTCCGATTTCAGTTCCAGAGCGATTCGCCCAATGAGTCCTTGATATTTAGACATGTTCAGCCAATTTTCTGGATTTTTGAAAAATTCACTTTTTTGTGAAAATATCCACTAAATAAGTTAATAATATGTGTGAGGGTACCCCAGGAGAGTTCCAAATGTGTGTGGGTAGAATATATATCCCACGGGGGTAAAATTGAAAAAAGTTGAAAAAAATTTTTTTTTTAGACTTAGTCATTTTTCCGGCGTTTATCAGACTTTCAGATAGGGCAAATGTCAGTGAGCGTTCCGATTTCAGTTCCAGAGCGATTCGCCCAATGAGTCCTTAATATTTAGTCATTTTCAGCCAATTTTCTGGATTTTTGAAAATTTCACTTTTTTGTGAAAATATCCACTAAATGAGGGAATAATATGTGTGAGGGTACCCCAGGAGAGTTCCAAATGTGTGTGGGTAAAATATATATCCCACGGGAGAAAAATTGAAAAAAGTTGAAAAAAAATATTTTTTGGACTTAGCCATTTTTCCGGCGTTTATCAGACTTTCAGGTAGGGCAAATGTCAGTGAGCTTTCCGATTTCAGTTCCAGAGCGATTCGCCCAATGAGTCCTTAATATTTAGTCATTTTCAGCCAATTTTCGGGATTTTTGAAAAATTCACTTTTTTGTGAAAATATCCACTAAATGAGGGAATAATGTGTGAGGGTACCCCAGGAGAGTTCCAAATGTGTGTGGGTAGAATATATATCCCACGGGGGTAAAATTGAAAAAAGTTGAAAAAATTTTTTTTTTTGGACTTAGTCATTTTTCTGGCGTTTATCAGACTTTCAGATAGGGCAAATGTCAGTGAGCGTTCCGATTTCAGTTCCAGAGCGATTCGCCCAATGAGTCCTTGATATTTAGTCATTTTCAGTCAATTTTCTGGATTTTTGAAAATTTCACTTTTTTGTGAAAATATCCACTAAATGAGGGAATAATATGTGTGAGGGTACCCCAGGAGAGTTCCAAATGTGTGTGGGTAGAATATATATCCCATGGGGGTAAAATTGAAAAAAGTTGAACAAAAATTTTTTTTTGGACTTAGTCATTTTTCCGGCGTTTATCAGACTTTCAGGTAGGGCAAATGTCAGTGAGCGTTCCGATTTCAGTTCCAGAGCAATTCGCCCAATGAGTCCTTGATATTTAGTCGTTTTCAGCCAATATTTTGGATTTTTGAAAATTTCACTTTTTTGTGAAAATATCCACTAAATGAGGGAATAATATGAGTGAGGGTACCCCAGGAGAGTTCCAAATGTGTGTGGGTAAAATATATATCCCACGGGAGAAAAATTGAAAAAAGTTGAAAAAAAATATTTTTTGGACTTAGCCATTTTTCCGGCGTTTATCAGACTTTCAGATAGGGCAAATGTCAGTGAGCGGTCCGATTTCAGTTCCAGAGCAATTCGCCCAATGAGTCCTTGATATTTAGTCATTTTCAGCCAATTTTCTGGATTTTTGAAAAATTCACTTTTTTGTGAAAATATCAACTAAATGAGGGAATAATATGTGTGAGGGTACCCCAGGAGTGTTCCAAATGTGTGTGGGTAGAATATATATCCCACGGGGGTAAAATTGAAAAAAGTTGAAAAAATTTTTTTTTGGACTTAATCATTTTTCCGGCGTTTATCAGACTTTCAGATAGGGCAAATGTCAGTGAGCGTTCCGATTTCAGTTCCAGAGCGATTCGCCCAATGAGTCCTTGATATTTAGTCATTTTCAGTCAATTTTCTGGATTTTTGAAAATTTCACTTTTTTGTGAAAATATCCACTAAATGAGGGAATAATATGTGTGAGGGTACCCCAGGAGAGTTCCAAATGTGTGTGGGTAGAATATATATCCCATGGGGGTAGAATTGAAAAAAGTTTAAAAATTTTTTTTTTTTTTGGACTTAGTCATTTTTCCGGCGTTTATCAGACTTTCAGATAGGGCAAATGTCAGTGAGCGTTCCGATTTCAGTTCCAGAGCGATTCGCCCAATGAGTCCTTGATATTTAGACATGTTCAGCCAATTTTCTGGATTTTTGAAAAATTCACTTTTTTGTGAAAATATCCACTAAATAAGTTAATAATATGTGTGAGGGTACCCCAGGAGAGTTCCAAATGTGTGTGGGTAGAATATATATCCCACGGGGGTAAAATTGAAAAAAGTTGAAAAAAATTTTTTTTTTAGACGTAGTCATTTTTCCGGCGTTTATCAGACTTTCAGATAGGGCAAATGTCAGTGAGCGTTCCGATTTCAGTTCCAGAGCGATTCGCCCAATGAGTCCTTGATATTTAGTCATTTTCAGTCAATTTTCTGGATTTTTGAAAATTTCACTTTTTTGTGAAAATATCCACTAAATGAGGGAATAATATGTGTGAGGGTACCCCAGGAGAGTTCCAAATGTGTGTGGGTAGAATATATATCCCATGGGGGTAAAATTGAAAAAAGTTGAACAAAAATTTTTTTTTTGGACTTAGTCATTTTTCCGGCGTTTATCAGACTTTCAGGTAGGGCAAATGTCAGTGAGCGTTCCGATTTCAGTTCCAGAGCGATTCGCCCAATGAGTCCTTAATATTTAGTCATTTTCAGCCAATTTTCTGGATTTTTGAAAATTTCACTTTTTTGTGAAAATATCCACTAAATGAGGGAATAATATGTGTGAGGGTACCCCAGGAGAGTTCCAAATGTGTGTGGGTAAAATATATATCCCACGGGAGAAAAATTGAAAAAAGTTGAAAAAAAATATTTTTTGGACTTAGCCATTTTTCCGGCGTTTATCAGACTTTCAGGTAGGGCAAATGTCAGTGAGCTTTCCGATTTCAGTTCCAGAGCGATTCGCCCAATGAGTCCTTAATATTTAGTCATTTTCAGCCAATTTTCGGGATTTTTGAAAAATTCACTTTTTTGTGAAAATATCCACTAAATGAGGGAATAATGTGTGAGAGTACCCCAGGAGAGTTCCAAATGTGTGTGGGTAGAATATATATCCCACGGGGGTAAAATTGAAAAAAGTTGAAAATATTTTTTTTTTTGGACTTAGTCATTTTTCTGGCGTTTATCAGACTTTCAGATAGGGCAAATGTCAGTGAGCGTTCCGATTTCAGTTCCAGAGCGATTCGCCCAATGAGTCCTTGATATTTAGTCATTTTCAGTCAATTTTCTGGATTTTTGAAAATTTCACTTTTTTGTGAAAATATCCACTAAATGAGGGAATAATATGTGTGAGGGTACCCCAGGAGAGTTCCAAATGTGTGTGGGTAGAATATATATCCCATGGGGGTAAAATTGAAAAAAGTTGAACAAAAATTTTTTTTTTGGACTTAGTCATTTTTCCGGCGTTTATCAGACTTTCAGGTAGGGCAAATGTCAGTGAGCGTTCCGATTTCAGTTCCAGAGCGATTCGCCCAATGAGTCCTTAATATTTAGTCATTTTCAGCCAATTTTCTGGATTTTTGAAAATTTCACTTTTTTGTGAAAATATCCACTAAATGAGGGAATAATATGTGTGAGGGTACCCCAGGAGAGTTCCAAATGTGTGTGGGTAAAATATATATCCCACGGGAGAAAAATTGAAAAAAGTTGAAAAAAAATATTTTTTGGACTTAGCCATTTTTCCGGCGTTTATCAGACTTTCAGATAGGGCAAATGTCAGTGAGCGTTCCGATTTCAGTTCCAGAGCGATTCGCCCAATGAGTCCTTGATATTTAGTCGTTTTCAGCCAATTTTCTGGATTTTTGAAAAATTCACTTTTTTGTGAAAATATCAACTAAATGAGGGAATAATATGTGTGAGGGTACCCCAGGAGTGTTCCAAATGTGTGTGGGTAGAATATATATCCCACGGGGGTAAAATTGAAAAAAGTTGAAAAAAATTTTTCTTGGACTTAATCATTTTTCTGGCGTTTATCAGACTTTCAGATAGGGCAAATGTCAGTGAGCATTCCGATTTCAGTTCCAGAGCGATTCGCCCAATGAGTCCTTGATATTTAGTCATTTTCAGTCAATTTTCTGGATTTTTGAAAATTTCACTTTTTTGTGAAAATATCCACTAAATGAGGGAATAATATGTGTGAGGGTACCCCAGGAGAGTTCCAAATGTGTGTGGGTAGAATATATATCCCATGGGGGTAAAATTGAAAAAAGTTGAACAAAAATTTTTTTTTTGGACTTAGTCATTTTTCCAGCGTTTATCAGACTTTCAGGTAGGGCAAATGTCAGTGAGCGTTCCGATTTCAGTTCCAGAGCGATTCGCCCAATGAGTCCTTGATATTTAGACATGTTCAGCCAATTTTCTGGATTTTTGAAAAATTCACTTTTTTGTGAAAATATCCACTAAATGAGGGAATAATATGTGTGAGGGTACCCCAGAAGAGTTCCAAATGTGTGTGGGTAGAATATATATCCCATGGGGGTAGAATTGAAAAAAGTTTAAAATTTTTTTTTTTTTTTGGACTTAGTCATTTTTCCGGCGTTTATCAGACTTTCAGATAGGGCAAATGTCAGTGAGCGTTCCGATTTCAGTTCCAGAGCGATTTGCCCAATGAGTCCTTGATATTTAGACATGTTCAGCCAATTTTCTGGATTTTTGAAAAATTCACTTTTTTGTGAAAATATCTACTAAATAAGTTAATAATATGTGTGAGGGTACCCCAGGAGAGTTCCAAATGTGTGTGGGTAGAATATATATACCACGGGGGTAAAATTGAAAAAAGTTGAAAAAAATTTTTTTTTTAGACTTAGTCATTTTTCCGGCGTTTATCAGACTTTCAGATAGGGCAAATGTCAGTGAGCGTTCCGATTTCAGTTCCAGAGCGATTCGCCCAATGAGTCCTTGATATTTAGTCATTTTCAGTCAATTTTCTGGATTTTTGAAAATTTCACTTTTTTGTGAAAATATCCACTAAATGAGGGAATAATATGTGTGAGGGTACCCCAGGAGAGTTCCAAATGTGTGTGGGTAGAATATATATCCCATGGGGGTAAAATTGAAAAAAGTTGAACAAAAATTTTTTTTTTGGACTTAGTCATTTTTCCGGCGTTTATCAGACTTTCAGGTAGGGCAAATGTCAGTGAGCGTTCCGATTTCAGTTCCAGAGCGATTCGCCCAATGAGTCCTTAATATTTAGTCATTTTCAGCCAATTTTCTGGATTTTTGAAAATTTCACTTTTTTGTGAAAATATCCACTAAATGAGGGAATAATATGTGTGAGGGTACCCCAGGAGAGTTCCAAATGTGTGTGGGTAAAATATATATCCCACGGGAGAAAAATTGAAAAAAGTTGAAAAAAAATATTTTTTGGACTAAGCCATTTTTCCGGCGTTTATCAGACTTTCAGGTAGGGCAAATGTCAGTGAGCTTTCCGATTTCAGTTCCAGAGCGATTCGCCCAATGAGTCCTTAATATTTAGTCATTTTCAGCCAATTTTCGGGATTTTTGAAAAATTCACTTTTTTGTGAAAATATCCACTAAATGAGGGAATAATGTGTGAGGGTACCCCAGGAGAGTTCCAAATGTGTGTGGGTAGAATATATATCCCACGGGGGTAAAATTGAAAAAAGTTGAAAAAATTTTTTTTTTTGGACTTAGTCATTTTTCTGGCGTTTATCAGACTTTCAGATAGGGCAAATGTCAGTGAGCGTTCCGATTTCAGTTCCAGAGCGATTCGCCCAATGAGTCCTTGATATTTAGTCATTTTCAGTCAATTTTCTGGATTTTTGAAAATTTCACTTTTTTGTGAAAATATCCACTAAATGAGGGAATAATATGTGTGAGGGTACCCCAGGAGAGTTCCAAATGTGTGTGGGTAGAATATATATCCCATGGGGGTAAAATTGAAAAAAGTTGAACAAAAATTTTTTTTTTGGACTTAGTCATTTTTCCGGCGTTTATCAGACTTTCAGGTAGGGCAAATGTCAGTGAGCGTTCCGATTTCAGTTCCACAGCGATTCGCCCAATGAGTCCTCAATATTTAGTCATTTTCAGCCAATTTTCTGGATTTTTGAAAATTTCACTTTTTTGTGAAAATATCCACTAAATGAGGGAATAATATGTGTGAGGGTACCCCAGGAGAGTTCCAAATGTGTGTGGGTAAAATATATATCCCACGGGAGAAAAATTGAAAAAAGTTGAAAAAAAATATTTTTTGGACTTAGCCATTTTTCCGGCGTTTATCAGACTTTCAGATAGGGCAAATGTCAGTGAGCGTTCCGATTTCAGTTCCAGAGCGATTCGCCCAATGAGTCCTTGATATTTAGTCGTTTTCAGCCAATTTTCTGGATTTTTGAAAAATTCACTTTTTTGTGAAAATATCAACTAAATGAGGGAATAATATGTGTGAGGGTACCCCAGGAGTGTTCCAAATGTGTGTGGGTAGAATATATATCCCACGGGGGTAAAATTGAAAAAAGTTGAAAAAATTTTTTCTTGGACTTAATCATTTTTCTGGCGTTTATCAGACTTTCAGATAGGGCAAATGTCAGTGAGCATTCCGATTTCAGTTCCAGAGCGATTCGCCCAATGAGTCCTTGATATTTAGTCATTTTCAGTCAATTTTCTGGATTTTTGAAAATTTCACTTTTTTGTGAAAATATCCACTAAATGAGGGAATAATATGTGTGAGGGTACCCCAGGAGAGTTCCAAATGTGTGTGGGTAGAATATATATCCCATGGGGGTAAAATTGAAAAAAGTTGAACAAAAATTTTTTTTTTGGACTTAGTCATTTTTCCAGCGTTTATCAGACTTTCAGGTAGGGCAAATGTCAGTGAGCGTTCCGATTTCAGTTCCAGAGCGATTCGCCCAATGAGTCCTTGATATTTAGACATGTTCAGCCAATTTTCTGGATTTTTGAAAAATTCACTTTTTTGTGAAAATATCCACTAAATGAGGGAATAATATGTGTGAGGGTACCCCAGAAGAGTTCCAAATGTGTGTGGGTAGAATATATATCCCATGGGGGTAGAATTGAAAAAAGTTAAAAAATTTTTTTTTTTTTTGGACTTAGTCATTTTTCCGGCGTTTATCAGACTTTCAGATAGGGCAAATGTCAGTGAGCGTTCCGATTTCAGTTCCAGAGCGATTCGCCCAATGAGTCCTTGATATTTAGACATGTTCAGCCAATTTTCTGGATTTTTGAAAAATTCACTTTTTTGTGAAAATATCCACTAAATAAGTTAATAATATGTGTGAGGGTACCCCAGGAGAGTTCCAAATGTGTGTGGGTAGAATATATATCCCACGGGGGTAAAATTGAAAAAAGTTGAAAAAAATTTTTTTTTTAGACTTAGTCATTTTTCCGGCGTTTATCAGACTTTCAGATAGGGCAAATGTCAGTGAGCATTCCGATTTTAGTTCCAGAGCGGTTCGCCCAATGAGTCCTTGATATTTAGTCGTTTTCAGCCAATTTTCTGGATTTTTGAAAAATTCACTTTTTTGTGAAAATATCCACTAAATGAGGGAATAATATGTGTGAGGGTACCCCAGGAGAGTTCCAAATGTGTGTGGGTAAAATATATATCCCACGGGAGAAAAATTGAAAAAAGTTGAAAAAAAATATTTTTTGGACTTAGCCATTTTTCCGGCGTTTATCAGACTTTCAGGTAGGGCAAATGTCAGTGAGCTTTCCGATTTCAGTTCCAGCGCGATTCGCCCAATGAGTCCTTAATATTTAGTCATTTTCAGCCAATTTTCGGGATTTTTGAAAAATTCACTTTTTTGTGAAAATATCCACTAAATGAGGGAATAATGTGTGAGGGTACCCCAGGAGAGTTCCAAATGTGTGTGGGTAGAATATATATCCCACGGGGGTAAAATTGAAAAAAGTTGAAAAAATTTTTTTTTTTGGACTTAGTCATTTTTCTGGCGTTTATCAGACTTTCAGATAGGGCAAATGTCAGTGAGCGTTCCGATTTCAGTTCCAGAGCGATTCGCCCAATGAGTCTTTGATATTTAGTCATTTTCAGTCAATTTTCTGGATTTTTGAAAATTTCACTTTTTTGTGAAAATATCCACTAAATGAGGGAATAATATGTGTGAGGGTACCCCAGGAGAGTTCCAAATGTGTGTGGGTAGAATATATATCCCATGGGGGTAAAATTGAAAAAAGTTGAACAAAAATTTTTTTTTTGGACTTAGTCATTTTTCCGGCGTTTATCAGACTTTCAGGTAGGGCAAATGTCAGTGAGCGTTCCGATTTCAGTTCCAGAGCGATTCGCCCAATGAGTCCTTAATATTTAGTCATTTTCAGCCAATTTTCTGGATTTTTGAAAAATTCACTTTTTTGTGAAAATATCCACTAAATAAGGGAATAATATGTGTGAGGGTACCCCAGGAGTGTTCCAAATGTGTGTGGGTAGAATATATATCCCACGGGGGTAAAATTGAAAAAAGTTGAAAAATTTTTTTTTTTTGGACTTAGCCATTTTTCCGGCGTTTATCAGACTTTCAGATAGGGCAAATGTCAGTGAGCGTTCCGATTTCAGTTCCAGAGCAATTCGCCCAATGAGTCCTTGATATTTAGTCGTTTTCAGCCAATATTTTGGATTTTTGAAAATTTCACTTTTTTGTGAAAATATCCACTAAATGAGGGAATAATATGTGTGAGGGTAGCCCAGGAGTGTTCCAAATGTGTGTGGGTAGAATTTATATCCCACGGGGGTAAAATTGAAAAAAGTTGAAAATTTTTTTTTTTTTGGACTTAATCATTTTTCCGGCGTTTATCAGACTTTCAGATAGGGCAAATGTCAGTGAGCGTTCCGATTTCAGTTCCAGAGCAATTCGCCCAATGAGTCCTTGATATTTAGTCATTTTCAGCCAATTTTCTGTATTTCTGAAAAATTCACTTTGTTGTGAAAATATCCACTAAATGAGGGAATAATATGTGTGAGGGTACCCCAGGAGAGTTCCAAATGTGTGTGGGTAAAATATATATCCCACGGGGGTAAAATTGAAAAAAGTTGAAAAAAATTATTTTTGGACTTAGCCATTTTTCCGGCGTTTATCAGACTTTCAGATAGGGCAAATGTCAGTGAGCGTTCCGATTTCAGTTCCAGAGCGATTCGCCCAATGAGTCCTTGATATTTAGTCGTTTTCAGCCAATATTTTGGATTTTTGAAAATTTCACTTTTTTGTGAAAATATCCACTAAATGAGGGAATAATATGTGTGAGGTTAGCCCAGGAGAGTTCCAAATGTGTGTGGGTAGAATTTATATCCCACGGGGGTAAAATTGAAAAAAATTTTTTTTTTGGACTTAGTCATTTTTCCGGCGTTTATCAGACTTTCAGATAGGGCAAATATCAGTGAGCGTTCCGATTTCAGTTCCAGAGCGATTTGCCCAATGAGTCCTTGATATTTAGTCGTTTTCAGCCAATTTTCTGGATTTTTGAAAATTTCACTTTTTTGTGAAAATATCCACTAAAAGAGGGAATAATATGTGTGAGGGTACCCCAGGAGAGTTCCAAATGTGTGTGGGTAGAATATATATCCCACGGGGGTAAAATTGAAAAAAGTTGAAAAAAATTACTTTTTGGACTTAGCCATTTTTCCGGCGTTTATCAGACTTTCAGATAGGGCAAATGTCAGTGAGCATTCTGATTTCAGTTCCAGAGCGATTCGCCCAATGAGTCCTTGATATTTAGTCGTTTTCAGCCAATATTTTGGATTTTTGAAAAATTCACTTTTTTGTGAAAATATCCACTAAATGAGGGAATAATATGTGTGAGGGTAGCCCAGGAGAGTTCCAAATGTGTGTGGGTAGAATTTATATCCCACGGGGGTAAAATTGAAAAAAGTTGAAAAAAATTTTTTTTTTGGACTTAGTCATTTTTCCGGCGTTTATCAGACTTTCAGATAGGGCAAATGTCAGTGAGCGTTCCGATTTCAGTTCCAGAGCGATTCGCCCAATGAGTCCTTGATATTTAGTCGTTTTCAGCCAATATTTTGGATTTTTGAAAATTTCACTTTTTTGTGAAAATATCCACTAAATGAGGGAATAATATGTGTGAGGTTAGCCCAGGAGAGTTGCAAATGTGTGTGGGTAGAATTTATATCCCACGGGGGTAAAATTGAAAAAAATTTTTTTTTTGGACTTAGTGATTTTTCCGGCGTTTATCAGACTTTCAGATAGGGCAAATGTCAGTGAGCGTTCCGATTTCAGTTCCAGAGCGATTAGCCCAATGAGTCCTTGATATTTAGTCATTTTCAGCCAATTTTCAGGATTTTTGAAAAATTCACTTTTTTGTGAAAATATCCACTAAATGAGGGAATAATATGTGTGAGGGTAGCCCAGGAGAGTTCCAAATGTGTGTGGGTAGAATATATATCCCACGGGGGTAAAATTGAAAAAAATTGAAAAAAATTATTTTTTGGACTTAGCCATTTTTCCGGCGTTTATCAGACTTTCAGATAGGGCAAATGTCAGTGAGCGTTCCGATTTCAGTTCCAGAGCGATTAGCCCAATGAGTCCTTGATATTTAGTCATTTTCAGCCAATTTTCAGGATTTTTGAAAAATTCACTTTTTTGTGAAAATATCCACTAAAAGAGGGAATAATATGTGTGAGGGTACCCCAGGAGAGTTCCAAATGTGTGTGGGTAAAATATATATCCTACGGGGGTAAAATTGAAAAAAGTTGAAAAAAACATTTTTGGGACTTAGTCATTTTTCCGGCGTTTATCAGACTTTCAGATAGGGCAAATGTCAGTGAGCGTTCTGATTTCAGTTCCAGAGCGATTCGCCCAATGAGTCCTTGATATTTAGTCGTTTTCAGCCAATATTTTGGATTTTTGAAAAATTCACTTTTTTGTGAAAATATCCACTAAATGAGGGAATAATATGTGTGAGGGTAGCCCAGGAGAGTTCCAAATGTGTGTGGGTAGAATATATATCCCACGGGGGTAAAATCGAAAAAAGTTGAAAATTTTCTTTTTTTGGGCTTAGCCATTTTTCCGGCGTTTATCAGACTTTCAGATAGGGCAAATTTCAGTGAGCATTCCAATTTCAATTCCAGAGCGATTTGCCCAATGAGTCCTTGATACTTAGTCATTTTCAGCCAATTTTCTGGATTTTTGAAAAATTTACTTTTTTGTGATAATATCCACTAAATGAGGGAATAATATGTGTGAGGGTACCCCAGGAGAGTTCCAAATGTGTGTGGGTAGAATATATATCCCACAGGGGTAAAACTAAAAAAAGTTGAAAAAAATTTTTTTTTTGGACTTAGTCATTTTTCCGGCGTTTATCAGACTTTCAGATAGGGCAAATGTGAGTGAGCGTTCCGATTTCAGTTCCAGAGCGATTCGCCCAATGAGTCCTTGATATTTAGTCGTTTTCAGCCAATATTTTGTATTTTTTAAAATTTCACTTTTTTGTGAAAATATCCACTAAATGAGGGAGTAATATGTGTGAGGGTACCCCAGGAGAGTACCAAATGTGTGTGGGAAGAATATATATCCCACGGGGGTAAAATTGAAAAAAGTTGAAAAAATTTTTTTTTTGGACTTAGTCATTTTTCCGGCGTTTATCAGACTTTCAGGTAGGGCAAATGTCAGTGAGCGTTCCGATTTCAGTTCCAGAGCGATTCGCCCAATGCGTCCTTGATATTTAGTCGTTTTCAGCCAATATTTTGGATTTTTGAAAATTTCACTTTTTTGTGAAAATATCCACTAAATGAGGGAATAATATGTGTGAGGGTAGACCAGGAGAGTTCCAAATGTGTGTGGGTAGAATATATATCCCACGGGGGTAAAATTGAAAAAAGTTGAAAATTTTTTTTTTTTGGACTTTGTCATTTTTCTGGCGTTTATCAGATTTTCAGATAGGGCAAATGTCAGTGAGCGTTCCGATTTCAGTTCCAGAGTTATTCGCCCAATGAGTCCTTGATATTTAGTCGTTTTCAGCCAATATTTTGGATTTTTGAAAATTTCACTTTTTTGTGAAAATATCCACTAAATGAGGGAATAATATGTGTGAGGGTAGCCCAGGAGAGTTCCAAATGTGTGTGGGTAGAATATATATCCCACGGGGGTAAAATTGAAAAAAGTTGAAAATTTTTTTTTTTTGGACTTAGTCATTTTTCTGGCATTTATCAGATTTTCAGATAGGGCAAATGTCAGTGAGCGTTCCAATTTCAGTTCCAGAGCGATTTGCCCAATGAGTCCTTGATATTTAGTCATTTTCAGCCAATTTTCTGGATTTTTGAAAAATTCACTTCTTTGTGAAAATATCCACTAAATGAGGGAATAATATGTGTGAGGGTAACCCAGGAGAGTTCCAAATGTGTGTGGGTAAAATATATATCCCACGGGGGTAAAATTGAAAAAAGTTTAAAAAAAAATTTTTTTGTACTTAGTCATTTTTCCAGCGTTTATCAGATTTTCAGATAGGGCAAATGTCAGTGAGCGTTCCGGTTTCAGTTCCAGAGTGATTCGCCCAATGAGTCCTTGATATTTAGTCGTTTTCAGCCAATATTTTGTATTTTTGAAAATTTCACTTTTTTGTGAAAATATCCACTAAATTAGGGAGTAATATGTGTGAGGGTACCCCAGGAGAGTACCAAATGTGTGTGGGAAGAATATATATCCCACGGGGGTAAAATTGAAAAAAGTTGAAAAAATTTTTTTTTTGGACTTAGTCATTTTTCCGGAGTTTATCAGACTTTCAGATAGGACAAATGTCAGTGAGCGTTCCGATTTCAGTTCCAGAGCGATTCGCCCAATGAGTCCTTGATATTTAGTCATGTTCAGCCAATTTTCTGGATTTTTGAAAAATTCACTTTTTTATGAAAATATCCACTAAATGAGGGAATAATATGTGTGAGGGTACCCCAGAAGAGTTCCAAATGTGTGTGGGTAGAATATATATCCCATGGGGGTAGAATTAAAAAAAGTTGAAAAAAATTTTTTTTTTGGACTTAGTCATTTTTCCGGCGTTTATCAGACTTTCAGATAGGGCAAATGTCAGTGAGCGTTCCGATTTCAGTTCCAGAGCGATTCGCCCAATGAGTCCTTGATATTTAGTCATTTTCAGCCAATTTTCTGGATTTTTGAAAAATTCACTTTTTTGTGAAAATATCCACTAAATGAGGGAATAATATGTGTGAGGGTAGCCCAGGAGAGTTCCAAATGTGTGTGGGTAGAATATATATCCCACGGGGGTAAAATCGAAAAAATTTGAAAATTTTCTTTTTTTGGACTTAGTCATTTTTCCGGCGTTTATCAGACTTTCAGACAGGGCAAATGTCAGTGAGCGTTCCGATTTCAGTTCCAGAGCGATTCGCCCAAGGAGTCCTTGATATTTAGTCGTTTTCAGCCAAGTTTCTGGATTTTTGAAAAATTCACTTTTTTGTGAAAATATCCACTAAATGAGGGAATAATATGTGTGAGGGTACCCCAGAAGAGTTCCATATGTGTGTGGGTAGAATATATATCCCATGGGGGTAGAATTGAAAAAAGTTGAAAAAAATTTATTTTTTTGGACTTAGTCATTTTTCCGGCGTTTATCAGACTTTCAGATAGGGCAAATGTCAGTGAGCGTTCCGATTTCAGTTCCAGAGCGATTCGCCCAATGAGTCCTTGATATTTAGTCGTTTTCAGCCAATATTTTGGATTTTTGAAAATTTCACTTTTTTGTGAAAATATTCACTAAATGAGGGAATAATATGTGTGAGGGTAGCCCAGGAGAGTTCCAAATGTGTGTGGGTAGAATATATATCCCACAAAGGGTAAAATTGAAAAAAGTTGAAAATTTTTTTTTTTTGGACTTAGTCATTTTTCTAGCGTTTATCAGATTTTCAGATAGGGCAAATGTCAGTGAGCGTTCCGATTTCAGTTCCAGAGCGATTCGCCCAATGAGTCCTTGATATTTAGTCGTTTTCAGCCAATTTTCTGGATTTTTGAAAAATTCACTTTTTTGTGAAAATATCCACTAAATGAGGGAATAATATGTGTGAGGGTACCCCAGAAGAGTTCCAAATGTGTGTGGGTAGAATATATATCCCATGGGGGTAGAATTAAAAAAAGTTGAAAAAAATTTTTTTTTTGGACTTAGTCATTTTTCCGGCGTTTATCAGACTTTCAGATAGGGCAAATGTCAGTGAGCGTTCCGATTTCAGTTCCAGAGCGATTCGCCCAATGAGTCCTTGATATTTAGTCATTTTCAGCCAATTTTCTGGATTTTTGAAAAATTCACTTTTTTGTGAAAATATCCACTAAATGAGGGAATAATATGTGTGAGGGTAGCCCAGGAGAGTTCCAAATGTGTGTGGGTAGAATATATATCCCACGGGGGTAAAATCGAAAAAATTTGAAAATTTTCTTTTTTTGGACTTAGTCATTTTTCCGGCGTTTATCAGACTTTCAGACAGGGCAAATGTCAGTGAGCGTTCCGATTTCAGTTCCAGAGCGATTCGCCCAAGGAGTCCTTGATATTTAGTCGTTTTCAGCCAAGTTTCTGGATTTTTGAAAAATTCACTTTTTTGTGAAAATATCCACTAAATGAGGGAATAATATGTGTGAGGGTACCCCAGAAGAGTTCCATATGTGTGTGGGTAGAATATATATCCCATGGGGGTAGAATTGAAAAAAGTTGAAAAAAATTTATTTTTTTGGACTTAGTCATTTTTCCGGCGTTTATCAGACTTTCAGATAGGGCAAATGTCAGTGAGCGTTCCGATTTCAGTTCCAGAGCGATTCGCCCAATGAGTCCTTGATATTTAGTCGTTTTCAGCCAATATTTTGGATTTTTGAAAATTTCACTTTTTTGTGAAAATATTCACTAAATGAGGGAATAATATGTGTGAGGGTAGCCCAGGAGAGTTCCAAATGTGTGTGGGTAGAATATATATCCCACAAAGGGTAAAATTGAAAAAAGTTGAAAATTTTTTTTTTTTGGACTTAGTCATTTTTCTAGCGTTTATCAGATTTTCAGATAGGGCAAATGTCAGTGAGCGTTCCGATTTCAGTTCCAGAGCGATTCGCCCAATGAGTCCTTGATATTTAGTCGTTTTCAGCCAATTTTCTGGATTTTTGAAAAATTCACTTTTTTGTGAAAATATCCACTAAATGAGGGAATAATATGTGTGAGGGTACCCCAGGAGAGTTCCAAATGTGTGTGGGTAAAATATATATCCCACGGGGGTAAAATTGAAAAAAGTTGAAAAAAAAATTTTTTTGGACTTAGTCATTTTTCCGGCGTTTATCAGACTTTCAGATAGGGCAAATTTCAGTGAGCGTTCCGGTTTCAGTTCCAGAGCGATTCGCCCAATGAGTCCTTGATATTTAGTCGTTTTCAGCCAATTTTCTGGATTTTTGAAAAATTCACTTTTTTGTGAAAATATCCACTAAATGAGGGAATAATATGTGTGAGGGTAGCCCAGGAGAGTTCCAAATGTGTGTGGGTAGAATATATATCCCACGGGGGTAAAATTGAAAATGTTGAAAATTTTCTTTTTTTGGACTTAGCCATTTTTCCTGCGTTTATCAGACTTTCAGATAGGGCAAATGTCAGTGAGCATTCCGATTTCAGTTCCAGAGCGATTCGCCCAATGAGTCCTTGATATTTAGTCATTTTCAGCCAATTTTCTGGATTTTTGAAAAATTCACTTTTTTGTGAAAATATCCACTAAATGAGGGAATAATATGTGTGAGGGAAGCCCAGGAGAGTTCCAAATGTGTGTGGGTAGAATATATATCCCACGGGGGTAAAATCGAAAAAAGTTGAAAATTTTCTTTTTTTGGACTTAGCCATTTTTCTGGCGTTTATCAGACTTTCAGATAGGGCAAATGTCAGTGAGCATTCCGATTTCAGTTCCAGAGCGATTCGCCCAATGAGTCCTTGATATTTAGTCATTTTCAGCCAATTTTCTGGATTTTTGAAAAATTCACTTTTTTGTGAAAATATCCATTAAATGAGGGAATAATATGTGTGAGGGTACCCCAGGAGAGTTCCAAATGTGTGTGGGTAGAATATATATCCCACGGGGGTAAAATCGAAAAAAGTTGAAAATTTTCTTTTTTTGGGCTTAGCCATTTTTCCGGCGTTTATCAGACTTTCAGATAGGGCAAATGTCAGTGAGCATTCCAATTTCAGTTCCAGAGCGATTCGCCCAATGAGTCCTTGATACTTAGTCATTTTCAGCCAATTTTCTGGATTTTTGAAAAATTTACTTTTTTGTGATAATATCCACTAAATGAGGGAATAATATGTGTGAGGGTACCCCAGGAGAGTTCCAAATGTGTGTGGGTAGAATATATATCCCACAGGGGTAAAACTAAAAAAAGTTGAAAAAAATTTTTTTTTTGGACTTAGTCATTTTTCCGGCGTTTATCAGACTTTCAGATAGGGCAAATGTGAGTGAGCGTTCCGATTTCAGTTCCAGAGCGATTCGCCCAAGGAGTCCTTGATATTTAGTCGTTTTCAGCCAATATTTAGTATTTTTGAAAATTTCACTTTCTTGTGAAAATATCCACTAAATGAGGGAGTAATATGTGTGAGGGTACCCCAGGAGAGTACCAAATGTGTGTGGGTAGAATATATATCCCATGGGGGTAGAATTGAAAAAAGTTTAAAAAATTTTTTTTTGGACTTAGCCATTTTTTCCGGCGTTTATCAGACTTTCAGATAGGGCAAATGTCAGTGAGCGTTCCGATTTCAGTTCCAGAGCGATTCGCCGAATGAGTCCTTGATATTTAGTCATGTTCAGCCAATTTTCTGGATTTTTGAAAAATTCACTTTTTTATGAAAATATCCACTAAATGAGGGAATAATATGTGTGAGGGTACCCCAGAAGAGTTCCAAATGTGTGTGGGTAGAATATATATCCCATGGGGGTAGAATTGAAAAAAGTTGAAAAAAATTTTTTTTTTGGACTTAGTCATTTTTCCGGCGTTTATCAGACTTTCAGATAGGGCAAATGTCAGTGAGCGTTCCGATTTCAGTTCCAGAGCGATTCGCCCAATGAGTCCTTGATATTTAGTCATTTTCAGCCAATTTTCTGGATTTTTGAAAATTTCACTTTTTTGTGAAAATATCCACTAAATGAGGGAATAATATGTGTGAGGGTAGCCCTGGAGAGTTCCAAATGTGTGTGGGTAGAATATATATCCCACGGGGGTAAAATTGAAAAAAGTTGAAAATTTTTTTTTTTTGGACTTAGTCATTTTTCTGGCGTTTATCAGATTTTCAGATAGGGCAAATGTCAGTGAGCGTTCCGATTTCAGTTCCAGAGCGATTCGCCCAATGAGTCCTTGATATTTAGTCGTTTTCAGCCAATTTTCTGGATTTTTGAAAAATTCACTTTTTTGTGAAAATATCCACTAAATGAGGGAGTAATATGTGTGAGGGTACCCCAGGAGATTTCCAAATGTGCGTGGGTAGAATATATATCCCATGGGGGTAAAATTGAAAAAAGTTGAAAAAAATTTTTTTTTTGGACTTAGTCATTTTTCTGGCATTTATCAGACTTTCAGATAGGGCAAATGTCAGTGAGCGTTCCGATTTCAGTTCCAGAGCGATTCGCACAATGAGTCCTTGATATTTAGTCGTTTTCAGCCAATTTTCTGGATTTTTGAAAAATTCACTTTTTTGTGATAATATCCACTAAATGAGGGAATAATATGTGTGAGGGTACCCCAGGAGAGTTCCAAATATGTGTGGGTAGAATATATATCCCATGGGGGTAGAATTGAAAAAAGTTGAAAAAAATTTTTTTTTTTGGACTTAGTCATTTTTACGGCGTTTATCAGACTTTCAGATAGGGCAATTGTCAGTGAGCGTTCCGATTTCAGTTCCAGAGCGTTTCGCCCAATGAGTCCTTGATATTTAGTCGTTTTCAGCCAATATTTTGTATTTTTGAAAATTTCACTTTTTTGTGAAAATATCCACTAAATGAGGGAATAATATGTGTGAGGGTACCCCAGGAGAGTTCCAAATATGTGTGGGTAGAATATATATCCCATGGGGGTAGAATTGAAAAAAGTTAAAAAAAAATTTTTTTTTTGGACTTAGTCATTTTTCCGGCGTTTATCAGACTTTCAGATAGGGCAAATGTCAGTGAGCGTTCCGATTTCAGTTCCAGAGCGATTCGCCCAATGAGTCCTTGATATTTAGTCATTTTCAGCCAATTTTCTGGATTTTTGAAAATTTCACTTTTTTGTGAAAATATCCACTAAATGAGGGAATAATATGTGTGAGGGTAGCCCTGGAGAGTTCCAAATGTGTGTGGGTAGAATATATATCCCACGGGGGTAAAATTGAAAAAAGTTGAAAATTTTTTTTTTTTGGACTTAGTCATTTTTCTGGCGTTTATCAGATTTTCAGATAGGGCAAATGTCAGTGAGCGTTCCGATTTCAGTTCCAGAGCGATTCGCCCAATGAGTCCTTGATATTTAGTCATTTTCAGCCAATTTTCTGGATTTTTGAAAAATTCACTTTTTTGTGAAAATATCCACTAAATGAGGGAATAATATGTGTGAGGGTACCCCAGAAGAGTTCCAAATGTGTGTGGGTACAATATATGTAAACAATGGTGCAGCGGTCTCAGGGAGCGCCAAAGGAATACTGGACAATTTAGTAGATGTCAACCGACTTTTATTCTTCCTCCAATACCACTGCCACAACGCGTTTCAACGGTCTAAGCCGTCTTCATCAGGTGGGGTAAAGGGGAATGTTACAATGACAGCTTTATAAAGGGGTGGTATTTTACATAATTTAGACCACGTGTTGTAATCAATTAACCCTTTCATTGAAAAACTACATATAATACATTCTTAACCAATTAACCTCTTATTTCCCCTGGAAACAGCATTGTGCACTAAAAAATCCCTACATGGATTCTTAAAATCACAATTCTTAATAAAAACTTCCTATTTGTAAAAAAATAAATAATTTTTTTTTTTTTTTTTTTAAAAATATATTTATTACCAACTATTAAAAATTATTAAAATCATCCTGGGGACCTTCCTGGGGTGTCTTGACAGTGCTATACTGCAGTCTCCAGCCCCCAATTCAAAAGCTGAATCTCTTAAAGAGACAGCACACTTTCATACAAAATGGCCGAAAATAACCTTGTACCATTACCCACTACGATTATAAACCCCATAAATGTTTAAAAACACCCTGGGAACCTTACCAGAGTGTCCTGACAATGCTATACTGCAGTTTCCAGCCCCCAATTCAAAAGTTGGATTTCTTAAAGAGACAGCACACTTTCATACAAAATGGCCGAAAATAACCCTGTACCCTTGCCCACTGCGATTATAAACCCCATGAATGTTTAAAAACACCCTGGGAACCTTACCAGAGTGTCCTGACAATGCTATACTACGATTGTCAACCCCCAATTCAAAAGTTAAGTTTCTTAAAGAGACAGTACACTTTCATATAAAATAGCCGAAAATAACCTTGTACAATTGCCCACTGCTATAATAAAACTCATAAAACCCAATGCTATCCATTATCATGATCGGAACCTATGCTTCCAGTAAACTAAGTAACTGACGACAACAGAAAAAAAGAACTAAATACCAGCCCGAAAGGGCAAGCAAATCTCCTGCTATGCTACGTCATACCATACCTTTAATCCTGTGCAGGTAGCCCCGCAAGCCATCATTAAATGGCTGATGACAACCCGAGAAAGATATGAGAGGGACAACATTAAACCTTCTCAGATTTAATGGTTTGATGTGTTTTCAATCGTAAGGTTCAAACCCTCAGGGTACAAAGTGCCCATTTTGTATATCCAAAAACTTTCTTTCTTTATAAGTGTACTCAATCGTTCTGGTCCATTATCCACAATGTGGTCAATAATGGTTATTTTCATCTTACTCGGGTCTTTGTGGTGATGGTTTGCATAGTGTCTGGAGACACTATGTAATTGATATCCTGCCCTTATATTAGATCTATGTTTATTTAATCGGGCATGGGCGGTCTGAATTGTCCGGCCGATGTATTGCAAGCCACAAGGGCACTCCAGCAGGTATACTACATAGGTGGATTGGCATGTTAATCTCTGCTTGATCTGGAAAACCTCATTAGTGGTATTAGATTTAAAGGTTTTTGCATTATTGATTATAACGCCACAACACATACATTTAGGTGTATTGCATGTGAAGCAGCCTCCTGTGTTAGGATTAGTCGTCACATCCCTTATTTTTTTCTTTTTTCTATTCGTGTTGCTGGGAGCAAGCAAGGTTTTTAAACTTCTATTCTTCCTGAAGATAATATTTGGTTTCTCTGGGATACTTTTGGAGAGAATGGGGTCACCTTTTAAAATAAACCAATGTTTTTGTAATAACTCCCGTACTACCGACCTGGATTGGCAAAATGTAGTAATTAAACTCCACTTTGTCTTTTCCTCTGTCCTTACAGAAGCCCTATCCGGATTCTCCCTTCTGTCCAAGCACGAGTCCTGTGATAGAGTGCATGTTCTTTTATATGCATCTTTTAAAAGTTTTTTTGGATAGCCTTTTTCCAAAAATCTCTTTTTGAGAATCTTGGATTCCACCTTAAAGTCAGAATCCAGAGTACAGTTTTTCCTGACTCTCCAATACTGCCCATAAGGCACATTTTTGATCCATCCAGGAAGGTGTCCACTGTTGAATTTGAGGTAGCTATTCACATCTACTGGTTTAAAAAACGTGGATGTGAATATTCTCCCCAGGTGGTCGAACTGCACCCATAGATCTAAGAATTGGAGAGAAGTGGATGATGCTGTGGCCGTGAATTTTAACCCCCAATCATTGTGATTTAGTTTGTCCGCAAAGCTCAATGCCTCCTCCATTGATCCATGCCATATAATGAATAAATCATCTATAAAGCGCCTATAGAAAAGTACTCCACTCGTGGATGATCCCGGCTGCGCGATGAGGACGGATTCCACCGTCAAGACACCCCAGGAAGGTCCCCAGGATGATTTTAATAATTTTTAATAGTTGGTAATAAATATATTTAAAAAAAAAAAAAAAAAAAACTTATTTATTTTTTTACAAATAGGAAGTTTTTATTAAGAATTGTGATTTTAAGAATCCATGTAGGGATTTTTTAGTGCACAATGCTGTTTCCAGGGGAAATAAGAGGTTAATTGGTTAAGAATGTATTATATGTAGTTTTTCAATGAAAGGGTTAATTGATTACAACACGTGGTCTAAATTATGTAAAATACCACCCCTTTATAAAGCTGTCATTGTAACATTCCCCTTTACCCCACCTGATGAAGACGGCTTAGACCGTTGAAACGCGTTGTGGCAGTGGTATTGGAGGAAGAATAAAAGTCGGTTGACATCTACTAAATTGTCCAGTATTCCTTTGGCGCTCCCTGAGACCGCTGCACCATTGTTTACTTGTGAGATATCTCCATACGGAGCTAAAGCGGCAGGAGCGGCCTGGTCTATTTGGATGTTTGAGGACCTGCGGTATCCAACCACCGGGTTAAACTACTGAGGACCTGCGGTGACGTGGTATCTGGTCCAGCAGGATCGTGTGACCACTTGAGGAGCACGGAGTTGCGAGGCAAACACCGACAGGACGGTACTACAAATAGAGGTGACCCGGAGCCTCATTAATTACACGCTTAATCTTGGTTGTGTAGACGTACACAACCATCACAGGTGAGTGTACTGGCACTTTTTAAATTAAGCAAATAGCCCTGTGAGTCTACACATGCGCCCTTTCTTTTCTTTTCACATGTGATTAACGCTTTGGCGTTGGTTGAAACAACCACTAAGGCTGCTGCAAGTGGACACCAGGAACTGTTTAGAGGATTATTCATTACATGCATAAAGATCGTCTTACTAGGACCACGTGACTGATTGAATTGTGAATTGTGAACTGAGAATTAATATCAAAAAAGTAACGGCAAGAGGAGTTGGATAAAAGTGACATTGGTGTTTAGCCTCATCTGTCGAAACAATTTGAACTGTTGGAGTGATGGATTTTTTTATGATGAATAGATGTACCCACAGGGAATTATTGATTGCAGATGCAATAGGTCTGGCTAATAACATTCAAGGTACAGATAGAATTAATCAGAATCCTTTATCCCACCTTAGTGAAGCTGATAAAAAACATATGGCTGACCTGTTTTTTGAATTAGAAAACAAAAGCAAGGTGGAGATAGTTAATCATATTGACACAATGTTTCTTGGACGTTATATTGAGGAAAACATAGCTCCCAGGGGACTGAGGCTAATCCAAAAATCCTCGTTCCCGCAAGATCTGGAATTTACAAAGAAATGGGATGAATATTCCACATCTTGCTCAATGGGATTTATGAAAATGTTAATTTGTAAGAGGGACTCACTAGCCATGATAGCATTGGAGAGGGTTAAATGTCTCAGGGATAACCTGGAAATGTATTCCATGTCTCCTGACTTCAAAGAATTTGATTTGGCACTAAAAGTCAAATTAAATAAATTTAAAGAGGATCTAATTAGAAAGAAAGCTATGAAATTATGGAGGGATAGAAAGGAAAGGATAAGTGAGTATGAAAAAATGCCTACCACCAGGGGCGGAACTACCGCCCGTGCAGCCGGTTCATTGAACGGGGGCCCCGAGGGAGAGGGGGCCCCTCCAGCAGGGCCGCCATCAGGGCATGACTGTCCTGACTCCAGTATGGGGCCCAGCCGGTAGGGGCCCCCTCGGAGCCCCGTTGGGGCCCCCCCTCTTGTGCGTCTCTCTCCTCATGGGGCCCCCGGCCCCATGCTAAGCGCCGGGTCCGGGACGTCTCAGCGCTGCGCTGGCCTTCATGATTCCCCTGACTTCCGGTCATGTGACGGCGCCGTCACATGGCCGGAAGTCAGGAGAACCTGGTGTCAGCGATTTGGACGAGCGCCAGGATTCTGCAGGGATCGCATGGGGGTAAGTATAACAAGTTTTATTTTTTTTAAATACAATTAACTAGGAGTGGGGGGGATGAGAGATGCACTATGGGGGGGGATGAGAGATGCACTATGGTGGGAGGGATGAGAGATGCACTATGGTGGGAGGGATGAGAGATGCACTATGGTGGGGGGGGATGAGAGATGCACTATGGTGGGGGGGGATGAGAGATGCACTATGGTGGGGGGGGATGAGAGATGCACTATGGTGGGGGGGGTGAGAGATGCACTATGGTGGGGGGGGTGAGAGATGCACTATGGTGGGGGGGATGAGAGATGCACTATGGGGGGGGATGAGAGATGCACTATGGGGGGGGGTGAGAGATGCACATGGGGGGGATGAGAGATGCACATGGGGGGGTGAGAGATGCACATGGGGGGGATGAGAGATGCACATGGGGGGGATGAGAGATGCACATGGGGGGGATGAGAGATGCACATGGGGGGATGAGAGATGCACATGGGGGGATGAGAGATGCACGGGGGGGTGAGAGATGCACGGGGGGGTGAGAGATGCACGGTGGGGTGAGATGCACGGTGGGGTGAGCTGCACATGGGGGGGTTATGTTTACATAACTTTGTTGCCTTATGAAGAGCAGGGGGGGGCCCCCAAAAATTTCTTGCACAGGGGCCCACTACAGTCTGTGTCCGCCCCTGCCTACCACCATCCCAATAAATGCACCTGAGGAGCGATTAAGAGCACAATTAGATGTGGAAGGGAGGGATAAAAAAGGAAAAGGAGAAAAAATGGATACATTCACCAATTCCAATAAAGAAAGGTCATTTACTCTCCTTAAGACAGAGAAACAGAGAGCGTATTATGAACAACATATGAATAAAATCACTAATAATCAGAAAAAGAAAAAAGAAACGAAATCAAACCAACAACAAGCAACTAGTATTATAACTTCCAGGGCAAATGATTCCAATATAAGAGTAGACAATAGAACTAGCACTAATAAATCTTCACCAAATAAAGAATGCACGTCAAATAAAGAGAGAAAAGCATGCATACATGGAGAAATAACAACACTGGACATGCAAGTAATTAACAGAGAAACTCAGAATATCAGTTTCTCTGAAATTACTATACACGAGGTGACTTCAACTCAAACAACGGGTGGCTCTGGGTCAATGGCTCAATTGGAAGATATGGAAATTCCAATTGGAGATTCTCCCAGTGAAACATACATTTTAGAATTGAACATCAATACAGATTAAATTGAAAAAAATATAGACCAGAACACTGAAATATGGACACAGGATATACTAACAAACGAAAAGGAAAATAGTAATATGAAAAACACGGTGAAAATGAGTATATAGATAGTTTCGCTGGTATTACGGTCGGGGGTCAATTGGAAATTTTACCTGTAATCACAGAGACATCAAATTTAAATATGTATGCACCTCAAAAGGAAAGAAATTCCAATGAAGGTAACTTACCAAAATCTATTACCCAAACAAACCTAAAAGACTCAAAAATCACTCAATTTTTTCGGGTGGCCCCAGGGCGACACCCCAAAAGAAAAAGAGAACAAGAGGGTGTAGAGGCAGTGGAAGAACTAGAAGAAGAGAACCCCACGGCACAGAGCACCAGTCTGAAAAAGACGAAATCAGGTTAAACCCCATAAGCATGATACAAATAGAGAAACCTGATGATCAGGATAGTGGTATATATAACTTATCGAGCTATACACTTACTAATGATGAACGCTCCCTTCTCAGTAAGGGGCTCTCATTTTGTCCCACAGCAGAAATAGATACATTCTCGCTTTACCTTGACTTTAATGAGTTTTTTAGGAAACTCACTGTACAAAGACATTTTTTACTTGAAGAAAAAAATGGTAAAAATGTTAAGAGAAAACCCCCCCATGATGAACAAGAGACAGAAAAAGATAGAACCACAATAGATGAAATGATACATGTAGACATCAAACACCCAAATAAAAAATTTTATCCTTTACACCATAAGGGGTCACATATTGAGGCATTCCAACAATTAATATTAACGGAAGTAAGGTCAATTCCCCGCATGAAAATGAGAGATAATTTGAAAAAAGAAGAGAGAGCAGCCATTGAATCTATCAGAGAAAATAATGATATTATCATTCGTAATGCAGATAAGGGAGGAGGAATTGTCCTTATGGATAGATCTTGGTATGTGGAAGAGGGCATGAGAATATTGAGTGATACGGAATTTTATGAGAAGTTGGAGGATGATCCTAATATCAGTATCTTTATAAAGTATAATCTTCTAATTAAGAAAGCTTATGAAAAGGGAATACTCAATAAAAAAGAAAAGAACTTTTTAGACATTGCACAATATAGAATACCTTTTTTCTATTTTCTGCCCAAACTGCATAAAGACCCAAAAAATCCTCCTGGACGCCCAATAATATCAGGGATCCAATCCATTACAAGTAATCTATCGCATTATGTAGATTTATTTTTGCAGACATATGTTCTGAGATTAACATCATATCTAAAGGACTCGTCACAATTAATTAAAGAATTAAGGGCTCTACCACCCATGGAGGGATGCGTTTTTCTCTCTCTGGATGTAGTGGCGCTCTACAATAATATTTCACATACATTGGGAATAAAGGTCATCAAAGAGGTTTTAACTGGAGACACTAATATGCCTATAGACCAAAGAGAATTCATTCTGAACGCAATAGCGTTCATATTGGAGAACAATGTGTTTTCCTTTGAGGATGGGTTATATAAACAGATCAAGGGCTGCGCGATGGGGACGAGATTCGCACCAAGCTATGCTAACCTTTTTATGGGTGCGGTGGAATCCGTCCTCATCGCGCAGCCGGGATCATCCACGAGTGGAGTACTTTTCTATAGGCGCTTTATAGATGATTTATTCATTATATGGCATGGATCAATGGAGGAGGCATTGAGCTTTGCGGACAAACTAAATCACAATGATTGGGGGTTAAAATTCACGGCCACAGCATCATCCACTTCTCTCCAATTCTTAGATCTATGGGTGCAGTTCGACCACCTGGGGAGAATATTCACATCCACGTTTTTTAAACCAGTAGATGTGAATAGCTACCTCAAATTCAACAGTGGACACCTTCCTGGATGGATCAAAAATGTGCCTTATGGGCAGTATTGGAGAGTCAGGAAAAACTGTACTCTGGATTCTGACTTTAAGGTGGAATCCAAGATTCTCAAAAAGAGATTTTTGGAAAAAGGCTATCCAAAAAAACTTTTAAAAGATGCATATAAAAGAACATGCACTCTATCACAGGACTCGTGCTTGGACAGAAGGGAGAATCCGGATAGGGCTTCTGTAAGGACAGAGGAAAAGACAAAGTGGAGTTTAATTACTACATTTTGCCAATCCAGGTCGGTAGTACGGGAGTTATTACAAAAACATTGGTTTATTTTAAAAGGTGACCCCATTCTCTCCAAAAGTATCCCAGAGAAACCAAATATTATCTTCAGGAAGAATAGAAGTTTAAAAACCTTGCTTGCTCCCAGCAACACGAATAGAAAAAAGAAAAAAATAAGGGATGTGACGACTAATCCTAACACAGGAGGCTGCTTCACATGCAATACACCTAAATGTATGTGTTGTGGCGTTATAATCAATAATGCAAAAACCTTTAAATCTAATACCACTAATGAGGTTTTCCAGATCAAGCAGAGATTAACATGCCAATCCACCTATGTAGTATACCTGCTGGAGTGCCCTTGTGGCTTGCAATACATCGGCCGGACAATTCAGACCGCCCATGCCCGATTAAATAAACATAGATCTAATATAAGGGCAGGATATCAATTACATAGTGTCTCCAGACACTATGCAAACCATCACCACAAAGACCCGAGTAAGATGAAAATAACCATTATTGACCACATTGTGGATAATGGACCAGAACGATTGAGTACACTTATAAAGAAAGAAAGTTTTTGGATATACAAAATGGGCACTTTGTACCCTGAGGGTTTGAACCTTACGATTGAAAACACATCAAACCATTAAATCTGAGAAGGTTTAATGTTGTCCCTCTCATATCTTTCTCGGGTTGTCATCAGCCATTTAATGATGGCTTGCGGGGCTACCTGCACAGGATTAAAGGTATGGTATGACGTAGCATAGCAGGAGATTTGCTTGCCCTTTCGGGCTGGTATTTAGTTCTTTTTTTCTGTTGTCGTCAGTTACTTAGTTTACTGGAAGCATAGGTTCCGATCATGATAATGGATAGCATTGGGTTTTATGAGTTTTATTATAGCAGTGGGCAATTGTACAAGGTTATTTTCGGCTATTTTATATGAAAGTGTACTGTCTCTTTAAGAAACTTAACTTTTGAATTGGGGGTTGACAATCGTAGTATAGCATTGTCAGGACACTCTGGTAAGGTTCCCAGGGTGTTTTTAAACATTCATGGGGTTTATAATCGCAGTGGGCAAAGGTACAGGGTTATTTTCGGCCATTTTGTATGAAAGTGTGCTGTCTCTTTAAGAAATCCAACTTTTGAATTGGGGGCTGGAAACTGCAGTATAGCATTGTCAGGACACTCTGGTAAGGTTCCCAGGGTGTTTTTAAACATTTATGGGGTTTATAATCGTAGTGGGTAATGGTACAAGGTTATTTTCGGCCATTTTGTATGAAAGTGTGCTGTCTCTTTAAGAGATTCAGCTTTTGAATTGGGGGCTGGAGACTGCAGTATAGCACTGTCAAGACACCCCAGGAAGGTCCCCAGGATGATTTTAATAATTTTTAATAGTTGGTAATAAATATATTTTTAAAAAAAAAAAAAAAAACTTATTTATTTTTTTACAAATAGGAAGTTTTTATTAAGAATTGTGATTTTAAGAATCCATGTAGGGATTTTTTAGTGCACAATGCTGTTTCCAGGGGAAATAAGAGGTTAATTGGTTAAGAATGTATTATATGTAGTTTTTCAATGAAAGGGTTAATTGATTACAACACGTGGTCTAAATTATGTAAAATACCACCCCTTTATAAAGCTGTCATTGTAACATTCCCCTTTACCCCACCTGATGAAGATGGCTTAGACCGTTGAAACGCGTTGTGGCAGTGGTATTGGAGGAAGAATAAAAGTCGGTTGACATCTACTAAATTGTCCAGTATTCCTTTGGCGCTCCCTGAGACCGCTGCACCATTGTTTACTTGTGAGATATCTCCATACGGAGCTAAAGCGGCAGGAGCGGCCTGGTCTATTTGGATGTTTGAGGACCTGCGGTATCCAACCACCGGGTTAAACTACTGAGGACCTGCGGTGACGTGGTATCTGGTCCAGCAGGATCGTGTGACCACTTGAGGAGCACGGAGTTGCGAGGCAAACACCGACAGGACGGTACTACAAATAGAGGTGACCCGGAGCCTCATTAATTACACGCTTAATCTTGGTTGTGTAGACGTACACAACCATCACAGGTGAGTGTACTGGCACTTTTTAAATTAAGCAAATAGCCCTGTGAGTCTACACATGCGCCCTTTCTTTTCTTTTCACATGGGTAGAATATATATCCCATGGGGGTAGAATTAAAAAAAGTTGAAAAAAATTTTTTTTTTGGACTTAGTCATTTTTCCGGCGTTTATCAGACTTTCAGATAGGGCAAATGTCAGTGAGCGTTCCAATTTCAGTTCCAGAGCGATTCGCCCAATGAGTCCTTGATATTTAGTCATTTTCAGCCAATTTTCTGGATTTTTGAAAAATTCACTTTTTTGTGAAAATATCCACTAAATGAGGGAATAATATGTGTGAGGGTAGCCCAGGAGAGTTCCAAATGTGTGTGGGTAGAATATATATCCCACAAGGGTAAAACTAAAAAAAGTTGAAAAAAAATTTTTTTTTGGACTTAGTCATTTTTCCGGCGCTTATCAGACTTTCAGATAGGGCAAATGACAGTGAGCGTTCCGATTTCAGTTCCAGAGCGATTCGCCCAATGAGTCCCTGATATTTAGTCGTTTTCAGCCAATATTTTGTATTTTTGAAAATTTCACTTTTTTGTGAAAATATCCACTAAATGAGGGAATAATATGTGTGAGGGTACCCCAGAAGAGTTCCAAATGTGTGTGGGTAGAATATATATCCCATGGGGGTAGAATTAAAAAAAAGTTGAAAAAAATTTTTTTTTTGGACTTAGTCATTTTTCCGGCTTTTATCAGACTTTCAGATAGGGCAAATGTCAGTGAGCATTCCAATTTCAGTTCCAGAGCGATTCGCCCAATGAGTCCTTGATATTTAGTCGTTTTCAGCCAATTTTCTGGATTTTTGAAAAATTCACTTTTTTGTGAAAATATCCACTAAATGAGGGAATAATATGTGGGAGGGTACCCCAGGAGAGTTCCAAATGTGTGTGGGTAGAATATATATCCCACAGGGGTAAAACTAAAAAAAGTTGAAAAAAATTTTTTTTTTGGACTTAGTCATTTTTCCGCCGTTTATCAGACTTTCAGATAGGGCAAATGACAGTGAGCGTTCCGATTTCAGTTCCACAGCGATTCGCCCAATGAGTCCTTGATATTTAGTCGTTTTCAGCCAATATTTTGTATTTTTGAAAATTTCACTTTTTTGTGAAAATATCCACTAAATGAGGGAGTAATATGTGTGAGGGTACCCCAGGAGATTTCCAAATGTGCGTGGGTAGAATATATATCCCATGGGGGTAAAATTGAAAAAAGTTGAAAAAAATTTTTTTTTTGGACTTAGTCATTTTTCCGGCATTTATCAGACTTTCAGATAGGGCAAATGTCAGTGAGCGTTCCGATTTCAGTTCCAGAGCGATTCGCCCAATGAGTCCTTGATATTTAGTCATGTTCAGCCAATTTTCTGGATTTTTGAAAAATTCACTTTTTTATGAAAATATCCACTAAATGAGGGAATAATATGTGTGAGGGTACCCCAGAAGAGTTCCAAATGTGTGTGGGTAGAATATATATCCCATGGGGGTAGAATTGAAAAAAGTTGAAAAAAATATTTTTTTTTTGACTTAGTCATTTTTCCGGCATTTATCAGACTTTCAGATAGGGCAAATGTCAGTGAGCATTCCTTTTTCAGTTCCAGAGCGATTCGCCCAATGAGTCCTTGATATTTAGTCATTTTCAGCCAATTTTCTGGATTTTTGAAAAATTCACTTTTTTGTGAAAATATCCACTAAATGAGGGAATAATATGTGTGAGGGTACCCCAGGAGAGTTCCAAATATGTGTGGGTAGAATATATATCCCACGGGGTAAAACTGAAAAAAGTTGAAAAAAATTTTTTTTTTGGACTTAGTCATTTTTCCGGCGTTTATCAGACTTTCAGATAGGGCAAATGTCAGTGAGCATTCCGATTTCAGTTCCAGAGCGATTCGCCCAATGAGTCCTTGATACTTAGTCATTTTCAGCCAATTTTCTGGATTTTTGAAAAATTTACTTTTTTGTGATAATATCCACTAAATGAGGGAATAATATGTGTGAGGGTACCCCAGGAGAGTTCCAAATGTGTGTGGGTAGAATATATATCCCATGGGGGTAGAATTAAAAAAAAGTTGAAAAAAATTTTTTTTTTGGACTTAGCCATTTTTCCGGCTTTTATCAGACTTTCAGATAGGGCAAATGTCAGTGAGCGTTCCAATTTCAGTTCCAAAGCGATTCGCCCAATGAGTCCTTGATATTTAGTCATTTTCAGCCAATTTTCTGGATTTTTGAAAAATTCACTTTTTTGTGAAAATATCCACTAAATGAGGGAATAATATGTGTGAGGGTAGCCCAGGAGAGTTCCAAATGTGTGTGGCTAGAATATATATCCCACGGGGGTAAAATCGAAAAAAGTTGAAAATTTTTTTTTTTTGGACTTAGTCATTTTTCTGGCGTTTATCAGATTTTCAGATAGGGCAAATGTCAGTGAGCGTTCCGGTTTCAGTTCCAGAGCAATTCGCCCAATGAGTCCGTGATATTTAGTCGTTTTCAGCCAATATTTTGGATTTTTGAAAATTTAACTTTTTTGTGAAAATATCCACTAAATGAGGGAATAATATGTGTGAGGGTACCCCAGGAGTGTTCCAAATGTGTGTGGGTAGAATATATATCCCACGGGGGTAAAATTGAAAAAAGTTGAAACATTTTTTTTTTTGGACTTAATCATTTTTCCAGCGTTTATCAGACTTTCAGATAGGGCAAATGTCAGTGAGCGTTCCGATTTCAGTTCCAGAGCGATTCGCCCAATGAGTCCTTGATATTTAGTCATTTTCAGCCAATTTTCTGGATTTTTGAAAATTTCATATTTTTGTGAAAATATCCACTAAATGAGGGAATAATATGTGTGAGGGTACCCCAGGAGAGTTCCAAATGTGTGTGGGTAGAATATCTATCCCACGGGAGTAAAATTGAAAAAATTTAAAAAAAAATTTTTTTTTGGACTTAATCATTTTTCCGGCGTTTATCAGACTTTCAGATAGGGCAAATGTCAGTGAGCGTTCCGATTTCAGTTCCAGAGCAATTCGCCCAATGAGTCCTTGATATTTAGTCATGTTCAGCCAATTTTCTGGATTTTTGAAAAATTCACTTTTTTGTGAAAATATCCACTAAATGAGGGAATAATATGTGTGAGGGTACCCCAGAAGAGTTCCAAATGTGTGTGGGTAGAATATATATCCCATGGGGGTAGAATTGAAAAAAGTTTAAAAAATTTTTTTTTTTTTTTGGACTTAGTCATTTTTCCGGCGTTTATCAGACTTTCAGATAGGGCAAATGTCAGTGAGCGTTCCGATTTCAGTTCCAGAGCGATTCGCCCAATGAGTCCTTCATATTTAGTCGTTTTCAGCCAATATTTTGTATTTTTGAAAATTTCACATTTTTGTGAAAATATCCACTAAATGAGGGAGTAATATGTGTGAGGGTATCCCAGGAGAGTTCCAAATGTGTGTCGGTAGAATATATATCCCACGGGGGTAAAATCGAAAAAAGTTGAAAATTTTCTTTTTTTGGACTTAGCCATTTTTCCGGCGTTTATCAGACTTTCAGGTAGGGCAAATGTCAGTGAGCGTTCCGATTTCAGTTCCAGAGCGATTCGCCCAATGAGTCCTTAATATTTAGTCATTTTCAGCCAATTTTCTGGATTTTTGAAAAATTCACTTTTTTGTGAAAATATCCACTAAATGAGGGAATAATATGTGTGAGGGTAGCCCAGGAGAGTTCCAAATGTGTGTGGGTAGAATATATATCCCACGGGGGTAAAATTGAAAAAAGTTGAAAATTTTTTTTTTTTGGACTTAGTCATTTTTCTGGCGTTTATCAGACTTTCAGATCGGGCAAATGTCAGTGAGCATTCCGATTTCAGTTCCAGAGCGATTCGCCCAATGAGTCCTTGATATTGTCATTTTCAGCCAATTTTCTGGATTTTTGAAAATTTCACTTTTTTGTGAAAATATCCACTAAATGAGGGAATAATATGTGTGAGGGTACCCCAGTAGAGTTCCAAATGTGTGTGGGTAAAATATATATCCCACGGGAGAAAAATTGAAAAAAGTTGAAAAAAAATATTTTTTGGACTTAGCCATTTTTCCGGCGTTTATCAGACTTTCAGATAGGGCAAATGTCAGTGAGCGGTCCGATTTCAGTTCCAGAGCAATTCGCCCAATGAGTCCGTGATATTTAGTCGTTTTCAGCCAATATTTTGGATTTTTGAAAATTTAACTTTTTTGTGAAAATATCCACTAAATGAGGGAATAATATGTGTGAGGGTAGCCCAGGAGATTTCCAAATGTGTGTGGGTAGAATATATATCCCACGGGGGTAAAATTGAAAAAAGTTTAAAAAATTTTTTTTTTGGACTTAGTCATTTTTCCGGCGTTTATCAGACTTTCAGGTAGGGCAAATGTCAGTGAGCTTTCCGATTTCAGTTCCAGAGCGATTCGCCCAATGAGTCCTTAATATTTAGTCATTTTCAGCCAATTTTCGGGATTTTTGAAAAATTCACTTTTTTGTGAAAATATCCACTAAATGAGGGAATAATATGTGTGAGGGTACCCCAGGAGAGTTCCAAATGTGTGTGGGTAGAATATATATCCCACGGGAGTAAAATTGAAAAAATTTTAAAAAAAATTTTTTTTTGGACTTAGCCATTTTTCTGGCGTTTATCAGACTTTCAGATAGGGCAAATGTCAGTGAGCTTTCCGATTTCAGATCCAGAGCGATTCGCCCAATGAGTCCTTGATATTTAGTCATTTTCAGCCAATTTTCTGGATTTTTGAAAATTTCATATTTTTGTGAAAATATCCACTAAATGAGGGAATAATATGTGTGAGGGTAGCCCAGGAGATTTCCAAATGTGTGTGGGTAGAATATATATCCCACGGGGGTAAAATTGAAAAAAGTTGAAAAAATTTTTTTTTTGGACTTAGTCATTTTTCCGGCGTTTATCAGACTTTCAGATAGGGCAAATGTCAGTGAGCGTTCCGATTTCAGTTCCAGAGCGATTCGCCCAATGAGTCCTTGATATTTAGTCGTTTTCAGCCAATTTTCTGGATTTTTGAAAAATTCACTTTTTTGTGAAAATATCCACTAATTAAGTTAATAATATGTGTGAGGGTACCCCAGCAGAGTTCCAAATGTGTGTGGGTAGAATTTATATCCCACGGGGGTAAAATTGAAAAAAGTTGAAAAAAATTTTTTTTTGGACTTAGTCATTTTTCCGGCGTTTATCAGACTTTCAGATAGGGCAAATGTCAGTGAGCGTTCCGATTTCAGTTCCAGAGCAATTCGCCCAATGAGTCCTTGATATTTAGTCGTTTTCAGCCAATATTTTGGATTTTTGAAAATTTCACTTTTTTGTGAAAATATCCACTAAATGAGGGAATAATATGTGTGAGGGTACCCCAGGAGAGTTCCAAATGTGTGTGGGTAAAATATATATCCCACGGGAGAAAAATTGAAAAAAGTTGAAAAAAAATATTTTTTGGACTTAGCCATTTTTCCGGCGTTTATCAGACTTTCAGATAGGGCAAATGTCAGTGAGCGTTCCGATTTCAGTTCCAGAGCGATTCGCCCAATGAGTCCTTGATATTTAGTCGTTTTCAGCCAATTTTCTGGATTTTTGAAAAATTCACTTTTTTGTGAAAATATCAACTAAATGAGGGAATAATATGTGTGAGGGTACCCCAGGAGTGTTCCAAATGTGTGTGGGTAGAATATATATCCCACGGGGGTAAAATTGAAAAAAGTTGAAAAAATTTTTTTTTGGACTTAATCATTTTTCCGGCGTTTATCAGACTTTCAGAGAGGGCAAATGTCAGTGAGCGTTCCGATTTCAGTTCCAGAGCGATTCGCCCAATGAGTCCTTGATATTTAGTCGTTTTCAGCCAATTTTCTAGATTTTTGAAAAATTCACTTTTTTGTGATAATATCCACTAAATGAGGGAATAATATGTGTGAGGGTACCCCAGGAGAGTTCCAAATGTGTGTGGGTAGAATATATATCCCACAAGGGTAAAACTAAAAAAAGTTGAAAAAAATTTTTTTTTTGGACTTAGTCATTTTTCCGGCGTTTATCAGACTTTCAGATAGGGCAAATGTCAGTGAGCATTCCGATTTCAGTTCCAGAGCGATTCGCCCAATGAGTCCTTGATACTTAGTCGTTTTCAGCCAATATTTTGTATTTTTGAAAATTTCACTTTTTTGTGAAAATATCCACTAAATGAGGGAATAATATGTGTGAGGGTACCCCAGAAGAGTTCCAAATGTGTGTGGGTAGAATATATATCCCATGGGGGTAGTATTAAAAAAAAGTTGAAAAAAATTTTTTTTTTGGACTTAGTCATTTTTCCGGCTTTTATCAGACTTTCAGATAGGGCAAATGTCAGTGAGCGTTCCAATTTCAGTTCCAGAGCGATTCGCCCATTGAGTACTTGATATTTAGTCATTTTCAGCCAATTTTCTGGATTTTTGAAAAATTCACTTTTTTGTGAAAATATCCACTAAATGAGGGAATAATATGTGTGAGGGTAGCCCAGGAGAGTTCCAAATGTGTGTGGGTAGAATATATATCCCACGGGGGTAAAATTGAAAATGTTGAAAATTTTCTTTTTTTGGACTTAGCCATTTTTCCTGCGTTTATCAGACTTTCAGATAGGGCAAATGTCAGTGAGCATTCCGATTTCAGTTCCAGAGCGATTCGCCCAATGAGTCCTTGATACTTAGTCATTTTCAGCCAATTTTCTGGATTTTTGAAAAATTTACTTTTTTGTGATAATATCCACTAAATGAGGGAGTAATATGTGTGAGGGTACCCCAGGAGATTTCCAAATGTGCGTGGGTAGAATATATATCCCATGGGGGTAAAATTGAAAAAAGTTGAGAAAAATTTTTTTTTTGGACTTAGTCATTTTTCCGGCATTTATCAGACTTTCAGATAGGGCAAATGTCAGTGAGCGTTCCGATTTCAGTTCCAGAGCGATTCGCCCAATGAGTCCTTGATATTTAGTCATTTTCAGCCAATTTTCTGGATTTTTGAAAAATTCACTTTTTTGTGAAAATATCCACTAAATGAGGGAATAATATGTGTGAGGGTACCCCAGAAGAGTTCCAAATGTGTGTGGGTAGAATATATATCCCATGGGGGTAGAATTAAAAAAAGTTGAGAAAAATTTTTTTTTTGGACTTAGTCATTTTTCCGGCGTTTATCAGACTTTCAGATAGGGCAAATGACAGTGAGCGTTCCGATTTCAGTTCCAGAGCGATTCGCCCAATGAGTCCTTGATATTTAGTCGTTTTCAGCCAATATTTTGTATTTTTGAAAATTTCACTTTTTTGTGAAAATATCCACTAAATGAGGGAATAATATGTGTGAGGGTAGCCCAGGAGAGTTCCAAATGTGTGTGGGTAGAATATATATCCCACGGGGGTAAAATTGAAAAAAGTTGAAAATTTTTTTTTTTTGGACTTAGTCATTTTTCTGGCGTTTATCAGATTTTCAGATTGGGCAAATGTCAGTGAGCGTTCCGATTTCAGTTCCAGAGCGATTCGCCCAATGAGTCCTTGATATTTAGTCATTTTCAGCCAATTTTCTGGATTTTTGAAAAATTCACTTTTTTGTGAAAACATCCACTAAATGAGGGAGTAATATGTGTGAGGGTAGCCCAGGAGAGTTCCAAATGTGTGTGGGTAGAATATATATCCCACGGGGGTAAAATTGAAAAAAGTTGAAAAAATTTTTTTTTTTGGACTTAGTCATTTTTCCGGCGTTTATCAGACTTTCAGATAGGGCAAATGTCAGTGAGCGTTCCGATTTCAGTTCCAGAGCAATTCGCCCAATGAGTCCTTGATATTTAGTCGTTTTCAGCCAATATTTTGGATTTTTGAAAATTTCACTTTTTTGTGAAAATATCCACTAAATGAGGGAATAATATGTGTGAGGGTACCCCAGGAGAGTTCCAAATGTGTGTGGGTAAAATATATATCCCACGGGAGAAAAATTTAAAAAAGTTGAAAAAAAATATTTTTTGGACTTAGCCATTTTTCCGGCGTTTATCAGACTTTCAGATAGGGCAAATGTCAGTGAGCGTTCCGATTTCAGTTCCAGAGCGATTCGCCCAATGAGTCCTTGATATTTAGTCATTTTCAGCCAATTTTCTGGATTTTTGAAAATTTCATATTTTTGTGAAAATATCCACTAAATGAGGGAATAATATGTGTGAGGGTAGCCCAGGATATTTCCAAATGTGTGTGGGTAGAATATATATCCCACGGGGGTAAAATTGAAAAAAGTTTAAAAAATTTTTTTTTTGGACTTAGTCATTTTTCCGGCGTTTATCAGACTTTCAGGTAGGGCAAATGTCAGTGAGCTTTCCGATTTCAGTTCCAGAGCGATTCGCCCAATGAGTCCTTAATATTTAGTCATTTTCAGCCAATTTTCTGGATTTTTGAAAAATTCACTTTTTTGTGAAAATATCCACTAAATAAGGGAATAATATGTGTGAGGGTACCCCAGGAGAGTTCCAAATGTGTGTGGGTAGAATATATATCCCACGGGAGTAAAATTGAAAAAATTTAAAAAAAAATTTTTTTTTGGACTTAGCCATTTTTCCGGCGTTTATCAGACTTTCAGATAGGGCAAATGTCAGTGAGCTTTCCGATTTCAGATCCAGAGCGATTCGCCCAATGAGTCCTTGATATTTAGTCATTTTCAGCCAATTTTCTGGATTTTTGAAAATTTCATATTTTTGTGAAAATATCCACTAAATGAGGGAATAATATGTGTGAGGGTAGCCCAGGAGATTTCCAAATGTGTGTGGGTAGAATATATATCCCACGGGGGTAAAATTGAAAAAAGTTGAAAAAATTTTTTTTTTGGACTTAGTCATTTTTCTGGCGTTTATCAGACTTTCAGATAGGGCAAATGTCAGTGAGCGTTCCGATTTCAGTTCCAGAGCGATTCGCCCAATGAGTCCTTGATATTTAGTCATTTTTAGCCAAATTTCTAGATTTTTGAAAAATTCACTTTTTTGTGAAAATATCCACTAAATGAGGGAGTAATATGTGTGAGGGTACCCCAAGAGAGTTCCAAATGTGTGTGGGTAGAATATATATCCCACGGGGGTAAAATTGAAAAAAGTTGAAAAAAATTTTTTTTTGGACTTAGTCATTTTTCCGGCGTTTATCAGACTTTCAGATAGGGCAAATGTCAGTGAGCGTTCCGATTTCAGTTCCAGAGCGATTCGCCCAATGAGTCCTTGATATTTAGTCATGTTCAGCCAATTTTCTGGATTTTTGAAAAATTCACTTTTTTGTGAAAATATCCACTAAATGAGGGAATAATATGTGTGAGGGTACCCCAGAAGAGTTCCAAATGTGTGTGGGTAGAATATATATCCCACGGGGGTAAAATTGAAAAAAGTAGAAAAAATTTTTTTTTGGACTTAATCATTTTTCCGGCGTTTATCAGACTTTCAGATAGGGCAAATGTCAGTGAGCGTTCCGATTTCAGTTCCAGAGCGATTCGCCCAATGAGTCCTTGATATTTAGTCGTTTTCAGCCAATATTTTGTATTTTTGAAAATTTCACTTTTTTGTGAAAATATCCACTAAATGAGGGAGTAATATGTGTGAGGGTATCCCAGGAGAGTTCCAAATGTGTGTCGGTAGAATATATATCCCACGGGGGTAAAATCGAAAAAAGTTGAAAATTTTCTTTTTTTGGACTTAGCCATTTTTCCGGCGTTTATCAGACTTTCAGGAAGGGCAAATGTCAGTGAGCGTTCCGATTTCAGTTCCAGAGCGATTCGCCCAATGAGTCCTTAATATTTAGTCATTTTCAGCCAATTTTCTGGATTTTTGAAAAATTCACTTTTTTGTGAAAATATCCACTAAATGAGGGAATAATATGTGTGAGGGTAGCCCAGGAGAGTTCCAAATGTGTGTGGGTAGAATATATATCCCACGGGGGTAAAATTGAAAAAAGTTGAAAATTTTTTTTTTTTGGACTTAGTCATTTTTCTGGCGTTTATCAGATTTTCAGATAGGGCAAATGTCAGTGAGTGTTCCGATTTCAGTTCCAGAGCGATTCGCCCAATGAGTCCTTGATATTTAGT
The DNA here is from genome assembly GCF_046119375.1 of Phyllobates terribilis. NCBI lineage: Eukaryota > Metazoa > Chordata > Amphibia > Anura > Dendrobatidae > Phyllobates > Phyllobates terribilis. The sequence goes on from NW_027362832.1 coordinate 3,785,053, forward strand.
CGTTTTCAGCCAATATTTTGTATTTTTGAAAATTTCACTTTTTTGTGAAAATATCCACTAAATGAGGGAATAATATGTGTGAGGGTACCCCAGGAGAGTTCCAAATGTGTGTGGGTAAAATATATATCCCACGGGAGTAAAATTGAAAAAAATTATTTTTTGGACTTAGCTATTTTTCCGGCGTTTATCAGACTTTCAGGTAGGGCAAATGTCAGTGAGCTTTCCGATTTCAGTTCCAGAGCGATTCGCCCAATGAGTCCTTGATATTGTCATTTTCAGCCAATTTTCTGGATTTTTGAAAATTTCACTTTTTTGTGAAAATATCCACTAAATGAGGGAATAATATGTGTGAGGGTACCCCAGGAGAGTTCCAAATGTGTGTGGGTAAAATATATATCCCACGGGAGAAAAATTGAAAAAAGTTGAAAAAAAATATTTTTTGGACTTAGCCATTTTTCCGGCGTTTATCAGACTTTCAGATAGGGCAAATGTCAGTGAGCGGTCCGATTTCAGTTCCAGAGCAATTCGCCCAATGAGTCCTTGATATTTAGTCATTTTCAGCCAATTTTCTGGATTTTTGAAAAATTCACTTTTTTGTGAAAATATCAACTAAATGAGGGAATAATATGTGTGAGGGTACCCCAGGAGTGTTCCAAATGTGTGTGGGTAGAATATATATCCCACGGGGGTAAAATTGAAAAAAGTTGAAAAAATTTTTTTTTGGACTTAATCATTTTTCCGGCGTTTATCAGACTTTCAGATAGGGCAAATGTCAGTGAGCGTTCCGATTTCAGTTCCAGAGCGATTCGCCCAATGAGTCCTTGATATTTAGTCATTTTCAGTCAATTTTCTGGATTTTTGAAAATTTCACTTTTTTGTGAAAATATCCACTAAATGAGGGAATAATATGTGTGAGGGTACCCCAGGAGAGTTCCAAATGTGTGTGGGTAGAATATATATCCCATGGGGGTAGAATTGAAAAAAGTTTAAAAATTTTTTTTTTTTTTGGACTTAGTCATTTTTCCGGCGTTTATCAGACTTTCAGATAGGGCAAATGTCAGTGAGCGTTCCGATTTCAGTTCCAGAGCGATTCGCCCAATGAGTCCTTGATATTTAGACATGTTCAGCCAATTTTCTGGATTTTTGAAAAATTCACTTTTTTGTGAAAATATCCACTAAATAAGTTAATAATATGTGTGAGGGTACCCCAGGAGAGTTCCAAATGTGTGTGGGTAGAATATATATCCCACGGGGGTAAAATTGAAAAAAGTTGAAAAAAATTTTTTTTTTAGACTTAGTCATTTTTCCGGCGTTTATCAGACTTTCAGATAGGGCAAATGTCAGTGAGCGTTCCGATTTCAGTTCCAGAGCGATTCGCCCAATGAGTCCTTGATATTTAGTCATTTTCAGCCAATTTTCTGGATTTTTGAAAATTTCATATTTTTGTGAAAATATCCACTAAATGAGGGAATAATATGTGTGAGGGTAGCCCAGGAGATTTCCAAATGTGTGTGGGTAGAATATATATCCCACGGGGGTAAAATTGAAAAAAGTTGAAAAAATTTTTTTTTTGGACTTAGTCATTTTTCTGGCGTTTATCAGACTTTCAGATAGGGCAAATGTCAGTGAGCATTCCGATTTCAGTTCCAGAGCGATTCGCCCAATGAGTCCTTGATATTTAGTCATTTTTAGCCAAATTTCTAGATTTTTGAAAAATTCACTTTTTTGTGAAAATATCCACTAAATGAGGGAGTAATATGTGTGAGGGTACCCCAAGAGAGTTCCAAATGTGTGTGGGTAGAATATATATCCCACGGGGGTAAAATTGAAAAAAGTTGAAAAAAATTTTTTTTTGGACTTAGTCATTTTTCCGGCGTTTATCAGACTTTCAGATAGGGCAAATGTCAGTGAGCGTTCCGATTTCAGTTCCAGAGCGATTCGCCCAATGAGTCCTTGATATTTAGTCATGTTCAGCCAATTTTCTGGATTTTTGAAAAATTCACTTTTTTGTGAAAATATCCACTAAATGAGGGAATAATATGTGTGAGGGTACCCCAGAAGAGTTCCAAATGTGTGTGGGTAGAATATATATCCCACGGGGGTAAAATTGAAAAAAGTAGAAAAAATTTTTTTTTGGACTTAATCATTTTTCCGGCGTTTATCAGACTTTCAGATAGGGCAAATGTCAGTGAGCGTTCCGATTTCAGTTCCAGAGCGATTCGCCCAATGAGTCCTTGATATTTAGTCGTTTTCAGCCAATATTTTGTATTTTTGAAAATTTCACTTTTTTGTGAAAATATCCACTAAATGAGGGAGTAATATGTGTGAGGGTATCCCAGGAGAGTTCCAAATGTGTGTCGGTAGAATATATATCCCACGGGGGTAAAATCGAAAAAAGTTGAAAATTTTCTTTTTTTGGACTTAGCCATTTTTCCGGCGTTTATCAGACTTTCAGGAAGGGCAAATGTCAGTGAGCGTTCCGATTTCAGTTCCAGAGCGATTCGCCCAATGAGTCCTTAATATTTAGTCATTTTCAGCCAATTTTCTGGATTTTTGAAAAATTCACTTTTTTGTGAAAATATCCACTAAATGAGGGAATAATATGTGTGAGGGTAGCCCAGGAGAGTTCCAAATGTGTGTGGGTAGAATATATATCCCACGGGGGTAAAATTGAAAAAAGTTGAAAATTTTTTTTTTTTGGACTTAGTCATTTTTCTGGCGTTTATCAGATTTTCAGATAGGGCAAATGTCAGTGAGTGTTCCGATTTCAGTTCCAGAGCGATTCGCCCAATGAGTCCTTGATATTTAGTCGTTTTCAGCCAATATTTTGTATTTTTGAAAATTTCACTTTTTTGTGAAAATATCCACTAAATGAGGGAATAATATGTGTGAGGGTACCCCAGGAGAGTTCCAAATGTGTGTGGGTAAAATATATATCCCACGGGAGTAAAATTGAAAAAAATTATTTTTTGGACTTAGCTATTTTTCCGGCGTTTATCAGACTTTCAGGTAGGGCAAATGTCAGTGAGCTTTCCGATTTCAGTTCCAGAGCGATTCGCCCAATGAGTCCTTGATATTGTCATTTTCAGCCAATTTTCTGGATTTTTGAAAATTTCACTTTTTTGTGAAAATATCCACTAAATGAGGGAATAATATGTGTGAGGGTACCCCAAGAGAGTTCCAAATGTGTGTGGGTAGAATTTATATCCCACGGGGGTAAAATTGAAAAAAGTTGAAAAAAATTTTTTTTTGGACTTAGTCATTTTTCCGGCGTTTATCAGACTTTCAGATAGGGCAAATGTCAGTGAGCGTTCCGATTTCAGTTCCAGAGCAATTCGCCCAATGAGTCCTTGATATTTAGTCGTTTTCAGCCAATATTTTGGATTTTTGAAAATTTCACTTTTTTGTGAAAATATCCACTAAATGAGGGAATAATATGAGTGAGGGTACCCCAGGAGAGTTCCAAATGTGTGTGGGTAAAATATATATCCCACGGGAGAAAAATTGAAAAAAGTTGAAAAAAAATATTTTTTGGACTTAGCCATTTTTCCGGCGTTTATCAGACTTTCAGATAGGGCAAATGTCAGTGAGCGGTCCGATTTCAGTTCCAGAGCAATTCGCCCAATGAGTCCTTGATATTTAGTCATTTTCAGCCAATTTTCTGGATTTTTGAAAAATTCACTTTTTTGTGAAAATATCAACTAAATGAGGGAATAATATGTGTGAGGGTACCCCAGGAGTGTTCCAAATGTGTGTGGGTAGAATATATATCCCACGGGGGTAAAATTGAAAAAAGTTGAAAAAATTTTTTTTTGGACTTAATCATTTTTCCGGCGTTTATCAGACTTTCAGATAGGGCAAATGTCAGTGAGCGTTCCGATTTCAGTTCCAGAGCGATTCGCCCAATGAGTCCTTGATATTTAGTCATTTTCAGTCAATTTTCTGGATTTTTGAAAATTTCACTTTTTTGTGAAAATATCCACTAAATGAGGGAATAATATGTGTGAGGGTACCCCAGGAGAGTTCCAAATGTGTGTGGGTAGAATATATATCCCATGGGGGTAAAATTGAAAAAAGTTGAACAAAAATTTTTTTTTTGGACTTAGTCATTTTTCCGGCGTTTATCAGACTTTCAGGTAGGGCAAATGTCAGTGAGCGTTCCGATTTCAGTTCCAGAGCGATTCGCCCAATGAGTCCTTAATATTTAGTCATTTTCAGCCAATTTTCTGGATTTTTGAAAATTTCACTTTTTTGTGAAAATATCCACTAAATGAGGGAATAATATGTGTGAGGGTACCCCAGGAGAGTTCCAAATGTGTGTGGGTAAAATATATATCCCACGGGAGAAAAATTGAAAAAAGTTGAAAAAAAATATTTTTTGGACTTAGCCATTTTTCCGGCGTTTATCAGACTTTCAGGTAGGGCAAATGTCAGTGAGCTTTCCGATTTCAGTTCCAGAGCGATTCGCCCAATGAGTCCTTAATATTTAGTCATTTTCAGCCAATTTTCGGGATTTTTGAAAAATTCACTTTTTTGGGAAAATATCCACTAAATGAGGGAATAATGTGTGAGGGTACCCCAGGAGAGTTCCAAATGTGTGTGGGTAGAATATATATCCCACGGGGGTAAAATTGAAAAAAGTTGAAAAAATTTTTTTTTTGGGACTTAGTCATTTTTCTGGCGTTTATCAGACTTTCAGATAGGGCAAATGTCAGTGAGCATTCCGATTTCAGTTCCAGAGCGATTCGCCCAATGAGTCCTTGATATTTAGTCATTTTCAGTCAATTTTCTGGATTTTTGAAAATTTCACTTTTTTGTGAAAATATCCACTAAATGAGGGAATAATATGTGTGAGGGTACCCCAGGAGAGTTCCAAATGTGTGTGGGTAGAATATATATCCCATGGGGGTAAAATTGAAAAAAGTTGAACAAAAATTTTTTTTTTGGACTTAGTCATTTTTCCAGCGTTTATCAGACTTTCAGGTAGGGCAAATGTCAGTGAGCGTTCCGATTTCAGTTCCAGAGCGATTCGCCCAATGAGTCCTTGATATTTAGACATGTTCAGCCAATTTTCTGGATTTTTGAAAAATTCACTTTTTTGTGAAAATATCCACTAAATGAGGGAATAATATGTGTGAGGGTACCCCAGAAGAGTTCCAAATGTGTGTGGGTAAAATATATATCCCACGGGAGAAAAATTGAAAAAAGTTGAAAAAAAATATTTTTTGGACTTAGCCATTTTTCCGGCGTTTATCAGACTTTCAGGTAGGGCAAATGTCAGTGAGCTTTCCGATTTCAGTTCCAGAGCGATTCGCCCAATGAGTCCTTAATATTTAGTCATTTTCAGCCAATTTTCGGGATTTTTGAAAAATTCACTTTTTTGTGAAAATATCCACTAAATGAGGGAATAATATGTGAGGGTACCCCAGGAGAGTTCCAAATGTGTGTGGGTAAAATATATATCCCACGGGGGTAAAATTGAAAAAAGTTGAAAAAATTTTTTTTTGGACTTAATCATTTTTCTGGCGTTTATCAGACTTTCAGATAGGGCAAATGTCAGTGAGCGTTCCGATTTCAGTTCCAGAGCGATTCGCCCAATGAGTCCTTGATATTTAGTCATTTTCAGTCAATTTTCTGGATTTTTGAAAATTTCACTTTTTTGTGAAAATATCCACTAAATGAGGGAATAATATGTGTGAGGGTACCCCAGAAGAGTTCCAAATGTGTGTGGGTAGAATATATATCCCATGGGGGTAGAACTGAAAAAAGTTTAAAAATTTTTTTTTTTTTTGGACTTAGTCATTTTTCCGGCGTTTATCAGACTTTCAGATAGGGCAAATGTCAGTGAGCGTTCCGATTTCAGTTCCAGAGCGATTCGCCCAATGAGTCCTTGATATTTAGACATGTTCAGCCAATTTTCTGGATTTTTGAAAAATTCACTTTTTTGTGAAAATATCCACTAAATAAGTTAATAATATGTGTGAGGGTACCCCAGGAGAGTTCCAAATGTGTGTGGGTAGAATATATATCCCACGGGGGTAAAATTGAAAAAAGTTGAAAAAAAATTTTTTTTTAGACTTAGTCATTTTTCCGGCGTTTATCAGACTTTCAGATAGGGCAAATGTCAGTGAGCATTCCGATTTTAGTTCCAGAGCGGTTCGCCCAATGAGTCCTTGATATTTAGTCGTTTTCAGCCAATTTTCTGGATTTTTGAAAAATTCACTTTTTTGTGAAAATATCCACTAAATGAGGGAATAATATGTGTGAGGGTACCCCAGCAGAGTTCCAAATGTGTGTGGGTAAAATATATATCCCACGGGAGAAAAATTGAAAAAAGTTGAAAAAAAATATTTTTTGGACTTAGCCATTTTTCCGGCGTTTATCAGACTTTCAGGTAGGGCAAATGTCAGTGAGCTTTCCGATTTCAGTTCCAGAGCGATTCGCCCAATGAGTCCTTAATATTTAGTCATTTTCAGCCAATTTTCGGGATTTTTGAAAAATTCACTTTTTTGTGAAAATATCCACTAAATGAGGGAATAATATGTGTGAGGGTAGCCCAGGAGATTTCCAAATGTGTGTGGTTAGAATATATATCCCACGGGGGTAAAATTGAAAAAAGTTGAAAAAAATTTTTTTTTGGACTTAGTCATTTTTCCGGCATTTATCAGACTTTCAGATAGGGCAAATGTCAGTGAGCGTTCCGATTTCAGTTCCAGAGCGATTCGCCCAATGAGTCCTTGATATTTAGTCGTTTTCAGCCAATATTTTGGATTTTTGAAAATTTCACTTTTTTGTGAAACTATCCACTAAATGAGGGAATAATATGTGTGAGGTTAGCCCAGGAGAGTTCCAAATGTGTGTGGGTAGAATTTATATCCCACGGGGGTAAAATTGAAAAAAATTTTTTTTTTGGACTTAGTCATTTTTCCGGCGTTTATCAGACTTTCAGATAGGGCAAATATCAGTGAGCGTTCCGATTTCAGTTCCAGAGCGATTTGCCCAATGAGTCCTTGATATTTAGTCGTTTTCAGCCAATTTTCTGGATTTTTGAAAATTTCACTTTTTTGTGAAAATATCCACTAAAAGAGGGAATAATATGTGTGAGGGTACCCCAGGAGAGTTCCAAATGTGTGTGGGTAGAATATATATCCCACGGGGGTAAAATTGAAAAAAGTTGAAAAAAATTACTTTTTGGACTTAGCCATTTTTCCGGCGTTTATCAGACTTTCAGATAGGGCAAATGTCAGTGAGCATTCTGATTTCAGTTCCAGAGCGATTCGCCCAATGAGTCCTTGATATTTAGTCGTTTTCAGCCAATATTTTGGATTTTTGAAAAATTCACTTTTTTGTGAAAATATCCACTAAATGAGGGAATAATATGTGTGAGGGTAGCCCAGGAGAGTTCCAAATGTGTGTGGGTAGAATTTATATCCCACGGGGGTAAAATTGAAAAAAGTTGAAAAAAATTTTTTTTTTGGATTTAGTCATTTTTCCGGCGTTTATCAGACTTTCAGATAGGGCAAATGTCAGTGAGCGTTCCGATTTCAGTTCCAGAGCGATTCGCCCAATGAGTCCTTGATATTTAGTCGTTTTCAGCCAATATTTTGGATTTTTGAAAATTTCACTTTTTTGTGAAAATATCCACTAAATGAGGGAATAATATGTGTGAGGTTAGCCCAGGAGAGTTGCAAATGTGTGTGGGTAGAATTTATATCCCACGGGGGTAAAATTGAAAAAAATTTTTTTTTTGGACTTAGTGATTTTTCCGGCGTTTATCAGACTTTCAGATAGGGCAAATGTCAGTGAGCGTTCCGATTTCAGTTCCAGAGCGATTAGCCCAATGAGTCCTTGATATTTAGTCATTTTCAGCCAATTTTCAGGATTTTTGAAAAATTCACTTTTTTGTGAAAATATCCACTAAATGAGGGAATAATATGTGTGAGGGTAGCCCAGGAGAGTTCCAAATGTGTGTGGGTAGAATATATATCCCACGGGGGTAAAATTGAAAAAAATTGAAAAAAATTATTTTTTGGACTTAGCCATTTTTCCGGCGTTTATCAGACTTTCAGATAGGGCAAATGTCAGTGAGCGTTCCGATTTCAGTTCCAGAGCGATTAGCCCAATGAGTCCTTGATATTTAGTCATTTTCAGCCAATTTTCAGGATTTTTGAAAAATTCACTTTTTTGTGAAAATATCCACTAAAAGAGGGAATAATATGTGTGAGGGTACCCCAGGAGAGTTCCAAATGTGTGTGGGTAAAATATATATCCTACGGGGGTAAAATTGAAAAAAGTTGAAAAAAACATTTTTGGGACTTAGTCATTTTTCCGGCGTTTATCAGACTTTCAGATAGGGCAAATGTCAGTGAGCGTTCTGATTTCAGTTCCAGAGCGATTCGCCCAATGAGTCCTTGATATTTAGTCGTTTTCAGCCAATATTTTGGATTTTTGAAAAATTCACTTTTTTGTGAAAATATCCACTAAATGAGGGAATAATATGTGTGAGGGTAGCCCAGGAGAGTTCCAAATGTGTGTGGGTAGAATTTATATCCCACGGGGGTAAAATTGAAAAAAGTTGAAAAAAATTTTTTTTTTGGACTTAGTCATTTTTCCGGCGTTTATCAGACTTTCAGATAGGGCAAATGTCAGTGAGCGTTCTGATTTCAGTTCCAGAGCGATTAGCCCAATGAGTCCTTGATATTTAGTCATTTTCAGCCAATTTTCAGGATTTTTGAAAAATTCACTTTTTTGTGAAAATATCCACTAAATGAGGGAATAATATGTGTGAGGGTAGACCAGGAGAGTTCCAAATGTGTGTGGGTAGAATATATATTCCACGGGGGTAAAATTGAAAAAAGTTGAAAAAAAACTTTTTTGGACTTAGTCATTTTTCCGGCGTTTATCAGACTTTCAGATAGGGCAAATGTCAGTGAGCGTTCCGATTTCAGTTCCAGAGCGAATTGCCCAATGAGTCCTTGATATTTAGTCGTTTTCAGCCAATTTTCTGGATTTTTGAAAAATTCACTTTTTTGTGAAAATATCCACAAAATGAGGGAATAATATGTGTGAGGGTAGCCCAGGAGAGTTCCAAATGTGTGTGGGTAGAATATATATCCCACGGGGGTAAAATTGAAAAAAGTTAAAAAAAATATTTTTTTGGACTTAGTCATTTTTCCGGCGTTTATCAGACTTTCAGATAGGGCAAATGTCAGTGAGCGTTCCGATTTCAGTTCCAGAGCGATTTACCTAATGAGTCCTTGATATTTAGTCGTTTTCAGCCAATTTTCTGGATTTTTGAAAAATTCACTTTTTTGTGAAAATATCCACAAAATGAGGGAATAATATGTGTGAGGGTACCCCAGGAGAGTTCCAAATGTGTGTGGGTAAAATATATATCCCACGGGGGTAAAATTGAAAAAAGTTGAAAAAAAAATTTTTGGGACATAGTCATTTTTCCGGCGTTTATCAGACTTTCAGATAGGGCAAATGTCAGTGAGCGTTCTGATTTCAGTTCCAGAGCGATTCGCCCAATGAGTCCTTGATATTTAGTCGTTTTCAGCCAATTTTCTGGATTTTTGAAAATTTCACTTTTTTGTGAAAATATCCACTAAAAGAGGGAATAATATGTGTGAGGGTACCCCAGGAGAGTTCCAAATGTGTGTGGGTAGAATATATATCCCACGGGGGTAAAATTGAAAAAAGTTGAAAAAAATTACTTTTTGGACTTAGCCATTTTTCCGGCGTTTATCAGACTTTCAGATAGGGCAAATGTCAGTGAGCATTCTGATTTCAGTTCCAGAGCGATTCGCCCAATGAGTCCTTGATATTTAGTCGTTTTCAGCCAATATTTTGGATTTTTGAAAAATTCACTTTTTTGTGAAAATATCCACTAAATGAGGGAATAATATGTGTGAGGGTAGCCCAGGAGAGTTCCAAATGTGTGTGGGTAGAATTTATATCCCACGGGGGTAAAATTGAAAAAAGTTGAAAAAAATTTTTTTTTTGGACTTAGTCATTTTTCCGGCGTTTATCAGACTTTCAGATAGGGCAAATGTCAGTGAGCGTTCCGATTTCAGTTCCAGAGCGATTCGCCCAATGAGTCCTTGATATTTAGTCGTTTTCAGCCAATATTTTGGATTTTTGAAAATTTCACTTTTTTGTGAAAATATCCACTAAATGAGGGAATAATATGTGTGAGGTTAGCCCAGGAGAGTTGCAAATGTGTGTGGGTAGAATTTATATCCCACGGGGGTAAAATTGAAAAAAATTTTTTTTTTGGACTTAGTGATTTTTCCGGCGTTTATCAGACTTTCAGATAGGGCAAATGTCAGTGAGCGTTCCGATTTCAGTTCCAGAGCGATTAGCCCAATGAGTCCTTGATATTTAGTCATTTTCAGCCAATTTTCAGGATTTTTGAAAAATTCACTTTTTTGTGAAAATATCCACTAAATGAGGGAATAATATGTGTGAGGGTAGCCCAGGAGAGTTCCAAATGTGTGTGGGTAGAATATATATCCCACGGGGGTAAAATTGAAAAAAATTGAAAAAAATTATTTTTTGGACTTAGCCATTTTTCCGGCGTTTATCAGACTTTCAGATAGGGCAAATGTCAGTGAGCGTTCCGATTTCAGTTCCAGAGCGATTAGCCCAATGAGTCCTTGATATTTAGTCATTTTCAGCCAATTTTCAGGATTTTTGAAAAATTCACTTTTTTGTGAAAATATCCACTAAAAGAGGGAATAATATGTGTGAGGGTACCCCAGGAGAGTTCCAAATGTGTGTGGGTAAAATATATATCCTACGGGGGTAAAATTGAAAAAAGTTGAAAAAAACATTTTTGGGACTTAGTCATTTTTCCGGCGTTTATCAGACTTTCAGATAGGGCAAATGTCAGTGAGCGTTCTGATTTCAGTTCCAGAGCGATTCGCCCAATGAGTCCTTGATATTTAGTCGTTTTCAGCCAATATTTTGGATTTTTGAAAAATTCACTTTTTTGTGAAAATATCCACTAAATGAGGGAATAATATGTGTGAGGGTAGCCCAGGAGAGTTCCAAATGTGTGTGGGTAGAATTTATATCCCACGGGGGTAAAATTGAAAAAAGTTGAAAAAAATTTTTTTTTTGGACTTAGTCATTTTTCCGGCGTTTATCAGACTTTCAGATAGGGCAAATGTCAGTGAGCGTTCTGATTTCAGTTCCAGAGCGATTAGCCCAATGAGTCCTTGATATTTAGTCATTTTCAGCCAATTTTCTGGATTTTTGAAAAATTCACTTTTTTGTGAAAATATCCACTAAATGAGGGAATAATATGTGTGAGGGTACCCCAGGAGAGTTCCAAATGTGTGTGGGTAGAATATATATTCCACGGGGGTAAAATTGAAAAAAGTTGAAAAAAAACTTTTTTGGACTTAGTCATTTTTCCGGCGTTTATCAGACTTTCAGATAGGGCAAATGTCAGTGAGCGTTCTGATTTCAGTTCCAGAGCGATTCGCCCAATGAGTCCTTGATATTTAGTCGTTTTCAGCCAATATTTTGGAATTTTGAAAATTTCACTTTTTTGTGAAAATATCCACTAAATGAGGGAATAATATGTGTGAGGTTAGCCCAGGAGAGTTCCAAATGTGTGTGGGTAGAATTTATATCCCACGGGGGTAAAATTGAAAAAAATTGAAAAAAATTATTTTTTGGACTTAGCCATTTTTCCGGCGTTTATCAGACTTTCAGATAGGGCAAATGTCAGTGAGCGTTCCGATTTCAGTTCCAGAGCGATTAGCCCAATGAGTCCTTGATATTTAGTCGTTTTCAGCCAATATTTTGGATTTTTGAAAATTTCACTCTTTTGTGAAAATATCCACTAAAAGAGGGAATAATATGTGTGAGGGTACCCCAGGAGAGTTCCAAATGTGTGTGGGTAGAATATATATCCCACGGGGGTAAAATTGAAAAAAGTTGAAAAAAATTACTTTTTGGACTTAGTCATTTTTCCGGCGTTTATCAGACTTTCAGGTAGGGCAAATGTCAGTGAGCGTTCCGATTTCAGTTCCAGAGCGATTTGCCCAGTGAGTCCTTGATATTTAGTCGTTTTCAGCCAATTTTCTGGATTTTTGAAAAATTCACTTTTTTGTGAAAATATCCACAAAATGAGGGAATAATATGTGTGAGGGTACCCCAGGAGAGTTCCAAATGTGTGTGGGTAAAATATATATCCTACGGGGGTAAAATTGAAAAAAGTTGAAAAAAAAATTTTTGGGACTTAGTCATTTTTCCGGCGTTTATCAGACTTTCAGATAGGGCAAATGTCAGTGAGCGTTCCGATTTCAGTTCCAGAGCGATTAGCCCAATGAGTCCTTGATATTTAGTCATTTTCAGCCAATTTTCAGGATTTTTGAAAAATTCACTTTTTTGTGAAAATATCCACTAAATGAGGGAATAATATGTGTGAGGGTAGCCCAGGAGAGTTCCAAATGTGTGTGGGTAGAATTTATATCCCACGGGGGTAAAATTGAAAAAAGTTTAAAAAATTTTTTTTTTTGGACTTAGTCATTTTTCCGGCGTTTATCAGACTTTCAGATAGGGCAAATGTCAGTGAGCGTTCCGATTTCAGTTCCAGAGCGATTCGCCCAATGAGTCCTTGATATTTAGTCGTTTTCAGCCAATATTTTGGATTTTTGAAAATTTCACTTTTTTGTGAAAATATCCACTAAATGAGGGAATAATATGTGTGAGGTTAGCCCAGGAGAGTTCCAAATGTGTGTGGGTAGAATTTATATCCCACGGGGGTAAAATTGAAAAAAATTGAAAAAAATTATTTTTTGGACTTAGCCATTTTTCCGGCGTTTATCAGACTTTCAGATAGGGCAAATGTCAGTGAGCGTTCCGATTTCAGTTCCAGAGCGATTAGCCCAATGAGTCCTTGATATTTAGTCGTTTTCAGCCAATATTTTGGATTTTTGAAAATTTCACTCTTTTGTGAAAATATCCACTAAAAGAGGGAATAATATGTGTGAGGGTACCCCAGGAGAGTTCCAAATGTGTGTGGGTAGAATTTATATCCCACGGGGGTAAAATTGAAAAAAATTGAAAAAAATTATTTTTTGGACTTAGCCATTTTTCCGGCGTTTATCAGACTTTCAGATAGGGCAAATGTCAGTGAGCGTTCCGATTTCAGTTCCAGAGCGATTCGCCCAATGAGTCCTTGATATTTAGTCGTTTTCAGCCAATATTTTGGATTTTTGAAAATTTCACTTTTTTGTGAAAATATCCACTAAATGAGGGAATAATATGTGTGAGGTTAGCCCAGGAGAGTTCCAAATGTGTGTGGGTAGAATTTATATCCCACGGGGGTAAAATTGAAAAAAATTGAAAAAAATTATTTTTTGGACTTAGCCATTTTTCCGGCGTTTATCAGACTTTCAGATAGGGCAAATGTCAGTGAGCGTTCCGATTTCAGTTCCAGAGCGATTCGCCCAATGAGTCCTTGATATTTAGTCGTTTTCAGCCAATATTTTGGATTTTTGAAAATTTCACTTTTTTGTGAAAATATCCACTAAAAGAGGGAATAATATGTGTGAGGGTACCCCAGGAGAGTTCCAAATGTGTGTGGGTAGAATATATATCCCACGGGGGTAAAATTGAAAAAAGTTGTAAAAAATTACTTTTTGGACTTAGTAATTTTTCCGGCGTTTATCAGACTTTCAGGTAGGGCAAATGTCAGTGAGCGTTCCGATTTCAGTTCCAGAGCGATTTGCCCAATGAGTCCTTGATATTTAGTCGTTTTCAGCCAATTTTCAGGATTTTTGAAAAATTCACTTTTTTTGTGAAAATATCCACTAAATGAGGGAATAATATGTGTGAGGGTACCCCAGGAGAGTTCCAAATGTGTGTGGGTAAAATATATATCCCACGGGGGTAAAATTGAAAAAAGTTGAAAAAAAACTTTTTTGGACTTAGTCATTTTTCCGGCGTTTATCAGACTTTCAGATAGGGCAAATGTCAGTGAGCGTTCCGATTTCAGTTCCAGAGCGAATTGCCCAATGAGTCCTTGATATTTAGTCGTTTTCAGCCAATTTTCTGGATTTTTGAAAAATTCACTTTTTTGTGAAAATATCCACAAAATGAGGGAATAATATGTGTGAGGGTACCCCAGGAGAGTTCCAAATGTGTGTGGGTAAAATATATATCCCACGGGGGTAAAATTGAAAAAAGTTGAAAAAAAACTTTTTTGGACTTAGCCATTTTTCCGGCGTTTATCAGACTTTCAGATAGGGCAAATGTCAGTGAGCGTTCCGATTTCAGTTCCAGAGCGATTCGCCCAATGAGTCCTTGATATTTAGTCGTTTTCAGCCAATATTTTGGATTTTTGAAAATTTCACTTTTTTGTGAAAATATCCACTAAATGAGGGAATAATATGTGTGAGGTTAGCCCAGGAGAGTTCCAAATGTGTGTGGGTAGAATTTATATCCCACGGGGGTAAAATTGAAAAAAATTGAAAAAAATTATTTTTTGGACTTAGCCATTTTTCCGGCGTTTATCAGACTTTCAGATAGGGCAAATGTCAGTGAGCGTTCCGATTTCAGTTCCAGAGCGATTCGCCCAATGAGTCCTTGATATTTAGTCGTTTTCAGCCAATATTTTGGATTTTTCAAAATTTCACTTTTTTGTGAAAATATCCACTAAAAGAGGGAATAATATGTGTGAGGGTACCCCAGGAGAGTTCCAAATGTGTGTGGGTAGAATATATATCCCACGGGGGTAAAATTGAAAAAAGTTGTAAAAAATTACTTTTTGGACTTAGTCATTTTTCCGGCGTTTATCAGACTTTCAGGTAGGGCAAATGTCAGTGAGCGTTCCGATTTCAGTTCCAGAGCGATTTGCCCAATGAGTCCTTGATATTTAGTCGTTTTCAGCCAATTTTCAGGATTTTTGAAAAATTCACTTTTTTTGTGAAAATATCCACTAAATGAGGGAATAATATGTGTGAGGGTACCCCAGGAGAGTTCCAAATGTGTGTGGGTAAAATATATATCCCACGGGGGTAAAATTGAAAAAAGTTGAAAAAAAACTTTTTTGGACTTAGTCATTTTTCCGGCGTTTATCAGACTTTCAGATAGGGCAAATGTCAGTGAGCGTTCCGATTTCAGTTCCAGAGCGATTTACCCAATGAGTCCTTGATATTTAGTCGTTTTCAGCCAATTTTCTGGATTTTTGAAAAATTCACTTTTTTGTGAAAATATCCACTAAATGAGGGAATAATATGTGTGAGGGTACCCCAGGAGAGTTCCAAATGTGTGTGGGTAAAATATATATCCCACGGGGGTAAAATTGAAAAAAGTTGAAAAAAAAATTTTTGGGACTTAGTCATTTTTCCGGCGTTTATCAGACTTTCAGATAGGGCAAATGTCAGTGAGCGTTCCGATTTCAGTTCCAGAGCGATTAGCCCAATGAGTCCTTGATATTTAGTCATTTTCAGCCAATTTTCAGGATTTTTGAAAAATTCACTTTTTTGTGAAAATATCCACTAAATGAGGGAATAATATGTGTGAGGGTAGCCCAGGAGAGTTCCAAATGTGTGTGGGTAGAATAT
The DNA here is from genome assembly GCF_046119375.1 of Phyllobates terribilis. Classification (NCBI taxonomy): domain Eukaryota; kingdom Metazoa; phylum Chordata; class Amphibia; order Anura; family Dendrobatidae; genus Phyllobates; species Phyllobates terribilis. Next base: position 3,800,637 of record NW_027362832.1, read on the forward strand.
ATATCCCACGGGGGTAAAATTGAAAAAAGTTTAAAAAAATTATTTTTTGGACTTAGTCATTTTTCCGGCGTTTATCAGACTTTCAGATAGGGCAAATGTCAGTGAGCGTTCCGATTTCAGTTCCAGAGCGAATTGCCCAATGAGTCCTTGATATTTAGTCGTTTTCAGCCAATTTTCTGGATTTTTGAAAAATTCACTTTTTTGTGAAAATATCCACAAAATGAGGGAATAATATGTGTGAGGGTACCCCAGGAGAGTTCCAAATGTGTGTGGGTAAAATATATATCCCACGGGGGTAAAATTGAAAAAAGTTGAAAAAAAAATTTTTGGGACTTAGTCATTTTTCCGGCGTTTATCAGACTTTCAGATAGGGCAAATGTCAGTGAGCGTTCTGATTTCAGTTCCAGAGCGATTCGCCCAATGAGTCCTTGATATTTAGTCGTTTTCAGCCAATATTTTGGATTTTTGAAAAATTCACTTTTTTGTGAAAATATCCACTAAATGAGGGAATAATATGTGTGAGGGTAGCCCAGGAGAGTTCCAAATGTGTGTGGGTAGAATATATATCCCACGGGGGTAAAATTGAAAAAAGTTGAAAAAAATTACTTTTTGGACTTAGTCATTTTTCCGGCGTTTATCAGACTTTCAGATAGGGCAAATGTCAGTGAGCGTTCCGATTTCAGTTCCAGAGCGATTCGCCCAATGAGTCCTTGATATTTAGTCATTTTCAGCCAATTTTCTGGATTTTTGAAAAATTCACTTTTTTGTGAAAATATCCACTAAATGAGGGAATAATATGTGTGCCGGTACCCCAGGACAGTTCCAAATGTGTGTGGGTAAAATATATATCCCACGGGGGTAAAATTGAAAAAAATTGAAAAAAATTATTTTTTGGACTTAGCCATTTTTCCGGCGTTTATCAGACTTTCAGATAGGGCAAATGTCAGTGAGCGTTCCGATTTCAGTTCCAGAGCGATTAGCCCAATGAGTCCTTGATATTTAGTCATTTTCAGCCAATTTTCAGGATTTTTGAAAAATTCACTTTTTTGTGAAAATATCCACAAAATGAGGGAATAATATGTGTGAGGGTACCCCAGGAGAGTTCCAAATGTGTGTGGGTAAAATATATATCCTACGGGGGTAAAATTGAAAAAAGTTGAAAAAAAAATTTTTGGGACTTAGTCATTTTTCCGGCGTTTATCAGACTTTCAGATAGGGCAAATGTCAGTGAGCGTTCTGATTTCAGTTCCAGAGCGATTAGCCCAATGAGTCCTTGATATTTAGTCATTTTCAGCCAATTTTCTGGATTTTTGAAAAATTCACTTTTTTGTGAAAATATCCACTAAATGAGGGAATAATATGTGTGAGGTTAGCCCAGGAGAGTTCCAAATGTGTGTGGGTAGAATTTATATCCCACGGGGGTAAAATTGAAAAAAGTTGAAAAAAATTTTTTTTTTGGACTTAGTCATTTTTCCGGCGTTTATCAGACTTTCAGATAGGGCAAATGTCAGTGAGCGTTCTGATTTCAGTTCCAGAGCGATTAGCCCAATGAGTCCTTGATATTTAGTCATTTTCAGCCAATTTTCAGGATTTTTGAAAAATTCACTTTTTTGTGAAAATATCCACTAAATGAGGGAATAATATGTGTGAGGGTACCCCAGGAGAGTTCCAAATGTGTGTGGGTAAAATATATATCCCACGGGGGTAAAATTGAAAAAAGTTTAAAAAATTTTTTTTTTTGGACTTAGTCATTTTTCCGGCGTTTATCAGACTTTCAGATAGGGCAAATGTCAGTGAGCGTTCCGATTTCAGTTCCAGAGCGATTCGCCCAATGAGTCCTTGATATTTAGTCGTTTTCAGCCAATATTTTGGATTTTTGAAAATTTCACTTTTTTGTGAAAATATCCACTAAATGAGGGAATAATATGTGTGAGGTTAGCCCAGGAGAGTTCCAAATGTGTGTGGGTAGAATTTATATCCCACGGGGGTAAAATTGAAAAAAATTGAAAAAAATTATTTTTTTGGACTTAGCCATTTTTCCGGCGTTTATCAGACTTTCAGATAGGGCAAATGTCAGTGAGCATTCCGATTTCAGTTCCAGAGCGATTCGCCCAATGAGTCCTTGATATTTAGTCGTTTTCAGCCAATATTTTGGATTTTTGAAAATTTCACTTTTTTGTGAAAATATCCACTAAATGAGGGAATAATATGTGTGAGGTTAGCCCAGGAGAGTTCCAAATGTGTGTGGGTAGAATTTATATCCCACGGGGGTAAAATTGAAAAAAATTGAAAAAAATTATTTTTTTGGACTTAGCCATTTTTCCGGCGTTTATCAGACTTTCAGATAGGGCAAATGTCAGTGAGCATTCCGATTTCAGTTCCAGAGCGATTCGCCCAATGAGTCCTTGATATTTAGTCGTTTTCAGCCAATATTTTGGATTTTTGAAAATTTCACTTTTTTGTGAAAATATCCACTAAATGAGGGAATAATATGTGTGAGGTTAGCCCAGGAGAGTTCCAAATGTGTGTGGGTAGAATTTATATCCCACGGGGGTAAAATAGAAAAAAATTGAAAAAAATTATTTTTTGGACTTAGCCATTTTTCCGGCGTTTATCAGACTTTCAGATAGGGCAAATGTCAGTGAGCGTTCCGATTTCAGTTCCAGAGCGATTCGCCCAATGAGTCCTTGATATTTAGTCGTTTTCAGCCAATATTTTGGATTTTTGAAAATTTCACTTTTTTGTGAAAATATCCAATAAATGAGGGAATAATATGTGTGAGGTTAGCCCAGGAGAGTTCCAAATGTGTGTGGGTAGAATTTATATCCCACGGGGGTAAAATTGAAAAAAATTGAAAAAAATTATTTTTTGGACTTAGCCATTTTTCCGGCGTTTATCAGACTTTCAGATAGGGCAAATGTCAGTGAGCGTTCCGATTTCAGTTCCAGAGCGATTCGCCCAATGAGTCCTTGATATTTAGTCGTTTTCAGCCAATATTTTGGATTTTTGAAAATTTCACTTTTTTGTGAAAATATCCACTAAAAGAGGGAATAATATGTGTGAGGGTACCCCAGGAGAGTTCCAAATGTGTGTGGGTAGAATATATATCCCACGGGGGTAAAATTGAAAAAAGTTGTAAAAAATTACTTTTTGGACTTAGTCATTTTTCCGGCGTTTATCAGACTTTCAGGTAGGGCAAATGTCAGTGAGCGTTCCGATTTCAGTTCCAGAGCGAATTGCCCAATGAGTCCTTGATATTTAGTCGTTTTCAGCCAATTTTCAGGATTTTTGAAAAATTCACTTTTTTTGTGAAAATATCCACTAAATGAGGGAATAATATGTGTGAGGGTACCCCAGGAGAGTTCCAAATGTGTGTGGGTAAAATATATATCCCACGGGGGTAAAATTGCAAAAAGTTGAAAAAAAACTTTTTTGGACTTAGTCATTTTTCCGGCGTTTATCAGACTTTCAGATAGGGCAAATGTCAGTGAGCGTTCCGATTTCAGTTCCAGAGCGAATTGCCCAATGAGTCCTTGATATTTAGTCGTTTTCAGCCAATTTTCTGGATTTTTGAAAAATTCACTTTTTTGTGAAAATATCCACAAAATGAGGGAATAATATGTGTGAGGGTACCCCAGGAGAGTTCCAAATGTGTGTGGGTAAAATATATATCCCACGGGGGTAAAATTGAAAAAAGTTGAAAAAAAAATTTTTGGGACTTAGTCATTTTTCCGGCGTTTATCAGACTTTCAGATAGGGCAAATGTCAGTGAGCGTTCTGATTTCAGTTCCAGAGCGATTTGCCCAATGAGTCCTTGATATTTAGTCGTTTTCAGCCAATATTTTGGATTTTTGAAAAATTCACTTTTTTGTGAAAATATCCACTAAATGAGGGAATAATATGTGTGAGGGTAGCCCAGGAGAGTTCCAAATGTGTGTGGGTAGAATATATATCCCACGGGGGTAAAATTGAAAAAAGTTAAAAAAAAATATTTTTTGGACTTAGCCATCTTTCCGGCGTTTATCAGACTTTCAGATAGGGCAAATGTCAGTGAGCGCTCCGATTTCAGTTCCAGAGCGATTCGCCCAATGAGTCCTTGATATTTAGTCGTTTTCAGCCAATATTTTGGATTTTTGAAAATTTCACTTTTTTGTGAAAATATCCACTAAAAGAGGGAATGATATGTGTGAGGGTACCCCAGGAGAGTTCCAAATGTGTGTGGGTAGAATATATATCCCACGGGGGTAAAATTGAAAAAAGTCGAAAAAAATTACTTTTTGGACTTAGTCATTTTTCCGGCGTTTATCAGACTTTCAGGTAGGGCAAATGTCAGTGAGCGTTCCGATTTCAGTTCCAGAGCGATTTGCCCAATGAGTCCTTGATATTTAGTCGTTTTCAGCCAATTTTCTGGATTTTTGAAAAATTCACTTTTTTGTGAAAATATCCACAAAATGAGGGAATAATATGTGTGAGGGTACCCCAGGAGAGTTCCAAATGTGTGTGGGTAAAATATATATCCTACGGGGGTAAAATTGAAAAAAGTTGAAAAAAAACTTTTTGGGACTTAGTCATTTTTCCGGCGTTTATCAGACTTTCAGATAGGGCAAATGTCAGTGAGCGTTCCGATTTCAGTTCCAGAGCGATTTACCCAATGAGTCCTTGATATTTAGTCGTTTTCAGCCAATTTTCTGGATTTTTGAAAAATTCACTTTTTTGTGAAAATATCCACTAAATGAGGGAATAATATGTGTGAGGGTAGCCCAGGAGAGTTCCAAATGTGTGTGGGTAGAATATATATCCCACGGGGGTAAAATTGAAAAAAGTTAAAAAAAAATATTTTTTGGACTTAGCCATCTTTCCGGCGTTTATCAGACTTTCAGATAGGGCAAATGTCAGTGAGCGCTCCGATTTCAGTTCCAGAGCGATTCGCCCAATGAGTCCTTGATATTTAGTCGTTTTCAGCCAATATTTTGGATTTTTGAAAATTTCACTTTTTTGTGAAAATATCCACTAAAAGAGGGAATGATATGTGTGAGGGTACCCCAGGAGAGTTCCAAATGTGTGTGGGTAGAATATATATCCCACGGGGGTAAAATTGAAAACAGTTGAAAAAAATTACTTTTTGGACTTAGTCATTTTTCCGGCGTTTATCAGACTTTCAGGTAGGGCAAATGTCAGTGAGCGTTCCGATTTCAGTTCCAGAGCGATTTGCCCAATGAGTCCTTGATATTTAGTCGTTTTCAGCCAATTTTCTGGATTTTTGAAAAATTCACTTTTTTGTGAAAATATCCACAAAATGAGGGAATAATATGTGTGAGGGTACCCCAGGAGAGTTCCAAATGTGTGTGGGTAAAATATATATCCTACGGGGGTAAAATTGAAAAAAGTTGAAAAAAAAATTTTTGGGACTTAGTCATTTTTCCGGCGTTTATCAGACTTTCAGATAGGGCAAATGTCAGTGAGCGTTCCGATTTCAGTTCCAGAGCGATTCGCCCAATGAGTCCTTGATATTTAGTCATTTTCAGCCAATTTTCTGGATTTTTGAAAAATTCACTTTTTTGTGAAAATATCCACTAAATGAGGGAATAATATGTGTGCCGGTACCCCAGGAGAGTTCCAAATGTGTGTGGGTAAAATATATATCCCACGGGGGTAAAATTGAAAAAAATTGAAAAAAATTATTTTTTGGACTTAGCCATTTTTCCGGCGTTTATCAGACTTTCAGATAGGGCAAATGTCAGTGAGCGTTCCGATTTCAGTTCCAGAGCGATTCGCCCAATGAGTCCTTGATATTTAATCGTTTTCAGCCAATATTTTGGATTTTTGAAAAATTCACTTTTTTGTGAAAATATCCACTAAATGAGGGAATAATATGTGTGAGGGTAGCCCAGGAGAGTTCCAAATGTGTGTGGGCAAAATATATATCCCACGGGGGTAAAATGGAAAAAAGTTGAAAAAAAATATTTTTTGGACTTAGCCATTTTTCCGGTGTTTATCAGACTTTCAGATAGGGCAAATGTCAGTGAGCGTTCCGATTTCAGTTCCAGAGCGATTCGCCCAATGAGTTTTTGATATTTAGTCATTTTCAGCCAATTTTCTGGATTTTTGAAAAAATTCACTTTTTTGTGAAAATATCCACAAAATGAGGGTATAATATGTGTGAGGGTACCCCAGGAGAGTTCCAAATGTGTGTGGGTAAAATATATATCCCACAGGGGTAAAATTGAAAAAAGTTGAAAAAAAATATTTTTTGGACTTAGTCATTTTTCCGGCGTTTATCAGACTTTCAGATAGGGCAAATGTCAGTGAGCATTCCGATTTCAGTTCCAGAGCGATTCGCCCAATGAGTTTTTGTATTTAGTCATTTTCAGCCAATTTTCTGGATTTTTGAAAAAATTCACTTTTTTGTGAAAATATCCACAAAATGAGGGTATAATATGTGTGAGGGTACCCCAGGAGAGTTCCAAATGTGTGTGGGTAAAATATATATCCCACAGGGGTAAAATTGAAAAAAGTTGAAAAAAAAATTTTTTTGGACTTAGTCATTTTTACGGCGTTTAGCAGACTTTCAGATAGGGCAAATGTCAGTGAGCGTTCCAATTTCAGTTCCAGAGCGATTCGACCAATGAGTCCTTGATATTTAGTCGTTTTCAGCCAATTTTCTGGATTTTTTAAAAATTCACTTTTTTGTGAAAATATCCACTAAATGAGGGAATAATATGTGTGAGGGTACCCCAGGAGAGTTCCAAATGTGTGTGGGTAAAATATATATCCCACGGGGTAAAATTGAAAAAAGTTGAAAAAAATTTTTTTTTTGGACGAAGTCATTTTTCCGGCGTTTATCAGACTTTCAGATATGGCAAATGTCAGTGAGCATTCCGATTTCAGTTCCAGAGCGATTCGCCCAATGAGTCCTTGATATTTAGTCGTTTTCAGCCAATTTTCTGGATTTTTGAAAAATTCATTTTTTTGTGAAAATATCCACTAAATGAGGGAATAATATGTGTGAGGGTACCCCAGGAGAGTTCCAAATGTGTGTGGGCAAAATATATATCCCACGGGGGTAAAATTGAAAAAAGTTGAAAAAAAATATTTTTTGGACTTAGCCATTTTTCCGGCGTTTATCAGACTTTCAGATAGGGCAAATGTCAGTGAGCGTTCCGATTTCAGTTCCAGAGCGATTCGCCCAATGAGTTTTTGATATTTAGTCATTTTCAGCCAATTTTCTGCATTTTTGAAAAAATTCACTTTTTTGTGAAAATATCCACAAAATGAGGGTATAATATGTGTGAGGGTACCCCAGGAGAGTTCCAAATGTGTGTAGGTAAAATATATATCCCACGGGGTAAAATTGAAAAAAGTAAAAAAAAAAATTTTTGGACTTAGTCATTTTTGCGGCGTTTATCAGACTTTCAGATAGGGCAAATGTCAGTGAGCGTTCCGATTTCAGTTCCAGAGCGATTTGCCCAATGAGTCCTTGATATTTAGTCGTTTTCAGCCAATTTTCTGAATTTTTGAAAAATTCACTTTTTTGTGAAAATATCCACTAAATGAGGGAATAATATGTGTGAGGGTACCCCAGGAGAGTTCCAAATGTGTGTGGGTAAAATATATATCCCACGGGGGTAAAATTGAAAAAAGTTGAAAAAAAAATTTTTTGAACTTAGTCATTTTTCCGGCGTTTATCAGACTTTCAGATAGGGCAAATGTCAGTGAGCGTTCCGATTTCAGTTCCAGAGCAATGCGCCCAATGAGTCCTTGATATTTAGTCGTTTTCAGCCAATTTTCTGGATTTTTGAAAAATTCACTTTTTTGTGAAAATATCCACAAAATGAGGGAATAATATGTGTGAGGGTACCCCAGGAGAGTTCCAAATGTGTGTGGGTAAAATATATATCCTACGGGGGTAAAATTGAAAAAAGTTGAAAAAAAACTTTTTGGGACTTAGTCATTTTTCCGGCGTTTATCAGACTTTCAGATAGGGCAAATGTCAGTGAGCGTTCCGATTTCAGTTCCAGAGCGATTTACCCAATGAGTCCTTGATATTTAGTCGTTTTCAGCCAATTTTCTGGATTTTTGAAAAATTCACTTTTTTGTGAAAATATCCACTAAATGAGGGAATAATATGTGTGAGGGTAGCCCAGGAGAGTTCCAAATGTGTGTGGGTAGAATATATATCCCACGGGGGTAAAATTGAAAAAAGTTAAAAAAAAATATTTTTTGGACTTAGCCATCTTTCCGGCGTTTATCAGACTTTCAGATAGGGCAAATGTCAGTGAGCGCTCCGATTTCAGTTCCAGAGCGATTCGCCCAATGAGTCCTTGATATTTAGTCGTTTTCAGCCAATATTTTGGATTTTTGAAAATTTCACTTTTTTGTGAAAATATCCACTAAAAGAGGGAATGATATGTGTGAGGGTACCCCAGGAGAGTTCCAAATGTGTGTGGGTAGAATATATATCCCACGGGGGTAAAATTGAAAAAAGTTGAAAAAAATTACTTTTTGGACTTAGTCATTTTTCCGGCGTTTATCAGACTTTCAGGTAGGGCAAATGTCAGTGAGCGTTCCGATTTCAGTTCCAGAGCGATTTGCCCAATGAGTCCTTGATATTTAGTCGTTTTCAGCCAATTTTCTGGATTTTTGAAAAATTCACTTTTTTGTGAAAATATCCACAAAATGAGGGAATAATATGTGTGAGGGTACCCCAGGAGAGTTCCAAATGTGTGTGGGTAAAATATATATCCTACGGGGGTAAAATTGAAAAAAGTTGAAAAAAAAATTTTTGGGACTTAGTCATTTTTCCGGCGTTTATCAGACTTTCAGATAGGGCAAATGTCAGTGAGCGTTCCGATTTCAGTTCCAGAGCGATTCGCCCAATGAGTCCTTGATATTTAGTCATTTTCAGCCAATTTTCTGGATTTTTGAAAAATTCACTTTTTTGTGAAAATATCCACTAAATGAGGGAATAATATGTGTGCCGGTACCCCAGGAGAGTTCCAAATGTGTGTGGGTAAAATATATATCCCACGGGGGTAAAATTGAAAAAAATTGAAAAAAATTATTTTTTGGACTTAGCCATTTTTCCGGCGTTTATCAGACTTTCAGATAGGGCAAATGTCAGTGAGCGTTCCGATTTCAGTTCCAGAGCGATTCGCCCAATGAGTCCTTGATATTTAATCGTTTTCAGCCAATATTTTGGATTTTTGAAAAATTCACTTTTTTGTGAAAATATCCACTAAATGAGGGAATAATATGTGTGAGGGTAGCCCAGGAGAGTTCCAAATGTGTGTGGGTAGAATTTATATCCCACGGGGGTAAAATTGAAAAAAGTTGAAAAAAATTATTTTTTGGACTTAGTCATTTTTCTGGCGTTTATCAGACTTTCAGATAGTGCAAATGTCAGTGAGCGTTCCGATTTCAGTTCCAGAGCGATTTGCCCAATGAGTCCTTGATATTTAGTCGTTTTCAGCCAATTTTCTGGATTTTTGAAAAATTCATTTTTTTGTGAAAATATCCACTAAATGAGGGAATAATATGTGTGAGGGTACCCCAGGAGAGTTCCAAATGTGTGTGGGCAAAATATATATCCCACGGGGGTAAAATGGAAAAAAGTTGAAAAAAAATATTTTTTGGACTTAGCCATTTTTCCGGTGTTTATCAGACTTTCAGATAGGGCAAATGTCAGTGAGCGTTCCGATTTCAGTTCCAGAGCGATTCGCCCAATGAGTTTTTGATATTTAGTCATTTTCAGCCAATTTTCTGGATTTTTGAAAAAATTCACTTTTTTGTGAAAATATCCACAAAATGAGGGTATAATATGTGTGAGGGTACCCCAGGAGAGTTCCAAATGTGTGTGGGTAAAATATATATCCCACAGGGGTAAAATTGAAAAAAGTTGAAAAAAAAATTTTTTTGGACTTAGTCATTTTTACGGCGTTTAGCAGACTTTCAGATAGGGCAAATGTCAGTGAGCGTTCCAATTTCAGTTCCAGAGCGATTCGACCAATGAGTCCTTGATATTTAGTCGTTTTCAGCCAATTTTCTGGATTTTTGAAAAATTCACTTTTTTGTGAAAATATCCACTAAATGAGGGAATAATATGTGTGAGGGTACCCCAGGAGAGTTCCAAATGTGTGTGGGTAAAATATATATCCCACGGGGTAAAATTGAAAAAAGTTGAAAAAAATTTTTTTTTTGGACGAAGTCATTTTTCCGGCGTTTATCAGACTTTCAGATATGGCAAATGTCAGTGAGCATTCCGATTTCAGTTCCAGAGCGATTCGCCCAATGAGTTTTTGATATTTAGTCATTTTCAGCCAATTTTCTGCATTTTTGAAAAAATTCACTTTTTTGTGAAAATATCCACAAAATGAGGGTATAATATGTGTGAGGGTACCCCAGGAGAGTTCCAAATGTGTGTAGGTAAAATATATATCCCACGGGGTAAAATTGAAAAAAGTAAAAAAAAAAATTTTTGGACTTAGTCATTTTTGCGGCGTTTATCAGACTTTCAGATAGGGCAAATGTCAGTGAGCGTTCCGATTTCAGTTCCAGAGCGATTTGCCCAATGAGTCCTTGATATTTAGTCGTTTTCAGCCAATTTTCTGAATTTTTGAAAAATTCACTTTTTTGTGAAAATATCCACTAAATGAGGGAATAATATGTGTGAGGGTACCCCAGGAGAGTTCCAAATGTGTGTGGGTAAAATATATATCCCACGGGGGTAAAATTGAAAAAAGTTGAAAAAAAATTTTTTTGAACTTAGTCATTTTTCCGGCGTTTATCAGACTTTCAGATAGGGCAAATGTCAGTGAGCGTTCCGATTTCAGTTCCAGAGCAATGCGCCCAATGAGTCCTTGATATTTAGTCGTTTTCAGCCAATTTTCTGGATTTTTGAAAAATTCACTTTTTTGTGAAAATATCCACAAAATGAGGGAATAATATGTGTGAGGGTACCCCAGGAGAGTTCCAAATGTGTGTGGGTAAAATATATATCCTACGGGGGTAAAATTGAAAAAAGTTGAAAAAAAACTTTTTGGGACTTAGTCATTTTTCCGGCGTTTATCAGACTTTCAGATAGGGCAAATGTCAGTGAGCGTTCCGATTTCAGTTCCAGAGCGATTTACCCAATGAGTCCTTGATATTTAGTCGTTTTCAGCCAATTTTCTGGATTTTTGAAAAATTCACTTTTTTGTGAAAATATCCACTAAATGAGGGAATAATATGTGTGAGGGTAGCCCAGGAGAGTTCCAAATGTGTGTGGGTAGAATATATATCCCACGGGGGTAAAATTGAAAAAAGTTAAAAAAAAATATTTTTTGGACTTAGCCATCTTTCCGGCGTTTATCAGACTTTCAGATAGGGCAAATGTCAGTGAGCGCTCCGATTTCAGTTCCAGAGCGATTCGCCCAATGAGTCCTTGATATTTAGTCGTTTTCAGCCAATATTTTGGATTTTTGAAAATTTCACTTTTTTGTGAAAATATCCACTAAAAGAGGGAATGATATGTGTGAGGGTACCCCAGGAGAGTTCCAAATGTGTGTGGGTAGAATATATATCCCACGGGGGTAAAATTGAAAAAAGTTGAAAAAAATTACTTTTTGGACTTAGTCATTTTTCCGGCGTTTATCAGACTTTCAGGTAGGGCAAATGTCAGTGAGCGTTCCGATTTCAGTTCCAGAGCGATTTGCCCAATGAGTCCTTGATATTTAGTCGTTTTCAGCCAATTTTCTGGATTTTTGAAAAATTCACTTTTTTGTGAAAATATCCACAAAATGAGGGAATAATATGTGTGAGGGTACCCCAGGAGAGTTCCAAATGTGTGTGGGTAAAATATATATCCTACGGGGGTAAAATTGAAAAAAGTTGAAAAAAAAATTTTTGGGACTTAGTCATTTTTCCGGCGTTTATCAGACTTTCAGATAGGGCAAATGTCAGTGAGCGTTCCGATTTCAGTTCCAGAGCGATTCGCCCAATGAGTCCTTGATATTTAGTCATTTTCAGCCAATTTTCTGGATTTTTGAAAAATTCACTTTTTTGTGAAAATATCCACTAAATGAGGGAATAATATGTGTGCCGGTACCCCAGGAGAGTTCCAAATGTGTGTGGGTAAAATATATATCCCACGGGGGTAAAATTGAAAAAAATTGAAAAAAATTATTTTTTGGACTTAGCCATTTTTCCGGCGTTTATCAGACTTTCAGATAGGGCAAATGTCAGTGAGCGTTCCGATTTCAGTTCCAGAGCGATTCGCCCAATGAGTCCTTGATATTTAATCGTTTTCAGCCAATATTTTGGATTTTTGAAAAATTCACTTTTTTGTGAAAATATCCACTAAATGAGGGAATAATATGTGTGAGGGTAGCCCAGGAGAGTTCCAAATGTGTGTGGGTAGAATTTATATCCCACGGGGGTAAAATTGAAAAAAGTTGAAAAAAATTATTTTTTGGACTTAGTCATTTTTCTGGCGTTTATCAGACTTTCAGATAGTGCAAATGTCAGTGAGCGTTCCGATTTCAGTTCCAGAGCGATTTGCCCAATGAGTCCTTGATATTTAGTCGTTTTCAGCCAATTTTCTGGATTTTTGAAAAATTCATTTTTTTGTGAAAATATCCACTAAATGAGGGAATAATATGTGTGAGGGTACCCCAGGAGAGTTCCAAATGTGTGTGGGCAAAATATATATCCCACGGGGGTAAAATGGAAAAAAGTTGAAAAAAAATATTTTTTGGACTTAGCCATTTTTCCGGTGTTTATCAGACTTTCAGATAGGGCAAATGTCAGTGAGCGTTCCGATTTCAGTTCCAGAGCGATTCGCCCAATGAGTTTTTGATATTTAGTCATTTTCAGCCAATTTTCTGGATTTTTGAAAAAATTCACTTTTTTGTGAAAATATCCACAAAATGAGGGTATAATATGTGTGAGGGTACCCCAGGAGAGTTCCAAATGTGTGTGGGTAAAATATATATCCCACAGGGGTAAAATTGAAAAAAGTTGAAAAAAAATATTTTTTGGACTTAGTCATTTTTCCGGCGTTTATCAGACTTTCAGATAGGGCAAATGTCAGTGAGCATTCCGATTTCAGTTCCAGAGCGATTCGCCCAATGAGTTTTTGTATTTAGTCATTTTCAGCCAATTTTCTGGATTTTTGAAAAAATTCACTTTTTTGTGAAAATATCCACAAAATGAGGGTATAATATGTGTGAGGGTACCCCAGGAGAGTTCCAAATGTGTGTGGGTAAAATATATATCCCACGGGGTAAAATTGAAAAAAGTTGAAAAAAATTTTTTTTTTGGACGAAGTCATTTTTCCGGCGTTTATCAGACTTTCAGATATGGCAAATGTCAGTGAGCATTCCGATTTCAGTTCCAGAGCGATTCGCCCAATGAGTCCTTGATATTTAGTCGTTTTCAGCCAATTTTCTGGATTTTTGAAAAATTCATTTTTTTGTGAAAATATCCACTAAATGAGGGAATAATATGTGTGAGGGTACCCCAGGAGAGTTCCAAATGTGTGTGGGCAAAATATATATCCCACGGGGGTAAAATTGAAAAAAGTTGAAAAAAAATATTTTTTGGACTTAGCCATTTTTCCGGCGTTTATCAGACTTTCAGATAGGGCAAATGTCAGTGAGCGTTCCGATTTCAGTTCCAGAGCGATTCGCCCAATGAGTTTTTGATATTTAGTCATTTTCAGCCAATTTTCTGCATTTTTGAAAAAATTCACTTTTTTGTGAAAATATCCACAAAATGAGGGTATAATATGTGTGAGGGTACCCCAGGAGAGTTCCAAATGTGTGTAGGTAAAATATATATCCCACGGGGTAAAATTGAAAAAAGTAAAAAAAAAAATTTTTGGACTTAGTCATTTTTGCGGCATTTATCAGACTTTCAGATAGGGCAAATGTCAGTGAGCGTTCCGATTTCAGTTCCAGAGCGATTTGCCCAATGAGTCCTTGATATTTAGTCGTTTTCAGCCAATTTTCTGAATTTTTGAAAAATTCACTTTTTTGTGAAAATATCCACTAAATGAGGGAATAATATGTGTGAGGGTACCCCAGGAGAGTTCCAAATGTGTGTGGGTAAAATATATATCCCACGGGGGTAAAATTGAAAAAAGTTGAAAAAAAAATTTTTTGAACTTAGTCATTTTTCCGGCGTTTATCAGACTTTCAGATAGGGCAAATGTCAGTGAGCGTTCCGATTTCAGTTCCAGAGCAATGCGCCCAATGAGGCCTTGATATTTAGTCGTTTTCAGCCAATATTTTGGATTTTTGAAAATTTCACTTTGTGAAAAAATCCACTAAATGAGGGAATAATATGTGTGAGGGTACCCCAGGAGTGTTCCAAATGTGTGTGGGTAGAATATATATCCCACGGGGGTAAAATTGAAAAAAGTTGAAAAAAATTACTTTTTGGACTTAGTCATTTTTCCGGCGTTTATCAGACTTTCAGGTAGGGCAAATGTCAGTGAGCGTTCCGATTTCAGTTCCAGAGCGATTCGCCCAATGAGTCCTTGATATTTAGTCGTTTTCAGCCAATTTTCGGGATTTTTGAAAAATTCACTTTTTTGTGAAAATATCCACTAAATGAGGGAATAATATGTGTGAGGGTACCCCAGGAGAGTTCCAAATGTGTGTAGGTAAAATATATATCCCACGGGGTAAAATTGAAAAAAGTAAAAAAAAAAATTTTTTGGACTTAGTCATTTTTGCGGCGTTTATCAGACTTTCAGATAGGGCAAATGTCAGTGAGCGTTCCGATTTCAGTTCCAGAGCGATTTGCCCAATGAGTCCTTGATATTTAGTCGTTTTCAGCCAATTTTCTGAATTTTTGAAAAATTCACTTTTTTTGTGAAAATATCCACTAAATGAGGGAATAATATGTGTGAGGGTACCCCAGGAGAGTTCCAAATGTGTGTGGGTAAAATATATATCCCACGGGGGTAAAATTGAAAAAAGTTGAAAAAAAAATTTTTTGAACTTAGTCATTTTTCCGGCGTTTATCAGACTTTCAGATAGGGCAAATGTCAGTGAGCGTTCCGATTTCAGTTCCAGAGCAATGCGCCCAATGAGGCCTTGATATTTAGTCGTTTTCAGCCAATATTTTGGATTTTTGAAAATTTCACTTTGTGAAAAAATCCACTAAATGAGGGAATAATATGTGTGAGGGTACCCCAGGAGTGTTCCAAATGTGTGTGGGTAGAATATATATCCCACGGGGGTAAAATTGAAAAAAGTTGAAAAAAATTACTTTTTGGACTTAGTCATTTTTCCGGCGTTTATCAGACTTTCAGGTAGGGCAAATGTCAGTGAGCGTTCCGATTTCAGTTCCAGAGCGATTTGCCCAATGAGTCCTTGATATTTAGTCGTTTTCAGCCAATTTTCTGAATTTTTGAAAAATTCACTTTTTTGTGAAAATATCCACTAAATGAGGGAATAATATGTGTGAGGGTACCCCAGGAGAGTTCCAAATGTGTGTGGGTAAAATATATATCCCACGGGGGTAAAATTGAAAAAAGTTGAAAAAAAAATTTTTTGGACTTAGTCATTTTTCCGGCGTTTATCAGACTTTCAGATAGGGCAAATGTCAGTGAGCGTTCCGATTTCAGTTCCAGAGCGATTCGCCCAATAAGTCCTTGATATTTAGTCATTTTCAGCCAATTTTCTGGATTTTTGAAAAATTCACTTTTTTGTGAAAATATCCACTAAATGAGGGAATAATATGTGTGAGGGTACCCCAGGAGAGTTCCAAATGTGTGTGGGTAAAATATATATCCCACGGGGGTAAAATTGATAAAAGTTGAAAAAAATTATTTTTTGGACTTAGCCATCTTTCCGGCATTTATCAGACTTTCAGATAGGGCAAATGTCAGTGAGCGCTCCGATTTCAGTTCCAGAGCGATTCGCCCAATGAGTCCTTGATATTTAGTCGTTTTCAGCCAATATTTTGGATTTTTGAAAATTTCACTTTTTTGTGAAAATATCCACTAAAAGAGGGAATAATATGTGTGAGGGTACCCCAGGAGAGTTCCAAATGTGTGTGGGTAGAATATATATCCCACGGGGGTAAAATTGAAAAAAGTTGAAAAAAATTACTTTTTGGACTTAGCCATCTTTCCGGCGTTTATCAGACTTTCAGGTAGGGCAAATGTCAGTGAGCGTTCCGATTTCAGTTCCAGAGCGATTTGCCCAATGAGTCCTTGATATTTAGTTGTTTTCAGCCAATTTTCTGGATTTTTGAAAAATTCACTTTTTTGTGAAAATATCCACTAAATGAGGGAATAATATGTGTGAGGGTACCCCAGGAGAGTTCCAAATGTGTGTGCGTAAAATATATATCCCACGGGGGTAAAATTGAAAAAAGTTGAAAAAAAAATTTTTTGGACTTAGTAATTTTTCCGGCGTTTATCAGACTTTCAGATAGGGCAAATGTCAGTGAGCGTTCCGATTTCAGTTCCAGAGCGATTCGCCCAATGAGTCCTTGATATTTAGTCATTTTCAGCCAATTTTCTGGATTTTTGAAAAATTCACTTTTTTGTGAAAATATCCACTAAATGAGGGAATAATATGTGTGAGGGTACCCCAGGAGAGTTCCAAATGTGTGTGGGTAAAATATATATCCCACGGGGGTAAAATTGCAAAAAGTTGAAAAAAAACTTTTTTGGACTTAGTCATTTTTCCGGCGTTTATCAGACTTTCAGATAGGGCAAATGTCAGTGAGCGTTCCGATTTCAGTTCCAGAGCGAATTGCCCAATGAGTCCTTGATATTTAGTCGTTTTCAGCCAATTTTCTGGATTTTTGAAAAATTCACTTTTTTGTGAAAATATCCACAAAATGAGGGAATAATATGTGTGAGGGTACCCCAGGAGAGTTCCAAATGTGTGTGGGTAAAATATATATCCCACGGGGGTAAAATTGAAAAAAGTTGAAAAAAAAATTTTTGGGACTTAGTCATTTTTCCGGCGTTTATCAGACTTTCAGATAGGGCAAATGTCAGTGAGCGTTCTGATTTCAGTTCCAGAGCGATTCGCCCAATGAGTCCTTGATATTTAGTCGTTTTCAGCCAATATTTTGGATTTTTGAAAAATTCACTTTTTTGTGAAAATATCCACTAAATGAGGGAATAATATGTGTGAGGGTAGCCCAGGAGAGTTCCAAATGTGTGTGGGTAGAATATATATCCCACGGGGGTAAAATTGAAAAAAGTTAAAAAAAAATATTTTTTGGACTTAGCCATCTTTCCGGCGTTTATCAGACTTTCAGATAGGGCAAATGTCAGTGAGCGCTCCGATTTCAGTTCCAGAGCGATTCGCCCAATGAGTCCTTGATATTTAGTCGTTTTCAGCCAATATTTTGGATTTTTGAAAATTTCACTTTTTTGTGAAAATATCCACTAAAAGAGGGAATGATATGTGTGAGGGTACCCCAGGAGAGTTCCAAATGTGTGTGGGTAGAATATATATCCCACGGGGGTAAAATTGAAAAAAGTTGAAAAAAATTACTTTTTGGACTTAGTCATTTTTCCGGCGTTTATCAGACTTTCAGGTAGGGCAAATGTCAGTGAGCGTTCCGATTTCAGTTCCAGAGCGATTTGCCCAATGAGTCCTAGATATTTAGTCGTTTTCAGCCAATTTTCTGGATTTTTGAAAAATTCACTTTTTTGTGAAAATATCCACAAAATGAGGGAATAATATGTGTGAGGGTACCCCAGGAGAGTTCCAAATGTGTGTGGGTAAAATATATATCCTACGGGGGTAAAATTGAAAAAAGTTGAAAAAAAATTTTTTGGGACTTAGTCATTTTTCCGGCGTTTATCAGACTTTCAGATAGGGCAAATGTCAGTGAGCGTTCCGATTTCAGTTCCAGAGCGATTCGCCCAATGAGTCCTTGATATTTAGTCATTTTCAGCCAATTTTCTGGATTTTTGAAAAATTCACTTTTTTGTGAAAATATCCACTAAATGAGGGAATAATATGTGTGCCGGTACCCCAGGAGAGTTCCAAATGTGTGTGGGTAAAATATATATCCCACGGGGGTAAAATTGAAAAAAGTTGAGAATTTTTTTTTTAGACTTAGTCATTTTTCCGGTGTTTCAGACTTTCAGATAGGGCAAATGTCAGTGAGCGTTCCGATTTCAGTTCCAGAGCGATTCGCCCAATGAGTCCTTGATATTTAGTCGTTTTCAGCCAATTTTCTGGATTTTTGAAAAATTCACTTTTTTGTGAAAATATCCACTAAATGAGGGAATAATATGTGTGAGGGTACCCCAGGAGAGTTCCAAATGTGTGTGGGTAAAATATATATCCCACGGGAGTAAAATTGAAAAAAGTTGAAAAAAAATTTTTTTAGACTTAGTCATTTTTCCGGCGTTTATCAGACTTTCAGATAGGGCAAATGTCAGTGAGCATTCTGATTTCAGTTCCAGAGCGCTTCGCCCAATGAGTCCTTGATATTTACTCGTTTTCAGCCAATTTTCTGGATTTTTGAAAAATTCACTTTTTTGTGAAAATATCCACTAAATGAGGGAATAATATGTGTGAAGGTACCCCAGGAGAGTTCCAAATGTGTGTGGGTAAAATATATATCCCACGGGGGTAAAATTGAAAAAAGTTGAAAAAAAATTTTTTTTTGGACGAAGTCATTTTTCCGGCGTTTATCAGACTTTCAGATAAGGCAAATGTCAGTGAGCGTTCCGATTTCAGTTCCAGAGCGATTCGCCCAATGAGTTCTTGATATTTAGTCATTTTCAGCCAATTTTCTGGATTTTTGAAAAATTCACTTTTTTGTGAAAATATCCACTAAATGAGGGAATAATATGTGTGAGGGTACCCCAGGAGAGTTCCAAATGTGTGTTGGTAGAATATATATCCCACGGGGGTAAAATTGAAAAAAGTTGAAAAATTTTTTTTTGGACGAAGTCATTTTTCCGGCGATTATCAGACTTTCAGATATGGCAAATGTCAGTGAGCGTTCCGATTTCAGTTGCAGAGCGATTCGCCCAATGAGTCCTTGATATTTAGTCGTTTTCAGCCAATTTTCTGGATTTTTGAAAAATTCATTTTTTTGTGAAAATATCCACTAAATGAGGGAATAATATGTGTGAGGGTACCCCAGGAGAGTTCCAAATGTGTGTGGGCAAAATATATATCCCACGGGGGTAAAATTGAAAAAAGTTGAGAAAATTTTTTTTTTAGACTTAGTTATTTTTCCGGCGTTTCAGACTTTCAGATAGGGCAAATGTCAGTGAGCGTTCCGATTTCAGTTCCAGAGCGATTCGCCCAATGAGTCCTTGATATTTAGTCGTTTTCAGCCAATTTTCTGGATTTTTGAAAAATTCACTTTTTTGTGAAAATATCCACTAAATGAGGGAATAATATGTGTGAGGGTACCCCAGGAGAGTTCCAAATGTGTGTAGGTAAAATATATATCCCACGGGGTAAAATTGAAAAAAGTTAAAAAAAAAATTTTTTGGACTTAGTCATTTTTGCGGCGTTTATCAGACTTTCAGATAGGGCAAATGTCAGTGAGCGTTCCGATTTCAGTTGCAGAGCGATTCGCCCAATGAGTCCTTGATATTTAGTCGTTTTCAGCCAATTTTCTGGATTTTTGAAAAATTCATTTTTTTGTGAAAATATCCACTAAATGAGGGAATTATATGTGTGAGGGTACCCCAGGAGAGTTCCAAATGTGTGTGGGTAAAATATATATCCCACGGGGGTAAAATTGAAAAAAGTTGAAAAAAAAATTTTTTTGGACTTAGTAATTTTTACGGCGTTTAGCAGACTTTCAGATAGGGCAAATGTCAGTGAGCGTTCCGATTTCAGTTCCAGAGCGATTCGCCCAATGAGTCCTTGATATTTAGTCATTTTCAGCCAATTTTCTGGATTTTTGAAAAATTCACTTTTTTGTGAAAATATCCACTAAATGAGGGAATAATATGTGTGAGGGTACCCCAGGAGAGTTCCAAATGTGTGTGGGTAAAATATATATCCCACGGGGGTAAAATTGATAAAAGTTGAAAAAAATTATTTTTTGGACTTAGCCATCTTTCCGGCATTTATCAGACTTTCAGATAGGGCAAATGTCAGTGAGCGCTCCGATTTCAGTTCCAGAGCGATTCGCCCAATGAGTCCTTGATATTTAGTCGTTTTCAGCCAATATTTTGGATTTTTGAAAATTTCACTTTTTTGTGAAAATATCCACTAAAAGAGGGAATAATATGTGTGAGGGTACCCCAGGAGAGTTCCAAATGTGTGTGGGTAAAATATATATCCCACGGGGTAAAATTGAAAAAAGTTGAAAAAAATTTTTTTTTTAGACTTAGTCATTTTTCCGGTGTTTCAGACTTTCAGATAGGGCAAATGTCAGTGAGCGTTCCGATTTCAGTTCCAGAGCGATTCGCCCAATGAGTCCTTGATATTTAGTCGTTTTCAGCCAATTTTCTGGATTTTTGAAAAATTCACTTTTTTGTGAAAATATCCACTAAATGAGGGAATAATATGTGTGAGGGTACCCCAGGAGAGTTCCAAATGTGTGTGGGTAAAATATATATCCCACGGGAGTAAAATTGAAAAAAGTTGAAAAAAAATTTTTTTGGACATAGACATTTTTCCGGCGTTTATCAGACTTTCAGATAGGGCAAATGTCAGTGAGCATTCTGATTTCAGTTCCAGAGCGCTTCGCCCAATGAGTCCTTGATATTTACTCGTTTTCAGCCAATTTTCTGGATTTTTGAAAAATTCACTTTTTTGTGAAAATATACACTAAATGAGGGAATAATATGTGTGAAGGTACCCCAGGAGAGTTCCAAATGTGTGTGGGTAAAATATATATCCCACAGGGTAAAATTGAAAAAAGTTGAGAAAAATTTTTTTTTTGGACGAAGTCATTTTTCCGGCGTTTATCAGACTTTCAGATAGGGCAAATGTCAGCGAGCGTTCCGATTTCAGTTCCAGAGCGATTCGCCCAATGAGTTTTTGATATTTAGTCATTTTCAGCCAATTTTCTGGATTTTTGAAAAAATTCACTTTTTTGTGAAAATATCCACAAAATGAGGGTATAATATGTGTGAGGGTACCCCAGGAGAGTTCCAAATGTGTGTGGGTAAAATATATATCCCACAGGGGTAAAATTGAAAAAAGTTGAAAAAAAAATTTTTTTGGACTTAGTCATTTTTCCGGCATTTATCAGACTTTCAGATAGGGCAAATGTCAGTGAGCATTCCGATTTCAGTTCCAGAGCGATTCGCCCAATGAGTCCTTGATATTTAGTCGTTTTCAGCCAATTTTCTGGATTTTTGAAAAATTCACTTTTTTGTGAAAATATCCACTAAATGAGGGAATAATATTTGTGAGGGTACCCCAGGAGAGTTCCAAATGTGTGTGGGTAAAATATATATCCCACGGGGGTAAAATTGAAAAAAGTTGAAAAAAATTACTTTTTGGACTTAGTCATTTTTCCGGCGTTTATCAGACTTTCAGGTAGGGCAAATGTCAGTGAGCGTTCCGATTTCAGTTCCAGAGCGATTTGCCCAATGAGTCCTTGATATTTAGTCGTTTTCAGCCAATTTTCTGGATTTTTGAAAAATTCACTTTTTTGTGAAAATATCCACTAAATGAGGGAATAATATGTGTGAGGGTACCCCAGGAGAGTTCCAAATGTGTGTGGGTAAAATATATATCCCACGGGGGTAAAATTGAAAAAAGTTGAAAAAAAAATTTTTTGGACTTAGTCATTTTTCCGGCGTTTATCAGACTTTCAGATAGGGCAAATGTCAGTGAGCGTTCCGATTTCAGTTCCAGAGCGATTCGCCCAATGAGTCCTTGATATTTAGTCATTTTCAGCCAATTTTCTGGATTTTTGAAAAATTCACTTTTTTGTGAAAATATCCACTAAATGAGGGAATAATATGTGTGAGGGTACCCCAGGAGAGTTCCAAATGTGTGTGGGTAAAATATATATCCCACGGGGGTAAAATTGATAAAAGTTGAAAAAAATTATTTTTTGGACTTAGCCATCTTTCCGGCATTTATCAGACTTTCAGATAGGGCAAATGTCAGTGAGCGCTCCGATTTCAGTTCCAGAGCGATTCGCCCAATGAGTCCTTGATATTTAGTCGTTTTCAGCCAATATTTTGGATTTTTGAAAATTTCACTTTTTTGTGAAAATATCCACTAAAAGAGGGAATAATATGTGTGAGGGTACCCCAGGAGAGTTCCAAATGTGTGTGGGTAGATTTTTGAAAAATTCACTTTTTTGTGAAAATATCCACTAAATGAGGGAATAATATGTGTGAGGGTACCCCAGGAGAGTTCCAAATGTGTGTGGGTAAAATATATATCCCACGGGGGTAAAATTGAAAAAAGTTGAAAAAAATTACTTTTTGGACTTAATCATTTTTCCGGCGTTTATCAGACTTTCAGGTAGGGCAAATGTCAGTGAGCGTTCCGATTTCAGTTCCAGAGCGATTCGCCCAATGAGTCCTTGATATTTAGTTGTTTTCAGCCAATTTTCTGGATTTTTGAAAAATTCACTTTTTTGTGAAAATATCCACTAAATGAGGGAATAATATGTGTGAGGGTACACCAGGAGAGTTCCAAATGTGTGTGCGTAAAATATATATCCCACGGGGGTAAAATTGAAAAAAGTTGAAAAATTTTTTTTTTGGACTTAGTTATTTTTCCGGCGTTTATCAGACTTTCAGATACGGCAAATGTCAGTGAGCGTTCCGATTTGAGTTCCAGAGCGATTCGCCCAATGAGTCCTTGATATTTAGTCGTTTTCAGCCAATTTTCTGGATTTTTGAAAAATTCACTTTTTTGTGAAAATATCCACTAAATGAGGGAATAATATGTGTGAGGGTACCCCAGGAGTGTTCCAAATGTGTGTGGGTAAAATATATATCCCACGGGGGTAAAATTGAAAAAAGTTGAAAATTTTTTTTTTTGGACTTAGTCATTTTTCCGGCGTTTATCAGACTTTCAGATAGGGCAAATGTCTGTGAGCGTTCCGATTTCAGTTCCAGAGCGATTCGCCCAATGAGTCCTTGATATTTCGTCGTTTTCAGCCAATATTTTGGATTTTTAAAAATTTCACTTTTTTGTGAAAATATCCACTAAATGAGGGAATAATATGTGTGAGGGTACCCCAGGAGAGTTCCAAATGTGTGTGGTTAAAATATATATGCCACGGGGTAAAATTGAAAAAAGTTGAAAAAAATTATTTTTTGGACTAAGCAATTTTTCCGGCGTTTATCAGACTTTCAGATAGGGCAAATTTCAGTGAGCGTTCCGATTTCAGTTCCAGAGCGATGCGCCCAATGAGTCCTTGATATTTAGTCGTTTTCAGCCAATATTTTGGATTTTTGAAAATTTCACTTTTTTGTGAAAAAATCCACTAAATAAGGGAATAATATGTGTGAGGGTACCCCAGGAGTGTTCCAAATGTGTGTGGGTAGAATATATATCCCACGGGGGTAAAATTGAAAAAAGTTGAAAATTTTTTTTTTTGGACTTAGTCAATTTTCCGGCATTTATCAGACTTTCAGATAGGGCAAATGTCAGTGAGCGTTCCGATTTCAGTTCCAGAGCGATTCGCCCAATGAGTCCTTGATATTTAGTCGTTTTCAGCCAATTTTCTGGATTTTTGAAAAATTCACTTTTTTGTGAAAATATCCACTAAATGAGGGAATAATATGTGTGAGGGTACCCCAGTAGAGTTCCAAATGTGTGTGGGTAAAATATATATCCCACGGGGGTAAAATTGAAAAAAGTTGAAAAAAAAATTTTTTGGACTTAGTTATTTTTCCGGCATTTATCAGACTTTCAGATAGGGCAAATGTCAGTGAGCGTTCCGATTTGAGTTCCAGAGCGATTCGCCCAATGAGTCCTTGATATTTCGTCGTTTTCAGCCAATATTTTGGATTTTTAAAAATTTCACTTTTTTGTGAAAATATCCACTAAATGAGGGAATAATATGTGTGAGGGTACCCCAGGAGTGTTCCAAATGTGTGTGGGTAGAATATATATCCCACGGGGGTAAAATTTAAAAAAGTTGAAAAATTTTTTTCTTGGACTTAGTCATTTTTACGGCGTTTATCAGACTTTCAGATAGGGCAAATGTCAGTGAGCGTTCCGATTTGAGTTCCAGAGCGATTCGCCCAATGAGTCCTTGATATTTAGTCATTTTCAGCCAATTTTCTGGATTTTTGAAAAATTCACTTTTTGGTGAAAATATCCACTAAATGAGGGAATAATATGTGTGAGGGTACCCCAGGAGAGTTCCAAATGTGTGTGGGTAGAATATATATCCCACGGGGTAAAATTGAAAAAAGTTGAAAAAATTTATTTTTTTGGACTGTCATTTTTCCGGCGTTTATCAGACTTTCAGATAGGGCAAATGTCAGTGAGCGTTCCGATTTCAGTTCCAGACCGATTCGCCCAATGAGTCCTTGATATTTAGTCATTTTCAGCCAATTTTCTGGATTTTTGAAAAATTCACTTTTTTTGTGAAAATATCCAATAAATGAGGGAATAATATGTGTGAAGGTACCCCAGGAGAGTTCCAAATGTGTGTGGGTAAAATATATATCCCACGGGGGTAAAATTGAAAAAAGTTGAGAAATTATTTTTTTTGGACTTATTCATTTTTCCGGCGTTTATCAGACTTTCAGATAGGGAAAATGTCAGTGAGCGTTCCGATTTCAGTTCCAGAGCGATTCGCCCAATGAGTCCTTGATATTTAGTCATTTTCAGCCAATTTTCTGGATTTTTGAAAAATTCACTTTTTGGTGAAAATATCCACTAAATGAGGGAATAATATGTGTGAGTTTAGCCCAGGAGAGTTCCAAATGTGTGTGGGTAAAATATATATCCCACGGGGGAAAAAATTGAAAAAAGTTGAAAAAAATTATTTTTTGGACTTAGCCATTTTTCCGGCGTTTATCAGACTTTCAGATAGGGCAAATGTCAGTGAGCATTCCGATTTCAGTTCCAGAGCGATTCGCCCAATGAGTCCTTGATATTTAGTCGTTTTCAGCCAATATTTTGGATTTTTGAAAATTTCACTTTTTTGTGAAAATATCCACTAAATGAGGGAATAATATGTGTGAGGGTAGCCCAGGAGTGTTCCAAATGTGTGTGGGTAGAATATATATCCCACGGGGTAAAATTGAAAAAAGATGAAAAAAATTTTTTTTTTGGACTTAGTCATTTTTCCGGCGTTTATCAGACTTTCAGATAGGGCAAATGTCAGTGAGTGTTCCGATTTGAGTTCCAGAGCGATTCGCCCAATGAGTCCTTGATATTTAGTCGTTTTCAGCCAATTTTCTGGATTTTTGAAAATTCACTTTTTTGTGAAAATATCCACTAAATGATTGAATAATATGTGTGAGGGTACCCCAGGAGAGTTCCAAATGTGTGTGGGTAGAATATATATCCCACGGGGTAAAATTGAAAAAAGTTTAAAAAAATTTTTTTTTTTGGACTTATTCATGTTTCCGGCGTTTATCAGACTTTCAGATAGGGCAAATGTCAGTGAGCGTTCCGATATCAGTTCCAGAGTGATTCGCCCAATCAGTCCTTGA
Source organism: Phyllobates terribilis (assembly GCF_046119375.1). Classification (NCBI taxonomy): domain Eukaryota; kingdom Metazoa; phylum Chordata; class Amphibia; order Anura; family Dendrobatidae; genus Phyllobates; species Phyllobates terribilis. Next base: position 3,826,222 of record NW_027362832.1, read on the forward strand.
TATTTAGTCATTTTCAGCCAATTTTCTGGATTTTTGAAAATTTCACTTTTTTTTGTGAAAATATCCACTAAATGAGGGAATAATATGTGTGAGGGTAGCCAAGGAGAGTTCCAAATGTGTGTGGGTAGAATATATATCCCACTGGGGGTAAAATTGAAAAAAGTTGAAAAAATTTTTTTTTTGGACTTAGTCATTTTTCCGGCGTTTATCAGACTTTCAGATAGGGCAAATGTCAGTGAGCGTTCCGATTTCAGTTCCAGAGCGATTCGCCCAATGAGTCCTTGATATTTAGTCGTTTTCAGCCAATATTTTGGATTTTTGAAAATTTCACTTTTTTGTGAAAATATCCACTAAATGAGGTAATAATATGTGTGAGGGTACCCCAGGAGAGTTCCAAATGTGTGTGGGTAAAATATATATCCCACGGGGGTAAAATTGAAAAAAGTTAAAAAAAAAATTTTTTTGGACTTAGTCATTTTTCCGGCGTTTATCAGACTTTCAGATAGGGCAAATGTCAGTGAGTGTTCCGATTTGAGTTCCAGAGCGATTCGCCCAATGAGTCCTTGATATTTAGTCATTTTCAGCCAATTTTCTGGATTTTTGAAAAATTCACTTTTTTGTGAAAATATCCACTAAATGAGGGAACAATATGTGTGAGGGTACCCCAGGAGTGTTCCAAATGTGTGTGGGTAGAATATATATCCCACGGGGGTTAAATTGAAAAAAGTTGAAAAAAATTTTTTTTTTTGGACTTAGTCATTTTTCCGGTGTTTATCAGACTTTCAGATAGAGCAAATGTCAGTGAGCGTTCCGATTTCAGTTCCAGAGCGATTCGCCCATTGAGTCCTTGATATTTAGTCGTTTTCAGCCAATATTTTGGATTTTTGAAAATTTCACTTTTTTGTGAAAATATCCACTAAATGAGGGAATAATATGTGTGAGGGTACCCCAGGAGAGTTCCAAATGTGTGTGGGTAAAATATATATCCCACGGGGGTAAAATTGAAAAAAGTTGAAAAAAATTATTTTTTGGACTTAGTCATTTTTCCGGCGTTTATCAGACTTTCAGATAGGGCAAATGTCAGTGAGCGTTCCGATTTGAGTTCCAGAGCGATTCGCCCAATGAGTCCTTGATATTTAGACGTTTTCAGCCAATTTTCTGGATTTTTGAAAAATTCACTTTTTTGTGAAAATATCCACTAAATGAGGGAATAATATGTGTGAGGGTACCCCAGGAGAGTTCCAAATGTGTGTGGGTAGAATATATATCCCAAGGGGTAAAATTGAAAAAGGTTGAAAAAAATTTTTTTTTTGGACTTAGTCATTTTTCCGGCGTTTATCAGACTTTCAGATAGGGCAAATGTCAGTGAGCGTTCCGATATCAGTTCCAGAGCGATTCGCTGGATGATATTTAGTCATTTTCAGCCAATTTTCTGGATTTTTGAAAAATTCACTTTTTTGTGAAAATATCCACTAAATGAGGGAATAATATGTGTGAGGGTAGCCCAGGAGAGTTCCAAATGTGTGTGGGTAAAATATATATCCCACGGGGGTAAAATTGAAAAAAGTTGAAAAAAAAATTTTTTGGACTTAGCCATTTTTCTGCCGTTTATCAGACTTTCAGATAGGGCAAATGTCAGTGAGTGTTCCGATTTGAGTTCCAGAGCGATTCGCCCAATGAGTCCTTGATATTTAGTCGTTTTCAGCCAATTTTCTGGATTTTTGAAAAATTCACTTTTTTGTGAAAATATCCACTAAATGATTGAATAATATGTGTGAGGGTACCCCAGGAGAGTTCCAAATGTGTGTGGGTAAAATATATACCACGGGGGTAAAATTGAAAAAAGTTGAAAAAAATTATTTTTTGGACTTAGCCATTTTTCTGCCGTTTATCAGACTTTCAGATAGGGCAAATGTCAGTGAGTGTTCCGATTTGAGTTCCAGAGCGATTCGCCCAATGAGTCCTTGATATTTAGTCGTTTTCAGCCAATTTTCTGGATTTTTGAAAAATTCACTTTTTTGTGAAAATATCCACTAAATGATTGAATAATATGTGTGAGGGTACCCCAGGAGAGTTCCAAATGTGTGTGGGTAAAATATATACCACGGGGGTAAAATTGAAAAAAGTTGAAAAAAATTATTTTTTGGACTTAGCCATTTTTCTGCCGTTTATCAGACTTTCAGATAGGGCAAATGTCAGTGAGCGTTCCGATTTCAGTTCCAGAGCGATTCGCCCAATGAGTCCTTGATATTTAGTCGTTTTCTGCCAATATTTTGGATTTTTGAAAAATTCACTTTTTTGTGAAAATATCCACTAAATGAGGGAATAATATGTGTGAGGGTACCCCAGGAGAGTTCCAAATGTGTGTGGGTAAAATATATATTCCACGGGGGTAAAATTGAAAAAAGTTGAAAAATTATTTTTTTTGGACTTATTCATTTTTCCGGCGTTTATCAGATTTTCAGATAGGGCAAATGTCAGTGAGCGTTCCGATTTCAGTTCCAGAGCGATTCGCCCATTGAGTCCTTGTTATTTAGTCATTTTCAGCCAATTTTCTGGATTTTTGAAAAATTCACTTTTTTGTGAAAATATTCACTAAATGAGGGAATAATATGTGTGAGGGTACCCCAGGAGAGTTCCAAATGTGTGTGGGTAGAATATATATCCCAAGGGGTAAAATTGAAAAAAGTTGAAAAAAATTTTTTTTTTTGGACTTAGTCATTTTTCCGGCCTTTTATCAGACTTTCAGATAGGGCAAATGTCAGTGAGCGTTCCGATTTGAGTTCCAGAGCGATTCGCCCAATGAGTCCTTGTTATTTAGTCATTTTCAGCCAATTTTCTAGATTTTTGAAAAATTCACTTTTTTGTGAAAATATCCACTAAATGAGGGAATAATATGTGTGAGGGTACCCCAGGAGAGTTCCAAATGTGTGTGGGTAAAATATATATCCCACGGGGGTGAAATTGAAAAAAGTTGAAGAAAAAATTTTTTTGGACTTAGTCATTTTTCCGGCGTTTATCAGACTTTCAGATAGGGCAAATGTCAGTGAGCAATCCGATTTGAGCTCCAGAGCGATTCGCCCAATGAGTCCTTGATATTTAGTCGTTTTCAGTCAATTTTCTGGATTTTTGAAAAATTCACTTTTTTTAAAAAATATCCACTAAATGAGGGAATAATATGTGTGAGGGTACCCCAGGAGAGTTCCAAATGTGTGTGGGTAGAATATATATCCCACGGAGTAAAATTGAAAAAAGTTGAAAAAAATTTTTTTTTTTGGACTTAGTCATTTTTCCGGCGTTTATCAGACTTTCAGATAGGGCAAATGTCAGTGAGCATTCCGATTTCAGTTCCAGAGCGATTTGCCCAATGAGTCCTTGATATTTAGTCGTTTTCAGCCAATTTTCTAGATTTTTGAAAAATTCACTTTTTTGTGAAAATATCCACTAAATGAGGGAATAATATGTGTGAGGGTACCCCAGGAGAGTTCCAAATGTGTGTGGGTAAAATATATATCCCACGGGGGTAAAATTGAAAAAAGTTGAAAAAAAAAATTTTTTGGACTTAGTCATTTTTCCTGCGTTTATCAGACTTTCAGATAGGGCAAATGTCAGTGAGCGTTCCGATTTCAGTTCCAGAGCGATTCGCCCAATGAGTCCTTGATATTTAGTCGTTTTCTGCCAATATTTTGGATTTTTGAAAATGTCACTTTTTTGTGAAAATATCCACTAAATGAGGTAATAATATGTGTGAGGGTACCCCAGGAGAGTTCCAAATGTGTGTGGGTAAAATATATATCCCACGGGGGTAAAATTGAAAAAAGTTGAAAAAAATTATTTTTTGGACTTAGTCATTTTTCCGGCGTTTATCAGACTTTCAGATAGGGCAAATGTCAGTGAGTGTTCCGATTTGAGTTCCAGAGCGATTCGCCCAATGAGTCCTTGATATTTAGTCGTTTTCAGCCAATTTTCTGGATTTTTGAAAAATTCACTTTTTTGTGAAAATATCCACTAAATGAGGGAATAATATGTGTGAGGGTACCCCAGGAGAGTTCCAAATGTGTGTGGGTAAAATATATATTCCACGGGGGTAAAATTGAAAAAAGTTGAAAAATTTTTTTTTTTGGACTTATTCATTTTTCCGGCGTTTATCAGACTTTCAGATAGGGCAAATGTCAGTGAGCGTTCCGATTTCAGTTCCAGAGCGATTCGCCCATTGAGTCCTTGTTATTTAGTCATTTTCAGCCAATTTTCTGGATTTTTGAAAAATTCACTTTTTTGTGAAAATATCCACTAAATGAGGGAATAATATGTGTGAGGGTAGCCCAGGAGAGTTCCAAATGTGTGTGGGTAAAATATATATCCCACGGGGGTAAAATTGAAAAAAGTTGAAAAAAAATTTTTTTGGACTTAGTCATTTTTCCGGCGTTTATCAGACTTTCAGATAGGGCAAATGTCAGTGAGCGTTCCGATTTGAGCTCCGGAGCGATTCGCCCAATGAGTCCTTGATATTTAGTCGTTTTCAGTCAATTTTCTGGATTTTTGAAAAATTCACTTTTTTTTGAAAATATCCACTAAATGAGGGAATAATATGTGTGAGGGTACCCCAGGAGAGTTCCAAATGTGTGTGGGTAAAATATATATCCCACGGGGGTAAAATTGAAAAAAGTTGAAAAAAAAATTTTTTTGGACTTAGTCATTTTTCCTGCGTTTATCAGACTTTCAGATAGGGCAAATGTCAGTGAGCGTTCCGATATCAGTTCCAGAGCGATTCGCCCAATAAGTCCTTGATATTTAGTCATTTTCAGCCAATTTTCTGGATTTTTGAAAATTTCACTTTTTTGTGAAAATATCCACTAAATGAGGGAATAATATGTGTGAGGGTAGCCCAGGAGAGTTCCAAATGTGTGTGGGTAGAATATATATCCCACGGGGGTAAAATTGAAAAAAGTTGAAAAATTTTTTTTTTTGGACTTAGTCATTTTTCCGGCCTTTTATCAGACTTTCAGATAGGGCAAATGTCAGTGAGCGTTCCGATTTCAGTTCCAGAGCGATTCGCCCATTGAGTCCTTGTTATTTAGTCATTTTCAGCCAATTTTCTGGATTTTTGAAAAATTCACTTTTTTTTGAAAATATCCACTAAATGAGGGAATAATATGTGTGAGGGTACCCCAGGAGAGTTCCAAATGTGTGTGGGTAAAATATATATTCCACGGGGGTAAAATTGAAAAAAGTTGAAAAATTATTTTTTTTGGACTTATTCATTTTTCCGGCGTTTATCAGACTTTCAGATAGGGCAAATGTCAGTGAGCGTTCCGATTTCAGTTCCATAGCGATTCGCCCATTGAGTCCTTGTTATTTAGTCATTTTCAGCCAATTTTCTGTATTTTTGAAAAATTCACTTTTTTGTGAAAATATTCACTAAATGAGGGAATAATATGTGTGAGGGTACCCCAGGAGAGTTCCAAATGTGTGTGGGTAGAATATATATCCCAAGGGGTAAAATTGAAAAAAGTTTAAAAAAAATTTTTTTTTTGGACTTAGTCATTTTTCCGGCCCTTTATCAGACTTTCAGATAGGGCAAATGTCAGTGAGCGTTCCGATTTGAGTTCCAGAGCGATTCGCCCAATGAGTCCTTGATATTTAGTCATTTTCAGCCAATTTTCTGGATTTTTGAAAAATTCACTTTTTTGTGAAAATATCCACTAAATGAGGGAATAATATGTGTGAGGGTACCCCAGGAGAGTTCCAAATGTGTGTGGGTAAAATATATATTCCACGGGGCTAAAATTGAAAAAAGTTGAAAAATTTTTTTTTTTGGACTTATTCATTTTTCCGGCGTTTATCAGACTTTCAGATAGGGCAAATGTCAGTGAGCGTTCCGATTTCAGTTCCAGAGCGATTCGCCCGTTGAGTCCTTGTTATTTAGTCATTTTCAGCCAATTTTCTGGATTTTTGAAAAATTCACTTTTTTGTGAAAATATCCACTAAATGAGGGAATAATATGTGTGAGGGTACCCCAGGAGAGTTCCAAATGTGTGTGGGTAAAATATATATCCCACGGGGGTAAAATTGAAAAAAGTTGAAAAAAAATTTTTTTTTTGGACTTAGTCATTTTTCCGGCGTTTATCAGACTTTCAGATAGGGCAAATGTCAGTGAGCATTCCGATTTGAGCTCCAGAGCGATTCGCCCAATGAGTCCTTGATATTTAGTCGTTTTCAGTCAATTTTCTGGATTTTTGAAAAATTCACTTTTTTGTGAAAATATCCACTAAATGAGGGAATAATATGTGTGAGGGTACCCCAGGAGAGTTCCAAATGTGTGTGGGTAAAATATATATTCCACGGGGGTAAAATTGAAAAAAGTTGAAAAATTTTTTTTTTTGGACTTAGTCATTTTTCCGGCCTTTTATCAGACTTTCAGATAGGGCAAATGTCAGTGAGCGTTCCGATTTCAGTTCCAGAGCGATTCGCCCATTGAGTCCTTGTTATTTAGTCATTTTCAGCCAATTTTCTGGATTTTTGAAAAATTCACTTTTTTGTGAAAATATCCACTAAATGAGGGAATAATATGTGTGAGGGTACCCCAGGAGAGTTCCAAATGTGTGTGGGTAAAATATATATCCCACGGGGGTAAAATTGAAAAAAGTTGAAAAAAAAATTTTTTGGACTTAGTCATTTTTCCGGCGTTTATCAGACTTTCAGATAGGGCAAATGTCAGTGAGCGTTCCAATTTCAGTTCCAGAGCGATTCGCCCAATGAGTCCTTGATATTTAGTCATTTTCAGCCAATTTTCTGGATTTTTGAAAAATTCACTTTTTTGTGAAAATATCCACTAAATGAGGGAATAATATGTGTGAGGGTACCCCAGGAGAGTTCCAAATGTGTGTGGGTAAAATATATATTCCACGGGGGTAAAATTGAAAAAAGTTGAAAAAAAATTTTTTTGGACTTAGTCATTTTTCCGGCGTTTATCAGACTTTCAGATAGGGCAAATGTCAGTGAGCGTTCCGATTTGAGCTCCGGAGCGATTCGCCCAATGAGTCCTTGATATTTAGTCGTTTTCAGTCAATTTTCTGGATTTTTGAAAAATTCACTTTTTTTTGAAAATATCCACTAAATGAGGGAATAATATGTGTGAGGGTACCCCAGGAGAGTTCCAAATGTGTGTGGGTAAAATATATATCCCACGGGGGTAAAATTGAAAAAAGTTGAAAAAAAAATTTTTTTGGACTTAGTCATTTTTCCTGCGTTTATCAGACTTTCAGATAGGGCAAATGTCAGTGAGCGTTCCGATATCAGTTCCAGAGCGATTCGCCCAATAAGTCCTTGATATTTAGTCATTTTCAGCCAATTTTCTGGATTTTTGAAAATTTCACTTTTTTGTGAAAATATCCACTAAATGAGGGAATAATATGTGTGAGGGTAGCCCAGGAGAGTTCCAAATGTGTGTGGGTAGAATATATATCCCACGGGGGTAAAATTGAAAAAAGTTGAAAAATTTTTTTTTTTGGACTTAGTCATTTTTCCGGCCTTTTATCAGACTTTCAGATAGGGCAAATGTCAGTGAGCGTTCCGATTTCAGTTCCAGAGCGATTCGCCCATTGAGTCCTTGTTATTTAGTCATTTTCAGCCAATTTTCTGGATTTTTGAAAAATTCACTTTTTTGTGAAAATATTCACTAAATGAGGGAATAATATGTGTGAGGGTACCCCAGGAGAGTTCCAAATGTGTGTGGGTAGAATATATATCCCAAGGGGTAAAATTGAAAAAAGTTGAAAAAAAATTTTTTTTTTGGACTTAGTCATTTTTCCGGCCCTTTATCAGACTTTCAGATAGGGCAAATGTCAGTGAGCGTTCCGATTTGAGTTCCAGAGCGATTCGCCCAATGAGTCCTTGATATTTAGTCATTTTCAGCCAATTTTCTGGATTTTTGAAAAATTCACTTTTTTGTGAAAATATCCACTAAATGAGGGAATAATATGTGTGAGGGTACCCCAGGAGAGTTCCAAATGTGTGTGGGTAAAATATATATCCCACGGGGGTAAAATTGAAAAAAGTTGAAAAATTTTTTTTTTTGGACTTAGTCATTTTTCCGGCGTTTATCAGACTTTCAGACAGGGCAAATGTCAGTGAGCGTTCCGATTTGAGTTCCAGAGCGATTCGCCCAATGAGTCCTTGATATTTAGTCGTTTTCAGCCAATTTTCTGGATTTTTGAAAAATTCACTTTTTTGTGAAAATATCCACTAAATGAGGGAATAATATGTGTGAGGGTACCCCAGGAGAGTTCCAAATGTGTGTGGGTAAAATATATATTCCACGGGGGTAAAATTGAAAAAAGTTGAAACATTTTTTTTTTTGGACTTATTCATTTTTCCGGCGTTTATCAGACTTTCAGATAGGGCAAATGTCAGTGAGCGTTCCGATTTCAGTTCCAGAGCGATTCGCCCATTGAGTCCTTGTTATTTAGTCATTTTCAGCCAATTTTCTGGATTTTTGAAAAATTCACTTTTTTGTGAAAATATCCACTAAATGAGGGAATAATATGTGTGAGGGTACCCCAGGAGAGTTCCAAATGTGTGTGGGTAAAATATATATCCCACGGGGGTAAAATTGAAAAAAGTTGAAAAAAAATTTTTTTTGGACTTAGTCATTTTTCCGGCGTTTATCAGACTTTCAGATAGGGCAAATGTCAGTGAGCATTCCGATTTGAGCTCCAGAGCGATTCGCCCAATGAGTCCTTGATATTTAGACGTTTTCAGTCAATTTTCTGGATTTTTGAAAAATTCACTTTTTTGTGAAAATATCCACTAAATGAGGGAATAATATGTGTGAGGGTACCCCAGGAGAGTTCCAAATGTGTGTGGGTAAAATATATATTCCACGGGGGTAAAATTGAAAAAAGTTGAAAAATTTTTTTTTTTGGACTTAGTCATTTTTCCGGCCTTTTATCAGACTTTCAGATAGGGCAAATGTCAGTGAGCGTTCCAATTTCAGTTCCAGAGCGATTCGCCCATTGAGTCCTTGTTATTTAGTCATTTTCAGCCAATTTTCTGGTTATTTGAAAAATTCACTTTTTTGTGAAAATATCCACTAAATGAGGGAATAATATGTGTGAGGGTACCCCAGGAGAGTTCCAAATGTGTGTGGGTAAAATATATATCCCACGGGGGTAAAATTGAAAAAAGTTGAAAAAAAAATTTTTTTGGACTTAGTCATTTTTCCGGCGTTTATCAGACTTTCAGATAGGGCAAATGTCAGTGAGCATTCCGATTTGAGCTCCAGAGCATTTCGCCCAATGAGTCCTTGATATTTAGTCGTTTTCAGTCAATTTTCTGGATTTTTGAAAAATTCACTTTTTTTTGAAAATATCCACTAAATGAGGGAATAATATGTGTGAGGGTACCCCAGGAGAGTTCCAAATGTGTGTGGGTAAAATATATATCCCACGGGGGTAAAATTGAAAAAAGTTGAAAAAAAAATTTTTTGGACTTAGTCATTTTTCCGGCGTTTATCAGACTTTCAGACAGGGCAAATGTCAGTGAGCGTTCCGATTTGAGTTCCAGAGCGATACGCCCAATGAGTCCTTGATATTTAGTCGTTTTCAGCCAATTTTCTGGATTTTTGAAAAATTCACTTTTTTGTGAAAATATCCACTAATTGAGGGAATAATATGTGTGAGGGTACCCCAGGAGAGTTCCAAATGTGTGTGGGTAAAATATATATTCCACGGGGGTAAAATTGAAAAAAGTTGAAAAATTATTTTTTTTGGACTTATTCATTATTCCGGCATTTATCAGACTTTCAGATAGGGCAAATGTCAGTGAGCGTTCCGATTTCAGTTCCAGAGCGATTCGCCCATTGAGTCCTTGTTATTTAGTCGTTTTCAGCCAATTTTCTGGATTTTTGAAAAATTCACTTTTTTGTGAAAATATTCACTAAATGAGGGAATAATATGTGTGAGGGTACCCCAGGAGAGTTCCAAATGTGTGTGGGTAAAATATATATTCCACGGGGGTAAAATTGAAAAAAGTTGAAAAAAAAATTTTTTGGACTTAGTCATTTTTCCGGCGTTTATCAGACTTTCAGATAGGGCAAATGTCAGTGAGCATTCCGATTTGAGCTCCAGAGCGATTCGCCCAATGAGTCCTTGATATTTAGTCGTTTTCAGTCAATTTTCTGGATTTTTGAAAAATTCACTTTTTTTTGAAAATATCCACTAAATGAGGGAATAATATGTGTGAGGGTACCCCAGGAGAGTTCCAAATGTGTGTGGGTAAAATATATATCCCACGGGGGTAAAATTGAAAAAAGTTGAAAAAAAATTTTTTTTTTGGACTTAGTCATTTTTCCGGCGTTTATCAGACTTTCAGATAGGGCAAATGTCAGTGAGCATTCCGATTTGAGCTCCAGAGCGATTCGCCCAATGAGTCCTTGATATTTAGTCGTTTTCAGTCAATTTTCTGGATTTTTGAAAAATTCACTTTTTTGTGAAAATATCCACTAAATGAGGGAATAATATGTGTGAGGGTACCCCAGGAGAGTTCCAAATGTGTGTGCGTAAAATATATATTCCACGGGGGTAAAATTGAAAAAAGTTGAAAAATTTTTTTTTTTGGACTTAGTCATTTTTCCGGCCTTTTATCAGACTTTCAGATAGGGCAAATGTCAGTGAGCGTTCCGATTTCAGTTCCAGAGCGATTCGCCCATTGAGTCCTTGTTATTTAGTCATTTTCAGCCAATTTTCTGGATTTTTGAAAAATTCACTTTTTTGTGAAAATATCCACTAAATGAGGGAATAATATGTGTGAGGGTACCCCAGGAGAGTTCCAAATGTGTGTGGGTAAAATATATATCCCACGGGGGTAAAATTGAAAAAAGTTGAAAAAAAAATTTTTTGGACTTAGTCATTTTTCCGGCGTTTATCAGACTTTCAGATAGGGCAAATGTCAGTGAGCGTTCCAATTTCAGTTCCAGAGCGATTCGCCCAATGAGTCCTTGATATTTAGTCATTTTCAGCCAATTTTCTGGATTTTTGAAAAATTCACTTTTTTGTGAAAATATCCACTAAATGAGGGAATAATATGTGTGAGGGTACCCCAGGAGAGTTCCAAATGTGTGTGGGTAAAATATATATTCCACGGGGGTAAAATTGAAAAAAGTTGAAAAAAAATTTTTTTGGACTTAGTCATTTTTCCGGCGTTTATCAGACTTTCAGATAGGGCAAATGTCAGTGAGCGTTCCGATTTGAGCTCCGGAGCGATTCGCCCAATGAGTCCTTGATATTTAGTCGTTTTCAGTCAATTTTCTGGATTTTTGAAAAATTCACTTTTTTTTGAAAATATCCACTAAATGAGGGAATAATATGTGTGAGGGTACCCCAGGAGAGTTCCAAATGTGTGTGGGTAAAATATATATCCCACGGGGGTAAAATTGAAAAAAGTTGAAAAAAAAATTTTTTTGGACTTAGTCATTTTTCCTGCGTTTATCAGACTTTCAGATAGGGCAAATGTCAGTGAGCGTTCCGATATCAGTTCCAGAGCGATTCGCCCAATAAGTCCTTGATATTTAGTCATTTTCAGCCAATTTTCTGGATTTTTGAAAATTTCACTTTTTTGTGAAAATATCCACTAAATGAGGGAATAATATGTGTGAGGGTAGCCCAGGAGAGTTCCAAATGTGTGTGGGTAGAATATATATCCCACGGGGGTAAAATTGAAAAAAGTTGAAAAATTTTTTTTTTTGGACTTAGTCATTTTTCCGGCCTTTTATCAGACTTTCAGATAGGGCAAATGTCAGTGAGCGTTCCGATTTCAGTTCCAGAGCGATTCGCCCATTGAGTCCTTGTTATTTAGTCATTTTCAGCCAATTTTCTGGATTTTTGAAAAATTCACTTTTTTGTGAAAATATTCACTAAATGAGGGAATAATATGTGTGAGGGTACCCCAGGAGAGTTCCAAATGTGTGTGGGTAGAATATATATCCCAAGGGGTAAAATTGAAAAAAGTTGAAAAAAAATTTTTTTTTTGGACTTAGTCATTTTTCCGGCCCTTTATCAGACTTTCAGATAGGGCAAATGTCAGTGAGCGTTCCGATTTGAGTTCCAGAGCGATTCGCCCAATGAGTCCTTGATATTTAGTCATTTTCAGCCAATTTTCTGGATTTTTGAAAAATTCACTTTTTTGTGAAAATATCCACTAAATGAGGGAATAATATGTGTGAGGGTACCCCAGGAGAGTTCCAAATGTGTGTGGGTAAAATATATATCCCACGGGGGTAAAATTGAAAAAAGTTGAAAAATTTTTTTTTTGGGACTTAGTCATTTTTCCGGCGTTTATCAGACTTTCAGACAGGGCAAATGTCAGTGAGCGTTCCGATTTGAGTTCCAGAGCGATTCGCCCAATGAGTCCTTGATATTTAGTCGTTTTCAGCCAATTTTCTGGATTTTTGAAAAATTCACTTTTTTGTGAAAATATCCACTAAATGAGGGAATAATATGTGTGAGGGTACCCCAGGAGAGTTCCAAATGTGTGTGGGTAAAATATATATTCCACGGGGGTAAAATTGAAAAAAGTTGAAACATTTTTTTTTTTGGACTTATTCATTTTTCCGGCGTTTATCAGACTTTCAGATAGGGCAAATGTCAGTGAGCGTTCCGATTTCAGTTCCAGAGCGATTCGCCCATTGAGTCCTTGTTATTTAGTCATTTTCAGCCAATTTTCTGGATTTTTGAAAAATTCACTTTTTTGTGAAAATATCCACTAAATGAGGGAATAATATGTGTGAGGGTACCCCAGGAGAGTTCCAAATGTGTGTGGGTAAAATATATATCCCACGGGGGTAAAATTGAAAAAAGTTGAAAAAAAATTTTTTTTGGACTTAGTCATTTTTCCGGCGTTTATCAGACTTTCAGATAGGGCAAATGTCAGTGAGCATTCCGATTTGAGCTCCAGAGCGATTCGCCCAATGAGTCCTTGATATTTAGACGTTTTCAGTCAATTTTCTGGATTTTTGAAAAATTCACTTTTTTGTGAAAATATCCACTAAATGAGGGAATAATATGTGTGAGGGTACCCCAGGAGAGTTCCAAATGTGTGTGGGTAAAATATATATTCCACGGGGGTAAAATTGAAAAAAGTTGAAAAATTTTTTTTTTTGGACTTAGTCATTTTTCCGGCCTTTTATCAGACTTTCAGATAGGGCAAATGTCAGTGAGCGTTCCAATTTCAGTTCCAGAGCGATTCGCCCATTGAGTCCTTGTTATTTAGTCATTTTCAGCCAATTTTCTGGTTATTTGAAAAATTCACTTTTTTGTGAAAATATCCACTAAATGAGGGAATAATATGTGTGAGGGTACCCCAGGAGAGTTCCAAATGTGTGTGGGTAAAATATATATCCCACGGGGGTAAAATTGAAAAAAGTTGAAAAAAAAATTTTTTTGGACTTAGTCATTTTTCCGGCGTTTATCAGACTTTCAGATAGGGCAAATGTCAGTGAGCATTCCGATTTGAGCTCCAGAGCATTTCGCCCAATGAGTCCTTGATATTTAGTCGTTTTCAGTCAATTTTCTGGATTTTTGAAAAATTCACTTTTTTTTGAAAATATCCACTAAATGAGGGAATAATATGTGTGAGGGTACCCCAGGAGAGTTCCAAATGTGTGTGGGTAAAATATATATCCCACGGGGGTAAAATTGAAAAAAGTTGAAAAAAAAATTTTTTGGACTTAGTCATTTTTCCGGCGTTTATCAGACTTTCAGACAGGGCAAATGTCAGTGAGCGTTCCGATTTGAGTTCCAGAGCGATACGCCCAATGAGTCCTTGATATTTAGTCGTTTTCAGCCAATTTTCTGGATTTTTGAAAAATTCACTTTTTTGTGAAAATATCCACTAATTGAGGGAATAATATGTGTGAGGGTACCCCAGGAGAGTTCCAAATGTGTGTGGGTAAAATATATATTCCACGGGGGTAAAATTGAAAAAAGTTGAAAAATTATTTTTTTTGGACTTATTCATTATTCCGGCATTTATCAGACTTTCAGATAGGGCAAATGTCAGTGAGCGTTCCGATTTCAGTTCCAGAGCGATTCGCCCATTGAGTCCTTGTTATTTAGTCGTTTTCAGCCAATTTTCTGGATTTTTGAAAAATTCACTTTTTTGTGAAAATATTCACTAAATGAGGGAATAATATGTGTGAGGGTACCCCAGGAGAGTTCCAAATGTGTGTGGGTAAAATATATATTCCACGGGGGTAAAATTGAAAAAAGTTGAAAAAAAAATTTTTTGGACTTAGTCATTTTTCCGGCGTTTATCAGACTTTCAGATAGGGCAAATGTCAGTGAGCATTCCGATTTGAGCTCCAGAGCGATTCGCCCAATGAGTCCTTGATATTTAGTCGTTTTCAGTCAATTTTCTGGATTTTTGAAAAATTCACTTTTTTTTGAAAATATCCACTAAATGAGGGAATAATATGTGTGAGGGTACCCCAGGAGAGTTCCAAATGTGTGTGGGTAAAATATATATCCCACGGGGGTAAAATTGAAAAAAGTTGAAAAAAAAATTTTTTGGACTTAGTCATTTTTCCGGCGTTTATCAGACTTTCAGACAGGTCAAATGTCAGTGAGCGTTCCGATTTGAGTTCCAGAGCGATACGCCCAATGAGTCCTTGATATTTAGTCGTTTTCAGCCAATTTTCTGGATTTTTGAAAAATTCACTTTTTTGTGAAAATATCCACTAATTGAGGGAATAATATGTGTGAGGGTACCCCAGGAGAGTTCCAAATGTGTGTGGGTAAAATATATATTCCACGGGGGTAAAATTGAAAAAAGTTGAAAAATTATTTTTTTTGGACTTATTCATTTTTCCGGCGTTTATCAGACTTTCAGATAGGGCAAATGTCAGTGAGCGTTCCGATTTCAGTTCCAGAGCGATTCGCCCATTGAGTCCTTGTTATTTAGTCATTTTCAGCCAATTTTCTGGATTTTTGAAAAATTCACTTTTTTGTGAAAATATTCACTAAATGAGGGAATAATATGTGTGAGGGTACCCCAGGAGAGTTCCAAATGTGTGTGGGTAGAATATATATCCCAAGGGGTAAAATTGAAAAAAGTTGAAAAAAAATTTTTTTTTTGGACTTAGTCATTTTTCCGGCCTTTTATCAGACTTTCAGATAGGGCAAATGTCAGTGAGCGTTCCGATTTGAGTTCCAGAGCGATTCGCCCAATGAGTCCTTGATATTTAGTCATTTTCAGCCAATTTTCTGGATTTTTGAAAAATTCACTTTTTTGTGAAAATATCCACTAAATGAGGGAATAATATGTGTGAGGGTACCCCAGGAGAGTTCCAAATGTGTGTGGGTAAAATATATATCCCACGGGGGTAAAATTGAAAAAAGTTGAAAAATTTTTTTTTTTGGACTTAGTCATTTTTCCGGCGTTTATCAGACTTTCAGATAGGGCAAATGTCAGTGAGCGTTCCGATTTGAGTTCCAGAGCGATTCGCCCAATGAGTCCTTGATATTTAGTCGTTTTCAGCCAATTTTCTGTATTTTTGAAAAATTCACTTTTTTGTGAAAATATCCACTAAATGAGGGAATAATATGTGTGAGGGTACCCCAGGAGAGTTCCAAATGTGTGTGGGTAAAATATATATTCCACGGGGGTAAAATTGAAAAAAGTTGAAAATTTTTTTTTTTTGGACTTATTCATTTTTCCGGCGTTTATCAGACTTTCAGATAGGGCAAATGTCAGTGAGCGTTCCGATTTCAGTTCCAGAGCGATTCGCCCATTGAGTCCTTGTTATTTAGTCATTTTCAGCCAATTTTCTGGATTTTTGAAAAATTCACTTTTTTGTGAAAATATCCACTAAATGAGGGAATAATATGTGTGAGGGTACCCCAGGAGAGTTCCAAATGTGTGTGGGTAAAATATATATCCCACGGGGGTAAAATTGAAAAAAGTTGAAAAAAAAATTTTTTGGACTTAGTCATTTTTCCGGCGTTTATCAGACTTTCAGACAGGTCAAATGTCAGTGAGCGTTCCGATTTGAGTTCCAGAGCGATACGCCCAATGAGTCCTTGATATTTAGTCGTTTTCAGCCAATTTTCTGGATTTTTGAAAAATTCACTTTTTTGTGAAAATATCCACTAATTGAGGGAATAATATGTGTGAGGGTACCCCAGGAGAGTTCCAAATGTGTGTGGGTAAAATATATATTCCACGGGGGTAAAATTGAAAAAAGTTGAAAAATTATTTTTTTTGGACTTATTCATTTTTCCGGCGTTTATCAGACTTTCAGATAGGGCAAATGTCAGTGAGCATTCCGATTTCAGTTCCAGAGCGATTCGCCCAATGAGTCCTTGATATTTAGTCATTTTCAGCCAATTTTCTGGATTTTTGAAAAATTCACTTTTTTGTGAAAATATCCACTAAATGAGGGAATAATATGTGTGAGGGTACCCTAGGAGAGTTCCAAATGTGTGTGGGTAGAATATATATCCCACGGGGGTAAAATTGAAAAAAGTTGAAAAAATTTTTTTTTTTTACTTAGTCATTTTTCCGGCGTTTATCAGACTTTCAGATAGGGCAAATGTCAGTGAGCATTCCGATTTCAGTTCCAGAGCGATTCGCCCAATGAGTCTGTGATATTTAGTCATTTTCAGCCAATTTTCTGGATTTTTGAAAAATTCACTTTTTTGTGAAAATATCCACTAAATGAGGGAATAATATGTGTGAGGGTAGCCCAGGAGAGTTCCAAATGTGTGTGGGTAGAATATATATCCCACGGGGGTAAAATTGAAAAAAGTTGAAAAATTTTTTTTTTTGGACTTAGTCATTTTTCCGGCGTTTATCAGACTTTCAGATAGGGCAAATGTCAGTGAGCGTTCCGATTTCAGTTCCAGAGCGATTCGCCCAATGAGTCCTTGATATTTAGTCATTTTCAGCCAATTTTCTGGATTTTTGAAAAATTCACTTTTTTTGTGAAAATATCCACTAAATGAGGGAATAATATGTGTGAGGGTACCCCAGGAGAGTTCCAAATGTGTGTGGGTAGAATATATATCCCACGGGGGTAAAATTGAAAAAAGTTGAAAAAAATTTTTTTTTTTTTACTTAGTCATTTTTCCGGCGTTTATCAGACTTTCAGATAGGGCAAATGTCAGTGAACATTCCGATATCAGTTCCAGAGCGATTCGCCCAATGAGTCCTTGATATTTAGTCGTTTTCAGCCAATATTTTGGATTTTTGAAAATTTCACTTTTTTGTGAAAATATCCACTAAATGAGGGAATAATATGTGTGAGGGTACCCCAGGAGAGTTCCAAATGTGTGTGGGTAGAATATATATCCAACGGGGGTAAAATTGAAAAAAGTTGAAAAAAATTTTTTTTTGGACTTAGTAATTTTTCCGGCGTTTATCAGACTTTCAGATAGGGCAAATGTCAGTGAGCGTTCCGATCTCAGTTCCAGAGCGATTCGCCCAATGAGTCTTGATATTTAGTCGTTTTCAGCCAATATTTTGGATTTTTGAAAATTTCACTTTTTTGTGAAAATATCCACTAAATGAGGGAATAATATGTGTGAGGGTACCCCAGGAGTGTTCCAAATGTGTGTGGGTAGAATATATATCCCACGGGGGTAAAATTTAAAAAAGTTGAAAAATTTTTTTTTTTGGACTTAGTCATTTTTCCGGCATTTATCAGACTTTCAGATAGGGCAAATGTCAGTGAGCGTTCCGATTTCAGTTCCAGAGCGATTCGCCCAATGAGTCCTTGATATTTAGTCATTTTCAGCCAATTTTCTGGATTTTTGAAAAATTAACTTTTTTGTGAAAATATCCACTAAATGAGGGAATAATATGTGTGAAGGTAGCCCAGCAGAGTTCCAAATGTGTGTGGGTAGAATATATATCCCACGGGGGTAAAATTGAAAAAAGTTGAAAAAAATTTTTTTTTTTACTTAGTCATTTTTCCGGCGTTTATCAGACTTTCAGATAGGGCAAATGTCAGTGAGCATTCCGATTTCAGTTCCAGAGCGATTCGCCCAATGAGTCTTGATATTTAGTCGTTTTCAGCCAATATTTTGGATTTTTGAAAATTTTTCTTTTTTGTGAAAATATCCACTAAATGAGGGAATAATATGTGTGAGGGTAGCCCAGGAGAGATCCAAATGTGTGTGGGTAGAATATATATCCCACGGGGGTAAAATTGAAAAAAGTTGAAAAATATTTTTTTTTGGACTTAGTCATTTTTCCGGCGTTTATCAGACTTTCAGATATGGCAAATGTCAGTGAGCATTTCGATTTCAGTTCCAGAGCGATTCGCCCAATGAGTCCTTGATATTTAGTCATTTTCAGCCAATTTTCTGGATTTTTGAAAAATTCACTTTTTTGTGAAAATATCCACTAAATGAGGGAATAATATGTGTGAGGGTACCCCAGGAGAGTTCCAAATGTGTGTGGGTAGAATATATATCCCACGGGGGTAAAATTGAAAAAAGTTGAAAAAAAATTATTTTTTTTTTTACTTAGTCATTTTTCCGGCGTTTATCAGACTTTCAGATAGGGCAAATGTCAGTGAGCGTTCAGATTTCAGTTACAGAGCGATTCGCCCAATGAGTCCTTGATATTAAGTCATTTTCAGCCAATTTTCTGGATTTTTGAAAAATTCACTTTTTTGTGAAAATATCCACTAAATGAGGGAATAATATGTGTGAGGGTACCACAGAAGAGTTCCAAATGTGTGTGGGTAGAATATATATCCCACGGGGGTAAAATTGAAAAAAGTTGAAAAAAATTTTTTTTTTGGACTTAGTCATTTTTCCGGCGTTTATCAGACTTTCAGATAGGGGAAATGTCAGTGAGCGTTCCGATTTCAGTTCCAGAGCGATTCGCCCAATGAGTCCTTGATATTTAGTCATTTTCAGCCAATTTTCTGGATTTTTGAAAAATTCACTTTTTTGTGAAAATATCCACTAAATGAGGGAATAATATGTGTGAGGGTACCCCAGGAGAGTTCCAAATGTGTGTGGGTAGAATATATATCCAACGGGGGTAAAATTGAGAAATGTTGAAAAAAATATTTTTTTTGGACTTAGTAATTTTTCCGGCATTTATCAGACTTTTAGATAGGGCAAATGTCAGTGAGCGTTCCGATTTCAGTTCCAGAGCGATTCGCCCAATGAGTCCTTGATATTTAGTCATTTTCAGCCAATTTTCTGGATTTTTGAAAATTTCACTTTTTTGTGAAAATATCCACTAAATGAGGGAATAATATGTGTGAGGGTACCCTAGGAGAGTTCCAAATGTGTGTGGGTAGAATATATATCCCACGGGGGTAAAATTGAAAAAAGTTGAAAAAATTTTTTTTTTTGGACTTAGTCATTTTTCCGGTGTTTATCAGACTTTCAGATAGGGCAAATGTCAGTGAGCGTTCCGATTTCAGTTCCAGAGCGATTCGCCCAATGAGTCTTGATATTTAGTTGTTTTCAGCCAATATTTTGGATTTTTGAAAATTTCACTTTTTTGTGAAAATATCCACTAAATGAGGGAATAATATGTGTGAGGGTACCCCAGGAGTGTTCCAAATATGTGTGGGTAGAATATATATCCCACGGGGGTAAAATTGAAAAAAGTTGAAAAAAATATATATTTTTTTTACTTAGTCATTTTTCCGGCGTTTATCAGACTTTCAGATAGGGCAAATGTCAGTGAGCGTTCCGATTTCAGTTCCAGAGTGATTCGCCCAATGAGTCCTTGATATTTAGTCATTTTCAGCCAATTTTCTTGATTTTTGAAAAATTCACTGTTTTGTGAAAATATCCACTAAATGAGGGAATAATATGTGTGAGGGTAGCCCAAGAGATTTCCAAATGTGTGTGGGTAGAATATATATCCCACGGGGGTAAAATTGAAAAAAGTTGAAAACATTTTTTTTTTGGACTTAGTCATTTTTCCGGCGTTTATCAGACTTTCAGATAGGGCAAATGTCAGTGAGCGTTGCGATTTCAGTTCCAGAGCGATTCGCCCAATGAGTCTTGATATTTAGTCGTTTTCAGCCAATATTTTGGATTTTTGAAAATTTTTCTTTTTTGTGAAAATATCCACTAAATGAGGGAATAATATGTGTGAGGGTACCCAGGAGAGTTCCAAATGTGTTTGGGTAGAATATATATCCCACGGGGTAAAACTGAAAAAAGTTGAAAAAAATTTTTTTTTTGGACTTCGTCATTTTTCCGGCGTTTATCAGAGTTTCAGATAGGGCAAATGTCAGTGAGCGTTCCGATTTCAGTTCCAGAGTGATTCGCCCAATGAGTCCTTGATATTTAGTCATTTTCAGCCAATTTTCTGGATTTTTGAAAAATTCACTGTTTTGTGAAAATATCCACTAAATGAGGGAATAATATGTGTGAGGGTACCACAGAAGAGTTCCAAATGTGTGTGGGTAGAATATATATCCCACGGGGGTAAAATTGAAAAAAGTTGAAAAATATTTTTTTTTGGACTTAGTCATTTTTCCGGCGTTTATCAGACTTTCAGATAGGGCAAATGTCAGTGAGCGTTCCGATTTCAGTTCCAGAGCGATTCGCCCAATGAGTCTTGATATTTAGTTGTTTTCAGCCAATATTTTGGATTTTTGAAAATTTCACTTTTTTGTGAAAATATCCACTAAATGAGGGAATAATATGTGTGAGGGTACCCCAGGAGTGTTCCAAATGTGTGTGGGTAGAATATATATCCCACGGGGGTAAAATTGAAAAAAGTTGAAAAAAATATATATTTTTTTTACTTAGTCATTTTTCCGGCGTTTATCAGACTTTCAGATAGGGCAAATGTCAGTGAGCGTTCCGATTTCAGTTCCAGAGCGATTCGCCCAATGAGTCCTTGATATTTAGTCATTTTCAGCCAATTTTCTGGATTTTTGAAAAATTCACTTTTTTGTGAAAATATCCACTAAATGAGGGAATAATATGTGTGAGGGTACCACAGAAGAGTTCCAAATGTGTGTGGGTAGAATATATATCCCACGGGGGTAAAATTGAAAAAAGTTGAAAAATATTTTTTTTTGGACTTAGTCATTTTTCCGGCGTTTATCAGACTTTCAGATAGGGCAAATGTCAGTGAGCGTTGCGATTTCAGTTCCAGAGCGATTCGCCCAATGAGTCTTGATATTTAGTCGTTTTCAGCCAATATTTTGGATTTTTGAAAATTTCACTTTTTTGTGAAAATATCCACTAAATGAGGGAATAATATGTGTGAGGGTACCCCAGGAGTGTTCCAAATGTGTGTGGGTAGAATATATATCCCACGGGGGTAAAATTGAAAAAAGTTGAAAAAAATATATATTTTTTTTACTTAGTCATTTTTCCGGCGTTTATCAGACTTTCAGATAGGGCAAATGTCAGTGAGCGTTCCGATTTCAGTTCCAGAGCGATTCGCCCAATGAGTCCTTGATATTTAGTCATTTTCAGCCAATTTTCTGGATTTTTGAAAAATTCACTTTTTTGTGAAAATATCCACTAAATGAGGGAATAATATGTGTGAGGGTACCACAGAAGAGTTCCAAATGTGTGTGGGTAGAATATATATCCCACGGGGGTAAAATTGAAAAAAGTTGAAAAATATTTTTTTTTGGACTTAGTCATTTTTCCGGCGTTTATCAGACTTTCAGATAGGGCAAATGTCAGTGAGCGTTCCGATTTCAGTTCCAGAGTGATTCGCCCAATGAGTCCTTGATATTTAGTCATTTTCAGCCAATTTTCTGGATTTTTGAAAAATTCACTGTTTTGTGAAAATATCCACTAAATGAGGGAATAATATGTGTGAGGGTAGCACAGGAGATTTCCAAATGTGTGTGGGTAGAATATATATCCCACGGGGGTAAAATTGAAAAAAGTTTAAAAAATTTTTTTTTTGGACTTAGTCATTTTTCCGGCGTTTATCAGACTTTCAGATAGGGCAAATGTCAGTGAGCGTTCCGATCTCAGTTCCAGAGCGATTCGCCCAATTAGTCCTTGATATTTAGTTGTTTTCAGCCAATATTTTGGATTTTTGAAAATTTCACTTTTTTGTGAAAATATCCACTAAATGAGGGAATAATATGTGTGAGGGTACCCCAGGAGTGTTCCAAATGTGTGTGGGTAGAATATATATCCCACGGGGGTAAAATTGAAAAAAGTTTAAAAATTTTTTTTTTTGGACTTAGTCATTTTTCCGGCGTTTATCAGACTTTCAGATAGGGCAAATGTCAGTGAGCGTTCCGATCTCAGTTCCAGAGCGATTCGCCCAATTAGTCCTTGATATTTAGTTGTTTTCAGCCAATATTTTGGATTTTTGAAAATTTCACTTTTTTGTGAAAATATCCACTAAATGAGGGAATAATATGTGTGAGGGTACCCCAGGAGTGTTCCAAATGTGTGTGGGTAGAATATATATCCCACGGGGGTAAAATTGAAAAAAGTTGAAAAATTTTTTTTTTGGGACTTAGTCATTTTTCCGGCGTTTATCAGACTTTCAGATAGGGCAAATGTCAGTGAGCGTTCCGATCTCAGTTCCAGAGCGATTCGCCCAATTAGTCCTTGATATTTAGTTGTTTTCAGCCAATATTTTGGATTTTTGAAAATTTCACTTTTTTGTGAAAATATCCACTAAATGAGGGAATAATATGTGTGAGGGTACCCCAGGAGTGTTCCAAATGTGTGTGGGTAGAATATATATCCCACGGGGGTAAAATTGAAAAAAGTTGAAAAATTTTTTTTTTTGGACTTAGTCATTTTTCCGGCGTTTATCAGACTTTCAGATAGGGCAAATGTCAGTGAGCGTTCCGATCTCAGTTCCAGAGTGATTCTCCCAATTAGTCCTTGATATTTAGTTGTTTTCAGCCAATATTTTGGATTTTTGAAAATTTCACTTTTTTGTGAAAATATCCACTAAATGAGGGAATAATATGTGTGAGGGTACCCCAGGAGTGTTCCAAATGTGTGTGGGTAGAATATATATCCCACGGGGGTAAAATTGAAAAAAGTTGAAAAAAATATATATTTTTTTTACTTAGTCATTTTTCCGGCGTTTATCAGACTTTCAGATAGGGCAAATGTCAGTGAGCGTTCCGATTTCAGTTCCAGAGCGATTCGCCCAATGAGTCTTGATATTTAGTCATTTTCAGCCAATATTTTGGATTTTTGAAAATTTTTCTTTTTTGTGAAAATATCCACTAAATGAGGGAATAATATGTGTGAGGGTACCACAGAAGAGTTCCAAATGTGTGTGGGTAGAATATATATCCCACGGGGGTAAAATTGAAAAAAGTTGAAAAATATTTTTTTTTGGACTTAGTCATTTTTCCGGCGTTTATCAGACTTTCAGATAGGGCAAATGTCAGTGAGCGTTCCGATTTCAGTTCCAGAGCGATTCGCCCAATGAGTCTTGATATTTAGTCGTTTTCAGCCAATATTTTGGATTTTTGAAAATTTTTCTTTTTTATGAAAATATCCACTAAATGAGGGAATAATATGTGTGAGGGTACCCCAGGAGAGTTCCAAATGTGTTTTGGTAGAATATATATCCCACGGGGTAAAACTGAAAAAAGTTGAAAAAAATTTTTTTTTTGGACTTAGTCATTTTTCCGGCGTTTATCAGACTTTCAGATAGGGCAAATGTCAGTGAGGGTTCTGATTTCAGTTCCAGAGCAATTCGCCCAATGAGTCCTTGATATTTAGTCATTTTCAGCCAATTTTCTGGATTTTTGAAAAATTCACTTTTTTGTGAAAATATCCACTAAATGAGGGAATAATATGTGTGAGGGTAGCCCAGGAGAGTTCCAAATGTGTGTGGGTAGAATATATATCCCACGGGGGTAAAATTGAAAAAAGTTGAAAAAATTTTTTTTTTGGACTTAGTCATTTTTCCGGCGTTTATCAGACTTTCAGATAGGGCAAATGTCAGTGAGCGTTCCGATCTCAGTTCCAGAGCGATTCGCCCAATGAGTCTTGATATTTAGTCGTTTTCAGCCAATATTTTGGATTTTTGAAAATTTCACTTTTTTGTGAAAATATCCACTAAATGAGGGAATAATATGTGTGAGGGTACCCCAGGAGAGTTCCAAATGTGTGTGGGAAGAATATATATCCCATGGGGGTAAAATTGAAAAAAGTTGAAAAAATTTTTTTTTTTTTTTACTTAGTCATTTTTCCGGCGTTTATCAGACTTTCAGATAGGGCAAATGTCAGTGAGCGTTCCGATTTCAGTTCCAGAGCGATTCGCCCAATGAGTCCTTGATATTTAGTCATTTTCAGCCAATTTTCTGGATTTTTGAAAAATTTACTTTTTTGTGAAAATATCCACTAAATGAGGGAATAATATGTGTGAGGGTACCACAGAAGAGTTCCAAATGTGTGTGGGTAGAATATATATCCCACGGGGGTAAAATTGAGAAAAGTTGAAAAAAATTTTTTTTTTTTTTACTTAGTCATTTTTCCGGCGTTTATCAGACTTTCAGATAGGGCAAATGTCAGTGAGCGTTCCGATTTCAGTTCCAGAGCGATTCGCCCAATGAGTCCTTGATATTTAGTCATTTTCAGCCAATTTTCTGGATTTTTGAAAAATTCACTTTTTTGTGAAAATATCCACTAAATGAGGGAATAATATGTTTGAGGGTAGCCCAGGAGAGTTCCAAATGTGTGTGGGTAGAATATATATCCCACGGGGGTAAAATTGAAAAAAGTTGAAAATTTTTTTTTTTTGGACTTAGTCATTTTTTGGCGTTTATCAGACTTTCAGATAGGGCAAATTTCAGTGAGCGTTCCGATTTCAGTTCCAGAGCGATTCGCCCAATGAGTCCTTGATATTTAGTCATTTTCAGCCAATTTTCTGGATTTTTGAAAAATTCACTTTTTTGTGAAAATATCCACTAAATGAGGGAATAATGTGTGTGAGGGTACCCCAGGAGAGTTCCAAATGTGTGTGGGTAGAATATATATCCCACGGGGGTAAAATTGAAAAAAGTTAAAAAAAATATATTTTTTTTTTACTTAGTCATTTTTCCGGCGTTTATCAGACTTTCAGATAGGGCAAATGTCAGTGAGCGTTCCGATTTCAGTTCCAGAGCGATTCGCCCAATGAGTCCTTGATATTTAGTCATTTTCAGCCAATTTTCTGGATTTTTGAAAAATTCACTTTTTTGTGAAAATATCCACTAAATGAGGGAATAATATGTTTGAGGGTAGCCCAGGAGAGTTCCAAATGTGTGTGGGTAGAATATATATATCCCACGGGGGTAAAATTGAAAAAAGTTGAAAACATTTTTTTTTTGGACTTAGTCATTTTTCCGGCGTTTATCAGACTTTCAGATAGGGCAAATGTCAGTGAGCGTTCCGATTTCAGTTCCAGAGCGATTCGCCCAATGAGTCTTGATATTTAGTCGTTTTCAGCCAATATTTTGGATTTTTGAAAATTTCACTTTTTTGTGAAAATATCCACTAAATGAGGGAATAATATGTGTGAGGGTACCCCAGGAGTGTTCCAAATGTGTGTGGGTAGAATATATATCCCACGGGGGTAAAATTAAAAAAAGTTTAAAAATTTTTTTTTTTGGACTTAGTCATTTTTCCGGCGTTTATCAGACTTTCAGATAGGGCAAATGTCAGTGAGCGTTCTGATTTCAGTTCCAGAGTGATTCGCCCAATGATTCCTTGATATTTAGTCATTTTCAGCCAATTTTCTGGATTTTTGAAAAATTCACTTTTTTGTGAAAATATCCACTAAATGAGGGAATAATATGTGTGAGGGTAGCCCAGGAGAGTTCCAAATGTGTGTGGGTAGAATATATATCCCACGGGGGTAAAATTGAAAAAAGTTGAAAAAATTTTTTTTTTGGACTTAGTCATTTTTCCGGCGTTTATCAGACTTTCAGATAGGGCAAATGTCAGTGAGCGTTCCGATCTCAGTTCCAGAGCGATTCGCCCAATGAGTCTTGATATTTAGTCGTTTTCAGCCAATATTTTGGATTTTTGAAAATTTCACTTTTTTGTGAAAATATCCACTAAATGAGGGAATAATATGTGTGAGGGTACCCCAGGAGAGTTCCAAATGTGTGTGGGTAGAATATATATCCCATGGGGGTAAAATTGAAAAAAGTTGAAAAAAAATTTTTTTTTTTTTACTTAGTCATTTTTCCGGCGTTTATCAGACTTTCAGATAGGGCAAATGTCAGTGAGCGTTCCGATTTCAGTTCCAGAGCGATTCGCCCAATGAGTCCTTGATATTTAGTCATTTTCAGCCAATTTTCTGGATTTTTGAAAAATTCACTTTTTTGTGAAAATATCCACTAAATGAGGGAATAATATGTGTGAGGGTACCCCAGGAGAGTTCCAAATGTGTGTGGGTAGAATATATATCCCACGGGGGTAAAATTGAAAAAAGTTAAAAAAAATATATTTTTTTTTTTACTTAGTCATTTTTCCGGCGTTTATCAGACTTTCAGATAGGGCAAATGTCAGTGAGCGTTCCGATTTCAGTTCCAGAGCGATTCGCCCAATGAGTCCTTGATATTTAGTCATTTTCAGCCAATTTTCTGGATTTTTGAAAAATTCACTTTTTTGTGAAAATATCCACTAAATGAGGGAATAATATGTTTGAGGGTAGCCCAGGAGAGTTCCAAATGTGTGTGGGTAGAATATATATATCCCACGGGGGTAAAATTGAAAAAAGTTGAAAAAATTTTTTTTTTGGACTTAGTCATTTTTCCGGCGTTTATCAGACTTTCAGATAGGGCAAATGTCAGTGAGCGTTCCGATTTCAGTTCCAGAGCGATTCGCCCAATGAGTCTTGATATTTAGTCGTTTTCAGCCAATATTTTGGATTTTTGAAAATTTCACTTTTTTGTGAAAATATCCACTAAATGAGGGAATAATATGTGTGAGGGTACCCCAGGAGTGTTCCAAATGTGTGTGGGTAGAATATATATCCCACGGGGGTAAAATTAAAAAAAGTTTAAAAATTTTTTTTTTTGGACTTAGTCATTTTTCCGGCGTTTATCAGACTTTCAGATAGGGCAAATGTCAGTGAGCGTTCTGATTTCAGTTCCAGAGTGATTCGCCCAATGATTCCTTGATATTTAGTCATTTTCAGCCAATTTTCTGGATTTTTGAAAAATTCACTTTTTTGTGAAAATATCCACTAAATGAGGGAATAATATGTGTGAGGGTAGCCCAGGAGAGTTCCAAATGTGTGTGGGTAGAATATATATCCCACGGGGGTAAAATTGAAAAAAGTTGAAAAAATTTTTTTTTTGGACTTAGTCATTTTTCCGGCGTTTATCAGACTTTCAGATAGGGCAAATGTCAGTGAGCGTTCCGATCTCAGTTCCAGAGCGATTCGCCCAATGAGTCTTGATATTTAGTTGTTTTCAGCCAATATTTTGGATTTTTGAAAATTTCACTTTTTTGTGAAAATATCCACTAAATGAGGGAATAATATGTGTGAGGGTACCCCAGGAGAGTTCCAAATGTGTTTGGGTAGAATATATATCCCACGGGGTAAAACTGAAAAAAGTTGAAAAAAAATTTTTTTTTTGACTTAGTCATTTTTCCGGCGTTTATCAGACTTTCAGATAGGGCAAATGTCACTGAGCGTTCCGATTTCAGTTCCAGAGCGATTCGCCCAATGAGTCCTTGATATTTAGTCATTTTCAGCCAATTTTCTGGATTTTTGAAAAATTCACTTTTTTGTGAAAATATCCACTAAATGAGGGAATAATATGTTTGAGGGTAGCCCAGGAGAGTTCCAAATGTGTGTGGGTAGAATATATATCCCACGGGGGTAAAATTGAAAAAAGTTGAAAAAATTTTTTTTTTGGACTTAGTCATTTTTCCGGCGTTTATCAGACTTTCAGATAGGGCAAATGTCAGTGAGCGTTCCGATTTCAGTTCCAGAGCGATTCGCCCAATGAGTCTTGACATTTAGTCGTTTTCGGCCAATATTTTGGATTTTTGAAAATTTCACTTTTTTGTGAAAATATCCACTAAATGAGGGAATAATATGTGTGAGGGTAGCCCAGGAGAGTTCCAAATGTGTGTGGGTAGAATATATATCCCACGGGGGTAAAATTAAAAAAAGTTTAAAAATTTTTTTTTTTGGACTTAGTCATTTTTCCGGCGTTTATCAGACTTTCAGATAGGGCAAATGTCAGTGAGCGTTCTGATTTCAGTTCCAGAGTGATTCGCCCAATGATTCCTTGATATTTAGTCATTTTCAGCCAATTTTCTGGATTTTTGAAAAATTCACTTTTTTGTGAAAATATCCACTAAATGAGGGAATAATATGTGTGAGGGTAGCCCAGGAGAGTTCCAAATGTGTGTGGGTAGAATATATATCCCACGGGGGTAAAATTGAAAAAAGTTGAAAAAATTTTTTTTTTGGACTTAGTCATTTTTCCGGCGTTTATCAGACTTTCAGATAGGGCAAATGTCAGTGAGCGTTCCGATTTCAGTTCCAGAGCGATTTGCCCAATGAGTCTTGATATTTAGTCGTTTTCAGCCAATATTTTGGATTTTTGAAAATTTTTCTTTTTTGTGAAAATATCCACTAAATGAGGGAATAATATGTGTGAGGGTACCCCAGGAGAGTTCTAAATGTGTTTGGGTAGAATATATATCCCACGGGGTAAAACTGAAAAAAGTTGAAAAAAAATTTTTTTTTGGACTTAGTCATTTTTCCGGCGTTTATCAGACTTTCAGATAGGGCAAATGTCAGTGAGCGTTCTGATTTCAGTTCCAGAGTGATTCGCCCAATGATTCCTTGATATTTAGTCATTTTCATCCAATTTTCTGGATTTTTGAAAAATTCACTTTTTTGTGAAAATATCCACTAAATGAGGGAATAATATGTTTGAGGGTACCACAGAAGAGTTCCAAATGTGTGTGGGTAGAAGATATATCCCACGGGGGTAAAATTGAAAAAAGGTGAAAAATATTTTTTTTTGGACTTAGTCATTTTTCCGGCGTTTATCAGACTTTCAGATAGGGCAAATGTCAGTGAGCGTTCCGATTTCAGTTCCAGAGCGATTTGCCCAATGAGTCTTGATATTTAGTCGTTTTCAGCCAATATTTTGGATTTTTGAAAATTTTTCTTTTTTGTGAAAATATCCACTAAATGAGGGAATAATATGTGTGAGGGTACCCCAGGAGAGTTCCAAATGTGTTTGGGTAGAATATATATCCCACGGGGTAAAACTGAAAAAAGTTGAAAAAAAATTTTTTTTTGGACTTAGTCATTTTTCCGGCGTTTATCAGACTTTCAGATAGGGCAAATGTCAGTGAGCGTTCCGATTTCAGTTCCAGAGCGATTCGCCCAATGAGTCCTTGATATTTAGTCATTTTCAGCCAATTTTCTGGATTTTTGAAAAATTCACTTTTTTGTGAAAATATCCACTAAATGAGGGAATAATATGTTTGAGGGTAGCCCAGGAGAGTTCCAAATGTGTTTGGGTAGAATATATATCCCACGGGGTAAAACTGAAAAAAGTTGAAAAAAAATTTTTTTTTGGACTTAGTCATTTTTCCGGCATTTATCAGACTTTCAGATAGGGCAAATGTCAGTGAGCGTTCCGATTTCAGTTCCAGAGCGATTCGCCCAATGAGTCTTGATATTTAGTCGTTTTCAGCCAATATTTTGGATTTTTGAAAATTTCACTTTTTTGTGAAAATATCCACTAAATGAGGGAATAATATGTGTGAGGGTAGCCCAGGAGAGTTCCAAATGTGTGTGGGTAGAATATATATCCCACGGGGGTAAAATTAAAAAAAGTTTAAAAATTTTTTTTTTTGGACTTAGTCATTTTTCCGGCGTTTATCAGACTTTCAGATAGGGCAAATGTCAGTGAGCGTTCTGATTTCAGTTCCAGAGCGATTCGCCCAATGATTCCTTGATATTTAGTCATTTTCAGCCAATTTTCTGGATTTTTGAAAAATTCACTTTTTTGTGAAAATATCCACTAAATGAGGGAATAATATGTGTGAGGGTACCCCAGGAGAGTTCCAAATGTGTGTGGGTAGAATATATATCCCACGGGGGTAAAATTGAAAAAAGTTGAAAAAATTTTTTTTTTGGACTTAGTCATTTTTCCGGCGTCTATCAGACTTTCAGATAGGGCAAATGTCAGTGAGCGTTCCGATTTCAGCTCCAGAGCGATTCGCCCAATGATTCTTGATATTTAGTCGTTTTCAGCCAATATTTTGGATTTTTGAAAATTTCACTTTTTTGTGAAAATATCCACTAAATGAGGGAATAATATGTGTGAGGGTACCCCAGGAGAGTTCCAAATGTGTGTGGGTAGAATATATATCCCATGGGGGTAAAATTGAAAAAAGTTGAAAAAAAATTATTTTTTTTTTACTTAGTCATTTTTCCGGCGTTTATCAGACTTTCAGATAGGGCAAATGTCAGTGAGCGTTCTGATTTAAGTTCCAGAGCGATTCGCCCAATGATTCCTTGATATTTAGTCGTTTTCAGCCAATATTTTGGATTTTTGAAAATTTCTCTTTTTTGTGAAAATATCCACTAAATGAGGGAATAATATGTGTGAGGGTACCCCAGGAGAGTTCCAAATGTGTGTGGGTAGAATATATATCCCACGGGGTAAAACTGAAAAAAGTTGAAAAAAAATTTTTTTTTGGACTTAGTCATTTTTCCGGTGTTTATCAGACTTTCAGATAGGGCAAATATCAGTGAGAATTCTGATTTCAGTTCCAGAGCGATTCGCCCAATGAGTCCTTGATATTTAGTCATTTTCAGCCAATTTTCTGGATTTTTGAAAATTTCACTTTTTTGTGAAAATATCCACTAAATGAGGGAATAATATGTGTGAGGGTAGCCCAGGAGAGTTCCAAATGTGTGTGGGTAGAATATATATCCCACGGGGGTAAAATTGAAAAAAGTTGAAAAAATTTTTTTTTTGGACTTAGTCATTTTTCCGGCGTTTATCAGACTTTCAGATAGGGCAAATGTCAGTGAGCGTTCCGATCTCAGTTCCAGAGCGATTCGCCCAATGAGTCTTGATATTTAGTCGTTTTCAGCCAATATTTTGGATTTTTGAAAATTTCACTTTTTTGTGAAAATATCCACTAAATGAGGGAATAATATGTGTGAGGGTACCCCAGGAGAGTTCCAAATGTGTGTGGGTAGAATATATATCCCATGGGGGTAAAATTGAAAAAAGTTGAAAAAAAATTTTTTTTTTTTTACTTAGTCATTTTTCCGGCGTTTATCAGACTTTCAGATAGGGCAAATGTCAGTGAGCGTTCCGATTTCAGTTCCAGAGCGATTCGCCCAATGAGTCCTTGATATTTAGTCATTTTCAGCCAATTTTCTGGATTTTTGAAAAATTCACTTTTTTGTGAAAATATCCACTAAATGAGGGAATAATATGTGTGAGGGTACCCCAGGAGAGTTCCAAATGTGTGTGGGTAGAATATATATCCCACGGGGGTAAAATTGAAAAAAGTTAAAAAAAATATATTTTTTTTTTTACTTAGTCATTTTTCCGGCGTTTATCAGACTTTCAGATAGGGCAAATGTCAGTGAGCGTTCCGATTTCAGTTCCAGAGCGATTCGCCCAATGAGTCCTTGATATTTAGTCATTTTCAGCCAATTTTCTGGATTTTTGAAAAATTCACTTTTTTGTGAAAATATCCACTAAATGAGGGAATAATATGTTTGAGGGTAGCCCAGGAGAGTTCCAAATGTGTGTGGGTAGAATATATATATCCCACGGGGGTAAAATTGAAAAAAGTTGAAAAAATTTTTTTTTTGGACTTAGTCATTTTTCCGGCGTTTATCAGACTTTCAGATAGGGCAAATGTCAGTGAGCGTTCCGATTTCAGTTCCAGAGCGATTCGCCCAATGAGTCTTGATATTTAGTCGTTTTCAGCCAATATTTTGGATTTTTGAAAATTTCACTTTTTTGTGAAAATATCCACTAAATGAGGGAATAATATGTGTGAGGGTACCCCAGGAGTGTTCCAAATGTGTGTGGGTAGAATATATATCCCACGGGGGTAAAATTAAAAAAAGTTTAAAAATTTTTTTTTTTGGACTTAGTCATTTTTCCGGCGTTTATCAGACTTTCAGATAGGGCAAATGTCAGTGAGCGTTCTGATTTCAGTTCCAGAGTGATTCGCCCAATGATTCCTTGATATTTAGTCATTTTCAGCCAATTTTCTGGATTTTTGAAAAATTCACTTTTTTGTGAAAATATCCACTAAATGAGGGAATAATATGTGTGAGGGTAGCCCAGGAGAGTTCCAAATGTGTGTGGGTAGAATATATATCCCACGGGGGTAAAATTGAAAAAAGTTGAAAAAATTTTTTTTTTGGACTTAGTCATTTTTCCGGCGTTTATCAGACTTTCAGATAGGGCAAATGTCAGTGAGCGTTCCGATCTCAGTTCCAGAGCGATTCGCCCAATGAGTCTTGATATTTAGTTGTTTTCAGCCAATATTTTGGATTTTTGAAAATTTCACTTTTTTGTGAAAATATCCACTAAATGAGGGAATAATATGTGTGAGGGTACCCCAGGAGAGTTCCAAATGTGTTTGGGTAGAATATATATCCCACGGGGTAAAACTGAAAAAAGTTGAAAAAAAATTTTTTTTTTGACTTAGTCATTTTTCCGGCGTTTATCAGACTTTCAGATAGGGCAAATGTCACTGAGCGTTCCGATTTCAGTTCCAGAGCGATTCGCCCAATGAGTCCTTGATATTTAGTCATTTTCAGCCAATTTTCTGGATTTTTGAAAAATTCACTTTTTTGTGAAAATATCCACTAAATGAGGGAATAATATGTTTGAGGGTAGCCCAGGAGAGTTCCAAATGTGTGTGGGTAGAATATATATCCCACGGGGGTAAAATTGAAAAAAGTTGAAAAAATTTTTTTTTTGGACTTAGTCATTTTTCCGGCGTTTATCAGACTTTCAGATAGGGCAAATGTCAGTGAGCGTTCCGATTTCAGTTCCAGAGCGATTCGCCCAATGAGTCTTGACATTTAGTCGTTTTCGGCCAATATTTTGGATTTTTGAAAATTTCACTTTTTTGTGAAAATATCCACTAAATGAGGGAATAATATGTGTGAGGGTAGCCCAGGAGAGTTCCAAATGTGTGTGGGTAGAATATATATCCCACGGGGGTAAAATTAAAAAAAGTTTAAAAATTTTTTTTTTTGGACTTAGTCATTTTTCCGGCGTTTATCAGACTTTCAGATAGGGCAAATGTCAGTGAGCGTTCTGATTTCAGTTCCAGAGTGATTCGCCCAATGATTCCTTGATATTTAGTCATTTTCAGCCAATTTTCTGGATTTTTGAAAAATTCACTTTTTTGTGAAAATATCCACTAAATGAGGGAATAATATGTGTGAGGGTAGCCCAGGAGAGTTCCAAATGTGTGTGGGTAGAATATATATCCCACGGGGGTAAAATTGAAAAAAGTTGAAAAAATTTTTTTTTTGGACTTAGTCATTTTTCCGGCGTTTATCAGACTTTCAGATAGGGCAAATGTCAGTGAGCGTTCCGATTTCAGTTCCAGAGCGATTTGCCCAATGAGTCTTGATATTTAGTCGTTTTCAGCCAATATTTTGGATTTTTGAAAATTTTTCTTTTTTGTGAAAATATCCACTAAATGAGGGAATAATATGTGTGAGGGTACCCCAGGAGAGTTCTAAATGTGTTTGGGTAGAATATATATCCCACGGGGTAAAACTGAAAAAAGTTGAAAAAAAATTTTTTTTTGGACTTAGTCATTTTTCCGGCGTTTATCAGACTTTCAGATAGGGCAAATGTCAGTGAGCGTTCTGATTTCAGTTCCAGAGTGATTCGCCCAATGATTCCTTGATATTTAGTCATTTTCATCCAATTTTCTGGATTTTTGAAAAATTCACTTTTTTGTGAAAATATCCACTAAATGAGGGAATAATATGTTTGAGGGTACCACAGAAGAGTTCCAAATGTGTGTGGGTAGAAGATATATCCCACGGGGGTAAAATTGAAAAAAGGTGAAAAATATTTTTTTTTGGACTTAGTCATTTTTCCGGCGTTTATCAGACTTTCAGATAGGGCAAATGTCAGTGAGCGTTCCGATTTCAGTTCCAGAGCGATTTGCCCAATGAGTCTTGATATTTAGTCGTTTTCAGCCAATATTTTGGATTTTTGAAAATTTTTCTTTTTTGTGAAAATATCCACTAAATGAGGGAATAATATGTGTGAGGGTACCCCAGGAGAGTTCCAAATGTGTTTGGGTAGAATATATATCCCACGGGGTAAAACTGAAAAAAGTTGAAAAAAAATTTTTTTTTGGACTTAGTCATTTTTCCGGCGTTTATCAGACTTTCAGATAGGGCAAATGTCAGTGAGCGTTCCGATTTCAGTTCCAGAGCGATTCGCCCAATGAGTCCTTGATATTTAGTCATTTTCAGCCAATTTTCTGGATTTTTGAAAAATTCACTTTTTTGTGAAAATATCCACTAAATGAGGGAATAATATGTTTGAGGGTAGCCCAGGAGAGTTCCAAATGTGTTTGGGTAGAATATATATCCCACGGGGTAAAACTGAAAAAAGTTGAAAAAAAATTTTTTTTTGGACTTAGTCATTTTTCCGGCATTTATCAGACTTTCAGATAGGGCAAATGTCAGTGAGCGTTCCGATTTCAGTTCCAGAGCGATTCGCCCAATGAGTCTTGATATTTAGTCGTTTTCAGCCAATAT
This sequence comes from Phyllobates terribilis, assembly GCF_046119375.1. Classification (NCBI taxonomy): domain Eukaryota; kingdom Metazoa; phylum Chordata; class Amphibia; order Anura; family Dendrobatidae; genus Phyllobates; species Phyllobates terribilis. The sequence goes on from NW_027362832.1 coordinate 3,860,962, forward strand.
TTTGGATTTTTGAAAATTTCACTTTTTTGTGAAAATATCCACTAAATGAGGGAATAATATGTGTGAGGGTAGCCCAGGAGAGTTCCAAATGTGTGTGGGTAGAATATATATCCCACGGGGGTAAAATTAAAAAAAGTTTAAAAATTTTTTTTTTTGGACTTAGTCATTTTTCCGGCGTTTATCAGACTTTCAGATAGGGCAAATGTCAGTGAGCGTTCTGATTTCAGTTCCAGAGCGATTCGCCCAATGATTCCTTGATATTTAGTCATTTTCAGCCAATTTTCTGGATTTTTGAAAAATTCACTTTTTTGTGAAAATATCCACTAAATGAGGGAATAATATGTGTGAGGGTACCCCAGGAGAGTTCCAAATGTGTGTGGGTAGAATATATATCCCACGGGGGTAAAATTGAAAAAAGTTGAAAAAATTTTTTTTTTGGACTTAGTCATTTTTCCGGCGTCTATCAGACTTTCAGATAGGGCAAATGTCAGTGAGCGTTCCGATTTCAGCTCCAGAGCGATTCGCCCAATGATTCTTGATATTTAGTCGTTTTCAGCCAATATTTTGGATTTTTGAAAATTTCACTTTTTTGTGAAAATATCCACTAAATGAGGGAATAATATGTGTGAGGGTACCCCAGGAGAGTTCCAAATGTGTGTGGGTAGAATATATATCCCATGGGGGTAAAATTGAAAAAAGTTGAAAAAAAATTATTTTTTTTTTACTTAGTCATTTTTCCGGCGTTTATCAGACTTTCAGATAGGGCAAATGTCAGTGAGCGTTCTGATTTAAGTTCCAGAGCGATTCGCCCAATGATTCCTTGATATTTAGTCGTTTTCAGCCAATATTTTGGATTTTTGAAAATTTCTCTTTTTTGTGAAAATATCCACTAAATGAGGGAATAATATGTGTGAGGGTACCCCAGGAGAGTTCCAAATGTGTGTGGGTAGAATATATATCCCACGGGGTAAAACTGAAAAAAGTTGAAAAAAAATTTTTTTTTGGACTTAGTCATTTTTCCGGTGTTTATCAGACTTTCAGATAGGGCAAATATCAGTGAGAATTCTGATTTCAGTTCCAGAGCGATTCGCCCAATGAGTCCTTGATATTTAGTCATTTTCAGCCAATTTTCTGGATTTTTGAAAATTTCACTTTTTTGTGAAAATATCCACTAAATGAGGGAATAATATGTGTGAGGGTAGCCCAGGAGAGTTCCAAATGTGTGTGGGTAGAATATATATCCCACGGGGGTAAAATTGAAAAAAGTTGAAAAAAAATTTTTTTTGGACTTAGTCATTTTTCCGGCGTTTATCAGACTTTCAGATAGGGCAAATGTCAGTGAGCGTTCCGATTTCAGTTCCAGAGCGATTCGCCCAATGAGTCTTGATATTTAGTCGTTTTCAGCCAATATTTTGGATTTTTGAAAATTTCACTTTTTTGTGAAAATATCCACTAAATGAGGGAATAATATGTGTGAGGGTACCCCAGGAGTGTTCCAAATGTGTGTGGGTAGAATATATATCCCACGGGGGTAAAATTAAAAAAAGTTTAAAAATTTTTTTTTTTGGACTTAGTCATTTTTCCGGCGTTTATCAGACTTTCAGATAGGGCAAATGTCAGTGAGCGTTCTGATTTCAGTTCCAGAGTGATTCGCCCAATGATTCCTTGATATTTAGTCATTTTCAGCCAATTTTCTGGATTTTTGAAAAATTCACTTTTTTGTGAAAATATCCACTAAATGAGGGAATAATATGTGTGAGGGTAGCCCAGGAGAGTTCCAAATGTGTGTGGGTAGAATATATATCCCACGGGGGTAAAATTGAAAAAAGTTGAAAAAATTTTTTTTTTGGACTTAGTCATTTTTCCGGCGTTTATCAGACTTTCAGATAGGGCAAATGTCAGTGAGCGTTCCGATCTCAGTTCCAGAGCGATTCGCCCAATGAGTCTTGATATTTAGTCGTTTTCAGCCAATATTTTGGATTTTTGAAAATTTCACTTTTTTGTGAAAATATCCACTAAATGAGGGAATAATATGTGTGAGGGTACCCCAGGAGAGTTCCAAATGTGTGTGGGTAGAATATATATCCCATGGGGGTAAAATTGAAAAAAGTTGAAAAAAAATTTTTTTTTTTTTACTTAGTCATTTTTCCGGCGTTTATCAGACTTTCAGATAGGGCAAATGTCAGTGAGCGTTCCGATTTCAGTTCCAGAGCGATTCGCCCAATGAGTCCTTGATATTTAGTCATTTTCAGCCAATTTTCTGGATTTTTGAAAAATTCACTTTTTTGTGAAAATATCCACTAAATGAGGGAATAATATGTGTGAGGGTACCCCAGGAGAGTTCCAAATGTGTGTGGGTAGAATATATATCCCACGGGGGTAAAATTGAAAAAAGTTAAAAAAAATATATTTTTTTTTTTACTTAGTCATTTTTCCGGCGTTTATCAGACTTTCAGATAGGGCAAATGTCAGTGAGCGTTCCGATTTCAGTTCCAGAGCGATTCGCCCAATGAGTCCTTGATATTTAGTCATTTTCAGCCAATTTTCTGGATTTTTGAAAAATTCACTTTTTTGTGAAAATATCCACTAAATGAGGGAATAATATGTTTGAGGGTAGCCCAGGAGAGTTCCAAATGTGTGTGGGTAGAATATATATATCCCACGGGGGTAAAATTGAAAAAAGTTGAAAAAATTTTTTTTTTGGACTTAGTCATTTTTCCGGCGTTTATCAGACTTTCAGATAGGGCAAATGTCAGTGAGCGTTCCGATTTCAGTTCCAGAGCGATTCGCCCAATGAGTCTTGATATTTAGTCGTTTTCAGCCAATATTTTGGATTTTTGAAAATTTCACTTTTTTGTGAAAATATCCACTAAATGAGGGAATAATATGTGTGAGGGTACCCCAGGAGTGTTCCAAATGTGTGTGGGTAGAATATATATCCCACGGGGGTAAAATTAAAAAAAGTTTAAAAATTTTTTTTTTTGGACTTAGTCATTTTTCCGGCGTTTATCAGACTTTCAGATAGGGCAAATGTCAGTGAGCGTTCTGATTTCAGTTCCAGAGTGATTCGCCCAATGATTCCTTGATATTTAGTCATTTTCAGCCAATTTTCTGGATTTTTGAAAAATTCACTTTTTTGTGAAAATATCCACTAAATGAGGGAATAATATGTGTGAGGGTAGCCCAGGAGAGTTCCAAATGTGTGTGGGTAGAATATATATCCCACGGGGGTAAAATTGAAAAAAGTTGAAAAAATTTTTTTTTTGGACTTAGTCATTTTTCCGGCGTTTATCAGACTTTCAGATAGGGCAAATGTCAGTGAGCGTTCCGATCTCAGTTCCAGAGCGATTCGCCCAATGAGTCTTGATATTTAGTTGTTTTCAGCCAATATTTTGGATTTTTGAAAATTTCACTTTTTTGTGAAAATATCCACTAAATGAGGGAATAATATGTGTGAGGGTACCCCAGGAGAGTTCCAAATGTGTTTGGGTAGAATATATATCCCACGGGGTAAAACTGAAAAAAGTTGAAAAAAAATTTTTTTTTTGACTTAGTCATTTTTCCGGCGTTTATCAGACTTTCAGATAGGGCAAATGTCACTGAGCGTTCCGATTTCAGTTCCAGAGCGATTCGCCCAATGAGTCCTTGATATTTAGTCATTTTCAGCCAATTTTCTGGATTTTTGAAAAATTCACTTTTTTGTGAAAATATCCACTAAATGAGGGAATAATATGTTTGAGGGTAGCCCAGGAGAGTTCCAAATGTGTGTGGGTAGAATATATATCCCACGGGGGTAAAATTGAAAAAAGTTGAAAAAATTTTTTTTTTGGACTTAGTCATTTTTCCGGCGTTTATCAGACTTTCAGATAGGGCAAATGTCAGTGAGCGTTCCGATTTCAGTTCCAGAGCGATTCGCCCAATGAGTCTTGACATTTAGTCGTTTTCGGCCAATATTTTGGATTTTTGAAAATTTCACTTTTTTGTGAAAATATCCACTAAATGAGGGAATAATATGTGTGAGGGTAGCCCAGGAGAGTTCCAAATGTGTGTGGGTAGAATATATATCCCACGGGGGTAAAATTAAAAAAAGTTTAAAAATTTTTTTTTTTGGACTTAGTCATTTTTCCGGCGTTTATCAGACTTTCAGATAGGGCAAATGTCAGTGAGCGTTCTGATTTCAGTTCCAGAGTGATTCGCCCAATGATTCCTTGATATTTAGTCATTTTCAGCCAATTTTCTGGATTTTTGAAAAATTCACTTTTTTGTGAAAATATCCACTAAATGAGGGAATAATATGTGTGAGGGTAGCCCAGGAGAGTTCCAAATGTGTGTGGGTAGAATATATATCCCACGGGGGTAAAATTGAAAAAAGTTGAAAAAATTTTTTTTTTGGACTTAGTCATTTTTCCGGCGTTTATCAGACTTTCAGATAGGGCAAATGTCAGTGAGCGTTCCGATTTCAGTTCCAGAGCGATTTGCCCAATGAGTCTTGATATTTAGTCGTTTTCAGCCAATATTTTGGATTTTTGAAAATTTTTCTTTTTTGTGAAAATATCCACTAAATGAGGGAATAATATGTGTGAGGGTACCCCAGGAGAGTTCTAAATGTGTTTGGGTAGAATATATATCCCACGGGGTAAAACTGAAAAAAGTTGAAAAAAAATTTTTTTTTGGACTTAGTCATTTTTCCGGCGTTTATCAGACTTTCAGATAGGGCAAATGTCAGTGAGCGTTCTGATTTCAGTTCCAGAGTGATTCGCCCAATGATTCCTTGATATTTAGTCATTTTCATCCAATTTTCTGGATTTTTGAAAAATTCACTTTTTTGTGAAAATATCCACTAAATGAGGGAATAATATGTTTGAGGGTACCACAGAAGAGTTCCAAATGTGTGTGGGTAGAAGATATATCCCACGGGGGTAAAATTGAAAAAAGGTGAAAAATATTTTTTTTTGGACTTAGTCATTTTTCCGGCGTTTATCAGACTTTCAGATAGGGCAAATGTCAGTGAGCGTTCCGATTTCAGTTCCAGAGCGATTTGCCCAATGAGTCTTGATATTTAGTCGTTTTCAGCCAATATTTTGGATTTTTGAAAATTTTTCTTTTTTGTGAAAATATCCACTAAATGAGGGAATAATATGTGTGAGGGTACCCCAGGAGAGTTCCAAATGTGTTTGGGTAGAATATATATCCCACGGGGTAAAACTGAAAAAAGTTGAAAAAAAATTTTTTTTTGGACTTAGTCATTTTTCCGGCGTTTATCAGACTTTCAGATAGGGCAAATGTCAGTGAGCGTTCCGATTTCAGTTCCAGAGCGATTCGCCCAATGAGTCCTTGATATTTAGTCATTTTCAGCCAATTTTCTGGATTTTTGAAAAATTCACTTTTTTGTGAAAATATCCACTAAATGAGGGAATAATATGTTTGAGGGTAGCCCAGGAGAGTTCCAAATGTGTTTGGGTAGAATATATATCCCACGGGGTAAAACTGAAAAAAGTTGAAAAAAAATTTTTTTTTGGACTTAGTCATTTTTCCGGCATTTATCAGACTTTCAGATAGGGCAAATGTCAGTGAGCGTTCCGATTTCAGTTCCAGAGCGATTCGCCCAATGAGTCTTGATATTTAGTCGTTTTCAGCCAATATTTTGGATTTTTGAAAATTTCACTTTTTTGTGAAAATATCCACTAAATGAGGGAATAATATGTGTGAGGGTAGCCCAGGAGAGTTCCAAATGTGTGTGGGTAGAATATATATCCCACGGGGGTAAAATTAAAAAAAGTTTAAAAATTTTTTTTTTTGGACTTAGTCATTTTTCCGGCGTTTATCAGACTTTCAGATAGGGCAAATGTCAGTGAGCGTTCTGATTTCAGTTCCAGAGCGATTCGCCCAATGATTCCTTGATATTTAGTCATTTTCAGCCAATTTTCTGGATTTTTGAAAAATTCACTTTTTTGTGAAAATATCCACTAAATGAGGGAATAATATGTGTGAGGGTACCCCAGGAGAGTTCCAAATGTGTGTGGGTAGAATATATATCCCACGGGGGTAAAATTGAAAAAAGTTGAAAAAATTTTTTTTTTGGACTTAGTCATTTTTCCGGCGTCTATCAGACTTTCAGATAGGGCAAATGTCAGTGAGCGTTCCGATTTCAGCTCCAGAGCGATTCGCCCAATGATTCTTGATATTTAGTCGTTTTCAGCCAATATTTTGGATTTTTGAAAATTTCACTTTTTTGTGAAAATATCCACTAAATGAGGGAATAATATGTGTGAGGGTACCCCAGGAGAGTTCCAAATGTGTGTGGGTAGAATATATATCCCATGGGGGTAAAATTGAAAAAAGTTGAAAAAAAATTATTTTTTTTTTACTTAGTCATTTTTCCGGCGTTTATCAGACTTTCAGATAGGGCAAATGTCAGTGAGCGTTCTGATTTAAGTTCCAGAGCGATTCGCCCAATGATTCCTTGATATTTAGTCGTTTTCAGCCAATATTTTGGATTTTTGAAAATTTCTCTTTTTTGTGAAAATATCCACTAAATGAGGGAATAATATGTGTGAGGGTACCCCAGGAGAGTTCCAAATGTGTGTGGGTAGAATATATATCCCACGGGGTAAAACTGAAAAAAGTTGAAAAAAAATTTTTTTTTGGACTTAGTCATTTTTCCGGTGTTTATCAGACTTTCAGATAGGGCAAATATCAGTGAGAATTCTGATTTCAGTTCCAGAGCGATTCGCCCAATGAGTCCTTGATATTTAGTCATTTTCAGCCAATTTTCTGGATTTTTGAAAATTTCACTTTTTTGTGAAAATATCCACTAAATGAGGGAATAATATGTGTGAGGGTAGCCCAGGAGAGTTCCAAATGTGTGTGGGTAGAATATATATCCCACGGGGGTAAAATTGAAAAAAGTTGAAAAAAAATTTTTTTTGGACTTAGTCATTTTTCCGGCGTTTATCAGACTTTCAGATAGGGCAAATGTCAGTAAGCATTCCGATTTCAGTTCCAGAGCGATTCGCCCAATGAGTCTTGATATTTAGTCGTTTTAAGCCAATATTTTGGATTTTTGAAAATTTCACTTTTTTGTGAAAATATCCACTAAATGAGGGAATAATATGTATGAGGGTACCCCAGGACTGTTCCAAATGTGTGTTGGTAGAATATATATCCCACGGGGGTAAAATTAAAAAAAGTTGAAAACATTTTTTTTTTGGACTTAGTCATTTTTCTGGCGTTTATCAGACTTTCAGATAGGGCAAATGTCAGTGAGCGTTCCGATTTCAGTTCCAGAGCAATTCGCCCAATGAGTCCTTGATATTTAGTCATTTTCAGCCAATTTTCTGGATTTTTGAAAAATTCACTTTTTTGTGAAATTATCCACTAAATGAGGGAATAATATGTGTGAGGGTAGCCCAGGAGAGTTCCAAATGTGTGTGGGTAGAATATATATCCCACGGGGGTAAAGTTAAAAAAGTTTAAAAATTTTTTTTTTTGGACTTAGTCATTTTTCCGGCGTTTATCAGACTTTCAGATAGGACAAATGTCAGTGAGCGTTCTGATTTAAGTTCCAGAGCGATTCGCCCAATGATTCCTTGATATTTAGTCGTTTTCAGCCAATATTTTGGATTTTTGAAAATTTCTCTTTTTTGTGAAAATATCCACTAAATGAGGGAATAATATGTGTGAGGGTACCCCAGGAGAGTTCCAAATGTGTTTGGGTAGAATATACATCCCACGGGGTAAAACTGAGAAAAGTTGAAAAAAATTTTTTTTTTGGACTTAGTCATTTTTCCGGCGTTTATCAGACTTTCAGATAGGGCAAATGTCAGTGAGCGTTCCGATTTCAGTTCCAGAGCGATTCGCCCAATGATTCTTGATATTTAGTCGTTTTCAGCCAATATTTTGGATTTTTGAAAATTTCTCTTTTTTGTGAAAATATCCACTAAATGAGGGAATAATATGTGTGAGGGTACCCCAGGAGAGTTCCAAATGTGTGTGGGTAGAATATATATCCCACGGGGTAAAACTGAAAAAAGTTGAAAAAAAATTTTTTTTTGGACTTAGTCATTTTTCCGGTGTTTATCAGACTTTCAGATAGGGCAAATATCAGTGAGAATTCCGATTTCAGTTCCAGAGCGATTCGCCCAATGAGTCCTTGATATTTAGTCATTTTCAGCCAATTTTCTGGATTTTTGAAAATTTCACTTTTTTGTGAAAATATCCACTAAATGAGGGAATAATATGTGTGAGGGTAGCCCAGGAGAGTTCCAAATGTGTGTGGGTAGAATATATATCCCACGGGGGTAAAATTGAAAAAAGTTGAAAAAATTTTTTTTTTGGACTTAGTCATTTTTCCGGCGTTTATCAGACTTTCAGATAGGGCAAATGTCAGTGAGCGTTCCGATTTCAGTTCCAGAGCGATTCGCCCAATGAGTCTTGATATTTAGTCGTTTTCAGCCAATATTTTGGATTTTTGAAAATTTCACTTTTTTGTGAAAATATCCACTAAATGAGGGAATAATATGTGTGAGGGTAGCCCAGGAGAGTTCCAAATGTGTGTGGGTAGAATATATATCCCACGGGGGTAAAATTGAAAAAAGTTGAAAAAATTTTTTTTTTGGACTTAGTCATTTTTCCGGCGTTTATCAGACTTTCAGATAAGGCAAATTTCAGTGAGCGTTCCGATTTCAGTTCCAGAGCGAATCGCCCAATGAGTCCTTGATATTTAGTGATTTTCAGGGAATTTTCTGGATTTTTGAAAAATTCACTTTTTTGTGAAAATATCCACTAAATGAGGAAATAATATGTGTGAGGGTACCCCAGGAGAGTTCCAAATGTGTGTGGGTAGAATATATATCCCACGGGGGTAAAATTAAAAAAGTTTAAAAATTTTTTTTTTTGGACTTAGTCATTTTTCCGGCGTTTATCAGACTTTCAGATAGGGCAAATGTCAGTGAGCGTTCTGATTTCAGTTCCAGAGCGATTCGCCCAATGATTCCTTGATATTTAGTCATTTTCAGCCAATTTTCTGGATTTTTGAAAAATTCACTTTTTTGTGAAAATATCCACTAAATGAGGGAATAATATGTGTGAGGGTACCCCAGGAGAGTTCCAAATGTGTGTGGGTAAAATATATATCCCACGGGGTAAAATTGAAAAAAGTTGAAAACATTTTTTTTTTGGACTTAGTCATTTTTCCGGCGTTTATCAGACTTTCAGATAGGGCAAATGTCAGTGAGCGTTCCGATTTCAGTTCCAGAGCGATTCGCCCAATGAGTCTTGATATCTAGTCGTTTTCAGCCAATATTTTGGATTTTTGAAAATTTCACTTTTTTGTGAAAATATCCACTAAATGAGGGAATAATATGTGTGAGGGTACCCCAGGAGTGTTCCAAATGTGTGTGGGTAGAATATATATCCCACGGGGTAAAACTGAAAAAAGTTTAAAAAAAATTTTTTTTTTGGACTTAGTCATTTTTCCGGCGTTTATCAGACTTTCAGATAGGGCAAATGTCAGTGAGCGTTCCGATCTCAGTTCCAGAGCGAGTCGCCCAATGAGTCTTGATATTTAGTAGTTTTCAGCCAATATTTTGGATTTTTGAAAATTTCACTTTTTTGTGAAAATATCCACTAAATGAGGGAATAATATGTGTGAGGGTACCCCAGGAGAGTTCTAAATGTGTGTGGGTAGAATATATATCCCACGGGAGTAAAATTGAAAAAAGTTGCAAAAATTTTTTTTTTGGACTTAGTCATTTTTCCGGCGTTTATCAGACTTTCAGATAGGGCAAATGTCAGTGAGCGTTCCGATTTCAGTTCCAGAGCGATTCGCCCAATGATTCTTGATATTTAGTCGTTTTCAGCCAATATTTTGGATTTTTGAAAATTTTTCTTTTTTGTGAAAATATCCACTAAATGAGGGAATAATATGTGTGAGGGTACCCCAGGAGAGTTCCAAATGTGTTTGGGTAGAATATATATCCCACGGGGTAAAACTGAAAAAAGTTGAAAAAAATTTTTTTTTTGGACTTAGTCATTTTTCCGGCGTTTATCAGACTTTCAGATAGGGCAAATGTCAGTGAGCGTTCCGATCTCAGTTCCAGAACGATTCGCCCAATGAGTCTTGATATTTAGTAGTTTTCAGCCAATATTTTGGATTTTTGAAAATTTCACTTTTTTGTGAAAATATCCACTAAATGAGGGAATAATATGTGTGAGGGTAGCCCAGGAGAGTTCCAAATGTGTGTGGGTAGAATATATATCCCACGGGGGTAAAATTAAAAAAGTTTAAAAATTTTTTTTTTTGGACTTAGTCATTTTTCCGGCGTTTATCAGACTTTCAGATAGGGCAAATGTCAGTGAGCGTTCTGATTTCAGTTCCAGAGCGATTCGCCCAATGATTCCTTGATATTTAGTCATTTTCAGCCAATTTTCTGGATTTTTGAAAAATTCACTTTTTTGTGAAAATATCCACTAAATGAGGGAATAATATGTGTGAGGGTACCCCAGGAGAGTTCCAAATGTGTGTGGGTAAAATATATATCCCACGGGGTAAAATTGAAAAAAGTTGAAAAAAAATTTTTTTTTGGACTTAGTCATTTTTCCGGCGTTTATCAGACTTTCAGATAGGGCAAATGTCAGTGAGCATTCCGATTTCAGTTCCAGATCGATTCGCCCAATGAGTCCTTGATATTTAGTCATTTTCAGCCAATTTTCTGGATTTTTGAAAAATTCACTTTTTTGTGAAAATATCCACTAAATGAGGGAATAATATGTGTGAGGGTAGCCCAGGAGAGTTCCAAATGTGTGTGGGTAGAATATATATCCCACGGGGGTAAAATTGAAAAAAGTTGAAAAATTTTTTTTTTTGGACTTAGTCATTTTTCCGGCGTTTATCAGACTTTCAGATAGGGCAAATGTCAGTGAGCGTTCCGATCTCAGTTCCAGAACGATTCGCCCAATGAGTCTTGATATTTAGTAGTTTTCAGCCAATATTTTGGATTTTTGAAAATTTCACTTTTTTGTGAAAATATCCACTAAATGAGGGAATAATATGTGTGAGGGTAGCCCAGGAGAGTTCCAAATGTGTGTTGGTAGAATATATATCCCACGGGGGTAAAATTGAAAAAAGTTGAAAACATTTTTTTTTTGGACTTAGTCATTTTTCCGGCGTTTATCAGACTTTCAGATAGGGCAAATGTCAGTGAGCGTTCCGATTTCAGTTCCAGAGCAATTCGCCCAATGAGTCCTTGATATTTAGTCATTTTCAGCCAATTTTCTGGATTTTTGAAAAATTCACTTTTTTGTGAAAATATCCACTAAATGAGGGAATAATATGTGTGAGGGTAGCCCAGGAGAGTTCCAAATGTGTGTGGGTAGAATATATATCCCACGGGGGTAAAATTAAAAAAGTTTAAACATTTTTTTTTTTGGACTTAGTCATTTTTCCGGCGTTTATCAGACTTTCAGATAGGGCAAATGTCAGTGAGCGTTCCGATTTCAGTTCCAGAGCGATTCGCCCAATGAGTCCTTGATATTTAGTCATTTTCAGCCAATATTTTGGATTTTTGAAAATTTCACTTTTTTGTGAAAATATCCACTAAATGAGTGAATAATATGTGTGAGGGTAGCCCAGGAGAGTTCCAAATGTGTGTGGGTAGAATATATATCCCACGGGGGTAAAATTAAAAAAGTTTAAAAATTTTTTTTTTTGGACTTAGTCATTTTTCCGGCGTTTATCAGACTTTCAGATAGGGCAAATGTCAGTGAGCATTCCGATTTCAGTTCCAGATCGATTCGCCCAATGAGTCCTTGATATTTAGTCATTTTCAGCCAATTTTCTGGATTTTTGAAAAATTAACTTTTTTGTGAAAATATCCACTAAATGAGGGAATAATATGTGTGAGGGTACCCCAGGAGAGTTCCAAATGTGTGTGGGTAGAATATATATCCCACGGGGTAAAACAGAAAAAGGTTGAAAAAATTTTTTTTTTTGGACTTAGTCATTTTTCCGGCGGTTATCAGACTTTCAGATAGGGCAAATGTCAGTGTGCGTTCCGATTTCAGTTCCAGAGCGATTCTCCCAATGAGTCCTTGATATCTAGTCGTTTTCAGCCAATATTTTGGATTTTTGAAAATTTCACTTTTTTGTGACAATATCCACTAAATGAGGGAATAATATGTGTGAGGGTACCCCAGGAGTGTTCCAAATGTGTGTGGGTAGAATATATATCCCACGGGGTAAAACTGAAAAAAGTTTAAAAAAAATTTTTTTTTTGGACTTAGTCATTTTTCCGGCGTTTATCAGACTTTCAGATAGGGCAAATGTCAGTGAGCGTTCCGATTTCAGTTCCAGAGCGATTCGCCCAATGAGTCCTTGATATTTAGTCATTTTCAGCCAATATTTTGGATTTTTGAAAATTTCACTTTTTTGTGAAAATATCCACTAAATGAGTGAATAATATGTGTGAGGGTAGCCCAGGAGAGTTCCAAATGTGTGTGGGTAGAATATATATCCCACGGGGGTAAAATTGAAAAAAGTTGAAAAAATTTTTTTTTGGACTTAGTCATTTTTCCGGCGTTTAACAGACTTTCAGATAGGGCAAATGTCAGTAAGCATTCCGATTTCAGTTCCAGAGCGATTCGCCCAATGAGTCTTGATATTTAGTCGTTTTCAGCCAATATTTTGGATTTTTGAAAATTTCACTTTTTTGTGAAAATATCCACTAAATGAGGGAATAATATGTGTGAGGGTACCCCAGGACTGTTCCAAATGTGTGTGGGTAGAATATATATCCCACGGGGGTAAAATTGAAAAAAGTTGAAAAATTTTTTTTTTTCGACTTAGTCATTTTTCCGGCATTTATCAGACTTTCAGATAGGGCAAATGTCAGTGAGCGTTCCGATTTCAGTTCCAGAGCGATTCGCCCAATGAGTCTTGATATTTAGTCGTTTTCAGACATTATTTTGGATTTTTGAAAATTTTTCTTTTTTGTGAAAATATCCACTAAATGAGGGAATAATATGTGTGAGGGTACCCCAGGAGAGTTCCAAATGTGTTTGGGTAGAATATATATCCCACGGGGTAAAACTGAAAAAAGTTGAAAAAAATTTTTTTTTTGGACTTAGTCATTTTTCCGGCGTTTATCAGACTTTCAGATACGGCAAATGTCAGTGAGCGTTCCGATCTCAGTTCCAGAGCGATTCGCCCAATGAGTCTTGATATTTAGTAGTTTTCAGCCAATATTTTGGATTTTTGAAAATTTCACTTTTTTGTGAAAATATCCACTAAATGAGGGAATAATATGTGTGAGGGTAGCCCAGGAGAGTTCCAAATGTGTGTTGGTAGAATATATATCCCACGGGGGTAAAATTGAAAAAAGTTGAAAACATTTTTTTTTTGGACTTAGTCATTTTTCCGGCGTTTATCAGACTTTCAGATAGGGCACATGTCAGTGAGTGTTCCGATTTCAGTTCCAGAGCAATTCGCCCAATGATTCCTTGATATTTAGTCATTTTCAGCCAATTTTCTGGATTTTTGAAAAATTCACTTTTTTGTGAAAATATCCACTAAATGAGGGAATAATATGTGTGAGGGTACCCCAGGAGAGTTCCAAATGTGTGTGGGTAGAATATATATCCCACGGGGTAAAACTGAAAAAAGTTGAAAAAAATTTTTTTTTTGGACTTAGTCATTTTTCCGGCGTTTATCAGACTTTCAGATAGGGCAAATGTCAGTGTGCGTTCCGATTTCAGTTCCAGAGCGATTCGCCCAATGAGTCCTTGATATTTAGTAATTTTCAGCCAATTTTCTTTATTTTTGAAAAATTCACTTTTTTGTGAAAATATCCACTAAATGAGGGAATAATATGTGTGAGGGTAGCCCAGGAGAGTTCCAAATGTGTGTGGGTAGAATATATATCCCACGGGAGTAAAATTGAAAAAAGTTTCAAAAATTTTTTTTTTGGACTTAGTCATTTTTCCGGCGTTTATCAGACTTTCAGATAGGGCAAATGTCAGTGAGCGTTCCGATTTCAGTTCCAGAGCTATTCGCCCAATGATTCTTGATATTTAGTCGTTTTCAGCCAATATTTTGGATTTTTGAAAATTTCTCTTTTTTGTGAAAATATCCACTAAATAAGGGAATAATATGTGTGAGGGTACCCCAGGAGAGTTCCAAATGTGTGTGGGTAGAATATATATCCCACGGGGTAAAACTGAAAAAAGTTGAAAAAAATTTTTTTTTGGACTTAGTCATTTTTCCGGCATTTATCAGACTTTCAGATAGGGCAAATGTCAGTGAGTGTTCCGATTTCAGTTCCAGAGCGATTCGCCCAATGAGTCCTTGATATTTAGTAGTTTTCAGCCAATATTTTGGATTTTTGAAAATTTCACTTTTTTGTGAAAATATCCACTAAATGAGAGAATTATATGTGTGAGGGTAGCCCAGGAGAGTTCCAAATGTGTGTTGGTAGAATATATATCCCACGGGGGTAAAATTGAAAAAAGTTGAAAACATATTTTTTTTGGACTTAGTCATTTTTCCGGCGTTTATCAGACTTTCAGATAGGGCAAATGTCAGTGAGTGTTCCGATTTCAGTTCCAGAGCAATTCGCCCAATGAGTCCTTGATATTTAGTCATTTTCAGCCAATTTTCTGGATTTTTGAAAAATTCACTTTTTTGTGAAATTATCCACTAAATGAGGGAATAATATGTGTGAGGGTAGCCCAGGAGAGTTCCAAATGTGTGTGGGTAGAATATATATCCCACGGGGGTAAAATTAAAAAAGTTTAAACATTTTTTTTTTTGGACTTAGTCATTTTTCCGGCGTTTATCAGACTTTCAGATAGGGCAAATGTCAGTGTGCGTTCCGATTTCAGTTCCAGAGCGATTCGCCCAATGAGTCCTTGATATTTAGTCATTTTCAGCCAATTTTCTTTATTTTTGAAAAATTCACTTTTTTGTGAAAATATCCACTAAATGAGGTAATAATATGTGTGAGGGTAGCCCAGGAGAGTTCCAAATGTGTGTGGGTAGAATATATATCCCACGGGGGTAAAATTGAAAAAAGTTGAAAAATATTTTTTTTTGGACTTAGTCATTTTTCCGGCATTTATCAGACTTTCAGATAGGGCAAATGTCAGTGAGCGTTCCGATTTCAGTTCCAGAGCGATTCGCCCAATGAGTCTTGATATTTAGTCGTTTTCAGACAATATTTTGGATTTTTGAAAATTTTTCTTTTTTGTGAAAATATCCACTAAATGAGGGAATAATATGTGTGAGGGTACCCCAGGAGAGTTCCAAATGTGTTTGGGTAGAATATATATCCCACGGGGTAAAACTGAAAAAAGTTGAAAAAAATTTTTTTTTTGGACTTAGTCATTTTTCCGGCGTTTATCAGACTTTCAGATAGGGCAAATGTCAGTGAGCGTTCCGATCTCAGTTCCAGAGCGATTCGCCCAATGAGTCTTGATATTTAGTAGTTTTCAGCCAATATTTTGGATTTTTGAAAATTTCACTTTTTTGTGAAAATATCCACTAAATGAGGGAATAATATGTGTGAGGGTAGCCCAGGAGAGTTCCAAATGTGTGTGGGTAGAATATATATCCCACGGAGTAAAACTGAAAAAAGTTGAAAAAAATTTTTTTTTTGGACTTAGTCATTTTTCCGGCGTTTATCAGACTTTCAGATAGGGCAAATGTCAGTGAGCGTTCTGTTTTCAGTTCCAGAGCGATTCGCCCAATGATTCCTTGATATTTAGTCATTTTCAGCCAATTTTCTGGATTTTTGAAAAATTCACTTTTTTGTGAAAATATCCACTAAATGAGGGAATAATATGTGTGAGGGTAGCCCAGGAGAGTTCCAAATGTGTGTGGGTAGAATATATATCCCACGGGAGTAAAACTGAAAACAGTTTCAAAAATTTTTTTTTTGGACTTAGTCATTTTTCCGGCGTTTATCAGACTTTCAGATAGGGCAAATGTCAGTGAGCGTTCCGATTTCAGTTCCAGAGCGATTCGCCCAATGATTCTTGATATTTAGTCGTTTTCAGCCAATATTTTGGATTTTTGAAAATTTCTCTTTTTTGTGAAAATATCCACTAAATGAGGGAATAATATGTGTGAGGGTACCCCAGGAGAGTTCCAAATGTGTGTGGGTAGAATATATATCCCACGGGGTAAAACTGAAAAAAGTTGAAAAAAAATTTTTTTTGGACTTAGTCATTTTTCCGGCGTTTATCAGACTTTCAGATAGGGCAAATGTCAGTGAGCGTTCTGTTTTCAGTTCCAGAGCGATTCGCCCAATGATTCCTTGATATTTAGTCATTTTCAGCCAATTTTCTGGATTTTTGAAAAATTCACTTTTTTGTGAAAATATCCACTAAATGAGGGAATAATATGTGTGAGGGTAGCCCAGGAGAGTTCCAAATGTGTGTGGGTAGAATATATATCCCACGGGGTAAAACTGAAAAAAGTTGAAAAAAATTTTTTTTTGGACTTAGCCATTTTTCCGGCGTTTATCAGACTTTCAGATAGGGCAAATGTCAGTGAGCGTTCCGATTTCAGTTCCAGAGCAATTCGCCCAATGAGTCTTGATATCTAGTCATTTTCAGCTTATATTTTGGATTTTTGAAAATTTCACTTTTTTGTGAAAATATCCACTAAATGAGGGAATAATATGTGTGAGGGTACCACAGAAGAGTTCCAAATGTGTGTGGGTAGAATATATATCCCACGGGGGTAAAATTGAAAAAAGTTGAAAAATTTTTTTTTTTGGACTTAGTCATTTTTCCGGCGTTTATCAGACTTTCAGATAGGGCAAATGTCAGTGAGCGTTCTGATTTCAGTTCCAGAGCGATTCGCCCAATGATTCCTTGATATTTAGTCATTTTCAGCCAATTTTCTGGATTTTTGAAAAATTCACTTTTTTGTGAAAATATCCACTAAATGAGGGAATAATATGTGTGAGGGTACCCCAGGAGAGTTCCAAATGTGTGTGGGTAGAATATATATCCCACGGGGGTAAAATTGAAAAAAGTTGAAAAAATTTTTTTTTGGACTTAGTCATTTTTCCGGCGTTTAACAGACTTTCAGATAGGGCAAATGTCAGTAAGCATTCCGATTTCAGTTCCAGAGCGATTCGCCCAATGAGTATTGATATTTAGTCGTTTTCAGCCAATATTTTGGATTTTTGAAAATTTCACTTTTTTGTGAAAATATCCACTAAATGAGGGAATAATATGTGTGAGGGTACCCCAGGACTGTTCCAAATGTGTGTGGGTAGAATATATATCCCACGGGGGTAAAATTGAAAAAAGTTGAAAAATTTTTTTTTTTGGACTTAGTCATTTTTCCGGCATTTATCAGACTTTCAGATAGGGCAAATGTCAGTGAGTGTTCCGATTTCAGTTCCAGAGCGATTCGCCCAATGAGTCTTGATATTTAGTCGTTTTCAGACATTATTTTGGATTTTTGAAAATTTTTCTTTTTTGTGAAAATATCCACTAAATGAGGGAATAATATGTGTGAGGGTACCCCAGGAGAGTTCCAAATGTGTTTGGGTAGAAAATATATCCCACGGGGTAAAACTGAAAAAAGTTGAAAAAAATTTTTTTTTTGGACTTAGTCATTTTTCCGGCGTTTATCAGACTTTCAGATACGGCAAATGTCAGTGAGCGTTCCGATCTCAGTTCCAGAGCGATTCGCCCAATGAGTCTTGATATTTAGTAGTTTTCAGCCAATATTTTGGATTTTTGAAAATTTCACTTTTTTGTGAAAATATCCACTAAATGAGGGAATAATATGTGTGAGGGTAGCCCAGGAGAGTTCCAAATGTGTGTTGGTAGAATATATATCCCACGGGGGTAAAATTGAAAAAAGTTGAAAACATTTTTTTTTTGGACTTAGTCATTTTTCCGGCGTTTATCAGACTTTCAGATAGGGCACATGTCAGTGAGTGTTCCGATTTCAGTTCCAGAGCAATTCGCCCAATGAGTCCTTGATATTTAGTCATTTTCAGCCAATTTTCTGGATTTTTGAAAAATTCACTTTTTTGTGAAATTATCCACTAAATGAGGGAATAATATGTGTGAGGGTACCCCAGGAGAGTTCCAAATGTGTGTGGGTAAAATATATATCCCACGGGGTAAAATTGAAAAAAGTTGAAAACAAATTTTTTTTTGGACTTAGTCATTTTTCCGGCGTTTATCAGACTTTCAGATAGGGCAAATGTCAGTGTGCGTTCCGATTTCAGTTCCAGAGCGATTCGCCCAATGAGTCCTTGATATTTAGTAATTTTCAGCCAATTTTCTTTATTTTTGAAAAATTCACTTTTTTGTGAAAATATCCACTAAATGAGGGAATAATATGTGTGAGGGTAGCCCAGGAGAGTTCCAAATGTGTGTGGGTAGAATATATATCCCACGGGAGTAAAATTGAAAAAAGTGTCAAAAATTTTTTTTTTGGACTTAGTCATTTTTCCGGCGTTTATCAGACTTTCAGATAGGGCAAATGTCAGTGAGCGTTCCGATTTCAGTTCCAGAGCGATTCGCCCAATGATTCTTGATATTTAGTCGTTTTCAGCCAATATTTTGGATTTTTGAAAATTTCTCTTTTTTGTGAAAATATCCACTAAATAAGGGAATAATATGTGTGAGGGTACCCCAGGAGAGTTCCAAATGTGTGTGGGTAGAATATATATCCCACGGGGGTAAAATTGAAAAAAGTTGAAAACATTTTTTTTTTGGACTTAGTCATTTTTCCGGCGTTTATCAGACTTTCAGATAGGGCAAATGTCAGTGAGTGTTCCGATTTCAGTTCCAGAGCAATTCGCCCAATGAGTCCTTGATATTTAGTCATTTTCAGCCAATTTTCTGGATTTTTGAAAAATTCACTTTTTTGTGAAATTATCCACTAAATGAGGGAATAATA
The DNA here is from genome assembly GCF_046119375.1 of Phyllobates terribilis. Taxonomy (NCBI): domain Eukaryota; kingdom Metazoa; phylum Chordata; class Amphibia; order Anura; family Dendrobatidae; genus Phyllobates; species Phyllobates terribilis. The sequence goes on from NW_027362832.1 coordinate 3,879,890, forward strand.
TGTGTGAGGGTAGCCCAGGAGAGTTCCAAATGTGTGTGGGTAGAATATATATCCCACGGGGGTAAAATTAAAAAAGTTTAAACATTTTTTTTTTTGGACTTAGTCATTTTTCCGGCGTTTATCAGACTTTCAGATAGGGCAAATGTCAGTGTGCGTTCCGATTTCAGTTCCAGAGCGATTCGCCCAATGAGTCCTTGATATTTAGTCATTTTCAGCCAATTTTCTTTATTTTTGAAAAATTCACTTTTTTGTGAAAATATCCACTAAATGAGGTAATAATATGTGTGAGGGTAGCCCAGGAGAGTTCCAAATGTGTTTGGGTAGAATATATATCCCACGGGGTAAAACTGAAAAAAGTTGAAAAAAATTTTTTTTTGGACTTAGTCATTTTTCCGGCATTTATCAGACTTTCAGATAGGGCAAATGTCAGTGAGTGTTCCGATTTCAGTTCCAGAGCGATTCGCCCAATGAGTCCTTGATATTTAGTCATTTTCAGCCAATTTTCTGGATTTTTGAAAAATTCACTTTTTTGTGAAAATATCCACTAAATGAGGGAATAATATGTGTGAGGGTAGCCCAGGAGAGTTCCAAATGTGTGTGGGTAGAATATATATCCCACGGGGGTAAAATTGAAAAAAGTTGAAAAATATTTTTTTTTGGACTTAGTCATTTTTCCGGCATTTATCAGACTTTCAGATAGGGCAAATGTCAGTGAGCGTTCCGATTTCAGTTCCAGAGCGATTCGCCCAATGAGTCTTGATATTTAGTCGTTTTCAGACAATATTTTGGATTTTTGAAAATTTTTCTTTTTTGTGAAAATATCCACTAAATGAGGGAATAATATGTGTGAGGGTACCCCAGGAGAGTTCCAAATGTGTTTGGGTAGAATATATATCCCACGGGGTAAAACTGAAAAAAGTTGAAAAAAATTTTTTTTTTGGACTTAGTCATTTTTCCGGCGTTTATCAGACTTTCAGATAGGGCAAATGTCAGTGAGCGTTCCGATCTCAGTTCCAGAGCGATTCGCCCAATGAGTCTTGATATTTAGTAGTTTTCAGCCAATATTTTGGATTTTTGAAAAATTCACTTTTTTGTGAAAATATCCACTAAATGAGGGAATAATATGTGTGAGGGTACCCCAGGAGAGTTCCAAATGTGTGTGGGTAGAATATATATCCCACGGGGTAAAACTGAAAAAAGTTGAAAAAAATTTTTTTTTTGGACTTAGTCATTTTTCCGGCGTTTATCAGACTTTCAGATAGGGCAAATGTCAGTGTGCGTTCCGATTTCAGTTCCAGAGCGATTCGCCCAATGAGTCCTTGATATGTAGTCATTTTCAGCCAATTTTCTTTATTTTTGAAAAATTCACTTTTTTGTGAAAATATCCACTAAATGAGGGAATAATATGTGTGAGGGTAGCCCAGGAGAGTTCCAAATGTGTGTGGGTAGAATATATATCCCACGGGGGTAAAATTGAAAAAAGTTGAAAAAAATTTTTTTTTGGACTTAGTCATTTTTCCGGCGTTTATCAGACTTTCAGATAGGGCAAATGTCAGTGAGCGTTCCGATTTCAGCTCCAGAGCGATTCGCCCAATGAGTCTTGATATCTAGTCATTTTCAGCCAATATTTTGGATTTTTGAAAATTTCACTTTTTTGTGAAAATATCCACTAAATGAGGGAATAATATGTGTGAGGTACCCCAGGAGTGTTCCAAATGTGTGTGGGTAGAATATATATCCCACGGGGTAAAACTGAAAAAAGTTTAAAAAACATTTTTTTTTTGGACTTAGTCATTTTTCCGGCGTTTATCAGACTTTCAGATAGGGCAAATGTCAGTGAGTGTTCCGATTTCAGTTCCAGAGCAATTCGCCCAATGAGTCCTTGATATTTAGTCATTTTCAGCCAATTTTCTTTATTTTTGAAAAATTCACTTTTTTGTGAAAATATCCACTAAATGAGGGAATAATATGTGTGAGGGTAGCCCAGGAGAGTTCCAAATGTGTGTGGGTAGAATATATATCCCACGGGAGTAAAATTGAAAAAAGTTTCAAAAATTTTTTTTTTGGACTTAGTCATTTTTCCGGCGTTTATCAGACTTTCAGATAGGGCAAATGTCAGTGAGCGTTCCGATTTCAGTTCCAGAGCGATTCGCCCAATGATTCTTGATATTTAGTCGTTTTCAGCCAATATTTTGGATTTTTGAAAATTTCTCTTTTTTGTGAAAATATCCACTAAATGAGGGAATAATATGTGTGAGGGTACCCCAGGAGAGTTCCAAATGTGTGTGGGTAGAATATATATCCCACGGGGTAAAACTGAAAAAAGTTGAAAAAAATTTTTTTTTGGACTTAGTCATTTTTCCGGCGTTTATCAGACTTTCAGATAGGGCAAATGTCAGTGAGCATTCCGATTTCAGTTCCAGATCGATTCGCCCAATGAGTCCTTGATATTTAGTCATTTTCAGCCAATTTTCTGGATTTTTGAAAAATTCACTTTTTTGTGAAAATATCCACTAAATGAGGGAATAATATGTGTGAGGGTACCCCAGGAGAGTTCCAAATGTGTGTGGGTAGAATATATATCCCACGGGGTAAAACAGAAAAAAGTTGAGAAAAATTTTTTTTTTGGACTTAGTCATTTTTCCGGCGTTTATCAGACTTTCAGATAGGGCAAATGTCAGTAAGCATTCCGATTTCAGTTCCAGAGCGATTCGCCCAATGAGTCTTTATATTTAGTCGTTTTCAGCCAATATTTTGGATTTTTGAAAATTTCACTTTTTTGTGAAAATATCCACTAAATGAGGGAATAATATGTGTGAGGGTACCCCAGGAGTGTTCCAAATGTGTGTGGGTAGAATATATATCCCACGGGGGTAAAATTGAAAAAAGTTGAAAAAATTTTTTTTTTGGACTTAGTCATTTTTCCGGCATTTATCAGACTTTCAGATAGGGCAAATGTCAGTGAGTGTTCCGATTTCAGTTCCAGAGCGATTCGCCCAATGAGTCCTTGATATTTAGTCATTTTCAGCCAATTTTCTGGATTTTTGAAAAATTCACTTTTTTGTGAAAATATACACTAAATGAGGGAATAATATGTGTGAGGGTACCCCAGAAGAGTTCCAAATGTGTGTGGGTAGAATATATATCCCACGGGGGTAAAATTGAAAAAAGTTGAAAAAAAATTTTTTTTTGGACTTAGTCATTTTTCCGGCGTTTATCAGACTTTCAGATAGGGCAAATGTCAGTGAGCGTTCCGATTTCAGTTCCAGATCGATTCGCCCAATGAGTCCTTGATATTTAGTCATTTTCAGCCAATTTTCTGGATTTTTGAAAAATTCACTTTTTTGTGAAAATATCCACTAAATGAGGGAATAATATGTGTGAGGGTACCCCAGAAGAGTTCCAAATGTGTGTGGGTAGAATATATATCCCACGGGGGTAAAATTGAAAAAAGTTGAAAAAAAATTTTTTTTTGGACTTAGTCATTTTTCCGGCGTTTATCAGACTTTCAGATAGGGCAAATGTCAGTGTGCGTTCCGATTTCAGTTCCAGAGCGATTCGCCCAATGAGTCCTTGATATTTAGTCATTTTCAGCCAATTTTCTGGATTTTTGAAAAATTCACTTTTTTTGTGAAAATATCCACTAAATGAGGGAATAATATGTGTGAGAGTACACCAGGAAAGTTCCAAATGTGTGTGGGTAAAATATATATCCCATAAGGGTAAAATTGAAAAAAGTTGAAAAAATTTTTTTTTTGGGCTTAGTCATTTTTCCTGCGTTTATCAGACTTTCAGATAGGGCAAATGTCAGTGAGCATTCCGATTTCAGTTCCAGAGCGATTCGCCCAATGAGTCCTTGATATTTAGTCATTTTCAGCCAATTTTCTGGATTTTTGAAAAATTAACTTTTTTTGAAAATATCCACTAAATAAGGGAATAATATGTGTGAGGGTACCCCAGAAGAGTTCCAAATGTGTGTGGGTAGAATATATATCCCACGTGGTAAAATTGAAAAAAGTTGAAAAAAAATTTTTTTTTGGACTTAGTCATTTTTCCGGCGTTTATCAGACTTTCAGATAGGGCAAATGTCAGTGAGCATTCCGATTTCAGTTCCAGAGCGATTCGCCCAATGAGTCATTGATATTTAGTCATTTTCAGCCAATTTTCTGGATTTTTGAAAAATTCACTTTTTTGTGAAAATATCCACTAAATGAGGGAATAATATGTGTGAGGGTAGCCCAGGAGAGTTCCAAATGTGTGTGGGTAGAATATATATCCCACGGGGGTAAAATTGAAAAAAGTTGCAAAAATTTTTTTTTTGGACTTAGTCATTTTTCCGGCGTTTATCAGACTTTCAGATAGGGCAAATGTCAGTGAGCGTTCCGATTTCAGTTCCAGAGCGATTCGCCCAATGAGTCCTTGATATTTAGTCGTTTTCAGCCAATTTTCTGGATTTTTGAAAAATTCACTTTTTTGTGAAAATATCCACTAAATGAGGGAATAATATATGTGAGGGTACCCCAGAAGAGTTCCAAATGTGTGTGGGTAGAATATATATCCCACGGGGGTAAAATTGAAAAAAGTTGAAAAAAATTTTTTTTTGGACTTAGTCATTTTTCCGGCGTTTATCAGACTTTCAGATAGGGCAAATGTCAGTGAGCGTTCCGATTTCAGTTCCAGAGCGATTCGCCCAATGAGTCTTGATATTTAGTCGTTTTCAGCCAATATTGTGGATTTTTGAAAATTTCACTTTTTTGTGAAAATATCCACTAAATGAGGGAATAATATGTGTGAGGGTACCCCAGGAGTGTTCCAAATGTGTGTGGGTAGAATATATATCCCACGGGGTAAAGCTGAAAAAAGTTTAAAAAAAAATTTTTTTTGGACTTAGTCATTTTTCTGGCGTTTATCAGACTTTCAGATAGGGCAAATGTCAGTGAGCATTCCGATTTCAGTTCCAGATCGATTCGCCCAATGAGTCCTTGATATTTAGTCATTTTCAGCCAATTTTCTGGATTTTTGAAAAATTCACTTTTTTGTGAAAATATCCACTAATTGAGGGAATAATATGTGTGAGGGTACCCCAGGAGAGTTCCAAATGTGTGTGGGTAGAATATATATCCCACGGGGGTAAAATTAAAAAAAGTTTAAAAAATTTTTTTTTTGGACTTAGTCATTTTTCCGGCGTTTATCAGACTTTCAGATAGGGCAAATGTCAGTGAGCGTTCTGATTTCAGTTCCAGAGCGATTCGCCCAATGATTCCTTGATATTTAGTCATTTTCAGCCAATTTTCTGGATTTTTGAAAAATTCACTTTTTTGTGAAAATATCCACTAAATGAGGGAATAATATGTGTGAGGGTACCCCAGGAGAGTTCCAAATGTGTGTGGGTAGAATATATATCCCACGGGGTAAAACAGAAAAAAGTTGAGAAAAATTTTTTTTTTGGACTTAGTCATTTTTCCGGCGTTTATCAGACTTTCAGATAGGGCAAATGTCAGTGTGCGTTCCGATTTCAGTTCCAGAGCGATTCGCCCAATGAGTCCTTGATATTTAGTCATTTTCAGCCAATTTTCTGGATTTTTGAAAAATTCACTTTTTTGTGAAAATATCCACTAAATGAGGGAATAATATGTGTGAGAGTACACCAGGAAAGTTCCAAATGTGTGTGGGTAAAATATATATCCCATAAGGGTAAAATTGAAAAAAGTTGAAAAAATTTTTTTTTTGGACTTAGTCATTTTTCCTGCGTTTATCAGACTTTCAGATAGGGCAAATGTCAGTGAGCGTTCCGATTTCAGTTCCAGAGCGATTCGCCCAATGAGTCTTGATATTTAGTTGTTTTCAGCCAATATTTTGGATTTTTGAAAATTTCACTTTTTTGTGAAAATATCCACTAAATGAGGGAATAATATGTGTGAGGGTACCCCAGGAGTGTTCCAAATGTGTGTGGGTAGAATATATATCCCACGGGGTAAAACTGAAAAAAGTTTAAAAAAAAATTTTTTTTGGACTTAGTCATTTTTCTGGCGTTTATCAGACTTTCAGATAGGGCAAATGTCAGTGAGCATTCCGATTTCAGTTCCAGATCGATTCGCCCAATGAGTCCTTGATATTTAGTCATTTTCAGCCAATTTTCTGGATTTTTGAAAAATTCACTTTTTTGTGAAAATATCCACTAAATGAGGGAATAATATGTGTGAGGGTACCCCAGGAGAGTTCCAAATGTGTGTGGGTAGAATATATATCCCACGGGGTAAAACAGAAAAAAGTTGAGAAAAATTTTTTTTTTGGACTTAGTCATTTTTCCGGCGTTTATCAGACTTTCAGATAGGGCAAATGTCAGTAAGCATTCCGATTTCAGTTCCAGAGCGATTCGCCCAATGAGTCTTTATATTTAGTCGTTTTCAGCCAATATTTTGGATTTTTGAAAATTTCACTTTTTTGTGAAAATATCCACTAAATGAGGGAATAATATGTGTGAGGGTACCCCAGGAGTGTTCCAAATGTGTGTGGGTAGAATATATATCCCACGGGGGTAAAATTGAAAAAAGTTGAAAAAATTTTTTTTTTGGACTTAGTCATTTTTCCGGCATTTATCAGACTTTCAGATAGGGCAAATGTCAGTGAGTGTTCCGATTTCAGTTCCAGAGCGATTCGCCCAATGAGTCCTTGATATTTAGTCATTTTCAGCCAATTTTCTGGATTTTTGAAAAATTCACTTTTTTGTGAAAATATACACTAAATGAGGGAATAATATGTGTGAGGGTACCCCAGAAGAGTTCCAAATGTGTGTGGGTAGAATATATATCCCACGGGGGTAAAATTGAAAAAAGTTGAAAAAAAATTTTTTTTTGGACTTAGTCATTTTTCCGGCGTTTATCAGACTTTCAGATAGGGCAAATGTCAGTGAGCGTTCCGATTTCAGTTCCAGATCGATTCGCCCAATGAGTCCTTGATATTTAGTCATTTTCAGCCAATTTTCTGGATTTTTGAAAAATTCACTTTTTTGTGAAAATATCCACTAAATGAGGGAATAATATGTGTGAGGGTACCCCAGAAGAGTTCCAAATGTGTGTGGGTAGAATATATATCCCACGGGGGTAAAATTGAAAAAAGTTGAAAAAAAATTTTTTTTTGGACTTAGTCATTTTTCCGGCGTTTATCAGACTTTCAGATAGGGCAAATGTCAGTGAGCATTCCGATTTCAGTTCCAGAGCGATTCACCCAATGATTCCTTGATATTTAGTCATTTCCAGCCAATTTTCTGGATTTTTGAAAAATTCACTTTTTTGTGAAAATATCCACTAAATGAGGGAATAATATGTGTGAGGGTACCCCAGGAGAGTTCCAAATGTGTGTGGGTAGAATATATATCCCACGGGGGTAAAATTAAAAAAAGTTTAAAAAATTTTTTTTTTGGACTTAGTCATTTTTCCGGCGTTTATCAGACTTTCAGATAGGGCAAATGTCAGTGAGCGTTCTGATTTCAGTTCCAGAGCGATTCGCCCAATGATTCCTTGATATTTAGTCATTTTCAGCCAATTTTCTGGATTTTTGAAAAATTCACTTTTTTGTGAAAATATCCACTAAATGAGGGAATAATATGTGTGAGGGTACCCCAGGAGAGTTCCAAATGTGTGTGGGTAGAATATATATCCCACGGGGTAAAACAGAAAAAAGTTGAGAAAAATTTTTTTTTTGGACTTAGTCATTTTTCCGGCGTTTATCAGACTTTCAGATAGGGCAAATGTCAGTGTGCGTTCCGATTTCAGTTCCAGAGCGATTCGCCCAATGAGTCCTTGATATTTAGTCATTTTCAGCCAATTTTCTGGATTTTTGAAAAATTCACTTTTTTGTGAAAATATCCACTAAATGAGGGAATAATATGTGTGAGAGTACACCAGGAAAGTTCCAAATGTGTGTGGGTAAAATATATATCCCATAAGGGTAAAATTGAAAAAAGTTGAAAAAATTTTTTTTTTGGACTTAGTCATTTTTCCTGCGTTTATCAGACTTTCAGATAGGGCAAATGTCAGTGAGCGTTCCGATTTCAGTTCCAGAGCGATTCGCCCAATGAGTCTTGATATTTAGTTGTTTTCAGCCAATATTTTGGATTTTTGAAAATTTCACTTTTTTGTGAAAATATCCACTAAATGAGGGAATAATATGTGTGAGGGTACCCCAGGAGTGTTCCAAATGTGTGTGGGTAGAATATATATCCCACGGGGTAAAACTGAAAAAAGTTTAAAAAAAAATTTTTTTTGGACTTAGTCATTTTTCCGGCGTTTATCAGACTTTCAGATAGGGCAAATGTCAGTGAGCATTCCGATTTCAGTTCCAGAGCGATTCACCCAATGATTCCTTGATATTTAGTCATTTCCAGCCAATTTTCTGGATTTTTGAAAAATTCACTTTTTTGTGAAAATATCCACTAAATGAGGGAATAATATATGTGAGGGTACCCCAGGAGAGTTCCAAATGAGTGGGTAAAATATATATCCCACGGGGGTAAAATTGAAAAAAGTTAAAAAAAAATTTTTTTGGACTTAGCCATTTTTCCGGCGTTTATCAGACTTTCAGATAGGGCAAATGTCAGTGAGCATTCCGATTTCAGTTCCTGAGCGATTCGCCCAATGAGTCATTGATATTTAGTCATTTTCAGCCAATTTTCTGGATTTTTGAAAAATTCACTTTTTTGTGAAAATATCCACTAAATGAGGGAATAATATGTGTGAGGGTAGCCCAGGAGAGTTCCAAATGTGTGTGGGTAGAATATATATCCCACGGGGGTAAAATTGAAAAAAGTTGAAAAAATATTTTTTTTGGACTTAGTCATTTTTCCGGCGTTTATCAGACTTTCAGATAGGGCAAATGTCAGTGAGCGTTCCGATTTCAGTTCCAGAGCGATTCGCCCAATGAGTCTTGATATTTAGTCGTTTTCAGCCAATATTTTGGATTTTTGAAAATTTCACTTTTTTGTGAAAATATCCACTAATTGAGGGAATAATATGTGTGAGGGTACCCCAGGAGAGTTCCAAATGTGTGTGGGTAGAATATATATCCCACGGGGGTAAAATTAAAAAAAGTTTAAAAAATTTTTTTTTTGGACTTAGTCATTTTTCCGGCGTTTATCAGACTTTCAGATAGGGCAAATGTCAGTGAGCGTTCTGATTTCAGTTCCAGAGCGATTCGCCCAATGATTCCTTGATATTTAGTCATTTTCAGCCAATTTTCTGGATTTTTGAAAAATTCACTTTTTTGTGAAAATATCCACTAAATGAGGGAATAATATGTGTGAGGGTACCCCAGGAGAGTTCCAAATGTGTGTGGGTAGAATATATATCCCATGGGGTAAAACAGAAAAAAGTTGAGAAAAATTTTTTTTTTGGACTTAGTCATTTTTCCGGCGTTTATCAGACTTTCAGATAGGGCAAATGTCAGTGTGCGTTCCGATTTCAGTTCCAGAGCGATTCGCCCAATGAGTCCTTGATATTTAGTCATTTTCAGCCAATTTTCTGGATTTTTGAAAAATTCACTTTTTTGTGAAAATATCCACTAAATGAGGGAATAATATGTGTGAGAGTACACCAGGAAAGTTCCAAATGTGTGTGGGTAAAATATATATCCCATAAGGGTAAAATTGAAAAAAGTTGAAAAAATTTTTTTTTTGGACTTAGTCATTTTTCCGGCGTTTATCAGACTTTCAGATAGGGCAAATGTCAGTGAGCGTTCCGATTTCAGTTCCAGAGCGATTCGCCCAATGAGTCCTTGATATTTAGTCGTTTTTAGCCAATTTTCTGGATTTTTGAAAAATTCACTTTTTTGTGAAAATATCCACTAAATGAGGGAATAATATATGTGAGGGTACCCCAGAAGAGTTCCAAATGTGTGTGGGTAGAATATATATCCCACGGGGGTAAAATTGAAAAAAGTTGAAAAAAATTTTTTTTTGGACTTAGTCATTTTTCCGGCGTTTATCAGACTTTCAGATAGGGCAAATGTCAGTGAGCGTTCCGATTTCAGTTCCAGAGCGATTCGCCCAATGAGTCTTGATATTTAGTCGTTTTCAGCCAATATTGTGGATTTTTGAAAATTTCACTTTTTTGTGAAAATATCCACTAAATGAGGGAATAATATGTGTGAGGGTACCCCAGGAGTGTTCCAAATGTGTGTGGGTAGAATATATATCCCACGGGGTAAAGCTGAAAAAAGTTTAAAAAAAAATTTTTTTGGGACTTAGTCATTTTTCTGGCGTTTATCAGACTTTCAGATAGGGCAAATGTCAGTGAGCATTCCGATTTCAGTTCCAGATCGATTCGCCCAATGAGTCCTTGATATTTAGTCATTTTCAGCCAATTTTCTGGATTTTTGAAAAATTCACTTTTTTGTGAAAATATCCACTAAATGAGGGAATAATATGTGTGAGGGTAGCCCAGGAGAGTTCCAAATGTGTGTGGGTAGAATATATATCCCACGGGAGTAAAATTGAAAAAAGTTTCAAAAATTTTTTTTTTGGACTTAGTCATTTTTCCGGCGTTTATCAGACTTTCAGATAGGGCAAATGTCAGTGAGCGTTCCGATTTCAGTTCCAGAGCGATTCGCCCAATGAGTCCTTGATATTTAGTCGTTTTCAGCCAATTTTCTGGATTTTTGAAAAATTCACTTTTTTGTGAAAATATCCACTAAATGAGGGAATAATATATGTGAGGGTACCCCAGAAGAGTTCCAAATGTGTGTGGGTAGAATATATATCCCACGGGGGTAAAATTAAAAAAAGTTTAAAAAATTTTTTTTTTGGACTTAGTCATTTTTCCGGCGTTTATCAGACTTTCAGATAGGGCAAATGTCAGTGAGCGTTCTGATTTCAGTTCCAGAGCGATTCGCCCAATGATTCCTTGATATTTAGTCATTTTCAGCCAATTTTCTGGATTTTTGAAAAATTCACTTTTTTGTGAAAATATCCACTAAATGAGGGAATAATATGTGTGAGGGTACCCCAGGAGAGTTCCAAATGTGTGTGGGTAGAATATATATCCCATGGGGTAAAACAGAAAAAAGTTGAGAAAAATTTTTTTTTTGGACTTAGTCATTTTTCCGGCGTTTATCAGACTTTCAGATAGGGCAAATGTCAGTGTGCGTTCCGATTTCAGTTCCAGAGCGATTCGCCCAATGAGTCCTTGATATTTAGTCATTTTCAGCCAATTTTCTGGATTTTTGAAAAATTCACTTTTTTGTGAAAATATCCACTAAATGAGGGAATAATATGTGTGAGAGTACACCAGGAAAGTTCCAAATGTGTGTGGGTAAAATATATATCCCATAAGGGTAAAATTGAAAAAAGTTGAAAAAATTTTTTTTTTGGACTTAGTCATTTTTCCGGCGTTTATCAGACTTTCAGATAGGGCAAATGTCAGTGAGCGTTCCGATTTCAGTTCCAGAGCGATTCGCCCAATGAGTCCTTGATATTTAGTCGTTTTTAGCCAATTTTCTGGATTTTTGAAAAATTCACTTTTTTGTGAAAATATCCACTAAATGAGGGAATAATATATGTGAGGGTACCCCAGAAGAGTTCCAAATGTGTGTGGGTAGAATATATATCCCACGGGGGTAAAATTGAAAAAAGTTGAAAAAAATTTTTTTTGGGACTTAGTCATTTTTCCGGCGTTTATCAGACTTTCAGATAGGGCAAATGTCAGTGAGCGTTCCGATTTCAGTTCCAGAGCGATTCGCCCAATGAGTCTTGATATTTAGTCGTTTTCAGCCAATATTGTGGATTTTTGAAAATTTCACTTTTTTGTGAAAATATCCACTAAATGAGGGAATAATATGTGTGAGGGTACCCCAGGAGTGTTCCAAATGTGTGTGGGTAGAATATATATCCCACGGGGTAAAGCTGAAAAAAGTTTAAAAAAAAATTTTTTTGGGACTTAGTCATTTTTCTGGCGTTTATCAGACTTTCAGATAGGGCAAATGTCAGTGAGCATTCCGATTTCAGTTCCAGATCGATTCGCCCAATGAGTCCTTGATATTTAGTCATTTTCAGCCAATTTTCTGGATTTTTGAAAAATTCACTTTTTTGTGAAAATATCCACTAAATGAGGGAATAATATGTGTGAGGGTACCCCAGGAGAGTTCCAAATGTGTGTGGGTAGAATATATATCCCACGGGGTAAAACAGAAAAAAGTTGAGAAAAATTTTTTTTTTGGACTTAGTCATTTTTCCGGCGTTTATCAGACTTTCAGATAGGGCAAATGTCAGTGTGCGTTCCGATTTCAGTTCCAGAGCGATTCGCCCAATGAGTCCTTGATATTTAGTCATTTTCAGCCAATTTTCTGGATTTTTGAAAAATTCACTTTTTTGTGAAAATATCCACTAAATGAGGGAATAATATGTGTGAGAGTACACCAGGAAAGTTCCAAATGTGTGTGGGTAGAATATATATCCCACGGGGGTAAAATTGAAAAAAGTTGCAAAAATTTTTTTTTTGGACTTAGTCATTTTTCCGGCGTTTATCAGACTTTCAGATAGGGCAAATGTCAGTGAGCGTTCCGATTTCAGTTCCAGAGCGATTCGCCCAATGAGTCCTTGATATTTAGTCGTTTTCAGCCAATTTTCTGGATTTTTGAAAAATTCACTTTTTTGTGAAAATATCCACTAAATGAGGGAATAATATATGTGAGGGTACCCCAGAAGAGTTCCAAATGTGTGTGGGTAGAATATATATCCCACGGGGGTAAAATTGAAAAAAGTTGAAAAAATTTTTTTTTTGGACTTAGTCATTTTTCCGGCGTTTATCAGACTTTCAGATAGGGCAAATGTCAGTGAGCGTTCCGATTTCAGTTCCAGAGCGATTCGCCCAATGAGTCTTGATATTTAGTCGTTTTCAGCCAATATTGTGGATTTTTGAAAATTTCACTTTTTTGTGAAAATATCCACTAAATGAGGGAATAATATGTGTGAGGGTACCCCAGGAGTGTTCCAAATGTGTGTGGGTAGAATATATATCCCACGGGGTAAAACAGAAAAAAGTTGAGAAAAATTTTTTTTTTGGACTTAGTCATTTTTCCGGCGTTTATCAGACTTTCAGATAGGGCAAATGTCAGTGTGCGTTCCGATTTCAGTTCCAGAGTGATTCGCCCAATGAGTCCTTGATATTTAGTCATTTTCAGCCAATTTTCTGGATTTTTGAAAAATTCACTTTTTTGTGAAAATATCCACTAAATGAGGGAATAATATGTGTGAGAGTACACCAGGAAAGTTCCAAATGTGTGTGGGTAAAATATATATCCCATAGGGGTAAAATTGAAAAAAGTTGAAAAAAATTTTTTTTTGGACTTAGTCATTTTTCCGGCGTTTATCAGACTTTCAGATAGGGCAAATGTCAGTGAGCATTCGATTTCAGTTCCAGATCGATTCGCCCAATGAGTCCTTGATATTTAGTCATTTTCAGCCAATTTTCTGGATTTTTGAAAAATTAACTTTTTTGTGAAAATATCCACTAAATGAGGGAATAATATATGTGAGGGTAGCCCAGGAGAGTTCCAAATGTGTGTGGGTAGAATATATATCCCACGGGGGTAAAATTGAAAAAAGTTGAAAAAAAATTTTTTTTTGGACTTAGTCATTTTTCCGGCGTTTATCAGACTTTCAGATAGGGCAAATGTCAGTGAGCATTTCGATTTCAGTTCCAGAGCGATTCGCCCAATGAGTCCTTGATATTTAGTCATTTTCAGCCAATTTTCTGGATTTTTGAAAAATTAACTTTTTTTGAAAATATCCACTAAATGAGGGAATAATATGTGTGAGGGTACCCCAGAAGAGTTCCAAATGTGTGTGGGTAGAATATATATCCCACGTGGTAAAATTGAAAAAAGTTGAAAAAAATATTTTTTTGGACTTAGTCATTTTTCCGGCGTTTATCAGACTTTCAGATAGGGCAAATGTCAGTGAGCATTCGATTTCAGTTCCAGATCGATTCGCCCAATGAGTCCTTGATATTTAGTCATTTTCAGCCAATTTTCTGGATTTTTGAAAAATTAACTTTTTTGTGAAAATATCCACTAAATGAGGGAATAATATGTATGAGGGTAGCCCAGGAGAGTTCCAAATGTGTGTGGGTAGAATATATATCCCACGGGGGTAAAATTGAAAAAAGTTGCAAAAATTTTTTTTTTGGACTTAGTCATTTTTCCGGCGTTTATCAGACTTTCAGATAGGGCAAATGTCAGTGAGCGTTCCGATTTCAGTTCCAGAGCGATTCGCCCAATGAGTCCTTGATATTTAGTCGTTTTCAGCCAATTTTCTGGATTTTTGAAAAATTCACTTTTTTGTGAAAATATCCACTAAATGAGGGAATAATATATGTGAGGGTACCCCAGAAGAGTTCCAAATGTGTGTGGGTAAAATAAATATCCCATGGGGGTAAAATTGAAAAAAGTTGAAAAAAAATTTTTTTTGGACTTAGCCATTTTTCCGGCGTTTATCAGACTTTCAGATAGGGCAAATGTCAGTGAGCGTTCCGATTTCAGTTCCAGAGCGATTCGCCCAATGAGTCTTGATATTTAGTCGTTTTCAGCCAATATTTTGGATTTTTTGAAAAATTCACTTTTTTGTGAAAATATCCACTAAATGAGGGAATAATATGTGTGAGGGTAGCCCAGGAGAGTTCCAAATGTGTGTGGGTAGAATATATATCCCACGGGGGTAAAATTGAAAAAAGTTGAAAAAAATATTTTTTTGGACTTAGTCATTTTTCCGGCGTTTATCAGACTTTCAGATAGGGCAAATGTCAGTGAGCATTCGATTTCAGTTCCAGATCGATTCGCCCAATGAGTCCTTGATATTTAGTCATTTTCAGCCAATTTTCTGGATTTTTGAAAAATTCACTTTTTTGTGAAAATATCCATTAAATGAGGGAATAATATGTGTGAGGGTAGCCCAGGAGAGTTCCAAATGTGTGTGGGTAGAATATATATCCCACGGGGGTAAAATTGAAAAAAGTTGAAAAAAATATTTTTTTGGACTTAGTCATTTTTCCGGCGTTTATCAGACTTTCAGATAGGGCAAATGTCAGTGAGCATTCGATTTCAGTTCCAGATCGATTCGCCCAATGAGTCCTTGATATTTAGTCATTTTCAGCCAATTTTCTGGATTTTTGAAAAATTAACTTTTTTGTGAAAATATCCACTAAATGAGGGAATAATATATGTGAGGGTAGCCCAGGAGAGTTCCAAATGTGTGTGGGTAGAATATATATCCCACGGGGGTAAAATTGAAAAAAGTTGAAAAAAAATTTTTTTTTGGACTTAGTCATTTTTCCGGCGTTTATCAGATTTTCAGATAGGGCAAATGTCAGTGAGCATTCCGATTTCAGTTCCAGAGCGATTCGCCCAATGAGTCATTGATATTTAGTCATTTTCAGCCAATTTTCTGGATTTTTGAAAAATTCACTTTTTTGTGAAAATATCCACTAAATGAGGGAATAATATGTGTGAGGGTAGCCCAGGAGAGTTCCAAATGTGTGTGGGTAGAATATATATCCCACGGGGGTAAAATTGAAAAAAGTTGAAAAAATTTTTTTTTTGGACTTAGTAATTTTTCCGGCGTTTATCAGACTTTCAGATAGGGCAAATGTCAGTGAGCATTCCGATTTCAGTTCCAGAGCGATTCGCCCAATGAGTCCTTGATATTTAGTCATTTTCAGCCAATTTTCTGGATTTTTGAAAAATTCACTTTTTTGTGAAAATATCCACTAAATGAGGGAATAATATGTGTGAGGGTACCCCAGGAGAGTTCCAAATGTGTGTGGGTAGAATATATATCCCACGGGGGTAAAATTGAAAAAAGTTGCAACAATTTTTTTTTTGGACTTAGTCATTTTTCCGGCGTTTATCAGACTTTCAGATAGGGCAAATATCAGTGAGCGTTCCGATTTCAGTTCCAGAGCGATTCGCCCAATGAGTCCTTGATATTTAGTCGTTTTCAGCCAATTTTCTGGATTTTTGAAAAATTCACTTTTTTGTGAAAATATCCACTAAATGAGGGAATAATATGTGTGAGGGTACCCCAGGAGTGTTCCAAATGTGTGTGGGTAGAATATATATCCCACGGGGTAAAACTGAAAAAAGTTTAAAAAAAAATTTTTTTTTGGACTTAGTCATTTTTCCGGCGTTTATCAGACTTTCAGATAGGGCAAATGTCAGTGAGCGTTCCGATTTCAGTTCCAGAGCGATTCGCCCAATGAGTCCTTGATATTTAGTCATTTTCAGCCAATTTTCTGGATTTTTGAAAAATTCACTTTTTTGTGAAAATATCCACTAAATGAGGGAATAATATGTGTGAGGGTAGCCCAGGAGAGTTCCAAATGTGTGTGGGTAGAATATATATCCCACGGGGGTAAAATTGAAAAAAGTTGAAAAAAATTTTTTTTTTGGACTTAGTCATTTTTCCGGCGTTTATCAGACTTTCAGATAGGGCAAATGTCAGTGAGCGTTCCGATTTCAGTTCCAGAGCGATTCGCCCAATGAGTCCTTGATATTTAGTCGTTTTCAGCCAATTTTCTGGATTTTTGAAAAATTCACTTTTTTGTGAAAATATCCACTAAATGAGCGAATAATATGTGTGAGAGTACACCAGGAAAGTTCCAAATGTGTGTGGGTAAAATATATATCCCATGGGGGTAAAATTGAAAAAAGTTCAAAAAAAAATTTTTTTTGGACTTAGCCATTTTTCCGGCGTTTATCAGACTTTCAGATAGGGCAAATGTCAGTGAGCGTTCCGATTTCAGTTCCAGAGCGATTCGCCCAATGAGTCCTTGATATTTAGTCGTTTTCAGCCAATTTTCTGGATTTTTGAAAAATTCACTTTTTTGTGAAAATATCCACTATATGAGGGAATAATATGTGTGAGGGTACACCAGGAGAGTTCCAAATGTGTGTGGGTAAAATATATATCCCATGGGGGTAAAATTGAAAAAAGTTGAAAAAAATTTTTTTTGGGACTTAGCCATTTTTCCGGCGTTTATCAGACTTTCAGATAGGGCAAATGTCAGTGAGCATTCCAATTTCAGTTCCAGAGCGATTCGCCCAATGAGTCCTTGATATTTAGTCATTTTCAGCCAATTTTCTGGATTTTTGAAAAATTAACTTTTTTGTGAAAATATCCACTAAATGAGGGAATAATATGTGTGAGGGTACCCCAGAAGAGTTCCAAATGTGTGTGGGTAGAATATATATCCCACGGGGGTAAAATTGAAAAAAGTTGAAAAAAAATTTTTTTTTGGACTTAGTCATTTTTCCGGCGTTTATCAGACTTTCAGATAGGGCAAATGTCAGTGAGCGTTCCGATTTCAGTTCCAGATCGATTCGCCCAATGAGTCCTTGATATTTAGTCATTTTCAGCCAATTTTCTGGATTTTTGAAAAATTCACTTTTTTGTGAAAATATCCACTAAATGAGGGAATAATATGTGTGAGGGTAGCCCAGGAGAGTTCCAAATGTGTGTGGGTAGAATATATATCCCACGGGGGTAAAATTGAAAAAAGTTTAAAAAATTTTTTTTTTGGACTTAGTCATTTTTCCGGCGTTTATCAGACTTTCAGATAGGGCAAATGTCAGTGAGCGTTCCGATTTCAGTTCCAGATCGATTCGCCCAATGAGTCCTTGATATTTAGTCATTTTCAGCCAATTTTCTGGATTTTTGAAAAATTCACTTTTTTGTGAAAATATCCACTAAATGAGGGAATAATATGTGTGAGGGTAGCCCAGGAGAGTTCCAAATGTGTGTGGGTAGAATATATATCTCACGGGGGTAAAATTGAAAAAAGTTGCAAAATTTTTTTTTTTGGACTTAGTCATTTTTCCGGCGTTTATCAGACTTTCAGATAGGGCAAATGTCAGTGAGCGTTCCGATTTCAGTTCCAGAGCGATTCGCGCAATGAGTCCTTGATATTTAGTCGTTTTCAGCCAATTTTCTGGATTTTTGAAAAATTCACTTTTTTGTGAAAATATCCACTAAATGAGGGAATAATATATGTGAGGGTACACCAGGAGAGTTCCAAATGTGTGTGGGTAAAATATATATCCCATGGGGGTAAAATTGAAAAAAGTTGAAAAAAAATTTTTTTGGGACTTAGTCATTTTTCCGCCGTTTATCAGACTTTCAGATAGGGCAAATGTCAGTGAGCGTTCCGATTTCAGTTCCAGAGCGATTTGCCCAATAAGTCCTTGATATTTAGTCATTTTCAGCCAATTTTCTGGATTTTTGAAAAATTCACTTTTTTTGAAAATATCCACTAAATGAGGGAATAATATGTGTGAGGGTACCCCAGAAGAGTTCCAAATGTGTGTGGGTAGAATATATATCCCACGGGGTAAAATTGAAAAAAGTTGAAAAAAAATTTTTTTTTGGACTTAGTCATTTTTCCGGCGTTTATCAGACTTTCAGATAGGGCAAATGTCAGTGAGCGTTCCGATTTCAGTTCCAGAGCGATTCGCCCAATGAGTCCTTGATATTTAGTCGTTTTCAGCCAATTTTCTGGATTTTTGAAAATTTCTCTTTTTTGTGAAAATATCCACTAAATGAGGGAATAATATGTGTGAGGGTAGCCCAGAAGAGTTCCAAATGTGTGTGGGTAGAATATATATCCCACGGGGGTAAAATTGAAAAAAGTTGAAAAAATTTTTTTTTTGGACTTAGTCATTTTTCCGGCGTTTATCAGACTTTCAGATAGGGCAAATGTCAGTGAGCGTTCCGATTTCAGTTCCAGAGCGATTCGCCCAATGAGTCTTGATATTTAGTCGTTTTCAGCCAATATTTTGGATTTTTGAAAATTTCATTTTTTGTGAAAATATCCACTAAATGAGGGAATAATATGTGTGAGGGTACCACAGAAGAGTTCCAAATGTGTGTGGGTAGAATATATATCCCACGGGGGTAAAATTGAAAAAAGTTGAAAAAAATTTTTTTTTTTTACTTAGTCATTTTTCCAGCGTTTATCAGACTTTCAGATAGGGCAAATGTCAGTGAGCGTTCCGATTTCAGTTCCAGAGCGATTCGCCCAATGAGTCCTTGATATTTAGTCATTTTCAGCCAATTTTCTGGATTTTTGAAAATTTCACTTTTTTGTGAAAATATCCACTAAATGAGGGAAAAATATGTGTGAGGGTACCCCAGGAGAGTTCCAAATGTGTGTGGGTAGAATATATAACCCACGGGGGTAAAATTGAAAAAAGTTGCAAAAATTTTTTTTTTGGACTTAGTCATTTTTCCGGCGTTTATCAGACTTTCAGATAGGGCAAATGTCAGTGAGTGTTCCGATTTCAGTTCCAGAGCGATTCGCCCAATGAGTCCTTGATATTTAGTCGTTTTCAGCCAATTTTCTGGATTTTTGAAAAATTCACTTTTTTGTGAAAATATCCAATAAATGAGGGAATAATATGTGTGAGAGTACCCCAGGAGAGTTCCAAATGTGTGTGGGTAGAATATATATCCCACAGGGGTAAAATTGAAAAAAGTTGAAAAATTTTTTTTTTTGACTTAGTCATTTTTCCGGCGTTTATCAGACTTTCAGATAGGGCAAATGTCAGTGAGCGTTCCGATTTCAGTTCCAGAGCGATTCGCCCAATAAGTCCTTGATATTTAGTCATTTTCAGCCAATTTTCTGGATTTTTGAAAAATTCACTTTTTTGTGAAAATATCCACTAAATGAGGGAATAATATGTGTGAGGGTAGCCCAGGAGAGTTCCAAATGTGTGTGGGTAGAATATATATCCCACGGGGGTAAAATTAAAAAAAGTTTAAAAATTTTTTTTTTTGGACTTAGTCATTTTTCCGGCGTTTATCAGACTTTCAGATAGGGTAAATGTCAGTGTGCGTTCCGATTTCAGTTCCAGAGCGATTCGCCCAATGAGTCCTTGATATTTAGTCATTTTCAGCCAATTTTCTGGATTTTTGAAAAATTCACTTTTTTGCGAAAATATCCACTAAATGAGGGAATAATATGTGTGAGTGTAGCCCAGGAGAGTTCCAAATGTGTGTGGGTAGAATATATATCCCACGGGGGTAAAATTGAAAAAAGTTGTAAAAATTTTTTTTTTGGACTTAGTCATTTTTCCGGCGTTTATCAGACTTTCAGATAGGGCAAATGTCAGTGAGCGTTCCGATTTCAGTTCCAGAGCGATTCGCCCAATGAGTCCTTGATATTTAGTCGTTTTCAGCCAATTTTCTGGATTTTTGAAAAATTCACTTTTTTGTGAAAATATCCACTAAATGAGGGAATAATATGTGTGAGGGTACCCCAGGAGTGTTTCAAATGTGTGTGGGTAGAATATATATCCCACAGGGGTAAAATTGAAAAAAGTTGAAAAATATTTTTTTTTGGACTTAGTCATTTTTCCGGCGTTTATCAGACTTTCAGATAGGGCAAATGTCAGTGAGCGTTCTGATTTCAGTTCCAGAGCGATACGCCCAATGAGTCCTTGATATTTAGTCGTTTTCAGCCAATATTTTGGATTTTTGAAAATTTCACTTTTTTGTGAAAATATCCACTAAATGAGGGAATAATATGTGTGAGGGTACCCCAGGAGTGTTTCAAATGTGTGTGGGTAGAATATATATCCCACAGGGGTAAAATTGAAAAAAGTTGAAAAATTTTTTTTTTTGGACTTAGTCATTTTTCCGCCGTTTATCAGACTTTCAGATAGGGCAAATGTCAGTGAGCATTCCGATTTCAGTTCCAGAGCGATTCGCCCAATAAATCCTTGATATTTCGTCATTTTCAGCCAATTTTCTGGATTTTTGAAAAATTAACTTTTTTGTGAAGATATCCACTAAATGAGGGAATAATATGTGTGAGGGTACCCCAGAAGAGTTCCAAATGTGTGTGGGTAGAGTATATATCCCAGGGGGGTAAAATTGAAAAAAGTTGAAAAAAAAATTTTTTTTGGACTTAGTCATTTTTCCGGCGTTTATCAGACTTTCAGATAGGGCAAATGTCAGTGAGAGTTCCGATTTCAGTTCCAGAGCGATTCGCCCAATTAGTCCTTGATATTTAGACGTTTTCAGCCAATTTTCTGGATTTTTGAAAATTTCACTTTTTTGTGAAAATATCCACTAAATGAGGGAATAATATGTGTGAGGGTAGCCCAGGAGAGTTCCAAATGTGTGTGGGTAGAATATATATCCCACGGGGGTAAAATTAAAAAAAGTTTAAAAATTTTTTTTTTTGGACTTAGTCATTTTTCCGGCGTTTATCAGACTTTCAGATAGGGTAAATGTCAGTGTGCGTTCCGATTTCAGTTCCAGAGCGATTCGCCCAATGAGTCCTTGATATTTAGTCATTTTCAGCCAATTTTCTGGATTTTTGAAAAATTCACTTTTTTGCGAAAATATCCACTAAATGAGGGAATAATATGTGTGAGTGTAGCCCAGGAGAGTTCCAAATGTGTGTGGGTAGAATATATATCCCACGGGGGTAAAATTGAAAAAAGTTGTAAAAATTTTTTTTTTGGACTTAGTCATTTTTCCGGCGTTTATCAGACTTTCAGATAGGGCAAATGTCAGTGAGCGTTCCGATTTCAGTTCCAGAGCGATTCGCCCAATGAGTCCTTGATATTTAGTCGTTTTCAGCCAATTTTCTGGATTTTTGAAAAATTCACTTTTTTGTGAAAATATCCACTAAATGAGGGAATAATATGTGTGAGGGTACCCCAGGAGTGTTTCAAATGTGTGTGGGTAGAATATATATCCCACAGGGGTAAAATTGAAAAAAGTTGAAAAATATTTTTTTTTGGACTTAGTCATTTTTCCGGCGTTTATCAGACTTTCAGATAGGGCAAATGTCAGTGAGCGTTCTGATTTCAGTTCCAGAGCGATACGCCCAATGAGTCCTTGATATTTAGTCGTTTTCAGCCAATATTTTGGATTTTTGAAAATTTCACTTTTTTGTGAAAATATCCACTAAATGAGGGAATAATATGTGTGAGGGTACCCCAGGAGTGTTTCAAATGTGTGTGGGTAGAATATATATCCCACAGGGGTAAAATTGAAAAAAGTTGAAAAATTTTTTTTTTTGGACTTAGTCATTTTTCCGCCGTTTATCAGACTTTCAGATAGGGCAAATGTCAGTGAGCATTCCGATTTCAGTTCCAGAGCGATTCGCCCAATAAATCCTTGATATTTCGTCATTTTCAGCCAATTTTCTGGATTTTTGAAAAATTAACTTTTTTGTGAAGATATCCACTAAATGAGGGAATAATATGTGTGAGGGTACCCCAGAAGAGTTCCAAATGTGTGTGGGTAGAGTATATATCCCAGGGGGGTAAAATTGAAAAAAGTTGAAAAAAAAATTTTTTTTGGACTTAGTCATTTTTCCGGCGTTTATCAGACTTTCAGATAGGGCAAATGTCAGTGAGAGTTCCGATTTCAGTTCCAGAGCGATTCGCCCAATTAGTCCTTGA
The DNA here is from genome assembly GCF_046119375.1 of Phyllobates terribilis. Classification (NCBI taxonomy): domain Eukaryota; kingdom Metazoa; phylum Chordata; class Amphibia; order Anura; family Dendrobatidae; genus Phyllobates; species Phyllobates terribilis. Next base: position 3,902,351 of record NW_027362832.1, read on the forward strand.
TATTTAGACGTTTTCAGCCAATTTTCTGGATTTTTGAAAATTTCACTTTTTTGTGAAAATATCCACTAAATGAGGGAATAATATGTGTGAGGGCACCCCAGGAGTGTTCCAAATGTGTGTGGGTAGAATATATATCCCACGGGGTAAAACTGAAAAAAGTTTAAAAAAAAATTTTTTTTGGACTTAGTCATTTTTCCGGCGTTTATCAGACTTTCAGATAGGGCAAATGTCAGTGAGCGTTCCGATTTCAGTTCCAGAGCGATTCGCCCAATGAGTCCTTGATATTTAGTCGTTTTCAGCCAATTTTCAGGATTTTTGAAAAATTCACTTTTTTGTGAAAATATCCACTAAATGAGGGAATAATATGTGTGAGTGTAGCCCAGGAGAGTTCCAAATGTGTGTGGGTAGAATATATATCCCACGGGGGTAAAATTGAAAAAAGTTGCAAAAATTTTTTTTTTGGACTTAGTCATTTTTCCGGCGTTTATCAGACTTTCAGATAGGGCAAATGTCAGTGAGCGTTCTGATTTCAGTTCCAGAACGATTCGCCCAATGAGTCCTTGATATTTAGTCGTTTTCAGCCAATTTTCTGGATTTTTGAAAAATTCACTTTTTTGTCTAAATATCCACTAAATGAGGGAATAATATGTGTGAGGGTACACCAGGAGAGTTCCAAATGTGTGTGGATAAAATATATATCCCATGGGGGTAAAATTGAAAAAAGTTGAAAAAAAATTTTTTTTGGACTTAGTCATTTTTACGGCGTTTATCAGACTTTCAGATAGGGCAAATGTCAGTGTGTGTTCCGATTTCAGTTCCAGAGCGATTCGCCCAATGAGTCCTTGATATTTAGTCATTTTCAGCCAATTTTCTGGATTTTTGAAAAATTCACTTTTTTGTGAAACTATCCACTAAATGAGGGAATAATATGTGTGAGTGTAGCCCAGGAGAGTTCCAAATGTGTGTGGGTAGAATATATATCCCACGGGGGTAAAATTGAAAAAAGTTGCAAAAATTTTTTTTTTGGACTTAGTCATTTTTCCGGCGTTTATCAGACTTTCAGATAGGGCAAATGTCAGTGAGCGTTCCGATTTCAGTTCCAGAGCGATTCGCCCAATGAGTCTTGATATTTAGTCGTTTTCAGCCAATATTTTGGATTTTTGAAAATTTCACTTTTTTGTGACAATATCCACTAAATGAGGGAATAACATGTGTGAGGGTACCCCAGGAGTGTTCCAAATGTGTGTGGGTAGAATATATATCCCACGGGGGTAAAATTGAAAAAAGTTGAAAAATTTTTTTTTTTGGACTTAGTCATTTTTCCGGCGTTTATCAGACTTTCAGATAGGGCAAATGTCAGTGAGCGTTCCGATTTCAGTTCCAGAGCGATTCGCCCAATGAGTCCTTGATATTTAGTCATTTTCAGCCAATTTTCTGGATTTTTGAAAAATTCACTTTTTTGTGAAAATATCCACTAAATGAGGGAATAATATGTGTGAGGGTACCCCAGGAGAGTTCCAAATGTGTGTGGGTAGAATATATATCCCACGGGGGTAAAATTGAAAAAAGTTAAAAAAATTTTTTTTTTTCTTAGTCATTTTTCCGGCGTTTATCAGACTTTCAGATAGGGCAAATGTCAGTGAGCATTCCGACTTCAGTTCCAGAGCGATTCGCCCAATGAGTCCTTGATATTTAGTCGTTTTCAGCCAATTTTCTGGATTTTTGAATAATTCACTTTTTTGTGAAAATATCCACTAAATGAGGGAATAATATGTGTGAGGGTACCCCAGAAGAGTTCCAAATGTGTGTGGGTAGAATATATATCCCACGGGGGTAAAATTGAAAAAAGTTGAAAAAAAATTTTTTTTTGGACTTAGTCATTTTTCCGGCGTTTATCAGACTTTCAGATAGGGCAAATGTCAGTGAGCGTTCCGATTTCAGTTCCAGAGCGATTCGCCCAATGAGTCCTTGATATTTAGTCATTTTCAGCTAATTTTCTGGATTTTTGAAAAATTCACTTTTTTGTGAAAATATCCACTAAATGAGGGAATAATATGTGTGAGGGTACCCCAGGAGAATTCCAAATGTGTGTGGGTAGAATATATATCCCACGGGGGTAAAATTGAAAAAAGTTGAAAAAAAATATTTTTTTTTTACTTAGTCATTTTTCCGGCGTTTATCAGACTTTCAGATAGGGCAAATGTCAGTGAGCGTTCCGACTTCAGTTCCAGAGCGATTCGCCCAATGAGTCCTTGATATTTAGTCGTTTTCAGCCAATTTTCTGGATTTTTGAAAAATTCACTTTTTTGTGAAAATATCCACTAAATGAGGGAATAATATGTGTGAGGGTACCCCAGGAGTGTTTCAAATGTGTGTGGGTAGAATATATATCCCACAGGGGTAAAATTGAAAAAAGTTGAAAAATATTTTTTTTTGGACTTAGTCATTTTTCCGGCGTTTATCAGACTTTCAGATAGGGCAAATGTCAGTGAGCGTTCCGATTTCAGTTCCAGAGCGATTCGCCCAATGAGTCCTTGATATTTAGTCGTTTTCAGCCAATATTTTGGATTTTTGAAAATTTCACTTTTTTGTGAATATATCCACTAAATGAGGGAAAAATATGTGTGAGGGTACCCAGGAGAGTTCCAAATGTGTGTGGGTAGAATATATATCCAACGGGGGTAAAATTGAGAAAAGTTTAAAAAAATTTTTTTTTTTGGACTTAGTCATTTTTCCGGCGTTTATCAGACTTTTAGATAGGGCAAATGTCAGTGAGCGTTCCGATTTCAGTTCCAAAGCGATTCGCCCAATGAGTCCTTGATATTTAGTCGTTTTCAGCCAATTTTCTGGATTTTTGAAAAATTTACTTTTTTGTGAAAATATCCACTAAATGAGGGAATACTATGTGTGAGAGTACACCAGGAAAGTTCCAAATGTGTGTGGGTAAAATATATATCCCATGGGGGTAAAATTGAAAAAAGTTGAAAAAAAATTTTTTTTGGACTTAGCCATTTTTCCGGCGTTTATCAGACTTTCAGATAGGGCAAATGTCAGTGAGCATTCCGATTTCAGTTCCAGAGCGATTCGCCCAATGAGTCCTTGATATTTAGTCATTTTCAGCCAATTTTCTGGATTTTTGAAAAATTAACTTTTTTGTGAAAATATCCACTAAATGAGGGAATAATATGTGTGAGGGTACCCCAGAAGAGTTCCAAATGTGTGTGGGTAGAATATATATCCCACGGGGGTAAAATTGAAAAAAGTTGAGATAAAAATTTTTTTTGGACTTCGTCATTTTTCCGGCGTTTATCAGACTTTCAGATAGGGCAAATGTCAGTGAGCGTTCCGATTTCAGTTCCAGAGCGATTCGCCCAATGAGTCCTTGATATTTAGTCGTTTTCAGCCAATATTTTGGATTTTTGAAAATTTCACTTTTTTGTGAAAATATCCACTAAATGAGGGAAAAATATGTGTGAGGGTACCCCAGGAGAGTTCCAAATGTGTGTGGGTAGAATATATATCCCACGCGGGTAAAATTGAAAAAAGTTGAAAAAATTTTTTTTTTGGACTTAGTCATTTTTCCGGCGTTTATCAGACTTTCAGATAGGGCAAATGTCAGTGAGCATTCCGATTTCAGTTCCAGAGCAATTCGCCCAATGAGTCTTGATATTTAGTCGTTTTCAGCCAATATTTTGGATTTTTGAAAATTTCTCTTTTTTGTGAAAATATCCACTAAATGAGGGAATAATATGTGTGAGGGTACCCCAGGAGAGTTCCAAATGTGTGTGGGTAGAATATATATCCCACGGGGGTAAAATTGAAAAAAGTTGCAAAAATTTTTTTTTTGGACTTAGTCATTTTTCCGTCGTTTATCAGACTTTCAGATAGGGCAAATGTCAGTGAGCGTTCCGATTTCAGTTCCAGAGCGATTCGCCCAATGAGTCCTTGATATTTAGTCGTTTTCAGCCAATTTTCAGGATTTTTGAAAAATTCACTTTTTTGTGAAAATATCCACTAAATGAGGGAATAATATGTGTGAGTGTAGCCCAGGAGAGTTCCAAATGTGTGTGGGTAGAATATATATCCCACGGGGGTAAAATTGAAAAAAGTTGCAAAAATTTTTTTTTTGGACTTAGTCATTTTTCCGGCGTTTATCAGACTTTCAGATAGGGCAAATGTCAGTGAGCGTTCTGATTTCAGTTCCAGAGCGATTCGCCCAATGAGTCCTTGATATTTAGTCGTTTTCAGCCAATTTTCTGGATTTTTGAAAAATTCACTTTTTTGTGAAAATATCCACTAAATGAGGGAATAATATGTGTGAGGGTACACCAGGAGAGTTCCAAATGTGTGTGGGTAAAATATATATCCCATGGGGGTAAAATTGAAAAAAGTTGAAAAAAAATTTTTTTTGGACTTAGTCATTTTTCCGGCGTTTATCAGACTTTCAGATAGGGCAAATGTCAGTGAGTGTTCCGATTTCAGTTCCAGAGCGATTCGCCCAATGAGTCTTGATATTTAGTCGTTTTCAGCCAATATTTTGGATTTTTGAAAATTTCACTTTTTTGTGAAAATATCCACTAAATGAGGGAATAATATGTGTGAGGGTACCCCAGGAGTGTTTCAAATGTGTGTGGGTAGAATATATATCCCACAGGGGTAAAATTGAAAAAAGTTGAAAAATATTTTTTTTTGGACTTAGTCATTTTTCCGGCGTTTATCAGACTTTCAGATAGGGCAAATGTCAGTGAGCGTTCCGATTTCAGTTCCAGAGCGATTCGCCCAATGAGTCCTTGATATTTAGTCATTTTCAGCCAATTTTCTGGATTTTTGAAAAATTCACTTTTTTGTGAAAATATCCACTAAATGAGGGAATAATATGTGTGAGTGTAGCCCAGGAGAGTTCCAAATGTGTGTGGGTAGAATATATATCCCACGGGGGTAAAATTGAAAAAAGTTGCAAAAATTTTTTTTTTGGACTTAGTCATTTTTCCGGCGTTTATCAGACTTTCAGATAGGGCAAATGTCAGTGAGCATTCCGACTTCAGTTCCAGAGCGATTCGCCCAATGAGTCTTGATATTTAGTCGTTTTCAGCCAATTTTCTGGATTTTTGAATAATTCACTTTTTTGTGAAAATATCCACTAAATGAGGGAATAATATGTGTGAGGGTACCCCAGGAGTGTTTCAAATGTGTGTGGGTAGAATATATATCCCACAGGGGTAAAATTGAAAAAAGTTGAAAAATATTTTTTTTTGGACTTAGTCATTTTTCCGGCGTTTATCAGACTTTCAGATAGGGCAAATGTCAGTGAGCGTTCCGATTTCAGTTCCAGAGCGATTCGCCCAATGAGTCCTTGATATTTAGTCGTTTTCAGCCAATTTTCTGGATTTTTGAAAAATTTACTTTTTTGTGAAAATATCCACTAAATGAGGGAATACTATGTGTGAGAGTACACCAGGAAAGTTCCAAATGTGTGTGGGTAAACTATATATCCCATGGGGGTAAAATTGAAAAAAGTTGAAAAAAAATTTTTTTTGGACTTAGCCATTTTTCCGGCGTTTATCAGACTTTCAGATAGGGCAAATGTCAGTGAGCATTCCGATTTCAGTTCCAGAGCGATTCGCCCAATGAGTCCTTGATATTTAGTCGTTTTCAGCCAATTTTCTGGATTTTTGAAAAATTCACTTTTTTGTGAAAATATCCACTAAATGAGGGAATAATATGTGTGAGGGTAGCCCAGGAGTGTTTCAAATGTGTGTGGGTAGAATATATATCCCACAGGGGTAAAATTGAAAAAAGTTGAAAAATATTTTTTTTTGGACTTAGTCATTTTTCCGGCGTTTATCAGACTTTCAGATAGGGCAAATGTCAGTGAGCGTTCCGATTTCAGTTCCAGAGCGATTCGCCCAATGAGTCCTTGATATTTAGTCGTTTTCAGCCAATATTTTGGATTTTTGAAAATTTCACTTTTTTGTGAAAATATCCACTAAATGAGGGAAAAATATGTGTGAGGGTACCCCAGGAGAGTTCCAAATGTGTGTGGGTAGAATATATATCCCACGGGGGTAAAATTGAAAAAAGTTGAAAAAATTTTTTTTTTGGACTTAGTCATTTTTCCGGCGTTTATCAGACTTTCAGATAGGGCAAATGTCAGTGTGTGTTCCGATTTCAGTTCCAGAGCGATTCGCCCAATGAGTCCTTGATATTTAGTCATTTTCAGCCAATTTTCTGGATTTTTGAAAAATTCACTTTTTTGTGAAAATATCCACTAAATGAGGGAATAATATGTGTGAGGGTACCCCAGGAGTGTTTCAAATGTGTGTGGGTAGAATATATATCCCACAGGGGTAAAATTGAAAAAAGTTGAAAAATATTTTTTTTTGGACTTAGTCATTTTTCCGGCGTTTATCAGACTTTCAGATAGGGCAAATGTCAGTGAGCGTTCCGATTTCAGTTCCAGAGCGATTCGCCCAATGAGTCCTTGATATTTAGTCGTTTTCAGCCAATTTTCTGGATTTTTGAAAAATTTACTTTTTTGTGAAAATATCCACTAAATGAGGGAATACTATGTGTGAGAGTACACCAGGAAAGTTCCAAATGTGTGTGGGTAAACTATATATCCCATGGGGGTAAAATTGAAAAAAGTTGAAAAAAAATTTTTTTTGGACTTAGCCATTTTTCCGGCGTTTATCAGACTTTCAGATAGGGCAAATGTCAGTGAGCATTCCGATTTCAGTTCCAGAGCGATTCGCCCAATGAGTCCTTGATATTTAGTCGTTTTCAGCCAATTTTCTGGATTTTTGAAAAATTCACTTTTTTGTGAAAATATCCACTAAATGAGGGAATAATATGTGTGAGGGTAGCCCAGGAGAGTTCCAAATGTGTGTGGGAAGAATATATATCCCACGGGGGTAAAATTGAAAAAAGTTGAAAAAAATTTTTTTTTTGACTTCGTCATTTTTCCGGCGTTTATCAGACTTTCAGATAGGGCAAATGTCAGTGAGCGTTCCGATTTCAGTTCCAGAGCGATTCGCCCAATGATTCTTGATATTTAGTCGTTTTCAGCCAATATTTTGGATTTTTGAAAATTTCTCTTTTTTGTGAAAATATCCACTAAATGAGGGAATAATATGTGTGAGGGTACCCCAGGAGAGTTCCAAATGTGTGTGGGTAGAATATATATCCCACGGGGTAAAACTGAAAAAAGTTGAAAAAAATTTTTTTTTTGGACTTAGTCATTTTTCCGGCGTTTATCAGACTTTCAGATAGGGCAAATGTCAGTGAGCGTTCCGATTTCAGTTCCAGAGCGATTCGCCCAATGAGTCCTTGATATTTAGTCATTTTCAGCCAATTTTCTAGATTTATGAAAAATTAACTTTTTTGTGAAAATATCCACTAAATGAGGGAATAATATGTGTGAGGGTACCCCAGAAGAGTTCCAAATGTGTGTGGGTAGAATATATATCCCACGGGGGTAAAATTGAAAAAAGTTGAAAAAAAATTTTTTTTTGGACTTAGTCATTTTTCCGGCGTTTATCAGACTTTCAGATAGGGCAAATGTCAGTGAGCGTTCCGATTTCAGTTCCAGAGCGATTCGCCCAATGAGTCCTTGATATTTAGTCATTTTCAGCTAATTTTCTGGATTTTTGAAAAATTCACTTTTTTGTGAAAATATCCACTAAATGAGGGAATAATATGTGTGAGGGTACCCCAGGAGAATTCCAAATGTGTGTGGGTAGAATATATATCCCACGGGGGTAAAATTGAAAAAAGTTGAAAAAAAATATTTTTTTTTTACTTAGTCATTTTTCCGGCGTTTATCAGACTTTCAGATAGGGCAAATGTCAGTGAGCGTTCCGACTTCAGTTCCAGAGCGATTCGCCCAATGAGTCCTTGATATTTAGTCGTTTTCAGCCAATTTTCTGGATTTTTGAAAAATTCACTTTTTTGTGAAAATATCCACTAAATGAGGGAATAATATGTGTGAGGGTACCCCAGGAGTGTTTCAAATGTGTGTGGGTAGAATATATATCCCACAGGGGTAAAATTGAAAAAAGTTGAAAAATATTTTTTTTTGGACTTAGTCATTTTTCCGGCGTTTATCAGACTTTCAGATAGGGCAAATGTCAGTGAGCGTTCCGATTTCAGTTCCAGAGCGATTCGCCCAATGAGTCCTTGATATTTAGTCGTTTTCAGCCAATATTTTGGATTTTTGAAAATTTCACTTTTTTGTGAATATATCCACTAAATGAGGGAAAAATATGTGTGAGGGTACCCCAGGAGAGTTCCAAATGTGTGTGGGTAGAATATATATCCAACGGGGGTAAAATTGAGAAAAGTTTAAAAAAATTTTTTTTTTTGGACTTAGTCATTTTTCCGGCGTTTATCAGACTTTTAGATAGGGCAAATGTCAGTGAGCGTTCCGATTTCAGTTCCAAAGCGATTCGCCCAATGAGTCCTTGATACTTAGTCGTTTTCAGCCAATTTTCTGGATTTTTGAAAAATTTACTTTTTTGTGAAAATATCCACTAAATGAGGGAATACTATGTGTGAGAGTACACCAGGAAAGTTCCAAATGTGTGTGGGTAAAATATATATCCCATGGGGGTAAAATTGAAAAAAGTTGAAAAAAAATTTTTTTTGGACTTAGCCATTTTTCCGGCGTTTATCAGACTTTCAGATAGGGCAAATGTCAGTGAGCATTCCGATTTCAGTTCCAGAGCGATTCGCCCAATGAGTCCTTGATATTTAGTCATTTTCAGCCAATTTTCTGGATTTTTGAAAAATTAACTTTTTTGTGAAAATATCCACTAAATGAGGGAATAATATGTGTGAGGGTACCCCAGAAGAGTTCCAAATGTGTGTGGGTAGAATATATATCCCACGGGGGTAAAATTGAAAAAAGTTGAAAAAAAATTTTTTTTGGACTTAGTCATTTTTCCGGCGTTTATCAGACTTTCAGATAGGGCAAATGTCAGTGAGCGTTCCGATTTCAGTTCCAGAGCGATTCGCCCAATTAGTCCTTGATATTTAGTCGTTTTCAGCCAATTTTCTGGATTTTTGAAAAATTCACTTTTTTGTGAAAATATCCACTAAATGAGGGAATAATATGTGTGAGGGTACCCCAGGAGTGTTCCAAATGTGTGTGGGTAGAATATATATCCCACGGGGTAAAACTGAAAAAAGTTTAAAAAATATTTTTTTTTGGACTGTCATTTTTCCGGCGTTTATCAGACTTTCAGATAGGGCAAATGTCAGTGAGCGTTCCGATTTCAGTTCCAGAGCGATTCGCCCAATGAGTCCTTGATATTTAGTCGTTTTCAGCCAATATTTTAGATTTTTGAAAATGTCACTTTTTTGTGAAAATATCCACTAAATGAGGGAAAAATATGTGTGAGGGTACCCCAGGAGAGTTCCAAATGTGTGTGGGTAGAATATATATCCAACGGGGGTAAAATTGAGAAAAGTTGAAAAAAATTTTTTTTTTGGACTTAGTCATTTTTCCGGCGTTTATCAGACTTTTAGATAGGGCAAATGTCAGTGAGCGTTCCGATTTCAGTTCCAAAGCGATTCGCCCAATGAGTCCTTGATATTTAGTCGTTTTCAGCCAATTTTCTGGATTTTTGAAAAATTTACTTTTTTGTGAAAATATCCACTAAATGAGGGAATACTATGTGTGAGAGTACACCAGGAAAGTTCCAAATGTGTGTGGGTAAAATATATATCCCATGGGGGTAAAATTGAAAAAAGTTGAAAAAAAATTTTTTTTGGACTTAGCCATTTTTCCAGCGTTTATCAGACTTTCAGATAGGGCAAATGTCAGTGAGCATTCCGATTTCAGTTCCAGAGCGATTCGCCCAATGAGTCCTTGATATTTAGTCATTTTCAGCCAATTTTCTGGATTTTTGAAAAATTAACTTTTTTGTGAAAATATCCACTAAATGAGGGAATAATATGTGTGAGGGTACCCCAGAAGAGTTCCAAATGTGTGTGGGTAGAATATATATCCCACGGGGGTAAAATTGAAAAAAGTTGAAAAAAAATTTTTTTTTGGACTTAGTCATTTTTCCGGCGTTTATCAGACTTTCAGATAGGGCAAATGTCAGTGAGCGTTCCGATTTCAGTTCCAGAGCGATTCGCCCAATGAGTCCTTGATATTTAGTCATTTTCAGCTAATTTTCTGGATTTTTGAAAAATTCACTTTTTTGTGAAAATATCCACTAAATGAGGGAATAATATGTGTGAGGGTACCCCAGGAGAATTCCAAATGTGTGTGGGTAGAATATATATCCCACGGGGGTAAAATTGAAAAAAGTTGAAAAAAAATATTTTTTTTTTACTTAGTCATTTTTCCGGCGTTTATCAGACTTTCAGATAGGGCAAATGTCAGTGAGCGTTCCGACTTCAGTTCCAGAGCGATTCGCCCAATGAGTCCTTGATATTTAGTCGTTTTCAGCCAATTTTCTGGATTTTTGAAAAATTCACTTTTTTGTGAAAATATCCACTAAATGAGGGAATAATATGTGTGAGGGTACCCCAGGAGTGTTTCAAATGTGTGTGGGTAGAATATATATCCCACAGGGGTAAAATTGAAAAAAGTTGAAAAATATTTTTTTTTGGACTTAGTCATTTTTCCGGCGTTTATCAGACTTTCAGATAGGGCAAATGTCAGTGAGCGTTCCGATTTCAGTTCCAGAGCGATTCGCCCAATGAGTCCTTGATATTTAGTCGTTTTCAGCCAATATTTTGGATTTTTGAAAATTTCACTTTTTTGTGAATATATCCACTAAATGAGGGAAAAATATGTGTGAGGGTACCCCAGGAGAGTTCCAAATGTGTGTGGGTAGAATATATATCCAACGGGGGTAAAATTGAGAAAAGTTTAAAAAAATTTTTTTTTTTGGACTTAGTCATTTTTCCGGCGTTTATCAGACTTTTAGATAGGGCAAATGTCAGTGAGCGTTCCGATTTCAGTTCCAAAGCGATTCGCCCAATGAGTCCTTGATATTTAGTCGTTTTCAGCCAATTTTCTGGATTTTTGAAAAATTTACTTTTTTGTGAAAATATCCACTAAATGAGGGAATACTATGTGTGAGAGTACACCAGGAAAGTTCCAAATGTGTGTGGGTAAAATATATATCCCATGGGGGTAAAATTGAAAAAAGTTGAAAAAAAATTTTTTTTGGACTTAGCCATTTTTCCGGCGTTTATCAGACTTTCAGATAGGGCAAATGTCAGTGAGCATTCCGATTTCAGTTCCAGAGCGATTCGCCCAATGAGTCCTTGATATTTAGTCATTTTCAGCCAATTTTCTGGATTTTTGAAAAATTAACTTTTTTGTGAAAATATCCACTAAATGAGGGAATAATATGTGTGAGGGTACCCCAGAAGAGTTCCAAATGTGTGTGGGTAGAATATATATCCCACGGGGGTAAAATTGAAAAAAGTTGAAAAAAAATTTTTTTTGGACTTAGTCATTTTTCCGGCGTTTATCAGACTTTCAGATAGGGCAAATGTCAGTGAGCGTTCCGATTTCAGTTCCAGAGCGATTCGCCCAATTAGTCCTTGATATTTAGTCGTTTTCAGCCAATTTTCTGGATTTTTGAAAAATTCACTTTTTTGTGAAAATATCCACTAAATGAGGGAATAATATGTGTGAGGGTACCCCAGGAGTGTTCCAAATGTGTGTGGGTAGAATATATATCCCACGGGGTAAAACTGAAAAAAGTTTAAAAAATATTTTTTTTTGGACTGTCATTTTTCCGGCGTTTATCAGACTTTCAGATAGGGCAAATGTCAGTGAGCGTTCCGATTTCAGTTCCAGAGCGATTCGCCCAATGAGTCCTTGATATTTAGTCGTTTTCAGCCAATATTTTAGATTTTTGAAAATTTCACTTTTTTGTGAAAATATCCACTAAATGAGGGAAAAATATGTGTGAGGGTACCCCAGGAGAGTTCCAAATGTGTGTGGGTAGAATATATATCCAACGGGGGTAAAATTGAGAAAAGTTGAAAAAAATTTTTTTTTTGGACTTAGTCATTTTTCCGGCGTTTATCAGACTTTTAGATAGGGCAAATGTCAGTGAGCGTTCCGATTTCAGTTCCAAAGCGATTCGCCCAATGAGTCCTTGATATTTAGTCGTTTTCAGCCAATTTTCTGGATTTTTGAAAAATTTACTTTTTTGTGAAAATATCCACTAAATGAGGGAATACTATGTGTGAGAGTACACCAGGAAAGTTCCAAATGTGTGTGGGTAAAATATATATCCCATGGGGGTAAAATTGAAAAAAGTTGAAAAAAAATTTTTTTTGGACTTAGCCATTTTTCCAGCGTTTATCAGACTTTCAGATAGGGCAAATGTCAGTGAGCATTCCGATTTCAGTTCCAGAGCGATTCGCCCAATGAGTCCTTGATATTTAGTCATTTTCAGCCAATTTTCTGGATTTTTGAAAAATTAACTTTTTTGTGAAAATATCCACTAAATGAGGGAATAATATGTGTGAGGGTACCCCAGAAGAGTTCCAAATGTGTGTGGGTAGAATATATATCCCACGGGGGTAAAATTGAAAAAAGTTGAAAAAAAATTTTTTTTTGGACTTAGTCATTTTTCCGGCGTTTATCAGACTTTCAGATAGGGCAAATGTCAGTGAGCGTTCCGATTTCAGTTCCAGAGCGATTCGCCCAATTAGTCCTTGATATTTAGTCGTTTTCAGCCAATTTTCTGGATTTTTGAAAAATTCACTTTTTTGTGAAAATATCCACTAAATGAGGGAATAATATGTGTGAGGGTACCCCAGGAGTGTTCCAAATGTGTGTGGGTAGAATATATATCCCACGGGGTAAAACTGAAAAAAGTTTAAGAAAAATTTTTTTTTGGACTTAGTCATTTTTCCGGCGTTTATCAGACTTTCAGATAGGGTAAATGTCAGTGAGCGTTCCGATTTCAGTTCCAGAGCGATTCGCCCAATAAGTCCTTGATATTTAGTCATTTTCAGCCAATTTTCTGGATTTTTGAAAAATTCACTTTTTTGTGAAAATATCCACTAAATGAGGGAATAATATGTGTGAGGGTATCCCAGGAGAGTTCCAAATGTGTGTGGGTAGAATATATATCCCACGGGGGTAAAATTGAAAAAAGTTGCAAAAATTTTTTTTTTGGACTTAGTCATTTTTCTGGCGTTTATCAGACTTTCAGATAGGGCAAATGTCAGTGAGCGTTCCGATTTCAGTTCCAGAGCGATTCGCCCAATGAGTCCTTGATATTTAGTCGTTTTCAGCCAATATTTTAGATTTTTGAAAATTTCACTTTTTTGTGAAATTATCCACTAAATGAGGGAAGAATATGTGTGAGGGTACCCCAGGAGAGTTCCAAATGTGTGTGGGTAGAATATATATCCAACGGGGGTAAAATTGAGAAAAGTTGAAAAAAATTTTTTTTTTGGACTTAGTCATTTTTCTGGCGTTTATCAGACTTTCAGATAGGGCAAATGTCAGTGAGCGTTCCGATTTCAGTTCCAGAGCGATTCGCCCAATGAGTCCTTGATATTAAGTCGTTTTCAGCCAATTTTCTGGATTTTTGAAAAATTCACTTTTTTGTGAAAATATCCACTAAATGAGGGAATAATATGTGTGAGGGTACACCAGGAGAGTTCCAAATGTGTGTGGGTAAAATATATATTCCATGGGGGTAAAATTGAAAAAAGTTGAAAAAAAAATTTTTTTGGACTTAGTCATTTTTCCGCCGTTTATCAGACTTTCAGATAGGGCAAATGTCAGTGAGCATTCCGATTTCAGTTCCAGAGCGATTCGCCCAATGAGTCCTTGATATTTAGTCATTTTCAGCCAATTTTCTAGATTTTTGAAAAATTAACTTTTTTGTGAAAATATCCACTAAATGAGGGAATAATATGTGTGAGGGTACCCCAGAAGCGTTCCAAATGTGTGTGGGTAGAATATATATCCCACGGGGGTAAAATTGAAAAAAGTTGAAAAAAAATTTTTTTTTGGACTTAGTCATTTTTACGGCGTTTATCAGACTTTCAGATAGGGCAAATGTCAGTGAGCATTCCGATTTCAGTTCCAGAGCGATTCGCCCAATGAGTCTTGATATTTAGTCATTTTCAGCCAATATTTTGGATTTTTGAAAATTTCACTTTTTTGTGAAAATATCCACTAAATGAGGGAATAATATGTGTGAGGGTACCCCAGGAGTGTTCCAAATGTGTGTGGGTAGAATATATATCCCACGGGGGTAAAATTGAAAAAAGTTGAAAAATTTTTTTTTTTGGACTTAGTCATTTTTCCGGCGTTTATCAGACTTTCAGATAGGGCAAATGTCAGTGAGCATTCCGATTTCAGTTCCAGAGCGATTCGCCCAATGAGTCCTTGATATTTAGTCGTTTTCAGCCAATTTTCTGGATTTTTGAAAAATTTACTTTTTTGTGAAAATATCCACTAAATGAGGGAATACTATGTGTGAGAGTACACCAGGAAAGTTCCAAATGTGTGTGGGTAAAATATATATCCCATGGGGGTAAAATTGAAAAAAGTTGAAAAAAAATTTTTTTTGGACTTAGCCATTTTTCCGGCGTTTATCAGACTTTCAGATAGGGCAAATGTCAGTGAGCATTCCGATTTCAGTTCCAGAGCGATTCGCCCAATGAGTCCTTGATATTTAGTCATTTTCAGCCAATTTTCTGGATTTTTGAAAAATTAACTTTTTTGTGAAAATATCCACTAAATGAGGGAATAATATGTGTGAGGGTACCCCAGAAGAGTTCCAAATGTGTGTGGGTAGAATATATATCCCACGGGGGTAAAATTGAAAAAAGTTGAAAAAAAATTTTTTTTTGGACTTAGTCATTTTTCCGGCGTTTATCAGACTTTCAGATAGGGCAAATGTCAGTGAGCGTTCCGATTTCAGTTCCAGAGCGATTCGCCCAATAAGTCCTTGATATTTAGTCATTTTCAGCCAATTTTCTGGATTTTTGAAAAATTCACTTTTTTGTGAAAATATCCACTAAATGAGGGAATAATATGTGTGAGGGTATCCCAGGAGAGTTCCAAATGTGTGTGGGTAGAATATATATCCCACGGGGGTAAAATTGAAAAAAGTTGCAAAAATTTTTTTTTTGGACTTAGTCATTTTTCTGGCGTTTATCAGACTTTTAGATAGGGCAAATGTCAGTGAGCATTCCGATTTCAGTTCCAGAGCGATTCGCCCAATGAGTCTTGATATTTAGTCGTTTTCAGCCAATATTTTGGATTTTTGAAAATTTCACTTTTTTGTGAAAATATCCACTAAATGAGGGAATAATATGTGTGAGGGTACCCCAGGAGTGTTCCAAATGTGTGTGGGTAGAATATATATCCCACGGGGGTAAAATTGAAAAAAGTTGAAAAATTTTTTTTTTTGGACTTAGTCATTTTTCCGGCGTTTATCAGACTTTCAGATAGGGCAAATGTCAGTGAGCATTCCGATTTCAGTTCCAGAGCGATTCGCCCAATGAGTCCTTGATATTTAGTCGTTTTCAGCCAATTTTCTGGATTTTTGAAAAATTTACTTTTTTGTGAAAATATCCACTAAATGAGGGAATACTATGTGTGAGAGTACACCAGGAAAGTTCCAAATGTGTGTGGGTAAAATATATATCCCATGGGGGTAAAATTGAAAAAAGTTGAAAAAAAATTTTTTTTGGACTTAGCCATTTTTCCGGCGTTTATCAGACTTTCAGATAGGGCAAATGTCAGTGAGCATTCCGATTTCAGTTCCAGAGCGATTCGCCCAATGAGTCCTTGATATTTAGTCATTTTCAGCCAATTTTCTGGATTTTTGAAAAATTAACTTTTTTGTGAAAATATCCACTAAATGAGGGAATAATATGTGTGAGGGTACCCCAGAAGAGTTCCAAATGTGTGTGGGTAGAATATATATCCCACGGGGGTAAAATTGAAAAAAGTTGAAAAAAAATTTTTTTTTGGACTTAGTCATTTTTCCGGCGTTTATCAGACTTTCAGATAGGGCAAATGTCAGTGAGCGTTCCGATTTCAGTTCCAGAGCGATTCGCCCAATAAGTCCTTGATATTTAGTCATTTTCAGCCAATTTTCTGGATTTTTGAAAAATTCACTTTTTTGTGAAAATATCCACTAAATGAGGGAATAATATGTGTGAGGGTATCCCAGGAGAGTTCCAAATGTGTGTGGGTAGAATATATATCCCACGGGGGTAAAATTGAAAAAAGTTGCAAAAATTTTTTTTTTGGACTTAGTCATTTTTCTGGCGTTTATCAGACTTTCAGATAGGGCAAATGTCAGTGAGCGTTCCGATTTCAGTTCCAGAGCGATTCGCCCAATGAGTCCTTGATATTTAGTCGTTTTCAGCCAATATTTTAGATTTTTGAAAATTTCACTTTTTTGTGAAATTATCCACTAAATGAGGGAAAAATATGTGTGAGGGTACCCCAGGAGAGTTCCAAATGTGTGTGGGTAGAATATATATCCAACGGGGGTAAAATTGAGAAAAGTTGAAAAAAATTTTTTTTTTGGACTTAGTCATTTTTCCGGCGTTTATCAGACTTTTAGATAGGGCAAATGTCAGTGAGCGTTCCGATTTCAGTTCCAAAGCGATTCGCCCAATGAGTCTTTGATATTTAGTCGTTTTCAGCCAATTTTCTGGATTTTTGAAAAATTCACTTTTTTGGGAAAATATCCACTAAATGAGGGAAAAATATGTGTGAGGGTACCCCAGGAGAGTTCCAAATGTGTGTGGGTAGAATATATATCCAACGGGGGTAAAATTGAGAAAAGTTGAAAAAAATTTTTTTTTTGGACTTAGTCATTTTTCCGGCGTTTATCAGACTTTTAGATAGGGCAAATGTCAGTGAGCGTTCCGATTTCAGTTCCAAAGCGATTCGCCCAATGAGTCCTTGATATTTAGTCGTTTTCAGCCAATTTTCTGGATTTTTGAAAAATTTACTTTTTTGTGAAAATATCCACTAAATGAGGGAATACTATGTGTGAGGGTACCCCAGAAGAGTTCCAAATGTGTGTGGGTAGAATATATATCCCACGGGGGTAAAATTGAAAAAAGTTGAAAAAAAATTTTTTTTTGGACTTAGTCATTTTTACGGCGTTTATCAGACTTTCAAATAGGGCAAATGTCAGTGAGCATTCCGATTTCAGTTCCAGAGCGATTCGCCCAATGAGTCTTGATATTTAGTCGTTTTCAGCCAATATTTTGGATTTTTGAAAATTTCACTTTTTTGTGAAAATATCCACTAAATGAGGGAATAATATGTGTGAGGGTACCCCAGGAGTGTTCCAAATGTGTGTGGGTAGAATATATATCCCACGGGGGTAAAATTGAAAAAAGTTGAAAAATTTTTTTTTTTTGGACTTAGTCATTTTTCCGGCGTTTATCAGACTTTCAGATAGGGCAAATGTCAGTGAGCATTCCGATTTCAGTTCCAGAGCGATTCGCCCAATGAGTCCTTGATATTTAGTCGTTTTCAGCCAATTTTCTGGATTTTTGAAAAATTCACTTTTTTGTGAAAATATCCACTAAATGAGGGAATAATATGTGTGAGGGTACCCCAGGAGAGTTCCAAATGTGTGTGGGTAGAATATATATCCCACGGGGTAAAACTGAAAAAAGTTGAAAAAAATTTTTTTTTGGACTTAGCCATTTTTCCGGCGTTTATCAGACTTTCAGATAGGGCAAATGTCAGTGAGCGTTCTGATTTCAGTTCCAGAGCGATTCGCCCAATGAGTCCTTGACATTTAGTCGTTTTCAGCCAATATTTTGGATTTTTGAAAATTTCACTTTTTTGTGAAAATATCCACTAAATGAGGGAAAAATATGTGTGAGGGTACCCCAGGAGAGTTCCAAATGTGTGTGGGTAGAATATATATCCAACGGGGGTAAAATTGAGAAAAGTTGAAAAAAATTTTTTTTTTGGACTTAGTCATTTTTCCGGCGTTTATCAGATTTTTAGATAGGGCAAATGTCAGTGAGCGTTCCGATTTCAGTTCCAAAGCGATTCGCCCAATGAGTACTTGATATTTAGTCGTTTTCAGCCAATTTTCTGGATTTTTGAAAAATTTACTTTTTTGTGAAAATATCCACTAAATGAGGGAATACTATGTGTGAGGGTACCCCAGAAGAGTTCCAAATGTGTGTGGGTAGAATATATATCCCACGGGGGTAAAATTGAAAAAAGTTGAAAAAAAATTTTTTTTTGGACTTAGTCATTTTTACGGCGTTTATCAGACTTTCAGATAGGGCAAATGTCAGTGAGCATTCCGATTTCAGTTCCAGAGCGATTCGCCCAATGAGTCCTTGATATTTAGTCGTTTTCAGCCAATTTTCTGGATTTTTGAAAAATTTACTTTTTTGTGAAAATATCCACTAAATGAGGGAATAATATGTGTGAGGGTACCCCAGAAGAGTTCCAAATGTGTGTGGGTAGAATATATATCCCACGGGGGTAAAATTGAAAAAAGTTGAAAAAAAATTTTTTTTTGGACTTAGTCATTTTTCCGGCGTTTATCAGACTTTCAGATAGGGCAAATGTCAGTGAGCGTTCCGATTTCAGTTCCAGAGCGATTCGCCCAATTAGTCCTTGATATTTAGTCGTTTTCAGCCAATTTTCTGGATTTTTGAAAAATTCACTTTTTTGTGAAAATATCCACTAAATGAGGGAATAATATGTGTGAGGGTACCCCAGGAGTGTTCCAAATGTGTGTGGGTAGAATATATATCCCACGGGGTAAAACTGAAAAAAGTTTAAAAAATATTTTTTTTTGGACTTAGTCATTTTTCCGGCGTTTATCAGACTTTCAGATAGGGCAAATGTCAGTGAGCGTTCCGATTTCAGTTCCAGAGCGATTCGCCCAATGAGTCCTTGATATTTAGTCGTTTTCAGCCAATATTTTGGATTTTTGAAAATTTCACTTTTTTGTGAAAATATCCACTAAATGAGGGAAAAATATGTGTGAGGGTACCCCAGGAGAGTTCCAAATGTGTGTGGGTAGAATATATATCCAACGGGGGTAAAATTGAGAAAAGTTGAAAAAAATTTTTTTTTTGGACTTAGTCATTTTTCCGGCGTTTATCAGACTTTTAGATAGGGCAAATGTCAGTGAGCGTTCCGATTTCAGTTCCAAAGCGATTCGCCCAATGAGTCCTTGATATTTAGTCGTTTTCAGCCAATTTTCTGGATTTTTGAAAAATTTACTTTTTTGTGAAAATATCCACTAAATGAGGGAATACTATGTGTGAGGGTACCCCAGAAGAGTTCCAAATGTGTGTGGGTAGAATATATATCCCACGGGGGTAAAATTGAAAAAAGTTGAAAAAAAATTTTTTTTTGGACTTAGTCATTTTTACGGCGTTTATCAGACTTTCAGATAGGGCAAATGTCAGTGAGCATTCCGATTTCAGTTCCAGAGCGATTCGCCCAATGAGTCTTGATATTTAGTCGTTTTCAGCCAATATTTTGGATTTTTGAAAATTTCACTTTTTTGTGAAAATATCCACTAAATGAGGGAATAATATGTGTGAGGGTACCCCAGGAGTGTTCCAAATGTGTGTGGGTAGAATATATATCCCACGGGGGTAAAATTGAAAAAAGTTGAAAATTTTTTTTTTTTCGACTTAGTCATTTTTCCGGCGTTTATCAGACTTTCAGATAGGGCAAATGTCAGTGAGCATTCCGATTTCAGTTCCAGAGCGATTCGCCCAATGAGTCCTTGATATTTAGTCGTTTTCAGCCAATTTTCTGGATTTTTGAAAAATTCACTTTTTTTGTGAAAATATCCACTAAATGAGGGAATAATATGTGTGAGGGTACCCCAGGAGAGTTCCAAATGTGTGTGGGTAGAATATATATCCCACGGGGGTAAAATTGAAAAAAGTTGAAAAAAAATTTTTTTTTGGACTTAGTCATTTTTCCGGCGTTTATCAGACTTTCAGATAGGGCAAATGTCAGTGAGCGTTCCGATTTCAGTTCCAGAGCGATTCGCCCAATTAGTCCTTGATATTTAGTCGTTTTCAGCCAATTTTCTGGATTTTTGAAAAATTCACTTTTTTGTGAAAATATCCACTAAATGAGGGAATAATATGTGTGAGGGTACCCCAGGAGTGTTCCAAATGTGTGTGGGTAGAATATATATCCCACGGGGTAAAACTGAAAAAAGTTTAAAAAAAATTTTTTTTTGGACTTAGTCATTTTTACGGCGTTTATCAGACTTTCAGATAGGACAAATGTCAGTGAGCATTCCAATTTCAGTTCCAGAGCGATTCGCCCAATGAGTCTTGATATTTAGTCGTTTTCAGCCAATATTTTGGATTTTTGAAAATTTCACTTTTTTGTGAAAATATCCACTAAATGAGGGAATAATATGTGTGAGGGTACCCCAGAAGAGTTCCAAATGTGTGTGGGTAGAATATATATCCCACGGGGGTAAAATTGAAAAAAGTTGAAAAAAAATTTTTTTTTGGACTTAGTCATGTTTCCGGCGTTTATCAGACTTTCAGATAGGGCAAATGTCAGTGAGCGTTCCGATTTCAGTTCCAGAGCGATTCGCCCAATTAGTCCTTGATATTTAGTCGTTTTCAGCCAATTTTCTGGATTTTTGAAAAATTCACTTTTTTGTGAAAATATCCACTAAATGAGGGAATAATATGTGTGAGGGTACCCCAGGAGAGTTCCAAATGTGTGTGGGTAGAATATATATCCAACGGGGGTAAAATTGAGAAAAATTGAAAAAAATTTTTTTTTTGGACTTAGTCATTTTTCCGGCGTTTATCAGACTTTTAGATAGGGCAAATGTCAGTGAACGTTCCGATTTCAGTTCCAAAGCGATTCGCCCAATGAGTCCTTGATATTTAGTCGTTTTCAGCCAATTTTCTGGATTTTTGAAAAATTTACTTTTTTGTGAAAATATCCACTAAATGAGGGAATACTATGTGTGAGAGTACACCAGGAAAGTTCCAAATGTGTGTGGGTAAAATATATATCCCATGGGGGTAAAATTGAAAAAAGTTGAAAAAAATTTTTTTTTGGACTTAGCCATTTTTCCGGCGTTTATCAGACTTTCAGATAGGGCAAATGTCAGTGAGCATTCCGATTTCAGTTCCAGAGCGATTCGCCCAATGAGTCCTTGATATTTAGTCATTTTCAGCCAATTTTCTGGATTTTTGAAAAATTCACTTTTTTGTGAAAATATCCACTAAATGAGGGAATAATATGTGTGAGGGTACCCCAGAAGAGTTCCAAATGTGTGTGGGTAGAATATATATCCCACGGGGGTAAAATTGAAAAAAGTTTAAAAAAAATTTTTTTTTGGACTTAGTCATTTTTACGGCGTTTATCAGACTTTCAGATAGGACAAATGTCAGTGAGCATTCCAATTTCAGTTCCAGAGCGATTCGCCCAATGAGTCTTGATATTTAGTCGTTTTCAGCCAATATTTTGGATTTTTGAAAATTTCACTTTTTTGTGAAAATATCCACTAAATGAGGGAATAATATGTGTGAGGGTACCCCAGAAGAGTTCCAAATGTGTGTGGGTAGAATATATATCCCACGGGGGTAAAATTGAAAAAAGTTGAAAAAAAATTTTTTTTTGGACTTAGTCATTTTTCCGGCGTTTATCAGACTTTCAGATAGGGCAAATGTCAGTGAGCGTTCCGATTTCAGTTCCAGAGCGATTCGCCCAATTAGTCCTTGATATTTAGTCGTTTTCAGCCAATTTTCTGGATTTTTGAAAAATTCACTTTTTTGTGAAAATATCCACTAAATGAGGGAATAATATGTGTGAGGGTACCCCAGGAGAGTTCCAAATGTGTGTGGGTAGAATATATATCCAACGGGGGTAAAATTGAGAAAAGTTGAAAAAAATTTTTTTTTTGGACTTAGTCATTTTTCCGGCGTTTATCAGACTTTTAGATAGGGCAAATGTCAGTGAACGTTCCGATTTCAGTTCCAAAGCGATTCGCCCAATGAGTCCTTGATATTTAGTCGTTTTCAGCCAATTTTCTGGATTTTTGAAAAATTTACTTTTTTGTGAAAATATCCACTAAATGAGGGAATACTATGTGTGAGAGTACACCAGGAAAGTTCCAAATGTGTGTGGGTAAAATATATATCCCATGGGGGTAAAATTGAAAAAAGTTGAAAAAAATTTTTTTTTGGACTTAGCCATTTTTCCGGCGTTTATCAGACTTTCAGATAGGGCAAATGTCAGTGAGCATTCCGATTTCAGTTCCAGAGCGATTCGCCCAATGAGTCCTTGATATTTAGTCATTTTCAGCCAATTTTCTGGATTTTTGAAAAATTAACTTTTTTGTGAAAATATCCACTAAATGAGGGAATAATATGTGTGAGGGTACCCCAGAAGAGTTCCAAATGTGTGTGGGTAGAATATATATCCCACGGGGGTAAAATTGAAAAAAGTTGAAAAAAAATTTTTTTTTGGACTTAGTCATTTTTCCGGCGTTTATCAGACTTTCAGATAGGGCAAATGTCAGTGAGCGTTCCGATTTCAGTTCCAGAGCGATTCGCCCAATTAGTCCTTGATATTTAGTCGTTTTCAGCCAATTTTCTGGATTTTTGAAAAATTCACTTTTTTGTGAAAATATCCACTAAATGAGGGAATAATATGTGTGAGGGTACCCCAGGAGTGTTCCAAATGTGTGTGGGTAGAATATATATCCCACGGGGTAAAACTGAAAAAAGTTTAAAAAATATTTTTTTTTGGACTTAGTCATTTTTCCGGCGTTTATCAGACTTTCAGATAGGGCAAATGTCAGTGAGCGTTCCGATTTCAGTTCCAGAGCGATTCGCCCAATGAGTCCTTGATATTTAGTCGTTTTCAGCCAATATTTTGGATTTTTGAAAATTTCACTTTTTTGTGAAAATATCCACTAAATGAGGGAAAAATATGTGTGAGGGTACCCCAGGAGAGTTCCAAATGTGTGTGGGTAGAATATATATCCAACGGGGGTAAAATTGAGAAAAGTTGAAAAAAATTTTTTTTTTGGACTTAGTCATTTTTCCGGCGTTTATCAGACTTTTAGATAGGGCAAATGTCAGTGAGCGTTCCGATTTCAGTTCCAAAGCGATTCGCCCAATGAGTCCTTGATATTTAGTCGTTTTCAGCCAATTTTCTGGATTTTTGAAAAATTTACTTTTTTGTGAAAATATCCACTAAATGAGGGAATACTATGTGTGAGGGTACCCCAGAAGAGTTCCAAATGTGTGTCGGTAGAATATATATCCCACGGGGGTAAAATTGAAAAAAGTTGAAAAAAAATTTTTTTTTGGACTTAGTCATTTTTACGGCGTTTATCAGACTTTCAGATAGGGCAAATGTCAGTGAGCATTCCGATTTCAGTTCCAGAGCGATTCGCCCAATGAGTCTTGATATTTAGTCGTTTTCAGCCAATATTTTGGATTTTTGAAAATTTCACTTTTTTGTGAAAATATCCACTAAATGAGGGAATAACATGTGTGAGGGTACCCCAGGAGTGTTCCAAATGTGTGTGGGTAGAATATATATCCCACGGGGGTAAAATTGAAAAAAGTTGAAAAATTTTTTTTTTTGGACTTAGTCATTTTTCCGGCGTTTATCAGACTTTCAGATAGGGCAAATGTCAGTGAGCATTCCGATTTCAGTTCCAGAGCGATTCGCCCAATGAGTCCTTGATATTTAGTCATTTTCAGCCAATTTTCTGGATTTTTGAAAAATTAACTTTTTTGTGAAAATATCCACTAAATGAGGGAATAATATGTGTGAGGGTACCCCAGAAGAGTTCCAAATGTGTGTGGGTAGAATATATATCCCACGGGGGTAAAATTGAAAAAAGTTGAAAAAAAATTTTTTTTTGGACTTAGTCATTTTTCCGGCGTTTATCAGACTTTCAGATAGGGCAAATGTCAGTGAGCGTTCCGATTTCAGTTCCAGAGCGATTCGCCCAATAAGTCCTTGATATTTAGTCATTTTCAGCCAATTTTCTGGATTTTTGAAAAATTCACTTTTTTGGGAAAATATCCACTAAATGAGGGAATAATATGTGTGAGGGTATCCCAGGAGAGTTCCAAATGTGTGTGGGTAGAATATATATCCCACGGGGGTAAAATTGAAAAAAGTTGAAAAAAAATTTTTTTTTGGACTTAGTCATTTTTACGGCGTTTATCAGACTTTCAGATAGGGCAAATGTCAGTGAGCATTCCGATTTCAGTTCCAGAGCGATTCGCCCAATGAGTCCTTGATATTTAGTCGTTTTCAGCCAATTTTCTGGATTTTTGAAAAATTCACTTTTTTTGTGAAAATATCCACTAAATGAGGGAATAATATGTGTGAGGGTACCCCAGGAGAGTTCCAAATGTGTGTGGGTAGAATATATATGCCACGGGGGTAAAATTGAAAAAAGTTGAAAAAAATTTTTTTTTGAACTTAGCCATTTTTCCGGCGTTTATCAGACTTTCAGATAGGGCAAATGTCAGTGAGCATTCCGATTTCAGTTCCAGAGCGATTCGCCCAATGAGTCCTTGATATTTAGTCGTTTTCAGCCAATTTTCTGGATTTTTGAAAAATTCACTTTTTTGTGAAAATATCCACTAAATGAGGGAATAATATGTGTGAGGGTACCCCAGGAGAGTTCCAAATGTGTGTGGGTAGAATATATATCCCACGGGGGTAAAATTGAAAAAAGTTGAAAAAAATTTTTTTTTGGACTTAGCCATTTTTCCGGCGTTTATCAGACTTTCAGATAGGGCAAATGTCAGTGAGCGTTCCGATTTCAGTTCCAGAGCGATTCGCCCAATGAGTCCTTGATATTTAGTCGTTTTCAGCCAATATTTTGGATTTTTGAAAATTTCACTTTTTTGTGAAAATATCCACTAAATGAGGGAAAAGTATGTGTGAGGGTACCCCAGGAGAGTTCCAAATGTGTGTGGGTAGAATATATATCCAACGGGGGTAAAATTGAGAAAAGTTGAAAAAAATTTTTTTTTTGGACTTAGTCATTTTTCCGGCGTTTATCAGACTTTTAGATAGGGCAAATGTCAGTGAGCGTTCCGATTTCAGTTCCAAAGCGATTCGCCCAATGAGTCCTTGATATTTAGTCGTTTTCAGCCAATTTTCTGGATTTTTGAAAAATTTACTTTTTTGTGAAAATATCCACTAAATGAGGGAATACTATGTGTGAGAGTACACCAGGAAAGTTCCAAATGTGTGTGGGTAAAATATATATCCCATGGGGGTAAAATTGAAAAAAGTTGAAAAAAAATTTTTTTTGGACTTAGCCATTTTTCCGGCGTTTATCAGACTTTCAGATAGGGCAAATGTCAGTGAGCATTCCGATTTCAGTACCAGAGCGATTCGCCCAATGAGTCCTTGATATTTAGTCATTTTCAGACAATTTTCTGGATTTTTGAAAAATTAACTTTTTTGTGAAAATATCCACTAAATGAGGGAATATGTGTGAGGGTACCCCAGAAGAGTTCCAAATGTGTGTGGGTAGAATATATATCCCACGGGGGTAAAATTGAAAAAAGTTGAAAAAAAATTTTTTTTTGGACTTAGTCATTTTTCCGGCGTTCATCAGACTTTCAGATAGGGCAAATGTCAGTGAGCGTTCCGATTTCAGTTCCAGAGCGATTCGCCCAATTAGTCCTTGATATTTAGTCGTTTTCAGCCAATTTTCTGGATTTTTGAAAAATTCACTTTTTTGTGAAAATATCCACTAAGTGAGGGAATAATATGTGTGAGGGTACCCCAGGAGTGTTCCAAATGTGTGTGGGTAGAATATATATCCCACGGGGTAAAACTGAAAAAAGTTTAAAAAAATGTTTTTTTTGGACTTAGTCATTTTTACGGCGTTTATCAGACTTTCAGATAGGGCAAATGTCAGTGAGCATTCCGATTTCAGTTCCAGAGCGATTCGCCCAATGAGTCCTTGATATTTAGTCATTTTCAGCCAATTTTCTGGATTTTTGAAAAATTAACTTTTTTGTGAAAATATCCACTAAATGAGGGAATAATATGTGTGAGGGTACCCCAGAAGAGTTCCAAATGTGTGTGGGTAGAATATATATCCAACGGGGGTAAAATTGAGAAAAGTTGAAAAAAATTTTTTTTTTGGACTTAGTCATTTTTCCGGCGTTTATCAGACTTTTAGATAGGGCAAATGTCAGTGAGCGTTCCGATTTCAGTTCCAAAGCGATTCGCCCAATGAGTCCTTGATATTTAGTCGTTTTCAGCCAATTTTCTGGATTTTTGAAAAATTTACTTTTTTGTGAAAATATCCACTAAATGAGGGAATACTATGTGTGAGAGTACACCAGGAAAGTTCCAAATGTGTGTGGGTAAAATATATATCCCATGGGGGTAAAATTGAAAAAAGTTGAAAAAAAATTTTTTTTGGACTTAGCCATTTTTCCGGCGTTTATCAGACTTTCAGATAGGGCAAATGTCAGTGAGCATTCCGATTTCAGTACCAGAGCGATTCGCCCAATGAGTCCTTGATATTTAGTCATTTTCAGACAATTTTCTGGATTTTTGAAAAATTTACTTTTTTGTGAAAATATCCACTAAATGAGGGAATACTATGTGTGAGGGTACCCCAGGAGTGTTCCAAATGTGTGTGGGTAGAATATATATCCCACGGGGTAAAACTGAAAAAAGTTTAAAAAAAATTTTTTTTTGGACTTAGTCATTTTTACGGCGTTTATCAGACTTTCAGATAGGGCAAATGTCAGTGAGCATTCCGATTTCAGTTCCAGAGCGATTCGCCCAATGAGTCCTTGATATTTAGTCGTTTTCAGCCAATTTTCTGGATTTTTGAAAAATTCACTTTTTTTGTGAAAATATCCACTAAATGAGGGAATAATATGTGTGAGGGTACCCCAGGAGAGTTCCAAATGTGTGTGGGTAGAATATATATCCCACGGGGGTAAAATTGAAAAAAGTTGAAAAAAATTTTTTTTTGAACTTAGCCATTTTTCCGGCGTTTATCAGACTTTCAGATAGGGCAAATGTCAGTGAGCATTCCGATTTCAGTTCCAGAGCGATTCGCCCAATGAGTCCTTGATATTTAGTCGTTTTCAGCCAATTTTCTGGATTTTTGAAAAATTTACTTTTTTGTGAAAATATCCACTAAATGAGGGAATACTATGTGTGAGAGTACACCAGGAAAGTTCCAAATGTGTGTGGGTAAAATATATATCCCATGGGGGTAAAATTGAAAAAAGTTGAAAAAAAATTTTTTTGGACTTAGCCATTTTTCCGGCGTTTATCAGACTTTCAGATAGGGCAAATGTCAGTGAGCATTCCGATTTCAGTACCAGAGCGATTCGCCCAATGAGTCCTTGATATTTAGTCATTTTCAGACAATTTTCTGGATTTTTGAAAAATTTACTTTTTTGTGAAAATATCCACTAAATGAGGGAATACTATGTGTGAGGGTACCCCAGGAGTGTTCCAAATGTGTGTGAGTAGAATATATATCCCACGGGGTAAAACTGAAAAAAGTTTAAAAAAAATTTTTTTTTGGACTTAGTCATTTTTACGGCGTTTATCAGACTTTCAGATAGGGCAAATGTCAGTGAGCATTCCGATTTCAGTTCCAGAGCGATTCGCCCAATGAGTCCTTGATATTTAGTCGTTTTCAGCCAATTTTCTGGATTTTTGAAAAATTCACTTTTTTTGTGAAAATATCCACTAAATGAGGGAATAATATGTGTGAGGGTACCCCAGGAGAGTTCCAAATGTGTGTGGGTAGAATATATATCCCACGGGGGTAAAATTGAAAAAAGTTGAAAAAAATTTTTTTTTGAACTTAGCCATTTTTCCGGCGTTTATCAGACTTTCAGATAGGGCAAATGTCAGTGAGCATTCCGATTTCAGTTCCAGAGCGATTCGCCCAATGAGTCCTTGATATTTAGTCGTTTTCAGCCAATTTTCTGGATTTTTGAAAAATTTACTTTTTTGTGAAAATATCCACTAAATGAGGGAATACTATGTGTGAGAGTACACCAGGAAAGTTCCAAATGTGTGTGGGTAAAATATATATCCCATGGGGGTAAAATTGAAAAAAGTTGAAAAAAAATTTTTTTTGGACTTAGCCATTTTTCCGGCGTTTATCAGACTTTCAGATAGGGCAAATGTCAGTGAGCATTCCGATTTCAGTACCAGAGCGATTCGCCCAATGAGTCCTTGATATTTAGTCATTTTCAGCCAGTTTTCTGGATTTTTGAAAAATTAACTTTTTTGTGAAAATATCCACTAAATGAGGGAATAATATGTGTGAGGGTACCCCAGAAGAGTTCCAAATGTGTGTGGGTAGAATATATATCCCACGGGGGTAAAATTGAAAAAAGTTGAAAAAAAATTTTTTTTTGGACTTAGTCATTTTTCCGGCGTTTATCAGACTTTCAGATAGGGCAAATGTCAGTGAGCGTTCCGATTTCAGTTCCAGAGCGATTCGCCCAATAAGTCCTTGATATTTAGTCATTTTCAGCCAATTTTCTGGATTTTTGAAAAATTCACTTTTTTGGGAAAATATCCACTAAATGAGGGAATAATATGTGTGAGGGTATCCCAGGAGAGTTCCAAATGTGTGTGGGTAGAATATATATCCCACGGGGGTAAAATTGAAAAAAGTTGGAAAAATTTTTTTTTTGGACTTAGTCATTTTTCTGGCGTTTATCAGACTTTCAGATAGGGCAAATGTCAGTGAGCGTTCCGATTTCAGTTCCAGAGCGATTCGCCCAATGAGTCCTTGATATTAAGTCGTTTTCAGCCAATTTTCTGGATTTTTGAAAAATTCACTTTTTTTGTGAAAATATCCACTAAATGAGGGAATAATATGTGTGAGGGTACCCCAGGAGAGTTCCAAATGTGTGTGGGTAGAATATATATCCCACGGGGGTAAAATTGAAAAAAGTTGAAAAAAAAATTTTTTTGGACTTAGCCATTTTTCCGGCGTTTATCAGACTTTCAGATAGGGCAAATGTCAGTGAGCATTCCGATTTCAGTTCCAGAGCGATTCGCCCAATGAGTCCTTGATATTTAGTCATTTTCAGCCAATTTTCTGGATTTTTGAAAAATTAACTTTTTTGTGAAAATATCCACTAAATGAGGGAATATGTGTGAGGGTACCCCAGAAGAGTTCCAAATGTGTGTGGGTAGAATATATATCCCACGGGGGTAAAATTGAAAAAAGTTGAAAAAAAATTTTTTTTTGGACTTAGTCATTTTTCCGGCGTTTATCAGACTTTCAGATAGGGCAAATGTCAGTGAGCGTTCCGATTTCAGTTCCAGAGCGATTCGCCCAATTAGTCCTTGATATTTAGTCGTTTTCAGCCAATTTTCTGGATTTTTGAAAAATTCACTTTTTTGTGAAAATATCCACTAAATGAGGGAATAATATGTGTGAGGGTACCCCAGAAGAGTTCCAAATGTGTGTGGGTAGAATATATATCCCACGGGGGTAAAATTGAAAAAAGTTGAAAAAAAATTTTTTTTTGGACTTAGTCATTTTTCCGGCGTTTATCAGACTTTCAGATAGGGCAAATGTCAGTGAGCGTTCCGATTTCAGTTCCAGAGCGATTCGCCCAATAAGTCCTTGATATTTAGTCATTTTCAGCCAATTTTCTGGATTTTTGAAAAATTCACTTTTTTGGGAAAATATCCACTAAATGAGGGAATAATATGTGTGAGGGTATCCCAGGAGAGTTCCAAATGTGTGTGGGTAGAATATATATCCCACGGGGGTAAAATTGAAAAAAGTTGGAAAAATTTTTTTTTTGGACTTAGTCATTTTTCTGGCGTTTATCAGACTTTCAGATAGGGCAAATGTCAGTGAGCGTTCCGATTTCAGTTCCAGAGCGATTCGCCCAATGAGTCCTTGATATTAAGTCGTTTTCAGCCAATTTTCTGGATTTTTGAAAAATTCACTTTTTTGTGAAAATATCCACTAAATGAGGGAATAATATGTGTGAGGGTACACCAGGAGAGTTCCAAATGTGTGTGGGTAAAATATATATTCCATGGGGGTAAAATTGAAAAAAGTTGAAAAAAAATTTTTTTTGGACTTAGTCATTTTTCCGCCGTTTATCAGACTTTCAGATAGGGCAAATGTCAGTGAGCATTCCGATTTCAGTTCCAGAGCGATTCGCCCAATGAGTCCTTGATATTTAGTCGTTTTCAGCCAATATTTTGGATTTTTGAAAATTTCACTTTTTTGTGAAAATATCCACTAAATGAGGGAATAATATGTGTGAGGGTACCCCAGGAGTGTTCCAAATGTGTGTGGGTAGAATATATATCCCACGGGGGTAAAATTGAAAAAAGTTGAAAAATTTTTTTTTTTGGACTTAGTCATTTTTCCAGCGTTTATCAGACTTTCAGATAGGGCAAATGTCAGTGAGCATTCCGATTTCAGTTCCAGAGCGATTCGCCCAATGAGTCCTTGATATTTAGTCGTTTTCAGCCAATTTTCTGGATTTTTGAAAAATTCACTTTTTTTGTGAAAATATCCACTAAATGAGGGAATAATATGTGTGAGGGTACCCCAGGAGAGTTCCAAATGTGTGTGGGTAGAATATATATCCCACGGGGGTAAAATTGAAAAAAGTTGAAAAAAAATTTTTTTTGGACTTAGCCATTTTTCCGGCGTTTATCAGACTTTCAGATAGGGCAAATGTCAGTGAGCATTCCGATTTCAGTTCCAGAGCGATTCGCCCAATGAGTCCTTGATATTTAGTCATTTTCAGCCAATTTTCTGGATTTTTGAAAAATTAACTTTTTTGTGAAAATATCCACTAAATGAGGGAATATGTGTGAGGGTACCCCAGAAGAGTTCCAAATGTGTGTGGGTAGAATATATATCCCACGGGGGTAAAATTGAAAAAAGTTGAAAAAAAATTTTTTTTGGGACTTAGTCATTTTTCCGGCGTTTATCAGACTTTCAGATAGGGCAAATGTCAGTGAGCGTTCCGATTTCAGTTCCAGAGCGATTCGCCCAATTAGTCCTTGATATTTAGTCGTTTTCAGCCAATTTTCTGGATTTTTGAAAAATTCACTTTTTTGTGAAAATATCCACTAAATGAGGGAATAATATGTGTGAGGGTACCCCAGGAGAGTTCCAAATGTGTGTGGGTAGAATATATATCCCACGGGGGTAAAATTGAAAAAAGTTGAAAAAAATTTTTTTTTGAACTTAGCCATTTTTCCGGCGTTTATCAGACTTTCAGATAGGGCAAATGTCAGTGAGCATTCCGATTTCAGTTCCAGAGCGATTCGCCCAATGAGTCCTTGATATTTAGTCGTTTTCAGCCAATTTTCTGGATTTTTGAAAAATTCACTTTTTTGTGAAAATATCCACTAAATGAGGGAATAATATGTGTGAGGGTACCCCAGGAGCGTTCCAAATGTGTGTGGGTAGAATATATATCCCACAGGGGTAAAATTGAAAAAAGTTGAAAAAAATTTTTTTTTGGACTTAGCCATTTTTCCGGCGTTTATCAGACTTTCAGATAGGGCAAATGTCAGTGAGCGTTCCGATTTCAGTTCCAGAGCGATTCGCCCAATGAGTCCTTGATATTTAGTCGTTTTCAGCCAATTTTCTGGATTTTTGAAAAATTTACTTTTTTGTGAAAATATCCACTAAATGAGGGAATACTATGTGTGAGAGTACACCAGGAAAGTTCCAAATGTGTGTGGGTAAAATATATAGCCCATGGGGGTAAAATTGAAAAAAGTTGAAAAAAAATTTTTTTTGGACTTAGCCATTTTTCCGGCGTTTATCAGACTTTCAGATAGGGCAAATGTCAGTGAGCATTCCGATTTCAGTACCAGAGCGATTCGCCCAATGAGTCCTTGATATTTAGTCATTTTCAGCCAGTTTTCTGGATTTTTGAAAAATTAACTTTTTTGTGAAAATATCCACTAAATGAGGGAATAATATGTGTGAGGGTACCCCAGGAGAGTTCCAAATGTGTGTGGGTAGAATATATATCCCACGGGGGTAAAATTGAAAAAAGTTGAAAAAAAATTTTTTTTGGACTTAGCCATTTTTCCGGCGTTTATCAGACTTTCAGATAGGGCAAATGTCAGTGAGCATTCCGATTTCAGTTCCAGAGCGATTCGCCCAATGAGTCCTTGATATTTAGTCATTTTCAGCCAATTTTCTGGATTTTTGAAAAATTAACTTTTTTGTGAAAATATCCACTAAATGAGGGAATATGTGTGAGGGTACCCCAGAAGAGTTCCAAATGTGTGTGGGTAGAATATATATCCCACGGGGGTAAAATTGAAAAAAGTTGAAAAAAAATTTTTTTTGGGACTTAGTCATTTTTCCGGCGTTTATCAGACTTTCAGATAGGGCAAATGTCAGTGAGCGTTCCGATTTCAGTTCCAGAGCGATTCGCCCAATTAGTCCTTGATATTTAGTCGTTTTCAGCCAATTTTCTGGATTTTTGAAAAATTCACTTTTTTGTGAAAATATCCACTAAATGAGGGAATAATATGTGTGAGGGTACCCCAGGAGAGTTCCAAATGTGTGTGGGTAGAATATATATCCCACGGGGGTAAAATTGAAAAAAGTTGAAAAAAATTTTTTTTTGAACTTAGCCATTTTTCCGGCGTTTATCAGACTTTCAGATAGGGCAAATGTCAGTGAGCATTCCGATTTCAGTTCCAGAGCGATTCGCCCAATGAGTCCTTGATATTTAGTCGTTTTCAGCCAATTTTCTGGATTTTTGAAAAATTCACTTTTTTGTGAAAATATCCACTAAATGAGGGAATAATATGTGTGAGGGTACCCCAGGAGCGTTCCAAATGTGTGTGGGTAGAATATATATCCCACAGGGGTAAAATTGAAAAAAGTTGAAAAAAATTTTTTTTTGGACTTAGCCATTTTTCCGGCGTTTATCAGACTTTCAGATAGGGCAAATGTCAGTGAGCGTTCCGATTTCAGTTCCAGAGCGATTCGCCCAATGAGTCCTTGATATTTAGTCGTTTTCAGCCAATTTTCTGGATTTTTGAAAAATTTACTTTTTTGTGAAAATATCCACTAAATGAGGGAATACTATGTGTGAGAGTACACCAGGAAAGTTCCAAATGTGTGTGGGTAGAATATATATCCCACGGGGTAAAACTGAAAAAAGTTTAAAAAAAATTTTTTTTTGGACTTAGTCATTTTTACGGCGTTTATCAGACTTTCAGATAGGGCAAATGTCAGTGAGCATTCCGATTTCAGTTCCAGAGCGATTCGCCCAATGAGTCCTTGATATTTAGTCGTTTTCAGCCAATTTTCTGGATTTTTGAAAAATTCACTTTTTTTGTGAAAATATCCACTAAATGAGGGAATAATATGTGTGAGGGTACCCCAGGAGAGTTCCAAATGTGTGTGGGTAGAATATATATCCCACGGGGGTAAAATTGAAAAAAGTTGAAAAAAATTTTTTTTTGAACTTAGCCATTTTTCCGGCGTTTATCAGACTTTCAGATAGGGCAAATGTCAATGAGCGTTCCGATTTCAGTTCCAGAGCGATTCGCCCAATGAGTCCTTGATATTTAGTCGTTTTCAGCCAATTTTCTGGATTTTTGAAAAATTCACTTTTTTGTGAAAATATCCACTAAATGAGGGAATACTATGTGTGAGAGTACACCAGGAAAGTTCCAAATGTGTGTGGGTAAAATATATATCCCATGGGGGTAAAATTGAAAAAAAGTTGAAAAAAAATTTTTTTTGGACTTAGCCATTTTTCCGGCGTTTATCAGACTTTCAGATAGGGCAAATGTCAGTGAGCATTCCGATTTCAGTACCAGAGCGATTCGCCCAATGAGTCCTTGATATTTAGTCATTTTCAGCCAGTTTTCTGGATTTTTGAAAAATTAACTTTTTTGTATAAATATCCACTAAATGAGGGAATAATATGTGTGAGGGTACCCCAGAAGAGTTCCAAATGTGTGTGGGTAGAATATATATCCCACGGGGGTAAAATTGAAAAAAGTTGAAAAAAAATTTTTTTTTGGACTTAGTCATTTTTCCGGCGTTTATCAGACTTTCAGATAGGGCAAATGTCAGTGAGCGTTCCGATTTCAGTTCCAGAGCGATTCGCCCAATAAGTCCTTGATATTTAGTCATTTTCAGCCAATTTTCTGGATTTTTGAAAAATTCACTTTTTTGGGAAAATATCCACTAAATGAGGGAATAATATGTGTGAGGGTATCCCAGGAGAGTTCCAAATGTGTGTGGGTAGAATATATATCCCACGGGGGTAAAATTGAAAAAAGTTGGAAAAATTTTTTTTTTGGACTTAGTCATTTTTCTGGCGTTTATCAGACTTTCAGATAGGGCAAATGTCAGTGAGCGTTCCGATTTCAGTTCCAGAGCGATTCGCCCAATGAGTCCTTGATATTAAGTCGTTTTCAGCCAATTTTCTGGATTTTTGAAAAATTCACTTTTTTGTGAAAATATCCACTAAATGAGGGAATAATATGTGTGAGGGTACACCAGGAGAGTTCCAAATGTGTGTGGGTAGTATATATATCCCACGGGGGTAAAATTGAAAAAAGTTGAAAAAAAAATTTTTTTTGGACTTAGTCATTTTTACGGCGTTTATCAGACTTTCAGATAGGGCAAATGTCAGTGAGCATTCCGATTTCAGTTCCAGAGCGATTCGCCCAATGAGTCTTGATATTTAGTCGTTTTCAGCCAATATTTTGGATTTTTGAAAATTTCACTTTTTTGTGAAAATATCCACTAAATGAGGGAATAATATGTGTGAGGGTACCCCAGGAGTGTTCCAAATGTGTGTGGGTAGAATATATATCCCACGGGGGTAAAATTGAAAAAAGTTGAAAAATTTTTTTTTTTGGACTTAGTCATTTTTCCAGCGTTTATCAGACTTTCAGATAGGGCAAATGTCAGTGAGCATTCCGATTTCAGTTCCAGAGCGATTCGCCCAATGAGTCCTTGATATTTAGTCGTTTTCAGCCAATTTTGTGGATTTTTGAAAAATTCACTTTTTTTGTGAAAATATCCACTAAATGAGGGAATAATATGTGTGAGGGTACCCCAGGAGAGTTCCAAATGTGTGTGGGTGGAATATATATCCAACGGCGGTAAAATTGAGAAAAGTTGAAAAAAATTTTTTTTTTTGGACTTAGTCATTTTTCCGTCGTTTATCAGACTTTCAGATAGGGCAAATGTCAGTGAGCGTTCCGATTTCAGTTCCAGAGCGATTCGCCCAATAAGTCCTTGATATTTAGTCATTTTCAACCAATTTTCTGGATTTTTGAAAAATTCACTTTTTTGGGAAAATATCCACTAAATGAGGGAATAATATGTGTGAGGGTATCCCAGGAGAGTTCCAAATGTGTGTGGGTAGAATATGTATCCCACGGGGGTAAAATTGAAAAAAGTTGGAAAAATTTTTTTTTTGGACTTAGTCATTTTTCTGGCGTTTATCAGACTTTCAGATAGGGCAAATGTCAGTGAGCGTTCCGATTTCAGTTCCAGAGCGATTCGCCCTATGAGTCCTTGATATTAAGTCGTTTTCAGCCAATTTTCTGGATTTTTGAAAAATTCACTTTTTTGTGAAAATATCCACTAAATGAGGGAATAATATGTGTGAGGGTACACCAGGAGAGTTCCAAATGTGTGTGGGTAAAATATATATTCCATGGGGGTAAAATTGAAAAAAGTTGAAAAAAAATTTTTTTTGGACTTAGTCATTTTTCCGCCGTTTATCAGACTTTCAGATAGGGCAAATGTCAGTGAGCATTCCGATTTCAGTTCCAGAGCGATTCGCCCAATGAGTCCTTGATATTTAGTCATTTTCAGCCAATTTTCTAGATTTTTGAAAAATTAACTTTTTTGTGAAAATATCCACTAAATGAGGGAATAATATGTGTGAGGGTACCCCAGAAGAGTTCCAAATGTGTGTGGGTAGAATATATATCCCACGGGGGTAAAATTGAAAAAAGTTGAAAAAAAAATTTTTTTTGGACTTAGTCATTTTTACGGCGTTTATCAGACTTTCAGATAGGGCAAATGTCAGTGAGCATTCCGATTTCAGTTCCAGAGCGATTCGCCCAATGAGTCTTGATATTTAGTCGTTTTCAGCCAATATTTTGGATTTTTGAAAATTTCACTTTTTTGTGAAAATATCCACTAAATGAGGGAATAATATGTGTGAGGGTACCCCTGGAGTGTTCCAAATGTGTGTGGGTAGAATATATATCCCACGGGGGTAAAATTGAAAAAAGTTGAAAAATTTTTTTTTTTGGACTTAGTCATTTTTCCAGCGTTTATCAGACTTTCAGATAGGGCAAATGTCAGTGAGCATTCCGATTTCAGTTCCAGAGCGATTCGCCCAATGAGTCCTTGATATTTAGTCGTTTTCAGCCAATTTTCTGGATTTTTGAAAAATTCACTTTTTTTGTGAAAATATCCACTAAATGAGGGAATAATATGTGTGAGGGTACCCCAGGAGTGTTCCAAATGTGTGTGGGTAGAATATATATCCCACGGGGTAAAACTGAAAAAAGTTTAAAAAAAATTTTTTTTTGGACTTAGCCATTTTTCCGGCGTTTATCAGACTTTCAGATAGGGCAAATGTCAGTGAGCGTTCCGATTTCAGTTCCAGAGCGATTCGCCCAATAAGTTCTTGATATTTAGTCATTTTCAGCCAATTTTCTGGATTTTTGAAAAATTCACTTTTTTGTGAAAATATCCACTAAATGAGGGAATAATATGTGTGAGGGTAAACCAGGAGTGTTTCAAATGTTTGTGGGTAGAATATATATCCCACAGGGGTAAAATTGAAAAAAGTTGAAAAATATTTTTTTTTGGACTTAGTCATTTTTCCGGCGTTTATCAGACTTTCAGATAGGGCAAATGTCAGTGAGCGTTCCGATTTCAGTTCCAGAGCGATTCGCCCAATGAGTCCTTGATATTTAGTCGTTTTCAGCCAATATTTTGGATTTTTGAAAATTTCTCTTTTTTGTGAAAATATCCACTAAATGAGGGAATAATATGTGTGAGGGTACCCCAGGAGAGTTCCAAATGTGTGTGGGTAGAATATATATCCGACGGGGGTAAAATTGAAAAAAGTTGCAAAAATTTTTTTTTGGGACTTAGTCATTTTTCCGGCATTTATCAGACTTTCAGATAGGGCAAATGTCAGTGAGCATTCCGATTTCAGTTCCAGAGCGATTCGCCCAATGAGTCCTTGATATTTAGTCATTTTCAGCCAATTTTCTAGATTTATGAAAAATTAACTTTTTTGTGAAAATATCCACTAAATGAGGGAATAATATGTGTGAGGGTACCCCAGAAGAGTTCCAAATGTGTGTGGGTAGAATATATATCCCTCGGGGGTAAAATTGAAAAAAGTTGAAAAAAAATTTTTTTTGGACTTAGCCATTTTTCCGGCGTTTATCAGACTTTCAGATAGGGCAAATGTCAGTGAGCGTTCCGATTTCAGTTCCAGAGCGATTCGCCCAATTAGTCCTTGATATTTAGTCGTTTTCAGCCAATTTTCTGGATTTTTGAAAAATTCACTTTTTTGTGAAAATATCCACTAAATGAGGGAATAATATGTGTGAGGGTACCCCAGGAGTGTTCCAAATGTGTGTGGGTAGAATATATATCCCACGGGGGTAAAATTGAAAAAAGTTGAAAAATTTTTTTTTTTGGACTTAGTCATTTTTCTGGCGTTTATCAGACTTTCAGATAGGGCAAATGTCAGTGAGCGTTCCGATTTCAGTTCCAGAGCGATTCGCCCAATGAGTCCTTGATATTAAGTCGTTTTCAGCCAATTTTCTGGATTTTTGAAAAATTCACTTTTTTGTGAAAATATCCACTAAATGAGGGAATAATATGTGTGAGGGTACACCAGGAGAGTTCCAAATGTGTGTGGGTAAAATATATATTCCATGGGGGTAAAATTGAAAAAAGTTGAAAAAAAATTTTTTTTGGACTTAGTCATTTTTCCGCCGTTTATCAGACTTTCAGATAGGGCAAATGTCAGTGAGCATTCCGATTTCAGTTCCAGAGCGATTCGCCCAATGAGTCCTTGATATTTAGTCGTTTTCAGCCAATATTTTGGATTTTTGAAAATTTCACTTTTTTGTGAAAATATCCACTAAATGAGGGAATAATATGTGTGAGGGTACCCCAGGAGTGTTCCAAATGTGTGTGGGTAGAATATATATCCCACGGGGGTAAAATTGAAAAAAGTTGAAAAAAAATTTTTTTTGGACTTAGCCATTTTTCCAGCGTTTATCAGACTTTCAGATAGGGCAAATGTCAGTGAGCATTCCGATTTCAGTTCCAGAGCGATTCGCCCAATGAGTCCTTGATATTTAGTCGTTTTCAGCCAATTTTCTGGATTTTTGAAAAATTAACTTTTTTGTGAAAATATCCACTAAATGAGGGAATATGTGTGAGGGTACCCCAGAAGAGTTCCAAATGTGTGTGGGTAGAATATATATCCCACGGGGGTAAAATTGAAAAAAGTTGAAAAAAAATTTTTTTTTGGACTTAGTCATTTTTCCGGCGTTTATCAGACTTTCAGATAGGGCAAATGTCAGTGAGCGTTCCGATTTCAGTTCCAGAGCGATTCGCCCAATTAGTCCTTGATATTTAGTCGTTTTCAGCCAATTTTCTGGATTTTTGAAAAATTCACTTTTTTGTGAAAATATCCACTAAATGAGGGAATAATATGTGTGAGGGTACCCCAGGAGTGTTCCAAATGTGTGTGGGTAGGATATATATCCCACGGGGTAAAACTGAAAAAAGTTTAAAAAAAATTTTTTTTTGGACTTAGTCATTTTTACGGCGTTTATCAGACTTTCAGATAGGGCAAATGTCAGTGAGCATTCCGATTTCAGTTCCAGAGCGATTCGCCCAATGAGTCCTTGATATTTAGTCGTTTTCAGCCAATTTTCTGGATTTTTGAAAAATTCACTTTTTTTGTGAAAATATCCACTAAATGAGGGAATAATATGTGTGAGGGTACCCCAGGAGAGTTCCAAATGTGTGTGGGTAGAATATATATCCCACGGGGGTAAAATTGAAAAAAGTTGAAAAAAATTTTTTTTTGAACTTAGCCATTTTTCCGGCGTTTATCAGACTTTCAGATAGGGCAAATGTCAATGAGCGTTCCGATTTCAGTTCCAGAGCGATTCGCCCAATGAGTCCTTGATATTTAGTCGTTTTCAGCCAATTTTCTGGATTTTTGAAAAATTCACTTTTTTGTGAAAATATCCACTAAATGAGGGAATACTATGTGTGAGAGTACACCAGGAAAGTTCCAAATGTGTGTGGGTAAAATATATATCCCATGGGGGTAAAATTGAAAAAAAGTTGAAAAAAAATTTTTTTTGGACTTAGCCATTTTTCCGGCGTTTATCAGACTTTCAGATAGGGCAAATGTCAGTGAGCATTCCGATTTCAGTACCAGAGCGATTCGCCCAATGAGTCCTTGATATTTAGTCATTTTCAGCCAGTTTTCTGGATTTTTGAAAAATTAACTTTTTTGTGAAAATATCCACTAAATGAGGGAATAATATGTGTGAGGGTACCCCAGAAGAGTTCCAAATGTGTGTGGGTAGAATATATATCCCACGGGGGTAAAATTGAAAAAAGTTGAAAAAAAATTTTTTTTGGGACTTAGTCATTTTTCCGGCGTTTATCAGACTTTCAGATAGGGCAAATGTCAGTGAGCGTTCCGATTTCAGTTCCAGAGCGATTCGCCCAATGAGTCCTTGATATTAAGTCGTTTTCAGCCAATTTTCTGGATTTTTGAAAAATTCACTTTTTTGTGAAAATATCCACTAAATGAGGGAATAATATGTGTGAGGGTACACCAGGAGAGTTCCAAATGTGTGTGGGTAGAATATATATCCCACGGGGGTAAAATTGAAAAAAGTTGAAAAAAAAATTTTTTTTGGACTTAGGCATTTTTACGGCGTTTATCAGACTTTCAGATAGGGCAAATGTCAGTGAGCATTCCGATTTCAGTTCCAGAGCGATTCGCCCAATGAGTCTTGATATTTAGTCGTTTTCAGCCAATATTTTGGATTTTTGAAAATTTCACTTTTTTGTGAAAATATCCACTAAATGAGGGAATAATATGTGTGAGGGTACCCCAGGAGTGTTCCAAATGTGTGTGGGTAGAATATATATCCCACGGGGGTAAAATTGAAAAAAGTTGAAAAATTTTTTTTTTTGGACTTAGTCATTTTTCCAGCGTTTATCAGACTTTCAGATAGGGCAAATGTCAGTGAGCATTCCGATTTCAGTTCCAGAGCGATTCGCCCAATGAGTCCTTGATATTTAGTCGTTTAAAGCCAATTTTGTGGATTTTTGAAAAATTCACTTTTTTTGTGAAAATATCCACTAAATGAGGGAATAATATGTGTGAGGGTACCCCAGGAGAGTTCCAAATGTGTGTGGGTAGAATATATATCCCACGGGGGTAAAATTAAAAAAAAGTTGAAAAAAAATTTTTTTTGGACTTAGCCATTTTTCCGGCGTTTATCAGACTTTCAGATAGGGCAAATGTCAGTGAGCATTCCGATTTCAGTTCCAGAGCGATTCGCCCAATGAGTCCTTGATATTTAGTCATTTTCAGCCAATTTTCTGGATTTTTGAAAAATTAACTTTTTTGTGAAAATATCCACTAAATGAGGGAATAATATGTGTGAGGGTACCCCAGAAGAGTTCCAAATGTGTGTGGGTAGAATATATATCCCACGGGGGTAAAATTGAAAAAAGTTGAAAAAAAATTTTTTTTTGGACTTAGTCATTTTTCCGGCGTTTATCAGACTTTCAGATAGGGCAAATGTCAGTGAGCGTTCCGATTTCAGTTCCAGAGCGATTCGCCCAATTAGTCCTTGATATTTAGTCGTTTTCAGCCAATTTTCTGGATTTTTGAAAAATTCACTTTTTTGTGAAAATATCCACTAAATGAGGGAATAATATGTGTGAGGGTACCCCAGGAGTGTTCCAAATGTGTGTGGGTAGAATATATATCCCACGGGGTAAAACTGAAAAAAGTTTAAAAAATATTTTTTTTTGGACTTAGTCATTTTTCCGGCGTTTATCAGACTTTCAGATAGGGCAAATGTCAGTGAGCATTCCGATTTCAGTTCCAGAGCGATTCGCCCAATGAGTCCTTGATATTTAGTCATTTTCAGCCAATTTTCTGGATTTTTGAAAAATTAACTTTTTTGTGAAAATATCCACTAAATGAGGGAATAATATGTGTGAGGGTAGCCCAGGAGAGTTCCAAATGTGTGTGGGTAGAATATATATCCCACGGGGTAAAACTGAAAAAAGTTTAAAAAAAATTTTTTTTTGGACTTAGTCATTTTTCCGGCGTTTATCAGACTTTCAGATAGGGCAAATGTCAGTGAGCGTTCCGATTTCAGTTCCAGAGCGATTCGCCCAATAAGTCCTTGATATTTAGTCATTTTCAGCCAATTTTCTGGATTTTTGAAAAATTAACTTTTTTGTGAAAATATCCACTAAATGAGGGAATATGTGTGAGGGTACCCCAGAAGAGTTCCAAATGTGTGTGGGTAGAATATATATCCCACGGGGGTAAAATTGAAAAAAGTTGAAAAAAAATTTTTTTTTGGACTTAGTCATTTTTCCGGCGTTTATCAGACTTTCAGATAGGGCAAATGTCAGTGAGCGTTCCGATTTCAGTTCCAGAGCGATTCGCCCAATTAGTCCTTGATATTTAGTCGTTTTCAGCCAATTTTCTGGATTTTTGAAAAATTCACTTTTTTGTGAAAATATCCACTAAATGAGGGAATACTATGTGTGAGAGTACACCAGGAAAGTTCCAAATGTGTGTGGGTAAAATATATATCCCATGGGGGTAAAATTGAAAAAAAGTTGAAAAAAAATTTTTTTTGGACTTAGCCATTTTTCCGGCGTTTATCAGACTTTCAGATAGGGCAAATGTCAGTGAGCATTCCGATTTCAGTACCAGAGCGATTCGCCCAATGAGTCCTTGATATTTAGTCATTTTCAGCCAGTTTTCTGGATTTTTGAAAAATTAACTTTTTTGTGAAAATATCCACTAAATGAGGGAATAATATGTGTGAGGGTACCCCAGAAGAGTTCCAAATGTGTGTGGGTAGAATATATATCCCACGGGGGTAAAATTGAAAAAAGTTGAAAAAAAATTTTTTTTTGGACTTAGTCATTTTTCCGGCGTTTATCAGACTTTCAGATAGGGCAAATGTCAGTGAGCGTTCCGATTTCAGTTCCAGAGCGATTCGCCCAATAAGTCCTTGATATTTAGTCATTTTCAGCCAATTTTCTGGATTTTTGAAAAATTCACTTTTTTGGGAAAATATCCACTAAATGAGGGAATAATATGTGTGAGGGTATCCCAGGAGAGTTCCAAATGTGTGTGGGTAGAATATATATCCCACGGGGGTAAAATTGAAAAAAGTTGGAAAAATTTTTTTTTTGGACTTAGTCATTTTTCTGGCGTTTATCAGACTTTCAGATAGGGCAAATGTCAGTGAGCGTTCCGATTTCAGTTCCAGAGCGATTCGCCCAATGAGTCCTTGATATTAAGTCGTTTTCAGCCAATTTTCTGGATTTTTGAAAAATTCACTTTTTTGTGAAAATATCCACTAAATGAGGGAATAAT
Source organism: Phyllobates terribilis (assembly GCF_046119375.1). Classification (NCBI taxonomy): domain Eukaryota; kingdom Metazoa; phylum Chordata; class Amphibia; order Anura; family Dendrobatidae; genus Phyllobates; species Phyllobates terribilis. The sequence goes on from NW_027362832.1 coordinate 3,945,050, forward strand.
ATGTGTGAGGGTACACCAGGAGAGTTCCAAATGTGTGTGGGTAGAATATATATCCCACGGGGGTAAAATTGAAAAAAGTTGAAAAAAAAATTTTTTTTGGACTTAGTCATTTTTACGCCGTTTATCAGACTTTCAGATAGGGCAAATGTCAGTGAGCATTCCGATTTCAGTTCCAGAGCGATTCGCCCAATGAGTCTTGATATTTAGTCGTTTTCAGCCAATATTTTGGATTTTTGAAAATTTCACTTTTTTGTGAAAATATCCACTAAATGAGGGAATAATATGTGTGAGGGTACCCCAGGAGTGTTCCAAATGTGTGTGGGTAGAATATATATCCCACGGGGGTAAAATTGAAAAAAGTTGAAAAATTTTTTTTTTTGGACTTAGTCATTTTTCCAGCGTTTATCAGACTTTCAGATAGGGCAAATGTCAGTGAGCATTCCGATTTCAGTTCCAGAGCGATTCGCCCAATAAGTCCTTGATATTTAGTCATTTTCAGCCAATTTTCTGGATTTTTGAAAAATTCACTTTTTTGGGAAAATATCCACTAAATGAGGGAATAATATGTGTGAGGGTATCCCAGGAGAGTTCCAAATGTGTGTGGGTAGAATATATATCCCACGGGGGTAAAATTGAAAAAAGTTGGAAAAATTTTTTTTTTGGACTTAGTCATTTTTCTGGCGTTTATCAGACTTTCAGATAGGGCAAATGTCAGTGAGCGTTCCGATTTCAGTTCCAGAGCGATTCGCCCAATGAGTCCTTGATATTAAGTCGTTTTCAGCCAATTTTCTGGATTTTTGAAAAATTCACTTTTTTGTGAAAATATCCACTAAATGAGGGAATAATATGTGTGAGGGTACACCAGGAGAGTTCCAAATGTGTGTGGGTAGAATATATATCCCACGGGGGTAAAATTGAAAAAAGTTGAAAAAAAAATTTTTTTTGGACTTAGTCATTTTTACGGCGTTTATCAGACTTTCAGATAGGGCAAATGTCAGTGAGCATTCCGATTTCAGTTCCAGAGCGATTCGCCCAATGAGTCTTGATATTTAGTCGTTTTCAGCCAATATTTTGGATTTTTGAAAATTTCACTTTTTTGTGAAAATATCCACTAAATGAGGGAATAATATGTGTGAGGGTACCCCAGGAGTGTTCCAAATGTGTGTGGGTAGAATATATATCCCACGGGGGTAAAATTGAAAAAAGTTGAAAAATTTTTTTTTTTGGACTTAGTCATTTTTCCAGCGTTTATCAGACTTTCAGATAGGGCAAATGTCAGTGAGCATTCCGATTTCAGTTCCAGAGCGATTCGCCCAATGAGTCCTTGATATTTAGTCGTTTTCAGCCAATTTTGTGGATTTTTGAAAAATTCACTTTTTTTGTGAAAATATCCACTAAATGAGGGAATAATATGTGTGAGGGTACCCCAGGAGAGTTCCAAATGTGTGTGGGTAGAATATATATCCCACGGGGGTAAAATTGAAAAAAGTTGAAAAAAAATTTTTTTTGGACTTAGCCATTTTTCCGGCGTTTATCAGACTTTCAGATAGGGCAAATGTCAGTGAGCATTCCGATTTCAGTTCCAGAGCGATTCGCCCAATGAGTCCTTGATATTTAGTCATTTTCAGCCAATTTTCTGGATTTTTGAAAAATTAACTTTTTTGTGAAAATATCCACTAAATGAGGGAATAATATGTGTGAGGGTACCCCAGAAGAGTTCCAAATGTGTGTGGGTAGAATATATATCCCACAGGGGTAAAATTGAAAAAAGTTGAAAAAAAATTTTTTTTTGGACTTAGTCATTTTTCCGGCGTTTATCAGACTTTCAGATAGGGCAAATGTCAGTGAGCGTTCCGATTTCAGTTCCAGAGCGATTCGCCCAATTAGTCCTTGATATTTAGTCGTTTTCAGCCAATTTTCTGGATTTTTGAAAAATTCACTTTTTTGTGAAAATATCCACTAAATGAGGGAATAATATGTGTGAGGGTACCCCAGGAGTGTTCCAAATGTGTGTGGGTAGAATATATATCCCACGGGGTAAAACTGAAAAAAGTTTAAAAAATATTTTTTTTTGGACTTAGTCATTTTTCCGGCGTTTATCAGACTTTCAGACAGGGCAAATGTCAGTGAGCGTTCCGATTTCAGTTCCAGAGCGATTCGCCCAATGAGTCCTTGATATTTAGTCGTTTTCAGCCAATATTTTGGATTTTTGAAAATTTCACTTTTTTGTGAAAATATCCACTAAATGAGGGAATACTATGTGTGAGGGTACCCCAGAAGAGTTCCAAATGTGTGTGGGTAGAATATATATCCCACGGGGGTAAAATTGAAAAAAGTTGAAAAAAAATTTTTTTTGGACTTAGCCATTTTTCCGGCGTTTATCAGACTTTCAGATAGGGCAAATGTCAGTGAGCATTCCGATTTCAGTTCCAGAGCGATTCGCCCAATGAGTCCTTGATATTTAGTCATTTTCAGCCAATTTTCTGGATTTTTGAAAAATTAACTTTTTTGTGAAAATATCCACTAAATGAGGGAATAATATGTGTGAGGGTACCCCAGAAGAGTTCCAAATGTGTGTGGGTAGAATATATATCCCACGGGGGTAAAATTGAAAAAAGTTGAAAAATTTTTTTTTTTGGACTTAGTCATTTTTCCGGCGTTTATCAGACTTTCAGATAGGGCAAATGTCAGTGAGCATTCCGATTTCAGTTCCAGAGCGATTCGCCCAATGAGTCCTTGATATTTAGTCATTTTCAGCCAATTTTCTGGATTTTTGAAAAATTAACTTTTTTGTGAAAATATCCACTAAATGAGGGAATAATATGTGTGAGGGTACCCCAGAAGAGTTCCAAATGTGTGTGGGTAGAATATATATCCCACGGGGTAAAACTGAAAAAAGTTTAAAAAAAATTTTTTTTTGGACTTAGTCATTTTTCCGGCGTTTATCAGACTTTCAGATAGGGCAAATGTCAGTGAGCGTTCCGATTTCAGTTCCAGAGCGATTCGCCCAATAAGTCCTTGATATTTAGTCATTTTCAGCCAATTTTCTGGATTTTTGAAAAATTCACTTTTTTGGGAAAATATCCACTAAATGAGGGAATAATATGTGTGAGGGTATCCCAGGAGAGTTCCAAATGTGTGTGGGTAGAATATATATCCCACGGGGGTAAAATTGAAAAAAGTTGAAAAAAAATTTTTTTTTGGACTTAGTCATTTTTACGGCGTTTATCAGACTTTCAGATAGGGCAAATGTCAGTGAGCATTCCGATTTCAGTTCCAGAGCGATTCGCCCAATGAGTCCTTGATATTTAGTCGTTTTCAGCCAATTTTCTGGATTTTTGAAAAATTCACTTTTTTTGTGAAAATATCCACTAAATGAGGGAATAATATGTGTGAGGGTACCCCAGGAGAGTTCCAAATGTGTGTGGGTAGAATATATATCCCACGGGGGTAAAATTGAAAAAAGTTGAAAAAAATTTTTTTTTGAACTTAGCCATTTTTCCGGCGTTTATCAGACTTTCAGATAGGGCAAATGTCAGTGAGCATTCCGATTTCAGTTCCAGAGCGATTCGCCCAATGAGTCCTTGATATTTAGTCGTTTTCAGCCAATATTTTGGATTTTTGAAAATTTCACTTTTTTGTGAAAATATCCACTAAATGAGGGAAAAATATGTGTGAGGGTACCCCAGGAGAGTTCCAAATGTGTGTGGGTGGAATATATATCCAACGGCGGTAAAATTGAGAAAAGTTGAAAAAAATTTTTTTTTTTGGACTTAGTCATTTTTCCGTCGTTTATCAGACTTTCAGATAGGGCAAATGTCAGTGAGCGTTCCGATTTCAGTTCCAGAGCGATTCGCCCAATAAGTCCTTGATATTTAGTCATTTTCAGCCAATTTTCTGGATTTTTGAAAAATTCACTTTTTTGGGAAAATATCCACTAAATGAGGGAATAATATGTGTGAGGGTATCCCAGGAGAGTTCCAAATGTGTGTGGGTAGAATATGTATCCCACGGGGGTAAAATTGAAAAAAGTTGGAAAAATTTTTTTTTTGGACTTAGTCATTTTTCTGGCGTTTATCAGACTTTCAGATAGGGCAAATGTCAGTGAGCGTTCCGATTTCAGTTCCAGAGCGATTCGCCCTATGAGTCCTTGATATTAAGTCGTTTTCAGCCAATTTTCTGGATTTTTGAAAAATTCACTTTTTTGTGAAAATATCCACTAAATGAGGGAATAATATGTGTGAGGGTACACCAGGAGAGTTCCAAATGTGTGTGGGTAAAATATATATTCCATGGGGGTAAAATTGAAAAAAGTTGAAAAAAAATTTTTTTTGGACTTAGTCATTTTTCCGCCGTTTATCAGACTTTCAGATAGGGCAAATGTCAGTGAGCATTCCGATTTCAGTTCCAGAGCGATTCGCCCAATGAGTCCTTGATATTTAGTCATTTTCAGCCAATTTTCTAGATTTTTGAAAAATTAACTTTTTTGTGAAAATATCCACTAAATGAGGGAATAATATGTGTGAGGGTACCCCAGAAGAGTTCCAAATGTGTGTGGGTAGAATATATATCCCACGGGGGTAAAATTGAAAAAAGTTGAAAAAAAAATTTTTTTTGGACTTAGTCATTTTTACGGCGTTTATCAGACTTTCAGATAGGGCAAATGTCAGTGAGCATTCCGATTTCAGTTCCAGAGCGATTCGCCCAATGAGTCTTGATATTTAGTCGTTTTCAGCCAATATTTTGGATTTTTGAAAATTTCACTTTTTTGTGAAAATATCCACTAAATGAGGGAATAATATGTGTGAGGGTACCCCTGGAGTGTTCCAAATGTGTGTGGGTAGAATATATATCCCACGGGGGTAAAATTGAAAAAAGTTGAAAAATTTTTTTTTTTGGACTTAGTCATTTTTCCAGCGTTTATCAGACTTTCAGATAGGGCAAATGTCAGTGAGCATTCCGATTTCAGTTCCAGAGCGATTCGCCCAATGAGTCCTTGATATTTAGTCGTTTTCAGCCAATTTTCTGGATTTTTGAAAAATTCACTTTTTTTGTGAAAATATCCACTAAATGAGGGAATAATATGTGTGAGGGTACCCCAGGAGTGTTCCAAATGTGTGTGGGTAGAATATATATCCCACGGGGTAAAACTGAAAAAAGTTTAAAAAAAATTTTTTTTTGGACTTAGCCATTTTTCCGGCGTTTATCAGACTTTCAGATAGGGCAAATGTCAGTGAGCGTTCCGATTTCAGTTCCAGAGCGATTCGCCCAATAAGTTCTTGATATTTAGTCATTTTCAGCCAATTTTCTGGATTTTTGAAAAATTCACTTTTTTGTGAAAATATCCACTAAATGAGGGAATAATATGTGTGAGGGTAAACCAGGAGTGTTTCAAATGTTTGTGGGTAGAATATATATCCCACAGGGGTAAAATTGAAAAAAGTTGAAAAATATTTTTTTTTGGACTTAGTCATTTTTCCGGCGTTTATCAGACTTTCAGATAGGGCAAATGTCAGTGAGCGTTCCGATTTCAGTTCCAGAGCGATTCGCCCAATGAGTCCTTGATATTTAGTCGTTTTCAGCCAATTTTCTGGATTTTTGAAAAATTCACTTTTTTGTGAAAATATCCACTAAATGAGGGAATAATATGTGTGAGGGTACCCCAGGAGTGTTCCAAATGTGTGTGGGTAGAATATATATCCCACGGGGGTAAAATTGAAAAAAGTTGAAAAATTTTTTTTTTTGGACTTAGTCATTTTTCCAGCGTTTATCAGACTTTCAGATAGGGCAAATGTCAGTGAGCATTCCGATTTCAGTTCCAGAGCGATTCGCCCAATGAGTCCTTGATATTTAGTCGTTTTCAGCCAATTTTCTGGATTTTTGAAAAATTCACTTTTTTTGTGAAAATATCCACTAAATGAGGGAATAATATGTGTGAGGGTACCCCAGGAGAGTTCCAAATGTGTGTGGGTAGAATATATATCCCACGGGGGTAAAATTGAAAAAAGTTGAAAAAAAATTTTTTTTGGACTTAGCCATTTTTCCGGCGTTTATCAGACTTTCAGATAGGGCAAATGTCAGTGAGCGTTCCGATTTCAGTTCCAGAGCGATTCGCCCAATGAGTCTTGATATTTAGTCGTTTTCAGCCAATATTTTGGATTTTTGAAAATTTCACTTTTTTTGTGAAAATATCCACTAAATGAGGGAATAATATGTGTGAGGGTACCCCAGGAGTGTTCCAAATGTGTGTGGGTAGAATATATATCCCACGGGGTAAAACTGAAAAAAGTTTAAAAAAAATTTTTTTTTGGACTTAGCCATTTTTCCGGCGTTTATCAGACTTTCAGATAGGGCAAATGTCAGTGAGCATTCCGATTTCAGTTCCAGAGCGATTCGCCCAATAAGTTCTTGATATTTAGTCATTTTCAGCCAATTTTCTGGATTTTTGAAAAATTCACTTTTTTGTGAAAATATCCACTAAATGAGGGAATAATATGTGTGAGGGTACCCCAGGAGTGTTTCAAATGTTTGTGGGTAGAATATATATCCCACAGGGGTAAAATTGAAAAAAGTTGAAAAATATTTTTTTTTGGACTTAGTCATTTTTCCGGCGTTTATCAGACTTTCAGATAGGGCAAATGTCAGTGAGCGTTCCGATTTCAGTTCCAGAGCGATTCGCCCAATGAGTCCTTGATATTTAGTCGTTTTCAGCCAATATTTTGGATTTTTGAAAATTTCTCTTTTTTGTGAAAATATCCACTAAATGAGGGAATAATATGTGTGAGGGTACCCCAGGAGAGTTCCAAATGTGTGTGGGTAGAATATATATCCGACGGGGGTAAAATTGAAAAAAGTTGCAAAAATTTTTTTTTGGGACTTAGTCATTTTTCCGGCGTTTATCAGACTTTCAGATAGGGCAAATGTCAGTGAGCGTTCCGATTTCAGTTCCAGAGCGATTCGCCCAATGAGTCCTTGATATTTAGTCATTTTCAGCCAATTTTCTAGATTTATGAAAAATTAACTTTTTTGTGAAAATATCCACTAAATGAGGGAATAATATGTGTGAGGGTACCCCAGAAGAGTTCCAAATGTGTGTGGGTAGAATATATATCCCTCGGGGGTAAAATTGAAAAAAGTTGAAAAAAAATTTTTTTTTGGACTTAGTCATTTTTCCGGCGTTTATCAGACTTTCAGATAGGGCAAATGTCAGTGAGCGTTCCGATTTCAGTTCCAGAGCGATTCACCCAATGAGTCTTGATATTTAGTCGTTTTCAGCCAATTTTCTGGATTTTTGAAAAATTTACTTTTTTTGTGAAAATATCCACTAAATGAGGGAATACTATGTGTGAGAGTACACCAGGAAAGTTCCAAATGTGTGTGGGTAAAATATATATCCCATGGGGGTAAAATTGAAAAAAGTTGAAAAAAAATTTTTTTTGGACTTAGCCATTTTTCCGGCGTTTATCAGACTTTCAGATAGGGCAAATGTCAGTGAGCATTCCGATTTCAGTTCCAGAGCGATTCGCCCAATGAGTCCTTGATATTTAGTCATTTTCAGCCAATTTTCTGGATTTTTGAAAAATTAACTTTTTTGTGAAAATATCCACTAAATGAGGGAATAATATGTGTGAGGGTACCCCAGAAGAGTTCCAAATGTGTGTGGGTAGAATATATATCCCACGGGGGTAAAATTGAAAAAAGTTGAAAAAATTTTTTTTTTTGGACTTAGTCATTTTTACGGCGTTTATCAGACTTTCAGATAGGGCAAATGTCAGTGAGCATTCCGATTTCAGTTCCAGAGCGATTCGCCCAATGAGTCTTGATATTTAGTCGTTTTCAGCCAATATTTTGGATTTTTGAAAATTTCACTTTTTTTGTGAAAATATCCACTAAATGAGGGAATAATATGTGTGAGGGTACCCCAGGAGTGTTCCAAATGTGTGTGGGTAGAATATATATCCCACGGGGTAAAACTGAAAAAAGTTTAAAAAAAATTTTTTTTTGGACTTAGCCATTTTTCCGGCGTTTATCAGACTTTCAGATAGGGCAAATGTCAGTGAGCGTTCCGATTTCAGTTCCAGAGCGATTCGCCCAATAAGTTCTTGATATTTAGTCATTTTCAGCCAATTTTCTGGATTTTTGAAAAATTCACTTTTTTGTGAAAATATCCACTAAATGAGGGAATAATATGTGTGAGGGTACCCCAGGAGTGTTTCAAATGTTTGTGGGTAGAATATATATCCCACAGGGGTAAAATTGAAAAAAGTTGAAAAATATTTTTTTTTGGACTTAGTCATTTTTCCGGCGTTTATCAGACTTTCAGATAGGGCAAATGTCAGTGAGCGTTCCGATTTCAGTTCCAGAGCGATTCGCCCAATGAGTCCTTGATATTTAGTCGTTTTCAGCCAATATTTTGGATTTTTGAAAATTTCTCTTTTTTGTGAAAATATTCACTAAATGAGGGAATAATATGTGTGAGGGTACCCCAGGAGAGTTACAAATGTGTGTGGGTAGAATATATATCCGACGGGGGTAAAATTGAAAAAAGTTGCAAAAATTTTTTTTTGGGACTTAGTCATTTTTCCGGCGTTTATCAGACTTTCAGATAGGGCAAATGTCAGTGAGCGTTCCGATTTCAGTTCCAGAGCGATTCGCCCAATGAGTCCTTGATATTTAGTCATTTTCAGCCAATTTTCTAGATTTATGAAAAATTAACTTTTTTGTGAAAATATCCACTAAATGAGGGAATAATATGTGTGAGGGTACCCCAGAAGAGTTCCAAATGTGTGTGGGTAGAATATATATCCCTCGGGGGTAAAATTGAAAAAAGTTGAAAAAAAATTTTTTTTTGGACTTAGTCATTTTTCCGGCGTTTATCAGACTTTCAGATAGGGCAAATGTCAGTGAGCGTTCCGATTTCAGTTCCAGAGCGATTCGCCCAATGAGTCTTGATATTTAGTCATTTTCAGTCAATTTTCTGGATTTTTGAAAAATTCACTTTTTTGTGAAAATATCCACTAAATGAGGGAATAATATGTGTGAGGGTACCCCAGGAGAATTCCAAATGTGTGTGGGTAGAATATATATCCCACGGGGGTAAAATTGAAAAAAGTTGAAAAAAAATATTTTTTTTTTACTTAGACATTTTTCCGGCGTTTATCAGACTTTCAGATAGGGCAAATGTCAGTGAGCGTTCCGACTTCAGTTCCAGAGCGATTCGCCCAATGAGTCCTTGATATTTAGTCGTTTTCAGCCAATTTTCTGGATTTTTGAAAAATTCACTTTTTTGTGAAAATATCCACTAAATGAGGGAATAATATGTGTGAGGGTACCCCAGGAGTGTTTCAAATGTGTGTGGGTAGAATATATATCCCACAGGGGTAAAATTGAAAAAAGTTGAAAAATATTTTTTTTTGGACTTAGTCATTTTTCCGGCGTTTATCAGACTTTCAGATAGGGCAAATGTCAGTGTGCGTTCCGATTTCAGTTCCAGAGCGATTCGCCCAATGAGTCCTTGATATTTAGTCGTTTTCAGCCAATTTTCTGGATTTTTGAAAAATTTACTTTTTTGTGAAAATATCCACTAAATGAGGGAATACTATGTGTGAGGGTACACCAGGAGAGTTCCAAATGTGTGTGGGTAAAATATATATCCCATGGGGGTAAAATTGAAAAAAGTTGAAAAAAAATTTTTTTTGGACTTAGTCATTTTTCCGCCGTTTATCAGACTTTCAGATAGGGCAAATGTCAGTGAGCATTCCGATTTCAGTTCCAGAGCGATTCGCCCAATGAGTCCTTGATATGTAGTCATTTTCAGCCAATTTTCTAGATTTTTGAAAAATTAACTTTTTTGTGAAAATATCCACTAAATGAGGGAATAATATGTGTGAGGGTACCCCAGGAGTGTTCCAAATGTGTGTGGGTAGAATATATATCCCACGGGGGTAAAATTGAAAAAAGTTGAAAAATATATTTTTTTGGACTTAGTCATTTTTCCGGCGTTTATCAGACTTTCAGATAGGGCAAATGTCAGTGAGCGTTCCGATTTCAGTTCCAGAGCGATTCGCCCAATGAGTCCTTGATATTTAGTCGTTTTCAGCCAATTTTCTAGATTTTTGAAAAATTAACTTTTTTGTGAAAATATCCACTAAATAAGGGAATAATATGTGTGAGGGTACCCCAGAAGAGTTCCAAATGTGTGTGGGTAGAATATATATCCCACGGGGGTAAAATTGAAAAAAGTTGAAAAAAAATTTTTTTTTGGACTTAGTCATTTTTACGGCGTTTATCAGACTTTCAGATAGGGCAAATGTCAGTGAGCATTCCGATTTCAGTTCCAGAGCGATTCGCCCAATGAGTCTTGATATTTAGTCGTTTTCAGCCAATATTTTGGATTTTTGAAAATTTTACTTTTTTGTGAAAATATCCACTAAATGAGGGAATAATATGTGTGAGGGTACCCCAGGAGAGTTCCAAATGTGTGTGGGTAGAATATATATCCAACGGGGGTAAAATTGAGAAAAGTTGAAAAAAAAATTTTTTTTGGACTTAGTCATTTTTCCGGCGTTTATCAGACTTTCAGATAGGGCAAATGTCAGTGAGCGTTCCGATTTCAGTTCCAGAGCGATTCGCCCAATGAGTCCTTGATATTTAGTCATTTTCAGCCAATTTTCTGGATTTTTGAAAAATTCACTTTTTTGTGAAAATATCCACTAAATGAGGGAATAATATGTGTGAGGGTACCACAGAAGAGTTCCAAATGTGTGTGGGTAGAATATATATCCCACGGGGGTAAAATTGAAAAAAGTTGAAAAAAAATTTTTTTTTTTACTTAGTCATTTTTCCGGCGTTTATCAGACTTTCAGATAGGGCAAATGTCAGTGAGCGTTCCGATTTCACTTCCAGAGCGATTCGCCCAATGAGTCTTGATATTTAGTCGTTTTCAGCCAATATTTTGGATTTTTGAAAATTTCACTTTTTTGTGAAAATATCCACTAAATGAGGGAATAATATGTGTGAGGGTACCCCAGGAGTGTATCAAATGTGTGTGGGTAGAATATATATCCCACAGGGGTAAAATTGAAAAAAGTTGAAAAATATTTTTTTTTGGACTTAGTCATTTTTCCGGCGTTTATCAGACTTTCAGATAGGGCAAATTTCAGTGAGCGTTCCGATTTCAGTTCCAGAGCGATTCGCCCAATGAGTCCTTGATATATAGTCGTTTTCAGCCAATATTTTGGATTTTTGAAAATTTCACTTTTTTGTGAAAATATCCACTAAATGAGGGAATAATATGTGTGAGTGTAGCCCAGGAGAGTTCCAAATGTGTGTGGTTAGAATATATATCCAAAGGGGGTAAAATTGAGAAAAGTTGAAAAAAAATTTTTTTTGGGACTTAGTCATTTTTCCGGCGTTTATCAGACTTTTAGATAGGGCAAATGTCAGTGAGCATTCCGATTTCAGTTCAAGAGCGATTCGCCCAATGAGTCCTTGATATTTAGTCATTTTCAGCCAATTTTCTGGATTTTTGAAAAATTCACTTTTTTGTGAAAATATCCACTAAATGAGGGAATAATATGTGTGAGTGTAGCCCAGGAGAGTTCCAAATGTGTGTGGGTAGAATATATATCCCACGGGGGTAAAATTGAAAAAAGTTGCAAAAATTTTTTTTTTGGACTTAGTCATTTTTCCGGCGTTTATCAGACTTTCAGATAGGGCAAATGTCAGTGTGCGTTCCGATTTCAGTTCCAGAACGATTCGCCCAATGAGTCCTTGATATTTAGTCATTTTCAGCCAATTTTCTGGATTTTTGAAAAATTCACTTTTTTGTGAAAATATCCACTAAATGAGGGAATAATATGTGTGAGGGTACCCCAGGAGTGTATCAAATGTGTGTGGGTAGAATATATATCCCACAGGGGTAAAATTGAAAAAAGTTGAAAAATATTTTTTTTTGTACTTAGTCATTTTTCCGGCGTTTATCAGACTTTCAGATAGGGCAAATGTCAGTGAGCATTCCGATTTCAGTTCCAGAGCGATTCGCCCAATGAGTCCTTGATATATAGTCGTTTTCAGCCAATATTTTGGATTTTTGAAAATTTAACTTTTTTGTGAAAATATCCACTAAATGAGGGAATAATATGTGTGAGGGTACCCCAGGAGAGTTCCAAATGTGTGTGGGTAGAATATATATCCAATGGGGGTAAAATTGAGAAAAGTTGAAAAAAAATTTTTTTTTGGACTTAGTCATTTTTCCGGCGTTTATCAGACTTTTAGATAGGGCAAATGTCAGTGAGCGTTCCGATTTCAGTTCCAGAGCGATTCGCCCAATGAGTCCTTGATATTTAGTCATTTTCAGCCAATTTTCTGGATTTTTGAAAAATTCACTTTTTTGTGAAAATATCCACTAAATGAGGGAATAATATGTGTGAGGGTACCCCAGGAGAGTTCCAAATGTGTGTGGGTAGAATATATATCCCACGGGGGTAAAATTGAAAAAAGTTGCAAAAATTTTTTTTTTGGACTTAGTCATTTTTCCGGCGTTTATCAGACTTTCAGATAGGGCAAATGTCAGTGAGCGTTCCGATTTCAGTTCCAGAGCGATTCGCCCAATTAGTCCTTGATATTTAGTCATTTTCAGCCAATTTTCTGGATTTTTGAAAAATTCACTTTTTTGTGAAAATATCCACTAAATGAGGGAATAATATGTGTGAGTGTAGCCCAGGAGAGTTCCAAATGTGTGTGGGTAGAATATATATCCCACGGGGGTAAAATTGAAAAAAGTTGAAAAAAAATATTTTTTTTTTACTTAGACATTTTTCCGGCGTTTATCAGACTTTCAGATAGGGCAAATGTCAGTGAGCGTTCCGACTTCAGTTCCAGAGCGATTCGCCCAATGAGTCCTTGATATTTAGTCGTTTTCAGCCAATTTTCTGGATTTTTGAAAAATTCACTTTTTTGTGAAAATATCCACTAAATGAGGGAATAATATGTGTGAGGGTACCCCAGGAGTGTTTCAAATGTGTGTGGGTAGAATATATATCCCACAGGGGTAAAATTGAAAAAAGTTGAAAAATATTTTTTTTTGGACTTAGTCATTTTTCCGGCGTTTATCAGACTTTCAGATAGGGCAAATGTCAGTGTGCGTTCCGATTTCAGTTCCAGAGCGATTCGCCCAATGAGTCCTTGATATTTAGTCGTTTTCAGCCAATTTTCTGGATTTTTGAAAAATTTACTTTTTTGTGAAAATATCCACTAAATGAGGGAATACTATGTGTGAGGGTACACCAGGAGAGTTCCAAATGTGTGTGGGTAAAATATATATCCCATGGGGGTAAAATTGAAAAAAGTTGAAAAAAAATTTTTTTTGGACTTAGTCATTTTTCCGCCGTTTATCAGACTTTCAGATAGGGCAAATGTCAGTGAGCATTCCGATTTCAGTTCCAGAGCGATTCGCCCAATGAGTCCTTGATATGTAGTCATTTTCAGCCAATTTTCTAGATTTTTGAAAAATTAACTTTTTTGTGAAAATATCCACTAAATGAGGGAATAATATGTGTGAGGGTACCCCAGGAGTGTTCCAAATGTGTGTGGGTAGAATATATATCCCACGGGGGTAAAATTGAAAAAAGTTGAAAAATATATATTTTTGGACTTAGTCATTTTTCCGGCGTTTATCAGACTTTCAGATAGGGCAAATGTCAGTGAGCGTTCCGATTTCAGTTCCAGAGCGATTCGCCCAATGAGTCCTTGATATTTAGTCGTTTTCAGCCAATTTTCTAGATTTTTGAAAAATTAACTTTTTTGTGAAAATATCCACTAAATAAGGGAATAATATGTGTGAGGGTACCCCAGAAGAGTTCCAAATGTGTGTGGGTAGAATATATATCCCACGGGGGTAAAATTGAAAAAAGTTGAAAAAAAATTTTTTTTTGGACTTAGTCATTTTTACGGCGTTTATCAGACTTTCAGATAGGGCAAATGTCAGTGAGCATTCCGATTTCAGTTCCAGAGCGATTCGCCCAATGAGTCTTGATATTTAGTCGTTTTCAGCCAATATTTTGGATTTTTGAAAATTTTACTTTTTTGTGAAAATATCCACTAAATGAGGGAATAATATGTGTGAGGGTACCCCAGGAGAGTTCCAAATGTGTGTGGGTAGAATATATATCCAACGGGGGTAAAATTGAGAAAAGTTGAAAAAAAAATTTTTTTTGGACTTAGTCATTTTTCCGGCGTTTATCAGACTTTCAGATAGGGCAAATGTCAGTGAGCGTTCCGATTTCAGTTCCAGAGCGATTCGCCCAATGAGTCCTTGATATTTAGTCATTTTCAGCCAATTTTCTGGATTTTTGAAAAATTCACTTTTTTGTGAAAATATCCACTAAATGAGGGAATAATATGTGTGAGGGTACCACAGAAGAGTTCCAAATGTGTGTGGGTAGAATATATATCCCACGGGGGTAAAATTGAAAAAAGTTGAAAAAAAATTTTTTTTTTTACTTAGTCATTTTTCCGGCGTTTATCAGACTTTCAGATAGGGCAAATGTCAGTGAGCGTTCCGATTTCACTTCCAGAGCGATTCGCCCAATGAGTCTTGATATTTAGTCGTTTTCAGCCAATATTTTGGATTTTTGAAAATTTCACTTTTTTGTGAAAATATCCACTAAATGAGGGAATAATATGTGTGAGGGTACCCCAGGAGTGTATCAAATGTGTGTGGGTAGAATATATATCCCACAGGGGTAAAATTGAAAAAAGTTGAAAAATATTTTTTTTTGGACTTAGTCATTTTTCCGGCGTTTATCAGACTTTCAGATAGGGCAAATTTCAGTGAGCGTTCCGATTTCAGTTCCAGAGCGATTCGCCCAATGAGTCCTTGATATATAGTCGTTTTCAGCCAATATTTTGGATTTTTGAAAATTTCACTTTTTTGTGAAAATATCCACTAAATGAGGGAATAATATGTGTGAGTGTAGCCCAGGAGAGTTCCAAATGTGTGTGGTTAGAATATATATCCAAAGGGGGTAAAATTGAGAAAAGTTGAAAAAAAATTTTTTTTGGGACTTAGTCATTTTTCCGGCGTTTATCAGACTTTTAGATAGGGCAAATGTCAGTGAGCATTCCGATTTCAGTTCAAGAGCGATTCGCCCAATGAGTCCTTGATATTTAGTCATTTTCAGCCAATTTTCTGGATTTTTGAAAAATTCTCTTTTTTGTGAAAATATCCACTAAATGAGGGAATAATATGTGTGAGTGTAGCCCAGGAGAGTTCCAAATGTGTGTGGGTAGAATATATATCCCACGGGGGTAAAATTGAAAAAAGTTGCAAAAATTTTTTTTTTGGACTTAGTCATTTTTCCGGCGTTTATCAGACTTTCAGATAGGGCAAATGTCAGTGTGCGTTCCGATTTCAGTTCCAGAACGATTCGCCCAATGAGTCCTTGATATTTAGTCATTTTCAGCCAATTTTCTGGATTTTTGAAAAATTCACTTTTTTGTGAAAATATCCACTAAATGAGGGAATAATATGTGTGAGGGTACCCCAGGAGTGTATCAAATGTGTGTGGGTAGAATATATATCCCACAGGGGTAAAATTGAAAAAAGTTGAAAAATATTTTTTTTTGTACTTAGTCATTTTTCCGGCGTTTATCAGACTTTCAGATAGGGCAAATGTCAGTGAGCATTCCGATTTCAGTTCCAGAGCGATTCGCCCAATGAGTCCTTGATATATAGTCGTTTTCAGCCAATATTTTGGATTTTTGAAAATTTAACTTTTTTGTGAAAATATCCACTAAATGAGGGAATAATATGTGTGAGGGTACCCCAGGAGAGTTCCAAATGTGTGTGGGTAGAATATATATCCAATGGGGGTAAAATTGAGAAAAGTTGAAAAAAAATTTTTTTTTGGACTTAGTCATTTTTCCGGCGTTTATCAGACTTTTAGATAGGGCAAATGTCAGTGAGCGTTCCGATTTCAGTTCCAGAGCGATTCGCCCAATGAGTCCTTGATATTTAGTCATTTTCAGCCAATTTTCTGGATTTTTGAAAAATTCACTTTTTTGTGAAAATATCCACTAAATGAGGGAATAATATGTGTGAGGGTACCCCAGGAGAGTTCCAAATGTGTGTGGGTAGAATATATATCCCACGGGGGTAAAATTGAAAAAAGTTGCAAAAATTTTTTTTTTGGACTTAGTCATTTTTCCGGCGTTTATCAGACTTTCAGATAGGGCAAATGTCAGTGAGCGTTCCGATTTCAGTTCCAGAGCGATTCGCCCAATTAGTCCTTGATATTTAGTCATTTTCAGCCAATTTTCTGGATTTTTGAAAAATTCACTTTTTTGTGAAAATATCCACTAAATGAGGGAATAATATGTGTGAGTGTAGCCCAGGAGAGTTCCAAATGTGTGTGGGTAGAATATATATCCCACGGGGGTAAAATTGAAAAAAGTTGCAAAAATTTTTTTTTTGGACTTAGTCATTTTTCCGGCGTTTATCAGACTTTCAGATAGGGCAAATGTCAGTGTGCATTCCGATTTCAGTTCCAGAGCGATTCGCCCAATGAGTCCTTGATATTTAGTCGTTTTCAGCCAATTTTCTGGATTTTTGAAAAATTCACTTTTTTGTGAAAATATCCACTAAATGAGGGAATAATATGTGTGAGTGTAGCCCAGGAGAGTTCCAAATGTGTGTGGGTAGAATATATATCCCACGGGGGTAAAATTGAAAAAAGTTGAAAAATTTTTTTTTCGGGACTTAGCCATTTTTCCGGCGTTTATCAGACTTTCAGATAGGGCAAATGTCAGTGAGCATTCCGATTTCAGTTCCAGAGCGATTCGCCCAATGAGTCCTTGATATTTACTCATTTTCAGCCAATTTTCTGGATTTTTGAAAAATTCACTTTTTTGGGAAAATATCCACTAAATGAGGGAATAATATGTGTGAGGGTAGCCCAGGAGAGTTCCAAATGTGTGTGGGTAGAATATATATCCCACGGGGGTAAAATTGAAAAAAGTTGCAAAAATTTTTTTTTTGGACTTAGTCATTTTTCCGGCGTTTATCAGACTTTCAGATAGGGCAAATGTCAGTGAGCGTTCCGATTTCAGTTCCAGAGCGATTCGCCCAATGAGTCCTTGATATTTAGTCGTTTTCAGCCAATTTTCTAGATTTTTGAAAAATTAACTTTTTTGTGAAAATATCCACTAAATGAGGGAATAATATGTGTGAGGGTACCCCAGAAGAGTTCCAAATGTGTGTGGGTAGAATATATATCCCACGGGGGTAAAATTGAAAAAAGTTGAAAAAAAATTTTTTTTTGGACTTAGTCATTTTTCCGGCGTTTATCAGACTTTCAGATAGGGCAAATGTCAGTGAGCGTTCCGATTTCAGTTCCAGAGCGATTCTCCCAATGAGTCTTGATATTTAGTCGTTTTCAGCCAATATTTTGGATTTTTGAAAATTTCACTTTTTTGTGAAAATATCCACTAAATGATTGAATAATATGTGTGAGGGTACCCCAGGAGTGTTCCAAATGTGTGTGGGTAGAATATATATCCCACGGGGTAAAATTGAGAAAAGTTGAAAAAAAATTTTTTTTTGGACTTAGTCATTTTTCCGGCGTTTATCAGACTTTCAGATAGGGCAAATGTCAGTGAGCGTTCCGACTTCAGTTCCAGAGCTATTCGCCCAATGAGTCCTTGATATTTAGTTGTTTTCAGCCAATTTTCTGGATTTTTGAAAAATTCACTTTTTTGTGAAAATATCCACTAAATGAGGGAATAATATGTGTGAGGGTACCCCAGGAGTGTTTCAAATGTGTGTGGGTAGAATATATATCCCACAGGGGTAAAATTGAAAAAAGTTGAAAAATATTTTTTTTTGGACTTAGTCATTTTTCCGGCGTTTATCAGACTTTCAGATAGGGCAAATGTCAGTGAGCGTTCCGACTTCAGTTCCAGAGCGATTCGCCCAATGAGTCCTTGATATTTAGTCGTTTTCAGCCAATTTTCTGGATTTTTGAAAAATTCACTTTTTTGTGAAAATATCCACTAAATGATTGAATAATATGTGTGAGGGTACCCCAGGAGTGTTCCAAATGTGTGTGGGTAGAATATATATCCCACGGGGTAAAACTGAAAAAAGTTTAAAAAAAAATTTTTTTGGACTTAGTCATTTTTCCGGCGTTTATGAGACTTTCAGATAGGGCAAATGTCAGTGAGCATTACGATTTCAGTTCCAGAGCGATTCGCCCAATGAGTCTTGATATTTAGTCGTTTTCAGCCAATATTTTGGATTTTTGAAAATTTCACTTTTTTGTGAAAATATCCACTAAATGAGGGAATAATATGTGTGAGGGTAGCCCAGGAGAGTTCCAAATGTGTGTGGGTATAATATATATCCCACGGGGGTAAAATTGAAAAAAGTTTAAAAAATTTTTTTTTTGGACTTAGCCATTTTTCCGGCGTTTATCAGACTTTCCGATAGGGCAAATGTCAGTGAGCATTCCGATTTCAGTTCCAGAGCGATTCGCCCAATGAGTCCTTGATATTTAGTCGTTTTCAGCCAATTTTCTGGATTTTTGAAAAATTCACTTTTTTGTGAAAATATCCACTAAATGAGGGAATAATATGTGTGAGGGTACCCCAGGAGTGTTCCAAATATGTGTGGGTAGAATATATATCCCACGGGGGTAAAATTGAAAAAAGTTGAAAAATATTTTTTTTTGGACAGCCATTTTTCCAGCGTTTATCAGACTTTCAGATAGGGCAAATGTCAGTGAGCGTTCCGATTTCAGTTCCAGAGCGATTCGCCCAATGAGTCCTTGATATTTAGTCATTTTCAGCCAATTTTCTGGATTTTTGAAAAATTCACTTTTTTGTGAAAATATCCACTAAATGAGGGAATAATATGTGTGAGGGTACCCCAGGAGTGTTCCAAATATGTGTGGGTAGAATATATATCCACGGGGGTAAAATTGAAAAAAGTTGAAAAATATTTTTTTTTGGACTTAGCCATTTTTCCAGCGTTTATCAGACTTTCAGATAGGGCAAATGTCAGTGAGCGTTCCGATTTCAGTTCCAGAGCGATTCGCCCAATGAGTCCTTGATATTTAGTCATTTTCAGCCAATTTTCTGGATTTTTGAAAAATTCACTTTTTTGTGAAAATATCCACTAAATGAGGGAATAATACGTGTGAGGGTACCCCAGGAGAGTTCCAAATGTGTGTGGGTAGAATATATATCCAACGGGGGTAATAATGGAGAAAAGTTGAAAAAAATTTTTTTTTTGGACTTAGTCATTTTTCCGGCGTTTATCAGACTTTTAGATAGGGCAAATGTCAGTGAGCATTCCGATTTCAGTTCCAGAGCGATACGCCCAATGAGTCCTTGATATTTAGTCGTTTTCAGCCAATTTTCTGGATTTTTGAAAATTTCACTTTTTTGTGAAAATATCCACTAAATGAGGGAATAATATGTGTGAGGGTACCCCAGGAGTGTTCCAAATATGTGTGGGTAGAATATATATCCCACGGGGGTAAAATTGAAAAAAGTTGAAAAATATTTTTTTTTGGACTTAGTCATTTTTCCGGCGTTTATGAGACTTTCAGATAGGGCAAATGTCAGTGAGCGTTCTGATTTCAGTTCCAGAGCGATTCGCCCTATGAGTCTTGATATTTAGTCGTTTTCAGCCAATATTTTGGATTTTTGAAAATTTCACTTTTTTGTGAAAATATCCACTAAATGAGGGAATAATATGTGTGAGGGTACCCCAGGAGTGTTCCAAATATGTGTGGGTAGAATATATATCCACGGGGGTAAAATTGAAAAAAGTTGAAAAATATTTTTTTTTGGACTTAGCCATTTTTCCAGCGTTTATCAGACTTTCAGATAGGGCAAATGTCAGTGAGCGTTCCGATTTCAGTTCCAGAGCGATTCGCCCAATGAGTCCTTGATATTTAGTCATTTTCAGCCAATTTTCTGGATTTTTGAAAAATTCACTTTTTTGTGAAAATATCCACTAAATGAGGGAATAATACGTGTGAGGGTACCCCAGGAGAGTTCCAAATGTGTGTGGGTAGAATATATATCCAACGGGGGTAAAATTGAGAAAAGTTGAAAAAAATTTTTTTTTTGGACTTAGTCATTTTTCCGGCGTTTATGAGACTTTCAGATAGGGCAAATGTCAGTGAGCCTTCTGATTTCAGTTCCAGAGCGATTCGCCCAATGAGTCTTGATATTTAGTCGTTTTCAGCCAATATTTTGGATTTTTGAAAATTTCACTTTTTTGTGAAAATATCCACTAAATGAGGGAATAATATGTGTGAGGGTACCCCAGGAGTGTTCCAAATGTGTGTGGGTAGAATATATATCCCACGGGGTAAAACTGAAAAAAGTTTAAAAAAATTTTTTTTTGGACTTAGTAATTTTTCCGGCGTTTATCAGACTTTCAGATAGGGCAAATGTCAGTGAGCGTTCCGATTTCAGTTCCAGAGCGATTCGCCCAATGAGTCTTGATATTTAGTCGTTTTCAGCCAATATTTTGGATTTTTGAAAATTTCACTTTTTTGTGAAAATATCCACTAAATGATTGAATAATATGTGTGAGGGTACCCCAGGAGTGTTCCAAATGTGTGTGGGTAGAATATATATCCCACGGGGTAAAACTGAAAAAAGTTTAAAAAATTTTTTTTTTGGACTTAGCCATTTTTCCGGCGTTTATCAGACTTTCCGATAGGGCAAATGTCAGTGAGCATTCCGATTTCAGTTCCAGAGCGATTCGCCCAATGAGTCCTTGATATTTAGTCGTTTTCAGCCAATTTTCTGGATTTTTGAAAAATTCACTTTTTTGTGAAAATATCCACTAAATGAGGGAATAATATGTGTGAGGGTACCCCAGGAGTGTTCCAAATATGTGTGGGTAGAATATATATCCCACGGGGGTAAAATTGAAAAAAGTTGAAAAATATTTTTTTTTGGACAGCCATTTTTCCAGCGTTTATCAGACTTTCAGATAGGGCAAATGTCAGTGAGCGTTCCGATTTCAGTTCCAGAGCGATTCGCCCAATGAGTCCTTGATATTTAGTCATTTTCAGCCAATTTTCTGGATTTTTGAAAAATTCACTTTTTTGTGAAAATATCCACTAAATGAGGGAATAATATGTGTGAGGGTACCCCAGGAGTGTTCCAAATATGTGTGGGTAGAATATATATCCACGGGGGTAAAATTGAAAAAAGTTGAAAAATATTTTTTTTTGGACTTAGCCATTTTTCCAGCGTTTATCAGACTTTCAGATAGGGCAAATGTCAGTGAGCGTTCCGATTTCAGTTCCAGAGCGATTCGCCCAATGAGTCCTTGATATTTAGTCATTTTCAGCCAATTTTCTGGATTTTTGAAAAATTCACTTTTTTGTGAAAATATCCACTAAATGAGGGAATAATACGTGTGAGGGTACCCCAGGAGAGTTCCAAATGTGTGTGGGTAGAATATATATCCAACGGGGGTAAAATTGAGAAAAGTTGAAAAAAATTTTTTTTTTGGACTTAGTCATTTTTCCGGCGTTTATCAGACTTTTAGATAGGGCAAATGTCAGTGAGCATTCCGATTTCAGTTCCAGAGCGATTCGCCCAATGAGTCCTTGATATTTAGTCGTTTTCAGCCAATTTTCTGGATTTTTGAAAATTTCACTTTTTTGTGAAAATATCCACTAAATGAGGGAATAATATGTGTGAGGGTACCCCAGGAGTGTTCCAAATTTGTGTGGGTAGAATATATATCCCACGGGGGTAAAATTGAAAAAAGTTGAAAAATATTTTTTTTTGGACTTAGTCATTTTTCCGGCGTTTATGAGACTTTCAGATAGGGCAAATGTCAGTGAGCGTTCTGATTTCAGTTCCAGAGCGATTCGCCCAATGAGTCTTGATATTTAGTCGTTTTCAGCCAATATTTTGGATTTTTGAAAATTTCACTTTTTTGTGAAAATATCCACTAAATGAGGGAATAATATGTGTGAGGGTACCCCAGGAGTGTTCCAAATATGTGTGGGTAGAATATATATCCACAGGGGTAAAATTGAAAAAAGTTGAAAAATATTTTTTTTTGGACTTAGCCATTTTTCCAGCGTTTATCAGACTTTCAGATAGGGCAAATGTCAGTGAGCGTTCCGATTTCAGTTCCAGAGCGATTCGCCCAATGAGTCCTTGATATTTAGTCATTTTCAGCCAATTTTCTGGATTTTTGAAAAATTCACTTTTTTGTGAAAATATCCACTAAATGAGGGAATAATACGTGTGAGGGTACCCCAGGAGAGTTCCAAATGTGTGTGGGTAGAATATATATCCAACGGGGGTAAAATTGAGAAAAGTTGAAAAAAATTTTTTTTTTGGACTTAGTCATTTTTCCGGCGTTTATCAGACTTTTAGATAGGGCAAATGTCAGTGAGCATTCCGATTTCAGTTCCAGAGCGATTCGCCCAATGAGTCCTTGATATTTAGTCGTTTTCAGCCAATTTTCTGGATTTTTGAAAATTTCACTTTTTTGTGAAAATATCCACTAAATGAGGGAATAATATGTGTGAGGGTACCCCAGGAGTGTTCCAAATATGTGTGGGTAGAATATATATCCCACGGGGGTAAAATTGAAAAAAGTTGAAAAATATTTTTTTTTGGACTTAGTCATTTTTCCGGCGTTTATGAGACTTTCAGATAGGGCAAATGTCAGTGAGCGTTCTGATTTCAGTTCCAGAGCGATTCGCCCAATGAGTCTTGATATTTAGTCGTTTTCAGCCAATATTTTGGATTTTTGAAAATTTCACTTTTTTGTGAAAATATCCACTAAATGAGGGAATAATATGTGTGAGGGTACCCCAGGAGTGTTCCAAATATGTGTGGGTAGAATATATATCCACGGGGGTAAAATTGAAAAAAGTTGAAAAATATTTTTTTTTGGACTTAGCCATTTTTCCAGCGTTTATCAGACTTTCAGATAGGGCAAATGTCAGTGAGCGTTCCGATTTCAGTTCCAGAGCGATTCGCCCAATGAGTCCTTGATATTTAGTCATTTTCAGCCAATTTTCTGGATTTTTGAAAAATTCACTTTTTTGTGAAAATATCCACTAAATGAGGGAATAATACGTGTGAGGGTACCCCAGGAGAGTTCCAAATGTGTGTGGGTAGAATATATATCCAACGTAAAATTGAGAAAAGTTGAAAAAAAATTTTTTTTTGGACTTAGTCATTTTTCCGGCGTTTATCAGACTTTTAGATAGGGCAAATGTCAGTGAGCATTCCGATTTCAGTTCCAGAGCGATTCGCCCAATGAGTCCTTGATATTTAGTCATTTTCAGACAATTTTCTGGATTTTTGAAAAATTCACTTTTTTGTGAAAATATCCACTAAATGAGGGAATAATATGTGTTAGGGTACCCCAGGAGAGTTCCAAATGTGTGTGGGTAGAATATATATCCCACGGGGGTAAAATTGAAAAAAGTTGAAAAAATTTTTTTTTTGGACTTAGTCATTTTTCCGGCGTTTATGAGACTTTCAGATAGGGCAAATGTCAGTGAGCCTTCTGATTTCAGTTCCAGAGCGATTCGCCCAATGAGTGTTGATATTTAGTCGTTTTCAGCCAATATTTTGGATTTTTGAAAATTTCACTTTTTTGTGAAAATATCCACTAAATGAGGGAATAATATGTGTGAGGGTACCCCAGGAGTGTTCCAAATGTGTGTGGGTAGAATATATATCCCACGGGGTAAAACTGAAAAAAGTTTAAAAAAATTTTTTTTTGGACTTAGTAATTTTTCCGGCGTTTATCAGACTTTCAGATAGGGCAAATGTCAGTGAGCGTTCCGATTTCAGTTCCAGAGCGATTCGCCCAATGAGTCTTGATATTTAGTCGTTTTCAGCCAATATTTTGGATTTTTGAAAATTTCACTTTTTTGTGAAAATATCCACTAAATGATTGAATAATATGTGTGAGGGTACCCCAGGAGTGTTCCAAATGTGTGTGGGTAGAATATATATCCCACGGGGTAAAACTGAAAAAAGTTTAAAAAATTTTTTTTTTGGACTTAGCCATTTTTCCGGCGTTTATCAGACTTTCCGATAGGGCAAATGTCAGTGAGCATTCCGATTTCAGTTCCAGAGCGATTCGCCCAATGAGTCCTTGATATTTAGTCGTTTTCAGCCAATTTTCTGGATTTTTGAAAAATTCACTTTTTTGTGAAAATATCCACTAAATGAGGGAATAATACGTGTGAGGGTACCCCAGGAGAGTTCCAAATGTGTGTGGGTAGAATATATATCCAACGGGGGTAAAATTGAGGAAAGTTGAAAAAAATTTTTTTTTTGGACTTAGTCATTTTTCCGGCGTTTATCAGACTTTTAGATAGGGCAAATGTCAGTGAGCATTCCGATTTCAGTTCCAGAGCGATTCGCCCAATGAGTCCTTGATATTTAGTCATTTTCAGACAATTTTCTGGATTTTTGAAAAATTCACTTTTTTGTGAAAATATCCACTAAATGAGGGAATAATATTTGTGAGGGTACCCCAGGAGAGTTCCAAATGTGTGTGGGTAGAATATATATCCCACGGGGGTAAAATTGAAAAAAGTTGAAAAAATTTTTTTTTTGGACTTAGTCATTTTTCCGGCGTTTATGAGACTTTCAGATAGGGCAAATGTCAGTGAGCCTTCTGATTTCAGTTCCAGAGCGATTCGCCCAATGAGTCTTGATATTTAGTCGTTTTCAGCCAATATTTTGGATTTTTGAAAATTTCACTTTTTTGTGAAAATATCCACTAAATGAGGGAATAATATGTGTGAGGGTACCCCAGGAGTGTTCCAAATGTGTGTGGGTAGAATATATATCCCACGGGGTAAAACTGAAAAAAGTTTAAAAAAATTTTTTTTTGGACTTAGTCATTTTTCCGGCATTTATCAGACTTTCAGATAGGGCAAATGTCAGTGAGCGTTCCGATTTCAGTTCCAGAGCGATTCGCCCAATAAGTCCTTGATATTTAGTCGTTTTCAGCCAATTTTCTGGATTTTTGAAAAATTCACTTTTTTGTGAAAATATCCACTAAATGAGGGAATAATATGTGTGAGGGTACACCAGGAGAGTTCCAAATGTGTGTGGGTAAAATATATATCCCATGGGGGTAAAATTGAAAAAAGTTTAAAAAAAATTTTTTTTGGACTTAGCCATTTTTCCGGCGTTTATAAGACTTTCAGATAGGGCAAATGTCAGTGAGCATTCCGATTTCAGTTCCAGAGCGATTCGCCCAATTTGTCCTTTATATTTAGTCATTTTCAGTAAATTTTTCTGGATTTTTGAAAAATTCACTTTTTTGTGAAAATATCCACTAAATGAGGGAATAATATGTGTGAGGGTAGCCCAGGAGAGTTCCAAATGTGTGTGGGTAGAATATATATCCCACGGGGGTAAAATTGATAAAAGTTGAAAAAAAATTTTTTTGGGACTTAGTCATTTTTCCGGCGTTTATGAGACTTTCAGATAGGGCAAATGTCAGTGAGCGTTCCGATTTCAGTTCCAGAGCGATTCTCCCAATGAGTCTTGATATTTAGTCGTTTTCAGCCAATATTTTGGAAAATTTCACTTTTTTGTGAAAATATCCACTAAATGAGGGAATAATATGTGTGAAGGTACCCCAGGAGTGTTCCAAATGTGTTTGGGTTGAATATATATCCCACGGGGGTAAAATTGAAAAAAGTTGAAAAATTTTTTTTTTGGACTTAGTCATTTTTCCGGCGTTTATGAGACTTTCAGATAGGGCAAATGTCAGTGAGCGTTCCGATTTCAGTTCCAGAGCGATTCGCCCAATGAGTCCTTGATATTTAATCATTTTCAGCCAATTTTCTGGATTTTTGAAAAATTCACTTTTTTGTGAAAATATCCACTAAATGAGGGAATAATACGTGTGAGGGTACCCCAGGAGAGTTCCAAATGTGTGTGGGTAGAATATATATCCAACGGGGGTAAAATTGAGAAAAGTTGAAAAAAATTGTTTTTTTGGACTTAGTCATTTTTCCGGCGTTTATCAGACTTTTAGATAGGGCAAATGTCAGTGAGCATTCCGATTTCAGTTCCAGAGCGATTCGCCCAATGAGTCCTTGATATTTAGTCATTTTCAGACAATTTTCTGGATTTTTGAAAAATTCACTTTTTTGTGAAAATATCCACTAAATGAGGGAATAATATGTGTGAGGGTACCCCAGGAGAGTTCCAAATGTGTGTGGGTAGAATATATATCCCACGGGGGTAAAATTGAAAAAAGTTGAAAAAATTTTTTTTTTGGACTTAGTCATTTTTCCGGCGTTTATGAGACTTTCAGATAGGGCAAATGTCAGTGAGCGTTCTGATTTCAGTTCCAGAGCGATTCGCCCAATGAGTCTTGATATTTAGTCGTTTTCAGCCAATATTTTGGATTTTTGAAAATTTCACTTTTTTGTGAAAATATCCACTAAATGAGGGAATAATATGTGTGAGGGTACCCCAGGAGTGTTCCAAATGTGTGTGGGTAGAATATATATCCCACGGGGGTAAAATTGAAAAAAGTTGAAAAACATTTTTTTTTGGACTTAGTCATTTTTCCGGCGTTTATGAGACTTTCAGATAGGGCAAATGTCAGTGAGCGTTCCGATTTCAGTTCCAGAGCGATTCGCCCAATGAGTCCTTGATATTTAGTCATTTTCAGCCAATTTTCTGGATTTTTGAAAAATTCACTTTTTTGTGAAAATATCCACTAAATGAGGGAATAATATGTGTGAGGGTACCCCAGGAGAGTTCCAAATGTGTGTGGGTAGAATATATATCCCACGGGGGTAAAATTGAAAAAAGTTGAAAAAATTTTTTTTTGGGACTTAGTCATTTTTCCGGCGTTTATGAGACTTTCAGATAGGGTAAATGTCAGTGAGCGTTCTGATTTTAGTTCCAGAGCGATTCGCCCAATGAGTCTTGATATTTAGTCGTTTTCAGCCAATATTTTGGATTTTTGAAAATTTCACTTTTTTGTGAAAATATCCACTAAATGAGGGAATAATATGTGTGAGGGTACACGAGGAGAGTTCCAAATGTGTGTGGGTAAAATATATATCCCATGGGGGTAAAATTGAAAAAAGTTGAAAAAAATTTTTTTTGACTTAGCCATTTTTCCGGCGTTTATCAGACTTTCAGATAGGGCAAATGTCAGTGAGCATTCCGATTTCAGTTCCAGAGCGATTCGCCCAATGAGTCCTTGATATTTAGTCATTTTCAGCCAATTTTCTGGCTTTTTGAAAAATTCACTTTTTTGGGAAAATATCCACTAAATGAGGGAATAATATGTGTGAGGGTAGCCCAGGAGAGTTCCAAATGTGTGTGGGTAGAATATATATCCCACGGGGGTAAAATTGAAAAAAGTTGCAAAAATTTTTTTTTTGGACTTAGTCATTTTTCCGGCGTTTATCAGACTTTCAGATAGGGCAAATGTCAGTGAGCGTTCCGATTTCAGTTCCAGAGCGATTCGCCCAATGAGTCTTGATACTTAGTCGTTTTCAGCCAATATTTTGGATTTTTGAAAATTTCACTTTTTTGTGAAAATATCCACTAAATGAGGGAATAATATGTGTGAGGGTACCCCAGAAATGTTCCAAATGTGTGTGGGTAGAATATATATCCCACGGGGGTAAAATTGAAAAAAGTTGAAAAAATTTTTTTTTTGGACTTAGTCATTTTTCCGGCGTTTATGAGACTTTCAGATAGGGCAAATGTCAGTGAGCGTTACGATTTCAGTTCCAGAGCGATTCACCCAATGAGTCTTGATATTTAATCGTTTTCAGCCAATATTTTGGATTTTTGAAAATTTCACTTTTTTGTGAAAATATCCACTAAATGAGGGAATAATATGTGTGAGGGTAGCCCAGGAGAGTTCCAAATGTGTGTGGGTAGAATATATATCCCACGGGGGTAAAATTGAAAAAAGTTGCAAAAATTTTTTTTTTGGACTTCGTCATTTTTCCGGCGTTTATCAGACTTTCAGATAGGGCAAATGTCAGTGAGCGTTCCGATTTCAGTTCCAGAGCGATTCGCCCAATGAGTCTTGATACTTAGTCGTTTTCAGCCAATATTTTGGATTTTTGAAAATTTCACTTTTTTGTGAAAATATCCACTAAATGAGGGAATAATATGTGTGAGGGTACCCCAGAAATGTTCCAAATGTGTGTGGGTAGAATATATATCCCACGGGGGTAAAATTGAAAAAAGTTGAAAAAATTTTTTTTTTGGACTTAGTCATTTTTCCGGCGTTTATGAGACTTTCAGATAGGGCAAATGTCAGTGAGCGTTACGATTTCAGTTCCAGAGCGATTCACCCAATGAGTCTTGATATTTAGTCGTTTTCAGCCAATATTTTGGATTTTTGAAAATTTCACTTTTTTGTGAAAATATCCACTAAATGAGGGAATAATATGTGTGAGGGTAGCCCAGGAGAGTTCCAAATGTGTGTGGGTATAATATATATCCCACGGGGGTAAAATTGAAAAAAGTTGAAAAATATTTTTTTTTGGACTTAGCCATTTTTCCAGCGTTTATCAGACTTTCAGATAGGGCAAATGTCAGTGAGCGTTCCGATTTCAGTTCCAGAGCGATTCGCCCAATGAGTCCTTGATATTTAGTCATTTTCAGCCAATTTTCTGGATTTTTGAAAAATTCACTTTTTTGTGAAAATATCCACTAAATGAGGGAATAATATGTGTGAGGGTACCCCAGGAGAGATCCAAATGTGTGTGGGTAGAATATATATCCCACGGGGTAAAACTGAAAAAAGTTTAAAAAAAAATATTTTTTGGACTTAGTCATTTTTCCGGCGTTTATCAGACTTTCAGATAGGGCAAATGTCAGTTAGCATTCCGATTTCAGTTCCAGAGTGATTCGCCCAATGAGTCCTTGATATTTAGTCATTTTCAGCCAATTTTCTGGATTTTTGAAAAATTCACTTTTTTGTGAAAATATCCACTAAATGAGGGAATAATATGTGTGAGGGTAGCCCAGGAGAGTTCCAAATGTGTGTGGGTAGAATATATATCCCACGGGGGTAAAATTGAAAAAAGTTGAAAAATGTTTTTTTTTGGACTTAGTCATTTTTCCGGCGTTTATCAGACTTTCAGATAGGGCAAGTGTCAGTGAGCGTTCCGATTTCAGTTCCAGAGCGATTCGCCCAATGAGTCCTTGATATTTAGTCATTTTCAACCAATTTTCTGGATTTTTGAAAAATTCACTTTTTTGTGAAAATATCCACTAATTGAGGGAATAATATGTGTGAGGGTACCCCAGGAGTGTTCTAAATGTGTGTGGGTAGAATATATATCCAACGGGGATAAAATTGAGAAAAGTTGAAAAAAATTTTTTTTTTGGACTTAGTCATTTTTCCGGCGTTTATCAGACTTTTCGATAGGGCAAATGTCAGTGAGCGTTCTGATTTCAGTTCCAGAGTGATTCGCCCAATGAGTCCTTGATATTTAGTCGATTTCAGCCAATTTTCTGGATTTTTGAAAAATTCACTTTTTTGTGAAAATATCCACTAAATGAGGGAATAATATGTGTGAGGGTACCCCAGGAGTGTTCCAAATGTGTGTGGGTAGAATATATATCCCACGGGGGTAAAATTAAAAAAAGTTGAAAATTTTTTTTTTTTGGACTTAGTCATTTTTCCGGCGTTCATCAGACTTTCAGATAGGGCAAATGTCAGTGAGCGTTCCGATTTCAGTACCAGAGCGATTCGCCCAATGAGTCCTTGATATTTAGTCGTTTTCAGCCAATTTTCTGGATTTTTGAAAAATTCACTTTTTTGTGAAAATATCCACTAAATGAGGGAATAATATGTGTGAGGGTACCCCAGGAGTGTTCCAAATGTGTGTGGGTAGAATATATATCCCACGGGGGTAAAATTAAAAAAAGTTGAAAATTTTTTTTTTTTGGACTTAGTCATTTTTCCGGCGTTCATCAGACTTTCAGATAGGGCAAATGTCAGTGAGCGTTCCGATTTCAGTACCAGAGCGATTCGCCCAATGAGTCCTTGATATTTAGTCGTTTTCAGCCAATTTTCTGGATTTTTGAAAAATTCACTTTTTTGTGAAAATATCCACTAAATGAGGGAATAATATGTGTGAGGGTACCACAGAAGAGTTCCAAATGTGTGTGGGTAGAATATATATCCCACAGGGGTAAAATTGAAAAAAGTTGAAAAATATTTTTTTTTGGACTTAGTCATTTTTCCGGCGTTTATCAAACTTTCAGATAGGGCAAATGTCAGTGAGCGTTCCGATTTCAGTTCCAGAGCGAATCGCCCAATGAGTCCTTGATATTTAGTCATTTTCAGCCAATTTTCTGGATTTTTGAAAAATTCACTTTTTTGTGAAAATATCCACTAAATGAGGGAATAATATGTGTGAGGGTACCCCAGGAGAGTTCCAAATGTGTGTGGGTAGAATATATATCCCACGGGGGTAAAATTGAAAAAAGTTGAAAAAAATTTTTTTTTTTTACTTAGTCATTTTTCCGGCGTTTATCAGACTTTCAGATAGGGCAAATGTCAGTGAGCGTTCCGATTTCAGTTCCAGAGCGATTCGCCCAATGAGTCCTTGATATTTAGTCGTTTTCAGCCAATATTTTGGATTTTTGAAAATTTCACTTTTTTGTGAAAATATCCACTAAATGAGGGAATAATATGTGTGAGGGTACCCCAGGAGAGTTCCAAATGTGTGTGGGTAAAATATATATCCCACGGGGGTAAAATTGAAAAAAGTTGAAAAAAAATATTTTTTGGACTTAGCCATTTTTCCGGCGTTTATCAGACTTTCAGATAGGGCAAATGTCAGTGAGCGTTTCGATTTCAGTTCCAGAGCAATTTGCCCAATGAGTCCTTGTTATTTAGTCGTTTTCAGCCAATATTTTGGATTTTTGAAAATTTCACTTTTTTGTGAAAATATCCACTAAATGAGGGAATAATATGTGTGAGGGTACCCCAGGAGAGTTCCAAATGTGTGTGGGTAGAATATATATCCCACGGGGGTAAAATTGAAAAAAGTTGAAAAATTATTTTTTTTGGACTTAGTCATTTTTCCGGCGTTTATGAGACTTTCAGATAGGGCAAATGTCAGTGAGCGTTCCGATTTCAGTTCCAGAGCGATTCGCCCAATGAGTCCTTGATATTTAGTCATTTTCAGCCAATTTTCTGGATTTTTGAAAATTTCACTTTTTTGTGAAAATATCCACTAAATGAGGGAATAATATGTGTGAGGGTACCCCAGGAGAGTTCCAAATGTGTGTGGGTAGTATATATATCCCACGGGGGTAAAATTGAAAAAAGTTGAAAAAAAATATTTTTTGGACTTAGCCATTTTTCCGGCGTTTATCAGACTTTCAGATAGGGCAAATGTCAGTGAGCGTTCCGATTTCAGTTCCAGAGCGATTCGCCCAATGAGTCCTTGATATTTAGTCATTTTCAGCCAATTTTCTGGATTTTTGAAAAATTCACTTTTTTGTGAAAATATCCACTAAATGAGGGAATAATATGTGTGAGGGTACCCCAGGAGAGTTCCAAATGTGTGTGGGTAGAATATATATCCCACGAGGGTAAAATTGAAAAAAGTTGAAAAAAATTTTTTTTTGGACTTAGTCATTTTTCCAGCGTTTATCAGACTTTCAGATAGGGCAAATGTCAGTGAGCGTTCCGATTTCAGTTCCAGAGCGATTCGCCCAATGAGTCCTTGATATTTAGTCATTTTCAGCCAATTTTCTGGATTTTTGAAAAATTCACTTTTTTGTGAAAATATCCACTAAATGAGGGAATAATATGTCTGAGGGTACCCCAGGAGAGTTCCAAATGTGTGTGGGTAGAATATATATCCCACGGGGGTAAAATTGAAAAAAGTTGAAAAAAAATATTTTTTGGACTTAGCCATTTTTCCGGCGTTTATCAGACTTTCAGATAGGGCAAATGTCAGTGAGCGTTCCGATTTCAGTTCCAGAGCGATTCGCCCAATGAGTCCTTGATATTTAGTCATTTTCAGCCAATTTTCTGGATTTTTGAAAAATTCACTTTTTTGTGAAAATATCCACTAAATGAGGGAATAATATGTGTGAGGGTACCCCAGGAAAGTTCCAAATGTGTGTGGGTAGAATATATATCCCACGGGGGTAAAATTGAAAAAAGTTGAAAAATTATTTTTTTTGGACTTAGTCATTTTTCCGGCGTTTATGAGACTTTCAGATAGGGCAAATGTCAGTGAGCGTTCCGATTTCAGTTCCAGAGCGATTCGCCCAATGAGTCCTTGATATTTAGTCATTTTCAGCCAATTTTCTGGATTTTTGAAAATTTCACTTTTTTGTGAAAATATCCACTAAATGAGGGAATAATATGTGTGAGGGTACCCCAGGAGAGTTCCAAATGTGTGTGGGTAGAATATATATCCCACGGGGGTAAAATTGAAAAAAGTTGAAAAAAAATATTTTTTGGACTTAGCCATTTTTCCGGCGTTTATCAGACTTTCAGATAGGGCAAATGTCAGTGAGCGTTCCGATTTCAGTTCCAGAGCGATTCGCCCAATGAGTCCTTGATATTTAGTCATTTTCAGCCAATTTTCTGGATTTTTGAAAAATTCACTTTTTTGTGAAAATATCCACTAAATGAGGGAATAATATGTGTGAGGGTACCCCAGGAGAGTTCCAAATGTGTGTGGGTAGAATATATATCCCACGGGGGTAAAATTGAAAAAAGTTGAAAAAAATTTTTTTTTTGGACTTAGTCATTTTTCCGGCGTTTATCAGACTTTCAGATAGGGCAAATGTCAGTGAGCGTTCCGATTTCAGTTCCAGAGCGATTCGCCCAATGAGTCCTTGATATTTAGTCGTTTTCAGCCAATTTTCTGGATTTTTGAAAAATTCACTTTTTTGTGAAAATATCCACTAATTGAGGGAATAATATGTGTGAGGGTACCCCAGGAGTGTTCCAAATGTGTGCGTAGAATATATATCCCACGGGGGTAAAATTGAAAAGAGTTGAAAAAAATTATTTTTTGGACTTAGCCATTTTTCCGGCGTTCATCAGACTTTCAGATAGGGCAAATGTCAGTGAGTGTCCGATTTCAGTTCCAGAGCAATTTGCCCAATGAGTCCTTGATATTTAGTCATTTTCAGCCAATTTTCTGGATTTTTGAAAAATTCACTTTTTTGTGAAAATATCCACTAAATGAGGGAATAATATGTGTGAGGGTAGCCCAGGAGAGTTCCAAATGTGTATGGACATAATATATATCCCACAGGGGTAAAATTGAAAAAAGTTTTAAAAAATTTTTTTTGGACTTAGTCATTTTTCCGGCGTTTATCAGACTTTCAGATAGGGCAAATGTCAGTGAGCGTTCCGATTTCAGTTCCAGAGCGATTCGCCCAATGAGTCCTTGATATTTAGTCGTTTTCAGCCAATATTTTGGATTTTTGAAAATTTCACTTTTTTGTGAAAATATCCATTAAATGAGGGAATAATATGTGTGAGGGTACCCCAGGAGAGTTCCAAATGTGTGTGGGTAAAATATATATCCCACGGGGGTAAAATTGAAAAAAGTTGAAAAAAAATATTTTTTGGACTTAGCCATTTTTCCGGCGTTTATCAGACTTTCAGATAGGGCAAATGTCAGTGAGCGTTCCGATTTCAGTTCCAGAGCGATTCGCCCAATGAGTCCTTGATATTTAGTTATTTTCAGCCAATTTTCTGGATTTTTGAAAAATTCACTTTTTTGTGAAAATATCCACTAAATGAGGGAATAATATGTGTGAGGGTAGCCCAGGAGAGTTCCAAATGTGTGTGGGTATAATATATATCCCACAAGGGTAAAATTGAAAAAAGTTGAAAAAAATTTTTTTTTGGACTTAGTCATTTTTCCGGCGTTTATCAGACTTTCAGATAGGGCAAATGTCAGTGAGCGTTCCGATTTCAGTTCCAGAGCGATTCGCCCAATGAGTCCTTGATATTTAGTCGTTTTCAGCCAATTTTATGGATTTTTGAAAAATTCACTTTTTTGTGAAAATATCCACTAATTGAGGGAATAATATGTGTGAGGGTACCCCAGGAGTGTTCCAAATGTGTGTGGGTAGAATATATATCCCACGGGGGTAAAATTGAAAAGAGTTGAAAAAAATTATTTTTTGGACTTAGCCATTTTTCCGGCGTTCATCAGACTTTCAGATAGGGCAAATGTCAGTGAGCGTTCCGATTTCAGTTCCAGAGCAATTCGCCCAATGAGTCCTTGATATTTAGTCATTTTCAGCCAATTTTCTGGATTTTTGAAAAATTCACTTTTTTGTGAAAATATCCACTAAATGAGGGAATAATATGTGTGAGGGTAGTCCAGGAGAGTTCCAAATGTGTGTGGGTAGAATATATATCCCACGGGGGTAAAATTGAAAAAAGTTTAAAAAAAATTTTTTTTGGACTTAGTCATTTTTCCGACGTTTATCAGACATTCAGATAGGGCAAATGTCAGTGAGCGTTCTGATTTCAGTACCAGAGCGATTCGCCCAATGAGTCCTTGATATTTAGTCGTTTTCAGCCAATTTTCTGGATTTTTGAAAAATTCACTTTTTTGTGAAAATATCCACTAAATGAGGGAATAATATGTGTGAGGGTAGCCCAGGAGAGTTCCAAATGTGTGTGGGTATAATATATATCCCACAGGGGTAAAATTGAAAAAAGTTTAAAAAATTTATTTTTTGGACTGTCATTTTTCCGGCGTTTATCAGACTTTCAGATAGGGCAAATGTCAGTGAGCGTTCCGATTTCAGTTCCAGAGCGATTCGCCCAATGAGTCCTTGATATTTAGTCGTTTTCAGCCAATATTTTGGATTTTTGAAAATTTCACTTTTTTGTGAAAATATCCACTAAATGAGGGAATAATATGTGTGAGGGTACCCCAGGAGAGTTCCAAATGTGTGTGGGTAAAATATATATCCCACGGGGGTAAAATTGAAAAAAGTTGAAAAAAAATATTTTTTGGACTTAGCCATTTTTCCGGCGTTTATCAGACTTTCAGATAGGGCAAATGTCAGTGAGCGTTTCGATTTCAGTTCCAGAGCAATTTGCCCAATGAGTCCTTGTTATTTAGTCGTTTTCAGCCAATATTTTGGATTTTTGAAAATTTCACTTTTTTGTGAAAATATCCACTAAATGAGGGAATAATATGTGTGAGGGTACCCCAGGAGAGTTCCAAATGTGTGTGGGTAGAATATATATCCCACGGGGGTAAAATTGAAAAGAGTTGAAAAAAATTATTTTTTGGACTTAGCCATTTTTCCGGCGTTCATCAGACTTTCAGATAGGGCAAATGTCAGTGAGTGTTCCGATTTCAGTTCCAGAGCAATTCACCCAATGAGTCCTTGATATTTAGTCATTTTCAGCCAATTTTCTTGATTTTTGAAAAATTCACTTTTTTGTGAAAATATCCACTAAATGAGGGAATAATATGTGTGAGGGTAGCCCAGGAGAGTTCCAAATGTGTGTGGGTATAATATATATCCCACAGGGGTAAAATTGAAAAAAGTTTAAAAAATTTTTTTTTTGGACTTAGTCATTTTTCCGGCGTTTATCATACTTTCAGATAGGGCAAATGTCAGTGAGCGTTCCGATTTCAGTTCCAGAGCGATACGCCCAATGAGTCCTTGATATTTAGTCATTTTCAGCCAATATTTTTGATTTTTGAAAATTTCACTTTTTTGTGAAAATATCCACTAAATGAGGGAATAATATGTGTGAGGGTACCCCAGGAGAGTTCCAAATGTGTGTGGGTAGAATATATATCCCACGGGGGTAAAATTGAAAAAAGTTGAAAAATTATTTTTTTTGGACTTAGTCATTTTTCCGGCGTTTATGAGACTTTCAGATAGGGCAAATGTCAGTGAGCGTTCCGATTTCAGTTCCAGAGCGATTCGCCCAATGAGTCCTTGATATTTAGTCATTTTCAGCCAATTTTCTGGATTTTTGAAAATTTCACTTTTTTGTGAAAATATCCACTAAATGAGGGAATAATATGTGTGAGGGTACCCCAGGAGAGTTCCAAATGTGTGTGGGTAAAATATATATCCCACGGGGGTAAAATTGAAAAAAGTTGAAAAAAAATATTTTTTGGACTTAGCCATTTTTCCGGCGTTTATCAGACTTTCAGATAGGGCAAATGTCAGTGAGCGTTTCGATTTCAGTTCCAGAGCAATTTGCCCAATGAGTCCTTGTTATTTAGTCGTTTTCAGCCAATATTTTGGATTTTTGAAAATTTCACTTTTTTGTGAAAATATCCACTAAATGAGGGAATAATATGTGTGAGGGTACCCCAGGAGAGTTCCAAATGTGTGTGGGTAGAATATATATCCCACGGGGGTAAAATTGAAAAGAGTTGAAAAAAATTATTTTTTGGACTTAGCCATTTTTCCGGCGTTCATCAGACTTTCAGATAGGGCAAATGTCAGTGAGCGTTCCGATTTCAGTTCCAGAGCAATTCACCCAATGAGTCCTTGATATTTAGTCATTTTCAGCCAATTTTCTTGATTTTTGAAAAATTCACTTTTTTGTGAAAATATCCACTAAATGAGGGAATAATATGTGTGAGGGTAGCCCAGGAGAGTTCCAAATGTGTGTGGGTATAATATATATCCCACAGGGGTAAAATTGAAAAAAGTTTAAAAAATTTTTTTTTTGGACTTAGTCATTTTTCCGGCGTTTATCATACTTTCAGATAGGGCAAATGTCAGTGAGCGTTCCGATTTCAGTTCCAGAGCGATTCGCCCAATGAGTCCTTGATATTTAGTCATTTTCAGCCAATATTTTTGATTTTTGAAAATTTCACTTTTTTGTGAAAATATCCACTAAATGAGGGAATAATATGTGTGAGGGTACCCCAGGAGAGTTCCAAATGTGTGTGGGTAGAATATATATCCCACGGGGGTAAAATTGAAAAAAGTTGAAAAATTATTTTTTTTGGACTTAGTCATTTTTCCGGCGTTTATGAGACTTTCAGATAGGGCAAATGTCAGTGAGCGTTCCGATTTCAGTTCCAGAGCGATTCGCCCAATGAGTCCTTGATATTTAGTCATTTTCAGCCAATTTTCTGGATTTTTGAAAATTTCACTTTTTTGTGAAAATATCCACTAAATGAGGGAATAATATGTGTGAGGGTACCCCAGGAGAGTTCCAAATGTGTGTGGGTAAAATATATATCCCACGGGGGTAAAATTGAAAAAAGTTGAAAAAAAATATTTTTTGGACTTAGCCATTTTTCCGGCGTTTATCAGACTTTCAGATAGGGCAAATGTCAGTGAGCGTTTCGATTTCAGTTCCAGAGCAATTTGCCCAATGAGTCCTTGTTATTTAGTCGTTTTCAGCCAATATTTTGGATTTTTGAAAATTTCACTTTTTTGTGAAAATATCCACTAAATGAGGGAATAATAAGTGTGAGGGTACCCCAGGAGAGTTCCAAATGTGTGTGGGTAGAATATATATCCCACGGGGGTAAAATTGAAAAGAGTTGAAAAAAATTATTTTTTGGACTTAGCCATTTTTCCGGCGTTCATCAGACTTTCAGATAGGGCAAATGTCAGTGAGCGTTCCGATTTCAGTTCCAGAGCAATTCACCCAATGAGTCCTTGATATTTAGTCATTTTCAGCCAATTTTCTTGATTTTTGAAAAATTCACTTTTTTGTGAAAATATACACTAAATGAGGGAATAATATGTGTGAGGGTAGCCCAGGAGAGTTCCAAATGTGTGTGGGTATAATATATATCCCACAGGGGTAAAATTGAAAAAAGTTTAAAAAATTTTTTTTTTGGACTTAGTCATTTTTCCGGCGTTTATCATACTTTCAGATAGGGCAAATGTCAGTGAGCGTTCCGATTTCAGTTCCAGAGCGATTCGCCCAATGAGTCCTTGATATTTAGTCATTTTCAGCCAATATTTTTGATTTTTGAAAATTTCACTTTTTTGTGAAAATATCCACTAAATGAGGGAATAATATGTGTGAGGGTACCCCAGGAGAGTTCCAAATGTGTGTGGGTAGAATATATATCCCACGGGGGTAAAATTGAAAAAAGTTG
Source organism: Phyllobates terribilis (assembly GCF_046119375.1). Taxonomy (NCBI): domain Eukaryota; kingdom Metazoa; phylum Chordata; class Amphibia; order Anura; family Dendrobatidae; genus Phyllobates; species Phyllobates terribilis. The sequence goes on from NW_027362832.1 coordinate 3,983,182, forward strand.
AAAAATTATTTTTTTTGGACTTAGTCATTTTTCCGGCGTTCATCAGACTTTCAGATAGGGCAAATGTCAGTGAGCGTTCCAATTTCAGTTCCAGAGCAATTCGCCCAATGAGTCTTTGATATTTAGTCATTTTCAGCCAATTTTCTGGATTTTTGAAAAATTCACTTTTTTGTGAAAATATCCACTAAATGAGGGAATAATATGTGTGAGGGTAGTCCAGGAGAGTTCCAAATGTGTGTGGGTAGAATATATATCCCACGGGGGTAAAATTGAAAAAAGTTGAAAAAAAATTTTTTTTGGACTTAGTCATTTTTCCGGCGTTTATCAGACTTTCAGATAGGGAAAATGTCAGTGAGCGTTTCGATTTCAGTACCACAGCGATTCGCCCAATGGGTCCTTGATATTTAGTCGTTTTCAGCCAATTTTCTGGATTTTTGAAAAATTCCCTTTTTTGTGAAAATATCCACTAAATGAGGGAATAATATGTGTGAGGGTAGCCCAGGAGAGTTCCAAATGTGTGTGGACATAATATATATCCCACAGGGGTAAAATTGAAAAAAGTTTAAAAAATTTATTTTTTGGACTTAGTCATTTTTCCGGCGTTTATCAGACTTTCAGATAGGGCAAATGTCAGTGAGCGTTCCGATTTCAGTTCCAGAGCGATTCGCCCAATGAGTCCTTGATATTTAGTCATTTTCAGCCAATTTTCTGGATTTTTGAAAAATTCACTTTTTTGTGAAAATATCCACTAAATGAGGGAATAATATGTGTGAGGGTACCCCAGGAGAGTTCCAAATGTGTGTGGGTAGAATATATATCCCACGGGGGTAAAATTGAAAAGAGTTGAAAAAAAATATTTTTTGGACTTAGCCATTTTTCCGGCGTTTATCAGACTTTCAGATAGGGCAAATGTCAGTGAGCGTTTCGATTTCAGTTCCAGAGCAATTTGCCCAATGAGTCCTTGTTATTTAGTCGTTTTCAGCCAATATTTTGGATTTTTGAAAATTTCACTTTTTTGTGAAAATATGCACTAAATGAGGGAATAATATGTGTGAGGGTACCCCAGGAGAGTTCCAAATGTGTGTGGGTAGAATATATATCCCACGGGGGTAAAATTGAAAAGAGTTGAAAAAAATTATTTTTTGGACTTAGCCATTTTTCCGGCGTTCATCAGACTTTCAGATAGGGCAAATGTCAGTGAGCGTTCCGATTTCAGTTCCAGAGCAATTCACCCAATGAGTCCTTGATATTTAGTCATTTTCAGCCAATTTTCTTGATTTTTGAAAAATTCACTTTTTTGTGAAAATATCCACTAAATGAGGGAATAATATTTGTGAGGGTAGCCCAGGAGAGTTCCAAATGTGTGTGGGTATAATATATATCCCACAGGGGTAAAATTGAAAAAAGTTTAAAAAATTTTTTTTTTGGACTTAGTCATTTTTCCGGCGTTTATCAGACTTTCAGATAGGGCAAATGTCAGTGAGCGTTCCGATTTCAATTCCAGAGCGATTCGCCCAATGAGTCCTTGATATTTAGTCATTTTCAGCCAATATTTTTGATTTTTGAAAATTTCCCTTTTTTGTGAAAATATCCACTAAATGAGGGAATAATATGTGTGAGGGTACCCCAGGAGAGTTCCAAATGTGTGTGGGTATAATATATATCCCACAAGGGTAAAATTGAAAAAAGTTGAAAAAAATTTTTTTTTGGACTTAGTCATTTTTCCGGCGTTTATCAGACTTTCAGATAGGGCAAATGTCAGTGAGCGTTCCGATTTCAGTTCCAGAGCGATTCGCCCAATGAGTCCTTGATATTTAGTCATTTTCAGCCAACTTTCTGGATTTTTGAAAAATTCACTTTTTTGTGAAAATATCCACTAAATGAGGGAATAATATGTGTGAGGGTACCCCAGGAGAGTTCCAAATGTGTGTGGGTAGAATATATATCCCACGGGGGTAAAATTGAAAAGAGTTGAAAAAAAATATTTTTTGGACTTAGCCATTTTTCCGGCGTTTATCAGACTTTCAGATAGGGCAAATGTCAGTGAGCGTTTCGATTTCAGTTCCAGAGCAATTTGCCCAATGAGTCCTTGTTATTTAGTCGTTTTCAGCCAATATTTTGGATTTTTGAAAATTTCACTTTTTTGTGAAAATATCCACTAAATGAGGGAATAATATGTGTGAGGGTACCCCAGGAGAGTTCCAAATGTGTGTGGGTAGAATATATATCCCACGGGGGTAAAATTGAAAAGAGTTGAAAAAAATTATTTTTTGGACTTAGCCATTTTTCCGGCGTTCATCAGACTTTCAGATAGGGCAAATGTCAGTGAGCGTTCCGATTTCAGTTCCAGAGCAATTCACCCAATGAGTCCTTGATATTTAGTCATTTTCAGCCAATTTTCTTGATTTTTGAAAAATTCACTTTTTTGTGAAAATATCCACTAAATGAGGGAATAATATGTGTGAGGGTAGCCCAGGAGAGTTCCAAATGTGTGTGGGTATAATATATATCCCACAGGGGTAAAATTGAAAAAAGTTTAAAAAATTTTTTTTTTGGACTTAGTCATTTTTCCGGCGTTTATCAGACTTTCAGATAGGGCAAATGTCAGTGAGCGTTCCGATTTCAATTCCAGAGCGATTCGCCCAATGAGTCCTTGATATTTAGTCATTTTCAGCCAATATTTTTGATTTTTGAAAATTTCACTTTTTTGTGAAAATATCCACTAAATGAGGGAATAATATGTGTGAGGGTACCCCAGGAGAGTTCCAAATGTGTGTGGGTATAATATATATCCCACAAGGGTAAAATTGAAAAAAGTTGAAAAAAATTTTTTTTTGGACTTAGTCATTTTTCCGGCGTTTATCAGACTTTCAGATAGGGCAAATGTCAGTGAGCGTTCCGATTTCAGTTCCAGAGCGATTCGCCCAATGAGTCCTTGATATTTAGTCATTTTCAGCCAATTTTCTGGATTTTTGAAAAATTCACTTTTTTGTGAAAATATCCACTAAATGAGGGAATAATATGTGTGAGGGTACCCCAGGAGAGTTCCAAATGTGTGTGGGTAGAATATATATCCCACGGGGGTAAAATTGAAAAGAGTTGAAAAAAAATATTTTTTGGACTTAGCCATTTTTCCGGCGTTTATCAGACTTTCAGATAGGGCAAATGTCAGTGAGCGTTTCGATTTCAGTTCCAGAGCAATTTGCCCAATGAGTCCTTGTTATTTAGTCGTTTTCAGCCAATATTTTGGATTTTTGAAAATTTCACTTTTTTGTGAAAATATCCACTAAATGAGGGAATAATATGTGTGAGGGTACCCCAGGAGAGTTCCAAATGTGTGTGGGTAGAATATATATCCCACGGGGGTAAAATTGAAAAGAGTTGAAAAAAATTATTTTTTGGACTTAGACATTTTTCCGGCGTTCATCAGACTTTCAGATAGGGCAAATGTCAGTGAGCGTTCCGATTTCAGTTCCAGAGCAATTCACCCAATGAGTCCTTGATATTTAGTCATTTTCAGCCAATTTTCTTGATTTTTGAAAAATTCACTTTTTTGTGAAAATATCCACTAAATGAGGGAATAATATGTGTGAGGGTAGCCCAGGAGAGTTCCAAATGTGTGTGGGTATAATATATATCCCACAGGGGTAAAATTGAAAAAAGTTTAAAAAATTTTTTTTTTGGACTTAGTCATTTTTCCGGCGTTTATCAGACTTTCAGATAGGGCAAATGTCAGTGAGCGTTCCGATTTCAGTTCCAGAGCGATTCGCCCAATGAGTCCTTGATATTTAGTCATTTTCAGCCAATATTTTTGATTTTTGAAAATTTCACTTTTTTGTGAAAATATCCACTAAATGAGGGAATAATATGTGTGAGGGTACCCCAGGAGAGTTCCAAATGTGTGTGGGTAGAATATATATCCCATGGGGGTAAAATTGAAAAAAGTTGAAAAATTATTTTTTTTGGACTTAGTCATTTTTCCGGCGTTTATGAGACTTTCAGATAGGGCAAATGTCAGTGAGCGTTCCGATTTCAGTTCCAGAGCGATTCGCCCAATGAGTCCTTGATATTTAGTCATTTTCAGCCAATTTTCTGGATTTTTGAAAATTTCACTTTTTTGTGAAAATATCCACTAAATGAGGGAATAATATGTGTGAGGGTACCCCAGGAGAGTTCCAAATGTGTGTGGGTAGAATATATATCCCACGGGGGTAAAATTGAAAAAAGTTGAAAAAAATTTTTTTTTTGGACTTAGTCATTTTTCCGGCGTTTATCAGACTTTCAGATAGGGCAAATGTCAGTGAGCGTTCCGATTTCAGTTTCAGAGCGATTCGCCCAATGAGTCCTTGATATTTAGTCATTTTCAGCCAATTTTCTGGATTTTTGAAAAATTCACTTTTTTGTGAAAATATCCACTAAATGAGGGAATAATATGTGTGAGGGTAGCCCAGGAGAGTTCCAAATGTGTGTGGGTATAATATATATCCCACAAGGGTAAAATTGAAAAAAGTTGAAAAAAATTTTTTTTTGGACTTAGTCATTTTTCCGGCGTTTATCAGACTTTCAGATAGGGCAAATGTCAGTGAGCGTTCCGATTTCAGTTCCAGAGCGATTCGCCCAATGAGTCCTTGATATTTAGTCGTTTTCAGCCAATTTTCTGGATTTTTGAAAAATTCACTTTTTTGTGAAAATATCCACTAATTGAGGGAATAATATGTGTGAGGGTACCCCAGGAGTGTTCCAAATGTGTGTGGGTAGAATATATATCCCACGGGGGTAAAATTGAAAAGAGTTGAAAAAAATTATTTTTTGGACTTAGCCATTTTTCCGGCGTTCATCAGACTTTGAGATAGGGCAAATGTCAGTGAGCGTTCCAATTTCAGTTCCAGAGCAATTCGCCCAATGAGTCCTTGATATTTAGTCATTTTCAGCCAATTTTCTGGATTTTTGAAAAATTCACTTTTTTGTGAAAATATCCACTAAATGAGGGAATAATATGTGTGAGGGTACCCCAGGAGAGTTCCAAATGTGTGTGGGTAAAATATATATCCCACGGGGGTAAAATTGAAAAAAGTTGAAAAAAAATATTTTTTGGACTTAGCCATTTTTCCGGCGTTTATCAGACTTTCAGATAGGGCAAATGTCAGTGAGCATTTCGATTTCAGTTCCAGAGCAATTTGCCCAATGAGTCCTTGTTATTTAGTCGTTTTCAGCCAATATTTTGGATTTTTGAAAAATTCACTTTTTTGTGAAAATATCCACTAAATGAGGGAATAATATGTGTGAGGGTACCCCAGGAGAGTTCCAAATGTGTGTGGGTAAAATATATATCCCACGGGGGTAAAATTGAAAAAAGTTGAAAAAAAATATTTTTTGGACTTAGCCATTTTTCCGGCGTTTATCAGACTTTCAGATAGGGCAAATGTCAGTGAGCATTTCGATTTCAGTTCCAGAGCAATTTGCCCAATGAGTCCTTGTTATTTAGTCGTTTTCAGCCAATATTTTGGATTTTTGAAAATTTCACTTTTTTGTGAAAATATCCACTAAATGAGGGAATAATATGTGTGAGGGTACCCCAGGAGAGATCCAAATGTGTGTGGGTAGAATATATATCCCACGGGGGTAAAATTGAAAAAAGTTGAAAAAAATATTTTTTTTGGACTTAGTCATTTTTCCGGCGTTTATCAGACTTTCAGATAGGGCAAATGTCAGTGAGCGTTCCGATTTCAGTTCCAGAGCGATTCGCCCAATGAGTCCTTGGTATTTAGTCATTTTCAGCCAATATTTTTGATTTTTGAAAATTTCACTTCTTTGTGAAAATATCCACTAAATGAGGGAATAATATGTGTGAGAGTACCCCAGGAGAGTTCCAAATGTGTGTGGGTAGAATATATATCCCACGGGGGTAAAATTGAAAAAAGTTGAAAAAAATTTTTTTTTGGACTTAGTCATTTTTCCGGTGTTTATCAGACTTTCAGATAGGGCAAATGTCAGTGAGCGTTCCGATTTCAGTACCAGAGCGATTCGCCCAATGAGTCCTTGATATTTAGTCGTTTTCAGCCAATTTTCTGGATTTTTGAAAAATTCACTTTTTTGTGAAAATATCCACTAAATAAGGGAATAATATGTGTGAGGGTACCCCAGGAGAGTTCCAAATGTGTGTGGGTAAAATATATATCCCACGGGGGTAAAATTGAAAAAAGTTGAAAAAAAATATTTTTTGGACTTAGCCATTTTTCCGGCGTTTATCAGACTTTCAGATAGGGCAAATGTCAGTGAGCGTTTCGATTTCAGTTCCAGAGCAATTTGCCCAATGAGTCCTTGTTATTTAGTCGTTTTCAGCCAATATTTTGGATTTTTGAAAGTTTCACTTTTTTGTGAAAATATCCACTAAATGAGGGAATAATATGTGTGAGGGTACCCCAGGAGAGTTCCAAATGTGTGTGGGTAGAATATATATCCCACGGGGGTAAAATTGAAAAAAGTTGAAAAATTATTTTTTTTGGACTTAGTCATTTTTCCAGCGTTTATGAGACTTTCAGATAGGGCAAATGTCAGTGAGCGTTCCGATTTCAGTTCCAGAGCGATTCGCCCAATGAGTCCTTGATATTTAGTCGTTTTCAGCCAATTTTCTGGATTTTTGAAAAATTCACTTTTTTGTGAAAATATCCACTAAATGAGGGAATAATATGTGTGAGGGTAGCCCAGGAGAGTTCCAAATGTGTGTGGGTATAATATATATCCCACAGGGGTAAAATTGAAAAAAGTTTAAAAAATTTATTTTTTGGACTTAGTCATTTTTCCGGCGTTTATCAGACTTTCAGATAGGGCAAATGTCAGTGAGCGTTCCGATTTCAGTTCCAGAGCGATTCGCCCAATGAGTCCTTGATATTTAGTCGTTTTCAGCCAATATTTTGGATTTTTGAAAATTTCACTTTTTTGTGAAAATATCCACTAAATGAGGGAATAATATGTGTGAGGGTACCCCAGGAGAGTTCCAAATGTGTGTGGGTAAAATATATATCCCACGGGGGTAAAATTGAAAAAAGTTGAAAAAAAATATTTTTCGGACTTAGCCATTTTTCCGGCGTTTATCAGACTTTCAGATAGGGCAAATGTCAGTGAGCGTTTCGATTTCAGTTCCAGAGCAATTTGCCCAATGAGTCCTTGTTATTTAGTCGTTTTCAGCCAATATTTTGGATTTTTGAAAATTTCACTTTTTTGTGAAAATATCCACTAAATGAGGGAATAATATGTGTGAGGGTACCCCAGGAGAGTTCCAAATGTGTGTGGGTAGAATATATATCCCACGGGGGTAAAATTGAAAAGAGTTGAAAAAAATTATTTTTTGGACTTAGCCATTTTTCCGGCGTTCATCAGACTTTCAGATAGGGCAAATGTCAGTGAGCGTTCCGATTTCAGTTCCAGAGCAATTCACCCAATGAGTCCTTGATATTTAGTCATTTTCAGCCAATTTTCTTGATTTTTGAAAAATTCACTTTTTTGTGAAAATATCCACTAAATGAGGGAATAATATGTGTGAGGGTAGCCCAGGAGAGTTCCAAATGTGTGTGGGTATAATATATATCCCACAGGGGTAAAATTGAAAAAAGTTTAAAAAATTTTTTTTTTTGGACTTAGTCATTTTTCCGGCGTTTATCAGACTTTCAGATAGGGCAAATGTCAGTGAGCGTTCCGATTTCAGTTCCAGAGCGATTCGCCCAATGAGTCCTTGATATTTAGTCATTTTCAGCCAATATTTTTGATTTTTGAAAATGTCACTTTTTTGTGAAAATATCCACTAAATGAGGGAATAATATGTGTGAGGGTACCCCAGGAGAGTTCCAAATGTGTGTGGGTAGAATATATATCCCATGGGGGTAAAATTGAAAAAAGTTGAAAAATTATTTTTTTTGGACTTAGTCATTTTTCCGGCGTTTATGAGACTTTCAGATAGGGCAAATGTCAGTGAGCGTTCCGATTTCAGTTCCAGAGCGATTCGCCCAATGAGTCCTTGATATTTAGTCATTTTCAGCCAATTTTCTGGATTTTTGAAAATTTCACTTTTTTGTGAAAATATCCACTAAATGAGGGAATAATATGTGTGAGGGTACCCCAGGAGAGTTCCAAATGTGTGTGGGTAGAATATATATCCCACGGGGGTAAAATTGAAAAAAGTTGAAAAAAATTTTTTTTTTGGACTTAGTCATTTTTCCGGCGTTTATCAGACTTTCAGATAGGGCAAATGTCAGTGAGCGTTCCGATTTCAGTTTCAGAGCGATTCGCCCAATGAGTCCTTGATATTTAGTCATTTTCAGCCAATTTTCTGGATTTTTGAAAAATTCACTTTTTTGTGAAAATATCCACTAAATGAGGGAATAATATGTGTGAGGGTAGCCCAGGAGAGTTCCAAATGTGTGTGGGTATAATATATATCCCACAAGGGTAAAATTGAAAAAAGTTGAAAAAAATTTTTTTTTGGACTTAGTCATTTTTCCGGCGTTTATCAGACTTTCAGATAGGGCAAATGTCAGTGAGCGTTCCGATTTCAGTTCCAGAGCGATTCGCCCAATGAGTCCTTGATATTTAGTCGTTTTCAGCCAATTTTCTGGATTTTTGAAAAATTCACTTTTTTGTGAAAATATCCACTAATTGAGGGAATAATATGTGTGAGGGTACCCCAGGAGTGTTCCAAATGTGTGTGGGTAGAATATATATCCCACGGGGGTAAAATTGAAAAGAGTTGAAAAAAATTATTTTTTGGACTTAGCCATTTTTCCGGCGTTCTTCAGACTTTGAGATAGGGCAAATGTCAGTGAGCGTTCCAATTTCAGTTCCAGAGCAATTCGCCCAATGAGTCCTTGATATTTAGTCATTTTCAGCCAATTTTCTGGATTTTTGAAAAATTCACTTTTTTGTGAAAATATCCACTAAATGAGGGAATAATATGTGTGAGGGTAGCCCAGGAGAGTTCCAAATGTGTGTGGGTATAATATATATCCCACAGGGGTAAAATTGAAAAAAGTTTAAAAAATTTATTTTTTGGACTTAGTCATTTTTCCGGCGTTTATCAGACTTTCAGATAGGGCAAATGTCAGTGAGCGTTCCGATTTCAGTTCCAGAGCGATTCGCCCAATGAGTCCTTGATATTTAGTCGTTTTCAGCCAATATTTTGGATTTTTGAAAATTTCACTTTTTTGTGAAAATATCCACTAAATGAGGGAATAATATGTGTGAGGGTACCCCAGGAGAGTTCCAAATGTGTGTGGGTAAAATATATATCCCACGGGGGTAAAATTGAAAAAAGTTGAAAAAAAATATTTTTTGGACTTAGCCATTTTTCCGGCGTTTATCAGACTTTCAGATAGGGCAAATGTCAGTGAGCATTTCGATTTCAGTTCCAGAGCAATTTGCCCAATGAGTCCTTGTTATTTAGTCGTTTTCAGCCAATATTTTGGATTTTTGAAAATTTCACTTTTTTGTGAAAATATCCACTAAATGAGGGAATAATATGTGTGAGGGTACCCCAGGAGAGATCCAAATGTGTGTGGGTAGAATATATATCCCACGGGGGTAAAATTGAAAAAAGTTGAAAAAAATATTTTTTTTGGACTTAGTCATTTTTCCGGCGTTTATCAGACTTTCAGATAGGGCAAATGTCAGTGAGCGTTCCGATTTCAGTTCCAGAGCGATTCGCCCAATGAGTCCTTGGTATTTAGTCATTTTCAGCCAATATTTTTGATTTTTGAAAATTTCACTTCTTTGTGAAAATATCCACTAAATGAGGGAATAATATGTGTGAGGGTACCCCAGGAGAGTTCCAAATGTGTGTGGGTAGAATATATATCCCACGGGGGTAAAATTGAAAAAAGTTGAAAAAAAATTTTTTTTGGACTTAGTCATTTTTCCGGTGTTTATCAGACTTTCAGATAGGGCAAATGTCAGTGAGCGTTCCGATTTCAGTACCAGAGCGATTCGCCCAATGAGTCCTTGATATTTAGTCGTTTTCAGCCAATTTTCTGGATTTTTGAAAAATTCACTTTTTTGTGAAAATATCCACTAAATAAGGGAATAATATGTGTGAGGGTACCCCAGGAGAGTTCCAAATGTGTGTGGGTAAAATATATATCCCACGGGGGTAAAATTGAAAAAAGTTGAAAAAAAATATTTTTTGGACTTAGCCATTTTTCCGGCGTTTATCAGACTTTCAGATAGGGCAAATGTCAGTGAGCGTTTCGATTTCAGTTCCAGAGCAATTTGCCCAATGAGTCCTTGTTATTTAGTCGTTTTCAGCCAATATTTTGGATTTTTGAAAGTTTCACTTTTTTGTGAAAATATCCACTAAATGAGGGAATAATATGTGTGAGGGTACCCCAGGAGAGTTCCAAATGTGTGTGGGTAGAATATATATCCCACGGGGGTAAAATTGAAAAAAGTTGAAAAATTATTTTTTTTGGACTTAGTCATTTTTCCAGCGTTTATGAGACTTTCAGATAGGGCAAATGTCAGTGAGCGTTCCGATTTCAGTTCCAGAGCGATTCGCTCAATGAGTCCTTGATATTTAGTCGTTTTCAGCCAATTTTCTGGATTTTTGAAAAATTCACTTTTTTGTGAAAATATCCACTAAATGAGGGAATAATATGTGTGAGGGTAGCCCAGGAGAGTTCCAAATGTGTGTGGGTATAATATATATCCCACAGGGGTAAAATTGAAAAAAGTTTAAAAAATTTATTTTTTGGACTTAGTCATTTTTCCGGCGTTTATCAGACTTTCAGATAGGGCAAATGTCAGTGAGCGTTCCGATTTCAGTTCCAGAGCGATTTGCCCAATGAGTCCTTGATATTTAGTCGTTTTCAGCCAATATTTTGGATTTTTGAAAATTTCACTTTTTTGTGAAAATATCCACTAAATGAGGGAATAATATGTGTGAGGGTACCCCAGGAGAGTTCCAAATGTGTGTGGGTAGAATATATATCCCACGGGGGTAAAATTGAAAAAAGTTGAAAAATTATTTTTTTTGGACTTAGTCATGTTTCCGGCGTTTATGAGACTTTCAGATAGGGCAAATGTCAGTGAGCGTTCCGATTTCAGTTCCAGAGCGATTCGCCCAATGAGTCCTTGATATTTAGTCATTTTCAGCCAATTTTCTGGATTTTTGAAAATTTCACTTTTTTGTGAAAATATCCACTAAATGAGGGAATAATATGTGTGAGGGTACCCCAGGAGAGTCCCAAATGTGTGTGGGTAGAATATATATCCCACGGGGGTAAAATTGAAAAAAGTTGAAAAAAAATATTTTTTGGACTTAGCCATTTTTCCGGCGTTTATCAGACTTTCAGATAGGGCAAATGTCAGTGAGCGTTCCGATTTCAGTTCCAGAGCGATTCGCCCAATGAGTCCTTGATATTTAGTCGTTTTCAGCCAATATTTTGGATTTTTGAAAATTTCACTTTTTTGTGAAAATATCCACTAAATGAGGGAATAATATGTGTGAGGGTACCCCAGGAGAGTTCCAAATGTGTGTGGGTAGAATATATATCCCACGGGGGTAAAATTGAAAAAAGTTGAAAAAAATTTTTTTTTTGGACTTAGTCATTTTTCCGGCGTTTATCAGACTTTCAGATAGGGCAAATGTCAGTGAGCATTCCGATTTCAGTTCCAGAGCGATTCGCCCAATGAGTCCTTGATATTTAGTCATTTTCAGCCAATATTTTTGATTTTTGAAAATTTCACTTTTTTGTGAAAATATCCACTAAATGAGGGAATAATATGTGTGAGGGTACCCCAGGAGAGTTCCAAATGTGTGTGGGTAGAATATATATCCCACGGGGGTAAAATTGAAAAAAGTTGAAAAAAAATTTTTTTTGGACTTAGTCGTTTTTCCGGCGTTTATCAGACTTTCAGATAGGGCAAATGTCAGTGAGCGTTCCGATTTCAGTACCAGAGCGATTCGCCCAATGAGTCCTTGATATTTAGTCGTTTTCAGCCAATTTTCTGGATTTTTGAAAAATTCACTTTTTTGTGAAAATATCCACTAAATGAGGGAATAATATGTGTGAGGGTAGCCCAGGAGAGTTCCAAATGTGTGTGGGTATAATATATATCCCACAGGGGTAAAATTGAAAAAAGTTTAAAAAATTTATTTTTTGGACTTAGTCATTTTTCCGGCGTTTATCAGACTTTCAGATAGGGCAAATGTCAGTGAGAGTTCCGATTTCAGTTCCAGAGCAATTTGCCCAATGAGTCCTTGTTATTTAGTCGTTTTCAGCCAATATTTTGGATTTTTGAAAATTTCACTTTTTTGTGAAAATATCCATTAAATGAGGGAATAATATGTGTGAGGGTACCCCAGGAGAGTTCCAAATGTGTGTGGGTAGAATATATATCCCACGGGGGTAAAATTGAAAAAAGTTGAAAAATTATTTTTTTTGGACTTAGTCATTTTTCCGGCGTTTATGAGACTTTCAGATAGGGCAAATGTCAGTGAGCGTTCCGATTTCAGTTCCAGAGCGATTCGCCCAATGAGTCCTTGATATTTAGTCATTTTCAGCCAATTTTCTGGATTTTTGAAAATTTCACTTTTTTGTGAAAATATCCACTAAATGAGGGAATAATATGTGTGAGGGTACCCCAGGAGAGTTCCAAATGTGTGTGGGTAGAATATATATCCCACGGGGGTAAAATTGAAAAAAGTTGAAAAATTATTTTTTTTGGACTTAGTCATTTTTCCGGCGTTTATGAGACTTTCAGATAGGGCAAATGTCAGTGAGCGTTCCGATTTCAGTTCCAGAGCGATTCGCCCAATGAGTCCTTGATATTTAGTCATTTTCAGCCAATTTTCTGGATTTTTGAAAATTTCACTTTTTTGTGAAAATATCCACTAAATGAGGGAATAATATGTGTGAGGGAACCCCAGGAGAGTTCCAAATGTGTGTGGGTAGAATATATATCCCACGGGGGTAAAATTGAAAAAAGTTGAAAAAAAATATTTTTTGGACTTAGCCATTTTTCCGGCGTTTATCAGACTTTCAGATAGGGCAAATGTCAGTGAGCGTTCCGATTTCAGTTCCAGAGCGATTCGCCCAATGAGTCCTTGATATTTAGTCGTTTTCAGCCAATATTTTGGATTTTTGAAAATTTCACTTTTTTGTGAAAATATCCACTAAATGAGGGAATAATATGTGTGAGGGTACCCCAGGAGAGTTCCAAATGTGTGTGGGTAGAATATATATCCCACGGGGGTAAAATTGAAAAAAGTTGAAAAAAAATATTTTTTGGACTTAGCCATTTTTCCGGCGTTTATCAGACTTTCAGATAGGGCAAATGTCAGTGAGCGTTCCGATTTCAGTTCCAGAGCGATTCGCCCAATGAGTCCTTGATATTTGGTAGTTTTCAGCCAATATTTTGGATTTTTGAAAATTTCACTTTTTTGTGAAAATATCCACTAAATGAGGGAATAATATGTGTGAGGGTACCCCAGGAGAGTTCCAAATGTGTGTGGGTAGAATATATATCCCACGGGGGTAAAATTGAAAAAAGTTGAAAAAAAATATTTTTTGGACTTAGCCATTTTTCCGGCGTTTATCAGACTTTCAGATAGGGCAAATGTCAGTGAGCGTTCCGATTTCAGTTCCAGAGCGATTCGCCCAATGAGTCCTTGATATTTGGTAGTTTTCAGCCAATATTTTGGATTTTTGAAAATTTCACTTTTTTGTGAAAATATCCACTAAATGAGGGAATAATATGTGTGAGGGTACCCCAGGAGAGTTCCAAATGTGTGTGGGTAGAATATATATCCCACGGGGGTAAAATTGAAAAAAGTTGAAAAAAATTTTTTTTTTGGACTTAGTCATTTTTCCGGCGTTTATCAGACTTTCAGATAGGGCAAATGTCAGTGAGCGTTCCGATTTCAGTTCCAGAGCGATTCGCCCAATGAGTCCTTGATATTTAGTCATTTTCAGCCAATATTTTTGATTTTTGAAAATTTCACTTTTTTGTGAAAATATCCACTAAATGAGGGAATAATATGTGTGAGGGTACCCCAGGAGAGTTCCAAATGTGTGTGGGTAGAATATATATCCCAAGGGGGTAAAATTGAAAAAAGTTGAAAAATTATTTTTTTTGGACTTAGTCATTTTTCCGGCGTTTATGAGACTTTCAGATAGGGCAAATGTCAGTGAGCGTTCCGATTTCAGTTCCAGAGCGATTCGCCCAATGAGTCCGTGATATTTAGTCATTTTCAGCCAATTTTCTGGATTTTTGAAAATTTCACTTTTTTGTGAAAATATCCACTAAATGAGGGAATAATATGTGTGAGGGTTCCCCAGGAGAGTTCCAAATGTGTGTGGGTAGAATATATATCCCACGGGGGTAAAATTGAAAAAAGTTTAAAAAATTTATTTTTTGGACTTAGCCATTTTTCCGGCGTTTATCAGACTTTCAGATAGGGCAAATGTCAGTGAGCGTTCCGATTTCAGTTCCAGAGCGATTCGCCCAATGAGTCCTTGATATTTAGTCATTTTCAGCCAATTTTCTGGATTTTTGAAAATTTAACTTTTTTGTGAAAATATCCACTAAATGAGGGAATAATATGTGTGAGGGTACCCCAGGAGAGTTCCAAATGTGTGTGGGTAGAATATATATCCCACGGGGGTAAAATTGAAAAAAGTTGAAAAAAAATATTTTTTGGACTTAGCCATTTTTCCGGCGTTTATCAGACTTTCAGATAGGGCAAATGTCAGTGAGCGTTCCGATTTCAGTTCCAGAGCGATTCGCCCAATGAGTCCTTGATATTTAGTCGTTTAAAGCCAATATTTTGGATTTTTGAAAATTTCACTTTTTTGTGAAAATATCCACTAAATGAGGGAATAATATGTGTGAGGGTACCCCAGGAGAGTTCCAAATGTGTGTGGGTAGAATATATATCCCACGGGGGTAAAATTGAAAAAAGTTGAAAAAAAATATTTTTTGGACTTAGCCATTTTTCCGGCGTTTATCAGACTTTCAGATAGGGCAAATGTCAGTGAGCGTTCCGATTTCAGTTCCAGAGCGATTCGCCCAATGAGTCCTTGATATTTAGTAGTTTTCAGCCAATATTTTGGATTTTTGAAAATTTCACTTTTTTGTGAAAATATCCACTAAATGAGGGAATAATATGTGTGAGGGTACCCCAGGAGAGTTCCAAATGTGTGTGGGTAGAATATATATCCCACGGGGGTAAAATTGAAAAAAGTTGAAAAAAATTTTTTTTTTGGACTTAGTCATTTTTCCGGCGTTTATCAGACTTTCAGATAGGGCAAATGTCAGTGAGCGTTCCGATTTCAGTTCCAGAGCGATTCGCCCAATGAGTCCTTGATATTTAGTCATTTTCAGCCAATTTTCTGGATTTTTGAAAATTTCACTTTTTTGTGAAAATATCCACTAAATGAGGGAATAATATGTGTGAGGGTACCCCAGGAGAGTTCCAAATGTGTGTGGGTAGAATATATATCCCACGGGGGTAAAATTGAAAAAAGTTGAAAAAAAATATTTTTTGGACTTAGCCATTTTTCCGGCGTTTATCAGACTTTCAGATAGGGCAAATGTCAGTGAGCGTTCCGATTTCAGTTCCAGAGCGATTCGCCCAATGAGTCCTTGATATTTAGTCGTTTTCAGCCAATATTTTGGATTTTTGAAAATTTCACTTTTTTGTGAAAATATCCACTAAATGAGGGAATAATATGTGTGAGGGTACCCCAGGAGAGTTCCAAATGTGTGTGGGTAGAATATATGTCCCACGGGGGTAAAATTGAAAAAAGTTGAAAAAAATTTTTTTTTTGGACTTAGTCATTTTTCCGGCGTTTATCAGACTTTCAGATAGGGCAAATGTCAGTGAGCGTTCCGATTTCAGTTCCAGAGCGATTCGCCCAATGAGTCCTTGATATTTAGTCATTTTCAGCCAATATTTTTGATTTTTGAAAATTTCACTTTTTTGTGAAAATATCCACTAAATGAGGGAATAATATGTGTGAGGGTACCCCAGGAGTGTTCCAAATGTGTGTGGGTAGAATATATATCCCACGGGGGTAAAATTGAAAAAAGTTGAAAAAAAATTTTTTTTGGACTTAGTCATTTTTCCGGCGTTTATCAGACTTTCAGATAGGGCAAATGTCAGTGAGTGTTCCGATTTCAGTACCGGAGCGATTCGCCCAATGAGTCCTTGATATTTAGTCGTTTTCAGCCAATTTTCTGGATTTTTGAAAAATTCACTTTTTTGTGAAAATATCCACTAAATGAGGGAATAATATGTGTGAGGGTAGCCCAGGAGAGTTCCAAATGTGTGTGGGTATAATATATATCCCACAGGGGTAAAATTGAAAAAAGTTTAAAAAATTTATTTTTTGGACTTAGTCATTTTTCCGGCGTTTATCAGACTTTCAGATAGGGCAAATGTCAGTGAGCGTTCCGATTTCAGTTCCAGAGCGATTCGCCCAATGAGTCCTTGATATTTAGTCGTTTTCAGCCAATATTTTGGATTTTTGAAAATTTCACTTTTTTGTGAAAATATCCACTAAATGAGGGAATAATATGTGTGAGGGTATCCCAGGAGAGTTCCAAATGTGTGTGGGTAAAATATATATCCCACGGGGGTAAAATTGAAAAAAGTTGAAAAAAAATATTTTTTGGACTTAGCCATTTTTCCGGCGTTTATCAGACTTTCAGATAGGGCAAATGTCAGTGAGCGTTTCGATTTCAGTTCCAGAGCAATTTGCCCAATGAGTCCTTGTTATTTAGTCGTTTTCAGCCAATATTTTGGATTTTTGAAAATTTCACTTTTTTGTGAAAATATCCACTAAATGAGGGAATAATATGTGTGAGGGTACCCCAGGAGAGTTCCAAATGTGTGTGGGTAGAATATATATCCCACGGGGGTAAAATTGAAAAAAGTTGAAAAAAATATTTTTTTTGGACTTAGTCATTTTTCCGGCGTTTATCAGACTTTCAGATAGGGCAAATGTCAGTGAGCATTCCAATTTCAGTTCCAGAGCGATTCGCCCAATGAGTCCTTGATATTTAGTCATTTTCAGCCAATATTTTTGATTTTTGAAAATTTCACTTTTTTGTGAAAATATCCACTAAATGAGGGAATAATATGTGTGAGGGTACCCCAGGAGAGTTCCAAATGTGTGTGGGTAGAATATATATCCCACAGGGGTAAAATTGAAAAAAGTTGAAAAAAAATTTTTTTTGGACTTAGTCATTTTTCCGGCGTTTATCAGACTTTCAGATAGGGCAAATGTCAGTGAGCGTTCCGATTTCAGTTCCAGAGCGATTCGCCCAATGAGTCCTTGATATTTAGTCGTTTTCAGCCAATATTTTGGATTTTTGAAAATTTCACTTTTTTGTGAAAATATCCACTAAATGAGGGAATAATATGTGTGAGGGTACCCCAGGAGAGTTCCAAATGTGTGTGGGTAAAATATATATCCCACGGGGGTAAAATTGAAAAAAGTTGAAAAAAAATATTTTTTGGACTTAGTCATTTTTCCGGCGTTTATCAGACTTTCAGATAGGGCAAATGTCAGTGAGCGTTTCGATTTCAGTTCCAGAGCAATTTGCCCAATGAGTCCTTGTTATTTAGTCGTTTTCAGCCAATATTTTGGATTTTTGAAAATTTCACTTTTTTGTGAAAATATCCACTAAATGAGGGAATAATATGTGTGAGGGTACCCCAGGAGAGTTACAAATGTGTGTGGGTAGAATATATATCCCACAGGGGTAAAATTGAAAAAAGTTTAAAAAATTTATTTTTTGGACTTAGTCATTTTTCCAGCGTTTATCAGACTTTCAGATAGGGCAAATGTCAGTGAGCGTTCCGATTTCAGTTCCAGAGCGATTCGCCCAATGAGTCCTTGATATTTAGTCATTTTCAGCCAATATTTTTGATTTTTGAAAATTTCACTTTTTTGTGAAAATATCCACTAAATGAGGGAATAATATGTGTGAGGGTACCCCAGGAGAGTTCCAAATGTGTGTGGGTAGAATATATATCCCACGGGGGTAAAATTGAAAAAAGTTGAAAAATTATTTTTTTTGGACTTAGTCATTTTTCCGGCGTTTATGAGACTTTCAGATAGGGCAAATGTCAGTGAGCGTTCCGATTTCAGTTCCAGAGCGATTCGCCCAATGAGTCCTTGATATTTAGTCATTTTCAGCCAATATTTTTGATTTTTGAAAATTTCACTTTTTTGTGAAAATATCCACTAAATGAGGGAATAATATGTGTGAGTGTACCCCAGGAGAGTTCCAAATGTGTGTGGGTAGAATATATATCCCACGGGGGTAAAATTGAAAAAAGTTGAAAAAAAATTTTTTTTGGACTTAGTCATTTTTCCGGCGTTTATCAGACTTTCAGATAGGGCAAATGTCAGTGAGCGTTCCGATTTCAGTTCCAGAGCGATTCGCCCAATGAGTCCTTGATATTTAGTCATTTTCAGCCAATATTTTGGATTTTTGAAAATTTCACTTTTTTGTGAAAATATCCACTAAATGAGGGAATAATATGTGTGAGGGTATCCCAGGAGAGTTCCAAATGTGTGTGGGTAAAATATATATCCCACGGGGGTAAAATTGAAAAAAGTTGAAAAAAAATATTTTTTGGACTTAGCCATTTTTCCGGCGTTTATCAGACTTTCAGATAGGGCAAATGTCAGTGAGCGTTTCGATTTCAGTTCCAGAGCAATTTGCCCAATGAGTCCTTGTTATTTAGTCGTTTTCAGCCAATATTTTGGATTTTTGAAAATTTCACTTTTTTGTGAAAATATCCACTAAATGAGGGAATAATATGTGTGAGGGTACCCCAGGAGAGTTCCAAATGTGTGTGGGTAGAATATATATCCCACGGGGGTAAAATTGAAAAAAGTTGAAAAAAATATTTTTTTTGGACTTAGTCATTTTTCCGGCGTTTATCAGACTTTCAGATAGGGCAAATGTCAGTGAGCATTCCAATTTCAGTTCCAGAGCGATTCGCCCAATGAGTCCTTGATATTTAGTCATTTTCAGCCAATATTTTTGATTTTTGAAAATTTCACTTTTTTGTGAAAATATCCACTAAATGAGGGAATAATATGTGTGAGGGTACCCCAGGAGAGTTCCAAATGTGTGTGGGTAGAATATATATCCCACAGGGGTAAAATTGAAAAAAGTTGAAAAAAAATTTTTTTTGGACTTAGTCATTTTTCCGGCGTTTATCAGACTTTCAGATAGGGCAAATGTCAGTGAGCGTTCCGATTTCAGTTCCAGAGCGATTCGCCCAATGAGTCCTTGATATTTAGTCGTTTTCAGCCAATATTTTGGATTTTTGAAAATTTCACTTTTTTGTGAAAATATCCACTAAATGAGGGAATAATATGTGTGAGGGTACCCCAGGAGAGTTCCAAATGTGTGTGGGTAAAATATATATCCCACGGGGGTAAAATTGAAAAAAGTTGAAAAAAAATATTTTTTGGACTTAGTCATTTTTCCGGCGTTTATCAGACTTTCAGATAGGGCAAATGTCAGTGAGCGTTTCGATTTCAGTTCCAGAGCAATTTGCCCAATGAGTCCTTGTTATTTAGTCGTTTTCAGCCAATATTTTGGATTTTTGAAAATTTCACTTTTTTGTGAAAATATCCACTAAATGAGGGAATAATATGTGTGAGGGTACTCCAGGAGAGTTACAAATGTGTGTGGGTAGAATATATATCCCACGGGGGTAAAATTGAAAAAAGTTGAAAAAAATATTTTTTTTGGACTTAGTCATTTTTCCGGCGTTTATCAGACTTTCAGATAGGGCAAATGTCAGTGAGCGTTCCGATTTCAGTTCCAGAGCGATTCGCCCAATGAGTCCTTGATATTTAGTCATTTTCAGCCAATATTTTTGATTTTTGAAAATTTCACTTTTTTGTGAAAATATCCACTAAATGAGGGAATAATATGTGTGAGGGTACCCCAGGAGAGTTCCAAATGTGTGTGGGTAGAATATATATCCCACGGGGGTAAAATTGAAAAAAGTTGAAAAAAAATTTTTTTTGGACTTAGTCATTTTTCCGGCGTTTATCAGACTTTCAGATAGGGCAAATGTCAGTGAGCGTTGCGATTTCAGTACCAGAGCGATTCGCCCAATGAGTCCTTGATATTTAGTCGTTTTCAGCCAATTTTCTGGATTTTTGAAAAATTCACTTTTTTGTGAAAATATCCACTAAATGAGGGAATAATATGTGTGAGGGTAGCCCAGGAGAGTTCCAAATGTGTGTGGGTATAATATATATCCCACAGGGGTAAAATTGAAAAAAGTTTAAAAAATTTATTTTTTGGACTTAGTCATTTTTCCAGCGTTTATCAGACTTTCAGATAGGGCAAATGTCAGTGAGCGTTCCGATTTCAGTTCCAGAGCGATTCGCCCAATGAGTCCTTGATATTTAGTCATTTTCAGCCAATATTTTTGATTTTTGAAAATTTCACTTTTTTGTGAAAATATCCACTAAATGAGGGAATAATATGTGTGAGGGTACCCCAGGAGAGTTCCAAATGTGTGTGGGTAGAATATATATCCCACGGGGGTAAAATTGAAAAAAGTTGAAAAATTATTTTTTTTGGACTTAGTCATTTTTCCGGCGTTTATGAGACTTTCAGATAGGGCAAATGTCAGTGAGCGTTCCGATTTCAGTTCCAGAGCGATTCGCCCAATGAGTCCTTGATATTTAGTCATTTTCAGCCAATATTTTTGATTTTTGAAAATTTCACTTTTTTGTGAAAATATCCACTAAATGAGGGAATAATATGTGTGAGTGTACCCCAGGAGAGTTCCAAATGTGTGTGGGTAGAATATATATCCCACGGGGGTAAAATTGAAAAAAGTTGAAAAAAAATTTTTTTTGGACTTAGTCATTTTTCCGGCGTTTATCAGACTTTCAGATAGGGCAAATGTCAGTGAGCGTTCCGATTTCAGTACCAGAGCGATTCGCCCAATGAGTCCTTGATATTTAGTCGTTTTCAGCCAATATTTTGGATTTTTGAAAATTTCACTTTTTTGTGAAAATATCCACTAAATGAGGGAATAATATGTGTGAGGGTACCCCAGGAGAGTTCCAAATGTGTGTGGGTAAAATATATATCCCACGTGGGTAAAATTGAAAAAAGTTGAAAAAAAATATTTTTTGGACTTAGCCATTTTTCCGGCGTTTATCAGACTTTCAGATAGGGCAAATGTCAGTGAGCGTTTCGATTTCAGTTCCAGAGCAATTTGCCCAATGAGTCCTTGTTATTTAGTCGTTTTCAGCCAATATTTTGGATTTTTGAAAATTTCACTTTTTTGTGAAAATATCCACTAAATGAGGGAATAATATGTGTGAGGGTACCCCAGGAGAGTTCCAAATGTGTGTGGGTAGAATATATATCCCACGGGGGTAAAATTGAAAAAAGTTGAAAAAAATATTTTTTTTGGACTTAGTCATTTTTCCGGCGTTTATCAGACTTTCAGATAGGGCAAATGTCAGTGAGCGTTCCGATTTCAGTTCCAGAGCGATTCGCCCAATGAGTCCTTGATATTTAGTCATTTTCAGCCAATTTTCTGGATTTTTGAAAATTTCACTTTTTTGTGAAAATATCCACTAAATGAGGGAATAATATGTGTGAGGGTACCCCAGGAGAGTTCCAAATGTGTGTGGGTAGAATATATATCCCACGGGGGTAAAATTGAAAAAAGTTGAAAAAAAATATTTTTTGGACTTAGCCATTTTTCCGGCGTTTATCAGACTTTCAGATAGGGCAAATGTCAGTGAGCGTTCCGATTTCAGTTCCAGAGCGATTCGCCCAATGAGTCCTTGATATTTAGTCGTTTTCAGCCAATATTTTGGATTTTTGAAAATTTCACTTTTTTGTGAAAATATCCACTAAATGAGGGAATAATATGTGTGAGGGTACCCCAGGAGAGTTCCAAATGTGTGTGGGTAGAATATATATCCCACGGGGGGAAAATTGAAAAAAGTTGAAAAATTATTTTTTTTGGACTTAGTCATTTTTCCGGCGTTTATCAGACTTTCAGATAGGGCAAATGTCAGTGAGCGTTCCGATTTCAGTTCCAGAGCGATTCGCCCAATGAGTCCTTGATATTTAGTCGTTTTCAGCCAATATTTTGGATTTTTGAAAATTTCACTTTTTTGTGAAAATATCCACTAAATGAGGGAATAATATGTGTGAGGGTAGCCCAGGAGAGTTCCAAATGTGTGTGGGTAGAATAAATATCCCACGGGGGTAAAATTGAAAAAAGTTGAAAAAAAATATTTTTTGGACTTAGTCATTTTTCCGGCGTTTATCAGACTTTCAGATAGGGCAAATGTCAGTGAGCGTTCCGATTTCAGTTCCAGAGCGATTCGCCCAATGAGTCCTTGATATTTAGTCATTTTCAGCCAATTTTCTGGATTTTTGAAAAATTAACTTTTTTGTGAAAATATCCACTAAATGAGGGAATAATATGTGTGAGGGTAGCCCAGGAGAGTTCCAAATGTGTGTGGGTAGAATATATATCCCACGGGGTAAAATTGAAAAAAGTTGAAAAATTATTTTTTTTGGACTTAGTCATTTTTCCGGCGTTTATCAGACTTTCAGATAGGGCAAATGTCAGTGAGCGTTCCGATTTCAGTTCCAGAGAGATTTGCCCAATGAGTCCTTGATATTTAGTCATTTTCAGCCAATATTTTTGATTTTTGAAAATTTCACTTTTTTGTGAAAATATCCACTAAATGAGGGAATAATATGTGTGAGGGTACCCCAGGAGAGTTCCAAATGTGTGTGGGTAGAATATATATCCCACGGGGGTAAAATTGAAAAAAGTTGAAAAATTATTTTTTTTGGACTTAGTCATTTTTCCGGCGTTTATGAGACTTTCAGATAGGGCAAATGTCAGTGAGCGTTCCGATTTCAGTTCCAGAGCGATTCGCCCAATGAGTCCTTGATATTTAGTCATTTTCAGCCAATTTTCTGGATTTTTGAAAATTTCACTTTTTTGTGAAAATATCCACTAAATGAGGGAATAATATGTGTGAGGGTAGCGCAGGAGAGTTCCAAATGTGTGTGGGTAGAATATATATCCCACGGGGGTAAAATTGAAAAAAGTTGAAAAAAAATATTTTTTGGACTTAGCCATTTTTCCGGCGTTTATCAGACTTTCAGATAGGGCAAATGTCAGTGAGCGTTCCGATTTCAGTTCCAGAGCGATTCGCCCAATGAGTCCTTGATATTTAGTCGTTTTCAGCCAATATTTTGGATTTTTGAAAATTTCACTTTTTTGTGAAAATATCCACTAAATGAGGGAATAATATGTGTGAGGGTACCCCAGGAGAGTTCCAAATGTGTGTGGGTAGAATAAATATCCCACGGGGGTAAAATTGAAAAAAGTTGAAAAAAAATATTTTTTGGACTTAGTCATTTTTCCGGCGTTTATCAGACTTTCAGATAGGGCAAATGTCAGTGAGCGTTCCGATTTCAGTTCCAGAGCGATTCGCCCAATGAGTCCTTGATATTTAGTCATTTTCAGCCAATTTTCTGGATTTTTGAAAAATTAACTTTTTTGTGAAAATATCCACTAAATGAGGGAATAATATGTGTGAGGGTAGCCCAGGAGAGTTCCAAATGTGTGTGGGTAGAATATATATCCCACGGGGTAAAATTGAAAAAAGTTGAAAAATTATTTTTTTTGGACTTAGTCAATTTTCCGGCGTTTATCAGACTTTCAGATAGGGCAAATGTCAGTGAGCGTTCCGATTTCAGTTCCAGAGAGATTTGCCCAATGAGTCCTTGATATTTAGTCATTTTCAGCCAATATTTTTGATTTTTGAAAATTTCACTTTTTTGTGAAAATATCCACTAAATGAGGGAATAATATGTGTGAGGGTACCCCAGGAGAGTTCCAAATGTGTGTGGGTAGAATATATATCCCACGGGGGTAAAATTGAAAAAAGTTGAAAAATTATTTTTTTTGGACTTAGTCATTTTTCCGGCGTTTATGAGACTTTCAGATAGGGCAAATGTCAGTGAGCGTTCCGATTTCAGTTCCAGAGCGATTCGCCCAATGAGTCCTTGATATTTAGTCATTTTCAGCCAATTTTCTGGATTTTTGAAAATTTCACTTTTTTGTGAAAATATCCACTAAATGAGGGAATAATATGTGTGAGGGTAGCCCAGGAGAGTTCCAAATGTGTGTGGGTAGAATATATATCCCACGGGGGTAAAATTGAAAAAAGTTGAAACAATTTTTTTTTTGGACTTAGTCATTTTTCCGGCATTTATCAGACTTTCAGATAGGGCAAATGTCAGTGAGCGTTCCGATTTCAGTTCCAGAGCGATTCGCCCAATGAGTCCTTGATATTTAGTCATTTTCAGCCAATTTTCTGGATTTTTGAAAATTTCACTTTTTTGTGAAAATATCCACTAAATGAGGGAATAATATGTGTGAGGGTACCCCAGGAGAGTTCCAAATGTGTGTGGGTAGAATATATATCCCACGGGGGGAAAATTGAAAAAAGTTGAAAAAAATATTTTTTTTGGACTTAGTCATTTTTCCGGCGTTTATCAGACTTTCAGATAGGGCAAATGTCAGTGAGCGTTCCGATTTCAGTTCCAGAGCGATTCGCCCAATGAGTCCTTGATATTTAGTCATTTTCAGCCAATATTTTTGATTTTTGAAAATTTCACTTTTTTGTGAAAATATCCACTAAATGAGGGAATAATATGTGTGAGGGTACCCCAGGAGAGTTACAAATGTGTGTGGGTAGAATATATATCCCACGGGGGTAAAATTGAAAAAAGTTGAAAAAAAATTTTTTTTGGACTTAGTCATTTTTCCGGCGTTTATCAGACTTTCAGATAGGGCAAATGTCAGTGAGCGTTGCGATTTCAGTACCAGAGCGATTCGCCCAATGAGTCCTTGATATTTAGTCGTTTTCAGCCAATTTTCTGGATTTTTGAAAAATTCACTTTTTTGTGAAAATATCCACTAAATGAGGGAATAATATGTGTGAGGGTAGCCCAGGAGAGTTCCAAATGTGTGTGGGTATAATATATATCCCACAGGGGTAAAATTGAAAAAAGTTTAAAAAATTTATTTTTTGGACTTAGTCATTTTTCCAGCGTTTATCAGACTTTCAGATAGGGCAAATGTCAGTGAGCGTTCCGATTTCAGTTCCAGAGCGATTCGCCCAATGAGTCCTTGATATTTAGTCATTTTCAGCCAATATTTTTGATTTTTGAAAATTTCACTTTTTTGTGAAAATATCCACTAAATGAGGGAATAATATGTGTGAGGGTACCCCAGGAGAGTTCCAAATGTGTGTGGGTAGAATATATATCCCACGGGGGTAAAATTGAAAAAAGTTGAAAAATTATTTTTTTTGGACTTAGTCATTTTTCCGGCGTTTATGAGACTTTCAGATAGGGCAAATGTCAGTGAGCGTTCCGATTTCAGTTCCAGAGCGATTCGCCCAATGAGTCCTTGATATTTAGTCATTTTCAGCCAATATTTTTGATTTTTGAAAATTTCACTTTTTTGTGAAAATATCCACTAAATGAGGGAATAATATGTGTGAGTGT
Organism: Phyllobates terribilis; assembly: GCF_046119375.1. NCBI lineage: Eukaryota > Metazoa > Chordata > Amphibia > Anura > Dendrobatidae > Phyllobates > Phyllobates terribilis. The sequence goes on from NW_027362832.1 coordinate 4,008,787, forward strand.
ACCCCAGGAGAGTTCCAAATGTGTGTGGGTAGAATATATATCCCACGGGGGTAAAATTGAAAAAAGTTGAAAAAAAATTTTTTTTGGACTTAGTCATTTTTCCGGCGTTTATCAGACTTTCAGATAGGGCAAATGTCAGTGAGCGTTCCGATTTCAGTACCAGAGCGATTCGCCCAATGAGTCCTTGATATTTAGTCGTTTTCAGCCAATATTTTGGATTTTTGAAAATTTCACTTTTTTGTGAAAATATCCACTAAATGAGGGAATAATATGTGTGAGGGTACCCCAGGAGAGTTCCAAATGTGTGTGGGTAAAATATATATCCCACGGGGGTAAAATTGAAAAAAGTTGAAAAAAAATATTTTTTGGACTTAGCCATTTTTCCGGCGTTTATCAGACTTTCAGATAGGGCAAATGTCAGTGAGCGTTTCGATTTCAGTTCCAGAGCAATTTGCCCAATGAGTCCTTGTTATTTAGTCGTTTTCAGCCAATATTTTGGATTTTTGAAAATTTCACTTTTTTGTGAAAATATCCACTAAATGAGGGAATAATATGTGTGAGGGTACCCCAGGAGAGTTCCAAATGTGTGTGGGTAGAATATATATCCCACGGGGGTAAAATTGAAAAAAGTTGAAAAAAATATTTTTTTTGGACTTAGTCATTTTTCCGGCGTTTATCAGACTTTCAGATAGGGCAAATGTCAGTGAGCGTTCCGATTTCAGTTCCAGAGCGATTCGCCCAATGAGTCCTTGATATTTAGTCATTTTCAGCCAATATTTTTGATTTTTGAAAATTTCACTTTTTTGTGAAAATATCCACTAAATGAGGGAATAATATGTGTGAGGGTACCCCAGGAGAGTTCCAAATGTGTGTGGGTAGAATATATATCCCACGGGGGTAAAATTGAAAAAAGTTGAAAAATTATTTTTTTTGGACTTAGTCATTTTTCCGGCGTTTATGAGACTTTCAGATAGGGCAAATGTCAGTGAGCGTTCCGATTTCAGTTCCAGAGCGATTCGCCCAATGAGTCCTTGATATTTAGTCATTTTCAGCCAATTTTCTGGATTTTTGAAAATTTCACTTTTTTGTGAAAATATCCACTAAATGAGGGAATAATATGTGTGAGGGTACCCCAGGAGAGTTCCAAATGTGTGTGGGTAGAATATATATCCCACGGGGGTAAAATTGAAAAAAGTTGAAAAAAAATATTTTTTGGACTTAGCCATTTTTCCGGCGTTTATCAGACTTTCAGATAGGGCAAATGTCAGTGAGCGTTCCGATTTCAGTTCCAGAGCGATTCGCCCAATGAGTCCTTGATATTTAGTCGTTTTCAGCCAATATTTTGGATTTTTGAAAATTTCACTTTTTTGTGAAAATATCCACTAAATGAGGGAATAATATGTGTGAGGGTACCCCAGGAGAGTTCCAAATGTGTGTGGGTAGAATATATATCCCACGGGGGGAAAATTGAAAAAAGTTGAAAAATTATTTTTTTTGGACTTAGTCATTTTTCCGGCGTTTATCAGACTTTCAGATAGGGCAAATGTCAGTGAGCGTTCCGATTTCAGTTCCAGAGCGATTCGCCCAATGAGTCCTTGATATTTAGTCGTTTTCAGCCAATATTTTGGATTTTTGAAAATTTCACTTTTTTGTGAAAATATCCACTAAATGAGGGAATAATATGTGTGAGGGTAGCCCAGGAGAGTTCCAAATGTGTGTGGGTAGAATAAATATCCCACGGGGGTAAAATTGAAAAAAGTTGAAAAAAAATATTTTTTGGACTTAGTCATTTTTCCGGCGTTTATCAGACTTTCAGATAGGGCAAATGTCAGTGAGCGTTCCGATTTCAGTTCCAGAGCGATTCGCCCAATGAGTCCTTGATATTTAGTCATTTTCAGCCAATTTTCTGGATTTTTGAAAAATTAACTTTTTTGTGAAAATATCCACTAAATGAGGGAATAATATGTGTGAGGGTAGCCCAGGAGAGTTCCAAATGTGTGTGGGTAGAATATATATCCCACGGGGTAAAATTGAAAAAAGTTGAAAAATTATTTTTTTTGGACTTAGTCATTTTTCCGGCGTTTATCAGACTTTCAGATAGGGCAAATGTCAGTGAGCGTTCCGATTTCAGTTCCAGAGAGATTTGCCCAATGAGTCCTTGATATTTAGTCATTTTCAGCCAATATTTTTGATTTTTGAAAATTTCACTTTTTTGTGAAAATATCCACTAAATGAGGGAATAATATGTGTGAGGGTACCCCAGGAGAGTTCCAAATGTGTGTGGGTAGAATATATATCCCACGGGGGTAAAATTGAAAAAAGTTGAAAAATTATTTTTTTTGGACTTAGTCATTTTTCCGGCGTTTATGAGACTTTCAGATAGGGCAAATGTCAGTGAGCGTTCCGATTTCAGTTCCAGAGCGATTCGCCCAATGAGTCCTTGATATTTAGTCATTTTCAGCCAATTTTCTGGATTTTTGAAAATTTCACTTTTTTGTGAAAATATCCACTAAATGAGGGAATAATATGTGTGAGGGTAGCCCAGGAGAGTTCCAAATGTGTGTGGGTAGAATATATATCCCACGGGGGTAAAATTGAAAAAAGTTGAAAAAAAATATTTTTTGGACTTAGCCATTTTTCCGGCGTTTATCAGACTTTCAGATAGGGCAAATGTCAGTGAGCGTTCCGATTTCAGTTCCAGAGCGATTCGCCCAATGAGTCCTTGATATTTAGTCGTTTTCAGCCAATATTTTGGATTTTTGAAAATTTCACTTTTTTGTGAAAATATCCACTAAATGAGGGAATAATATGTGTGAGGGTACCCCAGGAGAGTTCCAAATGTGTGTGGGTAGAATAAATATCCCACGGGGGTAAAATTGAAAAAAGTTGAAAAAAAATATTTTTTGGACTTAGTCATTTTTCCGGCGTTTATCAGACTTTCAGATAGGGCAAATGTCAGTGAGCATTCCGATTTCAGTTCCAGAGCGATTCGCCCAATGAGTCCTTGATATTTAGTCATTTTCAGCCAATATTTTTGATTTTTGAAAATTTCACTTTTTTGTGAAAATATCCACTAAATGAGGGAATAATATGTGTGAGTGTACCCCAGGAGAGTTCCAAATGTGTGTGGGTAGAATATATATCCCACGGGGGTAAAATTGAAAAAAGTTGAAAAAAAATTTTTTTTGGACTTAGTCATTTTTCCGGCGTTTATCAGACTTTCAGATAGGGCAAATGTCAGTGAGCGTTCCGATTTCAGTACCAGAGCGATTCGCCCAATGAGTCCTTGATATTTAGTCGTTTTCAGCCAATATTTTGGATTTTTGAAAATTTCACTTTTTTGTGAAAATATCCACTAAATGAGGGAATAATATGTGTGAGGGTAGCCCAGGAGAGTTCCAAATGTGTGTGGGTAGAATAAATATCCCACGGGGGTAAAATTGAAAAAAGTTGAAAAAAAATATTTTTTGGACTTAGTCATTTTTCCGGCGTTTATCAGACTTTCAGATAGGGCAAATGTCAGTGAGCGTTCCGATTTCAGTTCCAGAGCGATTCGCCCAATGAGTCCTTGATATTTAGTCATTTTCAGCCAATTTTCTGGATTTTTGAAAAATTAACTTTTTTGTGAAAATATCCACTAAATGAGGGAATAATATGTGTGAGGGTAGCCCAGGAGAGTTCCAAATGTGTGTGGGTAGAATATATATCCCACGGGGTAAAATTGAAAAAAGTTGAAAAATTATTTTTTTTGGACTTAGTCATTTTTCCGGCGTTTATCAGACTTTCAGATAGGGCAAATGTCAGTGAGCGTTCCGATTTCAGTTCCAGAGAGATTTGCCCAATGAGTCCTTGATATTTAGTCATTTTCAGCCAATATTTTTGATTTTTGAAAATTTCACTTTTTTGTGAAAATATCCACTAAATGAGGGAATAATATGTGTGAGGGTACCCCAGGAGAGTTCCAAATGTGTGTGGGTAGAATATATATCCCACGGGGGTAAAATTGAAAAAAGTTGAAAAATTATTTTTTTTGGACTTAGTCATTTTTCCGGCGTTTATGAGACTTTCAGATAGGGCAAATGTCAGTGAGCGTTCCGATTTCAGTTCCAGAGCGATTCGCCCAATGAGTCCTTGATATTTAGTCATTTTCAGCCAATTTTCTGGATTTTTGAAAATTTCACTTTTTTGTGAAAATATCCACTAAATGAGGGAATAATATGTGTGAGGGTAGCCCAGGAGAGTTCCAAATGTGTGTGGGTAGAATATATATCCCACGGGGGTAAAATTGAAAAAAGTTGAAAAAAAATATTTTTTGGACTTAGCCATTTTTCCGGCGTTTATCAGACTTTCAGATAGGGCAAATGTCAGTGAGCGTTCCGATTTCAGTTCCAGAGCGATTCGCCCAATGAGTCCTTGATATTTAGTCGTTTTCAGCCAATATTTTGGATTTTTGAAAATTTCACTTTTTTGTGAAAATATCCACTAAATGAGGGAATAATATGTGTGAGGGTACCCCAGGAGAGTTCCAAATGTGTGTGGGTAGAATAAATATCCCACGGGGGTAAAATTGAAAAAAGTTGAAAAAAAATATTTTTTGGACTTAGTCATTTTTCCGGCGTTTATCAGACTTTCAGATAGGGCAAATGTCAGTGAGCATTCCGATTTCAGTTCCAGAGCGATTCGCCCAATGAGTCCTTGATATTTAGTCATTTTCAGCCAATATTTTTGATTTTTGAAAATTTCACTTTTTTGTGAAAATATCCACTAAATGAGGGAATAATATGTGTGAGTGTACCCCAGGAGAGTTCCAAATGTGTGTGGGTAGAATATATATCCCACGGGGGTAAAATTGAAAAAAGTTGAAAAAAAATTTTTTTTGGACTTAGTCATTTTTCCGGCGTTTATCAGACTTTCAGATAGGGCAAATGTCAGTGAGCGTTCCGATTTCAGTACCAGAGCGATTCGCCCAATGAGTCCTTGATATTTAGTCGTTTTCAGCCAATATTTTGGATTTTTGAAAATTTCACTTTTTTGTGAAAATATCCACTAAATGAGGGAATAATATGTGTGAGGGTACCCCAGGAGAGTTCCAAATGTGTGTGGGTAAAATATATATCCCACGGGGGTAAAATTGAAAAAAGTTGAAAAAAAATATTTTTTGGACTTAGCCATTTTTCCGGCGTTTATCAGACTTTCAGATAGGGCAAATGTCAGTGAGCGTTTCGATTTCAGTTCCAGAGCAATTTGCCCAATGAGTCCTTGTTATTTAGTCGTTTTCAGCCAATATTTTGGATTTTTGAAAATTTCACTTTTTTGTGAAAATATCCACTAAATGAGGGAATAATATGTGTGAGGGTACCCCAGGAGAGTTCCAAATGTGTGTGGGTAGAATATATATCCCACGGGGGTAAAATTGAAAAAAGTTGAAAAAAATATTTTTTTTGGACTTAGTCATTTTTCCGGCGTTTATCAGACTTTCAGATAGGGCAAATGTCAGTGAGCGTTCCGATTTCAGTTCCAGAGCGATTCGCCCAATGAGTCCTTGATATTTAGTCATTTTCAGCCAATATTTTTGATTTTTGAAAATTTCACTTTTTTGTGAAAATATCCACTAAATGAGGGAATAATATGTGTGAGGGTACCCCAGGAGAGTTCCAAATGTGTGTGGGTAGAATATATATCCCACGGGGGTAAAATTGAAAAAAGTTGAAAAATTATTTTTTTTGGACTTAGTCATTTTTCCGGCGTTTATGAGACTTTCAGATAGGGCAAATGTCAGTGAGCGTTCCGATTTCAGTTCCAGAGCGATTCGCCCAATGAGTCCTTGATATTTAGTCATTTTCAGCCAATTTTCTGGATTTTTGAAAATTTCACTTTTTTGTGAAAATATCCACTAAATGAGGGAATAATATGTGTGAGGGTACCCCAGGAGAGTTCCAAATGTGTGTGGGTAGAATATATATCCCACGGGGGTAAAATTGAAAAAAGTTGAAAAAAAATATTTTTTGGACTTAGCCATTTTTCCGGCGTTTATCAGACTTTCAGATAGGGCAAATGTCAGTGAGCGTTCCGATTTCAGTTCCAGAGCGATTCGCCCAATGAGTCCTTGATATTTAGTCGTTTTCAGCCAATATTTTGGATTTTTGAAAATTTCACTTTTTTGTGAAAATATCCACTAAATGAGGGAATAATATGTGTGAGGGTACCCCAGGAGAGTTCCAAATGTGTGTGGGTAGAATATATATCCCACGGGGGGAAAATTGAAAAAAGTTGAAAAATTATTTTTTTTGGACTTAGTCATTTTTCCGGCGTTTATCAGACTTTCAGATAGGGCAAATGTCAGTGAGCGTTCCGATTTCAGTTCCAGAGCGATTCGCCCAATGAGTCCTTGATATTTAGTCGTTTTCAGCCAATATTTTGGATTTTTGAAAATTTCACTTTTTTGTGAAAATATCCACTAAATGAGGGAATAATATGTGTGAGGGTAGCCCAGGAGAGTTCCAAATGTGTGTGGGTAGAATAAATATCCCACGGGGGTAAAATTGAAAAAAGTTGAAAAAAAATATTTTTTGGACTTAGTCATTTTTCCGGCGTTTATCAGACTTTCAGATAGGGCAAATGTCAGTGAGCGTTCCGATTTCAGTTCCAGAGCGATTCGCCCAATGAGTCCTTGATATTTAGTCATTTTCAGCCAATTTTCTGGATTTTTGAAAAATTAACTTTTTTGTGAAAATATCCACTAAATGAGGGAATAATATGTGTGAGGGTAGCCCAGGAGAGTTCCAAATGTGTGTGGGTAGAATATATATCCCACGGGGTAAAATTGAAAAAAGTTGAAAAATTATTTTTTTTGGACTTAGTCATTTTTCCGGCGTTTATCAGACTTTCAGATAGGGCAAATGTCAGTGAGCGTTCCGATTTCAGTTCCAGAGAGATTTGCCCAATGAGTCCTTGATATTTAGTCATTTTCAGCCAATATTTTTGATTTTTGAAAATTTCACTTTTTTGTGAAAATATCCACTAAATGAGGGAATAATATGTGTGAGGGTACCCCAGGAGAGTTCCAAATGTGTGTGGGTAGAATATATATCCCACGGGGGTAAAATTGAAAAAAGTTGAAAAATTATTTTTTTTGGACTTAGTCATTTTTCCGGCGTTTATGAGACTTTCAGATAGGGCAAATGTCAGTGAGCGTTCCGATTTCAGTTCCAGAGCGATTCGCCCAATGAGTCCTTGATATTTAGTCATTTTCAGCCAATTTTCTGGATTTTTGAAAATTTCACTTTTTTGTGAAAATATCCACTAAATGAGGGAATAATATGTGTGAGGGTAGCCCAGGAGAGTTCCAAATGTGTGTGGGTAGAATATATATCCCACGGGGGTAAAATTGAAAAAAGTTGAAAAAAAATATTTTTTGGACTTAGCCATTTTTCCGGCGTTTATCAGACTTTCAGATAGGGCAAATGTCAGTGAGCGTTCCGATTTCAGTTCCAGAGCGATTCGCCCAATGAGTCCTTGATATTTAGTCGTTTTCAGCCAATATTTTGGATTTTTGAAAATTTCACTTTTTTGTGAAAATATCCACTAAATGAGGGAATAATATGTGTGAGGGTACCCCAGGAGAGTTCCAAATGTGTGTGGGTAGAATAAATATCCCACGGGGGTAAAATTGAAAAAAGTTGAAAAAAAATATTTTTTGGACTTAGTCATTTTTCCGGCGTTTATCAGACTTTCAGATAGGGCAAATGTCAGTGAGCGTTCCGATTTCAGTTCCAGAGCGATTCGCCCAATGAGTCCTTGATATTTAGTCATTTTCAGCCAATTTTCTGGATTTTTGAAAAATTAACTTTTTTGTGAAAATATCCACTAAATGAGGGAATAATATGTGTGAGGGTAGCCCAGGAGAGTTCCAAATGTGTGTGGGTAGAATATATATCCCACGGGGTAAAATTGAAAAAAGTTGAAAGATTATTTTTTTTGGACTTAGTCATTTTTCCGGCGTTTATCAGACTTTCAGATAGGGCAAATGTCAGTGAGCGTTCCGATTTCAGTTCCAGAGAGATTTGCCCAATGAGTCCTTGATATTTAGTCATTTTCAGCCAATATTTTTGATTTTTGAAAATTTCACTTTTTTGTGAAAATATCCACTAAATGAGGGAATAATATGTGTGAGGGTACCCCAGGAGAGTTCCAAATGTGTGTGGGTAGAATATATATCCCACGGGGGTAAAATTGAAAAAGGTTGAAAAATTATTTTTTTTGGACTTAGTCATTTTTCCGGCATTTATCAGACTTTCAGATAGGGCAAATGTCAGTGAGCGTTCCGATTTCAGTTCCAGAGCGATTCGCCCAATGAGTCCTTGATATTTAGTCATTTTCAGCCAATTTTCTGGATTTTTGAAAATTTCACTTTTTTGTGAAAATATCCACTAAATGAGGGAATAATATGTGTGAGGGTACCCCAGGAGAGTTCCAAATGTGTGTGGGTAGAATATATATCCCACGGGGGGAAAATTGAAAAAAGTTGAAAAAAATATTTTTTTTGGACTTAGTCATTTTTCCGGCGTTTATCAGACTTTCAGATAGGGCAAATGTCAGTGAGCGTTCCGATTTCAGTTCCAGAGCGATTCGCCCAATGAGTCCTTGATATTTAGTCATTTTCAGCCAATATTTTTGATTTTTGAAAATTTCACTTTTTTGTGAAAATATCCACTAAATGAGGGAATAATATGTGTGAGGGTACCCCAGGAGAGTTCCAAATGTGTGTGGGTAGAATATATATCCCACGGGGGTAAAATTGAAAAAAGTTGAAAAATTATTTTTTTTGGACTTAGTCATTTTTCCGGCGTTTATGAGACTTTCAGATAGGGCAAATGTCAGTGAGCGTTCCGATTTCAGTTCCAGAGCGATTCGCCCAATGAGTCCATGATATTTAGTCATTTTCAGCCAATTTTCTGGATTTTTGAAAATTTCACTTTTTTGTGAAAATATCCACTAAATGAGGGAATAATATGTGTGAGGGTACCCCAGGAGAGTTCCAAATGTGTGTGGGTAGAATATATATCCCACGGGGGTAAAATTGAAAAAAGTTGAAATAAACTATTTTTTGGACTTAGCCATTTTTCCGGCGTTTATCAGACTTTCAGATAGGGCAAATGTCAGTGAGCGTTCCGATTTCAGTTCCAGAGCGATTCGCCCAATGAGTCCTTGATATTTAGTCATTTTCAGCCAATTTTCTGGATTTTTGAAAATTTCACTTTTTTGTGAAAATATCCACTAAATGAGGGAATAATATGTGTGAGGGTACCCCAGGAGATTTCCAAATGTGTGTGGGTAGAATATATATCCCACGGGGGTAAAATTGAAAAAAGTTGAAATAAAATATATTTTGGACTTAGCCATTTTTCCAGCGTTTATCAGACTTTCAGATAGGGCAAATGTCAGTGAGTGTTACGATTTCAGTTCCAGAGCGATTCGCCCAATGAGTCCTTGATATTTAGTCGTTTTCAGCCAATATTTTGGATTTTTGAAAATTTCACTTTTTTGTGAAAATATCCACTAAATGAGGGAATAATATGTGTGAGGGTACAACAGGAGAGTTCCAAATGTGTGTGGGTAGAATATATATCCCACGGGGGTAAAATTGAAAAAAGTTGAAAAAAATATTTTTTTTGGACTTAGTCATTTTTCCGGCGTTTATGAGACTTTCAGATAGGGCAAATGTCAGTGAGCGTTCCGATTTCAGTTGCAGAGCGATTCGCCCAATGAGTCCATGATATTTAGTCATTTTCAGCCAATTTTCTGGATTTTTGAAAAATTCACTTTTTTGTGAAAATATCCACTAAATGAGGGAATAATATGTGTGAGGGTACCCCAGGAGAGTTCCAAATGTGTGTGGGTAGAATATATATCCCACGGGGGTAACATTGAAAAAAGTTGAAAAAATTTTTTTTTTTAACTTAGCCATTTTTCCGGCGTTTATCAGACTTTCAGATAGGGCAAATGTCAGTGAGCGTTCCGATTTCAGTTCCAGAGCGATTCGCCCAATGAGTCCTTGATATTTAGTCATTTTCAGCCAATATTTTGGATTTTTGAAAATTTCACTTTTTTGTGAAAATATCCACTAAATGAGGGAATAATATGTGTGAGGGTACCCCAGGAGAGTTCCAAATGTGTGTGGGTAGAATATATATCCCACGGGGGTAAAATTGAAAAAAGTTGAAAAATTATTTTTTTTGGACTTAGTCATTTTTCCGGCGTTTATCAGACTTTCAGATAGGGCAAATGTCAGTGAGCATTCCGATTTCAGTTCCAGAGCGATTCGCCCAATGAGTCCTTGATATTTAGTCATTTTCAGCCAATATTTTTGATTTTTGAAAATTTCACTTTTTTGTGAAAATATCCACTAAATGAGGGAATAATATGTGTGAGGGTACCCCAGGAGAGTTCCAAATGTGTGTGGGTAGAATATATATCCCACGGGGGTAAAATTGAAAAAAGTTGAAAAAAATTATTTTTTGGACTTAGCCATTTTTCCAGCGTTTATCAGACTTTCAGATAGGGCAAATGTCAGTGAGCGTTCCGATTTCAGTTCCAGAGTGATTCGCCCAATGAGTCCTTGATATTTAGTCGTTTTCAGCCAATATTTTGGATTTTTGAAAATTTCACTTTTTTGTGAAAATATCCACTAAATGAGGGAATAATATGTGTGAGGGTACCCCAGGAGAGTCCCAAATGTGTGTGGGTAGAATATATATGCCACGGGGGTAAAATTGAAAAAAGTTGAAAAATTATTTTTTTTGGACTTAGTCATTTTTCCGGCGTTTATCAGACTTTCAGATAGGGCAAATGTCAGTGAGCGTTCCGATTTCAGTTCCAGAGCGATTCGCCCAATGAGTCCTTGATATTTAGTCATTTTCAGCCAATTTTCTGGATTTTTGAAAATTTCACTTTTTTGTGAAAATATCCACTATATGAGGGAATAATATGTGTGAGGGTAGCCCAGGAGAGTTCCAAATGTGTGTGGGTAGAATATATATCCCACGGGGGTAAAATTGAAAAAAGTTGAAAGATTATTTTTTTTGGACTTAGTCATTTTTCCGGCGTTTATCAGACTTTCAGATAGGGCAAATGTCAGTGAGCGTTCCGATTTCAGCTCCAGAGCGATTTGCTCAATGAGTCCTTGATATTTAGTCATTTTCAGCCAATATTTTTGATTTTTGAAAATTTCACTTTTTTGTGAAAATATCCACTAAATGAGGGAATAATATGTGTGAGGGTAGCCCAGGAGAGTTCCAAATGTGTGTGGGTAGAATATATATCCCACGGGGGTAAAATTGAAAAAAGTTGAAAAATTATTTTTTTTGGACTTAGTCATTTTTCCGGCGTTTATCAGACTTTCAGATAGGGCAAATGTCAGTGAGCGTTCCGATTTCAGTTCCAGAGCGATTTGCCCAATGAGTCCTTGATATTTAGTCATTTTCAGCCAATATTTTTGATTTTTGAAAATTTCACTTTTTTGTGAAAATATCCACTAAATGAGGGAATAATATGTGTGAGGGTACCCCAGGAGAGTTCCAAATGTGTGTGGGTAGAATATATATCCCACGGGGGTAAAATTGAAAAAAGTTGAAAAAATATTTTTTTTGGACTTAGTCATTTTTCCGGCGTTTATGAGACTTTCAGATAGGGCAAATGTCAGTGAGCGTTCCGATTTCAGTTCCAGAGCGATTCGCCCAATGAGTCCATGATATTTAGTCATTTTCAGCCAATTTTCTGGATTTTTGAAAAATTCACTTTTTTGTGAAAATATCCACTAAATGAGGGAATAATATGTGTGAGGGTAGCCCAGGAGAGTTCCAAATGTGTGTGGGTAGAATATATATCCCACGGGGGTAACATTGAAAAAAGTTGAAAAAATTTTTTTTTTTAACTTAGCCATTTTTCCGGCGTTTATCAGACTTTCAGATAGGGCAAATGTCAGTGAGCGTTCCGATTTCAGTTCCAGAGCGATTCGCCCAATGAGTCCTTGATATTTAGTCATTTTCAGCCAATATTTTGGATTTTTGAAAATTTCACTTTTTTGTGAAAATATCCACTAAATGAGGGAATAATATGTGTGAGGGTACCCCAGGAGAGTTCCAAATGTGTGTGGGTAGAATATATATCCCACGGGGGTAAAATTGAAAAAAGTTGAAAAATTATTTTTTTTGGACTTAGTCATTTTTCCGGCGTTTATCAGACTTTCAGATAGGGCAAATGTCAGTGAGCATTCCGATTTCAGTTCCAGAGCGATTCGCCCAATGAGTCCTTGATATTTAGTCATTTTCAGCCAATATTTTTGATTTTTGAAAATTTCACTTTTTTGTGAAAATATCCACTAAATGAGGGAATAATATGTGTGAGGGTACCCCAGGAGAGTTCCAAATGTGTGTGGGTAGAATATATATCCCACGGGGGTAAAATTGAAAAAAGTTGAAAAAAATTATTTTTTGGACTTAGCCATTTTTCCAGCGTTTATCAGACTTTCAGATAGGGCAAATGTCAGTGAGCGTTCCGATTTCAGTTCCAGAGTGATTCGCCCAATGAGTCCTTGATATTTAGTCGTTTTCAGCCAATATTTTGGATTTTTGAAAATTTCACTTTTTTGTGAAAATATCCACTAAATGAGGGAATAATATGTGTGAGGGTACCCCAGGAGAGTCCCAAATGTGTGTGGGTAGAATATATATGCCACGGGGGTAAAATTGAAAAAAGTTGAAAAATTATTTTTTTTGGACTTAGTCATTTTTCCGGCGTTTATCAGACTTTCAGATAGGGCAAATGTCAGTGAGCGTTCCGATTTCAGTTCCAGAGCGATTCGCCCAATGAGTCCTTGATATTTAGTCATTTTCAGCCAATTTTCTGGATTTTTGAAAATTTCACTTTTTTGTGAAAATATCCACTATATGAGGGAATAATATGTGTGAGGGTAGCCCAGGAGAGTTCCAAATGTGTGTGGGTAGAATATATATCCCACGGGGGTAAAATTGAAAAAAGTTGAAAGATTATTTTTTTTGGACTTAGTCATTTTTCCGGCGTTTATCAGACTTTCAGATAGGGCAAATGTCAGTGAGCGTTCCGATTTCAGTTCCAGAGCGATTTGCCCAATGAGTCCTTGATATTTAGTCATTTTCAGCCAATATTTTTGATTTTTGAAAATTTCACTTTTTTGTGAAAATATCCACTAAATGAGGGAATAATATGTGTGAGGGTAGCCCAGGAGAGTTCCAAATGTGTGTGGGTAGAATATATATCCCACGGGGGTAAAATTGAAAAAAGTTGAAAAATTATTTTTTTTGGACTTAGTCATTTTTCCGGCGTTTATCAGACTTTCAGATAGGGCAAATGTCAGTGAGCGTTCCGATTTCAGTTCCAGAGCGATTTGCCCAATGAGTCCTTGATATTTAGTCATTTTCAGCCAATATTTTTGATTTTTGAAAATTTCACTTTTTTGTGAAAATATCCACTAAATGAGGGAATAATATGTGTGAGGGTACCCCAGGAGAGTTCCAAATGTGTGTGGGTAGAATATATATCCCACGGGGGTAAAATTGAAAAAAGTTGAAAAAATATTTTTTTTGGACTTAGTCATTTTTCCGGCGTTTATGAGACTTTCAGATAGGGCAAATGTCAGTGAGCGTTCCGATTTCAGTTCCAGAGCGATTCGCCCAATGAGTCCATGATATTTAGTCATTTTCAGCCAATTTTCTGGATTTTTGAAAAATTCACTTTTTTGTGAAAATATCCACTAAATGAGGGAATAATATGTGTGAGGGTAGCCCAGGAGAGTTCCAAATGTGTGTGGGTAGAATATATATCCCACGGGGGTAAAATTGAAAAAAGTTGAAAAAATTTTTTTTTTGGACTTAGTCATTTTTCCGGCGTTTATCAGACTTTCAGATAGGGCAAATGTCAGTGAGCATTCCGATTTCAGTTCCAGAGCGATTCGCCCAATGAGTCCTTGATATTTAGTCATTTTCAGCCAATTTTCTGGATTTTTGAAAATTTCACTTTTTTGTGAAAATATCCACTAAATGAGGGAATAATATGTGTGAGGGTACCCCAGGAGAGTTCCAAATGTGTGTGGGTAGAATATATATCCCACGGGGGTAACATTGAAAAAAGTTGAAAAAATTTTTTTTTTTAACTTAGCCATTTTTCCGGCGTTTATCAGACTTTCAGATAGGGCAAATGTCAGTGAGCGTTCCGATTTCAGTTCCAGAGCGATTCGCCCAATGAGTCCTTGATATTTAGTCATTTTCAGCCAATTTTCTGGATTTTTGAAAATTTCACTTTTTTGTGAAAATATCCACTAAATGAGGGAATAATATGTGTGAGGGTACCCCAGGAGAGTTCCAAATGTGTGTGGGTAGAATATATATCCCACGGGGGTAACATTGAAAAAAGTTGAAAAAAATTTTTTTTTTAACTTAGCCATTTTTCCGGCGTTTATCAGACTTTCAGATAGGGCAAATGTCAGTGAGCGTTCCGATTTCAGTTCCAGAGCGATTCGCCCAATGAGTCCTTGATATTTAGTCATTTTCAGCCAATATTTTGGATTTTTGAAAATTTCACTTTTTTGTGAAAATATCCACTAAATGAGGGAATAATATGTGTGAGGGTACCCCAGGAGAGTTCCAAATGTGTGTGGGTAGAATATATATCCCACGGGGGTAAAATTGAAAAAAGTTGAAAAATTATTTTTTTTGGACTTAGTCATTTTTCCGGCGTTTATCAGACTTTCAGATAGGGCAAATGTCAGTGAGCATTCCGATTTCAGTTCCAGAGCGATTCGCCCAATGAGTCCTTGATATTTAGTCATTTTCAGCCAATATTTTTGATTTTTGAAAATTTCACTTTTTTGTGAAAATATCCACAAAATGAGGGAATAATATGTGTGAGGGTACCCCAGGAGAGTTCCAAATGTGTGTGGGTAGAATATATATCCCACGGGGGTAAAATTGAAAAAAGTTGAAAAAAATTATTTTTTGGACTTAGCCATTTTTCCAGCGTTTATCAGACTTTCAGATAGGGCAAATGTCAGTGAGCGTTCCGATTTCAGTTCCAGAGTGATTCGCCCAATGAGTCCTTGATATTTAGTCGTTTTCAGCCAATATTTTGGATTTTTGAAAATTTCACTTTTTTGTGAAAATATCCACTAAATGAGGGAATAATATGTGTGAGGGTACCCCAGGAGAGTTCCAAATGTGTGTGGGTAGAATATATATCCCACGGGGGTAAAATTGAAAAAAGTTGAAAAATTATTTTTTTTGGACTTAGTCATTTTTCTGGCGTTTATGAGACTTTCAGATAGGGCAAATGTCAGTGAGCGTTCCGATTTCAGTTCCAGAGCGATTCGCCCAATGAGTCCTTGATATTTAGTCATTTTCAGCCAATTTTCTGGATTTTTGAAAATTTCACTTTTTTGTGAAAATATCCACTAAATGAGGGAATAATATGTGTGAGGGTACCCCAGGAGAGTTCCAAATGTGTGTGGGTAGAATATATATCCCACGGGGGTAAAATTGAAAAAAGTTGAAAAATTATTTTTTTTGGACTTAGTCATTTTTCCGGCGTTTATCAGACTTTCAGATAGGGCAAATGTCAGTGAGCATTCCGATTTCAGTTCCAGAGCGATTCGTCCAATGAGTCCTTGATATTTAGTCATTTTCAGCCAATATTTTTGATTTTTGAAAATTTCACTTTTTTGTGAAAATATCCACTAAATGAGGGAATAATATGTGTGAGGGTACCCCAGGAGAGTTCCAAATGTGTGTGGGTAGAATATATATCCCACGGGGGTAAAATTGAAAAAAGTTGAAAAAATTTTTTTTTTGGACTTAGTCATTTTTCCGGCGTTTATCAGACTTTCAGATAGGGCAAATGTCAGTGAGCATTCCGATTTCAGTTCCAGAGTGATTCGTCCAATGAGTCCTTGATATTTAGTCATTTTCAGCCAATATTTTTGATTTTTGAAAATTTCACTTTTTTGTGAAAATATCCACTAAATGAGGGAATAATATGTGTGAGGGTACCCCAGGAGAGTTCCAAATGTGTGTGGGTAGAATATATATCCCACGGGGGTAAAATTGAAAAAAGTTGAAAAAAATTTTTTTTTGGACTTAGTCATTTTTCCGGCGTTTATCAGACTTTCAGATAGGGCAAATGTCAGTGAGCGTTCCGATTTCAGTTCCAGAGCGATTCGCCCAATGAGTCCTTGATATTTAGTCATTTTCAGCCAATATTTTGGATTTTTGAAAATTTCACTTTTTTGTGAAAATATCCACTAAATGAGGGAATAATATGTGTGAGGGTAGCCCAGGAGAGTTCCAAATGTGTGTGGGTAGAATATATATCCCACGGGGGTAAAATTGAAAAAAGTTGAAAAATTATTTTTTTTGGACTTAGTCATTTTTCCGGCGTTTATCAGACTTTCAGATAGGGCAAATGTCAGTGAGCATTCCGATTTCAGTTCCAGAGCGATTCGCCCAATGAGTCCTTGATATTTAGTCATTTTCAGCCAATTTTCTGGATTTTTGAAAATTTCACTTTTTTGTGAAAATATCCACTAAATGAGGGAATAATATGTGTGAGGGTACCCCAGGAGAGTTCCAAATGTGTGTGGGTAGAATATATATCCCACGGGGGTAACATTGAAAAAAGTTGAAAAAAATTTTTTTTTTAACTTAGCCATTTTTCCGGCGTTTATCAGACTTTCAGATAGGGCAAATGTCAGTGAGCGTTCCGATTTCAGTTCCAGAGCGATTCGCCCAATGAGTCCTTGATATTTAGTCATTTTCAGCCAATATTTTGGATTTTTGAAAATTTCACTTTTTTGTGAAAATATCCACTAAATGAGGGAATAATATGTGTGAGGGTACCCCAGGAGAGTTCCAAATGTGTGTGGGTAGAATATATATCCCACGGGGGTAAAATTGAAAAAAGTTGAAAAATTATTTTTTTTGGACTTAGTCATTTTTCCGGCGTTTATCAGACTTTCAGATAGGGCAAATGTCAGTGAGCATTCCGATTTCAGTTCCAGAGCGATTCGCCCAATGAGTCCTTGATATTTAGTCATTTTCAGCCAATATTTTTGATTTTTGAAAATTTCACTTTTTTGTGAAAATATCCACAAAATGAGGGAATAATATGTGTGAGGGTACCCCAGGAGAGTTCCAAATGTGTGTGGGTAGAATATATATCCCACGGGGGTAAAATTGAAAAAAGTTGAAAAAAATTATTTTTTGGACTTAGCCATTTTTCCAGCGTTTATCAGACTTTCAGATAGGGCAAATGTCAGTGAGCGTTCCGATTTCAGTTCCAGAGTGATTCGCCCAATGAGTCCTTGATATTTAGTCGTTTTCAGCCAATATTTTGGATTTTTGAAAATTTCACTTTTTTGTGAAAATATCCACTAAATGAGGGAATAATATGTGTGAGGGTACCCCAGGAGAGTTCCAAATGTGTGTGGGTAGAATATATATCCCACGGGGGTAAAATTGAAAAAAGTTGAAAAATTATTTTTTTTGGACTTAGTCATTTTTCTGGCGTTTATGAGACTTTCAGATAGGGCAAATGTCAGTGAGCGTTCCGATTTCAGTTCCAGAGCGATTCGCCCAATGAGTCCTTGATATTTAGTCATTTTCAGCCAATTTTCTGGATTTTTGAAAATTTCACTTTTTTGTGAAAATATCCACTAAATGAGGGAATAATATGTGTGAGGGTACCCCAGGAGAGTTCCAAATGTGTGTGGGTAGAATATATATCCCACGGGGGTAAAATTGAAAAAAGTTGAAAAATTATTTTTTTTGGACTTAGTCATTTTTCCGGCGTTTATCAGACTTTCAGATAGGGCAAATGTCAGTGAGCATTCCGATTTCAGTTCCAGAGCGATTCGTCCAATGAGTCCTTGATATTTAGTCATTTTCAGCCAATATTTTTGATTTTTGAAAATTTCACTTTTTTGTGAAAATATCCACTAAATGAGGGAATAATATGTGTGAGGGTACCCCAGGAGAGTTCCAAATGTGTGTGGGTAGAATATATATCCCACGGGGGTAAAATTGAAAAAAGTTGAAAAAATTTTTTTTTTGGACTTAGTCATTTTTCCGGCGTTTATCAGACTTTCAGATAGGGCAAATGTCAGTGAGCATTCCGATTTCAGTTCCAGAGTGATTCGTCCAATGAGTCCTTGATATTTAGTCATTTTCAGCCAATATTTTTGATTTTTGAAAATTTCACTTTTTTGTGAAAATATCCACTAAATGAGGGAATAATATGTGTGAGGGTACCCCAGGAGAGTTCCAAATGTGTGTGGGTAGAATATATATCCCACGGGGGTAAAATTGAAAAAAGTTGAAAAAATTTTTTTTTTGGACTTAGTCATTTTTCCGGCGTTTATCAGACTTTCAGATAGGGCAAATGTCAGTGAGCGTTCCGATTTCAGTTCCAGAGCGATTCGCCCAATGAGTCCTTGATATTTAGTCATTTTCAGCCAATATTTTGGATTTTTGAAAATTTCACTTTTTTGTGAAAATATCCACTAAATGAGGGAATAATATGTGTGAGGGTAGCCCAGGAGAGTTCCAAATGTGTGTGGGTAGAATATATATCCCACGGGGGTAAAATTGAAAAAAGTTGAAAAATTATTTTTTTTGGACTTAGTCATTTTTCCGGCGTTTATCAGACTTTCAGATAGGGCAAATGTCAGTGAGCGTTCCGATTTCAGTTCCAGAGCGATTCGCCCAATGAGTCCTTGATATTTAGTCATTTTCAGCCAATATTTTGGATTTTTGAAAATTTCACTTTTTTGTGAAAATATCCACTAAATGAGGGAATAATATGTGTGAGGGTACCCCAGGAGAGTTCCAAATGTGTGTGGGTAGAATATATATCCCACGGGGGTAAAATTGAAAAAAGTTGAAAAATTATTTTTTTTGGACTTAGTCATTTTTCTGGCGTTTATGAGACTTTCAGATAGGGCAAATGTCAGTGAGCCTTCCGATTTCAGTTCCAGAGCGATTCGCCCAATGAGTCCTTGATATTTAGTCATTTTCAGCCAATTTTCTGGATTTTTGAAAATTTCACTTTTTTGTGAAAATATCCACTAAATGAGGGAATAATATGTGTGAGGGTACCCCAGGAGAGTTCCAAATGTGTGTGGGTAGAATATATATCCCACGGGGGTAAAATTGAAAAAAGTTGAAAAATTATTTTTTTTGGACTTAGTCATTTTTCCGGCGTTTATCAGACTTTCAGATAGGGCAAATGTCAGTGAGCATTCCGATTTCAGTTCCAGAGCGATTCGCCCAATGAGTCCTTGATATTTAGTCATTTTCAGCCAATATTTTGGATTTTTGAAAATTTCACTTTTTTGTGAAAATATCCACTAAATGAGGGAATAATATGTGTGAGGGTACCCCAGGAGAGTTCCAAATGTGTGTGGGTAGAATATATATCCCACGGGGGTAAAATTGAAAAAAGTTGAAAAATTATTTTTTTTGGACTTAGTCATTTTTCTGGCGTTTATGAGACTTTCAGATAGGGCAAATGTCAGTGAGCGTTCCGATTTCAGTTCCAGAGCGATTCGTCCAATGAGTCCTTGATATTTAGTCATTTTCAGCCAATATTTTTGATTTTTGAAAATTTCACTTTTTTGTGAAAATATCCACTAAATGAGGGAATAATATGTGTGAGGGTAGCCCAGGAGAGTTCCAAATGTGTGTGGGTAGAATATATATCCCACGGGGGTAAAATTGAAAAAAGTTGAAAAATTATTTTTTTTGGACTTAGTCATTTTTCCGGCGTTTATCAGACTTTCAGATAGGGCAAATGTCAGTGAGCGTTCCGATTTCAGTTCCAGAGCGATTCGCCCAATGAGTCCTTGATATTTAGTCATTTTCAGCCAATATTTTGGATTTTTGAAAATTTCACTTTTTTGTGAAAATATCCACTAAATGAGGGAATAATATGTGTGAGGGTACCCCAGGAGAGTTCCAAATGTGTGTGGGTAGAATATATATCCCACGGGGGTAAAATTGAAAAAAGTTGAAAAATTATTTTTTTTGGACTTAGTCATTTTTCCGGCGTTTATGAGACTTTCAGATAGGGCAAATGTCAGTGAGCGTTCCGATTTCAGTTCCAGAGCGATTCGTCCAATGAGTCCTTGATATTTAGTCATTTTCAGCCAATATTTTTGATTTTTGAAAATTTCACTTTTTTGTGAAAATATCCACTAAATGAGGGAATAATATGTGTGAGGGTACCCCAGGAGAGTTCCAAATGTGTGTGGGTAGAATATATATCCCACGGGGGTAAAATTGAAAAAAGTTGAAAAATTATTTTTTTTGGACTTAGTCATTTTTCCGGCGTTTATCAGACTTTCAGATAGGGCAAATGTCAGTGAGTGTTCCGATTTCAGTTCCAGAGCGATTCGCCCAATGAGTCCTTGATATTTAGTCATTTTCAGCCAATTTTCTGGATTTTTGAAAATTTCACTTTTTTGTGAAAATATCCACTAAATGAGTGAATAATATGTGTGAGGGTAGCCCAGGAGAGTTCCAAATGTGTGTGGGTAGAATATATATCCCACGGGGGTAAAATTGAAAAAAGTTGAAACAATTTTTTTTTTGGACTTAGTCATTTTTCCGGCATTTATCAGACTTTCAGATAGGGCAAATGTCAGTGAGCGTTCCGATTTCAGTTCCAGAGCGATTCGCCCAATGAGTCCTTGATATTTAGTCATTTTCAGCCAATATTTTGGATTTTTGAAAATTTCACTTTTTTGTGAAAATATCCACTAATTGAGGGAATAATATGTGTGAGGGTACCCCAGGAGAGTTCCAAATGTGTGTGGGTAGAATATATATCCCACGGGGGTAAAATTGAAAAAAGTTGAAAAATTATTTTTTTTGGACTTAGTCATTTTTCCGGCGTTTATCAGACTTTCAGATAGGGCAAATGTCAGTGAGCATTCCGATTTCAGTTCCAGAGCGATTCGCCCAATGAGTCCTTGATATTTAGTCATTTTCAGCCAATATTTTTGATTTTTGAAAATTTCACTTTTTTGTGAAAATATCCACTAAATGAGGGAATAATATGTGTGAGGGTACCCCAGGAGAGTTCCAAATGTGTGTGGGTAGAATATATATCCCACGGGGGTAAAATTGAAAAAAGTTGAAAAATTATTTTTTTTGGACTTAGTCATTTTTCCGGCGTTTATGAGACTTTCAGATAGGGCAAATGTCAGTGAGCGTTCCGATTTCAGTTCCAGAGCGATTCGCCCAATGAGTCCTTGATATTTAGTCATTTTCAGCCAATTTTCTGGATTTTTGAAAATTTCACTTTTTTGTGAAAATATCCACTAATTGAGGGAATAATATGTGTGAGGGTACCCCAGGAGAGTTCCAAA
The DNA here is from genome assembly GCF_046119375.1 of Phyllobates terribilis. Classification (NCBI taxonomy): domain Eukaryota; kingdom Metazoa; phylum Chordata; class Amphibia; order Anura; family Dendrobatidae; genus Phyllobates; species Phyllobates terribilis. Next base: position 4,030,238 of record NW_027362832.1, read on the forward strand.
TGTGTGTGGGTAGAATATATATCCCACGGGGGTAAAATTGAAAAAAGTTGAAAAAAATTATTTTTTGGACTTAGCCATTTTTCCAGCGTTTATCAGACTTTCAGATAGGGCAAATGTCAGTGAGCGTTCCGATTTCAGTTCCAGAGTGATTCGCCCAATGAGTCCTTGATATTTAGTCGTTTTCAGCCAATATTTTGGATTTTTGAAAATTTCACTTTTTTGTGAAAATATCCACTAAATGAGGGAATAATATGTGTGAGGGTACCCCAGGAGAGTTCCAAATGTGTGTGGGTAGAATATATATGCCACGGGGGTAAAATTGAAAAAAGTTGAAAAATTATTTTTTTTGGACTTAGTCATTTTTCCGGCGTTTATCAGACTTTCAGATAGGGCAAATGTCAGTGAGCGTTCCGATTTCAGTTCCAGAGCGATTCGCCCAATGAGTCCTTGATATTTAGTCATTTTCAGCCAATTTTCTGGATTTTTGAAAATTTCACTTTTTTGTGAAAATATCCACTAAATGAGTGAATAATATGTGTGAGGGTAGCCCAGGAGAGTTCCAAATGTGTGTGGGTAGAATATATATCCCACGGGGGTAAAATTGAAAAAAGTTGAAACAATTTTTTTTTTGGACTTAGTCATTTTTCCGGCATTTATCAGACTTTCAGATAGGGCAAATGTCAGTGAGCGTTCCGATTTCAGTTCCAGAGCGATTCGCCCAATGAGTCCTTGATATTTAGTCATTTTCAGCCAATATTTTGGATTTTTGAAAATTTCACTTTTTTGTGAAAATATCCACTAATTGAGGGAATAATATGTGTGAGGGTACCCCAGGAGAGTTCCAAATGTGTGTGGGTAGAATATATATCCCACGGGGGTAAAATTGAAAAAAGTTGAAAAATTATTTTTTTTGGACTTAGTCATTTTTCCGGCGTTTATCAGACTTTCAGATAGGGCAAATGTCAGTGAGCATTCCGATTTCAGTTCCAGAGCGATTCGCCCAATGAGTCCTTGATATTTAGTCATTTTCAGCCAATATTTTTGATTTTTGAAAATTTCACTTTTTTGTGAAAATATCCACTAATTGAGGGAATAATATGTGTGAGGGTACCCCAGGAGAGTTCCAAATGTGTGTGGGTAGAATATATATCCCACGGGGGTAAAATTGAAAAAAGTTGAAAAATTATTTTTTTTGGACTTAGTCATTTTTCTGGCGTTTATGAGACTTTCAGATAGGGCAAATGTCAGTGAGCGTTCCGATTTCAGTTCCAGAGCGATTCGTCCAATGAGTCCTTGATATTTAGTCATTTTCAGCCAATATTTTTGATTTTTGAAAATTTCACTTTTTTGTGAAAATATCCACTAAATGAGGGAATAATATGTGTGAGGGTACCCCAGGAGAGTTCCAAATGTGTGTGGGTAGAATATATATCCCACGGGGGTAAAATTGAAAAAAGTTGAAAAATTATTTTTTTTGGACTTAGTCATTTTTCCGGCGTTTATGAGACTTTCAGATAGGGCAAATGTCAGTGAGCGTTCCGATTTCAGTTCCAGAGCGATTCGCCCAATGAGTCCTTGATATTTAGTCATTTTCAGCCAATTTTCTGGATTTTTGAAAATTTCACTTTTTTGTGAAAATATCCACTAATTGAGGGAATAATATGTGTGAGGGTACCCCAGGAGAGTTCCAAATGTGTGTGGGTAGAATATATATCCCACGGGGGTAAAATTGAAAAAAGTTGAAAAAAATTATTTTTTGGACTTAGCCATTTTTCCAGCGTTTATCAGACTTTCAGATAGGGCAAATGTCAGTGAGCGTTCCGATTTCAGTTCCAGAGTGATTCGCCCAATGAGTCCTTGATATTTAGTCGTTTTCAGCCAATATTTTGGATTTTTGAAAATTTCACTTTTTTGTGAAAATATCCACTAAATGAGGGAATAATATGTGTGAGGGTACCCCAGGAGAGTTCCAAATGTGTGTGGGTAGAATATATATGCCACGGGGGTAAAATTGAAAAAAGTTGAAAAATTATTTTTTTTGGACTTAGTCATTTTTCCGGCGTTTATCAGACTTTCAGATAGGGCAAATGTCAGTGAGTGTTCCGATTTCGGTTCCAGAGCGATTCGCCCAATGAGTCCTTGATATTTAGTCATTTTCAGCCAATTTTCTGGATTTTTGAAAATTTCACTTTTTTGTGAAAATATCCACTAAATGAGTGAATAATATGTGTGAGGGTAGCCCAGGAGAGTTCCAAATGTGTGTGGGTAGAATATATATCCCACGGGGGTAAAATTGAAAAAAGTTGAAACAATTTTTTTTTTGGACTTAGTCATTTTTCCGGCATTTATCAGACTTTCAGATAGGGCAAATGTCAGTGAGCGTTCCGATTTCAGTTCCAGAGCGATTCGCCCAATGAGTCCTTGATATTTAGTCATTTTCAGCCAATATTTTGGATTTTTGAAAATTTCACTTTTTTGTGAAAATATCCACTAATTGAGGGAATAATATGTGTGAGGGTACCCCAGGAGAGTTCCAAATGTGTGTGGGTAGAATATATATCCCACGGGGGTAAAATTGAAAAAAGTTGAAAAATTATTTTTTTTGGACTTAGTCATTTTTCCGGCGTTTATCAGACTTTCAGATAGGGCAAATGTCAGTGAGCATTCCGATTTCAGTTCCAGAGCGATTCGCCCAATGAGTCCTTGATATTTAGTCATTTTCAGCCAATATTTTTGATTTTTGAAAATTTCACTTTTTTGTGAAAATATCCACTAAATGAGGGAATAATATGTGTGAGGGTACCCCAGGAGAGTTCCAAATGTGTGTGGGTAGAATATATATCCCACGGGGGTAAAATTGAAAAAAGTTGAAAAATTATTTTTTTTGGACTTAGTCATTTTTCCGGCGTTTATGAGACTTTCAGATAGGGCAAATGTCAGTGAGCGTTCCGATTTCAGTTCCAGAGCGATTCGCCCAATGAGTCCTTGATATTTAGTCATTTTCAGCCAATTTTCTGGATTTTTGAAAATTTCACTTTTTTGTGAAAATATCCACTAATTGAGGGAATAATATGTGTGAGGGTACCCCAGGAGAGTTCCAAATGTGTGTGGGTAGAATATATATCCCACGGGGGTAAAATTGAAAAAAGTTGAAAAAAATTATTTTTTGGACTTAGCCATTTTTCCAGCGTTTATCAGACTTTCAGATAGGGCAAATGTCAGTGAGCGTTCCGATTTCAGTTCCAGAGTGATTCGCCCAATGAGTCCTTGATATTTAGTCGTTTTCAGCCAATATTTTGGATTTTTGAAAATTTCACTTTTTTGTGAAAATATCCACTAAATGAGGGAATAATATGTGTGAGGGTACCCCAGGAGAGTTCCAAATGTGTGTGGGTAGAATATATATGCCACGGGGGTAAAATTGAAAAAAGTTGAAAAATTATTTTTTTTGGACTTAGTCATTTTTCCGGCATTTATCAGACTTTCAGATAGGGCAAATGTCAGTGAGCGTTCCGATTTCAGTTCCAGAGCGATTCGCCCAATGAGTCCTTGATATTTAGTCATTTTCAGCCAATTTTCTGGATTTTTGAAAATTTCACTTTTTTGTGAAAATATCCACTAAATGAGTGAATAATATGTGTGAGGGTAGCCCAGGAGAGTTCCAAATGTGTGTGGGTAGAATATATATCCCACGGGGGTAAAATTGAAAAAAGTTGAAACAATTTTTTTTTTGGACTTAGTCATTTTTCCGGCATTTATCAGACTTTCAGATAGGGCAAATGTCAGTGAGCGTTCCGATTTCAGTTCCAGAGCGATTCGCCCAATGAGTCCTTGATATTTAGTCATTTTCAGCCAATATTTTGGATTTTTGAAAATTTCACTTTTTTGTGAAAATATCCACTAATTGAGGGAATAATATGTGTGAGGGTACCCCAGGAGAGTTCCAAATGTGTGTGGGTAGAATATATATCCCACGGGGGTAAAATTGAAAAAAGTTGAAAAATTATTTTTTTTGGACTTAGTCATTTTTCCGGCGTTTATCAGACTTTCAGATAGGGCAAATGTCAGTGAGCATTCCGATTTCAGTTCCAGAGCGATTCGCCCAATGAGTCCTTGATATTTAGTCATTTTCAGCCAATATTTTTGATTTTTGAAAATTTCACTTTTTTGTGAAAATATCCACAAAATGAGGGAATAATATGTGTGAGGGTACCCCAGGAGAGTTCCAAATGTGTGTGGGTAGAATATATATCCCACGGGGGTAAAATTGAAAAAAGTTGAAAAAAATTATTTTTTGGACTTAGCCATTTTTCCAGCGTTTATCAGACTTTCAGATAGGGCAAATGTCAGTGAGCGTTCCGATTTCAGTTCCAGAGTGATTCGCCCAATGAGTCCTTGATATTTAGTCGTTTTCAGCCAATATTTTGGATTTTTGAAAATTTCACTTTTTTGTGAAAATATCCACTAAATGAGGGAATAATATGTGTGAGGGTACCCCAGGAGAGTTCCAAATGTGTGTGGGTAGAATATATATCCCACGGGGGTAAAATTGAAAAAAGTTGAAAAATTATTTTTTTTGGACTTAGTCATTTTTCTGGCGTTTATGAGACTTTCAGATAGGGCAAATGTCAGTGAGCGTTCCGATTTCAGTTCCAGAGCGATTCGCCCAATGAGTCCTTGATATTTAGTCATTTTCAGCCAATATTTTGGATTTTTGAAAATTTCACTTTTTTGTGAAAATATCCACTAATTGAGGGAATAATATGTGTGAGGGTACCCCAGGAGAGTTCCAAATGTGTGTGGGTAGAATATATATCCCACGGGGGTAAAATTGAAAAAAGTTGAAAAATTATTTTTTTTGGACTTAGTCATTTTTCCGGCGTTTATCAGACTTTCAGATAGGGCAAATGTCAGTGAGCATTCCGATTTCAGTTCCAGAGCGATTCGCCCAATGAGTCCTTGATATTTAGTCATTTTCAGCCAATATTTTTGATTTTTGAAAATTTCACTTTTTTGTGAAAATATCCACTAAATGAGGGAATAATATGTGTGAGGGTACCCCAGGAGAGTTCCAAATGTGTGTGGGTAGAATATATATCCCACGGGGGTAAAATTGAAAAAAGTTGAAAAATTATTTTTTTTGGACTTAGTCATTTTTCCGGCGTTTATGAGACTTTCAGATAGGGCAAATGTCAGTGAGCGTTCCGATTTCAGTTCCAGAGCGATTCGCCCAATGAGTCCTTGATATTTAGTCATTTTCAGCCAATTTTCTGGATTTTTGAAAATTTCACTTTTTTGTGAAAATATCCACTAATTGAGGGAATAATATGTGTGAGGGTACCCCAGGAGAGTTCCAAATGTGTGTGGGTAGAATATATATCCCACGGGGGTAAAATTGAAAAAAGTTGAAAAAAATTATTTTTTGGACTTAGCCATTTTTCCAGCGTTTATCAGACTTTCAGATAGGGCAAATGTCAGTGAGCGTTCCGATTTCAGTTCCAGAGTGATTCGCCCAATGAGTCCTTGATATTTAGTCGTTTTCAGCCAATATTTTGGATTTTTGAAAATTTCACTTTTTTGTGAAAATATCCACTAAATGAGGGAATAATATGTGTGAGGGTACCCCAGGAGAGTTCCAAATGTGTGTGGGTAGAATATATATGCCACGGGGGTAAAATTGAAAAAAGTTGAAAAATTATTTTTTTTGGACTTAGTCATTTTTCCGGCATTTATCAGACTTTCAGATAGGGCAAATGTCAGTGAGCGTTCCGATTTCAGTTCCAGAGCGATTCGCCCAATGAGTCCTTGATATTTAGTCATTTTCAGCCAATTTTCTGGATTTTTGAAAATTTCACTTTTTTGTGAAAATATCCACTAAATGAGTGAATAATATGTGTGAGGGTAGCCCAGGAGAGTTCCAAATGTGTGTGGGTAGAATATATATCCCACGGGGGTAAAATTGAAAAAAGTTGAAACAATTTTTTTTTTGGACTTAGTCATTTTTCCGGCATTTATCAGACTTTCAGATAGGGCAAATGTCAGTGAGCGTTCCGATTTCAGTTCCAGAGCGATTCGCCCAATGAGTCCTTGATATTTAGTCATTTTCAGCCAATATTTTGGATTTTTGAAAATTTCACTTTTTTGTGAAAATATCCACTAATTGAGGGAATAATATGTGTGAGGGTACCCCAGGAGAGTTCCAAATGTGTGTGGGTAGAATATATATCCCACGGGGGTAAAATTGAAAAAAGTTGAAAAATTATTTTTTTTGGACTTAGTCATTTTTCCGGCGTTTATCAGACTTTCAGATAGGGCAAATGTCAGTGAGCATTCCGATTTCAGTTCCAGAGCGATTCGCCCAATGAGTCCTTGATATTTAGTCATTTTCAGCCAATATTTTTGATTTTTGAAAATTTCACTTTTTTGTGAAAATATCCACAAAATGAGGGAATAATATGTGTGAGGGTACCCCAGGAGAGTTCCAAATGTGTGTGGGTAGAATATATATCCCACGGGGGTAAAATTGAAAAAAGTTGAAAAAAATTATTTTTTGGACTTAGCCATTTTTCCAGCGTTTATCAGACTTTCAGATAGGGCAAATGTCAGTGAGCGTTCCGATTTCAGTTCCAGAGTGATTCGCCCAATGAGTCCTTGATATTTAGTCGTTTTCAGCCAATATTTTGGATTTTTGAAAATTTCACTTTTTTGTGAAAATGTCCACTAAATGAGGGAATAATATGTGTGAGGGTACCCCAGGAGAGTTCCAAATGTGTGTGGGTAGAATATATATCCCACGGGGGTAAAATTGAAAAAAGTTGAAAAATTATTTTTTTTGGACTTAGTCATTTTTCTGGCGTTTATGAGACTTTCAGATAGGGCAAATGTCAGTGAGCGTTCCGATTTCAGTTCCAGAGCGATTCGCCCAATGAGTCCTTGATATTTAGTCATTTTCAGCCAATTTTCTGGATTTTTGAAAATTTCACTTTTTTGTGAAAATATCCACTAAATGAGGGAATAATATGTGTGAGGGTACCCCAGGAGAGTTCCAAATGTGTGTGGGTAGAATATATATCCCACGGGGGTAAAATTGAAAAAAGTTGAAAAATTATTTTTTTTGGACTTAGTCATTTTTCCGGCGTTTATCAGACTTTCAGATAGGGCAAATGTCAGTGAGCATTCCGATTTCAGTTCCAGAGCGATTCGTCCAATGAGTCCTTGATATTTAGTCGTTTTCAGCCAATATTTTGGATTTTTGAAAATTTCACTTTTTTGTGAAAATATCCACTAAATGAGTGAATAATATGTGTGAGGGTAGCCCAGGAGAGTTCCAAATGTGTGTGGGTAGAATATATATCCCACGGGGGTAAAATTGAAAAAAGTTGAAACAATTTTTTTTTTGGACTTAGTCATTTTTCCGGCATTTATCAGACTTTCAGATAGGGCAAATGTCAGTGAGCGTTCCGATTTCAGTTCCAGAGCGATTCGCCCAATGAGTCCTTGATATTTAGTCATTTTCAGCCAATATTTTGGATTTTTGAAAATTTCACTTTTTTGTGAAAATATCCACTAATTGAGGGAATAATATGTGTGAGGGTACCCCAGGAGAGTTCCAAATGTGTGTGGGTAGAATATATATCCCACGGGGGTAAAATTGAAAAAAGTTGAAAAATTATTTTTTTTGGACTTAGTCATTTTTCCGGCGTTTATCAGACTTTCAGATAGGGCAAATGTCAGTGAGCATTCCGATTTCAGTTCCAGAGCGATTCGCCCAATGAGTCCTTGATATTTAGTCATTTTCAGCCAATATTTTTGATTTTTGAAAATTTCACTTTTTTGTGAAAATATCCACAAAATGAGGGAATAATATGTGTGAGGGTACCCCAGGAGAGTTCCAAATGTGTGTGGGTAGAATATATATCCCACGGGGGTAAAATTGAAAAAAGTTGAAAAAAATTATTTTTTGGACTTAGCCATTTTTCCAGCGTTTATCAGACTTTCAGATAGGGCAAATGTCAGTGAGCGTTCCGATTTCAGTTCCAGAGTGATTCGCCCAATGAGTCCTTGATATTTAGTCGTTTTCAGCCAATATTTTGGATTTTTGAAAATTTCACTTTTTTGTGAAAATGTCCACTAAATGAGGGAATAATATGTGTGAGGGTACCCCAGGAGAGTTCCAAATGTGTGTGGGTAGAATATATATCCCACGGGGGTAAAATTGAAAAAAGTTGAAAAATTATTTTTTTTGGACTTAGTCATTTTTCTGGCGTTTATGAGACTTTCAGATAGGGCAAATGTCAGTGAGCGTTCCGATTTCAGTTCCAGAGCGATTCGCCCAATGAGTCCTTGATATTTAGTCATTTTCAGCCAATTTTCTGGATTTTTGAAAATTTCACTTTTTTGTGAAAATATCCACTAAATGAGGGAATAATATGTGTGAGGGTACCCCAGGAGAGTTCCAAATGTGTGTGGGTAGAATATATATCCCACGGGGGTAAAATTGAAAAAAGTTGAAAAATTATTTTTTTTGGACTTAGTCATTTTTCCGGCGTTTATCAGACTTTCAGATAGGGCAAATGTCAGTGAGCATTCCGATTTCAGTTCCAGAGCGATTCGTCCAATGAGTCCTTGATATTTAGTCATTTTCAGCCAATATTTTTGATTTTTGAAAATTTCACTTTTTTGTGAAAATATCCACTAAATGAGGGAATAATATGTGTGAGGGTACCCCAGGAGAGTTCCAAATGTGTGTGGGTTGAATATATATCCCACGGGGGTAAAATTGAAAAAAGTTGAAAAAATTTTTTTTTTGGACTTAGTCATTTTTCCGGCGTTTATCAGACTTTCAGATAGGGCAAATGTCAGTGAGCGTTCCGATTTCAGTTCCAGAGCGATTCGCCCAATGAGTCCTTGATATTTAGTCATTTTCAGCCAATATTTTGGATTTTTGAAAATTTCACTTTTTTGTGAAAATATCCACTAAATGAGGGAATAATATGTGTGAGGGTAGCCCAGGAGAGTTCCAAATGTGTGTGGGTAGAATATATATCCCACGGGGGTAAAATTGAAAAAAGTTGAAAAATTATTTTTTTTGGACTTAGTCATTTTTCCGGCGTTTATCAGACTTTCAGATAGGGCAAATATCAGTGAGCGTTCCGATTTCAGTTCCAGAGCGATTCGCCCAATGAGTCCTTGATATTTAGTCATTTTCAGCCAATATTTTGGATTTTTGAAAATTTCACTTTTTTGTGAAAATATCCACTAAATGAGGGAATAATATGTGTGAGGGTACCCCAGGAGAGTTCCAAATGTGTGTGGGTAGAATATATATCCCACGGGGGTAAAATTGAAAAAAGTTGAAAAATTATTTTTTTTGGACTTAGTCATTTTTCCGGCGTTTATCAGACTTTCAGATAGGGCAAATGTCAGTGAGCGTTCCGATTTCAGTTCCAGAGCGATTCGCCCAATGAGTCCTTGATATTTAGTCATTTTCAGCCAATATTTTGGATTTTTGAAAATTTCACTTTTTTGTGAAAATATCCACTAATTGAGGGAATAATATGTGTGAGGGTACCCCAGGAGAGTTCCAAATGTGTGTGGGTAGAATATATATCCCACGGGGGTAAAATTGAAAAAAGTTGAAAAATTATTTTTTTTGGACTTAGTCATTTTTCTGGCGTTTATGAGACTTTCAGATAGGGCAAATGTCAGTGAGCGTTCCGATTTCAGTTCCAGAGCGATTCGTCCAATGAGTCCTTGATATTTAGTCATTTTCAGCCAATATTTTTGATTTTTGAAAATTTCACTTTTTTGTGAAAATATCCACTAAATGAGGGAATAATATGTGTGAGGGTACCCCAGGAGAGTTCCAAATGTGTGTGGGTAGAATATATATCCCACGGGGGTAAAATTGAAAAAAGTTGAAAAATTATTTTTTTTGGACTTAGTCATTTTTCCGGCGTTTATGAGACTTTCAGATAGGGCAAATGTCAGTGAGCGTTCCGATTTCAGTTCCAGAGCGATTCGCCCAATGAGTCCTTGATATTTAGTCATTTTCAGCCAATTTTCTGGATTTTTGAAAATTTCACTTTTTTGTGAAAATATCCACTAAATGAGGGAATAATATGTGTGAGGGTACCCCAGGAGAGTTCCAAATGTGTGTGGGTAGAATATATATCCCACGGGGGTAAAATTGAAAAAAGTTGAAAAATTATTTTTTTTGGACTTAGTCATTTTTCCGGCGTTTATCAGACTTTCAGATAGGGCAAATGTCAGTGAGCATTCCGATTTCAGTTCCAGAGCGATTCGTCCAATGAGTCCTTGATATTTAGTCATTTTCAGCCAATATTTTTGATTTTTGAAAATTTCACTTTTTTGTGAAAATATCCACTAAATGAGGGAATAATATGTGTGAGGGTACCCCAGGAGAGTTCCAAATGTGTGTGGGTTGAATATATATCCCACGGGGGTAAAATTGAAAAAAGTTGAAAAAATTTTTTTTTTGGACTTAGTCATTTTTCCGGCGTTTATCAGACTTTCAGATAGGGCAAATGTCAGTGAGCGTTCCGATTTCAGTTCCAGAGCGATTCGCCCAATGAGTCCTTGATATTTAGTCATTTTCAGCCAATATTTTGGATTTTTGAAAATTTCACTTTTTTGTGAAAATATCCACTAAATGAGGGAATAATATGTGTGAGGGTAGCCCAGGAGAGTTCCAAATGTGTGTGGGTAGAATATATATCCCACGGGGGTAAAATTGAAAAAAGTTGAAAAATTATTTTTTTTGGACTTAGTCATTTTTCCGGCGTTTATCAGACTTTCAGATAGGGCAAATATCAGTGAGCGTTCCGATTTCAGTTCCAGAGCGATTCGCCCAATGAGTCCTTGATATTTAGTCATTTTCAGCCAATATTTTGGATTTTTGAAAATTTCACTTTTTTGTGAAAATATCCACTAAATGAGGGAATAATATGTGTGAGGGTACCCCAGGAGAGTTCCAAATGTGTGTGGGTAGAATATATATCCCACGGGGGTAAAATTGAAAAAAGTTGAAAAATTATTTTTTTTGGACTTAGTCATTTTTCCGGCGTTTATCAGACTTTCAGATAGGGCAAATGTCAGTGAGCGTTCCGATTTCAGTTCCAGAGCGATTCGCCCAATGAGTCCTTGATATTTAGTCATTTTCAGCCAATATTTTGGATTTTTGAAAATTTCACTTTTTTGTGAAAATATCCACTAATTGAGGGAATAATATGTGTGAGGGTACCCCAGGAGAGTTCCAAATGTGTGTGGGTAGAATATATATCCCACGGGGGTAAAATTGAAAAAAGTTGAAAAATTATTTTTTTTGGACTTAGTCATTTTTCTGGCGTTTATGAGACTTTCAGATAGGGCAAATGTCAGTGAGCGTTCCGATTTCAGTTCCAGAGCGATTCGTCCAATGAGTCCTTGATATTTAGTCATTTTCAGCCAATATTTTTGATTTTTGAAAATTTCACTTTTTTGTGAAAATATCCACTAAATGAGGGAATAATATGTGTGAGGGTACCCCAGGAGAGTTCCAAATGTGTGTGGGTAGAATATATATCCCACGGGGGTAAAATTGAAAAAAGTTGAAAAATTATTTTTTTTGGACTTAGTCATTTTTCCGGCGTTTATGAGACTTTCAGATAGGGCAAATGTCAGTGAGCGTTCCGATTTCAGTTCCAGAGCGATTCGCCCAATGAGTCCTTGATATTTAGTCATTTTCAGCCAATTTTCTGGATTTTTGAAAATTTCACTTTTTTGTGAAAATATCCACTAATTGAGGGAATAATATGTGTGAGGGTACCCCAGGAGAGTTCCAAATGTGTGTGGGTAGAATATATATCCCACGGGGGTAAAATTGAAAAAAGTTGAAAAAAATTATTTTTTGGACTTAGCCATTTTTCCAGCGTTTATCAGACTTTCAGATAGGGCAAATGTCAGTGAGCGTTCCGATTTCAGTTCCAGAGTGATTCGCCCAATGAGTCCTTGATATTTAGTCGTTTTCAGCCAATATTTTGGATTTTTGAAAATTTCACTTTTTTGTGAAAATATCCACTAAATGAGGGAATAATATGTGTGAGGGTACCCCAGGAGAGTTCCAAATGTGTGTGGGTAGAATATATATGCCACGGGGGTAAAATTGAAAAAAGTTGAAAAATTATTTTTTTTGGACTTAGTCATTTTTCCGGCGTTTATCAGACTTTCAGATAGGGCAAATGTCAGTGAGCGTTCCGATTTCAGTTCCAGAGCGATTCGCCCAATGAGTCCTTGATATTTAGTCATTTTCAGCCAATTTTCTGGATTTTTGAAAATTTCACTTTTTTGTGAAAATATCCACTAAATGAGTAAATAATATGTGTGAGGGTAGCCCAGGAGAGTTCCAAATGTGTGTGGGTAGAATATATATCCCACGGGGGTAAAATTGAAAAAAGTTGAAACAATTTTTTTTTTGGACTTAGTCATTTTTCCGGCATTTATCAGACTTTCAGATAGGGCAAATGTCAGTGAGCGTTCCGATTTCAGTTCCAGAGCGATTCGCCCAATGAGTCCTTGATATTTAGTCATTTTCAGCCAATATTTTGGATTTTTGAAAATTTCACTTTTTTGTGAAAATATCCACTAATTGAGGGAATAATATGTGTGAGGGTACCCCAGGAGAGTTCCAAATGTGTGTGGGTAGAATATATATCCCACGGGGGTAAAATTGAAAAAAGTTGAAAAATTATTTTTTTTGGACTTAGTCATTTTTCCGGCGTTTATCAGACTTTCAGATAGGGCAAATGTCAGTGAGCATTCCGATTTCAGTTCCAGAGCGATTCGCCCAATGAGTCCTTGATATTTAGTCATTTTCAGCCAATATTTTTGATTTTTGAAAATTTCACTTTTTTGTGAAAATATCCACAAAATGAGGGAATAATATGTGTGAGGGTACCCCAGGAGAGTTCCAAATGTGTGTGGGTAGAATATATATCCCACGGGGGTAAAATTGAAAAAAGTTGAAAAATTATTTTTTTTGGACTTAGTCATTTTTCTGGCGTTTATGAGACTTTCAGATAGGGCAAATGTCAGTGAGCGTTCCGATTTCAGTTCCAGAGCGATTCGCCCAATGAGTCCTTGATATTTAGTCATTTTCAGCCAATTTTCTGGATTTTTGAAAATTTCACTTTTTTGTGAAAATATCCACTAAATGAGGGAATAATATGTGTGAGGGTACCCCAGGAGAGTTCCAAATGTGTGTGGGTAGAATATATATCCCACGGGGGTAAAATTGAAAAAAGTTGAAAAATTATTTTTTTTGGACTTAGTCATTTTTCCGGCGTTTATCAGACTTTCAGATAGGGCAAATGTCAGTGAGCATTCCGATTTCAGTTCCAGAGCGATTCGTCCAATGAGTCCTTGATATTTAGTCATTTTCAGCCAATATTTTTGATTTTTGAAAATTTCACTTTTTTGTGAAAATATCCACTAAATGAGGGAATAATATGTGTGAGGGTACCCCAGGAGAGTTCCAAATGTGTGTGGGTTGAATATATATCCCACGGGGGTAAAATTGAAAAAAGTTGAAAAAATTTTTTTTTTGGACTTAGTCATTTTTCCGGCGTTTATCAGACTTTCAGATAGGGCAAATGTCAGTGAGCGTTCCGATTTCAGTTCCAGAGCGATTCGCCCAATGAGTCCTTGATATTTAGTCATTTTCAGCCAATATTTTGGATTTTTGAAAATTTCACTTTTTTGTGAAAATATCCACTAAATGAGGGAATAATATGTGTGAGGGTAGCCCAGGAGAGTTCCAAATGTGTGTGGGTAGAATATATATCCCACGGGGGTAAAATTGAAAAAAGTTGAAAAATTATTTTTTTTGGACTTAGTCATTTTTCCGGCGTTTATCAGACTTTCAGATAGGGCAAATATCAGTGAGCGTTCCGATTTCAGTTCCAGAGCGATTCGCCCAATGAGTCCTTGATATTTAGTCATTTTCAGCCAATATTTTGGATTTTTGAAAATTTCACTTTTTTGTGAAAATATCCACTAAATGAGGGAATAATATGTGTGAGGGTACCCCAGGAGAGTTCCAAATGTGTGTGGGTAGAATATATATCCCACGGGGGTAAAATTGAAAAAAGTTGAAAAATTATTTTTTTTGGACTTAGTCATTTTTCCGGCGTTTATCAGACTTTCAGATAGGGCAAATGTCAGTGAGCGTTCCGATTTCAGTTCCAGAGCGATTCGCCCAATGAGTCCTTGATATTTAGTCATTTTCAGCCAATATTTTGGATTTTTGAAAATTTCACTTTTTTGTGAAAATATCCACTAATTGAGGGAATAATATGTGTGAGGGTACCCCAGGAGAGTTCCAAATGTGTGTGGGTAGAATATATATCCCACGGGGGTAAAATTGAAAAAAGTTGAAAAATTATTTTTTTTGGACTTAGTCATTTTTCTGGCGTTTATGAGACTTTCAGATAGGGCAAATGTCAGTGAGCGTTCCGATTTCAGTTCCAGAGCGATTCGTCCAATGAGTCCTTGATATTTAGTCATTTTCAGCCAATATTTTTGATTTTTGAAAATTTCACTTTTTTGTGAAAATATCCACTAAATGAGGGAATAATATGTGTGAGGGTACCCCAGGAGAGTTCCAAATGTGTGTGGGTAGAATATATATCCCACGGGGGTAAAATTGAAAAAAGTTGAAAAATTATTTTTTTTGGACTTAGTCATTTTTCCGGCGTTTATGAGACTTTCAGATAGGGCAAATGTCAGTGAGCGTTCCGATTTCAGTTCCAGAGCGATTCGCCCAATGAGTCCTTGATATTTAGTCATTTTCAGCCAATTTTCTGGATTTTTGAAAATTTCACTTTTTTGTGAAAATATCCACTAATTGAGGGAATAATATGTGTGAGGGTACCCCAGGAGAGTTCCAAATGTGTGTGGGTAGAATATATATCCCACGGGGGTAAAATTGAAAAAAGTTGAAAAAAATTATTTTTTGGACTTAGCCATTTTTCCAGCGTTTATCAGACTTTCAGATAGGGCAAATGTCAGTGAGCGTTCCGATTTCAGTTCCAGAGTGATTCGCCCAATGAGTCCTTGATATTTAGTCGTTTTCAGCCAATATTTTGGATTTTTGAAAATTTCACTTTTTTGTGAAAATATCCACTAAATGAGGGAATAATATGTGTGAGGGTACCCCAGGAGAGTTCCAAATGTGTGTGGGTAGAATATATATGCCACGGGGGTAAAATTGAAAAAAGTTGAAAAATTATTTTTTTTGGACTTAGTCATTTTTCCGGCGTTTATCAGACTTTCAGATAGGGCAAATGTCAGTGAGCGTTCCGATTTCAGTTCCAGAGCGATTCGCCCAATGAGTCCTTGATATTTAGTCATTTTCAGCCAATTTTCTGGATTTTTGAAAATTTCACTTTTTTGTGAAAATATCCACTAAATGAGTGAATAATATGTGTGAGGGTAGCCCAGGAGAGTTCCAAATGTGTGTGGGTAGAATATATATCCCACGGGGGTAAAATTGAAAAAAGTTGAAACAATTTTTTTTTTGGACTTAGTCATTTTTCCGGCATTTATCAGACTTTCAGATAGGGCAAATGTCAGTGAGCGTTCCGATTTCAGTTCCAGAGCGATTCGCCCAATGAGTCCTTGATATTTAGTCATTTTCAGCCAATATTTTGGATTTTTGAAAATTTCACTTTTTTGTGAAAATATCCACTAATTGAGGGAATAATATGTGTGAGGGTACCCCAGGAGAGTTCCAAATGTGTGTGGGTAGAATATATATCCCACGGGGGTAAAATTGAAAAAAGTTGAAAAATTATTTTTTTTGGACTTAGTCATTTTTCCGGCGTTTATCAGACTTTCAGATAGGGCAAATGTCAGTGAGCGTTCCGATTTCAGTTCCAGAGCGATTTGCCCAATGAGTCCTTGATATTTAGTCATTTTCAGCCAATATTTTTGATTTTTGAAAATTTCACTTTTTTGTGAAAATATCCACTAAATGAGGGAATAATATGTGTGAGGGTACCCCAGGAGAGTTCCAAATGTGTGTGGGTAGAATATATATCCCACGGGGGTAAAATTGAAAAAAGTTGAAAAATTATTTTTTTTGGACTTAGTCATTTTTCCGGCGTTTATCAGACTTTCAGATAGGGCAAATGTCAGTGAGCGTTCCGATTTCAGTTCCAGAGCGATTTGCCCAATGAGTCCTTGATATTTAGTCATTTTCAGCCAATATTTTTGATTTTTGAAAATTTCACTTTTTTGTGAAAATATCCACTAAATGAGGGAATAATATGTGTGAGGGTACCCCAGGAGAGTTCCAAATGTGTGTGGGTAGAATATATATCCCACGGGGGTAAAATTGAAAAAAGTTGAAAAATTATTTTTTTTGGACTTAGTCATTTTTCCGGCGTTTATGAGACTTTCAGATAGGGCAAATGTCAGTGAGCGTTCCGATTTCAGTTCCAGAGCGATTCGCCCAATGAGTCCTTGATATTTAGTCATTTTCAGCCAATTTTCTGGATTTTTGAAAATTTCACTTTTTTGTGAAAATATCCACTATATGAGGGAATAATATGTGTGAGGGTAGCCCAGGAGAGTTCCAAATGTGTGTGGGTAGAATATATATCCCACGGGGGTAAAATTGAAAAAAGTTGAAAGATTATTTTTTTTGGACTTAGTCATTTTTCCGGCGTTTATCAGACTTTCAGATAGGGCAAATGTCAGTGAGCGTTCCGATTTCAGTTCCAGAGCGATTTGCCCAATGAGTCCTTGATATTTAGTCATTTTCAGCCAATATTTTTGATTTTTGAAAATTTCACTTTTTTGTGAAAATATCCACTAAATGAGGGAATAATATGTGTGAGGGTAGCCCAGGAGAGTTCCAAATGTGTGTGGGTAGAATATATATCCCACGGGGGTAAAATTGAAAAAAGTTGAAAAATTATTTTTTTTGGACTTAGTCATTTTTCCGGCGTTTATCAGACTTTCAGATAGGGCAAATGTCAGTGAGCGTTCCGATTTCAGTTCCAGAGCGATTTGCCCAATAAGTCCTTGATATTTAGTCATTTTCAGCCAATATTTTTGATTTTTGAAAATTTCACTTTTTTGTGAAAATATCCACTAAATGAGGGAATAATATGTGTGAGGGTACCCCAGGAGAGTTCCAAATGTGTGTGGGTAGAATATATATCCCACGGGGGTAAAATTGAAAAAAGTTGAAAAATTATTTTTTTTGGACTTAGTCATTTTTCTGGCGTTTATGAGACTTTCAGATAGGGCAAATGTCAGTGAGCGTTCCGATTTCAGTTCCAGAGCGATTCGTCCAATGAGTCCTTGATATTTAGTCATTTTCAGCCAATATTTTTGATTTTTGAAAATTTCACCTTTTTGTGAAAATATCCACTAAATGAGGGAATAATATGTGTGAGGGTACCCAGGAGAGTTCCAAATGTGTGTGGGTAGAATATATATCCCACGGGGGTAAAATTGAAAAAAGTTCAAAAATTATTTTTTTTGGACTTAATCATTTTTCCGGCGTTTATGAGACTTTCAGATAGGGCAAATGTCAGTGAGCGTTCCGATTTCAGTTCCAGAGCGATTCGCCCAATGAGTCCTTGATATTTAGTCATTTTCAGCCAATATTTTGGATTTTTGAAAATTTCACTTTTTTGTGAAAATATCCACTAAATGAGGGAATAATATGTGTGAGGGTAGCCCAGGAGAGTTCCAAATGTGTGTGGGTAGAATATATATCCCACGGGGGTAAAATTGAAAAAAGTTGAAAAATTATTTTTTTTGGACTTAGTCATTTTTCCGGCGTTTATCAGACTTTCAGATAGGGCAAATGTCAGTGAGCGTTCCGATTTCAGTTCCAGAGCGATTTGCCCAATGAGTCCTTGATATTTAGTCATTTTCAGCCAATATTTTGGATTTTTGAAAATTTCACTTTTTTGTGAAAATATCCACTAAATGAGGGAATAATATGTGTGAGGGTAGCCCAGGAGAGTTCCAAATGTGTGTGGGTAGAATATATATCCCACGGGGGTAAAATTGAAAAAAGTTGAAAAAATTTTTTTTTTGGACTTAGTCATTTTTCCGGCGTTTATCAGACTTTCAGATAGGGCAAATGTCAGTGAGCGTTCCGATTTCAGTTCCAGAGCGATTCGCCCAATGAGTCCTTGATATTTAGTCATTTTCAGCCAATTTTCTGGATTTTTGAAAATTTCACTTTTTTGTGAAAATATCCACTAAATGAGGGAATAATATGTGTGAGGGTAGCCCAGGAGAGTTCCAAATGTGTGTGGGTAGAATATATATCCCACGGGGGTAAAATTGAAAAAAGTTGAAAAATTATTTTTTTTGGACTTAGTCATTTTTCCGGCGTTTATCAGACTTTCAGATAGGGCAAATGTCAGTGAGCGTTCCGATTTCAGTTCCAGAGCGATTTGCCCAATGAGTCCTTGATATTTAGTCATTTTCAGCCAATATTTTTGATTTTTGAAAATTTCACTTTTTTGTGAAAATATCCACTAAATGAGGGAATAATATGTGTGAGGGTACCCCAGGAGAGTTCCAAATGTGTGTGGGTAGAATATATATCCCACGGGGGTAAAATTGAAAAAAGTTGAAAAATTATTTTTTTTGGACTTAGTCATTTTTCCGGCGTTTATCAGACTTTCAGATAGGGCAAATGTCAGTGAGCGTTCCGATTTCAGTTCCAGAGCGATTTGCCCAATGAGTCCTTGATATTTAGTCATTTTCAGCCAATATTTTTGATTTTTGAAAATTTCACTTTTTTGTGAAAATATCCACTAAATGAGGGAATAATATGTGTGAGGGTACCCCAGGAGAGTTCCAAATGTGTGTGGGTAGAATATATATCCCACGGGGGTAAAATTGAAAAAAGTTGAAAAAATTTTTTTTTTGGACTTAGTCATTTTTCCGGCGTTTATCAGACTTTCAGATAGGGCAAATGTCAGTGAGCGTTCCGATTTCAGTTCCAGAGCGATTCGCCCAATGAGTCCTTGATATTTAGTCATTTTCAGCCAATATTTTGGATTTTTGAAAATTTCACTTTTTTGTGAAAATATCCACTAAATGAGGGAATAATATGTGTGAGGGTACCCCAGGAGAGTTCCAAATGTGTGTGGGTAGAATATATATCGCACGGGGGTAAAATTGAAAAAAGTTGAAAAATTATTTTTTTTGGACTTAGTCATTTTTCCGGCGTTTATCTGACTTTCAGATAGGGCAAATGTCAGTGAGCGTTCCGATTTCAGTTCCAGAGCGATTCGCCCAATGAGTCCTTGATATTTAGTCATTTTCAGCCAATATTTTGGATTTTTGAAAATTTCACTTTTTTGTGAAAATATCCACTAAATGAGGGAATAATATGTGTGAGGGTACCCCAGGAGTGTTCCAAATGTGTGTGGGTAGAATATATATCCCAAGGGGTAAAATTGAAAAAAGTTGAAAAATTATTTTTTTTGGACTTAGTCATTTTTCCGGCGTTTATCAGACTTTCAGATAGGGCAAATGTCAGTGAGCGTTCCGATTTCAGTTCCAGAGCGATTTGCCCAATGAGTCCTTGATATTTAGTCATTTTCAGCCAATATTTTTGATTTTTGAAAATTTCACTTTTTTGTGAAAATATCCACTAAATGAGGGAATAATATGTGTGAGGGTACCCCAGGAGAGTTCCAAATGTGTGTGGGTAGAATATATATCCCACGGGGGTAAAATTGAAAAAAGTTGAAAAATTATTTTTTTTGGACTTAGTCATTTTTCCGGCGTTTATCAGACTTTCAGATAGGGCAAATGTCAGTGAGCGTTCCGATTTCAGTTCCAGAGCGATTTGCCCAATGAGTCCTTGATATTTAGTCATTTTCAGCCAATATTTTTGATTTTTGAAAATTTCACTTTTTTGTGAAAATATCCACTAAATGAGGGAATAATATGTGTGAGGGTACCCCAGGAGAGTTCCAAATGTGTGTGGGTAGAATATATATCCCACGGGGGTAAAATTGAAAAAAGTTGAAAAAATTTTTTTTTTGGACTTAGTCATTTTTCCGGCGTTTATCAGACTTTCAGATAGGGCAAATGTCAGTGAGCGTTCCGATTTCAGTTCCAGAGCGATTCGCCCAATGAGTCCTTGATATTTAGTAATTTTCAGCCAATATTTTGGATTTTTGAAAATTTCACTTTTTTGTGAAAATATCCACTAAATGAGGGAATAATATGTGTGAGGGTACCCCAGGAGTGTTCCAAATGTGTGTGGGTAGAATATATATCCCAAGGGGTAAAATTGAAAAAAGTTGAAAAATTATTTTTTTTGGACTTAGTCATTTTTCCGGCGTTTATCAGACTTTCAGATAGGGCAAATGTCAGTTAGCATTCCGATTTCAGTTCCAGAGCGATTCGCCCAATGAGTCCTTGATATTTAGTCATTTTCAGCCAATTTTCTGGATTTTTGAAAATTTCACTTTTTTGTGAAAATATCCACTAAATGAGGGAATAATATGTGTGAGGGTAGCCCAGGAGAGTTCCAAATGTGTGTGGGTAGAATATATATCCCACGGGGGTAAAATTGAAAAAAGTTGAAAAATTTTTTTTTTTGGACTTAGTCATTTTTCCGGCGTTTATCAGACTTTCAGATAGGGCAAATGTCAGTGAGCGTTCCGATTTCAGTTCCAGAGCGATTCGCCCAATGAGTCCTTGATATTTAGTCATTTTCAGCCTATATTTTGGATTTTTGAAAATTTCACTTTTTTGTGAAAATATCCACTAAATGAGGGAATAATATGTGTGAGGGTACCCCAGCAGAGTTCCAAATGTGTGTGGGTAGAATATATATCCAACGGGGGTAAAATTGAAAAAAGTTGAAAAATTATTTTTTTTGGATCTAGTCATTTTTCCGGCGTTTATCAGACTTTCAGATAGGGCAAATGTCATTGAGCGTTCCGATTTCAGTTCCAGAGCGATTCGCCCAATGAGTCCTTGATATTTAGTCATTTTCAGCCAATTTTCTGGATTTTTGAAAATTTCACTTTTTTGTGAAAATATCCACTATATGAGGGAATAATATGTGTGAGGGTAGCCCAGGAGAGTTCCAAATGTGTGTGGGTAGAATATATATCCCACGGGGGTAAAATTGAAAAAAGTTGAAAAATTATTTTTTTTGGACTTAGTCATTTTTCCGGCGTTTATCAGACTTTCAGATAGGGCAAATGTCAGTGAGCGTTCCGATTTCAGTTCCAGAGCGATTTGCCCAATGAGTCCTTGATATTTAGTCATTTTCAGCCAATATTTTGGATTTTTGAAAATTTCACTTTTTTGTGAAAATATCCACTAAATGAGGGAATAATATGTGTGAGGGTACCCCAGGAGAGTTCCAAATGTGTGTGGGTAGAATATATATCCCACGGGGGTAAAATTGAAAAAAGTTGAAAAATTTTTTTTTTTGGACTTAGTCATTTTTCCGGCGTTTATCAGACTTTCAGATAGGGCAAATGTCAGTGAGCGTTCCGATTTCAGTTCCAGAGCGATTCGCCCAATGAGTCCTTGATATTTAGTCATTTTCAGCCAATATTTTGGATTTTTGAAAATTTCACTTTTTTGTGAAAATATCCACTAAATGAGGGAATAATATGTGTGAGGGTAGCCCAGGAGAGTTCCAAATGTGTGTGGGTAGAATATATATCCCACGGGGGTAAAATTGAAAAAAGTTGAAAAATTATTTTTTTTGGACTTAGTCATTTTTCCGGCGTTTATCAGACTTTCAGATAGGGCAAATGTCAGTGAGCGTTCCGATTTCAGTTCCAGAGCGATTTGCCCAATGAGTCCTTGATATTTAGTCATTTTCAGCCAATATTTTTGATTTTTGAAAATTTCACTTTTTTGTGAAAATACCCACTAAATGAGGGAATAATATGTGTGAGGGTACCCCAGGAGAGTTCCAAATGTGTGTGGGTAGAATATATATCCCACGGGGGTAAAATTGAAAAAAGTTGAAAAAATTTTTTTTTTGGACTTAGTCATTTTTCCGGCGTTTATCAGACTTTCAGATAGGGCAAATGTCAGTGAGCGTTCCGATTTCAGTTCCAGAGCGATTCGCCCAATGAGTCCTTGATATTTAGTCATTTTCAGCCAATTTTCTGGATTTTTGAAAATTTCACTTTTTTGTGAAAATATCCACTAAATGAGGGAATAATATGTGTGAGGGTAGCCCAGGAGAGTTCCAAATGTGTGTGGGTAGAATATATATCCCACGGGGGTAAAATTGAAAAAACTTGAAAAATTATTTTTTTTGGACTTAGTCATTTTTCCGGCGTTTATCAGACTTTCAGATAGGGCAAATGTCAGTGAGCGTTCCGATTTCAGTTCCAGAGCGATTCGCCCAATGAGTCCTTGATATTTAGTCATTTTCAGCCAATATTTTGGATTTTTGAAAATTTCACTTTTTTGTGAAAATATCCACTAAATGAGGGAATAATATGTGTGAGGGTACCCCAGGAGAGTTCCAAATGTGTGTGGGTAGAATATATAACCCACGGGGGTAAAATTGAAAAAACTTGAAAAATTATTTTTTTTGGACTTAGTCATTTTTCCGGCGTTTATCAGACTTTCAGATAGGGCAAATGTCAGTGAGCGTTCCGATTTCAGTTCCAGAGCGATTCGCCCAATGAGTCCTTGATATTTAGTCATTTTCAGCCAATATTTTGGATTTTTGAAAATTTCACTTTTTTGTGAAAATATCCACTAAATGAGGGAATAATATGTGTGAGGGTACCCCAGGAGAGTTCCAAATGTGTGTGGGTAGAATATATAACCCACGGGGGTAAAATTGAAAAAACTTGAAAAATTATTTTTTTTGGACTTAGTCATTTTTCCAGCGTTTATCTGACTTTCAGATAGGGCAAATGTCAGTGAGCGTTCCGATTTCAGTTCCAGAGCGATTCGCCCAATGAGTCCTTGATATTTAGTCATTTTCAGCCAATTTTCTGGATTTTTGAAAATTTCACTTTTTTGTGAAAATATCCACTAAATGAGGGAATAATATGTGTGAGGGTAGCCCAGGAGAGTTCCAAATGTGTGTGGGTAGAATATATATCCCACGGGGGTAAAATTGAAAAAAGTTGAAAAATTATTTTTTTTGGACTTAGTCATTTTTCCGGCGTTTATCAGACTTTCAGATAGGGCAAATGTCAGTTAGCGTTCCGATTTCAGTTCCAGAGCGATTCGCCCAATGAGTCCTTGATATTTAGTCATTTTCAGCCAATTTTCTGGATTTTTGAAAATTTCACTTTTTTGTGAAAATATCCACTATATGAGGGAATAATATGTGTGAGGGTAGCCCAGGAGAGTTCCAAATGTGTGTGGGTAGAATATATATCCCACGGGGGTAAAATTGAAAAAAGTTGAAAAATTATTTTTTTTGGACTTAGTCATTTTTCCGGCGTTTATCAGACTTTCAGATAGGGCAAATGTCAGTGAGCGTTCCGATTTCAGTTCCAGAGCGATTTGCCCAATGAGTCCTTGATATTTAGTCATTTTCAGCCAATATTTTTGATTTTTGAAAATTTCACTTTTTTGTGAAAATATCCACTAAATGAGGGAATAATATGTGTGAGGGTACCCCAGGAGAGTTCCAAATGTGTGTGGGTAGAATATATATCGCATGGGGGTAAAATTGAAAAAAGTTGAAAAATTATTTTTTTTGGACTTAGTCATTTTTCCGGCGTTTATCTGACTTTCAGATAGGGCAAATGTCAGTGAGCGTTCCGATTTCAGTTCCAGAGCGATTCGCCCAATGAGTCCTTGATATTTAGTCATTTTCAGCCAATATTTTGGATTTTTGAAAATTTCACTTTTTTGTGAAAATATCCACTAAATGAGGGAATAATATGTGTGAGGGTACCCCAGGAGTGTTCCAAATGTGTGTGGGTAGAATATATATCCCACGGGGGTAAAATTGAAAAAAGTTGAAAAATTATTTTTTTTGGACTTAGTCATTTTTCCGGCGTTTATCAGACTTTCAGATAGGGCAAATGTCAGTTAGCATTCCGATTTCAGTTCCAGAGCGATTTGCCCAATGAGTCCTTGATATTTAGTCATTTTCAGCCAATTTTCTGGATTTTTGAAAATTTCACTTTTTTGTGAAAATATCCACTAAATGAGGGAATAATATGTGTGAGGGTAGCCCAGGAGAGTTCCAAATGTGTGTGGGTAGAATATATATCCCACGGGGGTAAAATTGAAAAAACTTGAAAAATTATTTTTTTTGGACTTAGTCATTTTTCCGGCGTTTATCAGACTTTCAGATAGGGCAAATGTCAGTGAGCGTTCCAATTTCAGTTCCAGAGCGATTCGCCCAATGAGTCCTTGATATTTAGTCATTTTCAGCCAATTTTCTGGATTTTTGAAAATTTCACTTTTTTGTGAAAATATCCACTAAATGAGGGAATAATATGTGTGAGGGTACCCCAGGAGAGTTCCAAATGTGTGTGGGTAGAATATATATCCCACGGGGGTAAAATTGAAAAAAGTTGAAAAATTTTTTTTTTTGGACTTAGTCATTTTTCCGGCGTTTATCAGACTTTCAGATAGGGCAAATGTCAGTGAGCGTTCCGATTTCAGTTCCAGAGCGATTCGCCCAATGAGTCCTTGATATTTAGTCATTTTCAGCCAATATTTTGGATTTTTGAAAATTTCACTTTTTTGTGAAAATATCCACTAAATGAGGGAATAATATGTGTGAGGGTAGCCCAGGAGAGTTCCAAATGTGTGTGGGTAGAATATATATCCCACGGGGGTAAAATTGAAAAAAGTTGAAAAATTATTTTTTTTGGACTTAGTCATTTTTCCGGCGTTTATCAGACTTTCAGATAGGGCAAATGTCAGTGAGCGTTCCGATTTCAGTTCCAGAGCGATTTGCCCAATGAGTCCTTGATATTTAGTCATTTTCAGCCAATATTTTTGATTTTTGAAAATTTCACTTTTTTTGTGAAAATATCCACTAAATGAGGGAATAATATGTGTGAGGGTACCCCAGGAGAGTTCCAAATGTGTGTGGGTAGAATATATATCCCACGGGGGTAAAATTGAAAAAAGTTGAAAAAATTTTTTTTTTGGACTTAGTCATTTTTCCGGCGTTTATCAGACTTTCAGATAGGGCAAATGTCAGTGAGCGTTCCGATTTCAGTTCCAGAGCGATTCGCCCAATGAGTCCTTGATATTTAGTCATTTTCAGCCAATATTTTGGATTTTTGAAAATTTCACTTTTTTGTGAAAATATCCACTAAATGAGGGAATAATATGTGTGAGGGTACCCCAGGAGAGTTCCAAATGTGTGTGGGTAGAATATATATCGCATGGGGGTAAAATTGAAAAAAGTTGAAAAATTATTTTTTTTGGACTTAGTCATTTTTCCGGCGTTTATCTGACTTTCAGATAGGGCAAATGTCAGTGAGCGTTCCGATTTCAGTTCCAGAGCGATTCGCCCAATGAGTCCTTGATATTTAGTCATTTTCAGCCAATATTTTGGATTTTTGAAAATTTCACTTTTTTGTGAAAATATCCACTAAATGTGGGAATAATATGTGTGAGGGTACCCCAGGAGTGTTCCAAATGTGTGTGGGTAGAATATATATCCCACGGGTGTAAAATTGAAAAAAGTTGAAAAATTATTTTTTTTGGACTTAGTCATTTTTCCGGCGTTTATCAGACTTTCAGATAGGGCAAATGTCAGTTAGCATTCCGATTTCAGTTCCAGAGCGATTCGCCCAATGAGTCCTTGATATTTAGTCATTTTCAGCCAATTTTCTGGATTTTTGAAAATTTCACTTTTTTGTGAAAATATCCACTAAATGAGGGAATAATATGTGTGAGGGTAGCCCAGGAGAGTTCCAAATGTGTGTGGGTAGAATATATATCCCACGGGGGTAAAATTGAAAAAACTTGAAAAATTATTTTTTTTGGACTTAGTCATTTTTCCGGCGTTTATCAGACTTTCAGATAGGGCAAATGTCAGTGAGCGTTCCGATTTCAGTTCCAGAGCGATTCGCCCAATGAGTCCTTGATATTTAGTCATTTTCAGCCAATATTTTGGATTTTTGAAAATTTCACTTTTTTGTGAAAATATCCACTAAATGAGGGAATAATATGTGTGAGGGTACCCCAGGAGAGTTCCAAATGTGTGTGGGTAGAATATATAACCCACGGGGGTAAAATTGAAAAAAGTTGAAAAATTATTTTTTTTGGACTTAGTCATTTTTCCAGCGTTTATCTGACTTTCAGATAGGGCAAATGTCAGTGAGCGTTCCGATTTCAGTTCCAGAGCGATTCGCCCAATGAGTCCTTGATATTTAGTCATTTTCAGCCAATTTTCTGGATTTTTGAAAATTTCACTTTTTTGTGAAAATATCCACTAAATGAGGGAATAATATGTGTGAGGGTAGCCCAGGAGAGTTCCAAATGTGTGTGGGTAGAATATATATCCCACGGGGGTAAAATTGAAAAAAGTTGAAAAATTATTTTTTTTGGACTTAGTCATTTTTCCGGCGTTTATCAGACTTTCAGATAGGGCAAATGTCAGTTAGCGTTCCGATTTCAGTTCCAGAGCGATTCGCCCAATGAGTCCTTGATATTTAGTCATTTTCAGCCAATTTTCTGGATTTTTGAAAATTTCACTTTTTTGTGAAAATATCCACTAAATGAGGGAATAATATGTGTGAGGGTACCCCAGGAGAGTTCCAAATGGGTGTGGGTAGAATATATATCCCACGGGGGTAAAATTGAAAAAAGTTGAAAAAATTTTTTTTTTGGACTTAGTCATTTTTACGGCGTTTATCAGACTTTCAGATAGGGCAAATGTCAGTGAGCGTTCCGATTTCAGTTCCAGAGCAATTCGCCCAATGAGTCCTTGATATTTAGTCATTTTCAGCCAATTTTCTGGATTTTTGAAAATTTCACTTTTTTGTGAAAATATCCACTAAATGAGGGAATAATATGTGTGAGGGTAGCCCAGGAGAGTTCCAAATGTGTGTGGGTAGAATATATATCCCACGGGGGTAAAATTGAAAAAAGTTGAAACAATTTTTTTTTGGACTTAGTCATTTTTCCGGCGTTTATCAGACTTTCAGATAGGGCAAATGTCAGTGAGCGTTCCGATTTCAGTTCCAGAGCGATTCGCCCAATGAGTCCTTGATATTTAGTCATTTTCAGCCAATATTTTGGATTTTTGAAAATTTCACTTTTTTGTGAAAATATCCACTAAATGAGGGAATAATATGTGTGAGGGTACCCCAGGAGTGTTCCAAATGTGTGTGGGTAGAATATATATCCCACGGGGGTAAAATTGAAAAAAGTTGAAAAATTATTTTTTTTGGACTTAGTCATTTTTCCGGCGTTTATCAGACTTTCAGATAGGGCAAATGTCAGTTAGCGTTCCGATTTCAGCTCCAGAGCGATTCGCCCAATGAGTCCTTGATATTTAGTCATTTTCAGCCAATTTTCTGGATTTTTGAAAATTTCACTTTTTTGTGAAAATATCCACTAAATGAGGGAATAATATGTGTGAGGGTACCCCAGGAGAGTTCCAAATGTGTATGGGTAGAATATATATCCCACGGGGGTAAAATTGAAAAAAGTTGAAACAATTTTTTTTTGGACTTAGTCATTTTTCCGGCGTTTATCAGACTTTCAGATAGGGCAAATGTCAGTGAGCGTTCCGATTTCAGTTCCAGAGCGATTCGCCCAATGAGTCCTTGATATTTAGTCATTTTCAGCCAATATTTTGGATTTTTGAAAATTTCACTTTTTTGTGAAAATATCCACTAAATGAGGGAATAATATGTGTGAGGGTAGCCCAGGAGAGTTCCAAATGTGTGTGGGTAGAATATATATCCCACGGGGGTAAAATTGAAAAAAGTTGAAAAATTATTTTTTTTGGACTTAGTCATTTTTCCGGCGTTTATCAGACTTTCAGATAGGGCAAATGTCAGTGAGCGTTCCGATTTCAGTTCCAGAGCGATTTGCCCAATGAGTCCTTGATATTTAGTCATTTTCAGCCAATATTTTTGATTTTTGAAAATTTCACTTTTTTGTGAAAATATCCACTAAATGAGGGAATAATATGTGTGAGGGTACCCCAGGAGAGTTCCAAATGTGTGTGGGTAGAATATATATCCCACGGGGGTAAAATTGAAAAAAGTTGAAAAAATTTTTTTTTTGGACTTAGTCATTTTTCCGGCGTTTATCAGACTTTCAGATAGGGCAAATGTCAGTGAGCGTTCCGATTTCAGTTCCAGAGCGATTCGCCCAATGAGTCCTTGATATTTAGTCATTTTCAGCCAATTTTCTGGATTTTTGAAAATTTCACTTTTTTGTGAAAATATCCACTAAATGAGGGAATAATATGTGTGAGGGTAGCCCAGGAGAGTTCCAAATGTGTGTGGGTAGAATATATATCCCACGGGGGTAAAATTGAAAAAACTTGAAAAATTATTTTTTTTGGACTTAGTCATTTTTCCGGCGTTTATCAGACTTTCAGATAGGGCAAATGTCAGTGAGCGTTCCGATTTCAGTTCCAGAGCGATTCGCCCAATGAGTCCTTGATATTTAGTCATTTTCAGCCAATATTTTGGATTTTTGAAAATTTCACTTTTTTGTGAAAATATCCACTAAATGAGGGAATAATATGTGTGAGGGTACCCCAGGAGAGTTCCAAATGTGTGTGGGTAGAATATATAACCCACGGGGGTAAAATTGAAAAAACTTGAAAAATTATTTTTTTTGGACTTAGTCATTTTTCCAGCGTTTATCTGACTTTCAGATAGGGCAAATGTCAGTGAGCGTTCCGATTTCAGTTCCAGAGCGATTCGCCCAATGAGTCCTTGATATTTAGTCATTTTCAGCCAATTTTCTGGATTTTTGAAAATTTCACTTTTTTGTGAAAATATCCACTAAATGAGGGAATAATATGTGTGAGGGTAGCCCAGGAGAGTTCCAAATGTGTGTGGGTAGAATATATATCCCACGGGGGTAAAATTGAAAAAAGTTGAAAAATTATTTTTTTTGGACTTAGTCATTTTTCCGGCGTTTATCAGACTTTCAGATAGGGCAAATGTCAGTTAGCGTTCCGATTTCAGTTCCAGAGCGATTCGCCCAATGAGTCCTTGATATTTAGTCATTTTCAGCCAATTTTCTGGATTTTTGAAAATTTCACTTTTTTGTGAAAATATCCACTATATGAGGGAATAATATGTGTGAGGGTAGCCCAGGAGAGTTCCAAATGTGTGTGGGTAGAATATATATCCCACGGGGGTAAAATTGAAAAAAGTTGAAAAATTATTTTTTTTGGACTTAGTCATTTTTCCGGCGTTTATCAGACTTTCAGATAGGGCAAATGTCAGTGAGCGTTCCGATTTCAGTTCCAGAGCGATTTGCCCAATGAGTCCTTGATATTTAGTCATTTTCAGCCAATATTTTTGATTTTTGAAAATTTCACTTTTTTGTGAAAATATCCACTAAATGAGGGAATAATATGTGTGAGGGTACCCCAGGAGTGTTCCAAATGTGTGTGGGTAGAATATATATCCCACGGGGGTAAAATTGAAAAAAGTTGAAAAATTATTTTTTTTGGACTTAGTCATTTTTCCGGCGTTTATCAGACTTTCAGATAGGGCAAATGTCAGTTAGCATTCCGATTTCAGTTCCAGAGCGATTCGCCCAATGAGTCCTTGATATTTAGTCATTTTCAGCCAATTTTCTGGATTTTTGAAAATTTCACTTTTTTGTGAAAATATCCACTAAATGAGGGAATAATATGTGTGAGGGTAGCCCAGGAGAGTTCCAAATGTGTGTGGGTAGAATATATATCCCACGGGGGTAAAATTGAAAAAACTTGAAAAATTATTTTTTTTGGACTTAGTCATTTTTCCGGCGTTTATCAGACTTTCAGATAGGGCAAATGTCAGTGAGCGTTCCAATTTCAGTTCCAGAGCGATTCGCCCAATGAGTCCTTGATATTTAGTCATTTTCAGCCAATTTTCTGGATTTTTGAAAATTTCACTTTTTTGTGAAAATATCCACTAAATGAGGGAATAATATGTGTGAGGGTACCCCAGGAGAGTTCCAAATGTGTGTGGGTAGAATATATATCCCACGGGGGTAAAATTGAAAAAAGTTGAAAAATTTTTTTTTTTGGACTTAGTCATTTTTCCGGCGTTTATCAGACTTTCAGATAGGGCAAATGTCAGTGAGCATTCCGATTTCAGTTCCAGAGCGATTCGCCCAATGAGTCCTTGATATTTAGTCATTTTCAGCCAATATTTTGGATTTTTGAAAATTTCACTTTTTTGTGAAAATATCCACTAAATGAGGGAATAATATGTGTGAGGGTACCCCAGGAGAGTTCCAAATGTGTGTGGGTAGAATATATATCCCACGGGGGTAAAATTGAAAAAAGTTGAAAAATTTTTTTTTTTGGACTTAGTCATTTTTCCGGCGTTTATCAGACTTTCAGATAGGGCAAATGTCAGTGAGCGTTCCGATTTCAGTTCCAGAGCGATTCGCCCAATGAGTCCTTGATATTTAGTCATTTTCAGCCAATATTTTGGATTTTTGAAAATTTCACTTTTTTGTGAAAATATCCACTAAATGAGGGAATAATATGTGTGAGGGTACCCCAGGAGAGTTCCAAATGTGTGTGGGTAGAATATATATCGCATGGGGGTAAAATTGAAAAAAGTTGAAAAATTATTTTTTTTGGACTTAGTCATTTTTCCGGCGTTTATCTGACTTTCAGATAGGGCAAATGTCAGTGAGCGTTCCGATTTCAGTTCCAGAGCGATTCGCCCAATGAGTCCTTGATATTTAGTCATTTTCAGCCAATATTTTGGATTTTTGAAAATTTCACTTTTTTGTGAAAATATCCACTAAATGTGGGAATAATATGTGTGAGGGTACCCCAGGAGTGTTCCAAATGTGTGTGGGTAGAATATATATCCCACGGGTGTAAAATTGAAAAAAGTTGAAAAATTATTTTTTTTGGACTTAGTCATTTTTCCGGCGTTTATCAGACTTTCAGATAGGGCAAATGTCAGTTAGCATTCCGATTTCAGTTCCAGAGCGATTCGCCCAATGAGTCCTTGATATTTAGTCATTTTCAGCCAATTTTCTGGATTTTTGAAAATTTCACTTTTTTGTGAAAATATCCACTAAATGAGGGAATAATATGTGTGAGGGTACCCCAGGAGAGTTCCAAATGTGTGTGGGTAGAATATATAACCCACGGGGGTAAAATTGAAAAAAGTTGAAAAATTATTTTTTTTGGACTTAGTCATTTTTCCGGCGTTTATCAGACTTTCAGATAGGGCAAATGTCAGTTAGCGTTCCGATTTCAGTTCCAGAGCGATTCGCCCAATGAGTCCTTGATATTTAGTCATTTTCAGCCAATTTTCTGGATTTTTGAAAATTTCACTTTTTTGTGAAAATATCCACTAAATGAGGGAATAATATGTGTGAGGGTACCCCAGGAGAGTTCCAAATGTGTGTGGGTAGAATATATATCCCACGGGGGTAAAATTGAAAAAAGTTGAAAAGTTATTTTTTTTGGACTTAGTCATTTTTCCGGCGTTTATCAGACTTTCAGATAGGGCAAATGTCAGTGAGCATTCCGATTTCAGTTCCAGAGCGATTCGTCCAATGAGTCCTTGATATTTAGTCATTTTCAGCCAATATTTTTGATTTTTGAAAATTTCACTTTTTTGTGAAAATATCCACTAAATGAGGGAATAATATGTGTGAGGGTACCCCAGGAGACTTCCAAATGTGTGTGGGTAGAATATATATCCCACGGGGGTAAAATTGAAAAAAGTTGAAAAATTATTTTTTTTGGACTTAGTCATTTTTCCGGCGTTTATCAGACTTTCAGATAGGGCAAATGTCAGTTAGCGTTCCGATTTCAGTTCCAGAGCGATTCGCCCAATGAGTCCTTGATATTTAGTCATTTTCAGCCAATTTTCTGGATTTTTGAAAATTTCACTTTTTTGTGAAAATATCCACTAAATGAGGGAATAATATGTGTGAGGGTACCCCAGGAGAGTTCCAAATGTGTATGGGTAGAATTTATATCCCACGGGGGTAAAATTGAAAAAAGTTGAAAAAATTTTTTTTTTGGACTTAGTCATTTTTCCGGCGTTTATCAGACTTTCAGATAGGGCAAATGTCAGTGAGCGTTCCGATTTCAGTTCCAGAGCGATTCGCCCAATGAGTCCTTGATATTTAGTCATTTTCAGCCAATATTTTGGATTTTTGAAAATTTCACTTTTTTGTGAAAATATCCACTAAATGAGGGAATAATATGTGTGAGGGTACCCCAGGAGTGTTCCAAATGTGTGTGGGTAGAATATATATCCCACGGGGGTAAAATTGAAAAAAGTTGAAAAATTATTTTTTTTGGACTTAGTCATTTTTCCGGCGTTTATCAGACTTTCAGATAGGGCAAATGTCAGTGAGCGTTCCGATTTCAGTTCCAGAGCGATTCGCCCAATGAGTCCTTGATATTTAGTCATTTTCAGCCAATTTTCTGGATTTTTGAAAATTTCACTTTTTTGTGAAAATATCCACTAAATGAGGGAATAATATGTGTGAGGGTACCCCAGGAGAGTTCCAAATGTGTATGGGTAGAATTTATATCCCACGGGGGTAAAATTGAAAAAAGTTGAAAAAATTTTTTTTTTGGACTTAGTCATTTTTCCGGAGTTTATCAGACTTTCAGATAGGGCAAATGTCAGTGAGCGTTCCGATTTCAGTTCCAGAGCGATTCGCCCAATGAGTCCTTGATATTTAGTCATTTTCAGCCAATATTTTGGATTTTTGAAAATTTCACTTTTTTGTGAAAATATCCACTAAATGAGGGAATAATATGTGTGAGGGTACCCCAGGAGAGTTCCAAATGTGTGTGGGTAGAATATATATCCCACGGGGGTAAAATTGAAAAAAGTTGAAACAATTTTTTTTTGGACTTAGTCATTTTTCCGGCGTTTATCAGACTTTCAGATAGGGCAAATGTCAGTGAGCGTTCCGATTTCAGTTCCAGAGCGATTCGCCCAATGAGTCCTTGATATTTAGTCATTTTCAGCCAATATTTTGGATTTTTGAAAATTTCACTTTTTTGTGAAAATATCCACTAAATGAGGGAATAATATGTGTGAGGGTACCCCAGGAGTGTTCCAAATGTGTGTGGGTAGAATATATATCCCACGGGGGTAAAATTGAAAAAAGTTGAAAAATTATTTTTTTTGGACTTAGTCATTTTTCCGGCGTTTATCAGACTTTCAGATAGGGCAAATGTCAGTGAGCGTTCCGATTTCAGTTCCAGAGCGATTCGCCCAATGAGTCCTTGATATTTAGTCATTTTCAGCCAATTTTCTGGATTTTTGAAAATTTCACTTTTTTGTGAAAATATCTACTAAATGAGGGAATAATATGTGTGAGGGTAGCCCAGGAGAGTTCCAAATGTGTGTGGGTAGAATATATATCCCACGGGGGTAAAATTGAAAAAAGTTGAAAAATTATTTTTTTTGGACTTAGTCATTTTTCCGGCGTTTATCAGACTTTCAGATAGGGCAAATGTCAGTGAGCATTCCGATTTCAGTTCCAGAGCGATTTGCCCAATGAGTCCTTGATATTTAGTCATTTTCAGCCAATATTTTTGATTTTTGAAAATTTCACTTTTTTGTGAAAATATCCACTAAATGAGGGAATAATATGTGTGAGGGTACCCCAGGAGAGTTCCAAATGTGTGTGGGTAGAATATATATCCCACGGGGGTAAAATTGAAAAAAGTTGAAAAATTATTTTTTTTGGACTTAGTCATTTTTCCGGCGTTTATCAGACTTTCAGATAGGGCAAATGTCAGTGAGCATTCCGATTTCAGTTCCAGAGCGATTCGTCCAATGAGTCCTTGATATTTAGTCATTTTCAGCCAATATTTTTGATTTTTGAAAATTTCACTTTTTTGTGAAAATATCCACTAAATGAGGGAATAATATGTGTGAGGGTACCCCAGGAGACTTCCAAATGTGTGTGGGTAGAATATATATCCCACGGGGGTAAAATTGAAAAAAGTTGAAAAATTATTTTTTTTGGACTTAGTCATTTTTCCGGCGTTTATCAGACTTTCAGATAGGGCAAATGTCAGTTAGCGTTCCGATTTCAGTTCCAGAGCGATTCGCCCAATGAGTCCTTGATATTTAGTCATTTTCAGCCAATTTTCTGGATTTTTGAAAATTTCACTTTTTTGTGAAAATATCCACTAAATGAGGGAATAATATGTGTGAGGGTACCCCAGGAGAGTTCCAAATGTGTATGGGTAGAATTTATATCCCACGGGGGTAAAATTGAAAAAAGTTGAAAAAATTTTTTTTTTGGACTTAGTCATTTTTCCGGCGTTTATCAGACTTTCAGATAGGGCAAATGTCAGTGAGCGTTCCGATTTCAGTTCCAGAGCGATTCGCCCAATGAGTCCTTGATATTTAGTCATTTTCAGTCAATATTTTGGATTTTTGAAAATTTCACTTTTTTGTGAAAATATCCACTAAATGAGGGAATAATATGTGTGAGGGTACCCCAGGAGTGTTCCAAATGTGTGTGGGTAGAATATATATCCCACGGGGGTAAAATTGAAAAAAGTTGAAAAATTATTTTTTTTGGACTTAGTCATTTTTCCGGCGTTTATCAGACTTTCAGATAGGGCAAATGTCAGTGAGCGTTCCGATTTCAGTTCCAGAGCGATTCGCCCAATGAGTCCTTGATATTTAGTCATTTTCAGCCAATTTTCTGGATTTTTGAAAATTTCACTTTTTTGTGAAAATATCCACTAAATGAGGGAAT
Organism: Phyllobates terribilis; assembly: GCF_046119375.1. NCBI lineage: Eukaryota > Metazoa > Chordata > Amphibia > Anura > Dendrobatidae > Phyllobates > Phyllobates terribilis. The sequence goes on from NW_027362832.1 coordinate 4,065,167, forward strand.
AATATGTGTGAGGGTAGCCCAGGAGAGTTCCAAATGTGTGTGGGTAGAATATATATCCCACGGGGGTAAAATTGAAAAAAGTTGAAAAATTATTTTTTTTGGACTTAGTCATTTTTCCGGCGTTTATCAGACTTTCAGATAGGGCAAATGTCAGTGAACATTCCGATTTCAGTTCCAGAGCGATTCGTCCAATGAGTCCTTGATATTTAGTCATTTTCAGCCAATATTTTTGATTTTTGAAAATTTCACTTTTTTTGTGAAAATATCCACTAAATGAGGGAATAATATGTGTGAGGGTACCCCAGGAGAGTTCCAAATGTGTGTGGGTAGAATATATATCCCACGGGGGTAAAATTGAAAAAAGTTGAAAAATTATTTTTTTTGGACTTAGTCATTTTTCCGGCGTTTATGAGACTTTCAGATAGGGCAAATGTCAGTGAGCGTTCCGATTTCAGTTCCATAGCGATTCGCCCAATGAGTCCTTGATATTTAGTCATTTTCAGCCAATTTTCTGTATTTTTGAAAATTTCACTTTTTTGTGAAAATATCCACTAAATGAGGGAATAATATGTGTGAGGGTAGCCCAGGAGAGTTCCAAATGTGTGTGGGTAGAATATATATCCCACGGGGGTAAAATTGAAAAAAGTTGAAACAATTTTTTTTTGGACTTAGTCATTTTTCCGGCGTTTATCAGACTTTCAGATAGGGCAAATGTCAGTGAGCGTTCCGATTTCAGTTCCAGAGCGATTCGCCCAATGAGTCCTTGATATTTAATCATTTTCAGCCAATATTTTGGATTTTTGAAAATTTCACTTTTTTGTGAAAATATCCACTAAATGAGGGAATAATATGTGTGAGGGTTCCCCAGGAGTGTTCCAAATGTGTGTGGGTAGAATATATATCCCACGGGGGTAAAATTGAAAAAAGTTGAAAAATTATTTTTTTTTGGACTTAGTCATTTTTTCGGCGTTTATCAGACTTTCAGATAGGGCAAATGTCAGTGAGCATTCCGATTTCAGTTCCAGAGCGATTCGCCCAATGAGTCCTTGATATTTAGTCATTTTCAGCCAATTTTCTGGATTTTTGAAAATTTCACTTTTTTGTGAAAATATCCACTAAATGAGGGAATAATATGTGTGAGGGTAGCCCAGGAGAGTTCCAAATGTGTGTGGGTAGAATATATATCCCACGGGGGTAAAATTGAAAAAAGTTGAAAAATTATTATTTTTGGACTTAGTCATTTTTCCGGCGTTTATCAGACTTTCAGATAGGGCAAATGTCAGTGAGCGTTCCGATTTCAGTTCCAGAGCGATTTGCCCAATGAGTCCTTGATATTTAGTCATTTTCAGCCAATATTTTTGATTTTTGAAAATTTCACTTTTTTGTGAAAATATCCACTAAATGAGGGAATAATATATGTGAGGGTACCCCAGGAGAGTTCCAAATGTGTGTGGGTAGAATATATATCCCAAGGGGGTAAAATTGAAAAAAGTTGAAAAATTATTTTTTTTGGACTTAGTCATTTTTCCGGCGTTTATCAGACTTTCAGATAGGGCAAATGTCAGTGAGCGTTCCGATTTCAGTTCCAGAGCGATTCGCCCAATGAGTCCTTGATATTTAGTCATTTTCAGCCAATTTTCTGGATTTTTGAAAATTTCACTTTTTTGTGAAAATATCCACTAAATGAGGGAATAATATGTGTGAGGGTACCCCAGGAGAGTTCCAAATGTGTGTGGGTAGAATATATATCCCACGGGGGTAAAATTGAAAAAAGTTGAAAAAATTTTTTTTTTGGACTTAGTCATTTTTACGGCGTTTATCAGACTTTCAGATAGGGCAAATGTGAGTGAGCGTTCCGATTTCAGTTCCAGAGCGATTCGCCCAATGAGTCCTTGATATTTAGTCATTTCCAGCCAATATTTTGGATTTTTGAAAATTTCACTTTTTTGTGAAAATATCCACTAAATGAGGGAATAATATGTGTGAGGGTACCCCAGGAGAGTTCCAAATGTGTGTGGGTAGAATTTATATCCCACGGGGGTAAAATTGAAAAAAGTTGAAAAAATTTTTTTTTTGGACTTAGTCATTTTTCCGGCGTTTATCAGACTTTCAGATAGGGCAAATGTCAGTGAGCGTTCCGATTTCAGTTCCAGAGCGATTCGCCCAATGAGTCCTTGATATTTAGTCATTTTCAGCCAATATTTTGGATTTTTGAAAATTTCACTTTTTTGTGAAAATATCCACTAAATGAGGGAATAATATGTGTGAGGGTACCCCAGGAGAGTTCCAAATGTGTGTGGGTAGAATATATATCCCACGGGGGTAAAATTGAAAAAAGTTGAAAAATAATTTTTTTTGGACTTAGTCATTTTTCCGGCGTTTATCAGACTTTCAGATAGGGCAAATGTCAGTGAGCGTTCCGATTTCAGTTCCAGAGCGATTTGCCCAATGAGTCCTTGATATTTAGTCATTTTCAGCCAATATTTTTGATTTTTGAAAATTTCACTTTTTTGTGAAAATATCCACTAAATGAGGGAATAATATGTGTGAGGGTACCCCAGGAGAGTTCCAAATGTGTGTGGGTAGAATATATATCCCACGGGGGTAAAATTGAAAAAAGTTGAAAAATTATTTTTTTTGGACTTAGTCATTTTTCCGGCATTTATCAGACTTTCAGATAGGGCAAATGTCAGTGAGCATTCCGATTTCAGTTCCAGAGCGATTCGTCCAATGAGTCCTTGATATTTAGTCATTTTCAGCCAATATTTTTGATTTTTGAAAATTTCACTTTTTTGTGAAAATATCCACTAAATGAGGGAATAATATGTGTGAGGGTACCCCAGGAGAGTTCCAAATGTGTGTGGGTAGAATATATATCCCACGGGGGTAAAATTGAAAAAAGTTGAAAAATTATTTTTTTTGGACTTAGTCATTTTTCCGGCGTTTATGAGACTTTCAGATAGGGCAAATGTCAGTGAGCGTTCCGATTTCAGTTCCAGAGCGATTCGCCCAATGAGTCCTTGATATTTAGTCATTTTCAGCCAATTTTCTGGATTTTTGAAAATTTCACTTTTTTGTGAAAATATCCACTAAATGAGGGAATAATATGTGTAAGGGTAGCCCAGGAGAGTTCCAAATGTGTGTGGGTAGAATATATATCCCACGGGGGTAAAATTGAAAAAAGTTGAAAAATTATTATTTTTGGACTTAGTCATTTTTCCGGCGTTTATCAGACTTTCAGATAGGGCAAATGTCAGTGAGCGTTCCGATTTCAGTTCCAGAGCGATTTGCCCAATGAGTCCTTGATATTTAGTCATTTTCAGCCAATATTTTTGATTTTTGAAAATTTCACTTTTTTGTGAAAATATCCACTAAATGAGGGAATAATATGTGTGAGGGTACCCCAGGAGAGTTCCAAATGTGTGTGGGTAGAATATATATCCCACGGGGGTAAAATTGAAAAAAGTTGAAAAATTATTTTTTTTGGACTTAGTCATTTTTCCGGCGTTTATCAGACTTTCAGATAGGGCAAATGTCAGTGAGCGTTCCGATTTCAGTTCCAGAGCGATTCGCCCAATGAGTCCTTGATATTTAGTCATTTTCAGCCAATTTTCTGGATTTTTGAAAATTTCACTTTTTTGTGAAAATATCCACTAAATGAGGGAATAATATGTGTGAGGGTACCCCAGGAGAGTTCCAAATGTGTGTGGGTAGAATATATATCCCACGGGGGTAAAATTGAAAAAAGTTGAAAAATTATTTTTTTTTGGACTTAGTCATTTTTCCGGCGTTTATGAGACTTTCAGACAGGGCAAATGTCAGTGAGCGTTCCGATTTCAGTTCCATAGCGATTCGCCCAATGAGTCCTTGATATTTAGTCATTTTCAGCCAATTTTCTGGATTTTTGAAAATTTCACTTTTTTGTGAAAATATCCACTAAATGAGGGAATAATATGTGTGAGGGTACCCCAGGAGTGTTCTAAATGTGTGTGGGTAGAATATATATCCCACGGGGGTAAAATTGAAAAAAGTTGAAAAATTATTTTTTTTGGACTTAGTCATTTTTTCGGCGTTTATCAGACTTTCAGATAGGGCAAATGTCAGTGAGCGTTCCGATTTCAGTTCCAGAGCGATTCGCCCAATGAGTCCTTGATATTTAGTCATTTTCAGCCAATTTTCTGGATTTTTGAAAATTTCACTTTTTTGTGAAAATATCCACTAAATGAGGGAATAATATGTGTGAGGGTAGCCCAGGAGAGTTCCAAATGTGTGTGGGTAGAATATATATCCCACGGGGGTAAAATTGAAAAAAGTTGAAAAATTATTATTTTTGGACTTAGTCATTTTTCTGGCGTTTATCAGACTTTCAGATAGGGCAAATGTCAGTGAGCGTTCCGATTTCAGTTCCAGAGCGATTTGCCCAATGAGTCCTTGATATTTAGTCATTTTCAGCCAATATTTTTGATTTTTGAAAATTTCACTTTTTTGTGAAAATATCCACTAAATGAGGGAATAATATGTGTGAGGGTACCCCAGGAGAGTTCCAAATGTGTGTGGGTAGAATATATATCCCACGGGGGTAAAATTGAAAAAAGTTGAAAAATTATTTTTTTTGGACTTAGTCATTTTTCCGGCGTTTATCAGACTTTCAGATAGGGCAAATGTCAGTGAGCGTTCCGATTTCAGTTCCAGAGCGATTCGCCCAATGAGTCCTTGATATTTAGTCATTTTCAGCCAATTTTCTGGATTTTTGAAAATTTCACTTTTTTGTGAAAATATCCACTAAATGAGGGAATAATATGTGTGAGGGTACCCCAGGAGAGTTCCAAATGTGTGTGGGTAGAATATATATCCCACGGGGGTAAAATTGAAAAAAGTTGAAACAATTTTTTTTTGGACTTAGTCATTTTTCCGGCGTTTATCAGACTTTCAGATAGGGCAAATGTCAGTGAGCGTTCCGATTTCAGTTCCAGAGCGATTCGCCCAATGAGTCCTTGATATTTAGTCATTTTCAGCCAATATTTTGGATTTTTGAAAATTTTACTTTTTTGTGAAAATATCCACTAAATGAGGGAATAATATGTGTGAGGGTACCCCAGGAGTGTTCCAAATGTGTGTGGGTAGAATATATATCCCACGGGGGTAAAATTGAAAAAAGTTGAAAAATTATTTTTTTTGGACTTAGTCATTTTTCCGGCGTTTATCAGACTTTCAGATAGGGCAAATGTCAGTGAGCGTTCCGATTTCAGTTCCAGAGCGATTTGCCCAATGAGTCCTTGATATTTAGTCATTTTCAGCCAATATTTTTGATTTTTGAAAATTTCACTTTTTTGTGAAAATATCCACTAAATGAGGGAATAATATGTGTGAGGGTACCCCAGGAGAGTTCCAAATGTGTGTGGGTAGAATATATATCCCACGGGGGTAAAATTGAAAAAAGTTGAAAAATTATTTTTTTTTGGACTTAGTCATTTTTCCGGCGTTTATGAGACTTTCAGATAGGGCAAATGTCAGTGAGCGTTCCGATTTCAGTTCCATAGCGATTCGCCCAATGAGTCCTTGATATTTAGTCATTTTCAGCCAATTTTCTGGATTTTTGAAAATTTCACTTTTTTGTGAAAATATCCACTAAATGAGGGAATGATATGTGTGAGGGTAGCCCAGGAGAGTTCCAAATGTGTGTGGGTAGAATATATATCCCACGGGGGTAAAATTGAAAAAAGTTGAAACAATTTTTTTTTGGACTTAGTCATTTTTCCGGCGTTTATCAGACTTTCAGATAGGGCAAATGTCAGTGAGCGTTCCGATTTCAGTTCCAGAGCGATTCGCCCAATGAGTCCTTGATATTTAGTCATTTTCAGCCAATTTTCTGGATTTTTGAAAATTTCACTTTTTTGTGAAAATATCCACTAAATGAGGGAATAATATGTGTGAGGGTAGCCCAGGAGAGTTCCAAATGTGTGTGGGTAGAATATATATCCCACGGGGGTAAAATTGAAAAAAGTTGAAAAATTATTTTTTTTGGACTTAGTCATTTTTCCGGCGTTTATCAGACTTTCAGATAGGGCAAATGTCAGTGAGCGTTCCGATTTCAGTTCCATAGCGATTCGCCCAATGAGTCCTTGATATTTAGTCATTTTCAGCCAATTTTCTGGATTTTTGAAAATTTCACTTTTTTGTGAAAATATCCACTAAATGAGGGAATAATATGTGTGAGGGTAGCCCAGGAGAGTTCCAAATGTGTGTGGGTAGAATATATATCCCACGGGGGTAAAATTGAAAAAAGTTGAAAAATTATTTTTTTTGGACTTAGTCATTTTTCCGGCGTTTATCAGACTTTCAGATAGGGCAAATGTCAGAGAGCGTTCCGATTTCAGTTCCAGAGCGATTTGCCCAATGAGTCCTTGATATTTTGTCATTTTCAGCCAATATTTTTGATTTTTGAAAATTTCACTTTTTTGTGAAAATATCCACTAAATGAGGGAATAATATGTGTGAGGGTACCCCAGGAGAGTTCCAAATGTGTGTGGGTAGAATATATATCCCACGGGGGTAAAATTGAAAAAAGTTGAAACAATTTTTTTTTGGACTTAGTCATTTTTCCGGCGTTTATCAGACTTTCAGATAGGGCAAATGTCAGTGAGCGTTCCGATTTCAGTTCCAGAGCGATTCGCCCAATGAGTCCTTGATATTTAGTCATTTTCAGCCAATTTTCTGGATTTTTGAAAATTTCACTTTTTTGTGAAAATATCCACTAAATGAGGGAATAATATGTGTGAGGGTAGCCCAGGAGAGTTCCAAATGTGTGTGGGTAGAATATATATCCCACGGGGGTAAAATTGAAAAAAGTTGAAAAATTATTTTTTTTGGACTTAGTCATTTTTCCGGCGTTTATCAGACTTTCAGATAGGGCAAATGTCAGTGAGCGTTCCGATTTCAGTTCCATAGCGATTCGCCCAATGAGTCCTTGATATTTAGTCATTTTCAGCCAATTTTCTGGATTTTTGAAAATTTCACTTTTTTGTGAAAATATCCACTAAATGAGGGAATAATATGTGTGAGGGTAGCCCAGGAGAGTTCCAAATGTGTGTGGGTAGAATATATATCCCACGGGGGTAAAATTGAAAAAAGTTGAAAAATTATTTTTTTTGGACTTAGTCATTTTTCCGGCGTTTATCAGACTTTCAGATAGGGCAAATGTCAGAGAGCGTTCCGATTTCAGTTCCAGAGCGATTTGCCCAATGAGTCCTTGATATTTTGTCATTTTCAGCCAATATTTTTGATTTTTGAAAATTTCACTTTTTTGTGAAAATATCCACTAAATGAGGGAATAATATGTGTGAGGGTACCCCAGGAGAGTTCCAAATGTGTGTGGGTAGAATATATATCCCACGGGGGTAAAATTGAAAAAAGTTGAAAAATTATTTTTTTTGGACTTAGTCATTTTTCCGGCGTTTATCAGACTTTCAGATAGGGCAAATGTCAGTGAGCGTTCCGATTTCAGTTCCAGAGCGATTCGCCCAATGAGTCCTTGATATTTAGTCATTTTCAGCCAATTTTCTGGATTTTTGAAAATTTCACTTTTTTGTGAAAATATCCACTAAATGAGGGAATAATATGTGTGAGGGTACCCCAGGAGAGTTCCAAATGTGTGTGGGTAGAATATATATCCCACGGGGGTAAAATTGAAAAAAGTTGAAAAATTATTTTTTTTGGACTTAGTCATTTTTCCGGCGTTTATCAGACTTTCAGATAGGGCAAATGTCAGTGAGCATTCCGATTTCAGTTCCAGAGCGATTCGCCCAATGAGTCCTTGATATTTAGTCATTTTCAGCCAATATTTTTGATTTTTGAAAATTTCACTTTTTTGTGAAAATATCCACTAAATGAGGGAATAATATGTGTGAGGGTACCCCAGGAGAGTTCCAAATGTGTGTGGGTAGAATATATATCCCACGGGGGTAAATTTGAAAAAAGTTGAAAAATTATTTTTTTTGGACTTAGTCATTTTTCCGGCGTTTATGAGACTTTCAGATAGGGCAAATGTCAGTGAGCGTTCCGATTTCAGTACCAGAGCGATTCGCCCAATGAGTCCTTGATATTTAGTCATTTTCAGCCAATTTTCTGGATTTTTGAAAATTTCACTTTTTTGTGAAAATATCCACTAAATGAGGGAATAATATGTGTGAGGGTAGCCCAGGAGAGTTCCAAATGTGTGTGGGTAGAATATATATCCCACGGGGGTAAAATTGAAAAAAGTTGAAAAATTATTTTTTTTGGACTTAGTCATTTTTCCGGAGTTTATCAGACTTTCAGATAGGGCAAATGTCAGTGAGCATTCCGATTTCAGTTCCAGAGCGATTTGCCCAATGAGTCCTTGATATTTAGTCATTTTCAGCCAATATTTTGGATTTTTGAAAATTTCACTTTTTTGTGAAAATATCCACTAAATGAGGGAATAATATGTGTGAGGGTACCCCAGGAGTGTTCCAAATGTGTGTGGGTAGAATATATATCCCACGGGGGTAAAATTGAAAAAAGTTGAAAAATTATTTTTTTTGGACTTAGTCATTTTTTCGGCGTTTATCAGACTTTCAGATAGGGCAAATGTCAGTGAGCGTTCCGATTTCAGTTCCAGAGCGATTCGCCCAATGAGTCCTTGATATTTAGTCATTTTCAGCCAATTTTCTGGATTTTTGAAAATTTCACTTTTTTGTGAAAATATCCACTAAATGAGGGAATAATATGTGTGAGGGTAGCCCAGGAGAGTTCCAAATGTGTGTGGGTAGAATATATATCCCACGGGGGTAAAATTGAAAAAAGTTGAAAAATTATTTTTTTTGGACTTAGTCATTTTTCCGGCGTTTATCAGACTTTCAGATAGGGCAAATGTCAGTGAGCGTTCCGATTTCAGTTCCAGAGCGATTTGCCCAATGAGTCCTTGATATTTAGTCATTTTCAGCCAATATTTTTGATTTTTGAAAATTTCACTTTTTTGTGAAAATATCCACTAAATGAGGGAATAATATGTGTGAGGGTACCCCAGGAGAGTTCCAAATGTGTGTGGGTAGAATATATATCCCACGGGGGTAAAATTGAAAAAAGTTGAAAAATTATTTTTTTTGGACTTAGTCATTTTTCCGGCGTTTATCAGACTTTCAGATAGGGCAAATGTCAGTGAGCGTTCCGATTTCAGTTCCAGAGCGATTCGCCCAATGAGTCCTTGATATTTAGTCATTTTCAGCCAATTTTCTGGATTTTTGAAAATTTCACTTTTTTGTGAAAATATCCACTAAATGAGGGAATAATATGTGTGAGGATACCCCAGGAGAGTTCCAAATGTGTGTGGGTAGAATATATATCCCACGGGGGTAAAATTGAAAAAAGTTGAAAAATTATTTTTTTTGGACTTAGTCATTTTTCCGGCGTTTATCAGACTTTCAGATAGGGCAAATGTCAGTGAGCGTTCCGATTTCAGTTCCAGAGCGATTTGCCCAATGAGTCCTTGATATTTAGTCATTTTCAGCCAATATTTTTGATTTTTGAAAATTTCACTTTTTTGTGAAAATATCCACTAAATGAGGGAATAATATGTGTGAGGGTACCCCAGGAGAGTTCCAAATGTGTGTGGGTAGAATATATATCCCACGGGGGTAAAATTGAAAAAAGTTGAAAAATTATTTTTTTTGGACTTAGTCATTTTTCCGGCGTTTATCAGACTTTCAGATAGGGCAAATGTCAGTGAGCGTTCCGATTTCAGTTCCAGAGCGATTCGCCCAATGAGTCCTTGATATTTAGTCATTTTCAGCCAATTTTCTGGATTTTTGAAAATTTCACTTTTTTGTGAAAATATCCACTAAATGAGGGAATAATATGTGTGAGGATACCCCAGGAGAGTTCCAAATGTGTGTGGGTAGAATATATATCCCACGGGGGTAAAATTGAAAAAAGTTGAAAAATTATTTTTTTTGGACTTAGTCATTTTTCCGGCGTTTATCAGACTTTCAGATACGGCAAATGTCAGTGAGCATTCCGATTTCAGTTCCAGAGCGATTCGCCCAATGAGTCCTTGATATTTAGTCATTTTCAGCCAATATTTTTGATTTTTGAAAATTTCACTTTTTTGTGAAAATATCCACTAAATGAGGGAATAATATGTGTGAGGGTACCCCAGGAGAGTTCCAAATGTGTGTGGGTAGAATATATATCCCACGGGGGTAAATTTGAAAAAAGTTGAAAAATTATTTTTTTTGGACTTAGTCATTTTTCCGGCGTTTATCAGACTTTCAGATAGGGCAGATGTCAGTGAGCGTTCCGATTTCAGTTCCAGAGCGATTTGCCCAATGAGTCCTTGATATTTAGTCATTTTCAGCCAATATTTTTGATTTTTGAAAATTTCACTTTTTTGTGAAAATATCCACTAAATGAGGGAATAATATGTGTGAGGGTACCCCAGGAGTGTTCCAAATGTGTGTGGGTAGAATATATATCCCACGGGGGTAAAATTGAAAAAAGTTGAAAAATTATTTTTTTTGGACTTAGTCATTTTTCCGGCGTTTATCAGACTTTCAGATAGGGCAAATATTAGTGAGCGTTCCGATTTCAGTTCCAGAGCGATTTGCCCAATGAGTCCTTGATATTTAGTCATTTTCAGCCAATTTTCTGGATTTTTGAAAATTTCACTTTTTTGTGAAAATATCCACTAAATGAGGGAATAATATGTGTGAGGGTAGCCCAGGAGAGTTCCAAATGTGTGTGGGTAGAATATATATCCCACGGGGGTAAAATTGAAAAAAGTTGAAAAATTATTTTTTTTGGACTTAGTCATTTTTCCGGCGTTTATCAGACTTTCAGATAGGGCAAATATCAGTGAGCGTTCCGATTTCAGTTCCAGAGCGATTTGCCCAATGAGTCCTTGATATTTAGTCATTTTCAGCCAATATTTTTGATTTTTGAAAATTTCACTTTTTTGTGAAAATATCCACTAAATGAGGGAATAATATGTGTGAGGGTACCCCAGGAGAGTTCCAAATGTGTGTGGGTAGAATATATATCCCACGGGGGTAAAATTGAAAAAAGTTGAAAAATTATTTTTTTTGGACTTAGTCATTTTTCCGGCGTTTATGAGACTTTCAGATAGGGCAAATGTCAGTGAGCGTTCCGATTTCAGTTCCAGAGCGATTCGCCCAATGTGTCCTTGATATTTAGTCATTTTCAGCCAATTTTCTGGATTTTTGAAAATTTCACTTTTTTGTGAAAATATCCACTAAATGAGGGAATAATATGTGTGAGGGTACCCCAGGAGAGTTCCAAATGTGTGTGGGTAGAATATATATCCCACGGGGGTAAAATTGAAAAAAGTTGAAAAATTATTTTTTTTGGACTTAGTCATTTTTCCGGCGTTTATCAGACTTTCAGATAGGGCAAATGTCAGTGAGCATTCCGATTTCAGTTCCAGAGCGATTCACCCAATGAGTCCTTGATATTTAGTCATTTTCAGCCAATATTTTTGATTTTTGAAAATTTCACTTTTTTGTGAAAATATCCACTAAATGAGGGAATAATATGTGTGAGGGTACCCCAGGAGAGTTCCAAATGTGTGTGGGTAGAATATATATCCCACGGGGGTAAAATTGAAAAAAGTTGAAAAATTATTTTTTTTGGACTTAGTCATTTTTCCGGCGTTTATGAGACTTTCAGAAAGGGCAAATGTCAGTGAGCATTCCGATTTCAGTTCCAGAGCGATTTGCCCAATGAGTCCTTGATATTTAGTCATTTTCAGCCAATTTTCTGGATTTTTGAAAAATTCACTTTTTTGTGAAAATATCCACTAAATGAGGGAATAATATGTGTGAGGGTAGCCCAGGAGAGTTCCAAATGTGTGTGGGTAGAATATATATCCCACGGGGGTAAAATTGAAAAAAGTTGAAAAAATTATTTTTTTTGGACTTAGTCATTTTTCCGGCGTTTATGAGACTTTCAGATAGGGCAAATGTCAGTGAGTGTTCCGATTTCAGTTCCAGAGCGATTCGCCCAATGAGTCCTTGATATTTAGTCATTTTCAGCCAATTTTCTGGATTTTTGAAAATTTCACTTTTTTGTGAAAATATCCACTAAATGAGGGAATAATATGTGTGAGGGTACCCCAGGAGAGTTCCAAATGTGTGTGGGTAGAATATATATCCCACGGGGGTAAAATTGAAAAAAGTTGAAAAAAATTATTTTTTGGACTTAGCCATTTTTGCGGCGTTTATCAGACTTTCAGATAGGGCAAATGTCAGTGAGCGTTCCGATTTCAGTTCCAGAGCGATTCGCCCAATGAGTCCTTGATATTTAGTCGTTTTCAGCCAATATTTTGGATTTTTGAAAATTTCACTTTTTTGTGAAAATATCCACTAAATGAGGGAATAATATGTGTGAGGATACCCCAGGAGAGTTCCAAATGTGTGTGGGTAGAATATATATCCCACGGGGGTAAAATTGAAAAAAGTTGAAAAATTATTTTTTTTGGACTTAGTCATTTTTCCGGCATTTATCAGACTTTCAGATAGGGCAAATGTCAGTGAGCGTTCCGATTTCAGTTCCAGAGCGATTTGCCCAATGAGTCCTTGATATTTAGTCATTTTCAGCCAATATTTTTGATTTTTGAAAATTTCACTTTTTTGTGAAAATATCCACTAAATGAGGGAATAATATGTGTGAGGGTACCCCAGGAGAGTTCCAAATGTGTGTGGGTAGAATATATATCCCACGGGGGTAAAATTGAAAAAAGTTGAAAAAAATTATTTTTTGGACTTAGCCATTTTTCCGGCGTTTATCAGACTTTCAGATAGGGCAAATGTCAGTGAGCGTTCCGATTTCAGTTCCAGAGCGATTCGCCCAATGAGTCCTTGATATTTAGTCATTTTCAGCCAATATTTTTGATTTTTGAAAATTTCACTTTTTTGTGAAAATATCCACTAAATGAGGGAATAATATGTGTGAGGGTACCCCAGGAGAGTTCCAAATGTGTGTGGGTAGAATATATATCCCACGGGGGTAAAATTGAAAAAAGTTGAAAAATTATTTTTTTTGGACTTAGTCATTTTTCCGGCGTTTATCAGACTTTCAGATAGGGCAAATGTCAGTGAGCGTTCCGATTTCAGTTCCAGAGCGATTCGCCCAATGAGTCCTTGATATTTAGTCATTTTCAGCCAATTTTCTGGATTTTTGAAAATTTCACTTTTTTGTGAAAATATCCACTAAATGAGGGAATAATATGTGTGAGGGTAGCCCAGGAGAGTTCCAAATGTGTGTGGGTAGAATATATATCCCACGGGGGTAAAATTGAAAAAAGTTGAAAAATTATTTTTTTTGGACTTAGTCATTTTTCCGGCGTTTATCAGACTTTCAGATAGGGCAGATGTCAGTGAGCGTTCCGATTTCAGTTCCAGAGCGATTTGCCCAATGAGTCCTTGATATTTAGTCATTTTCAGCCAATATTTTTGATTTTTGAAAATTTCACTTTTTTGTGAAAATATCCACTAAATGAGGGAATAATATGTGTGAGGGTACCCCAGGAGAGTTCCAAATGTGTGTGGGTAGAATATATATCCCACGGGGGTAAAATTGAAAAAAGTTGAAAAATTATTTTTTTTGGACTCAGTCATTTTTCCGGCGTTTATGAGACTTTCAGATAGGGCAAATGTCAGTGAGCGTTCCGATTTCAGTTCCAGAGCGATTCGCCCAATGTGTCCTTGATATTTAGTCATTTTCAGCCAATTTTCTGGATTTTTGAAAATTTCACTTTTTTGTGAAAATATCCACTAAATGAGGGAATAATATGTGTGAGGGTACCCCAGGAGAGTTCCAAATGTGTGTGGGTAGAATATATATCCCACGGGGGTAAAATTGAAAAAAGTTGAAAAATTATTTTTTTTGGACTTAGTCATTTTTCCGGCGTTTATCAGACTTTCAGATAGGGCAAATGTCAGTGAGCATTCCGATTTCAGTTCCAGAGCGATTCGCCCAATGAGTCCTTGATATTTAGTCATTTTCAGCCAATATTTTTGATTTTTGAAAATTTCACTTTTTTGTGAAAATATCCACTAAATGAGGGAATAATATGTGTGAGGGTACCCCAGGAGAGTTTCAAATGTGTGTGGGTAGAATATATATCCCACGGGGGTAAAATTGAAAAAAGTTGAAAAATTATTTTTTTTGGACTTAGTCATTTTTCCGGCGTTTATCAGACTTTCAGATAGGGCAAATGTCAGTGAGCGTTCCAATTTCAGTTCCAGAGCGATTTGCCCAATGAGTCCTTGATATTTAGTCATTTTCAGCCAATTTTCTGGATTTTTGAAAAATTCACTTTTTTGTGAAAATATCCACTAAATGAGGGAATAATATGTGTGAGGGTAGCCCAGGAGAGTTCCAAATGTGTGTGGGTAGAATATATATCCCACGGGGGTAAAATTGAAAAAAGTTGAAAAAATTATTTTTTTTGGACTTAGTCATTTTTCCGGCGTTTATGAGACTTTCAGATAGGGAAAATGTCAGTGAGCATTCCGATTTCAGTTCCAGAGCGATTCGCCCAATGAGTCCTTGATATTTAGTCATTTTCAGCCAATATTTTTGATTTTTGAAAAATTCACTTTTTTGTGAAAATATCCACTAAATGAGGGAATAATATGTGTGAGGGTACCCCAGGAGAGTTCCAAATGTGTGTGGGTAGAATATATATCCCACGGGGGTAAAATTGAAAAAAGTTGAAAAAAATTATTTTTTGGACTTAGCCATTTTTCCGGCGTTTATCAGACTTTCAGATAGGGCAAATGTCAGTGAGCGTTCCGATTTCAGTTCCAGAGCGATTCGCCCAATGAGTCCTTGATATTTAGTCGTTTTCAGCCAATATTTTTGATTTTTGAAAATTTCACTTTTTTGTGAAAATATCCACTAAATGAGGGAATAATATGTGTGAGGATACCCCAGGAGAGTTCCAAATGTGTGTGGGTAGAATATATATCCCACGGGGGTAAAATTGAAAAAAGTTGAAAAATTATTTTTTTTGGACTTAGTCATTTTTCCGGCGTTTATCAGACTTTCAGATAGGGCAAATGTCAGTGAGCGTTCCGATTTCAGTTCCAGAGCGATTCGCCCAATGAGTCCTTGATATTTAGTCATTTTCAGCCAATTTTCTGGATTTTTGAAAATTTCACTTTTTTGTGAAAATATCCACTAAATGAGGGAATAATATGTGTGAGGGTACCCCAGGAGAGTTCCAAATGTGTGTGGGTAGAATATATATCCCACGGGGGTAAAATTGAAAAAAGTTGAAAAATTATTTTTTTTGGACTTAGTCATTTTTCCGGCGTTTATCAGACTTTCAGATAGGGCAGATGTCAGTGAGCGTTCCGATTTCAGTTCCAGAGCGATTTGCCCAATGAGTCCTTGATATTTAGTCATTTTCAGCCAATATTTTTGATTTTTGAAAATTTCACTTTTTTGTGAAAATATCCACTAAATGAGGGAATAATATGTGTGAGGGTACCCCAGGAGAGTTCCAAATGTGTGTGGGTAGAATATATATCCCACGGGGGTAAAATTGAAAAAAGTTGAAAAATTATTTTTTTTGGACTTAGTCATTTTTCCGGCGTTTATCAGACTTTCAGATAGGGCAAATGTCAGTGAGCGTTCCAATTTCAGTTCCAGAGCGATTTGCCCAATGAGTCCTTGATATTTAGTCATTTTCAGCCAATTTTCTGGATTTTTGAAAAATTCACTTTTTTGTGAAAATATCCACTAAATGAGGGAATAATATGTGTGAGGGTAGCCCAGGAGAGTTCCAAATGTGTGTGGGTAGAATATATATCCCACGGGGGTAAAATTGAAAAAAGTTGAAAAAATTATTTTTTTTGGACTTAGTCATTTTTCCGGCGTTTATGAGACTTTCAGATAGGGAAAATGTCAGTGAGCATTCCGATTTCAGTTCCAGAGCGATTCGCCCAATGAGTCCTTGATATTTAGTCATTTTCAGCCAATATTTTTGATTTTTGAAAAATTCACTTTTTTGTGAAAATATCCACTAAATGAGGGAATAATATGTGTGAGGGTACCCCAGGAGAGTTCCAAATGTGTGTGGGTAGAATATATATCCCACGGGGGTAAAATTGAAAAAAGTTGAAAAAAATTATTTTTTGGACTTAGCCATTTTTCCGGCGTTTATCAGACTTTCAGATAGGGCAAATGTCAGTGAGCGTTCCGATTTCAGTTCCAGAGCGATTCGCCCAATGAGTCCTTGATATTTAGTCGTTTTCAGCCAATATTTTTGATTTTTGAAAATTTCACTTTTTTGTGAAAATATCCACTAAATGAGGGAATAATATGTGTGAGGATACCCCAGGAGAGTTCCAAATGTGTGTGGGTAGAATATATATCCCACGGGGGTAAAATTGAAAAAAGTTGAAAAATTATTTTTTTTGGACTTAGTCATTTTTCCGGCGTTTATCAGACTTTCAGATAGGGCAAATGTCAGTGAGCGTTCCGATTTCAGTTCCAGAGCGATTTGCCCAATGAGTCCTTGATATTTAGTCATTTTCAGCCAATATTTTTGATTTTTGAAAATTTCACTTTTTTGTGAAAATATCCACTAAATGAGGGAATAATATGTGTGAGGGTACCCCAGGAGAGTTCCAAATGTGTGTGGGTAGAATATATATCCCACGGGGGTAAAATTGAAAAAAGTTGAAAAATTATTTTTTTTGGACTTAGTCATTTTTCCGGCGTTTATCAGACTTTCAGATAGGGCAAATGTCAGTGAGCATTCCGATTTCAGTTCCAGAGCGATTCACTCAATGAGTCCTTGATATTTAGTCATTTTCAGCCAATATTAGTGATTTTTGAAAATTTCACTTTTTTGTGAAAATATCCACTAAATGAGGGAATAATATGTGTGAGGGTACCCCAGGAGAGTTCCAAATGTGTGTGGGTAGAATATATATCCCACGGGGGTAAAATTGAAAAAAGTTGAAAAATTATTTTTTTTGGACTTAGTCATTTTTCCGGCGTTTATCAGACTTTCAGATAGGGCAAATGTCAGTGAGCGTTCCGATTTCAGTTCCAGAGCGATTTGCCCAATGAGTCCTTGATATTTAGTCATTTTCAGCCAATATTTTTGATTTTTGAAAATTTCACTTTTTTGTGAAAATATCCACTAAATGAGGGAATAATATGTGTGAGGGTACCCCAGGAGAGTTCCAAATGTGTGTGGGTAGAATATATATCCCACGGGGGTAAAATTGAAAAAAGTTGAAAAATTATTTTTTTTGGACTTAGTCATTTTTCCGGCGTTTATCAGACTTTCAGATAGGGCAAATGTCAGTGAGCGTTCCGATTTCAGTTCCAGAGCGATTTGCCCAATGAGTCCTTGATATTTAGTCATTTTCAGCCAATATTTTTGATTTTTGAAAATTTCACTTTTTTGTGAAAATATCCACTAAATGAGGGAATAATATTTGTGAGGGTACCCCAGGAGAGTTCCAAATGTGTGTGGGTAGAATATATATCCCACGGGGGTAAAATTGAAAAAAGTTGAAAAATTATTTTTTTTGGACTTAGTCATTTTTCCGGCGTTTATCAGACTTTCAGATAGGGCAAATGTCAGTGAGCGTTCCGATTTCAGTTCCAGAGCGATTCGCCCAATGAGTCCTTGATATTTAGTCATTTTCAGCCAATACTTTGGATTTTTGAAAATTTCACTTTTTTGTGAAAATATCCACTAAATGAGGGAATAATATGTGTGAGGGTACCCCAGGAGAGTTCCAAATGTGTGTGGGTAGAATATATATCCCACGGGGGTAAAATTGAAAAAAGTTGAAAAATTATTTTTTTTGGACTTAGTCATTTTTCCGGCGTTTATCAGACTTTCAGATAGGGCAAATGTCAGTGAGCATTCCGATTTCAGTTCCAGAGCGATTCGCTCAATGAGTCCTTGATATTTAGTCATTTTCAGCCAATATTAGTGATTTTTGAAAATTTCACTTTTTTGTGAAAATATCCACTAAATGAGGGAATAATATGTGTGAGGGTACCCCAGGAGAGTTCCAAATGTGTGTGGGTAGAATATATATCCCACGGGGGTAAAATTGAAAAAAGTTGAAAAATTATTTTTTTTGGACTTAGTCATTTTTCCGGCGTTTATCAGACTTTCAGATAGGGCAAATGTCAGTGAGCGTTCCGATTTCAGTTCCAGAGCGATTTGCCCAATGAGTCCTTGATATTTAGTCATTTTCAGCCAATATTTTTGATTTTTGAAAATTTCACTTTTTTGTGAAAATATCCACTAAATGAGGGAATAATATGTGTGAGGGTACCCCAGGAGAGTTCCAAATGTGTGTGGGTAGAATATATATCCCACGGGGGTAAAATTGAAAAAAGTTGAAAAATTATTTTTTTTGGACTTAGTCATTTTTCCGGCGTTTATCAGACTTTCAGATAGGGCAAATGTCAGTGAGCGTTCCGATTTCAGTTCCAGAGCGATTTGCCCAATGAGTCCTTGATATTTAGTCATTTTCAGCCAATATTTTTGATTTTTGAAAATTTCACTTTTTTGTGAAAATATCCACTAAATGAGGGAATAATATTTGTGAGGGTACCCCAGGAGAGTTCCAAATGTGTGTGGGTAGAATATATATCCCACGGGGGTAAAATTGAAAAAAGTTGAAAAATTATTCTTTTTGGACTTAGTCATTTTTCCGGCGTTTATCAGACTTTCAGATAGGGCAAATGTCAGTGAGCGTTCCGATTTCAGTTCCAGAGCGATTCGCCCAATGAGTCCTTGATATTTAGTCATTTTCAGCCAATACTTTGGATTTTTGAAAATTTCACTTTTTTGTGAAAATATCCACTAAATGAGGGAATAATATGTGTGAGGGTACCCCAGGAGAGTTCCAAATGTGTGTGGGTAGAATATATATCCCACGGGGGTAAAATTGAAAAAAGTTGAAAAATTATTTTTTTTGGACTTAGTCATTTTTCCGGCGTTTATCAGACTTTCAGATAGGGCAAATGTCAGTGAGCATTCCGATTTCAGTTCCAGAGCGATTTGCCCAATGAGTCCTTGATATTTAGTCATTTTCAGCCAATATTTTTGATTTTTGAAAATTTCACTTTTTTGTGAAAATATCCACTAAATGAGGGAATAATATGTGTGAGGGTACCCCAGGAGAGTTCCAAATGTGTGTGGGTAGAATATATATCCCACGGGGGTAAAATTGAAAAAAGTTGAAAAATTATTTTTTTTGGACTTAGTCATTTTTCCGGCGTTTATCAGACTTTCAGATAGGGCAAATGTCAGTGAGCGTTCCGATTTCAGTTCCAGAGCGATTCGCCCAATGAGTCCTTGATATTTAGTCATTTTCAGCCAATACTTTGGATTTTTGAAAATTTCACTTTTTTGTGAAAATATCCACTAAATGAGGGAATAATATGTGTGAGGGTACCCCAGGAGAGTTCCAAATGTGTGTGGGTAGAATATATATCCCACGGGGGTAAAATTGAAAAAAGTTGAAAAATTATTTTTTTTGGACTTAGTCATTTTTCCGGCGTTTATCAGACTTTCAGATAGGGCAAATGTCAGTGAGCATTCCGATTTCAGTTCCAGAGCGATTTGCCCAATGAGTCCTTGATATTTAGTCATTTTCAGCCAATATTTTTGATTTTTGAAAATTTCACTTTTTTGTGAAAATATCCACTAAATGAGGGAATAATATGTGTGAGGGTACCCCAGGAGAGTTCCAAATGTGTGTGGGTAGAATATATATCCCACGGGGGTAAAATTGAAAAAAGTTGAAAAATTATTTTTTTTGGACTTAGTCATTTTTCCGGCGTTTATCAGACTTTCAGATAGGGCAAATGTCAGTGAGCGTTCCGATTTCAGTTCCAGAGTGATTCGCCCAATGAGTCCTTGATATTTAGTCATTTTCAGCCAATACTTTGGATTTTTGAAAATTTCACTTTTTTGTGAAAATATCCACTAAATGAGGGAATAATATGTGTGAGGGTACCCCAGGAGAGTTCCAAATGTGTGTGGGTAGAATATATATCCCACGGGGGTAAAATTGAAAAAAGTTGAAAAATTATTTTTTTTGGACTTAGTCATTTTTCCGGCGTTTATCAGACTTTCAGATAGGGCAAATGTCAGTGAGCATTCCGATTTCAGTTCCAGAGCGATTCGCCCAATGAGTCCTTGATATTTAGTCATTTTCAGCCAATATTTTTGATTTTTGAAAATTTCACTTTTTTGTGAAAATATCCACTAAATGAGGGAATAATATGTGTGAGGGTAGCCCAGGAGAGTTCCAAATGTGTGTGGGTAGAATATATATCCCACGGGGGTAAAATTGAAAAAAGTTGAAAAAATTATTTTTTTTGGACTTAGTCATTTTTCCGGCGTTTATGAGACTTTCAGATAGGGAAAATGTCAGTGAGCATTCCGATTTCAGTTCCAGAGCGATTCGCCCAATGAGTCCTTGATATTTAGTCATTTTCAGCCAATATTTTTGATTTTTGAAAAATTCACTTTTTTGTGAAAATATCCACTAAATGAGGGAATAATATGTGTGAGGGTACCCCAGGAGAGTTCCAAATGTGTGTGGGTAGAATATATATCCCACGGGGGTAAAATTGAAAAAAGTTGAAAAAAATTATTTTTTGGACTTAGCCATTTTTCCGGCGTTTAACAGACTTTCAGATAGGGCAAATATCAGTGAGCGTTCCGATTTCAGTTCCAGAGCGATTCGCCCAATGAGTCCTTGATATTTAGTCATTTTCAGCCAATATTTTAGATTTTTGAAAATTTCACTTTTTTGTGAAAATATCCACTAAATGAGGGAATAATATGTGTGAGGGTACCCCAGGAGAGTTCCAAATGTGTGTGGGTAGAATATATATCCCACGGGGGTAAAATTGAAAAAAGTTGAAAAATTATTTTTTTTGGACTTAGTCATTTTTCCGGCGTTTATCAGACTTTCAGATAGGGCAAATGTCAGTGAGCGTTCCGATTTCAGTTCCAGAGCGATTCGCCCAATGAGTCCTTGATATTTAGTCATTTTCAGCCAATACTTTGGATTTTTGAAAATTTCACTTTTTTGTGAAAATATCCACTAAATGAGGGAATAATATGTGTGAGGGTACCCCAGGAGAGTTCCAAATGTGTGTGGGTAGAATATATATCCCACGGGGGTAAAATTGAAAAAAGTTGAAAAAAATTATTTTTTGGACTTAGCCATTTTTCCGGCGTTTAACAGACTTTCAGATAGGGCAAATGTCAGTGAGCGTTCCGATTTCAGTTCCAGAGCGATTCGCCCAATGAGTCCTTGATATTTAGTCATTTTCAGCCAATACTTTGGATTTTTGAAAATTTCACTTTTTTGTGAAAATATCCACTAAATGAGGGAATAATATGTGTGAGGGTACCCCAGGAGAGTTCCAAATGTGTGTGGGTAGAATATATATCCCACGGGGGTAAAATTGAAAAAAGTTGAAAAATTATTTTTTTTGGACTTAGTCATTTTTCCGGCGTTTATCAGACTTTCAGATAGGGCAAATGTCAGTGAGCATTCCGATTTCAGTTCCAGAGCGATTTGCCCAATGAGTCCTTGATATTTAGTCATTTTCAGCCAATATTTTTGATTTTTGAAAATTTCACTTTTTTGTAAAAATATCCACTAAATGAGGGAATAATATGTGTGAGGGTACCCCAGGAGAGTTCCAAATGTGTGTGGGTAGAATATATATCCCACGGGGGTAAAATTGAAAAAAGTTGAAAAATTATTTTTTTTGGACTTAGTCATTTTTCCGGCGTTTATCAGACTTTCAGATAGGGCAAATGTCAGTGAGCGTTCCGATTTCAGTTCCAGAGCGATTCGCCCAATGAGTCCTTGATATTTAGTCATTTTCAGCCAATACTTTGGATTTTTGAAAATTTCACTTTTTTGTGAAAATATCCACTAAATGAGGGAATCATATGTGTGAGGGTACCCCAGGAGAGTTCCAAATGTGTGTGGGTAGAATATATATCCCACGGGGGTAAAATTGAAAAAAGTTGAAAAATTATTTTTTTTGGACTTAGTCATTTTTCCGGCGTTTATCAGACTTTCAGATAGGGCAAATGTCAGTGAGCATTCCGATTTCAGTTCCAGAGCGATTTGCCCAATGAGTCCTTGATATTTAGTCATTTTCAGCCAATATTTTTGATTTTTGAAAATTTCACTTTTTTGTGAAAATATCCACTAAATGAGGGAATAATATGTGTGAGGGTACCCCAGGAGAGTTCCAAATGTGTGTGGGTAGAATATATATCCCACGGGGGTAAAATTGAAAAAAGTTGAAAAATTATTTTTTTTGGACTTAGTCATTTTTCCGGCGTTTATCAGACTTTCAGATAGGGCAAATGTCAGTGAGCGTTCCGATTTCAGTTCCAGAGCGATTCGCCCAATGAGTCCTTGATATTTAGTCATTTTCAGCCAATACTTTGGATTTTTGAAAATTTCACTTTTTTGTGAAAATATCCACTAAATGAGGGAATAATATGTGTGAGGGTACCCCAGGAGAGTTCCAAATGTGTGTGGGTAGAATATATATCCCACGGGGGTAAAATTGAAAAAAGTTGAAAAATTATTTTTTTTGGACTTAGTCATTTTTCCGGCGTTTATCAGACTTTCAGATAGGGCAAATGTCAGTGAGCATTCCGATTTCAGTTCCAGAGCGATTTGCCCAATGAGTCCTTGATATTTAGTCATTTTCAGCCAATATTTTTGATTTTTGAAAATTTCACTTTTTTGTGAAAATATCCACTAAATGAGGGAATAATATGTGTGAGGGTACCCCAGGAGAGTTCCAAATGTGTGTGGGTAGAATATATATCCCACGGGGGTAAAATTGAAAAAAGTTGAAAAATTATTTTTTTTGGACTTAGTCATTTTTCCGGCGTTTATGAGACTTTCAGATAGGGCAAATGTCAGTGAGTGTTCCGATTTCAGTTCCAGAGCGATTCGCCCAATGAGTCCTTGATATTTAGTCATTTTCAGCCAATTTTCTGGATTTTTGAAAATTTCACTTTTTTGTGAAAATATCCACTAAATGAGGGAATAATATGTGTGAGGGTACCCCAGGAGAGTTCCAAATGTGTGTGGGTAGAATATATATCCCACGGGGATAAAATTGAAAAAAGTTGGAAAAAATTATTTTTTGGACTTAGCCATTTTTCCGGCGTTTATCAGACTTTCAGATAGGGCAAATGTCAGTGAGCGTTCCGATTTCAGTTCCAGAGCGATTCGCCCAATGAGTCCTTGATATTTAGTCGTTTTCAGCCAATATTTTGGATTTTTGAAAATTTCACTTTTTTGTGAAAATATCCACTAAATGAGGGAATAATATGTGTGAGGGTACCCCAGGAGAGTTCCAAATGTGTGTGGGTAGAATATATATCCCACGGGGGTAAAATTGAAAAAAGTTGAAAAATTATTTTTTTGGACTTAGTCATTTTTCCGGCGTTTATCAGACTTTCAGATAGGGCAAATGTCAGTGAGCGTTCCGATTTCAGTTCCAGAGCGATTCGCCCAATGAGTCCTTGATATTTAGTCATTTTCAGCCAATACTTTGGATTTTTGAAAATTTCACTTTTTTGTGAAAATATCCACTAAATGAGGGAATAATATGTGTGAGGGTACCCCAGGAGAGTTCCAAATGTGTGTGGGTAGAATATATATCCCACGGGGGTAAAATTGAAAAAAGTTGAAAAATTATTTTTTTTGGACTTAGTCATTTTTCCGGCGTTTATCAGACTTTCAGATAGGGCAAATGTCAGTGAGCATTCCGATTTCAGTTCCAGAGCGATTTGCCCAATGAGTCCTTGATATTTAGTCATTTTCAGCCAATATTTTTGATTTTTGAAAATTTCACTTTTTTGTGAAAATATCCACTAAATGAGGGAATAATATGTGTGAGGGTACCCCAGGAGAGTTCCAAATGTGTGTGGGTAGAATATATATCCCACGGGGGTAAAATTGAAAAAAGTTGAAAAATTATTTTTTTTGGACTTAGTCATTTTTCCGGCGTTTATGAGACTTTCAGATAGGGCAAATGTCAGTGAGTGTTCCGATTTCAGTTCCAGAGCGATTCGCCCAATGAGTCCTTGATATTTAGTCATTTTCAGCCAATTTTCTGGATTTTTGAAAATTTCACTTTTTTGTGAAAATATCCACTAAATGAGGGAATAATATGTGTGAGGGTACCCCAGGAGAGTTCCAAATGTGTGTGGGTAGAATATATATCCCACGGGGATAAAATTGAAAAAAGTTGGAAAAAATTATTTTTTGGACTTAGTCATTTTTCCGGCGTTTATCAGACTTTCAGATAGGGCAAATGTCAGTGAGCGTTCCGATTTCAGTTCCAGAGCGATTCGCCCAATGAGTCCTTGATATTTAGTCATTTTCAGCCAATATTTTTGATTTTTGAAAATTTCACTTTTTTGTGAAAATATCCACTAAATGAGGGAATAATATGTGTGAGGGTACCCCAGGAGAGTTCCAAATGTGTGTGGGTAGAATATATATCCCACGGGGGTAAAATTTAAAAAAGTTGAAAAATTATTTTTTTTGGACTTAGTCATTTTTCCGGCGTTTATCAGACTTTCAGATAGGGCAAATGTCAGTGAGCATTCCGATTTCAGTTCCAGAGCGATTCGCCCAATGAGTCCTTGATATTTAGTCATTTTCAGCCAATTTTCTGGATTTTTGAAAATTTCACTTTTTTGTGAAAATATCCACTAAATGAGGGAATAATATGTGTGAGGGTACCCCAGGAGAGTTCCAAATGTGTGTGGGTAGAATATATATCCCACGGGGGTAAAATTGAAAAAAGTTGAAAAATTATTTTTTTTGGACTTAGTCATTTTTCCGGCGTTTATCAGACTTTCAGATAGGGCAAATGTCAGTGAGCGTTCCGATTTCAGTTCCAGAGCGATTTGCCCAATGAGTCCTTGATATTTAGTCATTTTCAGCCAATATTTTTGATTTTTGAAAATTTCACTTTTTTGTGAAAATATCCACTAAATGAGGGAATAATATGTGTGAGGGTACCCCAGGAGAGTTCCAAATGTGTGTGGGTAGAATATATATCCCACGGGGGTAAAATTGAAAAAAGTTGAAAAATTATTTTTTTTGGACTTAGTCATTTTTCCGGCGTTTATCAGACTTTCAGATAGGGCAAATGTCAGTGAGCATTCCGATTTCAGTTCCAGAGCGATTCGCCCAATGAGTCCTTGATATTTAGTCATTTTCAGTCAATATTTTGGATTTTTGAAAATTTCACTTTTTTGTGAAAATATCCACTAAATGAGGGAATAATATGTGTGAGGGTACCCCAGGAGAGTTCCAAATGTGTGTGGGTAGAATATATATCCCACGGGGGTAAAATTGAAAAAAGTTGAAACAATTTTTTTTTGGACTTAGTCATTTTTCCGGCGTTTATCAGACTTTCAGATAGGGCAAATGTCAGTGAGCGTTCCGATTTCAGTTCCAGAGCGATTTGCCCAATGAGTCCTTGATATTTAGTCATTTTCAGCCAATACTTTGGATTTTTGAAAATTTCACTTTTTTGTGAAAATATCCACTAAATGAGGGAATAATATGTGTGAGGGTACCCCAGGAGAGTTCCAAATGTGTGTGGGTAGAATATATATCCCACGGGGGTAAAATTGAAAAAAGTTGAAAAATTATTTTTTTTGGACTTAGTCATTTTTCCGGCGTTTATCAGACTTTCAGATAGGGCAAATGTCAGTGAGCATTCCGATTTCAGTTCCAGAGCGATTCGCCCAATGAGTCCTTGATATTTAGTCGTTTTCAGCCAATATTTTGGATTTTTGAAAATTTCACTTTTTTGTGAAAATATCCACTAAATGAGGGAATAATATGTGTGAGGGTACCCCAGGAGAGTTCCAAATGTGTGTGGGTAGAATATATATCCCACGGGGGTAAAATTGAAAAAAGTTGAAAAATTATTTTTTTTGGACTTAGTCATTTTTCCGGCGTTTATGAGACTTTCAGATAGGGCAAATGTCAGTGAGTGTTCCGATTTCAGTTCCAGAGCGATTCGCCCAATGAGTCCTTGATATTTAGTCATTTTCAGCCAATTTTCTGGATTTTTGAAAATTTCACTTTTTTGTGAAAATATCCACTAAATGAGGGAATAATATGTTTGAGGGTACCCCAGGAGAGTTCCAAATGTGTGTGGGTAGAATATATATCCCACGGGGGTAAAATTGAAAAAAGTTGGAAAAAATTATTTTTTGGACTTAGCCATTTTTCCGGCGTTTATCAGACTTTCAGATAGGGCAAATGTCAGTGAGCGTTCCGATTTCAGTTCCAGAGCGATTCGCCCAATGAGTCCTTGATATTTATTCATTTTCAGCCAATATTTTGGATTTTTGAAAATTTCACTTTTTTGTGAAAATATCCACTAAATGAGGGAATAATATGTGTGAGGGTACCCCAGGAGAGTTCCAAATGTGTGTGGGTAGAATATATATCCCACGGGGGTAAAATTGAAAAAAGTTGAAACAATTTTTTTTTGGACTTAGTCATTTTTCCGGCGTTTATCAGACTTTCAGATAGGGCAAATGTCAGTGAGCGTTCCGATTTCAGTTCCAGAGCGATTCGCCCAATGAGTCCTTGATATTTTGTCATTTTCAGCCAATATTTTGGATTTTTGAAAATTTCACTTTTTTGTGAAAATATCCACTAAATGAGGGAATAATATGTGTGAGGGTACCCCAGGAGAGTTCCAAATGTGTGTGGGTAGAATATATATCCCACGGGGGTAAAATTGAAAAAAGTTAAAAAAAATTATTTTTTGGACTTAGCCATTTTTCCGGCGTTTATCAGACTTTCAGATAGGGCAAATGTCAGTGAGCGTTCCGATTTCAGTTCCAGAGCGATTCGCCCAATGAGTCCTTGATATTTAGTCGTTTTCAGCCAATATTTTGGATTTTTGAAAATTTCACTTTTTTGTGAAAATATCCACTAAATGAGGGAATAATATGTGTGAGGGTAGCCCAGGAGAGTTCCAAATGTGTGTGGGTAGAATATATATCCCACGGGGGTAAAATTGAAAAAAGTTGAAAAAATTTTTTTTTTGGACTTAGTCATTTTTCCGGCGTTTATCAGACTTTCAGATAGGGCAAATGTCAGTGAGCGTTCCGATTTCAGTTCCAGAGCGATTCGCCCAATGAGTCCTTGATATTTAGTAATTTTCAGCCAATATTTTGGATTTTTGAAAATTTCACTTTTTTGTGAAAATATCCACTAAATGAGGGAATAATATGTGTGAGGGTACCCCAGGAGAGTTCCAAATGTGTGTGGGTAGAATATATATCCCACGGGGGTAAAATTGAAAAAAGTTGAAAAATTATTTTTTTTGGACTTAGTCATTTTTCCGGCGTTTATCAGACTTTCAGATAGGGTAAATGTCAGTGAGCATTCCGATTTCAGTTCCAGAGCGATTCGCCCAATGAGTCCTTGATATTTAGTCATTTTCAGCCAATATTTTTGATTTTTGAAAATTTCACTTTTTTGTGAAAATATCCACTAAATGAGGGAATAATATGTGTGAGGGTAGCCCAGGAGAGTTCCAAATGTGTGTGGGTAGAATATATATCCCACGGGGGTAAAATTGAAAAAAGTTGAAACAATTTTTTTTTTGGACTTAGTCATTTTTCCGGCGTTTATCAGACTTTCAGATAGGGCAAATGTCAGTGAGCGTTCCGATTTCAGTTCCAGAGCGATTCGCCCAATGAGTCCTTGATATTTAGTCATTTTCAGCCAATATTTTGGATTTTTGAAAATTTCACTTTTTTGTGAAAATATCCACTAAATGAGGGAATAATATGTGTGAGGGTACCCCAGGAGAGTTCCAAATGCGTGTGGGTAGAATATATATCCCACAGGGGTAAAATTGAAAAAAGTTGAAAAATTATTTTTTTTGGACTTAGTCATTTTTCCGGCGTTTATCAGACTTTCAGATAGGGCAAATGTCAGTGAGCGTTCCGATTTCAGTTCCAGAGCGATTCGCCCAATGAGTCCTTGATATTTAGTCATTTTCAGCCAATATTTTGGATTTTTGAAAATTTCACTTTTTTGTGAAAATATCCACTAAATGAGGGAATAATATGTGTGAGGGTACCCCAGGAGTGTTCCAAATGTGTGTAGGTAGAATATATATCCCACGGGGGTAAAATTGAAAAAAGTTGAAAAATTATTTTTTTTGGACTTAGTCATTTTTCCGGCGTTTATCAGACTTTCAGATAGGGCAAATGTCAGTGAGCGTTCCGATTTCAGTTCCAGAGCGATTCGCCCAATGAGTCCTTGATATTTAGTCATTTTCAGCCAATTTTCTGGATTTTTGAAAATTTCACTTTTTTGTGAAAATATCCACTAAATGAGGGAATAATATGTGTGAGGGTACCCCAGGAGAGTTCCAAATGTGTGTGGGTAGAATATATATCCCACGGGGGTAAAATTGAAAAAAGTTGAAAAATTATTTTTTTTGGACTTAGTCATTTTTCCGGCGTTTATGAGACTTTCAGATAGGGCAAATGTCAGTGAGTGTTCCGATTTCAGTTCCAGAGCGATTCGCCCAATGAGTCCTTGATATTTAGTCATTTTCAGCCAATTTTCTGGATTTTTGAAAATTTCACTTTTTTGTGAAAATATCCACTAAATGAGGGAATAATATGTGTGAGGGTACCCCAGGAGAGTTCCAAATGTGTGTGGGTAGAATATATATCCCACGGGGGTAAAATTGAAAAAAGTTGAAAAAAATTATTTTTTGGACTTAGCCATTTTTCCGGCGTTTATCAGACTTTCAGATAGGGCAAATGTCTGTGAGCGTTCCGATTTCAGTTCCAGAGCGATTCGCCCAATGAGTCCTTATTATTTAGTCGTTTTCAGCCAATATTTTGGATTTTTGAAAATTTCACTTTTTTGTGAAAATATCCACTAAATGAGGGAATAATATGTGTGAGGGTACCCCAGGAGAGTTCCAAATGTGTGTGGGTAGAATATATATCCCACGGGGGTAAAATTGAAAAAAGTTGAAACAATTTTTTTTTGGACTTAGTCATTTTTCCGGCGTTTATCAGACTTTCAGATAGGGCAAATGTCAGTGAGCGTTCCGATTTCAGTTCCAGAGCGATTCGCCCAATGAGTCCTTGATATGTAGTCATTTTCAGCCAATATTTTGGATTTTTGAAAATTTCACTTTTTTGTGAAAATATCCACTAAATGAGGGAATAATATGTGTGAGGGTACCCCAGGAGAGTTCCAAATGTGTGTGGGTAGAATATATATCCCACGGGGGTAAAATTGAAAAAAGTTAAAAAAAATTATTTTTTGGACTTAGCCATTTTTCCGGCGTTTATCAGACTTTCAGATAGGGCAAATGTCAGTGAGCGTTCCGATTTCAGTTCCAGAGCGATTCGCCCAATGAGTCCTTGATATTTAGTCGTTTTCAGCCAATATTTTGGATTTTTGAAAATTTCACTTTTTTGTGAAAATATCCACTAAATGAGGGAATAATATGTGTGAGGGTAGCCCAGGAGAGTTCCAAATGTGTGTGGGTAGAATATATATCCCACGGGGGTAAAATTGAAAAAAGTTGAAAAAATTTTTTTTTTGGACTTAGTCATTTTTCCGGCGTTTATCAGACTTTCAGATAGGGCAAATGTCAGTGAGCGTTCCGATTTCAGTTCCAGAGCGATTCGCCCAATGAGTCCTTGATATTTAGTAATTTTCAGCCAATATTTTGGATTTTTGAAAATTTCACTTTTTTGTGAAAATATCCACTAAATGAGGGAATAATATGTGTG
This sequence comes from Phyllobates terribilis, assembly GCF_046119375.1. Taxonomy (NCBI): domain Eukaryota; kingdom Metazoa; phylum Chordata; class Amphibia; order Anura; family Dendrobatidae; genus Phyllobates; species Phyllobates terribilis. The sequence continues at coordinate 4,095,069 of NW_027362832.1, forward strand.
AGGGTACCCCAGGAGAGTTCCAAATGTGTGTGGGTAGAATATATATCCCACGGGGGTAAAATTGAAAAAAGTTGAAAAATTATTTTTTTTGGACTTAGTCATTTTTCCGGCGTTTATCAGACTTTCAGATAGGGCAAATGTCAGTGAGCGTTCCGATTTCAGTTCCAGAGCGATTCGCCCAATGAGTCCTTGATATTTAGTAATTTTCAGCCAATATTTTGGATTTTTGAAAATTTCACTTTTTTGTGAAAATATCCACTAAATGAGGGAATAATATGTGTGAGGGTACCCCAGGAGAGTTCCAAATGTGTGTGGGTAGAATATATATCCCACGGGGGTAAAATTGAAAAAAGTTGAAAAATTATTTTTTTTGGACTTAGTCATTTTTCCGGCGTTTATCAGACTTTCAGATAGGGCAAATGTCAGTGAGCGTTCCGATTTCAGTTCCAGAGCGATTCGCCCAATGAGTCCTTGATATTTAGTCATTTTCAGCCAATATTTTGGATTTTTGAAAATTTCACTTTTTTGTGAAAATATCCACTAAATGAGGGAATAATATGTGTGAGGGGACCCCAGGAGTGTTCCAAATGTGTGTGGGTAGAATATATATCCCACGGGGGTAAAATTGAAAAAAGTTGAAAAATTATTTTTTTTGGACTTAGTCATTTTTCCGGCGTTTATCAGACTTTCAGATAGGGCAAATGTCAGTGAGCATTCCGATTTCAGTTCCAGAGCGATTCGCCCAATGAGTCCTTGATATTTAGTCATTTTCAGCCAATATTTTTGATTTTTGAAAATTTCACTTTTTTGTGAAAATATCCACTAAATGAGGGAATAATATGTGTGAGGGTACCCCAGGAGAGTTCCAAATGTGTGTGGGTAGAATATATATCCCACGGGGGTAAAATTGAAAAAAGTTGAAAAATTATTTTTTTTGGTCTTAGTAATTTTTCCGGCGTTTATGAGACTTTCATATAGGGCAAATGTCAGTGAGTGTTCCGATTTCAGTTCCAGAGCGATTCGCCCAATGAGTCCTTGATATTTAGTCATTTTCAGCCAATTTTCTGGATTTTTGAAAATTTCACTTTTTTGTGAAAATATCCACTAAATGAGGGAATAATATGTGTGAGGGTACCCCAGGAGTGTTCCAAATGTGTGTGGGTAGAATATATATCCCACGGGGGTAAAATTGAAAAAAGTTGAAAAATTATTTTTTTTGGACTTAGTCATTTTTCCGGCGTTTATCAGACTTTCAGATAGGGCAAATGTCAGTGAGCGTTCCGATTTCAGTTCCAGAGCGATTCGCCCAATGAGTCCTTGATATTTAGTCATTTTCAGCCAATTTTCTGGATTTTTGAAAATTTCACTTTTTTGTGAAAATATCCACTAAATGAGGGAATAATATGTGTGAGGGTACCCCAGGAGAGTTCCAAATGTGTGTGGGTAGAATATATATCCCACGGGGGTAAAATTGAAAAAAGTTGAAAAAAATTATTTTTTGGACTTAGCCATTTTTCCGGCGTTTATCAGACTTTCAGATAGGGCAAATGTCTGTGAGCGTTCCGATTTCAGTTCCAGAGCGATTCGCCCAATGAGTCCTTATTATTTAGTCGTTTTCAGCCAATATTTTGGATTTTTGAAAATTTCACTTTTTTGTGAAAATATCCACTAAATGAGGGAATAATATGTGTGAGGGTACCCCAGGAGAGTTCCAAATGTGTGTGGGTAGAATATATATCCCACGGGGGTAAAATTGAAAAAAGTTGAAACAATTTTTTTTTGGACTTAGTCATTTTTCCGGCGTTTATCAGACTTTCAGATAGGGCAAATGTCAGTGAGCGTTCCGATTTCAGTTCCAGAGCGATTCGCCCAATGAGTCCTTGATATTTAGTCATTTTCAGCCAATATTTTGGATTTTTGAAAATTTCACTTTTTTGTGAAAATATCCACTAAATGAGGGAATAATATGTGTGAGGGTACCCCAGGAGAGTTCCAAATGTGTGTGGGTAGAATATATATCCCACGGGGGTAAAATTGAAAAAAGTTAAAAAAAAATATTTTTTGGACTTAGCCATTTTTCCGGCGTTTATCAGACTTTCAGATAGGGCAAATGTCAGTGAGCGTTCCGATTTCAGTTCCAGAGCGATTCGCCCAATGAGTCCTTGATATTTAGTCGTTTTCAGCCAATATTTTGGATTTTTGAAAATTTCACTTTTTTGTGAAAATATCCACTAAATGAGGGAATAATATGTGTGAGGGTAGCCCAGGAGAGTTCCAAATGTGTGTGGGTAGAATATATATCCCACGGGGGTAAAATTGAAAAAAGTTGAAAAAATTTTTTTTTTGGACTTAGTCATTTTTCCGGCGTTTATCAGACTTTCAGATAGGGCAAATGTCAGTGAGCGTTCCGATTTCAGTTCCAGAGCGATTCGCCCAATGAGTCCTTGATATTTAGTAATTTTCAGCCAATATTTTGGATTTTTGAAAATTTCACTTTTTTGTGAAAATATCCACTAAATGAGGGAATAATATGTGTGAGGGTACCCCAGGAGAGTTCCAAATGTGTGTGGGTAGAATATATATCCCACGGGGGTAAAATTGAAAAAAGTTGAAAAATTATTTTTTTTGGACTTAGTCATTTTTCCGGCGTTTATCAGACTTTCAGATAGGGCAAATGTCAGTGAGCGTTCCGATTTCAGTTCCAGAGCGATTCGCCCAATGAGTCCTTGATATTTAGTAATTTTCAGCCAATATTTTGGATTTTTGAAAATTTCACTTTTTTGTGAAAATATCCACTAAATGAGGGAATAATATGTGTGAGGGTACCCCAGGAGAGTTCCAAATGTGTGTGGGTAGAATATATATCCCACGGGGGTAAAATAGAAAAAAGTTGAAAAATTATTTTTTTTGGACTTAGTCATTTTTCCGGCGTTTATCAGACTTTCAGATAGGGCAAATGTCAGTGAGCGTTCCGATTTCAGTTCCAGAGCGATTCGCCCAATGAGTCCTTGATATTTAGTCATTTTCAGCCAATATTTTGGATTTTTGAAAATTTCACTTTTTTGTGAAAATATCCACTAAATGAGGGAATAATATGTGTGAGGGGACCCCAGGAGTGTTCCAAATGTGTGTGGGTAGAATATATATCCCACGGGGGTAAAATTGAAAAAAGTTGAAAAATTATTTTTTTTGGACTTAGTCATTTTTCCGGCGTTTATCAGACTTTCAGATAGGGCAAATGTCAGTGAGCATTCCGATTTCAGTTCCAGAGCGATTCGCCCAATGAGTCCTTGATATTTAGTCATTTTCAGCCAATATTTTTGATTTTTGAAAATTTCACTTTTTTGTGAAAATATCCACTAAATGAGGGAATAATATGTGTGAGGGTACCCCAGGAGAGTTCCAAATGTGTGTGGGTAGAATATATATCCCACGGGGGTAAAATTGAAAAAAGTTGAAAAATTATTTTTTTTGGACTTAGTAATTTTTCCGGCGTTTATGAGACTTTCATATAGGGCAAATGTCAGTGAGTGTTCCGATTTCAGTTCCAGAGCGATTCGCCCAATGAGTCCTTGATATTTAGTCATTTTCAGCCAATTTTCTGGATTTTTGAAAATTTCACTTTTTTGTGAAAATATCCACTAAATGAGGGAATAATATGTGTGAGGGTACCCCAGGAGTGTTCCAAATGTGTGTGGGTAGAATATATATCCCACGGGGGTAAAATTGAAAAAAGTTGAAAAATTATTTTTTTTGGACTTAGTCATTTTTCCGGCGTTTATCAGACTTTCAGATAGGGCAAATGTCAGTGAGCGTTCCGATTTCAGTTCCAGAGCGATTCGCCCAATGAGTCCTTGATATTTAGTCATTTTCAGCCAATTTTCTGGATTTTTGAAAATTTCACTTTTTTGTGAAAATATCCACTAAATGAGGGAATAATATGTGTGAGGGTACCCCAGGAGAGTTCCAAATGTGTGTGGGTAGAATATATATCCCACGGGGGTAAAATTGAAAAAAGTTGAAAAAATTTTTTTTTTGGACTTAGTCATTTTTCCGGCGTTTATCAGACTTTCAGATAGGGCAAATGTCAGTGAGCGTTCCGATTTCAGTTCCAGAGCGATTCGCCCAATGAGTCCTTGATATTTAGTAATTTTCAGCCAATATTTTGGATTTTTGAAAATTTCACTTTTTTGTGAAAATATCCACTAAATGAGGGAATAATATGTGTGAGGGTACCCCTGGAGAGTTCCAAATGTGTGTGGGTAGAATATATATCCCACGGGGGTAAAATTGAAAAAAGTTGAAAAATTATTTTTTTTGGACTTAGTCATTTTTCCGGCGTTTATCAGACTTTCAGATAGGGCAAATGTCAGTGAGCGTTCCGATTTCAGTTCCAGAGCGATTCGCCCAATGAGTCCTTGATATTTAGTCATTTTCAGCCAATATTTTGGATTTTTGAAAATTTCACTTTTTTGTGAAAATATCCACTAAATGAGGGAATAATATGTGTGAGGGTACCCCAGGAGTGTTCCAAATGTGTGTGGGTAGAATATATATCCCACGGGGGTAAAATTGAAAAAAGTTGAAAAATTATTTTTTTTGGACTTAGTCATTTTTCCGGCGTTTATCAGACTTTCAGATAGGGCAAATGTCAGTGAGTGTTCCGATTTCAGTTCCAGAGCGATTCGCCCAATGAGTCCTTGATATTTAGTCATTTTCAGCCAATTTTCTGGATTTTTGAAAATTTCACTTTTTTGTGAAAATATCCACTAAATGAGGGAATAATATGTGTGAGGGTACCCCAGGAGTGTTCCAAATGTGTGTGGGTAGAATATATATCCCACGGGGGTAAAATTGAAAAAAGTTGAAAAATTATTTTTTTTGGACTTAGTCATTTTTCCGGCGTTTATCAGACTTTCAGATAGGGCAAATGTCAGTGAGCGTTCCGATTTCAGTTCCAGAGCGATTCGCCCAATGAGTCCTTGATATTTAGTCATTTTCAGCCAATTTTCTGGATTTTTGAAAATTTCACTTTTTTGTGAAAATATCCACTAAATGAGGGAATAATATGTGTGAGGGTACCCCAGGAGAGTTCCAAATGTGTGTGGGTAGAATATATATCCCACGGGGGTAAAATTGAAAAAAGTTGAAAAATTATTTTTTTTGGACTTAGTAATTTTTCCGGCGTTTATGAGACTTTCATATAGGGCAAATGTCAGTGAGTGTTCCGATTTCAGTTCCAGAGCGATTCGCCCAATGAGTCCTTGATATTTAGTCATTTTCAGCCAATTTTCTGGATTTTTGAAAATTTCACTTTTTTGTGAAAATATCCACTAAATGAGGGAATAATATGTGTGAGGGTACCCCAGGAGTGTTCCAAATGTGTGTGGGTAGAATATATATCCCACGGGGGTAAAATTGAAAAAAGTTGAAAAATTATTTTTTTTGGACTTAGTCATTTTTCCGGCGTTTATCAGACTTTCAGATAGGGCAAATGTCAGTGAGCGTTCCGATTTCAGTTCCAGAGCGATTCGCCCAATGAGTCCTTGATATTTAGTCATTTTCAGCCAATTTTCTGGATTTTTGAAAATTTCACTTTTTTGTGAAAATATCCACTAAATGAGGGAATAATATGTGTGAGGGTACCCCAGGAGAGTTCCAAATGTGTGTGGGTAGAATATATATCCCACGGGGGTAAAATTGAAAAAAGTTGAAAAATTATTTTTTTTGGACTTAGTAATTTTTCCGGCGTTTATGAGACTTTCATATAGGGCAAATGTCAGTGAGTGTTCCGATTTCAGTTCCAGAGCGATTCGCCCAATGAGTCCTTGATATTTAGTCATTTTCAGCCAATTTTCTGGATTTTTGAAAATTTCACTTTTTTGTGAAAATATCCACTAAATGAGGGAATAATATGTGTGAGGGTACCCCAGGAGTGTTCCAAATGTGTGTGGGTAGAATATATATCCCACGGGGGTAAAATTGAAAAAAGTTGAAAAATTATTTTTTTTGGACTTAGTCATTTTTCCGGCGTTTATCAGACTTTCAGATAGGGCAAATGTCAGTGAGCGTTCCGATTTCAGTTCCAGAGCGATTCGCCCAATGAGTCCTTGATATTTAGTCATTTTCAGCCAATTTTCTGGATTTTTGAAAATTTCACTTTTTTGTGAAAATATCCACTAAATGAGGGAATAATATGTGTGAGGGTACCCCAGGAGAGTTCCAAATGTGTGTGGGTAGAATATATATCCCACGGGGGTAAAATTGAAAAAAGTTGAAAAATTATTTTTTTTGGACTTAGTCATTTTTCCGGCGTTTATCAGACTTTCAGATAGGGCAAATGTCAGTGAGCGTTCCGATTTCAGTTCCAGAGCGATTTGCCCAATGAGTCCGTGATATTTAGTCATTTTCAGCCAATATTTTTGATTTTTGAAAATTTCACTTTTTTGTGAAAATATCCACTAAATGAGAGAATAATATTTGTGAGGGTACCCCAGGAGAGTTCCAAATGTGTGTGGGTAGAATATATATCCCACGGGGGTAAAATTGAAAAAAGTTGAAACAATTTTTTTTTGGACTTAGTCATTTTTCCGGCGTTTATCAGACTTTCAGATAGGGCAAATGTCAGTGAGCGTTCCGATTTCAGTTCCAGAGCGATTCGCCCAATGAGTCCTTGATATTTAGTCATTTTCAGCCAATATTTTGGATTTTTGAAAATTTCACTTTTTTGTGAAAATATCCACTAAATGAGGGAATAATATGTGTGAGGGTACCCCAGGAGAGTTCCAAATGTGTGTGGGTAGAATATATATCCCACGGGGGTAAAATTGAAAAAAGTTAAAAAAAATTATTTTTTGGACTTAGCCATTTTTCCGGCGTTTATCAGACTTTCAGATAGGGCAAATGTCAGTGAGCGTTCCGATTTCAGTTCCAGAGCGATTCGCCCAATGAGTCCTTGATATTTAGTCGTTTTCAGCCAATATTTTGGATTTTTGAAAATTTCACTTTTTTGTGAAAATATCCACTAAATGAGGGAATAATATGTGTGAGGGTAGCCCAGGAGAGTTCCAAATGTGTGTGGGTAGAATATATATCCCACGGGGTAAAATTGAAAAAAGTTGAAAAATTATTTTTTTTGGACTTAGTCATTTTTCCGGCGTTTATCAGACTTTCAGATAGGGCAAATGTCAGTGAGCGTTCCGATTTCAGTTCCAGAGCGATTCGCCCAATGAGTCCTTGATATTTAGTCATTTTCAGCCAATATTTTGGATTTTTGAAAATTTCACTTTTTTGTGAAAATATCCACTAAATGAGGGAATAATATGTGTGAGGGTACCCCAGGAGTGTTCCAAATGTGTGTGGGTAGAATATATATCCCACGGGGGTAAAATTGAAAAAAGTTGAAAAATTATTTTTTTTGGACTTAGTCATTTTTCCGGCGTTTATCAGACTTTCAGATAGGGCAAATGTCAGTGAGCATTCCGATTTCAGTTCCAGAGCGATTCGCCCAATGAGTCCTTGATATTTAGTCATTTTCAGCCAATATTTTTGATTTTTGAAAATTTCACTTTTTTGTGAAAATATCCACTAAATGAGGGAATAATATGTGTGAGGGTACCCCAGGAGAGTTCCAAATGTGTGTGGGTAGAATATATATCCCATGGGGGTAAAATTGAAAAAAGTTGAAAAATTATTTTTTTTGGACTTAGTAATTTTTCCGGCGTTTATGAGACTTTCATATAGGGCAAATGTCAGTGAGTGTTCCGATTTCAGTTCCAGAGCGATTCGCCCAATGAGTCCTTGATATTTAGTCATTTTCAGCCAATTTTCTGGATTTTTGAAAATTTCACTTTTTTGTGAAAATATCCACTAAATGAGGGAATAATATGTGTGAGGGTACCCCAGGAGTGTTCCAAATGTGTGTGGGTAGAATATATATCCCACGGGGGTAAAATTGAAAAAAGTTGAAAAATTATTTTTTTTGGACTTAGTCATTTTTCCGGCGTTTATCAGACTTTCAGATAGGGCAAATGTCAGTGAGCGTTCCGATTTCAGTTCCAGAGCGATTCGCCCAATGAGTCCTTGATATTTAGTCATTTTCAGCCAATTTTCCGGATTTTTGAAAATTTCACTTTTTTGTGAAAATATCCACTAAATGAGGGAATAATATGTGTGAGGGTACCCCAGGAGAGTTCCAAATGTGTGTGGGTAGAATATATATCCCACGGGGGTAAAATTGAAAAAAGTTGAAAAAATTTTTTTTTTGGACTTAGTCATTTTTCCGGCGTTTATCAGACTTTCAGATAGGGCAAATGTCAGTGAGCGTTCCGATTTCAGTTCCAGAGCGATTCGCCCAATGAGTCCTTGATATTTAGTAATTTTCAGCCAATATTTTGGATTTTTGAAAATTTCACTTTTTTGTGAAAATATCCACTAAATGAGGGAATAATATGTGTGAGGGTACCCCAGGAGAGTTCCAAATGTGTGTGGGTAGAATATATATCCCACGGGGGTAAAATTGAAAAAAGTTGAAAAATTATTTTTTTTGGACTTAGTCATTTTTCCGGCGTTTATCAGACTTTCAGATAGGGCAAATGTCAGTGAGCGTTCCGATTTCAGTTCCAGAGCGATTCGCCCAATGAGTCCTTGATATTTAGTCATTTTCAGCCAATATTTTGGATTTTTGAAAATTTCACTTTTTTGTGAAAATATCCACTAAATGAGGGAATAATATGTGTGAGGGTACCCCAGGAGTGTTCCAAATGTGTGTGGGTAGAATATATATCCCACGGGGGTAAAATTGAAAAAAGTTGAAAAATTATTTTTTTTGGACTTAGTCATTTTTCCGGCGTTTATCAGACTTTCAGATAGGGCAAATGTCAGTGAGCATTCCGATTTCAGTTCCAGAGCGATTCGCCCAATGAGTCCTTGATATTTAGTCATTTTCAGCCAATATTTTAGATTTTTGAAAATTTCACTTTTTTGTGAAAATATCCACTAAATGAGGGAATAATATGTGTGAGGGTACCCCAGGAGAGTTCCAAATGTGTGTGGGTAGAATATATATCCCACGGGGGTAAAATTGAAAAAAGTTGAAAAATTATTTTTTTTGGACTTAGTAATTTTTCCGGCGTTTATGAGACTTTCATATAGGGCAAATGTCAGTGAGTGTTCCGATTTCAGTTCCAGAGCGATTCGCCCAATGAGTCCTTGATATTTAGTCATTTTCAGCCAATTTTCTGGATTTTTGAAAATTTCACTTTTTTGTGAAAATATCCACTAAATGAGGGAATAATATGTGTGAGGGTACCCCAGGAGTGTTCTAAATGTGTGTGGGTAGAATATATATCCCACGGGGGTAAAATTGAAAAAAGTTGAAAAATTATTTTTTTTGGACTTAGTCATTTTTCCGGCGTTTATCAGACTTTCAGATAGGGCAAATGTCAGTGAGCGTTCCGATTTCAGTTCCAGAGCGATTCGCCCAATGAGTCCTTGATATTTAGTCATTTTCAGCCAATATTTTGGATTTTTGAAAATTTCACTTTTTTGTGAAAATATCCACTAAATGAGGGAATAATATTTGTGAGGGTACCCCAGGAGAGTTCCAAATGTGTGTGGGTAGAATATATATCCCACGGGGGTAAAATTGAAAAAAGTTAAAAAAAATTATTTTTTGGACTTAGCCATTTTTCCGGCGTTTATCAGACTTTCAGATAGGGCAAATGTCAGTGAGCGTTCCGATTTCAGTTCCAGAGCGATTCGCCCAATGAGTCCTTGATATTTAGTCGTTTTCAGCCAATATTTTGGATTTTTGAAAATTTCACTTTTTTGTGAAAATATCCACTAAATGAGGGAATAATATGTGTGAGGGTAGCCCAGGAGAGTTCCAAATGTGTGTGGGTAGAATATATATCCCACGGGGGTAAAATTGAAAAAAGTTGAAAAAATTTTTTTTTTGGACTTAGTCATTTTTCCGGCGTTTATCAGACTTTCAGATAGGGCAAATGTCAGTGAGCGTTCCGATTTCAGTTCCAGAGCGATTCGCCCAATGAGTCCTTGATATTTAGTAATTTTCAGCCAATATTTTGGATTTTTGAAAATTTCACTTTTTTGTGAAAATATCCACTAAATGAGGGAATAATATGTGTGAGGGTACCCCAGGAGTGTTCCAAATGTGTGTGGGTAGAATATATATCCCACGGGGGTAAAATTGAAAAAAGTTGAAAAATTATTTTTTTTGGACTTAGTCATTTTTCCGGCGTTTATCAGACTTTCAGATAGGGCAAATGTCAGTGAGCATTCCGATTTCAGTTCCAGAGCGATTCGCCCAATGAGTCCTTGATATTTAGTCATTTTCAGCCAATATTTTTGATTTTTGAAAATTTCACTTTTTTGTGAAAATATCCACTAAATGAGGGAATAATATGTGTGAGGGTACCCCAGGAGAGTTCCAAATGTGTGTGGGTAGAATATATATCCCACGGGGGTAAAATTGAAAAAAGTTGAAAAATTATTTTTTTTGGACTTAGTAATTTTTCCGGCGTTTATGAGACTTTCATATAGGGCAAATGTCAGTGAGTGTTCCGATTTCAGTTCCAGAGCGATTCGCCCAATGAGTCCTTGATATTTAGTCATTTTCAGCCAATTTTCTGGATTTTTGAAAATTTCACTTTTTTGTGAAAATATCCACTAAATGAGGGAATAATATGTGTGAGGGTACCCCAGGAGTGTTCTAAATGTGTGTGGGTAGAATATATATCCCACGGGGGTAAAATTGAAAAAAGTTGAAAAATTATTTTTTTTGGACTTAGTCATTTTTCCGGCGTTTATCAGACTTTCAGATAGGGCAAATGTCAGTGAGCGTTCCGATTTCAGTTCCAGAGCGATTCGCCCAATGAGTCCTTGATATTTAGTCATTTTCAGCCAATATTTTGGATTTTTGAAAATTTCACTTTTTTGTGAAAATATCCACTAAATGAGGGAATAATATTTGTGAGGGTACCCCAGGAGAGTTCCAAATGTGTGTGGGTAGAATATATATCCCACGGGGGTAAAATTGAAAAAAGTTAAAAAAAATTATTTTTTGGACTTAGCCATTTTTCCGGCGTTTATCAGACTTTCAGATAGGGCAAATGTCAGTGAGCGTTCCGATTTCAGTTCCAGAGCGATTCGCCCAATGAGTCCTTGATATTTAGTCGTTTTCAGCCAATATTTTGGATTTTTGAAAATTTCACTTTTTTGTGAAAATATCCACTAAATGAGGGAATAATATGTGTGAGGGTAGCCCAGGAGAGTTCCAAATGTGTGTGGGTAGAATATATATCCCACGGGGGTAAAATTGAAAAAAGTTGAAAAAATTTTTTTTTTGGACTTAGTCATTTTTCCGGCGTTTATCAGACTTTCAGATAGGGCAAATGTCAGTGAGCGTTCCGATTTCAGTTCCAGAGCGATTCGCCCAATGAGTCCTTGATATTTAGTAATTTTCAGCCAATATTTTGGATTTTTGAAAATTTCACTTTTTTGTGAAAATATCCACTAAATGAGGGAATAATATGTGTGAGGGTACCCCAGGAGTGTTCCAAATGTGTGTGGGTAGAATATATATCCCACGGGGGTAAAATTGAAAAAAGTTGAAAAATTATTTTTTTTGGACTTAGTCATTTTTCCGGCGTTTATCAGACTTTCAGATAGGGCAAATGTCAGTGAGCATTCCGATTTCAGTTCCAGAGCGATTCGCCCAATGAGTCCTTGATATTTAGTCATTTTCAGCCAATATTTTTGATTTTTGAAAATTTCACTTTTTTGTGAAAATATCCACTAAATGAGGGAATAATATGTGTGAGGGTACCCCAGGAGAGTTCCAAATGTGTGTGGGTAGAATATATATCCCACGGGGGTAAAATTGAAAAAAGTTGAAAAATTATTTTTTTTGGACTTAGTAATTTTTCCGGCGTTTATGAGACTTTCATATAGGGCAAATGTCAGTGAGTGTTCCGATTTCAGTTCCAGAGCGATTCGCCCAATGAATCCTTGATATTTAGTCATTTTCAGCCAATTTTCTGGATTTTTGAAAATTTCACTTTTTTGTGAAAATATCCACTAAATGAGGGAATAATATGTGTGAGGGTAGCCCAGGAGAGTTCCAAATGTGTGTGGGTAGAATATATATCCCACGGGGGTAAAATTGAAAAAAGTTGAAAAATTATTTTTTTTGGACTTAGTCATTTTTCCGGCGTTTATCAGACTTTCAGATAGGGCAAATGTCAGTGAGCGTTCCGATTTCAGTTCCAGAGCGATTTGCCCAATGAGTCCTTGATATTTAGTCATTTTCAGCCAATATTTTGGATTTTTGAAAATTTCACTTTTTTGTGAAAATATCCACTAAATGAGGGAATAATATGTGTGAGGGTACCCCAGGAGAGTTCCAAATGTGTGTGGGTAGAATATATATCCCACGGGGGTAAAATTGAAAAAAGTTGAAAAATAATTTTTTTTGGACTTAGTCATTTTTCCGGCGTTTATCAGACTTTCAGATAGGGCAAATGTCAGTGAGCATTCCGATTTCAGTTCCAGAGCGATTCGCTCAATGAGTCCTTGATATTTAGTCATTTTCAGCCAATATTTTTGATTTTTGAAAATTTCACTTTTTTGTGAAAATATCCACTAAATGAGGGAATAATATGTGTGAGGGTACCCCAGGAGAGTTCCAAATGTGTGTGGGTAGAATATATATCCCACGGGGGTAAAATTGAAAAAAGTTGAAAAATAATTTTTTTTGGACTTAGTCATTTTTCCGGCGTTTATCAGACTTTCAGATAGGGCAAATGTCAGTGAGCATTCCGATTTCAGTTCCAGAGCGATTCGCCCAATGAGTCCTTGATATTTAGTCATTTTCAGCCAATTTTCTGGATTTTTGAAAATTTCACTTTTTTGTGAAAATATCCACTAAATGAGGGAATAATATGTGTGAGGGTACCCCAGGAGAGTTCCAAATGTGTGTGGGTAGAATATATATCCCACGGGGGTAAAATTGAAAAAAGTTGAAAAAAATAATTTTTTGGACTTAGCCATTTTTCCGGCGTTTATCAGACTTTCAGATAGGGCAAATGTCAGTGAGCGTTCCGATTTCAGTTCCAGAGCGATTCGCCCAATGAGTCCTTGATATTTAGTCGTTTTCAGCCAATATTTTGGATTTTTGAAAATTTCACTTTTTTGTGAAAATATCCACTAAATGAGGGAATAATATGTGTGAGGGTAGCCCAGGAGAGTTCCAAATGTGTGTGGGTAGAATATATATCCCACGGGGGTAAAATTGAAAAAAGTTGAAAAAATTTTTTTTTTGGACTTAGTCATTTTTCCGGCGTTTATCAGACTTTCAGATAGGGCAAATGTCAGTGAGCGTTCCGATTTCAGTTCCAGAGCGATTCGCCCAATGAGTCCTTGATATTTAGTAATTTTCAGCCAATATTTTGGATTTTTGAAAATTTCACTTTTTTGTGAAAATATCCACTAAATGAGGGAATAATATGTGTGAGGGTACCCCAGGAGTGTTCCAAATGTGTGTGGGTAGAATATATATCCCACGGGGGTAAAATTGAAAAAAGTTGAAAAATTATTTTTTTTGGACTTAGTAATTTTTCCGGCGTTTATGAGACTTTCATATAGGGCAAATGTCAGTGAGTGTTCCGATTTCAGTTCCAGAGCGATTCGCCCAATGAGTCCTTGATATTTAGTCATTTTCAGCCAATTTTCTGGATTTTTGAAAATTTCACTTTTTTGTGAAAATATCCACTAAATGAGGGAATAATATGTGTGAGGGTAGCCCAGGAGAGTTCCAAATGTGTGTGGGTATAATATATATCCCACGGGGGTAAAATTGAAAAAAGTTGAAAAATTATTTTTTTTGGACTTAGTCATTTTTCCGGCGTTTATCAGACTTTCAGATAGGGCAAATGTCAGTGAGCGTTCCGATTTCAGTTCCAGAGCGATTTGCCCAATGAGTCCTTGATATTTAGTCATTTTCAGCCAATATTTTGGATTTTTGAAAATTTCACTTTTTTGTGAAAATATCCACTAAATGAGGGAATAATATGTGTGAGGGTACCCCAGGAGAGTTCCAAATGTGTGTGGGTAGAATATATATCCCACAGGGGTAAAATTGAAAAAAGTTGAAAAATAATTTTTTTTGGACTTAGTCATTTTTCCGGCGTTTATCAGACTTTCAGATAGGGCAAATGTCAGTGAGCGTTCCGATTTCAGTTCCAGAGCGATTCGCCCAATGAGTCCTTGATATTTAGTCATTTTCAGCCAATTTTCTGGATTTTTGAAAATTTCACTTTTTTGTGAAAATATCCACTAAATGAGGGAATAATATGTGTGAGGGTACCCCAGGAGAGTTCCAAATGTGTGTGGGTAGAATATATATCCCACGGGGGTAAAATTGAAAAAAGTTGAAAAAAATTATTTTTTGGACTTAGCCATTTTTCCGGCATTTATCAGACTTTCAGATAGGGCAAATGTCAGTGAGCGTTCCGATTTCAGTTCCAGAGCGATTCGCCCAATGAGTCCTTGATATTTAGTCATTTTCAGCCAATATTTTTGATTTTTGAAAATTTCACTTTTTTGTGAAAATATCCACTAAATGAGGGAATAATATGTGTGAGGGTACCCCAGGAGAGTTCCAAATGTGTGTGGGTAGAATATATATCCCACGGGGGTAAAATTGAAAAAAGTTGAAAAATTATTTTTTTTGGACTTAGTCATTTTTCCGGCGTTTATCAGACTTTCAGATAGGGCAAATGTCAGTGAGCATTCCGATTTCAGTTCCAGAGCGATTCGCTCAATGAGTCCTTGATATTTAGTCATTTTCAGCCAATATTTTTGATTTTTGAAAATTTCACTTTTTTGTGAAAATATCCACTAAATGAGGGAATAATATGTGTGAGGGTACCCCAGGAGAGTTCCAAATGTGTGTGGGTAGAATATATATCCCACGGGGGTAAAATTGAAAAAAGTTGAAAAATTATTTTTTTTGGACTTAGTCATTTTTCCGGCGTTTATCAGACTTTCAGATAGGGCAAATGTCAGTGAGCGTTCCGATTTCAGTTCCAGAGCGATTCGCCCAATGAGTCCTTGATATTTAGTCATTTTCAGCCAATTTTCTGGATTTTTGAAAATTTCACTTTTTTGTGAAAATATCCACTAAATGAGGGAATAATATGTGTGAGGGTACCCCAGGAGAGTTCCAAATGTGTGTGGGTAGAATATATATCCCACGGGGGTAAAATTGAAAAAAGTTGAAAAAAATTATTTTTTGGACTTAGCCATTTTTCCGGCATTTATCAGACTTTCAGATAGGGCAAATGTCAGTGAGCGTTCCGATTTCAGTTCCAGAGCGATTCGCCCAATGAGTCCTTGATATTTAGTCATTTTCAGCCAATATTTTTGATTTTTGAAAATTTCACTTTTTTGTGAAAATATCCACTAAATGAGGGAATAATATGTGTGAGGGTACCCCAGGAGAGTTCCAAATGTGTGTGGGTAGAATATATATCCCACGGGGGTAAAATTGAAAAAAGTTGAAAAATTATTTTTTTTGGACTTAGTCATTTTTCCGGCGTTTATCAGACTTTCAGATAGGGCAAATGTCAGTGAGCGTTCCGATTTCAGTTCCAGAGCGATTTGCCCAATGAGTCCTTGATATTTAGTCATTTTCAGTCAATATTTTTGATTTTTGAAAATTTCACTTTTTTGTGAAAATATCCACTAAATGAGGGAATAATATGTGTGAGGGTACCCCAGGAGTGTTCCAAATGTGTGTGGGTAGAATATATATCCCACGGGGGTAAAATTGAAAAAAGTTGAAAAATTATTTTTTTTGGACTTAGTAATTTTTCCGGCGTTTATGAGACTTTCATATAGGGCAAATGTCAGTGAGTGTTCCGATTTCAGTTCCAGAGCGATTCGCCCAATGAGTCCTTGATATTTAGTCATTTTCAGCCAATTTTCTGGATTTTTGAAAATTTCACTTTTTTGTGAAAATATCCACTAAATGAGGGAATAATATGTGTGAGGGTAGCCCAGGAGAGTTCCAAATGTGTGTGGGTAGAATATATATCCCACGGGGGTAAAATTGAAAAAAGTTGAAAAATTATTTTTTTTGGACTTAGTCATTTTTCCGGCGTTTATCAGACTTTCAGATAGGGCAAATGTCAGTGAGCGTTCCGATTTCAGTTCCAGAGCGATTTGCCCAATGAGTCCTTGATATTTAGTCATTTTCAGCCAATATTTTGGATTTTTGAAAATTTCACTTTTTTGTGAAAATATCCACTAAATGAGGGAATAATATGTGTGAGGGTACCCCAGGAGAGTTCCAAATGTGTGTGGGTAGAATATATATCCCACAGGGGTAAAATTGAAAAAAGTTGAAAAATAATTTTTTTTGGACTTAGTCATTTTTCCGGCGTTTATCAGACTTTCAGATTAGGGCAAATGTCAGTGAGCGTTCCGATTTCAGTTCCAGAGCGATTCGCCCAATGAGTCCTTGATATTTAGTCATTTTCAGCCAATTTTCTGGATTTTTGAAAATTTCACTTTTTTGTGAAAATATCCACTAAATGAGGGAATAATATGTGTGAGGGTACCCCAGGAGAGTTCCAAATGTGTGTGGGTAGAATATATATCCCACGGGGGTAAAATTGAAAAAAGTTGAAAAAAATTATTTTTTGGACTTAGCCATTTTTCCGGCATTTATCAGACTTTCAGATAGGGCAAATGTCAGTGAGCGTTCCGATTTCAGTTCCAGAGCGATTCGCCCAATGAGTCCTTGATATTTAGTCATTTTCAGCCAATATTTTTGATTTTTGAAAATTTCACTTTTTTGTGAAAATATCCACTAAATGAGGGAATAATATGTGTGAGGGTACCCCAGGAGAGTTCCAAATGTGTGTGGGTAGAATATATATCCCACGGGGGTAAAATTGAAAAAAGTTGAAAAATTATTTTTTTTGGACTTAGTCATTTTTCCGGCGTTTATCAGACTTTCAGATAGGGCAAATGTCAGTGAGCATTCCGATTTCAGTTCCAGAGCGATTCGCTCAATGAGTCCTTGATATTTAGTCATTTTCAGCCAATATTTTTGATTTTTGAAAATTTCACTTTTTTGTGAAAATATCCACTAAATGAGGGAATAATATGTGTGAGGGTACCCCAGGAGAGTTCCAAATGTGTGTGGGTAGAATATATATCCCACGGGGGTAAAATTGAAAAAAGTTGAAAAATTATTTTTTTTGGACTTAGTCATTTTTCCGGCGTTTATCAGACTTTCAGATAGGGCAAATGTCAGTGAGCGTTCCGATTTCAGTTCCAGAGCGATTCGCCCAATGAGTCCTTGATATTTAGTCATTTTCAGCCAATTTTCTGGATTTTTGAAAATTTCACTTTTTTGTGAAAATATCCACTAAATGAGGGAATAATATGTGTGAGGGTACCCCAGGAGAGTTCCAAATGTGTGTGGGTAGAATATATATCCCACGGGGGTAAAATTGAAAAAAGTTGAAAAAAATTATTTTTTGGACTTAGCCATTTTTCCGGCATTTATCAGACTTTCAGATAGGGCAAATGTCAGTGAGCGTTCCGATTTCAGTTCCAGAGCGATTCGCCCAATGAGTCCTTGATATTTAGTCATTTTCAGCCAATATTTTTGATTTTTGAAAATTTCACTTTTTTGTGAAAATATCCACTAAATGAGGGAATAATATGTGTGAGGGTACCCCAGGAGAGTTCCAAATGTGTGTGGGTAGAATATATATCCCACGGGGGTAAAATTGAAAAAAGTTGAAAAATTATTTTTTTTGGACTTAGTCATTTTTCCGGCGTTTATCAGACTTTCAGATAGGGCAAATGTCAGTGAGCGTTCCGATTTCAGTTCCAGAGCGATTTGCCCAATGAGTCCTTGATATTTAGTCATTTTCAGTCAATATTTTTGATTTTTGAAAATTTCACTTTTTTGTGAAAATATCCACTAAATGAGGGAATATGTGTGAGGGTACCCCAGGAGAGTTCCAAATGTGTGTGGGTAGAATATATATCTCACGGGGGTAAAATTGAAAAAAAGTTGAAAAATTATTTTTTTTGGACTTAGTCATTTTTCCGGCGTTTATCAGACTTTCAGATAGGGCAAATGTCAGTGAGCATTCCGATTTCAGTTCCAGAGCGATTCGCTCAATGAGTCCTTGATATTTAGTCATTTTCAGCCAATATTTTTGATTTTTGAAAATTTCACTTTTTTGTGAAAATATCCACTAAATGAGGGAATAATATTTGTGAGGGTACCCCAGGAGAGTTCCAAATGTGTGTGGGTAGAATATATATCCCACGGGGGTAAAATTGAAAAAAGTTGAAAAATTATTTTTTTTGGACTTAGTCATTTTTCCGGCGTTTATCAGACTTTCAGATAGGGCAAATGTCAGTGAGCGTTCCGATTTCAGTTCCAGAGTGATTCGCCCAATGAGTTCTTGATATTTAGTCATTTTCAGCCAATTTTCTGGATTTTTGAAAATTTCACTTTTTTGTGAAAATATCCACTAAATGAGGGAATAATATGTGTGAGGGTACCCCAGGAGAGTTCCAAATGTGTGTGGGTAGAATATATATCCCACGGGGGTAAAATTGAAAAAAGTTGAAAAAAATTATTTTTTGGACTTAGCCATTTTTCCGGCGTTTATCAGACTTTCAGATAGGGCAAATGTCAGTGAGCGTTCCGATTTCAGTTCCAGAGCGATTCGCCCAATGAGTCCTTGATATTTAGACATTTTCAGCCAATATTTTGGATTTTTGAAAATTTCACTTTTTTGTGAAAATATCCACTAAATGAGGGAATAATATGTGTGAGGGTACCCCAGGAGAGTTCCAAATGTGTGTGGGTAGAATATATATCCCACGGGGGTAAAATTGAAAAAAGTTGAAAAAAATTATTTTTTGGACTTAGCCATTTTTCCGGCGTTTATCAGACTTTCAGATAGGGCAAATGTCAGTGAGCGTTCCGATTTCAGTTCCAGAGCGATTCGCCCAATGAGTCCTTGATATTTAGACATTTTCAGCCAATATTTTGGATTTTTGAAAATTTCACTTTTTTGTGAAAATATCCACTAAATGAGGGAATAATATGTGTGAGGGTAGCCCAGGAGAGTTCCAAATGTGTGTGGGTAGAATATATATCCCACGGGGGTAAAATTGAAAAAAGTTGAAAAAATTTTTTTTTTGGACTTAGTCATTTTTCCGGCGTTTATCAGACTTTCAGATAGGGCAAATGTCAGTGAGCGTTCCGATTTCAGTTCCAGAGCGATTCGCCCAATGAGTCCTTGATATTTAGTCATTTTCAGCCAATATTTTTGATTTTTGAAAATTTCACTTTTTTGTGAAAATATCCACTAAATGAGGGAATAATATGTGTGAGGGTACCCCAGGAGAGTTCCAAATGTGTGTGGGTAGAATATATATCCCACGGGGGTAAAATTGAAAAAAGTTGAAAAATTATTTTTTTTGGACTTAGTCATTTTTCCGGCGTTTATCAGACTTTCAGATAGGGCAAATGTCAGTGAGCGTTCCGATTTCAGTTCCAGAGCGATTCGCCCAATGAGTCCTTGATATTTAGTCATTTTCAGCCAATTTTCTGGATTTTTGAAAATTTCACTTTTTTGTGAAAATATCCACTAAATGAGGGAATAATATGTGTGAGGGTACCCCAGGAGAGTTCCAAATGTGTGTGGGTAGAATATATATCCCACGGGGGTAAAATTGAAAAAAGTTTAAAAAAATTATTTTTTGGACTTAGCCATTTTTCCGGCGTTTATCAGACTTTCAGATAGGGCAAATGTCAGTGAGCGTTCCGATTTCAGTTCCAGAGCGATTCGCCCAATGAGTCCTTGATATTTAGTCATTTTCAGCCAATATTTTTGATTTTTGAAAATTTCACTTTTTTGTGAAAATATCCACTAAATGAGGGAATAATATGTGTGAGGGTACCCCAGGAGAGTTCCAAATGTGTGTGGGTAGAATATATATCCCACGGGGGTAAAATTGAAAAAAGTTGAAAAATTATTTTTTTTGGACTTAGTCATTTTTCCGGCGTTTATCAGACTTTCAGATAGGGCAAATGTCAGTGAGCGTTCCGATTTCAGTTCCAGAGCGATTCGCCCAATGAGTCCTTGATATTTAGTCATTTTCAGCCAATTTTCTGGATTTTTGAAAATTTCACTTTTTTGTGAAAATATCCACTAAATGAGGGAATAATATGTGTGAGGGTACCCCAGGAGAGTTCCAAATGTGTGTGGGTAGAATATATATCCCACGGGGGTAAAATTGAAAAAAGTTAAAAAAAATTATTTTTTGGACTTAGCCATTTTTCCGGCGTTTATCAGACTTTCAGATAGGGCAAATGTCAGTGAGCGTTCCGATTTCAGTTCCAGAGCGATTCGCCCAATGAGTCCTTGATATTTAGTCATTTTCAGCCAATATTTTTGATTTTTGAAAATTTCACTTTTTTGTGAAAATATCCACTAAATGAGGGAATAATATGTGTGAGGGTACCCCAGGAGAGTTCCAAATGTGTGTGGGTAGAATATATATCCCACGGGGGTAAAATTGAAAAAAGTTGAAAAAAATTATTTTTTGGACTTAGCCATTTTTCCGGCGTTTATCAGACTTTCAGATAGGGCAAATGTCAGTGAGCGTTCCGATTTCAGTTCCAGAGCGATTCGCCCAATGAGTCCTTGATATTTAGTCGTTTTCAGCCAATATTTTGGATTTTTGAAAATTTCACTTTTTTGTGAAAATATCCACTAAATGAGGGAATAATATGTGTGAGGGTAGCCCAGGAGAGTTCCAAATGTGTGTGGGTAGAATATATATCCCACGGGGGTAAAATTGAAAAAAGTTGAAAAAATTTTTTTTTTGGACTTAGTCATTTTTCCGGCGTTTATCAGACTTTCAGATAGGGCAAATGTCAGTGAGCGTTCCGATTTCAGTTCCAGAGCGATTCGCCCAATGAGTCCTTGATATTTAGTCATTTTCAGCCAATATTTTTGATTTTTGAAAATTTCACTTTTTTGTGAAAATATCCACTAAATGAGGGAATAATATTTGTGAGGGTACCCCAGGAGAGTTCCAAATGTGTGTGGGTAGAATATATATCCCACGGGGGTAAAATTGAAAAAAGTTGAAAAATTATTTTTTTTGGACTTAGTCATTTTTCCGGCGTTTATCAGACTTTCAGATAGGGCAAATGTCAGTGAGCGTTCCGATTTCAGTTCCAGAGTGATTCGCCCAATGAGTCCTTGATATTTAGTCATTTTCAGCCAATTTTCTGGATTTTTGAAAATTTCACTTTTTTGTGAAAATATCCACTAAATGAGGGAATAATATGTGTGAGGGTACCCCAGGAGAGTTCCAAATGTGTGTGGGTAGAATATATATCCCACGGGGGTAAAATTGAAAAAAGTTGAAAAAAATTATTTTTTGGACTTAGCCATTTTTCCGGCGTTTATCAGACTTTCAGATAGGGCAAATGTCAGTGAGCGTTCCGATTTCAGTTCCAGAGCGATTCGCCCAATGAGTCCTTGATATTTAGACATTTTCAGCCAATATTTTGGATTTTTGAAAATTTCACTTTTTTGTGAAAATATCCACTAAATGAGGGAATAATATGTGTGAGGGTACCCCAGGAGAGTTCCAAATGTGTGTGGGTAGAATATATATCCCACGGGGGTAAAATTGAAAAAAGTTGAAAAAAATTATTTTTTGGACTTAGCCATTTTTCCGGCGTTTATCAGACTTTCAGATAGGGCAAATGTCAGTGAGCGTTCCGATTTCAGTTCCAGAGCGATTCGCCCAATGAGTCCTTGATATTTAGACATTTTCAGCCAATATTTTGGATTTTTGAAAATTTCACTTTTTTGTGAAAATATCCACTAAATGAGGGAATAATATGTGTGAGGGTACCCCAGGAGAGTTCCAAATGTGTGTGGGTAGAATATATATCCCACGGGGGTAAAATTGAAAAAAGTTGAAAAAAATTATTTTTTGGACTTAGCCATTTTTCCGGCGTTTATCAGACTTTCAGATAGGGCAAATGTCAGTGAGCGTTCCGATTTCAGTTCCAGAGCGATTCGCCCAATGAGTCCTTGATATTTAGTCGTTTTCAGCCAATATTTTGGATTTTTGAAAATTTCACTTTTTTGTGAAAATATCCACTAAATGAGGGAATAATATGTGTGAGGGTAGCCCAGGAGAGTTCCAAATGTGTGTGGGTAGAATATATATCCCACGGGGGTAAAATTGAAAAAAGTTGAAAAAATTTTTTTTTTGGACTTAGTCATTTTTCCGGCGTTTATCAGACTTTCAGATAGGGCAAATGTCAGTGAGCGTTCCGATTTCAGTTCCAGAGCGATTCGCCCAATGAGTCCTTGATATTTAGTCATTTTCAGCCAATATTTTTGATTTTTGAAAATTTCACTTTTTTGTGAAAATATCCACTAAATGAGGGAATAATATGTGTGAGGGTACCCCAGGAGAGTTCCAAATGTGTGTGGGTAGAATATATATCCCACGGGGGTAAAATTGAAAAAAGTTGAAAAATTATTTTTTTTGGACTTAGTCATTTTTCCGGCGTTTATCAGACTTTCAGATAGGGCAAATGTCAGTGAGCGTTCCGATTTCAGTTCCAGAGCGATTCGCCCAATGAGTCCTTGATATTTAGTCATTTTCAGCCAATTTTCTGGATTTTTGAAAATTTCACTTTTTTGTGAAAATATCCACTAAATGAGGGAATAATATGTGTGAGGGTACCCCAGGAGAGTTCCAAATGTGTGTGGGTAGAATATATATCCCACGGGGGTAAAATTGAAAAAAGTTTAAAAAAATTATTTTTTGGACTTAGCCATTTTTCCGGCGTTTATCAGACTTTCAGATAGGGCAAATGTCAGTGAGCGTTCCGATTTCAGTTCCAGAGCGATTTGCCCAATGAGTCCTTGATATTTAGTCATTTTCAGCCAATTTTCTGGATTTTTGAAAATTTCACTTTTTTGTGAAAATATCCACTAAATGAGGGAATAATATGTGTGAGGGTACCCCAGGAGAGTTCCAAATGTGTGTGGGTAGAATATATATCCCACGGGGGTAAAATTGAAAAAAGTTTAAAAAAATTATTTTTTGGACTTAGCCATTTTTCCGGCGTTTATCAGACTTTCAGATAGGGCAAATGTCAGTGAGCGTTCCGATTTCAGTTCCAGAGCGATTCGCCCAATGAGTCCTTGATATTTAGTCATTTTCAGCCAATATTTTGGATTTTTGAAAATTTCACTTTTTTGTGAAAATATCCACTAAATGAGGGAATAATATGTGTGAGGGTACCCCAGGAGAGTTCCAAATGTGTGTGGGTAGAATATATATCCCACGGGGGTAAAATTGAAAAAAGTTGAAAAATTATTTTTTTTGGACTTAGTCATTTTTCCGGCGTTTATCAGACTTTCAGATAGGGCAAATGTCAGTGAGCGTTCCGATTTCAGTTCCAGAGCGATTCGCCCAATGAGTCCTTGATATTTAGTCATTTTCAGCCAATATTTTTGATTTTTGAAAATTTCACTTTTTTGTGAAAATATCCACTAAATGAGGGAATAATATGTGTGAGGGTACCCCAGGAGAGTTCCAAATGTGTGTGGGTAGAATATATATCCCACGGGGGTAAAATTGAAAAAAGTTGAAAAATTATTTTTTTTGGACTTAGTCATTTTTCCGGCGTTTATCAGACTTTCAGATAGGGCAAATGTCAGTGAGCGTTCCGATTTCAGTTCCAGAGCGATTCGCCCAATGAGTCCTTGATATTTAGTCATTTTCAGCCAATATTTTGGATTTTTGAAAATTTCACTTTTTTGTGAAAATATCCACTAAATGAGGGAATAATATGTGTGAGGGTACCCCAGGAGAGTTCCAAATGTGTGTGGGTAGAATATATATCCCACGGGGGTAAAATTGAAAAAAGTTGAAAAAAATTATTTTTTGGACTTAGCCATTTTTCCGGCGTTTATCAGACTTTCAGATAGGGCAAATGTCAGTGAGCGTTCCGATTTCAGTTCCAGAGCGATTCGCCCAATGAGTCCTTGATATTTAGTCATTTTCAGCCAATTTTCTGGATTTTTGAAAATTTCACTTTTTTGTGAAAATATCCACTAAATGAGGGAATAATATGTGTGAGGGTACCCCAGGAGAGTTCCAAATGTGTGTGGGTAGAATATATATCCCACGGGGGTAAAATTGAAAAAAGTTGAAAAAAATTATTTTTTGGACTTAGCCATTTTTCCGGCGTTTATCAGACTTTCAGATAGGGCAAATGTCAGTGAGCGTTCCGATTTCAGTTCCAGAGCGATTCGCCCAATGAGTCCTTGATATTTAGTCATTTTCAGCCAATATTTTTGATTTTTGAAAATTTCACTTTTTTGTGAAAATATCCACTAAATGAGGGAATAATATGTGTGAGGGTACCCCAGGAGAGTTCCAAATGTGTGTGGGTAGAATATATATCCCACGGGGGTAAAATTGAAAAAAGTTGAAAAATTATTTTTTTTGGACTTAGTCATTTTTCCGGCGTTTATCAGACTTTCAGATAGGGCAAATGTCAGTGAGCGTTCCGATTTCAGTTCCAGAGTGATTCGCCCAATGAGTCCTTGATATTTAGTCATTTTCAGCCAATTTTCTGGATTTTTGAAAATTTCACTTTTTTGTGAAAATATCCACTAAATGAGGGAATAATATGTGTGAGGGTACCCCAGGAGAGTTCCAAATGTGTGTGGGTAGAATATATATCCCACGGGGGTAAAATTGAAAAAAGTTGAAAAAAATTATTTTTTGGACTTAGCCATTTTTCCGGCGTTTATCAGACTTTCAGATAGGGCAAATGTAAGTGAGCGTTCCGATTTCAGTTCCAGAGCGATTCGCCCAATGAGTCCTTGATATTTAGTCATTTTCAGCCAATATTTTGGATTTTTGAAAATTTCACTTTTTTGT
The DNA here is from genome assembly GCF_046119375.1 of Phyllobates terribilis. Lineage (NCBI taxonomy): Eukaryota > Metazoa > Chordata > Amphibia > Anura > Dendrobatidae > Phyllobates > Phyllobates terribilis. Next base: position 4,120,128 of record NW_027362832.1, read on the forward strand.
GAAAATATCCACTAAATGAGGGAATAATATGTGTGAGGGTACCCCAGGAGAGTTCCAAATGTGTGTGGGTAGAATATATATCCCACGGGGGTAAAATTGAAAAAAGTTGAAAAATTATTTTTTTTGGACTTAGTCATTTTTCCGGCGTTTATCAGACTTTCAGATAGGGCAAATGTCAGTGAGCGTTCCGATTTCAGTTCCAGAGCGATTTGCCCAATGAGTCCTTGATATTTAGTCATTTTCAGCCAATTTTCTGGATTTTTGAAAATTTCACTTTTTTGTGAAAATATCCACTAAATGAGGGAATAATATGTGTGAGGGTACCCCAGGAGAGTTCCAAATGTGTGTGGGTAGAATATATATCCCACGGGGGTAAAATTGAAAAAAGTTGAAAAATTATTTTTTTTGGACTTAGTCATTTTTCCGGCGTTTATCAGACTTTCAGATAGGGCAAATGTCAGTGAGCGTTCCGATTTCAGTTCCAGAGCGATTTGCCCAATGAGTCCTTGATATTTAGTCATTTTCAGTCAATATTTTTGATTTTTGAAAATTTCACTTTTTTGTGAAAATATCCACTAAATGAGGGAATAATATGTGTGAGGGTACCCCAGGAGAGTTCCAAATGTGTGTGGGTAGAATATATATCCCACGGGGGTAAAATTGAAAAAAGTTGAAAAATTATTTTTTTTGGACTTAGTCATTTTTCCGGCGTTTATCAGACTTTCAGATAGGGCAAATGTCAGTGAGCGTTCCGATTTCAGTTCCAGAGTGATTCGCCCAATGAGGCCTTGATATTTAGTCATTTTCAGCCAATTTTCTGGATTTTTGAAAATTTCACTTTTTTGTGAAAATATCCACTAAATGAGGGAATAATATGTGTGAGGGTACCCCAGGAGAGTTCCAAATGTGTGTGGGTAGAATATATATCCCACGGGGGTAAAATTGAAAAAAGTTGAAAAAAATTATTTTTTGGACTTAGCCATTTTTCCGGCGTTTATCAGACTTTCAGATAGGGCAAATGTCAGTGAGCGTTCCGATTTCAGTTCCAGAGAGATTCGCCCAATGAGTCCTTGATATTTAGTCATTTTCAGCCAATATTTTGGATTTTTGAAAATTTCACTTTTTTGTGAAAATATCCACTAAATGAGGGAATAATATGTGTGAGGGTACCCCAGGAGAGTTCCAAATGTGTGTGGGTAGAATATATATCCCACGGGGGTAAAATTGAAAAAAGTTGAAACAATTTTTTTTTGGACTTAGTCATTTTTCCGGCGTTTATCAGACTTTCAGATAGGGCAAATGTCAGTGAGCGTTCCGATTTCAGTTCCAGAGTGATTCGCCCAATGAGTCCTTGATATTTAGTCATTTTCAGCCAATTTTCTGGATTTTTGAAAATTTCACTTTTTTGTGAAAATATCCACTAAATGAGGGAATAATATGTGTGAGGGTACCCCAGGAGAGTTCCAAATGTGTGTGGGTAGAATATATATCCCACGGGGGTAAAATTGAAAAAAGTTGAAAAAAATTATTTTTTGGACTTAGCCATTTTTCCGGCGTTTATCAGACTTTCAGATAGGGCAAATGTCAGTGAGCGTTCCGATTTCAGTTCCAGAGCGATTCGCACAATGAGTCCTTGATATTTAGTCATTTTCAGCCAACATTTTGGATTTTTGAAAATTTCACTTTTTTGTGAAAATATCCACTAAATGAGGGAATAATATGTGTGAGGGTACCCCAGGAGAGTTCCAAATGTGTGTGGGTAGAATATATATCCCACGGGGGTAAAATTGAAAAAAGTTGAAAAAAATTATTTTTTGGACTTAGCCATTTTTCCGGCGTTTATCAGACTTTCAGATAGGGCAAATGTCAGTGAGCGTTCCGATTTCAGTTCCAGAGCGATTCGCCCAATGAGTCCTTGATATTTAGTCGTTTTCAGCCAATATTTTGGATTTTTGAAAATTTCACTTTTTTGTGAAAATATCCACTAAATGAGGGAATAATATGTGTGAGGGTAGCCCAGGAGAGTTCCAAATGTGTGTGGGTAGAATATATATCCCACGGGGGTAAAATTGAAAAAAGTTGAAAAAATTTTTTTTTTGGACTTAGTCATTTTTCCGGCGTTTATCAGACTTTCAGATAGGGCAAATGTCAGTGAGCATTCCGATTTCAGTTCCAGAGCGATTCGCCCAATGAGTCCTTGATATTTAGTCATTTTCAGCCAATATTTTTGATTTTTGAAAATTTCACTTTTTTGTGAAAATATCCACTAAATGAGGGAATAATATGTGTGAGGGTACCCCAGGAGAGTTCCAAATGTGTGTGGGTAGAATATATATCCCACGGGGGTAAAATTGAAAAAAGTTGAAAAATTATTTTTTTTGGACTTAGTCATTTTTCCGGCGTTTATCAGACTTTCAGATAGGGCAAATGTCAGTGAGCATTCCGATTTCAGTTCCAGAGCGATTCGCTCAATGAGTCCTTGATATTTAGTCATTTTCAGCCAATATTTTTGATTTTTGAAAATTTCACTTTTTTGTGAAAATATCCACTAAATGAGGGAATAATATGTGTGAGGGTACCCCAGGAGAGTTCCAAATGTGTGTGGGTAGAAAATATATCCCACGGGGGTAAAATTGAAAAAAGTTGAAAAATTATTTTTTTTGGACTTAGTCATTTTTCCGGCGTTTATCAGACTTTCAGATAGGGCAAATGTCAGTGAGCGTTCTGATTTCAGTTCCAGAGCGATTCGCCCAATGAGTCCTTGATATTTAGTCATTTTCAGCCAATTTTCTGGATTTTTGAAAATTTCACTTTTTTGTGAAAATATCCACTAAATGAGGGAATAATATGTGTGAGGGTACCCCAGGAGAGTTCCAAATGTGTGTGGGTAGAATATATATCCCACGGGGGTAAAATTGAAAAAAGTTTAAAAAAATTATTTTTTGGACTTAGCCATTTTTCCGGCGTTTATCAGACTTTCAGATAGGGCAAATGTCAGTGAGCGTTCCGATTTCAGTTCCAGAGCGATTCGCCCAATGAGTCCTTGATATTTAGTCATTTTCAGCCAATATTTTTGATTTTTGAAAATTTCACTTTTTTGTGAAAATATCCACTAAATGAGGGAATAATATGTGTGAGGGTACCCCAGGAGAGTTCCAAATGTGTGTGGGTAGAATATATATCCCACGGGGGTAAAATTGAAAAAAGTTGAAAAATTATTTTTTTTGGACTTAGTCATTTTTCCGGCGTTTATCAGACTTTCAGATAGGGCAAATGTCAGTGAGCTTTCTGATTTCAGTTCCAGAGCGATTCGCCCAATGAGTCCTTGATATTTAGTCATTTTCAGCCAATTTTCTGGATTTTTGAAAATTTCACTTTTTTGTGAAAATATCCACTAAATGAGGGAATAATATGTGTGAGGGTACCCCAGGAGAGTTCCAAATGTGTGTGGGTAGAATATATATCCCACGGGGGTAAAATTGAAAAAAGTTGAAAAAAATTATTTTTTGGACTTAGCCATTTTTCCGGCGTTTATCAGACTTTCAGATAGGGCAAATGTCAGTGAGCGTTCCGATTTCAGTTCCAGAGCGATTCGCCCAATGCGTCCTTGATATTTAGTCATTTTCAGCCAATATTTTTGATTTTTGAAAATTTCAGTTTTTTGTGAAAATATCCACTAAATGAGGGAATAATATGTGTGAGGGTAGCCCAGGAGAGTTCCAAATGTGTGTGGGTAGAATATATATCCCACGGGGGTAAAATTGAAAAAAGTTGAAAAAAATATTTTTTTTGGACTTAGTCATTTTTCCGGCGTTTATCAGACTTTCAGATAGGGCAAATGTCAGTGAGCGTTCCGATTTCAGTTCCAGAGCGATTCGCCCAATGAGTCCTTGATATTTAGTCATTTTCAGCCAATATTTTTGATTTTTGAAAATTTCACTTTTTTGTGAAAATATCCACTAAATGAGGGAATAATATGTGTGAGGGTAGCCCAGGAGAGTTCCAAATGTGTGTGGGTAGAATATATATCCCACGGGGGTAAAATTGAAAAAAGTTGAAAAATTATTTTTTTTGGACTTAGTCATTTTTCCGGCGTTTATCAGACTTTCAGATAGGGCAAATGTCAGTGAGCGTTACGATTTCAGTTCCAGAGCGATTCGCCCAATGAGTCCTTGATATTTAGTCATTTTCAGCCAATTTTCTGGATTTTTGAAAATTTCACTTTTTTGTGAAAATATCCACTAAATGAGGGAATAATATGTGTGAGGGTAGCCCAGGAGAGTTCCAAATGTGTGTGGGTAGAATATATATCCCACGGGGGTAAAATTGAAAAAAGTTGAAAAATTATTTTTTTTGGACTTTGTCATTTTTCCGGCGTTTATCAGACTTTCAGATAGGGCAAATGTCAGTGAGCGTTCCAATTTCAGTTCCAGAGCGATTCGCCCAATGAGTCCTTGATATTTAGTCATTTTCAGGCAATATTTTGGATTTTTGAAAATTTCACTTTTTTGTGAAAATATCCACTAAATGAGGGAATAATATGTGTGAGGGTACCCCAGGAGTGTTCCAAATGTGTGTGGGTAGAATATATATCCCACGGGGGTAAAATTGAAAAAAGTTGAAAAATTATTTTTTTTGGACTTAGTCATTTTTCCGGCGTTTATCAGACTTTCAGATAGGGCAAATGTCAGTGAGCGTTCCGATTTCAGTTCCAGAGCGATTCGCCCAATGAGTCCTTGATATTTAGTCATTTTCAGCCAATTTTCTGGATTTTTGAAAATTTCACTTTTTTGTGAAAATATCCACTAAATGAGGGAATAATATGTGTGAGGGTAGCCCAGGAGAGTTCCAAATGTGTGTGGGTAGAATATATATCCCACGGGGGTAAAATTGAAAAATGTTGAAACAATTTTTTTTTTGGACTTAGTCATTTTTCCGGCGTTTATCAGACTTTCAGATAGGGCAAATGTCAGTGAGCGTTCCGATTTCAGTTCCAGAGCGATTCGCCCAATGAGTCCTTGATATTTAGTCATTTTCAGCCAATATTTTGGATTTTTGAAAATTTCACTTTTTTGTGAAAATATCCACTAAATGAGGGAATAATATGTGTGAGGGTACCCCAGGAGTGTTCCAAATGTGTGTGGGTAGAATATATATCCCACGGGGGTAAAATTGAAAAAAGTTGAAAAATTATTTTTTTTGGACTTAGTCATTTTTCCGGCGTTTATCAGACTTTCAGATAGGGCAAATGTCAGTGAGCGTTCCGATTTCAGTTCCAGAGCGATTCGCCCAATGAGTCCTTGATATTTAGTCATTTTCAGCCAATTTTCTGGATTTTTGAAAATTTCACTTTTTTGTGAAAATATCCACTAAATGAGGGAATAATATGTGTGAGGGTAGCCCAGGAGAGTTCCAAATGTGTGTGGGTAGAATATATATCCCACGGGGGTAAAATTGAAAAATGTTGAAACAATTTTTTTTTTGGACTTAGTCATTTTTCCGGCGTTTATCAGACTTTCAGATAGGGCAAATGTCAGTGAGCGTTCCGATTTCAGTTCCAGAGCGATTCGCCCAATGAGTCCTTGATATTTAGTCATTTTCAGCCAATTTTCTGGATTTTTGAAAATTTCACTTTTTTGTGAAAATATCCACTAAATGAGGGAATAATATGTGTGAGGGTAGCCCAGGAGAGTTCCAAATGTGTGTGGGTAGAATATATATCCCACGGGGGTAAAATTGAAAAATGTTGAAACAATTTTTTTTTTGGACTTAGTCATTTTTCCGGCGTTTATCAGACTTTCAGATAGGGCAAATGTCAGTGAGCGTTCCGATTTCAGTTCCAGAGCGATTCGCCCAATGAGTCCTTGACATTTAGTCATTTTCAGCCAATTTTCTGGATTTTTGAAAATTTCACTTTTTTGTGAAAATATCCACTAAATGAGGGAATAATATGTGTGAGGGTACCCCAGGAGAGTTCCAAATGTGTGTGGGTAGAATATATATCCCACGGGGGTAAAATTGAAAAAAGTTGAAAAAAATTATTTTTTGGACTTAGCCATTTTTCCGGCGTTTATCAGACTTTCAGATAGGGCAAATGTCAGTGAGCGTTCCGATTTCAGTTCCAGAGCGATTCGCCCAATGAGTCCTTGATATTTAGTCATTTTCAGCTAATTTTCTGGATTTTTGAGAAATTCACTTTTTTGTGAAAATATCCACTAAATGAGGGAATAATATGTGTGAGGGTAGCCCAGGAGAGTTCCAAATGTGTGTGGGTAGAATATATATCCCACGGGGGTAAAATTGAAAAAAGTTGAAAAAAAAATTTTTTTTGGACTTAGTCATTTTTCCGGCGTTTATCAGACTTTCAGATAGGGCAAATGTCAGTGAGCGTTCCGATTTCAGTTCCAGAGCGATTCGCCCAATGAGTCCTTGATATTTAGTCATTTTCAGCCAATATTTTTGATTTTTGAAAATTTCACTTTTTTGTGAAAATATCCACTAAATGAGGGAATAATATGTGTGAGGGTAGCCCAGGAGAGTTCCAAATGTGTGTGGGTAGAATATATATCCCACGGGGGTAAAATTGAAAAAAGTTGAAAAATTATTTTTTTTGGACTTAGTCATTTTTCCGGCGTTTATCAGACTTTCAGATAGGGCAAATGTCAGTGAGCGTTACGATTTCAGTTCCAGAGCGATTCGCCCAATGAGTCCTTGATATTTAGTCATTTTCAGCCAATTTTCTGGATTTTTGAAAATTTCACTTTTTTGTGAAAATATCCACTAAATGAGGGAATAATATGTGTGAGGGTAGCCCAGGAGAGTTCCAAATGTGTGTGGGTAGAATATATATCCCACGGGGGTAAAATTGAAAAAAGTTGAAAAATTATTTTTTTTGGACTTTGTCATTTTTCCGGCGTTTATCAGACTTTCAGATAGGGCAAATGTCAGTGAGCGTTCCAATTTCAGTTCCAGAGCGATTCGCCCAATGAGTCCTTGATATTTAGTCATTTTCAGGCAATATTTTGGATTTTTGAAAATTTCACTTTTTTGTGAAAATATCCACTAAATGAGGGAATAATATGTGTGAGGGTACCCCAGGAGTGTTCCAAATGTGTGTGGGTAGAATATATATCCCACGGGGGTAAAATTGAAAAAAGTTGAAAAATTATTTTTTTTGGACTTAGTCATTTTTCCGGCGTTTATCAGACTTTCAGATAGGGCAAATGTCAGTGAGCGTTCCGATTTCAGTTCCAGAGCGATTCGCCCAATGAGTCCTTGATATTTAGTCATTTTCAGCCAATTTTCTGGATTTTTGAAAATTTCACTTTTTTGTGAAAATATCCACTAAATGAGGGAATAATATGTGTGAGGGTAGCCCAGGAGAGTTCCAAATGTGTGTGGGTAGAATATATATCCCACGGGGGTAAAATTGAAAAATGTTGAAACAATTTTTTTTTTGGACTTAGTCATTTTTCCGGCGTTTATCAGACGTTCAGATAGGGCAAGTGTCAGTGAGCGTTCCGATTTCAGTTCCAGAGCGATTCGCCCAATGAGTCCTTGATATTTAGTCATTTTCAGCCAATATTTTGGATTTTTGAAAATTTCACTTTTTTGTGAAAATATCCACTAAATGAGGGAATAATATGTGTGAGGGTACCCCAGGAGAGTTCCAAATGTGTGTGGGTAGAATATATATCCCACGGGGGTAAAATTGAAAAAAGTTGAAAAAAAATTTTTTTTTGGACTTAGTCATTTTTCCGGCGTTTATCAGACTTTCAGATAGGGCAAATGTCAGTGAGCGTTCCGATTTCAGTTCCAGAGCGATTCGCCCAATGAGTCCTTGATATTTAGTCATTTTCAGCCAATTTTCTGGATTTTTGAAAAATTCACTTTTTTGTGAAAATATCCACTAAATGAGGGAATAATATGTGTGAGGGTAGCCCAGGAGAGTTCCAAATGTGTGTGGGTAGATTATATATCCCACGGGGGTAAAATTGAAAAAAGTTGAAAAAAATTTTTTTTTGGACTTAGTCATTTTTCCGGCGTTTATCAGACTTTCAGATAGGGCAAATGTCAGAGAGCGTTCCGATTTCAGTTCCAGAGCGATTCGCCCAATGAGTCCTTGATATTTAGTCATTTTCAGCCAATATTTTGGATTTTTGAAAATTTCACTTTTTTGTGAAAATATCCACTAAATGAGGGAATAATATGTGTGAGGGTACCCCAGGAGAGTTCCAAATGTGTGTGGGTAGAATATATATCCCACGGGGGTAAAATTGAAAAAAGTTGAAAAAAATTATTTTTTGGACTTAGCCATTTTTCCGGCGTTTATCAGACTTTCAGATAGGGCAAATGTCAGTGAGCGCTCCGATTTCAGTTCCAGAGCGATTCGCCCAATGAGTCCTTGATATTTAGTCATTTTCAGCTAATTTTCTGGATTTTTGAGAAATTCACTTTTTTGTGAAAATATCCACTAAATGAGGGAATAATATGTGTGAGGGTAGCCCAGGAGAGTTCCAAATGTGTGTGGGTAGAATATATATCCCACGGGGGTAAAATTGAAAAAAGTTGAAAAAAATATTTTTTTTGGACTTAGTCATTTTTCCGGCGTTTATCAGACTTTCAGATAGGGCAAATGTCAGTGAGCGTTCCGATTTCAGTTCCAGAGCGATTCGCCCAATGAGTCCTTGATATTTAGTCATTTTCAGCCAATATTTTTGATTTTTGAAAATTTCACTTTTTTGTGAAAATATCCACTAAATGAGGGAATAATATGTGTGAGGGTAGCCCAGGAGAGTTCCAAATGTGTGTGGGTAGAATATATATCCCACGGGGGTAAAATTGAAAAAAGTTGAAAAATTATTTTTTTTGGACTTAGTCATTTTTCCGCCGTTTATCAGACTTTCAGATAGGGCAAATGTCAGTGAGCGTTACGATTTCAGTTCCAGAGCGATTCGCCCAATGAGTCCTTGATATTTAGTCATTTTCAGCCAATTTTCTGGATTTTTGAAAATTTCACTTTTTTGTGAAAATATCCACTAAATGAGGGAATAATATGTGTGAGGGTAGCCCAGGAGAGTTCCAAATGTGTGTGGGTAGAATATATATCCCACGGGGGTAAAATTGAAAAAAGTTGAAAAATTATTTTTTTTGGACTTTGTCATTTTTCCGGCGTTTATCAGACTTTCAGATAGGGCAAATGTCAGTGAGCGTTCCAATTTCAGTTCCAGAGCGATTCGCCCAATGAGTCCTTGATATTTAGTCATTTTCAGGCAATATTTTGGATTTTTGAAAATTTCACTTTTTTGTGAAAATATCCACTAAATGAGGGAATAATATGTGTGAGGGTACCCCAGGAGTGTTCCAAATGTGTGTGGGTAGAATATATATCCCACGGGGGTAAAATTGAAAAAAGTTGAAAAATTATTTTTTTTGGACTTAGTCATTTTTCCGGCGTTTATCAGACTTTCAGATAGGGCAAATGTCAGTGAGCGTTCCGATTTCAGTTCCAGAGCGATTCGCCCAATGAGTCCTTGATATTTAGTCATTTTCAGCCAATTTTCTGGATTTTTGAAAATTTCACTTTTTTGTGAAAATATCCACTAAATGAGGGAATAATATGTGTGAGGGTAGCCCAGGAGAGTTCCAAATGTGTGTGGGTAGAATATATATCCCACGGGGGTAAAATTGAAAAATGTTGAAACAATTTTTTTTTTGGACTTAGTCATTTTTCCGGCGTTTATCAGACTTTCAGATAGGGCAAATGTCAGTGAGCGTTCCGATTTCAGTTCCAGAGCGATTCGCCCAATGAGTCCTTGATATTTAGTCATTTTCAGCCAATATTTTGGATTTTTGAAAATTTCACTTTTTTGTGAAAATATCCACTAAATGAGGGAATAATATGTGTGAGGGTACCCCAGGAGTGTTCCAAATGTGTGTGGGTAGAATATATATCCCACGGGGGTAAAATTGAAAAAAGTTGAAAAATTATTTTTTTTGGACTTAGTCATTTTTCCGGCGTTTATCAGACTTTCAGATAGGGCAAATGTCAGTGAGCGTTCCGATTTCAGTTCCAGAGCGATTCGCCCAATGAGTCCTTGATATTTAGTCATTTTCAGCCAATTTTCTGGATTTTTGAAAATTTCACTTTTTTGTGAAAATATCCACTAAATGAGGGAATAATATGTGTGAGGGTAGCCCAGGAGAGTTCCAAATGTGTGTGGGTAGAATATATATCCCACGGGGGTAAAATTGAAAAATGTTGAAACAATTTTTTTTTTGGACTTAGTCATTTTTCCGGCGTTTATCAGACTTTCAGATAGGGCAAATGTCAGTGAGCGTTCCGATTTCAGTTCCAGAGCGATTCGCCCAATGAGTCCTTGACATTTAGTCATTTTCAGCCAATTTTCTGGATTTTTGAAAATTTCACTTTTTTGTGAAAATATCCACTAAATGAGGGAATAATATGTGTGAGGGTACCCCAGGAGAGTTCCAAATGTGTGTGGGTAGAATATATATCCCACGGGGGTAAAATTGAAAAAAGTTGAAAAAAATTATTTTTTGGACTTAGCCATTTTTCCGGCGTTTATCAGACTTTCAGATAGGGCAAATGTCAGTGAGCGTTCCGATTTCAGTTCCAGAGCGATTCGCCCAATGAGTCCTTGATATTTAGTCATTTTCAGCCAATATTTTTGATTTTTGAAAATTTCACTTTTTTGTGAAAATATCCACAAAATGAGGGAATAATATGTGTGAGGGTAGCCCAGGAGAGTTCCAAATGTGTGTGGGTAGAATATATATCCCACGGGGGTAAAATTGAAAAAAGTTGAAAAATTATTTTTTTTGGACTTAGTCATTTTTCCGGCGTTTATCAGACTTTCAGATAGGGCAAATGTCAGTGAGCGTTACGATTTCAGTTCCAGAGCGATTCGCCCAATGAGTCCTTGATATTTAGTCATTTTCAGCCAATTTTCTGGATTTTTGAAAATTTCACTTTTTTGTGAAAATATCCACTAAATGAGGGAATAATATGTGTGAGGGTAGCCCAGGAGAGTTCCAAATGTGTGTGGGTAGAATATATATCCCACGGGGGTAAAATTGAAAAAAGTTGAAAAATTATTTTTTTTGGACTTTGTCATTTTTCCGGCGTTTATCAGACTTTCAGATAGGGCAAGTGTCAGTGAGCGTTCCAATTTCAGTTCCAGAGCGATTCGCCCAATGAGTCCTTGATATTTAGTCATTTTCAGGCAATATTTTGGATTTTTGAAAATTTCACTTTTTTGTGAAAATATCCACTAAATGAGGGAATAATATGTGTGAGGGTACCCCAGGAGTGTTCCAAATGTGTGTGGGTAGAATATATATCCCACGGGGGTAAAATTGAAAAAAGTTGAAAAATTATTTTTTTTGGACTTAGTCATTTTTCCGGCGTTTATCAGACTTTCAGATAGGGCAAATGTCAGTGAGCGTTCCGATTTCAGTTCCAGAGCGATTCGCCCAATGAGTCCTTGATATTTAGTCATTTTCAGCCAATTTTCTGGATTTTTGAAAATTTCACTTTTTTGTGAAAATATCCACTAAATGAGGGAATAATATGTGTGAGGGTAGCCCAGGAGAGTTCCAAATGTGTGTGGGTAGAATATATATCCCACGGGGGTAAAATTGAAAAATGTTGAAACAATTTTTTTTTTGGACTTAGTCATTTTTCCGGCGTTTATCAGACTTTCAGATAGGGCAAATGTCAGTGAGCGTTCCGATTTCAGTTCCAGAGCGATTCGCCCAATGAGTCCTTGATATTTAGTCATTTTCAGCCAATATTTTGGATTTTTGAAAATTTCACTTTTTTGTGAAAATATCCACTAAATGAGGGAATAATATGTGTGAGGGTACCCCAGGAGTGTTCCAAATGTGTGTGGGTAGAATATATATCCCACGGGGGTAAAATTGAAAAAAGTTGAAAAATTATTTTTTTTGGACTTAGTCATTTTTCCGGCGTTTATCAGACTTTCAGATAGGGCAAATGTCAGTGAGCGTTCCGATTTCAGTTCCAGAGCGATTCGCCCAATGAGTCCTTGATATTTAGTCATTTTCAGCCAATTTTCTGGATTTTTGAAAATTTCACTTTTTTGTGAAAATATCCACTAAATGAGGGAATAATATGTGTGAGGGTAGCCCAGGAGAGTTCCAAATGTGTGTGGGTAGAATATATATCCCACGGGGGTAAAATTGAAAAAAGTTGAAAAATTATTTTTTTTGGACTTAGTCATTTTTCCGGCGTTTATCAGACTTTCAGATAGGGCAAATGTCAGTGAGCGTTCCGATTTCAGTTCCAGAGCGATTCGCCCAATGAGTCCTTGATATTTAGTCATTTTCAGCCAATTTTCTGGATTTTTGAAAATTTCACTTTTTTGTGAAAATATCCACTAAATGAGGGAATAATATGTGTGAGGGTAGCCCAGGAGAGTTCCAAATGTGTGTGGGTAGAATATATATCCCACGGGGGTAAAATTGAAAAATGTTGAAACAATTTTTTTTTTGGACTTAGTCATTTTTCCGGCGTTTATCAGACTTTCAGATAGGGCAAATGTCAGTGAGCGTTCCGATTTCAGTTCCAGAGCGATTCGCCCAATGAGTCCTTGATATTTAGTCATTTTCAGCCAATATTTTGGATTTTTGAAAATTTCACTTTTTTGTGAAAATATCCACTAAATGAGGGAATAATATGTGTGAGGGTACCCCAGGAGTGTTCCAAATGTGTGTGGGTAGAATATATATCCCACGGGGGTAAAATTGAAAAAAGTTGAAAAATTATTTTTTTTGGACTTAGTCATTTTTCCGGCGTTTATCAGACTTTCAGATAGGGCAAATGTCAGTGAGCGTTCCGATTTCAGTTCCAGAGCGATTCGCCCAATGAGTCCTTGATATTTAGTTATTTTCAGCCAATTTTCTGGATTTTTGAAAATTTCACTTTTTTGTGAAAATATCCACTAAATGAGGGAATAATATGTGTGAGGGTAGCCCAGGAGAGTTCCAAATGTGTGTGGGTAGAATATATATCCCATGGGGGTAAAATTGAAAAAAGTTGAAAAATTATTTTTTTTGGACTTAGTCATTTTTCCGGCGTTTATCAGACTTTCAGATAGGGCAAATGTCAGTGAGCGTTCCGATTTCAGTTCCAGAGCGATTCGCCCAATGAGTCCTTGATATTTAGTCATTTTCAGCCAATTTTCTGGATTTTTGAAAATTTCACTTTTTTGTGAAAATATCCACTAAATGAGGGAATAATATGTGTGAGGGTAGCCCAGGAGAGTTCCAAATGTGTGTGGGTAGAATATATATCCCACGGGGGTAAAATTGAAAAATGTTGAAACAATTTTTTTTTTGGACTTAGTCATTTTTCCGGCGTTTATCAGACTTTCAGATAGGGCAAATGTCAGTGAGCGTTCCGATTTCAGTTCCAGAGCGATTCGCCCAATGAGTCCTTGATATTTAGTCATTTTCAGCCAATATTTTGGATTTTTGAAAATTTCACTTTTTTGTGAAAATATCCACTAAATGAGGGAAGAATATGTGTGAGGGTAGCCCAGGAGAGTTCCAAATGTGTGTGGGTAGAATATATATCCCACGGGGGTAAAATTGAAAAAAGTTGAAAAATTATTTTTTTTGGACTTTGTCATTTTTCCGGCGTTTATCAGACTTTCAGATAGGGCAAATGTCAGTGAGCGTTCTGATTTCAGTTCCAGAGCAATTTGCCCAATGAGTCCTTGATATTTAGTCATTTTCAGCCAATTTTCTGGATTTTTGAAAATTTCACTTTTTTGTGAAAATATCCACTAAATGAGGGAATAATATGTGTGAGGGTAGCCCAGGAGAGTTCCAAATGTGTGTGGGTAGAATATATATCCCACGGGGGTAAAATTGAAAAATGTTGAAACAATTTTTTTTTTGGACTTAGTCATTTTTCCGGCGTTTATCAGACTTTCAGATAGGGCAAATGTCAGTGAGCGTTCCGATTTCAGTTCCAGAGCGATTCGCCCAATGAGTCCTTGATATTTAGTCATTTTCAGCCAATATTTTGGATTTTTGAAAATTTCACTTTTTTGTGAAAATATCCACTAAATGAGGGAAGAATATGTGTGAGGGTAGCCCAGGAGAGTTCCAAATGTGTGTGGGTAGAATATATATCCCACGGGGGTAAAATTGAAAAAAGTTGAAAAATTATTTTTTTTGGACTTTGTCATTTTTCCGGCGTTTATCAGACTTTCAGATAGGGCAAATGTCAGTGAGCGTTCTGATTTCAGTTCCAGAGCAATTTGCCCAATGAGTCCTTGATATTTAGTCATTTTCAGCCAATATTTTTGATTTTTGAAAATTTCACTTTTTTGGGAAAATATCCACTAAATGAGGGAATAATATGTGTGAGGGTACCCCAGGAGAGTTCCAAATGTGTGTGGGTAGAATATATATCCTACGGGAGTAAAATTGAAAAAAGTTGAAAAATTATTTTTTTTGGACTTAGTCATTTTTCCGGCATTTATCAGACTTTCAGATAGGGCAAATGTCAGTGAGCATTCCGATTTCAGTTCCAGAGCGATTCGCCCAATGAGTCCTTGATATTTAGTCATTTTCAGGCAATATTTTGGATTTTTGAAAATTTCACTTTTTTGTGAAAATATCCACTAAATGAGGGAATAATATGTGTGAGGGTACCCCAGGAGTGTTCCAAATGTGTGTGGGTAGAATATATATCCCACGGGGGTAAAATTGAAAAAAGTTGAAAAATTATTTTTTTTGGACTTAGTCATTTTTCCGGCGTTTATCAGACTTTCAGATAGGGCAAATGTCAGTGAGCGTTCTGATTTCAGTTCCAGAGCGATTCGCCCAATGAGTCCTTGATATTTATTCATTTTCAGCCAATTTTCTGGATTTTTGAAAATTTCACTTTTTTGTGAAAATATCCACTAAATGAGGGAATAATATGTGTGAGGGTAGCCCAGGAGAGTTCCAAATGTGTGTGGGTAGAATATATATCCCACGGGGGTAAAATTGAAAAATGTTGAAACAATTTTTTTTTTGGACTTAGTCATTTTTCCGGCGTTTATCAGACTTTCAGATAGGGCAAATGTCAGTGAGCGTTCCAATTTCAGTTCCAGAGCGATTCGCCCAATGAGTCCTTGATATTTAGTCATTTTCAGGCAATATTTTGGATTTTTGAAAATTTCACTTTTTTGTGAAAATATCCACTAAATGAGGGAATAATATGTGTGAGGGTACCCCAGGAGTGTTCCAAATGTGTGTGGGTAGAATATATATCCCACGGGGGTAAAATTGAAAAAAGTTGAAAAATTATTTTTTTTGGACTTAGTCATTTTTCCGGCGTTTATCAGACTTTCAGATAGGGCAAATGTCAGTGAGCGTTCCGATTTCAGTTCCAGAGCGATGCGCCCAATGAGTCCTTGATATTTAGTCATTTTCAGCCAATTTTCTGGATTTTTGAAAATTTCACTTTTTTGTGAAAATACACACTAAATGAGGGAATAATATGTGTGAGGGTAGCCCAGGAGAGTTCCAAATGTGTGTGGGTAGAATATATATCCCACGGGGGTAAAATTGAAAAAAGTTGAAAAATTATTTTTTTTGGACTTTGTCATTTTTCCGGCGTTTATCAGACTTTCAGATAGGGCAAATGTCAGTGAGCGTTCTGATTTCAGTTCCAGAGCAATTTGCCCAATGAGTCCTTGATATTTAGTCATTTTCAGCCAATATTTTTGATTTTTGAAAATTTCACTTTTTTGGGAAAATATCCACTAAATGAGGGAATAATATGTGTGAGGGTACCCCAGGAGAGTTCCAAATGTGTGTGGGTAGAATATATATCCCACGGGGGTAAAATTGAAAAAAGTTGAAAAATTATTTTTTTTGGACTTAGTCATTTTTCCGGCGTTTATCAGACTTTCAGATAGGGCAAATATCAGTGAGCGTTCCGATTTCAGTTCCAGAGCGATTCGCCCAATGAGTCCTTGATATTTAGTCATTTTCAGCCAATTTTCTGGATTTTTGAAAATTTCACTTTTTTGTGAAAATATCCACTAAATGAGGGAATAATATGTGTGAGGGTAGCCCAGGAGAGTTCCAAATGTGTGTGGGTAGAATATATATCCCACGGGGGTAAAATTGAAAAATGTTGAAACAATTTTTTTTTTGGACTTAGTCATTTTTCCGGCGTTTATCAGACTTTCAGATAGGGCAAATGTCAGTGAGCGTTCCGATTTCAGTTCCAGAGCGATTCGCCCAATGAGTCCTTGATATTTAGTCATTTTCAGCCAATATTTTGGATTTTTGAAAATTTCACTTTTTTGTGAAAATATCCACTAAATGAGGGAAGAATATGTGTGAGGGTAGCCCAGGAGAGTTCCAAATGTGTGTGGGTAGAATATATATCCCACGGGGGTAAAATTGAAAAAAGTTGAAAAATTATTTTTTTTGGACTTTGTCATTTTTCCGGCGTTTATCAGACTTTCAGATAGGGCAAATGTCAGTGAGCGTTCTGATTTCAGTTCCAGAGCAATTTGCCCAATGAGTCCTTGATATTTAGTCATTTTCAGCCAATTTTCTGGATTTTTGAAAATTTCACTTTTTTGTGAAAATATCCACTAAATGAGGGAATAATATGTGTGAGGGTAGCCCAGGAGAGTTCCAAATGTGTGTGGGTAGAATATATATCCCACGGGGGTAAAATTGAAAAATGTTGAAACAATTTTTTTTTTGGACTTAGTCATTTTTCCGGCGTTTATCAGACTTTCAGATAGGGCAAATGTCAGTGAGCGTTCCGATTTCAGTTCCAGAGCGATTCGCCCAATGAGTCCTTGATATTTAGTCATTTTCAGCCAATATTTTGGATTTTTGAAAATTTCACTTTTTTGTGAAAATATCCACTAAATGAGGGAAGAATATGTGTGAGGGTAGCCCAGGAGAGTTCCAAATGTGTGTGGGTAGAATATATATCCCACGGGGGTAAAATTGAAAAAAGTTGAAAAATTATTTTTTTTGGACTTTGTCATTTTTCCGGCGTTTATCAGACTTTCAGATAGGGCAAATGTCAGTGAGCGTTCTGATTTCAGTTCCAGAGCAATTTGCCCAATGAGTCCTTGATATTTAGTCATTTTCAGCCAATATTTTTGATTTTTGAAAATTTCACTTTTTTGGGAAAATATCCACTAAATGAGGGAATAATATGTGTGAGGGTACCCCAGGAGAGTTCCAAATGTGTGTGGGTAGAATATATATCCTACGGGAGTAAAATTGAAAAAAGTTGAAAAATTATTTTTTTTGGACTTAGTCATTTTTCCGGCATTTATCAGACTTTCAGATAGGGCAAATGTCAGTGAGCATTCCGATTTCAGTTCCAGAGCGATTCGCCCAATGAGTCCTTGATATTTAGTCATTTTCAGGCAATATTTTGGATTTTTGAAAATTTCACTTTTTTGTGAAAATATCCACTAAATGAGGGAATAATATGTGTGAGGGTACCCCAGGAGTGTTCCAAATGTGTGTGGGTAGAATATATATCCCACGGGGGTAAAATTGAAAAAAGTTGAAAAATTATTTTTTTTGGACTTAGTCATTTTTCCGGCGTTTATCAGACTTTCAGATAGGGCAAATGTCAGTGAGCGTTCTGATTTCAGTTCCAGAGCGATTCGCCCAATGAGTCCTTGATATTTATTCATTTTCAGCCAATTTTCTGGATTTTTGAAAATTTCACTTTTTTGTGAAAATATCCACTAAATGAGGGAATAATATGTGTGAGGGTAGCCCAGGAGAGTTCCAAATGTGTGTGGGTAGAATATATATCCCACGGGGGTAAAATTGAAAAATGTTGAAACAATTTTTTTTTTGGACTTAGTCATTTTTCCGGCGTTTATCAGACTTTCAGATAGGGCAAATGTCAGTGAGCGTTCCAATTTCAGTTCCAGAGCGATTCGCCCAATGAGTCCTTGATATTTAGTCATTTTCAGGCAATATTTTGGATTTTTGAAAATTTCACTTTTTTGTGAAAATATCCACTAAATGAGGGAATAATATGTGTGAGGGTACCCCAGGAGTGTTCCAAATGTGTGTGGGTAGAATATATATCCCACGGGGGTAAAATTGAAAAAAGTTGAAAAATTATTTTTTTTGGACTTAGTCATTTTTCCGGCGTTTATCAGACTTTCAGATAGGGCAAATGTCAGTGAGCGTTCCGATTTCAGTTCCAGAGCGATGCGCCCAATGAGTCCTTGATATTTAGTCATTTTCAGCCAATTTTCTGGATTTTTGAAAATTTCACTTTTTTGTGAAAATACACACTAAATGAGGGAATAATATGTGTGAGGGTAGCCCAGGAGAGTTCCAAATGTGTGTGGGTAGAATATATATCCCACGGGGGTAAAATTGAAAAAAGTTGAAAAATTATTTTTTTTGGACTTTGTCATTTTTCCGGCGTTTATCAGACTTTCAGATAGGGCAAATGTCAGTGAGCGTTCTGATTTCAGTTCCAGAGCAATTGCCCAATGAGTCCTTGATATTTAGTCATTTTCAGCCAATATTTTTGATTTTTGAAAATTTCACTTTTTTGGGAAAATATCCACTAAATGAGGGAATAATATGTGTGAGGGTACCCCAGGAGAGTTCCAAATGTGTGTGGGTAGAATATATATCCCACGGGGGTAAAATTGAAAAAAGTTGAAAAATTATTTTTTTTGGACTTAGTCATTTTTCCGGCGTTTATCAGACTTTCAGATAGGGCAAATATCAGTGAGCGTTCCGATTTCAGTTCCAGAGCGATTCGCCCAATGAGTCCTTGATATTTAGTCATTTTCAGCCAATTTTCTGGATTTTTGAAAATTTCACTTTTTTGTGAAAATATCCACTAAATGAGGGAATAATATGTGTGAGGGTAGCCCAGGAGAGTTCCAAATGTGTGTGGGTAGAATATATATCCCACGGGGGTAAAATTGAAAAATGTTGAAACAATTTTTTTTTTGGACTTAGTCATTTTTCCGGCGTTTATCAGACTTTCAGATAGGGCAAATGTCAGTGAGCGTTCCGATTTCAGTTCCAGAGCGATTCGCCCAATGAGTCCTTGATATTTAGTCATTTTCAGCCAATATTTTGGATTTTTGAAAATTTCACTTTTTTGTGAAAATATCCACTAAATGAGGGAATAATATGTGTGAGGGTACCCCAGGAGAGTTCCAAATGTGTGTGGGTAGAATATATATCCCACGGGGGTAAAATTGAAAAAAGTTGAAAAATTATTTTTTTTGGACTTAGTCATTTTTCCGGCGTTTATCAGACTTTCAGATAGGGCAAATGTCAGTGAGCGTTCCGATTTCAGTTCCAGAGCGATTCGCCCAATGGGTCCTTGATATTTAGTCATTTTCAGCCAATATTTTGGATTTTTGAAAATTTCACTTTTTTGTGAAAATATCCACTAAATGAGGGAATAATATGTGTGAGGGTACCCCAGGAGAGTTCCAAATGTGTGTGGGTAGAATATATATCCCACGGGGGTAAAATTGAAAAAAGTTGAAAAATTATTTTTTTTGGACTTAGTCATTTTTCCGGCGTTTATGAGACTTTCAGATAGGGCAAATGTCAGTGAGCATTCCGATTTCAGTTCCAGAGCGATTCGCCCAATGAGTCCTTGATATTTAGTCATTTTCAGCGAATATTTTGGATTTTTGAAAATTTCACTTTTTTGTGAAAATATCCACTAAATGAGGGAATAATATGTGTGAGGGTACCCCAGGAGAGTTCCAAATGTGTGTGGGTAGAATATATATCCCACGGGGGTAAAATTGAAAAAAGTTGAAAAATTATTTTTTTTGGACTTAGTCATTTTTCCGGCGTTTATCAGACTTTCAGATAGGGCAAATGTCAGTGAGCGTTCCGATTTCAGTTCCAGAGCGATTCGCCCAATGAGTCCTTGATATTTAGTCATTTTCAGCCAATTTTCTGGATTTTTGAAAATTTCACTTTTTTGTGAAAATATCCACTAAATGAGGGAATAATATGTGTGAGGGTAGCCCAGGAGAGTTCCAAATGTTTGTGGGTAGAATATATATCCCACGGGGGTAAAATTGAAAAATGTTGAAACAATTTTTTTTTTGGACTTAGTCATTTTTCCGGCGTTTATCAGACTTTCAGATAGGGCAAATGTCAGTGAGCGTTCCGATTTCAGTTCCAGAGCGATTCGCCCAATGAGTCCTTGATATTTAGTCATTTTCAGCCAATATTTTGGATTTTTGAAAATTTCACTTTTTTGTGAAAATATCCACTAAATGAGGGAATAATATGTGTGAGGGTACCCCAGGAGAGTTCCAAATGTGTGTGGGTAGAATATATATCCCACGGGGGTAAAATTGAAAAAAGTTGAAAAATTATTTTTTTTGGACTTAGTCATTTTTCCGGCGTTTATCAGACTTTCAGATAGGGCAAATGTCAGTGAGCATTCCGATTTCAGTTCCAGAGCGATTCGCCCAATGAGTCCTTGATATTTAGTCATTTTCAGCGAATATTTTGGATTTTTGAAAATTTCACTTTTTTGTGAAAATATCCACTAAATGAGGGAATAATATGTGTGAGGGTACCCCAGGAGAGTTCCAAATGTGTGTGGGTAGAATATATATCCCACGGGGGTAAAATTGAAAAAAGTTGAAAAATTATTTTTTTTGGACTTAGTCATTTTTCCGGCGTTTATCAGACTTTCAGATAGGGCAAATGTCAGTGAGCGTTCCGATTTCAGTTCCAGAGCGATTCGCCCAATGAGTCCTTGATATTTAGTCATTTTCAGCCAATTTTCTGGATTTTTGAAAATTTCACTTTTTTGTGAAAATATCCACTAAATGAGGGAATAATATGTGTGAGGGTAGCCCAGGAGAGTTCCAAATGTGTGTGGGTAGAATATATATCCCACGGGGGTAAAATTGAAAAATGTTGAAACAATTTTTTTTTTGGACTTAGTCATTTTTCCGGCGTTTATCAGACTTTCAGATAGGGCAAATGTCAGTGAGCGTTCCAATTTCAGTTCCAGAGCGATTCGCCCAATGAGTCCTTGATATTTAGTCATTTTCAGCCAATATTTTGGATTTTTGAAAATTTCACTTTTTTGTGAAAAAATCCACTAAATGAGGGAATAATATGTGTGAGGGTACCCCAGGAGTGTTCCAAATGTGTGTGGGTAGAATATATATCCCACGGGGGTAAAATTGAAAAAAGTTGAAAAATTATTTTTTTTGGACTTAGTCATTTTTCCGGCGTTTATCAGACTTTCAGATAGGGCAAATGTCAGTGAGCGTTCCGATTTCAGTTCCAGAGCGATTCGCCCAATGAGTCCTTGATATTTAGTCATTTTCAGCCAATTTTCTGGATTTTTGAAAATTTCACTTTTTTGTGAAAATATCCACTAAATGAGGGAATAATATGTGTGAGGGTAGCCCAGGAGAGTTCCAAATGTGTGTGGGTAGAATATATATCCCACGGGGGTAAAATTGAAAAATGTTGAAACAATTTTTTTTTTGGACTTAGTCATTTTTCCGGCGTTTATCAGACTTTCAGATAGGGCAAATGTCAGTGAGCGTTCCGATTTCAGTTCCAGAGCGATTCGCCCAATGAGTCCTTGATATTTAGTCATTTTCAGCCAATATTTTGGATTTTTGAAAATTTCACTTTTTTGTGAAAATATCCACTAAATGAGGGAATAATATGTGTGAGGGTACCCCAGGAGAGTTCCAAATGTGTGTGGGTAGAATATATATCCCACGGGGGTAAAATTGAAAAAAGTTGAAAAATTATTTTTTTTGGACTTAGTCATTTTTCCGGCGTTTATCAGACTTTCAGATAGGGCAAATGTCAGTGAGCGTTCCGATTTCAGTTCCAGAGCGATTCGCCCAATGAGTCCTTGATATTTAGTCATTTTCAGCCAATTTTCTGGATTTTTGAAAATTTCACTTTTTTGTGAAAATATCCACTAAATGAGGGAATAATATGTGTGAGGGTAGCCCAGGAGAGTTCCAAATGTGTGTGGGTAGAATATATATCCCACGGGGGTAAAATTGAAAAATGTTGAAACAATTTTTTTTTTGGACTTAGTCATTTTTCCGGCGTTTATCAGACTTTCAGATAGGGCAAATGTCAGTGAGCGTTCCGATTTCAGTTCCAGAGCGATTCGCCCAATGAGTCCTTGATATTTAGTCATTTCCAGCCAATATTTTGGATTTTTGAAAATTTCACTTTTTTGTGAAAATATCCACTAAATGAGGGAATAATATGTGTGAGGGTACCCCAGGAGAGTTCCAAATGTGTGTGGGTAGAATATATATCCCACGGGGGTAAAATTGAAAAAAGTTGAAAAATTATTTTTTTTGGACTTAGTCATTTTTCCGGCGTTTATGAGACTTTCAGATAGGGCAAATGTCAGTGAGCATTCCGATTTCAGTTCCAGAGCGATTCGCCCAATGAGTCCTTGATATTTAGTCATTTTCAGCGAATATTTTGGATTTTTGAAAATTTCACTTTTTTGTGAAAATATCCACTAAATGAGGGAATAATATGTGTGAGGGTACCCCAGGAGAGTTCCAAATGTGTGTGGGTAGAATATATATCCCACGGGGGTAAAATTGAAAAAAGTTGAAAAATTATTTTTTTTGGACTTAGTCATTTTTCCGGCGTTTATCAGACTTTCAGATAGGGCAAATGTCAGTGAGCGTTCCGATTTCAGTTCCAGAGCGATTCGCCCAATGAGTCCTTGATATTTAGTCATTTTCAGCCAATTTTCTGGATTTTTGAAAATTTCACTTTTTTGTGAAAATATCCACTAAATGAGGGAATAATATGTGTGAGGGTAGCCCAGGAGAGTTCCAAATGTGTGTGGGTAGAATATATATCCCACGGGGGTAAAATTGAAAAATGTTGAAACAATTTTTTTTTTGGACTTAGTCATTTTTCCGGCGTTTATCAGACTTTCAGATAGGGCAAATGTCAGTGAGCGTTCCAATTTCAGTTCCAGAGCGATTCGCCCAATGAGTCCTTGATATTTAGTCATTTTCAGCCAATATTTTGGATTTTTGAAAATTTCACTTTTTTGTGAAAAAATCCACTAAATGAGGGAATAATATGTGTGAGGGTACCCCAGGAGTGTTCCAAATGTGTGTGGGTAGAATATATATCCCACGGGGGTAAAATTGAAAAAAGTTGAAAAATTATTTTTTTTGGACTTAGTCATTTTTCCGGCGTTTATCAGACTTTCAGATAGGGCAAATGTCAGTGAGCGTTCCGATTTCAGTTCCAGAGCGATTCGCCCAATGAGTCCTTGATATTTAGTCATTTTCAGCCAATTTTCTGGATTTTTGAAAATTTCACTTTTTTGTGAAAATATCCACTAAATGAGGGAATAATATGTGTGAGGGTAGCCCAGGAGAGTTCCAAATGTGTGTGGGTAGAATATATATCCCACGGGGGTAAAATTGAAAAATGTTGAAACAATTTTTTTTTTGGACTTAGTCATTTTTCCGGCGTTTATCAGACTTTCAGATAGGGCAAATGTCAGTGAGCGTTCCGATTTCAGTTCCAGAGCGATTCGCCCAATGAGTCCTTGATATTTAGTCATTTTCAGCCAATATTTTGGATTTTTGAAAATTTCACTTTTTTGTGAAAATATCCACTAAATGAGGGAATAATATGTGTGAGGGTACCCCAGGAGAGTTCCAAATGTGTGTGGGTAGAATATATATCCCACGGGGGTAAAATTGAAAAAAGTTGAAAAATTATTTTTTTTGGACTTAGTCATTTTTCCGGCGTTTATCAGACTTTCAGATAGGGCAAATGTCAGTGAGCGTTCCGATTTCAGTTCCAGAGCGATTCGCCCAATGAGTCCTTGATATTTAGTCATTTTCAGCCAATTTTCTGGATTTTTGAAAATTTCACTTTTTTGTGAAAATATCCACTAAATGAGGGAATAATATGTGTGAGGGTAGCCCAGGAGAGTTCCAAATGTGTGTGGGTAGAATATATATCCCACGGGGGTAAAATTGAAAAATGTTGAAACAATTTTTTTTTTGGACTTAGTCATTTTTCCGGCGTTTATCAGACTTTCAGATAGGGCAAATGTCAGTGAGCGTTCCGATTTCAGTTCCAGAGCGATTCGCCCAATGAGTCCTTGATATTTAGTCATTTTCAGCCAATTTTCTGGATTTTTGAAAATTTCACTTTTTTGTGAAAATATCCACTAAATGAGGGAATAATATGTGTGAGGGTAGCCCAGGAGAGTTCCAAATGTGTGTGGGTAGAATATATATCCCACGGGGGTAAAATTGAAAAATGTTGAAACAATTTTTTTTTTGGACTTAGTCATTTTTCCGGCGTTTATCAGACTTTCAGATAGGGCAAATGTCAGTGAGCGTTCCGATTTCAGTTCCAGAGCGATTCGCCCAATGAGTCCTTGATATTTAGTCATTTTCAGCCAATATTTTGGATTTTTGAAAATTTCACTTTTTTGTGAAAATATCCACTAAATGAGGGAATAATATGTGTGAGGGTACCCCAGGAGAGTTCCAAATGTGTGTGGGTAGAATATATATCCCACGGGGGTAAAATTGAAAAATGTTGAAACAATTTTTTTTTTGGACTTAGTCATTTTTCCGGCGTTTATCAGACTTTCAGATAGGGCAAATGTCAGTGAGCGTTCCGATTTCAGTTCCAGAGCGATTCGCCCAATGAGTCCTTGATATTTAGTCATTTTCAGCCAATTTTCTGGATTTTTGAAAATTTCACTTTTTTGTGAAAATATCCACTAAATGAGGGAATAATATGTGTGAGGGTAGCCCAGGAGAGTTCCAAATGTGTGTGGGTAGAATATATATCCCACGGGGGTAAAATTGAAAAATGTTGAAACAATTTTTTTTTTGGACTTAGTCATTTTTCCGGCGTTTATCAGACTTTCAGATAGGGCAAATGTCAGTGAGCGTTCCGATTTCAGTTCCAGAGCGATTCGCCCAATGAGTCCTTGATATTTAGTCATTTTCAGCCAATATTTTGGATTTTTGAAAATTTCACTTTTTTGTGAAAATATCCACTAAATGAGGGAATAATATGTGTGAGGGTACCCCAGGAGAGTTCCAAATGTGTGTGGGTAGAATATATATCCCACGGGGGTAAAATTGAAAAAAGTTGAAAAATTATTTTTTTTGGACTTAGTCATTTTTCCGGCGTTTATCAGACTTTCAGATAGGGCAAATGTCAGTGAGCGTTCCGATTTCAGTTCCAGAGCGATTCGCCCAATGAGTCCTTGATATTTAGTCATTTTCAGCCAATTTTCTGGATTTTTGAAAATTTCACTTTTTTGTGAAAATATCCACTAAATGAGGGAATAATATGTGTGAGGGTAGCCCAGGAGAGTTCCAAATGTGTGTGGGTAGAATATATATCCCACGGGGGTAAAATTGAAAAATGTTGAAACAATTTTTTTTTTGGACTTAGTCATTTTTCCGGCGTTTATCAGACTTTCAGATAGGGCAAATGTCAGTGAGCGTTCCGATTTCAGTTCCAGAGCGATTCGCCCAATGAGTCCTTGATATTTAGTCATTTCCAGCCAATATTTTGGATTTTTGAAAATTTCACTTTTTTGTGAAAATATCCACTAAATGAGGGAATAATATGTGTGAGGGTACCCCAGGAGAGTTCCAAATGTGTGTGGGTAGAATATATATCCCACGGGGGTAAAATTGAAAAAAGTTGAAAAATTATTTTTTTTGGACTTAGTCATTTTTCCGGCGTTTATGAGACTTTCAGATAGGGCAAATGTCAGTGAGCATTCCGATTTCAGTTCCAGAGCGATTCGCCCAATGAGTCCTTGATATTTAGTCATTTTCAGCGAATATTTTGGATTTTTGAAAATTTCACTTTTTTGTGAAAATATCCACTAAATGAGGGAATAATATGTGTGAGGGTACCCCAGGAGAGTTCCAAATGTGTGTGGGTAGAATATATATCCCACGGGGGTAAAATTGAAAAAAGTTGAAAAATTATTTTTTTTGGACTTAGTCATTTTTCCGGCGTTTATCAGACTTTCAGATAGGGCAAATGTCAGTGAGCGTTCCGATTTCAGTTCCAGAGCGATTCGCCCAATGAGTCCTTGATATTTAGTCATTTTCAGCCAATTTTCTGGATTTTTGAAAATTTCACTTTTTTGTGAAAATATCCACTAAATGAGGGAATAATATGTGTGAGGGTAGCCCAGGAGAGTTCCAAATGTGTGTGGGTAGAATATATATCCCACGGGGGTAAAATTGAAAAATGTTGAAACAATTTTTTTTTTGGACTTAGTCATTTTTCCGGCGTTTATCAGACTTTCAGATAGGGCAAATGTCAGTGAGCGTTCCAATTTCAGTTCCAGAGCGATTCGCCCAATGAGTCCTTGATATTTAGTCATTTTCAGCCAATATTTTGGATTTTTGAAAATTTCACTTTTTTGTGAAAAAATCCACTAAATGAGGGAATAATATGTGTGAGGGTACCCCAGGAGTGTTCCAAATGTGTGTGGGTAGAATATATATCCCACGGGGGTAAAATTGAAAAAAGTTGAAAAATTATTTTTTTTGGACTTAGTCATTTTTCCGGCGTTTATCAGACTTTCAGATAGGGCAAATGTCAGTGAGCGTTCCGATTTCAGTTCCAGAGCGATTCGCCCAATGAGTCCTTGATATTTAGTCATTTTCAGCCAATTTTCTGGATTTTTGAAAATTTCACTTTTTTGTGAAAATATCCACTAAATGAGGGAATAATATGTGTGAGGGTAGCCCAGGAGAGTTCCAAATGTGTGTGGGTAGAATATATATCCCACGGGGGTAAAATTGAAAAATGTTGAAACAATTTTTTTTTTGGACTTAGTCATTTTTCCGGCGTTTATCAGACTTTCAGATAGGGCAAATGTCAGTGAGCGTTCCGATTTCAGTTCCAGAGCGATTCGCCCAATGAGTCCTTGATATTTAGTCATTTTCAGCCAATATTTTGGATTTTTGAAAATTTCACTTTTTTGTGAAAATATCCACTAAATGAGGGAATAATATGTGTGAGGGTACCCCAGGAGAGTTCCAAATGTGTGTGGGTAGAATATATATCCCACGGGGGTAAAATTGAAAAAAGTTGAAAAATTATTTTTTTTGGACTTAGTCATTTTTCCGGCGTTTATCAGACTTTCAGATAGGGCAAATGTCAGTGAGCGTTCCGATTTCAGTTCCAGAGCGATTCGCCCAATGAGTCCTTGATATTTAGTCATTTTCAGCCAATTTTCTGGATTTTTGAAAATTTCACTTTTTTGTGAAAATATCCACTAAATGAGGGAATAATATGTGTGAGGGTAGCCCAGGAGAGTTCCAAATGTGTGTGGGTAGAATATATATCCCACGGGGGTAAAATTGAAAAATGTTGAAACAATTTTTTTTTTGGACTTAGTCATTTTTCCGGCGTTTATCAGACTTTCAGATAGGGCAAATGTCAGTGAGCGTTCCGATTTCAGTTCCAGAGCGATTCGCCCAATGAGTCCTTGATATTTAGTCATTTTCAGCCAATATTTTGGATTTTTGAAAATTTCACTTTTTTGTGAAAATATCCACTAAATGAGGGAATAATATGTGTGAGTGTAGCCCAGGAGAGTTCCAAATGTGTGTGGGTAGAATATATATCCCACGGGGGTAAAATTGAAAAAAGTTGAAAAATTATTTTTTTTGGACTTTGTCATTTTTCCGGCTTTTATCAGACTTTCAGATAGGGCAAATGTCAGTGAGCGTTCTGATTTCAGTTCCAGAGCAATTTGCCCAATGAGTCCTTGATATTTAGTCATTTTCAGCCAATATTTTTGATTTTTGAAAATTTCACTTTTTTGGGAAAATATCCACTAAATGAGGGAATAATATGTGTGAGGGTACCCCAAGAGAGTTCCAAATGTGTGTGGGTTGAATATATATCCTACGGGAGTAAAATTGAAAAAAGTTGAAAAATTATTTTTTTTGGACTTAGTCATTTTTCCGGCATTTATCAGACTTTCAGATAGGGCAAATGTCAGTGAGCATTCCGATTTCAGTTCCAGAGCGATTCGCCCAATGGGTCCTTGATATTTAGTCATTTTCAGCCAATATTTTTGATTTTTGAAAATTTCACTTTTTTGTGAAAATATCCACTAAATGAGGGAATAATATGTGTGAGGGTACCCCAGGAGAGTTCCAAATGTGTGTGGGTAGAATATATATCCCACGGGGGTAAAATTGAAAAAAGTTGAAAAATTATTTTTTTTGGACTTAGTCATTTTTCCGGCGTTTATCAGACTTTCAGATAGGGCAAATGTCAGTGAGCATTCCGATTTCAGTTCCAGAGCGATTCGCCCAATGAGTCCTTGATATTTAGTCATTTTCAGCCAATTTTCTGGATTTTTGAAAATTTCACTTTTTTGTGAAAATATCCACTAAATGAGGGAATAATATGTGTGAGGGTAGCCCAGGAGAGTTCCAAATGTGTAAGGGTAGAATATATATCCCACGGGGGTAAAATTGAAAAATGTTGAAACAATTTTTTTTTTGGACTTAGACATTTTTCCGGCGTTTATCAGACTTTCAGATAGGGCAAATGTCAGTGAGCGTTCCAATTTCAGTTCCAGAGCGATTCGCCCAATGAGTCCTTGATATTTAGTCATTTTCAGCCAATTTTCTGGATTTTTGAAAATTTCACTTTTTTGTGAAAATATCCACTAAATGAGGGAATAATATGTGTGAGGGTAGCCCAGGAGAGTTCCAAATGTGTGTGGGTAGAATATATATCCCACGGGGGTAAAATTGAAAAATGTTGAAACAATTTTTTTTTTGGACTTAGTCATTTTACCAGCGTTTATCAGACTTTCAGATAGGGCAAATGTCAGTGAGCGTTCCAATTTCAGTTCCAGAGCGATTCGCCCAATGAGTCCTTGATATTTAGTCATTTTCAGCCAATATTTTGGATTTTTGAAAATTTCACTTTTTTGTGAAAATATCCACTAAATGAGGGAATAATATGTGTGAGGGTACCCCAGGAGTGTTCCAAATGTGTGTGGGTAGAATATATATCCCACGGGGGTAAAATTGAAAAAAGTTGAAAAATTATTTTTTTTGGACTTAGTCATTTTTCCGGCGTTTATCAGACTTTCAGATAGGGCAAATGTCAGTGAGCGTTCCGATTTCAGTTCCAGAGCGATTCGCCCAATGAGTCCTTGATATTTAGTCATTTTCAGCCAATTTTCTGGATTTTTGAAAATTTCACTTTTTTGTGAAAATATCCACTAAATGAGGGAATAATATGTGTGAGGGTAGCCCAGGAGAGTTCCAAATGTGTGTGGGTAGAATATATATCCCACGGGGGTAAAATTGAAAAATGTTGAAACAATTTTTTTTTTGGACTTAGTCATTTTTCCGGCGTTTATCAGACTTTCAGATAGGGCAAATGTCAGTGAGCGTTCCGATTTCAGTTCCAGAGCGATTCGCCCAATGAGTCCTTGATATTTAGTCATTTTCAGCCAATTTTCTGGATTTTTGAAAATTTCACTTTTTTGTGAAAATATCCACTAAATGAGGGAATAATATGTGTGAGGGTAGCCCAGGAGAGTTCCAAATGTGTGTGGGTAGAATATATATCCCACGGGGGTAAAATTGAAAAATGTTGAAACAATTTTTTTTTTGGACTTAGTCATTTTTCCGGCGTTTATCAGACTTTCAGATAGGGCAAATGTCAGTGAGCGTTCCGATTTCAGTTCCAGAGCGATTCGCCCAATGAGTCCTTGATATTTAGTCATTTCCAGCCAATATTTTGGATTTTTGAAAATTTCACTTTTTTGTGAAAATATCCACTAAATGAGGGAATAATATGTGTGAGGGTACCCCAGGAGAGTTCCAAATGTGTGTGGGTAGAATATATATCCCACGGGGGTAAAATTGAAAAAAGTTGAAAAATTATTTTTTTTGGACTTAGTCATTTTTCCGGCGTTTATGAGACTTTCAGATAGGGCAAATGTCAGTGAGCATTCCGATTTCAGTTCCAGAGCGATTCGCCCAATGAGTCCTTGATATTTAGTCATTTTCAGCGAATATTTTGGATTTTTGAAAATTTCACTTTTTTGTGAAAATATCCACTAAATGAGGGAATAATATGTGTGAGGGTACCCCAGGAGAGTTCCAAATGTGTGTGGGTAGAATATATATCCCACGGGGGTAAAATTGAAAAAAGTTGAAAAATTATTTTTTTTGGACTTAGTCATTTTTCCGGCGTTTATCAGACTTTCAGATAGGGCAAATGTCAGTGAGCGTTCCGATTTCAGTTCCAGAGCGATTCGCCCAATGAGTCCTTGATATTTAGTCATTTTCAGCCAATTTTCTGGATTTTTGAAAATTTCACTTTTTTGTGAAAATATCCACTAAATGAGGGAATAATATGTGTGAGGGTAGCCCAGGAGAGTTCCAAATGTGTGTGGGTAGAATATATATCCCACGGGGGTAAAATTGAAAAATGTTGAAACAATTTTTTTTTTGGACTTAGTCATTTTTCCGGCGTTTATCAGACTTTCAGATAGGGCAAATGTCAGTGAGCGTTCCAATTTCAGTTCCAGAGCGATTCGCCCAATGAGTCCTTGATATTTAGTCATTTTCAGCCAATATTTTGGATTTTTGAAAATTTCACTTTTTTGTGAAAAAATCCACTAAATGAGGGAATAATATGTGTGAGGGTACCCCAGGAGTGTTCCAAATGTGTGTGGGTAGAATATATATCCCACGGGGGTAAAATTGAAAAAAGTTGAAAAATTATTTTTTTTGGACTTAGTCATTTTTCCGGCGTTTATCAGACTTTCAGATAGGGCAAATGTCAGTGAGCGTTCCGATTTCAGTTCCAGAGCGATTCGCCCAATGAGTCCTTGATATTTAGTCATTTTCAGCCAATTTTCTGGATTTTTGAAAATTTCACTTTTTTGTGAAAATATCCACTAAATGAGGGAATAATATGTGTGAGGGTAGCCCAGGAGAGTTCCAAATGTGTGTGGGTAGAATATATATCCCACGGGGGTAAAATTGAAAAATGTTGAAACAATTTTTTTTTTGGACTTAGTCATTTTTCCGGCGTTTATCAGACTTTCAGATAGGGCAAATGTCAGTGAGCGTTCCGATTTCAGTTCCAGAGCGATTCGCCCAATGAGTCCTTGATATTTAGTCATTTTCAGCCAATATTTTGGATTTTTGAAAATTTCACTTTTTTGTGAAAATATCCACTAAATGAGGGAATAATATGTGTGAGGGTACCCCAGGAGAGTTCCAAATGTGTGTGGGTAGAATATATATCCCACGGGGGTAAAATTGAAAAAAGTTGAAAAATTATTTTTTTTGGACTTAGTCATTTTTCCGGCGTTTATCAGACTTTCAGATAGGGCAAATGTCAGTGAGCGTTCCGATTTCAGTTCCAGAGCGATTCGCCCAATGAGTCCTTGATATTTAGTCATTTTCAGCCAATTTTCTGGATTTTTGAAAATTTCACTTTTTTGTGAAAATATCCACTAAATGAGGGAATAATATGTGTGAGGGTAGCCCAGGAGAGTTCCAAATGTGTGTGGGTAGAATATATATCCCACGGGGGTAAAATTGAAAAATGTTGAAACAATTTTTTTTTTGGACTTAGTCATTTTTCCGGCGTTTATCAGACTTTCAGATAGGGCAAATGTCAGTGAGCGTTCCGATTTCAGTTCCAGAGCGATTCGCCCAATGAGTCCTTGATATTTAGTCATTTTCAGCCAATATTTTGGATTTTTGAAAATTTCACTTTTTTGTGAAAATATCCACTAAATGAGGGAATAATATGTGTGAGTGTAGCCCAGGAGAGTTCCAAATGTGTGTGGGTAGAATATATATCCCACGGGGGTAAAATTGAAAAAAGTTGAAAAATTATTTTTTTTGGACTTTGTCATTTTTCCGGCTTTTATCAGACTTTCAGATAGGGCAAATGTCAGTGAGCGTTCTGATTTCAGTTCCAGAGCAATTTGCCCAATGAGTCCTTGATATTTAGTCATTTTCAGCCAATATTTTTGATTTTTGAAAATTTCACTTTTTTGGGAAAATATCCACTAAATGAGGGAATAATATGTGTGAGGGTACCCCAAGAGAGTTCCAAATGTGTGTGGGTTGAATATATATCCTACGGGAGTAAAATTGAAAAAAGTTGAAAAATTATTTTTTTTGGACTTAGTCATTTTTCCGGCATTTATCAGACTTTCAGATAGGGCAAATGTCAGTGAGCATTCCGATTTCAGTTCCAGAGCGATTCGCCCAATGGGTCCTTGATATTTAGTCATTTTCAGCCAATATTTTTGATTTTTGAAAATTTCACTTTTTTGTGAAAATATCCACTAAATGAGGGAATAATATGTGTGAGGGTACCCCAGGAGAGTTCCAAATGTGTGTGGGTAGAATATATATCCCACGGGGGTAAAATTGAAAAAAGTTGAAAAATTATTTTTTTTGGACTTAGTCATTTTTCCGGCGTTTATCAGACTTTCAGATAGGGCAAATGTCAGTGAGCGTTCCGATTTCAGTTCCAGAGCGATTCGCCCAATGAGTCCTTGATATTTAGTCATTTTCAGCCAATTTTCTGGATTTTTGAAAATTTCACTTTTTTGTGAAAATATCCACTAAATGAGGGAATAATATGTGTGAGGGTAGCCCAGGAGAGTTCCAAATGTGTAAGGGTAGAATATATATCCCACGGGGGTAAAATTGAAAAATGTTGAAACAATTTTTTTTTTGGACTTAGACATTTTTCCGGCGTTTATCAGACTTTCAGATAGGGCAAATGTCAGTGAGCGTTCCAATTTCAGTTCCAGAGCGATTCGCCCAATGAGTCCTTGATATTTAGTCATTTTCAGCCAATTTTCTGGATTTTTGAAAATTTCACTTTTTTGTGAAAATATCCACTAAATGAGGGAATAATATGTGTGAGGGTAGCCCAGGAGAGTTCCAAATGTGTGTGGGTAGAATATATATCCCACGGGGGTAAAATTGAAAAATGTTGAAACAATTTTTTTTTTGGACTTAGTCATTTTACCAGCGTTTATCAGACTTTCAGATAGGGCAAATGTCAGTGAGCGTTCCAATTTCAGTTCCAGAGCGATTCGCCCAATGAGTCCTTGATATTTAGTCATTTTCAGCCAATATTTTGGATTTTTGAAAATTTCACTTTTTTGTGAAAATATCCACTAAATGAGGGAATAATATGTGTGAGGGTACCCCAGGAGTGTTCCAAATGTGTGTGGGTAGAATATATATCCCACGGGGGTAAAATTGAAAAAAGTTGAAAAATTATTTTTTTTGGACTTAGTCATTTTTCCGGCGTTTATCAGACTTTCAGATAGGGCAAATGTCAGTGAGCGTTCCGATTTCAGTTCCAGAGCGATTCGCCCAATGAGTCCTTGATATTTAGTCATTTTCAGCCAATTTTCTGGATTTTTGAAAATTTCACTTTTTTGTGAAAATATCCACTAAATGAGGGAATAATATGTGTGAGGGTAGCCCAGGAGAGTTCCAAATGTGTGTGGGTAGAATATATATCCCACGGGGGTAAAATTGAAAAATGTTGAAACAATTTTTTTTTTGGACTTAGTCATTTTTCCGGCGTTTATCAGACTTTCAGATAGGGCAAATGTCAGTCAGCGTTCCGATTTCAGTTCCAGAGCGATTCGCCCAATGAGTCCTTGATATTTAGTCATTTTCAGCCAATTTTCTGGATTTTTGAAAATTTCACTTTTTTGTGAAAATATCCACTAAATGAGGGAATAATATGTGTGAGGGTAGCCCAGGAGAGTTCCAAATGTGTGTGGGTAGAATATATATCCCACGGGGGTAAAATTGAAAAATGTTGAAACAATTTTTTTTTTGGACTTAGTCATTTTTCCAGCGTTTATCAGACTTTCAGATAGGGCAAATGTCAGTGAGCGTTCCAATTTCAGTTCCAGAGCGATTCGCCCAATGAGTCCTTGATATTTAGTCATTTTCAGCCAATATTTTGGATTTTTGAAAATTTCACTTTTTTGTGAAAATATCCACTAAATGAGGGAATAATATGTGTGAGGGTACCCCAGGAGTGTTCCAAATGTGTGTGGGTAGAATATATATCCCATGGGGGTAAAATTGAAAAAAGTTGAAAAATTATTTTTTTTGGACTTAGTCATTTTTCCGGCGTTTATCAGACTTTCAGATAGGGCAAATGTCAGTGAGTGTTCCGCTTTCAGTTCCAGAGCGATTCGCCCAATGTGTCCTTGAAATTTAGTCATTTTCAGCCAATTTTCTGGATTTTTGAAAATTTCACTTTTTTGTGAAAATATCCACTAAATGAGGGAATAATATGTGTGAGGGTAGCCCAGGAGAGTTCCAAATGTGTGTGGGTAGAATATATATCCCACGGGGGTAAAATTGAAAAATGTTGAAACAATTTTTTTTTTGGACTTAGACATTTTTCCGGCGTTTATCAGACTTTCAGATAGGGCAAATGTCAGTGAGCGTTCCAATTTCAGTTCCAGAGCGATTCGCCCAATGAGTCCTTGATATTTAGTCATTTTCAGGCAATATTTTGGATTTTTGAAAATTTCACTTTTTTGTGAAAATATCCACTAAATGAGGGAATAATATGTGTGAGGGTACCCCAGGAGTGTTCCAAATGTGTGTGGGTAGAATATATATCCCACGGGGGTAAAATTGAAAAAAGTTGAAAAATTATTTTTTTTGGACTTAGTCATTTTTCCGGCGTTTATCAGACTTTCAGATAGGGCAAATGTCAGTGAGCGTTCCGATTTCAGTTCCAGAGCGATTCGCCCATTGAGTCCTTGATATTTAGTCATTTTCAGCCAATTTTCTGGATTTTTGAAAATTTCACTTTTTTGTGAAAATATCCACTAAATGAGGGAATAATATGTGTGAGGGTAGCCCAGGAGAGTTCCAAATGTGTGTGGGTAGAATATATATCCCACGGGGGTAAAATTGAAAAATGTTGAAACAATTTTTTTTTTGGACTTAGTCATTTTTCCGGCGTTTATCAGACTTTCAGATAGGGCAAATGTCAGTGAGCGTTCCGATTTCAGTTCCAGAGCGATTCGCCCAATGAGTCCTTGATATTTAGTCATTTTCAGCCAATTTTCTGGATTTTTGAAAATTTCACTTTTTTGTGAAAATATCCACTAAATGAGGGAATAATATGTGTGAGGGTAGCCCAGGAGAGTTCCAAATGTGTGTGGGTAGAATATATATCCCACGGGGGTAAAATTGAAAAATGTTGAAACAATTTTTTTTTTGGACTTAGTCATTTTTCCAGCGTTTATCAGACTTTCAGATAGGGCAAATGTCAGTGAGCGTTCCAATTTCAGTTCCAGAGCGATTCGCCCAATGAGTCCTTGATATTTAGTCATTTTCAGCCAATATTTTGGATTTTTGAAAATTTCACTTTTTTGTGAAAATATCCACTAAATGAGGGAATAATATGTGTGAGGGTACCCCAGGAGTGTTCCAAATGTGTGTGGGTAGAATATATATCCCATGGGGGTAAAATTGAAAAAAGTTGAAAAATTATTTTTTTTGGACTTAGTCATTTTTCCGGCGTTTATCAGACTTTCAGATAGGGCAAATGTCAGTGAGCGTTCCGCTTTCAGTTCCAGAGCGATTCGCCCAATGTGTCCTTGAAATTTAGTCATTTTCAGCCAATTTTCTGGATTTTTGAAAATTTCACTTTTTTTGTGAAAATATCCACTAAATGAGGGAATAATATGTGTGAGGGTAGCCCAGGAGAGTTCCAAATGTGTGTGGGTAGAATATATATCCCACGGGGGTAAAATTGAAAAATGTTGAAACAGTTTTTTTTTTGGACTTAGTCATTTTTCCGGCGTTTATCAGACTTTCAGATAGGGCAAATGTCAGTGAGCGTTCCGATTTCAGTTCCAGAGCGATTCGCCCAATGAGTCCCTGATATTTAGTCATTTTCAGCCAATATTTTGGATTTTTGAAAATTTCACTTTTTTGTGAAAATATCCACTAAATGAGGGAATAATATGTGTGAGGGTACCCCAGGAGTGTTCCAAATGTGTGTGGGTAGAATATATATCCCACGGGAGTAAAATTGAAAAAAGTTGAAAAATTATTTTTTTTGGACTTAGTCATTTTTCCGGCATTTATCAGACTTTCAGATAGGGCAAATGTCAGTGAGCATTCCGATTTCAGTTCCAGAGCGATTCGCCCAATGGGTCCTTGATATTTAGTCATTTTCAGCCAATATTTTTGATTTTTGAAAATTTCACTTTTTTGTGAAAATATCCACTAAATGAGGGAATAATATGTGTGAGGGTACCCCAGGAGAGTTCCAAATGTGTGTGGGTAGAATATATATCCTACGGGAGTAAAATTGAAAAAAGTTGAAAAATTATTTTTTTTTATACTTAGTCATTTTTCCGGCATTTATCAGACTTTCAGATAGGGCAAATGTCAGTGAGCATTCCGATTTCAGTTCCAGAGCGATTCGCCCAATGGGTCCTTGATATTTAGTCATTTTCAGCCAATATTTTTGATTTTTGAAAATTTCACTTTTTTGTGAAAATATCCACTAAATGAGGGAATAATATGTGTGAGGGTACCCCAGGAGAGTTCCAAATGTGTGTGGGTAGAATATATATCCTACGGGAGTAAAATTGAAAAAAGTTGAAAAATTATTTTTTTTGGACTTAGTCATTTTTCCGGCATTTATCAGACTTTCAGATAGGGCAAATGTCAGTGAGCATTCCGATTTCAGTTCCAGAGCGATTCGCCCAATGGGTCCTTGATATTTAGTCATTTTCAGCCAATATTTTTGATTTTTGAAAATTTCACTTTTTTGTGAAAATATCCACTAAATGAGGGAATAATATGTGTGAGGGTACCCCAGGAGAGTTCCAAATGTGTGTGGGTAGAATATATATCCCACGGGGGTAAAATTGAAAAATGTTGAAACAATTTTTTTTTTGGACTTAGTCATTTTTCCGGCGTTTATCAGACTTTCAGATAGGGCAAATGTCAGTGAGCGTTCCAATTTCAGTTCCAGAGCGATTCGCCCAATGAGTCCTTGATATTTAGTCATTTTCAGGCAATATTTTGGATTTTTGAAAATTTCACTTTTTTGTGAAAATATCCACTAAATGAGGGAATAATATGTGTGAGGGTAGCCCAGGAGAGTTCCAAATGTGTGTGGGTAGAATATAAATCCCACGGGGGTAAAATTGAAAAAAGTTGAAAAATTATTTTTTTTGGACTTTGTCATTTTTCCGGCGTTTATCAGACTTTCAGATAGGGCAAATGTCAGTGAGCGTTCTGATTTCAGTTCCAGAGCAATTTGCCCAATGAGTCCTTGATATTTAGTCATTTTCAGCCAATATTTTTGATTTTTGAAAATTTCACTTTTTTGGGAAAATATCCACTAAATGAGGGAATAATATGT
This sequence comes from Phyllobates terribilis, assembly GCF_046119375.1. Lineage (NCBI taxonomy): Eukaryota > Metazoa > Chordata > Amphibia > Anura > Dendrobatidae > Phyllobates > Phyllobates terribilis. The sequence goes on from NW_027362832.1 coordinate 4,157,670, forward strand.
GTGAGGGTACCCCAGGAGAGTTCCAAATGTGTGTGGGTAGAATATATATCCTACGGGAGTAAAATTGAAAAAAGTTGAAAAATTATTTTTTTTGGACTTAGTCATTTTTCCGGCATTTATCAGACTTTCAGATAGGGCAAATGTCAGTGAGCATTCCGATTTCAGTTCCAGAGCGATTCGCCCAATGGGTCCTTGATATTTAGTCATTTTCAGCCAATATTTTTGATTTTTGAAAATTTCACTTTTTTGTGAAAATATCCACTAAATGAGGGAATAATATGTGTGAGGGTACCCCAGGAGAGTTCCAAATGTGTGTGGGTAGAATATATATCCCACGGGGGTAAAATTGAAAAATGTTGAAACAATTTTTTTTTTGGACTTAGTCATTTTTCCGGCGTTTATCAGACTTTCAGATAGGGCAAATGTCAGTGAGCGTTCCAATTTCAGTTCCAGAGCGATTCGCCCAATGAGTCCTTGATATTTAGTCATTTTCAGGCAATATTTTGGATTTTTGAAAATTTCACTTTTTTGTGAAAATATCCACTAAATGAGGGAATAATATGTGTGAGGGTACCCCAGGAGTGTTCCAAATGTGTGTGGGTAGAATATATATCCCACGGGGGTAAAATTGAAAAAAGTTGAAAAATTATTTTTTTTGGACTTTGTCATTTTTCCGGCGTTTATCAGACTTTCAGATAGGGCAAATGTCAGTGAGCGTTCTGATTTCAGTTCCAGAGCAATTTGCCCAATGAGTCCTTGATATTTAGTCATTTTCAGCCAATATTTTTGATTTTTGAAAATTTCACTTTTTTGGGAAAATATCCACTAAATGAGGGAATAATATGTGTGAGGGTACCCCAGGAGAGTTCCAAATGTGTGTGGGTAGAATATATATCCTACGGGAGTAAAATTGAAAAAAGTTGAAAAATTATTTTTTTTGGACTTAGTCATTTTTCCGGCATTTATCAGACTTTCAGATAGGGCAAATGTCAGTGAGCATTCCGATTTCAGTTCCAGAGCGATTCGCCCAATGGGTCCTTGATATTTAGTCATTTTCAGCCAATATTTTTGATTTTTGAAAATTTCACTTTTTTGTGAAAATATCCACTAAATGAGGGAATAATATGTGTGAGGGTACCCCAGGAGAGTTCCAAATGTGTGTGGGTAGAATATATATCCCACGGGGGTAAAATTGAAAAATGTTGAAACAATTTTTTTTTTGGACTTAGTCATTTTTCCGGCGTTTATCAGACTTTCAGATAGGGCAAATGTCAGTGAGCGTTCCAATTTCAGTTCCAGAGCGATTCGCCCAATGAGTCCTTGATATTTAGTCATTTTCAGGCAATATTTTGGATTTTTGAAAATTTCACTTTTTTGTGAAAATATCCACTAAATGAGGGAATAATATGTGTGAGGGTACCCCAGGAGTGTTCCAAATGTGTGTGGGTAGAATATATATCCCACGGGGGTAAAATTGAAAAAAGTTGAAAAATTATTTTTTTTGGACTTTGTCATTTTTCCGGCGTTTATCAGACTTTCAGATAGGGCAAATGTCAGTGAGCGTTCCGATTTCAGTTCCAGAGCGATTCGCCCAATGAGTCCTTGATATTTAGTCATTTTCAGCCAATTTTCTGGATTTTTGAAAATTTCACTTTTTTGTGAAAATATCCACTAAATGAGGGAATAATATGTGTGAGGGTAGCCCAGGAGAGTTCCAAATGTGTGTGGGTAGAATATATATCCCACGGGGGTAAAATTGAAAAAAGTTGAAAAATTATTTTTTTTGGACTTTGTCATTTTTCCGGCGTTTATCAGACTTTCAGATAGGGCAAATGTCAGTGAGCGTTCCGATTTCAGTTCCAGAGCAATTTGCCCAATGAGTCCTTGATATTTAGTCATTTTCAGCCAATATTTTTGATTTTTGAAAATTTCACTTTTTTGGGAAAATATCCACTAAATGAGGGAATAATATGTGTGAGGGTACCCCAGGAGAGTTCCAAATGTGTGTGGGTAGAATATATATCCCACGGGAGTAAAATTGAAAAAAGTTGAAAAATTATTTTTTTTGGACTTAGTCATTTTTCCGGCATTTATCAGACTTTCAGATAGGGCAAATGTCAGTGAGCATTCCGATTTCAGTTCCAGAGCGATTCGCCCAATGGGTCCTTGATATTTAGTCATTTTCAGCCAATATTTTTGATTTTTGAAAATTTCACTTTTTTATGAAAATATCCACTAAATGAGGGAATAATATGTGTGAGGGTACCCCAGGAGAGTTCCAAATGTGTGTGGGTAGAATATATATCCCACGGGGGTAAAATTGAAAAAAGTTGAAAAATTATTTTTTTTGGACTTAGTCATTTTTCCGGCGTTTATCAGACTTTCAGATAGGGCAAATGTCAGTGAGCGTTCCAATTTCAGTTCAGAGCGATTCGCCCAATGAGTCCTTGATATTTAGTCATTTTCAGGCAATATTTTGGATTTTTGAAAATTTCACTTTTTTGTGAAAATATCCACTAAATGAGGGAATAATATGTGTGAGGGTACCCCAGGAGTGTTCCAAATGTGTGTGGGTAGAATATATATCCCACGGGGGTAAAATTGAAAAAAGTTGAAAAATTATTTTTTTTGGACTTAGTCATTTTTCCGGCGTTTATCAGACTTTCAGATAGGGCAAATGTCAGTGAGCGTTCCGATTTCAGTTCCAGAGCGATTCGCCCAATGAGTCCTTGATATTTAGTCATTTTCAGCCAATTTTCTGGATTTTTGAAAATTTCACTTTTTTGTGAAAATATCCACTAAATGAGGGAATAATATGTGTGAGGGTAGCCCAGGAGAGTTCCAAATGTGTGTGGGTAGAATATATATCCCACGGGGGTAAAATTGAAAAAAGTTGAAAAATTATTTTTTTTGGACTTAGTCATTTTTCCGGCATTTATCAGACTTTCAGATAGGGCAAATGTCAGTGAGCATTCCGATTTCAGTTCCAGAGCGATTCGCCCAATGGGTCCTTGATATTTAGTCATTTTCAGCCAATATTTTTGATTTTTGAAAATTTCACTTTTTTGTGAAAATATCCACTAAATGAGGGAATAATATGTGTGAGGGTACCCCAGGAGAGTTCCAAATGTGTGTGGGTAGAATATATATCCCACGGGGGTAAAATTGAAAAAAGTTGAAAAATTATTTTTTTTGGACTTAGTCATTTTTCCGGCGTTTATCAGACTTTCAGATAGGGCAAATGTCAGTGAGCGTTCCGATTTCAGTTCCAGAGCGATTCGCCCAATGAGTCCTTGATATTTAGTCATTTTCAGCCAATTTTCTGGATTTTTGAAAATTTCACTTTTTTGTGAAAATATCCACTAAATGAGGGAATAATATGTGTGAGGGTAGCCCAGGAGAGTTCCAAATGTGTGTGGGTAGAATATATATCCCACGGGGGTAAAATTGAAAAATGTTGAAACAATTTTTTTTTTGGACTTAGTCATTTTTCCGGCGTTTATCAGACTTTCAGATAGGGCAAATGTCAGTGAGCGTTCCAATTTCAGTTCCAGAGCGATTCGCCCAATGAGTCCTTGATATTTAGTCATTTTCAGGCAATATTTTGGATTTTTGAAAATTTCACTTTTTTGTGAAAATATCCACTAAATGAGGGAATAATATGTGTGAGGGTACCCCAGGAGTGTTCCAAATGTGTGTGGGTAGAATATATATCCCACGGGGGTAAAATTGAAAAAAGTTGAAAAATTATTTTTTTTGGACTTAGTCATTTTTCCGGCGTTTATCAGACTTTCAGATAGGGCAAATGTCAGTGAGCGTTCCGATTTCAGTTCCAGAGCGATTCGCCCAATGAGTCCTTGATATTTAGTCATTTTCAGCCAATTTTCTGGATTTTTGAAAATTTCACTTTTTTGTGAAAATATCCACTAAATGAGGGAATAATATGTGTGAGGGTAGCCCAGGAGAGTTACAAATGTGTGTGGGTAGAATATATATCCCACGGGGGTAAAATTGAAAAAAGTTGAAAAATTATTTTTTTTGGACTTTGTCATTTTTCCGGCGTTTATCAGACTTTCAGATAGGGCAAATGTCAGTGAGCGTTCTGATTTCAGTTCCAGAGCAATTTGCCCAATGAGTCCTTGATATTTAGTCATTTTCAGCCAATATTTTTGATTTTTGAAAATTTCACTTTTTTGGGAAAATATCCACTAAATGAGGGAATAATATGTGTGAGGGTACCCCAGGAGAGTTCCAAATGTGTGTGGGAAGAATATATATCCCACGGGGGTAAAATTGAAAAAAGTTGAAAAATTATTTTTTTTGGACTTAGTCATTTTTCCGGCGTTTATCAGACTTTCAGATAGGGCAAATGTCAGTGAGCGTTCCGATTTCAGTTCCAGAGCGATTCGCCCAATGAGTCCTTGATATTTAGTCATTTTCAGCCAATTTTCTGGATTTTTGAAAATTTCACTTTTTTGTGAAAATATCCACTAAATGAGGGAATAATATGTGTGAGGGTAGCCCAGGAGAGTTCCAAATGTGTGTGGGTAGAATATATATCCCACGGGGGTAAAATTGAAAAATGTTGAAACAATTTTTTTTTTGGACTTAGTCATTTTTCCGGCGTTTATCAGACTTTCAGATAGGGCAAATGTCAGTGAGCGTTCCAATTTCAGTTCCAGAGCGATTCGCCCAATGAGTCCTTGATATTTAGTCATTTTCAGCCAATATTTTTGATTTTTGAAAATTTCACTTTTTTGTGAAAATATCCACTAAATGAGGGAATAATATGTGTGAGGGTACCCCAGGAGAGTTCCAAATGTGTGTGGGTAGAATATATATCCCACGGGGGTAAAATTGAAAAAAGTTGAAAAATTATTTTTTTTGGACTTAGTCATTTTTCCGGCGTTTATGAGACTTTCAGATAGGGCAAATGTCAGTGAGCATTCCGATTTCAGTTCCAGAGCGATTCGCCCAATGAGTCCTTGATATTTAGTCATTTTCAGCCAATATTTTGGATTTTTGAAAATTTCACTTTTTTGTGAAAATATCCACTAAATGAGGGAATAATATGTGTGAGGGTACCCCAGGAGAGTTCCAAATGTGTGTGGGTAGAATATATATCCCACGGGGGTAAAATTGAAAAAAGTTGAAAAATTATTTTTTTTGGAATTAGTCATTTTTCCGGCGTTTATCAGACTTTCAGATAGGGCAAATGTCAGTGAGCGTTCCGATTTCAGTTCCAGAGCGATTCGCCCAATGAGTCCTTGATATTTAGTCGTTTTCAGCCAATATTTTGGATTTTTGAAAATTTCACTTTTTTGTGAAAATATCCACTAAATGAGGGAATAATATGTGTGAGGGTAGCCCAGGAGAGTTCCAAATGTGTGTGGGTAGAATATATATCCCACGGGGGTAAAATTGAAAAAAGTTGAAAAAATTTTTTTTTTGGACTTAGTCATTTTTCCGGCGTTTATCAGACTTTCAGATAGGGCAAATGTCAGTGAGCATTCCGATTTCAGTTCCAGAGCGATTCGGCCAATGAGTCCTTGGTATTTAGTCATTTTCAGCCAATATTTTGGATTTTTGAAAATTTCACTTTTTTGTGAAAATATCCACTAAATGAGGGAATAATATGTGTGAGGGTAGCCCAGGAGAGTTCCAAATGTGTGTGGGTAGAATATATATCCCACGGGGGTAAAATTGAAAAAAGTTGAAAAATTATTTTTTTTGGACTTTGTCATTTTTCCGGCGTTTATCAGACTTTCAGATAGGGCAAATGTCAGTGAGCGTTCTGATTTCAGTTCCAGAGCAATTTGCCCAATGAGTCCTTGATATTTAGTCATTTTCAGCCAATATTTTTGATTTTTGAAAATCTCACTTTTTTGGGAAAATATCCACTAAATGAGGGAATAATATGTGTGAGGGTACCCCAGGAGAGTTCCAAATGTGTGTGGGTAGAATATATATCCCACGGGAGTAAAATTGAAAAAAGTTGAAAAATTATTTTTTTTGGACTTAGTCATTTTTCCGGCATTTATCAGACTTTCAGATAGGGCAAATGTCAGTGAGCATTCCGATTTCAGTTCCAGAGCGATTCGCCCAATGGGTCCTTGATATTTAGTCATTTTCAGCCAATATTTTTGATTTTTGAAAATTTCACTTTTTTGTGAAAATATCCACTAAATGAGGGAATAATATGTGTGAGGGTACCCCAGGAGAGTTCCAAATGTGTGTGGGTAGAATATATATCCCACGGGGGTAAAATTGAAAAAAGTTGAAAAATTATTTTTTTTGGACTTAGTCATTTTTCCGGCGTTTATCAGACTTTCAGATAGGGCAAATGTCAGTGAGCGTTCCGATTTCAGTTCCAGAGCGATTCGCCCAATGAGTCCTTGATATTTAGTCATTTTCAGCCAATTTTCTGGATTTTTGAAAATTTCACTTTTTTGTGAAAATATCCACTAAATGAGGGAATAATATGTGTGAGGGTAGCCCAGGAGAGTTCCAAATGTGTGTGGGTAGAATATATATCCCACGGGGGTAAAATTGAAAAATGTTGAAACAATTTTTTTTTTGGACTTAGTCATTTTTCCGGCGTTTATCAGACTTTCAGATAGGGCAAATGTCAGTGAGCGTTCCGATTTCAGTTCCAGAGCGATTCGCCCAATGAGTCCTTGATATTTAGTCGTTTTCAGCCAATATTTTGGATTTTTGAAAATTTCACTTTTTTGTGAAAATATCCACTAAATGAGGGAATAATATGTGTGAGGGTAGCCCAGGAGAGTTCCAAATGTGTGTGGGTAGAATATATATCCCACGGGGGTAAAATTGAAAAAAGTTGAAAAAATTTTTTTTTTGGACTTAGTCATTTTTCCGGCGTTTATCAGACTTTCAGATAGGGCAAATGTCAGTGAGCATTCCGATTTCAGTTCCAGAGCGATTCGGCCAATGAGTCCTTGGTATTTAGTCATTTTCAGCCAATATTTTGGATTTTTGAAAATTTCACTTTTTTGTGAAAATATCCACTAAATGAGGGAATAATATGTGTGAGGGTAGCCCAGGAGAGTTCCAAATGTGTGTGGGTAGAATATATATCCCACGGGGGTAAAATTGAAAAAAGTTGAAAAATTATTTTTTTTGGACTTTGTCATTTTTCCGGCGTTTATCAGACTTTCAGATAGGGCAAATGTCAGTGAGCGTTCTGATTTCAGTTCCAGAGCAATTTGCCCAATGAGTCCTTGATATTTAGTCATTTTCAGCCAATATTTTTGATTTTTGAAAATTTCACTTTTTTGGGAAAATATCCACTAAATGAGGGAATAATATGTGTGAGGGTACCCCAGGAGAGTTCCAAATGTGTGTGGGTAGAATATATATCCCACGGGAGTAAAATTGAAAAAAGTTGAAAAATTATTTTTTTTGGACTTAGTCATTTTTCCGGCATTTATCAGACTTTCAGATAGGGCAAATGTCAGTGAGCATTCCGATTTCAGTTCCAGAGCGATTCGCCCAATGGGTCCTTGATATTTAGTCATTTTCAGCCAATATTTTTGATTTTTGAAAATTTCACTTTTTTGTGAAAATATCCACTAAATGAGGGAATAATATGTGTGAGGGTACCCCAGGAGAGTTCCAAATGTGTGTGGGTAGAATATATATCCCACGGGGGTAAAATTGAAAAAAGTTGAAAAATTATTTTTTTTGGACTTAGTCATTTTTCCGGCGTTTATCAGACTTTCAGATAGGGCAAATGTCAGTGAGCGTTCCGATTTCAGTTCCAGAGCGATTCGCCCAATGAGTCCTTGATATTTAGTCATTTTCAGCCAATTTTCTGGATTTTTGAAAATTTCACTTTTTTGTGAAAATATCCACTAAATGAGGGAATAATATGTGTGAGGGTAGCCCAGGAGAGTTCCAAATGTGTGTGGGTAGAATATATATCCCACGGGGGTAAAATTGAAAAATGTTGAAACAATTTTTTTTTTGGACTTAGTCATTTTTCCGGCGTTTATCAGACTTTCAGATAGGGCAAATGTCAGTGAGCGTTCCAATTTCAGTTCCAGAGCGATTCGCCCAATGAGTCCTTGATATTTAGTCATTTTCAGGCAATATTTTGGATTTTTGAAAATTTCACTTTTTTGTGAAAATATCCACTAAATGAGGGAATAATATGTGTGAGGGTACCCCAGGAGTGTTCCAAATGTGTGTGGGTAGAATATATATCCCACGGGGGTAAAATTGAAAAAAGTTGAAAAATTATTTTTTTTGGACTTAGTCATTTTTCCGGCGTTTATCAGACTTTCAGATAGGGCAAATGTCAGTGAGCGTTCCGATTTCAGTTCCAGAGCGATTCGCCCAATGAGTCCTTGATATTTAGTCATTTTCAGCCAATTTTCTGGATTTTTGAAAATTTCACTTTTTTGTGAAAATATCCACTAAATGAGGGAATAATATGTGTGAGGGTAGCCCAGGAGAGTTACAAATGTGTGTGGGTAGAATATATATCCCACGGGGGTAAAATTGAAAAAAGTTGAAAAATTATTTTTTTTGGACTTTGTCATTTTTCCGGCGTTTATCAGACTTTCAGATAGGGCAAATGTCAGTGAGCGTTCTGATTTCAGTTCCAGAGCAATTTGCCCAATGAGTCCTTGATATTTAGTCATTTTCAGCCAATATTTTTGATTTTTGAAAATTTCACTTTTTTAGGAAAATATCCACTAAATGAGGGAATAATATGTGTGAGGGTACCCCAGGAGAGTTCCAAATGTGTGTGGGTAGAATATATATCCCACGGGAGTAAAATTGAAAAAAGTTGAAAAATTATTTTTTTTGGACTTAGTCATTTTTCCGGCATTTATCAGACTTTCAGATAGGGCAAATGTCAGTGAGCATTCCGATTTCAGTTCCAGAGCGATTCTCCCAATGGGTCCTTGATATTTAGTCATTTTCAGCCAATATTTTTGATTTTTGAAAATTTCACTTTTTTGTGAAAATATCCACTAAATGAGGGAATAATATGTGTGAGGGTACCCCAGGAGAGTTCCAAATGTGTGTGGGTAGAATATATATCCCACGGGGGTAAAATTGAAAAAAGTTGAAAAATTATTTTTTTTGGACTTAGTCATTTTTCCGGCGTTTATGAGACTTTCAGATAGGGCAAATGTCAGTGAGCATTCCGATTTCAGTTCCAGAGCGATTCGCCCAATGAGTCCTTGATATTTAGTCATTTTCAGCCAATATTTTGGATTTTTGAAAATTTCACTTTTTTGTGAAAATATCCACTAAATGAGGGAATAATATGTGTGAGGGTAGCCCAGGAGAGTTCCAAATGTGTGTGGGTAGAATATATATCCCACGGGGGTAAAATTGAAAAAAGTTGAAAAATTATTTTTTTTGGAATTAGTCATTTTTCCGGCGTTTATCAGACTTTCAGATAGGGCAAATGTCAGTGAGCGTTCCAATCTCAGTTCCAGAGCGATTCGCCCAATGAGTCCTTGATATTTAGTCGTTTTCAGCCAATTTTCTGGATTTTTGAAAATTTCACTTTTTTGTGAAAATATCCACTAAATTAGGGAATAATATGAGTGAGGGTACCCCAGGAGAGTTACAAATGTGTGTGGGTAGAATATATATCCCACGGGGGTAAAATTGAAAAAAGTTTTAAAAATTTTTTTTTGGACTTAGTCATTTTTCCGGCGTTTATCAGACTTTCAGATAAGGGAAATGTCAGTGAGCGTTCAGATTTCAGTTCCAGAGCGATTCGCCCAATGAGTCCTTGATATTTAGTCATTTTCAGCCAATTTTCTGGATTTTTGAAAATTTTACTTTTTTGTGAAAATATCCAGTAAATGAGGGAATAATATGTGTGAGGGTACCACAGGAGAGTACCAAATGTGTGTGGGTAGAATATATATCCCACGGGGGTAAAATTGAAAAAAGTTGAAAAATTTTTTTTTGGACTTAGTCATTTTTCCGGCGTTTATCAGACTTTCAGATAGGGCAAATGTCAGTGAGCATTCCGATTTCAGTTCCAGAGCGATTCGGCCAATGAGTCCTTGGTATTTAGTCATTTTCAGCCAATATTTTGGATTTTTGAAAATTTCACTTTTTTGTGAAAATATCCACTAAATGAGGGAATAATATGTGTGAGGGTAGCCCAGGAGAGTTCCAAATGTGTGTGGGTAGAATATATATCCCACGGGGGTAAAATTGAAAAAAGTTGAAAAATTATTTTTTTTGGACTTTGTCATTTTTCCGGCGTTTATCAGACTTTCAGATAGGGCAAATGTCAGTGAGCGTTCTGATTTCAGTTCCAGAGCAATTTGCCCAATGAGTCCTTGATATTTAGTCATTTTCAGCCAATATTTTTGATTTTTGAAAATTTCACTTTTTTGGGAAAATATCCACTAAATGAGGGAATAATATGTGTGAGGGTACCCCAGGAGAGTTCCAAATGTGTGTGGGTAGAATATATATCCCACGGGAGTAAAATTGAAAAAAGTTGAAAAATTATTTTTTTTGGACTTAGTCATTTTTCCGGCATTTATCAGACTTTCAGATAGGGCAAATGTCAGTGAGCATTCCGATTTCAGTTCCAGAGCGATTCGCCCAATGGGTCCTTGATATTTAGTCATTTTCAGCCAATATTTTTGATTTTTGAAAATTTCACTTTTTTGTGAAAATATCCACTAAATGAGGGAATAATATGTGTGAGGGTACCCCAGGAGAGTTCCAAATGTGTGTGGGTAGAATATATATCCCACGGGGGTAAAATTGAAAAAAGTTGAAAAATTATTTTTTTTGGACTTAGTCATTTTTCCGGCGTTTATCAGACTTTCAGATAGGGCAAATGTCAGTGAGCGTTCCGATTTCAGTTCCAGAGCGATTCGCCCAATGAGTCCTTGATATTTAGTCATTTTCAGGCAATATTTTGGATTTTTGAAAATTTCACTTTTTTGTGAAAATATCCACTAAATGAGGGAATAATATGTGTGAGGGTACCCCAGGAGTGTTCCAAATGTGTGTGGGTAGAATATATATCCCACGGGGGTAAAATTGAAAAAAGTTGAAAAATTATTTTTTTTGGACTTAGTCATTTTTCCGGCGTTTATCAGACTTTCAGATAGGGCAAATGTCAGTGAGCGTTCCGATTTCAGTTCCAGAGCGATTCGCCCAATGAGTCCTTGATATTTAGTCATTTTCAGCCAATTTTCTGGATTTTTGAAAATTTCACTTTTTTGTGAAAATATCCACTAAATGAGGGAATAATATGTGTGAGGGTAGCCCAGGAGAGTTACAAATGTGTGTGGGTAGAATATATATCCCACGGGGGTAAAATTGAAAAAAGTTGAAAAATTATTTTTTTTGGACTTTGTCATTTTTCCGGCGTTTATCAGACTTTCAGATAGGGCAAATGTCAGTGAGCGTTCTGATTTCAGTTCCAGAGCAATTTGCCCAATGAGTCCTTGATATTTAGTCATTTTCAGCCAATATTTTTGATTTTTGAAAATTTCACTTTTTTAGGAAAATATCCACTAAATGAGGGAATAATATGTGTGAGGGTACCCCAGGAGAGTTCCAAATGTGTGTGGGTAGAATATATATCCCACGGGAGTAAAATTGAAAAAAGTTGAAAAATTATTTTTTTTGGACTTAGTCATTTTTCCGGCATTTATCAGACTTTCAGATAGGGCAAATGTCAGTGAGCATTCCGATTTCAGTTCCAGAGCGATTCTCCCAATGGGTCCTTGATATTTAGTCATTTTCAGCCAATATTTTTGATTTTTGAAAATTTCACTTTTTTGTGAAAATATCCACTAAATGAGGGAATAATATGTGTGAGGGTACCCCAGGAGAGTTCCAAATGTGTGTGGGTAGAATATATATCCCACGGGGGTAAAATTGAAAAAAGTTGAAAAATTATTTTTTTTGGACTTAGTCATTTTTCCGGCGTTTATGAGACTTTCAGATAGGGCAAATGTCAGTGAGCATTCCGATTTCAGTTCCAGAGCGATTCGCCCAATGAGTCCTTGATATTTAGTCATTTTCAGCCAATATTTTGGATTTTTGAAAATTTCACTTTTTTGTGAAAATATCCACTAAATGAGGGAATAATATGTGTGAGGGTAGCCCAGGAGAGTTCCAAATGTGTGTGGGTAGAATATATATCCCACGGGGGTAAAATTGAAAAAAGTTGAAAAATTATTTTTTTTGGAATTAGTCATTTTTCCGGCGTTTATCAGACTTTCAGATAGGGCAAATGTCAGTGAGCGTTCCAATCTCAGTTCCAGAGCGATTCGCCCAATGAGTCCTTGATATTTAGTCGTTTTCAGCCAATTTTCTGGATTTTTGAAAATTTCACTTTTTTGTGAAAATATCCACTAAATTAGGGAATAATATGAGTGAGGTTACCCCAGGAGAGTTACAAATGTGTGTGGGTAGAATATATATCCCACGGGGGTAAAATTGAAAAAAGTTTTAAAAATTTTTTTTTGGACTTAGTCATTTTTCCGGCGTTTATCAGACTTTCAGATAAGGGAAATGTCAGTGAGCGTTCAGATTTCAGTTCCAGAGCGATTCGCCCAATGAGTCCTTGATATTTAGTCATTTTCAGCCAATTTTCTGGATTTTTGAAAATTTTACTTTTTTGTGAAAATATCCAGTAAATGAGGAAATAATATGTGTGAGGGTACCACAGGAGAGTACCAAATGTGTGTGGGTAGAATATATATCCCACGGGGGTAAAATTGAAAAAAGTTGAAAAATTTTTTTTTGGACTTAGTCATTTTTCCGGCGTTTATCAGACTTTCAGATAGGGGAAATGTCAGTGAGCATTCCGATCTCAGTTCCAGAGCGATTCGCCCAATGAGTCCTTGATATTTAGTCGTTTTCAGCCAATTTTCTGGATTTTTGAAAATTTCACTTTTTTGTGAAAATATCCACTAAATTAGGGAATAATATGAGTGAGGGTACCCCAGGAGAGTACCAAATGTGTGTGGGTAGAATATATATCCCACGGGGGTAAAATTGAAAAAAGTTGAAAAACATTTTTTTTTGGACTTAGTAATTTTTCCGGCGTTTATCAGACTTTCAGATAGGTGAAATGTCAGTGAGCATTCCGATTTCAGTTCCAGAGCAATTTGCCCAATGAGTCCTTGATATTTAGTCGTTTTCAGCCAATTTTCTGGATTTTTGAAAATTTCACTTTTTTGTGAAAATATCCACTAAATGAGGGAATAATATGTGTGAGGGTACCCCAGGAGAGTTCCAAATGTGTGTGGGTAGAATATAAATCCCACGGGGGTAAAACTGAAAAAAGTTGAAAAATACTTTTTTTTTGGACTTAGTCATTTTTCCGGCGTTTATCAGACTTTCAGATAGGGGAAATGTCATTGAGCATTCCGATCTCAGTTCCAGAGCTATTCGCCCAATGAGTCCTTGATATTTAGTCGTTTTCAGCCAATTTTCTGGATTTTTGAAAATTTCACTTTTTTGTGAAAATATCCACTAAATGAGGGAATAATATGTATGTGGGTAGCCCAGGAGAGTTCCAAATGTGTGTGGGTAGAATATATATCCCACGGGGTAAAATTGAAAAAGTTGAAAAATTTTTTTTTTGGACTTAGTCATTTTTCCGGCGTTTATCAGACTTTCAGATAGGGCAAATGTCAGTGAGCGTTCCGATTTCAGTTCCAGAGCTATTCGCCCAATGAGTCTTGATATTTAGTCGTTTTCAGCCAATATTTTTTAATTTTTGAAAATTTCACTTTTTTGTGAAAATATCCACTAAATGAGGGAATAATATGTGTGAGGGTACCCCAGGAGAGTTCCAAATGTGTGTGGGTAGAATATATATCCCATGGGGGTAAAATTGAAAAAAGTTGAAAAAAATTTTTTTTGGACTTAGTCATTTTTCCGGCGTTTATCAGACTTTCAGATAGGGGAAATGTCAGTGAGCGTTCCGATCTCAGTTCCAGAGCTATTCGCCCAATGAGTCCTTGATATTTAGTTGTTTTCAGCAAATTTTCTGGATTTTTGAAAATTTCACTTTTTTGTGAAAATATCCACTAAATTAGGGAATAATATGAGTGAGGGTACCCCAGGAGAGTTACAAATGTGTGTGGGTAGAATATATATCCCACGGGGGTAAAATTGAAAAAAGTTTTAAAAATTTTTTTTTGGACTTAGTCATTTTTCCGGCGTTTATCAGACTTTCAGATAAGGGAAATGTCAGTGGGCGTTCAGATTTCAGTTCCAGAGCGATTCGCCCAATGAGTCCTTGATATTTAGTCATTTTCAGCCAATTTTCTGGATTTTTGAAAATTTTACTTTTTTGTGAAAATATCCACTAAATGAGGGAATAATATGTGTGAGGGTACCACAGGAGAGTACCAAATGTGTGTGGGTAGAATATATATCCCACGGGGGTAAAATTGAAAAAAGTTGAAAAATTTTTTTTTCGGACTTAGTCATTTTGCCGGCGTTTATCAGACTTTCAGATAGGGGAAATGTCAGTGAGCGTTCCGATCTCAGTTCCAGAGTGACTCGCCCAATGAGTCCTTGATATTTAGTCGTTTTCAGCCAATTTTCTGGATTTTTGAACATTTCACTTTTTTGTGAAAATATCCACTAAATGAGGGAATAATATGTGTGAGGGTACCCCAGGAGAGTTCCAAATGTGTGTGGGTAGAATATATATCCCACTGGGGTAAAATTGAAAAAAGTTGAAAAAATTTTTTTTTGGACTTAGTCATTTTTACGGCGTTTATCAGACTTTCAGATAGGGGAAATGTCAGTGAGCATTCCGATCTCAGTTCCAGAGCGATTCGCCCAATGAGTCCTTGATATTTAGTCGTTTTCAGCCAATTTTCTGGATTTTTGAAAATTTCACTTTTTTGTGAAAATATCCACTAAATTAGGGAATAATATGAGTGAGGGTACCCCAGGAGAGTACCAAATGTGTGTGGGTAGAATATATATCCCACGGGGGTAAAATTGAAAAAAGTTGAAAAAAATTTTTTTTTGGACTTAGTAATTTTTCCGGCGTTTATCAGACTTTCAGATAGGTGAAATGTCAGTGAGCGTTCCGATTTCAGTTCCAGAGCAATTTGCCCAATGAGTCCTTGATATTTAGTCGTTTTCAGCCAATTTTCTGGATTTTTGAACATTTCACTTTTTTGTGAAAATATCCACTAAATGAGGGAATAATATGTGTGAGGGTACCCCAGGAGAGTTCCAAATGTGTGTGGGTAGAATATATATCCCACGGGGGTAAAATTGAAAAAAGTTGAAAAATTATTTTTTTTGGACTTAGTCATTTTTCCGGCGTTTATCAGACTTTCAGATAGGGCAAATGTCAGTGAGTGTTCCGATTTCAGTTCCAGAGCGATTCGCCCAATGAGTCCTTGATATTTAGTCATTTTCAGCCAATATTTTGGATTTTTGAAAATTTCACTTTTTTGTGAAAATATCCACTAAATGAGGGAATAATATGTGTGAGGGTACCCCAGGAGAGTTCCAAATGTGTGTGGGTAGAATATATATCCCACGGGGGTAAAATTGAAAAAAGTTGAAAAATTATTTTTTTTGGACTTAGTCATTTTTCCGGCGTTTATCAGACTTTCAGATAGGGGAAATGTCAGTGAGCATTCCGATCTCAGTTCCAGAGCTATTCGCCCAATGAGTCCTTGATATTTAGTCGTTTTCAGCCAATTTTCTGGATTTTTGAAAATTTCACTTTTTTGTGAAAATATCCACTAAATGAGGGAATAATATGTATGTGGGTAGCCCAGGAGAGTTCCAAATGTGTGTGGGTAGAATATATATCCCACGGGGTAAAATTGAAAAAGTTGAAAAATTTTTTTTTTGGACTTAGTCATTTTTCCGGCGTTTATCAGACTTTCAGATAGGGCAAATGTCAGTGAGCGTTCCGATTTCAGTTCCAGAGCTATTCGCCCAATGAGTCTTGATATTTAGTCGTTTTCAGCCAATATTTTTTAATTTTTGAAAATTTCACTTTTTTGTGAAAATATCCACTAAATGAGGGAATAATATGTGTGAGGGTACCCCAGGAGAGTTCCAAATGTGTGTGGGTAGAATATATATCCCATGGGGGTAAAATTGAAAAAAGTTGAAAAAAATTTTTTTTGGACTTAGTCATTTTTCCGGCGTTTATCAGACTTTCAGATAGGGGAAATGTCAGTGAGCGTTCCGATCTCAGTTCCAGAGCTATTCGCCCAATGAGTCCTTGATATTTAGTTGTTTTCAGCAAATTTTCTGGATTTTTGAAAATTTCACTTTTTTGTGAAAATATCCACTAAATTAGGGAATAATATGAGTGAGGGTACCCCAGGAGAGTTACAAATGTGTGTGGGTAGAATATATATCCCACGGGGGTAAAATTGAAAAAAGTTTTAAAAATTTTTTTTTGGACTTAGTCATTTTTCCGGCGTTTATCAGACTTTCAGATAAGGGAAATGTCAGTGGGCGTTCAGATTTCAGTTCCAGAGCGATTCGCCCAATGAGTCCTTGATATTTAGTCATTTTCAGCCAATTTTCTGGATTTTTGAAAATTTTACTTTTTTGTGAAAATATCCACTAAATGAGGGAATAATATGTGTGAGGGTACCACAGGAGAGTACCAAATGTGTGTGGGTAGAATATATATCCCACGGGGGTAAAATTGAAAAAAGTTGAAAAATTTTTTTTTCGGACTTAGTCATTTTGCCGGCGTTTATCAGACTTTCAGATAGGGGAAATGTCAGTGAGCGTTCCGATCTCAGTTCCAGAGTGACTCGCCCAATGAGTCCTTGATATTTAGTCGTTTTCAGCCAATTTTCTGGATTTTTGAACATTTCACTTTTTTGTGAAAATATCCACTAAATGAGGGAATAATATGTGTGAGGGTACCCCAGGAGAGTTCCAAATGTGTGTGGGTAGAATATATATCCCACTGGGGTAAAATTGAAAAAAGTTGAAAAAATTTTTTTTTGGACTTAGTCATTTTTCCGGCGTTTATCAGACTTTCAGATAGGGGAAATGTCAGTGAGCATTCCGATCTCAGTTCCAGAGCGATTCGCCCAATGAGTCCTTGATATTTAGTCGTTTTCAGCCAATTTTCTGGATTTTTGAAAATTTCACTTTTTTGTGAAAATATCCACTAAATTAGGGAATAATATGAGTGAGGGTACCCCAGGAGAGTACCAAATGTGTGTGGGTAGAATATATATCCCACGGGGGTAAAATTGAAAAAAGTTGAAAAAAATTTTTTTTTGGACTTAGTAATTTTTCCGGCGTTTATCAGACTTTCAGATAGGTGAAATGTAAGTGAGCGTTCCGATTTCAGTTCCAGAGCAATTTGCCCAATGAGTCCTTGATATTTAGTCGTTTTCAGCCAATTTTCTGGATTTTTGAACATTTCACTTTTTTGTGAAAATATCCACTAAATGAGGGAATAATATGTGTGAGGGTACCCCAGGAGAGTTCCAAATGTGTGTGGGTAGAATATATATCCCACGGGGGTAAAATTGAAAAAAGTTGAAAAATTATTTTTTTTGGACTTAGTCATTTTTCCGGCGTTTATCAGACTTTCAGATAGGGCAAATGTCAGTGAGTGTTCCGATTTCAGTTCCAGAGCGATTCGCCCAATGAGTCCTTGATATTTAGTCATTTTCAGCCAATATTTTGGATTTTTGAAAATTTCACTTTTTTGTGAAAATATCCACTAAATGAGGGAATAATATGTATGTGGGTAGCCCAGGAGAGTTCCAAATGTGTGTGGGTAGAATATATATCCCACGGGGTAAAATTGAAAAAGTTGAAAAATTTTTTTTTTGGACTTAGTCATTTTTCCGGCGTTTATCAGACTTTCAGATAGGGCAAATGTCAGTGAGCGTTCCGATTTCAGTTCCAGAGCTATTCGCCCAATGAGTCTTGATATTTAGTCGTTTTCAGCCAATATTTTTTAATTTTTGAAAATTTCACTTTTTTGTGAAAATATCCACTAAATGAGGGAATAATATGTGTGAGGGTACCCCAGGAGAGTTCCAAATGTGTGTGGGTAGAATATATATCCCATGGGGGTAAAATTGAAAAAAGTTGAAAAAAATTTTTTTTGGACTTAGTCATTTTTCCGGCGTTTATCAGACTTTCAGATAGGGGAAATGTCAGTGAGCGTTCCGATCTCAGTTCCAGAGCTATTCGCCCAATGAGTCCTTGATATTTAGTTGTTTTCAGCAAATTTTCTGGATTTTTGAAAATTTCACTTTTTTGTGAAAATATCCACTAAATTAGGGAATAATATGAGTGAGGGTACCCCAGGAGAGTTACAAATGTGTGTGGGTAGAATATATATCCCACGGGGGTAAAATTGAAAAAAGTTTTAAAAATTTTTTTTTGGACTTAGTCATTTTTCCGGCGTTTATCAGACTTTCAGATAAGGGAAATGTCAGTGGGCGTTCAGATTTCAGTTCCAGAGCGATTCGCCCAATGAGTCCTTGATATTTAGTCATTTTCAGCCAATTTTCTGGATTTTTGAAAATTTTACTTTTTTGTGAAAATATCCACTAAATGAGGGAATAATATGTGTGAGGGTACCACAGGAGAGTACCAAATGTGTGTGGGTAGAATATATATCCCACGGGGGTAAAATTGAAAAAAGTTGAAAAATTTTTTTTTCGGACTTAGTCATTTTGCCGGCGTTTATCAGACTTTCAGATAGGGGAAATGTCAGTGAGCGTTCCGATCTCAGTTCCAGAGTGACTCGCCCAATGAGTCCTTGATATTTAGTCGTTTTCAGCCAATTTTCTGGATTTTTGAACATTTCACTTTTTTGTGAAAATATCCACTAAATGAGGGAATAATATGTGTGAGGGTACCCCAGGAGAGTTCCAAATGTGTGTGGGTAGAATATATATCCCACTGGGGTAAAATTGAAAAAAGTTGAAAAAATTTTTTTTTGGACTTAGTCATTTTTCCGGCGTTTATCAGACTTTCAGATAGGGGAAATGTCAGTGAGCATTCCGATCTCAGTTCCAGAGCGATTCGCCCAATGAGTCCTTGATATTTAGTCGTTTTCAGCCAATTTTCTGGATTTTTGAAAATTTCACTTTTTTGTGAAAATATCCACTAAATTAGGGAATAATATGAGTGAGGGTACCCCAGGAGAGTACCAAATGTGTGTGGGTAGAATATATATCCCACGGGGGTAAAATTGAAAAAAGTTGAAAAAAATTTTTTTTTGGACTTAGTAATTTTTCCGGCGTTTATCAGACTTTCAGATAGGTGAAATGTAAGTGAGCGTTCCGATTTCAGTTCCAGAGCAATTTGCCCAATGAGTCCTTGATATTTAGTCGTTTTCAGCCAATTTTCTGGATTTTTGAACATTTCACTTTTTTGTGAAAATATCCACTAAATGAGGGAATAATATGTGTGAGGGTACCCCAGGAGAGTTCCAAATGTGTGTGGGTAGAATATATATCCCACGGGGGTAAAATTGAAAAAAGTTGAAAAATTATTTTTTTTGGACTTAGTCATTTTTCCGGCGTTTATCAGACTTTCAGATAGGGCAAATGTCAGTGAGTGTTCCGATTTCAGTTCCAGAGCGATTCGCCCAATGAGTCCTTGATATTTAGTCATTTTCAGCCAATATTTTGGATTTTTGAAAATTTCACTTTTTTGTGAAAATATCCACTAAATGAGGGAATAATATGTGTGAGGGTACCCCAGGAGAGTTCCAAATGTGTGTGGGTAGAATATATATCCCACGGGGGTAAAATTGAAAAAAGTTGAAAAATTATTTTTTTTGGACTTAGTCATTTTTCCGGCGTTTATCAGACTTTCAGATAGGGCAAATGTCAGTGAGCATTCCGATCTCAGTTCCAGAGCTATTCGCCCAATGAGTCCTTGATATTTAGTCGTTTTCAGCCAATTTTCTGGATTTTTGAAAATTTCACTTTTTTGTGAAAATATCCACTAAATGAGGGAATAATATGTATGTGGGTAGCCCAGGAGAGTTCCAAATGTGTGTGGGTAGAATATATATCCCACGGGGGTAAAATTGAAAAAAGTTGAAAAAATTTTTTTTTGGACTTAGTCATTTTTCCGGCGTTTATCAGACTTTCAGATAGGGGAAATGTCAGTGAGCGTTCCGATCTCAGTTCCAGAGCTATTCGCCCAATGAGTCCTTGATATTTAGTTGTTTTCAGCCAATTTTCTGGATTTTTGAAAATTTCACTTTTTTGTGAAAATATCCACTAAATTAGGGAATAATATGAGTGAGGGTAGCCCAGGAGAGTTACAAATGTGTGTGGGTAGAATATATATCCCACGGGGGTAAAATTGAAAAAAGTTTTAAAAATTTTTTTTTCGGACTTAGTCATTTTTCCGGCGTTTATCAGACTTTCAGATAGGGGAAATGTCAGTGAGCATTCCGATCTCAGTTCCAGAGCGATTCGCCCAATGAGTCCTTGATATTTAGTCGTTTTCAGCCAATTTTCTGGATATTTGAACATTTCACTTTTTTGTGAAAATATCCACTAAATGAGGGAATAATATGTGTGAGGGTACCCCAGGAGAGTTCCAAATGTGTGTGGGTAGAATATATATCCCACGGGGGTAAAATTGAAAAAAGTTTAAAAAAATTTTTTTTTGGACTTAGTCATTTTTCCGGCGTTTATCAGACTTTCAGATAGGGCAAACGTCAGTGAGCGTTCCGATTTCAGTTCCAGAGCGATTCGCTAAATGAGTCCTTGATATTTAGTCGTTTTCAGCCAATATTATTTAATTTTTGAAAATTTCACTTTTTTTGTGAAAATATCCACTAAATGAGGGAATAATATGTGTGAGGGTACCCCAGGAGAGTTCCAAATGTGTGTGGGTAGAATATATATCCCACGGGGGTAAAATTGAAAAAAGTTGAAAAATTATTTTTTTTGGACTTAGTCATTTTTCCGGCGTTTATCAGACTTTCAGATAGGGCAAATGTCAGTGAGCGTTCCGATTTCAGTTCCAGAGCGATTCGCCCAATGAGTCCTTGATATTTAGTCATTTTCAGCCAATATTTTGGATTTTTGAAAATTTCACTTTTTTGTGAAAATATCCACTAAATGAGGGAATAATATGTGTGAGGGTACCCCAGGAGAGTTCCAAATGTGTGTGGGTAGAATATAAATCCCACGGGGGTAAAACTGAAAAAAGTTGAAAAATACTTTTTTTTTGGACTTAGCCATTTTTCCGGCGTTTATCAGACTTTCAGATAGGGCAAATGTCAGTGAGCGTTCCGATTTCAGTTCCAGAGCGATTCGCCCAATGAGTCCTTGATATTTAGTCATTTTCAGCCAATTTTCTGGATTTTTGAAAATTTCACTTTTTTGTGAAAATATCCACTAAATGAGGGAATAATATGTGTGAGGGTACCCCAGGAGAGATCCAAATGTGTGTGGGTAGAATATATATCCCACGGGGGTAAAATTGAAAAAAGTTGAAAAATTATTTTTTCTGGACTTAGTCATTTTTCCGGCGTTTATCAAACTTTCAGATAGGGCAAATGTCAGTGAGCATTCCGATTTCAGTTCCAGAGCGATTCGCCCAATGAGTCCTTGATATTTAGTCATTTTCAGCCAATATTTTGTATTTTTGAAAATTTCACTTTTATGTGAAAATATCCACTAAATGAGGGAATAATATGTGTGAGGGTACCCCAGGAGAGTTCCAAATGTGTGTGGGTAGAATATATATCCCACGGGGGTAAAATTGAAAAAAGTTGAAAAATTATTTTTTTTGGACTTAGTCATTTTTCCGGCGTTTATCAGACTTTCAGATACTGGAAATGTCAGTGAGCATTCCGATCTCAGTTCCAGAGCTATTCGCCCAATGAGTCCTTGATATTTAGTCGTTTTCAGCCAATTTTCTGGATTTTTGAAAATTTCACTTTTTTGTGAAAATATCCACTAAATGAGGGAATAATATGTATGAGGGTAGCCCAGGAGAGTTCCAAATGTGTGTGGGTAGAATATATATCCCACGGGGTAAAATTGAAAAAGTTGAAAAATTTTTTTTTTGGACTTAGTCATTTTTCCGGCGTTTATCAGACTTTCAGATAGGGCAAATGTCAGTGAGCGTTCCGATTTCAGTTCCAGAGCTATTCGCCCAATGAGTCTTGATATTTAGTCGTTTTCAGCCAATATTTTTTAATTTTTGAAAATTTCACTTTTTTGTGAAAATATCCACTAAATGAGGGAATAATATGTGTGAGGGTACCCCAGGAGAGTTCCAAATGTGTGTGGGTAGAATATATATCCCACGGGGTAAAATTGAAAAAGTTGAAAAATTTTTTTTTTTGGACTTAGTCATTTTTCCGGCGTTTATCAGACTTTCAGATAGGGCAAATGTCAGTGAGCGTTCCGATTTCAGTTCCAGAGCAATTCGCCCAATGAGTATTTGATATTTAGTCGTTTTCAGCCAATATTTTGGATTTTTGAAAATTTCACTTTTTTGTGAAAATATCCACTAAATGAGGGAATAATATGTGTGAGGGTACCCCAGGAGAGTTCCAAATGTGTGTGGGTAGAATATATATCCCACGAGGGTAAAATTGAAAAAAGTTGAAAAAAAATATTTTTTGGACTTAGCCATTTTTCCGGCGTTTATCAGACTTTCAGATAGGGCAAACGTCAGTGAGCGTTCCGATTTCAGTTCCAGAGCGATTCGCCCAATGAGTCCTTGATATTTAGTCGTTTTCAGCCAATATTATTTAATTTTTGAAAATTTCACTTTTTTTGTGAAAATATCCACTAAATGAGGGAATAATATGTGTGAGGGTACCCCAGGAGAGTTCCAAATGTGTGTGGGTAGAATATAAATCCCACGGGGGTAAAACTGAAAAAAGTTGAAAAATACTTTTTTTTTGGACTTAGCCATTTTTCCGGCGTTTATCAGACTTTCAGATAGGGCAAATGTCAGTGAGCGTTCCGATTTCAGTTCCAGAGCGATTCGCCCAATGAGTCCTTGATATTTAGTCATTTTCAGCCAATTTTCTCGATTTTTGAAAATTTCACTTTTATGTGAAAATATCCACTAAATGAGGGAATAATATGTGTGAGGGTACCCCAGGAGAGTTCCAAATGTGTGTGGGTAGAATATATATCCCACGGGGGTAAAATTGAAAAAAGTTGAAAAATTATTTTTTTTGGACTGTCATTTTTCCGGCGTTTATCAGACTTTCAGATAGGGCAAATGTCAGTGAGTGTTCCGATTTCAGTTCCAGAGCGATTCGCCCAATGAGTCCTTGATATTTAGTCATTTTCAGCCAATATTTTGGATTTTTGAAAATTTCACTTTTTTGTGAAAATATCCACTAAATGAGGGAATAATATGTGTGAGGGTACCCCAGGAGAGTTCCAAATGTGTGTGGGTAGAATATATATCCCACGGGGGTAAAATTGAAAAAAGTTGAAAAATTATTTTTTTTGGACTTAGTCATTTTTCCGGCGTTTATCAGACTTTCAGATATTGCAAATGTCAGTGAGCGTTCCGATTTCAGTTCCAGAGCGATTCGCCCAATGAGTCCTTGATATTTAGTCATTTTAAGCCAATTTTCTGGATTTTTGAAAATTTCACTTTTTTGTGAAAATATCCACTAAATGAGGGAATAATATGTGTGAGGGTACCCCAGGAGAGTTCCAAATGTGTGTGGGTAGAATATATATCCCACGGGGGTAAAATTGAAAAAAGTTGAAAAATTATTTTTTTTGGACTTAGTCATTTTTCCGGCGTTTATCAGACTTTCAGATAGGGCAAATGTCAGTGAGTGTTCCGATTTCAGTTCCAGAGCGATTCGCCCAATGAGTCCTTGATATTTAGTCATTTTCAGCCAATATTTTGGATTTTTGAAAATTTCACTTTTTTGTGAAAATATCCACTAAATGAGGGAATAATATGTGTGAGGGTACCCCAGGAGAGTTCCAAATGTGTGTGGGTAGAATATATATCCCACGGGGGTAAAATTGAAAAAAGTTGAAAAATTATTTTTTTTGGACTTAGTCATTTTTCCGGCGTTTATCAGACTTTCAGATAGGGCAAATGTCAGTGAGTGTTCCGATTTCAGTTCCAGAGCGATTCGCCCAATGAGTCCTTGATATTTAGTAATTTTCAGCCAATATTTTGGATTTTTGAAAATTTCACTTTTTTGTGAAAATATCCACTAAATGAGGGAATAATATGTGTGAGGGTACCCCAGGAGAGTTCCAAATGTGTGTGGGTAGAATATATATCCCACGGGGGTAAAATTGAAAAAAGTTGAAAAATTATCTTTTTTGGACTTAGTCATTTTTCCGGCGTTTATCAGACTTTCAGATAGGGGAAATGTCAGTGAGCATTCCGATCTCAGTTCCAGAGCTATTCGCCCAATGAGTCCTTGATATTTAGTCATTTTAAGCCAATTTTCTGGATTTTTGAAAATTTCACTTTTTTGTGAAAATATCCACTAAATGAGGGAATAATATGTGTGAGGGTACCCCAGGAGAGTTCCAAATGTGTGTGGGTAGAATATATATCCCACGGGGGTAAAATTGAAAAAAGTTGAAAAATTATTTTTTTTGGACTTAGTCATTTTTCCGGCGTTTATCAGACTTTCAGATAGGGCAAATGTCAGTGAGTGTTCCGATTTCAGTTCCAGAGCGATTCGCCCAATGAGTCCTTGATATTTAGTAATTTTCAGCCAATATTTTGGATTTTTGAAAATTTCACTTTTTTGTGAAAATATCCACTAAATGAGGGAATAATATGTGTGAGGGTACCCCAGGAGAGTTCCAAATGTGTGTGGGTAGAATATATATCCCACGGGGGTAAAATTGAAAAAAGTTGAAAAATTATTTTTTTTGGACTTAGTCATTTTTCCGGCGTTTATCAGACTTTCAGATAGGGGAAATGTCAGTGAGCATTCCGATCTCAGTTCCAGAGCTATTCGCCCAATGAGTCCTTGATATTTAGTCGTTTTCAGCCAATTTTCTGGATTTTTGAAAAATTCACTTTTTTGTGAAAATATCCACTAAATGAGGGAATAATATGTGTGAGGTTACCCCAGGAGAGTTCCAAATGTGTGTGGGTAGAATATATATCCCACGGGGTAAAATTGAAAAAGTTGAAAAATTTTTTTTTTTGGACTTAGTCATTTTACCGGCGTTTATCAGACTTTCAGATAGGGCAAACGTCAGTGAGCGTTCCGATTTCAGTTCCAGAGCGATTCGCCCAATGAGTCATTGATATTTAGTCGTTTTCAGCCAATATTTTTTAATTTTTGAAAATTTCACTTTTTTTGTGAAAATATCCACTAAATGAGGGAATAATATGTGTGATGGTACCCCAGGAGAGTTCCAAATGTGTGTGGGTAGAATATATATCCCGCGGGGGTAAAATTGAAAAAAGTTGAAAAATTATTTTTTTTGGACTTAGTCATTTTTCCGGCGTTTATCAGACTTTCAGATATTGCAAATGTCAGTGAGCGTTCCGATTTCAGTTCCAGAGCGATTCGCCCAATGAGTCCCTGATATTTAGTCATTTTAAGCCAATTTTCTGGATTTTTGAAAATTTCACTTTTTTGTGAAAATATAAACTAAATGAGGGAATAATATGTGTGAGGGTACCCCAGGAGAGTTCCAAATGTGTGTGGGTAGAATATATATCCCACGGGGGTAAAATTGAAAAAAGTTGAAAAATAATTTTTTTTTTGGACTTAGTCATTTTTCCGGCGTTTATCAGACTTTCAGATAGGGCAAATGTCAATGAGCGTTCCGATTTCAGTTCCAGAGCGATTCGCCCAATGAGTCCTTGATATTTAGTCATTTTCAGCCAATATTTTGGATTTTTGAAAATTTCACTTTTTTGTGAAAATATCCACTAAATGAGGGAATAATATGTGTGAGGGTACCCCAGGAGAGTTCCAAATGTGTGTGGGTAGAATATATATCCCACGGGGTAAAATTGAAAAAGTTGAAAATTTTTTTTTTTTGGACTTAGTCATTTTTCCGGCGTTTATCAGACTTTCAGATAGGGCAAATGTCAGTGAGCGTTCCGATTTCAGTTCCAGAGCGATTCGCCCAATGAGTTCTTGATATTTAGTCGTTTTCAGCCAATATTTTGGATTTTTGAAAATTTCTCTTTTTTGTGAAAATATCCACTAAATGAGGGAATAATATGTGTGAGGGTACCCCAGGAGAGTTCCAAATGTGTGTGGTTAGAATATATATCCCACGGGGGTAAAATTGAAAAAAGTTGAAAAAAAATATTTTTTGGACTTAGCCATTTTTCCGGCGTTTATCAGACTTTCAGATAGGGCAAACGTCAGTGAGCGTTCCGATTTCAGTTCCAGAGCGATTCGCCCAATGAGTCCTTGATATTTAGTCATTTTCAGCCAATATTTTGGATTTTTGAAAATTTCACTTTTTTGTGAAAATATCCACTAAATGAGGGAATAATATGTGTGAGGGTACCCCAGGAGAGTTCCAAATGTGTGTGGGTAGAATATATATCCCACGGGGAAAAATTGAAAAAAGTTGAAAAATTATTTTTTTTGGACTTAGTCATTTTTCCGGCGTTTATCAGACTTTCAGATATTGCAAATGTCAGTGAGCATTCCGATTTCAGTTCCAGAGCGATTCGCCCAATGAGTCCTTGATATTTAGTCATTTTCAGCCAATTTTCTGGATTTATGAAAATTTCACTTTTTTGTGAAAATATAAACTAAATGAGGGAATAATATGTGTGAGGGTACCCCAGGAGAGTTCCAAATGTGTGTGGGTAGAATATATATCCCACGGGGGTAAAATTGAAAAAAGTTGAAAAATTATTTTTTTTAGACTTAGTCATTTTTCCGGCGTTTATCAGATTTTCAGATAGGGCAAATGTCAGTGAGCGTTCCGATTTCAGTTCCAGAGCGATTCGCCCAATGAGTCCTTGATATTTAGTCATTTTCAGCCAATTTACTGGATTTTTGAAAAATTCACTTTTTTGTGAAAATATCCACTAAATGAGGGAATAATATGTGTGAGGGTAGCCCAGGAGAGTTCCAAATGGGTGTGGGTAGAATATATATCACACGGGGGTAAAATTGAAAAAAGTTGAAACATTTTTTTTTTGGACATAGTCATTTTTCCGGCGTTTATCAGACTTTCAGATAGGGCAAATGTCAGTGAGCGTTCCGATTTCAGTTCCAGAGCGATTCGCCCAATGAGTCCTTGATATTTAGTCGTTTTCAGCCAATATTTTGGATTTTTGAAAATTTCACTTTTTTATGAAAATATCCACTAAATGAGGGAATAATATGTGTGAGGGTACCCCAGGAGAGTTCCAAATGTGTGTGGGTAAAATTGAAAAAAGTTGAAAAAAAATTTTTTTTGGACTTAGTCATTTTTCCGGCGTTTAACAGACTTTCAGATAGGGCAAATGTCAGTGAGCGTTCCGATTTCAGTTCCAGAGCGATTCGCCCAATGAGTCCTTGATATTTAGTCATTTTCAGCCAATTTTCTGGATTTTTGAAATTTTCACTTTTTTGTGAAAATATAAACTAAATGAGGGAATAATATGTGTGAGGGAACCCCAGGAGAGTTCCAAATGTGTGTGGGTAGAATATATATCCCACGGGGGTAAAATTGAAAAAAGTTGAAAAAAATTTTTTTTTTGGACTTAGTCATTTTTCCGGAGTTTATCAGTCTTTCAGATAGGGCAAATGTCAGTGAGCGTTCCGATTTCAGTTCCAGAGCGATTCGCCCAATGAGTCCTTGATATTTAGTCATTTTCAGCCAATATTTTGGATTTTTGAAAATTTCACTTTTTTGTGAAAATATCCACTAAATGAGGGAATAATATGTGTGAGGGTACCCCAGGAGAGTTCCAAATGTGTGTGGGTAGAATATATATCCCACGGGGGTAAAATTGAAAAAAGTTGAAAAATTATTTTTTTTGGACTTAGTCATTTTTCCGGCGTTTATCAGATTTTCAGATAGGGCAAATGTCAGTGAGCGTTCCGATTTCAGTTCCAGAGCGATTCGCCCAATGAGTCCTTGATATTTAGTCATTTTCAGCCAATTTACTGGATTTTTGAAAAATTCACTTTTTTGTGAAAATATCCACTAAATGAGGGAATAATATGTGTGAGGGTACCCCAGGAGAGTTCCAAATGTGTGTGGGTTGAATATATATCCCACGGGGGTAAAATTGAAAAAAGTTGCAAAAAAATTTTTTTTGGACTTAGTCATTTTTCCGGCGTTTAACAGACTTTCAGATAGGGCAAATGTCAGTGAGCGTTCCGATTTCAGTTCCAGAGCGATTCGCCGAATGAGTCCTTGATATTTAGTCGTTTTCAGCCAATTTTCTGGATTTTTGAAAAATTCACTTTTTTGTGAAAATATCCACTAAATGAGGGAATAATATGTGTGAGGGTAGCCCAGGAGAGTTCCAAATGTGTGTGGGTAGAATATAAATCCCACGGGGGTAAAACTGAAAAAAGTTGAAAAATACTTTTTTTTTGGACTTAGTCATTTTTCCGGCGTTTAACAGACTTTCAGATAGGGCAAATGTCAGTGAGCGTTCCGATTTCAGTTCCAGAGCGATTCGCCGAATGAGTCCTTGATATTTAGTCATTTTCAGCCAATATTTTGGATTTTTGAAAATTTCACTTTTTTGTGAAAATATCCACTAAATGAGGGAATAATATGTGTGAGGGTACCCCAGGAGAGTTCCAAATGTGTGTGGGTAGAATATATATCCCACGGGGGTAAAATTGAAAAAAGTTGAAAAATTAGTTTTTTTGGACTTAGTCATTTTTCCGGCGTTTATCAGATTTTCAGATAGGGCAAATGTCAGTGAGCGTTCCGATTTCAGTTCCAGAGCGATTCGCCCAATGAGTCCTTGATATTTAGTCATTTTCAGCCAATTTACTGGATTTTTGAAAAATTCACTTTTTTGTGAAAATATCCACTAAATGAGGGAATAATATGTGTGAGGGTAGCCCAGGAGAGTTCCAAATGTGTGTGGGTAGAATATGTATCCCACGGGGGTAAAATTGAAAAAAGTTGAAAAATTTTTTTTTTTTGGACTTAGTCATGTTTCCGGCGTTTATCAGACTTTCAGATAGGGCAAATGTCAGTGAGTGTTCCGATTTCAGTTCCAGAGCGATTCGCCCAATGAGTCCTTGATATTTAGTCGTTTTCAGCCAATATTTTGGATTTTTGAAAATTTCACTTTTTTTGTGAAAATATCCACTAAATGAGGGAATAATATGTGTGAGGGTACCCCAGGAGAGTTCCAAATGTGTGTGGGTAGAATATATATCCCACGGGGGTAAAATTGAAAAAAGTTGAAAAATTATTTTTTTTGGACTTAGTCATTTTTCCGGCGTTTATCAGACTTTCAGATAGGGCAAATGTCAGTGAGCGTTCCGATTTCAGTTCCAGAGCGATTCGCCCAGTGAGTCCTTGATATTTAGTCGATTTCAGCCAATTTTCTGGATTTTTGAAAAATTCACTTTTTTGTGAAAATATCCACTAAATGAGGGAATAATATGTGTGAGGGTACCCCAGGAGAGTTCCAAATGTGTGTGGGTAGAATATAAATCCCACGGGGGTAAAACTGAAAAAAGTTGAAAAATACTTTTTTTTTGGACTTAGTCATTTTTCCGGCGTTTATCAGACCTTCAGATAGGGCAAATGTCAGTGAGCGTTCCGATTTCTGTTCCAGAGCGATTCGCCCAATGAGTCCTTGATATTTAGTCGTTTTCAGACAATATTTTGGATTTTTGAAAATTTCACTTTTTTGTGAAAATATCCACTAAATGAGGGAATAATATGTGTGAGGGTACCCCAGGAGAGTTCCAAATGTGTGTGGGTAGAATATATATCCCACGGGGGTAAAATTGAAAAAAGTTGAAAAATTATTTTTTTTGGACTTAGTCATTTTTCCGGCGTTTATCAGACTTTCAGATAGGGCAAATGTCAGTGAGCGTTCCGATTTCAGTTCCAGAGCGATTCGCCCAATGAGTCCTTGATATTTAGTCATTTTCAGCCAATATTTTGGATTTTTGAAAATTTCACTTTTTTGTGAAAATATCCACTAAATGAGGGAATAATATGTGTGAGGGTACCCCAGGAGAGTTCCAAATGTGTGTGGGTAGAATATATATCCCACGGGGGTAAAACTGAAAAAAGTTGAAAAATTATTTTTTTTGGACTTAGTCATTTTTCCGGCGTTTATCAGATTTTCAGATAGGGCAAATGTCAGTGAGCGTTCCGATTTCAGTTCCAGAGCGATTCGCCCAATGAGTCCTTGATATTTAGTCATTTTCAGCCAATTTTCTGGATTTTTGAAAATTTCACTTTTTTGTGAAAATATCCACTAAATGAGGGAATAATATGTGTGAGGGTACCCCAGGAGAGTTCCAAATGTGTGAGGGTAGAATATATATCCCACGGGGGTAAAATTGAAAAAAGTTGAAAAAAATTTTTTTTTTGGACTTAGTCATTTTTCCGGCGTTTATCAGACTTTCAGATAGGGCAAATGTCAGTGAGCATTCCGATTTCAGTTCCAGAGCGATTCGCCCAATGAGTCCTTGATATTTAGTCATTTTCAGCCAATATTTTGGATTTTTGAAAATTTCACTTTTTTGTGAAAATATCCACTAAATGAGGGAATAATATGTGTGAGGGTACCCCAGGAGAGTTCCAAATGTCTGTGGGTAGAATATATATCCCACGGGGGTAAAATTGAAAAAAGTTGAAAAATTATTTTTTTTGGACTTAGTCATTTTTCCGGCGTTTATCAGATTTTCAGATAGGGCAAATGTCAGTGAGCGTTCCGATTTCAGTTCCAGAGCGATTCGCCCAATGAGTCCTTGATATTTAGTCATTTTCAGTCAATTTACTGGATTTTTGAAAAATTCACTTTTTTGTGAAAATATCCACTAAATGAGGGAATAATATGTGTGAGGGTAGCCCAGGAGAGTTCCAAATGTGTGTGGGTAGAATATATATCCCACGGGGGTAAAATTGAAAAAAGTTGAAACATTTTTTTTTTTGGACTTAGTCATTTTTCCGGCGTTTATCAGACTTTCAGATATTGCAAATGTCAGTGAGCGTTCCGATTTCAGTTCCAGAGCGATTCGCCCAATGAGTCCTTGATATTTAGTCGTTTTCAGCCAATTTTCTGGATTTTTGAAAAATTCACTTTTTTGTGAAAATATCCACTAAATGAGGGAATAATATGTGTGAGGGTACCCCAGGAGAGTTCCAAATGTGTGTGGGTAGAATATATATCCCACGGGGTAAAATTGAAAAAGTTGAAAAATTTTTTTTTTTGGACTTAGTCATTTTTCTGGCGTTTATCAGACTTTCAGATAGGGCAAACGTCAGTGAGCGTTCCGATTTCAGTTCCAGAGCGATTCGCCCAATGAGTCCTTGATATTTAGTCGTTTTCAGCCAATATTTTTTAATTTTTGAAAATTTCACTTTTTTTGTGAAAATATCCACTAAATGAGGGAATAATATGTGTGAGGGTACCCCAGGAGAGTTCCAAATGTGTGTGGGTAGAATATATATCCCACGGGGAAAAATTGAAAAAAGTTGAAAAATTATTTTTTTTTGACATAGTCATTTTTCCGGCGTTTATCAGACTTTCAGATAGGGCAAATGTCAGTGAGCGTTCCGATTTCAGTTCCAGAGCGATTCGCCCAATGAGTCCTTGATATTTAGTCGTTTTCAGCCAATATTTTGGATTTTTGAAAATTTCACTTTTTTATGAAAATATCCACTAAATGAGGGAATAATATGTGTGAGGGTACCCCAGGAGAGTTCCAAATGTGTGTGGGTAAAATTGAAAAAAGTTGAAAAAAAATTTTTTTTGGACTTAGTCATTTTTCCGGCGTTTATCAGACTTTCAGATATTGCAAATGTCAGTGAGCGTTCCGATTTCAGTTCCAGAGCGATTCGCCCAATGAGCCCTTGATATTTAGTCATTTTCAGCCAATTTTCTGGATTTTTGAAATTTTCACTTTTTTGTGAAAATATAAACTAAATGAGGGAATAATATGTGTGAGGGTACCCCAGGAGAGTTCCAAATGTGTGTGGGTAGAATATATATCCCACGGGGGTAAAATTGAAAAAAGTTGAATAATTAGTTTTTTTGGACTTAGTCATTTTTCCGGCGTTTATCAGATTTTCAGATAGGGCAAATGTCAGTGAGCGTTCCGATTTCAGTTCCAGAGCGATTCGCCCAATGAGTCCTTGATATTTAGTCATTTTCAGCCAATTTACTGGATTTTTGAAAAATTCACTTTTTTGTGAAAATATCCACTAAATGAGGGAATAATATGTGTGAGGGTAGCCCAGGAGAGTTCCAAATGTGTGTGGGTAGAATATATATCCCACGGGGGTAAAATTGAAAAAAGTTGAAACATTTTTTTTTTGGGACATAGTCATTTTTCCGGCGTTTATCAGACTTTCAGATAGGGCAAATGTCAGTGAGCGTTCCGATTTCAGTTCCAGAGCGATTCGCCCAATGAGTCCTTGATATTTAGTCGTTTTCAGCCAATATTTTGGATTTTTGAAAATTTCACTTTTTTGTGAAAATATCCACTAAATGAGGGAATAATATGTGTGAGGGTACCCCAGGAGAGTTCCAAATGTGTGTGGGTAGAATATATATCCCACGGGGGTAAAATTGAAAAAAGTTGAAAAATTATTTTTTTTGGACTTAGTCATTTTTCCGGCATTTATCAGACTTTCAGATAGGGCAAATGTCAGTGAGCGTTCCGATTTCAGTTCCAGAGCGATTCGCCCAATGAGTCCTTGATATTTAGTCATTTTCAGGCAATTTTCTGGATTTTTGAAAATTTCACTTTTTTGTGAAAATATCCACTAAATGAGGGAATAATATGTGTGAGAGTAGCCCAGCAGAGTTCCAAATGTGTGTGGGTAGAATATATATCCCACGGGGGTAAAATTGAAAAAAGTTGAAAAATTTTTTTTTTTGGACTTAGTCATGTTTCCGGCGTTTATCAGACTTTCAGATAGGGCAAATGTCAGTGAGTGTTCCGATTTCAGTTCCAGAGCGATTCGCCCAATGAGTCCTTGATATTTAGTCGTTTTCAGCCAATATTTTGGATTTTTGAAAATTTCACTTTTTTTGTGAAAATATCCACTAAATGAGGGAATAATATGTGTGAGGGTACCCCAGGAGAGTTCCAAATGTGTGTGGGTAGAATATATATCCCACGGGGGTAAAATTGAAAAAAGTTGAAAAATTATTTTTTTTGGACTTAGTCATTTTTCCGGCGTTTATCAGACTTTCAGATAGGGCAAATGTCAGTGAGCGTTCCGATTTCAGTTCCAGAGCGATTCGCCCAGTGAGTCCTTGATATTTAGTCGATTTCAGCCAATTTTCTGGATTTTTGAAAAATTCACTTTTTTGTGAAAATATCCACTAAATGAGGGAATAATATGTGTGAGGGTACCCCAGGAGAGTTCCAAATGTGTGTGGGTAGAATATAAATCCCACGGGGGTAAAACTGAAAAAAGTTGAAAAATACTTTTTTTTTGGACTTAGTCATTTTTCCGGCGTTTAACAGACTTTCAGATAGGGCAAATGTCAGTGAGCGTTCCGATTTCAGTTCCAGAGCGATTCGCCGAATGAGTCCTTGATATTTAGTCGTTTTCAGCCAATTTTCTGGATTTTTAAAAATTCACTTTTTTGTGAAAATATCCACTAAATGAGGGAATAATATGTGTGAGGGTACCCCAGGAGAGTTCCAAATGTGTGTGGGTAGAATATATATCCCACGGGGGTAAAATTGAAAAAAGTTGAAACATTTTTTTTTTTGGACTTAGTCATTTTTCCGGCGTTTATCAGACTTTCAGATATTGCAAATGTCAGTGAGCGTTCCGATTTCAGTTCCAGAGCGATTCGCCCAATGAGCCCTTGATATTTAGTCATTTTCAGCCAATTTTCTGGATTTTTGAAATTTTCACTTTTTTGTGAAAATATAAACTAAATGAGGGAATAATATGTGTGAGGGTACCCCAGGAGAGTTCCAAATGTGTGTGGGTAGAATATATATCCCACGCGGGTAAAATTGAAAAAAGTTGAAAAATTAGTTTTTTTGGACTTAGTCATTTTTCCGGCGTTTATCAGATTTTCAGATAGGGCAAATGTCAGTGAGCGTTCCGATTTCAGTTCCAGAGCGATTCGCCCAATGAGTCCTTGATATTTAGTCATTTTCAGCCAATTTACTGGATTTTTGAAAAATTCACTTTTTTGTGAAAATATCCACTAAATGAGGGAATAATATGTGTGAGGGTAGCCCAGGAGAGTTCCAAATGTGTGTGGGTAGAATATATATCCCACGGGGGTAAAATTGAAAAAAGTTGAAACATTTTTTTTTTGGGACATAGTCATTTTTCCGGCGTTTATCAGACTTTCAGATAGGGCAAATGTCAGTGAGCGTTCCGATTTCAGTTCCAGAGCGATTCGCCCAATGAGTCCTTGATATTTAGTCGTTTTCAGCCAATATTTTGGATTTTTGAAAATTTCACTTTTTTGTGAAAATATCCACTAAATGAGGGAATAATATGTGTGAGGGTACCCCAGGAGAGTTCCAAATGTGTGTGGGTAGAATATATATCCCACGGGGGTAAAATTGAAAAAAGTTGAAAAATTATTTTTTTTGGACTTAGTCATTTTTCCGGCATTTATCAGACTTTCAGATAGGGCAAATGTCAGTGAGCGTTCCGATTTCAGTTCCAGAGCGATTCGCCCAATGAGTCCTTGATATTTAGTCATTTTCAGGCAATTTTCTGGATTTTTGAAAATTTCACTTTTTTGTGAAAATATCCACTAAATGAGGGAATAATATGTGTGAGAGTAGCCCAGCAGAGTTCCAAATGTGTGTGGGTAGAATATATATCCCACGGGGGTAAAATTGAAAAAAGTTGAAAAATTTTTTTTTTTGGACTTAGTCATGTTTCCGGCGTTTATCAGACTTTCAGATAGGGCAAATGTCAGTGAGTGTTCCGATTTCAGTTCCAGAGCGATTCGCCCAATGAGTCCTTGATATTTAGTCGTTTTCAGCCAATATTTTGGATTTTTGAAAATTTCACTTTTTTTGTGAAAATATCCACTAAATGAGGGAATAATATGTGTGAGGGTACCCCAGGAGAGTTCCAAATGTGTGTGGGTAGAATATATATCCCACGGGGGTAAAATTGAAAAAAGTTGAAAAATTATTTTTTTTGGACTTAGTCATTTTTCCGGCGTTTATCAGACTTTCAGATAGGGCAAATGTCAGTGAGCGTTCCGATTTCAGTTCCAGAGCGATTCGCCCAGTGAGTCCTTGATATTTAGTCGATTTCAGCCAATTTTCTGGATTTTTGAAAAATTCACTTTTTTGTGAAAATATCCACTAAATGAGGGAATAATATGTGTGAGGGTACCCCAGGAGAGTTCCAAATGTGTGTGGGTAGAATATAAATCCCACGGGGGTAAAACTGAAAAAAGTTGAAAAATACTTTTTTTTTGGACTTAGTCATTTTTCCGGCGTTTATCAGACCTTCAGATAGGGCAAATGTCAGTGAGCGTTCCGATTTCAGTTCCAGAGCCATTCGCCCAATGAGTCCTTGATATTTAGTCGTTTTCAGCCAAAATTTTGGATTTTTGAAAATTTCACTTTTTTGTGAAAATATCCACTAAATGAGGGAATAATATGTGTGAGGGTACCCCAGGAGAGTTCCAAATGTGTGTGGGTAGAATATATATCCCACGGGGGTAAAATTGAAAAAAGTTGATAAATTATTTTTTTTGGACTTAGTCATTTTTCCGGCGTTTATCAGACTTTCAGATATTGCAAATGTCAGTGAGCGTTCCGATTTCAGTTCCAGAGCGATTCGCCCAATGAGTCCTTGATATTTAGTCATTTTCAGCCAATTTTCTGGATTTTTGAACATTTCACTTTTTTGTGAAAATATAAACTAAATGAGGGAATAATATGTGTGAGGGTACCCCAGGAGAGTTCCAAATGTGTGTGGGTAGAATATATATCCCACGGGGGTAAAATTGAAAAAAGTTGAAAAAAATTTTTTTTTTGGACTTAGTCATTTTTCCGGCGTTTATCAGACTTTCAGATAGGGCAAATGTCAGTGAGCATTCCGATTTCAGTTCCAGAGCGATTCGCCCAATGAGTCCTTGATATTTAGTCATTTTCAGCCAATATTTTGGATTTTTGAAAATTTCACTTTTTTGTGAAAATATCCACTAAATGAGGGAATAATATGTGTGAGGGTACCCCAGGAGAGTTCCAAATGTGTGTGGGTAGAATATATATCCCACGGGGGTAAAATTGAAAAAAGTTGAAAAATTATTTTTTTTGGACTTAGTCATTTTTCCGGCGTTTATCAGATTTTCAGATAGGGCAAATGTCAGTGAGCGTTCCGATTTCAGTTCCAGAGCGATTCGCCCAGTGAGTCCTTGATATTTAGTCAATTTCAGCCAATTTTCTGGATTTTTGAAAAATTCACTTTTTTGTGAAAATATCCACTAAATGAGGGAATAATATGTGTGAGGGTACCCCAGGAGAGTTCCAAATGTGTGTGGGTAGAATATAAATCCCACGGGGTAAAACTGAAAAAAGTTGAAAAATACTTTTTTTTTGGACTTAGTCATTTTTCCGGCGTTTATCAGACCTTCAGATAGGGCAAATGTCAGTGAGCGTTCCGATTTCAGTTCCAGAGCGATTCGCCCAATGAGTCCTTGATATTTAGTCGTTTTCAGCCAATATTTTGGATTTTTGAAAATTTCACTTTTTTATGAAAATATCCACTAAATGAGGGAATAATATGTGTGACGGTACCCCAGGAGAGTTCCAAATGTGTGTGGGTGGAATATATATCCCACGGGGGTAAAACTGAAAAAAGTTGAAAAATACTTTTTTTTTGGACTTAGCTATTTTTCCGGCGTTTATCAGACTTTCAGATAGGGCAAATGTCAGTGAGCGTTCCGATTTCAGTTCCAGAGCGATTCGCCCAATGAGTCCTTGATATTTAGTCATTTTCAGCCAATTTTTTGGATTTTTGAAAATTTCACTTTTTTGTGAAAATATCCACTAAATGAGGGAATAATATGTGTGAGGGTACCCCAGGAGAGTTCCAAATGTGTGTGGGTAGAATATATATCCCACGGGGGTAAAATTGAAAAAAGTTGAAAAATTATTTTTTTTGGACTTAGTCATTTTTCCGGCGTTTATCAGATTTTCAGATAGGGCAAATGTCAGTGAGTGTTCCGATTTCAGTTCCAGAGCGATTCGCCCAATGAGTCCTTGATATTTAGTCGTTTTCAGCCAATATTTTGGATTTTTGAAAATTTCACTTTTTTATGAAAATATCCACTAAATGAGGGAATAATATGTGTGACGGTACCCCAGGAGAGTTCCAAATGTGTGTGGGTGGAATATATATCCCACGGGGGTAAAACTGAAAAAAGTTGAAAAATACTTTTTTTTTGGACTTAGCTATTTTTCCGGCGTTTATCAGACTTTCAGATAGGGCAAATGTCAGTGAGCGTTCCGATTTCAGTTCCAGAGCGATTCGCCCAATGAGTCCTTGATATTTAGTCATTTTCAGCCAATTTTTTGGATTTTTGAAAATTTCACTTTTTTGTGAAAATATCCACTAAATGAGGGAATAATATGTGTGAGGGTACCCCAGGAGAGTTCCAAATGTGTGTGGGTAGAATATATATCCCACGGGGGTAAAATTGAAAAAAGTTGAAAAATTTTTTTTTTTGGACTTAGTCATTTTTCCGGCGTTTATCAGATTTTCAGATAGGGCAAATGTCAGTGAGCGTTCCGATTTCAGTTCCAGAGCGATTCGCCCAATGAGTCCTTGATATTTAGTCGTTTTCAGCCAATATTTTGGATTTTTGAAAATTTCACTTTTTTATGAAAATATCCACTAAATGAGGGAATAATATGTGTGAGGGTACCCCAGGAGAGTTCCAAATGTGTGTGGGTGGAATATATATCCCACGGGGGTAAAATTGAAAAAAGTTGAAAAATTATTTTTTTTGGACTTAGTCATTTTTCCGGCGTTTATCAGACTTTCAGATAGGGCAAATGTCAGTGAGCGTTCCGATTTCAGTTCCAGAGCGATTCGCCCAGTGAGTCCTTGATATTTAGTCAATTTCAGCCAATTTTCTGGATTTTTGAAAAATTCACTTTTTTGTGAAAATATCCACTAAATGAGGGAATAATATGTGTGAGGGTACCCCAGGAGAGTTCCAAATGTGTGTGGGTAGAATATATATCCCACGGGGGTAAAATTGAAAAAAGTTGAAAAATTATTTTTTTTGGACTTAGTCATTTTTCCGGCGTTTATCAGATTTTCAGATAGGGCTAATGTCAGTGAGTGTTCCGATTTCAGTTCCAGAGCGATTCGCCCAATGAGTCCTTGATATTTAGTCGTTTTCAGACAATATTTTGGATTTTTGAAAATTTCACTTTTTTATGAAAATATCCACTAAATGAGGGAATAATATGTGTGAGGGTACCCCAGGAGAGTTCCAAATGTGTGTGGGTGGAATATATATCCCACGGGGGTAAAATTGAAAAAAGTTGAAAAATTATTTTTTTTTGGCTGTCATTTTTCCGGCGTTTATCAGACTTTCAGATAGGGCAAATGTCAGTGAGCGTTCCGATTTCAGTTCCAGAGCGATTCGCCCAGTGAGTCCTTGATATTTAGTCAATTTCAGCCAATTTTCTGGATTTTTGAAAAATTCACTTTTTTGTGAAAATATCCACTAAATGAGGGAATAATATGTGTGAGGGTACCCCAGGAGAGTTCCAAATGTGTGTGGGTAGAATATAAATCCCACGGGGGTAAAACTGAAAAAAGTTGAAAAATACTTTTTTTTTGGACTTAGCCATTTTTCCGGCGTTTATCAGACTTTCAGATAGGGCAAATGTCAGTGAGCGTTCCGATTTCAGTTCCAGAGCGATTCGCCCAATGAGTCCTTGATATTTAGTCATTTTCAGCCAATTTTTTGGATTTTTGAAAATTTCACTTTTTTGTGAAAATATCCACTAAATGAGGGAACAATATGTGTGAGGGTACCCCAGGAGAGTTCCAAATGTGTGTGGGTAGAATATATATCCCACGGGGGTAAAATTGAAAAAAGTTGAAAAATTATTTTTTTTGGACTTAGTCATTTTTCCGGCGTTTATCAGATTTTCAGATAGGGCAAATGTCAGTGAGCGTTCCGATTTCAGTTCCAGAGCGATTAGCCCAATGAGTCCTTGATATTTAGTCATTTTCAGCCAATTTTCTGGATTTTTGAAAAATTCACTTTTTTGTGAAAATATCCACTAAATGAGGGAATAATATGTGTGAGGGTACCCCAGGAGAGTTCCAAATGTGTGTGGGTAGAATATAAATCCCACGGGGGTAAAACTGAAAAAAGTTGAAAAATACTTTTTTTTTGGACTTAGCCATTTTTCCGGCGTTTATCAGACTTTCAGATAGGGCAAATGTCAGTAAGCGTTCCGATTTCAGTTCCAGAGCGATTCGCCCAATGAGTCCTTGATATTTAGTCATTTTCAGCCAATTTTCTGGATTTTTGAAAATTTCACTTTTTTGTGAAAATGTAAACTAAATGAGGGAATAATATGTGTGAGGGTACCCCAGGAGAGTTCCAAATGTGTGTGTGTAGAATATATATCCCACGGGGGTAAAATTGAAAAAAGTTTAAAAAAAATTTTTTTTTGGACTTAGTCATTTTTCCGGCGTTTATCAGACTTTCAGATAGGGCAAATGTCAGTGAGCGTTCCGATTTCAGTTCCAGAGCGATTCGCCCAATGAGTCCTTGATATTTAGTCATTTTCAGTCAATTTACTGGATTTTTGAAAAATTCACTTTTTTGTGAAAATATCCACTAAATGAGGGAATAATATGTGTGAGGGTAGCCCAGGAGAGTTCCAAATGTGTGTGGGTAGAATATATATCCCACGGGGGTAAAATTGAAAAAAGTTGAAACATTTATTTTTTTGGACTTAGTCATTTTTCCGGCGTTTATCAGACTTTCAGATAGGGCAAATGTCAGTGAGCATTCCGATTTCAGTTCCAGAGCGATTCGCCCAATGAGTACTTGATATTTAGTCGTTTTCAGCCAATTTTCTGGATTTTTGAAAAATTCACTTTTTTGTGAAAATATCCACTAAATGAGGGAATAATATGTGTGAGGGTACCCCAGGAGTGTTCCAAATGTGTGTGGGTAGAATATATATCCCACGGGGGTAAAATTGAAAAAAGTTTAAAAAAAAATTTTTTTGGACTTAGTCATTTTTCCGGCGTTTAACAGACTTTCAGATAGGGCAAATGTCAGTGAGCGTTCCGATTTCAGTTCCAGAGCGATTCGCCGAATGAGTCCTTGATATTTAGTCGTTTTCAGCCAATTTTCTGGATTTTTAAAAATTCACTTTTTTGTGAAAATATCCACTAAATGAGGGAATAATATGTGTGAGGGTAGCCCAGGAGAGTTCCAAATGTGTGTGGGTAGAATATATATCCCACGGGGGTAAAATTGAAAAAAGTTGAAACATTTTTTTTTTTGGACTTAGTCATTTTTCCGGCGTTTATCAGACTTTCAGATAGGGCAAATGTCAGTGAGCGTTCCGATTTCAGTTCCAGAGCGATTCGCCCAATGAGTCCTTGATATTTAGTCGTTTTCAGCCAATATTTTGGATTTTTGAAAATTTCACTTTTTTGTGAAAATATCCACTAAATGAGGGAATAATATGTGTGAGGGTACCCCAGGAGAGTACCAAATGTGTGTGGGTAGAATATATATCCCACGGGGGTAAAATTGAAAAAAGTTGAAAAATTATTTTTTTTGGACTTAGTCATTTTTCCGGCGTTTATCAGACTTTCAGATAGGGCAAATGTCAGTGAGCGTTCCGATTTCAGTTCCAGAGCGATTCGCCCAATGAGTCCTTGATATTTATTCATTTTCAGTCAATTTACTGGATTTTTGAAAATTTCACTTTTTTGTGAAAATATCCACTAAATGAGGGAATAATATGTGTGAGGGTAGCCCAGGAGAGTTCCAAATGTGTGTGGGTAGAATATATATCCCACGAGGGTAAAATTGAAAAAAGTTGAAAAATACTTTTTTTTTGGACTTAGCCATTTTTCCGGCGTTTATCAGACTTTCAGATAGGGCAAATGTCAGTGAGCATTCCGATTTCAGTTCCAGAGCGATTCGCCCAATGAGTCCTTGATATTTAGTCGTTTTCAGCCAATATTTTGGATTTTTGAAAATTTCACTTTTTTATGAAAATATCCACTAAATGAGGGAATAATATGTGTGAGGGTACCCCAGGATAGTTCCAAATGTGTGTGGGTAGAATATATATCCCATGGGGGTAAAATTGAAAAAAGTTGAAAAAAATTTTTTTTTGGACTTAGTCATTTTTCCGGCGTTTAACAAACTTTCAGATAGGGCAAATGTCAGTGAGCGTTCCGATTTCAGTTCCAGAGCGATTCGCTGAATGAGTCCTTGATATTTAGTCGTTTTCAGCCAACTTTCTGGATTTTTGAAAAATTTACTTTTTTGTGAAAATATCCACTAAATGAGGGAATAATATGTGTGAGGGTACCCCAGGAGAGTTCCAAATGTGTGTGGGTAGAATATATATCCCACGGGGGTAAAATTGAAAGAAGTTGAAAAATTATTTTTTTTGGACTTAGTCATTTTTCCGGCGTTTATCAGACTTTCAGATAGGGCAAATGTCAGTGAGCATTCCGATTTCAGTTCCAGAGCGATTCGCCCAATGAGTCCTTGATATTTATTCATTTTCAGTCAATTTACTGGATTTTTGAAAATTTCACTTTTTTGTGAAAATATCCACTAAATGAGGGAATAATATGTGTGAGGGTAGCCCAGGAGAGTTCCAAATGTGTGTGGGTAGAATATATATCCCACGAGGGTAAAATTGAAAAAAGTTGAAAAATACTTTTTTTTTGGACTTAGCCATTTTTCCGGCGTTTATCAGACTTTCAGATAGGGCAAATGTCAGTGAGCATTCCGATTTCAGTTCCAGAGCGATTCGCCCAATGAGTCCTTGATATTTAGTCGTTTTCAGCCAATATTTTGGATTTTTGAAAATTTCACTTTTTTGTGAAAATATCCACTAAATGAGGGAATAATATGTGTGAGGGTACCCCAGGAGAGTTCCAAATGTGTGTGGGTAGAATATATATCCCACGGGGGTAAAATTGAAAAAAGTTGAAAAATTATTTTTTTTGGACTTAGTCATTTTTCCGGCGTTTATCAGACTTTCAGATAGGGCAAATGTCAGTGAGCGTTCCGATTTCAGTTCCAGAGCGATTCGCCCAATGAGTCCTTGATATTTATTCATTTTCAGTCAATTTACTGGATTTTTGAAAATTTCACTTTTTTGTGAAAATATCCACTAAATGAGGGAATAATATGTGTGAGGGTAGCCCAGGAGAGTTCCAAATGTGTGTGGGTAGAATATATATCCCACGGGGGTAAAATTGAAAAAAGTTGAAACTTTTTTTTTTTGGACTTAGTCATTTTTCCGGCGTTTATCAGACTTTCAGATAGGGCAAATGTCAGTGAGCGTTCCGATTTCAGTTCCAGAGCGATTCGCCCAATGAGTCCTTGATATTTAGTCGTTTTCAGCCAATATTTTGGATTTTTGAAAATTTCACTTTTTTATGAAAATATCCACTAAATGAGGGAATAATATGTGTGAGGGTACCCCAGGAGAGTTCCAAATGTGTGTGGGTAGAATATAAATCCCACGGGGTAAAACTGAAAAAAGTTGAAAAATACTTTTTTTTTGGACTTAGTCATTTTTCCGGCGTTTATCAGACCTTCAGATAGGGCAAATGTCACTGAGCGTTCCGATTTCAGTTCCAGAGCGATTCGCCCAATGAGTCCTTGATATTTAGTCGTTTTCAGCCAATATTTTGGATTTTTGAAAATTTCACTTTTTTGTGAAAATATCCACTAAATGAGGGAATAATATGTGTGAGGGTACCCCAGGAGAGTTCCAAATGTGTGTGGGTAGAATATATATCCCACGGGGGTAAAATTGAAAAAAGTTGAAAAATTATTTTTTTTGGACTTAGTCATTTTTCCGGCGTTTATCAGACTTTCAGATAGGGCAAATGTCAGTGAGCGTTCCGATTTCAGTTCCAGAGCGATTCGCCCAATGAGTCCTTGATATTTAGTCATTTTCAGCCAATATTTTGGATTTTTGAAAATTTCACTTTTTTGTAAAAATATCCACTAAATGAGGGAATAATATGTGTGAGGGTACCCCAGGAGAGTTCCAAATGTGTGTGGGTAGAATATAAATCCCACGGGGTAAAACTGAAAAAAGTTGAAAAATACTTTTTTTTTGGACTTAGTCATTTTTCCGGCGTTTATCAGACCTTCAGATAGGGCAAATGTCAGTGAGCGTTCCGATTTCAGTTCCAGAGCGATTCGCCCAATGAGTCCTTGATATTTAGTCGTTTTCAGCCAATATTTTGGATTTTTGAAAATTTCACTTTTTTGTGAAAATATCCACTAAATGAGGGAATAATATGTGTGAGGGTACCCCAGGAGAGTTCCAAATGTGTGTGGGTAGAATATATATCCCACGGGGGTAAAATTGAAA
Organism: Phyllobates terribilis; assembly: GCF_046119375.1. NCBI lineage: Eukaryota > Metazoa > Chordata > Amphibia > Anura > Dendrobatidae > Phyllobates > Phyllobates terribilis. The sequence continues at coordinate 4,201,387 of NW_027362832.1, forward strand.
AAAGTTGAAAAATTATTTTTTTTGGACTTAGTCATTTTTCCGGCGTTTATCAGACTTTCAGATAGGGCAAATGTCAGTGAGCGTTCCGATTTCAGTTCCAGAGCGATTCGCCCAATGAGTCCTTGATATTTAGTCGTTTTCAGCCAATATTTTGGATTTTTGAAAATTTCACTTTTTTGTGAAAATATCCACTAAATGAGGGAATAATATGTGTGAGGGTACCCCAGGAGAGTTCCAAATGTGTGTGGGTAGAATATATATCCCACGGGGGTAAAATTGAAAAAAGTTGAAAAATTATTTTTTTTGGACTTAGTCATTTTTCCGGCGTTTATCAGATTTTCAGATAGGGCAAATGTCAGTGAGCGTTCTGATTTCAGTTCCAGAGCGATTCGCCCAATGAGTCCTTGATATTTAGTCATTTTCAGCCAATTTTCTGGATTTTTGAAAAATTCACTTTTTTTTTAAAATATCCACTAAATGAGGGAATAATATGTGTGAGGGTAGCCCAGGAGAGTTCCAAATGTGTGTGGGTAGAATATATATCCCACGGGGGTAAAATTGAGAAAAGTTGAAACATTTTTTTTTTTGGACTTAGTCATGTTTCCGGCGTTTATCAGACTTTCAGATAGGGCAAATGTCAGTGAGTGTTCCGATTTCAGTTCCAGAGCGATTCGCCCAATGAGTCCTTGATATTTAATCGTTTTCAGCCAATATTTTGGATTTTTGAAAATTTGACTTTTTTGTGAAAATATCAACTAAATGAGGGAATAATATGTGTGAGGGTACCCCAGGAGAGTTCCAAATGTGTGTGGGTAGAATATATATCCCACGGGGGTAAAAGTGAAAAAAGTTAAAAAAAATTATTTTTTGGACTTAGCCATTTTTCCGGCGTTTATCAGACTTTCAGATAGGGCAAATGTCAGTGAGCGTTCTGATTTCAGTTCCAGAGCGATTCGCCCAATGAGTCCTTGATATTTAATCATTTTCAGCCAATTTTCTGGATTTTTGAAAAATTCACTTTTTTTTGAAAATATCCACTAAATGAGGGAATAATATGTGTGAGGGTACCCCAGGAGAGTTCCAAATGTGTGTGGGTAGAATATAAATCCCACGGGGGTAAAACTGAAAAAAGTTGAAAAATACTTTTTTTTTGGACTTAGTCATTTTTCCGGCGTTTATCAGACCTTCAGATAGGGCAAATGTCAGTGAGCGTTCCGATTTCAGTTCCAGAGCGATTCGCCCAATGAGTCCTTGATATTTAGTCGTTTTCAGCCAATATTTTGGATTTTTGAAAATTTCACTTTTTTGTGAAAATATCCACTAAATGAGGGAATAATATGTGTGAGGGTACCCCAGGAGAGTTCCAAATGTGTGTGGGTAGAATATAAATCCCATGGGGGTAAAATTGAAAAAAGTTGAAAAAAAATTTTTTTTGGACTTAGTCATGTTTCCGGCGTTTATCAGACTTTCAGATAGGGCAAATGTCAGTGAGTGTTCCGATTTCAGTTCCAGAGCGATTCGCCCAATGAGTCCTTGATATTTAGTCGTTTTCAGCCAATATTTTGGATTTTTGAAAATTTCACTTTTTTTGTGAAAATATCCACTAAATGAGGGAATAATATGTGTGAGGGTACCCCAGGAGAGTTCCAAATGTGTGTGGGTAGAATATATATCCCACGGGGGTAAAATTGAAAAAAGTTGAAAAATTATTTTTTTTGGACTTAGTCATTTTTCCGGCGTTTATCAGATTTTCAGATAGGGCAAATGTCAGTGAGCGTTCCGATTTCAGTTCCAGAGCGATTCGCCCAATGAGTCCTTGATATTTAGTCATTTTCAGTCAATTTACTGGATTTTTGAAAAATTCACTTTTTTGTGAAAATATCCACTAAATGAGGGAATAATATGTGTGAGGGTAGCCCAGGAGAGTTCCAAATGTGTGTGGGTAGAATATATATCCCACGGGGGTAAAATTGAAAAAAGTTGAAACATTTTTTTTTTTGGACTTAGTCATTTTTCCGGCGTTTATCAGACTTTCAGATAGGGCAAATGTCAGTGAGCGTTCCGATTTCAGTTCCAGAGCGATTCGCCCAATGAGTCCTTGATATTTAGTCGTTTTCAGCCAATATTTTGGATTTTTGAAAATTTCACTTTTTTATGAAAATATCCACTAAATGAGGGAATAATATGTGTGAGGGTAGCCCAGGAGAGTTCCAAATGTGTGTGGGTAGAATATATATCCCACGGGGGTAAAATTGAGAAAAGTTGAAACATTTTTTTTTTTTGGACTTAGTCATGTTTCCGGCGTTTATCAGACTTTCAGATAGGGCAAATGTCAGTGAGTGTTCCGATTTCAGTTCCAGAGCGATTCGCCCAATGAGTCCTTGATATTTAGTCGTTTTCAGCCAATATTTTGGATTTTTGAAAATTTCACTTTTTTTGTGAAAATATCCACTAAATGAGGGAATAATATGTGTGAGGGTACCCCAGGAGAGTTCCAAATGTGTGTGGGTAGAATATATATCCCACGGGGGTAAAATTGAAAAAAGTTGAAAAATTATTTTTTTGGGACTTAGTCATTTTTCCGGCGTTTATCAGACTTTCAGATAGGGCAAATGTCAGTGAGCGCTCCGATTTCAGTTCCAGAGCGATTCGCACAGTGAGTCCTTGATATTTAGTCGATTTCAGCCAATTTTCTGGATTTTTGAAAAATTCACTTTTTTGTGAAAATATCCACTAAATGAGGGAATAATATGTGTGAGGGTACCCCAGGAGAGTTCCAAATGTGTGTGGGTAGAATATAAATCCCACGGGGGTAAAACTGAAAAAAGTTGAAAAATACTTTTTTTTTGGACTTAGTCATTTTTCCGGCATTTATCAGACCTTCAGATAGGGCAAATGTCAGTGAGCGTTCCGATTTCAGTTCCAGAGCGATTCGCACAATGAGTCCTTGATATTTAGTCGTTTTCAGCCAATATTTTGGATTTTTGAAAATTTCACTTTTTTGTGAAAATATCCACTAAATGAGGGAATAATATGTGTGAGGGTACCCCAGGAGAGTTCCAAATGTGTGTGGGTAGAATATATATCCCACGGGGGTAAAAGTGAAAAAAGTAAAAAAAAATTATTTTTTGGACTTAGCCATTTTTCCGGCGTTTATCAGACTTTCAGATAGGGCAAATGTCAGTGAGCGTTCTGATTTCAGTTCCAGAACGATTCGCCCAATGAGTCCTTGATATTTAGTCATTTTCAGCCAATTTTCTGGATTTTTGAAAAATTCACATTTTTGTGAAAATATCCACTAAATGAGGGAATAATATGTGTGAGGGTACCCCAGGAGAGTTCCAAATGTGTGTGGGTAGAATATATATCCTACGGGGGTAAAACTGAAAAAAGTTGAAAAATTTTTTTTTTTGGACTTAGTCATTTTTCCCGCGTTTATCAGACTTTCAGATAGGGCAAATGTCAGTGAGCATTCCGATTTCAGTTCCAGAGCGATTCGCCCAATGAGTCCTTGATATTTAGTCATTTTCAGCCAATTTTCTGGATTTTTGAAAAATTCACTTTTTTGTGAAAATATCCACTAAATGAGGGAATAATATGTGTGAGGGTAGTCCAGCAGAGTTCCAAATGTGTGTGGGTAGAATATATATCCCACGGGGGTAAAATTGAAAAAAGTTGAAAAATTTTTTTTTTTGAACTTAGTCATTTTTCCGGCGTTTATCAGACTTTCAGATAGGGCAAATGTCAGTGAGTGTTCCGATTTCAGTACCAGAGCAATTCGCCCAATGAGTCCTTGATATTTAGTCGTTTTCAGCCAATATTTTGGATTTTTGAAAATTTCACTTTTTTATGAAAATATCCACTAAATGAGGGAATAATATGTGTGAGGGTACCCCAGGAGAGTTCCAAATGTGTGTGGGTAGAATACATATCCCACGGGGGTAAAATTGAAAAAAGTTGAAAAAAATTTTTTTTTGGACTTAGTCATTTTTCCGGCGTTTATCAGACTTTCAGATAGGGCAAATGTCAGTGAGCGTTCCGATTTCAGTTCCAGAGCGATTCGCCCAATGAGTCCTTGATATTTAGTCATTTTCAGCCAATTTTCTGGATTTTTGAAAAATTAACTTTTTTGTGAAAATATCCACTAAATGAGGGAATAATATGTGTGAGGGTAGCCCAGGAGAGTTCCAAATGTGTGTGGGTAGAATATATATCCCACGGGGGTAAAATTGAAAAAAGTTGAAACATTTTTTTTTTTGGACTTAGTCATTTTTCCGGCGTTTATCAGACTTTCAGATAGGGCAAATGTCAGTGAGCGTTCCGATTTCAGTTCCAGAGCGATTCGCCCAATGAGTCCTTGATATTTAGTCGTTTTCAGCCAATATTTTGGATTTTTGAAAATTTCACTTTTTTATGAAAATATCCACTAAATGAGGGAATAATATGTGTGAGGGTAGCCCAGGAGAGTTCCAAATGTGTGTGGGTAGAATATATATCCCACGGGGGTAAAATTGAGAAAAGTTGAAACATTTTTTTTTTTGGACTTAGTCATGTTTCCGGCGTTTATCAGACTTTCAGATAGGGCAAATGTCAGTGAGCGCTCCGATTTCAGTTCCAGAGCGATTCGCCCAGTGAGTCCTTGATATTTAGTCGATTTCAGCCAATTTTCTGGATTTTTGAAAAATTCACTTTTTTGTGAAAATATCCACTAAATGAGGGAATAATATGTGTGAGGGTACCCCAGGAGAGTTCCAAATGTGTGTGGGTAGAATATAAATCCCACGGGGGTAAAACTGAAAAAAGTTGAAAAATACTTTTTTTTTGGACTTAGTCATTTTTCCGGCATTTATCAGACCTTCAGATAGGGCAAATGTCAGTGAGCGTTCCGATTTCAGTTCCAGAGCGATTCGCCCAATGAGTCCTTGATATTTAGTCGTTTTCAGCCAATATTTTGGATTTTTGAAAATTTCACTTTTTTGTGAAAATATCCACTAAATGAGGGAATAATATGTGTGAGGGTACCCCAGGAGAGTTCCAAATGTGTGTGGGTAGAATATATATCCCACGGGGGTAAAAGTGAAAAAAGTAAAAAAAAATTATTTTTTGGACTTAGCCATTTTTCCGGCGTTTATCAGACTTTCAGATAGGGCAAATGTCAGTGAGCGTTCTGATTTCAGTTCCAGAACGATTCGCCCAATGAGTCCTTGATATTTAGTCATTTTCAGCCAATTTTCTGGATTTTTGAAAAATTCACATTTTTGTGAAAATATCCACTAAATGAGGGAATAATATGTGTGAGGGTACCCCAGGAGAGTTCCAAATGTGTGTGGGTAGAATATATATCCTACGGGGGTAAAACTGAAAAAAGTTGAAAAATTTTTTTTTTTGGACTTAGTCATTTTTCCCGCGTTTATCAGACTTTCAGATAGGGCAAATGTCAGTGAGCATTCCGATTTCAGTTCCAGAGCGATTCGCCCAATGAGTCCTTGATATTTAGTCATTTTCAGCCAATTTTCTGGATTTTTGAAAAATTCACTTTTTTGTGAAAATATCCACTAAATGAGGGAATAATATGTGTGAGGGTAGTCCAGCAGAGTTCCAAATGTGTGTGGGTAGAATATATATCCCACGGGGGTAAAATTGAAAAAAGTTGAAAAATTTTTTTTTTTGAACTTAGTCATTTTTCCGGCGTTTATCAGACTTTCAGATAGGGCAAATGTCAGTGAGTGTTCCGATTTCAGTACCAGAGCAATTCGCCCAATGAGTCCTTGATATTTAGTCGTTTTCAGCCAATATTTTGGATTTTTGAAAATTTCACTTTTTTATGAAAATATCCACTAAATGAGGGAATAATATGTGTGAGGGTACCCCAGGAGAGTTCCAAATGTGTGTGGGTAGAATACATATCCCACGGGGGTAAAATTGAAAAAAGTTGAAAAAAATTTTTTTTTGGACTTAGTCATGTTTCCAGCGTTTATCAGACTTTCAGATAGGGCAAATGTCAGTGAGTGTTCCGATTTCAGTACCAGAGCAATTCGCCCAATGAGTCCTTGATATTTAGTCATTTTCAGCCAATTTTCTGGATTTTTGAAAAATTCACATTTTTGTGAAAATATCCACTAAATGAGGGAATAATATGTGTGAGGGTACCCCAGGAGAGTTCCAAATGTTTGTGGGTAGAATATATATCCTACGGGGGTAAAACTGAAAAAAGTTGAAAAATTTTTTTTTTTTTGTACTTAGTCATTTTTCCGGCGTTTATCAGACTTTCAGATAGGGCAAATGTCAGTGAGCATTCCGATTTCAGTTCCAGAGCGATTCGCCCAATGAGTCCTTGATATTTAGTCATTTTCAGCCAATTTTCTGGATTTTTGAAAAATTCACTTTTTTGTGAAAATATCCACTAAATGAGGGAATAATATGTGTGAGGGTAGTCCAGCAGAGTTCCAAATGTGTGTGGGTAGAATATATATCCCACGGGGGTAAAATTGAAAAAAGTTGAAAAAATTTTTTTTTTGGACTTAGTCATGTTTCCAGCGTTTATCAGACTTTCAGATAGGGCAAATGTCAGTGAGTGTTCCGATTTCAGTACCAGAGCAATTCGCCCAATGAGTCCTTGATATTTAGTCTTTTTCAGCCAATATTTTGGATTTTTGAAAATTTCACTTTTTTGTGAAAATATCCACTAAATGAGGGAATTATATGTGTGAGGGTACCCCAGGAGTGTTCCAAATGTGTGTGGGTAGAATATATATCCCACGGGGGTAAAATTGAAAAAAGTTGAAAAATTCTTTTTTTTGGACTTAGTCATTTTTCCAGCGTTTATCAGACTTTCAGATAGGGCAAATGTCAGTGAGCGTTACGATTTCAGTTCCAGAGCGATTCGCCCAATGAGTCCTTGATATTTAATCGTTTTCAGCCAATATTTTGGATTTTTGAAAATTTCACTTTTTTATGAAAATATCCACTAAATGAGGGAATAATATGTGTGAGGGTACCCCAGGAGAGTTCCAAATGTGTGTGGGTAGAATACATATCCCACGGGGGTAAAATTGAAAAAAGTTGAAAAAAAATTTTTTTTGGACTTAGTCATTTTTCCGGCGTTTAACAGACTTTCAGATAGGGCAAATGTCAGTGAGCGTTCCGATTTCAGTTCCAGAGCGATTCGCCGAATGAGTCCTTGATATTTAGTCATTTTCAGCCAATTTTCTGGATTTTTGAAAAATTCACTTTTTTGTGAAAATATCCACTAAATGAGGCAATAATATGTGTGAGGGTAGCCCAAGAGAGTTCCAAATGTGTGTGGGTAGAATATATATCCCACGGGGGTAAAATTGAAAAAAGTTGAAACATTTTTTTTTTTGGACTTAGTCATTTTTCCGGCGTTTATCAGACTTTCAGATAGGGCAAATGTCAGTGAGCATTCCGATTTCAGTTCCAGAGCGATTCGCCCAATGAGTCCTTGATATTTAGTCATTTTCAGCCAATTTCCTGGATTTTTGAAAAATTCACTTTTTTGTGAAAATATCCACTAAATGAGGGAATAATATGTGTGAGGGTAGTCCAGCAGAGTTCCAAATGTGTGTGGGTAGAATATATATCCCACGGGGGTAAAATTCAAAAAAGTTGAAAAATTTTTTTTTTTGGACTTAGTCATGTTTTCGGCGTTTATCAGACTTTCAGATAGGGCAAATGTCAGTGAGCGTTCCGATTTCAGTTCCAGAGCGATTCGCCCAATGAGTCCTTGATATTTAGTCGTTTTCAGCCAATATTTTGGATTTTTGAAAATTTCACTTTTTTGTGAAAATATCCACTAAATGAGGGAATAATATGTGTGAGGGTACCCCAGGAGAGTTCCAAATGTGTGTGGGTAGAATATATATCCCACGGGGGTAAAATTGAAAAAAGTTGAAAAATTATTTTTTTTGGACTTAGTCATTTTTCCAGCGTTTATCAGACTTTCAGATAGGGCAAATGTCAGTGAGCGTTCCGATTTCAGTTCCAGAGCGATTCGCCCAATGAGTCCTTGATATTTAGTCATTTTCAGCCAATTTTCTGGATTTTTGAAAAATTCACATTTTTGTGAAAATATCCACTAAATGAGGGAATAATATGTGTGAGGGTACCCCAGGAGAGTTCCAAATGTGTGTGGGTAGAATATATATCCTACGGGGGTAAAACTGAAAAAAGTTGAAAAATTTTTTTTTTTGGACTTAGTCATTTTTCCGGCGTTTATCAGACTTTCAGATAGGGCAAATGTCAGTGAGCATTCCGATTTCAGTTCCAGAGCGATTCGCCCAATGAGTCTTTGATATTTAGTCATTTTCAGCCAATTTTCTGGATTTTTGAAAAATTCACTTTTTTGTGAAAATATCCACTAAATGAGGGAATTATATGTGTGAGGGTACCCCAGGAGTGTTCCAAATGTGTGTGGGTAGAATATATATCCCACGGGGGTAAAATTGAAAAAAGTTGAAAAATTATTTTTTTTGGACTTAGTCATTTTTCCAGCGTTTATCAGACTTTCAGATAGGGCAAATGTCAGTGAGCGTTACGATTTCAGTTCCAGAGCGATTCGCCCAATGAGTCCTTGATATTTAGTCGTTTTCAGCCAATATTTTGGATTTTTGAAAATTTCACTTTTTTATGAAAATATCCACTAAATGAGGGAATAATATGTGTGAGGGTACCCCAGGAGAGTTCCAAATGTGTGTGGGTAGAATACATATCCCACGGGGGTAAAATTGAAAAAAGTTGAAAAAAAATTTTTTTTGGACTTAGTCATTTTTCCGGCGTTTAACAGACTTTCAGATAGGGCAAATGTCAGTGAGCGTTCCGATTTCAGTTCCAGAGCGATTCGCCGAATGAGTCCTTGATATTTAGTCATTTTCAGCCAATTTTCTGGATTTTTGAAAAATTCACTTTTTTGTGAAAATATCCACTAAATGAGGCAATAATATGTGTGAGGGTAGCCCAAGAGAGTTCCAAATGTGTGTGGGTAGAATATATATCCCACGGGGGTAAAATTGAAAAAAGTTGAAACATTTTTTTTTTTGGACTTAGTCATTTTTCCGGCGTTTATCAGACTTTCAGATAGGGCAAATGTCAGTGAGCATTCCGATTTCAGTTCCAGAGCGATTCGCCCAATGAGTCCTTGATATTTAGTCATTTTCAGCCAATTTTCTGGATTTTTGAAAAATTCACTTTTTTGTGAAAATATCCACTAAATGAGGGAATAATATGTGTGAGGGTAGTCCAGCAGAGTTCCAAATGTGTGTGGGTAGAATATATATCCCACGGGGGTAAAATTCAAAAAAGTTGAAAAATTTTTTTTTTTGGACTTAGTCATGTTTCCGGCGTTTATCAGACTTTCAGATAGGGCAAATGTCAGTGAGCGTTCCGATTTCAGTTCCAGAGCGATTCGCCCAATGAGTCCTTGATATTTAGTCGTTTTCAGCCAATATTTTGGATTTTTGAAAATTTCACTTTTTTGTGAAAATATCCACTAAATGAGGGAATAATATGTGTGAGGGTACCCCAGGAGAGTTCCAAATGTGTGTGGGTAGAATATATATCCCACGGGGGTAAAATTGAAAAAAGTTGAAAAATTATTTTTTTTGGACTTAGTCATTTTTCCAGCGTTTATCAGACTTTCAGATAGGGCAAATGTCAGTGAGCGTTCCGATTTCAGTTCCAGAACGATTCGCCCAATGAGTCCTTGATATTTAGTCATTTTCAGCCAATTTTCTGGATTTTTGAAAAATTCACATTTTTGTGAAAATATCCACTAAATGAGGGAATAATATGTGTGAGGGTACCCCAGGAGAGTTCCAAATGTGTGTGGGTAGAATATATATCCTACGGGGGTAAAACTGAAAAAAGTTGAAAAATTTTTTTTTTTGGACTTAGTCATTTTTCCGGCGTTTATCAGACTTTCAGATAGGGCAAATGTCAGTGAGCATTCCGATTTCAGTTCCAGAGCGATTCGCCCAATGAGTCCTTGATATTTAGTCATTTTCAGCCAATTTTCTGGATTTTTGAAAAATTCACTTTTTTGTGAAAATATCCACTAAATGAGGGAATAATATGTGTGAGGGTAGTCCAGCAGAGTTCCAAATGTGTGTGGGTAGAATATATATCCCACGGGGGTAAAATTCAAAAAAGTTGAAAAATTTTTTTTTTTGGACTTAGTCATGTTTCCGGCGTTTATCAGACTTTCAGATAGGGCAAATGTCAGTGAGCGTTCCGATTTCAGTTCCAGAACGATTCGCCCAATGAGTCCTTGATATTTAGTCATTTTCAGCCAATTTTCTGGATTTTTGAAAAATTCACATTTTTGTGAAAATATCCACTAAATGAGGGAATAATATGTGTGAGGGTACCCCAGGAGAGTTCCAAATGTGTGTGGGTAGAATATATATCCTACGGGGGTAAAACTGAAAAAAGTTGAAAAATTATTTTTTTTGGACTTAGTCATTTTTCCGGCGTTTATCAGACTTTCAGATAGGGCAAATGTCAGTGAGCGTTCCGATTTCAGTTCCAGAGCGATTCGCCCAATGAGTCCTTGATATTTAGTCGTTTTCAGCCAATATTTTGGATTTTTGAAAATTTCACTTTTTTGTGAAAATATCCACTAAATGAGGGATTAATATGTGTGAGGGTACCCCAGGAGAGTTCCAAATGTGTGTGGGTAGAATATATATCCCACAGGGGTAAAATTGAAAAAAGTTGAAAAATTATTTTTTTGGGATTTAGTCATTTTTCCGGCGTTTATCAGACTTTCAGATAGGGCAAATGTCAGTGAGCGTTCCGATTTCAGTTCCAGAGCGATTCGCCCAATGAGTCCTTGATATTTAGTCATTTTCAGCCAATTTTCTGGATTTTTGAAAAATTCACTTTTTTGTGAAAATATCCACTAAATGAGGGAATAATATGTGTGAGGGTAGTCCAGCAGAGTTCCAAATGTGTGTGGGTAGAATATATATCCCACGGGGGTAAAATTCAAAAAAGTTGAAAAATTTTTTTTTTTGGACTTAGTCATGTTTCCGGCGTTTATCAGACTTTCAGATAGGGCAAATGTCAGTGAGCGTTCCGATTTCAGTTCCAGAGCGATTCGCCCAATGAGTCCTTGATATTTAGTCGTTTTCAGCCAATATTTTGGATTTTTGAAAATTTCACTTTTTTGTGAAAATATCCACTAAATGAGGGAATAATATGTGTGAGGGTACCCCAGGAGAGTTCCAAATGTGTGTGGGTAGAATATATATCCCACGGGGGTAAAATTGAAAAAAGTTGAAAAATTATTTTTTTTGGACTTAGTCATTTTTCCAGCGTTTATCAGACTTTCAGATAGGGCAAATGTCAGTGAGCGTTCCGATTTCAGTTCCAGAACGATTCGCCCAATGAGTCCTTGATATTTAGTCATTTTCAGCCAATTTTCTGGATTTTTGAAAAATTCACATTTTTGTGAAAATATCCACTAAATGAGGGAATAATATGTGTGAGGGTACCCCAGGAGAGTTCCAAATGTGTGTGGGTAGAATATATATCCTACGGGGGTAAAACTGAAAAAAGTTGAAAAATTTTTTTTTTTGGACTTAGTCATTTTTCCGGCGTTTATCAGACTTTCAGATAGGGCAAATGTCAGTGAGCATTCCGATTTCAGTTCCAGAGCGATTCGCCCAATGAGTCCTTGATATTTAGTCATTTTCAGCCAATTTTCTGGATTTTTGAAAAATTCACTTTTTTGTGAAAATATCCACTAAATGAGGTAATAATATGTGTGAGGGTAGTCCAGCAGAGTTCCAAATGTGTGTGGGTAGAATATATATCCCACGGGGGTAAAATTCAAAAAAGTTGAAAAATTTTTTTTTTTGGACTTAGTCATGTTTCCGGCGTTTATCAGACTTTCAGATAGGGCAAATGTCAGTGAGCGTTCCGATTTCAGTTCCAGAACGATTCGCCCAATGAGTCCTTGATATTTAGTCATTTTCAGCCAATTTTCTGGATTTTTGAAAAATTCACATTTTTGTGAAAATATCCACTAAATGAGGGAATAATATGTGTGAGGGTACCCCAGGAGAGTTCCAAATGTGTGTGGGTAGAATATATATCCTACGGGGGTAAAACTGAAAAAAGTTGAAAAATTATTTTTTTTGGACTTAGTCATTTTTCCGGCGTTTATCAGACTTTCAGATAGGGCAAATGTCAGTGAGCGTTCCGATTTCAGTTCCAGAGCGATTCGCCCAATGAGTCCTTGATATTTAGTCGTTTTCAGCCAATATTTTGGATTTTTGAAAATTTCACTTTTTTGTGAAAATATCCACTAAATGAGGGATTAATATGTGTGAGGGTACCCCAGGAGAGTTCCAAATGTGTGTGGGTAGAATATATATCCCACGGGGGTAAAATTGAAAAAAGTTGAAAAATTATTTTTTTTGGATTTAGTCATTTTTCCGGCGTTTATCAGACTTTCAGATAGGGCAAATGTCAGTGAGCGTTCCGATTTCAGTTCCAGAACGATTCGCCCAATGAGTCCTTGATATTTAGTCATTTTCAGCCAATTTTCTGGATTTTTGAAAAATTCACATTTTTGTGAAAATATCCACTAAATGAGGGAATAATATGTGTGAGGGTAGCCCAAGAGAGTTCCAAATGTGTGTGGGTAGAATATATATCCCACGGGGGTAAAATTGAAAAAAGTTGAAACATTTTTTTTTTTGGACTTAGTCATTTTTCCGGCGTTTATCAGACTTTCAGATAGGGCAAATGTCAGTGAGCGTTCCGATTTCAGTTCCAGAGCGATTCGCCCAATGAGTCCTTGATATTTAGTCATTCTCAGGCAATTTTCTGGATTTTTGAAAATTTCACTTTTTTGTGAAAATATCCACTAAATGAGGGAATAATATGTGTGAGGGTAGCCCAGCAGAGTTCCAAATGTGTGTGGGTAGTATATATATCCCACGGGGGTAAAAATGAAAAAAGTTGAAAAATATTTTTTTTTGGACTTAGTCATGTTTCCGGCGTTTATCAGACTTTCAGATAGGGCAAATGTCAGTGAGTGTTCCGATTTCAGTTCCAGAGCGATTCGCCCAATGAGTCCTTGATATTTAGTCGTTTTCAGCCAATATTTTGGATTTTTGAAAATTTCACTTTTTTGTGAAAATATCCACTAAATGAGGGAATAATATGTGTGAGGGTAGTCCAGCAGAGTTCCAAATGTGTGTGGGTAGAATATATATCCCACGGGGGTAAAATTCAAAAAAGTTGAAAAATTTTTTTTTTTGGACTTAGTCATGTTTCCGGCGTTTATCAGACTTTCAGATAGGGCAAATGTCAGTGAGCGTTCCGATTTCAGTTCCAGAGCGATTCGCCCAATGAGTCCTTGATATTTAGTCGTTTTCAGCCAATATTTTGGATTTTTGAAGATTTCACTTTTTTGTGAAAATATCCACTAAATGAGGGAATAATATGTGTGAGGGTACCCCAGGAGAGTTCCAAATGTGTGTGGGTAGAATATATATCCCACGGGGGTAAAATTGAAAAAAGTTGAAAAATTTTTTTTTTGGACTTAGTCATTTTTCCAGCGTTTAACAGACTTTCAGATAGGGCAAATGTCAGTGAGCGTTCCGATTTCAGTTCCAGAGCGATTCGCCGAATGAGTCCTTGATATTTAGTCATTTTCAGCCAATTTTCTGGATTTTTGGAAAATTCACTTTTTTGTGAAAATATCCACTAAATGAGGGAATAATATGTGTGAGGGTAGCCCAAGAGAGTTCCAAATGTGTGTGGGTAGAATATATATCCCACGGGGGTAAAATTGAAAAAAGTTGAAACATTTTTTTTTTTGGACTTAGTCATGTTTCCGGCGTTTATCAGACTTTCAGATAGGGCAAATGTCAGTGAGCGTTCCGATTTCAGTTCCAGAGCGATTCGCCCAATGAGTCCTTGATATTTAGTCATTCTCAGGCAATTTTCTGGATTTTTGAAAATTTCACTTTTTTGTGAAAATATCCACTAAATGAGGGAATAATATGTGTGAGGGTAGCCCAGCAGAGTTCCAAATGTGTGTGGGTAGTATATATATCCCACGGGGGTAAAATTGAAAAAAGTTGAAAAATATTTTTTTTTGGACTTAGTCATGTTTCCGGCATTTATCAGACTTTCAGATAGGGCAAATGTCAGTGAGTGTTCCGATTTCAGTTCCAGAGCGATTCGACCAATGAGTCCTTGATATTTAGTCATTTTCAGCCAATTTTCTGGATTTTTGAAAAATTTACTTTTTTGTGAAAATATGCACTAAATGAGGGAATAATATGTGTGAGGGTAGCCCAGCAGAGTTCCAAATGTGTATGGGTAGAATATATATCCCAAGGGGGTAAAATTGAAAAAAGTTGAAAATTTTTTTTTTTTGGACTTAGTCATGTTTACGGCGTTTATCAGACTTTCAGATAGGGCAAATGTCAGTGAGCGTTCCGATTTCAGTTCCAGAGCACTTCGCCCAATGAGTCCTTGATATTTAGTCGTTTTCAGCCAATTTTCTGGATTTTTGAAAAATTCACTTTTTTGTGAAAATATCCACTAAATGAGGGAATAATATGTGTGAGGGTACCCCAGGAGAGTTCCACATGTGTGTGGGTAGAATATAAATCCCACGGGGGTAAAACTGAAAAAAGTTGAAAAATACTTTTTTTTTGGACTTAGTGATTTTTCCGGCGTTTATCAGACCTTCAGATAGGGCAAATGTCAGAGAGCGTTCCGATTTCAGTTCCAGAGCGATTCGCCCAATGAGTCATTGATATTTAGTCATTTTCAGCCAATATTTTGGATTTTTGAAAATTTCACTTTTTTGTGAAAATATCCACTAAATAAGGGAATAATATGTGTGAGGGTACCCCAGGAGAGTTCCAAATGTGTGTGGGTAGAATATATATCCCACGGGGGTAAAATTGAAAAAAGTTGAAAAATTTTTTTTTTGGACTTAGTCATTTTTCCAGCGTTTAACAGACTTTCAGATAGGGCAAATGTCAGTGAGCGTTCCGATTTCAGTTCCAGAGCGATTCGCCGAATGAGTCCTTGATATTTAGTCATTTTCAGCCAATTTTCTGGATTTTTGGAAAATTCACTTTTTTGTGAAAATATCCACTAAATGAGGGAATAATATGTGTGAGGGTAGCCCAAGAGAGTTCCAAATGTGTGTGGGTAGAATATATATCCCACGGGGGTAAAATTGAAAAAAGTTGAAACATTTTTTTTTTTGGACTTAGTCATGTTTCCGGCGTTTATCAGACTTTCAGATAGGGCAAATGTCAGTGAGCGTTCCGATTTCAGTTCCAGAGCGATTCGCCCAATGAGTCCTTGATATTTAGTCATTCTCAGGCAATTTTCTGGATTTTTGAAAATTTCACTTTTTTGTGAAAATATCCACTAAATGAGGGAATAATATGTGTGAGGGTAGCCCAGCAGAGTTCCAAATGTGTGTGGGTAGTATATATATCCCACGGGGGTAAAATTGAAAAAAGTTGAAAAATATTTTTTTTTGGACTTAGTCATGTTTCCGGCATTTATCAGACTTTCAGATAGGGCAAATGTCAGTGAGTGTTCCGATTTCAGTTCCAGAGCGATTCGACCAATGAGTCCTTGATATTTAGTCATTTTCAGCCAATTTTCTGGATTTTTGAAAAATTTACTTTTTTGTGAAAATATGCACTAAATGAGGGAATAATATGTGTGAGGGTAGCCCAGCAGAGTTCCAAATGTGTATGGGTAGAATATATATCCCAAGGGGGTAAAATTGAAAAAAGTTGAAAATTTTTTTTTTTTGGACTTAGTCATGTTTACGGCGTTTATCAGACTTTCAGATAGGGCAAATGTCAGTGAGCGTTCCGATTTCAGTTCCAGAGCACTTCGCCCAATGAGTCCTTGATATTTAGTCGTTTTCAGCCAATTTTCTGGATTTTTGAAAAATTCACTTTTTTGTGAAAATATCCACTAAATGAGGGAATAATATGTGTGAGGGTACCCCAGGAGAGTTCCACATGTGTGTGGGTAGAATATAAATCCCACGGGGGTAAAACTGAAAAAAGTTGAAAAATACTTTTTTTTTGGACTTAGTGATTTTTCCGGCGTTTATCAGACCTTCAGATAGGGCAAATGTCAGAGAGCGTTCCGATTTCAGTTCCAGAGCGATTCGCCCAATGAGTCATTGATATTTAGTCATTTTCAGCCAATATTTTGGATTTTTGAAAATTTCACTTTTTTGTGAAAATATCCACTAAATAAGGGAATAATATGTGTGAGGGTACCCCAGGAGAGTTCCAAATGTGTGTGGGTAGAATATATATCCCAAGGGGGTAAAATTGAAAAAAGTTGAAAAAAAATTTTTTTTGGACTTAGTCATTTTTCCGACGTTTAACAGACTTTCAGATAGGGCAAATGTCAGTGAGCGTTCCGATTTCAGTTCCAGAGCGATTCGCCCAATGAGTCCTTGATATTTAGTCGTTTTCAGCCAATATTTTGGATTTTTGAAAATTTTACTTTTTTGTGAAAATATCCACTAAATGAGGGAATAATATGTGTGAGGGTACCCCAGGAGAGTTCCACATGTGTGTGGGTAGAATATATATCCCACGGGGGTAAAACTGAAAAAAGTTGAAAAATACTTTTTTTTTGTCTTAGTCATTTTTCCGGCGTTTATCAGACTTTCAGATAGGGCAAATGTCAGTGAGCGTTCCGATTTCAGTTCCAGAGCGATTCGACCAATGAGTCATTGATATTTAGTCATTTTCAGCCAATATTTTGGATTTTTGAAAATTTCACTTTTTTGTGAAAATATCCACTAAATGAGGGAATAATATGTGTGAGGGTACCCCAGGAGAGTTCCAAATGTGTGTGGGTAGAACATATATCCCAAGGGGGTAAAATTGAAAAAAGTTGAAAAATTATTTTTTCTTGGACTTAGTCATTTTTCCGGCGTTTATCAGACTTTCAGATAGGGCAAATGTCAGTGAGCGTTCCGATTTCAGTTCCAGAGCTATTCGCCCAATGAGTCCTTGATATTTAGTCGTTTTCAGCCAATATTTTGGATTTTTGAAAATTTCACTTTTTTGTGAAAATATCCACTAAATGAAGGAATAATATGTGTGAGGGTACCCCAGGAGTGTTCCAAATGTGTGTGGGTAGAATATATATCCCACGGGGGTAAAATTGAAAAAGTTGAAAAATTATTTTTTTGGACTTAGTCATTTTTCCGGCGTTTATCAGACTTTCAGATAGGGCAAATGTCAGTGAGCGTTCCGATTTCAGTTCCAGAGCACTTAGCCCAATGAGTCCTTGATATTTAGTCGTTTTCAGCCAATATTTTGGATTTTTGAAAATTTCACTTTTTTGTGAAAATATCCACTAAATGAGGGAATAATATGTGTGAGGGTACCCCAGGAGAGTTCCAAATGTGTGTGGGTAGAATATATATCCCACGGGGGTAAAATTGAAAAAAGTTGAAAAATTATTTTTTTTGGACTTAGTCATTTTTCCAGCGTTTATCAGACTTTCAGATAGGGCACATGTCAGTGAGCATTCCGATTTCAGTTCCAGAACGATTCGCCCAATGAGTCCTTGATATTTAGTCATTTTCAGCCAATTTTCTGGATTTTTGAAAAATTCACATTTTTGTGAAAATATCCACTAAATGAGGGAATTATATGTGTGAGGGTACCCCAGGAGTGTTCCAAATGTGTGTGGGTAGAATATATATCCCACGGGGGTAAAATTGAAAAAAGTTGAAAAATTATTTTTTTTGGACTTAGTCATTTTTCCAGCGTTTATCAGACTTTCAGATAGGGCAAATGTCAGTGAGCGTTACGATTTCAGTTCCAGAGCGATTCGCCCAATGAGTCCTTGATATTTAGTCGTTTTCAGCCAATATTTTGGATTTTTGAAAATTTCACTTTTTTATGAAAATATCCACTAAATGAGGGAATAATATGTGTGAGGGTACCCCAGGAGAGTTCCAAATGTGTGTGGGTAGAATACATATCCCACGGGGGTAAAATTGAAAAAAGTTGAAAAAAAATTTTTTTTGGACTTAGTCATTTTTCCGGCGTTTAACAGACTTTCAGATAGGGCAAATGTCAGTGAGCATTCCGATTTCAGTTCCAGAACGATTCGCCCAATGAGTCCTTGATATTTAGTCATTTTCAGCCAATTTTCTGGATTTTTGAAAAATTCACTTTTTTGTGAAAATATCCACTAAATGAGGCAATAATATGTGTGAGGGTAGCCCAAGAGAGTTCCAAATGTGTGTGGGTAGAATATATATCCCACGGGGGTAAAATTGAAAAAAGTTGAAACATTTTTTTTTTTGGACTTAGTCATTTTTCCGGCGTTTATCAGACTTTCAGATAGGGCAAATGTCAGTGAGCATTCCGATTTCAGTTCCAGAGCGATTCGCCCAATGAGTCCTTGATATTTAGTCATTTTCAGCCAATTTTCTGGATTTTTGAAAAATTCACTTTTTTGTGAAAATATCCACTAAATGAGGGAATAATATGTGTGAGGGTAGTCCAGCAGAGTTCCAAATGTGTGTGGGTAGAATATATATCCCACGGGGGTAAAATTCAAAAAAGTTGAAAAATTTTTTTTTTTGGACTTAGTCATGTTTCCGGCGTTTATCAGACTTTCAGATAGGGCAAATGTCAGTGAGCGTTCCGATTTCAGTTCCAGAGCGATTCGCCCAATGAGTCCTTGATATTTAGTCGTTTTCAGCCAATAATTTGGATTTTTGAAAATTTCACTTTTTTGTGAAAATATCCACTAAATGAGGGATTAATATGTGTGAGGGTACCCCAGGAGAGTTCCAAATGTGTGTGGGTAGAATATATATCCCACGGGGGTAAAATTTAAAAAAGTTGAAAAATTATTTTTTTTGGATTTAGTCATTTTTCCGGCGTTTATCAGACTTTCAGATAGGGCAAATGTCAGTGAGCGTTCCGATTTCAGTTCCAGAACGATTCGCCCAATGAGTCCTTGATATTTAGTCATTCTCAGGCAATTTTCTGGATTTTTGAAAATTTCACTTTTTTGTGAAAATATCCACTAAATGAGGGAATAATATATGTCAGGGTAGCCCAGCAGAGTTCCAAATGTGTGTGGGTAGTATATATATCCCACGGGGGTAAAAATGAAAAAAGTTGAAAAATATTTTTTTTTGGACTTAGTCATGTTTCCGGCGTTTATCAGACTTTCAGATAGGGCAAATGTCAGTGAGTGTTCCGATTTCAGTTCCAGAGCGATTCGCCCAATGAGTCCTTGATATTTAGTCGTTTTCAGCCAATATTTTGGATTTTTGAAAATTTCACTTTTTTGTGAAAATATCCACTAAATGAGGGAATAATATGTGTGAGGGTAGTCCAGCAGAGTTCCAAATGTGTGTGGGTAGAATATATATCCCACGGGGGTAAAATTCAAAAAAGTTGAAAAATTTTTTTTTTTGGACTTAGTCATGTTTCCGGCGTTTATCAGACTTTCAGATAGGGCAAATGTCAGTGAGCGTTCCGATTTCAGTTCCAGAGCGATTCGCCCAATGAGTCCTTGATATTTAGTCGTTTTCAGCCAATATTTTGGATTTTTGAAGATTTCACTTTTTTGTGAAAATATCCACTAAATGAGGGAATAATATGTGTGAGGGTACCCCAGGAGAGTTCCAAATGTGTGTGGGTAGAATATATATCCCACGGGGGTAAAATTGAAAAAAGTTGAAAAATTTTTTTTTTGGACTTAGTCATTTTTCCAGCGTTTAACAGACTTTCAGATAGGGCAAATGTCAGTGAGCGTTCCGATTTCAGTTCCAGAGCGATTCGCCGAATGAGTCCTTGATATTTAGTCATTTTCAGCCAATTTTCTGGATTTTTGAAAAATTCACTTTTTTGTGAAAATATCCACTAAATGAGGGAATAATATGTGTGAGGGTAGCCCAAGAGAGTTCCAAATGTGTGTGGGTAGAATATATATCCCACGGGGGTAAAATTGAAAAAAGTTGAAACATTTTTTTTTTTGGACTTAGTCATGTTTCCGGCGTTTATCAGACTTTCAGATAGGGCAAATGTCAGTGAGCGTTCCGATTTCAGTTCCAGAGCGATTCGCCCAATGAGTCCTTGATATTTAGTCATTCTCAGGCAATTTTCTGGATTTTTGAAAATTTCACTTTTTTGTGAAAATATCCACTAAATGAGGGAATAATATGTGTGAGGGTAGCCCAGCAGAGTTCCAAATGTGTGTGGGTAGTATATATATCCCACGGGGGTAAAATTGAAAAAAGTTGAAAAATATTTTTTTTTGGACTTAGTCATGTTTCCGGCATTTATCAGACTTTCAGATAGGGCAAATGTCAGTGAGTGTTCCGATTTCAGTTCCAGAGCGATTCGCCCAATGAGTCCTTGATATTTAGTCATTTTCAGCCAATTTTCTGGATTTTTGAAAAATTCACTTTTTTGTGAAAATATCCACTAAATGAGGGAATAATATGTGTGAGGGTACCCCAGGAGAGTTCCCAATGTGTGTGGGTAGAATATATATCCCACGGGGGTAAAAGTGAAAAAAGTTGAAAAAAATTATTTTTTGGACTTAGCCATTTTTCCGGCGTTTATCAGACTTTCAGATAGGGCAAATTTCAGTGAGCGTTCCGATTTCAGTTCCAGAGCGATTCGCCCAATGAGTCCTTGATATTTAGTCATTTTCAGCCAATTTTCTGGATTTTTGAAAAATTCACATTTTTATGAAAATATCCACTAAATGAGGGAATAATATGTGTGAGGGTACCCCAGGAGAGTTCCAAATGTGTGTGGGTAGAATATATATCCCACGGGGGTAAAACTGAAAAAAGTTGAAAAATACTTTTTTTTTGTCTTAGTCATTTTTCCGGCGTTTATCAGAATTTCAGATAGGGCAAATGTCAGTGAGCGTTCCGATTTCAGTTCCAGAGCGATTCGACCAATGAGTCCTTGATATTTAGTCATTTTCAGCCAATTTTCTGGATTTTTGAAAAATTTACTTTTTTGTGAAAATATGCACTAAATGAGGGAATAATATGTGTGAGGGTAGCCCAGCAGAGTTCCAAATGTGTATGGGTAGAATATATATCCCAAGGGGGTAAAATTGAAAAAAGTTGAAAATTTTTTTTTTTTGGACTTAGTCATGTTTACGGCGTTTATCAGACTTTCAGATAGGGCAAATGTCAGTGAGCGTTCCGATTTCAGTTCCAGAGCACTTCGCCCAATGAGTCCTTGATATTTAGTCGTTTTCAGCCAATTTTCTGGATTTTTGAAAAATTCACTTTTTTGTGAAAATATCCACTAAATGAGGGAATAATATGTGTGAGGGTACCCCAGGAGAGTTCCACATGTGTGTGGGTAGAATATAAATCCCACGGGGGTAAAACTGAAAAAAGTTGAAAAATACTTTTTTTTTGGACTTAGTGATTTTTCCGGCGTTTATCAGACCTTCAGATAGGGCAAATGTCAGAGAGCGTTCCGATTTCAGTTCCAGAGCGATTCGCCCAATGAGTCATTGATATTTAGTCATTTTCAGCCAATATTTTGGATTTTTGAAAATTTCACTTTTTTGTGAAAATATCCACTAAATAAGGGAATAATATGTGTGAGGGTACCCCAGGAGAGTTCCAAATGTGTGTGGGTAGAATATATATCCCAAGGGGGTAAAATTGAAAAAAGTTGAAAAAAAATTTTTTTTGGACTTAGTCATTTTTCCGACGTTTAACAGACTTTCAGATAGGGCAAATGTCAGTGAGCGTTCCGATTTCAGTTCCAGAGCGATTCGCCCAATGAGTCCTTGATATTTAGTCGTTTTCAGCCAATATTTTGGATTTTTGAAAATTTTACTTTTTTGTGAAAATATCCACTAAATGAGGGAATAATATGTGTGAGGGTACCCCAGGAGAGTTCCACATGTGTGTGGGTAGAATATATATCCCACGGGGGTAAAACTGAAAAAAGTTGAAAAATACTTTTTTTTTGTCTTAGTCATTTTTCCGGCGTTTATCAGACTTTCAGATAGGGCAAATGTCAGTGAGCGTTCTGATTTCAGTTCCAGAGCGATTCGACCAATGAGTCATTGATATTTAGTCATTTTCAGCCAATATTTTGGATTTTTGAAAATTTCACTTTTTTGTGAAAATATCCACTAAATGAGGGAATAATATGTGTGAGGGTACCCCAGGAGAGTTCCAAATGTGTGTGGGTAGAACATATATCCCAAGGGGGTAAAATTGAAAAAAGTTGAAAAATTATTTTTTCTTGGACTTAGTCATTTTTCCGGCGTTTATCAGACTTTCAGATAGGGCAAATGTCAGTGAGCGTTCCGATTTCAGTTCCAGAGCTATTCGCCCAATGAGTCCTTGATATTTAGTCGTTTTCAGCCAATATTTTGGATTTTTGAAAATTTCACTTTTTTGTGAAAATATCCACTAAATGAAGGAATAATATGTGTGAGGGTACCCCAGGAGTGTTCCAAATGTGTGTGGGTAGAATATATATCCCACGGGGGTAAAATTGAAAAAGTTGAAAAATTATTTTTTTTGGACTTAGTCATTTTTCCGGCGTTTATCAGACTTTCAGATAGGGCAAATGTCAGTGAGCGTTCCGATTTCAGTTCCAGAGCACTTAGCCCAATGAGTCCTTGATATTTAGTCGTTTTCAGCCAATTTTCTGGATTTTTGAAAAATTCACTTTTTTGTGAAAATATCCACTAAATGAGGGAATAATATGTGTGAGGGTACCCCAGGAGAGTTCCAAATGTGTGTGGGTAGAATATAAATCCCACGGGGGTAAAACTGAAAAAAGTTAAAAAATACTTTTTTTTTGGACTTAGTGATTTTTCCGGCGTTTATCAGACCTTCAGATAGTGCAAATGTCAGAGAGCGTTCCGATTTCAGTTCCAGAGCGATTCGCCCAATGAGTCATTGATATTTAGTCATTTTCAGCCAATATTTTGGATTTTTGAAAATTTCACTTTTTTGTGAAAATATCCACTAAATGAGGGAATAATATGTGTGAGGGTACCCCAGGAGAGTTCCAAATGTGTGTGGGTAGAATATATATCCCACGGGGGTAAAATTGAAAAAAGTTGAAAAATTATTTTTTTTGGACTTAGTCATTTTTCCGGCGTTTATCAGACTTTCAGATAGGGCAAATGTCAGTGAGCGTTCCGATTTCAGTTCCAGAGCGATTCGCCCAATGAGTCCTTGATATTTAGTCGTTTTCAGCCAATTTTCTGGATTTTTGAAAAATTCACTTTTTTGTGAAAATATCCACTAAATGAGGGAATAATATGTGTGAGGGTACCCCAGGAGAGTTCCAAATGTGTGTGGGTAGAATATAAATCCCACGGGGGTAAAACTGAAAAAAGTTGAAAAATACTTTTTTTTTGGAATTAGTGATTTTTCCGGCGTTTATCAGACCTTCAGATAGGGCAAATGTCAGAGAGCGTTCCGATTTCAGTTCCAGAGCTATTCGCCCAATGAGTCATTGATATTTAGTCATTTTCAGCCAATATTTTGGATTTTTGAAAATTTCACTTTTTTGTGAAAATATCCACTAAATGAGGGAATAATATGTGTGAGGGTACCCCAGGAGAGTTCCAAATGTGTGTGGGTAGAATATATATCCCAAGGGGGTAAAATTGAAAAAAGTTGAAAAAAAATTTTTTTTGGACTTAGTCATTTTTCCGACGTTTTACAGACTTTCAGATAGGGCAAATGTCAGTGAGCGTTCCGATTTCAGTTCCAGAGCGATTCGCCCAATGAGTCCTTGATATTTAGTCGTTTTCAGCCAATATTTTGGATTTTTGAAAATTTTACTTTTTTGTGAAAATATCCACTAAATGAGGGAATAATATGTGTGAGGGTACCCCAGGAGAGTTCCAAATGTGTGTGGGTAGAATATATATCCCACGGGGGTAAAACTGAAAAAAGTTAAAAAATACTTTTTTTTTGGACTTAGTGATTTTTCCGGCGTTTATCAGACCTTCAGATAGGGCAAATGTCAGAGAGCGTTCCGATTTCAGTTCCAGAGCGATTCGCCCAATGAGTCATTGATATTTAGTCATTTTCAGCCAATATTTTGGATTTTTGAAAATTTCACTTTTTTGTGAAAATATCCACTAAATGAGGGAATAATATGTGTGAGGGTACCCCAGGAGAGTTCCAAATGTGTGTGGGTAGAATATATATCCCACGGGGGTAAAATTGAAAAAAGTTGAAAAATTATTTTTTTTAGACTTAGTCATTTTTCCGACGTTTAACAGACTTTCAGATAGGGCAAATGTCAGTGAGCGTTCCGATTTCAGTTCCAGAGCGATTCGCCCAATGAGTCCTTGATATTTAGTCGTTTTCAGCCAATATTTTGGATTTTTGAAAATTTCACTTTTTTGTGAAAATATCCACTAAATGAAGGAATAATATGTGTGAGGGTACCCCAGGAGTGTTCCAAATGTGTGTGGGTAGAATATATATCCCACGGGGGTAAAATTGAAAAAGTTGAAAAATTATTTTTTTTGAACTTAGTCATTTTTCCGGCGTTTATCAGACTTTCAGATAGGGCAAATGTCAGTGAGCGTTCCGATTTCAGTTCCAGAGCGATTCGCCCAATGAGTCCTTGATATTTAGTCATTTTCAGCCAATTTTCTGGATTTTTGAAAAATTCACTTTTTTGTGAAAATATCCACTAAATGAGGGAATAATATGTGTGAGGTTAGCCCAGGAGAGTTCCAAATGTGTGTGAGTAGAATATATATCCCACGGGGGTAAAATTGAAAAAAGTTGAAACATTTTTTTTTTTGGACTTAGTCATTTTTCCGGCGTTTATCAGACTTTCAGATAGGGCAAATGTCAGTGAGCGTTCCGATTTCAGTTCCAGAGCGATTCGCCCAATGAGTACTTGATATTTAGTCATTTTCAGGCAATTTTCTGGATTTTTGAAAATTTCACTTTTTTGTGAAAATATCCACTAAATGAGGGAATAATATGTGTGAGGGTAGCCCAGCAGAGTTCCAAATGTGTGTGGGTGGAATATATATCCCACGGGGGTAAAATTGAAAAAAGTTGAAAAAAATTTTTTTTTTTGGACTTAGTCATTTTTCCGGCGTTTATCAGACTTTCAGATAGGGCAAATGTCAGTGAGCATTCCGATTTCAGTTCCAGAGCGATTCGCCCAGTGAGTCCTTGATATTTAGTCGATTTCAGCCAATTTTCTGGATTTTTGAAAAATTCACTTTTTTTGTGAAAATATCCACTAAATGAGGGAATAATATGTGTGAGGGTACCCCAGGAAAGTTCCAAATGTGTGTGGGTAGAAAATATATATCCCACGGGGGTAAAATTGAAAAAAGTTGAAAAAATTTTTTTTTTGGACTTATTCATTTTTCCGCCGTTTATCAGACTTTCAGATAGGGCAAATGTCAGTGAGCGTTCCGATTTCAGTTCCAGAGCGATTCGCCCAATGAGTCCTTGATATTTAGTCGTTTTCAGACAATATTTTGGATTTTTGAAAATTTCACTTTTTTGTGAAAATATCCACTAAATGAGGGAATAATATGTGTGAGGGTACCCCAGGAGAGTTCCAAATGTGTGTGGGTAGAATATATATCCCACGGGGGTAAAATTGAAAAAAGTTTAAAAAAAAATGTTTTTGGACTTAGTCATTTTTCCGCCGTTTAACAGACTTTCAGGTAGGGCAAATGTCAGTGAGCGTTCCGATTTCAGTTCCAGAGCGATTCGCCCAATGAGTCCTTGATATTTAGTCGTTTTCAGCCAATATTTTGGATTTTAGAAAATTTCACTTTTTTGTGAAAATATCCACTAAATGAGGGAATAATATGTGTGAGGGTAGCCCAGGAGAGTTCCAATTGTGTGTGGGTAGAATATATATCCCACGGGGGTAAAATTGAAAGAAGTTGAAAAAAATTTTTTTTTTGGACTTAGTCATTTTTCCGGTATTTATCAGCCTTTCAGATAGGGCAAATGTCAGTGAGCGTTCCGATTTCAGTTCCAGAGCGATTCGCCCAATGAGTCCTTTATATTTAGTCATTTTCAGCCAATTTTCTGGATTTTTGAAAAATTCACTTTTTTGTGAAAATATCCACTAAATGAGGGAATAATATGTGTGAGGGTACCCCAGGAGAGTTCCAAATGTGTGTGGGTAGAATATATATCCCACGGGGGTAAAATTGAAAAAAGTTGAAAAATTATTTTTTTGGACTTAGTCATTTTTCCGGCGTTTATCAGACTTTCAGATAGGGCAAATGTCAGTGAGCGTTCCGATTTCAGTTCCAGAGCGATTCGCCCAATGAGTCCTTGATATTTAGTCATTTTCAGCCAATTTTCTGGATTTTTGAAAAATTCACATTTTTGTAAAAATATCCACTAAATGAGGGAATAATATGTGTGAGGGTACCCCAGGAGAGTTCCAAATGTGTGTGGGTAGAATGTATATCCCACGGGGGTAAAATTGAAAAAAGTTGAAAATTTTTTTTTTTTTGGACTTAGTCATTTTTCCGGCGTTTATCAGAGTTTCAGATAGGGCAAATGTCAGTGATTTCAGTTCCAGAGCGATTCGCCCAGTGAGTCCTTGATATTTAGTCGTTTTCAGCCAATATTTTGGATTTTTGAAAATTTCACTTTTTTGTGAAAATATCCACTAAATGAGGGAACAATATGTGTGAGGGTACCCCAGGAGAGTTCCAAATGTGTGTGGGTAGAATATATATCCCACGGGGGTAAAATTGAAAAAGTTGAAAAATTATTTTTTTTGGACTTAGTCATTTTTCCGGCGTTTATCAGACTTTCAGATAGGGCAAATGTCAGTGAGCGTTCCGATTTCAGTTCCAGAGCACTTAGCCCAATGAGTCCTTGATATTTAGTCGTTTTCAGCCAATTTTCTGGATTTTTGAAAAATTCACTTTTTTGTGAAAATATCCACTAAATGAGGGAATAATATGTGTGAGGGTACCCCAGGAGAGTTCCAAATGTGTGTGGGTAGAATATAAATCCCACGGGGGTAAAACTGAAAAAAGTTAAAAAATACTTTTTTTTTGGACTTAGTGATTTTTCCGGCGTTTATCAGACCTTCAGATAGTGCAAATGTCAGAGAGCGTTCCGATTTCAGTTCCAGAGCGATTCGCCCAATGAGTCATTGATATTTAGTCATTTTCAGCCAATATTTTGGATTTTTGAAAATTTCACTTTTTTGTGAAAATATCCACTAAATGAGGGAATAATATGTGTGAGGGTACCCCAGGAGAGTTCCAAATGTGTGTGGGTAGAATATATATCCCACGGGGGTAAAATTGAAAAAAGTTGAAAAATTATTTTTTTTGGACTTAGTCATTTTTCCGGCGTTTATCAGACTTTCAGATAGGGCAAATGTCAGTGAGCGTTCCGATTTCAGTTCCAGAGCGATTCGCCCAATGAGTCCTTGATATTTAGTCGTTTTCAGCCAATTTTCTGGATTTTTGAAAAATTCACTTTTTTGTGAAAATATCCACTAAATGAGGGAATAATATGTGTGAGGGTACCCCAGGAGAGTTCCAAATGTGTGTGGGTAGAATATAAATCCCACGGGGGTAAAACTGAAAAAAGTTGAAAAATACTTTTTTTTTGGAATTAGTGATTTTTCCGGCGTTTATCAGACCTTCAGATAGGGCAAATGTCAGAGAGCGTTCCGATTTCAGTTCCAGAGCTATTCGCCCAATGAGTCATTGATATTTAGTCATTTTCAGCCAATATTTTGGATTTTTGAAAATTTCACTTTTTTGTGAAAATATCCACTAAATGAGGGAATAATATGTGTGAGGGTACCCCAGGAGAGTTCCAAATGTGTGTGGGTAGAATATATATCCCAAGGGGGTAAAATTGAAAAAAGTTGAAAAAAAATTTTTTTTGGACTTAGTCATTTTTCCGACGTTTTACAGACTTTCAGATAGGGCAAATGTCAGTGAGCGTTCCGATTTCAGTTCCAGAGCGATTCGCCCAATGAGTCCTTGATATTTAGTCGTTTTCAGCCAATATTTTGGATTTTTGAAAATTTTACTTTTTTGTGAAAATATCCACTAAATGAGGGAATAATATGTGTGAGGGTACCCCAGGAGAGTTCCAAATGTGTGTGGGTAGAATATATATCCCACGGGGGTAAAACTGAAAAAAGTTAAAAAATACTTTTTTTTTGGACTTAGTGATTTTTCCGGCGTTTATCAGACCTTCAGATAGGGCAAATGTCAGAGAGCGTTCCGATTTCAGTTCCAGAGCGATTCGCCCAATGAGTCATTGATATTTAGTCATTTTCAGCCAATATTTTGGATTTTTGAAAATTTCACTTTTTTGTGAAAATATCCACTAAATGAGGGAATAATATGTGTGAGGGTACCCCAGGAGAGTTCCAAATGTGTGTGGGTAGAATATATATCCCACGGGGGTAAAATTGAAAAAAGTTGAAAAATTATTTTTTTTAGACTTAGTCATTTTTCCGACGTTTAACAGACTTTCAGATAGGGCAAATGTCAGTGAGCGTTCCGATTTCAGTTCCAGAGCGATTCGCCCAATGAGTCCTTGATATTTAGTCGTTTTCAGCCAATATTTTGGATTTTTGAAAATTTCACTTTTTTGTGAAAATATCCACTAAATGAAGGAATAATATGTGTGAGGGTACCCCAGGAGTGTTCCAAATGTGTGTGGGTAGAATATATATCCCACGGGGGTAAAATTGAAAAAGTTGAAAAATTATTTTTTTTGAACTTAGTCATTTTTCCGGCGTTTATCAGACTTTCAGATAGGGCAAATGTCAGTGAGCGTTCCGATTTCAGTTCCAGAGCGATTCGCCCAATGAGTCCTTGATATTTAGTCATTTTCAGCCAATTTTCTGGATTTTTGAAAAATTCACTTTTTTGTGAAAATATCCACTAAATGAGGGAATAATATGTGTGAGGTTAGCCCAGGAGAGTTCCAAATGTGTGTGAGTAGAATATATATCCCACGGGGGTAAAATTGAAAAAAGTTGAAACATTTTTTTTTTTGGACTTAGTCATTTTTCCGGCGTTTATCAGACTTTCAGATAGGGCAAATGTCAGTGAGCGTTCCGATTTCAGTTCCAGAGCGATTCGCCCAATGAGTACTTGATATTTAGTCATTTTCAGGCAATTTTCTGGATTTTTGAAAATTTCACTTTTTTGTGAAAATATCCACTAAATGAGGGAATAATATGTGTGAGGGTAGCCCAGCAGAGTTCCAAATGTGTGTGGGTGGAATATATATCCCACGGGGGTAAAATTGAAAAAAGTTGAAAAAAATTTTTTTTTTTGGACTTAGTCATTTTTCCGGCGTTTATCAGACTTTCAGATAGGGCAAATGTCAGTGAGCATTCCGATTTCAGTTCCAGAGCGATTCGCCCAGTGAGTCCTTGATATTTAGTCGATTTCAGCCAATTTTCTGGATTTTTGAAAAATTCACTTTTTTTGTGAAAATATCCACTAAATGAGGGAATAATATGTGTGAGGGTACCCCAGGAAAGTTCCAAATGTGTGTGGGTAGAAAATATATATCCCACGGGGGTAAAATTGAAAAAAGTTGAAAAAATTTTTTTTTTGGACTTATTCATTTTTCCGCCGTTTATCAGACTTTCAGATAGGGCAAATGTCAGTGAGCGTTCCGATTTCAGTTCCAGAGCGATTCGCCCAATGAGTCCTTGATATTTAGTCGTTTTCAGCCAATTTTCTGGATTTTAGAAAATTTCACTTTTTTGTGAAAATATCCACTAAATGAGGGAATAATATGTGTGAGGGTACCCCAGGGGAGTTCCAAATGTGTGTGGGTAGAATATATATCCCACGGGGGTAAAATTGAAAAAAGTTTAAAAAAAAATGTTTTTGGACTTAGTCATTTTTCCGCCGTTTAACAGACTTTCAGGTAGGGCAAATGTCAGTGAGCGTTCCGATTTCAGTTCCAGAGCGATTCGCCCAATGAGTCCTTGATATTTAGTCGTTTTCAGCCAATATTTTGGATTTTAGAAAATTTCACTTTTTTGTGAAAATATCCACTAAATGAGGGAATAATATGTGTGAGGGTAGCCCAGGAGAGTTCCAATTGTGTGTGGGTAGAATATATATCCCACGGGGGTAAAATTGAAAGAAGTTGAAAAAATTTTTTTTTTTGGACTTAGCCATTTTTCCGGTATTTATCAGACTTTCAGATAGGGCAAATGTCAGTGAGCGTTCCGATTTCAGTTCCAGAGCGATTCGCCCAATGAGTCCTTTATATTTAGTCATTTTCAGCCAATTTTCTGGATTTTTGAAAAATTCACTTTTTTGTGAAAATATCCACTAAATGAGGGAATAATATGTGTGAGGGTAGCCCAGGAGAGTTCCAAATGTGTTTGGGTAGAATATATATCCCACGGGGGTAAAATTGAAAAAAGTTGAAAAATTTTTTTTTTTGGACTTAGTCATTTTTCCAGCGTTTATCAGACTTTCAGATAGGGCAAATGTCAGTGAGCGTTCCGATTTCAGTTCCAGAGCGATTCGCCCAATGAGTCCTTGATATTTAGTCGTTTTCAGACAATATTTTGGATTTTTGAAAATTTCACTTTTTTGTGAAAATATCCACTAAATGAGGGAATAATATGTGTGAGGGTACCCCAGGAGAGTTCCAAATGTGTGTGGGTAGAATATATATCCCACGGGGGTAAAATTGAAAAAAGTTTAAAAAAAAATGTTTTTGGACTTAGTCATTTTTCCGCCGTTTAACAGACTTTCAGGTAGGGCAAATGTCAGTGAGCGTTCCGATTTCAGTTCCAGAGCGATTCGCCCAATGAGTCCTTGATATTTAGTCGTTTTCAGCCAATATTTTGGATTTTAGAAAATTTCACTTTTTTGTGAAAATATCCACTAAATGAGGGAATAATATGTGTGAGGGTAGCCCAGGAGAGTTCCAATTGTGTGTGGGTAGAATATATATCCCACGGGGGTAAAATTGAAAGAAGTTGAAAAAAATTTTTTTTTTGGACTTAGTCATTTTTCCGGTATTTATCAGCCTTTCAGATAGGGCAAATGTCAGTGAGCGTTCCGATTTCAGTTCCAGAGCGATTCGCCCAATGAGTCCTTTATATTTAGTCATTTTCAGCCAATTTTCTGGATTTTTGAAAAATTCACTTTTTTGTGAAAATATCCACTAAATGAGGGAATAATATGTGTGAGGGTACCCCAGGAGAGTTCCAAATGTGTGTGGGTAGAATATATATCCCACGGGGGTAAAATTGAAAAAAGTTGAAAAATTATTTTTTTGGACTTAGTCATTTTTCCGGCGTTTATCAGACTTTCAGATAGGGCAAATGTCAGTGAGCGTTCCGATTTCAGTTCCAGAGCGATTCGCCCAATGAGTCCTTGATATTTAGTCATTTTCAGCCAATTTTCTGGATTTTTGAAAAATTCACATTTTTGTAAAAATATCCACTAAATGAGGGAATAATATGTGTGAGGGTACCCCAGGAGAGTTCCAAATGTGTGTGGGTAGAATGTATATCCCACGGGGGTAAAATTGAAAAAAGTTGAAAATTTTTTTTTTTTTGGACTTAGTCATTTTTCCGGCGTTTATCAGAGTTTCAGATAGGGCAAATGTCAGTGATTTCAGTTCCAGAGCGATTCGCCCAGTGAGTCCTTGATATTTAGTCGTTTTCAGCCAATATTTTGGATTTTTGAAAATTTCACTTTTTTGTGAAAATATCCACTAAATGAGGGAACAATATGTGTGAGGGTACCCCAGGAGAGTTCCAAATGTGTGTGGGTAGAATATATATCCCACGGGGGTAAAATTGAAAAAAGTTGAAAAATTATTCTTTTTGGACTTAGTCATTTTTCTGGCGTTTATCAGACTTTCAGATAGGGCAAATGTCAGTGAGCGTTCCGATTTCAGTTCCAGAGCGATTCGCCCAATGAGTCCTTGATATTTAGTCATTTTCAGCCAATTTTCTGGATTTTTGAAAAATTCACATTTTTGTAAAAATATCCACTAAATGAGGGAATAATATGTGTGAGGGTACCCCAGGAGAGTTCCAAATGTGTGTGGGTAGAATATATATCCCACGGGGGTAAAATTGAAAAAAGTTGAAAAATTTTTTTTTTTGGACTTGGTCATTTTTCCGCCGTTTATCAGACTTTCAGATAGGGCAAATGTCAGTGAGCATTCCGATTTCAGTTCCAGAGCGATTCGCCCAATGAGTCCTTGATATTTAGTCGTTTTCAGCCAATATTTTGGATTTTAGAAAATTTCACTTTTTTGTGAAAATATCCACTAAATGAGGGAATAATATGTGTGAGGGTAGCCCAGGAGAGTTCCAATTGTGTGTGGGTAGAATATATATCTCACGGGGGTAAAATTGAAAGAAGTTGAAAAAATTTTTTTTTTTGGACTTAGTCATTTTTCCGGTATTTATCAGACTTTCAGATAGGGCAAATGTCAGTGAGCGTTCCGATTTCAGTTCCAGAGCGATTCGCCCAATGAGTCCTTTATATTTAGTCATTTTCAGCCAATTTTCTGGATTTTTGAAAAATTCACTTTTTTGTGAAAATATCCACTAAATGAGGGAATAATATGTGTGAGGGTAGCCCAGGAGAGTTCCAAATGTGTTTGGGTAGAATATATATCCCACGGGGGGAAAATTGAAAAAAGTTGAAAAATTTTTTTTTTTGGACTTAGTCATTTTTCCAGCGTTTATCAGACTTTCAGATAGGGCAAATGTCAGTGAGCGTTCCGATTTCAGTTCCAGAGCGATTCGCCCAATGAGTCCGTGATATTTAGTCGTTTTCAGACAATATTTTGGATTTTTGAAAATTTCACTTTTTTGTGAAAATATCCACTAAATGAGGGAATAATATGTGTGAGGGTACCCCAGGAGAGTTCCAAATGTGTGTGGGTAGAATATATATCCCACGGGGGTAAAATTGAAAAAAGTTGAAAAATTTTTTTTTTTTGACTTAGTCATTTTTCCGGCGTTTATCAGACTTTCAGATAGGGCAAATGTCAGTGATTTCAGTTCCAGAGCGATTCGCCCAATGAGTCCTTGATATTTAGTCGTTTTCAGCCAATATTTTGGATTTTAGAAAATTTCACTTTTTTGTGAAAATATCCACTAAATGAGGGAATAATATGTGTGAGGGTAGCCCAGGAGAGTTCCAATTGTGTGTGGGTAGAATATATATCTCACGGGGGTAAAATTGAAAGAAGTTGAAAAAATTTTTTTTTTTGGACTTAGTCATTTTTCCGGTATTTATCAGACTTTCAGATAGGGCAAATGTCAGTGAGCGTTCCCATTTCAGTTCCAGAGCGATTCGCCCAATGAGTCCTTTATATTTAGTCATTTTCAGCCAATTTTCTGGATTTTTGAAAAATTCACTTTTTTGTGAAAATATCCACTAAATGAGGGAATAATATGTGTGAGGGTAGCCCAGGAGAGTTCCAAATGTGTTTGGGTAGAATATATATCCCACGGGGGTAAAATTGAAAAAAGTTGAAAAATTTTTTTTTTTGGACTTAGTCATTTTTCCGGCGTTTATCAGACTTTCAGATAGGGCAAATGTCAGTGAGCGTTCCGATTTCAGTTCCAGAGCGATTCGCCCAATGAGTCCTTGATACTTAGTCGTTTTCAGACAATATTTTGGATTTTTGAAAATTTCACTTTTTTGTGAAAATATCCACTAAATGAGGGAATAATATGTGTGAGGGTACCCCAGGAGAGTTCCAAATGTGTGTGGGTAGAATATATATCCCACGGGGGTAAAATTGAAAAAAGTTGAAAAATTTTTTTTTTTGGACTTAGTCATTTTTCCGCCGTTTATCAGACTTTCAGATAGGGCAAATGTCAGTGAGCGTTCCGATTTCAGTTCCAGAGCGATTCGCCCAATGAGTCCTTGATATTTAGTCGTTTTCAGCCAATATTTTGGATTTTAGAAAATTTCACTTTTTTGTGAAAATATCCACTAAATGAGGGAATAATATGTGTGAGGGTAGCCCAGGAGAGTTCCAAATGTGTCTGGGTAGAATATATATCCCACGGGGGTAAAATTGAAAAAAGTTGAAAAATTTTTTTTTTTGGACTTAGTCATTTTTCCAGCGTTTATCAGACTTTCAGATAGGGCAAATGTCAGTGAGCGTTCCGATTTCAGTTCCAGAGCGATTCGCCCAATGAGTCCTTGATATTTAGTCGTTTTCAGACAATATTTTGGATTTTTGAAAATTTCACTTTTTTGTGAAAATATCCACTAAATGAGGGAATAATATGTGTGAGGGTACCCCAGGAGAGTTCCAAATGTGTGTGGGTAGAATATATATCCCACGGGGGTAAAATTGAAAAAAGTTGAAAATTTTTTTTTTTTGGACTTAGTCATTTTTCCGGCGTTTATCAGACTTTCAGATAGGGCAAATGTCTGTGAGCGTTCCGATTTCAGTTCCAGAGCGATTCGCCCAATGAGTCCTTGATATTTAGTCGTTTTCAGCCAATATTTTGGATTTTTGAAAATTTCACTTTTTTGTGAAAATATCCACTAAATGAGGGAATAATATGTGTGAGGGTACCCCAGGAGAGTTCCAAATGTGTGTGGGTAGAATATATATCCCACGGGGGTAAAATTGAAAAAAGTTGAAAAATTTTTTTTTTTGGACTTAGTCATTTTTCCGCCGTTTATCAGACTTTCAGATAGGGCAAATGTCAGTGAGCGTTCCGATTTCAGTTCCAGAGCGATTCGCCCAATGAGTCCTTGATATTTAGTCGTTTTCAGCCAATATTTTGGATTTTAGAAAATTTCACTTTTTTGTGAAAATATCCACTAAATGAGGGAATAATATGTGTGAGGGTAGCCCAGGAGAGTTCCAAATGTGTCTGGGTAGAATATATATCCCACGGGGGTAAAATTGAAAAAAGTTGAAAAATTTTTTTTTTTGGACTTAGTCATTTTTCCAGCGTTTATCAGACTTTCAGATAGGGCAAATGTCAGTGAGCGTTCCGATTTCAGTTCCAGAGCGATTCGCCCAATGAGTCCTTGATATTTAGTCGTTTTCAGACAATATTTTGGATTTTTGAAAATTTCACTTTTTTGTGAAAATATCCACTAAATGAGGGAATAATATGTGTGAGGGTACCCCAGGAGAGTTCCAAATGTGTGTGGGTAGAATATATATCCCACGGGGGTAAAATTGAAAAAAGTTGAAAATTTTTTTTTTTTGGACTTAGTCATTTTTCCGGCGTTTATCAGACTTTCAGATAGGGCAAATGTCTGTGAGCGTTCCGATTTCAGTTCCAGAGCGATTCGCCCAATGAGTCCTTGATATTTAGTCGTTTTCAGCCAATATTTTGGATTTTTGAAAATTTCACTTTTTTGTGAAAATATCCACTAAATGAGGGAATAATATGTGTGAGGGTACCCCAGGAGAGTTCCAAATGTGTGTGGGTAGAATATATATCCCACGGGGGTAAAATTGAAAAAAGTTGAAAAATTATTTTTTTTGGACTTAGTCATTTTTCCGGCGTTTATCAGACTTTCAGATAGGGCAAATGTCAGTGAGCGTTCCGATTTCAGTTCCAGAGCGATTAGCCCAATGAGTCCTTGATATTTAGTCATTTTCAGCCAATTTTCTGGATTTTTGAAAAATTCACATTTTTGTAAAAATATCCACTAAATGAGGGAATAATATGTGTGAGGGTACCCCAGGAGAGTTCCAAATGTGTGTGGGTAGAATATATATCCCACGGGGGTAAAATTGAAAAAAGTTGAAAAATTTTTTTTTTTGGACTTAGTCATTTTTCCGCCGTTTATCAGACTTTCAGATAGGGCAAATGTCAGTGAGCGTTCCGATTTCAGTTCCAGAGCGATTCGCCCAATGAGTCCTTGATATTTAGTCGTTTTCAGCCAATATTTTGGATTTTAGAAAATTTCACTTTTTTGTGAAAATATCCACTAAATGAGGGAATAATATGTGTGAGGGTAGCCCAGGAGAGTTCCAATTGTGTGTGGGTAGAATATATATCCCACGGGGGTAAAATTGAAAGAAGTTGAAAAAAATTTTTTTTTTGGACTTAGTCATTTTTCCGGTATTTATCAGACTTTCAGATAGGGCAAATGTCAGTGAGCGTTCCGATTTCAGTTCCAGAGCGATTCGCCCAATGAGTCCTTTATATTTAGTCATTTTCAGCCAATTTTCTGGATTTTTGAAAAATTCACTTTTTTGTGAAAATATCCACTAAATGAGGGAATAATATGTGTGAGGGTAGCCCAGGAGAGTTCCAAATGTGTTTGGGTAGAATATATATCCCACGGGGGTAAAATTGAAAAAAGTTGAAAAATTTTTTTTTTTGGACTTAGTCATTTTTCCAGCGTTTATCAGACTTTCAGATAGGGCAAATGTCAGTGAGCGTTCCGATTTCAGTTCCAGAGCGATTCGCCCAATGAGTCCTTGATATTTAGTCGTTTTCAGACAATATTTTGGATTTTTGAAAATTTCACTTTTTTGTGAAAATATCCACTAAATGAGGGAATAATATGTGTGAGGGTACCCCAGGAGAGTTCCAAATGTGTGTGGGTAGAATATATATCCCACGGGGGTAAAATTGAAAAAAGTTTAAAAAAAAATGTTTTTGGACTTAGTCATTTTTCCGCCGTTTAACAGACTTTCAGGTAGGGCAAATGTCAGTGAGCGTTCCGATTTCAGTTCCAGAGCGATTCGCCCAATGAGTCCTTGATGTTTAGTCATTTTCAGCCAATTTTCTGGATTTTTGAAAAATTCACTTTTTTGTGAAAATATCCACTAAATGAGGGAATAATATGTGTGAGGGTAGCCCAGGAGAGTTCCAAATGTGTGTGGGTAGAATATATATCCCACGGGGGTAAAATTGAAAAAAGTTGAAAATTTTTTTTTTTTGGACTTAGTCATTTTTCCGGCGTTTATCAGACTTTCAGATAGGGCAAATGTCTGTGAGCGTTCCGATTTCAGTTCCAGAGCGATTCGCCCAATGAGTCCTTGATATTTAGTCATTTTCAGCCAATATTTTGGATTTTTGAAAATTTCACTTTTTTGTGAAAATATCCACTAAATGAGGGAATAATATGTGTGAGGGTACCCCAGGAGAGTTCCAAATGTGTGTGGGTAGAATATATATCCCACGGGGGTAAAATTGAAAAAAGTTGAAAAATTATTTTTTTTGGACTTAGTCATTTTTCCGGCGTTTATCAGACTTTCAGATAGGGCAAATGTCAGTGAGCGTTCCGATTTCAGTTCCAGAGCGATTAGCCCAATGAGTCCTTGATATTTAGTCATTTTCAGCCAATTTTCTGGATTTTTGAAAAATTCACATTTTTGTAAAAATATCCACTAAATGAGGGAATAATATGTGTGAGGGTACCCCAGGAGAGTTCGAAATGTGTGTGGGTAGAATATATATCCCACGGGGGTAAAATTGAAAAAAGTTGAAAAATTTTTTTTTTTGGACTTAGTCATTTTTCCGCCGTTTATCAGACTTTCAGATAGGGCAAATGTCAGTGAGCGTTCCGATTTCAGTTCCAGAGCGATTCGCCCAATGAGTCCTTGATATTTAGTCGTTTTCAGCCAATATTTTGGATTTTAGAAAATTTCACTTTTTTGTGAAAATATCCACTAAATGAGGGAATAATATGTGTGAGGGTAGCCCAGGAGAGTTCTAATTGTGTGTGGGTAGAATATATATCCCACGGGGGTAAAATTGAAAGAAGTTGAAAAAAATTTTTTTTTTGGACTTAGTCATTTTTCCGGTATTTATCAGCCTTTCAGATAG
Organism: Phyllobates terribilis; assembly: GCF_046119375.1. NCBI lineage: Eukaryota > Metazoa > Chordata > Amphibia > Anura > Dendrobatidae > Phyllobates > Phyllobates terribilis. The sequence goes on from NW_027362832.1 coordinate 4,239,240, forward strand.
GGCAAATGTCAGTGAGCGTTCCGATTTCAGTTCCAGAGCGATTCGCCCAATGAGTCCTTTATATTTAGTCATTTTCAGCCAATTTTCTGGATTTTTGAAAAATTCACTTTTTTGTGAAAATATCCACTAAATGAGGGAATAATATGTGTGAGGGTACCCCAGGAGAGTTCCAAATGTGTGTGGGTAGAATATATATCCCACGGGGGTAAAATTGAAAAAAGTTGAAAAATTATTTTTTTGGACTTAGTCATTTTTCCGGCGTTTATCAGACTTTCAGATAGGGCAAATGTCAGTGAGCGTTCCGATTTCAGTTCCAGAGCGATTCGCCCAATGAGTCCTTGATATTTAGTCATTTTCAGCCAATTTTCTGGATTTTTGAAAAATTCACATTTTTGTAAAAATATCCACTAAATGAGGGAATAATATGTGTGAGGGTACCCCAGGAGAGTTCCAAATGTGTGTGGGTAGAATGTATATCCCACGGGGGTAAAATTGAAAAAAGTTGAAAATTTTTTTTTTTTTGGACTTAGTCATTTTTCCGGCGTTTATCAGAGTTTCAGATAGGGCAAATGTCAGTGATTTCAGTTCCAGAGCGATTCGCCCAGTGAGTCCTTGATATTTAGTCGTTTTCAGCCAATATTTTGGATTTTTGAAAATTTCACTTTTTTGTGAAAATATCCACTAAATGAGGGAACAATATGTGTGAGGGTACCCCAGGAGAGTTCCAAATGTGTGTGGGTAGAATATATATCCCACGGGGGTAAAATTGAAAAAAGTTGAAAAATTATTCTTTTTGGACTTAGTCATTTTTCTGGCGTTTATCAGACTTTCAGATAGGGCAAATGTCAGTGAGCATTCCGATTTCAGTTCCAGAGCGATTCGCCCAATGAGTCCTTGATATTTAGTCATTTTCAGCCAATTTTCTGGATTTTTGAAAAATTCACATTTTTGTAAAAATATCCACTAAATGAGGGAATAATATGTGTGAGGGTACCCCAGGAGAGTTCCAAATGTGTGTGGGTAGAATATATATCCCACGGGGGTAAAATTGAAAAAAGTTGAAAAATTTTTTTTTTTGGACTTGTTCATTTTTCCGCCGTTTATCAGACTTTCAGATAGGGCAAATGTCAGTGAGCATTCCGATTTCAGTTCCAGAGCGATTCGCCCAATGAGTCCTTGATATTTAGTCGTTTTCAGCCAATATTTTGGATTTTAGAAAATTTCACTTTTTTGTGAAAATATCCACTAAATGAGGGAATAATATGTGTGAGGGTAGCCCAGGAGAGTTCCAATTGTGTGTGGGTAGAATATATATCTCACGGGGGTAAAATTGAAAGAAGTTGAAAAAATTTTTTTTTTTGGACTTAGTCATTTTTCCGGTATTTATCAGACTTTCAGATAGGGCAAATGTCAGTGAGCGTTCCGATTTCAGTTCCAGAGCGATTCGCCCAATGAGTCCTTTATATTTAGTCATTTTCAGCCAATTTTCTGGATTTTTGAAAAATTCACTTTTTTGTGAAAATATCCACTAAATGAGGGAATAATATGTGTGAGGGTAGCCCAGGAGAGTTCCAAATGTGTTTGGGTAGAATATATATCCCACGGGGGTAAAATTGAAAAAAGTTGAAAAATTTTTTTTTTTGGACTTAGTCATTTTTCCAGCGTTTATCAGACTTTCAGATAGGGCAAATGTCAGTGAGCGTTCCGATTTCAGTTCCAGAGCGATTCGCCCAATGAGTCCGTGATATTTAGTCGTTTTCAGACAATATTTTGGATTTTTGAAAATTTCACTTTTTTGTGAAAATATCCACTAAATGAGGGAATAATATGTGTGAGGGTACCCCAGGAGAGTTCCAAATGTGTGTGGGTAGAATATATATCCCACGGGGGTAAAATTGAAAAAAGTTGAAAAATTTTTTTTTTTTGACTTAGTCATTTTTCCGGCGTTTATCAGACTTTCAGATAGGGCAAATGTCAGTGATTTCAGTTCCAGAGCGATTCGCCCAATGAGTCCTTGATATTTAGTCGTTTTCAGCCAATATTTTGGATTTTAGAAAATTTCACTTTTTTGTGAAAATATCCACTAAATGAGGGAATAATATGTGTGAGGGTAGCCCAGGAGAGTTCCAATTGTGTGTGGGTAGAATATATATCTCACGGGGGTAAAATTGAAAGAAGTTGAAAAAATTTTTTTTTTTGGACTTAGTCATTTTTCCGGTATTTATCAGACTTTCAGATAGGGCAAATGTCAGTGAGCGTTCCCATTTCAGTTCCAGAGCGATTCGCCCAATGAGTCCTTTATATTTAGTCATTTTCAGCCAATTTTCTGGATTTTTGAAAAATTCACTTTTTTGTGAAAATATCCACTAAATGAGGGAATAATATGTGTGAGGGTAGCCCAGGAGAGTTCCAAATGTGTTTGGGTAGAATATATATCCCACGGGGGTAAAATTGAAAAAAGTTGAAAAATTTTTTTTTTTGGACTTAGTCATTTTTCCGGCGTTTATCAGACTTTCAGATAGGGCAAATGTCAGTGAGCGTTCCGATTTCAGTTCCAGAGCGATTCGCCCAATGAGTCCTTGATACTTAGTCGTTTTCAGACAATATTTTGGATTTTTGAAAATTTCACTTTTTTGTGAAAATATCCACTAAATGAGGGAATAATATGTGTGAGGGTACCCCAGGAGAGTTCCAAATGTGTGTGGGTAGAATATATATCCCACGGGGGTAAAATTGAAAAAAGTTGAAAAATTTTTTTTTTTGGACTTAGTCATTTTTCCGCCGTTTATCAGACTTTCAGATAGGGCAAATGTCAGTGAGCGTTCCGATTTCAGTTCCAGAGCGATTCGCCCAATGAGTCCTTGATATTTAGTCGTTTTCAGCCAATATTTTGGATTTTAGAAAATTTCACTTTTTTGTGAAAATATCCACTAAATGAGGGAATAATATGTGTGAGGGTAGCCCAGGAGAGTTCCAAATGTGTTTGGGTAGAATATATATCCCACGGGGGTAAAATTGAAAAAAGTTGAAAAATTTTTTTTTTTGGACTTAGTCATTTTTCCAGCGTTTATCAGACTTTCAGATAGGGCAAATGTCAGTGAGCGTTCCGATTTCAGTTCCAGAGCGATTCGCCCAATGAGTCCTTGATATTTAGTCGTTTTCAGACAATATTTTGGATTTTTGAAAATTTCACTTTTTTGTGAAAATATCCACTAAATGAGGGAATAATATGTGTGAGGGTACCCCAGGAGAGTTCCAAATGTGTGTGGGTAGAATATATATCCCACGGGGGTAAAATTGAAAAAAGTTGAAAAATTTTTTTTTTTGGACTTAGTCATTTTTCCGCCGTTTATCAGACTTTCAGATAGGGCAAATGTCAGTGAGCGTTTCGATTTCAGTTCCAGAGCGATTCGCCCAATGAGTCCTTGATATTTAGTCGTTTTCAGCCAGTATTTTGGATTTTAGAAAATTTCACTTTTTTGTGAAAATATCCACTAAATGAGGGAATAATATGTGTGAGGGTAGCCCAGGAGAGTTCCAATTGTGTGTGGGTAGAATATATATCCCACGGGGGTAAAATTGAAAGAAGTTGAAAAAAATTTTTTTTTTGGACTTAGTCATTTTTCCGGTATTTATCAGACTTTCAGATAGGGCAAATGTCAGTGAGCGTTCCGATTTCAGTTCCAGAGCGATTCGCCCAATGAGTCCTTTATATTTAGTCATTTTCAGCCAATTTTCTGGATTTTTGAAAAATTCACTTTTTTGTGAAAATATCCACTAAATGAGGGAATAATATGTGTGAGGGTAGCCCAGGAGAGTTCCAAATGTGTTTGGGTAGAATATATATCCCACGGGGGTAAAATTGAAAAAAGTTGAAAAATATTTTTTTTTGGACTTAGTCATTTTTCCAGCGTTTATCAGACTTTCAGATAGGGCAAATGTCAGTGAGCGTTCCGATTTCAGTTCCAGAGCGATTCGCCCAATGAGTCCTTGATATTTAGTCATTTTCAGACAATATTTTGGATTTTTGAAAATTTCACTTTTTTGTGAAAATATCCACTAAATGAGGGAATAATATGTGTGAGGGTACCCCAGGAGAGTTCCAAATGTGTGTGGGTAGAATATATATCCCACGGGGGTAAAATTGAAAAAAGTTTAAAAAAAAATGTTTTTGGACTTAGTCATTTTTCTGGCGTTTATCAGACTTTCAGATAGGGCAAATGTCAGTGATTTCAGTTCCAGAGCGATTCGCCCAATGATTCCTTGATATTTAGTCGTTTTCAGCCAATATTTTGGATTTTAGAAAATTTCACTTTTTTGTGAAAATATCCACTAAATGAGGGAATAATATGTGTGAGGGTAGCCCAGGAGAGTTCCAATTGTGTGTGGGTAGAATATATATCTCACGGGGGTAAAATTGAAAGAAGTTGAAAAAATTTTTTTTTTTGGACTTAGTCATTTTTCCGGTATTTATCAGACTTTCAGATAGGGCAAATGTCAGTGAGCGTTCCGATTTCAGTTCCAGAGCGATTCGCCCAATGAGTCCTTGATATTTAGTCGTTTTCAGCCAATATTTTGGATTTTAGAAAATTTCACTTTTTTGTGAAAATATCCACTAAATGAGGGAATAATATGTGTGAGGGTAGCCCAGGAGAGTTCCAATTGTGTGTGGGTAGAATATATATCCCACGGGGGTAAAATTGAAAGAAGTTGAAAAAAAATTTTTTTTTGGACTTAGTCATTTTTCCGGTATTTATCAGACTTTCAGATAGGGCAAATGTCAGTGAGCGTTCCGATTTCAGTTCCAGAGCGATTCGCCCAATGAGTCCTTTATATTTAGTCATTTTCAGCCAATTTTCTGGATTTTTGAAAAATTCACTTTTTTGTGAAAATATCCACTAAATGAGGGAATAATATGTGTGAGGGTAGCCCAGGAGAGTTCCAAATGTGTTTGGGTAGAACATATATCCCACGGGGGTAAAATTGAAAAAAGTTGAAAAAAAAATGTTTTTGGACTTAGTCATTTTTCCGCCGTTTAACAGACTTTCAGGTAGGGCAAATGTCAGTGAGCGTTCCGATTTCAGTTCCAGAGCGATTCGCCCAATGAGTCCTTGATATTTAGTCGTTTTCAGCCAATATTTTGGATTTTTGAAAATTTCACTTTTTTGTGAAAATATCCACTAAATGAGGGAACAATATGTGTGAGGGTACCCCAGGAGAGTTCCAAATGTGTGTGGGTAGAATATATATCCCACGGGGGTAAAATTGAAAAAAGTTGAAAAATTATTTTTTTTGGACTTAGTCATTTTTCCGGCGTTTATCAGACTTTCAGATAGGGCAAATGTCAGTGAGCGTTCCGATTTCAGTTCCAGAGCGATTCGCCCAATGAGTCCTTGATATTTAGTCATTTTCAGCCAATTTTCTGGATTTTTGAAAAATTCACATTTTTGTAAAAATATCCACTAAATGAGGGAATAATATGTGTGAGGGTACCCCAGGAGAGTTCCAAATGTGTGTGGGTAGAATATATATCCCACGGGGGTAAAATTGAAAAAAGTTGAAATTTTTTTTTTTTTGGACTTAGTCATTTTTCCGGCGTTTATCAGACTTTCAGATAGGGCAAATGTCAGTGATTTCAGTTCCAGAGCTATTCGCCCAATGAGTCCTTGATATTTAGTCGTTTTCAGCCAATATTTTGGATTTTTGAAAATTTCACTTTTTTGTGAAAATATCCACTAAATGAGGGAACAATATGTGTGAGGGTACCCCAGGAGAGTTCCAAATGTGTGTGGGTAGAATATATATCCCACGGGGGTAAAATTGAAAAAAGTTGAAAAATTTTTTTTTTTGGACTTAGTCATTTTTCCGCCGTTTATCAGACTTTCAGATAGGGCAAATGTCAGTGAGCGTTCCGATTTCAGTTCCAGAGCGATTCGCCCAATGAGTCCTTGATATTTAGTCGTTTTCAGCCAATATTTTGGATTTTAGAAAATTTCACTTTTTTGTGAAAATATCCACTAAATGAGGGAATAATATGTGTGAGGGTAGCCCAGGAGAGTTCCAAATGTGTTTGGGTAGAATATATATCCCACGGGGGTAAAATTGAAAAAAGTTGAAAAATTTTTTTTTTTGGACTTAGTCATTTTTCCAGCGTTTATCAGACTTTCAGATAGGGCAAATGTCAGTGAGCGTTCCGATTTCAGTTCCAGAGCGATTCGCCCAATGAGTCCTTGATATTTAGTCGTTTTCAGACAATATTTTGGATTTTTGAAAATTTCACTTTTTTGTGAAAATATCCACTAAATGAGGGAATAATATGTGTGAGGGTACCCCAGGAGAGTTCCAAATGTGTGTGGGTAGAATATATATCCCACGGGGGTAAAATTGAAAAAAGTTGAAAAATTTTTTTTTTTGGACTTAGTCATTTTTCCGCCGTTTATCAGACTTTCAGATAGGGCAAATGTCAGTGAGCGTTTCGATTTCAGTTCCAGAGCGATTCGCCCAATGAGTCCTTGATATTTAGTCGTTTTCAGCCAGTATTTTGGATTTTAGAAAATTTCACTTTTTTGTGAAAATATCCACTAAATGAGGGAATAATATGTGTGAGGGTAGCCCAGGAGAGTTCCAATTGTGTGTGGGTAGAATATATATCCCACGGGGGTAAAATTGAAAGAAGTTGAAAAAAATTTTTTTTTTGGACTTAGTCATTTTTCCGGTATTTATCAGACTTTCAGATAGGGCAAATGTCAGTGAGCGTTCCGATTTCAGTTCCAGAGCGATTCGCCCAATGAGTCCTTTATATTTAGTCATTTTCAGCCAATTTTCTGGATTTTTGAAAAATTCACTTTTTTGTGAAAATATCCACTAAATGAGGGAATAATATGTGTGAGGGTAGCCCAGGAGAGTTCCAAATGTGTTTGGGTAGAACATATATCCCACGGGGGTAAAATTGAAAAAAGTTGAAAAAAAAATGTTTTTGGACTTAGTCATTTTTCCGCCGTTTAACAGACTTTCAGGTAGGGCAAATGTCAGTGAGCGTTCCGATTTCAGTTCCAGAGCGATTCGCCCAATGAGTCCTTGATATTTAGTCGTTTTCAGCCAATATTTTGGATTTTTGAAAATTTCACTTTTTTGTGAAAATATCCACTAAATGAGGGAACAATATGTGTGAGGGTACCCCAGGAGAGTTCCAAATGTGTGTGGGTAGAATATATATCCCACGGGGGTAAAATTGAAAAAAGTTGAAAAATTATTTTTTTTGGACTTAGTCATTTTTCCGGCGTTTATCAGACTTTCAGATAGGGCAAATGTCAGTGAGCGTTCCGATTTCAGTTCCAGAGCGATTCGCCCAATGAGTCCTTGATATTTAGTCATTTTCAGCCAATTTTCTGGATTTTTGAAAAATTCACATTTTTGTAAAAATATCCACTAAATGAGGGAATAATATGTGTGAGGGTACCCCAGGAGAGTTCCAAATGTGTGTGGGTAGAATATATATCCCACGGGGGTAAAATTGAAAAAAGTTGAAATTTTTTTTTTTTTGGACTTAGTCATTTTTCCGGCGTTTATCAGACTTTCAGATAGGGCAAATGTCAGTGATTTCAGTTCCAGAGCTATTCGCCCAATGAGTCCTTGATATTTAGTCGTTTTCAGCCAATATTTTGGATTTTTGAAAATTTCACTTTTTTGTGAAAATATCCACTAAATGAGGGAACAATATGTGTGAGGGTACCCCAGGAGAGTTCCAAATGTGTGTGGGTAGAATATATATCCCACGGGGGTAAAATTGAAAAAAGTTGAAAAATTATTTTTTTTGGACTTAGTCATTTTTCCGGCGTTTATCAGACTTTCAGATAGGGCAAATGTCAGTGAGCGTTCTGATTTCAGTTCCAGAGCGATTCGCCCAATGAGTCCTTGATATTTAGTCATTTTCAGCCAATTTTCGGGATTTTTGAAAAATTCACATTTTTGTAAAAATATCCACTAAATGAGGGAATAATATGTGTGAGGGTAGCCCAGGAGAGTTCCAAATGTGTTTGGGTAGAATATATATCCCACGGGGGTAAAATTGAAAAAAGTTGAAAAATTTTTTTTTTTGGACTTAGTCATTTTTCCAGCGTTTATCAGACTTTCAGATAGGGCAAATGTCAGTGAGCGTTCCGATTTCAGTTCCAGAGCAATTCGCCCAATGCGTCCTTGATATTTAGTCGTTTTCAGACAATATTTTGGATTTTTGAAAATTTCACTTTTTTGTGAAAATATCCACTAAATGAGGGAATAATATGTGTGAGGGTACCCCAGGAGAGTTCCAAATGTGTGTGGGTAGAATATATATCCCACGGGGGTAAAATTGAAAGAAGTTGAAACAATTTTTTTTTTTGGACTTATTCATTTTTCCGGCGTTTATCAGACTTTCAGATAGGGCAAATGTCAGTGAGCGTTCCGATTTCAGTTCCAGAGCGATTCGCCCAATGAGTCCTTTATATTTAGTCATTTTCAGCCAATTTTCTGAATTTTTGAAAAATTCACTTTTTTGTGAAAATATCCACTAAATGAGGGAATAATATGTGTGAGGGTAGCCCAGCAGAGTTCCAAATGTGTTTGGGTAGAATATACCCAAGTTCCAGAGCGATTCGCCCAATGAGTCCTTGATATTTAGTCGTTTTCACACAATATTTTGGATTTTTGAAAATTTCACTTTTTTGTGAAAATATCCACTAAATGAGGGAATAATATGTGTGAGGGTACCCCAGGAGAGTTCCAAATGTGTGTGGGTAGAATATATATCCCACGGGGGTAAAATTGAAAAAAGTTTAAAAAAAAATGTTTTTGGACTTAGTCATTTTTACGCCGTTTAACAGACTTTCAGGTAGGGCAAATGTCAGTGAGCGTTCCGATTTCAGTTCCAATGAGTCCTTGATATTTAGTCATTTTCAGCCAATATTTTGGATTTTTGAAAATTTCACTTTTTTGTGAAAATATCCACTAAATGAGGGAATAATATGTGTGAGGGTAGCCCAGGAGAGTTCCAAATGTGTGTGGGTAGAATATATATCCCACGGGGGTAAAATTGAAAAAAGTTGAAAAATTTTTTTTTTTGGACTTAGTCATTTTTCCAGCGTTTATCAGACTTTCAGATAGGGCAAATGTCAGTGAGCGTTCCGATTTCAGTTCCAGAGCGATTCGCCCAATGAGTCCTTGATATTTAGTCGTTTTCACACAATATTTTGGATTTTTGAAAATTTCACTTTTTTGTGAAAATATCCACTAAATGAGGGAATAATATGTGTGAGGGTACCCCAGGAGAGTTCCAAATGTGTGTGGGTAGAATATATATCCCACGGGGGTAAAATTGAAAAAAGTTGAAAAATTATTTTTTTTGGACTTAGTCATTTTTCCGGCATTTATCAGACTTTCAGATAGGGCAAATGTCAGTGAGCGTTCCGATTTCAGTTCCAGAGCGATTCGCCCAATGAGTCCTTGATATTTAGTCATTTTCAGCCAATTTTCTGGATTTTTGAAAAATTCACATTTTTGTAAAAATATCCACTAAATGAGGGAATAATATGTGTGAGGGTACCCCAGGAGAGTTCCAAATGTGTGTGGGTAGAATATATATCCCACGGGGGTAAAATTGAAAAAAGTTGAAAAAAATTTTTTTTTGGACTTAGTCATTTTTCCGCCGTTTATCAGACTTTCAGATACGGCAAATGTCAGTGAGCGTTCCGATTTCAGTTCCAGAGCGATTCGCCCAATGAGTCCTTGATATTTAGTCGTTTTCAGCCAATATTTTGGATTTTAGAAAATTTCACTTTTTTGTGAAAATATCCACTAAATGAGGGAATAATATGTGTGAGGGTAGCACAGGAGAGTTCCAATTGTGTGTGGGTAGAATATATATCCCACGGGGGTAAAATTGAAAGAAGTTGAAAAAATTTTTTTTTTTTGGACTTAGTCATTTTTCCGGTATTTATCAGACTTTCAGATAGGGAAAATGTCAGTGAGCGTTCCGATTTCAGTTCCAGAGCGATTCGCCCAATGAGTCCTTTATATTTAGTCATTTTCAGCCAATTTTCTGGATTTTTGAAAAATTCACTTTTTTGTGAAAATATCCACTAAATGAGGGAATAATATGTGTGAGGGTAGCCCAGGAGAGTTCCAAATGTGTTTGGGTAGAATATATATCCCACGGGGGTAAAATTGAAAAAAGTTGAAAAAAAAATGTTTTTGGACTTAGTCATTTTTCCTCCGTTTAACAGACTTTCAGGTAGGGCAAATGTCAGTGAGCGTTCCGATTTCAGTTCCAGAGCGATTCGCCCAATGAGTCCTTGATATTTAGTCGTTTTCAGCCAATATTTTGGATTTTTGAAAATTTCACTTTTTTGTGAAAATATCCACTAAATGAGGGAACAATATGTGTGAGGGTACCCCAGGAGAGTTCCAAATGTGTGTGGGTAGAATATATATCCCACGGGGGTAAAATTGAAAAAAGTTGAAAAATTATTTTTTTTGGACTTAGTCATTTTTCCGGCGTTTATCAGACTTTCAGATAGGGCAAATGTCAGTGAGCGTTCCAATTTCAGTTCCAGAGCGATTCGCCCAATGAGTCCTTGATATTTAGTCATTTTCAGCCAATTTTCTGGATTTTTGAAAAATTCACATTTTTGTAAAAATATCCACTAAATGAGGGAATAATATGTGTGAGGGTACCCCAGGAGAGTTCCAAATGTGTGTGGGTAGAATATATATCCCACGGGGGTAAAATTGAAAAAAGTTGAAATTTTTTTTTTTTTGGACTTAGTCATTTTTCCGGCGTTTATCAGACTTTCAGATAGGGCAAATGTCAGTGATTTCAGTTCCAGAGCTATTCGCCCAATGAGTCCTTGATATTTAGTCGTTTTCAGCCAATATTTTGGATTTTTGAAAATTTCACTTTTTTGTGAAAATATCCACTAAATGAGGGAACAATATGTGTGAGGGTACCCCAGGAGAGTTCCAAATGTGTTTGGGTAGAATATATATCCCACGGGGGTAAAATTGAAAAAAGTTGAAAAATTATTTTTTTTGGACTTAGTCATTTTTCCAGCGTTTATCAGACTTTCAGATAGGGCAAATGTCAGTGAGCGTTCCGATTTCAGTTCCAGAGCGATTCGCCCAATGAGTCCTTGATATTTAGTCGTTTTCACACAATATTTTGGATTTTTGAAAATTTCACTTTTTTGTGAAAATATCCACTAAATGAGGGAATAATATGTGTGAGGGTACCCCAGGAGAGTTCCAAATGTGTGTGGGTAGAATATATATCCCACGGGGGTAAAATTGAAAAAAGTTGAAAAATTATTTTTTTTGGACTTAGTCATTTTTCCGGCATTTATCAGACTTTCAGATAGGGCAAATGTCAGTGAGCGTTCCGATTTCAGTTCCAGAGCGATTCGCCCAATGAGTCCTTGATATTTAGTCATTTTCAGCCAATTTTCTGGATTTTTGAAAAATTCACATTTTTGTAAAAATATCCACTAAATGAGGGAATAATATGTGTGAGGGTACCCCAGGAGAGTTCCAAATGTGTGTGGGTAGAATATATATCCCACGGGGGTAAAATTGAAAGAAGTTGAAAAAATTTTTTTTTTTTGGACTTAGTCATTTTTCCGGTATTGATCAGACTTTCAGATAGGGCAAATGTCAGTGAGCGTTCCGATTTCAGTTCCAGAGCGATTCGCCCAATGAGTCCTTTATATTTAGTCATTTTCAGCCAATTTTCTGGATTTTTGAAAAATTCACTTTTTTGTGAAAATATCCACTAAATGAGGGAATAATATGTGTGACGGTAGCCCAGCAGAGTTCCAAATGTGTTTGGGTAGAATATACCCAAGTTCCAGAGCGATTCGCCCAATGAGTCCTTGATATTTAGTCGTTTTCACACAATATTTTGGATTTTTGAAAATTTCACTTTTTTGTGAAAATATCCACTAAATGAGGGAATAATATGTGTGAGGGTACCCCAGGAGAGTTCCAAATGTGTGTGGGTAGAATATATATCCCACGGGGGTAAAATTGAAAAAAGTTTAAAAAAAAATGTTTTTGGACTTAGTCATTTTTACGCCGTTTAACAGACTTTCAGGTAGGGCAAATGTCAGTGAGCGTTCCGATTTCAGTTCCAATGAGTCCTTGATATTTAGTCATTTTCAGCCAATATTTTGGATTTTTGAAAATTTCACTTTTTTGTGAAAATATCCACTAAATGAGGGAATAATATGTGTGAGGGTAGCCCAGGAGAGTTCCAAATGTGTGTGGGTAGAATATATATCCCACGGGGGTAAAATTGAAAAAAGTTGAAAAATTTTTTTTTTTGGACTTAGTCATTTTTCCAGCGTTTATCAGACTTTCAGATAGGGCAAATGTCAGTGAGCGTTCCGATTTCAGTTCCAGAGCGATTCGCCCAATGAGTCCTTGATATTTAGTCGTTTTCACACAATATTTTGGATTTTTGAAAATTTCACTTTTTTGTGAAAATATCCACTAAATGAGGGAATAATATGTGTGAGGGTACCCCAGGAGAGTTCCAAATGTGTGTGGGTAGAATATATATCCCACGGGGGTAAAATTGAAAAAAGTTGAAAAATTATTTTTTTTGGACTTAGTCATTTTTCCGGCATTTATCAGACTTTCAGATAGGGCAAATGTCAGTGAGCGTTCCGATTTCAGTTCCAGAGCGATTCGCCCAATGAGTCCTTGATATTTAGTCATTTTCAGCCAATTTTCTGGATTTTTGAAAAATTCACATTTTTGTAAAAATATCCACTAAATGAGGGAATAATATGTGTGAGGGTACCCCAGGAGAGTTCCAAATGTGTGTGGGTAGAATATATATCCCACGGGGGTAAAATTGAAAAAAGTTGAAAAAAATTTTTTTTTGGACTTAGTCATTTTTCCGCCGTTTATCAGACTTTCAGATACGGCAAATGTCAGTGAGCGTTCCGATTTCAGTTCCAGAGCGATTCGCCCAATGAGTCCTTGATATTTAGTCGTTTTCAGCCAATATTTTGGATTTTAGAAAATTTCACTTTTTTGTGAAAATATCCACTAAATGAGGGAATAATATGTGTGAGGGTAGCACAGGAGAGTTCCAATTGTGTGTGGGTAGAATATATATCCCACGGGGGTAAAATTGAAAGAAGTTGAAAAAATTTTTTTTTTTTGGACTTAGTCATTTTTCCGGTATTTATCAGACTTTCAGATAGGGAAAATGTCAGTGAGCGTTCCGATTTCAGTTCCAGAGCGATTCGCCCAATGAGTCCTTTATATTTAGTCATTTTCAGCCAATTTTCTGGATTTTTGAAAAATTCACTTTTTTGTGAAAATATCCACTAAATGAGGGAATAATATGTGTGAGGGTAGCCCAGGAGAGTTCCAAATGTGTTTGGGTAGAATATATATCCCACGGGGGTAAAATTGAAAAAAGTTGAAAAAAAAATGTTTTTGGACTTAGTCATTTTTCCTCCGTTTAACAGACTTTCAGGTAGGGCAAATGTCAGTGAGCGTTCCGATTTCAGTTCCAGAGCGATTCGCCCAATGAGTCCTTGATATTTAGTCGTTTTCAGCCAATATTTTGGATTTTTGAAAATTTCACTTTTTTGTGAAAATATCCACTAAATGAGGGAACAATATGTGTGAGGGTACCCCAGGAGAGTTCCAAATGTGTGTGGGTAGAATATATATCCCACGGGGGTAAAATTGAAAAAAGTTGAAAAATTATTTTTTTTGGACTTAGTCATTTTTCCGGCGTTTATCAGACTTTCAGATAGGGCAAATGTCAGTGAGCGTTCCAATTTCAGTTCCAGAGCGATTCGCCCAATGAGTCCTTGATATTTAGTCATTTTCAGCCAATTTTCTGGATTTTTGAAAAATTCACATTTTTGTAAAAATATCCACTAAATGAGGGAATAATATGTGTGAGGGTACCCCAGGAGAGTTCCAAATGTGTGTGGGTAGAATATATATCCCACGGGGGTAAAATTGAAAAAAGTTGAAATTTTTTTTTTTTTGGACTTAGTCATTTTTCCGGCGTTTATCAGACTTTCAGATAGGGCAAATGTCAGTGATTTCAGTTCCAGAGCTATTCGCCCAATGAGTCCTTGATATTTAGTCGTTTTCAGCCAATATTTTGGATTTTTGAAAATTTCACTTTTTTGTGAAAATATCCACTAAATGAGGGAACAATATGTGTGAGGGTACCCCAGGAGAGTTCCAAATGTGTTTGGGTAGAATATATATCCCACGGGGGTAAAATTGAAAAAAGTTGAAAAATTATTTTTTTTGGACTTAGTCATTTTTCCAGCGTTTATCAGACTTTCAGATAGGGCAAATGTCAGTGAGCGTTCCGATTTCAGTTCCAGAGCGATTCGCCCAATGAGTCCTTGATATTTAGTCGTTTTCACACAATATTTTGGATTTTTGAAAATTTCACTTTTTTGTGAAAATATCCACTAAATGAGGGAATAATATGTGTGAGGGTACCCCAGGAGAGTTCCAAATGTGTGTGGGTAGAATATATATCCCACGGGGGTAAAATTGAAAAAAGTTGAAAAATTATTTTTTTTGGACTTAGTCATTTTTCCGGCATTTATCAGACTTTCAGATAGGGCAAATGTCAGTGAGCGTTCCGATTTCAGTTCCAGAGCGATTCGCCCAATGAGTCCTTGATATTTAGTCATTTTCAGCCAATTTTCTGGATTTTTGAAAAATTCACATTTTTGTAAAAATATCCACTAAATGAGGGAATAATATGTGTGAGGGTACCCCAGGAGAGTTCCAAATGTGTGTGGGTAGAATATATATCCCACGGGGGTAAAATTGAAAGAAGTTGAAAAAATTTTTTTTTTTTGGACTTAGTCATTTTTCCGGTATTGATCAGACTTTCAGATAGGGCAAATGTCAGTGAGCGTTCCGATTTCAGTTCCAGAGCGATTCGCCCAATGAGTCCTTTATATTTAGTCATTTTCAGCCAATTTTCTGGATTTTTGAAAAATTCACTTTTTTGTGAAAATATCCACTAAATGAGGGAATAATATGTGTGAGGGTAGCCCAGGAGAGTTCCAAATGTGTTTGGGTAGAATATATATCCCACGGGGGTAAAATTGAAAAAAGTTGAAAAAAAAATGTTTTTGGACTTAGTCATTTTTCCGCCGTTTAACAGACTTTCAGGTAGGGCAAATGTCAGTGAGCGTTCCGATTTCAGTTCCAGAGCGATTCGCCCAATGAGTCCTTGATATTTAGTCGTTTTCAGCCAATATTTTGGATTTTTGAAAATTTCACTTTTTTGTGAAAATATCCACTAAATGAGGGAACAATATGTGTGAGGGTACCCCAGGAGAGTTCCAAATGTGTGTGGGTAGAATATATATCCCACGGGGGTAAAATTGAAAAAAGTTGAAAAATTATTTTTTTTGGACTTAGTCATTTTTCCGGCGTTTATCAGACTTTCAGATAGGGCAAATGTCAGTGAGCGTTCCGATTTCAGTTCCAGAGCGATTCGCCCAATGAGTCCTTGATATTTAGTCATTTTCAGCCAATTTTCTGGATTTTTGAAAAATTCACATTTTTGTAAAAATATCCACTAAATGAGGGAATAATATGTGTGAGGGTACCCCAGGAGAGTTCCAAATGTGTGTGGGTAGAATATATATCCCACGGGGGTAAAATTGAAAAAAGTTGAAATTTTTTTTTTTTTGGACTTAGTCATTTTTCCGGCCTTTATCAGACTTTCAGATAGGGCAAATGTCAGTGATTTCAGTTCCAGAGCTATTCGCCCAATGAGTCCTTGATATTTAGTCGTTTTCAGCCAATATTTTGGATTTTTGAAAATTTCACTTTTTTGTGAAAATATCCACTAAATGAGGGAACAATATGTGTGAGGGTACCCCAGGAGAGTTCCAAATGTGTGTGGGTAGAATATATATCCCACGGGGGTAAAATTGAAAAAAGTTGAAAAATTATTTTTTTTGGACTTAGTCATTTTTCCGGCGTTTATCAGACTTTCAGATAGGGCAAATGTCAGTGAGCGTTCTGATTTCAGTTCCAGAGCGATTCGCCCAATGAGTCCTTGATATTTAGTCATTTTCAGCCAATTTTCGGGATTTTTGAAAAATTCACATTTTTGTAAAAATATCCACTAAATGAGGGAATAATATGTGTGAGGGTAGCCCAGGAGAGTTCCAAATGTGTTTGGGTAGAATATATATCCCACGGGGGTAAAATTGAAAAAAGTTGAAAAATTTTTTTTTTTGGACTTAGTCATTTTTCCAGCGTTTATCAGACTTTCAGATAGGGCAAATGTCAGTGAGCGTTCCGATTTCAGTTCCAGAGCAATTCGCCCAATGCGTCCTTGATATTTAGTCGTTTTCAGACAATATTTTGGATTTTTGAAAATTTCACTTTTTTGTGAAAATATCCACTAAATGAGGGAATAATATGTGTGAGGGTACCCCAGGAGAGTTCCAAATGTGTGTGGGTAGAATATATATCCCACGGGGGTAAAATTGAAAGAAGTTGAAACAATTTTTTTTTTTGGACTTATTCATTTTTCCGGCGTTTATCAGACTTTCAGATAGGGCAAATGTCAGTGAGCGTTCCGATTTCAGTTCCAGAGCGATTCGCCCAATGAGTCCTTTATATTTAGTCATTTTCAGCCAATTTTCTGGATTTTTGAAAAATTCACTTTTTTGTGAAAATATCCACTAAATGAGGGAATAATATGTGTGAGGGTAGCCCAGCAGAGTTCCAAATGTGTTTGGGTAGAATATACCCAAGTTCCAGAGCGATTCGCCCAATGAGTCCTTGATATTTAGTCGTTTTCACACAATATTTTGGATTTTTGAAAATTTCACTTTTTTGTGAAAATATCCACTAAATGAGGGAATAATATGTGTGAGGGTACCCCAGGAGAGTTCCAAATGTGTGTGGGTAGAATATATATCCCACGGGGGTAAAATTGAAAAAAGTTTAAAAAAAAATGTTTTTGGACTTAGTCATTTTTACGCCGTTTAACAGACTTTCAGGTAGGGCAAATGTCAGTGAGCGTTCCGATTTCAGTTCCAATGAGTCCTTGATATTTAGTCATTTTCAGCCAATTTTCTGGATTTTTGAAAAATTCACATTTTTGTAAAAATATCCACTAAATGAGGGAATAATATGTGTGAGGGTACCCCAGGAGAGTTCCAAATGTGTGTGGGTAGAATATATATCCCACGGGGGTAAAATTGAAAAAAGTTGAAATTTTTTTTTTTTTGGACTTAGTCATTTTTCCGGCGTTTATCAGACTTTCAGATAGGGCAAATGTCAGTGATTTCAGTTCCAGAGCTATTCGCCCAATGAGTCCTTGATATTTAGTCGTTTTCAGCCAATATTTTGGATTTTTGAAAATTTCACTTTTTTGTGAAAATATCCACTAAATGAGGGAACAATATGTGTGAGGGTACCCCAGGAGAGTTCCAAATGTGTGTGGGTAGAATATATATCCCACGGGGGTAAAATTGAAAAAAGTTGAAAAATTATTTTTTTTGGACTTAGTCATTTTTCCGGCGTTTATCAGACTTTCAGATAGGGCAAATGTCAGTGAGCGTTCTGATTTCAGTTCCAGAGCGATTCGCCCAATGAGTCCTTGATATTTAGTCATTTTCAGCCAATTTTCGGGATTTTTGAAAAATTCACATTTTTGTAAAAATATCCACTAAATGAGGGAATAATATGTGTGAGGGTAGCCCAGGAGAGTTCCAAATGTGTTTGGGTAGAATATATATCCCACGGGGGTAAAATTGAAAAAAGTTGAAAAATTTTTTTTTTTGGACTTAGTCATTTTTCCAGCGTTTATCAGACTTTCAGATAGGGCAAATGTCAGTGAGCGTTCCGATTTCAGTTCCAGAGCGATTCGCCCAATGAGTCCTTGATATTTAGTCGTTTTCACACAATATTTTGGATTTTTGAAAATTTCACTTTTTTGTGAAAATATCCACTAAATGAGGGAATAATATGTGTGAGGGTACCCCAGGAGAGTTCCAAATGTGTGTGGGTAGAATATATATCCCACGGGGTAAAATTGAAAAAAGTTGAAAAATTATTTTTTTTGGACTTAGTCATTTTTCCGGCATTTATCAGACTTTCAGATAGGGCAAATGTCAGTGAGCGTTCCGATTTCAGTTCCAGAGCGATTCGCCCAATGAGTCCTTGATATTTAGTCATTTTCAGCCAATTTTCTGGATTTTTGAAAAATTCACATTTTTGTAAAAATATCCACTAAATGAGGGAATAATATGTGTGAGGGTACCCCAGGAGAGTTCCAAATGTGTGTGGGTAGAATATATATCCCACGGGGGTAAAATTGAAAAAAGTTGAAAAAAATTTTTTTTTGGACTTAGTCATTTTTCCGCCGTTTATCAGACTTTCAGATACGGCAAATGTCAGTGAGCGTTCCGATTTCAGTTCCAGAGCGATTCGCCCAATGAGTCCTTGATATTTAGTCGTTTTCAGCCAATATTTTGGATTTTAGAAAATTTCACTTTTTTGTGAAAATATCCACTAAATGAGGGAATAATATGTGTGAGGGTAGCACAGGAGAGTTCCAATTGTGTGTGGGTAGAATATATATCCCACGGGGGTAAAATTGAAAGAAGTTGAAAAAATTTTTTTTTTTTGGACTTAGTCATTTTTCCGGTATTGATCAGACTTTCAGATAGGGCAAATGTCAGTGAGCGTTCCGATTTCAGTTCCAGAGCGATTCGCCCAATGAGTCCTTTATATTTAGTCATTTTCAGCCAATTTTCTGGATTTTTGAAAAATTCACTTTTTTGTGAAAATATCCACTAAATGAGGGAATAATATGTGTGAGGGTAGCCCAGGAGAGTTCCAAATGTGTTTGGGTAGAATATATATCCCACGGGGGTAAAATTGAAAAAAGTTGAAAAAAAAATGTTTTTGGACTTAGTCATTTTTCCGCCGTTTATCAGACTTTCAGGTAGGGCAAATGTCAGTGAGCGTTCCGATTTCAGTTCCAGAGCGATTCGCCCAATGAGTCCTTGATATTTAGTCGTTTTCAGCCAATATTTTGGATTTTTGAAAATTTCACTTTTTTGTGAAAATATCCACTAAATGAGGGAACAATATGTGTGAGGGTACCCCAGGAGAGTTCCAAATGTGTGTGGGTAGAATATATATCCCACGGGGGTAAAATTGAAAAAAGTTGAAAAATTATTTTTTTTGGACTTAGTCATTTTTCCGGCGTTTATCAGACTTTCAGATAGGGCAAATGTCAGTGAGCGTTCTGATTTCAGTTCCAGAGCGATTCGCCCAATGAGTCCTTGATATTTAGTCATTTTCAGCCAATTTTCGGGATTTTTGAAAAATTCACATTTTTGTAAAAATATCCACTAAATGAGGGAATAATATGTGTGAGGGTAGCCCAGGAGAGTTCCAAATGTGTTTGGGTAGAATATATATCCCACGGGGGTAAAATTGAAAAAAGTTGAAAAATTTTTTTTTTTGGACTTAGTCATTTTTCCAGCGTTTATCAGACTTTCAGATAGGGCAAATGTCAGTGAGCGTTCCGATTTCAGTTCCAGAGCAATTCGCCCAATGCGTCCTTGATATTTAGTCGTTTTCAGACAATATTTTGGATTTTTGAAAATTTCACTTTTTTGTGAAAATATCCACTAAATGAGGGAATAATATGTGTGAGGGTACCCCAGGAGAGTTCCAAATGTGTGTGGGTAGAATATATATCCCACGGGGGTAAAATTGAAAGAAGTTGAAACTATTTTTTTTTTTGGACTTATTCATTTTTCCGGCGTTTATCAGACTTTCAGATAGGGCAAATGTCAGTGAGCGTTCCGATTTCAGTTCCAGAGCGATTCGCCCAATGAGTCCTTTATATTTAGTCAGTTTCAGCCAATTTTCTGGATTTTTGAAAAATTCACTTTTTTGTGAAAATATCCACTAAATGAGGGAATAATATGTGTGAGGGTAGCCCAGCAGAGTTCCAAATGTGTTTGGGTAGAATATACCCAAGTTCCAGAGCGATTCGCCCAATGAGTCCTTGATATTTAGTCGTTTTCACACAATATTTTGGATTTTTGAAAATGTCACTTTTTTGTGAAAATATCCACTAAATGAGGGAATAATATGTGTGAGGGTACCCCAGGAGAGTTCCAAATGTGTGTGGGTAGAATATATATCCCACGGGGGTAAAATTGAAAAAAGTTTAAAAAAAAATGTTTTTGGACTTAGTCATTTTTACGCCGTTTAACAGACTTTCAGGTAGGGCAAATGTCAGTGAGCGTTCCGATTTCAGTTCCAATGAGTCCTTGATATTTAGTCATTTTCAGCCAATATTTTGGATTTTTGAAAATTTCACTTTTTTGTGAAAATATCCACTAAATGAGGGAATAATATGTGTGAGGGTAGCCCAGGAGAGTTCCAAATGTGTGTGGGTAGAATATATATCCCACGGGGGTAAAATTGAAAAAAGTTGAAAAATTTTTTTTTTTGGACTTAGTCATTTTTCCAGCGTTTATCAGACTTTCAGATAGGGCAAATGTCAGTGAGCGTTCCGATTTCAGTTCCAGAGCGATTCGCCCAATGAGTCCTTGATATTTAGTCGTTTTCACACAATATTTTGGATTTTTGAAAATTTCACTTTTTTGTGAAAATATCCACTAAATGAGGGAATAATATGTGTGAGGGTACCCCAGGAGAGTTCCAAATGTGTGTGGGTAGAATATATATCCCACGGGGGTAAAATTGAAAAAAGTTGAAAAATTATTTTTTTTGGACTTAGTCATTTTTCCGGCATTTATCAGACTTTCAGATAGGGCAAATGTCAGTGAGCGTTCCGATTTCAGTTCCAGAGCGATTCGCCCAATGAGTCCTTGATATTTAGTCATTTTCAGCCAATTTTCTGGATTTTTGAAAAATTCACATTTTTGTAAAAATATCCACTAAATGAGGGAATAATATGTGTGAGGGTACCCCAGGAGAGTTCCAAATGTGTGTGGGTAGAATATATATCCCACGGGGGTAAAATTGAAAAAAGTTGAAAAAAATTTTTTTTTGGACTTAGTCATTTTTCCGCCGTTTATCAGACTTTCAGATAGGGCAAATGTCAGTGAGCGTTCCGATTTCAGTTCCAGAGCGATTCGCCCAATGAGTCCTTGATATTTAGTCGTTTTCAGCCAATATTTTGGATTTTAGAAAATTTCACTTTTTTGTGAAAATATCCACTAAATGAGGGAATAATATGTGTGAGGGTAGCACAGGAGAGTTCCAATTGTGTGTGGGTAGAATATATATCCCACGGGGGTAAAATTGAAAGAAGTTGAAAAAATTTTTTTTTTTTGGACTTAGTCATTTTTCCGGTATTTATCAGACTTTCAGATAGGGCAAATGTCAGTGAGCGTTCCGATTTCAGTTCCAGAGCGATTCGCCCAATGAGTCCTTTATATTTAGTCATTTTCAGCCAATTTTCTGGATTTTTGAAAAATTCACTTTTTTGTGAAAATATCCACTAAATGAGGGAATAATATGTGTGAGGGTAGCCCAGGAGAGTTCCAAATGTGTTTGGGTAGAATATATATCCCACGGGGGTAAAATTGAAAAAAGTTGAAAAAATTTTTTTTTTGGACTTAGTCATTTTTCCAGCGTTTATCAGACTTTCAGATAGGGCAAATGTCAGTGAGCGTTCCGATTTCAGTTCCAGAGCGATTCGCCCAATGAGTCCTTTATATTTAGTCATTTTCAGCCAATTTTCTGGATTTTTGAAAAATTCACTTTTTTGTGAAAATATCCACTAAATGAGGGAATAATATGTGTGAGGGTAGCCCAGCAGAGTTCCAAATGTGTTTGGGTAGAATATACCCAAGTTCCAGAGCGATTCGCCCAATGAGTCCTTGATATTTAGTCGTTTTCACACAATATTTTGGATTTTTGAAAATTTCACTTTTTTGTGAAAATATCCACTAAATGAGGGAATAATATGTGTGAGGGTACCCCAGGAGAGTTCCAAATGTGTGTGGGTAGAATATATATCCCACGGGGGTAAAATTGAAAAAAGTTTAAAAAAAAATGTTTTTGGACTTAGTCATTTTTCCGGCATTTATCAGACTTTCAGATAGGGCAAATGTCAGTGAGCGTTCCGATTTCAGTTCCAGAGCGATTCGCCCAATGAGTCCTTGATATTTAGCCGTTTTCAGACAATATTTTGGATTTTTGAAAATTTCACTTTTTTGTGAAAATATCCACTAAATGAGGGAATAATATGTGTGAGGGTACCCCAGGAGAGTTCCAAATGTGTGTGGGTAGAATATATATCCCACGGGGGTAAAATTGAAAGAAGTTGAAAAAATTTTTTTTTTTGGACTTAGTCATTTTTCCGGTATTTATCAGACTTTCAGATAGGGCAAATGTCAGTGAGCGTTCCGATTTCAGTTCCAGAGCGATTCGCCCAATGAGTCCTTTATATTTAGTCATTTTCAGCCAATTTTCTGGATTTTTGAAAAATTCACTTTTTTGTGAAAATATCCACTAAATGAGGGAATAATATGTGTGAGGGTAGCCCAGCAGAGTTCCACATGTGTTTGGGTAGAATATATATCCCACGTGGGTAAAATTGAAAAAAGTTGAAAAATTTTTTTTTTTGGACTTAGTCATTTTTCCAGCGTTTATCAGACTTTCAGATAGGGCAAATGTCAGTGAGCGTTCCGATTTCAGTTCCAGAGCGATTCGCCCAATGAGTCCTTGATATGTAGTCGTTTTCAGACAATATTTTGGATTTTTGAAAATTTCACTTTTTTGTGAAAATATCCACTAAATGAGGGAATAATACGTGTGAGGGTACCCCAGGAGAGTTCCAAATGTGTGTGGGTAGAATATATATCCCACGGGGGTAAAATTGAAAAAAGTTTAAAAAAAAATGTTTTTGGACTTAGTCATTTTTCCGCCGTTTAACAGACTTTCAGGTAGGGCAAATGTCAGTGAGCGTTCCGATTTCAGTTCCAGAGTGATTCGCCCAATGAGTCCTTGATATTTAGTCATTTTCAGCCAATTTTCTGGATTTTTGAACATTTCACTTTTTTGTGAAAATATCCACTAAATTAGGGAATAATATGTGTGAGGGTAGCCCAGGAGAGTTCCAAATGTGTGTGGGTAGAATATATATCCCACAGGGGTAAAATTGAAAAAAGTTGAAAATTTTTTTTTTTTGGACTTAGTCATTTTTCCGGCGTTTATCAGACTTTCAGATAGAGCAAATGTCAGTGAGCGTTCCGATTTCAGTTCCAGAGCGATTCGCCCAATGAGTCCTTGATATTTAGTCGTTTTCAGACAATATTTTGGATTTTAGAAAATTCCACTTTTTTGTGAAAATATCCACTAAATGAGGGAATAATATGTGTGAGGGTAGCCCAGGAGAGTTCCAATTGTGTGTGGGTAGAATATATATCCCACGGGGGTAAAATTGAAAGAAGTTGAAAAAATTTTTTTTTTTGGACTTAGTCATTTTTCCGGTATTTATCAGACTTTCAGATAGGGCAAATGTCAGTGAGCGTTCCGATTTCAGTTCCAGAGCGATTCGCCCAATGAGTCCTTTATATTTAGTCATTTTCAGCCAATTTTCTGGATTTTTGAAAAATTCACTTTTTTGTGAAAATATCCACTAAATGAGGGAATAATATGTGTGAGGGTAGCCCAGGAGAGTTCCAAATGTGTTTGGGTAGAATATATATCCCACGGGGGTAAAATTGAAAAAAGTTTAAAAAAAATGTTTTTGGACTTAGTCATTTTTCCAGCGTTTATCAGACTTTCAGATAGGGCAAATGTCAGTGAGCGTTCCGAATTCAGTTCCAGAGCGATTCGCCCAATGAGTCCTTGATATTTAGTCGTTTTCAGACAATATTTTGGATTTTTGAAAATTTCACTTTTTTGTGAAAATATCCACTAAATGAGGGAATAATATGTGTGAGGGTACCCCAGGAGAGTTCCAAATGTGTGTGGGTAGAATATATATCCCACGGGGGTAAAATTGAAAAAAGTTTAAAAAAAAATGTTTTTGGACTTAGTCATTTTTCCGCCGTTTAACAGACTTTCAGGTAGGGCAAATGTCAGTGAGCGTTCCGATTTCAGTTCCAGAGCGATTCGCCCAATGAGTCCTTGATATTTAGTCGTTTTCAGCCAATATTTTGGATTTTTGAAAATTTCACTTTTTTGTGAAAATATCCACTAAATGAGGGAATAATATGTGTGAGGGTAGCCCAGGAGAGTTCCAAATGTGTGTGGGTAGAATATATATCCCACGGGGGTAAAATTGAAAAAAGTTGAAACATTTTTTTTTTTGGACTTAGTCATTTTTCCGCCGTTTATCAGACTTTCAGATAGGGCAA
Source organism: Phyllobates terribilis (assembly GCF_046119375.1). Taxonomy (NCBI): domain Eukaryota; kingdom Metazoa; phylum Chordata; class Amphibia; order Anura; family Dendrobatidae; genus Phyllobates; species Phyllobates terribilis. Next base: position 4,263,662 of record NW_027362832.1, read on the forward strand.
ATGTCAGTGAGCATTCCAATTTCAGTTCCAGAGCGATTCGCCCAATGAGTCCTTGATATTTAGTCGTTTTCAGCCAATATTTTGGATTTTAGAAAATTTCACTTTTTTGTGAAAATATCCACTAAATGAGGGAATAATATGTGTGAGGGTAGCCCAGGAGAGTTCCAATTGTGTGTGGGTAGAATATATATCCCACGGGGGTAAAATTGAAAGAAGTTGAAAAAATTTTTTTTTTTGGACTTAGTCATTTTTCCGGTATTTATCAGACTTTCAGATAGGGCAAATGTCAGTGAGCGTTCCGATTTCAGTTCCAGAGCAATTCGCCCAATGAGTCCTTGATATTTAGTCATTTTCAGCCAATTTTCTGGATTTTTGAAAAATTCATATTTTTGTAAAAATATCCACTAAATGAGGGAATAATATGTGTGAGGGTACCCCAGGAGAGTTCCAAATGTGTGTGGGTAGAATATATATCCCACGGGGGTAAAATTGAAAAAAGTTGAAAATTTTTTTTTTTTGGACTTAGTCATTTTTCCGCGGTTTATCAGACTTTCAGATAGGGCAAATGTCAGTGAGCATTCCGATTTCAGTTCCAGAGCGATTCGCCCAATGAGTCCTTAATATTTAGTCGTTTTCAGCCAATATTTTGGATTTTTGAAAATTTCACTTTTTTGTGAAAATATCCACTAAATGAGGGAATAATATGTGTGAGGGTAGCCCAGGAGAGTTCCAAATGTGTTTGGGTAGAATATATATCCCACGGGGGTAAAATTGAAAAAAGTTGAAAAATTTTTTTTTTTGGACTTAGTAATTTTTCCAGCGTTTATCAGACTTTCAGATAGGGCAAATGTCAGTGAGCGTTCCGATTTCAGTTCCAGAGCGATTCGCCCAATGAGTCCTTGATATTTAGTCGTTTTCAGACAATATTTTGGATTTTTGAAAATTTCACTTTTTTGTGAAAATATCCACTAAATGAGGGAATAATATGTGTGAGGGTACCCCAGGAGAGTTCCAAATGTGTGTGGGTAGAATATATATCCCACGGGGGTAAAATTGAAAAAAGTTTAAAAAAAAATGTTTTTGGACTTAGTCATTTTTCCGCCGTTTAACAGACTTTCAGGTAGGGCAAATGTCAGTGAGCGTTCCGATTTCAGTTCCAGAGCGATTCGCCCAATGAGTCCTTGATATTTAGTCATTTTCAGCCAATTTTCTGGATTTTTGAAAAATTCACTTTTTTGTGAAAATATCCACTAAATGAGGGAATAATATGTGTGAGGGTAGCCCAGGAGAGTTCCAAATGTGTGTGGGTAGAATATATATCCCACGGGGGTAATATTGAAAAAAGTTGAACATTTTTTTTTTTTGGACTTAGTCATTTTTCCAGCGTTTATCAGACTTTCAGATAGGGCAAATGTCAGTGAGCGTTCCGATTTCAGTTCCAGAGCGATTCGCCCAATGAGTCCTTGATATTTAGTCGTTTTCAGCCAATATTTTGGATTTTTGAAAATTTCACTTTTTTGTGAAAATATCCACTAAATGAGGGAATAATATGTGTGAGGGTAGCCCAGGAGAGTTCCAATTGTGTGTGGGTAGAATATATATCCCACGGGGGTAAAATTGAAAGAAGTTGAAAAAATTTTTTTTTTTGGACTTAGTCATTTTTCCGGTATTTATCAGACTTTCAGATAGGGCAAATGTCAGTGAGCGTTCCGATTTCAGTTCCAGAGCGATTCGCCCAATGAGTCCTTTATATTTAGTCGTTTTCAGCCAATATTTTGGATTTTTGAAAATTTCACTTTTTTGTGAAAATATCCACTAAATGAGGGAATAATATGTGTGAGGGTACCCCAGGAGAGTTGCAAATGTGTGTGGGTAGAATATATATCCCACGGGGGTAAAATTGAAAAAAGTTGAAAAATTTTTTTTTTTGGACTTAGTCATTTTTCCGGCGTTTATCAGACTTTCAGATAGGGCAAATGTCAGTGAGCGTTCCGATTTCAGTTCCAGAGCGATTCGCCCAATGAGTCCTTGATATTTAGTCGTTTTCAGCCAATATTTTGGATTTTTGAAAATTTCACTTTTTTGTGAAAATATCCACTAAATGAGGGAATAATATGTGTGAGGGTACCCCAGGAGAGTTCCAAATGTGTGTGGGTAGAATATATATCCCATGGGGGTAAAATTGAAAAAAGTTTTAAAAAAATTTTTTTTGGACTTAGTCATTTTTCCGCCGTTTAACAGACTTTCAGGTAGGGCAAATGTCAGTGAGCGTTCCGATTTCAGTTCCAGAGCGATTCGCCCAATGAGTCCTTGATATTTAGTCGTTTTCAGCCAATATTTTGGATTTTAGAAAATTTCACTTTTTTGTGAAAATATCCACTAAATGAGGGAATAATATGTGTGAGGGTAGCCCAGGAGAGTTCCAATTGTGTGTGGGTAGAATATATATCCCACGGGGGTAAAATTGAAAGAAGTTGAAAAAATTTTTTTTTTTGGACTTAGTCATTTTTCCGGTATTTATCAGACTTTCAGATAGGGCAAATGTCAGTGAGCGTTCCGATTTCAGTTCCAGAGCGATTCGCCCAATGAGTCCATGATATTTAGTCGTTTTCAGACAATATTTTGGATTTTTGAAAATTTCACTTTTTTGTGAAAATATCCACTAAATGAGGGAATAATATGTGTGAGGGTACCCCAGGAGAGTTCCAAATGTGTGTGGGTAGAATATATATCCCACGGGGGTAAAATTGAAAAAAGTTTAAAAAAAAATGTTTTTGGACTTAGTCATTTTTCCGCCGTTTAACAGACTTTCAGGTAGGGCAAATGTCAGTGAGCGTTCCGATTTCAGTTCCAGAGCGATTCGCCCAATGAGTCCTTGATATTTAGTCATTTTCAGCCAATTTTCTGGATTTTTGAAAAATTCACTTTTTTGTGAAAATATCCACTAAATGAGGGAATAATATGTGTGAGGGTAGCCCAGGAGAGTTCCAAATGTGTGTGGGTAGAATATATATCCCACGGGGGTAAAATTGAAAAAAGTTGAAAATTTTTTTTTTTTGGACTTAGTCATTTTTCCGGCGTTTATCAGACTTTCAGATAGGGCAAATGTCAGTGAGCGTTCCGATTTCAGTTCCAGAGCGATTCGCCCAATGAGTCCTTGATATTTAGTCGTTTTCAGCCAATATTTTGGATTTTTGAAAATTTCACTTTTTTGTGAAAATATCCACTAAATGAGGGAATAATATGTGTGAGGGTACCCCAGGAGAGTTCCAAATGTGTGTGGGTAGAATATATATCCCACGGGGGTAAAATTGAAAAAAGTTGAAAAATTATTTTTTTTGGACTTAGTCATTTTTCCGGCGTTTATCAGACTTTCAGATAGGGCAAATGTCAGTGAGCGTTCCGATTTCAGTTCCAGAGCAATTCGCCCAATGAGTCCTTGATATTTAGTCATTTTCAGCCAATTTTCTGGATTTTTGAAAAATTCATATTTTTGTAAAAATATCCACTAAATGAGGGAATAATATGTGTGAGGGTACCCCAGGAGAGTTCCAAATGTGTGTGGGTAGAATATATATCCCACGGGGGTAAAATTGAAAAAAGTTGAAAATTTTTTTTTTTTGGACTTAGTCATTTTTCCGCGGTTTATCAGACTTTCAGATAGGGCAAATGTCAGTGAGCATTCCGATTTCAGTTCCAGAGCGATTCGCCCAATGAGTCCTTAATATTTAGTCGTTTTCAGCCAATATTTTGGATTTTTGAAAATTTCACTTTTTTGTGAAAATATCCACTAAATGAGGGAATAATATGTGTGAGGGTAGCCCAGGAGAGTTCCAAATGTGTTTGGGTAGAATATATATCCCACGGGGGTAAAATTGAAAAAAGTTTAAAAAAAATGTTTTTGGACTTAGTCATTTTTCCAGCGTTTATCAGACTTTCAGATAGGGCAAATGTCAGTGAGCGTTCCGAATTCAGTTCCAGAGCGATTCGCCCAATGAGTCCTTGATATTTAGTCGTTTTCAGACAATATTTTGGATTTTTGAAAATTTCACTTTTTTGTGAAAATATCCACTAAATGAGGGAATAATATGTGTGAGGGTACCCCAGGAGAGTTCCAAATGTGTGTGGGTAGAATATATATCCCACGGGGGTAAAATTGAAAAAAGTTTAAAAAAAAATGTTTTTGGACTTAGTCATTTTTCCGCCGTTTAACAGACTTTCAGGTAGGGCAAATGTCAGTGAGCGTTCCGATTTCAGTTCCAGAGCGATTCGCGCAATGAGTCCTTGATATTTAGTCGTTTTCAGCCAATATTTTGGATTTTTGAAAATTTCACTTTTTTGTGAAAATATCCACTAAATGAGGGAATAATATGTGTGAGGGTAGCCCAGGAGAGTTCCAATTGTGTGTGGGTAGAATATATATGCCACGGGGGTAAAATTGAAAGAAGTTGAAAAAATTTTTTTTTTTGGACTTAGTCATTTTTCCGGTATTTATCAGACTTTCAGATAGGGCAAATGTCAGTGAGCGTTCCGATTTCAGTTCCAGAGCGATTCGCCCAATGAGTCCTTTATATTTAGTCATTTTCAGCCAATTTTCTGGATTTTTGAAAAATTCACTTTTTTGTGAAAATATCCACTAAATGAGGGAATAATATGTGTGAGGGTAGCCCAGGAGAGTTCCAAATGTGTTTGGGTAGAATATATATCCCACGGGGGTAAAATTGAAAAAAGTTGAAAAATTTTTTTTTTTGGACTTAGTAATTTTTCCAGCGTTTATCAGACTTTCAGATAGGGCAAATGTCAGTGAGCGTTCCGATTTCAGTTCCAGAGCGATTCGCCCAATGAGTCCTTGATATTTAGTCGTTTTCAGACAATATTTTGGATTTTTGAAAATTTCACTTTTTTGTGAAAATATCCACTAAATGAGGGAATAATATGTGTGAGGGTACCCCAGGAGAGTTCCAAATGTGTGTGGGTAGAATATATATCCCACGGGGGTAAAATTGAAAAAAGTTTAAAAAAAAATGTTTTTGGACTTAGTCATTTTTCCGCCGTTTAACAGACTTTCAGGTAGGGCAAATGTCAGTGAGCGTTCCGATTTCAGTTCCAGAGCGATTCGCCCAATGAGTCCTTGATATTTAGTCATTTTCAGCCAATTTTCTGGATTTTTGAAAAATTCACTTTTTTGTGAAAATATCCACTAAATGAGGGAATAATATGTGTGAGGGTAGCCCAGGAGAGTTCCAAATGTGTGTGGGTAGAATATATATCCCACGGGGGTAATATTGAAAAAAGTTGAACATTTTTTTTTTTTGGACTTAGTCATTTTTCCGGCGTTTATCAGACTTTCAGATAGGGCAAATGTCAGTGAGCATTCCGATTTCAGTTCCAGAGCGATTCGCCCAATGAGTCCTTGATATTTAGTCGTTTTCAGCCAATATTTTGGATTTTAGAAAATTTCACTTTTTTGTGAAAATATCCACTACATGAGGGAATAATATGTGTGAGGGTAGCCCAGGAGAGTTCCAATTGTGTGTGGGTAGAATATATATCCCACGGGGGTAAAATTGAAAGAAGTTGAAAAAATTTTTTTTTTTGGACTTAGTCATTTTTCCGGTATTTATCAGACTTTCAGATAGGGCAAATGTCAGTGAGCGTTCCGATTTCAGTTCCAGAGCGATTCGCCCAATGAGTCCTTTATATTTAGTCATTTTCAGCCAATTTTCTGGATTTTTGAAAAATTCACTTTTTTGTGAAAATATCCACTAAATGAGGGAATAATATGTGTGAGGGTAGCCCAGGAGAGTTCCAAATGTGTTTGGGTAGAATATATATCCCACGGGGGTAAAATTGAAAAAAGTTTAAAAAAAATGTTTTTGGACTTAGTCATTTTTCCAGCGTTTATCAGACTTTCAGATAGGGCAAATGTCAGTGAGCGTTCCGATTTCAGTTCCAGAGCGATTCGCCCAATGAGTCCTTGATATTTAGTCGTTTTCAGCCAATATTTTGGATTTTTGAAAATTTCACTTTTTTGTGAAAATATCCACTAAATGAGGGAATAATATGTGTGAGGGTAGCCCAGGAGAGTTCCAATTGTGTGTGGGTAGAATATATATCCCACGGGGGTAAAATTGAAAGAAGTTGAAAAAATTTTTTTTTTTGGACTTAGTAATTTTTCCGGTATTTATCAGACTTTCAGATAGGGCAAATGTCAGTGAGCGTTCCGATTTCAGTTCCAGAGCGATTCGCCCAATGAGTCCTTCATATTTAGTCGTTTTCAGCCAATATTTTGGATTTTTGAAAATTTCACTTTTTTGTGAAAATATCCACTAAATGAGGGAATAATATGTGTGAGGGTACCCCAGGAGAGTTGCAAATGTGTGTGGGTAGAATATATATCCCACGGGGGTAAAATTGAAAAAAGTTGAAAAATTTTTTTTTTTGGACTTAGTCATTTTTCCGGCGTTTATCAGACTTTCAGATAGGGCAAATGTCAGTGAGCGTTCCGATTTCAGTTCCAGAGCGATTCGCCCAATGAGTCCTTGATATTTAGTCGTTTTCAGCCAATATTTTGGATTTTTGAAAATTTCACTTTTTTGTGAAAATATCCACTAAATGAGGGAATAATATGTGTGAGGGTAGCCCAGGAGAGTTCCAATTGTGTGTGGGTAGAATATATATCCCACGGGGGTAAAATTGAAAGAAGTTGAAAAAATTTTTTTTTTTGGACTTAGTCATTTTTCCGGTATTTATCAGACTTTCAGATAGGGCAAATGTCAGTGAGCGTTCCGATTTCAGTTCCAGAGCGATTCGCCCAATGAGTCCTTTATATTTAGTCATTTTCAGCCAATTTTCTGGATTTTTGAAAAATTCACTTTTTTGTGAAAATATCCACTAAATGAGGGAATAATATGTGTGAGGGTAGCCCAGGAGAGTTCCAAATGTGTTTGGGTAGAATATATATCCCACGGGGGTAAAATTGAAAAAAGTTGAAAAATTTTTTTTTTTTGGACTTAGTCATTTTTCCAGCGTTTATCAGACTTTCAGATAGGGCAAATGTCAGTGAGCGTTCCGATTTCAGTTCCAGAGCGATTCGCCCAATGAGTCCTTGATATTTAGTCGTTTTCAGACAATATTTTGGATTTTTGAAAATTTCACTTTTTTGTGAAAATATCCACTAAATGAGGGAATAATATGTGTGAGGGTACCCCAGGAGAGTTCCAAATGTGTGTGGGTAGAATATATATCCCACGGGGGTAAAATTGAAAAAAGTTTAAAAAAAAATGTTTTTGGACTTAGTCATTTTTCCGCCGTTTAACAGACTTTCAGGTAGGGCAAATGTCAGTGAGCGTTCCGATTTCAGTTCCAGAGCGATTCGCCCAATGAGTCCTTGATATTTAGTCATTTTCAGCCAATTTTCTGGATTTTTGAAAAATTCACTTTTTTGTGAAAATATCCACTAAATGAGGGAATAATATGTGTGAGGGTAGCCCAGGAGAGTTCCAAATGTGTGTGGGTAGAATATATATCCCACGGGGGTAAAATTGAAAAAAGTTGAAAAAATTTTTTTTTTGGACTTAGTCATTTTTCCGCCGTTTATCAGACTTTCAGATAGGGCAAATGTCAGTGAGCATTCCGATTTCAGTTCCTGAGCGATTCGCCCAATGAGTCCTTGATATTTAGTCGTTTTCAGACAATATTTTGGATTTTTGAAAATTTCACTTTTTTGTGAAAATATCCACTAAATGAGGGAATAATATGTGTGATGGTACCCCAGGAGAGTTCCAAATGTGTGTGGGTAGAATATATATCTCACGGGGGTAAAATTGAAAAAAGTTTAAAAAAAAATGTTTTTGGACTTAGTCATTTTTCCGCCGTTTAACAGACTTTCAGGTAGGGCAAATGTCAGTGAGCGTTCCGATTTCAGTTCCAGAGCGATTCGCCCAATGAGTCCTTGATATTTAGTCGTTTTCAGCCAATATTTTGGATTTTTGAAAATTTCACTTTTTTGTGAAAATATCCACTAAATGAGGGAATAATATGTGTGAGGGTACCCCAGGAGAGTTCCAAATGTGTGTGGGTAGAATATATATCCCACGGGGGTAAAAATGAAAAAAGTTTAAAAAAAATTGTTTTTGGACTTAGTCATTTTTCCGCCCTTTAACAGACTTTCAGGTAGGGCAAATGTCAGTGAGCGTTCCGATTTCAGTTCCAGAGCGATTCGCCCAATGAGTCCTTGATATTTAGTGATTTTCAGCCAATTTTCTGGATTTTTGAAAAATTCACTTTTTTGTGAAAATATCCACTAAATGAGGGAATAATATGTGTGAGGGTAGCCCAGGAGAGTTCCAAATGTGTGTGGGTAGAATATATATCCCACGGGGGTAAAATTGAAAAATGTTGAAAAATTATTTTTTTTGGACTTAGTCATTTTTCCGGCGTTTATCAGACTTTCAGATAGGGCAAATGTCAGTGAGCGTTCCGATTTCAGTTCCAGAGCGATTCGCCCAATGAGTCCTTGATATTTAGTCATTTTCAGCCAATTTTCTGGATTTTTGAAAAATTCACATTTTTGTAAAAATATCCACTAAATGAGGGAATAATATGTGTGAGGGTAGCCCAGGAGAGTTCCAAATGTGTGTGGGTAGAATATATATCCCACGGGGGTAAAAGTGAAAAAAGTTGAAAAAAATTATTTTTTGGACTTAGCCATTTTTCCGGTGTTTATCAGACTTTCAGATAGGGCAAATGTCAGTGAGCGTTCCGATTTCAGTTCCAGAGCGATTCGCCCAATGTGTCCTTGATATTTAGTCATTTTCAGCCAATATTTTTGATTTTTGAAAATTTCACTTTTTTGTGAAAATATCCACTAAATGAGGGAATAATATGTGTGAGGGTACCCCAGGAGAGTTCCAAATATGTGTGGGTAGAATATATATCCCACAGGGGTAAAATTGAAAAAAGTTGAAAAATTTTTTTTTTTGGACTTAGTCATTTTTCCGGCGTTTATCAGACTTTCAGATAGGGCAAATGTCAGTGAGCGTTCCGATTTCAGTTCCAGAGCGATTCGCCCAATGAGTCCTTTATATTTAGTCATTTTCAGCCAATTTTCTGGATTTTTGAAAAATTCACTTTTTTGTGAAAATATCCACTAAATGAGGGAATAATATGTGTGAGGGTAGCCCAGGAGAGTTCCAAATGTGTTTGGGTAGAATATATATCCCACGGGGGTAAAATTGAAAAAAGTTTAAAAAAAAATGTTTTTGGACTTAGTCATTTTTCCGCCGTTTAACAGACTTTCAGGTAGGGCAAATGTCAGTGAGCGTTCCGATTTCAGTTCCAGAGCGATTCGCCCAATGAGTCCTTGATATTTAGTCATTTTCAGCCAATTTTCTGGATTTTTGAAAAATTCACTTTTTTGTGAAAATATCCACTAAATGAGGGAATAATATGTGTGAGGGTAGCCCAGGAGAGTTCCAAATGTGTGTGGGTAGAATATATATCCCACGGGGGTAAAATTGAAAAAAGTTGAAAAAATTTTTTTTTTTGGACTTAGTCATTTTTCCGCCGTTTATCAGACTTTCAGATAGGGCAAATGTCAGTGAGCATTCCGATTTCAGTTCCTGAGCGATTCGCCCAATGAGTCCTTGATATTTAGTCGTTTTCAGCCAATATTTTGGATTTTAGAAAATTTCACTTTTTTGTGAAAATATCCACTAAATGAGGGAATAATATGTGTGAGGGTAGCCCAGGAGAGTTCCAATTGTGTGTGGGTAGAATATGTATCCCACGGGGGTAAAATTGAAAGAAGTTGAAAAAATTTTTTTTTTTGGACTTAGTCATTTTTCCGGTATTTATCAGACTTTCAGATAGGGCAAATGTCAGTGAGCGTTCCGATTTCAGTTCCAGAGCGATTCGCCCAATGAGTCCTTTATATTTAGTCATTTTCAGCCAATTTTCTGGATTTTTGAAAAATTCACTTTTTTGTGAAAATATCCACTAAATGAGGGAATAATATGTGTGAGGGTACCCCAGGAGAGTTCCAAATATGTGTGGGTAGAATATATATCCCACAGGGGTAAAATTGAAAAAAGTTGAAAAATTTTTTTTTTTGGACTTAGTCATTTTTCCGGCGTTTATCAGACTTTCAGATAGGGCAAATGTCAGTGAGCGTTCCGATTTCAGTTCCAGAGCGATTCGCCCAATGAGTCCTTGATATTTAGTCGTTTTCAGCCAATATTTTGGATTTTTGAAAATTTCACTTTTTTGTGAAAATATCCACTAAATGAGGGAATAATATGTGTGAGGGTACCCCAGGAGAGTTCCAAATGTGTGTGGGTAGAATATATATCCCACGGGGGTAAAATTGAAAAAAGTTTTAAAAAAATTTTTTTTGGACTTAGTCATTTTTCCGCCGTTTAACAGACTTTCAGGTAGGGCAAATGTCAGTGAGCGTTCCGATTTCAGTTCCAGAGCGATTCGCCCAATGAGTCCTTGATATTTAGTCGTTTTCAGCCAATATTTTGGATTTTTGAAAATTTCACTTTTTTGTGAAAATATCCCCTAAATGAGGGAATAATATGTGTGAGGGTAGCCCAGGAGAGTTCCAATTGTGTGTGGGTAGAATATATATCCCACGGGGGTAAAATTGAAAGAAGTTGAAAAAATTTTTTTTTTTGGACTTAGTCATTTTTCCGGTATTTATCAGACTTTCAGATAGGGCAAATGTCAGTGAGCATTCCGATTTCAGTTCCAGAGCGATTCGCCCAATGAGTCCTTGATATTTAGTCATTTTCAGCCAATTTTCTGGATTTTAGAAAATTTCACTTTTTTGTGAAAATATCCACTAAATGAGGGAATAATATGTGTGAGGGTACCCCAGGAAAGTTCCAAATGTGTGTGGGTAGAATATATATCCCACGGGGGTAAAAGTGAAAAAAGTTGAAAAAAATTATTTTTTGGACTTAGCCATTTTTCCGGCGTTTATCAGACTTTCAGATAGGGCAAATGTCAGTGAGCGTTCCGATTTCAGTTCCAGAGCGATTCGCCCAATGTGTCCTTGATATTTAGTCATTTTCAGCCAATATTTTTGATTTTTGAAAATTTCACTTTTTTGTGAAAATATCCACTAAATGAGGGAATAATATGTGTGAGGGTACCCCAGGAGAGTTCCAAATATGTGTGGGTAGAATATATATCCCACAGGGGTAAAATTGAAAAAAGTTGAAAAATTTTTTTTTTTGGACTTAGTCATTTTTCCGGCGTTTATCAGACTTTCAGATAGGGCAAATGTCAGTGAGCGTTCCGATTTCAGTTCCAGAGCGATTCGCCCAATGAGTCCTTTATATTTAGTCATTTTCAGCCAATTTTCTGGATTTTTGAAAAATTCACTTTTTTGTGAAAATATCCACTAAATGAGGGAATAATATGTGTGAGGGTAGCCCAGGAGAGTTCCAAATGTGTTTGGGTAGAATATATATCCCACGGGGGTAAAATTGAAAAAAGTTTAAAAAAAAATGTTTTTGGACTTAGTCATTTTTCCGCCGTTTAACAGACTTTCAGGTAGGGCAAATGTCAGTGAGCGTTCCGATTTCAGTTCCAGAGCGATTCGCCCAATGAGTCCTTGATATTTAGTCATTTTCAGCCAATTTTCTGGATTTTTGAAAAATTCACTTTTTTGTGAAAATATCCACTAAATGAGGGAATAATATGTGTGAGGGTAGCCCAGGAGAGTTCCAAATGTGTGTGGGTAGAATATATATCCCACGGGGGTAAAATTGAAAAAAGTTGAAAAAATTTTTTTTTTTGGACTTAGTCATTTTTCCGCCGTTTATCAGACTTTCAGATAGGGCAAATGTCAGTGAGCATTCCGATTTCAGTTCCTGAGCGATTCGCCCAATGAGTCCTTGATATTTAGTCGTTTTCAGCCAATATTTTGGATTTTAGAAAATTTCACTTTTTTGTGAAAATATCCACTAAATGAGGGAATAATATGTGTGAGGGTAGCCCAGGAGAGTTCCAATTGTGTGTGGGTAGAATATGTATCCCACGGGGGTAAAATTGAAAGAAGTTGAAAAAATTTTTTTTTTTGGACTTAGTCATTTTTCCGGTATTTATCAGACTTTCAGATAGGGCAAATGTCAGTGAGCGTTCCGATTTCAGTTCCAGAGCGATTCGCCCAATGAGTCCTTTATATTTAGTCATTTTCAGCCAATTTTCTGGATTTTTGAAAAATTCACTTTTTTGTGAAAATATCCACTAAATGAGGGAATAATATGTGTGAGGGTACCCCAGGAGAGTTCCAAATATGTGTGGGTAGAATATATATCCCACAGGGGTAAAATTGAAAAAAGTTGAAAAATTTTTTTTTTTGGACTTAGTCATTTTTCCGGCGTTTATCAGACTTTCAGATAGGGCAAATGTCAGTGAGCGTTCCGATTTCAGTTCCAGAGCGATTCGCCCAATGAGTCCTTGATATTTAGTCGTTTTCAGCCAATATTTTGGATTTTTGAAAATTTCACTTTTTTGTGAAAATATCCACTAAATGAGGGAATAATATGTGTGAGGGTACCCCAGGAGAGTTCCAAATGTGTGTGGGTAGAATATATATCCCACGGGGGTAAAATTGAAAAAAGTTTTAAAAAAATTTTTTTTGGACTTAGTCATTTTTCCGCCGTTTAACAGACTTTCAGGTAGGGCAAATGTCAGTGAGCGTTCCGATTTCAGTTCCAGAGCGATTCGCCCAATGAGTCCTTGATATTTAGTCGTTTTCAGCCAATATTTTGGATTTTTGAAAATTTCACTTTTTTGTGAAAATATCCCCTAAATGAGGGAATAATATGTGTGAGGGTAGCCCAGGAGAGTTCCAATTGTGTGTGGGTAGAATATATATCCCACGGGGGTAAAATTGAAAGAAGTTGAAAAAATTTTTTTTTTTGGACTTAGTCATTTTTCCGGTATTTATCAGACTTTCAGATAGGGCAAATGTCAGTGAGCATTCCGATTTCAGTTCCAGAGCGATTCGCCCAATGAGTCCTTGATATTTAGTCATTTTCAGCCAATTTTCTGGATTTTAGAAAATTTCACTTTTTTGTGAAAATATCCACTAAATGAGGGAATAATATGTGTGAGGGTACCCCAGGAAAGTTCCAAATGTGTGTGGGTAGAATATATATCCCACGGGGGTAAAAGTGAAAAAAGTTGAAAAAAATTATTTTTTGGACTTAGCCATTTTTCCGGCGTTTATCAGACTTTCAGATAGGGCAAATGTCAGTGAGCGTTCCGATTTCAGTTCCAGAGCGATTCGCCCAATGTGTCCTTGATATTTAGTCATTTTCAGCCAATATTTTTGATTTTTGAAAATTTCACTTTTTTGTGAAAATATCCACTAAATGAGGGAATAATATGTGTGAGGATACCCCAGGAGAGTTCCAAATATGTGTGGGTAGAATATATATCCCACAGGGGTAAAATTGAAAAAAGTTGAAAAATTTTTTTTTTTGGACTTAGTCATTTTTCCGGCGTTTATCAGACTTTCAGATAGGGCAAATGTCAGTGAGCGTTCCGATTTCAGTTCCAGAGCGATTCGCCCAATGAGTCCTTTATATTTAGTCATTTTCAGCCAATTTTCTGGATTTTTGAAAAATTCACTTTTTTGTGAAAATATCCACTAAATGAGGGAATAATATGTGTGAGGGTAGCCCAGGAGAGTTCCAAATGTGTTTGGGTAGAATATATATCCCACGGGGGTAAAATTGAAAAAAGTTGAAAAATTTTTTTTTTTGGACTTAGTCATTTTTCCAGCGTTTATCAGACTTTCAGATAGGGCAAATGTCAGTGAGCGTTCCGATTTCAGTTCCAGAGCGATTCGCCCAATGAGTCCTTGATATTTAGTCGTTTTCAGACAATATTTTGGATTTTTGAAAATTTCACTTTTTTGTGAAAATATCCACTAAATGAGGGAATAATATGTGTGAGGGTACCCCAGGAGAGTTCCAAATGTGTGTGGGTAGAATATATATCCCACGGGGGTAAAATTGAAAAAAGTTTAAAAAAAAATGTTTTTGGACTTAGTCATTTTTCCGCCGTTTAACAGACTTTCAGGTAGGGCAAATGTCAGTGAGCGTTCCGATTTCAGTTCCAGAGCGATTCGCCCAATGAGTCCTTGATATTTAGTCATTTTCAGCCAATTTTCTGGATTTTTGAAAAATTCACTTTTTTGTGAAAATATCCACTAAATGAGGGAATAATATGTGTGAGGGTAGCCCAGGAGAGTTCCAAATGTGTGTGGGTAGAATATATATCCCACGGGGGTAAAATTGAAAAAAGTTGAAAAAATTTTTTTTTTTGGACTTAGTCATTTTTCCGCCGTTTATCAGACTTTCAGATAGGGCAAATGTCAGTGAGCATTCCGATTTCAGTTCCTGAGCGATTCGCCCAATGAGTCCTTGATATTTAGTCGTTTTCAGCCAATATTTTGGATTTTAGAAAATTTCACTTTTTTGTGAAAATATCCACTAAATGAGGGAATAATATGTGTGAGGGTAGCCCAGGAGAGTTCCAATTGTGTGTGGGTAGAATATGTATCCCACGGGGGTAAAATTGAAAGAAGTTGAAAAAATTTTTTTTTTTGGACTTAGTCATTTTTCCAGTATTTATCAGACTTTCAGATAGGGCAAATGTCAGTGAGCGTTCCGATTTCAGTTCCAGAGCGATTCGCCCAATGAGTCCTTTATATTTAGTCATTTTCAGCCAATTTTCTGGATTTTTGAAAAATTCACTTTTTTGTGAAAATATCCACTAAATGAGGGAATAATATGTGTGAGGGTAGCCCAGGAGAGTTCCAAATGTGTTTGGGTAGAATATATATCCCACGGGGGTAAAATTGAAAAAAGTTGAAAAATTTTTTTTTTTGGACTTAGTCATTTTTCCAGCGTTTATCAGACTTTCAGATAGGGCAAATGTCAGTGAGCGTTCCGATTTCAGTTCCAGAGCGATTCGCCCAATGAGTCCTTGATATTTAGTCGTTTTCAGACAATATTTTGGATTTTTGAAAATTTCACTTTTTTGTGAAAATATCCACTAAATGAGGGAATAATATGTGTGAGGGTAGCCCAGGAGAGTTCCAAATGTGTTTGGGTAGAATATATATCCCACGGGGGTAAAATTGAAAAAAGTTGAAAAATTTTTTTTTTTGGACTTAGTCATTTTTCCAGCGTTTATCAGACTTTCAGATTGGGCAAATGTCAGTGAGCATTCCGATTTCAGTTCCAGAGCGATTCGCCCAATGAGTCCTTGATATTTAGTCGTTTTCAGACAATATTTTGGATTTTTGAAAATTTCACTTTTTTGTGAAAATATCCACTAAATGAGGGAATAATATGTGTGAGGGTACCCCAGGAGAGTTCCAAATGTGTGTGGGTAGAATATATATCCCACGGGGGTAAAAATGAAAAAAGTTTAAAAAAAATTGTTTTTGGACTTAGTCATTTTTCCGGTATTTATCAGACTTTCAGATAGGGCAAATGTCAGTGAGCGTTCCGATTTCAGTTCCAGAGCGATTCGCCCAATGAGTCCTTTATATTTAGTCATTTTCAGCCAATTTTCTGGATTTTTGAAAAATTCACTTTTTTGTGAAAATATCCACTAAATGAGGGAATAATATGTGTGAGGGTACCCCAGGAGAGTTCCAAATATGTGTGGGTAGAATATATATCCCACAGGGGTAAAATTGAAAAAAGTTGAAAAATTTTTTTTTTTGGACTTAGTCATTTTTCCGGCGTTTATCAGACTTTCAGATAGGGCAAATGTCAGTGAGCGTTCCGATTTCAGTTCCAGAGCGATTCGCCCAATGAGTCCTTGATATTTAGTCGTTTTCAGCCAATATTTTGGATTTTTGAAAATTTCACTTTTTTGTGAAAATATCCACTAAATGAGGGAATAATATGTGTGAGGGTACCCCAGGAGAGTTCCAAATGTGTGTGGGTAGAATATATATCCCACGGGGGTAAAATTGAAAAAAGTTTTAAAAAAATTTTTTTTGGACTTAGTCATTTTTCCGCCGTTTAACAGACTTTCAGGTAGGGCAAATGTCAGTGAGCGTTCCGATTTCAGTTCCAGAGCGATTCGCCCAATGAGTCCTTGATATTTAGTCGTTTTCAGCCAATATTTTGGATTTTTGAAAATTTCACTTTTTTGTGAAAATATCCCCTAAATGAGGGAATAATATGTGTGAGGGTAGCCCAGGAGAGTTCCAATTGTGTGTGGGTAGAATATATATCCCACGGGGGTAAAATTGAAAGAAGTTGAAAAAATTTTTTTTTTTGGACTTAGTCATTTTTCCGGTATTTATCAGACTTTCAGATAGGGCAAATGTCAGTGAGCATTCCGATTTCAGTTCCAGAGCGATTCGCCCAATGAGTCCTTGATATTTAGTCATTTTCAGCCAATTTTCTGGATTTTAGAAAATTTCACTTTTTTGTGAAAATATCCACTAAATGAGGGAATAATATGTGTGAGGGTACCCCAGGAAAGTTCCAAATGTGTGTGGGTAGAATATATATCCCACGGGGGTAAAAGTGAAAAAAGTTGAAAAAAATTATTTTTTGGACTTAGCCATTTTTCCGGCGTTTATCAGACTTTCAGATAGGGCAAATGTCAGTGAGCGTTCCGATTTCAGTTCCAGAGCGATTCGCCCAATGTGTCCTTGATATTTAGTCATTTTCAGCCAATATTTTTGATTTTTGAAAATTTCACTTTTTTGTGAAAATATCCACTAAATGAGGGAATAATATGTGTGAGGATACCCCAGGAGAGTTCCAAATATGTGTGGGTAGAATATATATCCCACAGGGGTAAAATTGAAAAAAGTTGAAAAATTTTTTTTTTTGGACTTAGTCATTTTTCCGGCGTTTATCAGACTTTCAGATAGGGCAAATGTCAGTGAGCGTTCCGATTTCAGTTCCAGAGCGATTCGCCCAATGAGTCCTTTATATTTAGTCATTTTCAGCCAATTTTCTGGATTTTTGAAAAATTCACTTTTTTGTGAAAATATCCACTAAATGAGGGAATAATATGTGTGAGGGTAGCCCAGGAGAGTTCCAAATGTGTTTGGGTAGAATATATATCCCACGGGGGTAAAATTGAAAAAAGTTGAAAAATTTTTTTTTTTGGACTTAGTCATTTTTCCAGCGTTTATCAGACTTTCAGATAGGGCAAATGTCAGTGAGCGTTCCGATTTCAGTTCCAGAGCGATTCGCCCAATGAGTCCTTGATATTTAGTCGTTTTCAGACAATATTTTGGATTTTTGAAAATTTCACTTTTTTGTGAAAATATCCACTAAATGAGGGAATAATATGTGTGAGGGTACCCCAGGAGAGTTCCAAATGTGTGTGGGTAGAATATATATCCCACGGGGGTAAAATTGAAAAAAGTTTAAAAAAAAATGTTTTTGGACTTAGTCATTTTTCCGCCGTTTAACAGACTTTCAGGTAGGGCAAATGTCAGTGAGCGTTCCGATTTCAGTTCCAGAGCGATTCGCCCAATGAGTCCTTGATATTTAGTCATTTTCAGCCAATTTTCTGGATTTTTGAAAAATTCACTTTTTTGTGAAAATATCCACTAAATGAGGGAATAATATGTGTGAGGGTAGCCCAGGAGAGTTCCAAATGTGTGTGGGTAGAATATATATCCCACGGGGGTAAAATTGAAAAAAGTTGAAAAAATTTTTTTTTTTGGACTTAGTCATTTTTCCGCCGTTTATCAGACTTTCAGATAGGGCAAATGTCAGTGAGCATTCCGATTTCAGTTCCTGAGCGATTCGCCCAATGAGTCCTTGATATTTAGTCGTTTTCAGCCAATATTTTGGATTTTAGAAAATTTCACTTTTTTGTGAAAATATCCACTAAATGAGGGAATAATATGTGTGAGGGTAGCCCAGGAGAGTTCCAATTGTGTGTGGGTAGAATATGTATCCCACGGGGGTAAAATTGAAAGAAGTTGAAAAAATTTTTTTTTTTGGACTTAGTCATTTTTCCGGTATTTATCAGACTTTCAGATAGGGCAAATGTCAGTGAGCGTTCCGATTTCAGTTCCAGAGCGATTCGCCCAATGAGTCCTTGATATTTAGTCGTTTTCAGACAATATTTTGGATTTTTGAAAATTTCACTTTTTTGTGAAAATATCCACTAAATGAGGGAATAATATGTGTGAGGGTAGCCCAGGAGAGTTCCAAATGTGTTTGGGTAGAATATATATCCCACGGGGGTAAAATTGAAAAAAGTTGAAAAATTTTTTTTTTTGGACTTAGTCATTTTTCCAGCGTTTATCAGACTTTCAGATTGGGCAAATGTCAGTGAGCATTCCGATTTCAGTTCCAGAGCGATTCGCCCAATGAGTCCTTGATATTTAGTCGTTTTCAGACAATATTTTGGATTTTTGAAAATTTCACTTTTTTGTGAAAATATCCACTAAATGAGGGAATAATATGTGTGAGGGTACCCCAGGAGAGTTCCAAATGTGTGTGGGTAGAATATATATCCCACGGGGGTAAAAATGAAAAAAGTTTAAAAAAAATTGTTTTTGGACTTAGTCATTTTTCCGCCGTTTAACAGACTTTCAGGTAGGGCAAATGTCAGTGAGCGTTCCGATTTCAGTTCCAGAGCGATTCGCCCAATGAGTCCTTGATATTTAGTCATTTTCAGCCAATTTTCTGGATTTTTGAAAAATTCACTTTTTTGTGAAAATATCCACTAAATGAGGGAATAATATGTGTGAGGGTAGCCCAGGAGAGTTCCAAATGTGTGTGGGTAGAATATATATCCCACGGGGGTAAAATTGAAAAAAGTTGAAAAAAATTTTTTTTTTGGACTTAGTCATTTTTCCGGTATTTATCAGACTTTCAGATAGGGCAAATGTCAGTGAGCGTTCCGATTTCAGTTCCAGAGCGATTCGCCCAATGAGTCCTTTATATTTAGTCATTTTCAGCCAATTTTCTGGATTTTTGAAAAATTCACTTTTTTGTGAAAATATCCACTAAATGAGGGAATAATATGTGTGAGGGTAGCCCAGGAGAGTTCCAAATGTGTGTGGGTAGAATATATATCCCACGGGGGTAAAATTGAAAAAATTTTTTTTTTGGACTTAGTCATTTTTCTGGCGTTTATCAGACTTTCAGATAGGGCAAATGTCAGTGAGCATTCCGATTTCAGTTCCAGAGCGATTCGCCCAATGAGTCCTTGATATTTAGTCATTTTCAGCCAATTTTCTGGATTTTAGAAAATTTCACTTTTTTGTGAAAATATCCACTAAATGAGGGAATAATATGTGTGAGGGTACCCCAGGAAAGTTCCAAATGTGTGTGGGTAGAATATATATCCCACGGGGGTAAAAGTGAAAAAAGTTGAAAAAAATTATTTTTTGGACTTAGCCATTTTTCCGGTGTTTATCAGACTTTCAGATAGGGCAAATGTCAGTGAGCGTTCCGATTTCAGTTCCAGAGCGATTCGCCCAATGTGTCCTTGATATTTAGTCATTTTCAGCCAATATTTTTGATTTTTGAAAATTTCACTTTTTTGTGAAAATATCCACTAAATGAGGGAATAATATGTGTGAGGATACCCCAGGAGAGTTCCAAATATGTGTGGGTAGAATATATATCCCACAGGGGTAAAATTGAAAAAAGTTGAAAAATTTTTTTTTTTGGACTTAGTCATTTTTCCGGCGTTTATCAGACTTTCAGATAGGGCAAATGTCAGTGAGCGTTCCGATTTCAGTTCCAGAGCGATTCGCCCAATGAGTCCTTTATATTTAGTCATTTTCAGCCAATTTTCTGGATTTTTGAAAAATTCACTTTTTTGTGAAAATATCCACTAAATGAGGGAATAATATGTGTGAGGGTAGCCCAGGAGAGTTCCAAATGTGTTTGGGTAGAATATATATCCCACGGGGGTAAAATTGAAAAAAGTTGAAAAATTTTTTTTTTTGGACTTAGTCATTTTTCCAGCGTTTATCAGACTTTCAGACAGGGCAAATGTCAGTGAGCGTTCCGATTTCAGTTCCAGAGCGATTCGCCCAATGAGTCCTTGATATTTAGTCGTTTTCAGACAATATTTTGGATTTTTGAAAATTTCACTTTTTTGTGAAAATATCCACTAAATGAGGGAATAATATGTGTGAGGGTACCCCAGGAGAGTTCCAAATGTGTGTGGGTAGAATATATATCCCACGGGGGTAAAATTGAAAAAAGTTTAAAAAAAAATGTTTTTGGACTTAGTCATTTTTCCGCCGTTTAACAGACTTTCAGGTAGGGCAAATGTCAGTGAGCGTTCCGATTTCAGTTCCAGAGCGATTCGCCCAATGAGTCCTTGATATTTAGTCATTTTCAGCCAATTTTCTGGATTTTTGAAAAATTCACTTTTTTGTGAAAATATCCACTAAATGAGGGAATAATATGTGTGAGGGTAGCCCAGGAGAGTTCCAAATGTGTGTGGGTAGAATATATATCCCACGGGGGTAAAATTGAAAAAAGTTGAAAAAGTTTTTTTTTTTGGACTTAGTCATTTTTCCGCCGTTTATCAGACTTTCAGATAGGGCAAATGTCAGTGAGCATTCCGATTTCAGTTCCTGAGCGATTCGCCCAATGAGTCCTTGATATTTAGTCGTTTTCAGCCAATATTTTGGATTTTAGAAAATTTCACTTTTTTGTGAAAATATCCACTAAATGAGGGAATAATATGTGTGAGGGTAGCCCAGGAGAGTTCCAATTGTGTGTGGGTAGAATATGTATCCCACGGGGGTAAAATTGAAAGAAGTTGAAAAAATTTTTTTTTTTGGACTTAGTCATTTTTCCGGTATTTATCAGACTTTCAGATAGGGCAAATGTCAGTGAGCGTTCCGATTTCAGTTCCAGAGCGATTCGCCCAATGAGTCCTTTATATTTAGTCATTTTCAGCCAATTTTCTGGATTTTTGAAAAATTCACTTTTTTGTGAAAATATCCACTAAATGAGGGAATAATATGTGTGAGGGTAGCCCAGGAGAGTTCCAAATGTGTTTGGGTAGAATATATATCCCACGGGGGTAAAATTGAAAAAAGTTGAAAAATTTTTTTTTTTGGACTTAGTCATTTTTCCAGCGTTTATCAGACTTTCAGATAGGGCAAATGTCAGTGAGCGTTCCGATTTCAGTTCCAGAGCGATTCGCCCAATGAGTCCTTGATATTTAGTCGTTTTCAGACAATATTTTGGATTTTTGAAAATTTCACTTTTTTGTGAAAATATCCACTAAATGAGGGAATAATATGTGTGAGGGTAGCCCAGGAGAGTTCCAAATGTGTTTGGGTAGAATATATATCCCACGGGGGTAAAATTGAAAAAAGTTGAAAAATTTTTTTTTTTGGACTTAGTCATTTTTCCAGCGTTTATCAGACTTTCAGATTGGGCAAATGTCAGTGAGCATTCCGATTTCAGTTCCAGAGCGATTCGCCCAATGAGTCCTTGATATTTAGTCGTTTTCAGACAATGTTTTGGATTTTTGAAAATTTCACTTTTTTGTGAAAATATCCACTAAATGAGGGAATAATATGTGTGAGGGTACCCCAGGAGAGTTCCAAATGTGTGTGGGTAGAATATATATCCCACGGGGGTAAAAATGAAAAAAGTTTAAAAAAAATTGTTTTTGGACTTAGTCATTTTTCCGCCGTTTAACAGACTTTCAGGTAGGGCAAATGTCAGTGAGCGTTCCGATTTCAGTTCCAGAGCGATTCGCCCAATGAGTCCTTGATATTTAGTCATTTTCAGCCAATTTTCTGGATTTTTGAAAAATTCACTTTTTTGTGAAAATATCCACTAAATGAGGGAATAATATGTGTGAGGGTAGCCCAGGAGAGTTCCAAATGTGTGTGGGTAGAATATATATCCCACGGGGGTAAAATTGAAAAAAGTTGAAAAAATTTTTTTTTTTGGACTTAGTCATTTTTCCGCCGTTTATCAGACTTTCAGATAGGGCAAATGTCAGTGAGCATTCCGATTTCAGTTCCTGAGCGATTCGCCCAATGAGTCCTTGATATTTAGTCGTTTTCAGCCAATATTTTGGATTTTAGAAAATTTCACTTTTTTGTGAAAATATCCACTAAATGAGGGAATAATATGTGTGAGGGTAGCCCAGGAGAGTTCCAATTGTGTGTGGGTAGAATATGTATCCCACGGGGGTAAAATTGAAAGAAGTTGAAAAAATTTTTTTTTTTGGACTTAGTCATTTTTCCGGTATTTATCAGACTTTCAGATAGGGCAAATGTCAGTGAGCGTTCCGATTTCAGTTCCAGAGCGATTCGCCCAATGAGTCCTTGATATTTAGTCGTTTTCAGACAATATTTTGGATTTTTGAAAATTTCACTTTTTTGTGAAAATATCCACTAAATGAGGGAATAATATGTGTGAGGGTAGCCCAGGAGAGTTCCAAATGTGTTTGGGTAGAATATATATCCCACGGGGGTAAAATTGAAAAAAGTTGAAAAATTTTTTTTTTTGGACTTAGTCATTTTTCCAGCGTTTATCAGACTTTCAGATTGGGCAAATGTCAGTGAGCATTCCGATTTCAGTTCCAGAGCGATTCGCCCAATGAGTCCTTGATATTTAGTCGTTTTCAGACAATATTTTGGATTTTTGAAAATTTCACTTTTTTGTGAAAATATCCACTAAATGAGGGAATAATATGTGTGAGGGTACCCCAGGAGAGTTCCAAATGTGTGTGGGTAGAATATATATCCCACGGGGGTAAAAATGAAAAAAGTTTAAAAAAAATTGTTTTTGGACTTAGTCATTTTTCCGCCGTTTAACAGACTTTCAGGTAGGGCAAATGTCAGTGAGCGTTCCGATTTCAGTTCCAGAGCGATTCGCCCAATGAGTCCTTGATATTTAGTCATTTTCAGCCAATTTTCTGGATTTTTGAAAAATTCACTTTTTTGTGAAAATATCCACTAAATGAGGGAATAATATGTGTGAGGGTAGCCCAGGAGAGTTCCAAATGTGTGTGGGTAGAATATATATCCCACGGGGGTAAAATTGAAAAAAGTTGAAAAAAATTTTTTTTTTGGACTTAGTCATTTTTCCGGTATTTATCAGACTTTCAGATAGGGCAAATGTCAGTGAGCGTTCCGATTTCAGTTCCAGAGCGATTCGCCCAATGAGTCCTTTATATTTAGTCATTTTCAGCCAATTTTCTGGATTTTTGAAAAATTCACTTTTTTGTGAAAATATCCACTAAATGAGGGAATAATATGTGTGAGGGTAGCCCAGGAGAGTTCCAAATGTGTGTGGGTAGAATATATATCCCACGGGGGTAAAATTGAAAAAATTTTTTTTTTGGACTTAGTCATTTTTCTGGCGTTTATCAGACTTTCAGATAGGGCAAATGTCAGTGAGCATTCCGATTTCAGTTCCAGAGCGATTCGCCCAATGAGTCCTTGATATTTAGTCATTTTCAGCCAATTTTCTGGATTTTAGAAAATTTCACTTTTTTGTGAAAATATCCACTAAATGAGGGAATAATATGTGTGAGGGTACCCCAGGAAAGTTCCAAATGTGTGTGGGTAGAATATATATCCCACGGGGGTAAAAGTGAAAAAAGTTGAAAAAAATTATTTTTTGGACTTAGCCATTTTTCCGGTGTTTATCAGACTTTCAGATAGGGCAAATGTCAGTGAGCGTTCCGATTTCAGTTCCAGAGCGATTCGCCCAATGTGTCCTTGATATTTAGTCATTTTCAGCCAATATTTTTGATTTTTGAAAATTTCACTTTTTTGTGAAAATATCCACTAAATGAGGGAATAATATGTGTGAGGATACCCCAGGAGAGTTCCAAATATGTGTGGGTAGAATATATATCCCACAGGGGTAAAATTGAAAAAAGTTGAAAAATTTTTTTTTTTGGACTTAGTCATTTTTCCGGCGTTTATCAGACTTTCAGATAGGGCAAATGTCAGTGAGCGTTCCGATTTCAGTTCCAGAGCGATTCGCCCAATGAGTCCTTTATATTTAGTCATTTTCAGCCAATTTTCTGGATTTTTGAAAAATTCACTTTTTTGTGAAAATATCCACTAAATGAGGGAATAATATGTGTGAGGGTAGCCCAGGAGAGTTCCAAATGTGTTTGGGTAGAATATATATCCCACGGGGGTAAAATTGAAAAAAGTTGAAAAATTTTTTTTTTTGGACTTAGTCATTTTTCCAGCGTTTATCAGACTTTCAGACAGGGCAAATGTCAGTGAGCGTTCCGATTTCAGTTCCAGAGCGATTCGCCCAATGAGTCCTTGATATTTAGTCGTTTTCAGACAATATTTTGGATTTTTGAAAATTTCACTTTTTTGTGAAAATATCCACTAAATGAGGGAATAATATGTGTGAGGGTACCCCAGGAGAGTTCCAAATGTGTGTGGGTAGAATATATATCCCACGGGGGTAAAATTGAAAAAAGTTTAAAAAAAAATGTTTTTGGACTTAGTCATTTTTCCGCCGTTTAACAGACTTTCAGGTAGGGCAAATGTCAGTGAGCGTTCCGATTTCAGTTCCAGAGCGATTCGCCCAATGAGTCCTTGATATTTAGTCATTTTCAGCCAATTTTCTGGATTTTTGAAAAATTCACTTTTTTGTGAAAATATCCACTAAATGAGGGAATAATATGTGTGAGGGTAGCCCAGGAGAGTTCCAAATGTGTGTGGGTAGAATATATATCCCACGGGGGTAAAATTGAAAAAAGTTGAAAAAGTTTTTTTTTTTGGACTTAGTCATTTTTCCGCCGTTTATCAGACTTTCAGATAGGGCAAATGTCAGTGAGCATTCCGATTTCAGTTCCTGAGCGATTCGCCCAATGAGTCCTTGATATTTAGTCGTTTTCAGCCAATATTTTGGATTTTAGAAAATTTCACTTTTTTGTGAAAATATCCACTAAATGAGGGAATAATATGTGTGAGGGTAGCCCAGGAGAGTTCCAATTGTGTGTGGGTAGAATATGTATCCCACGGGGGTAAAATTGAAAGAAGTTGAAAAAATTTTTTTTTTTGGACTTAGTCATTTTTCCGGTATTTATCAGACTTTCAGATAGGGCAAATGTCAGTGAGCGTTCCGATTTCAGTTCCAGAGCGATTCGCCCAATGAGTCCTTTATATTTAGTCATTTTCAGCCAATTTTCTGGATTTTTGAAAAATTCACTTTTTTGTGAAAATATCCACTAAATGAGGGAATAATATGTGTGAGGGTAGCCCAGGAGAGTTCCAAATGTGTTTGGGTAGAATATATATCCCACGGGGGTAAAATTGAAAAAAGTTGAAAAATTTTTTTTTTTGGACTTAGTCATTTTTCCAGCGTTTATCAGACTTTCAGATAGGGCAAATGTCAGTGAGCGTTCCGATTTCAGTTCCAGAGCGATTCGCCCAATGAGTCCTTGATATTTAGTCGTTTTCAGACAATATTTTGGATTTTTGAAAATTTCACTTTTTTGTGAAAATATCCACTAAATGAGGGAATAATATGTGTGAGGGTAGCCCAGGAGAGTTCCAAATGTGTTTGGGTAGAATATATATCCCACGGGGGTAAAATTGAAAAAAGTTGAAAAATTTTTTTTTTTGGACTTAGTCATTTTTCCAGCGTTTATCAGACTTTCAGATTGGGCAAATGTCAGTGAGCATTCCGATTTCAGTTCCAGAGCGATTCGCCCAATGAGTCCTTGATATTTAGTCGTTTTCAGACAATGTTTTGGATTTTTGAAAATTTCACTTTTTTGTGAAAATATCCACTAAATGAGGGAATAATATGTGTGAGGGTACCCCAGGAGAGTTCCAAATGTGTGTGGGTAGAATATATATCCCACGGGGGTAAAAATGAAAAAAGTTTAAAAAAAATTGTTTTTGGACTTAGTCATTTTTCCGCCGTTTAACAGACTTTCAGGTAGGGCAAATGTCAGTGAGCGTTCCGATTTCAGTTCCAGAGCGATTCGCCCAATGAGTCCTTGATATTTAGTCATTTTCAGCCAATTTTCTGGATTTTTGAAAAATTCACTTTTTTGTGAAAATATCCACTAAATGAGGGAATAATATGTGTGAGGGTAGCCCAGGAGAGTTCCAAATGTGTGTGGGTAGAATATATATCCCACGGGGGTAAAATTGAAAAAAGTTGAAAAAAATTTTTTTTTTGGACTTAGTCATTTTTCCGGTATTTATCAGACTTTCAGATAGGGCAAATGTCAGTGAGCGTTCCGATTTCAGTTCCAGAGCGATTCGCCCAATGAGTCCTTTATATTTAGTCATTTTCAGCCAATTTTCTGGATTTTTGAAAAATTCACTTTTTTGTGAAAATATCCACTAAATGAGGGAATAATATGTGTGAGGGTAGCCCAGGAGAGTTCCAAATGTGTGTGGGTAGAATATATATCCCACGGGGGTAAAATTGAAAAAATTTTTTTTTTGGACTTAGTCATTTTTCTGGCGTTTATCAGACTTTCAGATAGGGCAAATGTCAGTGAGCATTCCGATTTCAGTTCCAGAGCGATTCGCCCAATGAGTCCTTGATATTTAGTCATTTTCAGCCAATTTTCTGGATTTTAGAAAATTTCACTTTTTTGTGAAAATATCCACTAAATGAGGGAATAATATGTGTGAGGGTACCCCAGGAAAGTTCCAAATGTGTGTGGGTAGAATATATATCCCACGGGGGTAAAAGTGAAAAAAGTTGAAAAAAATTATTTTTTGGACTTAGCCATTTTTCCGGTGTTTATCAGACTTTCAGATAGGGCAAATGTCAGTGAGCGTTCCGATTTCAGTTCCAGAGCGATTCGCCCAATGTGTCCTTGATATTTAGTCATTTTCAGCCAATATTTTTGATTTTTGAAAATTTCACTTTTTTGTGAAAATATCCACTAAATGAGGGAATAATATGTGTGAGGATACCCCAGGAGAGTTCCAAATATGTGTGGGTAGAATATATATCCCACAGGGGTAAAATTGAAAAAAGTTGAAAAATTTTTTTTTTTGGACTTAGTCATTTTTCCGGCGTTTATCAGACTTTCAGATAGGGCAAATGTCAGTGAGCGTTCCGATTTCAGTTCCAGAGCGATTCGCCCAATGAGTCCTTTATATTTAGTCATTTTCAGCCAATTTTCTGGATTTTTGAAAAATTCACTTTTTTGTGAAAATATCCACTAAATGAGGGAATAATATGTGTGAGGGTAGCCCAGGAGAGTTCCAAATGTGTTTGGGTAGAATATATATCCCACGGGGGTAAAATTGAAAAAAGTTGAAAAATTTTTTTTTTTGGACTTAGTCATTTTTCCAGCGTTTATCAGACTTTCAGACAGGGCAAATGTCAGTGAGCGTTCCGATTTCAGTTCCAGAGCGATTCGCCCAATGAGTCCTTGATATTTAGTCGTTTTCAGACAATATTTTGGATTTTTGAAAATTTCACTTTTTTGTGAAAATATCCACTAAATGAGGGAATAATATGTGTGAGGGTACCCCAGGAGAGTTCCAAATGTGTGTGGGTAGAATATATATCCCACGGGGGTAAAATTGAAAAAAGTTTAAAAAAAAATGTTTTTGGACTTAGTCATTTTTCCGCCGTTTAACAGACTTTCAGGTAGGGCAAATGTCAGTGAGCGTTCCGATTTCAGTTCCAGAGCGATTCGCCCAATGAGTCCTTGATATTTAGTCATTTTCAGCCAATTTTCTGGATTTTTGAAAAATTCACTTTTTTGTGAAAATATCCACTAAATGAGGGAATAATATGTGTGAGGGTAGCCCAGGAGAGTTCCAAATGTGTGTGGGTAGAATATATATCCCACGGGGGTAAAATTGAAAAAAGTTGAAAAAGTTTTTTTTTTTGGACTTAGTCATTTTTCCGCCGTTTATCAGACTTTCAGATAGGGCAAATGTCAGTGAGCATTCCGATTTCAGTTCCTGAGCGATTCGCCCAATGAGTCCTTGATATTTAGTCGTTTTCAGCCAATATTTTGGATTTTAGAAAATTTCACTTTTTTGTGAAAATATCCACTAAATGAGGGAATAATATGTGTGAGGGTAGCCCAGGAGAGTTCCAATTGTGTGTGGGTAGAATATGTATCCCACGGGGGTAAAATTGAAAGAAGTTGAAAAAATTATTTTTTTTGGACTTAGTCATTTTTCCGGTATTTATCAGACTTTCAGATAGGGCAAATGTCAGTGAGCGTTCCGATTTCAGTTCCAGAGCAATTCGCCCAATGAGTCCTTTATATTTAGTCATTTTCAGCCAATTTTCTGGATTTTTGAAAAATTCACTTTTTTGTGAAAATATCCACTAAATGAGGGAATAATATGTGTGAGGGTAGCCCAGGAGAGTTCCAAATGTGTTTGGGTAGAATATATATCCCACGGGGGTAAAATTGAAAAAAGTTGAAAAATTTTTTTTTTTGGACTTAGTCATTTTTCCAGCGTTTATCAGACTTTCAGATAGGGCAAATGTCAGTGAGCGTTCCGATTTCAGTTCCAGAGCGATTCGCCCAATGAGTCCTTGATATTTAGTCGTTTTCAGACAATATTTTGGATTTTTGAAAATTTCACTTTTTTGTGAAAATATCCACTAAATGAGGGAATAATATGTGTGAGGGTAGCCCAGGAGAGTTCCAAATGTGTTTGGGTAGAATATATATCCCACGGGGGTAAAATTGAAAAAAGTTGAAAAATTTTTTTTTTTGGACTTAGTCATTTTTCCAGCGTTTATCAGACTTTCAGATTGGGCAAATGTCAGTGAGCATTCCGATTTCAGTTCCAGAGCGATTCGCCCAATGAGTCCTTGATATTTAGTCGTTTTCAGACAATATTTTGGATTTTTGAAAATTTCACTTTTTTGTGAAAATATCCACTAAATGAGGGAATAATATGTGTGAGGGTACCCCAGGAGAGTTCCAAATGTGTGTGGGTAGAATATATATCCCACGGGGGTAAAAATGAAAAAAGTTTAAAAAAAATTGTTTTTGGACTTAGTCATTTTTCCGCCGTTTAACAGACTTTCAGGTAGGGCAAATGTCAGTGAGCGTTCCGATTTCAGTTCCAGAGCGATTCGCCCAATGAGTCCTTGATATTTAGTCATTTTCAGCCAATTTTCTGGATTTTTGAAAAATTCACTTTTTTGTGAAAATATCCACTAAATGAGGGAATAATATGTGTGAGGGTAGCCCAGGAGAGTTCCAAATGTGTGTGGGTAGAATATATATCCCACGGGGGTAAAATTGAAAAAAGTTGAAAAAAATTTTTTTTTTGGACTTAGTCATTTTTCCGGTATTTATCAGACTTTCAGATAGGGCAAATGTCAGTGAGCGTTCCGATTTCAGTTCCAGAGCGATTCGCCCAATGAGTCCTTTATATTTAGTCATTTTCAGCCAATTTTCTGGATTTTTGAAAAATTCACTTTTTTGTGAAAATATCCACTAAATGAGGGAATAATATGTGTGAGGGTAGCCCAGGAGAGTTCCAAATGTGTGTGGGTAGAATATATATCCCACGGGGGTAAAATTGAAAAAATTTTTTTTTTGGACTTAGTCATTTTTCTGGCGTTTATCAGACTTTCAGATAGGGCAAATGTCAGTGAGCATTCCGATTTCAGTTCCAGAGCGATTCGCCCAATGAGTCCTTGATATTTAGTCATTTTCAGCCAATTTTCTGGATTTTAGAAAATTTCACTTTTTTGTGAAAATATCCACTAAATGAGGGAATAATATGTGTGAGGGTACCCCAGGAAAGTTCCAAATGTGTGTGGGTAGAATATATATCCCACGGGGGTAAAAGTGAAAAAAGTTGAAAAAAATTATTTTTTGGACTTAGCCATTTTTCCGGTGTTTATCAGACTTTCAGATAGGGCAAATGTCAGTGAGCGTTCCGATTTCAGTTCCAGAGCGATTCGCCCAATGTGTCCTTGATATTTAATCATTTTCAGCCAATATTTTTGATTTTTGAAAATTTCACTTTTTTGTGAAAATATCTACTAAATGAGGGAATAATATGTGTGAGGATACCCCAGGAGAGTTCCAAATATGTGTGGGTAGAATATATATCCCACAGGGGTAAAATTGAAAAAAGTTGAAAAATTTTTTTTTTTGGACTTAGTCATTTTTCCGGCGTTTATCAGACTTTCAGATAGGGCAAATGTCAGTGAGCGTTCCGATTTCAGTTCCAGAGCGATTCGCCCAATGAGTCCTTTATATTTAGTCATTTTCAGGCAATTTTCTGGATTTTTGAAAAATTCACTTTTTTGTGAAAATATCCACTAAATGAGGGAATAATATGTGTGAGGGTAGCCCAGGAGAGTTCCAAATGTGTTTGGGTAGAATATATATCCCACGGGGGTAAAATTGAAAAAAGTTGAAAAATTTTTTTTTTTGGACTTAGTCATTTTTCCAGCGTTTATCAGACTTTCAGATAGGGCAAATGTCAGTGAGCGTTCCGATTTCAGTTCCAGAGCGATTCGCCCAATGAGTCCTTGATATTTAGTCGTTTTCAGACAATATTTTGGATTTTTGAAAATTTCACTTTTTTGTGAAAATATCCACTAAATGAGGGAATAATATGTGTGAGGGTACCCCAGGAGAGTTCCAAATGTGTGTGGGTAGAATATATATCCCACGGGGGTAAAATTGAAAAAAGTTTAAAAAAAAATGTTTTTGGACTTAGTCATTTTTCCGCCGTTTAACAGACTTTCAGGTAGGGCAAATGTCAGTGAGCGTTCCGATTTCAGTTTCAGAGCGATTCGCCCAATGAGTCCTTGATATTTAGTCATTTTCAGCCAATTTTCTGGATTTTTGAAAAATTCACTTTTTTGTGAAAATATCCACTAAATGAGGGAATAATATGTGTGAGGGTAGCCCAGGAGAGTTCCAAATGTGTGTGGGTAGAATATATATCCCACGGGGGTAAAATTGAAAAAAGTTGAAAAAATTTTTTTTTTTGGACTTAGTCATTTTTCCGCCGTTTATCAGACTTTCAGATAGGGCAAATGTCAGTGAGCATTCCGATTTCAGTTCCTGAGCGATTCGCCCAATGAGTCCTTGATATTTAGTCGTTTTCAGCCAATATTTTGGATTTTAGAAAATTTCACTTTTTTGTGAAAATATCCACTAAATGAGGGAATAATATGTGTGAGGGTAGCCCAGGAGAGTTCCAATTGTGTGTGGGTAGAATATATATCCCACGGGGGTAAAATTGAAAAAAGTTGAAAAATTTTTTTTTTTGGACTTATTCATTTTTCCAGCGTTTATCAGACTTTCAGATTGGGCAAATGTCAGTGAGCATTCCGATTTCAGTTCCAGAGCGATTCGCCCAATGAGTCCTTGATATTTAGTCGTTTTCAGACAATATTTTGGATTTTTGAAAATTTCACTTTTTTGTGAAAATATCCACTAAATGAGGGAATAATATGTGTGAGGGTACCCCAGGAGAGTTCCAAATGTGTGTGGGTAGAATATATATCCCACGGGGGTAAAAATGAAAAAAGTTTAAAAAAAATTGTTTTTGGACTTAGTCATTTTTCCGCCGTTTAACAGACTTTCAGGTAGGGCAAATGTCAGTGAGCGTTCCGATTTCAGTTCCAGAGCGATTCGCCCAATGAGTCCTTGATATTTAGTCATTTTCAGCCAATTTTCTGGATTTTTGAAAAATTCACTTTTTTGTGAAAATATCCACTAAATGAGGGAATAATATGTGTGAGGCTAGCCCAGGAGAGTTCCAAATGTGTGTGGGTAGAATATATATCCCACGGGGGTAAAATTGAAAAAAGTTGAAAAAAATTTTTTTTTTGGACTTAGTCATTTTTCCGGTATTTATCAGACTTTCAGATAGGGCAAATGTCAGTGAGCGTTCCGATTTCAGTTCCAGAGCGATTCGCCCAATGAGTCCTTTATATTTAGTCATTTTCAGCCAATTTTCTGGATTTTTGAAAAATTCACTTTTTTGTGAAAATATCCACTAAATGAGGGAATAATATGTGTGAGGGTAGCCCAGGAGAGTTCCAAATGTGTGTGGGTAGAATATATATCCCACGGGGGTAAAATTGAAAAAATTTTTTTTTTGGACTTAGTCATTTTTCTGGCGTTTATCAGACTTTCAGATAGGGCAAATGTCAGTGAGCATTCCGATTTCAGTTCCAGAGCGATTCGCCCAATGAGTCCTTGATATTTAGTCATTTTCAGCCAATTTTCTGGATTTTAGAAAATTTCACTTTTTTGTGAAAATATCCACTAAATGAGGGAATAATATGTGTGAGGGTACCCCAGGAAAGTTCCAAATGTGTGTGGGTAGAATATATATCCCACGGGGGTAAAAGTGAAAAAAGTTGAAAAAAATTATTTTTTGGACTTAGCCATTTTTCCGGTGTTTATCAGACTTTCAGATAGGGCAAATGTCAGTGAGCGTTCCGATTTCAGTTCCAGAGCGATTCGCCCAATGTGTCCTTGATATTTAATCATTTTCAGCCAATATTTTTGATTTTTGAAAATTTCACTTTTTTGTGAAAATATCTACTAAATGAGGGAATAATATGTGTGAGGATACCCCAGGAGAGTTCCAAATATGTGTGGGTAGAATATATATCCCACAGGGGTAAAATTGAAAAAAGTTGAAAAATTTTTTTTTTTGGACTTAGTCATTTTTCCGGCGTTTATCAGACTTTCAGATAGGGCAAATGTCAGTGAGCGTTCCGATTTCAGTTCCAGAGCGATTCGCCCAATGAGTCCTTTATATTTAGTCATTTTCAGGCAATTTTCTGGATTTTTGAAAAATTCACTTTTTTGTGAAAATATCCACTAAATGAGGGAATAATATGTGTGAGGGTAGCCCAGGAGAGTTCCAAATGTGTTTGGGTAGAATATATATCCCACGGGGGTAAAATTGAAAAAAGTTGAAAAATTTTTTTTTTTGGACTTAGTCATTTTTCCAGCGTTTATCAGACTTTCAGATAGGGCAAATGTCAGTGAGCGTTCCGATTTCAGTTCCAGAGCGATTCGCCCAATGAGTCCTTGATATTTAGTCGTTTTCAGACAATATTTTGGATTTTTGAAAATTTCACTTTTTTGTGAAAATATCCACTAAATGAGGGAATAATATGTGTGAGGGTACCCCAGGAGAGTTCCAAATGTGTGTGGGTAGAATATATATCCCACGGGGGTAAAATTGAAAAAAGTTTAAAAAAAAATGTTTTTGGACTTAGTCATTTTTCCGCCGTTTAACAGACTTTCAGGTAGGGCAAATGTCAGTGAGCGTTCCGATTTCAGTTTCAGAGCGATTCGCCCAATGAGTCCTTGATATTTAGTCATTTTCAGCCAATTTTCTGGATTTTTGAAAAATTCACTTTTTTGTGAAAATATCCACTAAATGAGGGAATAATATGTGTGAGGGTAGCCCAGGAGAGTTCCAAATGTGTGTGGGTAGAATATATATCCCACGGGGGTAAAATTGAAAAAAGTTGAAAAAATTTTTTTTTTTGGACTTAGTCATTTTTCCGCCGTTTATCAGACTTTCAGATAGGGCAAATGTCAGTGAGCATTCCGATTTCAGTTCCTGAGCGATTCGCCCAATGAGTCCTTGATATTTAGTCGTTTTCAGCCAATATTTTGGATTTTAGAAAATTTCACTTTTTTGTGAAAATATCCACTAAATGAGGGAATAATATGTGTGAGGGTAGCCCAGGAGAGTTCCAATTGTGTGTGGGTAGAATATATATCCCACGGGGGTAAAATTGAAAAAAGTTGAAAAATTTTTTTTTTTGGACTTAGTCATTTTTCCAGCGTTTATCAGACTTTCAGATTGGGCAAATGTCAGTGAGCATTCCGATTTCAGTTCCAGAGCGATTCGCCCAATGAGTCCTTGATATTTAGTCGTTTTCAGACAATATTTTGGATTTTTGAAAATTTCACTTTTTTGTGAAAATATCCACTAAATGAGGGAATAATATGTGTGAGGGTACCCCAGGAGAGTTCCAAATGTGTGTGGGTAGAATATATATCCCACGGGGGTAAAAATGAAAAAAGTTTAAAAAAAATTGTTTTTGGACTTAGTCATTTTTCCGCCGTTTAACAGACTTTCAGGTAGGGCAAATGTCAGTGAGCGTTCCGATTTCAGTTCCAGAGCGATTCGCCCAATGAGTCCTTGATATTTAGTCATTTTCAGCCAATTTTCTGGATTTTTGAAAAATTCACTTTTTTGTGAAAATATCCACTAAATGAGGGAATAATATGTGTGAGGGTAGCCCAGGAGAGTTCCAAATGTGTGTGGGTAGAATATATATCCCACGGGGGTAAAATTGAAAAAAGTTGAAAAAAATTTTTTTTTTGGACTTAGTCATTTTTCCGGTATTTATCAGACTTTCAGATAGGGCAAATGTCAGTGAGCGTTCCGATTTCAGTTCCAGAGCGATTCGCCCAATGAGTCCTTTATATTTAGTCATTTTCAGCCAATTTTCTGGATTTTTGAAAAATTCACTTTTTTGTGAAAATATCCACTAAATGAGGGAATAATATGTGTGAGGGTAGCCCAGGAGAGTTCCAAATGTGTGTGGGTAGAATATATATCCCACGGGGGTAAAATTGAAAAAATTTTTTTTTTGGACTTAGTCATTTTTCTGGCGTTTATCAGACTTTCAGATAGGGCAAATGTCAGTGAGCATTCCGATTTCAGTTCCAGAGCGATTCGCCCAATGAGTCCTTGATATTTAGTCATTTTCAGCCAATTTTCTGGATTTTAGAAAATTTCACTTTTTTGTGAAAATATCCACTAAATGAGGGAATAATATGTGTGAGGGTACCCCAGGAAAGTTCCAAATGTGTGTGGGTAGAATATATATCCCACGGGGGTAAAAGTGAAAAAAGTTGAAAAAAATTATTTTTTGGACTTAGCCATTTTTCCGGTGTTTATCAGACTTTCAGATAGGGCAAATGTCAGTGAGCGTTCCGATTTCAGTTCCAGAGCGATTCGCCCAATGTGTCCTTGATATTTAATCATTTTCAGCCAATATTTTTGATTTTTGAAAATTTCACTTTTTTGTGAAAATATCTACTAAATGAGGGAATAATATGTGTGAGGATACCCCAGGAGAGTTCCAAATATGTGTGGGTAGAATATATATCCCACAGGGGTAAAATTGAAAAAAGTTGAAAAATTTTTTTTTTTGGACTTAGTCATTTTTCCGGCGTTTATCAGACTTTCAGATAGGGCAAATGTCAGTGAGCGTTCCGATTTCAGTTCCAGAGCGATTCGCCCAATGAGTCCTTTATATTTAGTCATTTTCAGGCAATTTTCTGGATTTTTGAAAAATTCACTTTTTTGTGAAAATATCCACTAAATGAGGGAATAATATGTGTGAGGGTAGCCCAGGAGAGTTCCAAATGTGTTTGGGTAGAATATATATCCCACGGGGGTAAAATTGAAAAAAGTTGAAAAATTTTTTTTTTTGGACTTAGTCATTTTTCCAGCGTTTATCAGACTTTCAGATAGGGCAAATGTCAGTGAGCGTTCCGATTTCAGTTCCAGAGCGATTCGCCCAATGAGTCCTTGATATTTAGTCGTTTTCAGACAATATTTTGGATTTTTGAAAATTTCACTTTTTTGTGAAAATATCCACTAAATGAGGGAATAATATGTGTGAGGGTACCCCAGGAGAGTTCCAAATGTGTGTGGGTAGAAT
Organism: Phyllobates terribilis; assembly: GCF_046119375.1. Lineage (NCBI taxonomy): Eukaryota > Metazoa > Chordata > Amphibia > Anura > Dendrobatidae > Phyllobates > Phyllobates terribilis. The sequence goes on from NW_027362832.1 coordinate 4,299,352, forward strand.
ATATATCCCACGGGGGTAAAATTGAAAAAAGTTTAAAAAAAAATGTTTTTGGACTTAGTCATTTTTCCGCCGTTTAACAGACTTTCAGGTAGGGCAAATGTCAGTGAGCGTTCCGATTTCAGTTTCAGAGCGATTCGCCCAATGAGTCCTTGATATTTAGTCATTTTCAGCCAATTTTCTGGATTTTTGAAAAATTCACTTTTTTGTGAAAATATCCACTAAATGAGGGAATAATATGTGTGAGGGTAGCCCAGGAGAGTTCCAAATGTGTGTGGGTAGAATATATATCCCACGGGGGTAAAATTGAAAAAAGTTGAAAAAATTTTTTTTTTTGGACTTAGTCATTTTTCCGCCGTTTATCAGACTTTCAGATAGGGCAAATGTCAGTGAGCATTCCGATTTCAGTTCCTGAGCGATTCGCCCAATGAGTCCTTGATATTTAGTCGTTTTCAGCCAATATTTTGGATTTTAGAAAATTTCACTTTTTTGTGAAAATATCCACTAAATGAGGGAATAATATGTGTGAGGGTAGCCCAGGAGAGTTCCAATTGTGTGTGGGTAGAATATATATCCCACGGGGGTAAAATTGAAAAAAGTTGAAAAATTTTTTTTTTTGGACTTAGTCATTTTTCCAGCGTTTATCAGACTTTCAGATTGGGCAAATGTCAGTGAGCATTCCGATTTCAGTTCCAGAGCGATTCGCCCAATGAGTCCTTGATATTTAGTCGTTTTCAGACAATATTTTGGATTTTTGAAAATTTCACTTTTTTGTGAAAATATCCACTAAATGAGGGAATAATATGTGTGAGGGTACCCCAGGAGAGTTCCAAATGTGTGTGGGTAGAATATATATCCCACGGGGGTAAAAATGAAAAAAGTTTAAAAAAAATTGTTTTTGGACTTAGTCATTTTTCCGCCGTTTAACAGACTTTCAGGTAGGGCAAATGTCAGTGAGCGTTCCGATTTCAGTTCCAGAGCGATTCGCCCAATGAGTCCTTGATATTTAGTCATTTTCAGCCAATTTTCTGGATTTTTGAAAAATTCACTTTTTTGTGAAAATATCCACTAAATGAGGGAATAATATGTGTGAGGGTAGCCCAGGAGAGTTCCAAATGTGTGTGGGTAGAATATATATCCCACGGGGGTAAAATTGAAAAAAGTTGAAAAAAATTTTTTTTTTGGACTTAGTCATTTTTCCGGTATTTATCAGACTTTCAGATAGGGCAAATGTCAGTGAGCGTTCCGATTTCAGTTCCAGAGCGATTCGCCCAATGAGTCCTTTATATTTAGTCATTTTCAGCCAATTTTCTGGATTTTTGAAAAATTCACTTTTTTGTGAAAATATCCACTAAATGAGGGAATAATATGTGTGAGGGTAGCCCAGGAGAGTTCCAAATGTGTGTGGGTAGAATATATATCCCACGGGGGTAAAATTGAAAAAATTTTTTTTTTGGACTTAGTCATTTTTCTGGCGTTTATCAGACTTTCAGATAGGGCAAATGTCAGTGAGCATTCCGATTTCAGTTCCAGAGCGATTCGCCCAATGAGTCCTTGATATTTAGTCATTTTCAGCCAATTTTCTGGATTTTAGAAAATTTCACTTTTTTGTGAAAATATCCACTAAATGAGGGAATAATATGTGTGAGGGTACCCCAGGAAAGTTCCAAATGTGTGTGGGTAGAATATATATCCCACGGGGGTAAAAGTGAAAAAAGTTGAAAAAAATTATTTTTTGGACTTAGCCATTTTTCCGGTGTTTATCAGACTTTCAGATAGGGCAAATGTCAGTGAGCGTTCCGATTTCAGTTCCAGAGCGATTCGCCCAATGTGTCCTTGATATTTAATCATTTTCAGCCAATATTTTTGATTTTTGAAAATTTCACTTTTTTGTGAAAATATCTACTAAATGAGGGAATAATATGTGTGAGGATACCCCAGGAGAGTTCCAAATATGTGTGGGTAGAATATATATCCCACAGGGGTAAAATTGAAAAAAGTTGAAAAATTTTTTTTTTTGGACTTAGTCATTTTTCCGGCGTTTATCAGACTTTCAGATAGGGCAAATGTCAGTGAGCGTTCCGATTTCAGTTCCAGAGCGATTCGCCCAATGAGTCCTTTATATTTAGTCATTTTCAGGCAATTTTCTGGATTTTTGAAAAATTCACTTTTTTGTGAAAATATCCACTAAATGAGGGAATAATATGTGTGAGGGTAGCCCAGGAGAGTTCCAAATGTGTTTGGGTAGAATATATATCCCACGGGGGTAAAATTGAAAAAAGTTGAAAAATTTTTTTTTTTGGACTTAGTCATTTTTCCAGCGTTTATCAGACTTTCAGATAGGGCAAATGTCAGTGAGCGTTCCGATTTCAGTTCCAGAGCGATTCGCCCAATGAGTCCTTGATATTTAGTCGTTTTCAGACAATATTTTGGATTTTTGAAAATTTCACTTTTTTGTGAAAATATCCACTAAATGAGGGAATAATATGTGTGAGGGTACCCCAGGAGAGTTCCAAATGTGTGTGGGTAGAATATATATCCCACGGGGGTAAAATTGAAAAAAGTTTAAAAAAAAATGTTTTTGGACTTAGTCATTTTTCCGCCGTTTAACAGACTTTCAGGTAGGGCAAATGTCAGTGAGCGTTCCGATTTCAGTTTCAGAGCGATTCGCCCAATGAGTCCTTGATATTTAGTCATTTTCAGCCAATTTTCTGGATTTTTGAAAAATTCACTTTTTTGTGAAAATATCCACTAAATGAGGGAATAATATGTGTGAGGGTAGCCCAGGAGAGTTCCAAATGTGTGTGGGTAGAATATATATCCCACGGGGGTAAAATTGAAAAAAGTTGAAAAAATTTTTTTTTTTGGACTTAGTCATTTTTCCGCCGTTTATCAGACTTTCAGATAGGGCAAATGTCAGTGAGCATTCCGATTTCAGTTCCTGAGCGATTCGCCCAATGAGTCCTTGATATTTAGTCGTTTTCAGCCAATATTTTGGATTTTAGAAAATTTCACTTTTTTGTGAAAATATCCACTAAATGAGGGAATAATATGTGTGAGGGTAGCCCAGGAGAGTTCCAATTGTGTGTGGGTAGAATATGTATCCCACGGGGGTAAAATTGAAAGAAGTTGAAAAAATTTTTTTTTTTGGACTTAGTCATTTTTCCGGTATTTATCAGACTTTCAGATAGGGCAAATGTCAGTGAGCGTTCCGATTTCAGTTCCAGAGCGATTCGCCCAATGAGTCCTTTATATTTAGTCATTTTCAGCCAATTTTCTGGATTTTTGAAAAATTCACTTTTTTGTGAAAATATCCACTAAATGAGGGAATAATATGTGTGAGGGTAGCCCAGGAGAGTTCCAAATGTGTTTGGGTAGAATATATATCCCACGGGGGTAAAATTGAAAAAAGTTGAAAAATTTTTTTTTTTGGACTTAGTCATTTTTCCAGCGTTTATCAGACTTTCAGATAGGGCAAATGTCAGTGAGCGTTCCGATTTCAGTTCCAGAGCGATTCGCCCAATGAGTCCTTGATATTTAGTCGTTTTCAGACAATATTTTGGATTTTTGAAAATTTCACTTTTTTGTGAAAATATCCACTAAATGAGGGAATAATATGTGTGAGGGTAGCCCAGGAGAGTTCCAAATGTGTTTGGGTAGAATATATATCCCACGGGGGTAAAATTGAAAAAAGTTGAAAAATTTTTTTTTTTGGACTTAGTCATTTTTCCAGCGTTTATCAGACTTTCAGATTGGGCAAATGTCAGTGAGCATTCCGATTTCAGTTAAAGAGCGATTCGCCCAATGAGTCCTTGATATTTAGTCGTTTTCAGACAATATTTTGGATTTTTGAAAATTTCACTTTTTTGTGAAAATATCCACTAAATGAGGGAATAATATGTGTGAGGGTACCCCAGGAGAGTTCCAAATGTGTGTGGGTAGAATATATATCCCACGGGGGTAAAAATGAAAAAAGTTTAAAAAAAAATGTTTTTGGACTTAGTCATTTTTCCGCCGTTTAACAGACTTTCAGGTAGGGCAAATGTCAGTGAGCGTTCCGATTTCAGTTCCAGAGCGATTCGCCCAATGAGTCCTTGATATTTAGTCATTTTCAGCCAATTTTCTGGATTTTTGAAAAATTCACTTTTTTGTGAAAATATCCACTAAATGAGGGAATAATATGTGTGAGGGTAGCCCAGGAGAGTTCCAAATGTGTGTGGGTAGAATATATATCCCACGGGGGTAAAATTGAAAAAAGTTGAAAAAATTTTTTTTTTTGGACTTAGTCATTTTTCCGCCGTTTATCAGACTTTCAGATAGGGCAAATGTCAGTGAGCATTCCGATTTCAGTTCCTGAGCGATTCGCCCAATGAGTCCTTGATATTTAGTCGTTTTCAGCCAATATTTTGGATTTTAGAAAATTTCACTTTTTTGTGAAAATATCCACTAAATGAGGGAATAATATGTGTGAGGGTAGCCCAGGAGAGTTCCAATTGTGTGTGGGTAGAATATGTATCCCACGGGGGTAAAATTGAAAGAAGTTGAAAAAATTTTTTTTTTTGGACTTAGTCATTTTTCCGGTATTTATCAGACTTTCAGATAGGGCAAATGTCAGTGAGCGTTCCGATTTCAGTTCCAGAGCGATTCGCCCAATGAGTCCTTTATATTTAGTCATTTTCAGCCAATTTTCTGGATTTTTGAAAAATTCACTTTTTTGTGAAAATATCCACTAAATGAGGGAATAATATGTGTGAGGGTAGCCCAGGAGAGTTCCAAATGTGTTTGGGTAGAATATATATCCCACGGGGGTAAAATTGAAAAAAGTTGAAAAATTTTTTTTTTTGGACTTAGTCATTTTTCCAGCGTTTATCAGACTTTCAGATAGGGCAAATGTCAGTGAGCGTTCCGATTTCAGTTCCAGAGCGATTCGCCCAATGAGTCCTTGATATTTAGTCGTTTTCAGACAATATTTTGGATTTTTGAAAATTTCACTTTTTTGTGAAAATATCCACTAAATGAGGGAATAATATGTGTGAGGGTAGCCCAGGAGAGTTCCAAATGTGTTTGGGTAGAATATATATCCCACGGGGGTAAAATTGAAAAAAGTTGAAAAATTTTTTTTTTTGGACTTAGTCATTTTTCCAGCGTTTATCAGACTTTCAGATTGGGCAAATGTCAGTGAGCATTCCGATTTCAGTTCCAGAGCGATTCGCCCAATGAGTCCTTGATATTTAGTCGTTTTCAGACAATATTTTGGATTTTTGAAAATTTCACTTTTTTGTGAAAATATCCACTAAATGAGGGAATAATATGTGTGATTGTACCCCAGGAGAGTTCCAAATGTGTGTGGGTAGAATATATATCCCACGGGGGTAAAAATGAAAAAAGTTTAAAAAAAATTGTTTTTGGACTTAGTCATTTTTCCGCCGTTTAACAGACTTTCAGGTAGGGCAAATGTCAGTGAGCGTTCCGATTTCAGTTCCAGAGCGATTCGCCCAATGAGTCCTTGATATTTAGTCATTTTCAGCCAATTTTCTGGATTTTTGAAAAATTCACTTTTTTGTGAAAATATCCACTAAATGAGGGAATAATATGTGTGAGGGTAGCCCAGGAGAGTTCCAAATGTGTGTGGGTAGAATATATATCCCACGGGGGTAAAATTGAAAAAAGTTGAAAAAATTTTTTTTTTTGGACTTAGTCATTTTTCCGCTGTTTATCAGACTTTCAGATAGGGCAAATGTCAGTGAGCATTCCGATTTCAGTTCCTGAGCGATTCGCCCAATGAGTCCTTGATATTTAGTCGTTTTCAGCCAATATTTTGGATTTTAGAAAATTTCACTTTTTTGTGAAAATATCCACTAAATGAGGGAATAATATGTGTGAGGGTAGCCCAGGAGAGTTCCAATTGTGTGTGGGTAGAATATGTATCCCACGGGGGTAAAATTGAAAGAAGTTGAAAAAATTTTTTTGGACTTAGTCATTTTTCCGGTATTTATCAGACTTTCAGATAGGGCAAATGTCAGTGAGCGTTCCGATTTCAGTTCCAGAGCGATTCGCCCAATGAGTCCTTTATATTTAGTCATTTTCAGCCAATTTTCTGGATTTTTGAAAAATTCACTTTTTTGTGAAAATATCCACTAAATGAGGGAATAATATGTGTGAGGGTAGCCCAGGAGAGTTCCAAATGTGTTTGGGTAGAATATATATCCCACGGGGGTAAAATTGAAAAAAGTTGAAAAATTTTTTTTTTTGGACTTAGTCATTTTTCCAGCGTTTATCAGACTTTCAGATTGGGCAAATGTCAGTGAGCATTCCGATTTCAGTTCCAGAGCGATTCGCCCAATGAGTCCTTGATATTTAGTCGTTTTCAGACAATATTTTGGATTTTTGAAAATTTCACTTTTTTGTGAAAATATCCACTAAATGAGGGAATAATATGTGTGAGGGTACCCCAGGAGAGTTCCAAATGTGTGTGGGTAGAATATATATCCCACGGGGGTAAAAATGAAAAAAGTTTAAAAAAAATTGTTTTTGGACTTAGTCATTTTTCCGCCGTTTAACAGACTTTCAGGTAGGGCAAATGTCAGTGAGCGTTCCGATTTCAGTTCCAGAGCGATTCGCCCAATGAGTCTTTGATATTTATTCATTTTCAGCCAATTTTCTGGATTTTTGAAAAATTCACTTTTTTGTGAAAATATCCACTAAATGAGGGAATAATATGTGTGAGGGTAGCCCAGGAGAGTTCCAAATGTGTGTGGGTAGAATATATATCCCACGGGGGTAAAATTGAAAAAAGTTGAAAATTTTTTTTTTTTGGACTTAGTCATTTTTCCGGCGTTTATCAGACTTTCAGATAGGGCAAATGTCAGTGAGCGTTCCGATTTCAGTTCCAGAGCGATTCGCCCAATGAGTCCTTGATATTTAGTCGTTTTCAGCCAATATTTTGGATTTTTGAAAATTTCACTTTTTTGTGAAAATATCTACTAAATGAGGGAATAATATGTGTGAGGGTACCCCAGGAGAGTTCCAAATGTGTGTGGGTAGAATATATATCCCACGGGGGTAAAATTGAAAAATGTTGAAAAATTATTTTTTTTGGACTTAGTCATTTTTCCGGCGTTTATCAGACTTTCAGATAGGGCAAATGTCAGTGAGCGTTCCGATTTCAGTTCCAGAGCGATTCGCCCAATGAGTCCTTGATATTTAGTCATTTTCAGCCAATTTTCTGGATTTTTGAAAAATTCACATTTTTGTAAAAATATCCACTAAATGAGGGAATAATATGTGTGAGGGTAGCCCAGGAGAGTTCCAAATGTGTGTGGGTAGAATATATATCCCACGGGGGTAAAAGGGAAAAAAGTTGAAAAAAATTATTTTTTGGACTTAGCCATTTTTCCGGTGTTTATCAGACTTTCAGATAGGGCAAATGTCAGTGAGCGTTCCGGTTTCAGTTCCAGAGCGATTCGCCCAATGAGTCCTTGATATTTAGTCATTTTCAGCCAATTTTCTGGATTTTAGAAAATTTCACTTTTTTGTGAAAATATCCACTAAATGAGGGAATAATATGTGTGAGGGTAGCCCAGGAGAGTTCCAATTGTGTGTGGGTAGAATATATATCCCAAGGGGGTAAAATTGAAAAAAGTTGAAAAAATTTTTTTTTTGGACTTAGTCATTTTTCTGGCGTTTAACAGACTTTCAGATAGGGCAAATGTCAGTGAGCATTCCGATTTCAGTTCCAGAGCGATTCGCCCAATGAGTCCTTGATATTTAGTCGTTTTCAGCCAATATTTTGGATTTTTGAAAATTTCACTTTTTTGTGAAAATATCCACTAAATGAGGGAATAATATGTGTGAGGGTACCCCAGGAGAGTTCCAAATATGTGTGGGTAGAATATATATCCCACGGGGGTAAAAGTGAAAAAAGTTGAAAAAAATTATTTTTTGGACTTAGCCATTTTTCCGGTGTTTATCAGACTTTCAGATAGGGCAAATGTCAGTGAGCGTTCCGATTTCAGTTCCAGAGCGATTCGCCCAATGTGTCCTTGATATTTAATCATTTTCAGCCAATATTTTTGATTTTTGAAAATTTCACTTTTTTGTGAAAATATCCACTAAATGAGGGAATAATATGTGTGAGGATACCCCAGGAGAGTTCCAAATATGTGTGGGTAGAATATATATCCCACAGGGGTAAAATTGAAAAAAGTTGAAAAATTTTTTTTTTTGGACTTAGTCATTTTTCCGGCGTTTATCAGACTTTCAGATAGGGCAAATGTCAGTGAGCGTTCCGATTTCAGTTCCAGAGCGATTCGCCCAATGAGTCCTTTATATTTAGTCATTTTCAGGCAATTTTCTGGATTTTTGAAAAATTCACTTTTTTGTGAAAATATCCACTAAATGAGGGAATAATATGTGTGAGGGTAGCCCAGGAGAGTTCCAAATGTGTTTGGGTAGAATATATATCCCACGGGGGTAAAATTGAAAAAAGTTGAAAAATTTTTTTTTTTGGACTTAGTCATTTTTCCAGCGTTTATCAGACTTTCAGATAGGGCAAATGTCAGTGAGCGTTCCGATTTCAGTTCCAGAGCGATTCGCCCAATGAGTCCTTGATATTTAGTCGTTTTCAGACAATATTTTGGATTTTTGAAAATTTCACTTTTTTGTGAAAATATCCACTAAATGAGGGAATAATATGTGTGAGGGTACCCCAGGAGAGTTCCAAATGTGTGTGGGTAGAATATATATCCCACGGGGGTAAAATTGAAAAAAGTTTAAAAAAAAATGTTTTTGGACTTAGTCATTTTTCCGCCGTTTATCAGACTTTCAGATAGGGCAAATGTCAGTGAGCATTCCGATTTCAGTTCCTGAGCGATTCGCCCAATGAGTCCTTGATATTTAGTCGTTTTCAGCCAATATTTTGGATTTTAGAAAATTTCACTTTTTTGTGAAAATATCCACTAAATGAGGGAATAATATGTGTGAGGGTAGCCCAGGAGAGTTCCAATTGTGTGTGGGTAGAATATGTATCCCACGGGGGTAAAATTGAAAGAAGTTGAAAAAATTTTTTTTTTTGGACTTAGTCATTTTTCCGGTATTTATCAGACTTTCAGATAGGGCAAATGTCAGTGAGCGTTCCGATTTCAGTTCCAGAGCGATTCGCCCAATGAGTCCTTTATATTTAGTCATTTTCAGCCAATTTTCTGGATTTTTGAAAAATTCACTTTTTTGTGAAAATATCCACTAAATGAGGGAATAATATGTGTGAGGGTAGCCCAGGAGAGTTCCAAATGTGTTTGGGTAGAATATATATCCCACGGGGGTAAAATTGAAAAAAGTTGAAAAATTTTTTTTTTTGGACTTAGTCATTTTTCCAGCGTTTATCAGACTTTCAGATAGGGCAAATGTCAGTGAGCGTTCCGATTTCAGTTCCAGAGCGATTCGCCCAATGAGTCCTTGATATTTAGTCGTTTTCAGACAATATTTTGGATTTTTGAAAATTTCACTTTTTTGTGAAAATATCCACTAAATGAGGGAATAATATGTGTGAGGGTAGCCCAGGAGAGTTCCAAATGTGTTTGGGTAGAATATATATCCCACGGGGGTAAAATTGAAAAAAGTTGAAAAATTTTTTTTTTTGGACTTAGTCATTTTTCCAGCGTTTATCAGACTTTCAGATTGGGCAAATGTCAGTGAGCATTCCGATTTCAGTTAAAGAGCGATTCGCCCAATGAGTCCTTGATATTTAGTCGTTTTCAGACAATATTTTGGATTTTTGAAAATTTCACTTTTTTGTGAAAATATCCACTAAATGAGGGAATAATATGTGTGAGGGTACCCCAGGAGAGTTCCAAATGTGTGTGGGTAGAATATATATCCCACGGGGGTAAAAATGAAAAAAGTTTAAAAAAAATTGTTTTTGGACTTAGTCATTTTTCCGCCGTTTAACAGACTTTCAGGTAGGGCAAATGTCAGTGAGCGTTCCGATTTCAGTTCCAGAGCGATTCGCCCAATGAGTCCTTGATATTTAGTCATTTTCAGCCAATTTTCTGGATTTTTGAAAAATTCACTTTTTTGTGAAAATATCCACTAAATGAGGGAATAATATGTGTGAGGGTAGCCCAGGAGAGTTCCAAATGTGTGTGGGTAGAATATATATCCCACGGGGGTAAAATTGAAAAAAGTTGAAAAAATTTTTTTTTTTGGACTTAGTCATTTTTCCGCCGTTTATCAGACTTTCAGATAGGGCAAATGTCAGTGAGCATTCCGATTTCAGTTCCTGAGCGATTCGCCCAATGAGTCCTTGATATTTAGTCGTTTTCAGCCAATATTTTGGATTTTAGAAAATTTCACTTTTTTGTGAAAATATCCACTAAATGAGGGAATAATATGTGTGAGGGTAGCCCAGGAGAGTTCCAATTGTGTGTGGGTAGAATATGTATCCCACGGGGGTAAAATTGAAAGAAGTTGAAAAAATTTTTTTTTTTGGACTTAGTCATTTTTCCGGTATTTATCAGACTTTCAGATAGGGCAAATGTCAGTGAGCGTTCCGATTTCAGTTCCAGAGCGATTCGCCCAATGAGTCCTTTATATTTAGTCATTTTCAGCCAATTTTCTGGATTTTTGAAAAATTCACTTTTTTGTGAAAATATCCACTAAATGAGGGAATAATATGTGTGAGGGTAGCCCAGGAGAGTTCCAAATGTGTTTGGGTAGAATATATATCCCACGGGGGTAAAATTGAAAAAAGTTGAAAAATTTTTTTTTTTGGACTTAGTCATTTTTCCAGCGTTTATCAGACTTTCAGATTGGGCAAATGTCAGTGAGCATTCCGATTTCAGTTCCAGAGCGATTCGCCCAATGAGTCCTTGATATTTAGTCGTTTTCAGACAATATTTTGGATTTTTGAAAATTTCACTTTTTTGTGAAAATATCCACTAAATGAGGGAATAATATGTGTGAGGGTACCCCAGGAGAGTTCCAAATGTGTGTGGGTAGAATATATATCCCACGGGGGTAAAATTGAAAAAAGTTGAAAATTTTTTTTTTTGGACTTAGTCATTTTTCCGGCGTTTATCAGACTTTCAGATAGGGCAAATGTCAGTGAGCGTTCCGATTTCAGTTCCAGAGCGATTCGCCCAATGAGTCCTTGATATTTAGTCGTTTTCAGCCAATATTTTGGATTTTTGAAAATTTCACTTTTTTGTGAAAATATCTACTAAATGAGGGAATAATATGTGTGAGGGTACCCCAGGAGAGTTCCAAATGTGTGTGGGTAGAATATATATCCCACGGGGGTAAAATTGAAAAATGTTGAAAAATTATTTTTTTTGGATTTAGTCATTTTTCCGGCGTTTATCAGACTTTCAGATAGGGCAAATGTCAGTGAGCGTTCCGATTTCAGTTCCAGAGCGATTCGCCCAATGAGTCCTTGATATTTAGTCATTTTCAGCCAATTTTCTGGATTTTTGAAAAATTCACATTTTTGTAAAAATATCCACTAAATGAGGGAATAATATGTGTGAGGGTAGCCCAGGAGAGTTCCAAATGTGTGTGGGTAGAATATATATCCCACGGGGGTAAAAGGGAAAAAAGTTGAAAAAAATTATTTTTTGGACTTAGCCATTTTTCCGGTGTTTATCAGACTTTCAGATAGGGCAAATGTCAGTGAGCGTTCCGGTTTCAGTTCCAGAGCGATTCGCCCAATGAGTCCTTGATATTTAGTCGTTTTCAGCCAATATTTTGGATTTTTGAAAATTTCACTTTTTTGTGAAAATATCCACTAAATGAGGGAATAATATGTGTGAGGGTACCCCAGGAGAGTTCCAAATATGTGTGGGTAGAATATATATCCCACGGGGGTAAAATTGAAAAAAGTTGAAAAATTATTTTTTTTGGACTTAGTCATTTTTCCGGCGTTTAACAGACTTTCAGATAGAGCAAATGTCAGTGAGCATTCCGATTTCAGTTCCAGAGCGATTCGCCCAATGAGTCCTTGATATTTAGTCGTTTTCAGCCAATATTTTGGATTTTTGAAAATTTCACTTTTTTGTGAAAATATCCACTAAATGAGGGAATAATATGTGTGAGGGTAGCCCAGGAGAGTTCCAAATGTGTGTGGGTAGAATATATATCCCACGGGGCTAAAATTGAAAAAAGTTGAAAAAATTTTTTTTTTGGACTTAGTCATTTTTCTGGCGTTTAACAGACTTTCAGATAGGGCAAATGTCAGTGAGCATTCCGATTTCAGTTCCAGAGCGATTCGCCCAATGAGTCCTTGATATTTAGTCGTTTTCAGCCAATATTTTGGATTTTTGAAAATTTCACTTTTTTGTGAAAATATCCACTAAATGAGGGAATAATATGTGTGAGGGTAGCCCAGGAGAGTTCCAAATGTGTGTGGGTAGAATATATATCCCACGGGGGTAAAACTGAAAAAAGTTGAAAAAAATTATTTTTTGGACTTAGCCATTTTTCCGGCGTTTATCAGACTTTCAGATAGGGCAAATGTCAGTGAGCGTTCCGATTTCAGTTCCAGAGCGATTCGCCCAATGAGTCCTTGATATTTAGTCGTTTTCAGCCAATATTTTGGATTTTTGAAAATTTCACTTTTTTGTGAAAATATCCACTAAATGAGGGAATAATATGTGTGAGGGTACCCCAGGAGAGTTCCAAATATGTGTGGGTAGAATATATATCCCACGGGGGTAAAATTGAAAAAAGTTGAAAAATTATTTTTTTTGGACTTAGTCATTTTTCCGGCGTTTAACAGACTTTCAGATAGAGCAAATGTCAGTGAGCGTTCCGATTTCAGTTCCAGAGCGATTCACCCAATGAGTCCTTGATATTTAGTCATTTTCAGCCAATTTTCTGGATTTTTGAAAATGTCACTTTTTTTAAAAAATATCCACTAAATGAGGGAATAATATGTGTGAGGGTAGCCCAGGAGAGTTCCAATTGTGTGTGGGTAGAATATATATCCCACAGGGGTAAAATTGAAAAAAGTTCAAATAATTTTTTTTTTGGACTTAGTCATTTTTCCGGCGTTTACCAGACTTTCAGATAGGGCAAATGTCAGTGAGTGTTCAGATTTCAGTTCCAGAGCGATTCGCCCTATGAGTCCTTGATATTTAGTCGTTTTCAGCCAATTTTCTGTATTTTTGAAAAATTCACTTTTTTGTGAAAATATCCACTAAATGAGGGAATAATATGTGTGAGGGTACACCAGGAGAGTTCCAAATGTGTGTGGGTAGAATATATATCCCACGGGTAAAATTGAAAAAAGTTCAAATAATTTTTTTTTTGGACTTAGTCATTTTTCCGGCGTTTATCAGACTGTCAGATAGGGCAAATGTCAGTGAGCGTTCCGATTTTAGTTCCAGAGCGATTCGCCCAATGAGTCCTTGATATTTAGTCATTTTCAGCCAATTTTCTGGATTTTTGAAAAATTTACTTTTTTGTGAAAATATCCACTAAATGACGGAATAATATGTGTGAGGGTAGCCCAGGAGAGTTCCAAATGTGTGTGGGTAGAATATATATCCCACGGGGGTAAAATTGAAAAAAGTTGAAAAATATTTTTTTTTGGACTTAGTAATTTTTCCGGCGTTTATCAGACTTTCAGATAGGGCAAATGTCAGTGAGCGTTCCGATTTCAGTTACAGAGCGATTCGCCCAATGAGTCCTTGATATTTAGTCATTTTCAGCCAATTTTCTGGATTTTTGAAAAATTTACTTTTTTGTGAAAATTTCCACTAAATGACGGAATAATATGTGTGAGGGTAGCCCAGGAGAGTTCCAAATGTGTGTGGGTAGAATATATATCCCACGGGGGTAAAATTGAAAAAAGTTGAAAAAATTTTTTTTTTGGACTTAGTCATTTTTCTGGCGTTTATCAGACTATCAGATAGGTCAAATGTCAGTGAGCATTCCGATTTCAGTTCCAGAGTGATTCGCCCAATGAGTCCTTGATATTTAGTCATTTTCAGCCAATTTTCTGGATTTTTGAAAAATTCACTTTTTTGTGAAAATATCCACTAAATGAGGGAATAATATGTGTGAGGGTACCCCAGGAGAGTTCCAAATGTGTGTGGGTAGAATATATATCCCACGGGGGAAAAAGTGAAAAAAGTTGAAAAAAATTATTTTTTGGACTTAGCCATTTTTCCGGCGTTTATCAGACTTTCAGATAGGGCAAATGTCAGTGAGCGTTCCGATTTCAGTTCCAGAGCAATTCGCCCAATGAGTCCTTGATATTTAGTCATTTTCAGCCAATTTTCTGGATTTTTGAAAAATTCACTTTTTTGTGAAAATATCCACTAAATGAGGGAATAATATGTGTGAGGGTAGCCCAGGAGAGTTCCAAATGTGTGTGGGTAGAATATATATCCCACAGGGGTAAAATTGAAAAAAGTTCAAATAATTTTTTTTTTGGACTTAGTCATTTTTCCGGCGTTTACCAGACTTTCAGATAGGGCAAATGTCAGTGAGCGTTCCGATTTCAGTTCCAGAGCGATTCGCCCTATGAGTCCTTGATATTTAGTCGTTTTCAGCCAATTTTCTGTATTTTTGAAAAATTCACTTTTTTGTGAAAATATCCACTAAATGAGGGAATAATATGTGTGAGGGTACCCCAGGAGAGTTCCAAATGTGTGTGGGAAAATACATTTCCCACGGGGGTAAAATTGAAAAAAGTTGAAAAAATTTTTTTTTTGGACTTCGTCATTTTTTTCGGCGTTTATCAGACTTTCAGATAGGGCAAATGTCAGTGATCGTTCCGATTTCAGTTCCAGAGCGATTCGCCCAATAAGTCCTTGCTATTTAGTCGTTTTCAGCCAATTTTCTGGATTTTTGAAAAATTCACTTTTTTGTGAAAATATCCACTAAATGAGGGAATAATATGTGTGAGGGTACCCCAGGAGAGTTCCAAATGTGTGTGGGTAGAATATATATCCCACGGGGGTAAAACTGAAAAAAGTTGAAAAATATATATTTTTTTGGACTTAGTCATTTTTCCGGCGTTTATCAGACTTTCAGATTGGGCAAATGTCAGTGAGCGTTCCGATTTCAGTTCCAGAGCGATTCGCCCAATGAGTCCTTGATATTTAGTCGTTTTCAGCCAATATTTTGGATTTTTGAAAATTTCACTTTTTTGTGAAAATATCCACTAAATGAGGGAATAATATGTGTGAGGGTAGCCCAGGAGAGTTCCAAATGTGTGTGGGTAGAATATATATCCCACGGGGGTAAAATTGAAAAAAGTTGAAAAATTTTTTTTTTTTGGACTTAGCCATTTTTCTGGCGTTTATCAGACTTTCAGATAGGGCAAATGTCAGTGAGCGTTCCGATTTCAGTTCCAGAGCGATTCGCCCAATGAGTCCTTGATATTTAGTCATTTTCAGCCAATTTTCTGGATTTTTGAAAAATTCACTTTTTTGTGAAAATATCCACTAAATGAGGGAATAATATGTGTGAGAGTACCCCAGGAGAGTTCCAAATGTGTGTGGGTAGAATATATATCCAACGGGGGTAAAATTGAAAAAAGTTAAAAAAAAATTTTTTTTGGACTTAGTCATTTTTCCGGCGTTTCACAGACTTTCAGATAGGGCAAATGTCAGTGAGCGTTCCGATTTCAGTTCCAGAGCGATTCGCCCAATGAGTCCTTGATATTTAGTCATTTTCAGCCAATTTTCTGGATTTTTGAAAAATTCACTTTTTTGTGAAAATATCCACTAAATGAGGGAATAATATGTGTGAGGGTACCCCAGGATTGTTCCAAATGTGTGTGGGTAGAATATATATCCCACGGGGGTAAAATTGAAAAAAGTTGAAAAAATTTTTTTTTTGGACTTAGTCATTTTTCCGCCGTTTATCAGACTTTCAGATAGGGCAAATGTCAGTGAGCGTTCCGATTTCAGTTCCAGAGCGATTCGCCCAATGAGTCCTTGATATTTAGTTGTTTTCAGCCAATTTTCTGGATTTTTGAAAAATTCACTTTTTTGTTAAAATATCCACTAAATGAGGGAATAATATGTGTGAGAGTACCCCAGGAGAGTTCCAAATGTGTGTGGGTAGAATATATATCCCACGGGGGTAAAATTGAAAAAAGTTTAAAAAAAATTTTTTTTGGACTTAGTCATTTTTCCGGCGTTTCACAGACTTTCAGATAGGGCAAATGTCAGTGAGCATTCCGATTTCAGTTCCAGAGCGATTCGCCCAATGAGTCCTTGATATTTAGTCATTTTCAGCCAATTTTCTGGATTTTTGAAAAATTCACTTTTTTGTGAAAATATCCACTAAATGAGGGAATAATATGTGTGAGGGCAGCCCAGGAGAGTTCCAAATGTGTGTGGGTAGAATATATATCCCACAGGGGTAAAATTGAAAAAAGTTCAAATAAATTTTTTTTTTGGACTTAGTCATTTTTCCGGCGTTTATCAGACTTTCAGATAGGGCAAATGTCAGTGAGCGTACCGATTTCAGTTCCAGAGCGATTTGCCCAATGAGTCATTGATATTTAGTCGTTTTCAGCCAATATTTTGGATTTTTGAAAATTTCACTTTTTTGTGAAAATATCCACTAAATGAGGGAATAATATGTGTGAGGGTACCCCAGGAGAGTTCCAAATGTGTGTGGGTAAAATATATATCCCCCGGGGGTAAAATTTAAAAAAGTTTAAAAAATTTTTTTTTTGCACTTAGCCATTTTTCCGGCGTTTATCAGACTTTCAGATAGGGCAAATGTTAGTGAGCTTTCCAATTTCAGTTCCAGAGCGATTCGCCCAATGAGTCCTTGACATTTAGTCATTTTCAGCCAATTTTCTGGATTTTTGAAAAATTAACTTTTTTGTGAAAATATCCACTAAATGAGGGAATAATATGTGTGAGGGTACCCCAGGAGAGTTCCAAATGTGTGTGGGTAATATATATATCCCCGGGGGTAAAATTTAAAAAAGTTGAAAAAAATTTTTTTTGCACTTAGCCATTTTTCCGGCGTTTATCAGACTTTCAGATAGGGCAAATGTTAGTGAGCGTTCCGATTTCAGTTCCAGAGCGATTCGCCCAATGAGTCCTTGATATTTAGTAATTTTCAGCCAATTTTCTGGATTTTTGAAAAATTAACTTTTTTGTGAAAATATCCACTAAATGAGGGAATAATTTGTGTGAGGGTACCCCAGAAGAGTTCCAAATGTGTGTGGGTAGAATATATATCCCACGGGGGTAAAATTGAAAAAAGTTGAAAAAAATTATTTTTTGGACTTAGCCATTTTTCCGGCGTTTATCAGAATTTCAGATAGGGCAAATGTCAGTGAGCGTTCCGATTTCAGTTCCAGAGCGATTCGCCCAATGTCTCCGTGATATTTAGTCGTTTTCAGCCAATATTTTGGATTTTTGAAAATTTCACTTTTTTGTGAAAATATCCACTAAATGAGGGAATAATATGTGTGAGGGTACCCCAGGAGAGTTCCAAATGTGTGTGGGTAGAATATATATCCCACGGGGGTAAAACTGAAAAAAGTTGAAAAATACTTTTTTTTTTGAACTTAGTCATTTTTCCGGCGTTTATCAGACTTTCAGATAGGGCAAATGTCAGTGAGCGTTCCGATTTCAGTTCCAGAGCGATTCGCCCAATGAGTCCTTGATATTTAGTCGTTTTCAGCCAATTTTCTGGATTTTTGAAAAATTCACTTTTTTGTGAAAATATCCACTAAATGAGGGAATAATATGTGTGAGGGTACCCCAGGAGAGTTCCAAATGTGTGTGGGTAAAATATATATCCCCCGGGGGTAAAATTTAAAAAAGTTGAAAAAAATTTTTTTTTGCACTTAGCTATTTTTCCGGCGTTTATCAGACTTTCAGATAGGGCAAATGTTAGTGAGCATTCCGATTTCAGTTCCAGAGCGATTCGCCCAATGACTCCGTGATATTTAGTTGTTTTCAGCCAATATCTTAGATTTTTGAAAATTTCACTTTTTTGTCAAAATATCCACTAAATGAGGGAATAATATGTGTGAGGGTACCCCAGGAGTGTTCCAAATGTGTGTGGGTAGAATATATATCCCACGGGGGTAAAATTGAAAAAAGTTGAAAAATTTTTTTTTTTGGACTTAGTCATTTTTCCGCCGCTTATCAGACTTTCAGATAGGGCAAATGTCAGTGAGCGTTCCGATTTCAGTTCCAGAGCGATTCGCCCAATGAGTCCTTGATATTTAGTCGTTTTCAGCCAATTTTCTGGATTTTTGAAAAATTCACTTTTTTGTGAAAATATCCACTAAATGAGGGAATAATATGTGTGAGGGCAGCCCAGGAGAGTTCCAAATGTGTGTGGGTAGAATATATATCCCACAGGGGTAAAATTGAAAAAAGTTCAAATAAATTTTTTTTTTGGACTTAGTCATTTTTCCGGCGTTTATCAGACTTTCAGATAGGGCAAATGTCAGTGAGCGTTCCGATTTCAGTTCCAGAGCGATTTGCCCAATGAGTCCTTGATATTTAGTCGTTTTCAGCCAATATTTTGGATTTTTGAAAATTTCACTTTTTTGTGAAAATATCCACTAAATGAGGGAATAATATGTGTGAGGGTACCCCAGGAGTGTTCCAAATGTGTGTGGGTAGAATATATATCCCACGGGGGGTAAAATTGAAAAAAGTTTAAAACATTTTTTTTTTGGACTTAGTCATTTTTCCGGCGTTTATCAGACTTTCAGATAGGGCAAATGTCAGTGAGCGTTCCGATTTCAGTTCCAGAGCGTTTCGCCCAATGAGTCCTTGATATTTAGTCGTTTTCAGCCAATTTTCTGGATTTTTAAAAATTCACTTTTTTGTGAAAATATCCACTAAATGAGGGAATAATATGTGTGAGGGTACCCCAGGAGAGTTCCAAATGTGTGTGGGTAGAATATATATCCCACGGGGGTAAAATTGAAAAAAGTTGAAAAATACTTTTTTTTTGGACTTAGCCATTTTTCCGGCGTTTATCAGACTTTCAGATACGGCAAATGTTAGTGAGCGTTCCGATTTCATTTCCAGAGCGATTCGCTAAATGAGTCCTTGATATTTAGTCATTTTCACCCAATTTTCTGGATTTTTGAAAATGTCACTTTTTTGTGAAAATATCCACTCAATGAGGGAATAATATGTGTGAGGGTACCCCAGGAGAGTTCCAAATGTTTGTGGGTAGAATATATATCCCACGGGGTAAAATTGAAAAAAGTTGAAAAAAAATTTTTTTTTGACTTAGTCATTTTTCCGGCGTTTAACAGACTTTCAGATAGGGCAAATGTCAGTGAGCGTTCCGATTTCAGTTCCAGAGCGATTCGCCCAATGAGTCTTTGATATTTAGTCGTTTTCAGCCAATTTTCTGGATTTTTGAAAAATTCACTTTTTTGTGAAAATATCCACTAAATGAGGGAATAATATGTGTGAGGGTACCCCAGGAGAGTTCCAAATGTGTGTGGGTAGAATATATATCCCACGGGGGTAAAATTGAAAAAGTTGAACAAAAATTTTTTTTGGACTTAGTCATTTTTCCGGCGTTTAACAGACTTTCAGATAGGGCAAATGTCAGTGAGCGTTCCGATTTCAGTTCCAGAGCGATTCGCCCAATGAGTCCTTGATATTTAGTCATTTTCAGCCAATTTTCTGGATTTTTGGAAAAATTCACTTTTTTGTGAAAATTTCCACTAAATGAGGGAATAATATGTGTGAGGGTAGCCCAGGAGAGTTCCAAATGTGTGTGGGTAGAATATATATCCCACGGGGGTAAAATTGAAAAAAGTTGAAAAACTTTTTTTTTGGACTTAGTCATTTTTCTGGCGTTTATCAGACTTTCAGATAGGGCAAATGTCAGTGAGCGTTCCGATTTCAGTTCCAGAGCGATTCGCCCAATGAGTCCTTGATATTTAGTCATTTTCAGCCAATTTTCTGGATTTTTGAAAAATTCACTTTTTTGTGAAAATATCCACTAAATGAGGGAATAATATGTGTGAGGGTACACCAGGAGAGTTCCAAATGTGTGTGGGTAGAATATATATCCCACAGGGGTAAAATTTAAAAAAGTTGAAAAAAATTTTTTTTTGCACTTAGCCATTTTTCCGGCGTTTATCAGACTTTCAGATAGGGCAAATGTTAGTGAGCGTTCCGATTTCAGTTCCAGAGCGATTCGCCCAATGAGTCCTTGATATTTAGTAATTTTCAGCCAATTTTCTGGATTTTTGAAAAATTATCTTTTTTGTGAAAATATCCACTAAATGAGGTAATAATATGTGTGAGGGTACCCCAGAAGAGTTCCAAATGTGTGTGGGTAGAATATATATCCCACGGGGGTAAAATTGAAAAAAGTTGAAAAAAAAATTTTTTTTTGACTTAGTCATTTTTCCGGCATTTATCAGACTTTTAGATAGGGCAAATGTCAGTGAGCGATCCGATTTCAGTTCCAGAGCGATTCGCCCAATGAGTCCTTGATATTTAGTCGTTTTCAGCCAATATTTTGGATTTTTGAAAATTTCACTTTTTTGTGAAAATATCCACTAAATGAGGGAATAATATGTGTGAGGGTAGCCCAGGAGAGTTCCAAATGTGTGTGGGTAGAATATATATCCCACGGGGGTAAAATTGAAAAAAGTTGAAAAATTTTTTTTTTTGGACTTAGTCATTTTTCCGGCGTTTATCAGACTTTCAGATAGGGCAAATGTCAGTGAGCGTTCCGATTTCAGTTCCAGAGCGATTCACCCAATGAGTCCTTGATATTTAGTCGTTTTCAGCCAATATTTTGGATTTTTGAAAATTTCACTTTTTTGTGAAAATATCCACTAAATGAGGGAATAATATGTGTGAGGGTACACCAGGAGAGTTCCAAATGTGTGTGGGTAGAATATATATCCCACAGGGGTAAAAATTAAAAAAGTTGAAAAAAATTTTTTTTTGCACTTAGCCATTTTTCCGGCGTTTATCAGACTTTCAGATAGGGCAAATGTTAGTGAGCGTTCCGATTTCAGTTCCAGAGCGATTCGCCCAATGAGTCCTTGATATTTAGTAATTTTCAGCCAATTTTCTGGATTTTTGAAAAATTATCTTTTTTGTGAAAATATCCACTAAATGAGGGAATAATATGTGTGAGGGTACCCCAGAAGAGTTCCAAATGTGTGTGGGTAGAATATATATCCCACGGGGGTAAAATTGAAAAAAGTTGAAAAAAATATTTTTTTTGGACTTAGTCATTTTTCCGGCATTTATCAGACTTTTAGATAGGGCAAATGTCAGTGAGCGATCCGATTTCAGTTCCAGAGCGATTCGCCCAATGAGTCCTTGATATTTAGTCGTTTTCAGCCAATATTTTGGATTTTTGAAAATTTCACTTTTTTGTGAAAATATCCACTAAATGAGGGAATAATATGTGTGAGGGTAGCCCAGGAGAGTTCCAAATGTGTGTGGGTAGAATATATATCCCACGGGGGTAAAATTGAAAAAAGTTGAAAAATTTTTTTTTTTGGACTTAGTCATTTTTCCGGCGTTTATCAGACTTTCAGATAGGGCAAATGTCAGTGAGCGTTCCGATTTCAGTTCCAGAGCGATTCGCCCAATGAGTCCTTGATATTTAGTCATTTTCAGCCAATTTTCTGGATTTTTGAAAAATTCACTTTTTTGTGAAAATATCCACTAAATGAGGGAATAATATGTGTGAGGGTAGCCCAGGAGAGTTCCAAATGTGTGTGGATAGAATATTAATCCCACGGGGGTAAAATTGAAAAAAGTTGACAAAAATTTTTTTTTGGACTTAGTCATTTTTCCGGCGTTTATCAGACTTTCAGATAGGGCAAATGTCAGTGAGCGTTCCGATTTCAGTTCCAAAGCGATTCGCCCAATGAATCCTTGATATTTAGTCGTTTTCAGCCAATATTTTGGATTTTTGAAAAATTCACTTTTTTGTGAAAATATCCACTAAATGAGGGAATAATATGTGTGAGGGTACCCCAGGAGAGTTCCAAATGTGTGTGGGTAAAATATATATCCCCGGGGGTAAAATTTAAAAAAGCTGAAAAAATTTTTTTTTTGCACTTAGCCATTTTTCCGGCGTTTATCAGACTTTCAGATAGGGCAAATGTTAGTGAGCGTTCCGATTTCAGTTCCAGAGCGATTCGCCCAATGAGTCCTTGATATTTAGTCGTTTTCAGCCAATATTTTTGATTTTTGAAAATTTCACTTTTTTGTGAAAATATCCACTAAATGAGGGAATAATATGTGTGAGGGTACCCCAGGAGAGTTCCAAATGTGTGTGGGTAGAATATATATCCCACGGGGGTAAAATTGAAAAAAGTTGAAAAAAATTTTTTTTTGGACTTAGTCATTTTTCCGGCGTTTAACAGACTTTCAGATAGGGCAAATGTCAGTGAGCGTTCCGATTTCAGTTCCAGAGCGATTCGCCCAATGAGTCCTTGATATTTAGTCATTTTCAGCCAATTTTCTGGATTTTTGAAAAATTAACTTTTTTGTGAAAATATCCACTAAATGAGGGAATAATATGTGTGAGGGTAGCCCAGGAGAGTTCCAAATGTGTGTGGGTAGAATATATATCCCACGGGGGTAAAATTGAAAAAAGTTGAAAAAAATTTTTTTTTGGACTTAGTCATTTTTCCGGCGTTTAACAGACTTTCAGATAGGGCAAATGTCAGTGAGCGTCCCGATTTCAGTTCCAGAGCGATTCGCCCAATGAGTCCTTGATATTTAGTCATTTTCAGCCAATTTTCTGGATTTTTGAAAAATTCACTTTTTTGTGAAAATATCCACTAAATGAGGGAATAATATGTGTGAGGGTAGCCCAGGAGAGTTCCAAATGTGTGTGGGTAGAATATATATCCCACGGGGGTAAAATTGAAAAAAGTTGAAAAAAATTTTTTTTTGGACTTAGTCATTTTTCCGGCGTTTAACAGACTTTCAGATAGGGCAAATGTCAGTGAGCGTCCCGATTTCAGTTCCAGAGCGATTCGCCCAATGAGTCCTTGATATTTAGTCATTTTCAGCCAATTTTCTGGATTTTTGAAAAATTCACTTTTTTGTGAAAATATCCACTAAATGAGGGAATAATATGTGTGAGGGTACCCCAGGAGTGTTCCAAATGTGTGTGGGTAGAATATATATCCCACGGGGGTAAAATTGAAAAAAGTTAAAAAATTTTTTTTTTTGGACTTAGTCATTTTTCTGGCGTTTATCAGACTTTCAGATAGGGCAAATGTTAGTGAGCGTTCCGATTTGAGTTCCAGAGCGAGTCGCCCAATGAGTCCTTGGAATCTCTCTCAAGTAAAACTAACAGGTCAAGCAAATTCTTATCCTCTCTTGCTGACAACTTTATCTTCCAAAAGGTAGGGGAGAAAACAAGGGGATCTGCTACTTTGGATCTAATCCTTATAAACAGGGAGGAAATGGTTGAGGAGGTAAAGGTGGCTGGGACCCTAGGAGGCAGCGATCATGCTATTATAGAATTTTGGATAACTAGAGGAGGAAGACATGTGAAGACTCAAACTTCAAGGTTAGATTTTAGAAAGGCAGATTTTAAGAGACTCAGAAAGAGAATAGGAGGGATCCAATGGCTGGATGTCCTTAAGGACAAAAATGTCCAGGAAGGATGGGAAATTTTTAAAAATGAGATTCTCAAAGCACAATCGTTAACAATCCCGAAAAGTAGGAAGAATGGGAAGCATTTAAGGAAACCAGGATGGATGAACACAGAACTTAAACACATGCTAAAAAGAAAGAAAGAAATGTTTATTAAATGGAAAGAGGGAGGCATATCTAAAGAAGATTATAATGCAGTCTGCAGATCCTGTAGGGCACGTATCAGGTTAGCTAAAGCTGACAATGAATTAAGACTTGCAAGAGATGTCAAAAGCAATAAAAAAGGATTTTGGGGGTATGTCAAAAGTAAAAGAAAAGTCAAAGATGCTATAGGATTTTTACAGGATGAAAATGGAGAAATGGTAAGAGAGGATGTTGAGAAGGCCGAACTTTTTAATTCCTATTTTGCATCTGTTTTCTCTCAGAAAGAAAATGTAACATCAACTGATCTTCACTGTCCTTTTAAAGGAATAGAGGAATCAAAGTTATCTGTAAACAGAAAGATTGTGAGGGAATATTTAGCTAACATAAATGAGTTCAAGTCTCCAGGTCCAGATGAATTACACCCCAGAGTACTGAAGGAGATCGTAGAAGAAATTTTAGAACCACTCTCCATAATCTTTGAAAATTCTTGGAGAACAGGAGAAGTCCCAGAAGACTGGAGAAGAGCAAATGTTGTTCCTATCTTCAAAAAGGGGAAGAAGGTGGACCCAGGGAACTATAGGCCGGTGAGTCTGACTTCTATACCAGGAAAGATCTTTGAACAAATTATTAAACATCATGTATGTAAGTACCTGGATAAGAATGAAGTGATTAACCAGAGTCAGCATGGGTTTGTAACTAACAAGTCATGTCAGACTAACTTAATTTCCTTCTATGACAGAATCACTGACTGGGTGGATCAGGGAAATGCTGTAGATATAGTATATCTTGACTTCAGCAAAGCATTTGACAAAGTATCTCACACCATCCTTATTGAAAAAATGACCAAGTATGCAATGGACCAGGCAACTGTTAGGTGGATTCATAACTGGCTTAGTGATCGGACTCAAAGGGTGGTTGTAAATGGCTTCACATCCAGCTGGATGAATGTCTCAAGTGGGATACCACAGGGCTCTGTCCTGGGACCTGTATTGTTCAACATCTTCATCAATGATTTAGATGAAGGAATTGAGGGTAAACTGATTAAATTTGCTGATGACACAAAGCTAGGAGGGATAGCTAATACTAGAGAAGAGAGAGAGAGGATTCAAAAAGACCTAAATAAACTGGAGCAGTGGGCAGCAACCAACAGAATGGTTTTTAACAGGGAAAAATGCAAAGTACTACATCTGGGCAATAAAAATAAAAAAAGCATATACAGAATGGGAGGAATAGAGCTAAGCAACAGTACATGTGAAAAAGACTTAGGTATACTAATAGATCATAGACTGAACATGAGTCAACAGTGTGATGCAGCAGCAAAAAAGGCAAATACAATTCTGGGATGTATTAACAGAAGCATACAGTCTAGATCACGTGAAGTCATTATCGGTCTTTACTCCTCTTTGGTCAGACCTCATCTGGAATACTGTGTACAGTTTTGGGCACCACATTTTAAAAAAGACATAGACAAACTGGAACAAGTTCAGAGAAGAGCGACCAGAATGGTGACTGGTCTGCAAACCATGTCCTATGAGGAACGGTTGCAGGATTTGGGAATGTTTAGCTTGCAAAAAAGAAGACTGAGAGGAGACTTAATAGTTGTCTACAAATATGTCAAGGGCTGTCACATTGTAGAAGGATCATCTTTATTCTCATTTGCACAGGGAAAGAGTAGAAGCAACGGGATGAAACTAAATGGGAGGAGACACAGATTAGATATTAGAAAAAACTTTTTGACAGTTAGGGTGATTAATGAGTGGAACAGGCTGCCACGAGAGGTGGTGAGTTCCCCTTCAATGGACGTCTTCAAACAGAGGCTGGACAGACATCTGTCTGAGATGATTTAGTGAATCCTGCTTTGAGCAGGGGGTTGGACCAGATGACCCAGGAGGTCCCTTCCAACTCTGCCATTCTATGATTCTATGATTCCTTGATATTTAGTCATTTTCAGCCAATTTTCTGGATTTTTGAAAAATTCACTTTTTTGTGAAAATATCCACTAAATGAGGGAATAATATGTGTGAGGGTACCCCAGGAGTGTTCCAAATGTGTGTGGGTAGAATATATATTCCACGGGGGTAAAATTGAAAAAAGTTGAAAAAAAATTTTTTTTTGGACTTAGTCATTTTTCCGGCATTTATCAGACTTTCAGATAGGGCAAATGTCAGTGAGCGTTCCGATTTCAGTTCCAGAGCGATTCTCCCAATGAGTCCTTGATATTTAGTCATTTTCAGCCAATTTTCTGGATTTTTGAAAAATTCACTTTTTTGTGAAAATATCCATTAAATGAGGGAATAATATGTGTGAGGGTAGCCCAGGAGAGTTCCAAATGTGTGCGGGTAGAATATATATCCCATAGGGGTAAAATTGAAAAAAGTTCAAATAATTTTTTTTTTGGACTTAGTCATTTTTCCGGCGTTTATCAGACTTTCAGATACGGCAAATGTCAGTGAGCGTTCCGATTTCAGTTCCAGAGCGATTCACCCAATGAGTCCTTGATATTTAGTCGTTTTCAGCCAATTTCCTGGATTTTTGAAAAATTCACTTTTTTGTGAAAATATCCACTAAATGAGGGAATAATATGTGTGAGGGTACCCCAGGAGAGTTCCAAATGTGTGTGGGTAAAATATATATCCCCCGGGGGTAAAATTTAAAAAAGTTAAAAAAAATTTTTTTTTGGACTTAGTAATTTTTCCGGCATTTATCAGACTTTCAGATAGGGCAAATGTCAGTGAGCGTTCCGATTTCAGTTCCAGAGCGATTCGCCCAATGGGTCTTGATATTTAGTCGTTTTCAGCCAATATTTTGGATTTTTAAAAATTTCTCTTTTTTGTGAAAATATCCACTAAATGAGGGAATAATATGTGTGAGGGTACCCCAGGAGTGTTCCAAATGTGTGTGGGTAGAATATATATCCCACGGGGGTAAAATTGAAAAAAGTTGAAAAATTTTTTTTTTGGACTTAGTCATTTTTCCGGCGTTTATCAGACTTTCAGATAGGGCAAATGTCAGTGAGCGTTCCGATTTCAGTTCCAGAGCGATTCGCCCAATGAGTCCTTGATATTTATTCATTTTCAGCCAATTTTCTGGATTTTTGAAAAATTAACTTTTTTGTGAAAATATCCACTAAATGAGGGAATAATATGTGTGAGGGTACCCCAGAAGAGTTCCAAATGTGTGTGGGTAGAATACATATCCCACGGGGGTAAAATTGAAAAAAGTTGAAAAAAAATATTTTTTTGGACTTAGTCATTTTTCCGGTGTTTATCAGACTTTCAGATAGGGCAAATGTCAGTGAGCGTTCCGATTTCAGTTCCAGAGCGATTCGCCCAATGAGTTCTTGATATTTAGTTGTTTTCAGCCAATTTTCTGGATTTTTGAAAAATTCACTTTTTTGTGAAAATATCCACTAAATGAGGGAATAATATGTGTGAGGGTACCCCAGAAGAGTTCCAAATGTGTGTGGGTAGAATATATATCCCACGGGGGTAAAATTGAAAAAAGTTTAAAAAAAAATTTTTTTTGGACTTAGTCATTTTTCCGGCATTTATCAGACTTTCAGATAGGGCAAATGTCAGTGAGCATTCCGATTTCAGTTCCAGAGTGATTCGCCCAATGAGTCCTTGATATTTAGTCGTTTTCAGCCAATATTTTGGATTTTTGAAAATTTCAATTTTTTGTGAAAATATCCACTAAATGAGGGAATAATATGTGTGACGGTAGCCCAGGAGAGTTCCAAATGTGTGTGGGTAGAATATTAATCCCACGGGGGTAAAATTGAAAAAAGTTGAAAAAATTTTTTTTTTGGACTTAGTCATTTTTCCGGCGTTTATCAGACTTTCAGATAGGGCAAATGTCAGTGAGCATTCCGATTTCAGTTCCAGAGCGATTCTCCCAATGAGTCCTTGATATTTAGTCGTTTTCAGCCAATTTTCTAGATTTTTGAAAAATTAACTTTTTTGTGAAAATATCCACTAAATGAGGGAATAATATGTGTGAGGGTACCCAGAAGTGTTCCAAATGTGTGTGGGTAGAATATATATCCCACGGGGGTAAAATTGAAAAAAGTTTAAAAAAAATTTTTTTTTGGACTTAGTCATTTTTCCGGTGTTTATCAGACTTTCAGATAGGGCAAATGACAGTGAGTGTTCCGATTTCAGTTCCAGAGCGATTCGCCCAATGAGTCCTTGATATTTATTCATTTTCAGCCAATTTTTTGGATTTTTGAAAAATTCACTTTTTTGTGAAAATATCCACTAAATGAGGGAATAATATGTGTGAGGGTACCCCAGGAGTGTTCCAAATGTGTGTGGGTAGAATATATATTCCACGGGGGTAAAATTGAAAAAAGTTGAAAAAAAATTTTTTTTTGGACTTAGTCATTTTTCCGGCATTTATCAGACTTTCAGATAGGGCAAATGTCAGTGAGCGTTCCGATTTCAGTTCCAGAGCGATTCTCCCAATGAGTCCTTGATATTTAGTCATTTTCAGCCAATTTTCTGGATTTTTGAAAAATTCACTTTTTTGTGAAAATATCCATTAAATGAGGGAATAATATGTGTGAGGGTAGCCCAGGAGAGTTCGAAATGTGTGCGGGTAGAATATATATCCCATAGGGGTAAAATTGAAAAAAGTTCAAATAATTTTTTTTTTGGACTTAGTCATTTTTCTGGCGTTTATCAGACTTTCAGATAGGGCAAATGTCAGTGAGCGTTCCGATTTCAGTTCCAGAGCGATTCACCCAATGAGTCCTTGATATTTAGTCGTTTTCAGCCAATTTTCTGGATTTTTGAAAAATTCACTTTTTTGTGAAAATATCCACTAAATGAGGGAATAATATGTGTGAGGGTACCCCAGGAGAGTTCCAAATGTGTGTGGGTAGAATATATATCCCACAGGGGTAAAATTGAAAAAAGTTCAAATAATTTTTTTTTTGGACTTAGTCATTTTTCCGGCGTTTATCAGACTTTCAGATAGGGCAAATGTCAGTGAGCGTTCCGATTTCAGTTCCAGAGCGATTCACCCAATGAGTCCTTGATATTTAGTCGTTTTCAGCCAATTTTCTGGATTTTTGAAAAATTCACTTTTTTGTGAAAATATCCACTAAATGAGGGAATAATATGTGTGAGGGTACCCCAGGAGAGTTCCAAATGTGTGTGGGTAAAATATATATCCCCCGGGGGTAAAATTTAAAAAAGTTAAAAAAAATTTTTTTTTGGACTTAGTAATTTTTCCGGCATTTATCAGACTTTCAGATAGGGCAAATGTCAGTGAGCGTTCCGATTTCAGTTCCAGAGCGATTCGCCCAATGGGTCTTGATATTTAGTCGTTTTCAGCCAATATTTTGGATTTTTAAAAATTTCTCTTTTTTGTGAAAATATCCACTAAATGAGGGAATAATATGTGTGAGCGTACCCCAGGAGTGTTCCAAATGTGTGTGGGTAGAATATATATCCCACGGGGGTAAAATTGAAAAAAGTTGAAAAATTTTTTTTTTGGACTTAGTCATTTTTCCGGCGTTTATCAGACTTTCAGATAGGGCAAATGTCAGTGAGCGTTCCGATTTCAGTTCCAGAGCGATTCGCCCAATGAGTCCTTGATATTTATTCATTTTCAGCCAATTTTCTGGATTTTTGAAAAATTAACTTTTTTGTGAAAATATCCACTAAATGAGGGAATAATATGTGTGAGGGTACCCCAGAAGAGTTCCAAATGTGTGTGGGTAGAATACATATCCCACAGGGGTAAAATTGAAAAAAGTTGAAAAAAAATATTTTTTTGGACTTAGTCATTTTTCCGGTGTTTATCAGACTTTCAGATAGGGCAAATGTCAGTGAGCATTCCGATTTCAGTTCCAGAGTGATTCGCCCAATGAGTCCTTGATATTTAGTCGTTTTCAGCCAATTTTCTAGATTTTTGAAAAATTAACTTTTTTGTGAAAATATCCACTAAATGTGGGAATAATATGTGTGAGGGTACCCCAGGAGAGTTCCAAATGTGTGTGGGTAGAATATATATCCCACGGGGTAAAACTGAAAAAAGTTAAAAAAAAAATTTTTTTTGGACTTAGTCATTTTTCCGGCGTTTATCAGACTTTCAGATAGGGCAAATGTCAGTGAGCGTTCCGATTTCAGTTCCAGAGCGATTCGCCCAAGGAATCCTTGATATTTAGTCGTTTTCAGCCAATTTTCTGGATTTTTGAAAAATTCACTTTTTTGTGAAAATATCCACTAAATGAGGGAATAATATGTGTGAGGGTAGCCCAGGAGAGTTCCAAATGTGTGTGGGTAGAATATATATCCCACGGGGGTAAAATTGAAAAAAGTTTAAAAAATTTTTTTTTTGGACTTAGTCATTTTTCCGGCGTTTATCAGACTTTCAGATAGGGCAAATGTCAGTGAGCGTTCCGATTTCAGTTCCAGAGCGATTCGCCCAATGAGTCCTTGATATTTAGTCATTTTCAGCCAATATTTTGGATTTTTGAAAAATTCACTTTTTTGTGAAAATATCCACTAAATGAGGGAATAATATGTGTGAGGGTACCCCAGGAGTGTTCCAAATGTGTGTGGGTAGAATATATATCCCATGGGGGTAAAATTGAAAAAAGTTGAAAAAAATTTTTTTTTGGACTTAGTCATTTTTCCGGTGTTTATCAGACTTTCAGATAGGGCAAATGTCAGTGAGCGTTCCGATTTCAGTTCCAGAGCGATTGGCCCAATTAGTCCTTGATATTTAGTAATTTTCAGCCATTTTTCTGGATTTTTGAAAAATTCACTTTTTTGTGAAAATATCCACTAAATGAGGGAATAATATGTGTGAGGGTACCCCAGGAGAGTTCCAAATGTGTGTGGGTAAAATATATATCACTCGGGGGTAAAATTGAAATAAGTTTAAAAAAAATTTTTTTTTGGACTTAGTCATTTTTCCGGCATTTATCAGACTTTCAGATAGGGCAAATGTCAGTGAGCATTCCGATTTCAGTTCCAGAGCGATTCGCCCAATGATGCCTTGATATTTAGTCGTTTTCAGCCAATATTTTGGATTTTTGAAAATTTCAATTTTTTGTGAAAATATTCACTAAATGAGGGAATAATATGTGTGAGGGTAGCCCAGGAGAGTTCCAAATGTGTGTGGGTAGAATATTAATCCCACGGGGGTAAAATTGAAAAAAGTTGAAAAAAATTTTTTTTTTGGACTTAGTCATTTTTCCGGCGTTTATCAGACTTGCAGATAGGGCAAATGTCAGTGAGCATTCTGATTTCAGTTCCAGAGCGATTCTCCCAATGATTCCTTGATATTTAGTCAATTTCAGCCAATTTTCTAGATTTTTGAAAAATTAACTTTTTTGTGAAAATATCCACTAAATGAGGGAATAATATGTGTGAGGGTACCCCAGAAGTGTTCCAAATGTGTGTGGGTAGAATATATATCCCACGGGGGTAAAATTGAAAAAAGTTTAAAAAAAATTTTTTTTTGGACTTAGTCATTTTTCCGGCATTTATCAGACTTTCAGATAGGGCAAATGTCAGTGAGCATTCCGATTTCAGTTCCAGAGCGATTCGCCCAATGATGCCTTGATATTTAGTCGTTTTCAGCCAATATTTTGGATTTTTGAAAATTTCAATTTTTTGTGAAAATATCCACTAAATGAGGGAATAATATGTGTGAGGGTACCCCAGGAGAGTTCCAAATGTGTGTGGGTAGAATATTAATCCCACGGGGGTAAAATTGAAAAAAGTTGAAAAAATTTTTTTTTTTGGACTTAGTCATTTTTCCGGCGTTTATCAGACTTTCAGATAGGGCAAATGTCAGTGAGCATTCCGATTTCAGTTCCAGAGCGATTCTCCCAATGAGTCCTTGATATTTAGTCAATTTCATTCAATTTTCTAGATTTTTGAAAAATTAACTTTTTTGTGAAAATATCCACTAAATGAGAGAATAGTATGTGTGAGGGTACCCCAGGAGTGTTCTAAATGTGTGTGGGTAGAATATATATCCCATGGGGGTAAAATTGAAAAAAGTTGATAAAAAATTTTTTTTGGACTTGGTCATTTTTCCGGTGTTTATCAGACTTTCAGATAGGGCAAATGTCAGTGAGCGTTCCGATTTCAGTTCCAGAGCGATTGGCCCAATTAGTCCTTGATATTTAGTAATTTTCAGCCAATTTTCTGGATTTTTGAAAAATTCACTTTTTTGTGAAAATATCCACTAAATGAGGGAATAATATGTGTGAGGGTACCCCAGGAGAGTTCCAAATGTGTGTGGGTAAAATATATATCCCTCGGGGGTAAAATTTAAAAAAGTTGAAAAAAATTTTTTTTTGCACTTAGCCATTTTTCCGGCGTTTATCAGACTTTCAGATAGGGCAAATGTTAGTGAGCGTTCCGATTTCAGTTCCAGAGCGATTCGCCCAATGAGTCCTTGATATTTAGTATTTTCAGCAAATTTTCAGGATTTTTGAAAAATTCACTTTTTTGTGAAAATATCCACTAAATGTGGGAATAATATGTGTGAGGGTACCCCAGGAGAGTTCCAAATGTGTGTGGGTAGAATATATATCCCACGGGGTAAAACTGAAAAAAGTTAAAAAAAAATTTTTTTTTGGACTTAGTCATTTTTCCGGCGTTTATCAGACTTTCAGATAGGGCAAATGTCAGTGAGCGTTCCGATTTCAGTTCCAGAGCGATTCGCCCAATGAATCCTTGATA
This sequence comes from Phyllobates terribilis, assembly GCF_046119375.1. NCBI lineage: Eukaryota > Metazoa > Chordata > Amphibia > Anura > Dendrobatidae > Phyllobates > Phyllobates terribilis. The sequence goes on from NW_027362832.1 coordinate 4,331,807, forward strand.
TTTAGTCGTTTTCAGCCAATTTTCTGGATTTTTGAAAAATTCACTTTTTTGTGAAAATATCCACTAAATGAGGGAATAATATGTGTGAGGGTAGCCCAGGAGAGTTCAAATGTGTGTGGGTAGAATATATATCCCACGGGGGTAAAATTGAAAAAAGTTTAAAAAATTTTTTTTTTGGACTTAGTCATTTTTCCGGCGTTTATCAGACTTTCAGATAGGGCAAATGTCAGTGAGCATTCCGATTTCAGTTCCAGAGCAATTCGCCCAATGAGTCCTTGATATTTAGTCGTTTTCAGCCAATATTTTGGATTTTTGAAAAATTCACTTTTTTTTTAAAATATTCACTAAATGAGGGAATAATATGTGTGAGGGTACCCCAGGAGAGTTCCAAATGCGTGTGGGTAGAATATATATCCCACGGGGGTAAAATTGAAAAAAGTTGAAAAAAATTTTTTTTTGGACTTAGTCATTTTTCCGGTGTTTATCAGACTTTCAGATAGGTCAAATGTCAGTGAGCGTTCCGATTTCATTTCCAGAGCGATTGGCCCAATTAGTCCTTGATATTTAGTCGTTTTCAGCAAATTTTCAGGATTTTTGAAAAATTCACTTTTTTGTGAAAATATCCACTAAATGAGGGAATAATATGTGTGAGGGTACCCCAGGAGAGTTCCAAATGTGTGTGGGTAGAATATATATCCCACGGGGTAAAACTGAAAAAAGTTGAAAAAAAATTTTTTTTTGGACTTAGTCATTTTTCCGGCGTTTATCAGACTTTCAGATAGGGCAAATGTCAGTGAGCGTTCCGATTTCAGTTCCAGAGCGATTCGCCCATTGAATCCTTGATATTTAGTCGTTTTCAGCCAATTTTCTGGATTTTTGAAAAATTCACTTTTTTGTGAAAATATCCACTAAATGAGGGAATAATATGTGTGAGGGTACCCCAGGAGAGTTCCAAATGTGTGTGGGTAGAATATATATCCCACGGGGGTAAAATTGAAAAAAGTTTAAAAAATTTTTTTTTTTGGACTTAGTCATTTTTCCGGCGTTTATCAGACTTTCAGATAGGGCAAATGTCAGTGAGCGTTCCGATTTCAGTTCCAGAGCGATTCGCCCAATGAGTCCTTGATATTTAGTCATTTTCAGCCAATTTTCTGGATTTTTGAAAAATTCACTTTTTTGTGAAAATATCCACTAAATGAGGGAATAATATGTGTGAGGGTACCCCAGGAGAGTTCCAAATGTGTGTGGGTAGAATATTTATCCCACGGGGTAAAACTGAAAAAAGTTTAAAAAAAATTTTTTTTTGGACTTAGTCATTTTTCCGGCGTTTATCAGACTTTCAGATAGGGCAAATGTCAGTGAGCGTTCCGATTTCAGTCCCAGAGCGATTCGCCCAATGAGTCCTTGATATTTAGTCATTTTCAGTCAATATTTTGGATTTTTGAAAAATTCACTTTTTTGTGAAAATATCCACTAAATGAGGGAATAATATGTGTGAGGGTACCCCAGGAGTGTTCCAAATGTGTGTGGGTAGAATATATATCCCATGGGGGTAAAATTGAAAAAAGTTGAAAAAAATTTTTTTTTGGACTTAGTCATTTTTCCGGTGTTTATCAGACTTTCAGATAGGGCAAATGTCAGTGAGTGTTCCGATTTCAGTTCCAGAGCGATTGGCCCAATTAGTCCTTGATATTTAGTAATTTTCAGCCAATTTTCTGGATTTTTGAAAAATTAACTTTTTTGTGAAAATATCCACTAAATGAGGGAATAATATGTGTGAGGGTACCCCAGGAGAGTTCCAAATGTGTGTGGGTAAAATATATATCACTCGGGGGTAAAATTGAAATAAGTTTAAAAAAAATTTTTTTTTGGACTTAGTCATTTTTCCGGCATTTATCAGACTTTCAGATAGGGCAAATGTCAGTGAGCATTCCGATTTCAGTTCCAGAGCGATTCGCCCAATGATGCCTTGATATTTAGTCGTTTTCAGCCAATATTTTGGATTTTTGAAAATTTCAATTTTTTGTGAAAATATTCACTAAATGAGGGAATAATATGTGTGAGGGTAGCCCAGGAGAGTTCCAAATGTGTGTGGGTAGAATATTAATCCCACGGGGGTAAAATTGAAAAAAGTTGAAAAAAATTTTTTTTTTGGACTTAGTCATTTTTCCAGCGTTTATCAGACTTGCAGATAGGGCAAATGTCAGTGAGCATTCCGATTTCAGTTCCAGAGCGATTCTCCCAATGAGTCCTTGATATTTAGTCAATTTCAGCCAATTTTCTAGATTTTTGAAAAATTAACTTTTTTGTGAAAATATCCACTAAATGAGGGAATAATATGGGTGAGGGTACCCCAGAAGTGTTCCAAATGTGTGTGGGTAGAATATATATCCCACGGGGGTAAAATTGAAAAAAGTTTAAAAAAAATTTTTTTTTGGACTTAGTAATTTTTCCGGCATTTATCAGACTTTCAGATAGGGCAAATGTCAGTGAGCATTCCGATTTCAGTTCCAGAGCGATTCGCCCAATGATGCCTTGATATTTAGTCGTTTTCAGCCAATATTTTGGATTTTTGAAAATTTCAATTTTTTGTGAAAATATCCACTAAATGAGGGAATAATATGTGTGAGGGTACCCCAGGAGAGTTCCAAATGTGTGTGGGTAAAATATATATCCCTCGGGGGTAAAATTTAAAAAAGTTGAAAAAAAATTTTTTTTTGCACTTAGCCATTTTTCCGGCGTTTATCAGACTTTCAGATAGGGCAAATGTTAGTGAGCGTTCCGATTTCAGTTCCAGAGCGATTCACCCAATGAGTCCTTGATATTTAGTAATTTTCAGCCAATTTTCTGGATTTTTGAAAAATTAACTTTTTTGTGAAAATATCCACTAAATGAGGGAATAATATGTGTGAGGGTACCCCAGAAGAGTTCCAAATGTGTGTGGGTAGAATATATATCCCACGGGGGTAAAATTGAAAAAAGTTGAAAAAAAATTTTTTTTTGGACTTAGTCATTTTTCCGGCGTTTATCAGACTTGCAGATAGGGCAAATGTCAGTGAGCATTCCGATTTCAGTTCCAGAGCGATTCTCCCAATGAGTCCTTGATATTTAGTCAATTTCAGCCAATTTTCTAGATTTTTGAAAAATTAACTTTTTTGTGAAAATATCCACTAAATGAGGGAATAATATGGGTGAGGGTACCCCAGAAGTGTTCCAAATGTGTGTGGGTAGAATATATATCCCACGGGGGTAAAATTGAAAAAAGTTTAAAAAAAATTTTTTTTTGGACTTAGTCATTTTTCCGGCATTTATCAGACTTTCAGATAGGGCAAATGTCAGTGAGCATTCCGATTTCAGTTCCAGAGCGATTCGCCCAATGATGCCTTGATATTTAGTCGTTTTCAGCCAATATTTTGGATTTTTGAAAATTTCAATTTTTTGTGAAAATATTCACTAAATGAGGGAATAATATGTGTGAGGGTAGCCCAGGAGAGTTCCAAATGTGTGTGGGTAGAATATTAATCCCACGGGGGTAAAATTGAAAAAAGTTGAAAAAAATTTTTTTTTTGGACTTAGTCATTTTTCCGGCGTTTATCAGACTTGCAGATAGGGCAAATGTCAGTGAGCATTCCGATTTCAGTTCCAGAGCGATTCTCCCAATGAGTCCTTGATATTTAGTCAATTTCAGCCAATTTTCTAGATTTTTGAAAAATTAACTTTTTTGTGAAAATATCCACTAAATGAGGGAATAATATGGGTGAGGGTACCCCAGAAGTGTTCCAAATGTGTGTGGGTAGAATATATATCCCACGGGGGTAAAATTGAAAAAAGTTTAAAAAAAATTTTTTTTTGGACTTAGTCATTTTTCCGGCATTTATCAGACTTTCAGATAGGGCAAATGTCAGTGAGCATTCCGATTTCAGTTCCAGAGCGATTGGCCCAATGATGCCTTGATATTTAGTCGTTTTCAGCCAATATTTTGGATTTTTGAAAATTTCAATTTTTTGTGAAAATATTCACTAAATGAGGGAATAATATGTGTGAGGGTAGCCCAGGAGAGTTCCAAATGTGTGTGGGTAGAATATTAATCCCACGGGGGTAAAATTGAAAAAAGTTGAAAAAAATTTTTTTTTTGGACTTAGTCATTTTTCCGGCGTTTATCAGACTTTCAGATAGGGCAAATGTCAGTGAGCATTCCGATTTCAGTTCCAGAGCGATTCTCCCAATGAGTCCTTGATATTTAGTCAATTTCAGCCAATTTTCTAGATTTTTGAAAAATTAACTTTTATGTGAAAATATCCACTAAATGAGGGAATAATATGTGTGAGGGTACCCCAGAAGTGTTCCAAATGTGTGTGAGTAGAATATATATCCCACGGGGGTAAAATTGAAAAAAGTTGGAAAAAAATTTTTTTTTGGACTTAGTCATTTTTCCGGCGTTTATCAGACTTTCAGATAGGGCAAATGTCAGTGAGCGTTCCGATTTCAGTTCCAGAGCGATTCGCCCAATGAGTCTTGATATTTAGTCGTTTTCAGCCAATATTTTGGATTTTTGAAAATTTCAATTTTTTGTGAAAATATCCACTAAATGAGGGAATAATATGTGTGAGGGTACCCCAGGAGAGTTCCAAATGTGTGTGGGTAAAATATATATCCCTCGGGGGTAAAATTTAAAAAAGTTGAAAAAAAATTTTTTTTTGCACTTAGCCATTTTTCCGGCGTTTATCAGACTTTCAGATAGGGCAAATGTTAGTGAGCGTTCCGATTTCAGTTCCAGAGCGATTCACCCAATGAGTCCTTGATATTTAGTAATTTTCAGCCAATTTTCTGGATTTTTGAAAAATTAACTTTTTTGTGAAAATATCCACTAAATGAGGGAATAATATGTGTGAGGGTACCCCAGAAGAGTTCCAAATGTGTGTGGGTAGAATATATATCCCACGGGGGTAAAATTGAAAAAAGTTTAAAAAAAATTTTTTTTTGGACTTAGTCATTTTTCCGGCATTTATCAGACTTTCAGATAGGGCAAATGTCAGTGAGCATTCCGATTTCAGTTCCAGAGCGATTCGCCCAATGATGCCTTGATATTTAGCCGTTTTCAGGCAATATTTTGGATTTTTGAAAATTTCAATTTTTTGTGAAAATATCCACTAAATGAGGGAATAATATGTGTGAGGGTACCCCAGGAGAGTTCCAAATGTGTGTGGGTAGAATATTAATCCCACGGGGGTAAAATTGAAAAAAGTTGAAAAAAATTTTTTTTTTGGACTTAGTCATTTTTCCGGCGTTTATCAGACTTGCAGATAGGGCAAATGTCAGTGAGCATTCCGATTTCAGTTCCAGAGCGATTCTCCCAATGAGTCCTTGATATTTAGTCAATTTCAGCCAATTTTCTAGATTTTTGAAAAATTAACTTTTTTGTGAAAATATCCACTAAATGAGGGAATAATATGGGTGAGGGTACCCCAGAAGTGTTCCAAATGTGTGTGGGTAGAATATATATCCCACGGGGGTAAAATTGAAAAAAGTTTAAAAAAAAATTTTTTTTGGACTTAGTCATTTTTCCGGCATTTATCAGACTTTCAGATAGGGCAAATGTCAGTGAGCATTCCGATTTCAGTTCCAGAGCGATTCGCCCAATGAGTCCTTGATATTTAGTCGTTTTCAGCCAATATTTTGGATTTTTGAAAAATTCACTTTTTTTTGAAAATATTCACTAAATGAGGGAATAATATGTGTGAGGGTACCCCAGGAGAGTTCCAAATGTGTGTGGGTAGAATATATATCCCACGGGGGTAAAATTGAAAAAAGTTGAAAAAAATTTTTTTTTGGACTTAGTCATTTTTCCGGTGTTTATCAGACTTTCAGATAGGGCAAATGTCAGTGAGCATTCCGATTTCAGTTCCAGAGCGATTCTCCCAATGAGTCCTTGATATTTAGTCAATTTCAGCCAATTTTCTAGATTTTTGAAAAATTCACTTTTTTGTGAAAATATCCACTAAATGAGGGAATAATATGTGTGAGGGCACCCCAGGAGAGTTCCAAATGTGTGTGGGTAGAATATATATCCCACGGGGTAAAACTGAAAAAATTTGAAAAAAAATTTTTTTTTGGACTTAGTCATTTTTCCGGCGTTTATCAGACTTTCAGATAGGGCAAATGTCAGTGAGCGTTCCGATTTCAGTTCCAGAGCTATTCGCCCATTGAATCCTTGATATTTAGTCGTTTTCAGCCAATTTTCTGGATTTTTGAAAAATTCACTTTTTTGTTAAAATATCCACTAAATGAGGGAATAATATGTGTGAGGGTAGCCCAGGAGAGTTCCAAATGTGTGTGGGTAGAATATATATCCCACGGGGGTAAAATTGAAAAAAGTTTAAAAAATTTTTTTTTTGGACTTAGTCATTTTTCCGGCGTTTATCAGACTTTCAGATAGGGCAAATGTCAGTGAGCATTCCGATTTCAGTTCCAGAGCGATTCGCCCAATGAGTCCTTGATATTTAGTCATTTTCAGCCAATTTTCTGGATTTTTGAAAAATTCACTTTTTTGTGAAAATATCCACTAAATGAGGGAATAATATGTGTGAGGGTACCCCAGGAGTGTTCCAAATGTGTGTGGGTAGAATATATATCCCACGGGGGTAAAATTGAAAAAAGTTTCAAAAATTTTTTTTTTGGACTTAGTCATTTTCCGGCGTTTATCAGACTTTCAGAAAGGGCAAATGTCAGTGAGTGTTCCTATTTCAGTTCCAGAGCGATTCGCCCAATGAGTCCTTGATATTTATTCATTTTCAGCCAATTTTCTGGATTTTTGAAAAATTCACTTTTTTGTGAAAATATCCACTAAATGAGGGAATAATATGTGTGAGGGTACCCCAGAAGAGTTCCAAATGTGTGTGGGTAGAATATATATCCCACGGGGGTAAAATTGAAAAAAGTGGAAAAAAAATTTTTTTTTTGGATTTAGTCATTTTTCCTACGTTTATCAGACTTTCAGATAGGGCAAGTGTCAGTGAGCGTTCCGATTTCAGTTCCAGAGCAATTCGCCCAATGAGTCCTTGATATTTAGTCGTTTTCAGCCAATATTTTGGATTTTTGTAAAATTCACTTTTTTTTGAAAATATTCACTAAATGAGGGAATAATATGTGTGAGGGTACCCCAGGAGAGTTCCAAATGTGTGTGGGTAGAATATATATCCCACGGGGGTAAAATTGAAAAAAGTTGAAAAAATTTTTTTTTTTGACTTAGTCATTCTTCCGGCGTTTATCAGACTTTCAGATAGGGCAAATGTCAGTGAGCGTTCCGATTTCAGTTCCAGAGCGATTCGCCCAATGAGTCTTGATATTTATTAGTTTTCAGCCAATATTTTGGATTTTTGAAAATTTCTCTTTTTTTGTGAAAATATCCACTAAATGAGAGAATAATATGTGTGAGGGTACCCCAGCAGTGTTCCAAATGTGTGTGGGTAGAATATATATCCCATGGGGGTAAAATTGAAAAAAGTTGAAAAAAATTTTTTTTTGTACTTAGTCATTTTTCCGGTGTTTATCAGACTTTCAGATAGGTCAAATGTCAGTGAGCGTTCCGATTTCATTTCCAGAGCGATTGGCCCAATTAGTCCTTGATATTTAGTCGTTTTCAGCAAATTTTCAGGATTTTTGAAAAATTCACTTTTTTGTGAAAATATCCACTAAATGAGGGAATAATATGTGTGAGGGTACCCCAGGAGAGTTCCAAATGTGTGTGGGTAGAATATATATCCCACGGGGTAAAACTGAAAAAAGTTGAAAAAAAATTTTTTTTTGGACTTAGTCATTTTTCCGGCGTTTATCAGACTTTCAGATAGGGCAAATGTCAGTGAGCTTTCCGATTTCAGTTCCAGAGCGATTCGCCCATTGAATCCTTAATATTTAGTCGTTTTCAGCCAATTTTCTGGATTTTTGAAAAATTCACTTTTTTGTGAAAATATCCACTAAATGAGGGAATAATATGTGTGAGGGTAGCCCAGGAGAGTTCCAAATGTGTGTGGGTAGAATATATATCCCACGGGGGTAAAATTGAAAAAAGTTTAAAAAAATTTTTTTTTGGACTTAGTCATTTTTCCGGCGTTTATCAGACTTTCAGATAGGGCAAATGTCAGTGAGCGTTCCGATTTCAGTTCCAGAGCGATTCGCCCAACGAGTCCTTGATATTTATTCATTTTCAGCCAATTTTCTGGATTTTTGAAAAATTCACTTTTTTGTGAAAATATCCACTAAATGAGGGAATAATATGTGTGAGGGTACCCCAGGAGTGTTCCAAATGTGTGTGGGTAGAATATATATCCCACGGGGGTAAAATTGAAAAAAGTTTCAAAAAATTTTTTTTTGGACTTAGTCATTTTCCGGCGTTTATCAGACTTTCAGAAAGGGCAAATGTCAGTGAGTGTTCCGATTTCAGTTCCAGAGCGATTCGCCCAATGAGTCCTTGATATTTATTCATTTTCAGCCAATTTTCTGGATTTTTGAAAAATTCACTTTTTTGTGAAAATATCCACTAAATGAGGGAATAATATGTGTGAGGGTACCCCAGAAGAGTTCCAAATGTGTGTGGGTAGAATATATATCCCACGGGGGTAAAATTGAAAAAAGTTGAAAAAATTTTTTTTTTTGGACTTAGTCATTTTTCCGGCGTTTATCAGACTTTCAGATAGGGCAAATGTCAGTGAGCGTTCTGATTTCAGTTCCAGAGCAATTCGCCCAATGAGTCCTTGATATTTAGTCGTTTTCAGCCAATATTTTGGATTTTTGAAAAATTCACTTTTTTTTGAAAATATTCACTAAATGAGGGAATAATATGTGTGAGGGTACCCCAGGAGAGTTCCAAATGTGTGTGGGTAGAATATATATCCCACGGGGTAAAATTGGAAAAAGTTGAAAAAATTTTTTTTTTGGACTTGGTCATTTTTCCGGTGTTTATCAGACTTTCAGATAGGTCAAATGTCAGTGAGCGTTCCGATTTCATTTCCAGAGCGATTGGCCCAATTAGTCCTTGATATTTAGTCGTTTTCAGCAAATTTTCAGGATTTTTGAAAAATTCACTTTTTTGTGAAAATATCCACTAAATGAGGGAATAATATGTGTGAGGGTAGCCCAGGAGAGTTCCAAATGTGTGTGGGTAGAATATATATCCCAAGGGGGTAAAATTGAAAAAAGTTGAAAAAATTTTTTTTTTGGACTTAGTCATTTTTCCGGCGTTTATCAGACTTTCAGATAGGGCAAATGTCAGTGAGCGTTCCGATTTCAGTTCCAGAGCGATTCGCCCAATGAGTCCTTGATATTTAGTCATTTTCAGCCAATTTCCTGGATTTTTGAAAAATTCACTTTTTTGTGAAAATATCCACTAAATGAGGGAATAATATGTGTGAGGGTACCCCAGGAGTGTTCCAAATGTGTGTGGGTAGAATATATATCCCACGGGGGTAAAATTGAAAAAAGTTTCAAAAAATTTTTTTTTGGACTTAGTCATTTTCCGGCGTTTATCAGACTTTCAGAAAGGGCAAATGTCAGTGAGTGTTCCGATTTCAGTTCCAGAGCGATTCGCCCAATGAGTCCTTGATATTTATTCATTTTCAGCCAATTTTCTGGATTTTTGAAAAATTCACATTTTTGTGAAAATATCCACTAAATGAGGGAATAATATGTGTGAGGGTACCCCAGAAGAGTTCCAAATGTGTGTGGGTAGAATATATATCCCACGGGGGTAAAATTGAAAAAAGTGGAAAAAAAATTTTTTTTTTGGACTTAGTCATTTTTCCGGCGTTTATCAGACTTTCAGATAGGGCAAATGTCAGTGAGCGTTCCGATTTCAGTTCCAGAGCGATTCGCCCAATGAGTCCTTGATATTTATTCATTTTCAGCCAATTTTCTGTATTTTTGAAAAATTAACTTTTTTGTGAAAATATCCACTAAATGAGGGAATAATATGTGTGAGGGTACCCCAGGAGAGTTCCAAATGTGTGTGGGTAGAATATATATCCCACGGGGGTAAAATTGAAAAAAGTTGAAAAAATTTTTTTTTTGGACTTAGTCATTTTTCCGCCGTTTATCAGACTTTCAGATAGGGCAAATGTCAGTGAGCGTTCCGATTTCAGTTCCAGAGCGATTTGCCCAATGCGTCTTGATATTTATTAGTTTTCAGCCAATATTTTGGATTTTTGAAAATTTCTCTTTTTTTGTGAAAATATCCACTAAATGAGAGAATAATATGTGTGAGGGTACCCCAGCAGTGTTCCAAATGTGTGTGGGTAGAATATATATCCCATGGGGGTAAAATTGAAAAAAGTTGAAAAAAATTTTTTTTTGGACTTAGTCATTTTTCCGGTGTTTATCAGACTTTCAGATAGGTCAAATGTCAGTGAGCGTTCCGATTTCATTTCCAGAGCGATTGGCCCAATTAGTCCTTGATATTTAGTCGTTTTCAGCAAATTTTCAGGATTTTTGAAAAATTCACTTTTTTGTGAAAATATCCACTAAATGAGGGAATAATATGTGTGAGGGTAGCCCAGGAGAGTTCCAAATGTGTGTGGGTAGAATATATATCCCACGGGGGTAAAATTGAAAAAAGTTTAAAAAAATTTTTTTTTGGACTTAGTCATTTTTCCGGCGTTTATCAGACTTTCAGATAGGGCAAATGTCAGTGAGCGTTCCGATTTCAGTTCCAGAGCGATTCGCCCAACGAGTCCTTGATATTTATTCATTTTCAGCCAATTTTCTGGATTTTTGAAAAATTCACTTTTTTGTGAAAATATCCACTAAATGAGGGAATAATATGTGTGAGGGTACCCCACAAGAGTTCCAAATGTGTGTGGGTAGAATATATATCCCACGGGGGTAAAATTGAAAAAAGTGGAAAAAAATTTTTTTTTTTGGACTTAGTCATTTTTCCGGCGTTTATCAGACTTTCAGATAGGGCAAATGTCAGTGAGCGTTCCGATTTCAGTTCCAGAGCAATTCGCCCAATGAGTCCTTGATATTTAGTCATTTTCAGCCAATTTTCTGGATTTTTGAAAAATTCACTTTTTTGTGAAAATATCCACTAAATGAGGGAATAATATGTGTGAGGGTACCCCAGGAGTGTTCCAAATGTGTGTGGGTAGAATATATATCCCACGGGGGTAAAATTGAAAAAAGTTTCAAAAAAATTTTTTTTTTGGACTTAGTCATTTTCCGGCGTTTATCAGACTTTCAGAAAGGGCAAATGTCAGTGAGTGTTCCGATTTCAGTTCCAGAGCGATTCGCCCAATGAGTCCTTGATATTTATTCATTTTCAGCCAATTTTCTGGATTTTTGAAAAATTCACTTTTTTGTGAAAATATCCACTAAATGAGGGAATAATATGTGTGAGGGTACCCCAGAAGAGTTCCAAATGTGTGTGGGTAGAATATATATCCCACGGGGGTAAAATTGAAAAAAGTTGAAAAAATTTTTTTTTTTGGACTTAGTCATTTTTCCGGCGTTTATCAGACTTTCAGATAGGGCAAATGTCAGTGAGCGTTCCGATTTCAGTTCCAGAGCAATTCGCCCAATGAGTCCTTGATATTTAGTCGTTTTCAGCCAATATTTTGGATTTTTGAAAAATTCACTTTTTTTTGAAAATATTCACTAAATGAGGGAATAATATGTGTGAGGGTACCCCAGGAGAGTTCCAAATGTGTGTGGGTAGAATATATATCCCACGGGGTAAAATTGGAAAAAGTTGAAAACAATTTTTTTTTGGACTTGGTCATTTTTCCGGTGTTTATCAGACTTTCAGATAGGTCAAATGTCAGTGAGCGTTCCGATTTCATTTCCAGAGCGATTGGCCCAATGAGTCCTTGATATTTAGTCGTTTTCAGCAAATTTTCAGGATTTTTGAAAAATTCACTTTTTTGTGAAAATATCCACTAAATGAGGGAATAATATGTGTGAGGGTACCCCAGGAGAGTTCCAAATGTGTGTGGGTAGAATATATATCCCACGGGGTAAAACTGAAAAAAGTTGAAAAAAAATTTTTTTTTGGACTTAGTCATTTTTCCGGCGTTTATCAGACTTTCAGATAGGACAAATGTCAGTGAGCGTTCCGATTTCAGTTCCAGAGCGACTCGCCCATTGAATCCTTGATATTTAGTCGTTTTCAGCCAATTTTCTGGATTTTTGAAAAATTCACTTTTTTGTGAAAATATCCACTAAATGAGGGAATAATATGTGTGAGGGTAGCCCAGGAGAGTTCCAAATGTGTGTGGGTAGAATATATATCCCAAGGGGGTAAAATTGAAAAAAGTTTAAAAAATTTTTTTTTTGGACTTAGTCATTTTTCCGGCGTTTATCAGACTTTCAGATAGGGCAAATGTCAGTGAGCGTTCCGATTTCAGTTCCAGAGCGATTCGCCCAATGAGTCCTTGATATTTAGTCATTTTCAGCCAATTTTCTGGATTTTTGAAAAATTCACTTTTTTGTGAAAATATCCACTAAATGAGGGAATAATATGTGTGAGGGTACCCCAGGAGTGTTCCAAATGTGTGTGGGTAGAATATATATCCCACGGGGGTAAAATTGAAAAAAGTTTCAAAAAATTTTTTTTTGGACTTAGTCATTTTCCGGCGTTTATCAGACTTTCAGAAAGGGCAAATGTCAGTGAGTGTTCCGATTTCAGTTCCAGAGCGATTCGCCCAATGAGTCCTTGATATTTATTCATTTTCAGCCAATTTTCTGGATTTTTGAAAAATTCACATTTTTGTGAAAATATCCACTAAATGAGGGAATAATATGTGTGAGGGTACCCCAGAAGAGTTCCAAATGTGTGTGGGTAGAATATATATCCCACGGGGGTAAAATTGAAAAAAGTGGAAAAAAAATTTTTTTTTTGGACTTAGTCATTCTTCCGGCGTTTATCAGACTTTCAGATAGGGCAAATGTCAGTGAGCGTTCCGATTTCAGTTCCAGAGCGATTCGCCCAATGAGTCCTTGATATTTATTCATTTTCAGCCAATTTTCTGTATTTTTGAAAAATTAACTTTTTTGTGAAAATATCCACTAAATGAGGGAATAATATGTGTGAGGGTACCCCAGGAGAGTTCCAAATGTGTGTGGGTAGAATATATATCCCACGGGGGTAAAATTGAAAAAAGTTGAAAAAATTTTTTTTTTGGACTTAGTCATTTTTCCGCCGTTTATCAGACTTTCAGATAGGGCAAATGTCAGTGAGCGTTCCGATTTCAGTTCCAGAGCGATTTGCCCAATGAGTCTTGATATTTATTAGTTTTCAGCCAATATTTTGGATTTTTGAAAATTTCTCTTTTTTTGTGAAAATATCCACTAAATGAGAGAATAATATGTGTGAGGGTACCCCAGCAGTGTTCCAAATGTGTGTGGGTAGAATATATATCCCATGGGGGTAAAATTGAAAAAAGTTGAAAAAAATTTTTTTTTGGACTTAGTCATTTTTCCGGTGTTTATCAGACTTTCAGATAGGTCAAATGTCAGTGAGCGTTCCGATTTCATTTCCAGAGCGATTGGCCCAATTAGTCCTTGATATTTAGTCGTTTTCAGCAAATTTTCAGGATTTTTGAAAAATTCACTTTTTTGTGAAAATATCCACTAAATGAGGGAATAATATGTGTGAGGGTACCCCAGGAGAGTTCCAAATGTGTGTGGGTAGAATATATATCTCACGGGGTAAAACTGAAAAAAGTTGAAAAAAAATTTTTTTTTGGACTTAGTCATTTTTCCGGCGTTTATCAGACTTTCAGATAGGGCAAATGTCAGTGAGCGTTCCGATTTCAGTTCCAGAGCAATTCGCCCAATGAGTCCTTGATATTTAGTCGTTTTCAGCCAATATTTTGGATTTTTGAAAAATTCACTTTTTTTTGAAAATATTCACTAAATGAGGGAATAATATGTGTGAGGGTACCCCAGGAGAGTTCCAAATGTGTGTGGGTAGAATATATATCCCACGGGGGTAAAATTGAAAAAAGTTGAAAAAATTTTTTTTTTGGACTTAGTCATTCTTCCGGCGTTTATCAGACTTTCAGATAGGGCAAATGTCAGTGAGCGTTCCAATTTCAGTTCCAGAGCGATTCGCCCAATGAGTCCTTGATATTTATTCATTTTCAGCCAATTTTCTGGATTTTTGAAAAATTAACTTTTTTGTGAAAATATCCACTAAATGAGGGAATAATATGTGTGAGGGTACCCCAGGAGAGTTCCAAATGTGTGTGGGTAGAATATATATCCCACGGGGGTAAAATTGAAAAATGTTGAAAAAATTTTTTTTTTGGACTTAGTCATTTTTCCGCCGTTTATCAGACTTTCAGATAGGGCAAATGTCAGTGAGCGTTCCGATTTCAGTTCCAGAGCGATTCGCCCAATGAGTCCTTGATATTTATTCATTTTCAGCCAATTTTCTGGATTTTTGACAAATTATCTTTTTTGTGAAAATATCCACTAAATGAGGGAATAATATGTGTGAGGGTACCCCAGAAGAGTTCCAAATGTGTGTGGGTAGAATATATATCTCACGGGGGTAAAATTGAAAAAAGTTGAAAAAAAAATTTTTTTTGGACTTAGTCATTTTTCCGGCGTTTATCAGACTTTCAGATAGGGCAAATGTCAGTGAGCGTTCCGATTTCAGTTCCAGAGCGATTCGCCCAATTAGTCCTTGATATTTAGTCATTTTCAGCCAATTTTCTGGATTTTTGAAAAATTCACTTTTTTGTGAAAATATCCACTAAATGAGGGAATAATATGTGTGAGTGTAGCCCAGGAGAGTTCCAAATGTGTGTGGGTAGAATATATTTCCCACGGGGGTAAAATTGAAAAAAGTTGAAAAATTTTTTTTTTTTGGACTTAGTCATTTTTCCGGCGTTTATCAGACTTTCAGATAGGGCAAATGTCAGTGAGCGTTCCGATTTCAGTTCCAGAGCGATTCGCCCAATTAGTCCTTGATATTTAGTCATTTTCAGCCAATTTTCTGGATTTTTGAAAAATTCACTTTTTTGTGAAAATATCCACTAAATGAGGGAATAATATGTGTGAGGGTAGCCCAGGAGAGTTCCAAATGTGTGTGGGTAGAATATATATCCCACGGGGGTAAAATTGAAAAAAGTTGAAAAATTATTTTTTTTTGGACTTAGTCATTTTTCCGGCGTTTATCAGACTTTCAGATAGGGCAAATGTCAGTGAGCGTTCCGATTACAGTTCCAGAGCGATTCGCCCAATGAGTCCTTGATATTTATTCATTTTCAGCCAATTTTCTGGATTTTTGAAAAATTAACTTTTTTGTGAAAATATCCACTAAATGAGGGAATAATATGTGTGAGGGTACCCCAGAAGAGTTCCAAATGTGTGTGGGTAGAATATATATCCCACGGGGGTAAAATTGAAAAAAGTTGAAAAAAAATTTTTTTTTGGACTTAGTCATTTTTCCGGCGTTTATCAGACTTTCAGATAGGGCAAATGTCAGTGAGCGTTCCGATTTCAGTTCCAGAGCGATTCGCCCAATTAGTCCTTGATATTTAGTCATTTTCAGCCAATTTTCTGGATTTTTGAAAAATTCACTTTTTTGTGAAAATATCCACTAAATGAGGGAATAATATGTGTGAGTGTAGCCCAGGAGAGTTCCAAATGTGTGTGGGTAGAATATATTTCCCACGGGGGTAAAATTGAAAAAAGTTGAAAAATTTTTTTTTTTTGGACTTAGTCATTTTTCCGGCGTTTATCAGACTTTCAGATAGGGCAAATGTCAGTGAGCGTTCCGATTTCAGTTCCAGAGCAATTCGCCCAATGAGTCCTTGATATTTAGTCATTTTCAGCCAATTTTCTGGATTTTTGAAAAATTCACTTTTTTGTGAAAATATCCACTAAATGAGGGAATAATATGTGAGGGTAGCCCAGGAGAGTTCCAAATGTGTGTGGGTAGAATATATATCCCACGGGGGTAAAATTGAAAAAAGTTTAAAAAAAATTTTTTTGGACTTAGTCATTTTTCCGGCGTTTATCAGACTTTCAGATAGGGCAAATGTCAGTGAGCGTTCCGATTTCAGTTCCAGAGCGATTGGCCCAATTAGTCCTTGATATTTAGTCGTTTTCAGCAAATTTTCAGGATTTTTGAAAAATTCACTTTTTTGTGAAAATATCCACTAAATGAGGGAATAATATGTGTGAGGGTACCCCAGGAGAGTTCCAAATGTGTGTGGGTAGAATATATATCCCACGGGGTAAAACTGAAAAAAGTTGAAAAAAAATTTTTTTTTGGACTTAGTCATTTTTCCGGCGTTTATCAGACTTTCAGATAGGGCAAATGTCAGTGAGCTTTCCGATTTCAGTTCCAGAGCGATTCGCCCATTGAATCCTTAATATTTAGTCGTTTTCAGCCAATTTTCTGGATTTTTGAAAAATTCACTTTTTTGTGAAAATATCCACTAAATGAGGGAATAATATGTGTGAGGGTAGCCCAGGAGAGTTCCAAATGTGTGTGGGTAGAATATATATCCCACGGGGGTAAAATTGAAAAAAGTTTAAAAAAATTTTTTTTTGGACTTAGTCATTTTTCCGGCGTTTATCAGACTTTCAGATAGGGCAAATGTCAGTGAGCGTTCCGATTTCAGTTCCAGAGCGATTCGCCCAATGAGTCCTTGATATTTATTCATTTTCAGCCAATTTTCTGGATTTTTGAAAAATTCACTTTTTTGTGAAAATATCCACTAAATGAGGGAATAATATGTGTGAGGGTACCCCAGAAGAGTTCCAAATGTGTGTGGGTAGAATATATATCCCACGGGGGTAAAATTGAAAAAAGTTTCAAAAAATTTTTTTTTGGACTTAGTCATTTTCCGGCGTTTATCAGACTTTCAGAAAGGGCAAATGTCAGTGAGTGTTCCGATTTCAGTTCCAGAGCGATTCGCCCAATGAGTCCTTGATATTTATTCATTTTCAGCCAATTTTCTGGATTTTTGAAAAATTCACTTTTTTGTGAAAATATCCACTAAATGAGGGAATAATATGTGTGAGGGTACCCCAGAAGAGTTCCAAATGTGTGTGGGTAGAATATATATCCCACGGGGGTAAAATTGAAAAAAGTTGAAAAAATTTTTTTTTTTGGACTTAGTCATTTTTCCGGCGTTTATCAGACTTTCAGATAGGGCAAATGTCAGTGAGCGTTCCGATTTCAGTTCCAGAGCAATTCGCCCAATGAGTCCTTGATATTTAGTCGTTTTCAGCCAATATTTTGGATTTTTGAAAAATTCACTTTTTTTTTAAAATATTCACTAAATGAGGGAATAATATGTGTGAGGGTACCCCAGGAGAGTTCCAAATGTGTGTGGGTAGAATATATATCCCACGGGGTAAAATTGGAAAAAGTTGAAAAAAATTTTTTTTTGGACTTGGTCATTTTTCCGGTGTTTATCAGACTTTCAGATAGGTCAAATGTCAGTGAGCGTTCCGATTTCATTTCCAGAGCGATTGGCCCAATTAGTCCTTGATATTTAGTCGTTTTCAGCAAATTTTCAGGATTTTTGAAAAATTCACTTTTTTGTGAAAATATCCACTAAATGAGGGAATAATATGTGTGAGGGTACCCCAGGAGAGTTCCAAATGTGTGTGGGTAGAATATATATCCCACGGGGTAAAACTGAAAAAAGTTGAAAAAAAATTTTTTTTTGGACTTAGTCATTTTTCCGGCGTTTATCAGACTTTCAGATAGGGCAAATGTCAGTGAGCGTTCCGATTTCAGTTCCAGAGCGATTCGCCAATTGAATCCTTGATATTTAGTCGTTTTCAGCCAATTTTCTGGATTTTTGAAAAATTCACTTTTTTGTGAAAATATCCACTAAATGAGGGAATAATATGTGTGAGGGTAGCCCAGGAGAGTTCCAAATGTGTGTGGGTAGAATATATATCCCAAGGGGGTAAAATTGAAAAAAGTTTAAAAAATTTTTTTTTTGGACTTAGTCATTTTTCCGGCGTTTATCAGACTTTCAGATAGGGCAAATGTCAGTGAGCGTTCCGATTTCAGTTCCAGAGCGATTCGCCCAATGAGTCCTTGATATTTAGTCATTTTCAGCCAATTTTCTGGATTTTTGAAAAATTCACTTTTTTGTGAAAATATCCACTAAATGAGGGAATAATATGTGTGAGGGTACCCCAGGAGAGTTCCAAATGTGTGTGGGTAGAATATATATCCCACGGGGGTAAAATTGAAAAAAGTTGAAAAAATTTTTTTTTTGGACTTAGTCATTCTTCCGGCGTTTATCAGACTTTCAGATAGGGCAAATGTCAGTGAGCGTTCCGATTTCAGTTCCAGAGCGATTCGCCCAATGAGTCCTTGATATTTATTCATTTTCAGCCAATTTTCTGTATTTTTGAAAAATTAACTTTTTTGTGAAAATATCCACTAAATGAGGGAATAATATGTGTGAGGGTACCCCAGGAGAGTTCCAAATGTGTGTGGGTAGAATATATATCCCACGGGGGTAAAATTGAAAAAAGTTGAAAAAATTTTTTTTTTGGACTTAGTCATTTTTCCGCCGTTTATCAGACTTTCAGATAGGGCAAATGTCAGTGAGCGTTCCGATTTCAGTTCCAGAGCGATTTGCCCAATGAGTCTTGATATTTATTAGTTTTCAGCCAATATTTTGGATTTTTGAAAATTTCTCTTTTTTTGTGAAAATATCCACTAAATGAGAGAATAATATGTGTGAGGGTACCCCAGCAGTGTTCCAAATGTGTGTGGGTAGAATATATATCCCATGGGGGTAAAATTGAAAAAAGTTGAAAAAAAATTTTTTTTGGACTTAGTCATTTTTCCGGTGTTTATCAGACTTTCAGATAGGTCAAATGTCAGTGAGCGTTCCGATTTCATTTCCAGAGCGATTGGCCCAATTAGTCCTTGATATTTAGTCGTTTTCAGCAAATTTTCAGGATTTTTGAAAAATTCACTTTTTTGTGAAAATATCCACTAAATGAGGGAATAATATGTGTGAGGGTACCCCAGGAGAGTTCCAAATGTGTGTGGGTAGAATATATATCCCACAGGGTAAAACTGAAAAAAGTTGAAAAAAATTTTTTTTTGAACTTAGTCATTTTTCCGGCGTTTATCAGACTTTCAGATAGGGCAAATGTCAGTGAGCTTTCCGATTTCAGTTCCAGAGCGATTCGCCCATTGAATCCTTAATATTTAGTCGTTTTCAGCCAATTTTCTGGATTTTTGAAAAATTCACTTTTTTGTGAAAATATCCACTAAATGAGGGAATAATATGTGTGAGGGTAGCCCAGGAGAGTTCCAAATGTGTGTGGGTAGAATATATATCCCACGGGGGTAAAATTGAAAAAAGTTTAAAAAAATTTTTTTTTGGACTTAGTCATTTTTCCGGCGTTTATCAGACTTTCAGATAGGGCAAATGTCAGTGAGCATTCCGATTTCAGTTCCAGAGCGATTCGCCCAATGAGTCCTTGATATTTATTCATTTTCAGCCAATTTTCTGGATTTTTGAAAAATTCACTTTTTTGTGAAAATATCCACTAAATGAGGGAATAATATGTGTGAGGGTACCCCAGAAGAGTTCCAAATGTGTGTGGGTAGAATATATATCCCACGGGGGTAAAATTGAAAAAAGTGGAAAAAAAATTTTTTTTTTGGACTTAGTCATTTTTCCGGCGTTTATCAGACTTTCAGATAGGGCAAATGTCAGTGAGCGTTCCGATTTCAGTTCCAGAACAATTCGCCCAATGAGTCCTTGATATTTAGTCGTTTTCAGCCAATATTTTGGATTTTTGAAAAATTCACTTTTTTTTGAAAATATTCACTAAATGAGGGAATAATATGTGTGAGGGTACCCCAGGAGAGTTCCAAATGTGTGTGGGTAGAATATATATCCCACGGGGGTAAAATTGAAAAAAGTTGAAAAAATTTTTTTTTTGGACTTAGTCATTCTTCCGGCGTTTATCAGACTTTCAGATAGGGCAAATGTCAGTGAGCGTTCCAATTTCAGTTCCAGAGCGATTCGCCCAATGAGTCCTTGATATTTATTCATTTTCAGCCAATTTTCTGGATTTTTGAAAAATTCACTTTTTTGTGAAAATATCCACTAAATGAGGGAATAATATGTGTGAGGGTAGCCCAGGAGAGTTCCAAATGTGTGTGGGTAGAATATATATCCCACGGGGGTAAAATTGAAAAAAGTTGAAAAATTATTTTTTTTTGGACTTAGTCATTTTTCCGGCGTTTATCAGACTTTCAGATAGGGCAAATGTCAGTGAGCGTTCCGATTTCAGTTCCAGAGCGATTCGCCCAATGAGTCCTTGATATTTATTCATTTTCAGCCAATTTTCTGGATTTTTGAAAAATTAACTTTTTTGTGAAAATATCCACTAAATGAGGGAATAATATGTGTGAGGGTACCCCAGAAGAGTTCCAAATGTGTGTGGGTAGACTATATATCCCACGGGGGTAAAATTGAAAAAAGTTGAAAAAAATTTTTTGGGGACTTAGTCATTTTTCCGGCGTTTATCAGACTTTCAGATAGGGCAAATGTCAGTGAGCGTTCCGATTTCAGTTCCAGAGCGATTCGCCCAATGAGTCCTTGATATTTAGTCATTTTCAGCCAATTTTCTGGATTTTTGAAAAATTCACTTTTTTGTGAAAATATCCACTAAATGAGGGAATAATATGTGTGAGGGTAGCCCAGGAGAGTTCCAAATGTGTGTGGGTAGAATATATATCCCACGGGGGTAAAATTGAAAAAAGTTTAAAAAAAATTTTTTTGGACTTAGTCATTTTTCCGGCGTTTATCAGACTTTCAGATAGGGCAAATGTCAGTGAGCGTTCCGATTTCAGTTCCAGAGCGATTCGCCCAATGCGTCCTTGATATTTATTCATTTTCAGCCAATTTTCTGGATTTTTGAAAAATTAACTTTTTTGTGAAAATATCCACTAAATGAGGGAATAATATGTGTGAGGGTACCCCAGAAGAGTTCCAAATGTGTGTGGGTAGAATATATATCCCACGGGGGTAAAATTGAAAAAAGTTGAAAAAAAATTTTTTTTTGGACTTAGTCATTTTTCCGGCGTTTATCAGACTTTCAGATAGGGCAAATGTCAGTGAGCGTTCCGATTTCAGTGCCAGAGCGATTCGACCAATGAGTCCTTGATATTTATTCATTTTCAGCCAATTTTCTGGATTTTTGAAAAATTAACTTTTTTGTGAAAATATCCACTAAATGAGGGAATAATATGTGTGAGGGTACCCCAGAAGAGTTCCAAATGTGTGTGGGTAGAATATATATCCCACGGGCGTAAAATTGAAAAAAGTTGAAAAAAAATTTTTTTTTGGACTTAGTCATTTTTCCGGCGTTTATCAGACTTTCAGATAGGGCAAATGTCAGTGAGCATTCCGATTTCAGTTCTAGAGCGATTCGCCCAATTAGTCCTTGATATTTTCAGCCAATTTTCTGGATTTTTGAAAAATTCACTTTTTTGTGAAAGTATCCACTAAATGAGGGAATAATATGTGTGA
The DNA here is from genome assembly GCF_046119375.1 of Phyllobates terribilis. NCBI lineage: Eukaryota > Metazoa > Chordata > Amphibia > Anura > Dendrobatidae > Phyllobates > Phyllobates terribilis. Next base: position 4,353,340 of record NW_027362832.1, read on the forward strand.
GGGTAGCCCAGGAGAGTTCCAAATGTGTGTGGGTAGAATATATTTCCCTCGGGGGTAAAATTGAAAAAAGTTGAAAAATTTTTTTTTTTTGGTCTTAGTCATTTTTCCGGCATTTATCAGACTTTCAGATAGGGCAAATGTCAGTGAGCGTTCCGATTTCAGTTCCAGAGCAATTCGCCCAATGAGTCCTTGATATTTAGTCGTTTTCAGCCAATATTTTGGATTTTTGAAAAATTCACTTTTTTGTGAAAATATCCACTAAATGAGGGAATAATATGTGTGAGGGTACCCCAGGAGAGTTCCAAATGTGTGTGGGTAGACTATATATCCCACGGGGGTAAAATTGAAAAAAGTTGAAAAAAACTTTTTTTTGGACTTAGTCATTTTTCCGGCGTTTATCAGACTTTCAGATAGGGCAAATGTCAGTGAGCGTTCCGATTTCAGTTCCAGAGCGATTCGCCCAATGAGTCCTTGATATTTAGTCGTTTTCAGCCAATTTTCTGGATTTTTGAAAAATTCACTTTTTTGTGAAAATATCCACTAAATGAGGGAATAATATGTGTGAGGGTACCCCAGGAGAGTTCCAAATGTGTGTGGGTAGAATATATATCCCACGGGGGTAAAATTGAAAAAAGTTGAAAAAATTTTTTTTTTGGACTTAGTCATTCTTCCGGCGTTTATCAGACTTTCAGATAGGGCAAATGTCAGTGAGCGTTCCGATTTCAGTTCCAGAGCGATACGCCCAATGAGTCCTTGATATTTATTCATTTTCAGCCAATTTTCTGTATTTTTGAAAAATTAACTTTTTTGTGAAAATATCCACTAAATGAGGGAATAATATGTGTGAGGGTACCCCAGGAGAGTTCCAAATGTGTGTGGGTAGAATATATATCCCACGGGGGTAAAATTGAAAAAAGTTGAAAAAATTTTTTTTTTGGACTTAGTCATTTTTCCGCCGTTTATCAGACTTTCAGATAGGGCAAATGTCAGTGAGCGTTCCGATTTCAGTTCCAGAGCGATTTGCCCAATGAGTCTTGATATTTATTAGTTTTCAGCCAATATTTTGGATTTTTGAAAATTTCTCTTTTTTTGTGAAAATATCCACTAAATGAGAGAATAATATGTGTGAGGGTACCCCAGGAGAGTTCCAAATGTGTGTGGGTAGAATATATATCCCATGGGGGTAAAATTGAAAAAAGTTGAAAAAAAATTTTTTTTGGACTTAGTCATTTTTCCGGTGTTTATCAGACTTTCAGATAGGTCAAATGTCAGTGAGCGTTCCGATTTCATTTCCAGAGCGATTGGCCCAATTAGTCCTTGATATTTAGTCGTTTTCAGCAAATTTTCAGGATTTTTGAAAAATTCACTTTTTTGTGAAAATATCCACTAAATGAGGGAATAATATGTGTGAGGGTACCCCAGGAGAGTTCCAAATGTGTGTGGGTAGAATATATATCCCACAGGGTAAAACTGAAAAAAGTTGAAAAAAAATTTTTTTTGAACTTAGTCATTTTTCCGGCGTTTATCAGACTTTCAGATAGGGCAAATGTCAGTGAGCTTTCCGATTTCAGTTCCAGAGCGATTCGCCCATTGAATCCTTAATATTTAGTCGTTTTCAGCCAATTTTCTGGATTTTTGAAAAATTCACTTTTTTGTGAAAATATCCACTAAATGAGGGAATAATATGTGTGAGGGTACCCCAGGAGAGTTCCAAATGTGTGTGGGTAGAATATATATCCCACGGGGGTAAAATTGAAAAAAGTTGAAAAAATTTTTTTTTTGGACTTAGTCATTCTTCCGGCGTTTATCAGACTTTCAGATAGGGCAAATGTCAGTGAGCGTTCCGATTTCAGTTCCAGAGCGATACGCCCAATGAGTCCTTGATATTTATTCATTTTCAGCCAATTTTCTGTATTTTTGAAAAATTAACTTTTTTGTGAAAATATCCACTAAATGAGGGAATAATATGTGTGAGGGTACCCCAGGAGAGTTCCAAATGTGTGTGGGTAGAATATATATCCCACGGGGGTAAAATTGAAAAAAGTTGAAAAAATTTTTTTTTTGGACTTAGTCATTTTTCCGCCGTTTATCAGACTTTCAGATAGGGCAAATGTCAGTGAGCGTTCCGATTTCAGTTCCAGAGCGATTTGCCCAATGAGTCTTGATATTTATTAGTTTTCAGCCAATATTTTGGATTTTTGAAAATTTCTCTTTTTTTGTGAAAATATCCACTAAATGAGAGAATAATATGTGTGAGGGTACCCCAGGAGAGTTCCAAATGTGTGTGGGTAGAATATATATCCCATGGGGGTAAAATTGAAAAAAGTTGAAAAAAAATTTTTTTTGGACTTAGTCATTTTTCCGGTGTTTATCAGACTTTCAGATAGGTCAAATGTCAGTGAGCGTTCCGATTTCATTTCCAGAGCGATTGGCCCAATTAGTCCTTGATATTTAGTCGTTTTCAGCAAATTTTCAGGATTTTTGAAAAATTCACTTTTTTGTGAAAATATCCACTAAATGAGGGAATAATATGTGTGAGGGTACCCCAGGAGAGTTCCAAATGTGTGTGGGTAGAATATATATCCCACAGGGTAAAACTGAAAAAAGTTGAAAAAAAATTTTTTTTGAACTTAGTCATTTTTCCGGCGTTTATCAGACTTTCAGATAGGGCAAATGTCAGTGAGCTTTCCGATTTCAGTTCCAGAGCGATTCGCCCATTGAATCCTTAATATTTAGTCGTTTTCAGCCAATTTTCTGGATTTTTGAAAAATTCACTTTTTTGTGAAAATATCCACTAAATGAGGGAATAATATGTGTGAGGGTAGCCCAGGAGAGTTCCAAATGTGTGTGGGTAGAATATATATCCCACGGGGGGTAAAATTGAAAAAAGTTTAAAAAAATTTTTTTTTGGACTTAGTCATTTTTCCGGCGTTTATCAGACTTTCAGATAGGGCAAATGTCAGTGAGCGTTCCGATTTCAGTTCCAGAGCGATTCGCCCAATGAGTCCTTGATATTTATTCATTTTCAGCCAATTTTCTGGATTTTTGAAAAATTCACTTTTTTGTGAAAATATCCACTAAATGAGGGAATAATATGTGTGAGGGTACCCCAGAAGAGTTCCAAATGTGTGTGGGTAGAATATATATCCCACGGGGGTAAAATTGAAAAAAGTGGAAAAAAAATTTTTTTTTTGGACTTAGTCATTTTTCCGGCGTTTATCAGACTTTCAGATAGGGCAAATGTCAGTGAGCGTTCCGATTTCAGTTCCAGAACAATTCGCCCAATGAGTCCTTGATATTTAGTCGTTTTCAGCCAATATTTTGGATTTTTGAAAAATTCACTTTTTTTTGAAAATATTCACTAAATGAGGGAATAATATGTGTGAGGGTACCCCAGGAGAGTTCCAAATGTGTGTGGGTAGAATATATATCCCACGGGGGTAAAATTGAAAAAAGTTGAAAAAATTTTTTTTTTGGACTTAGTCATTCTTCCGGCGTTTATCAGACTTTCAGATAGGGCAAATGTCAGTGAGCGTTCCAATTTCAGTTCCAGAGCGATTCGCCCAATGAGTCCTTGATATTTATTCATTTTCAGCCAATTTTCTGGATTTTTGAAAAATTAACTTTTTTGTGAAAATATCCACTAAATGAGGGAATAATATGTGTGAGGGTACCCCAGGAGAGTTCCAAATGTGTGTGGGTAGAATATATATCCCACGGGGGTAAAATTGAAAAATGTTGAAAAAATTTTTTTTTTGGACTTAGTCATTTTTCCGCCGTTTATCAGACTTTCAGATAGGGCAAATGTCAGTGAGCGTTCCGATTTCAGTTCCAGAGCGATTCGCCCAATGAGTCCTTGATATTTATTCATTTTCAGCCAATTTTCTGGATTTTTGAAAAATTATCTTTTTTGTGAAAATATCCACTAAATGAGGGAATAATATGTGTGAGGGTACCCCAGAAGAGTTCCAAATGTGTGTGGGTAGAATATATATCTCACGGGGGTAAAATTGAAAAAAGTTGAAAAAAAAATTTTTTTTGAACTTAGTCATTTTTCCGGCGTTTATCAGACTTTCAGATAGGGCAAATGTCAGTGAGCGTTCCGATTTCAGTTCCAGAGCGATTCGCCCAATTAGTCCTTGATATTTAGTCATTTTCAGCCAATTTTCTGGATTTTTGAAAAATTCACTTTTTTGTGAAAATATCCACTAAATGAGGGAATAATATGTGTGAGGGTAGCCCAGGAGAGTTCCAAATGTGTGTGGGTAGAATATATATCCCACGGGGGTAAAATTGAAAAAAGTTGAAAAATTATTTTTTTTTGGACTTAGTCATTTTTCCGGCGTTTATCAGACTTTCAGATAGGGCAAATGTCAGTGAGCGTTCCGATTTCAGTTCCAGAGCGATTCGCCCAATGAGTCCTTGATATTTATTCATTTTCAGCCAATTTTCTGGATTTTTGAAAAATTAACTTTTTTGTGAAAATATCCACTAAATGAGGGAATAATATGTGTGAGGGTACCCCAGAAGAGTTCCAAATGTGTGTGGGTAGACTATATATCCCACGGGGGTAAAATTGAAAAAAGTTGAAAAAAATTTTTTGGGGACTTAGTCATTTTTCCGGCGTTTATCAGACTTTCAGATAGGGCAAATGTCAGTGAGCGTTCCGATTTCAGTTCCAGAGCGATTCGCCCAATGAGTCCTTGATATTTAGTCATTTTCAGCCAATTTTCTGGATTTTTGAAAAATTCACTTTTTTGTGAAAATATCCACTAAATGAGGGAATAATATGTGTGAGGGTAGCCCAGGAGAGTTCCAAATGTGTGTGGGTAGAATATATATCCCACGGGGGTAAAATTGAAAAAAGTTTAAAAAAAATTTTTTTGGACTTAGTCATTTTTCCGGCGTTTATCAGACTTTCAGATAGGGCAAATGTCAGTGAGCGTTCCGATTTCAGTTCCAGAGCGATTCGCCCAATGCGTCCTTGATATTTATTCATTTTCAGCCAATTTTCTGGATTTTTGAAAAATTAACTTTTTTGTGAAAATATCCACTAAATGAGGGAATAATATGTGTGAGGGTACCCCAGAAGAGTTCCAAATGTGTGTGGGTAGAATATATATCCCACGGGGGTAAAATTGAAAAAAGTTGAAAAAAAATTTTTTTTTGGACTTAGTCATTTTTCCGGCGTTTATCAGACTTTCAGATAGGGCAAATGTCAGTGAGCGTTCCGATTTCAGTGCCAGAGCGATTCGACCAATGAGTCCTTGATATTTATTCATTTTCAGCCAATTTTCTGGATTTTTGAAAAATTAACTTTTTTGTGAAAATATCCACTAAATGAGGGAATAATATGTGTGAGGGTACCCCAGAAGAGTTCCAAATGTGTGTGGGTAGAATATATATCCCACGGGCGTAAAATTGAAAAAAGTTGAAAAAAAATTTTTTTTTGGACTTAGTCATTTTTCCGGCGTTTATCAGACTTTCAGATAGGGCAAATGTCAGTGAGCATTCCGATTTCAGTTCTAGAGCGATTCGCCCAATTAGTCCTTGATATTTTCAGCCAATTTTCTGGATTTTTGAAAAATTCACTTTTTTGTGAAAGTATCCACTAAATGAGGGAATAATATGTGTGAGGGTAGCCCAGGAGAGTTCCAAATGTGTGTGGGTAGAATATATTTCCCTCGGGGGTAAAATTGAAAAAAGTTGAAAAATTTTTTTTTTTTGGTCTTAGTCATTTTTCCGGCATTTATCAGACTTTCAGATAGGGCAAATGTCAGTGAGCGTTCCGATTTCAGTTCCAGAGCAATTCGCCCAATGAGTCCTTGATATTTAGTCGTTTTCAGCCAATATTTTGGATTTTTGAAAAATTCACTTTTTTGTGAAAATATCCACTAAATGAGGGAATAATATGTGTGAGGGTACCCCAGGAGAGTTCCAAATGTGTGTGGGTAGACTATATATCCCACGGGGGTAAAATTGAAAAAAGTTGAAAAAAACTTTTTTTTGGACTTAGTCATTTTTCCGGCGTTTATCAGACTTTCAGATAGGGCAAATGTCAGTGAGCGTTCCGATTTCAGTTCCAGAGCGATTCGCCCAATGAGTCCTTGATATTTAGTCGTTTTCAGCCAATTTTCTGGATTTTTGAAAAATTCACTTTTTTGTGAAAATATCCACTAAATGAGGGAATAATATGTGTGAGGGTACCCCAGAAGAGTTCCAAATGTGTGTGGGTAGACTATATATCCCACGGGGGTAAAATTGAAAAAAGTTTAAAAAAATTTTTTTTGGACTTAGTCATTTTTCCGGCGTTTATCAGACTTTCAGATAGGGCAAATGTCAGTGAGCGTTCCGATTTCAGTTCCAGAGCGATTCGCCCAATGAGTCCTTGATATTTAGTCGTTTTCAGCCAATTTTCTGGATTTTTGAAAAATTAACTTTTTTGTGAAAATATCCACTAAATGAGGGAATAATATGTGTGAGGGTACCCCAGAAGAGTTCCAAATGTGTGTGGGTAGAATATATATCCCACGGGCGTAAAATTGAAAAAAGTTGAAAACAAATTTTTTTTTGGACTTAGTCATTTTTCCGGCGTTTATCAGACTTTCAGATAGGGCAAATGTCAGTGAGCATTCCGATTTCAGTTCTAGAGCGATTCGCCCAATTAGTCCTTGATATTTTCAGCCAATTTTCTGGATTTTTGAAAAATTCACTTTTTTGTGAAAGTATCCACTAAATGAGGGAATAATATGTGTGAGGGTAGCCCAGGAGAGTTCCAAATGTGTGTGGGTAGAATATATTTCCCTCGGGGGTAAAATTGAAAAAAGTTGAAAAATTTTTTTTTTTTGGACTTAGTCATTTTTCCGGCATTTATCAGACTTTCAGATAGGGCAAATGTCAGTGAGCGTTCCGATTTTAGTTCCAGAGCAATTCGCCCAATGAGTCCTTGATATTTAGTCGTTTTCAGCCAATATTTTGGATTTTTGAAAAATTCACTTTTTTGTGAAAATATCCACTAAATGAGGGAATAATATGTGTGAGGGTACCCCAGGAGAGTTCCAAATGTGTGTGGGTAGACTATATATCCCACGGGGGTAAAATTGAAAAAAGTTGAAAAAAATTTTTTTTCGACTTAGTCATTTTTCCGGCGTTTATCAGACTTTCAGATAGGGCAAATGTCAGTGAGCGTTCCGATTTCAGTTCCAGAGCGATTCGCCCAATGAGTCCTTGATATTTAGTCGTTTTCAGCCAATTTTCTGGATTTTTGAAAAATTCACTTTTTTGTGAAAATATCCACTAAATGAGGGAATAATATGTGTGAGGGTACCCCAGAAGAGTTCCAAATGTATGTGGGTAGACTATATATCCCACGGGGGTAAAATTGAAAAAAGTTGAAAAAATTTTTTTTTGGACTTAGTCATTTTTCCGGCGTTTATCAGACTTTCAGATAGGGCAAATGTCAGTGAGCGTTCCGATTTCAGTTCCAGAGCGATTCGCCCAATGAGTCCTTGATATTTAGTCGTTTTCAGCCAATTTTCTGGATTTTTGAAAAATTCACTTTTTTGTGAAAATATCCACTAAATGAGGGAATAATATGTGTGAGGGTACCCCAGAAGAGTTCCAAATGTGTGTGGGTAGACTATATATCCCACGGGGGTAAAATTGAAAAAAGTTGAAAAAAATTTTTTTTGGACTTAGTCATTTTTCCGGCGTTTATCAGACTTTCAGATAGGGCAAATGTCAGTGAGCGTTCCGATTTCAGTTCCAGAGCGATTCACCCAATGAGTCCTTGATATTTAGTCATTTTCAGCCAATTTTCTGGATTTTTGAAAAATTCACTTTTTTGTGAAAATATCCACTAAATGAGGGAATAATATGTGTGAGGGTAGCCCAGGAGAGTTCCAAATGTGTGTGGGTAGAATATATATCCCACGGGGGTAAAATTGAAAAAAGTTGAAAAAAATTTTTTTTGGACTGTCATTTTTCCGGCGTTTATCAGACTTTCAGATAGGGCAAATGTCAGTGAGCGTTCCGATTTCAGTTCCAGAGCGATTCGCCCAATGAGTCCTTGATATTTATTCATTTTCAGCCAATTTTCTGGATTTTTGAAAAATTAACTTTTTTGTGAAAATATCTACTAAATGAGGGAATAATATGTGTGAGGGTACCCCAGAAGAGTTCCAAATGTGTGTGGGTAGACTATATATCCCACGGGGGTAAAATTGAAAAAAGTTGAAAAAAATTTTTTTTGGACTTAGTCATTTTTCCGGCGTTTATCAGACTTTCAGATAGGGCAAATGTCAGTGAGCGTTCCGATTTCAGTTCCAGAGCGATTCGCCCAATGAGTCCTTGATATTTAGTCGTTTTCAGCCAATTTTCTGGATTTTTGAAAAATTCACTTTTTTGTGAAAATATCCACTAAATGAGGGAATAATATGTGTGAGGGTACCCCAGAAGAGTTCCAAATGTGTGTGGGTAGACTATATATCCCACGGGGGTAAAATTGGAAAAAGTTGAAAAAAATTTTTTTTGGACTTAGTCATTTTTCCGGCGTTTATCAGACTTTCAGATAGGGCAAATGTCAGTGAGCGTTCCGATTTCAGTTCCAGAGCAATTCGCCCAAATTGTCCTTGATATTTAGTCGTTTTCAGCCAATTTTCTGGATTTTTGAAAAATTAACTTTTTTGTGAAAATATCCACTAAATGAGGGAATAATATGTGTGAGGGTACCCCAGAAGAGTTCCAAATGTGTGTGGGTAGACTATATATCCCACGGGGGTAAAATTGAAAAAAGTTGAAAAAAATTTTTTTTTGGACTTAGTCATTTTTCCGGCGTTTATCAGACTTTCAGATAGGGCAAATGTCAGTGAGCGTTCCGATTTCAGTGCCAGAGCGATTCGACCAATGAGTCCTTGATATTTATTCATTTTCAGCCAATTTTCTGGATTTTTGAAAAATTAACTTTTTTGTGAAAATATCCACTAAATGAGGGAATAATATGTGTGAGGGTACCCCAGAAGAGTTCCAAATGTGTGTGGGTAGAATATATATCCCACGGGGGTAAAATTGAAAAAAGTTGAAAAGAAATTTTTTTTTGGACTTAGTCATTTTTCCGGCGTTTATCAGACTTTCAGATAGGGCAAATGTCAGTGAGCATTCCGATTTCAGTTCTAGAGTGATTCGCCCAATTAGTCCTTGATATTTAGTCATTTTCAGCCAATTTTCTGGATTTTTGAAAAATTCACTTTTTTGTGAAAATATCCACTAAATGAGGGAATAATATGTGTGAGGGTACCCCAGAAGAGTTCCAAATGTGTGTGGGTAGACTATATATCCCACGGGGGTAAAATTGAAAAAAGTTGAAAAAAATTTTTTTTGGACTTAGTCATTTTTCCGGCGTTTATCAGACTTTCAGATAGGGCAAATGTCAGTGAGCGTTCCGATTTCAGTTCCAGAGCGATTCGCCCAATGAGTCCTTGATATTTAGTCGTTTTCAGCCAATTTTCTGGATTTTTGAAAAATTCACTTTTTTGTGAAAATATCCACTAAATGAGGGAATAATATGTGTGAGGGTACCCCAGAAGAGTTCCAAATGTGTGTGGGTAGACTATATATCCCACGGGGGTAAAATTGAAAAAAGTTGAAAAAAATTTTTTTTGGACTTAGTCATTTTTCCGGCGTTTATCAGACTTTCAGATAGGGCAAATGTCAGTGAGCGTTCCGATTTCAGTTCCAGAGCGATTCGCCCAATGAGTCCTTGATATTTAGTCATTTTCAGCCAATTTTCTGGATTTTTGAAAAATTCACTTTTTTGTGAAAATATCCACTAAATGAGGGAATAATATGTGTGAGGGTAGCCCAGGAGAGTTCCAAATGTGTGTGGGTAGAATATATATCCCACGGGGGTAAAATTGAAAAAAGTTGAAAAAAATTTTTTTTGGACTGTCATTTTTCCGGCGTTTATCAGACTTTCAGATAGGGCAAATGTCAGTGAGCGTTCCGATTTCAGTTCCAGAGCGATTCGCCCAATGAGTCCTGATATTTAGTCGTTTTCAGCCAATTTTCTGGATTTTTGAAAAATTAACTTTTTTGTGAAAATATCCACTAAATGAGGGAATAATATGTGTGAGGGTACCCCAGGAGTGTTCCAAATGTGTGTGGGTAGAATATATATCCCACGGGGGTAAAATTGAAAAAAGTTGAAAAAAAATTTTTTTTGGACTAAGTCATTTTTCCGGCGTTTATCAGACTTTCAGATAGGGCAAATGTCAGTGAGCGTTCCGATTTCAGTTCCAGAGCGATTCGCCCAATGAGTCCTTGATATTTATTCATTTTCAGCCAATTTTCTGGATTTTTTAAAAATTAACTTTTTTGTGAAAATATCCACTAAATGAGGGAATAATATGTGTGAGGGTAGCCCAGGAGAGTTCCAAATGTGTGTGGGTAGAATATATATCCCACGGGGGTAAAATTGAAAAAAGTTGAAAAATTTTTTTTTTTTGGACTTAGTCATTTTTCCGGCGTTTATCAGACTTTCAGATAGGGCAAATGTCAGTGAGCGTTCCGATTTCAGTTCCAGAGCGATTCGCCCAATGAGTCCTGATATTTAGTCGTTTTCAGCCAATTTTCTGGATTTTTGAAAAATTAACTTTTTTGTGAAAATATCCACTAAATGAGGGAATAATATGTGTGAGGGTACCCCAGAAGAGTTCCAAATGTGTGTGGGTAGAATATATATCCCACGGGGGTAAAATTGAAAAAAGTTGAAAAAAAATTTTTTTTTGGACTTAGTCATTTTTCCGGCGTTTATCAGACTTTCAGATAGGGCAAATGTGAGTGAGCGTTCCGATTTCAGCTCCAGAGCGATTCGCCCAATGAGTCTTGATATTTATTCATTTTCAGCCAATATTTTGGATTTTTGAAAATTTCTCTTTTTTGTGAAAATATCCACTAAATGAAGGAATAATATGTGTGAGGGTACCCCAGGAGTGTTCCAAATGTGTGTGGGTAGAATATATATCCCACGGGGGTAAAATTGAAAAAAGTTGAAAAAAAATTTTTTTTCGACTTAGTCATTTTTCCGGCGTTTATCAGACTTTCAGATAGGGCAAATGTCAGTGAGCGTTCCGATTTCAGTTCCAGAGCGATTCGCCCAATGAGTCCTTGATATTTATTCATTTTCAGCCAATTTTCTGGATTTTTGAAAAATTAACTTTTTTGTGAAAATATCCACTAAATGAGGGAATAATATGTGTGAGGGTACCCCAGAAGAGTTCCAAATGTGTGTGGGTAGAATATATATCCCACGGGGGTAAAATTGAATAAATTTAAAAAAAATTTTTTTTTTGGACTTAGTCATTTTTCCGGCGTTTATCAGACTTTCAGATAGGGCAAATGTCAGTGAGCATTCCGATTTCAGTTCCAGAGCGATTCGCCCTATGAGTCCTTGATATTTAGTCGTTTTCAGCCAATTTTCTGGATTTTTGAAAAATTCACTTTTTTGTGAAAATATCCACTAAATGAGGGAATAATATGTGTGAGGGTAGCCCAGGAGAGTTCCAAATGTGTGTGGGTAGAATATATATCCCACGGGGGTAAAATTGAAAAAAGTTGAAAAAATTTTTTTTTGGACTTAGTCATTTTTCCGGCGTTTATCAGACTTTCAGATAGGGCAAATGTCAGTGAGCATTCCGATTTCAGTTCCAGAGCGATTCGCCCAATGAGTCTTGATATTTAGTCGTTTTCAGCCAATATTTTGGATTTTTGAAAATTTTTCTTTTTTGTGCAAATATCCACTAAATGAGGGAATAATATGTGTGAGGGTACACCAGGAGTGTTCCAAATGTGTGTGGGTAGAATATATATCCCACGGGGGTAAAATTGAAAAAAGTTGAAAAAAAATTTTTTTTGGACTTAGTCATTTTTCCGGCGTTTATCAGACTTTCAGATAGGGCAAATGTCAGTGAGCGTTCTGATTTCAGTTCCAGAGCGATTCGCCCAATGAGTCCTGATATTTAGTCGTTTTCAGCCAATTTTCTGGATTTTTGAAAAATTAACTTTTTTGTGAAAATATCCACTAAATGAGGGAATAATATGTGTGAGGGTACCCCAGAAGAGTTCCAAATGTGTGTGGGTAGAATATATATTCCACGGGGGTAAAATTGAAAAAAGTTGAAAAAAAATTTTTTTTTGGACTTAGTCATTTTTCCGGCGTTTATCAGACTTTCAGATAGGGCAAATGTGAGTGAGCGTTCCGATTTTAGCTCCAGAGCGATTCGCCCAATGAGTCTTGATATTTATTCATTTTCAGCCAATATTTTGGATTTTTGAAAATTTCTCTTTTTTGTGAAAATATCCACTAAATGAAGGAATAATATGTGTGAGGGTACCCCAGGAGTGTTCCAAATGTGTGTGGGTAGAATATATATCCCACGGGGGTAAAATTGAAAAAAGTTGAAAAAAATTTTTTTTTGGACTTAGTCATTTTTCCGGCGTTTATCAGACTTTCAGATAGGGCAAATGTCAGTGAGCGTTCCGATTTCAGTTCCAGAGCGATTCGCCCAATGAGTCCTTGATATTTATTCATTTTCAGCCAATTTTTTGGATTTTTGAAAAATTAACTTTTTTGTGAAAATATCCACTAAATGAGGGAATAATATGTGTGAGGGTACCCCAGAAGAGTTCCAAATGTGTGTGGGTAGAATATATATCCCACGGGGGTAAAATTGAAAAAAGTTGAAAAAAAATTTTTTTTGGACTTAGTCATTTTTCCGGCGTTTATCAGACTTTCAGATAGGGCAAATGTCAGTGAGCGTTCCGATTTCAGTTCCAGAGCGATTCACCCAATGAGTCCTTGATATTTAGTCGTTTTCAGCCAATTTTCTGGATTTTTGAAAAATTCACTTTTTTGAGAAAATATCCACTAAATGAGGGAATAATATATGTGAGGGTAGCCCAGGAGAGTTCCAAATGTGAGTGGGTAGAATATATATCCCACGGGGGTAAAATTGAAAAAAGTTGAAAAAATTTTTTTTTGGACTTAGTCATTTTTCCGGCGTTTATCAGACTTTCAGATAGGGCAAATGTCAGTGAGCATTCCGATTTCAGTTCCAGAGCGATTCGCCCAATGAGTTTTGATATTTAGTCGTTTTCAGCCAATATTTTGGATTTTTGAAAATTTTTCTTTTTTGTGCAAATATCCACTAAATGAGGGAATAATATGTGTGAGGGTACCCCAGGAGTGTTCCAAATGTGTGTGGGTAGAATATATATCCCACGGGGGTAAAATTGAAAAAAGTTGAAAAAAATTTTTTTTTGGACTTAGTCATTTTTCCGGCGTTTATCAGACTTTCAGATAGGGCAAATGTCAGTGAGCGTTCCGATTTCAGTTCCAGAGCGATTCGCCCAATGAGTCCTTGATATTTATTCATTTTCAGCCAATTTTCTGGATTTTTGAAAAATTAACTTTTTTGTGAAAATATCCACTAAATGAGGGAATAATATGTGTGAGGGTACCCCAGAAGAGTTCCAAATGTGTGTGGGTAGAATATATATCCCACGGGGGTAAAATTGAAAAAAGTTGAAAAAAAATTTTTTTTTGGTCTTAGTCATTTTTCCGGCGTTTATCAGACTTTCAGATAGGGCAAATGTCAGTGAGCGTTCCGATTTCAGTTCCAGAGCGATTCGCCCAATGAGTCCTTGATATTTATTCATTTTCAGCCAATTTTCTGGATTTTTGAAAAATTAACTTTTTTATGAAAATATCCACTAAATGAGGGAATAATATGTGTGAGGGTACCCCAGAAGAGTTCCAAATGTGTGTGGGTAGAATATATATCCCACGGGGGTAAAATTGAAAAAAGTTGAAAAAATTTTTTTTTTGGACTTAGTCATTTTTCCGGCGTTTATCAGACTTTCAGATAGGGCAAATGTCAGTGAGCGTTCCGATTTCAGCTCCAGAGCGATTCGCCCAATGAGTCTTGATATTTATTCATTTTCAGCCAATTTTCTGGATTTTTGAAAAATTAACTTTTTTGTGAAAATATCCACTAAATGAGGGAATAATATGTGTGAGGGTACCCCAGAAGAGTTCCAAATGTGTGTGGGTAGAATATATATCCCACGGGGGTAAAATTGAAAAAAGTTGAAAAAAAATTTTTTTTGGACTTAGTCATTTTTCCGGCGTTTATCAGACTTTCAGATAGGGCAAATGTCAGTGAGCGTTCCGATTTCAGTTCCAGAGCGATTCACCCAATGAGTCCTTGATATTTATTCATTTTCAGCCAATTTTCTGGATTTTTGAAAAATTAACTTTTTTGTGAAAATATCCACTAAATGAGGGAATAATATGTGTGAGGGTACCCCAGGAGAGTTCCAAATGTGTGTGGGTAGAATATATATCTCACGGGGTAAAACTGAATAAATTTAAAAAAAATTTTTTTTTTGGACTTAGTCATTTTTCCGGCGTTTATCAGACTTTCAGATAGGGCAAATGTCAGTGAGCATTCCGATTTCAGTTCCAGAGCGATTCGCCCAATGAGTCTTGATATTTAGTCGTTTTCAGCCAATATTTTGGATTTTTGAAAATTTTTCTTTTTTGTGCAAATATCCACTAAATGAGGGAATAATATGTGTGAGGGTACCCCAGGAGTGTTCCAAATGTGTGTGGGTAGAATATATATCCCACGGGGGTAAAATTGAAAAAAGTTGAAAAAAATTTTTTTTTGGACTTAGTCATTTTTCCGGCGTTTATCAGACTTTCAGATAGGGCAAATGTCAGTGAGCGTTCCGATTTCAGTTCCAGAGCGATTCGCCCAATGAGTCCTTGATATTTATTCATTTTCAGCCAATTTTCTGGATTTTTGAAAAATTAACTTTTTTATGAAAATATCCACTAAATGAGGGAATAATATGTGTGAGGGTACCCCAGAAGAGTTCCAAATGTGTGTGGGTAGAATATATATCCCACGGGGGTAAAATTGAAAAAATTTTTTTTTTGGACTTAGTCATTTTTCCGGCGTTTATCAGACTTTCAGATAGGGCAAATGTGAGTGAGCGTTCCGATTTCAGCTCCAGAGCGATTCGCCCAATGAGTCTTGATATTTATTCATTTTCAGCCAATATTTTGGATTTTTGAAAATTTCTCTTTTTTGTGAAAATATCCACTAAATGAGGGAATAATATGTGTGAGGGTACCCCAGGAGTGTTCCAAATGTGTGTGGGTAGAATATATATCCCACGGGGGTAAAATTGAAAAAAGTTGAAAAAAAATTTTTTTTGGACTTAGTCATTTTTCCAGCGTTTATCAGACTTTCAGATAGGGCAAATGTCAGTGAGCGTTCCGATTTCAGTTCCAGAGCGATTCGCCCAATGAGTCCTTGATATTTAGTCGTTTTCAGCCAATTTTCTGGATTTTTGAAAAATTAACTTTTTTGTGAAAATATCCACTAAATGAGGGAATAATATGTGTGAGGGTACCCCAGAAGAGTTCCAAATGTGTGTGGGTAGAATATATATCCCACGGGGGTAAAATTGAAAAAAGTTGAAAAAATTTTTTTTTTGGACTTAGTCATTTTTCCGGCGTTTATCAGACTTTCAGATAGGGCAAATGTGAGTGAGCGTTCCGATTTCAGCTCCAGAGCGATTCGCCCAATGAGTCTTGATATTTATTCATTTTCAGCCAATTTTCTGGATTTTTGAAAAATTAACTTTTTTGTGAAAATATCCACTAAATGAGGGAATAATATGTGTGAGGGTACCCCAGAAGAGTTCCAAATGTGTGTGGGTAGAATATATATCCCACGGGGGTAAAATTGAAAAAAGTTGAAAAAAAATTTTTTTTGGACTTAGTCATTTTTCCGGCGTTTATCAGACTTTCAGATAGGGCAAATGTCAGTGAGCGTTCCGATTTCAGTTCCAGAGCGATTCACCCAATGAGTCCTTGATATTTATTCATTTTCAGCCAATTTTCTGGATTTTTGAAAAATTAACTTTTTTGTGAAAATATCCACTAAATGAGGGAATAATATGTGTGAGGGTACCCCAGGAGAGTTCCAAATGTGTGTGGGTAGAATATATATCTCACGGGGTAAAACTGAATAAATTTAAAAAAATTTTTTTTTTTGGACTTAGTCATTTTTCCGGCGTTTATCAGACTTTCAGATAGGGCAAATGTCAGTGAGCATTCCGATTTCAGTTCCAGAGCGATTCGCCCAATAAGTCCTTGATATTTAGTCGTTTTCAGCCAATTTTCTGGATTTTTGAAAAATTCACTTTTTTGTGAAAATATCCACTAAATGAGGGAATAATATGTGTGAGGGTAGCCCAGGAGAGTTCCAAATGTGTGTGGGTAGAATATATATCCCACGGGGGTAAAATTGAAAAAAGTTGAAAAAATTTTTTTTTGGACTTAGTCATTTTTCCGACGTTTATCAGACTTTCAGATAGGGCAAATGTCAGTGAGCATTCCGATTTCAGTTCCAGAGCGATTCGCCCAATGAGTCTTGATATTTAGTCGTTTTCAGCCAATATTTTGGATTTTTGAAAATTTTTCTTTTTTGTGCAAATATCCACTAAATGAGGGAATAATATGTGTGAGGGTACCCCAGGAGTGTTCCAAATGTGTGTGGGTAGAATATATATCCCACGGGGGTAAAATTGAAAAAAGTTGAAAAAAATTTTTTTTTGGACTTAGTCATTTTTCCGGCGTTTATCAGACTTTCAGATAGGGCAAATGTCAGTGAGCGTTCCGATTTCAGTTCCAGAGCGATTCGCCCAATGAGTCCTTGATATTTATTCATTTTCAGCCAATTTTCTGGATTTTTGAAAAATTAACTTTTTTATGAAAATATCCACTAAATGAGGGAATAATATGTGTGAGGGTACCCCAGAAGAGTTCCAAATGTGTGTGGGTAGAATATATATCCCACGGGGGTAAAATTGAAAAAATTTTTTTTTTGGACTTAGTCATTTTTCCGGCGTTTATCAGACTTTCAGATAGGGCAAATGTGAGTGAGCGTTCCGATTTCAGCTCCAGAGCGATTCGCCCAATGAGTCTTGATATTTATTCATTTTCAGCCAATATTTTGGATTTTTGAAAATTTCTCTTTTTTGTGAAAATATCCACTAAATGAGGGAATAATATGTGTGAGGGTACCCCAGGAGAGTTCCAAATGTGTGTGGGTAGAATATATATCCCACGGGGGTAAAATTGAAAAAAGTTGAAAAAATTTTTTTTTGGACTTAGTCATTTTTCCGGCGTTTATCAGACTTTCAGATAGGGCAAATGTCAGTGAGCATTCCGATTTCAGTTCCAGAGCGATTCGCCCAATGAGTCTTGATATTTAGTCGTTTTCAGCCAATATTTTGGATTTTTGAAAATTTTTCTTTTTTGTGCAAATATCCACTAAATGAGGGAATAATATGTGTGAGGGTACCCCAGGAGTGTTCCAAATGTGTGTAGGTAGAATATATATCCCACGGGGGTAAAATTGAAAAAAGTTGAAAAAAATTTTTTTTTGGACTTAGTCATTTTTCCGGCGTTTATCAGACTTTCAGATAGGGCAAATGTCAGTGAGCATTCCGATTTCAGTTCCAGAGCGATTCGCCCAATGAGTCCTTGATATTTATTCATTTTCAGCCAATTTTCTGGATTTTTGAAAAATTAACTTTTTTATGAAAATATCCACTAAATGAGGGAATAATATGTGTGAGGGTACCCCAGAAGAGTTCCAAATGTGTGTGGGTAGAATATATATCCCACGGGGGTAAAATTGAAAAAAGTTGAAAAAAAATTTTTTTTGGACTTAGTCATTTTTCCGGCGTTTATCAGACTTTCAGATAGGGCAAATGTCAGTGAGCGTTCCGATTTCAGTTCCAGAGCGATTCACCCAATGAGTCCTTGATATTTATTCATTTTCAGCCAATTTTCTGGATTTTTGAAAAATTAACTTTTTTGTGAAAATATCCACTAAATGAGGGAATAATATGTGTGAGGGTACCCCAGGAGAGTTCCAAATGTGTGTGGGTAGAATATATATCTCACGGGGTAAAACTGAATAAATTTAAAAAAATTTTTTTTTTTGGACTTAGTCATTTTTCCGGCGTTTATCAGACTTTCAGATAGGGCAAATGTCAGTGAGCATTCCGATTTCAGTTCCAGAGCGATTCGCCCAATGAGTCTTGATATTTAGTCGTTTTCAGCCAATATTTTGGATTTTTGAAAATTTTTCTTTTTTGTGCAAATATCCACTAAATGAGGGAATAATATGTGTGAGGGTACCCCAGGAGTGTTCCAAATGTGTGTGGGTAGAATATATATCCCACGGGGGTAAAATTGAAAAAAGTTGAAAAAAATTTTTTTTTGGACTTAGTCATTTTTCCGGCGTTTATCAGACTTTCAGATAGGGCAAATGTCAGTGAGCGTTCCGATTTCAGTTCCAGAGCGATTCGCCCAATGAGTCCTTGATATTTATTCATTTTCAGCCAATTTTCTGGATTTTTGAAAAATTAACTTTTTTATGAAAATATCCACTAAATGAGGGAATAATATGTGTGAGGGTACCCCAGAAGAGTTCCAAATGTGTGTGGGTAGAATATATATCCCACGGGGGTAAAATTGAAAAAAATTTTTTTTTGGACTTAGTCATTTTTCCGGCGTTTATCAGACTTTCAGATAGGGCAAATGTGAGTGAGCGTTCCGATTTCAGCTCCAGAGCGATTCGCCCAATGAGTCTTGATATTTATTCATTTTCAGCCAATATTTTGGATTTTTGAAAATTTCTCTTTTTTGTGAAAATATCCACTAAATGAGGGAATAATATGTGTGAGGGTACCCCAGGAGTGTTCCAAATGTGTGTGGGTAGAATATATATCCCACGGGGGTAAAATTGAAAAAAGTTGAAAAAAAATTTTTTTTGGACTTAGTCATTTTTCCAGCGTTTATCAGACTTTCAGATAGGGCAAATGTCAGTGAGCGTTCCGATTTCAGTTCCAGAGCGATTCGCCCAATGAGTCCTTGATATTTAGTCGTTTTCAGCCAATTTTCTGGATTTTTGAAAAATTAACTTTTTTGTGAAAATATCCACTAAATGAGGGAATAATATGTGTGAGGGTACCCCAGAAGAGTTCCAAATGTGTGTGGGTAGAATATATATCCCACGGGGGTAAAATTGAAAAAAGTTGAAAAAATTTTTTTTTTGGACTTAGTCATTTTTCCGGCGTTTATCAGACTTTCAGATAGGGCAAATGTGAGTGAGCGTTCCGATTTCAGCTCCAGAGCGATTCGCCCAATGAGTCTTGATATTTATTCATTTTCAGCCAATTTTCTGGATTTTTGAAAAATTAACTTTTTTGTGAAAATATCCACTAAATGAGGGAATAATATGTGTGAGGGTACCCCAGAAGAGTTCCAAATGTGTGTGGGTAGAATATATATCCCACGGGGGTAAAATTGAAAAAAGTTGAAAAAAAATTTTTTTTGGACTTAGTCATTTTTCCGGCGTTTATCAGACTTTCAGATAGGGCAAATGTCAGTGAGCGTTCCGATTTCAGTTCCAGAGCGATTCACCCAATGAGTCCTTGATATTTATTCATTTTCAGCCAATTTTCTGGATTTTTGAAAAATTAACTTTTTTGTGAAAATATCCACTAAATGAGGGAATAATATGTGTGAGGGTACCCCAGGAGAGTTCCAAATGTGTGTGGGTAGAATATATATCTCACGGGGTAAAACTGAATAAATTTAAAAAAATTTTTTTTTTTGGACTTAGTCATTTTTCCGGCGTTTATCAGACTTTCAGATAGGGCAAATGTCAGTGAGCATTCCGATTTCAGTTCCAGAGCGATTCGCCCAATAAGTCCTTGATATTTAGTCGTTTTCAGCCAATTTTCTGGATTTTTGAAAAATTCACTTTTTTGTGAAAATATCCACTAAATGAGGGAATAATATGTGTGAGGGTAGCCCAGGAGAGTTCCAAATGTGTGTGGGTAGAATATATATCCCACGGGGGTAAAATTGAAAAAAGTTGAAAAAATTTTTTTTTGGACTTAGTCATTTTTCCGACGTTTATCAGACTTTCAGATAGGGCAAATGTCAGTGAGCATTCCGATTTCAGTTCCAGAGCGATTCGCCCAATGAGTCTTGATATTTAGTCGTTTTCAGCCAATATTTTGGATTTTTGAAAATTTTTCTTTTTTGTGCAAATATCCACTAAATGAGGGAATAATATGTGTGAGGGTACCCCAGGAGTGTTCCAAATGTGTGTGGGTAGAATATATATCCCACGGGGGTAAAATTGAAAAAAGTTGAAAAAAATTTTTTTTTGGACTTAGTCATTTTTCCGGCGTTTATCAGACTTTCAGATAGGGCAAATGTCAGTGAGCGTTCCGATTTCAGTTCCAGAGCGATTCGCCCAATGAGTCCTTGATATTTATTCATTTTCAGCCAATTTTCTGGATTTTTGAAAAATTAACTTTTTTATGAAAATATCCACTAAATGAGGGAATAATATGTGTGAGGGTACCCCAGAAGAGTTCCAAATGTGTGTGGGTAGAATATATATCCCACGGGGGTAAAATTGAAAAAATTTTTTTTTTGGACTTAGTCATTTTTCCGGCGTTTATCAGACTTTCAGATAGGGCAAATGTGAGTGAGCGTTCCGATTTCAGCTCCAGAGCGATTCGCCCAATGAGTCTTGATATTTATTCATTTTCAGCCAATATTTTGGATTTTTGAAAATTTCTCTTTTTTGTGAAAATATCCACTAAATGAGGGAATAATATGTGTGAGGGTACCCCAGGAGTGTTCCAAATGTGTGTGGGTAGAATATATATCCCACGGGGGTAAAATTGAAAAAAGTTGAAAAAAAAATTTTTTTGGACTTAGTCATTTTTCCAGCGTTTATCAGACTTTCAGATAGGGCAAATGTCAGTGAGCGTTCCGATTTCAGTTCCAGAGCGATTCGCCCAATGAGTCCTTGATATTTAGTCGTTTTCAGCCAATTTTCTGGATTTTTGAAAAATTAACTTTTTTGTGAAAATATCCACTAAATGAGGGAATAATATGTGTGAGGGTAGCCCAGGAGAGTTCCAAATGTGTGTGGGTAGAATATATATCCCACGGGGGTAAAATTGAAAAAAGTTGAAAAAATTTTTTTTTGGACTTAGTCATTTTTCCGGCGTTTATCAGACTTTCAGATAGGGCAAATGTCAGTGAGCATTCCGATTTCAGTTCCAGAGCGATTCGCCCAATGAGTCTTGATATTTAGTCGTTTTCAGCCAATATTTTGGATTTTTGAAAATTTTTCTTTTTTGTGCAAATATCCACTAAATGAGGGAATAATATGTGTGAGGGTACCCCAGGAGTGTTCCAAATGTGTGTAGGTAGAATATATATCCCACGGGGGTAAAATTGAAAAAAGTTGAAAAAAATTTTTTTTTGGACTTAGTCATTTTTCCGGCGTTTATCAGACTTTCAGATAGGGCAAATGTCAGTGAGCATTCCGATTTCAGTTCCAGAGCGATTCGCCCAATGAGTCCTTGATATTTATTCATTTTCAGCCAATTTTCTGGATTTTTGAAAAATTAACTTTTTTATGAAAATATCCACTAAATGAGGGAATAATATGTGTGAGGGTACCCCAGAAGAGTTCCAAATGTGTGTGGGTAGAATATATATCCCACGGGGGTAAAATTGAAAAAAGTTGAAAAAATTTTTTTTTGGACTTAGTCATTTTTCCGGCTTTTATCAGACTTTCAGATAGGGCAAATGTGAGTGAGCGTTCCGATTTCAGCTCCAGAGCGATTCGCCCAATGAGTCTTGATATTTATTCATTTTCAGCCAATATTTTGGATTTTTGAAAATTTCTCTTTTTTGTGAAAATATCCACTAAATGAGGGAATAATATGTGTGAGGGTACCCCAGGAGTGTTCCAAATGTGTGTGGGTAGAATATATATCCCACGGGGGTAAAATTGAAAAAAGTTGAAAAAAAATTTTTTTTGGACTTAGTCATTTTTCCGGCGTTTATCAGACTTTCAGATAGGGCAAATGTCAGTGAGCGTTGAGATTTCAGTTCCAGAGCGATTCGCCCAATTAGTCCTTGATATTTAGTCGTTTTCAGCCAATTTTCTGGATTTTTTAAAAATTCACTTTTTTGTGAAAATATCCACTAAATGAGGGAATAATATGTGTGAGGGTACCCCAGAAGAGTTCCAAATGTGTGTGGGTAGAATATATATCCCACGGAGGTAAAATTGAAAAAAGTTGAAAAATAATTTTTTTTGGACTTACTCATTTTTCCTGCGTTTATCAGACTTTCAGATAGGGCAAATGTCAGTGAGCGTTCCGATTTCAGTTCCAGAGTGATTCGCCCAATTAGTCCTTGATATTTAGTCGTTTTCAGCCAATTTTCTGGATTTTTGAAAAATTCACTTTTTTGTGAAAATATCCACTAAATGAGGGAATAATATGTGTGACGGTACCCCAGGAGAGTTCCAAATGTGTGTGGGTAGAATATATATCTCACGGGGTAAAACTGAATAAATTAAAAAAAAATTTTTTTTTTGGACTTAGTCATTTTTCCGGCGTTTATCAGACTTTCAGATAGGGCAAATGTCAGTGAGCGTTCCGATTTCAGTTCCAGAGCGATTCGCCCAATGAGTCCTTGATATTTATTCATTTTCAGCCAATTTTCTGGATTTTTGAAAAATTAACTTTTTTGTGAAAATATCCACTAAATGAGGGAATAATATGTGTGAGGGTAGCCCAGGAGAGTTTCAAATGTGTGTGGGTAGAATATATATCCCACGGGGGTAAAATTGAAAAAAGTTGAAAAAATTTTTTTTGGGACTTAGTCATTTTTCCGGCGTTTATCAGACTTTCAGATAGGGCAAATGTCAGTGAGCATTCCGATTTCAGTTCCAGAGCGATTCGCCCAATGAGTCTTGATATTTAGTCGTTTTCAGCCAATATTTTGGATTTTTGAAAATTTTTCTTTTTTGTGCAAATATCCACTAAATGAGGGAATAATATGTGTGAGGGTACCCCAGGAGTGTTCCAAATGTGTGTGGGTAGAATATATATCCCACGGGGGTAAAATTGAAAAAAGTTGAAAAAAATTTTTTTTTGGACTTAGTCATTTTTCCGGCGTTTATCAGACTTTCAGATAGGGCAAATGTCAGTGAGCGTTCCGATTTCAGTTCCAGAGCGATTCGCCCAATGAGTCCTTGATATTTATTCATTTTCAGCCAATTTTCTGGATTTTTGAAAAATTAACTTTTTTATGAAAATATCCACTAAATGAGGGAATAATATGTGTGAGGGTACCCCAGAAGAGTTCCAAATGTGTGTGGGTAGAATATATATCCCACGGGGGTAAAATTGAAAAAAGTTGAAAAAATTTTTTTTTTTGGACTTAGTCATTTTTCCGGCGTTTATCAGACTTTCAGATAGGGCAAATGTGAGTGAGCGTTCCGATTTCAGCTCCAGAGCGATTCGCCCAATGAGTCTTGATATTTATTCATTTTCAGCCAATATTTTGGATTTTTGAAAATTTCTCTTTTTTGTGAAAATATCCACTAAATGAGGGAATAATATGTGTGAGGGTACCCCAGGAGTGTTCCAAATGTGTGTGGGTAGAATATATATCCCACGGGGGTAAAATTGAAAAAAGTTGAAAAAAAATTTTTTTTGGACTTAGTCATTTTTCCGGCGTTTATCAGACTTTCAGATAGGGCAAATGTCAGTGAGCGTTCCGATTTCAGTTCCAGAGCGATTCGCCCAATTAGTCCTTGATATTTAGTCGTTTTCAGCCAATTTTCTGGATTTTTTAAAAATTCACTTTTTTGTGAAAATATCCACTAAATGAGGGAATAATATGTGTGAGGGTACCCCAGAAGAGATCCAAATGTGTGTGGGTAGAATATATATCCCACGGAGGTAAAATTGAAAAAAGTTGAAAAATAATTTTTTTTGGACTTACTCATTTTTCCTGCGTTTATCAGACTTTCAGATAGGGCAAATGTCAGTGAGCGTTCCGATTTCAGTTCCAGAGTGATTCGCCCAATTAGTCCTTGATATTTAGTCGTTTTCAGCCAATTTTCTGGATTTTTGAAAAATTCACTTTTTTGTGAAAATATCCACTAAATGAGGGAATAATATGTGTGACGGTACCCCAGGAGAGTTCCAAATGTGTGTGGGTAGAATATATATCTCACGGGGTATAACTGAATAAATTAAAAAAAAATTTTTTTTTTGGACTTAGTCATTTTTCCGGCGTTTATCAGACTTTCAGATAGGGCAAATGTCAGTGAGCGTTCCGATTTCAGCTCCAGAGCGATTCACCCAATGAGTCTTGATATTTAGTCGTTTTCAGCCAATATTTTGGATTTTTGAAAATTTCTCTTTTTTGTGAAAATATCCACTAAATGAGGGAATAATATGTGTGAGGGTACCCCAGGAGTGTTCCAAATGTGTGTGGGTAGAATATATATCCCACGGGGGTAAAATTGAAAAAAAGTTGAATAAAATTTTTTTTTGGACTTAGTCATTTTTCTGGTGTTTATCAGACTTTCAGATAGGGCAAATGTCAGTGAGCGTTCCGATTTCAGTTCCAGAGCCGTTCGCCCAATTAGTCCTTGATATTTAGTCGTTTTCAGCCACTTTTCTGGATTTTGGAAAAATTCACTTTTTTGTGAAAATATCCACTAAATGAGGGAATAATATGTGTGAGGGTAGCCCAGGAGAGTTCCAAATGTGTGTGGGTAGAATATATATCCCACGGGGGTAAAATTGAAAAAAGTTTAAAAAATTTTTTTTTTGGACTTAGTCATTTTTCCGGCGTTTATCAGACTTTCAGATAGGGCAAATGTCAGTGAGTGTTCCGATTTCAGCTCCAGAGCGATTCGCCCAATGAGTCCTTGATATTTAGTCGTTTTCAGCCAATATTTTGGATTTTTGAAAAATTCACTTTTTTTGTGAAAATATCCACTAAATGAGGGAATAATATGTGTGAGGGTACCCCAGGAGAGTTCCAAATGTGTGTGGGTAGAATATATATCTCACGGGGTAAAACTGAAAAAATTTGAAAAAAATTTTTTTTGGACTTAGTCATTTTTCCGGCGTTTATCAGACTTTCAGATAGGGCAAATGTCAGTGAGCGTTCCGATTTCAGTTCCAGAGCGATTCGCCCAATTAGTCCTTGATATTTAGTCGTTTTCAGCCAATTTTCTGGATTTTTTAAAAATTCACTTTTTTGTGAAAATATCCACTAAATGAGGGAATAATATGTGTGAGGGTACCCCAGAAGAGTTCCAAATGTGTGTGGGTAGAATATATATCCCACGGGGGTAAAATTGAAAAAAGTTGAAAAATAATTTTTTTTGGACTTACTCATTTTTCCGGCGTTTATCAGACTTTCAGATAGGGCAAATGTCAGTGAGCATTCCGATTTCAGTTCCAGAGCGATTCGCCCAATGAGTCCTTGATATTTAGTCGTTTTCAGCCAATTTTCTGGATTTTTGAAAAATTCACTTTTTTGTGAAAATATCCACTAAATGAGGGAATAATATGTGTGAGGGTAGCCCAGGAGAGTTCCAAATGTGTGTGGGTAGAATATATATCCCACGGGGGTAAAATTGAAAAAAGTTGAAAAAAAATTTTTTTTTGGACTTAGTCATTTTTCCGGCGTTTATCAGACTTTCAGATAGGGCAAATGTCAGTGAGCGTTCCGATTTCAGTTCCAGAGCGATTCGCCCAATGAGTCCTTGATATTTATTCATTTTCAGCCAATTTTCTGGATTTTTGAAAAATTAACTTTTTTATGAAAATATCCACTAAATGAGGGAATAATATGTGTGAGGGTACCCCAGAAGAGTTCCAAATGTGTGTGGGTAGAATATATATCCCACGGGGGTAAAATTGAAAAAACTTGAAAAAATTTTTTTTTTGGACTTAGTCATTTTTCCGGCGTTTATCAGACTTTCAGATAGGGCAAATGTGAGTGAGCGTTCCGATTTCAGCTCCAGAGCGATTCGCCCAATGAGTCTTGATATTTATTCATTTTCAGCCAATATTTTGGATTTTTGAAAATTTCTCTTTTTTGTGAAAATATCCACTAAATGAGGGAATAATATGTGTGAGGGTACCCCAGGAGTGTTCCAAATGTGTGTGGGTAGAATATATATCCCACGGGGGTAAAATTGAAAAAAGTTGAAAAAAAATTTTTTTTGGACTTAGTCATTTTTCCGGCGTTTATCAGACTTTCAGATAGGGCAAATGTCAGTGAGCGTTCCGATTTCAGTTCCAGAGCGATTCGCCCAATTAGTCCTTGATATTTAGTCGTTTTCAGCCAATTTTCTGGATTTTTTAAAAATTCACTTTTTTGTGAAAATATCCACTAAATGAGGGAATAATATGTGTGAGGGTACCCCAGAAGAGATCCAAATGTGTGTGGGTAGAATATATATCCCACGGAGGTAAAATTGAAAAAAGTTGAAAAATAATTTTTTTTGGACTTACTCATTTTTCCTGCGTTTATCAGACTTTCAGATAGGGCAAATGTCAGTGAGCGTTCCGATTTCAGTTCCAGAGTGATTCGCCCAATTAGTCCTTGATATTTAGTCGTTTTCAGCCAATTTTCTGGATTTTTGAAAAATTCACTTTTTTGTGAAAATATCCACTAAATGAGGGAATAATATGTGTGACGGTACCCCAGGAGAGTTCCAAATGTGTGTGGGTAGAATATATATCTCACGGGGTATAACTGAATAAATTAAAAAAAAATTTTTTTTTTGGACTTATTCATTTTTCCGGCGTTTATCAGACTTTCAGATAGGGCAAATGTCAGTGAGCGTTCCGATTTCAGCTCCAGAGCGATTCACCCAATGAGTCTTGATATTTAGTCGTTTTCAGCCAATATTTTGGATTTTTGAAAATTTCTCTTTTTTGTGAAAATATCCACTAAATGAGGGAATAATATGTGTGAGGGTACCCCAGGAGTGTTCCAAATGTGTGTGGGTAGAATATATATCCCACGGGGGTAAAATTGAAAAAAAGTTGAATAAAATTTTTTTTTGGACTTAGTCATTTTTCTGGTGTTTATCAGACTTTCAGATAGGGCAAATGTCAGTGAGCGTTCCGATTTCAGTTCCAGAGCCGTTCGCCCAATTAGTCCTTGATATTTAGTCGTTTTCAGCCACTTTTCTGGATTTTGGAAAAATTCACTTTTTTGTGAAAATATCCACTAAATGAGGGAATAATATGTGTGAGGGTAGCCCAGGAGAGTTCCAAATGTGTGTGGGTAGAATATATATCCCACGGGGGTAAAATTGAAAAAAGTTTAAAAAATTTTTTTTTTGGACTTAGTCATTTTTCCGGCGTTTATCAGACTTTCAGATAGGGCAAATGTCAGTGAGTGTTCCGATTTCAGCTCCAGAGCGATTCGCCCAATGAGTCCTTGATATTTAGTCGTTTTCAGCCAATATTTTGGATTTTTGAAAAATTCACTTTTTTTGTGAAAATATCCACTAAATGAGGGAATAATATGTGTGAGGGTACCCCAGGAGAGTTCCAAATGTGTGTGGGTAGAATATATATCTCACGGGGTAAAACTGAAAAAATTTGAAAAAAATTTTTTTTGGACTTAGTCATTTTTCCGGCGTTTATCAGACTTTCAGATAGGGCAAATGTCAGTGAGCGTTCCGATTTCAGTTCCAGAGCGATTCGCCCAATTAGTCCTTGATATTTAGTCGTTTTCAGCCAATTTTCTGGATTTTTTAAAAATTCACTTTTTTGTGAAAATATCCACTAAATGAGGGAATAATATGTGTGAGGGTACCCCAGAAGAGTTCCAAATGTGTGTGGGTAGAATATATATCCCACGGGGGTAAAATTGAAAAAAGTTGAAAAATAATTTTTTTTGGACTTACTCATTTTTCCGGCGTTTATCAGACTTTCAGATAGGGCAAATGTCAGTGAGCATTCCGATTTCAGTTCCAGAGCGATTCGCCCAATGAGTCCTTGATATTTAGTCGTTTTCAGCCAATTTTCTGGATTTTTGAAAAATTCACTTTTTTGTGAAAATATCCACTAAATGAGGGAATAATATGTGTGAGGGTAGCCCAGGAGAGTTCCAAATGTGTGTGGGTAGAATATATATCCCACGGGGGTAAAATTGAAAAAAGTTGAAAAAAAATTTTTTTTTGGACTTAGTCATTTTTCCGGCGTTTATCAGACTTTCAGATAGGGCAAATGTCAGTGAGCGTTCCGATTTCAGTTCCAGAGCGATTCGCCCAATGAGTCCTTGATATTTATTCATTTTCAGCCAATTTTCTGGATTTTTGAAAAATTAACTTTTTTATGAAAATATCCACTAAATGAGGGAATAATATGTGTGAGGGTACCCCAGAAGAGTTCCAAATGTGTGTGGGTAGAATATATATCCCACGGGGGTAAAATTGAAAAAACTTGAAAAAATTTTTTTTTTGGACTTAGTCATTTTTCCGGCGTTTATCAGACTTTCAGATAGGGCAAATGTGAGTGAGCGTTCCGATTTCAGCTCCAGAGCGATTCGCCCAATGAGTCTTGATATTTATTCATTTTCAGCCAATTTTCTGGATTTTTGAAAAATTAACTTTTTTGTGAAAATATCCACTAAATGAGGGAATAATATGTGTGAGGGTACCCCAGAAGAGTTCCAAATGTGTGTGGGTAGAATATATATCCCACGGGGGTAAAATTGAAAAAAGTTGAAAAAAAATTTTTTTTAGACTTAGTCATTTTTCCGGCGTTTATCAGACTTTCAGATAGGGCAAATGTCAGTGAGCGTTCCGATTTCAGTTCCAGAGCGATTCGCCCAATGAGTCCTTGATATTTATTCATTTTCAGCCAATTTTCTGGATTTTTGAAAAATTAACTTTTTTGTGAAAATATCCACTAAATGAGGGAATAATATGTGTGAGGGTACCCCAGAAGAGTTCCAAATGTGTGTGGGTAGAATATATATCCCACGGGGGTAAAATTGAAAAAAGTTGAAAAAATTTTTTTTTTGGACTTAGTCATTTTTCCGGCGTTTATCAGACTTTCAGATAGGGCAAATGTCAGTGAGCGTTCCGATTTCAGCTCCAGAGCGATTCGCCCAATGAGTCTTGATATTTAGTCGTTTTCAGCCAATATTTTGGATTTTTGAAAATTTCTCTTTTTTGTGAAAATATCCACTAAATGAGGGAATAATATGTGTGAGGGTACCCCAGGAGTGTTCCAAATGTGTGTGGGTAGAATATATATCCCACGGGGGTAAAATTGAAAAAAAGTTGAATAAAATTTTTTTTTGGACTTAGTCATTTTTCTGGTGTTTATCAGACTTTCAGATAGGGCAAATGTCAGTGAGCGTTCCGATTTCAGTTCCAGAGCCGTTCGCCCAATTAGTCCTTGATATTTAGTCGTTTTCAGCCACTTTTCTGGATTTTGGAAAAATTCACTTTTTTGTGAAAATATCCACTAAATGAGGGAATAATATGTGTGAGGGTAGCCCAGGAGAGTTCCAAATGTGTGTGGGTAGAATATATATCCCACGGGGGTAAAATTGAAAAAAGTTTAAAAAATTTTTTTTTTGGACTTAGTCATTTTTCCGGCGTTTATCAGACTTTCAGATAGGGCAAATGTCAGTGAGTGTTCCGATTTCAGCTCCAGAGCGATTCGCCCAATGAGTCCTTGATATTTAGTCGTTTTCAGCCAATATTTTGGATTTTTGAAAAATTCACTTTTTTTGTGAAAATATCCACTAAATGAGGGAATAATATGTGTGAGGGTACCCCAGGAGAGTTCCAAATGTGTGTGGGTAGAATATATATCTCACGGGGTAAAACTGAAAAAATTTGAAAAAAATTTTTTTTTGGACTTAGTCATTTTTCCGGCGTTTATCAGACTTTCAGATAGGGCAAATGTCAGTGAGCATTCCGATTTCAGTTCCAGAGCAATTCGCCCAATGAGTCCTTGATATTTAGTCGTTTTCAGCCAATATTTTGGATTTTTGAAAAATTCACTTTTTTGTGAAAATATCCACTAAATGAGGGAATAATATGTGTGAGGGTACCCCAGAAGAGTTCCAAATGTGTGTGGGTAGAATATATATCCCACGGGGGTAAAATTGAAAAAAGTTGAAAAAATTTTTTTTTTGGACTTAGTCATTTTTCCAGCGTTTATCAGACTTTCAGATAGGGCAAATGTCAGTGAGCATTCCGATTTCAGTTCCAGAGCAATTCGCCCAATGAGTCCTTGATATTTAGTCGTTTTCAGTCAATATTTTGGATTTTTGAAAAATTCACTTTTTTGTGAAAATATCCACTAAATGAGGGAATAATATGTGTGAGGGTACCCCAGGAGAGCTCCAAATGTGTGTGGGTAGAATATATATCCCACGGGGGTAAAATTGAAAAAAGTTGAAAACATTTTTTTTTTGGACTTAGTCATTCTTCCGGCGTTTATCAGACTTTCAGATAGGGCAAATGTCAGTGAGCGTTCCGATTTCAGTTCCAGAGCGATTCGCCCAATGAGTCCTTGATATTTAGTAATTTTCAGCCAATTTTCTGGATTTTTGAAAAATTCACTTTTTTGTGAAAATATCCACTAAATGAGGGAATAATATGTGTGAGGGTAGCCCAGGAGAGTTCCAAATGTGTGTGGGTAGAATATATATCCCACGGGGGTAAAATTGAAAAAAGTTGAAAAAATTTTTTTTTTGGACTTAGTCATTTTTCCGGCGTTTATCAGACTTTCAGATAGGGCAAATGTCATTGAGCGTTCCGATTTCAGTTCCAGAGCGATTCGCCCAATGAGTCCTTGATATTTATTCATTTTCAGCCAATTTTCTGGATTTTTGAAAAATTAACTTTTTTGTGAAAATATCCACTAAATGAGGGAATAATATGTGTGAGGGTACCCCAGAAGAGTTCCAAATGTGTGTGGGTAGAATATATATCCCACGGGGGTAAAATTGAAAAAAGTTGAAAAAATTTTTTTTTTGGACTTAGTCATTTTTCCGGCGTTTATCAGACTTTCAGATAGGGCAAATGTCAGTGAGCGTTCCGATTTCAGCTCCAGAGCGATTCGCCCAATGAGTCTTGATATTTAGTCGTTTTCAGCCAATATTTTGGATTTTTGAAAATTTCTCTTTTTTGTGAAAATATCCACTAAATGAGGGAATAATATGTGTGAGGGTACCCCAGGAGTGTTCCAAATGTGTGTGGGTAGAATATATATCCCACGGGGGTAAAATTGAAAAAAAGTTGAATAAAATTTTTTTTTGGACTTAGTCATTTTTCTGGTGTTTATCAGACTTTCAGATAGGGCAAATGTCAGTGAGCGTTCCGATTTCAGTTCCAGAGCCGTTCGCCCAATTAGTCCTTGATATTTAGTCGTTTTCAGCCACTTTTCTGGATTTTGGAAAAATTCACTTTTTTGTGAAAATATCCACTAAATGAGGGAATAATATGTGTGAGGGTAGCCCAGGAGAGTTCCAAATGTGTGTGGGTAGAATATATATCCCACGGGGGTAAAATTGAAAAAAGTTTAAAAAATTTTTTTTTTGGACTTAGTCATTTTTCCGGCGTTTATCAGACTTTCAGATAGGGCAAATGTCAGTGAGTGTTCCGATTTCAGCTCCAGAGCGATTCGCCCAATGAGTCCTTGATATTTAGTCGTTTTCAGCCAATATTTTGGATTTTTGAAAAATTCACTTTTTTTGTGAAAATATCCACTAAATGAGGGAATAATATGTGTGAGGGTACCCCAGGAGAGTTCCAAATGTGTGTGGGTAGAAGATATATCTCACGGGGTAAAACTGAAAAAATTTGAAAAAAATTTTTTTTTGGACTTAGTCATTTTTCCGGCGTTTATCAGACTTTCAGATAGGGCAAATGTCAGTGAGCATTCCGATTTCAGTTCCAGAGCAATTCGCCCAATGAGTCCTTGATATTTAGTCGTTTTCAGCCAATATTTTGGATTTTTGAAAAATTCACTTTTTTGTGAAAATATCCACTAAATGAGGGAATAATATGTGTGAGGGTACCCCAGAAGAGTTCCAAATGTGTGTGGGTAGAATATATATCCCACGGGGGTAAAATTGAAAAAAGTTGAAAAAATTTTTTTTTTGGACTTAGTCATTTTTCCAGCGTTTATCAGACTTTCAGATAGGGCAAATGTCAGTGAGCATTCCGATTTCAGTTCCAGAGCAATTCGCCCAATGAGTCCTTGATATTTAGTCGTTTTCAGTCAATATTTTGGATTTTTGAAAAATTCACTTTTTTGTGAAAATATCCACTAAATGAGGGAATAATATGTGTGAGGGTACCCCAGGAGAGCTCCAAATGTGTGTGGGTAGAATATATATCCCACGGGGGTAAAATTGAAAAAAGTTGAAAACATTTTTTTTTTGGACTTAGTCATTCTTCCGGCGTTTATCAGACTTTCAGATAGGGCAAATGTCAGTGAGCGTTCCGATTTCAGTTCCAGAGCGATTCGCCCAATGAGTCCTTGATATTTAGTAATTTTCAGCCAATTTTCTGGATTTTTGAAAAATTCACTTTTTTGTGAAAATATCCACTAAATGAGGGAATAATATGTGTGAGGGTAGCCCAGGAGAGTTCCAAATGTGTGTGGGTAGAATATATATCCCACGGGGGTAAAATTGAAAAAAGTTGAAAAAATTTTTTTTTTGGACTTAGTCATTTTTCCGGCGTTTATCAGACTTTCAGATAGGGCAAATGTCAGTGAGCGTTCCGATTTCAGCTCCAGAGTGATTCGCCCAATGAGTCTTGATATTTAGTCGTTTTCAGCCAATATTTTGGATTTTTGAAAATTTCTCTTTTTTCTGAAAATATCCACTAAATGAGGGAATAATATGTGTGAGGGTACCCCAGGAGTGTTCCAAATGTGTGTGGGTAGAATGTATATCCCACGGGGGTAAAATTGAAAAAAGTTTAAAAAATTTTTTTTTTGGACTTAGTCATTTTTCCGGCGTTTATCAGACTTTCAGATAGGGCAAATGTCAGTGAGCATTCCGATTTCAGTTCCAGAGCGATTCGCGCAATTAGTCCTTGATATTTAGTCGTTTTCAACCAATTTTCTGGATTTTTGAAAAATGCACTTTTTTGTGAAAATATCCACTAAATGAGGGAATAATATGTGTGAGGGTAGCCCA
The DNA here is from genome assembly GCF_046119375.1 of Phyllobates terribilis. Taxonomy (NCBI): domain Eukaryota; kingdom Metazoa; phylum Chordata; class Amphibia; order Anura; family Dendrobatidae; genus Phyllobates; species Phyllobates terribilis. The sequence continues at coordinate 4,386,536 of NW_027362832.1, forward strand.
GGAGAGTTCCAAATGTGTGTGGGTAGAATATATATCCCACGGGGGTAAAATTGAAAAAAGTTGAAAAAATTTTTTTTTTTGGACTTAGTCATTTTTCCGGCGTTTATCAGACTTTCAGATAGGGCAAATGTCAGTGAGCGTTCCGATTTCAGTTCCAGAGCGATTCGCCCAATGAGTCCTTGATATTTATTCATTTTCAGCCAATTTTCTGGATTTTTGAAAAATTTACTTTTTTGTGAAAATATCCACTAAATGAGGGAATAATATGTGTGAGGGTACCCCAGGAGAGTTCCAAATGTGTGTGGGTAGAATATATATCCCACGGGGGTAAAATTGAAAAAAGTTGAAAAAAAATTTTTTTTTGGACTTAGTCATTTTTCCGGCGTTTATCAGACTTTCAGATAGGGCAAATGTCAGTGAGCGTTCCGATTTCAGTTCCAGAGCGATTCGCCCAATGAGTCCTTGATATTTAGTCGTTTTCAGCCAATTTTCTGGATTTTTGAAAAATTCACTTTTTTGTGAAAATATCCAATAAATGAGGGAATAATATGTGTGAGGGTAGCCCAGGAGAGTTCCAAATGTGTGTGGGTAGAATATATATCCCACGGGGGTAAAATTGAAAAAAGTTGAAAAATTTTTTTTTTTTGGACTTAGTCATTTTTCCGGCGTTTATCAGACTTTCAGATAGGGCAAATGTCAGTGAGCGTTCCGATTTCAGTTCCAGAGCAATTCGCCCAATGAGTCCTTGATATTTATTCATTTTCAGCCAATTTTCTGGATTTTTGAAAAATTAACTTTTTTGTGAAAATATCCACTAAATGAGGGAATAATATGTGTGAGGGTACCCCAGAAGAGTTCCAAATGTGTGTGGGTAGAATATATATCCCACGGGGGTAAAATTGAAAAAAGTTGAAAATAATTTTTTTTTTGGACTTAGTCATTTTTCCGCCGTTTATCAGACTTTCAGATAGGGCAAATGTCAGTGAGCGTTCCGATTTCAGTTCCAGAGCGATTCGCCCAATTAGTCCTTGATATTTAGTCGTTTTCAACCAATTTTCTGGATTTTTGAAAAATGCACTTTTTTGTGAAAATATCCACTAAATGAGGGAATAATATGTGTGAGGGTTCCCCAGGAGAGTTCCAAATGTGTGTGGGTAGACTATATATCCCACGGGGGTAAAATTGAAAAAAGTTTAAAAAATTTTTTTTTTTGGACTTAGTCATTTTTCCGGCGTTTATCAGACTTTCAGATAGGGCAAATATCAGTGAGCGTTCCGATTTCAGTTCCAGAGCGATTCGCCCAATGAATCCTTGATATTTAGTCGTTTTCAGCCAATTTTCTGGATTTTTGAAAAATTCACTTTTTTGTGAAAATATCCACTAAATGAGGGAATAATATGTGTGAGGGTAGCCCAGGAGAGTTCCAAATGTGTGTGGGTAGAATATATATCCCACGGGGGTAAAATTGAAAAAAGTTAAAAAAATTTTTTTTTTGGACTTAGTCATTTTTCCGGCGTTTATCAGACTTTCAGATAGGGCAAATGTCAGTGAGTGTTCCGATTTCAGTTCCAGAGAAATTCGCCCAATGAGTCCTTGATATTTAGTCGTTTTCAGCCAATATTTTGGATTTTTGAAAAATTCACTTTTTTGTGAAAATATCCACTAAATGAGGGAATAATATGTGTGAGGGTACCCCAGGAGAGTTCCAAATGTGTGTGGGTAGAATATATATCCCACGGGGGTAAAATTGAAAAAAGTGGAAAAAATTTTTTTTTTGGACTTAGTCATTTTTCCGGCGTTTATCAGACTTTCAGATAGGGCAAATGTCAGTGAGTGTTCCGATTTCAGTTCCAGAGCAATTCGCCCAATGAGTCCTTGATATTTAGTCGTTTTCAGCCAATATTTTGGATTTTTGAAAAATTCACTTTTTTGTGAAAATATCCACTAAATGAGGGAATAATATGTGTGAGGGTACCCCAGGAGAGTTCCAAATGTGTGTGGGTAGAATATATATCCCACGGGGGTAAAATTGAAAAAAGTTGAAAAAAAATTTTTTTTTGGACTTAGTCATTTTTCCGCCGTTTATCAGACTTTCAGATAGGGCAAATGTCAGTGAGCGTTCCGATTTCAGTTCCAGAGCGATTCGCCCAATTAGTCCTTGATATTTAGTCATTTTCAACCAATTTTCTGGATTTTTGAAAAATGCACTTTTTTGTGAAAATATCCACTAAATGAGGGAATAATATGTGTGAGGGTAGCCCAGGAGAGTTCCAAATGTGTGTGGGTAGAATATATATCCCACGGGGGTAAAATTGAAAAAAGTTGAAAATTTTTTTTTTTTGGACTTAGTCATTTTTCCGGCGTTTATCAGACTTTCAGATAGGGCAAATGTCAGTGAGCGTTCCGATTTCAGTTCCAGAGTGATTCGCCCAATGAGTCCTTGATATTTATTCATTTTCAGCCAATTTTCTGGATTTTTGAAAAATTAACTTTTTTGTGAAAATATCCACTAAATGAGGGAATAATATGTGTGAGGGTACCCCAGAAGAGTTCCAAATGTGTGTGGGTAGAATATATATCCCACGGGGGTAAAATTGAAAAAAGTTGAAAATAATTTTTTTTTTGGACTTAGTCATTTTTCCGCCGTTTATCAGACTTTCAGATAGGGCAAATGTCAGTGAGCGTTCCGATTTCAGTTCCAGAGCGATTCGCCCAATTAGTCCTTGATATTTAGTCGTTTTCAACCAATTTTCTGGATTTTTGAAAAATGCACTTTTTTGTGAAAATATCCACTAAATGAGGGAATAATATGTGTGAGGGTTCCCCAGGAGAGTTCCAAATGTGTGTGGGTAGACTATATATCCCACGGGGGTAAAATTGAAAAAAGTTTAAAAAATTTTTTTTTTTGGACTTAGTCATTTTTCCGGCGTTTATCAGACTTTCAGATAGGGCAAATATCAGTGAGCGTTCCGATTTCAGTTCCAGAGCGATTCGCCCAATGAATCCTTGATATTTAGTCGTTTTCAGCCAATTTTCTGGATTTTTGAAAAATTCACTTTTTTGTGAAAATATCCACTAAATGAGGGAATAATATGTGTGAGGGTAGCCCAGGAGAGTTCCAAATGTGTGTGGGTAGAATATATATCCCACGGGGGTAAAATTGAAAAAAGTTAAAAAAATTTTTTTTTGGACTTAGTCATTTTTCCGGCGTTTATCAGACTTTCAGATAGGGCAAATGTCAGTGAGTGTTCCGATTTCAGTTCCAGAGAAATTCGCCCAATGAGTCCTTGATATTTAGTCGTTTTCAGCCAATATTTTGGATTTTTGAAAAATTCACTTTTTTGTGAAAATATCCACTAAATGAGGGAATAATATGTGTGAGGGTACCCCAGGAGAGTTCCAAATGTGTGTGGGTAGAATATACATCCCACGGGGGTAAAATTGAAAAAAGTGGAAAAAATTTTTTTTTTGGACTTAGTCATTTTTCCGGCGTTTATCAGACTTTCAGATAGGGCAAATGTCAGTGAGTGTTCCGATTTCAGTTCCAGAGCAATTCGCCCAATGAGTCCTTGATATTTAGTCGTTTTCAGCCAATATTTTGGATTTTTGAAAAATTCACTTTTTTGTGAAAATATCCACTAAATGAGGGAATAATATGTGTGAGGGTACCCCAGGAGAGTTCCAAATGTGTGTGGGTAGAATATATATCCCACGGGGGTAAAATTGAAAAAAGTTGAAAAAAAATTTTTTTTTGGACTTAGTCATTTTTCCGCCGTTTATCAGACTTTCAGATAGGGCAAATGTCAGTGAGCGTTCCGATTTCAGTTCCAGAGCGATTCGCCCAATTAGTCCTTGATATTTAGTCATTTTCAACCAATTTTCTGGATTTTTGAAAAATGCACTTTTTTGTGAAAATATCCACTAAATGAGGGAATAATATGTGTGAGGGTAGCCCAGGAGAGTTCCAAATGTGTGTGGGTAGAATATATATCCCACGGGGGTAAAATTGAAAAAAGTTGAAAATAATTTTTTTTTTGGACTTAGTCATTTTTCTGGTGTTTATCAGACTTTCAGATAGGGCAAATGTCAGTGAGCGTTCCGATTTCAGTTCCAGAGCGATTCGCCCAATTAGTCCTTGATATTTAGTCGTTTTCAACCAATTTTCTGGATTTTTGAAAAATGCACTTTTTTGTGAAAATATCCACTAAATGAGGGAATAATATGTGTGAGGGTACCCCAGGAGAGTTCCAAATGTGTGTGGGTAGACTATATATCCCACGGGGGTAAAATTGAAAAAAGTTGAAAAAATTTTTGTTTTGGACTTAGTCATTTTTCCGGCGTTTATCAGACTTTCAGATAGGGCAAATGTCAGTGAGCGTTCCGATTTCAGTTCCAGAGCGATTCTCCCAATGAGTCCTTGATATTTAGTCATTTTCAGCCAATTTTCTGGATTTTTGAAAAATTAACTTTTTTGTGAAAATATCCACTAAATGAGGGAATAATATGTGTGAGGGTACCCCAGAAGAGTTCCAAATGTGTGTGGGTAGAATATATATCCCACGGGGGTAAAATTGAAAAAAGTTGAAAAAAAATTTTTTTTTGGACTTAGTCATTTTTCTGGTGTTTATCAGACTTTCAGATAGGGCAAATGTCAGTGAGCGTTCCGATTTCAGTTCCAGTGCCGTTCGCCCAATTAGTCCTTGATATTTAGTCGTTTTCAGCCAATTTTCTGGATTTTTTAAAAATTAACTTTTTTGTGAAAATATCCACTAAATGAGGGAATAATATGTGTGAGGGTACCCCAGAAGAGTTCCAAATGTGTGTGGGTAGAATATATATCTCACGGGGTAAAACTGAAAAAATTTGAAAAAATTTTTTTTTTTGTACTTAGTCATTTTTCTGGCGTTTATCAGACTTTCAGATAGGGCAAATGTCAGTGAGCGTTCCGATTTCAGTTCCAGAGCGATTCGCCCAATGAGTCCTTGATATTTAGTCGTTTTCAGCCAATTTTCTGGATTTTTGAAAAATTCACTTTTTTGTGAAAATATCCACTAAATGAGGGAATAATATGTGTGAGGGTAGCCCAGGAGAGTTCCAAATGTGTGTGGGTAGAATATATATCCCACGGGGGTAAAATTGAAAAAAGTTGAAAAAAATTTTTTTTTTTGGACTTAGTCATTTTTCCGGCGTTTATCAGACTTTCAGATAGGGCAAATGTCAGTGAGCGTTCCGATTTCAGTTCCAGAGCAATTCGCCCAATGAGTCCTTGATATTTAGTCGTTTTCAGCCAATATTTTGGATTTTTGAAAAATTCACTGTTTTGTGAAAATATCCACTAAATGAGGGAATAATATGTGTGAGGGTACCCCAGAAGAGTTCCAAATGTGTGTGGGTAGAATATATATCCCACGGGGGTAAAATTGAAAAAAGTTGAAAACATTTTTTTTTTGGACTTAGTCATTCTTCCGGCGTTTATCAGACTTTCAGATAGGGCAAATGTCAGTGAGCGTTCCGATTTCAGTTCCAGAGCGATTCGCCCAATGAGTCCTTGATATTTAGTCATTTTCAGCCAATTTTCTGGATTTTTGAAAAATTCACTTTTTTGTGAAAATATCCACTAAATGAGGGAATAATATGTGTGAGGGTAGCCCAGGAGAGTTCCAAATGTGTGTGGGTAGAATATATATCCCACGGGGGTAAAATTGAAAAAAGTTGAAAAAATTTTTTTTTTGGACTTAGTCATTTTTCCGGCGTTTATCAGACTTTCAGATAGGGCAAATGTCAGTGAGCGTTCCGATTTCAGCTCCAGAGTGATTCGCCCAATGAGTCTTGATATTTAGTCGTTTTCAGCCAATATTTTGGATTTTTGAAAATTTCTCTTTTTTCTGAAAATATCCACTAAATGAGGGAATAATATGTGTGAGGGTACCCCAGGAGTGTTCCAAATGTGTGTGGGTAGAATATATATCCCACGGGGGTAAAATTGAAAAAAGTTAAAAAAATTTTTTTTTTGGACTTAGTCATTTTTCCGGCGTTTATCAGACTTTCAGATAGGGCAAATGTCAGTGAGTGTTCCGATTTCAGTTCCAGAGAAATTCGCCCAATGAGTCCTTGATATTTAGTCGTTTTCAGCCAATATTTTGGATTTTTGAAAAATTCACTTTTTTGTGAAAATATCCACTAAATGAGGGAATAATATGTGTGAGGGTACCCCAGGAGAGTTCCAAATGTGTGTGGGTAGAATATATATCCCACGGGGGTAAAATTGAAAAAAGTGGAAAAAATTTTTTTTTTGGACTTAGTCATTTTTCCGGCGTTTATCAGACTTTCAGATAGGGCAAATGTCAGTGAGCATTCCGATTTCAGTTCCAGAGCGATTCGCGCAATTAGTCCTTGATATTTAGTCGTTTTCAACCAATTTTCTGGATTTTTGAAAAATGCACTTTTTTGTGAAAATATCCACTAAATGAGGGAATAATATGTGTGAGGGTAGCCCAGGAGAGTTCCAAATGTGTGTGGGTAGAATATATATCCCACGGGGGTAAAATTGAAAAAAGTTGAAAAATTTTTTTTTTTTGGACTTAGTCATTTTTCCGGCGTTTATCAGACTTTCAGATAGGGCAAATGTCAGTGAGCGTTCCGATTTCAGTTCCAGAGCGATTCGCCCAATGAGTCCTTGATATTTATTCATTTTCAGCCAATTTTCTGGATTTTTGAAAAATTTACTTTTTTGTGAAAATATCCACTAAATGAGGGAATAATATGTGTGAGGGTACCCCAGGAGAGTTCCAAATGTGTGTGGGTAGAATATATATCCCACGGGGGTAAAATTGAAAAAAGTTGAAAAAAAATTTTTTTTTGGACTTAGTCATTTTTCCGGCGTTTATCAGACTTTCAGATAGGGCAAATGTCAGTGAGCGTTCCGATTTCAGTTCCAGAGCGATTCGCCCAATGAGTCCTTGATATTTAGTCGTTTTCAGCCAATTTTCTGGATTTTTGAAAAATTCACTTTTTTGTGAAAATATCCAATAAATGAGGGAATAATATGTGTGAGGGTAGCCCAGGAGAGTTCCAAATGTGTGTGGGTAGAATATATATCCCACGGGGGTAAAATTGAAAAAAGTTGAAAAATTTTTTTTTTTTGGACTTAGTCATTTTTCCGGCGTTTATCAGACTTTCAGATAGGGCAAATGTCAGTGAGCGTTCCGATTTCAGTTCCAGAGCAATTCGCCCAATGAGTCCTTGATATTTATTCATTTTCAGCCAATTTTCTGGATTTTTGAAAAATTAACTTTTTTGTGAAAATATCCACTAAATGAGGGAATAATATGTGTGAGGGTACCCCAGAAGAGTTCCAAATGTGTGTGGGTAGAATATATATCCCACGGGGGTAAAATTGAAAAAAGTTGAAAATAATTTTTTTTTTGGACTTAGTCATTTTTCCGCCGTTTATCAGACTTTCAGATAGGGCAAATGTCAGTGAGCGTTCCGATTTCAGTTCCAGAGCGATTCGCCCAATTAGTCCTTGATATTTAGTCGTTTTCAACCAATTTTCTGGATTTTTGAAAAATGCACTTTTTTGTGAAAATATCCACTAAATGAGGGAATAATATGTGTGAGGGTTCCCCAGGAGAGTTCCAAATGTGTGTGGGTAGACTATATATCCCACGGGGGTAAAATTGAAAAAAGTTTAAAAAATTTTTTTTTTTGGACTTAGTCATTTTTCCGGCGTTTATCAGACTTTCAGATAGGGCAAATATCAGTGAGCGTTCCGATTTCAGTTCCAGAGCGATTCGCCCAATGAATCCTTGATATTTAGTCGTTTTCAGCCAATTTTCTGGATTTTTGAAAAATTCACTTTTTTGTGAAAATATCCACTAAATGAGGGAATAATATGTGTGAGGGTAGCCCAGGAGAGTTCCAAATGTGTGTGGGTAGAATATATATCCCACGGGGGTAAAATTGAAAAAAGTTAAAAAAATTTTTTTTTTGGACTTAGTCATTTTTCCGGCGTTTATCAGACTTTCAGATAGGGCAAATGTCAGTGAGTGTTCCGATTTCAGTTCCAGAGAAATTCGCCCAATGAGTCCTTGATATTTAGTCGTTTTCAGCCAATATTTTGGATTTTTGAAAAATTCACTTTTTTGTGAAAATATCCACTAAATGAGGGAATAATATGTGTGAGGGTACCCCAGGAGAGTTCCAAATGTGTGTGGGTAGAATATATATCCCACGGGGGTAAAATTGAAAAAAGTGGAAAAAATTTTTTTTTTGGACTTAGTCATTTTTCCGGCGTTTATCAGACTTTCAGATAGGGCAAATGTCAGTGAGTGTTCCGATTTCAGTTCCAGAGCAATTCGCCCAATGAGTCCTTGATATTTAGTCGTTTTCAGCCAATATTTTGGATTTTTGAAAAATTCACTTTTTTGTGAAAATATCCACTAAATGAGGGAATAATATGTGTGAGGGTACCCCAGGAGAGTTCCAAATGTGTGTGGGTAGAATATATATCCCACGGGGGTAAAATTGAAAAAAGTTGAAAAAAAATTTTTTTTTGGACTTAGTCATTTTTCCGCCGTTTATCAGACTTTCAGATAGGGCAAATGTCAGTGAGCGTTCCGATTTCAGTTCCAGAGTGATTCGCCCAATGAGTCCTTGATATTTATTCATTTTCAGCCAATTTTCTGGATTTTTGAAAAATTAACTTTTTTGTGAAAATATCCACTAAATGAGGGAATAATATGTGTGAGGGTACCCCAGAAGAGTTCCAAATGTGTGTGGGTAGAATATATATCCCACGGGGGTAAAATTGAAAAAAGTTGAAAATAATTTTTTTTTTGGACTTAGTCATTTTTCCGCCGTTTATCAGACTTTCAGATAGGGCAAATGTCAGTGAGCGTTCCGATTTCAGTTCCAGAGCGATTCGCCCAATTAGTCCTTGATATTTAGTCGTTTTCAACCAATTTTCTGGATTTTTGAAAAATGCACTTTTTTGTGAAAATATCCACTAAATGAGGGAATAATATGTGTGAGGGTACCCCAGGAGAGTTCCAAATGTGTGTGGGTAGACTATATATCCCACGGGGGTAAAATTGAAAAAAGTTGAAAAAATTTTTGTTTTGGACTTAGTCATTTTTCCGGCGTTTATCAGACTTTCAGATAGGGCAAATGTCAGTGAGCGTTCCGATTTCAGTTCCAGAGCGATTCTCCCAATGAGTCCTTGATATTTAGTCATTTTCAGCCAATTTTCTGGATTTTTGAAAAATTAACTTTTTTGTGAAAATATCCACTAAATGAGGGAATAATATGTGTGAGGGTACCCCAGAAGAGTTCCAAATGTGTGTGGGTAGAATATATATCCCACGGGGGTAAAATTGAAAAAAGTTGAAAAAAAATTTTTTTTTGGACTTAGTCATTTTTCTGGTGTTTATCAGACTTTCAGATAGGGCAAATGTCAGTGAGCGTTCCGATTTCAGTTCCAGTGCCGTTCGCCCAATTAGTCCTTGATATTTAGTCGTTTTCAGCCAATTTTCTGGATTTTTTAAAAATTAACTTTTTTGTGAAAATATCCACTAAATGAGGGAATAATATGTGTGAGGGTACCCCAGAAGAGTTCCAAATGTGTGTGGGTAGAATATATATCTCACGGGGTAAAACTGAAAAAATTTGAAAAAATTTTTTTTTTTGTACTTAGTCATTTTTCTGGCGTTTATCAGACTTTCAGATAGGGCAAATGTCAGTGAGCGTTCCGATTTCAGTTCCAGAGCGATTCGCCCAATGAGTCCTTGATATTTAGTCGTTTTCAGCCAATTTTCTGGATTTTTGAAAAATTCACTTTTTTGTGAAAATATCCACTAAATGAGGGAATAATATGTGTGAGGGTAGCCCAGGAGAGTTCCAAATGTGTGTGGGTAGAATATATATCCCACGGGGGTAAAATTGAAAAAAGTTGAAAAAAATTTTTTTTTTTGGACTTAGTCATTTTTCCGGCGTTTATCAGACTTTCAGATAGGGCAAATGTCAGTGAGCGTTCCGATTTCAGTTCCAGAGCAATTCGCCCAATGAGTCCTTGATATTTAGTCGTTTTCAGCCAATATTTTGGATTTTTGAAAAATTCACTGTTTTGTGAAAATATCCACTAAATGAGGGAATAATATGTGTGAGGGTACCCCAGAAGAGTTCCAAATGTGTGTGGGTAGAATATATATCCCACGGGGGTAAAATTGAAAAAAGTTGAAAACATTTTTTTTTTGGACTTAGTCATTCTTCCGGCGTTTATCAGACTTTCAGATAGGGCAAATGTCAGTGAGCGTTCCGATTTCAGTTCCAGAGCGATTCGCCCAATGAGTCCTTGATATTTAGTCATTTTCAGCCAATTTTCTGGATTTTTGAAAAATTCACTTTTTTGTGAAAATATCCACTAAATGAGGGAATAATATGTGTGAGGGTAGCCCAGGAGAGTTCCAAATGTGTGTGGGTAGAATATATATCCCACGGGGGTAAAATTGAAAAAAGTTGAAAAAATTTTTTTTTTGGACTTAGTCATTTTTCCGGCGTTTATCAGACTTTCAGATAGGGCAAATGTCAGTGAGCGTTCCGATTTCAGCTCCAGAGTGATTCGCCCAATGAGTCTTGATATTTAGTCGTTTTCAGCCAATATTTTGGATTTTTGAAAATTTCTCTTTTTTCTGAAAATATCCACTAAATGAGGGAATAATATGTGTGAGGGTACCCCAGGAGTGTTCCAAATGTGTGTGGGTAGAATATATATCCCACGGGGGTAAAATTGAAAAAAGTTAAAAAAATTTTTTTTTTGGACTTAGTCATTTTTCCGGCGTTTATCAGACTTTCAGATAGGGCAAATGTCAGTGAGTGTTCCGATTTCAGTTCCAGAGAAATTCGCCCAATGAGTCCTTGATATTTAGTCGTTTTCAGCCAATATTTTGGATTTTTGAAAAATTCACTTTTTTGTGAAAATATCCACTAAATGAGGGAATAATATGTGTGAGGGTACCCCAGGAGAGTTCCAAATGTGTGTGGGTAGAATATATATCCCACGGGGGTAAAATTGAAAAAAGTGGAAAAAATTTTTTTTTTGGACTTAGTCATTTTTCCGGCGTTTATCAGACTTTCAGATAGGGCAAATGTCAGTGAGTGTTCCGATTTCAGTTCCAGAGCAATTCGCCCAATGAGTCCTTGATATTTAGTCGTTTTCAGCCAATATTTTGGATTTTTGAAAAATTCACTTTTTTGTGAAAATATCCACTAAATGAGGGAATAATATGTGTGAGGGTACCCCAGAAGAGTTCCAAATGTGTGTGGGTAGAATATATATCCCACGCTGGTAAAATTGAAAAAAGTTGAAAATAATTTTTTTTTTGGACTTAGTCATTTTTCCGCCGTTTATCAGACTTTCAGATAGGGCAAATGTCAGTGAGCGTTCCGATTTCAGTTCCAGAGCGATTCGCCCAATTAGTCCTTGATATTTAGTCATTTTCAACCAATTTTCTGGATTTTTGAAAAATGCACTTTTTTGTGAAAATATCCACTAAATGAGGGAATAATATGTGTGAGGGTACCCCAGGAGAGTTCCAAATGTGTGTGGGTAGACTATATATCCCACGGGGGTAAAATTGAAAAAAGTTGAAAAAATTTTTGTTTTGGACTTAGTCATTTTTCCGGCGTTTATCAGACTTTCAGATAGGGCAAATGTCAGTGAGCGTTCCGATTTCAGTTCCAGAGCGATTCTCCCAATGAGTCCTTGATATTTAGTCATTTTCAGCCAATTTTCTGGATTTTTGAAAAATTAACTTTTTTGTGAAAATATCCACTAAATGAGGGAATAATATGTGTGAGGGTACCCCAGAAGAGTTCCAAATGTGTGTGGGTAGAATATATATCCCACGGGGGTAAAATTGAAAAAAGTTGAAAAAAAATTTTTTTTTGGACTTAGTCATTTTTCTGGTGTTTATCAGACTTTCAGATAGGGCAAATGTCAGTGAGCGTTCCGATTTCAGTTCCAGAGCCGTTCGCCCAATTAGTCCTTGATATTTAGTCGTTTTCAGCCAATTTTCTGGATTTTTTAAAAATTAACTTTTTTGTGAAAATATCCACTAAATGAGGGAATAATATGTGTGAGGGTACCCCAGAAGAGTTCCAAATGTGTGTGGGTAGAATATATATCTCACGGGGTAAAACTGAAAAAATTTGAAAAAATTTTTTTTTTTGTACTTAGTCATTTTTCTGGCGTTTATCAGACTTTCAGATAGGGCAAATGTCAGTGAGCGTTCCGATTTCAGTTCCAGAGCGATTCGCCCAATGAGTCCTTGATATTTAGTCGTTTTCAGCCAATTTTCTGGATTTTTGAAAAATTCACTTTTTTGTGAAAATATCCACTAAATGAGGGAATAATATGTGTGAGGGTAGCCCAGGAGAGTTCCAAATGTGTGTGGGTAGAATATATATCCCACGGGGGTAAAATTGAAAAAAGTTGAAAAAATTTTTTTTTTTGGACTTAGTCATTTTTCCGGCGTTTATCAGACTTTCAGATAGGGCAAATGTCAGTGAGCGTTCCGATTTCAGTTCCAGAGCAATTCGCCCAATGAGTCCTTGATATTTAGTCGTTTTCAGCCAATATTTTGGATTTTTGAAAAATTCACTTTTTTGTGAAAATATCCACTAAATGAGGGAATAATATGTGTGAGGGTACCCCAGAAGAGTTCCAAATGTGTGTGGGTAGAATATATATCCCACGGGGGTAAAATTGAAAAAAGTTGAAAACATTTTTTTTTTGGACTTAGTCATTCTTCCGGCGTTTATCAGACTTTCAGATAGGGCAAATGTCAGTGAGCGTTCCGATTTCAGTTCCAGAGCGATTCGCCCAATGAGTCCTTGATATTTAGTCATTTTCAGCCAATTTTCTGGATTTTTGAAAAATTCACTTTTTTGTGAAAATATCCACTAAATGAGGGAATAATATGTGTGAGGGTAGCCCAGGAGAGTTCCAAATGTGTGTGGGTAGAATATATATCCCACGGGGGTAAAATTGAAAAAAGTTGAAAAAATTTTTTTTTTGGACTTAGTCATTTTTCCGGCGTTTATCAGACTTTCAGATAGGGCAAATGTCAGTGAGCGTTCCGATTTCAGCTCCAGAGTGATTCGCCCAATGAGTCTTGATATTTAGTCGTTTTCAGCCAATATTTTGGATTTTTGAAAATTTCTCTTTTTTCTGAAAATATCCACTAAATGAGGGAATAATATGTGTGAGGGTACCCCAGGAGTGTTCCAAATGTGTGTGGGTAGAATGTATATCCCACGGGGGTAAAATTGAAAAAAGTTTAAAAAATTTTTTTTTTGGACTTAGTCATTTTTCCGGCGTTTATCAGACTTTCAGATAGGGCAAATGTCAGTGAGCATTCCGATTTCAGTTCCAGAGCGATTCGCGCAATTAGTCCTTGATATTTAGTCGTTTTCAACCAATTTTCTGGATTTTTGAAAAATGCACTTTTTTGTGAAAATATCCACTAAATGAGGGAATAATATGTGTGAGGGTAGCCCAGGAGAGTTCCAAATGTGTGTGGGTAGAATATATATCCCACGGGGGTAAAATTGAAAAAAGTTGAAAAATTTTTTTTTTTTGGACTTAGTCATTTTTCCGGCGTTTATCAGACTTTCAGATAGGGCAAATGTCAGTGAGCGTTCCGATTTCAGTTCCAGAGCGATTCGCCCAATGAGTCCTTGATATTTATTCATTTTCAGCCAATTTTCTGGATTTTTGAAAAATTTACTTTTTTGTGAAAATATCCACTAAATGAGGGAATAATATGTGTGAGGGTACCCCAGGAGAGTTCCAAATGTGTGTGGGTAGAATATATATCCCACGGGGGTAAAATTGAAAAAAGTTGAAAAAAAATTTTTTTTTGGACTTAGTCATTTTTCCGGCGTTTATCAGACTTTCAGATAGGGCAAATGTCAGTGAGCGTTCCGATTTCAGTTCCAGAGCGATTCGCCCAATGAGTCCTTGATATTTAGTCGTTTTCAGCCAATTTTCTGGATTTTTGAAAAATTCACTTTTTTGTGAAAATATCCAATAAATGAGGGAATAATATGTGTGAGGGTAGCCCAGGAGAGTTCCAAATGTGTGTGGGTAGAATATATATCCCACGAGGGTAAAATTGAAAAAAGTTGAAAAATTTTTTTTTTTTGGACTTAGTCATTTTTCCGGCGTTTATCAGACTTTCAGATAGGGCAAATGTCAGTGAGCGTTCCGATTTCAGTTCCAGAGCGATTCGCCCAATGAGTCCTTGATATTTAGTCGTTTTCAGCCAATATTTTGGATTTTTGAAAATTTCTCTTTTTTCTGAAAATATCCACTAAATGAGGGAATAATATGTGTGAGGGTACCCCAGGAGTGTTCCAAATGTGTGTGGGTAGAATGTATATCCCACGGGGGTAAAATTGAAAAAAGTTTAAAAAATTTTTTTTTTGGACTTAGTCATTTTTCCGGCGTTTATCAGACTTTCAGATAGGGCAAATGTCAGTGAGCATTCCGATTTCAGTTCCAGAGCGATTCGCGCAATTAGTCCTTGATATTTAGTCGTTTTCAACCAATTTTCTGGATTTTTGAAAAATGCACTTTTTTGTGAAAATATCCACTAAATGAGGGAATAATATGTGTGAGGGTAGCCCAGGAGAGTTCCAAATGTGTGTGGGTAGAATATATATCCCACGGGGGTAAAATTGAAAAAAGTTGAAAAATTTTTTTTTTTTGGACTTAGTCATTTTTCCGGCGTTTATCAGACTTTCAGATAGGGCAAATGTCAGTGAGCGTTCCGATTTCAGTTCCAGAGCGATTCGCCCAATGAGTCCTTGATATTTATTCATTTTCAGCCAATTTTCTGGATTTTTGAAAAATTTACTTTTTTGTGAAAATATCCACTAAATGAGGGAATAATATGTGTGAGGGTACCCCAGGAGAGTTCCAAATGTGTGTGGGTAGAATATATATCCCACGGGGGTAAAATTGAAAAAAGTTGAAAAAAAATTTTTTTTTGGACTTAGTCATTTTTCCGGCGTTTATCAGACTTTCAGATAGGGCAAATGTCAGTGAGCGTTCCGATTTCAGTTCCAGAGCGATTCGCCCAATGAGTCCTTGATATTTATTCATTTTCAGCCAATTTTCTGGATTTTTGAAAAATTAACTTTTTTGTGAAAATATCCACTAAATGAGGGAATAATATGTGTGAGGGTACCCCAGAAGAGTTCCAAATGTGTGTGGGTAGAATATATATCCCACGGGGGTAAAATTGAAAAAAGTTGAAAATAATTTTTTTTTTGGACTTAGTCATTTTTCCGCCGTTTATCAGACTTTCAGATAGGGCAAATGTCAGTGAGCGTTCCGATTTCAGTTCCAGAGCGATTCGCCCAATTAGTCCTTGATATTTAGTCGTTTTCAACCAATTTTCTGGATTTTTGAAAAATGCACTTTTTTGTGAAAATATCCACTAAATGAGGGAATAATATGTGTGAGGGTACCCCAGGAGAGTTCCAAATGTGTGTGGGTAGACTATATATCCCACGGGGGTAAAATTGAAAAAAGTTTAAAAAATTTTTTTTTTTGGACTTAGTCATTTTTCCGGCGTTTATAAGACTTTCAGATAGGGCAAATATCAGTGAGCGTTCCGATTTCAGTTCCAGAGCGATTCGCCCAATGAATCCTTGATATTTAGTCGTTTTCAGCCAATTTTCTGGATTTTTGAAAAATTCACTTTTTTGTGAAAATATCCACTAAATGAGGGAATAATATGTGTGAGGGTAGCCCAGGAGAGTTCCAAATGTGTGTGGGTAGAATATATATCCCACGGGGGTAAAATTGAAAAAAGTTAAAAAAATTTTTTTTTTGGACTTAGTCATTTTTCCGGCGTTTATCAGACTTTCAGATAGGGCAAATGTCAGTGAGTGTTCCGATTTCAGTTCCAGAGAAATTCGCCCAATGAGTCCTTGATATTTAGTCGTTTTCAGCCAATATTTTGGATTTTTGAAAAATTCACTTTTTTGTGAAAATATCCACTAAATGAGGGAATAATATGTGTGAGGGTACCCCAGGAGAGTTCCAAATGTGTGTGGGTAGAATATATATCCCACGGGGGTAAAATTGAAAAAAGTGGAAAAAATTTTTTTTTTGGACTTAGTCATTTTTCCGGCGTTTATCAGACTTTCAGATAGGGCAAATGTCAGTGAGTGTTCCGATTTCAGTTCCAGAGCAATTCGCCCAATGAGTCCTTGATATTTAGTCGTTTTCAGCCAATATTTTGGATTTTTGAAAAATTCACTTTTTGTGAAAATATCCACTAAATGAGGGAATAATATGTGTGAGGGTACCCCAGGAGAGTTCCAAATGTGTGTGGGTAGAATATATATCCCACGGGGGTAAAATTGAAAAAAGTTGAAAATTTTTTTTTTTTGGACTTAGTCATTTTTCCGGCGTTTATCAGACTTTCAGATAGGGCAAATGTCAGTGAGCGTTCCGATTTCAGTTCCAGAGTGATTCGCCCAATGAGTCCTTGATATTTATTCATTTTCAGCCAATTTTCTGGATTTTTGAAAAATTAACTTTTTTGTGAAAATATCCACTAAATGAGGGAATAATATGTGTGAGGGTACCCCAGAAGAGTTCCAAATGTGTGTGGGTAGAATATATATCCCACGGGGGTAAAATTGAAAAAAGTTGAAAATAATTTTTTTTTTGGACTTAGTCATTTTTCCGCCGTTTATCAGACTTTCTGATAGGGCAAATGTCAGTGAGCGTTCCGATTTCAGTTCCAGAGCGATTCGCCCCATTAGTCCTTGATATTTAGTCGTTTTCAACCAATTTTCTGGATTTTTGAAAAATGCACTTTTTTGTGAAAATATCCACTAAATGAGGGAATAATATGTGTGAGGGTACCCAGGAGAGTTCCAAATGTGTGTGGGTAGACTATATATCCCACGGGGGTAAAATTGAAAAAAGTTGAAAAAATTTTTGTTTTGGACTTAGTCATTTTTCCGGCGTTTATCAGACTTTCAGATAGGGCAAATGTCAGTGAGTGTTCCGATTTCAGTTCCAGAGCAATTCGCCCAATGAGTCCTTGATATTTAGTCGTTTTCAGCCAATATTTTGGATTTTTGAAAAATTCACTTTTTTGAGAAAATATCCACTAAATGAGGGAATAATATGTGTGAGGGTACCCCAGGAGAGTTCCAAATGTGTGTGGGTAGAATATATATCCCACGGGGGTAAAATTGAAAAAAGTGGAAAAAATTTTTTTTTGGACTTAGTCATTTTTCCGGCGTTTATCAGACTTTCAGATAGGGCAAATGTCAGTGAGCGTTCCGATTTCAGTTCCAGAGCGATTCGCCCAATGAGTCCTTGATATTTAGTCGTTTTCAGCCAAATTTCTGGATTTTTGAAAAATTCACTTTTTTGTGAAAATATCCACTAAATGAGGGAATAATATGTGTGAGGTAGCCCAGGAGAGTTCCAAATGTGTGTGGGTAGAATATATATCCCACGGGGGTAAAATTGAAAAAAGTTGAAAAATTTTTTTTTTTTGGACTTAGTCATTTTTCCGGCGTTTATCAGACTTTCAGATAGGGCAAATGTCAGTGAGCGTTCCGATTTCAGTTCCAGAGCAATTCGCCCAATTAGTCCTTGATATTTAGTCATTTTCAGCCAATTTTCTGGATTTTTGAAAAATTCACTTTTTTGTGAAAATATCCACTAAATGAGGGAATAATATGTGTGAGGGTAGTCCAGGAGAGTTCCAAATGTGTGTGGGTAGAATATATATCCCACGGGGGTAAAATTGAAAAAAGTTGAAAAAAAATTTTTTTGGACTTAGTCATTTTTCCGGCGTTTATCAGACTTTCAGATAGGGCAAATGTCAGTGAGCGTTCCGATTTCAGTTCCAGAGCGATTCGCCCAATGAGTCTTGATATTTCGTCATTTTCAGCCAATATTTTGGATTTTTGAAAATTTCTCTTTTTTGTGAAAATATCCACGAAATGAGGGAATAATATGTGTGAGGGTACCCCAGGAGTGTTCCAAATGTGTGTGGGTAGAATGTATATCCCACGGGGGTAAAATTGAAAAAAGTTTAAAAAATTTTTTTTTTGGACTTAGTCATTTTTCCGGCGTTTATCAGACTTTCAGATAGGGCAAATGTCAGTGAGCATTCCGATTTCAGTTCCAGAGCGATTCGCGCAATTAGTCCTTGATATTTAGTCGTTTTCAACCAATTTTCTGGATTTTTGAAAAATGCACTTTTTTGTGAAAATATCCACTAAATGAGGGAATAATATGTGTGAGGGTAGCCCAGGAGAGTTCCAAATGTGTGTGGGTAGAATATATATCCCACGGGGGTAAAATTGAAAAAAGTTGAAAAATTTTTTTTTTTTGGACTTAGTCATTTTTCCGGCGTTTATCAGACTTTCAGATAGGGCAAATGTCAGTGAGCGTTCCGATTTCAGTTCCAGAGCGATTCGCCCAATGAGTCCTTGATATTTATTCATTTTCAGCCAATTTTCTGGATTTTTGAAAAATTTACTTTTTTGTGAAAATATCCACTAAATGAGGGAATAATATGTGTGAGGGTACCCCAGGAGAGTTCCAAATGTGTGTGGGTAGAATATATATCCCACGGGGGTAAAATTGAAAAAAGTTGAAAAATTTTTTTTTTTTGGACTTAGTCATTTTTCCGCGTTTATCAGACTTTCAGATAGGGCAAATGTCAGTGAGCGTTCCGATTTCAGTTCCACAGCGATTCGCCCAATTAGTCCTTGATATTTAGTAGTTTTCAACCAATTTTCTGGATTTTTGAAAAATGCACTTTTTTGTGAAAATATCCACTAAATGAGGGAATAATATGTGTGAGGGTACCCCAGGAGAGTTCCAAATGTGTGTGGGTAGAATATATATCCCACGGGGTAAAACTGAAAAAAGTTGAAAAAAAATTTTTTTTTGGACTTAGTCATTTTTCCGGCGTTTATCAGACTTTCAGATAGGGCAAATGTCAGTGAGTGTTCCGATTTCAGTTCCAGAGCAATTCGCCCAATGAGTCCTTGATATTTAGTCGTTTTCAGCCAATTTTCTGGATTTTTGAAAAATTAACTTTTTTGTGAAAATATCCACTAAATGAGGGAATAATATGTGTGAGGGTACCCCAGAAGAGTTCCAAATGTGTGTGGGTAGAATATATATCCCACGGGGGTAAAATTGAAAAAAGTTGAAAATAATTTTTTTTTTGGACTTAGTCATTTTTCCGCCGTTTATCAGACTTTCAGATAGGGCAAATGTCAGTGAGCGTTCCGATTTCAGTTCCAGAGCGATTCGCCCAATGAGTCCTTGATATTTATTCATTTTCAGCCAATTTTCTGGATTTTTGAAAAATTCACTTTTTTGTGAAAATATCCACTAAATGAGGGAATAATATGTGTGAGGGTACCCCAGAAGAGTTCCAAATGTGTGTGGGTAGAATATATATCCCACGGGGGTAAAATTGAAAAAAGTTGAAAATTTTTTTTTTTTTGGACTTAGTCATTTTTCCGGCGTTTATCAGACTTTCAGATAGGGCAAATGTCAGTGAGCGTTCCGATTTCAGTTCCAGAGCGATTCGCCCAATGAGTCCTTGATATTTATTCATTTTCAGCCAATTTTCTGGATTTTTGAAAAATTAACTTTTTTGTGAAAATATCCACTAAATGAGGGAATAATATGTGTGAGGGTACCCCAGGAGAGTTCCAAATGTGTGTGGGTAGAATATATATCCCACGGGGGTAAAATTGAAAAAAGTGGAAAAAATTTTTTTTTTGGACTTAGTCATTTTTCCGGCGTTCATCAGACTTTCAGATAGGGCAAATGTCAGTGAGTGTTCCGATTTCAGTTCCAGAGCAATTCGCCCAATGAGTCCTTGATATTTAGTCGTTTTCAGCCAATATTTTGGATTTTTGAAAAATTCACTTTTTTGTGAAAATATCCACTAAATGAGGGAATAATATGTGTGAGGGTACCCCAGGAGAGTTCCAAATGTGTGTGGGTAGAATATATATCCCACGGGGGTAAAATTGAAAAAAGTTGAAAAAATTTTTTTTTTGGACTTAGTCATTTTTCCGGCGTTTATCAGACTTTCAGATAGGGCAAATATCAGTGAGCGTTCCGATTTCAGTTCCAGAGCGATTCGCCCAATGAATCCTTGATATTTAGTCGTTTTCAGCCAATTTTCTGGATTTTTGAAAAATTCACTTTTTTGTGAAAATATCCACTAAATGAGGGAATAATATGTGTGAGGGTAGCCCAGGAGAGTTCCAAATGTGTGTGGGTAGAATATATATCCCACGGGGGTAAAATTGAAAAAAGTTAAAAAAATTTTTTTTTTGGACTTAGTCATTTTTCCGGCGTTTATCAGACTTTCAGATAGGGCAAATGTCAGTGAGTGTTCCGATTTCAGTTCCAGAGAAATTCGCCCAATGAGTCCTTGATATTTAGTCGTTTTCAGCCAATATTTTGGATTTTTGAAAAATTCACTTTTTTGTGAAAATATCCACTAAATGAGGGAATAATATGTGTGAGGGTACCCCAGGAGAGTTCCAAATGTGTGTGGGTAGAATATATATCCCACGGGGGTAAAATTGAAAAAAGTTTAAAAAATTTTTTTTTTGGACTTAGTCATTTTTCCGGCGTTTATCAGACTTTCAGATAGGGCAAATATCAGTGAGCGTTCCGATTTCAGTTCCAGAGCGATTCGCCCAATGAATCCTTGATATTTAGTCGTTTTCAGCCAATTTTCTGGATTTTTGAAAAATTCACTTTTTTGTGAAAATATCCACTAAATGAGGGAATAATATGTGTGAGGGTAGCCCAGGAGAGTTCCAAATGTGTGTGGGTAGAATATATATCCCACGGGGGTAAAATTGAAAAAAGTTAAAAAAATTTTTTTTTTGGACTTAGTCATTTTTCCGGCGTTTATCAGACTTTCAGATAGGGCAAATGTCAGTGAGTGTTCCGATTTCAGTTCCAGAGAAATTCGCCCAATGAGTCCTTGATATTTAGTCGTTTTCAGCCAATATTTTGGATTTTTGAAAAATTCACTTTTTTGTGAAAATATCCACTAAATGAGGGAATAATATGTGTGAGGGTACCCCAGAAGAGTTCCAAATGTGTGTGGGTAGAATATATATCCCACGGGGGTAAAATTGAAAAAAGTTGAAAATAATTTTTTTTTTGGACTTAGTCATTTTTCCGCCGTTTATCAGACTTTCAGATAGGGCAAATGTCAGTGAGCGTTCCGATTTCAGTTCCAGAGCGATTCGCCCAATTAGTCCTTGATATTTAGTCGTTTTCAGCCAATTTTCTGGATTTTTGAAAAATTCACTTTTTTGTGAAAATATCCACTAAATGAGGGAATAATATGTGTGAGGGTACCCCAGGAGAGTTCCAAATGTGTGTGGGTAGAATATATATCCCACGGGGGTAAAATTGAAAAAAGTGGAAAAAATTTTTTTTTTGGACTTAGTCATTTTTCCGGCGTTTATCAGACTTTCAGATAGGGCAAATGTCAGTGAGCGTTCCGATTTCAGTTCCAGAGCGATTCGCCCAATGAGTCCTTGATATTTATTCATTTTCAGCCAATTTTCTGGATTTTTGAAAAATTTGCTTTTTTGTGAAAATATCCACTAAATGAGGGAATAATATGTGTGAGGGTACCCCAGGAGAGTTCCAAATGTGTGTGGGTAGAATATATATCCCACGGGGGTAAAATTGAAAAAAGTTGAAAAAAAATTTTTTTTTGGACTTAGTCATTTTTCCGGCGTTTATCAGACTTTCAGATAGGGCAAATGTCAGTGAGCGTTCCGATTTCAGTTCCAGAGCGATTCGCCCAATGAGTCCTTGATATTTAGTCGATTTCAGCCAATTTTCTGGATTTTTGAAAAATTCACTTTTTTGTGAAAATATCCACTAAATGAGGGAATAATATGTGTGAGGGTAGCCCAGGAGAGTTCCAAATGTGTGTGGGTAGAATATATATCCCACGGGGGTAAAATTGAAAAAAGTTGAAAAAAAATTTTTTTTTGGACTTAGTCATTTTTCCGCCGTTTATCAGACTTTCAGATAGGGCAAATGTCAGTGAGCGTTCCGATTTCAGTTCCAGAGCGATTCGCCCAATTAGTCCTTGATATTTAGTCATTTTCAACCAATTTTCTGGATTTTTGAAAAATGCACTTTTTTGTGAAAATATCCACTAAATGAGGGAATAATATGTGTGAGGGTAGCCCAGGAGAGTTCCAAATGTGTGTGGGTAGAATATATATCCCACGGGGGTAAAATTGAAAAAAGTTGAAAATTTTTTTTTTTTGGACTTAGTCATTTTTCCGGTGTTTATCAGACTTTCAGATAGGGCAAATGTCAGTGAGCGTTCCGATTTCAGTTCCAGAGTGATTCGCCCAATGAGTCCTTGATATTTATTCATTTTCAGCCAATTTTCTGGATTTTTGAAAAATTAACTTTTTTGTGAAAATATCCACTAAATGAGGGAATAATATGTGTGAGGGTACCCCAGAAGAGTTCCAAATGTGTGTGGGTAGAATATATATCCCACGGGGGTAAAATTGAAAAAAGTTGAAAATAATTTTTTTTTTGGACTTAGTCATTTTTCCGCCGTTTATCAGACTTTCAGATAGGGCAAATGTCAGTGAGCGTTCCGATTTCAGTTCCAGAGCGATTCGCCCAATTAGTCCTTGATATTTAGTCGTTTTCAACCAATTTTCTGGATTTTTGAAAAATGCACTTTTTTGTGAAAATATCCACTAAATGAGGGAATAATATGTGTGAGGGTACCCAGGAGAGTTCCAAATGTGTGTGGGTAGAATATATATCCCACGGGGGTAAAATTGAAAAAAGTGGAAAAAATTTTTTTTTGGACTTAGTCATTTTTCCGGCGTTTATCAGACTTTCAGATAGGGCAAATGTCAGTGAGCGTTCCGATTTCAGTTCCAGAGCGATTCGCCCAATGAGTCCTTGATATTTAGTCGTTTTCAGCCAAATTTCTGGATTTTTGAAAAATTCACTTTTTTGTGAAAATATCCACTAAATGAGGGAATAATATGTGTGAGGTAGCCCAGGAGAGTTCCAAATGTGTGTGGGTAGAATATATATCCCACGGGGGTAAAATTGAAAAAAGTTGAAAAATTTTTTTTTTTTGGACTTAGTCATTTTTCCGGCGTTTATCAGACTTTCAGATAGGGCAAATGTCAGTGAGCGTTCCGATTTCAGTTCCAGAGCAATTCGCCCAATTAGTCCTTGATATTTAGTCATTTTCAGCCAATTTTCTGGATTTTTGAAAAATTCACTTTTTTGTGAAAATATCCACTAAATGAGGGAATAATATGTGTGAGGGTAGTCCAGGAGAGTTCCAAATGTGTGTGGGTAGAATATATATCCCACGGGGGTAAAATTGAAAAAAGTTGAAAAAAAATTTTTTTGGACTTAGTCATTTTTCCGGCGTTTATCAGACTTTCAGATAGGGCAAATGTCAGTGAGCGTTCCGATTTCAGTTCCAGAGCGATTCGCCCAATGAGTCTTGATATTTCGTCATTTTCAGCCAATATTTTGGATTTTTGAAAATTTCTCTTTTTTGTGAAAATATCCACGAAATGAGGGAATAATATGTGTGAGGGTACCCCAGGAGTGTTCCAAATGTGTGTGGGTAGAATGTATATCCCACGGGGGTAAAATTGAAAAAAGTTTAAAAAATTTTTTTTTTGGACTTAGTCATTTTTCCGGCGTTTATCAGACTTTCAGATAGGGCAAATATCAGTGAGCGTTCCGATTTCAGTTCCAGAGCGATTCGCCCAATGAATCCTTGATATTTAGTCGTTTTCAGCCAATTTTCTGGATTTTTGAAAAATTCACTTTTTTGTGAAAATATCCACTAAATGAGGGAATAATATGTGTGAGGGTAGCCCAGGAGAGTTCCAAATGTGTGTGGGTAGAATATATATCCCACGGGGGTAAAATTGAAAAAAGTTAAAAAAATTTTTTTTTTGGACTTAGTCATTTTTCCGGCGTTTATCAGACTTTCAGATAGGGCAAATGTCAGTGAGTGTTCCGATTTCAGTTCCAGAGAAATTCGCCCAATGAGTCCTTGATATTTAGTCGTTTTCAGCCAATATTTTGGATTTTTGAAAAATTCACTTTTTTGTGAAAATATCCACTAAATGAGGGAATAATATGTGTGAGGGTACCCCAGGAGAGTTCCAAATGTGTGTGGGTAGAATATATATCCCACGGGGGTAAAATTGAAAAAAGTTGAAAAAATTTTTTTTTTGGACTTAGTCATTTTTCCGGCGTTTATCAGACTTTCAGATAGGGCAAATATCAGTGAGCGTTCCGATTTCAGTTCCAGAGCGATTCGCCCAATGAATCCTTGATATTTAGTCGTTTTCAGCCAATTTTCTGGATTTTTGAAAAATTCACTTTTTTGTGAAAATATCCACTAAATGAGGGAATAATATGTGTGAGGGTAGCCCAGGAGAGTTCCAAATGTGTGTGGGTAGAATATATATCCCACGGGGGTAAAATTGAAAAAAGTTAAAAAAATTTTTTTTTTGGACTTAGTCATTTTTCCGGCGTTTATCAGACTTTCAGATAGGGCAAATGTCAGTGAGTGTTCCGATTTCAGTTCCAGAGAAATTCGCCCAATGAGTCCTTGATATTTAGTCGTTTTCAGCCAATATTTTGGATTTTTGAAAAATTCACTTTTTTGTGAAAATATCCACTAAATGAGGGAATAATATGTGTGAGGGTACCCCAGAAGAGTTCCAAATGTGTGTGGGTAGAATATATATCCCACGGGGGTAAAATTGAAAAAAGTTGAAAATAATTTTTTTTTTGGACTTAGTCATTTTTCCGCCGTTTATCAGACTTTCAGATAGGGCAAATGTCAGTGAGCGTTCCGATTTCAGTTCCAGAGCGATTCGCCCAATTAGTCCTTGATATTTAGTCGTTTTCAGCCAATTTTCTGGATTTTTGAAAAATTCACTTTTTTGTGAAAATATCCACTAAATGAGGGAATAATATGTGTGAGGGTACCCCAGGAGAGTTCCAAATGTGTGTGGGTAGAATATATATCCCACGGGGGTAAAATTGAAAAAAGTGGAAAAAAATTTTTTTTTGGACTTAGTCATTTTTCCGGCGTTTATCAGACTTTCAGATAGGGCAAATGTCAGTGAGCGTTCCGATTTCAGTTCCAGAGCGATTCGCCCAATGAGTCCTTGATATTTATTCATTTTCAGCCAATTTTCTGGATTTTTGAAAAATTTACTTTTTTGTGAAAATATCCACTAAATGAGGGAATAATATGTGTGAGGGTAGCCCAGGAGAGTTCCAAATGTGTGTGGGTAGAATATATATCCCACGGGGGTAAAATTGAAAAAAGTTGAAAAAAAATTTTTTTTTGGACTTAGTCATTTTTCCGCCGTTTATCAGACTTTCAGATAGGGCAAATGTCAGTGAGCGTTCCGATTTCAGTTCCAGAGCGATTCGCCCAATTAGTCCTTGATATTTAGTCATTTTCAACCAATTTTCTGGATTTTTGAAAAATGCACTTTTTTGTGAAAATATCCACTAAATGAGGGAATAATATGTGTGAGGGTAGCCCAGGAGAGTTCCAAATGTGTGTGGGTAGAATATATATCCCACGGGGGTAAAATTGAAAAAAGTTGAAAATTTTTTTTTTTGGACTTAGTCATTTTTCCGGCGTTTATCAGACTTTCAGATAGGGCAAATGTCAGTGAGCGTTCCGATTTCAGTTCCAGAGTGATTCGCCCAATGAGTCCTTGATATTTATTCATTTTCAGCCAATTTTCTGGATTTTTGAAAAATTAACTTTTTTGTGAAAATATCCACTAAATGAGGGAATAATATGTGTGAGGGTACCCCAGAAGAGTTCCAAATGTGTGTGGGTACAATATATATCCCACGGGGGTAAAATTGAAAAAAGTTGAAAATAATTTTTTTTTTGGACTTAGTCATTTTTCCGCCGTTTATCAGACTTTCAGATAGGGCAAATGTCAGTGAGCGTTCCGATTTCAGTTCCAGAGCGATTCGCCCAATTAGTCCTTGATATTTAGTCGTTTTCAACCAATTTTCTGGATTTTTGAAAAATGCACTTTTTTGTGAAAATATCCACTAAATGAGGGAATAATATGTGTGAGGGTACCCAGGAGAGTTCCAAATGTGTGTGGGTAGACTATATATCCCACGGGGGTAAAATTGAAAAAAGTTGAAAAAATTTTTGTTTTGGACTTAGTCATTTTTCCGGCGTTTATCAGACTTTCAGATAGGGCAAATGTCAGTGAGTGTTCCGATTTCAGTTCCAGAGCAATTCGCCCAATGAGTCCTTGATATTTAGTCGTTTTCAGCCAATATTTTGGATTTTTGAAAAATTCACTTTTTTGAGAAAATATCCACTAAATGAGGGAATAATATGTGTGAGGGTACCCCAGGAGAGTTCCAAATGTGTGTGGGTAGAATATATATCCCACGGGGGTAAAATTGAAAAAAGTGGAAAAAAATTTTTTTTGGACTTAGTCATTTTTCCGGCGTTTATCAGACTTTCAGATAGGGCAAATGTCAGTGAGCGTTCCGATTTCAGTTCCAGAGCGATTCGCCCAATGAGTCCTTGATATTTAGTCGTTTTCAGCCAAATTTCTGGATTTTTGAAAAATTCACTTTTTTGTGAAAATATCCACTAAATGAGGGAATAATATGTGTGAGGTAGCCCAGGAGAGTTCCAAATGTGTGTGGGTAGAATATATATCCCACGGGGGTAAAATTGAAAAAAGTTGAAAAATTTTTTTTTTTTGGACTTAGTCATTTTTCCGGCGTTTATCAGACTTTCAGATAGGGCAAATGTCAGTGAGCGTTCCGATTTCAGTTCCAGAGCAATTCGCCCAATTAGTCCTTGATATTTAGTCATTTTCAGCCAATTTTCTGGATTTTTGAAAAATTCACTTTTTTGTGAAAATATCCACTAAATGAGGGAATAATATGTGTGAGGGTAGTCCAGGAGAGTTCCAAATGTGTGTGGGTAGAATATATATCCCACGGGGGTAAAATTGAAAAAAGTTGAAAAAAAATTTTTTTGGACTTAGTCATTTTTCCGGCGTTTATCAGACTTTCAGATAGGGCAAATGTCAGTGAGCGTTCCGATTTCAGTTCCAGAGCGATTCGCCCAATGAGTCTTGATATTTCGTCATTTTCAGCCAATATTTTGGATTTTTGAAAATTTCTCTTTTTTGTGAAAATATCCACGAAATGAGGGAATAATATGTGTGAGGGTACCCCAGGAGTGTTCCAAATGTGTGTGGGTAGAATGTATATCCCACGGGGGTAAAATTGAAAAAAGTTTAAAAAATTTTTTTTTTGGACTTAGTCATTTTTCCGGCGTTTATCAGACTTTCAGATAGGGCAAATGTCAGTGAGCATTCCGATTTCAGTTCCAGAGCGATTCGCGCAATTAGTCCTTGATATTTAGTCGTTTTCAACCAATTTTCTGGATTTTTGAAAAATGCACTTTTTTGTGAAAATATCCAATAAATGAGGGAATAATATGTGTGAGGGTAGCCCAGGAGAGTTCCAAATGTGTGTGGGTAGAATATATATCCCACGGGGGTAAAATTGAAAAAAGTTGAAAAATTTTTTTTTTTTGGACTTAGTCATTTTTCCGGCGTTTATCAGACTTTCAGATAGGGCAAATGTCAGTGAGCGTTCCGATTTCAGTTCCAGAGCGATTCGCCCAATGAGTCCTTGATATTTATTCATTTTCAGCCAATTTTCTGGATTTTTGAAAAATTTACTTTTTTGTGAAAATATCCACTAAATGAGGGAATAATATGTGTGAGGGTACCCCAGGAGAGTTCCAAATGTGTGTGGGTAGAATATATATCCCACGGGGGTAAAATTGAAAAAAGTTGAAAAATTTTTTTTTTTTGGACTTAGTCATTTTTCCGCGTTTATCAGACTTTCAGATAGGGCAAATGTCAGTGAGCGTTCCGATTTCAGTTCCACAGCGATTCGCCCAATTAGTCCTTGATATTTAGTAGTTTTCAACCAATTTTCTGGATTTTTGAAAAATGCACTTTTTTGTGAAAATATCCACTAAATGAGGGAATAATATGTGTGAGGGTACCCCAGGAGAGTTCCAAATGTGTGTGGGTAGAATATATATCCCACGGGGTAAAACTGAAAAAAGTTGAAAAAAAATTTTTTTTTGGACTTAGTCATTTTTCCGGCGTTTATCAGACTTTCAGATAGGGCAAATGTCAGTGAGTGTTCCGATTTCAGTTCCAGAGCAATTCGCCCAATGAGTCCTTGATATTTAGTCGTTTTCAGCCAATTTTCTGGATTTTTGAAAAATTAACTTTTTTGTGAAAATATCCACTAAATGAGGGAATAATATGTGTGAGGGTACCCCAGAAGAGTTCCAAATGTGTGTGGGTAGAATATATATCCCACGGGGGTAAAATTGAAAAAAGTTGAAAATAATTTTTTTTTTGGACTTAGTCATTTTTCCGCCGTTTATCAGACTTTCAGATAGGGCAAATGTCAGTGAGCGTTCCGATTTCAGTTCCAGAGCGATTCGCCCAATGAGTCCTTGATATTTATTTATTTTCAGCCAATTTTCTGGATTTTTGAAAAATTCACTTTTTTGTGAAAATATCCACTAAATGAGGGAATAATATGTGTGAGGGTACCCCAGAAGAGTTCCAAATGTGTGTGGGTAGAATATATATCCCACGGGGGTAAAATTGAAAAAAGTTGAAAATTTTTTTTTTTTTGGACTTAGTCATTTTTCCGGCGTTTATCAGACTTTCAGATAGGGCAAATGTCAGTGAGCGTTCCGATTTCAGTTCCAGAGCGATTCGCCCAATGAGTCCTTGATATTTATTCATTTTCAGCCAATTTTCTGGATTTTTGAAAAATTAACTTTTTTGTGAAAATATCCACTAAATGAGGGAATAATATGTGTGAGGGTACCCCAGGAGAGTTCCAAATGTGTGTGGGTAGAATATATATCCCACGGGGGTAAAATTGAAAAAAGTGGAAAAAATTTTTTTTTTGGACTTAGTCATTTTTCCGGCGTTCATCAGACTTTCAGATAGGGCAAATGTCAGTGAGTGTTCCGATTTCAGTTCCAGAGCAATTCGCCCAATGAGTCCTTGATATTTAGTCGTTTTCAGCCAATATTTTGGATTTTTGAAAAATTCACTTTTTTGTGAAAATATCCACTAAATGAGGGAATAATATGTGTGAGGGTACCCCAGGAGAGTTCCAAATGTGTGTGGGTAGAATATATATCCCACGGGGGTAAAATTGAAAAAAGTTGAAAAAATTTTTTTTTTGGACTTAGTCATTTTTCCGGCGTTTATCAGACTTTCAGATAGGGCAAATATCAGTGAGCGTTCCGATTTCAGTTCCAGAGCGATTCGCCCAATGAATCCTTGATATTTAGTCGTTTTCAGCCAATATTTTGGATTTTTGAAAAATTCACTTTTTTGTGAAAATATCCACTAAATGAGGGAATAATATGTGTGAGGGTACCCCAGGAGAGTTCCAAATGTGTGTGGGTAGAATATATATCCCACGGGGGTAAAATTGAAAAAAGTTGAAAAAATTTTTTTTTTGGACTTAGTCATTTTTCCGGCGTTTATCAGACTTTCAGATAGGGCAAATATCAGTGAGCGTTCCGATTTCAGTTCCAGAGCGATTCGCCCAATGAATCCTTGATATTTAGTCGTTTTCAGCCAATTTTCTGGATTTTTGAAAAATTCACTTTTTTGTGAAAATATCCACTAAATGAGGGAATAATATGTGTGAGGGTAGCCCAGGAGAGTTCCAAATGTGTGTGGGTAGAATATATATCCCACGGGGGTAAAATTGAAAAAAGTTAAAAAAATTTTTTTTTTGGACTTAGTCATTTTTCCGGCGTTTATCAGACTTTCAGATAGGGCAAATGTCAGTGAGTGTTCCGATTTCAGTTCCAGAGAAATTCGCCCAATGAGTCCTTGATATTTAGTCGTTTTCAGCCAATATTTTGGATTTTTGAAAAATTCACTTTTTTGTGAAAATATCCACTAAATGAGGGAATAATATGTGTGAGGGTACCCCAGAAGAGTTCCAAATGTGTGTGGGTAGAATATATATCCCACGGGGGTAAAATTGAAAAAAGTTGAAAATAATTTTTTTTTTGGACTTAGTCATTTTTCCGCCGTTTATCAGACTTTCAGATAGGGCAAATGTCAGTGAGCGTTCCGATTTCAGTTCCAGAGCGATTCGCCCAATTAGTCCTTGATATTTAGTCGTTTTCAGCCAATTTTCTGGATTTTTGAAAAATTCACTTTTTTGTGAAAATATCCACTAAATGAGGGAATAATATGTGTGAGGGTACCCCAGGAGAGTTCCAAATGTGTGTGGGTAGAATATATTTCCCACGGGGGTAAAATTGAAAAAAGTGGAAAAAATTTTTTTTTTGGACTTAGTCATTTTTCCGGCGTTTATCAGACTTTCAGATAGGGCAAATGTCAGTGAGCGTTCCGATTTCAGTTCCAGAGCGATTCGCCCAATGAGTCCTTGATATTTATTCATTTTCAGCCAATTTTCTGGATTTTTGAAAAATTTACTTTTTTGTGAAAATATCCACTAAATGAGGGAATAATATGTGTGAGGGTACCCCAGGAGAGTTCCAAATGTGTGTGGGTAGAATATATATCCCATGGGGGTAAAATTGAAAAAAGTTGAAAAAAAATTTTTTTTTGGACTTAGTCATTTTTCCGGCGTTTATCAGACTTTCAGATAGGGCAAATGTCAGTGAGCGTTCCGATTTCAGT
Organism: Phyllobates terribilis; assembly: GCF_046119375.1. NCBI lineage: Eukaryota > Metazoa > Chordata > Amphibia > Anura > Dendrobatidae > Phyllobates > Phyllobates terribilis. The sequence continues at coordinate 4,417,457 of NW_027362832.1, forward strand.
TCCAGAGCGATTCGCCCAATGAGTCCTTGATATTTAGTCGTTTTCAGCCAATATTTTGGATTTTTGAAAAATTCACTTTTTTGTGAAAATATCCACTAAATGAGGGAATAATATGTGTGAGGGTACCCCAGGAGAGTTCCAAATGTGTGTGGGTAGAATATATATCCCACGGGGGTAAAATTGAAAAAAGTTGAAAAAATTTTTTTTTTGGACTTAGTCATTTTTCCGGCGTTTATCAGACTTTCAGATAGGGCAAATATCAGTGAGCGTTCCGATTTCAGTTCCAGAGCGATTCGCCCAATGAATCCTTGATATTTAGTCGTTTTCAGCCAATTTTCTGGATTTTTGAAAAATTCACTTTTTTGTGAAAATATCCACTAAATGAGGGAATAATATGTGTGAGGGTACCCCAGGAGAGTTCCAAATGTGTGTGGGTAGAATATATATCCCACGGGGGTAAAATTGAAAAAAGTTGAAAAAAAATTTTTTTTTGGACTTAGTCATTTTTCCGGCGTTTATCAGACTTTCAGATAGGGCAAATGTCAGTGAGCGTTCCGATTTCAGTTCCAGAGCGATTCGCCCAATGAGTCTTTGATATTTAGTCGTTTTCAGCCAATATTTTGGATTTTTGAAAAATTCACTTTTTTGTGAAAATATCCACTAAATGAGGGAATAATATGTGTGAGGGTACCCCAGGAGAGTTCCAAATGTGTGTGGGTAGAATATATATCCCACGGGGGTAAAATTGAAAAAAGTTGAAAAAATTTTTTTTTTGGACTTAGTCATTTTTCCGGCGTTTATCAGACTTTCAGATAGGGCAAATATCAGTGAGCGTTCCGATTTCAGTTCCAGAGCGATTCGCCCAATGAATCCTTGATATTTAGTCGTTTTCAGCCAATTTTCTGGATTTTTGAAAAATTCACTTTTTTTGTGAAAATATCCACTAAATGAGGGAATAATATGTGTGAGGGTAGCCCAGGAGAGTTCCAAATGTGTGTGGGTAGAATATATATCCCACGGGGGTAAAATTGAAAAAAGTTAAAAAAATTTTTTTTTTGGACTTAGTCATTTTTCCGGCGTTTATCAGACTTTCAGATAGGGCAAATGTCAGTGAGTGTTCCGATTTCAGTTCCAGAGAAATTCGCCCAATGAGTCCTTGATATTTAGTCGTTTTCAGCCAATATTTTGGATTTTTGAAAAATTCACTTTTTTGTGAAAATATCCACTAAATGAGGGAATAATATGTGTGAGGGTACCCCAGAAGAGTTCCAAATGTGTGTGGGTAGAATATATATCCCACGGGGGTAAAATTGAAAAAAGTTGAAAATAATTTTTTTTTTGGACTTAGTCATTTTTCCGCCGTTTATCAGACTTTCAGATAGGGCAAATGTCAGTGAGCGTTCCGATTTCAGTTCCAGAGCGATTCGCCCAATTAGTCCTTGATATTTAGTCGTTTTCAGCCAATTTTCTGGATTTTTGAAAAATTCACTTTTTTGTGAAAATATCCACTAAATGAGGGAATAATATGTGTGAGGGTACCCCAGGAGAGTTCCAAATGTGTGTGGGTAGAATATATATCCCACGGGGGTAAAATTGAAAAAAGTGGAAAAAATTTTTTTTTTGGACTTAGTCATTTTTCCGGCGTTTATCAGACTTTCAGATAGGGCAAATGTCAGTGAGCGTTCCGATTTCAGTTCCAGAGCGATTCGCCCAATGAGTCCTTGATATTTATTCATTTTCAGCCAATTTTCTGGATTTTTGAAAAATTTACTTTTTTGTGAAAATATCCACTAAATGAGGGAATAATATGTGTGAGGGTACCCCAGGAGAGTTCCAAATGTGTGTGGGTAGAATATATATCCCACGGGGGTAAAATTGAAAAAAGTTGAAAAAAAATTTTTTTTTGGACTTAGTCATTTTTCCGGCGTTTATCAGACTTTCAGATAGGGCAAATGTCAGTGAGCGTTCCGATTTCAGTTCCAGAGCGATTCGCCCAATGAGTCCTTGATATTTAGTCGTTTTCAGCCAATTTTCTGGATTTTTGAAAAATTCACTTTTTTGTGAAAATATCCACTAAATGAGGGAATAATATGTGTGAGGGTAGCCCAGGAGAGTTCCAAATGTGTGTGGGTAGAATATATATCCCACGGGGGTAAAATTGAAAAAAGTTGAAAAATTTTTTTTTTTTGGACTTAGTCATTTTTCCGCGTTTATCAGACTTTCAGATAGGGCAAATGTCAGTGAGCGTTCCGATTTCAGTTCCACAGCGATTCGCCCAATTAGTCCTTGATATTTAGTAGTTTTCAACCAATTTTCTGGATTTTTGAAAAATGCACTTTTTTGTGAAAATATCCACTAAATGAGGGAATAATATGTGTGAGGGTACCCCAGGAGAGTTCCAAATGTGTGTGGGTAGAATATATATCCCACGGGGTAAAACTGAAAAAAGTTGAAAAAAAATTTTTTTTTGGACTTAGTCATTTTTCCGGCGTTTATCAGACTTTCAGATAGGGCAAATGTCAGTGAGTGTTCCGATTTCAGTTCCAGAGCAATTCGCCCAATGAGTCCTTGATATTTAGTCGTTTTCAGCCAATATTTTGGATTTTTGAAAAATTCACTTTTTTGTGAAAATATCCACTAAATGAGGGAATAATATGTGTGAGGGTACCCCAGAAGAGTTCCAAATGTGTGTGGGTAGAATATATATCCCACGGGGGTAAAATGGAAAAAATTGAAAATAATTTTTTTTTTGGACTTAGTCATTTTTCCGCCGTTTATCAGACTTTCAGATAGGGCAAATGTCAGTGAGCGTTCCGATTTCAGTTCCAGAGCGATTCGCCCAATTAGTCCTTGATATTTAGTCGTTTTCAACCAATTTTCTGGATTTTTGAAAAATGCACTTTTTTGTGAAAATATCCACTAAATGAGGGAATAATATGTGTGAGGGTAGCCCAGGAGAGTTCCAAATGTGTGTGGGTAGAATATATATCCCACGGGGGTAAAATTGAAAAAAGTTAAAAAATTTTTTTTTTTGGACTTAGTCATTTTTCCGGCGTTTATCAGACTTTCAGATAGGGCAAATGTCAGTGAGTGTTCCGATTTCAGTTCCAGAGAAATTCGCCCAATGAGTCCTTGATATTTAGTCGTTTTCAGCCAATATTTTGGATTTTTGAAAAATTCACTTTTTTGTGAAAATATCCACTAAATGAGGGAATAATATGTGTGAGGGTACCCCAGAAGAGTTCCAAATGTGTGTGGGTAGAATATATATCCCACGGGGGTAAAATTGAAAAAAGTTGAAAATAATTTTTTTTTTGGACTTAGTCATTTTTCCGCCGTTTATCAGACTTTCAGATAGGGCAAATGTCAGTGAGCGTTCCGATTTCAGTTCCAGAGCGATTCGCCCAATTAGTCCTTGATATTTAGTCGTTTTCAGCCAATTTTCTGGATTTTTGAAAAATTCACTTTTTTGTGAAAATATCCACTAAATGAGGGAATAATATGTGTGAGGGTACCCCAGGAGAGTTCCAAATGTGTGTGGGTAGAATATATATCCCACGGGGGTAAAATTGAAAAAAGTGGAAAAAATTTTTTTTTTGGACTTAGTCATTTTTCCGGCGTTTATCAGACTTTCAGATAGGGCAAATGTCAGTGAGCGTTCCGATTTCAGTTCCAGAGCGATTCGCCCAATGAGTCCTTGATATTTATTCATTTTCAGCCAATTTTCTGGATTTTTGAAAAATTTACTTTTTTGTGAAAATATCCACTAAATGAGGGAATAATATGTGTGAGGGTACCCCAGGAGAGTTCCAAATGTGTGTGGGTAGAATATATATCCCACGGGGGTAAAATTGAAAAAAGTTGAAAAAAAATTTTTTTTTGGACTTAGTCATTTTTCCGGCGTTTATCAGACTTTCAGATAGGGCAAATGTCAGTGAGCGTTCCGATTTCAGTTCCAGAGCGATTCGCCCAATGAGTCCTTGATATTTAGTCGTTTTCAGCCAATTTTCTGGATTTTTGAAAAATTCACTTTTTTGTGAAAATATCCACTAAATGAGGGAATAATATGTGTGAGGGTAGCCCAGGAGAGTTCCAAATGTGTGTGGGTAGAATATATATCCCACGGGGGTAAAATTGAAAAAAGTTGAAAAATTTTTTTTTTTTGGACTTAGTCATTTTTCCGCGTTTATCAGACTTTCAGATAGGGCAAATGTCAGTGAGCGTTCCGATTTCAGTTCCACAGCGATTCGCCCAATTAGTCCTTGATATTTAGTAGTTTTCAACCAATTTTCTGGATTTTTGAAAAATGCACTTTTTTGTGAAAATATCCACTAAATGAGGGAATAATATGTGTGAGGGTACCCCAGGAGAGTTCCAAATGTGTGTGGGTAGAATATATATCCCACGGGGTAAAACTGAAAAAAGTTGAAAAAAAATTTTTTTTTGGACTTAGTCATTTTTCCGGCGTTTATCAGACTTTCAGATAGGGCAAATGTCAGTGAGTGTTCCGATTTCAGTTCCAGAGCAATTCGCCCAATGAGTCCTTGATATTTAGTCGTTTTCAGCCAATATTTTGGATTTTTGAAAAATTCACTTTTTTGTGAAAATATCCACTAAATGAGGGAATAATATGTGTGAGGGTACCCCAGAAGAGTTCCAAATGTGTGTGGGTAGAATATATATCCCACGGGGGTAAAATGGAAAAAATTGAAAATAATTTTTTTTTTGGACTTAGTCATTTTTCCGCCGTTTATCAGACTTTCAGATAGGGCAAATGTCAGTGAGCGTTCCGATTTCAGTTCCAGAGCGATTCGCCCAATTAGTCCTTGATATTTAGTCGTTTTCAACCAATTTTCTGGATTTTTGAAAAATGCACTTTTTTGTGAAAATATCCACTAAATGAGGGAATAATATGTGTGAGGGTAGCCCAGGAGAGTTCCAAATGTGTGTGGGTAGAATATATATCCCACGGGGGTAAAATTGAAAAAAGTTAAAAAATTTTTTTTTTTGGACTTAGTCATTTTTCCGGCGTTTATCAGACTTTCAGATAGGGCAAATGTCAGTGAGTGTTCCGATTTCAGTTCCAGAGAAATTCGCCCAATGAGTCCTTGATATTTAGTCGTTTTCAGCCAATATTTTGGATTTTTGAAAAATTCACTTTTTTGTGAAAATATCCACTAAATGAGGGAATAATATGTGTGAGGGTACCCCAGGAGAGTTCCAAATGTGTGTGGGTAGAATATATATCCCACGGGGGTAAAATTGAAAAAAGTTTAAAAAATTTTTTTTTTGGACTTAGTCATTTTTCCGGCGTTTATCAGACTTTCAGATAGGGCAAATGTCAGTGAGTGTTCCTATTTCAGTTCCAGAGCAATTCGCCCAATGAGTCCTTGATATTTAGTCGTTTTCAGCCAATATTTTGGATTTTTGAAAAATTCACTTTTTTGTGAAAATATCCACTAAATGAGGGAATAATATGTGTGAGGATACCCCAGAAGAGTTCCAAATGTGTGTGGGTAGAATATATATCCCACGGGGGTAAAATTGAAAAAAGTTGAAAAAAAATTTTTTTTTGGACTTAGTCATTTTTCCGGCGTTTATCAGACTTTCAGATAGGGCAAATGTCAGTGAGCGTTCCGATTTCAGTTCCAGAGCGATTCGCCCAATGAGTCCTTGATATTTATTCATTTTCAGCCAATTTTCTGGATTTTTGAAAAATTTACTTTTTTGTGAAAATATCCACTAAATGAGGGAATAATATGTGTGAGGGTACCCCAGGAGAGTTCCAAATGTGTGTGGGTAGAATATATATCCCACGGGGGTAAAATTGAAAAAAGTTGAAAAAAAATTTTTTTTTGGACTTAGTCATTTTTCCGGCGTTTATCAGACTTTCAGATAGGGCAAATGTCAGTGAGCGTTCCGATTTCAGTTCCAGAGCGATTCGCCCAATGAGTCCTTGATATTTAGTCGTTTTCAGCCAATTTTCTGGATTTTTGAAAAATTCACTTTTTTGTGAAAATATCCACTAAATGAGGGAATAATATGTGTGAGGGTAGCCCAGGAGAGTTCCAAATGTGTGTGGGTAGAATATATATCCCACGGGGGTAAAATTGAAAAAAGTTGAAAAATTTTTTTTTTTTGGACTTAGTCATTTTTCCGCGTTTATCAGACTTTCAGATAGGGCAAATGTCAGTGAGCGTTCCGATTTCAGTTCCACAGCGATTCGCCCAATTAGTCCTTGATATTTAGTAGTTTTCAACCAATTTTCTGGATTTTTGAAAAATGCACTTTTTTGTGAAAATATCCACTAAATGAGGGAATAATATGTGTGAGGGTACCCCAGGAGAGTTCCAAATGTGTGTGGGTAGAATATATATCCCACGGGGTAAAACTGAAAAAAGTTGAAAAAAAATTTTTTTTTGGACTTAGTCATTTTTCCGGCGTTTATCAGACTTTCAGATAGGGCAAATGTCAGTGAGTGTTCCGATTTCAGTTCCAGAGCAATTCGCCCAATGAGTCCTTGATATTTAGTCGTTTTCAGCCAATATTTTGGATTTTTGAAAAATTCACTTTTTTGTGAAAATATCCACTAAATGAGGGAATAATATGTGTGAGGGTACCCCAGAAGAGTTCCAAATGTGTGTGGGTAGAATATATATCCCACGGGGGTAAAATGGAAAAAATTGAAAATAATTTTTTTTTTGGACTTAGTCATTTTTCCGCCGTTTATCAGACTTTCAGATAGGGCAAATGTCAGTGAGCGTTCCGATTTCAGTTCCAGAGCGATTCGCCCAATTAGTCCTTGATATTTAGTCGTTTTCAACCAATTTTCTGGATTTTTGAAAAATGCACTTTTTTGTGAAAATATCCACTAAATGAGGGAATAATATGTGTGAGGGTAGCCCAGGAGAGTTCCAAATGTGTGTGGGTAGAATATATATCCCACGGGGGTAAAATTGAAAAAAGTTAAAAAATTTTTTTTTTTGGACTTAGTCATTTTTCCGGCGTTTATCAGACTTTCAGATAGGGCAAATGTCAGTGAGTGTTCCGATTTCAGTTCCAGAGAAATTCGCCCAATGAGTCCTTGATATTTAGTCGTTTTCAGCCAATATTTTGGATTTTTGAAAAATTCACTTTTTTGTGAAAATATCCACTAAATGAGGGAATAATATGTGTGAGGGTACCCCAGGAGAGTTCCAAATGTGTGTGGGTAGAATATATATCCCACGGGGGTAAAATTGAAAAAAGTTTAAAAAATTTTTTTTTTGGACTTAGTCATTTTTCCGGCGTTTATCAGACTTTCAGATAGGGCAAATGTCAGTGAGTGTTCCGATTTCAGTTCCAGAGCAATTCGCCCAATGAGTCCTTGATATTTAGTCGTTTTCAGCCAATATTTTGGATTTTTGAAAAATTCACTTTTTTGTGAAAATATCCACTAAATGAGGGAATAATATGTGTGAGGATACCCCAGAAGAGTTCCAAATGTGTGTGGGTAGAATATATATCCCACGGGGGTAAAATTGAAAAAAGTTGAAAAAAAATTTTTTTTTGGACTTAGTCATTTTTCCGCCGTTTATCAGACTTTCAGATAGGGCAAATGTCAGTGAGCGTTCCGATTTCAGTTCCAGAGCGATTCGCCCAATTAGTCCTTGATATTTAGTCATTTTCAACCAATTTTCTGGATTTTTGAAAAATGCACTTTTTTGTGAAAATATCCACTAAATGAGGGAATAATATGTGTGAGGGTAGCCCAGGAGAGTTCCAAATGTGTGTGGGTAGAATATATATCCCACGGGGGTAAAATTGAAAAAAGCTTAAAAAATTTTTTTTTTTTGGACTTAGTCATTTTTCCGGCGTTTATCAGACTTTCAGATAGGGCAAATGTCAGTGAGCGTTCCGATTTCAGTTCCAGAGTGATTCGCCCAATGAGTCCTTGATATTTATTCATTTTCAGCCAATTTTCTGGATTTTTGAAAAATTAACTTTTTTGTGAAAATATCCACTAAATGAGGGAATAATATGTGTGAGGGTACCCCAGAAGAGTTCCAAATGTGTGTGGGTAGAATATATATCCCACGGGGGTAAAATTGAAAAAAGTTGAAAATAATTTTTTTTTTGGACTTAGTCATTTTTCCGACGTTTATCAGACTTTCAGATAGGGCAAATGTCAGTGAGCGTTCCGATTTCAGTTCCAGAGCGATTCGCCCAATTAGTCCTTGATATTTAGTCGTTTTCAGCCAATTTTCTGGATTTTTGAAAAATGCACTTTTTTGTGAAAATATCCACTAAATGAGGGAATAATATGTGTGAGGGTAGCCCAGGAGAGTTCCAAATGTGTGTGGGTAGAATATATATCCCACGGGGGTAAAATTGAAAAAAGTTAAAAAATTTTTTTTTTTGGACTTAGTCATTTTTCCGGCGTTTATCAGACTTTCAGATAGGGCAAATGTCAGTGAGTGTTCCGATTTCAGTTCCAGAGAAATTCGCCCAATGAGTCCTTGATATTTAGTCGTTTTCAGCCAATATTTTGGATTTTTGAAAAATTCACTTTTTTGTGAAAATATCCACTAAATGAGGGAGTAATATGTGTGAGGGTACCCCAGAAGAGTTCCAAATGTGTGTCGGTAGAATATATATCCCACGGGGGTAAAATTGAAAAATGTTGAAAATAATTTTTTTTTTGGACTTAGTCATTTTTCCGCCGTTTATCAGACTTTCAGATAGGGCAAATGTCAGTGAGCGTTCCGATTTCAGTTCCAGAGCGATTCGCATAATGAGTCTTGATATTTAGTCGTTTTCAGCCAATATTTTGGATTTTTGAAAAATTTACTTTTTTGTGAAAATATCCACTAAATGAGGGAATAATATGTGTGAGGGTACCCCAGAAGAGTTCCAAATGTGTGTGGGTAGAATATATATCCCACGGGGGTAAAATTGAAAAAAGTTGAAAAAAAAATTTTTTTTGGACTTAATCATTTTTCCGGCGTTTATCAGACTTTCAGATAGGGCAAATGTCAGTGAGCGTTCCGATTTCAGTTCCAGAGCGATTCGCCCAATTAGTCCTTGACATTTAGTCGTTTTCAGCCAATTTTCTGGATTTTTGAAAAATTCACTTTTTTGTGAAAATATCCACTAAATGAGGGAATAATATGTGTGAGGGTAGCCCAGGAGAGTTCCAAATGTGTGTGGGTAGAATATATATCCCACGGGGGTAAAATTGAAAAAAGTTAAAAAAATTTTTTTTTTGGACTTAGTCATTTTTCCGGCGTTTATCAGACTTTCAGATAGGGCAAATGTCAGTGAGTGTTCCGATTTCAGTTCCAGAGAAATTCGCCCAATGAGTCCTTGATATTTAGTCGTTTTCAGCCAATATTTTGGATTTTTGAAAAATTCACTTTTTTGTGAAAATATCCACTAAATGAGGGAATAATATGTGTGAGGGTACCCCAGAAGAGTTCCAAATGTGTGTGGGTAGAATATATATCCCACGGGGGTAAAATTGAAAAAAGTTGAAAATAATTTTTTTTTTGGACTTAGTCATTTTTCCGCCGTTTATCAGACTTTCAGATAGGGCAAATGTCAGTGAGCGTTCCGATTTCAGTTCCAGAGCGATTCGCCCAATTAGTCCTTGATATTTAGTCGTTTTTAGCCAATTTTCTGGATTTTTGAAAAATTCACTTTTTTGTGAAAATATCCACTAAATGAGGGAATAATATGTGTGAGGGTACCCCAGGAGAGTTCCAAATGTGTGTGGGTAGAATATATATCCCACGGGGGTAAAATTGAAAAAAGTGGAAAAATTTTTTTTTTTTGGACTTAGTCATTTTTCCGGCGTTTATCAGACTTTCAGATAGGGCAAATGTCAGTGAGCGTTCCGATTTCAGTTCCAGACAAATTCGCCCAATGAGTCCTTGATATTTAGTCGTTTTCAGCCAATATATTGGATTTTTGAAAAATTCACTTTTTTGTGAAAATATCCACTAAATGAGGGAATAATATGTGTGAGGGTACCCCAGGAGAGTTCCAAATGTGTGTGGGTAGAATATATATCCCACGGGGTAAAACTGAAAAAAGTTGAAAAAAATTTTTTTTGGACTTAGTCATTTTTCCGGCGTTTATCAGACTTTCAGATAGGGCAAATGTCAGTGAGCGTTCCGATTTCAGTTCCAGAGCGATTCGCCCAATTAGTCCTTGATATTTAGTCGTTTTCAACCAATTTTCTGGATTTTTGAAAAATGCACTTTTTTGTGAAAATATCCACGAAATGAGGGAATAATATGTGTGAGGGTACCCCAGGAGAGTTCCAAATGTGTGTGGGTAGAATATATATCCCACGGGGGTAAAATTGAAAAAAGTTGAAAAAAATTTTTTTTTGGACTTAGTCATTTTTCCGGCGTTTATCAGACTTTCAGATAGGGCAAATGTCAGTGAGCGTTCCGATTTCAGCTCCAGAGTGATTCGCCCAATGAGTATTGATATTTAGTCATTTTCAGCCAATATTTTGGATTTTTGAAAAATTTACTTTTTTGTGAAAATATCCACTAAATGAGGGAATAATATGTGTGAGGGTACCCCAGAAGAGTTCCAAATGTGTGTGGGTAGAATATATATCCCACGGGGGTAAAATTGAAAAAAGGTTGAAAAAAAATTTTTTTTTGGACTTAATCATTTTTCCGGCGTTTATCAGACTTTCAGATAGGGCAAATGTCAGTGAGCGTTCCGATTTCAGTTCCAGAGCGATTCGCCCAATTAGTCCTTGATATTTATTCATTTTCAGCCAATTTTCTGGATTTTTGAAAAATTCACTTTTTTTGTGAAAATATCCACTAAATGAGGGAATAATATGTGTGAGGGTACCCCAGAAGAGTTCCAAATGTGTGTGGGTAGAATATATATCCCACGGGGGTAAAATTGAAAAAAGTTGAAAATAATTTTTTTTTTGGACTTAGTCATTTTTCCGCCGTTTATCAGACTTTCAGATAGGGCAAATGTCAGTGAGCGTTCCGATTTCAGTTCCAGAGCGATTCGCCCAATTAGTCCTTGATATTTAGTCGTTTTCAACCAATTTTCTGGATTTTTGAAAAATGCACTTTTTTGTGAAAATATCCACTAAATGAGGGAATAATATGTGTGAGGGTACCCCAGGAGAGTTCCAAATGTGTGTGGGTAGACTATATATCCCACGGGGGTAAAATTGAAAAAAGTTGAAAAAATTTTTTTTTTGGACTTAGTCATTTTTCCGGCGTTTATCAGACTTTCAGATAGGGCAAATATCAGTGAGCGTTCCGATTTCAGTTCCAGAGCGATTCGCCCAATGAATCCTTGATATTTAGTCGTTTTCAGCCAATTTTCTGGATTTTTGAAAAATTCACTTTTTTGTGAAAATATCCACTAAATGAGGGAATAATATGTGTGAGGGTAGCCCAGGAGAGTTCCAAATGTGTGTGGGTAGAATATATATCCCACGGGGGTAAAATTGAAAAAAGTTAAAAAAAATTTTTTTTTTAGACTTAGTCATTTTTCCGGCGTTTATCAGACTTTCAGATAGGGCAAATGTCAGTGAGTGTTCCGATTTCAGTTCCAGAGAAATTCGCCCAATGAGTCCTTGATATTTAGTCGTTTTCAGCCAATATTTTGGATTTTTGAAAAATTCACTTTTTTGTGAAAATATCCACTAAATGAGGGAATAATATGTGTGAGGGTACCCCAGAAGAGTTCCAAATGTGTGTGGGTAGAATATATATCCCACGGGGGTAAAATTGAAAAAAGTTGAAAATAATTTTTTTTTTGGACTTAGTCATTTTTCCGCCGTTTATCAGACTTTCAGATAGGGCAAATGTCAGTGAGCGTTCCGATTTCAGTTCCAGAGCGATTCGCCCAATTAGTCCTTGATATTTAGTCGTTTTCAGCCAATTTTCTGGATTTTTGAAAAATGCACTTTTTTGTGAAAATATCCACTAAATGAGGGAATAATATGTGTGAGGGTACCCCAGGAGAGTTCCAAATGTGTGTGGGTAGAATATATATCCCACGGGGGTAAAATTGAAAAAAGTTGAAAATAATTTTTTTTTTGGACTTAGTCATTTTTCCGCCGTTTATCAGACTTTCAGATAGGGCAAATGTCAGTGAGCGTTCCGATTTCAGTTCCAGAGCGATTCGCCCAATTAGTCCTTGATATTTAGTCGTTTTCAGCCAATTTTCTGGATTTTTGAAAAATGCACTTTTTTGTGAAAATATCCACTAAATGAGGGAATAATATGTGTGAGGGTACCCCAGGAGAGTTCCAAATGTGTGTGGGTAGACTATATATCCCACGGGGGTAAAATTGAAAAAAGTTGAAAAAATTTTTTTTTTGGACTTAGTCATTTTTCCGGCGTTTATCAGACTTTCAGATAGGGCAAATATCAGTGAGCGTTCCGATTTCAGTTCCAGAGCGATTCGCCCAATTAGTCCTTGATATTTAGTCGTTTTCAGCCAATTTTCTGGATTTTTGAAAAATTCACTTTTTTGTGAAAATATCCACTAAATGAGGAAATAATATGTGTGAGGGTACCCCAGGAGAGTTCCAAATGTGTGTGGGTAGAATATATATCCCACGGGGGTAAAATTGAAAAAAGTGGAAAAATTTCTTTTTTTTGGACTTAGTCATTTTTCCGGCGTTTATCAGACTTTCAGATAGGGCAAATGTCAGTGAGCGTTCCGATTTCAGTTCCAGACAAATTCGCCCAATGAGTCCTTGATATTTAGTCGTTTTCAGCCAATATATTGGATTTTTGAAAAATTCACTTTTTTGTGAAAATATCCACTAAATGAGGGAATAATATGTGTGAGGGTACCCCAGGAGAGTTCCAAATGTGTGTGGGTAGAATATATATCCCACGGGGTAAAACTGAAAAAAGTTGAAAAAAAATTTTTTTTGGACTTAGTCATTTTTCCGGCGTTTATCAGACTTTCAGATAGGGCAAATGTCAGTGAGCGTTCCGATTTCAGTTCCAGAGCGATTCGCCCAATTAGTCCTTGATATTTAGTCGTTTTCAACCAATTTTCTGGATTTTTGAAAAATGCACTTTTTTGTGAAAATATCCACGAAATGAGGGAATAATATGTGTGAGGGTACCCCAGAAGAGTTCCAAATGTGTGTGGGTAGAATATATATCCCACGGGGGTAAAATTGAAAAAAGTTGAAAATAATTTTTTTTTTGGACTTAGTCATTTTTCCGCCGTTTATCAGACTTTCAGATAGGGCAAATGTCAGTGAGCGTTCCGATTTCAGTTCCAGAGCGATTCGCCCAATTAGTCCTTGATATTTAGTCGTTTTCAGCCAATTTTCTGGATTTTTGAAAAATGCACTTTTTTGTGAAAATATCCACTAAATGAGGGAATAATATGTGTGAGGGTACCCCAGGAGAGTTCCAAATGTGTGTGGGTAGACTATATATCCCACGGGGGTAAAATTGAAAAAAGTTGAAAAAATTTTTTTTTTGGACTTAGTCATTTTTCCGGCGTTTATCAGACTTTCAGATAGGGCAAATATCAGTGAGCGTTCCGATTTCAGTTCCAGAGCGATTCGCCCAATGAATCCTTGATATTTAGTCGTTTTCAGCCAATTTTCTGGATTTTTGAAAAATTCACTTTTTTGTGAAAATATCCACTAAATGAGGGAATAATATGTGTGAGGGTAGCCCAGGAGAGTTCCAAATGTGTGTGGGTAGAATATATATCCCACGGGGGTAAAATTGAAAAAAGTTAAAAAAATTTTTTTTTTGGACTTAGTCATTTTTCCGGCGTTTATCAGACTTTCAGATAGGGCAAATGTCAGTGAGTGTTCCGATTTCAGTTCCAGAGAAATTCGCCCAATGAGTCCTTGATATTTAGTCGTTTTCAGCCAATATTTTGGATTTTTGAAAAATTCACTTTTTTGTGAAAATATCCACTAAATGAGGGAATAATATGTGTGAGGGTACCCCAGAAGAGTTCCAAATGTGTGTGGGTAGAATATATATCCCACGGGGGTAAAATTGAAAAAAGTTGAAAATAATTTTTTTTTTGGACTTAGTCATTTTTCCGCCGTTTATCAGACTTTCAGATAGGGCAAATGTCAGTGAGCGTTCCGATTTCAGTTCCAGAGCGATTCGCCCAATTAGTCCTTGATATTTAGTCGTTTTCAGCCAATTTTCTGGATTTTTGAAAAATTCACTTTTTTGTGAAAATATCCACTAAATGAGGAAATAATATGTGTGAGGGTACCCCAGGAGAGTTCCAAATGTGTGTGGGTAGAATATATATCCCACGGGGGTAAAATTGAAAAAAGTGGAAAAATTTCTTTTTTTTGGACTTAGTCATTTTTCCGGCGTTTATCAGACTTTCAGATAGGGCAAATGTCAGTGAGCGTTCCGATTTCAGTTCCAGACAAATTCGCCCAATGAGTCCTTGATATTTAGTCGTTTTCAGCCAATATATTGGATTTTTGAAAAATTCACTTTTTTGTGAAAATATCCACTAAATGAGGGAATAATATGTGTGAGGGTACCCCAGGAGAGGTCCAAATGTGTGTGGGTAGAATATATATCCCACGGGGTAAAACTGAAAAAAGTTGAAAAAAAATTTTTTTTGGACTTAGTCATTTTTCCGGCGTTTATCAGACTTTCAGATAGGGCAAATGTCAGTGAGCGTTCCGATTTCAGTTCCAGAGCGATTCGCCCAATTAGTCCTTGATATTTAGTCGTTTTCAACCAATTTTCTGGATTTTTGAAAAATGCACTTTTTTGTGAAAATATCCACAAAATGAGGGAATAATATGTGTGAGGGTACCCCAGGAGAGTTCCAAATGTGTGTGGGTAGAATATATATCCCACGGGGGTAAAATTGAAAAAAGTTGAAAAAAATTTTTTTTTGGACTTAGTCATTTTTCCGGCGTTTATCAGACTTTCAGATAGGGCAAATGTCAGTGAGCGTTCCGATTTCAGCTCCAGAGTGATTCGCCCAATGAGTCTTGATATTTAGTCGTTTTCAGCCAATATTTTGGATTTTTGAAAAATTTACTTTTTTGTGAAAATATCCACTAAATGAGGGAATAATATGTGTGAGGGTACCCCAGGAGAGTTCCAAATGTGTGTGGGTAGACTATATATCCCACGGGGGTAAAATTGAAAAAAGTTGAAAAAATTTTTTTTTTGGACTTAGTCATTTTTCCGGCGTTTATCAGACTTTCAGATAGGGCAAATATCAGTGAGCGTTCCGATTTCAGTTCCAGAGCGATTCGCCCAATGAATCCTTGATATTTAGTCGTTTTCAGCCAATTTTCTGGATTTTTGAAAAATTCACTTTTTTGTGAAAATATCCACTAAATGAGGGAATAATATGTGTGAGGGTAGCCCAGGAGAGTTCCAAATGTGTGTGGGTAGAATATATATCCCACGGGGGTAAAATTGAAAAAAGTTAAAAAAATTTTTTTTTTGGACTTAGTCATTTTTCCGGCGTTTATCAGACTTTCAGATAGGGCAAATGTCAGTGAGTGTTCCGATTTCAGTTCCAGAGAAATTTGCCCAATGAGTCCTTGATATTTAGTCGTTTTCAGCCAATATTTTGGATTTTTGAAAAATTCACTTTTTTGTGAAAATATCCACTAAATGAGGGAATAATATGTGTGAGGGTACCCCAGAAGAGTTCCAAATGTGTGTGGGTAGAATATATATCCCACGGGGTAAAACTGAAAAAAGTTGAAAAAAAATTTTTTTTGGACTTAGTCATTTTTCCGGCGTTTATCAGACTTTCAGATAGGGCAAATGTCAGTGAGCGTTCCGATTTCAGTTCCAGAGCGATTCGCCCAATTAGTCCTTGATATTTAGTCGTTTTCAACCAATTTTCTGGATTTTTGAAAAATGCACTTTTTTGTGAAAATATCCACGAAATGAGGGAATAATATGTGTGAGGGTACCCCAGGAGAGTTCCAAATGTGTGTGGGTAGAATATATATCCCACGGGGGTAAAATTGAAAAAAGTTGAAAAAAATTTTTTTTTGGACTTAGTCATTTTTCCGGCGTTTATCAGACTTTCAGATAGGGCAAATGTCAGTGAGCGTTCCGATTTCAGCTCCAGAGTGATTCGCCCAATGAGTCTTGATATTTAGTCGTTTTCAGCCAATATTTTGGATTTTTGAAAAATTTACTTTTTTGTGAAAATATCCACTAAATGAGGGAATAATATGTGTGAGGGTACCCCAGAAGAGTTCCAAATGTGTGTGGGTAGAATATATATCCCACGGGGGTAAAATTGAAAAAAGTTGAAAAAAAATTTTTTTTTGGACTTAATCATTTTTCCGGCGTTTATCAGACTTTCAGATAGGGCAAATGTCAGTGAGCGTTCCGATTTCAGTTCCAGAGCGATTCGCCCAATTAGTCCTTGATATTTAGTCGTTTTCAACCAATTTTCTGGATTTTTGAAAAATGCACTTTTTTGTGAAAATATCCACTAAATGAGGGAATAATATGTGTGAGGGTACCCCAGGAGAGTTCCAAATGTGTGTGGGTAGACTATATATCCCACGGGGGTAAAATTGAAAAAAGTTGAAAAAATTTTTTTTTTGGACTTAGTCATTTTTCCGGCGTTTATCAGACTTTCAGATAGGGCAAATATCAGTGAGCGTTCCGATTTCAGTTCCAGAGCGATTCGCCCAATGAATCCTTGATATTTAGTCGTTTTCAGCCAATTTTCTGGATTTTTGAAAAATTCACTTTTTTGTGAAAATATCCACTAAATGAGGGAATAATATGTGTGAGGGTAGCCCAGGAGAGTTCCAAATGTGTGTGGGTAGAATATATATCCCACGGGGGTAAAATTGAAAAAAGTTAAAAAAATTTTTTTTTTGGACTTAGTCATTTTTCCGGCGTTTATCAGACTTTCAGATAGGGCAAATGTCAGTGAGTGTTCCGATTTCAGTTCCAGAGAAATTTGCCCAATGAGTCCTTGATATTTAGTCGTTTTCAGCCAATATTTTGGATTTTTGAAAAATTCACTTTTTTGTGAAAATATCCACTAAATGAGGGAATAATATGTGTGAGGGTACCCCAGAAGAGTTCCAAATGTGTGTGGGTAGAATATATATCCCACGGGGGTAAAATTGAAAAAAGTTGAAAATAATTTTTTTTTTGGACTTAGTCATTTTTCCGCCGTTTATCAGACTTTCAGATAGGGCAAATGTCAGTGAGCGTTCCGATTTCAGTTCCAGAGCGATTCGCCCAATTAGTCCTTGATATTTAGTCGTTTTCAGCCAATTTTCTGGATTTTTGAAAAATTCACTTTTTTGTGAAAATATCCACTAAATGAGGGAATAATATGTGTGAGGGTACCCCAGGAGAGTTCCAAATGTGTGTGGGTAGAATATATATCCCACGGGGGTAAAATTGAAAAAAGTGGAAAAAATTTTTTTTTTGGACTTAGTCATTTTTCCGGCGTTTATCAGACTTTCAGATAGGGCAAATGTCAGTGAGCGTTCCGATTTCAGTTCCAGAGCGATTCGCCCAATGAGTCCTTGATATTTAGTCGTTTTCAGCCAATTTTCTGGATTTTTGAAAAATTCACTTTTTTGTGAAAATATCCACTAAATGAGGGAATAATATGTGTGAGGGTAGCCCAGGAGAGTTCCAAATGTGTGTGGGTAGAATATATATCCCACGGGGGTAAAATTGAAAAAAGTTGAAAAAAAATTTTTTTTTGGACTTAATCATTTTTCCGGCGTTTATCAGACTTTCAGATAGGGCAAATGTCAGTGAGCGTTCCGATTTCAGTTCCAGAGCGATTCGCCCAATTAGTCCTTGATATTTAGTCGTTTTCAACCAATTTTCTGGATTTTTGAAAAATGCACTTTTTTGTGAAAATATCCACTAAATGAGGGAATAATATGTGTGAGGGTACCCCAGGAGAGTTCCAAATGTGTGTGGGTAGACTATATATCCCACGGGGGTAAAATTGAAAAAAGTTGAAAAAATTTTTTTTTTGGACTTAGTCATTTTTCCGGCGTTTATCAGACTTTCAGATAGGGCAAATATCAGTGAGCATTCCGATTTCAGTTCCAGAGCGATTCGCCCAATGAATCCTTGATATTTAGTCGTTTTCAGCCAATTTTCTGGATTTTTGAAAAATTCACTTTTTTGTGAAAATATCCACTAAATGAGGGAATAATATGTGTGAGGGTAGCCCAGGAGAGTTCCAAATGTGTGTGGGTAGAATATATATCCCACGGGGGTAAAATTGAAAAAAGTTAAAAAAAATTTTTTTTTGGACTTAGTCATTTTTCCGGCGTTTATCAGACTTTCAGATAGGGCAAATGTCAGTGAGTGTTCCGATTTCAGTTCCAGAGAAATTCGCCCAATGAGTCCTTGATATTTAGTCGTTTTCAGCCAATATTTTGGATTTTTGAAAAATTCACTTTTTTGTGAAAATATCCACTAAATGAGGGAATAATATGTGTGAGGGTACCCCAGGAGAGTTCCAAATGTGTGTGGGTAGAATATATATCCCACGGGGGTAAAATTGAAAAAAGTTGAAAATAATTTTTTTTTTGGACTTAGTCATTTTTCCGCCGTTTATCAGACTTTCAGATAGGGCAAATGTCAGTGAGCATTCCGATTTCAGTTCCAGAGCGATTCGCCCAATTAGTCCTTGATATTTAGTCGTTTTCAGCCAATTTTCTGGATTTTTGAAAAATTCACTTTTTTGTGAAAATATCCACTAAATGAGGGAATAATATGTGTGAGGGTACCCCAGGAGAGTTCCAAATGTGTGTGGGTAGAATATATATCCCACGGGGGTAAAATTGAAAAAAGTGGAAAAAATTTTTTTTTTGGACTTAGTCATTTTTCCGGCGTTTATCAGACTTTCAGATAGGGCAAATGTCAGTGAGCGTTCCGATTTCAGTTCCAGAGCGATTCGCCCAATGAGTCCTTGATATTTAGTCGTTTTCAGCCAATTTTCTGGATTTTTGAAAAATTCACTTTTTTGTGAAAATATCCACTAAATGAGGGAATAATATGTGTGAGGGTAGCCCAGGAGAGTTCCAAATGTGTGTGGGTAGAATATATATCCCACGGGGGTAAAATTGAAAAAAGTTGAAAAATTTTTTTTTTTTGGACTTAGTCATTTTTCCGGCGTTTATCAGACTTTCAGATAGGGCAAATGTCAGTGAGCGTTCCGATTTCAGTTCCAGACAAATTCGCCCAATGAGTCCTTGATATTTAGTCGTTTTCAGCCAATATATTGGATTTTTGAAAAATTCACTTTTTTGTGAAAATATCCACTAAATGAGGGAATAATATGTGTGAGGGTACCCCAGGAGAGTTCCAAATGTGTGTGGGTAGAATATATATCCCACGGGGTAAAACTGAAAAAAGTTGAAAAAAAATTTTTTTTGGACTTAGTCATTTTTCCGGCGTTTATCAGACTTTCAGATACGGCAAATGTCAGTGAGCGTTCCGATTTCAGTTCCAGAGCGATTCGCCCAATTAGTCCTTGATATTTAGTCGTTTTCAACCAATTTTCTGGATTTTTGAAAAATGCACTTTTTTGTGAAAATATCCACGAAATGAGGGAATAATATGTGTGAGGGTACCCCAGGAGAGTTCCAAATGTGTGTGGGTAGAATATATATCCCACGGGGGTAAAATTGAAAAAAGTTGAAAAAATTTTTTTTTTGGACTTAGTCATTTTTCCGGCGTTTATCAGACTTTCAGATAGGGCAAATGTCAGTGAGCGTTCCGATTTCAGCTCCAGAGTGATTCGCCTAATGAGTCTTGATATTTAGTCGTTTTCAGCCAATATTTTGGATTTTTGAAAAATTTACTTTTTTGTGAAAATATCCACTAAATGAGGGAATAATATGTGTGAGGGTACCCCAGAAGAGTTCCAAATGTGTTTGGGTAGAATATATATCCCACGGGGGTAAAATTGAAAAAAGTTGAAAAAAAATTTTTTTTTGGACTTAATCATTTTTCCGGCGTTTATCAGACTTTCAGATAGGGCAAATGTCAGTGAGCGTTCCGATTTCAGTTCCAGAGCGATTCGCCCAATTAGTCCTTGATATTTAGTCGTTTTCAACCAATTTTCTGGATTTTTGAAAAATGCACTTTTTTGTGAAAATATCCACTAAATGAGGGAATAATATGTGTGAGGGTACCCCAGGAGAGTTCCAAATGTGTGTGGGTAGACTATATATCCCACGGGGGTAAAATTGAAAAAAGTTGAAAAAATTTTTTTTTTGGACTTAGTCATTTTTCCGGCGTTTATCAGACTTTCAGATAGGGCAAATATCAGTGAGCGTTCCGATTTCAGTTCCAGAGCGATTCGCCCAATGAATCCTTGATATTTAGTCGTTTTCAGCCAATTTTCTGGATTTTTGAAAAATTCACTTTTTTGTGAAAATATCCACTAAATGAGGGAATAATATGTGTGAGGGTAGCCCAGGAGAGTTCCAAATGTGTGTGGGTAGAATATATATCCCACGGGGGTAAAATTGAAAAAAGTTAAAAAAAATTTTTTTTTGGACTTAGTCATTTTTCCGGCGTTTATCAGACTTTCAGATAGGGCAAATGTCAGTGAGTGTTCCGATTTCAGTTCCAGAGAAATTCGCCCAATGAGTCCTTGATATTTAGTCGTTTTCAGCCAATATTTTGGATTTTTGAAAAATTCACTTTTTTGTGAAAATATCCACTAAATGAGGGAATAATATGTGTGAGGGTACCCCAGGAGAGTTCCAAATGTGTGTGGGTAGAATATATATCCCACGGGGGTAAAATTGAAAAAAGTGGAAAAAATTTTTTTTTTGGACTTAGTCATTTTTCCGGCGTTTATCAGACTTTCAGATAGGGCAAATGTCAGTGAGCGTTCCGATTTCAGTTCCAGAGCGATTCGCCCAATGAGTCCTTGATATTTAGTCGTTTTCAGCCAATTTTCTGGATTTTTGAAAAATTCACTTTTTTGTGAAAATATCCACTAAATGAGGGAATAATATGTGTGAGGGTAGCCCAGGAGAGTTCCAAATGTGTGTGGGTAGAATATATATCCCACGGGGGTAAAATTGAAAAAAGTTGAAAAATTTTTTTTTTTTGGACTTAGTCATTTTTCCGGCGTTTATCAGACTTTCAGATAGGGCAAATGTCAGTGAGCGTTCCGATTTCAGTTCCAGACAAATTCGCCCAATGAGTCCTTGATATTTAGTCGTTTTCAGCCAATATATTGGATTTTTGAAAAATTCACTTTTTTGTGAAAATATCCACTAAATGAGGGAATAATATGTGTGAGGGTACCCCAGGAGAGTTCCAAATGTGTGTGGGTAGAATATATATCCCACGGGGTAAAACTGAAAAAAGTTGAAAAAAAATTTTTTTTGGACTTAGTCATTTTTCCGGCGTTTATCAGACTTTCAGATACGGCAAATGTCAGTGAGCGTTCCGATTTCAGTTCCAGAGCGATTCGCCCAATTAGTCCTTGATATTTAGTCGTTTTCAACCAATTTTCTGGATTTTTGAAAAATGCACTTTTTTGTGAAAATATCCACGAAATGAGGGAATAATATGTGTGAGGGTACCCCAGGAGAGTTCCAAATGTGTGTGGGTAGAATATATATCCCACGGGGGTAAAATTGAAAAAAGTTGAAAAAAATTTTTTTTTGGACTTAGTCATTTTTCCGGCGTTTATCAGACTTTCAGATAGGGCAAATGTCAGTGAGCGTTCCGATTTCAGCTCCAGAGTGATTCGCCTAATGAGTCTTGATATTTAGTCGTTTTCAGCCAATATTTTGGATTTTTGAAAAATTTACTTTTTTGTGAAAATATCCACTAAATGAGGGAATAATATGTGTGAGGGTACCCCAGGAGAGTTCCAAATGTGTGTGGGTAGAATATATATCCCACGGGGTAAAACTGAAAAAAGTTGAAAAAAAATTTTTTTTGGACTTAGTCATTTTTCCGGCGTTTATCAGACTTTCAGATACGGCAAATGTCAGTGAGCGTTCCGATTTCAGTTCCAGAGCGATTCGCCCAATTAGTCCTTGATATTTAGTCGTTTTCAACCAATTTTCTGGATTTTTGAAAAATGCACTTTTTTGTGAAAATATCCACGAAATGAGTGAATAATATGTGTGAGGGTACCCCAGGAGAGTTCCAAATGTGTGTGGGTAGAATATATATCCCACGGGGGTAAAATTGAAAAAAGTGGAAAAAATTTTTTTTTTTGGACTTAGTCATTTTTCCGGCGTTTATCAGACTTTCAGATAGGGCAAATGTCAGTGAGCGTTCCGATTTCAGTTCCAGAGCGATTCGCCCAATGAGTCCTTGATATTTAGTCGTTTTCAGCCAATTTTCTGGATTTTTGAAAAATTCACTTTTTTGTGAAAATATCCACTAAATGAGGGAATAATATGTGTGAGGGTAGCCCAGGAGAGTTCCAAATGTGTGTGGGTAGAATATATATCCCACGGGGGTAAAATTGAAAAAAGTTGAAAAATTTTTTTTTTTTGGACTTAGTCATTTTTCCGGCGTTTATCAGATTTTCAGATAGGGCAAATGTCAGTGAGCGTTCCGATTTCAGTTCCAGACAAATTCGCCCAATGAGTCCTTGATATTTACTCGTTTTCAGCCAATACATTGGATTTTTGAAAAATTCACTTTTTAGTGAAAATATCCACTAAATGAGGGAATAATATGTGTGAGGGTACCCCAGGAGAGTTCCAAATGTGTGTGGGTAGAATATATATCCCACGGGGTAAAACTGAAAAAAGTTGAAAAAAAATTTTTTTTTGGACTTAGTCATTTTTCCGGCGTTTATCAGACTTTCAGATAGGGCAAATGTCAGTGAGCGTTCCGATTTCAGTTCCAGAGCGATTCGCCCAATGAGTCCTTGATATTTATTCATTTTCAGCCAATTTTCTGGATTTTTGAAAAATTAACTTTTTTGTGAAAATATCCACTAAATGAGGGAATAATATGTGTGAGGGTACCCCAGAAGAGTTCCAAATGTGTGTGGGTAGAATATATATCCCACGGGGGTAAAATTGAAAAAAGTTGAAAAAATTTTTTTTTTGGACTTAGTCATTTTTCCGCCGTTTATCAGACTTTCAGATAGGGCAAATGTCAGTGAGTGTTCCGATTTCAGTTCCAGAGAAATTCGCCCAATGAGTCCTTGATATTTAGTCGTTTTCAGCCAATATTTTGGATTTTTGAAAAATTCACTTTTTTGTGAAAATATCCACTAAATGAGGGAATAATATGTGTGAGGGTACCCCAGGAGAGTTCCAAATGTGTGTGGGTAGAATATATATCCCACGGGGGTAAAATTGAAAAAAGTGGAAAAAATTTTTTTTTTGGACTTAGTCATTTTTCCGGCGTTTATCAGACTTTCAGATAGGGCAAATGTCAGTGAGCGTTCCGATTTCAGTTCCAGAGCGATTCGCCCAATGAGTCCTTGATATTTAGTCGTTTTCAGCCAATTTTCTGGACTTTTGAAAAATTCACTTTTTTGTGAAAATATCCACTAAATGAGGGAATAATATGTGTGAGGGTAGCCCAGGAGAGTTCCAAATTTGTGTGGGTAGAATATATATCCCACGGGGGTAAAATTGAAAAAAGTTGAAAAATTTTTTTTTTTTGGACTTAGTCATTTTTCCGGCGTTTATCAGACTTTCAGATAGGGCAAATGTCAGTGAGCGTTCCGATTTCAGTTCCAGAGCGATTCGCCCAATGAGTCATTGATATTTAGTCGTTTTCAGCCAATTTTCTGGATTTTTGAAAAATTCACTTTTTTGTGAAAATATCCACTAAATGAGGGAATAATATGTGTGATGGTAGCCCAGGAGAGTTCCAAATGTGTGTGGGTAGAATATATATCCCACGGGGGTAAAATTGAAAAAAGTTGAAAAATTTTTTTTTTTTGGACTTAGTCATTTTTCCGGCGTTTATCAGACTTTCAGATAGGACAAATGTCAGTGAGCGTTCCGATTTCAGTTCCAGACAAATTCGCTCAATGAGTCCTTGATATTTAGTCGTTTTCAGCCAATATATTGGATTTTTGAAAAATTCACTTTTTTGTGAAAATATCCACTAAATGAGGGAATAATATGTGTGAGGGTACCCCAGGAGAGTTCCAAATGTGTGTGGGTAGAATATATATCCCACGGGGTAAAACTGAAAAAAGTTGAAAAAAAATTTTTTTTGGACTTAGTCATTTTTCCGGCGTTTATCAGACTTTCAGATAGGGCAAATGTCAGTGAGCGTTCCGATTTCAGTTCCAGAGCGATTCGCCCAATTAGTCCTTGATATTTAGTCGTTTTCAACCAATTTTCTGGATTTTTGAAAAATGCACTTTTTTGTGAAAATATCCACGAAATGAGGGAATAATATGTGTGAGGGTACCCCAGGAGAGTTCCAAATGTGTGTGGGTAGAATATATATCCCACGGGGGTAAAATTGAAAAAAAATTTTTTTTTGGACTTAGTCATTTTTCCGGCGTTTATCACACTTTCAGATAGGGCAAATGTCAGTGAGCGTTCCGATTTCAGTTCCAGAGCGATTCGCCCAATGAGTCCTTGATATTTATTCATTTTCAGCCAATTTTCTGGATTTTTGAAAAATTCACTTTTTTGTGAAAATATCCACTAAATGAGGGAATAATATGTGTGAGGGTACCCCAGGAGAGTTCCAAATGTGTGTGGGTAGACTATATATCCCACGGTGGTAAAATTGAAAAAAGTTGAAAAAATTTTTTTTTGGACTTAGTAATTTTTCCGGCGTTTATCAGACTTTCAGATAGGGCAAATGTCAGTGAGCGTTCCGATTTCAGTTCCAGAGCGATTCGCCCAATGAGTCTTGATATTTAGTCGTTTTCAGCCAATATTTTTGATTTTTGAAAATTTCTCTTTTTTGTGAAAATATCCACTAAATGAGGGAATAATATGTGTGAGGGTACCCCAGGAGTGTTCCAAATGTGTGTGGGTAGAATACATATCCCACGGGGGTAAAATTGAAAATAGTAGAAAAAAAAATTTTTTTGGACTCAGTCATTTTTCCGGTGTTTATCACACTTTCAGATAGGGCAAATGTCAGTGAGCTTTCCGATTTCAGTTCCAGAGCGATTCGCCCAATTAGTCCTTGATATTTAGTCGTTTTCAGCCAATTTTCTGGATTTTTGAAAGATTCACTTTTTTGTGAAAATATCCACTAAATGAGGGAATAATATGTGTGAGGGTAGCCCAGGAGAGTTCCAAATGTGTGTGGGTAGAATATATATCCCACGGGGGTAAAATTGAAAAAAGTTTAAAAAATTTTTTTTTTGGACTTAGTCATTTTTCCGGCGTTTATCAGACTTTCAGATAGGGCAAATGTCAGTGAGCATTCCGATTTCAGCTCCAGTGCGATTCGCCCAATGAGTCTTGATATTTAGTCGTTTTCAGCCAATATTTTGGATTTTTGAAAAATTTACTTTTTTGTGAAAATATCCACTAAATGAGGGAATAATATGTGTGAGGGTACCCCAGAAGAGTTCCAAATGTGTGTGGGTAGAATATATATCCCACGGGGGTAAAATTGAAAAAAGTTGAAAAAAAATTTTTTTTTGGACTTAGTCATTTTTCCGGCGTTTATCAGACTTTCAGATAGGGCAAATGTCAGTGAGCGTTCCGATTTCAGTTCCAGAGCGATTCGCCCAATTAGTCCTTGATATTTAGTCGTTTTCAGCAAATTTTCTGGATTTTTGAAAAATTCACTTTTTTGTGAAAATATCCACTAAATGAGGGAATAATATGTGTGAGGGTAGCCCAGGAGAGTTCCAAATGTGTGTGGGTAGAATATATATCCCACGGGGGTAAAATTGAAAAAAGTTGAAAAATTTTTTTTTTTTGGACTTGGTCATTTTTCCGCGTTTATCAGACTTTCAGATAGGGCAAATGTCAGTGAGCGTTCCGATTTCAGTTCCAGAGCGATTCGCCCAATTAGTCCTTGATATTTAGTAGTTTTCAACCAATTTTCTGGATTTTTGAAAAATGCACTTTTTTGTGAAAATATCCACTAAATGAGGGAATAATATGTGTGAGGGTACCCCAGTAGAGTTCCAAATGTGTGTGGGTAGAATATATATCCCACGGGGGTAAAATTGAAAAAAGTTGAAAAAATTTTTTTTTTGGACTTAGTCATTTTTCCGGCGTTTATCAGACTTTCAGATAGGGCAAATGTCAGTGAGCGTTCCGATTTCAGCTCCAGAGTGATTCGCCCAATGAGTCCTTGATATTTATTCATTTTCAGCCAATTTTCTGGATTTTTAAAAAAATTAACTTTTTTGTGAAAATATCCACTAAATGAGGGAATAATATGTGTGAGGGTACCCCAGAAGAGTTCCAAATGTGTGTGGGTAGAATATATATCCCACGGGGGTAAAATTGAAAAAAGTTGAAAAATTTTTTTTTTTTGGACTTAGTCATTTTTCCGGCGTTTATCAGACTTTCAGATAGGGCAAATGTCAGTGAGCGTTCCGATTTCAGTTCCAGACAAATTCGCCCAATGAGTCCTTGATATTTAGTCGTTTTCAGCCAATATATTGGATTTTTGAAAAATTCACTTTTTTGTGAAAATATCCACTAAATGAGGGAATAATATGTGTGAGGGTACCCCAGGAGAGTTCCAAATGTGTGTGGGTAGAATATATATCCCACGGGGTAAAACTGAAAATAGTTGAAAAAAAATTTTTTTTGGACTTAGTAATTTTTCCGGCGTTTATCAGACTTTCAGATAGGGCAAATGTCAGTGAGCGTTCCGATTTCAGTTCCAGAGCGATTCGCCCAATTAGTCCTTGATATTTAGTCGTTTTCAACCAATTTTCTGGATTTTTGAAAAATGCACTTTTTTGTGAAAATATCCACTAAATGAGGGAATAATATGTGTGAGGGTACCCCAGGAGAGTTCCAAATGTGTGTGGGTAGAATATATATCCCACGGGGTAAAACTGAAAAAAGTTGAAAAAAAATTTTTTTTGGACTTAGTCATTTTTCCGGCGTTTATCAGACTTTCAGATAGGGCAAATGTCAGTGAGCGTTCCGATTTCAGCTCCAGAGTGATTCGCCCAATGAGTCCTTGATATTTATTCATTTTCAGCCAATTTTCTGGATTTTTAAAAAAATTAACTTTTTTGTGAAAATATCCACTAAATGAGGGAATAATATGTGTGCGGGTACCCCAGAAGAGTTCCAAATGTGTGTGGGTAGAATATATATCCCACGGGGGTAAAATTGAAAAAAAATTTTTTTTTGGACTTAGTCATTTTTCCGGCGTTTATCACACTTTCAGATAGGGCAAATGTCAGTGAGCGTTCCGATTTCAGTTCCAGAGCGATTCGCCCAATGAGTCCTTGATATTTATTCATTTTCAGCCAATTTTCTGGATTTTTGAAAAATTCACTTTTTTGTGAAAATATCCACTAAATGAGGGAATAATATGTGTGAGGGTACCCCAGGAGAGTTCCAAATGTGTGTGGGTAGACTATATATCCCACGGTGGTAAAATTGAAAAAAGTTGAAAAAATTTTTTTTTGGACTTAGTAATTTTTCCGGCGTTTATCAGACTTTCAGATAGGGCAAATGTCAGTGAGCGTTCCGATTTCAGTTCCAGAGCGATTCGCCCAATGAGTCTTGATATTTAGTCGTTTTCAGCCAATATTTTTGATTTTTGAAAATTTCTCTTTTTTGTGAAAATATCCACTAAATGAGGGAATAATATGTGTGAGGGTACCCCAGGAGTGTTCCAAATGTGTGTGGGTAGAATACATATCCCACGGGGGTAAAATTGAAAATAGTAGAAAAAAAAATTTTTTTGGACTCAGTCATTTTTCCGGTGTTTATCACACTTTCAGATAGGGCAAATGTCAGTGAGCTTTCCGATTTCAGTTCCAGAGCGATTCGCCCAATTAGTCCTTGATATTTAGTCGTTTTCAGCCAATTTTCTGGATTTTTGAAAGATTCACTTTTTTGTGAAAATATCCACTAAATGAGGGAATAATATGTGTGAGGGTAGCCCAGGAGAGTTCCAAATGTGTGTGGGTAGAATATATATCCCACGGGGGTAAAATTGAAAAAAGTTTAAAAAATTTTTTTTTTGGACTTAGTCATTTTTCCGGCGTTTATCAGACTTTCAGATAGGGCAAATGTCAGTGAGCATTCCGATTTCAGCTCCAGTGCGATTCGCCCAATGAGTCTTGATATTTAGTCGTTTTCAGCCAATATTTTGGATTTTTGAAAATTTCTCTTTTTTGTGAAAATATCCACTAAATGAGGGAATAATATGTGTGAGGGTACCCCAGGAGTGTTCCAAATGTGTGTGGGTAGAATATATATCCCACGGGGGTAAAATTGAAAAAAGTTGAAAAAAATTTTTTTTTGGACTTAGTCATTTTTCCGGCGTTTATCAGACTTTCAGATAGGGCAAATGTCAGTGAGCGTTCCGATTTCAGTTCCAGAGCGATTCGCCCAATGAGTCCTTGATATTTAGTCGTTTTCAGCCAATTTTCTGGATTTTTGAAAAATTAACTTTTTTGTGAAAATATCCACTAAATGAGGGAATAATATCTGTGAGGGTACCCCAGAAGAGTTCCAAATGTGTGTGGGTAGAATATATATCCCACGGGGGTAAAATTGAAAAAAAATTTTTTTTTGGACTTAGTCATTTTTCCGGCGTTTATCAGACTTTCAGATAGGGCAAATGTCAGTGAGCGTTCCGATTTCAGCTCCAGAGCGATTCGCCCAATGAGTCTTGATATTTAGTCGTTTTCAGCCAATATTTTGGATTTTTGAAAAATTCACTTTTTTGTGAAAATATCCACTAAATGAGGGAATAATATGTGTAAGGGTACCCCAGGAGAGTTCCAAATGTGTGTGGGTAGAATATATATCTCACGGGGTAAAACTGAAAAAATTAGAAAAAAAATTTTTTTTTGGACTTAGTCATTTTTCCGGCGTTTATCAGACTTTCAGATAGGGCAAATGTCAGTGAGCGTTCCGATTTCAGTTCCAGAGCAATTCGCCCAATGAGTCCTTGATATTTATTCATTTTCAGCCAATTTTCTGGATTTTTGAAAAATTCAGTTTTTTGTGAAAATATCCACTAAATGAGGGAATAATATGTGTGAGGGTACCCCAGGAGAGTTCCAAATGTGTGTGGGTAGAATATATATCCCACGGGGTAAAACTGAAAAAAGTTGAAAAAAATTTTTTTTTTGGACTTAGTCATTTTTCCGCCGTTTATCAGACTTTCAGATAGGGCAAATGTCAGTGAGCATTCCGATTTCAGTTCCAGAGCGATTCACCCAATGAATCCTTGATATTTAGTCGTTTTCAGCCAATTTTCTGGATTTTTGAAAGATTCACTTTTTTGTGAAAATATCCACTAAATGAGGGAATAATATGTGTGAGGGTAGCCCAGGAGAGTTCCAAATGTGTGTGGGTAGAATATATATCCCACGGGGGTAAAATTGAAAAAAGTTTAAAAAATTTTTTTTTTGGACTCAGTCATTTTTCCGGTGTTTATCACACTTTCAGATAGGGCAAATGTCAGTGAGCGTTCCGATTTCAGTTCCAGAGCGATTCGCCCAATTAGTCCTTGATATTTAGTCGTTTTCAGCCAATTTTCTGGATTTTTGAAAAATTCACTTTTTTGTGAAAATATCCACTAAATGAGGGAATAATATGTGTGAGGGTACCCCAGGAGAGTTCCAAATGTGTGTGGGTAGAATATATATCCCACGGGGGTAAAATTGAAAAAAGTTTAAAAAATTTTTTTTTTGGACTTAGTCATTTTTCCGGCGTTTATCAGACTTTCAGATAGGGCAAATGTCAGTGAGCGTTCCGATTTCAGTTCCAGAGCGATTCGCCCTATTAGTCCTTGATATTTAGTCGTTTTCAGCCAATATTTTGGATTTTTGAAAATTTCTCTTTTTTGTGAAAATATCCACTAAATGAGGGAATAATATGTGTGAGGGTACCCCAGGAGTGTTCCAAATGTGTGTGGGTAGAATACATATCCCACGGGGGTAAAATTGAAAAAAGTTGAAAAAAATTTTTTTTTGGACTTAGTCATTTTTCCGGCGTTTATCAGACTTTCAGATAGGGCAAATGTCAGTGAGCGTTCCGATTTCAGTTCCATAGCGATTCGCCCAATGAGTCCTTGATATTTATTCATTTTCAGCCAATTTTTTGGATTTTTGAAAAATTAACTTTTTTGTGAAAATATCCACTAAATGAGGGAATAATATGTGTGAGGGTACCCCAGGAGAGTTCCAAATGTGTGTGGGTAGAATATATATCCCACGGGGTAAAACTGAAAAAAGTTGAAAAAAAATTTTTCTTTGGACTTAGTCATTTTTCCGGCGTTTATCAGACTTTCAGATAGGGCAAATGTGAGTGAGCATTCCGATTTCAGTTCCAGAGCGATTCGCCCAATGAATCCTTGATATTTAGTCCTTTTCAGCCAATTTTCTGGATTTTTGAAAGATTCACTTTTTTGTGAAAATATCCACTAAATGAGGGAATAATATGTGTGAGGGTAGCCCAGGAGAGTTTCAAATGTGTGTGGGTAGAATATATATCCCACGGGGGTAAAATTGAAAAAAGTTTAAAAAATTTTTTTTTTGGACTTGGTCATTTTTCCGGCGTTTATCAGACTTTCAGATAGGGCAAATGTCAGTGAGCATTCCGATTTCAGTTCCAGAGCAATTCGCCCAATGAGTCCTTGATATTTAGGCGTTTTCAGCCAATATTTTGGATTTTTGAAAAATTCACTTTTTTGTGAAAATATCCACTAAATGAGGGAATAATATGTGTGAGGGTACCCCAGAAGAGTTCCAAATGTGTGTGGGTAGAATACATATCCCACGGGGGTAAAATTGAAAAAAGTAGAAAAAAAATTTTTTTTGGACTCAGTCATTTTTCCGGCGTTTATCAGACTTTCAGATAGGGCAAATGTCAGTGAGCGTTCCGATTTCAGTTCCAGAGCAATTCGCCCAATGAGTCCTTGATATTTATTCATTTTCAGCCAATTTTCTGGATTTTTGAAAAATTCACTTTTTTGGAAAATATCCACTAAATGAGGGAATAATATGTGTGAGGGTACCCCAGGAGAGTTCCAAATGTGTGTGGGTAGACTATATATCCCACGGTGGTAAAATTGAAAAAAGTTGAAAAAATTTTTTTTTGGACTTAGTCATTTTTCCGGCGTTTCTCAGACTTTCAGATAGGGCAAATGTCAGTGAGCGTTCCGATTTCAGTTCCAGAGCGATTCGCCCAATGAGTCTTGATATTTAGTCGTTTTCAGCCAATATTTTGGATTTTTGAAAATTTCTCTTTTTTGTGAAAATATCCACTAAATGAGGGAATAATATGTGTGAGGGTACCCCAGGAGTGTTCCAAATGTGTGTGGGTAGAATACATATCCCACGGGGGTAAAATTGAAAAAAGTTGAAAAAAATTTTTTTTTGGACTAAGTCATTTTTCCGGCGTTTATCAGACTTTCAGATAGGGCAAATGTCAGTGAGCGTTCCGATTTCAGTTCCAGAGCGATTCGCCCAATGAATCCTTGATATTTAGTCCTTTTCAGCCAATTTTCTGGATTTTTGAAAGATTCACTTTTTTGTGAAAATATCCACTAAATGAGGGAATAATATGTGTGAGGGTAGCCCAGGAGAGTTCCAAATGTGTGTGGGTAGAATATATATCCCACGGGGGTAAAATTGAAAAAAGTTAAAAAAATTTTTTTTTTGGACTCAGTCATTTTTCCGGTGTTTATCACACTTTCAGATAGGGCAAATGTCAGTGAGCGTTCCGATTTCAGTTCCAGAGCGATTCGCCCAATTAGTCCTTGATATTTAGTCGTTTTCAGCCAATTTTCTGGATTTTTGAAAAATTCACTTTTTTGTGAAAATATCCACTAAATGAGGGAATAATATGTGTGAGGGTACCCCAGGAGAGTTCCAAATGTGTGTGGGTAGAATATATATCCCACGGGGGTAAAATTGAAAAAAGTTTAAAAAATTTTTTTTTTGGACTTGGTCATTTTTCCGGCGTTTATCAGACTTTCAGATAGGGCAAATGTCAGTGAGCATTCCGATTTCAGTTCCAGAGCAATTCGCCCAATGAGTCCTTGATATTTAGGCGTTTTCAGCCAATATTTTGGATTTTTGAAAAATTCACTTTTTTGTGAAAATATCCACTAAATGAGGGAATAATATGTGTGAGGGTACCCCAGAAGAGTTCCAAATGTGTGTGGGTAGAATACATATCCCACGGGGGTAAAATTGAAAAAAGTAGAAAAAAAATTTTTTTTGGACTCAGTCATTTTTCCGGCGTTTATCAGACTTTCAGATAGGGCAAATGTCAGTGAGCGTTCCGATTTCAGTTCCAGAGCAATTCGCCCAATGAGTCCTTGATATTTATTCATTTTCAGCCAATTTTCTGGATTTTTGAAAAATTCACTTTTTTGGAAAATATCCACTAAATGAGGGAATAATATGTGTGAGGGTACCCCAGGAGAGTTCCAAATGTGTGTGGGTAGACTATATATCCCACGGTGGTAAAATTGAAAAAAGTTGAAAACATTTTTTTTTGGACTTAGTTATTTTTCCGGCGTTTCTCAGACTTTCAGATAGGGCAAATGTCAGTGAGCGTTCCGATTTCAGTTCCAGAGCGATTCGCCCAATGAGTCTTGATATTTAGTCGTTTTCAGCCAATATTTTGGATTTTTGAAAATTTCTCTTTTTTGTGAAAATATCCACTAAATGAGGGAATAATATGTGTGAGGGTACCCCAGGAGTGTTCCAAATGTGTGTGGGTAGAATACATATCCCACGGGGGTAAAATTGAAAAAAGTTGAAAAAAATTTTTTTTTGGACTAAGTCATTTTTCCGGCGTTTATCAGACTTTCAGATAGGGCAAATGTCAGTGAGCGTTCCGATTTCAGTTCCAGAGCGATTCGCCCAATGAATCCTTGATATTTAGTCCTTTTCAGCCAATTTTCTGGATTTTTGAAAGATTCACTTTTTTGTGAAAATATCCACTAAATGAGGGAATAATATGTGTGAGGGTACCCCAGGAGAGTTCCAAATGTGTGTGGGTAGAATATATATCCCACGGGGGTAAAATTGAAAAAAGTTTAAAAAATTTTTTTTTTGGACTTAGTCATTTTTCCGGCGTTTATCAGACTTTCAGATAGGGCAAATGTCAGTGAGCGTTCCGATTTCAGTTCCAGAGCGATTCGCCCAATGAGTCCTTGATATTTATTCATTTTCAGCCAATTTTCTGGATTTCTGAAAAATTCACTTTTTTGTGAAAATATCCACTAAATGAGGGAATAATATGTGTGAGGGTACCCCAGAAGACTTCCAAATGTGTGTGGGTAGAATATATATCCCACGGGGGTAAAATTGAAAAAAGTTTAAAAAATTTTTTTTTTTGGACTTAGTCATTTTTCCGGCGTTTATCAGACTTTCAGATAGGGCAAATGTCAGTGAGTGTTCCGATTTCAGTTCCAGAGCCATTCTCCCAATTAATCCTTGATATTTAGTCGTTTTCAACCAATTTTCTGGATTTTTGAAAAATGCACTTTTTTGTGAAAATATCCACTAAATGAGGGAATAATATGTGTGAGGGTACCCCAGAAGAGTTCCAAATGTGTGTGGGTAGAATATATATCCCACGGGGGTAAAATTGAAAAAAGTTGAAAAAAAATTTTTTTTTGGACTAAGTCATTTTTCCGGCGTTTATCAGACTTTCAGATAGGGCAAATGTCAGTGAGCGTTCCGATTTCAGTTCCAGAGCGATTCGCCCAATGAATCCTTGATATTTAGTCCTTTTCAGCCAATTTTCTGGATTTTTGAAAGATTCACTTTTTTGTGAAAATATCCACTAAATGAGGGAATAATATGTGTGAGGGTAGCCCAGGAGAGTTCCAAATGTGTGTGGGTAGAATATATATCCCACGGGGGTAAAATTGAAAAAAGTTTAAAAAATTTTTTTTTTGGACTCAGTCATTTTTCCGGTGTTTATCACACTTTCAGATAGGGCAAATGTCAGTGAGCGTTCCGATTTCAGTTCCAGAGCGATTCGCCCAATTAGTCCTTGATATTTAGTCGTTTTCAGCCAATTTTCTGGATTTTTGAAAAATTCACTTTTTTGTGAAAATATCCACTAAATGAGGGAATAATATGTGTGAGGGTACCCCAGGAGAGTTCCAAATGTGTGTGGGTAGAATATATATCCCACGGGGGTAAAATTGAAAAAAGTTTAAAAAATTTTTTTTTTGGACTTGGTCATTTTTCCGGCGTTTATCAGACTTTCAGATAGGGCAAATGTCAGTGAGCATTCCGATTTCAGTTCCAGAGCAATTCGCCCAATGAGTCCTTGATATTTAGGCGTTTTCAGCCAATATTTTGGATTTTTGAAAAATTCACTTTTTTGTGAAAATATCCACTAAATGAGGGAATAATATGTGTGAGGGTACCCCAGAAGAGTTCCAAATGTGTGTGGGTAGAATACATATCCCACGGGGGTAAAATTGAAAAAAGTAGAAAAAAAATTTTTTTTGGACTCAGTCATTTTTCCGGCGTTTATCAGACTTTCAGATAGGGCAAATGTCAGTGAGCGTTCCGATTTCAGTTCCAGAGCAATTCGCCCAATGAGTCCTTGATATTTATTCATTTTCAGCCAATTTTCTGGATTTTTGAAAAATTCACTTTTTTGGAAAATATCCACTAAATGAGGGAATAATATGTGTGAGGGTACCCCAGGAGAGTTCCAAATGTGTGTGGGTAGACTATATATCCCACGGTGGTAAAATTGAAAAAAGTTGAAAACATTTTTTTTTGGACTTAGTTATTTTTCCGGCGTTTCTCAGACTTTCAGATAGGGCAAATGTCAGTGAGCGTTCCGATTTCAGTTCCAGAGCGATTCGCCCAATGAGTCTTGATATTTAGTCGTTTTCAGCCAATATTTTGGATTTTTGAAAATTTCTCTTTTTTGTGAAAATATCCACTAAATGAGGGAATAATATGTGTGAGGGTACCCCAGGAGTGTTCCAAATGTGTGTGGGTAGAATACATATCCCACGGGGGTAAAATTGAAAAAAGTTGAAAAAAATTTTTTTTTGGACTAAGTCATTTTTCCGGCGTTTATCAGACTTTCAGATAGGGCAAATGTCAGTGAGCGTTCCGATTTCAGTTCCAGAGCGATTCGCCCAATGAATCCTTGATATTTAGTCCTTTTCAGCCAATTTTCTGGATTTTTGAAAGATTCACTTTTTTGTGAAAATATCCACTAAATGAGGGAATAATATGTGTGAGGGTACCCCAGGAGAGTTCCAAATGTGTGTGGGTAGAATATATATCCCACGGGGGTAAAATTGAAAAAAGTTTAAAAAATTTTTTTTTTGGACTTAGTCATTTTTCCGGCGTTTATCAGACTTTCAGATAGGGCAAATGTCAGTGAGCGTTCCGATTTCAGTTCCAGAGCGATTCGCCCAATGAGTCCTTGATATTTATTCATTTTCAGCCAATTTTCTGGATTTCTGAAAAATTCACTTTTTTGTGAAAATATCCACTAAATGAGGGAATAATATGTGTGAGGGTACCCCAGAAGACTTCCAAATGTGTGTGGGTAGAATATATATCCCACGGGGGTAAAATTGAAAAAAGTTTAAAAAATTTTTTTTTTTGGACTTAGTCATTTTTCCGGCGTTTATCAGACTTTCAGATAGGGCAAATGTCAGTGAGTGTTCCGATTTCAGTTCCAGAGCCATTCTCCCAATTAATCCTTGATATTTAGTCGTTTTCAACCAATTTTCTGGATTTTTGAAAAATGCACTTTTTTGTGAAAATATCCACTAAATGAGGGAATAATATGTGTGAGGGTACCCCAGAAGAGTTCCAAATGTGTGTGGGTAGAATATATATCCCACGGGGGTAAAATTGAAAAAAGTTGAAAAAAAATTTTTTTTTGGACTTAGTCATTTTTCCGGCGTTTATCAGACTTTCAGATAGGGCAAATGTCAGTGAGCGTTCCGATTTCAGCTCCAGTGCGATTCGCCCAATGAGTCTTGATATTTAGTCGTTTTCAGCCAATATTTTGGATTTTTGAAAATTTCTCTTTTTTGTGAAAATATCCACTAAATGAGGGAATCATATGTGTGAGGGTACCCCAGGAGTGTTCCAAATGTGTGTGGGTAGAATATATATCCCACGGGGGTAAAATTGAAAAAAGTTGAAAAAAAATTTTTTTTTGGACTTAGTCATTTTTCCGGCGTTTATCAGACTTTCAGATAGGGCAAATGTCAGTGAGCGTTCCGATTTCAGCTCCAGAGCGATTCGCCCAATGAGTCTTGATATTTAGTCGTTTTCAGCCAATATTTTGGATTTTTGAAAAATTCACTTTTTTGTGAAAATATCCACTAAATGAGGGAATAATATGTGTGAGGGTAGCCCAGGAGAGTTCCAAATGTGTGTGGGTAGAATATATATCCCACGGGGGTAAAATTGAAAAAACTTTAAAAAATTTTTTTTTTCGACTTAGTCATTTTTCCGGCGTTTATCAGACTTTCAGATAGGGCAAATGTCAGTGAGCATTCCGATTTCAGTTCCAGAGCAATTCGCCCAATGAGTCCTTGATATTTAGTCGTTTTCAGTCAATATTTTGGATTTTTGAAAAATTCACTTTTTTGTGAAAATATCCACTAAATGAGGGAATAATATGTGTGAGGGTACCCCAGGAGTGTTCCAAATGTGTGTGGGTAGAATACATATCCCACGGGGGTAAAATTGAAAAAAGTTGAAAAAAATTTTTTTTTGGACTTAGTCATTTTTCCGGCGTTTATCAGACTTTCAGATAGGGCAAATGTCAGTGAGCGTTCCGATTTCAGTTCCAGAGCGATTCGCCCAATGAGTCCTTGATATTTATTCATTTTCAGCCAATTTTCTGGATTTTTGAAAAATTAACTTTTTTGTGAAAATATCCACTAAATGAGGGAATAATATGTGTGAGGGTACCCCAGAAGAGTTCCAAATGTGTGTGGGTAGAATATATATCCCACGGGGGTAAAATTGAAAAAAGTTGAAAAAAAATTTTTTTTTGGACTTAGTCATTTTTCCGCCGTTTATCAGACTTTCAGATAGGGCAAATGTCAGTGAGCGTTCCGATTTCAGTTCCAGAGCGATTCGCCCAATTAGTCCTTGATATTTAGTCGTTTTCACCAATTTTCTGGATTTTTGAAAAATTCACTTTTTTGTGAAAATATCCACTAAATGAGGGAATAATATGTGTGAGGGTACCCCAGGAGAGTTCCAAATGTGTGTGGGTAGAATACATATCCCACGGGGGTAAAATTGAAAAAAGTTGAAAAAAATTTTTTTTTGGACTTAGTCATTTTTCCGGCGTTTATCAGACTTTCAGATAGGGCAAATGTCAGTGAGCGTTCCGATTTCAGTTCCAGAGCGATTCGCCCAATGAGTCCTTGATATTTATTCATTTTCAGCCAATTTTCTGGATTTTTGAAAAATTAACTTTTTTGTGAAAATATCCACTAAATGAGGGAATAATATGTGTGAGGGTACCCCAGAAGAGTTCCAAATGTGTGTGGGTAGAATATATATCCCACGGGGGTAAAATTGAAAAAAGTTGAAAAAAAATTTTTTTTTGGACTTAGTCATTTTTCCGCCGTTTATCAGACTTTCAGATAGGGCAAATGTCAGTGAGCGTTCCGATTTCAGTTCCAGAGCGATTCGCCCAATTAGTCCTTGATATTTAGTCGTTTTCAACCAATTTTCTGGATTTTTGAAAAATGCACTTTTTTGTGAAAATATCCACTAAATGAGGGAATAATATGTGTGAGGGTACCCCAGGAGAGTTCCAAATGTGTGTGGGTAGAATATATATCCCACGGGGTAAAACTGAAAAAAGTTGAAAAAAAATTTTTTTTTGGACTTAGTCATTTTTCCGGCGTTTATCAGACTTTCAGATAGGGCAAATGTCAGTGAGCGTTCCGATTTCAGTTCCAGAGCGATTCGCCCAATGAGTCTTGATATTTAGTCGTTTTCAGCCAATATTTTGGATTTTTGAAAAATTCACTTTTTTGTGAAAATATCCACTAAATGAGGGAATAATATGTGTGAGGGTAGCCCAGGAGAGTTCCAAATGTGTGTGGGTAGAATATATATCCCACGGGGGTAAAATTGAAAAAACTTTAAAAATTTTTTTTTTTCGACTTAGTCATTTTTCCGCCGTTTATCAGACTTTCAGATAGGGCAAATGTCAGTGAGCGTTCCGATTTCAGTTCCAGAGCGATTCGCCCAATTAGTCCTTGATATTTAGTCGTTTTCACCAATTTTCTGGATTTTTGAAAAATTCACTTTTTTGTGAAAATATCCACTAAATGAGGGAATAATATGTGTGAGGGTACCCCAGGAGAGTTCCAAATGTGTGTGGGTAGAATACATATCCCACGGGGGTAAAATTGAAAAAAGTTGAAAAAAATTTTTTTTTGGACTTAGTCATTTTTCCGGCGTTTATCAGACTTTCAGATAGGGCAAATGTCAGTGAGCATTCCGATTTCAGTTCCAGAGCAATTCGCCCAATGAGTCCTTGATATTTAGTCGTTTTCAGTCAATATTTTGGATTTTTGAAAAATTCACTTTTTTGTGAAAATATCCACTAAATGAGGGAATAATATGTGTGAGGGTACCCCAGGAGTGTTCCAAATGTGTGTGGGTAGAATACATATCCCACGGGGGTAAAATTGAAAAAAGTTGAAAAAAATTTTTTTTTGGACTTAGTCATTTTTCCGGCGTTTATCAGACTTTCAGATAGGGCAAATGTCAGTGAGCGTTCCGATTTCAGTTCCAGAGCGATTCGCCCAATGAGTCCTTGATATTTATTCATTTTCAGCCAATTTTCTGGATTTTTGAAAAATTAACTTTTTTGTGAAAATATCCACTAAATGAGGGAATAATATGTGTGAGGGTACCCCAGAAGAGTTCCAAATGTGTGTGGGTAGAATATATATCCCACGGGGGTAAAATTGAAAAAAGTTGAAAAAAAATTTTTTTTTGGACTTAGTCATTTTTCCGCCGTTTATCAGACTTTCAGATAGGGCAAATGTCAGTGAGCGTTCCGATTTCAGTTCCAGAGCGATTCGCCCAATTAGTCCTTGATATTTAGTCGTTTTCACCAATTTTCTGGATTTTTGAAAAATTCACTTTTTTGTGAAAATATCCACTAAATGAGGGAATAATATGTGTGAGGGTACCCCAGGAGAGTTCCAAATGTGTGTGGGTAGAATATATATCCCACGGGGGTAAAATTGAAAAAAGTTTAAAAAATTTTTTTTTGGACTTAGTCATTTTTCCGGCGTTTATCAGACTTTCAGATAGGGCAAATGTCAGTGAGCGTTCCGATTTCAGCTCCAGAGCGATTCGCCCAATGAGTCTTGATATTTAGTCGTTTTCAGCCAATATTTTGG
Source organism: Phyllobates terribilis (assembly GCF_046119375.1). Classification (NCBI taxonomy): domain Eukaryota; kingdom Metazoa; phylum Chordata; class Amphibia; order Anura; family Dendrobatidae; genus Phyllobates; species Phyllobates terribilis. The sequence continues at coordinate 4,456,978 of NW_027362832.1, forward strand.
ATTTTTGAAAATTTCTCTTTTTTGTGAAAATATCCACTAAATGAGGGAATAATATGTGTGAGGGTACCCCAGAAGAGTTCCAAATGTGTATGGGTAGAATACATATTCCACGGGGGTAAAATTGAAAAAAGTAGAAAAAAAATTTTTTTTGGACTCAGTCATTTTTCCGGTGTTTATCACACTTTCAGATAGGGCAAATGTCAGTGAGCGTTCCGATTTCAGTTCCAGAGCGATTCGCCCAATTAGTCCTTAATATTTAGTCGTTTTCAGCCAATTTTCTGGATTTTTGAAAAATTCACTTTTTTGTGAAAATATCCACTAAATGAGGGAATAATATGTGTGAGGGTAGCCCAGGAGAGTTCCAAATGTGTGTGGGTAGAATATATATCCCACGGGGGTAAAATTGAAAAAAGCTTAAAAAATTTTTTTTTTGGACTCAGTCATTTTTCCGGTGTTTATCACACTTTCAGATAGGGCAAATGTCAGTGAGCGTTCCGATTTCAGTTCCAGAGCGATTCGCCCAATTAGTCCTTGATATTTAGTCGTTTTCAGCCAATTTTCTGGATTTTTGAAAAATTCACTTTTTTTGTGAAAATATCCACTAAATGAGGGAATAATATGTGTGAGGGTAGCCCAGGAGAGTTCCAAATGTGTGTGGGTAGAATATATATCCCACGGTGGTAAAATTGAAAAAAGTTGAAAAAATTTTTTTTTGGACTTAGTCATTTTTCCGGCGTTTATCAGACTTTCAGATAGGGCAAATGTCAGTGAGCGTTCCAATTTCAGTTCCAGAGCGATTCGCCCAATGAGTCTTGATATTTAGTCGTTTTCAGCCAATATTTTGGATTTTTGAAAATTTCTCTTTTTTGTGAAAATATCCACTAAATGAGGGAATAATATGTGTGAGGGTACCCCAGAAGAGTTCCAAATGTGTGTGGGTAGAATACATATTCCACGGGGGTAAAATTGAAAAAAGTAGAAAAAAAATTTTTTTTGGACTCAGTCATTTTTCCGGTGTTTATCACACTTTCAGATAGGGCAAATGTCAGTGAGCGTTCCGATTTCAGCTCCAGAGCGATTCGCCCAATTAGTCCTTGATATTTAGTCGTTTTCAGCCAATTTTCTGGATTTTTGAAAAATTCACTTTTTTGTGAAAATATCCACTAAATGAGGGAATAATATGTGTGAGGGTACCCCAGGAGAGTTCCAAATGTGTGTGGGTAGAATATATATCCCACGGGGGTAAAATTGAAAAAAGTTTAAAAAATTTTTTTTTTCGACTTAGTCATTTTTCCGGCGTTTATCAGACTTTCAGATAGGGCAAATGTCAGTGAGCATTCCGATTTCAGTTGCAGAGCAATTCGCCCAATGAGTCCTTGATATTTAGTCGTTTTCAGTCAATATTTTGGATTTTTGAAAAATTCACTTTTTTGTGAAAATATCCACTAAATGAGGGAATAATATGTGTGAGGGTACCCCAGAAGACTTCCAAATGTGTGTGGGTAGAATATATATCCCACGGGGGTAAAATTGAAAAAAGTTGAAAAAAATTTTTTTTTGGACTTAGTCATTTTTCCGGCGTTTATCAGACTTTCAGATAGGGCAAATGTCAGTGAGCGTTCCGATTTCAGTTCCAGAGCGATTCGCCCAATTAGTCCTTGATATTTAGTCGTTTTCAGCCAATTTTCTGGATTTTTGAAAAATTCACTTTTTTGTGAAAATATCCACTAAATGAGGGAATAATATGTGTGAGGGTAGCCCAGGAGAGTTCCAAATGTGTGTGGGTAGAATATATATCCCACGGTGGTAAAATTGAAAAAAGTTGAAAAAATTTTTTTTTGGACTTAGTCATTTTTCCGGCGTTTATCAGACTTTCAGATAGGGCAAATGTCAGTGAGCGTTCCAATTTCAGTTCCAGAGCGATTCGCCCAATGAGTCTTGATATTTAGTCGTTTTCAGCCAATATTTTGGATTTTTGAAAATTTCTCTTTTTTGTGAAAATATCCACTAAATGAGGGAATAATATGTGTGAGGGTACCCCAGAAGAGTTCCAAATGTGTGTGGGTAGAATACATATTCCACGGGGGTAAAATTGAAAAAAGTAGAAAAAAAATTTTTTTTGGACTCAGTCATTTTTCCGGTGTTTATCACACTTTCAGATAGGGCAAATGTCAGTGAGCGTTCCGATTTCAGCTCCAGAGCGATTCGCCCAATTAGTCCTTAATGTTTAGTCGTTTTCAGCCAATTTTCAGGATTTTTGAAAAATTCACTTTTTTGTGAAAATATCCACTAAATGAGGGAATAATATGTGTGAGGGTAGCCCAGGAGAGTTCCAAATGTGTGTGGGTAGAATATATATCCCACGGGGGTAAAATTGAAAAAAGTTTAAAAAATTTTTTTTTTGGACTTAGTCATTTTTCCGGCGTTCATCAGACTTTCAGATAGGGCAAATGTCAGTGAGCATTCCGATTTCAGTTCCAGAGCAATTCGCCCAATGAGTCCTTGATATTTAGTCGTTTTCAGTCAATATTTTGGATTTTTGAAAAATTCAATTTTTTGTGAAAATATCCACTAAATGAGGGAATAATATGTGTGAGGGTACCCCAGAAGAGTTCCAAATGTGTGTGGGTAGAATACATATCCCACGGGGGTAAAATTGAAAAAAGTTGAAAAAAAATTTTTTTTGGACTCAGTCATTTTTCCGGTGTTTATCACACTTTCAGATAGGGCAAATGTCAGTGAGCGTTCCGATTTCAGTTCCAGAGCGATTCGCCCAATGAGTCCTTGATATTTATTCATTTTCAGCCAATTTTCTGGATTTTTGAAAAATTCACTTTTTTGTGAAAATATCCACTAAATGAGGGAATAATATGTGTGAGGGTACCCCAGAAGACTTCCAAATGTGTGTGGGTAGAATATATATCCCACGGGGGTAAAATTGAAAAAAGTTGCAAAAATTTTTTTTTTTGGACTTAGTCATTTTTCCGGCGTTTATCAGACTTTCAGATAGGGCAAATGTCAGTGAGCGTTCCAATTTCAGTTCCAGAGCGATTCGCCCAATGAGTCTTGATATTTAGTCGTTTTCAGCCAATATTTTGGATTTTTGAAAATTTCTCTTTTTTGTGAAAATATCCACTAAATGAGGGAATAATATGTGTGAGGGTACCCCAGAAGAGTTCCAAATGTGTGTGGGTAGAATACATATTCCACGGGGGTAAAATTGAAAAAAGTAGAAAAAAAATTTTTTTTGGACTCAGTCATTTTTCCGGTGTTTATCACACTTTCAGATAGGGCAAATGTCAGTGAGCGTTCCGATTTCAGCTCCAGAGCGATTCGCCCAATTAGTCCTTAATATTTAGTCGTTTTCAGCCAATTTTCTGGATTTTTGAAAAATTCACTTTTTTGTGAAAATATCCACTAAATGAGGGAATAATATGTGTGAGGGTAGCCCAGGAGAGTTCCAAATGTGTGTGGGTAGAATATATATCCCACGGGGGTAAAATTGAAAAAAGCTTAAAAAATTTTTTTTTTGGACTCAGTCATTTTTCCGGTGTTTATCACACTTTCAGATAGGGCAAATGTCAGTGAGCGTTCCGATTTCAGTTCCAGAGCGATTCGCCCAATTAGTCCTTGATATTTAGTCGTTTTCAGCCAATTTTCTGGATTTTTGAAAAATTCACTTTTTTGTGAAAATATCCACTAAATGAGGGAATAATATGTGTGAGGGTACCCCAGGAGAGTTCCAAATGTGTGTGGGTAGAATATATATCCCACGGGGGTAAAATTGAAAAAAGTTTAAAAAATTTTTTTTTTCGACTTAGTCATTTTTCCGGCGTTTATCAGACTTTCAGATAGGGCAAATGTCAGTGAGCGTTCCGATTTCAGCTCCAGAGCGATTCGCCCAATGAGTCTTGATATTTAGTCGTTTTCAGCCAATATTTTGGATTTTTGAAAATTTCTCTTTTTTGTGAAAATATCCACTAAATGAGGGAATAATATGTGTGAGGGTACCCCAGAAGAGTTCCAAATGTGTATGGGTAGAATACATATTCCACGGGGGTAAAATTGAAAAAAGTAGAAAAAAAATTTTTTTTGGACTCAGTCATTTTTCCGGTGTTTATCACACTTTCAGATAGGGCAAATGTCAGTGAGCGTTCCGATTTCAGTTCCAGAGCGATTCGCCCAATTAGTCCTTAATATTTAGTCGTTTTCAGCCAATTTTCTGGATTTTTGAAAAATTCACTTTTTTGTGAAAATATCCACTAAATGAGGGAATAATATGTGTGAGGGTAGCCCAGGAGAGTTCCAAATGTGTGTGGGTAGAATATATATCCCACGGGGGTAAAATTGAAAAAAGCTTAAAAAATTTTTTTTTTGGACTCAGTCATTTTTCCGGTGTTTATCACACTTTCAGATAGGGCAAATGTCAGTGAGCGTTCCGATTTCAGTTCCAGAGCGATTCGCCCAATTAGTCCTTGATATTTAGTCGTTTTCAGCCAATTTTCTGGATTTTTGAAAAATTCACTTTTTTGTGAAAATATCCACTAAATGAGGGAATAATATGTGTGAGGGTAGCCCAGGAGAGTTCCAAATGTGTGTGGGTAGAATATATATCCCACGGTGGTAAAATTGAAAAAAGTTGAAAAAATTTTTTTTTGGACTTAGTCATTTTTCCGGCGTTTATCAGACTTTCAGATAGGGCAAATGTCAGTGAGCGTTCCAATTTCAGTTCCAGAGCGATTCGCCCAATGAGTCTTGATATTTAGTCGTTTTCAGCCAATATTTTGGATTTTTGAAAATTTCTCTTTTTTGTGAAAATATCCACTAAATGAGGGAATAATATGTGTGAGGGTACCCCAGAAGAGTTCCAAATGTGTGTGGGTAGAATACATATTCCACGGGGGTAAAATTGAAAAAAGTAGAAAAAAAATTTTTTTTGGACTCAGTCATTTTTCCGGTGTTTATCACACTTTCAGATAGGGCAAATGTCAGTGAGCGTTCCGATTTCAGCTCCAGAGCGATTCGCCCAATTAGTCCTTAATATTTAGTCGTTTTCAGCCAATTTTCTGGATTTTTGAAAAATTCACTTTTTTGTGAAAATATCCACTAAATGAGGGAATAATATGTGTGAGGGTACCCCAGGAGAGTTCCAAATGTGTGTGGGTAGAATATATATCCCACGGGGGTAAAATTGAAAAAAGTTTAAAAAATTTTTTTTTTCGACTTAGTCATTTTTCCGGCGTTTATCAGACTTTCAGATAGGGCAAATGTCAGTGAGCATTCCGATTTCAGTTGCAGAGCAATTCGCCCAATGAGTCCTTGATATTTAGTCGTTTTCAGTCAATATTTTGGATTTTTGAAAAATTCACTTTTTTGTGAAAATATCCACTAAATGAGGGAATAATATGTGTGAGGGTACCCCAGAAGACTTCCAAATGTGTGTGGGTAGAATATATATCCCACGGGGGTAAAATTGAAAAAAGTTGAAAAAAATTTTTTTTTGGACTTAGTCATTTTTCCGGCGTTTATCAGACTTTCAGATAGGGCAAATGTCAGTGAGCGTTCCGATTTCAGTTCCAGAGCGATTCGCCCAATTAGTCCTTGATATTTAGTCGTTTTCAGCCAATTTTCTGGATTTTTGAAAAATTCACTTTTTTGTGAAAATATCCACTAAATGAGGGAATAATATGTGTGAGGGTAGCCCAGGAGAGTTCCAAATGTGTGTGGGTAGAATATATATCCCACGGTGGTAAAATTGAAAAAAGTTGAAAAAATTTTTTTTTGGACTTAGTCATTTTTCCGGCGTTTATCAGACTTTCAGATAGGGCAAATGTCAGTGAGCGTTCCAATTTCAGTTCCAGAGCGATTCGCCCAATGAGTCTTGATATTTAGTCGTTTTCAGCCAATATTTTGGATTTTTGAAAATTTCTCTTTTTTGTGAAAATATCCACTAAATGAGGGAATAATATGTGTGAGGGTACCCCAGAAGAGTTCCAAATGTGTGTGGGTAGAATACATATTCCACGGGGGTAAAATTGAAAAAAGTAGAAAAAAAATTTTTTTTGGACTCAGTCATTTTTCCGGTGTTTATCACACTTTCAGATAGGGCAAATGTCAGTGAGCGTTCCGATTTCAGCTCCAGAGCGATTCGCCCAATTAGTCCTTAATGTTTAGTCGTTTTCAGCCAATTTTAAGGATTTTTGAAAAATTCACTTTTTTGTGAAAATATCCACTAAATGAGGGAATAATATGTGTGAGGGTAGCCCAGGAGAGTTCCAAATGTGTGTGGGTAGAATATATATCCCACGGGGGTAAAATTGAAAAAAGTTTAAAAAATTTTTTTTTTGGACTTAGTCATTTTTCCGGCGTTCATCAGACTTTCAGATAGGGCAAATGTCAGTGAGCATTCCGATTTCAGTTCCAGAGCAATTCGCCCAATGAGTCCTTGATATTTAGTCGTTTTCAGTCAATATTTTGGATTTTTGAAAAATTCAATTTTTTGTGAAAATATCCACTAAATGAGGGAATAATATGTGTGAGGGTACCCCAGAAGAGTTCCAAATGTGTGTGGGTAGAATACATTACCCACGGGGGTAAAATTGAAAAAAGTTGAAAAAAAATTATTTTTGGACTCAGTCATTTTTCCGGTGTTTATCACACTTTCAGATAGGGCAAATGTCAGTGAGCGTTCCGATTTCAGTTCCAGAGCGATTCGCCCAATGAGTCCTTGATATTTATTCATTTTCAGCCAATTTTCTGGATTTTTGAAAAATTCACTTTTTTGTGAAAATATCCACTAAATGAGGGAATAATATGTGTGAGGGTACCCCAGAAGACTTCCAAATGTGTGTGGGTAGAATATATATCCCACGGGGGTAAAATTGAAAAAAGTTGCAAAAATTTTTTTTTTTGGACTTAGTCATTTTTCCGGCGTTTATCAGACTTTCAGATAGGGCAAATGTCAGTGAGCGTTCCAATTTCAGTTCCAGAGCGATTCGCCCAATGAGTCTTGATATTTAGTCGTTTTCAGCCAATATTTTGGATTTTTGAAAATTTCTCTTTTTTGTGAAAATATCCACTAAATGAGGGAATAATATGTGTGAGGGTACCCCAGAAGAGTTCCAAATGTGTGTGGGTAGAATACATATTCCACGGGGGTAAAATTGAAAAAAGTAGAAAAAAAATTTTTTTTGGACTCAGTCATTTTTCCGGTGTTTATCACACTTTCAGATAGGGCAAATGTCAGTGAGCGTTCCGATTTCAGCTCCAGAGCGATTCGCCCAATTAGTCCTTAATATTTAGTCGTTTTCAGCCAATTTTCTGGATTTTTGAAAAATTCACTTTTTTGTGAAAATATCCACTAAATGAGGGAATAATATGTGTGAGGGTAGCCCAGGAGAGTTCCAAATGTGTGTGGGTAGAATATATATCCCACGGGGGTAAAATTGAAAAAAGCTTAAAAAATTTTTTTTTTGGACTCAGTCATTTTTCCGGTGTTTATCACACTTTCAGATAGGGCAAATGTCAGTGAGCGTTCCGATTTCAGTTCCAGAGCGATTCGCCCAATTAGTCCTTGATATTTAGTCGTTTTCAGCCAATTTTCTGGATTTTTGAAAAATTCACTTTTTTGTGAAAATATCCACTAAATGAGGGAATAATATGTGTGAGGGTACCCCAGGAGAGTTCCAAATGTGTGTGGGTAGAATATATATCCCACGGGGGTAAAATTGAAAAAAGTTTAAAAAATTTTTTTTTTCGACTTAGTCATTTTTCCGGCGTTTATCAGACTTTCAGATAGGGCAAATGTCAGTGAGCATTCCGATTTCAGTTGCAGAGCAATTCGCCCAATGAGTCCTTGATATTTAGTCGTTTTCAGTCAATATTTTGGATTTTTGAAAAATTCACTTTTTTGTGAAAATATCCACTAAATGAGGGAATAATATGTGTGAGGGTACCCCAGAAGACTTCCAAATGTGTGTGGGTAGAATATATATCCCACGGGGGTAAAATTGAAAAAAGTTGAAAAAAATTTTTTTTTGGACTTAGTCATTTTTCCGGCGTTTATCAGACTTTCAGATAGGGCAAATGTCAGTGAGCGTTCCGATTTCAGTTCCAGAGCGATTCGCCCAATTAGTCCTTGATATTTAGTCGTTTTCAGCCAATTTTCTGGATTTTTGAAAAATTCACTTTTTTGTGAAAATATCCACTAAATGAGGGAATAATATGTGTGAGGGTAGCCCAGGAGAGTTCCAAATGTGTGTGGGTAGAATATATATCCCACGGTGGTAAAATTGAAAAAAGTTGAAAAAATTTTTTTTTGGACTTAGTCATTTTTCCGGCGTTTATCAGACTTTCAGATAGGGCAAATGTCAGTGAGCGTTCCAATTTCAGTTCCAGAGCGATTCGCCCAATGAGTCTTGATATTTAGTCGTTTTCAGCCAATATTTTGGATTTTTGAAAATTTCTCTTTTTTGTGAAAATATCCACTAAATGAGGGAATAATATGTGTGAGGGTACCCCAGAAGAGTTCCAAATGTGTGTGGGTAGAATACATATTCCACGGGGGTAAAATTGAAAAAAGTAGAAAAAAAATTTTTTTTGGACTCAGTCATTTTTCCGGTGTTTATCACACTTTCAGATAGGGCAAATGTCAGTGAGCGTTCCGATTTCAGCTCCAGAGCGATTCGCCCAATTAGTCCTTAATGTTTAGTCGTTTTCAGCCAATTTTCAGGATTTTTGAAAAATTCACTTTTTTGTGAAAATATCCACTAAATGAGGGAATAATATGTGTGAGGGTAGCCCAGGAGAGTTCCAAATGTGTGTGGGTAGAATATATATCCCACGGGGGTAAAATTGAAAAAAGTTTAAAAAATTTTTTTTTTGGACTTAGTCATTTTTCCGGCGTTCATCAGACTTTCAGATAGGGCAAATGTCAGTGAGCATTCCGATTTCAGTTCCAGAGCAATTCGCCCAATGAGTCCTTGATATTTAGTCGTTTTCAGTCAATATTTTGGATTTTTGAAAAATTCAATTTTTTGTGAAAATATCCACTAAATGAGGGAATAATATGTGTGAGGGTACCCCAGAAGAGTTCCAAATGTGTGTGGGTAGAATACATATCCCACGGGGGTAAAATTGAAAAAAGTTGAAAAAAAATTTTTTTTGGACTCAGTCATTTTTCCGGTGTTTATCACACTTTCAGATAGGGCAAATGTCAGTGAGCGTTCCGATTTCAGTTCCAGAGCGATTCGCCCAATGAGTCCTTGATATTTATTCATTTTCAGCCAATTTTCTGGATTTTTGAAAAATTCACTTTTTTGTGAAAATATCCACTAAATGAGGGAATAATATGTGTGAGGGTACCCCAGAAGACTTCCAAATGTGTGTGGGTAGAATATATATCCCACGGGGGTAAAATTGAAAAAAGTTGCAAAAATTTTTTTTTTTGGACTTAGTCATTTTTCCGGCGTTTATCAGACTTTCAGATAGGGCAAATGTCAGTGAGCGTTCCGATTTCAGTTCCAGAGCGATTCGCCCAATTAGTCCTTGATATTTAGTCGTTTTCAACCAATTTTCTGGATTTTTGAAAAATGCACTTTTTTGTGAAAATATCCACTAAATGAGGGAATAATATTTGTGAGGGTACCCCAGGAGAGTTCCAAATGTGTGTGGGTAGAATATATATCTCACGGGGTAAAACTGAAAAAATTTGAAAAAAATTTCTTTTTTGGACTTAGTCATTTTTCCGGCGTTTATCAGACTTTCAGATAGGGCAAATGTCAGTGAGCGTTCCGATTTCAGTTCCAGAGCGATTCGCCCAATGAGTCTTGATATTTAGTCGTTTTCAGCTAATATTTTGGATTTTTGAAAATTTCTCTTTTTTGTGAAAATATCCACTAAATGAGGGAATAATATGTGTGAGGGTACCCCAGGAGAGTTCCAAATGTGTGTGGGTAGAATATATATCCCACGGGGTAAAACTGAAAAAAGTTGAAAAAAAATTTTTTTTTGGACTTAGTCATTTTTCCGGCGTTTATCAGACTTTCAGATAGGGCAAATGTCAGTGAGCGTTCCGATTTCAGTTCCAGAGCGATTCGCCCAATGAATCCTTGATATTTAGTCGTTTTCAGCCAATTTTCTGGATTTTTGAAAGATTCACTTTTTTGTGAAAATATCCACTACATGAGGGAATAAAATGTGTGAGGGTAGCCCAGGAGAGTTCCAAATGTGTGTGGGTAGAATATATATCCCACGGGGGTAAAATTGAAAAAAGTTTAAAAAATTTTTTTTTTGGACTTAGTCATTTTTCCGGCGTTCATCAGACTTTCAGATAGGGCAAATGTCAGTGAGCATTCCGATTTCAGTTCCAGAGCAATTCGCCCAATGAGTCCTTGATATTTAGTCGTTTTCAGTCAATATTTTGGATTTTTGAAAAATTCACTTTTTTGTGAAAATATCCACTAAATGAGGGAATAATATGTGTGAGGGTACCCCAGAAGAGTTCCAAATGTGTGTGGCTAGAATACATATCCCACGGGGGTAAAATTGAAAAAAGTTGAAAAAAAATTTTTTTTGGACTCAGTCATTTTTCCGGTGTTTATCACACTTTCAGATAGGGCAAATGTCAGTGAGCGTTCCGATTTCAGCTCCAGAGCGATTCGCCCAATGAGTCTTGATATTTAGTCGTTTTCAGCCAATATTTTGGATTTTTGAAAATTTCTCTTTTTTGTGAAAATATCCACTAAATGAGGGAATAATATGTGTGAGGGTACCCCAGAAGAGTTCCAAATGTGTATGGGTAGAATACATATTCCACGGGGGTAAAATTGAAAAAAGTAGAAAAAAAATTTTTTTTCGACTCAGTCATTTTTCCGGTGTTTATCACACTTTCAGATAGGGCAAATGTCAGTGAGCGTTCCGATTTCAGTTCCAGAGCGATTCGCCCAATTAGTCCTTAATATTTAGTCGTTTTCAGCCAATTTTCTGGATTTTTGAAAAATTCACTTTTTTGTGAAAATATCCACTAAATGAGGGAATAATATGTGTGAGGGTAGCCCAGGAGAGTTCCAAATGTGTGTGGGTAGAATATATATCCCACGGGGGTAAAATTGAAAAAAGCTTAAAAAATTTTTTTTTTGGACTCAGTCATTTTTCCGGTGTTTATCACACTTTCAGATAGGGCAAATGTCAGTGAGCGTTCCGATTTCAGTTCCAAAGCGATTCGCCCAATTAGTCCTTGATATTTAGTCGTTTTCAGCCAATTTTCTGGATTTTTGAAAAATTCACTTTTTTGTGAAAATATCCACTAAATGAGGGAATAATATGTGTGAGGGTACCCCAGGAGAGTTCCAAATGTGTGTGGGTAGAATATATATCCCACGGGGGTAAAATTGAAAAAAGTTTAAAAAATTTTTTTTTTCGACTTAGTCATTTTTCCGGCGTTTATCAGACTTTCAGATAGGGCAAATGTCAGTGAGCGTTCCGATTTCAGCTCCAGAGCGATTCGCCCAATGAGTCTTGATATTTAGTCGTTTTCAGCCAATATTTTGGATTTTTGAAAATTTCTCTTTTTTGTGAAAATATCCACTAAATGAGGGAATAATATGTGTGAGGGTACCCCAGAAGAGTTCCAAATGTGTATGGGTAGAATACATATTCCACGGGGGTAAAATTGAAAAAAGTAGAAAAAAAATTTTTTTTGGACTCAGTCATTTTTCCGGTGTTTATCACACTTTCAGATAGGGCAAATGTCAGTGAGCGTTCCGATTTCAGTTCCAGAGCGATTCGCCCAATTAGTCCTTAATATTTAGTCGTTTTCAGCCAATTTTCTGGATTTTTGAAAAATTCACTTTTTTGTGAAAATATCCACTAAATGAGGGAATAATATGTGTGAGGGTAGCCCAGGAGAGTTCCAAATGTGTGTGGGTAGAATATATATCCCACGGGGGTAAAATTGAAAAAAGCTTAAAAAATTTTTTTTTTGGACTCAGTCATTTTTCCGGTGTTTATCACACTTTCAGATAGGGCAAATGTCAGTGAGCGTTCCGATTTCAGTTCCAGAGCGATTCGCCCAATTAGTCCTTGATATTTAGTCGTTTTCAGCCAATTTTCTGGATTTTTGAAAAATTCACTTTTTTGTGAAAATATCCACTAAATGAGGGAATAATATGTGTGAGGGTAGCCCAGGAGAGTTCCAAATGTGTGTGGGTAGAATATATATCCCACGGTGGTAAAATTGAAAAAAGTTGAAAAAATTTTTTTTTGGACTTAGTCATTTTTCCGGCGTTTATCAGACTTTCAGATAGGGCAAATGTCAGTGAGCGTTCCAATTTCAGTTCCAGAGCGATTCGCCCAATGAGTCTTGATATTTAGTCGTTTTCAGCCAATATTTTGGATGTTTGAAAATTTCGCTTTTTTGTGAAAATATCCACTAAATGAGGGAATAATATGTGTGAGGGTACCCCAGAAGAGTTCCAAATGTGTGTGGGTAGAATACATATTCCACGGGGGTAAAATTGAAAAAAGTAGAAAAAAAATTTTTTTTGGACTCAGTCATTTTTCCGGTGTTTATCACACTTTCAGATAGGGCAAATGTCAGTGAGCGTTCCGATTTCAGCTCCAGAGCGATTCGCCCAATTAGTCCTTAATATTTAGTCGTTTTCAGCCAATTTTCTGGATTTTTGAAAAATTCACTTTTTTGTGAAAATATCCACTAAATGAGGGAATAATATGTGTGAGGGTAGCCCAGGAGAGTTCCAAATGTGTGTGGGTAGAATATATATCCCACGGGGGTAAAATTGAAAAAAGCTTAAAAAATTTTTTTTTTGGACTCAGTCATTTTTCCGGTGTTTATCACACTTTCAGATAGGGCAAATGTCAGTGAGCGTTCCGATTTCAGTTCCAGAGCGATTCGCCCAATTAGTCCTTGATATTTAGTCGTTTTCAGCCAATTTTCTGGATTTTTGAAAAATTCACTTTTTTGTGAAAATATCCACTAAATGAGGGAATAATATGTGTGAGGGTACCCCAGGAGAGTTCCAAATGTGTGTGGGTAGAATATATATCCCACGGGGGTAAAATTGAAAAAAGTTTAAAAAATTTTTTTTTTCGACTTAGTCATTTTTCCGGCGTTTATCAGACTTTCAGATAGGGCAAATGTCAGTGAGCATTCCGATTTCAGTTGCAGAGCAATTCGCCCAATGAGTCCTTGATATTTATTCGTTTTCAGTCAATATTTTGGATTTTTGAAAAATTCACTTTTTTGTGAAAATATCCACTAAATGAGGGAATAATATGTGTGAGGGTACCCCAGAAGACTTCCAAATGTGTGTGGGTAGAATATATATCCCACGGGGGTAAAATTGAAAAAAGTTGAAAAAAATTTTTTTTTGGACTTAGTCATTTTTCCGGCGTTTATCAGACTTTCAGATAGGGCAAATGTCAGTGAGCGTTCCGATTTCAGTTCCAGAGCGATTCGCCCAATTAGTCCTTGATATTTAGTCGTTTTCAGCCAATTTTCTGGATTTTTGAAAGATTCACTTTTTTGTGAAAATATCCACTAAATGAGGGAATAATATGTGTGAGGGTAGCCCAGGAGAGTTCCAAATGTGTGTGGGTAGAATATATATCCCACGGGGGTAAAATTGAAAAAAGTTTAAAAAATTTTTTTTTTGGACTTAGTCATTTTTCCGGCGTTCATCAGACTTTCAGATAGGGCAAATGTCAGTGAGCATTCCGATTTCAGTTCCAGAGCAATTCGCCCAATGAGTCCTTGATATTTAGTCGTTTTCAGTCAATATTTTGGATTTTTGAAAAATTCAATTTTTTGTGAAAATATCCACTAAATGAGGGAATAATATGTGTGAGGGTACCCCAGAAGAGTTCCAAATGTGTGTGGGTAGAATACATATCCCACGGGGGTAAAATTGAAAAAAGTTGAAAAAAAATTTTTTTTGGACTCAGTCATTTTTCCGGTGTTTATCACACTTTCAGATAGGGCAAATGTCAGTGAGCGTTCCGATTTCAGTTCCAGAGCGATTCGCCCAATGAGTCCTTGATATTTATTCATTTTCAGCCAATTTTCTGGATTTTTGAAAAATTCACTTTTTTGTGAAAATATCCACTAAATGAGGGAATAATATGTGTGAGGGTACCCCAGAAGACTTCCAAATGTGTGTGGGTAGAATATATATCCCACGGGGGTAAAATTGAAAAAAGTTGCAAAAATTTTTTTTTTTGGACTTAGTCATTTTTCCGGCGTTTATCAGACTTTCAGATAGGGCAAATGTCAGTGAGCGTTCCGATTTCAGTTCCAGAGCGATTCGCCCAATTAGTCCTTGATATTTAGTCGTTTTCAACCAATTTTCTGGATTTTTGAAAAATGCACTTTTTTGTGAAAATATCCACTAAATGAGGGAATAATATTTGTGAGGGTACCCCAGGAGAGTTCCAAATGTGTGTGGGTAGAATATATATCTCACGGGGTAAAACTGAAAAAATTTGAAAAAAATTTCTTTTTTGGACTTAGTCATTTTTCCGGCGTTTAACAGACTTTCAGATAGGGCAAATGTCAGTGAGCGTTCCGATTTCAGTTCAAGAGCGATTCGCCCAATGAGTCTTGATATTTAGTCGTTTTCAGCTAATATTTTGGATTTTTGAAAATTTCTCTTTTTTGTGAAAATATCCACTAAATGAGGGAATAATATGTGTGAGGGTACCCCAGGAGAGTTCCAAATGTGTGTGGGTAGAATATATATCCCACGGGGTAAAACTGAAAAAAGTTGAAAAAAAATTTTTTTTTGGACTTAGTCATTTTTCCGGCGTTTATCAGACTTTCAGATAGGGCAAATGTCAGTGAGCGTTCCGATTTCAGTTCCAGAGCGATTCGCCCAATGAATCCTTGATATTTAGTCGTTTTCAGCCAATTTTCTGGATTTTTGAAAGATTCACTTTTTTGTGAAAATATCCACTACATGAGGGAATAAAATGTGTGAGGGTAGCCCAGGAGAGTTCCAAATGTGTGTGGGTAGAATATATATCCCACGGGGGTAAAATTGAAAAAAGTTTAAAAAATTTTTTTTTTGGACTTAGTCATTTTTCCGGCGTTCATCAGACTTTCAGATAGGGCAAATGTCAGTGAGCATTCCGATTTCAGTTCCAGAGCAATTCGCCCAATGAGTCCTTGATATTTAGTCGTTTTCAGTCAATATTTTGGATTTTTGAAAAATTCACTTTTTTGTGAAAATATCCACTAAATGAGGGAATAATATGTGTGAGGGTACCCCAGAAGAGTTCCAAATGTGTGTGGCTAGAATACATATCCCACGGGGGTAAAATTGAAAAAAGTTGAAAAAAAATTTTTTTTGGACTCAGTCATTTTTCCGGTGTTTATCACACTTTCAGATAGGGCAAATGTCAGTGAGCGTTCCGATTTCAGTTCCAGAGCGATTCGCCCAATTAGTCCTTGATATTTAGTCGTTTTCAGCTAATATTTTGGATTTTTGAAAATTTCTCTTTTTTGTGAAAATATCCACTAAATGAGGGAATAATATGTGTGAGGGTACCCCAGGAGAGTTCCAAATGTGTGTGGGTAGAATATATATCCCACGGGGTAAAACTGAAAAAAGTTGAAAAAAAATTTTTTTTTGGACTTAGTCATTTTTCCGGCGTTTATCAGACTTTCAGATAGGGCAAATGTCAGTGAGCGTTCCGATTTCAGTTCCAGAGCGATTCGCCCAATGAATCCTTGATATTTAGTCGTTTTCAGCCAATTTTCTGGATTTTTGAAAGATTCACTTTTTTGTGAAAATATCCACTAAATGAGGGAATAATATGTGTGAGGGTACCCCAGGAGAGTTCCAAATGTGTGTGGGTAGAATATATATCCCACGGGGGTAAAATTGAAAAAAGTTTAAAAAATTTTTTTTTTCGACTTAGTCATTTTTCCGGCGTTTATCAGACTTTCAGATAGGGCAAATGTCAGTGAGCGTTCCGATTTCAGCTCCAGAGCGATTCGCCCAATGAGTCTTGATATTTAGTCGTTTTCAGCCAATATTTTGGATTTTTGAAAATTTCTCTTTTTTGTGAAAATATCCACTAAATGAGGGAATAATATGTGTGAGGGTACCCCAGAAGAGTTCCAAATGTGTATGGGTAGAATACATATTCCACGGGGGTAAAATTGAAAAAAGTAGAAAAAAAAATTTTTTTTGGACTCAGTCATTTTTCCGGTGTTTATCACACTTTCAGATAGGGCAAATGTCAGTGAGCGTTCCGATTTCAGTTCCAGAGCGATTCGCCCAATTAGTCCTTAATATTTAGTCGTTTTCAGCCAATTTTCTGGATTTTTGAAAAATTCACTTTTTTGTGAAAATATCCACTAAATGAGGGAATAATATGTGTGAGGGTAGCCCAGGAGAGTTCCAAATGTGTGTGGGTAGAATATATATCCCACGGGGGTAAAATTGAAAAAAGCTTAAAAAATTTTTTTTTTGGACTCAGTCATTTTTCCGGTGTTTATCACACTTTCAGATAGGGCAAATGTCAGTGAGCGTTCCGATTTCAGTTCCAGAGCGATTCGCCCAATTAGTCCTTGATATTTAGTCGTTTTCAGCCAATTTTCTGGATTTTTGAAAAATTCACTTTTTTGTGAAAATATCCACTAAATGAGGGAATAATATGTGTGAGGGTAGCCCAGGAGAGTTCCAAATGTGTGTGGGTAGAATATATATCCCACGGTGGTAAAATTGAAAAAAGTTGAAAAAATTTTTTTTTGGACTTAGTCATTTTTCCGGCGTTTATCAGACTTTCAGATAGGGCAAATGTCAGTGAGCGTTCCAATTTCAGTTCCAGAGCGATTCGCCCAATGAGTCTTGATATTTAGTCGTTTTCAGCCAATATTTTGGATGTTTGAAAATTTCTCTTTTTTGTGAAAATATCCACTAAATGAGGGAATAATATGTGTGAGGGTACCCCAGAAGAGTTCCAAATGTGTGTGGGTAGAATACATATTCCACGGGGGTAAAATTGAAAAAAGTAGAAAAAAATTTTTTTTGGACTCAGTCATTTTTCCGGTGTTTATCACACTTTCAGATAGGGCAAATGTCAGTGAGCGTTCCGATTTCAGCTCCAGAGCGATTCGCCCAATTAGTCCTTAATATTTAGTCGTTTTCAGCCAATTTTCTGGATTTTTGAAAAATTCACTTTTTTGTGAAAATATCCACTAAATGAGGGAATAATATGTGTGAGGGTACCCCAGGAGAGTTCCAAATGTGTGTGGGTAGAATATATATCCCACGGGGGTAAAATTGAAAAAAGTTGAAAAAAATTTTTTTTTGGACTTAGTCATTTTTCCGGCGTTTATCAGACTTTCAGATAGGGCAAATGTCAGTGAGCGTTCCGATTTCAGTTCCAGAGCGATTCGCCCAATTAGTCCTTGATATTTAGTCGTTTTCAGCCAATTTTCTGGATTTTTGAAAGATTCACTTTTTTGTGAAAATATCCACTAAATGAGGGAATAATATGTGTGAGGGTAGCCCAGGAGAGTTCCAAATGTGTGTGGGTAGAATATATATCCCACGGGGGTAAAATTGAAAAAAGTTTAAAAAATTTTTTTTTTGGACTTAGTCATTTTTCCGGCGTTCATCAGACTTTCAGATAGGGCAAATGTCAGTGAGCATTCCGATTTCAGTTCCAGAGCAATTCGCCCAATGAGTCCTTGATATTTAGTCGTTTTCAGTCAATATTTTGGATTTTTGAAAAATTCAATTTTTTGTGAAAATATCCACTAAATGAGGGAATAATATGTGTGAGGGTACCCCAGAAGAGTTCCAAATGTGTGTGGGTAGAATACATATCCCACGGGGGTAAAATTGAAAAAAGTTGAAAAAAAATTTTTTTTGGACTCAGTCATTTTTCCGGTGTTTATCACACTTTCAGATAGGGCAAATGTCAGTGAGCGTTCCGATTTCAGTTCCAGAGCGATTCGCCCAATGAGTCCTTGATATTTATTCATTTTCAGCCAATTTTCTGGATTTTTGAAAAATTCACTTTTTTGTGAAAATATCCACTAAATGAGGGAATAATATGTGTGAGGGTACCCCAGAAGACTTCCAAATGTGTGTGGGTAGAATATATATCCCACGGGGGTAAAATTGAAAAAAGTTGCAAAAATTTTTTTTTTTGGACTTAGTCATTTTTCCGGCGTTTATCAGACTTTCAGATAGGGCAAATGTCAGTGAGCGTTCCGATTTCAGTTCCAGAGCGATTCGCCCAATTAGTCCTTGATATTTAGTCGTTTTCAACCAATTTTCTGGATTTTTGAAAAATGCACTTTTTTGTGAAAATATCCACTAAATGAGGGAATAATATTTGTGAGGGTACCCCAGGAGAGTTCAAAATGTGTGTGGGTAGAATATATATCTCACGGGGTAAAACTGAAAAAATTTGAAAAAAATTTCTTTTTTGGACTTAGTCATTTTTCCGGCGTTTATCAGACTTTCAGATAGGGCAAATGTCAGTGAGCGTTCCGATTTCAGTTCAAGAGCGATTCGCCCAATGAGTCTTGATATTTAGTCGTTTTCAGCTAATATTTTGGATTTTTGAAAATTTCTCTTTTTTGTGAAAATATCCACTAAATGAGGGAATAATATGTGTGAGGGTACCCCAGGAGAGTTCCAAATGTGTGTGGGTAGAATATATATCCCACGGGGTAAAACTGAAAAAAGTTGAAAAAAAATTTTTTTTTGGACTTAGTCATTTTTCCGGCGTTTATCAGACTTTCAGATAGGGCAAATGTCAGTGAGCGTTCCGATTTCAGTTCCAGAGCGATTCGCCCAATGAATCCTTGATATTTAGTCGTTTTCAGCCAATTTTCTGGATTTTTGAAAGATTCACTTTTTTGTGAAAATATCCACTACATGAGGGAATAAAATGTGTGAGGGTAGCCCAGGAGAGTTCCAAATGTGTGTGGGTAGAATATATATCCCACGGGGGTAAAATTGAAAAAAGTTTAAAAAATTTTTTTTTTGGACTTAGTCATTTTTCCGGCGTTCATCAGACTTTCAGATAGGGCAAATGTCAGTGAGCATTCCGATTTCAGTTCCAGAGCAATTCGCCCAATGAGTCCTTGATATTTAGTCGTTTTCAGTCAATATTTTGGATTTTTGAAAAATTCACTTTTTTGTGAAAATATCCACTAAATGAGGGAATAATATGTGTGAGGGTACCCCAGAAGAGTTCCAAATGTGTGTGGCTAGAATACATATCCCACGGGGGTAAAATTGAAAAAAGTTGAAAAAAAATTTTTTTTGGACTCAGTCATTTTTCCGGTGTTTATCACACTTTCAGATAGGGCAAATGTCAGTGAGCGTTCCGATTTCAGTTCCAGAGCGATTCGCCCAATTAGTCCTTGATATTTAGTCGTTTTCAGCTAATATTTTGGATTTTTGAAAATTTCTCTTTTTTGTGAAAATATCCACTAAATGAGGGAATAATATGTGTGAGGGTACCCCAGGAGAGTTCCAAATGTGTGTGGGTAGAATATATATCCCACGGGGTAAAACTGAAAAAAGTTGAAAAAAAATTTTTTTTTGGACTTAGTCATTTTTCCGGCGTTTATCAGACTTTCAGATAGGGCAAATGTCAGTGAGCGTTCCGATTTCAGTTCCAGAGCGATTCGCCCAATGAATCCTTGATATTTAGTCGTTTTCAGCCAATTTTCTGGATTTTTGAAAGATTCACTTTTTTGTGAAAATATCCACTAAATGAGGGAATAATATGTGTGAGGGTAGCCCAGGAGAGTTCCAAATGTGTGTGGGTAGAATATATATCCCACGGGGGTAAAATTGAAAAAAGTTTAAAAAATTTTTTTTTTGGACTTAGTCATTTTTCCGGCGTTCATCAGACTTTCAGATAGGGCAAATGTCAGTGAGCATTCCGATTTCAGTTCCAGAGCAATTCGCCCAATGAGTCCTTGATATTTAGTCGTTTTCAGTCAATATTTTGGATTTTTGAAAAATTCACTTTTTTGTGAAAATATCCACTAAATGAGGGAATAATATGTGTGAGGGTACCCCAGAAGAGTTCCAAATGTGTGTGGGTAGAATACATATCCCACGGGGGTAAAATTGAAAAAAGTTAAAAAAAAATTTTTTTTGGACTCAGTCATTTTTCCGGTGTTTATCACACTTTCAGATAGGGCAAATGTCAGTGAGCGTTCCGATTTCAGTTCCAGAGCGATTTGCCCAATTAGTCCTTGATATTTAGTCGTTTTCAGCCAATTTTCTGGATTTTTGAAAAATTCACTTTTTTGTGAAAATATCCACTAAATGAGGGAATAATATGTGTGAGGGTACCCCAGGAGAGTTCCAAATGTGTGTGGGTAGAATATATATCCCACGGGGGTAAAATTGAAAAAAGTTTAAAAAATTTTTTTTTTTGGACTTAGTCATTTTTCCGGCGTTTATCAGACTTTCAGATAGGGCAAATGTCAGTGAGCGTTCCGATTTCAGTTCCAGAGCGATTCGCCCAATTAGTCCTTGATATTTAGTCGTTTTCAGCCAATTTTCTGGATTTTTGAAAAATTCACTTTTTTGTGAAAATATCCACTAAATGAGGGAATAATATGTGTGAGGGTACCCCAGGAGAGTTCCAAATGTGTGTGGGTAGAATATATATCCCACGGGGGTAAAATTGAAAAAAGTTTAAAAAATTTTTTTTTTGGACTTAGTCATTTTTCCGGCGTTTATCAGACTTTCAGATAGGGCAAATGTCAGTGAGCGTTCCGATTTCAGTTCCAGAGCGATTCGCCCAATGAGTCCTTGATATTTATTCATTTTCAGCCAATTTTCTGGATTTTTGAAAAATTCACTTTTTTGTGAAAATATCCACTAAATGAGGGAATAATATGTGTGAGGGTACCCCAGAAGACTTCCATATGTGTGTGGTAGAATATATATCCCACGGGGGTAAAATTGAAAAAAGTTGAAAAAAATTTTTTTTTTGGACTTAGTCATTTTTCCGCCGTTTATCAGACTTTCAGATAGGGCAAATGTCAGTGAGCGTTCCGATTTCAGTTCCAGAGCGATTCGCCCAATTAGTCCTTGATATTTAGTCGTTTTCAACCAATTTTCTGGATTTTTGAAAAATGCACTTTTTTTGTGAAAATATCCACTAAATGAGGGAATAATATGTGTGAGGGTACCCCAGGAGAGTTTCAAATGTGTGTGGGTAGAATATATATCCCACGGGGTAAAACTGAAAAAAGTTGAAAAAAATTTTTTTTTTGGACTTAGTTATTTTTCCGGCGTTTATCAGACTTTCAGATAGGGCAAATGTCAGTGAGCGTTCCGATCTCAGTTCCAGAGCGATTCGCCCAATGAATCCTTGATATTTAGTCGTTTTCAGCCAATTTTCTGGATTTTTGAAAGATTCACTTTTTTGTGAAAATATCCACTAAATGAGGGAATAATATGTGTGAGGGTAGCCCAGGAGAGTTCCAAATGTGTGTGGGTTGAATATATATCCCACGGGGGTAAAATTGAAAAAAGTTTAAAAAATTTTTTTTTTGCACTTAGTCATTTTTCCGGCGTTCATCAGACTTTCAGATAGGGCAAATGTCAGTGAGCATTCCGATTTCAGTTCCAGAGCAATTCGCCCAATGAGTCCTTGATATTTAGTCGTTTTCAGTCAATATTTTGGATTTTTGAAAAATTCACTTTTTTGTGAAAATATCCACTAAATGAGGGAATAATATGTGTGAGGGTACCCCAGAAGAGTTCCAAATGTGTGTGGGTAGAATACATATCCCACGGTGGTAAAATTGAAAAAAGTTGAAAAAAATTTTTTTTGGACTTAGTCATTTTTCCGGCGTTTATCAGAATTTCAGATAGGGCAAATGTCAGTGAGCGTTCCGATTTCAGTTCCAGAGCGATTCGCCCAATGAGTCTTGATATTTAGTCGTTTTCAGCTAATATTTTGGATTTTTGAAAATTTCTCTTTTTTGTGAAAATATCCACTAAATGAGGGAATAATATGTGTGAGGGTACCCCAGGAGTGTTCCAAATGTGTGTGGGTAGAATATATATCCCACGGGGGTAAAATTGAAAAAAGTTTAAAAAATTTTTTTTTTGGACTTAGTCATTTTTCCGGCGTTTATCAGACTTTCAGATAGGGCAAATGTCAGTGAGCGTTCCGATTTCAGTTCCAGAGCGATTCGCCCAATGAGTCCTTGATATTTATTCATTTTCAGCCAATTTTCTGGATTTTTGAAAAATTAATTTTTTGTGAAAATATCCACTAAATGAGGGAATAATATGTGTGAGGGTACCCCAGAAGAGTTCCAAATGTGTGTGGGTAGAATATATATCCCACGGGGGTAAAATTGAAAAAAGTTGAAAAAAAATTTTTTTTTGGACTTAGTCATTTTTCCGCCGTTTATCAGACTTTCAGATAGGGCAAATGTCAGTGAGCGTTCCGATTTCAGTTCCAGAGCGATTCTCCCAATTAGTCCTTGATATTTAGTCGTTTTCAACCAATTTTCTGGATTTTTGAAAAATGCACTTTTTTGTGAAAATATCCACTAAATGAGGGAATAATATGTGTGAGGGTACCCCAGGAGAGTTCCAAATGTGTGTGGGTAGAATATATATCCCACGGGGTAAAACTGAAAAAAGTTGAAAAAAATTTTTTTTTTGGACTTAGTTATTTTTCCGGCGTTTATCAGACTTTCAGATAGGGCAAATGTCAGTGAGCGTTCCGATTTCAGTTCCAGAGCGATTCGCCCAATGAATCCTTGATATTTAGTCGTTTTCAGCAAATTTTCTGGATTTTTGAAAGATTCACTTTTTTGTGAAAATATCCACTAAATGAGGGAATAATATGTGTGAGGGTACCCCAGAAGAGTTCCAAATGTGTGTGGGTAGAATACATATCCCACGGTGGTAAAATTGAAAAAAGTTGAAAAAATTTTTTTTTGGACTTAGTCATTTTTCCGGCGTTTATCAGACTTTCAGATAGGGCAAATGTCAGTGAGCGTTCCGATTTCAGTTCCAGAGCGATTCGCCCAATGAGTCTTGATATTTAGTCGTTTTCAGCTAATATTTTGGATTTTTGAAAATTTCTCTTTTTTGTGAAAATATCCACTAAATGAGGGAATAATATGTGTGAGGGTACCCCAGGAGTGTTCCAAATGTGTGTGGGTAGAATACATATCCCACGGGGGTAAAATTGAAAAAAGTTGAAAAATATTTTTTTTTGGACTTAGTCATTTTTCCGGCGTTTATCAGACTTTCAGAGAGGGCAAATGTCAGTGAGCGTTCCGATTTCAGTTCCAGAGCGATTCGCCCAATGAATCCTTGATATTTAGTCGTTTTCAGCCAATTTTCTGGATTTTTGAAAGATTCACTTTTTTGTGAAAATATCCACTAAATGAGGGAATAATATGTGTGAGGGTAGCCCAGGAGAGTTCCAAATGTGAGTGGGTAGAATATATATCCCACGGGGGTAAAATTGAAAAAAGTTTAAAAAATTTTTTTTTTGGACTTAGTCATTTTTCCGGCGTTCATCAGACTTTCAGATAGGGCAAATGTCAGTGAGCGTTCCGATTTTAGTTCCAGAGCGATTCGCCCAATGAGTCCTTGATATTTAGTCGTTTTCAGTCAATATTTTGGATTTTTGAAAAATTCACTTTTTTGTGAAAATATCCACTAAATGAGGGAATAATATGTGTGAGGGTACCCCAGGAGTGTTCCAAATGTGTGTGGGTAGAATACATATCCCACGGGGGTAAAATTGAAAAAAGTTGAAAAATATTTTTTTTTGGACTTAGTCATTTTTCCGGCGTTTATCAGACTTTCAGAGAGGGCAAATGTCAGTGAGCGTTCCGATTTCAGTTCCAGAGCGATTCGCCCAATGAGTCCTTGATATTTATTCATTTTCAGCCAATTTTCTGGATTTTTGAAAAATTAACTTTTTGGTGAAAATATCCACTAAATGAGGGAATAATATGTGTGAGGGTACCCCAGAAGAGTTCCAAATGTGTGTGGGTAGAATATATATCCCACGGGGGTAAAATTGAAAAAAGTTGAAAAAAAAATTTTTTTTGGACTTAGTCATTTTTCCGCCGTTTATCAGACTTTCAGATAGGGCAAATGTCAGTGAGCGTTCCGATTTCAGTTCCAGAGCGATTCTCCCAATTAGTCCTTGATATTTAGTCGTTTTCAACCAATTTTCTGGATTTTTGAAAAATGCACTTTTTTGTGAAAATATCCACTAAATGAGGGAATAATATGTGTGAGGGTACCCCAGGAGAGTTCCAAATGTGTGTGGGTAGAATATATATCCCACGGGGTAAAACTGAAAAAAGTTGAAAAAAAATTTTTTTTTGGACTTAGTCATTTTTCCGGCGTTTATCAGACTTTCAGATAGGGCAAATGTCAGTGAGCGTTCCGATTTCAGTTCCAGAGCGATTCGCCCAATGAATCCTTGATATTTAGTCATTTTCAGCCAATTTTCTGGATTTTTGAAAGATTCACTTTTTTGTGAAAATATCCACTAAATGAGGGAATAATATGTGTGAGGGTAGCCCAGGAGAGTTCCAAATGTGTGTGGGTAGAATATATATCCCACGGGGGTAAAATTGAAAAAAGTTTAAAAAATTTTTTTTTTGGACTTAGTCATTTTTCCGGCGTTCATCAGACTTTCAGATTGGGCAAATGTCAGTGAGCGTTCCGATTTCAGTTCCAGAGCGATTCGCCCAATGAGTCCTTGATATTTAGTCGTTTTCAGTCAATATTTTGGATTTTTGAAAAATTCACTTTTTTGTGAAAATATCCACTAAATGAGGGAATAATATGTGTGAGGGTACCCCAGGAGAGTTCCAAATGTGTGTGGGTAGAATATATATCCCACGGGGGTAAAATTGAAAAAAGTTTAAAAAATTTTTTTTTGGACTTAGTCATTTTTCCGGCGTTCATCAGACTTTCAGATAGGGCAAATGTCAGTGAGCGTTCCGATTTCAGTTCCAGAGCGATTCGCCCAATTAGTCCTTGATATTTAGTCGTTTTCAACCACTTTTCTGGATTTTTGAAAAATGCACTTTTTTGTGAAAATATCCACTAAATGAGGGAATAATATGTGTGAGGGTACCCCAGAAGAGTTCCAAATGTGTGTGGGTAGAATATATATCCCACGGGGGTAAAATTGAAAAAAGTTGAAAAAAAAATTTTTTTTGGACTTAGTCATTTTTCCGCCGTTTATCAGACTTTCAGATAGGGCAAATGTCAGTGAGCGTTCCGATTTCAGTTCCAGAGCGATTCTCCCAATTAGTCCTTGATATTTAGTCGTTTTCAACCAATTTTCTGGATTTTTGAAAAATGCACTTTTTTGTGAAAATATCCACTAAATGAGGGAATAATATGTGTGAGGGTACCCCAGGAGAGTTCCAAATGTGTGTGGGTAGAATATATATCCCACGGGGTAAAACTGAAAAAAGTTGAAAAAAAATTTTTTTTTGGACTTAGTCATTTTTCCGGCGTTTATCAGACTTTCAGATAGGGCAAATGTCAGTGAGCGTTCCGATTTCAGTTCCAGAGCGATTCGCCCAATGAATCCTTGATATTTAGTCATTTTCAGCCAATTTTCTGGATTTTTGAAAGATTCACTTTTTTGTGAAAATATCCACTAAATGAGGGAATAATATGTGTGAGGGTAGCCCAGGAGAGTTCCAAATGTGTGTGGGTAGAATATATATCCCACGGGGGTAAAATTGAAAAAAGTTTAAAAAATTTTTTTTTTGGACTTAGTCATTTTTCCGGCGTTCATCAGACTTTCAGATTGGGCAAATGTCAGTGAGCGTTCCGATTTCAGTTCCAGAGCGATTCGCCCAATGAGTCCTTGATATTTAGTCGTTTTCAGTCAATATTTTGGATTTTTGAAAAATTCACTTTTTTGTGAAAATATCCACTAAATGAGGGAATAATATGTGTGAGGGTACCCCAGGAGAGTTCCAAATGTGTGTGGGTAGAATATATATCCCACGGGGGTAAAATTGAAAAAAGTTTAAAAAATTTTTTTTTGGACTTAGTCATTTTTCCGGCGTTCATCAGACTTTCAGATAGGGCAAATGTCAGTGAGCATTCCGATTTCAGTTCCAGAGCGATTCGCCCAATGAGTCCTTGATATTTAGTCGTTTTCAGCCAGTTTTCTGGATTTTTGAAAAATTAATTTTTTGTGAAAATATCCACTAAATGAGGGAATAATATGTGTGAGGGTACCCCAGAAGAGTTCCAAATGTGTGTGGGTAGAATATATATCCCACGGGGGTAAAATTGAAAAAAGTTGAAAAAAAATTTTTTTTTGGACTTAGTCATTTTTCCGCCGTTTATCAGACTTTCAGATAGGGCAAATGTCAGTGAGCGTTCCGATTTCAGTTCCAGAGCGATTCGCCCAATTAGTCCTTGATATTTAGTCGTTTTCAACCAATTTTCTGGATTTTTGAAAAATGCACTTTTTTGTGAAAATATCCACTAAATGAGGGAATAATATGTGAGGGTACCCCAGGAGAGTTCCAAATGTGTGTGGGTAGAATATATATCCCACGGGGTAAAACTGAAAAAAGTTGAAAAAAATTTTTTTTTTGGACTTAGTCATTTTTCCGGCGTTCATCAGACTTTCAGATAGGGCAAATGTCAGTGAGCATTCCGATTTCAGTTCCAGAGCAATTCGCCCAATGAGTCCTTGATATTTAGTCGTTTTCAGTCAATATTTTGGATTTTTGAAAAATTCACTTTTTTGTGAAAATATCCACAAAATGAGGGAATAATATGTGTGAGGGTACCCCAGAAGACTTCCAAATGTGTGTGGGTAGAATATATATCCCACGGGGGTAAAATTGAAAAAAGTTGAAAAAAATTTTTTTTTTGGACTTAGTCATTTTTCCGGCGTTTATCAGACTTTCAGATAGGGCAAATGTCAGTGAGCGTTCCGATTTCAGTTCCAGAGCGATTCGCCCAATTAGTCCTTGATATTTAGTCGTTTTCAACCAATTTTCTGGATTTTTGAAAAATGCACTTTTTTGTGAAAATATCCACTAAATGAGGGAATAATATGTGAGGGTACCCCAGGAGAGTTCCAAATGTGTGTGGGTAGAATATATATCCCACGGGGTAAAACTGAAAAAAGTTGAAAAAAATTTTTTTTTTGGACTTAGTCATTTTTCCGGCGTTCATCAGACTTTCAGATAGGGCAAATGTCAGTGAGCATTCCGATTTCAGTTCCAGAGCAATTCGCCCAATGAGTCCTTGATATTTAGTCGTTTTCAGTCAATATTTTGGATTTTTGAAAAATTCACTTTTTTGTGAAAATATCCACAAAATGAGGGAATAATATGTGTGAGGGTACCCCAGAAGACTTCCAAATGTGTGTGGGTAGAATATATATCCCACGGGGGTAAAATTGAAAAAAGTTGAAAAAAATTTTTTTTTTGGACTTAGTCATTTTTCCGGCGTTTATCAGACTTTCAGATAGGGCAAATGTCAGTGAGCGTTCCGATTTCAGTTCCAGAGCGATTCGCCCAATTAGTCCTTGATATTTAGTCGTTTCCAACCAATTTTCTGGATTTTTGAAAAATGCACTTTTTTGTGAAAATATCCACTAAATGAGGGAATAATATGTGTGAGGGTACCCCAGGAGAGTTCCAAATGTGTGTGGGTAGAATATATATCCCACGGGGGTAAAATTGAAAAAAGTTGAAAAACATTTTTTTTTTGGACTTAGTCATTTTTCCGGCGTTTATCAGACTTTCAGATAGGGCAAATGTCAGTGAGCGTTCCGATTTCAGTTCCAGAGCGATTCGCCCAATGAGTCTTGATATTTAGTCGTTTTCAGCTAATATTTTGGATTTTTGAAAATTTCTCTTTTTTGTGAAAATATCCACTAAATGAGGGAATAATATGTGTGAGGGTACCCCAGAAGAGTTCCAAATGTGTGTGGGTAGAATATATATCCCACGGGGGTAAAATTGAAAAAAGTTGAAAAAAATTTTTTTTTGGACTTAGTCATTTTTACGGCGTTTATCAGACGTTCAGATAGGGCAAATGTCAGTGAGCGTTCCGATTTCAGTTCCAGAGCGATTCGCCCAATGAATCCTTGATATTTAGTCGTTTTCAGCCAATTTTCTGGATTTTTGAAAAATTCACTTTTTTGTGAAAATATCCACTAAATGAGGGAATAATATGTGTGAGGGTAGCCCAGGAGAGTTCCAAATGTGTGTGGGTAGAATATATATCCCACGGGGGTAAAATTGAAAAAAGTTGAAAAATTTTTTTTTTTTGGACTTAGTCATTTTTCCGGCGTTTATCAGACTTTCAGATAAGGCAAATGTCAGTGAGCGTTCCGATTTCAGTTCCAGAGCAATTCGCCCAATGAATCCTTGATATTTAGTCGTTTTCAGTCAATATTTTGGATTTTTGAAAAATTCACTTTTTTGTGAAAATATCCACTAAATGAGGGAATAATATGTGTGAGGGTACCCCAGGAGAGCTCCAAATGTGTGTGGG
The DNA here is from genome assembly GCF_046119375.1 of Phyllobates terribilis. Lineage (NCBI taxonomy): Eukaryota > Metazoa > Chordata > Amphibia > Anura > Dendrobatidae > Phyllobates > Phyllobates terribilis. The sequence continues at coordinate 4,485,534 of NW_027362832.1, forward strand.
TAGAATATATATCTCACGGGGTAAAACTGAAAAAAGTTGAAAAAAAAATTTTTTTTGGACTTAGTCATTTTTCCGCCGTTTATCAGACTTTCAGATAGGGCAAATGTCAGTGAGCGTTCCGATTTCAGTTCCAGAGCGATTCGCCCAATTAGTCCTTGATATTTAGTCGTTTTCAACCAATTTTCTGGATTTTTGAAAAATGCACTTTTTTGTGAAAATATCCACTAAATGAGGGAATAATATGTGTGAGGGTACCCCAGGAGAGTTCCAAATGTGTGTGGGTAGAATATATATCCCACGGGGTAAAACTGAAAAAAGTTGAAAAAAAATTTTTTTTTGGACTTAGTCATTTTTCCGGCGTTTATCAGACTTTCAGATAGGGCAAATGTCAGTGAGCATTCCGATTTCAGTTCCAGAGCGATTCGCCCAATGAATCCTTGATATTTAGTCGTTTTCAGCCAATTTTCTGGATTTTTGAAAGATTCACTTTTTTGTGAAAATATCCACTAAATGAGGGAATAATATGTGTGAGGGTAGCCCAGGAGAGTTCCAAATGTGTGTGGGTAGAATATATATCCCACGGGGGTAAAATTGAAAAAAGTTAAAAAAAATTTTTTTTTGGACTTAGTCATTTTTCCGGCGTTCATCAGACTTTCAGATAGGGCAAATGTCAGTGAGCGTTCCGATTTCAGTTCCAGAGCAATTCGCCCAATGAGTCCTTGATATTTAGTCGTTTTCAGTCAATATTTTGGATTTTTGAAAAATTCACTTTTTTGTGAAAATATCCACTAAATGAGGGAATAATATGTGTGAGGGTACCCCAGAAGACTTCCAAATGTGTGTGGGTAGAATATATATCCCACGGGGGTAAAATTGAAAAAAGTTGAAAAAAATTTTTTTTTTGGACTTAGTCATTTTTCCGGCGTTTATCAGACTTTCAGATAGGGCAAATGTCAGTGAGCGTTCCGATTTCAGTTCCAGAGCGATTCGCCCAATTAGTCCTTGATATTTAGTCGTTTCCAACCAATTTTCTGGATTTTTGAAAAATGCACTTTTTTGTGAAAATATCCACTAAATGAGGGAATAATATGTGTGAGGGTACCCCAGGAGAGTTCCAAATGTGTGTGGGTAGAATATATATCTCACGGGGTAAAACTGAAAAAATTTGAAAAACATTTTTTTTTTGGACTTAGTCATTTTTCCGGCGTTTATCAGACTTTCAGATAGGGCAAATGTCAGTGAGCGTTCCGATTTCAGTTCCAGAGCGATTCGCCCAATGAGTCCTTGATATTTATTCATTTTCAGCCAATTTTCTGGATTTTTGAAAAATTCACTTTTTTGTGAAAATATCCACTAAATGAGGGAATAATATGTGTGAGGGTACCCCAGGAGAGTTCCAAATGTGTGTGGGTAGACTATATATCCCACGGTGGTAAAATTGAAAAAAGTTGAAAAATTTTTTTTTTGGACTTAGTCATTTTTCCGGCGTTTATCAGACTTTCAGATAGGGCAAATGTCAGTGAGCGTTCCGATTTCAGTTCCAGAGCGATTCGCCCAATGAGTCTTGATATTTAGTCGTTTTCAGCTAATATTTTGGATTTTTGAAAATTTCTCTTTTTTGTGAAAATATCCACTAAATGAGGGAATAATATGTGTGAGGGTACCCCAGGAGTGTTCCAAATGTGTGTGGGTAGAATACATATCCCACGGGTGTAAAATTGAAAAAAGTTGAAAAAAATTTTTTTTTGAACTTAGTCATTTTTCCGGCGTTTATCAGACTTTCAGATAGGGCAAATGTCAGTGAGCGTTCCGATTTCAGTTCCAGAGCAATTCGCCCAATGAGTCCTTGATATTTAGTCGTTTTCAGCCAATATTTTGGATTTTTGAAAAATTCACCTTTTTGTGAAAATATCCACTAAATGAGGGAATAATATGTGTGAGGGTACCCCAGGAGAGTTCCAAATGTGTGTGGGTAGACTATATATCCCACGGTGGTAAAATTGAAAAAAGTTGAAAAAATTTTTTTTTGGACTTAGTCATTTTTCCGGCGTTTATCAGACTTTCAGATAGGGCAAATGTCAGTGAGCATTCCGATTTCAGTTCCAGAGCGATTCGCCCAATGAGTCCTTGATATTTATTCATTTTCAGCCAATTTTCTGGATTTTTGAAAAATTAACTTTTTTGTGAAAATATCCACTAAATGAGGGAATAATATGTGTGAGGGTACCCCAGAAGAGTTCCAAATGTGTGTGGGTAGAATATATATCCCACGGGGGTAAAATTGAAAAGAGTTGAAAAAAAATTTTTTTTTGGACTTAGTCATTTTTCCGCCGTTTATCAGACTTTTAGATAGGGCAAATGTCAGTGAGCGTTCCGATTTCAGTTCCAGAGCGATTCGTCCAATTAGTCCTTGATATTTAGTCGTTTTCAACCAATTTTCTGGATTTTTGAAAAATGCACTTTTTTGTGAAAATATCCACTAAATGAGGGAATAATATGTGTGAGGGTACCCCAGGAGAGTTCCAAATGTGTGTGGGTAGAATATATATCCCACGGGGTAAAACTGAAAAAAGTTGAAAAAAAATTTTTTTTTGGACTTAGTCATTTTTCCGGCGTTTATCAGACTTTCAGATAGGGCAAATGTCAGTGAGCGTTCCGATTTCAGTTCCAGAGCGATTCGCCCAATGAATCCTTGATATTTAGTCGTTTTCAGCCAATTTTCTGGATTTTTGAAAAATTCACTTTTTTGTGAAAATATCCACTAAATGAGGGAATAATATGTGTGAGGGTAGCCCAGGAGAGTTCCAAATGTGTGTGGGTAGAATATATATCCCACGGGGGTAAAATTGAAAAAAGTTTAAAAATTTTTTTTTTCGACTTAGTCATTTTTCCGGCGTTTATCAGACTTTCAGATAGGGCAAATGTCATTGAGCATTCCGATTTCAGTTCCAGAGCAATTCGCCCAATGAGTCCTTGATATTTAGTCGTTTTCAGTCAATATTTTGGATTTTTGAAAAATTCACTTTTTTGTGAAAATATCCACTAAATGAGGGAATAATATGTGTGAGGGTACCCCAGGAGAGTTCCAAATGTGTGTGGGTAGACTATATATCCCACGGTGGTAAAATTGAAAAAAGTTGAAAAAATTTTTTTTTGGACTTAGTCATTTTTCCGGCGTTTATCAGACTTTCAGATAGGGCAAATGTCAGTGAGCGTTCCGATTTCAGTTCCAGAGCGATTCGCCCAATGAGTCTTGATATTTAGTAGTTTTCAGCCAATATTTTGGATTTTTGAAAATTTCTCTTTTTTGTGAAAATATCCACTAAATGAGGGAATAATATGTGTGAGGGTACCCCAGAAGAGTTCCAAATGTGTGTGGGTAGAATATATATCCCACGGGGGTAAAATTGAAAAAAGTTTAAAAAATTTTTTTTTTGGACTTAGTCATTTTTCCGGCGTTCATCAGACTTTCAAATAGGGCAAATGTCAGTGAGCATTCCGATTTCAGTTCCAGAGCAATTCGCCCAATGAGTCCTTGATATTTAGTCGTTTTCAGTCAATATTTTGGATTTTTGAAAAATTCACTTTTTTGTGAAAATATCCACTAAATGAGGGAATAATATGTGTGAGGGTACCCCAGAAGAGTTCCAAATGTGTGTGGGTAGAATACATATCCCACGGGGGTAAAATTGAAAAAAGTTGAAAAAAAATTTTTTTTGGACTCAGTCATTTTTCCGGTGTTTATCACACTTTCAGATAGGGCAAATGTCAGTGAGCGTTCCGATTTCAGTTCCAGAGCGATTCGCCCAATTAGTCCTTGATATTTAGTCGTTTTCAGCCAATTTTCTGGATTTTTGAAAAATTCACTTTTTTGTGAAAATATCCACTAAATGAGGGAATAATATGTGTGATGGTACCCCAGGAGAGTTCCAAATGTGTGTGGGTAGAATATATATCCCACGGGGGTAAAATTGAAAAAAGTTTAAAAAATTTTTTTTTTAGACTTAGTCATTTTTCCGGCGTTTATCAGACTTTCAGATAGGGCAAATGTCAGTGAGCGTTCTGATTTCAGTTCCAGAGCGATTCGCCCAGTGAGTCCTTGATATTTATTCATTTTCAGCCAATTTTCTGGATTTTTGAAAAATTAACTTTTTTGTGAAAATACCCACTAAATGAGGGAATAATATGTGTGAGGGTACCCCAGAAGAGTTCCAAAATGTGTGTGAGTAGAATATATATCCCACGGGGGTAAAATTGAAAAAAGTTGAAAAAAAATTTTTTTTTGGACTTAGTCATTTTTCCGCCGTTTATCAGACTTTCAGATAGGGCAAATGTCATTGAGCATTCCGATTTCAGTTCCAGAGCAATTCGCCCAATGAGTCGTTGATATTTATTCATTTTCAGCCAATTTTCTGGATTTTTGAAAAATTCACTTTTTTGTGAAAATATCCACTAAATGAGGGAATAATATGTGTGAGGGTACCCCAGAAGAGTTGCAAATGTGTGTGGGTAGAATATATATCCCACGGGGGTAAAATTGAAAAAAGTTTAAAAAATTTTTTTTTTGGACTCAGTCATTTTTCCGGTGTTTATCACACTTTCAGATAGGGCAAATGTCAGTGAGCATTCCGATTTCAGTTCCAGAGCGATTCGCCCAATTAGTCCTTGATATTTAGTCGTTTTCAGCCAATTTTCTGGATTTTTGAAAAATTCACTTTTTTGTGAAAATATCCACTAAATGAGGGAATAATATGTGTGAGGGTACCCCAGGAGAGTTCCAAATGTGTGTGGGTAGAATATATATCCCACGGAGGTAAAATTGAAAAAAGTTTAAAAAATTTTTTTTTTAGACTTAGTCATTTTTCCGGCGTTTATCAGACTTTCAGATAGGGCAAATGTCATTGAGCATTCCGATTTCAGTTCCAGAGCAATTCGACCAATGAGTCCTTGATATTTAGTCGTTTTCAGTCAATATTTTGGATTTTTGAAAAATTCACTTTTTTGTGAAAATATCCACTAAATGAGGGAATAATATGTGTGAGGGTACCCCAGGAGAGCTCCAAATGTGTGTGGGTAGAATATATATCTCACGGGGTAAAACTGAAAAAATTTGAAAAAATTTTTTTTTTTGGACTTAGTCATTTTTCCGGCGTTTATCAGACGTTCAGATAGGGCAAATGTCAGTGAGCGTTCCGATTTCAGTTCCAGAGCGATTCGCCCAATGCATCCTTGATATTTAGTCGTTTTCAGCCAATTTTCTGGATTTTTGAAAAATTCACTTTTTTGTGAAAATATCCACTAAATGAGGGAATAATATGTGTGAGGGTAGCCCAGGAGAGTTCCAAATGTGTGTGGGTAGAATATATATCCCACGGGGGTAAAATTGAAAAAAGTTTAAAAATTTTTTTTTTCGACTTAGTCATTTTTCCGGCGTTTATCAGACTTTCAGATAGGGCAAATGTCATTGAGCATTCCGATTTCAGTTCCAGAGCAATTCGCCCAATGAGTCCTTGATATTTAGTCGTTTTCAGTCAATATTTTGGATTTTTGAAAAATTCACTTTTTTGTGAAAATATCCACTAAATGAGGGAATAATATGTGTGAGGGTACCCCAGAAGAGTTCCAAATGTGTGTGGGTAGAATACATATCCCACGGGGGTAAAATTGAAAAAAGTTGAAAAAAAATTTTTTTTGGACTCAGTCATTTTTCCGGTGTTTATCACACTTTCAGATAGGGCAAATGTCAGTGAGCGTTCCGATTTCAGTTCCAGAGCGATTCGCCCAATTAGTCCTTGATATTTAGTCGTTTTCAGCCAATTTTCTGGATTTTTGAAAAATTCACTTTTTTGTGAAAATATCCACTAAATGAGGGAATAATATGTGTGAGGGTACCCCAGGAGAGCTCCAAATGTGTGTGGGTAGAATATATATCTCACGGGGTAAAACTGAAAAAATTTGAAAAAATTTTTTTTTTTGGACTTAGTCATTTTTCCGGCGTTTATCAGACGTTCAGATAGGGCAAATGTCAGTGAGCGTTCCGATTTCAGTTCCAGAGCGATTCGCCCAATGAGTCTTGATATTTAGTAGTTTTCAGCCAATATTTTGGATTTTTGAAAATTTCTCTTTTTTGTGAAAATATCCACTAAATGAGGGAATAATATGTGTGAGGGTACCCCAGAAGAGTTCCAAATGTGTGTGGGTAGAATATATATCCCACGGGGGTAAAATTGAAAAAAGTTTAAAAAATTTTTTTTTTGGACTTAGTCATTTTTCCGGCGTTCATCAGACTTTCAAATAGGGCAAATGTCAGTGAGCATTCCGATTTCAGTTCCAGAGCAATTCGCCCAATGAGTCCTTGATATTAAGTCGTTTTCAGTCAATATTTTGGATTTTTGAAAAATTCACTTTTTTGTGAAAATATCCACTAAATGAGGGAATAATATGTGTGAGGGTACCCCAGAAGAGTTCCAAATGTGTGTGGGTAGAATACATATCCCACGGGGGTAAAATTGAAAAAAGTTGAAAAAAAATTTTTTTTGGACTCAGTCATTTTTCCGGTGTTTATCACACTTTCAGATAGGGCAAATGTCAGTGAGCGTTCCGATTTCAGTTCCAGAGCGATTCGCCCAATTAGTCCTTGATATTTAGTCGTTTTCAGCCAATTTTCTGGATTTTTGAAAAATTCACTTTTTTGTGAAAATATCCACTAAATGAGGGAATAATATGTGTGATGGTACCCCAGGAGAGTTCCAAATGTGTGTGGGTAGAATATATATCCCACGGGGGTAAAATTGAAAAAAGTTTAAAAAATTTTTTTTTTAGACTTAGTCATTTTTCCGGCGTTTATCAGACTTTCAGATAGGGCAAATGTCAGTGAGCGTTCTGATTTCAGTTCCAGAGCGATTCGCCCAGTGAGTCCTTGATATTTATTCATTTTCAGCCAATTTTCTGGATTTTTGAAAAATTAACTTTTTTGTGAAAATACCCACTAAATGAGGGAATAATATGTGTGAGGGTACCCCAGAAGAGTTCCAAAATGTGTGTGAGTAGAATATATATCCCACGGGGGTAAAATTGAAAAAAGTTGAAAAAAAATTTTTTTTTGGACTTAGTCATTTTTCCGCCGTTTATCAGACTTTCAGATAGGGCAAATGTCATTGAGCATTCCGATTTCAGTTCCAGAGCAATTCGCCCAATGAGTCGTTGATATTTATTCATTTTCAGCCAATTTTCTGGATTTTTGAAAAATTCACTTTTTTGTGAAAATATCCACTAAATGAGGGAATAATATGTGTGAGGGTACCCCAGAAGAGTTGCAAATGTGTGTGGGTAGAATATATATCCCACGGGGGTAAAATTGAAAAAAGTTTAAAAAATTTTTTTTTTGGACTCAGTCATTTTTCCGGTGTTTATCACACTTTCAGATAGGGCAAATGTCAGTGAGCATTCCGATTTCAGTTCCAGAGCGATTCGCCCAATTAGTCCTTGATATTTAGTCGTTTTCAGCCAATTTTCTGGATTTTTGAAAAATTCACTTTTTTGTGAAAATATCCACTAAATGAGGGAATAATATGTGTGAGGGTACCCCAGGAGAGTTCCAAATGTGTGTGGGTAGAATATATATCCCACGGAGGTAAAATTGAAAAAAGTTTAAAAATTTTTTTTTTTAGACTTAGTCATTTTTCCGGCGTTTATCAGACTTTCAGATAGGGCAAATGTCATTGAGCATTCCGATTTCAGTTCCAGAGCAATTCGACCAATGAGTCCTTGATATTTAGTCGTTTTCAGTCAATATTTTGGATTTTTGAAAAATTCACTTTTTTGTGAAAATATCCACTAAATGAGGGAATAATATGTGTGAGGGTACCCCAGGAGAGCTCCAAATGTGTGTGGGTAGAATATATATCTCACGGGGTAAAACTGAAAAAATTTGAAAAAATTTTTTTTTTTGGACTTAGTCATTTTTCCGGCGTTTATCAGACGTTCAGATAGGGCAAATGTCAGTGATCGTTCCGATTTCAGTTCCAGAGCGATTCGCCCAATGCATCCTTGATATTTAGTCGTTTTCAGCCAATTTTCTGGATTTTTGAAAAATTCACTTTTTTGTGAAAATATCCACTAAATGAGGGAATAATATGTGTGAGGGTAGCCCAGGAGAGTTCCAAATGTGTGTGGGTAGAATATATATCCCACGGGGGTAAAATTGAAAAAAGTTTAAAAAATTTTTTTTTCGACTTAGTCATTTTTCCGGCGTTTATCAGACTTTCAGATAGGGCAAATGTCATTGAGCATTCCGATTTCAGTTCCAGAGCAATTCGCCCAATGAGTCCTTGATATTTAGTCGTTTTCAGTCAATATTTTGGATTTTTGAAAAATTCACTTTTTTGTGAAAATATCCACTAAATGAGGGAATAATATGTGTGAGGGTACCCCAGAAGAGTTCCAAATGTGTGTGGGTAGAATACATATCCCACGGGGGTAAAATTGAAAAAAGTTGAAAAAAAATTTTTTTTGGACTCAGTCATTTTTCCGGTGTTTATCACACTTTCAGATAGGGCAAATGTCAGTGAGCGTTCCGATTTCAGTTCCAGAGCGATTCGCCCAATTAGTCCTTGATATTTAGTCGTTTTCAGCCAATTTTCTGGATTTTTGAAAAATTCACTTTTTTGTGAAAATATCCACTAAATGAGGGAATAATATGTGTGATGGTACCCCAGGAGAGTTCCAAATGTGTGTGGGTAGAATATATATCCCACGGGGGTAAAATTGAAAAAAGTTTAAAAAATTTTTTTTTTAGACTTAGTCATTTTTCCGGCGTTTATCAGACTTTCAGATAGGGCAAATGTCAGTGAGCGTTCTGATTTCAGTTCCAGAGCGATTCGCCCAGTGAGTCCTTGATATTTATTCATTTTCAGCCAATTTTCTGGATTTTTGAAAAATTAACTTTTTTGTGAAAATACCCACTAAATGAGGGAATAATATGTGTGAGGGTACCCCAGAAGAGTTCCAAAATGTGTGTGAGTAGAATATATATCCCACGGGGGTAAAATTGAAAAAAGTTGAAAAAAAATTTTTTTTTGGACTTAGTCATTTTTCCGCCGTTTATCAGACTTTCAGATAGGGCAAATGTCATTGAGCATTCCGATTTCAGTTCCAGAGCAATTCGCCCAATGAGTCGTTGATATTTATTCATTTTCAGCCAATTTTCTGGATTTTTGAAAAATTCACTTTTTTGTGAAAATATCCACTAAATGAGGGAATAATATGTGTGAGGGTACCCCAGAAGAGTTGCAAATGTGTGTGGGTAGAATATATATCCCACGGGGGTAAAATTGAAAAAAGTTTAAAAAATTTTTTTTTTGGACTCAGTCATTTTTCCGGTGTTTATCACACTTTCAGATAGGGCAAATGTCAGTGAGCATTCCGATTTCAGTTCCAGAGCGATTCGCCCAATTAGTCCTTGATATTTAGTCGTTTTCAGCCAATTTTCTGGATTTTTGAAAAATTCACTTTTTTGTGAAAATATCCACTAAATGAGGGAATAATATGTGTGAGGGTACCCCAGGAGAGTTCCAAATGTGTGTGGGTAGAATATATATCCCACGGAGGTAAAATTGAAAAAAGTTTAAAAAATTTTTTTTTTAGACTTAGTCATTTTTCCGGCGTTTATCAGACTTTCAGATAGGGCAAATGTCATTGAGCATTCCGATTTCAGTTCCAGAGCAATTCGACCAATGAGTCCTTGATATTTAGTCGTTTTCAGTCAATATTTTGGATTTTTGAAAAATTCACTTTTTTGTGAAAATATCCACTAAATGAGGGAATAATATGTGTGAGGGTACCCCAGGAGAGCTCCAAATGTGTGTGGGTAGAATATATATCTCACGGGGTAAAACTGAAAAAATTTGAAAAAATTTTTTTTTTTGGACTTAGTCATTTTTCCGGCGTTTATCAGACGTTCAGATAGGGCAAATGTCAGTGAGCGTTCCGATTTCAGTTCCAGAGCGATTCGCCCAATGCATCCTTGATATTTAGTCGTTTTCAGCCAATTTTCTGGATTTTTGAAAAATTCACTTTTTTGTGAAAATATCCACTAAATGAGGGAATAATATGTGTGAGGGTAGCCCAGGAGAGTTCCAAATGTGTGTGGGTAGAATATATATCCCACGGGGGTAAAATTGAAAAAAGTTTAAAAATTTTTTTTTTCGACTTAGTCATTTTTCCGGCGTTTATCAGACTTTCAGATAGGGCAAATGTCATTGAGCATTCCGATTTCAGTTCCAGAGCAATTCGCCCAATGAGTCCTTGATATTTAGTCGTTTTCAGTCAATATTTTGGATTTTTGAAAAATTCACTTTTTTGTGAAAATATCCACTAAATGAGGGAATAATATGTGTGAGGGTACCCCAGAAGAGTTCCAAATGTGTGTGGGTAGAATATATATCCCACGGGGGTAAAATTGAAAAAAGTTTAAAAAATTTTTTTTTTGGACTTAGTCATTTTTCCGGCGTTCATCAGACTTTCAAATAGGGCAAATGTCAGTGAGCATTCCGATTTCAGTTCCAGAGCAATTCGCCCAATGAGTCCTTGATATTTAGTCGTTTTCAGTCAATATTTTGGATTTTTGAAAAATTCACTTTTTTGTGAAAATATCCACTAAATGAGGGAATAATATGTGTGAGGGTACCCCAGAAGAGTTCCAAATGTGTGTGGGTAGAATACATATCCCACGGGGGTAAAATTGAAAAAAGTTGAAAAAAAATTTTTTTTGGACTCAGTCATTTTTCCGGTGTTTATCACACTTTCAGATAGGGCAAATGTCAGTGAGCGTTCTGATCTCAGTTCCAGAGCGATTCGCCCAGTGAGTCCTTGATATTTATTCATTTTCAGCCAATTTTCTGGATTTTTGAAAAATTAACTTTTTTGTGAAAATACCCACTAAATGAGGGAATAATATGTGTGAGGGTACCCCAGAAGAGTTCCAAAATGTGTGTGAGTAGAATATATATCCCACGGAGGTAAAATTGAAAAAAGTTGAAAAAAAATTTTTTTTTGGACTTAGTCATTTTTCCGCCGTTTATCAGACTTTCAGATAGGGCAAATGTCAGTGAGCATTCCGATTTCTGTTCCAGAGCAATTCGCCCAATGAGTCGTTGATATTTATTCATTTTCAGCCAATTTTCTGGATTTTTGAAAAATTAACTTTTTTGTGAAAATACCCACTAAATGAGGGAATAATATGTGTGAGGGTACCCCAGAAGAGTTCCAAAATGTGTGTGAGTAGAATATATATCCCACGGGGGTAAAATTGAAAAAAGTTGAAAAAAAATTTTTTTTTGGACTTAGTCATTTTTCCGCCGTTTATCAGACTTTCAGATAGGGCAAATGTCATTGAGCATTCCGATTTCAGTTCCAGAGCAATTCGCCCAATGAGTCGTTGATATTTATTCATTTTCAGCCAATTTTCTGGATTTTTGAAAAATTCACTTTTTTGTGAAAATATCCACTAAATGAGGGAATAATATGTGTGAGGGTACCCCAGAAGAGTTGCAAATGTGTGTGGGTAGAATATATATCCCACGGGGGTAAAATTGAAAAAAGTTTAAAAAATTTTTTTTTTGGACTCAGTCATTTTTCCGGTGTTTATCACACTTTCAGATAGGGCAAATGTCAGTGAGCATTCCGATTTCAGTTCCAGAGCGATTCGCCCAATTAGTCCTTGATATTTAGTCGTTTTCAGCCAATTTTCTGGATTTTTGAAAAATTCACTTTTTTGTGAAAATATCCACTAAATGAGGGAATAATATGTGTGAGGGTACCCCAGGAGAGTTCCAAATGTGTGTGGGTAGAATATATATCCCACGGAGGTAAAATTGAAAAAAGTTTAAAAAATTTTTTTTTTAGACTTAGTCATTTTTCCGGCGTTTATCAGACTTTCAGATAGGGCAAATGTCATTGAGCATTCCGATTTCAGTTCCAGAGCAATTCGACCAATGAGTCCTTGATATTTAGTCGTTTTCAGTCAATATTTTGGATTTTTGAAAAATTCACTTTTTTGTGAAAATATCCACTAAATGAGGGAATAATATGTGTGAGGGTACCCCAGGAGAGCTCCAAATGTGTGTGGGTAGAATATATATCTCACGGGGTAAAACTGAAAAAATTTGAAAAAATTTTTTTTTTTGGACTTAGTCATTTTTCCGGCGTTTATCAGACGTTCAGATAGGGCAAATGTCAGTGAGCGTTCCGATTTCAGTTCCAGAGCGATTCGCCCAATGCATCCTTGATATTTAGTCGTTTTCAGCCAATTTTCTGGATTTTTGAAAAATTCACTTTTTTGTGAAAATATCCACTAAATGAGGGAATAATATGTGTGAGGGTAGCCCAGGAGAGTTCCAAATGTGTGTGGGTAGAATATATATCCCACGGGGGTAAAATTGAAAAAAGTTTAAAAAATTTTTTTTTCGACTTAGTCATTTTTCCGGCGTTTATCAGACTTTCAGATAGGGCAAATGTCATTGAGCATTCCGATTTCAGTTCCAGAGCAATTCGCCCAATGAGTCCTTGATATTTAGTCGTTTTCAGTCAATATTTTGGATTTTTGAAAAATTCACTTTTTTGTGAAAATATCCACTAAATGAGGGAATAATATGTGTGAGGGTACCCCAGAAGAGTTCCAAATGTGTGTGGGTAGAATATATATCCCACGGGGGTAAAATTGAAAAAAGTTTAAAAAATTTTTTTTTTGGACTTAGTCATTTTTCCGGCGTTCATCAGACTTTCAAATAGGGCAAATGTCAGTGAGCATTCCGATTTCAGTTCCAGAGCAATTCGCCCAATGAGTCCTTGATATTTAGTCGTTTTCAGTCAATATTTTGGATTTTTGAAAAATTCACTTTTTTGTGAAAATATCCACTAAATGAGGGAATAATATGTGTGAGGGTACCCCAGAAGAGTTCCAAATGTGTGTGGGTAGAATACATATCCCACGGGGGTAAAATTGAAAAAAGTTGAAAAAAAATTTTTTTTGGACTCAGTCATTTTTCCGGTGTTTATCACACTTTCAGATAGGGCAAATGTCAGTGAGCGTTCTGATCTCAGTTCCAGAGCGATTCGCCCAGTGAGTCCTTGATATTTATTCATTTTCAGCCAATTTTCTGGATTTTTGAAAAATTAACTTTTTTGTGAAAATACCCACTAAATGAGGGAATAATATGTGTGAGGGTACCCCAGAAGAGTTCCAAAATGTGTGTGAGTAGAATATATATCCCACGGAGGTAAAATTGAAAAAAGTTGAAAAAAAATTTTTTTTTGGACTTAGTCATTTTTCCGCCGTTTATCAGACTTTCAGATAGGGCAAATGTCAGTGAGCATTCCGATTTCTGTTCCAGAGCAATTCGCCCAATGAGTCGTTGATATTTATTCATTTTCAGCCAATTTTCTGGATTTTTGAAAAATTCACTTTTTTGTGAAAATATCCACTAAATGAGGGAATAATATGTGTGAGGGTACCCCAGAAGAGTTGCAAATGTGTGTGGGTAGAATATATATCCCACGGGGGTAAAATTGAAAAAAGTTTAAAAAATTTTTTTTTTGGACTTAGTCATTTTTCCGGCGTTCATCAGACTTTCAGATAGGGCAAATGTCAGTGAGCATTCCGATTTCTGTTCCAGAGCAATTCGCCCAATGAGTCCTTGATATTTAGTCGTTTTCAGTCAATATTTTGGATTTTTGAAAAATTCACTTTTTTGTGAAAATATCCACTAAATGAGGGAATAATATGTGTGAGGGTACCCCAGAAGAGTTCCAAATGTGTGTGGGTAGAATACTTATCCCACGGGGGTAAAATTGAAAAAAGTTGAAAAAAAATTTTTTTTGGACTCAGTCATTTTTCCGGTGTTTATCAGACTTTCAGATAGGGCAAATGTCAGTGAGCATTCCGATTTCAGTTCCAGAGCGATTCGCCCAATTAGTCCTTGATATTTAGTCGTTTTCAGCCAATTTTCTGGATTTTTGAAAAATTCACTTTTTTGTGAAAATATCCACTAAATGAGGGAATAATATGTGTGAGGGTACCCCAGGAGAGTTCCAAATGTGTGTGGGTAGAATATATATCCCACGGGGGTAAAATTGAAAAAAGTTTAAAAAATTTTTTTTTTAGACTTAGTCATTTTTCCGGCGTTTATCAGACTTTCAGATAGGGCAAATGTCATTGAGCATTCCGATTTCAGTTCCAGAGCAATTCGACCAATGAGTCCTTGATATTTAGTCGTTTTCAGTCAATATTTTGGATTTTTGAAAAATTCACTTTTTTGTGAAAATATCCACTAAATGAGGGAATAATATGTGTGAGGGTACCCCAGGAGAGTTCCAAATGTGTGTGGGTAGACTATATATCCCACGGTGGTAAAATTGAAAAAAGTTGAAAAAATTTTTTTTTGGACTTAGTCATTTTTCCGGCGTTTATCAGACTTTCAGATAGGGCAAATGTCAGTGAGCGTTCCGATTTCAGTTCCAGAGCGATTCGCCCAATGAGTCTTGATATTTAGTAGTTTTCAGCCAATATTTTGGATTTTTGAAAATTTCTCTTTTTTGTGAAAATATCCACTAAATGAGGGAATAATATGTGTGAGGGTACCCCAGAAGAGTTCCAAATGTGTGTGGGTAGAATACATATCCCACGGGGGTAAAATTGAAAAAAGTTGAAAAAAAATTTTTTTTGGACTCAGTCATTTTTCCGGTGTTTATCACACTTTCAGATAGGGCAAATGTCAGTGAGCGTTCCGATTTCAGTTCCAGAGCGATTCGCCCAATTAGTCCTTGATATTTAGTCGTTTTCAGCCAATTTTCTGGATTTTTGAAAAATTCACTTTTTTGTGAAAATATCCACTAAATGAGGGAATAATATGTGTGAGGGTACCCCAGGAGAGTTCCAAATGTGTGTGGGTAGAATATATATCCCACGGGGGTAAAATTGAAAAAAGTTTAAAAAATTTTTTTTTTAGACTTAGTCATTTTTCCGGCGTTTATCAGACTTTCAGATAGGGCAAATGTCAGTGAGCGTTCTGATTTCAGTTCCAGAGCGATTCGCCCCGTGAGTCCTTGATATTTATTCATTTTCAGCCAATTTTCTGGATTTTTGAAAAATTCACTTTTTTGTGAAAATATCCACTAAATGAGGGAATAATATGTGTGAGGGTACCCCAGAAGAGTTGCAAATGTGTGTGGGTAGAATATATATCCCACGGGGGTAAAATTGAAAAAAGTTTAAAAAATTTTTTTTTTGGACTTAGTCATTTTTCCGGCGTTCATCAGACTTTCAGATAGGGCAAATGTCAGTGAGCATTCCGATTTCAGTTCCAGAGCAATTCGCCCAATGAGTCCTTGATATTTAGTCGTTTTCAGTCAATATTTTGGATTTTTGAAAAATTCACTTTTTTGTGAAAATATCCACTAAATGAGGGAATAATATGTGTGAGGGTACCCCAGAAGAGTTCCAAATGTGTGTGGGTAGAATACTTATCCCACGGGGGTAAAATTGAAAAAAGTTGAAAAAAAATTTTTTTTGGACTCAGTCATTTTTCCGGTGTTTATCACACTTTCAGATAGGGCAAATGTCAGTGAGCATTCCGATTTCAGTTCCAGAGCGATTCGCCCAATTAGTCCTTGATATTTAGTCGTTTTCAGCCAATTTTCTGGATTTTTGAAAAATTCACTTTTTTGTGAAAATATCCACTAAATGAGGGAATAATATGTGTGAGGGTACCCCAGGAGAGTTCCAAATGTGTGTGGGTAGAATATATATCTCACGGGGTAAAACTGAAAAAATTTGAAAAAATTTTTTTTTTTGGACTTAGTCATTTTTCCGGCGTTTATCAGACGTTCAGATAGGGCAAATGTCAGTGAGCGTTCCGATTTCAGTTCCAGAGCGATTCGCCCAATGAATCCTTGATATTTAGTCGTTTTCAGCCAATTTTCTGGATTTTTGAAAAATTCACTTTTTTGTGAAAATATCCACTAAATGAGGGAATAATATGTGTGAGGGTAGCCCAGGAGAGTTCCAAATGTGTGTGGGTAGAATATATATCCCACGGGGGTAAAATTGAAAAAAGTTTAAAAATTTTTTTTTTCGACTTAGTCATTTTTCCGGCGTTTATCAGACTTTCAGATAGGGCAAATGTCATTGAGCATTCCGATTTCAGTTCCAGAGCAATTCGCCCAATGAGTCCTTGATATTTAGTCGTTTTCAGTCAATATTTTGGATTTTTGAAAAATTCACTTTTTTGTGAAAATATCCACTAAATGAGGGAATAATATGTGTGAGGGTACCCCAGAAGAGTTCCAAATGTGTGTGGGTAGAATATATATCCCACGGGGGTAAAATTGAAAAAAGTTTAAAAAATTTTTTTTTTGGACTTAGTCATTTTTCCGGCGTTCATCAGACTTTCAAATAGGGCAAATGTCAGTGAGCATTCCGATTTCAGTTCCAGAGCAATTCGCCCAATGAGTCCTTGATATTTAGTCGTTTTCAGTCAATATTTTGGATTTTTGAAAAATTCACTTTTTTGTGAAAATATCCACTAAATGAGGGAATAATATGTGTGAGGGTACCCCAGAAGAGTTCCAAATGTGTGTGGGTAGAATACATATCCCACGGGGGTAAAATTGAAAAAAGTTGAAAAAAAATTTTTTTTGGACTCAGTCATTTTTCCGGTGTTTATCACACTTTCAGATAGGGCAAATGTCAGTGAGCGTTCCGATTTCAGTTCCAGAGCGATTCGCCCAATTAGTCCTTGATATTTAGTCGTTTTCAGCCAATTTTCTGGATTTTTGAAAAATTCACTTTTTTGTGAAAATATCCACTAAATGAGGGAATAATATGTGTGAGGGTACCCCAGGAGAGTTCCAAATGTGTGTGGGTAGAATATATATCCCACGGGGGTAAAATTGAAAAAAGTTTAAAAAATTTTTTTTTTAGACTTAGTCATTTTTCCGGCGTTTATCAGACTTTCAGATAGGGCAAATGTCATTGAGCATTCCGATTTCAGTTCCAGAGCAATTCGCCCAATGAGTCGTTGATATTTATTCATTTTCAGCCAATTTTCTGGATTTTTGAAAAATTCACTTTTTTGTGAAAATATCCACTAAATGAGGGAATAATATGTGTGAGGGTACCCCAGAAGAGTTCCAAATGTGTGTGGGTAGAATACTTATCCCACGGGGGTAAAATTGAAAAAAGTTGAAAAAAAATTTTTTTTGGACTCAGTCATTTTTCCGGTGTTTATCACACTTTCAGATAGGGCAAATGTCAGTGAGCATTCCGATTTCAGTTCCAGAGCGATTCGCCCAATTAGTCCTTGATATTTAGTCGTTTTCAGCCAATTTTCTGGATTTTTGAAAAATTCACTTTTTTGTGAAAATATCCACTAAATGAGGGAATAATATGTGTGAGGGTACCCCAGGAGAGTTCCAAATGTGTGTGGGTAGAATATATATCCCACGGGGGTAAAATTGAAAAAAGTTTAAAAAATTTTTTTTTTAGACTTAGTCATTTTTCCGGCGTTTATCAGACTTTCAGATAGGGCAAATGTCAGTGAGCGTTCTGATTTCAGTTCCAGAGCGATTCGCCCCGTGAGTCCTTGATATTTATTCATTTTCAGCCAATTTTCTGGATTTTTGAAAAATTCACTTTTTTGTGAAAATATCCACTAAATGAGGGAATAATATGTGTGAGGGTACCCCAGAAGAGTTGCAAATGTGTGTGGGTAGAATATATATCCCACGGGGGTAAAATTGAAAAAAGTTTAAAAAATTTTTTTTTTGGACTTAGTCATTTTTCCGGCGTTCATCAGACTTTCAGATAGGGCAAATGTCAGTGAGCATTCCGATTTCAGTTCCAGAGCAATTCGCCCAATGAGTCCTTGATATTTAGTCGTTTTCAGTCAATATTTTGGATTTTTGAAAAATTCACTTTTTTGTGAAAATATCCACTAAATGAGGGAATAATATGTGTGAGGGTACCCCAGAAGAGTTCCAAATGTGTGTGGGTAGAATACTTATCCCACGGGGGTAAAATTGAAAAAAGTTGAAAAAAAATTTTTTTTGGACTCAGTCATTTTTCCGGTGTTTATCACACTTTCAGATAGGGCAAATGTCAGTGAGCATTCCGATTTCAGTTCCAGAGCGATTCGCCCAATTAGTCCTTGATATTTAGTCGTTTTCAGCCAATTTTCTGGATTTTTGAAAAATTCACTTTTTTGTGAAAATATCCACTAAATGAGGGAATAATATGTGTGAGGGTACCCCAGGAGAGTTCCAAATGTGTGTGGGTAGAATATATATCCCACGGGGGTAAAATTGAAAAAAGTTTAAAAAATTTTTTTTTTAGACTTAGTCATTTTTCCGGCGTTTATCAGACTTTCAGATAGGGCAAATGTCATTGAGCATTCCGATTTCAGTTCCAGAGCAATTCGACCAATGAGTCCTTGATATTTAGTCGTTTTCAGTCAATATTTTGGATTTTTGAAAAATTCACTTTTTTGTGAAAATATCCACTAAATGAGGGAATAATATGTGTGAGGGTACCCCAGGAGAGCTCCAAATGTGTGTGGGTAGAATATATATCTCACGGGGTAAAACTGAAAAAATTTGAAACAATTTTTTTTTTTGGACTTAGTCATTTTTCCGGCGTTTATCAGACGTTCAGATAGGGCAAATGTCAGTGAGCGTTCCGATTTCAGTTCCAGAGCGATTCGCCCAATGAATCCTTGATATTTAGTCGTTTTCAGCCAATTTTCTGGATTTTTGAAAAATTCACTTTTTTGTGAAAATATCCACTAAATGAGGGAATAATATGTGTGAGGGTAGCCCAGGAGAGTTCCAAATGTGTGTGGGTAGAATATATATCCCACGGGGGTAAAATTGAAAAAAGTTTAAAAATTTTTTTTTTCGACTTAGTCATTTTTCCGGCGTTTATCAGACTTTCAGATAGGGCAAATGTCATTGAGCATTCCGATTTCAGTTCCAGAGCAATTCGCCCAATGAGTCCTTGATATTTAGTCGTTTTCAGTCAATATTTTGGATTTTTGAAAAATTCACTTTTTTGTGAAAATATCCACTAAATGAGGGAATAATATGTGTGAGGGTACCCCAGAAGAGTTCCAAATGTGTGTGGGTAGAATATATATCCCACGGGGGTAAAATTGAAAAAAGTTTAAAAAATTTTTTTTTTGGACTTAGTCATTTTTCCGGCGTTCATCAGACTTTCAAATAGGGCAAATGTCAGTGAGCATTCCGATTTCAGTTCCAGAGCAATTCGCCCAATGAGTCCTTGATATTTAGTCGTTTTCAGTCAATATTTTGGATTTTTGAAAAATTCACTTTTTTGTGAAAATATCCACTAAATGAGGGAATAATATGTGTGAGGGTACCCCAGAAGAGTTCCAAATGTGTGTGGGTAGAATACATATCCCACGGGGGTAAAATTGAAAAAAGTTGAAAAAAAATTTTTTTTGGACTCAGTCATTTTTCCGGTGTTTATCACACTTTCAGATAGGGCAAATGTCAGTGAGCGTTCCGATTTCAGTTCCAGAGCGATTCGCCCAATTAGTCCTTGATATTTAGTCGTTTTCAGCCAATTTTCTGGATTTTTGAAAAATTCACTTTTTTGTGAAAATATCCACTAAATGAGGGAATAATATGTGTGAGGGTACCCCAGGAGAGTTCCAAATGTGTGTGGGTAGAATATATATCCCACGGGGGTAAAATTGAAAAAAGTTTAAAAAATTTTTTTTTTAGACTTAGTCATTTTTCCGGCGTTTATCAGACTTTCAGATAGGGCAAATGTCAGTGAGCGTTCTGATCTCAGTTCCAGAGCGATTCGCCCAGTGAGTCCTTGATATTTATTCATTTTCAGCCAATTTTCTGGATTTTTGAAAAATTAACTTTTTTGTGAAAATACCCACTAAATGAGGGAATAATATGTGTGAGGGTACCCCAGAAGAGTTCCAAAATGTGTGTGAGTAGAATATATATCCCACGGGGGTAAAATTGAAAAAAGTTGAAAAAAAATTTTTTTTTGGACTTAGTCATTTTTCCGCCGTTTATCAGACTTTCAGATAGGGCAAATGTCATTGAGCATTCCGATTTCAGTTCCAGAGCAATTCGCCCAATGAGTCGTTGATATTTATTCATTTTCAGCCAATTTTCTGGATTTTTGAAAAATTCACTTTTTTGTGAAAATATCCACTAAATGAGGGAATAATATGTGTGAGGGTACCCCAGAAGAGTTCCAAATGTGTGTGGGTAGAATACTTATCCCACGGGGGTAAAATTGAAAAAAGTTGAAAAAAAATTTTTTTTGGACTCAGTCATTTTTCCGGTGTTTATCACACTTTCAGATAGGGCAAATGTCAGTGAGCATTCCGATTTCAGTTCCAGAGCGATTCGCCCAATTAGTCCTTGATATTTAGTCGTTTTCAGCCAATTTTCTGGATTTTTGAAAAATTCACTTTTTTGTGAAAATATCCACTAAATGAGGGAATAATATGTGTGAGGGTACCCCAGGAGAGTTCCAAATGTGTGTGGGTAGAATATATATCCCACGGGGGTAAAATTGAAAAAAGTTTAAAAAATTTTTTTTTTAGACTTAGTCATTTTTCCGGCGTTTATCAGACTTTCAGAGAGGGCAAATGTCATTGAGCATTCCGATTTCAGTTCCAGAGCAATTCGACCAATGAGTCCTTGATATTTAGTCGTTTTCAGTCAATATTTTGGATTTTTGAAAAATTCACTTTTTTGTGAAAATATCCACTAAATGAGGGAATAATATGTGTGAGGGTACCCCAGGAGAGCTCCAAATGTGTGTGGGTAGAATATATATCTCACGGGGTAAAACTGAAAAAATTTGAAAAAAATTTTTTTTTTGGACTTAGTCATTTTTCCGGCGTTTATCAGACGTTCAGATAGGGCAAATGTCAGTGAGCGTTCCGATTTCAGTTCCAGAGCGATTCGCCCAATGAATCCTTGATATTTAGTCGTTTTCAGCCAATTTTCTGGATTTTTGAAAAATTCACTTTTTTGTGAAAATATCCACTAAATGAGGGAATAATATGTGTGAGGGTAGCCCAGGAGAGTTCCAAATGTGTGTGGGTAGAATATATATCCCACCGGGGTAAAATTGAAAAAAGTTGAAAAATTTTTTTTTTTTGGACTTAGTCATTTTTCCGGCGTTTATCAGACTTTCAGATAGGGCAAATGTCAGTGAGCGTTCCGATTTCAGTTCCAGAGCGATTCGCCCAATGAGTCCTTGATATTTATTCATTTTCAGCCAATTTTCTGGATTTTTGAAAAATTAACTTTTTTGTGAAAATATCCACTAAATGAGGGAATAATATGTGTGAGGGTACCCCAGAAGAGTTCCAAATGTGTGTGGGTAGAATATATATCCCACGGGGGTAAAATTGAAAAGAGTTGAAAAAAAAATTTTTTTTGGACTTAGTCATTTTTCCGCCGTTTATCAGACTTTCAGATAGGGCAAATGTCAGTGAGCGTTCCGATTTCAGTTCCAGAGCGATTCGCCCAATTAGTCCTTGATATTTAGTCGTTTTCAACCAATTTTCTGGATTTTTGAAAAATGCACTTTTTTGTGAAAATATCCACTAAATGAGGGAATAATATGTGTGAGGGTACCCCAGGAGAGTTCCAAATGTGTGTGGGTAGAATATATATCCCACGGGGTAAAACTGAAAAAAGTTGAAAAAAAATTTTTTTTTGGACTTAGCCATTTTTCCGGCGTTTATCAGACTTTCAGATAGGGCAAATGTCATTGAGCATTCCGATTTCAGTTCCAGAGCAATTCGCCCAATGAGTCCTTGATATTTAGTCGTTTTCAGTCAATATTTTGGATTTTTGAAAAATTCACTTTTTTGTGAAAATATCCACTAAATGAGGGAATAATATGTGTGAGGGTACCCCAGGAGAGTTCCAAATGTGTGTGGGTAGACTATATATCCCACGGTGGTAAAATTGAAAAAAGTTGAAAAAATTTTTTTTTGGACTTAGTCATTTTTCCGGCGTTTATCAGACTTTCAGATAGGGCAAATGTCAGTGAGCGTTCCGATTTCAGTTCCAGAGCGATTCGCCCAATGAGTCTTGATATTTAGTAGTTTTCAGCCAATATTTTGGATTTTTGAAAATTTCTCTTTTTTGTGAAAATATCCACTAAATGAGGGAATAATATGTGTGAGGGTACCCCAGAAGAGTTCCAAATGTGTGTGGGTAGAATACATATCCCATGGGGGTAAAATTGAAAAAAGTTGAAAAAAAATTTTTTTTGGACTCAGTCATTTTTCCGGTGTTTATCACACTTTCAGATAGGGCAAATGTCAGTGAGCGTTCCGATTTCAGTTCCAGAGCGATTCGCCCAATTAGTCCTTGATATTTAGTCATTTTCAGCCAATTTTCTGGATTTTTGAAAAATTCACTTTTTTGTGAAAATATCCACTAAATGAGGGAATAATATGTGTGAGGGTACCCCAGGAGAGTTCCAAATGTGTGTGGGTAGAATATATATCCCACGGGGGTAAAATTGAAAAAAGTTTAAAAAATTTTTTTTTTAGACTTAGTCATTTTTCCGGCGTTTATCAGACTTTCAGATAGGGCAAATGTCAGTGAGCGTTCTGATTTCAGTTCCAGAGCGATTCGCCCAGTGAGTCCTTGATATTTATTCATTTTCAGCCAATTTTCTGGATTTTTGAAAAATTAACTTTTTTGTGAAAATACCCACTAAATGAGGGAATAATATGTGTGAGGGTACCCCAGAAGAGTTCCAAATGTGTGTGAGTAGAATATATATCCCACGGGGGTAAAATTGAAAAAAGTTGAAAAAAAATTTTTTTTTGGACTTAGTCATTTTTCCGCCGTTTATCAGACTTTCAGATATGGCAAATGTCAGTGAGCATTCCGATTTCAGTTCCAGAGCAATTCGCCCAATGAGTCCTTGATATTTAGTCGTTTTCAGTCAATATTTTGGATTTTTGAAAAATTCACTTTTTTGTGAAAATATCCACTAAATGAGGGAATAATATGTGTGAGGGTACCCCAGAAGAGTTCCAAATGTGTGTGGGTAGAATACATATCCCACGGGGGTAAAATTGAAAAAAGTTGAAAAAAAATTTTTTTTGGACTCAGTCATTTTTCCGGTGTTTATCACACTTTCAGATAGGGCAAATGTCAGTGAGCGTTCCGATTTCAGTTCCAGAGCGATTCTCCCAATTAGTCCTTGATATTTAGTCATTTTCAGCCAATTTTCTGGATTTTTGAAAAATTCACTTTTTTGTGAAAATATCCACTAAATGAGGGAATAATATGTGTGAGGGTACCCCAGGAGAGTTCCAAATGTGTGTGGGTAGAATATATATCCCACGGGGGTAAAATTGAAAAAAGTTTAAAAAATTTTTTTTTAGACTTAGTCATTTTTCCGGCGTTTATCAGACTTTCAGATAGGGCAAATGTCATTGAGCATTCCGATTTCAGTTCCAGAGCAATTCGCCCAATGAGTCCTTGATATTTAGTCGTTTTCAGTCAATATTTTGGATTTTTGAAAAATTCACTTTTTTGTGAAAATATCCACTAAATGAGGGAATAATATGTGTGAGGGTACCCCAGGAGAGCTCCAAATGTGTGTGGGTAGAATATATATCTCACGGGGTAAAACTGAAAAAATTTGAAAAAATTTTTTTTTTTGGACTTAGTCATTTTTCCGGCGTTTATCAGACGTTCAGATAGGGCAAATGTCAGTGAGCGTTCCGATTTCAGTTCCAGAGCGATTCGCCCAATGAATCCTTGATATTTAGTCGTTTTCAGCCAATTTTCTGGATTTTTGAAAAATGCACTTTTTTGTGAAAATATCCACTAAATGAGGGAATAATATGTGTGAGGGTACCCCAGGAGAGTTCCAAATGTGTGTGGGTAGAATATATATCCCACGGGGTAAAACTGAAAAAAGTTGAAAAAAAATTTTTTTTTGGACTTAGTCATTTTTCTGGCGTTTATCAGACTTTCAGATAGGGCAAATGTCAGTGAGCATTCCGATTTCAGTTCCAGAGCGATTCGCCCAATGAATCCTTGATATTTAGTCGTTTTCAGCCAATTTTCTGGATTTTTGAAAAATTCACTTTTTTGTGAAAATATCCACTAAATGAGGGAATAATATGTGTGAGGGTAGCCCAGGAGAGTTCCAAATGTGTGTGGGTAGAATATATATCCCACGGGGGTAAAATTGAAAAAAGTTTAAAAATTTTTTTTTTTCGACTTAGTCATTTTTCCGGCGTTTATCAGACTTTCAGATAGGGCAAATGTCAGTGAGCGTTCCGATTTCAGTTCCAGAGCAATTCGCCCAATGAGTCCTTGATATTTAGTCGTTTTCAGCCAATATTTTGGATTTTTGAAAAATTCACCTTTTTGTGAAAATATCCACTAAATGAGGGAATAATATGTGTGAGGGTACCCCAGGAGAGTTCCAAATGTGTGTGGGTAGACTATATATCCCACGGTGTTAAAATTGAAAAAAGTTGAAAAAATTTTTTTTTGGACTTAGTCATTTTTCCGGCGTTTATCAGACTTTCAGATAGGGCAAATGTCAGTGAGCGTTCCGATTTCAGTTCCAGAGCGATTCACCCAATGAGTCTTGATATTTAGTCGTTTTCAGCCAATATTTTGGATTTTTGAAAATTTCACTTTTTTGTGAAAATATCCACTAAATGAGGGAATAATATGTGTGAGGGTACCCCAGAAGAGTTCCAAATGTGTGTGGGTAGAATATATATCCCACGGGGGTAAAATTGAAAAAAGTTTAAAAAATTTTTTTTTGGACTTAGTCATTTTTCCGGCGTTCATCAGACTTTCAGATAGGGCAAATGTCAGTGAGCATTCCGATTTCAGTTCCAGAGCAATTCGTCCAATGAGTCCTTGATATTTAGTCGTTTTCAGTCATTATTTTGGATTTTTGAAAAATTCACTTTTTTGTGAAAATATCCACTAAATGAGGGAATAATATGTGTGAGGGTACCCCAGAAGAGTTCCAAATGTGTGTGGGTAGAATACATATCCCACGGGGGTAAAATTGAAAAAAGTTGAAAAAAAATTTTTTTTGGACTCAGTCATTTTTCCGGTGTTTATCACACTTTCAGATAGGGCAAATGTCAGAGAGCGTTCCGATTTCAGTTCCAGAGCGATTCGCCCAATTAGTCCTTGATATTTAGTCGTTTTCAGCCAATTTTCTGGATTTTTGAAAAATTCACTTTTTTGTGAAAATATCCACTAAATGAGGGAATAATATGTGTGAGGGTACCCCAGGAGAGTTCCAAATGTGTGTGGGTAGAATATATATCCCACGGGGGTAAAATTGAAAAAAGTTTAAAAAATTTTTTTTTTAGACTTAGTCATTTTTCCGGCGTTTATCAGACTTTCAGATAGGGCAAATGTCAGTGAGCATTCTGATTTCAGTTCCAGAGCGATTCGCCCAATGAGTCCTTGATATTTATTCATTTTCAGCCAATTTTCTGGATTTTTGAAAAATTAACTTTTTTGTGAAAATACCCACTAAATGAGGGAATAATATGTGTGAGGGTACCCCAGAAGAGTTCCAAATGTGTGTGGGTAGAATATATATCCCACGGGGGTAAAATTGAAAAAAGTTGAAAAAAAATTTTTTTTTGGACTTAGTCATTTTTCCGCCGTTTATCAGACTTTCAGATAGGGCAAATGTCAGTGAGCGTTCCGATTTCAGTTCCAGAGCGATTCGCCCAATTAGTCCTTGATATTTAGTCGTTTTCAACCAATTTTCTGGATTTTTGAAAAATGCACTTTTTTGTGAAAATATCCACTAAATGAGGGAATAATATGTGTGAGGGTACCCCAGGAGAGTTCCAAATGTGTGTGGGTAGAATATATATCCCACGGGGTAAAACTGAAAAAAGTTTAAAAAAAATTTTTTTTTGGACTTAGTCATTTTTCCGGCGTTTATCAGACTTTCAGATAGGGCAAATGTCAGTGAGCATTCCGATTTCAGTTGCAGAGCGATTCGCCCAATGAATCCTTGATATTTAGTCGTTTTTAGCCAATTTTCTGGATTTTTGAAAAATTCACTTTTTTGTGAAAATATCCACTAAATGAGGGAATAATATGTGTGAGGGTACCCCAGGAGAGTTCCAAATGTGTGTGGGTAGAAGATATATCCCATGGGGGTAAAATTGAAAAAAGTTGAAAAAAAATTTTTTTTGGACTCAGTCATTTTTCCGGTGTTTATCACACTTTCAGATAGGGCAAATGTCAGTGAGCGTTCCGATTTCAGTTCCAGAGCGATTCGCCCAATTAGTGCTTGATATTTAGTCGTTTTCAGCCAATTTTCTGGATTTTTGAAAAATTCACTTTTTTGTGAAAATATCCACTAAATGAGGGAATAATATGTGTGAGGGTACGCCAGGAGAGTTCCAAATGTGTGTGGGTAGAATATATATCCCACGGGGTAAAACTGAAAAAAGTTTAAAAAATTTTTTTTTTGGACTCAGTCATTTTTCCGGTGTTTATCACACTTTCAGATAGGGCAAATGTCAGTGAGCGTTCCGATTTCAGTTCCAGAGCGATTCGCCCAATTAGTCCTTGATATTTAGTCGTTTTCAGCCAATTTTCTGGATTTTTGAAAAATTCACTTTTTTGTGAAAATATCCACTAAATGAGGGAATAATATGTGTGAGGGTACTCCAGGAGAGTTCCAAATGTGTGTGGGTAGAATATATATCCCACGGGGGTAAAATTGAAAAAAGATTAAAAAATTTTTTTTTTGGACTTAGTCATTTTTCCGGCGTTTATCAGACTTTCAGATAGGGCAAATGTCAGTGAGCATTCCGATTTCAGTTCCAGAGCAATTCGCCCAATGAGTCCTTGATATTTAGTCGTTTTCAGTCAATATTTTGGATTTTTGAAAAATTCACTTTTTTGTGAAAATATCCACTAAATGAGGGATTAATATGTGTGAGGGTACCCCAGAAGAGTTCCAAATGTGTGTAGGTAGAATATATATCCCACGGGGGTAAAATTGAAAAAAGTTGAAAAAAATTTTTTTTTGGACTTAGTCATTTTTCCGGCGTTTATCAGACTTTCAGATAGGGCAAATGTCAGTGAGCGTTCTGATTTCAGCTCCAGAGTGATTCGCCCAATGAGTCTTGATATTTAGTCGTTTTCAGCCAATATTTTGGATTTTTGAAAAATTAACTTTTTTGTGAAAATATCCACTAAATGAGGGAATAATATGTGTGAGGGTACCCCAGAAGAGTTCCAAATGTGTGTGGGTAGAATATATATCCCACGGGGGTAAAATTGAAAAAAGTTGGAAAAAAAATTTTTTTTGGACTTAGTCATATTTCCGGCGTTTATCAGACTTTCAGATAGTGCAAATGTCAGTGAGCATTCCGATTTCAGTTCCAGAGCAATTCGCCCAATGAGTCCTTGATATTTAGTCGTTTTCAGTCAATATTTTGGATTTTTGAAAAATTCACTTTTTTGTGAAAATATCCACTAAATGAGGGAATAATATGTGTGAGGGTACCCCAGGAGAGCTCCAAATGTGTGTGGGTAGAATATATATCTCACGGGGTAAAACTGAAAAAATTTGAAAAAATTTTTTTTTTTGGACTTAGTCATTTTTCCCGCGTTTATCAGACTTTCAGATAGGGCAAATGTCAGTGAGCGTTCCGATTTCAGTTCCAGAGCGATTCGCCCAATGAATCCTTGATATTTAGTCGTTTTCAGCCAATTTTCTGGATTTTTGAAAAATTCACTTTTTTGTGAAAATATCCACTAAATGAGGGAATAATATGTGTGAGGGTAGCCCAGGAGAGTTCCAAATGTGTGTAGGTAGAATATATATCCCACGGGGGTAAAATTGAAAAAAGTTGAAAAATTTTTTTTTTTTGGACTTAGTCATTTTTCCGGCGTTTATCAGACTTTCAGATAGGGCAAATGTCAGTGAGCGTTCCGATTTCAGTTCCAGAGCAATTCGCCCAATGAGTCCTTGATATTTAGTCGTTTTCAGCCAATATTTTGGATTTTTGAAAAATTCACCTTTTTGTGAAAATATCCACTAAATGAGGGAATAATATGTGTGAGGGTACCCCAGGAGAGCTCCAAATGTGTGTGGGTAGAATATATATCTCACGGGGTAAAACTGAAAAAATTTGAATAAAATTTTTTTTTTGGACTTAGTCATTTTTCCGGCGTTTATCAGACTTTCAGATAGGGCAAATGTCAGTGAGCGTTCCGATTTCAGTTCCAGAGCGATTCGCCCAATGAGTCTTGATATTTAGTCGTTTTCAGCCAATATTTTGGATTTTTGAAAATTTCTCTTTTTTGTGAAAATATCCACTAAATGAGGGAATAATATGTGTGAGGGTACCCCAGGAGTGTTCCAAATGTGTGTGGGTAGAATATATATCCCACAGGGGTAAAATTGAAAAAAGTTGAAAAAAATTTTTTTTTGGACTTAGTCATTTTTCCGGCGTTTATCAGACTTTCAGATAGGGCAAATGTCAGTGAGCGTTCCGATTTCAGTTCCAGAGCGATTCGCCCAATTAGTCCTTGATATTTAGTCGTTTTCAACCAATTTTCTGGATTTTTGAAAAATGCACTTTTTTGTGAAAATATCCACTAAATGAGGGAATAATATGTGTGAGGGTACCCCAGGAGAGTTCCAAATGTGTGTGGGTAGAAGATATATCCCACGGGGTAAAACTGAAAAAAGTTGAAAAAAATTTTTTTTTTGGACTGTCATTTTTCCGGCGTTTATCAGACTTTCAGATAGGGCAAATGTCAGTGAGCGTTCCGATTTCAGTTCCAGAGCAATTCGCCCAATGAGTCCTTGATATTTAGTCGTTTTCAGCCAATATTTTGGATTTTTGAAAAATTCACCTTTTTGTGAAAATATCCACTAAATGAGGGAATAATATGTGTGAGGGTACCCCAGGAGAGTTCCAAATGTGTGTGGGTAGACTATATATCCCACGGTGGTAAAATTGAAAAAAGTTGAAAAAAAATTTTTTTGGACTTAGTCATTTTTCCGGCGTTTATCAGACTTTCAGATAGGGCAAATGTCAGTGAGCGTTCCGATTTCAGTTCCAGAGCGATTCGCCCAATGAGTCCTTGATATTTATTCATTTTCAGCCAATTTTCTGGATTTTTGAAAAATTAACTTTTTTGTGAAAATATCCACTAAATGAGGGAATAATATGTGTGAGGGTACCCCAGGAGAGTTCCAAATGTGTGTGGGTAGAATATATATCCCACGGGGTAAAACTGAAAAAAGTTGAAAAAAATTTTTTTTTTGGACTTAGTCATTTTTCCGGCGTTTATCAGACTTTCAGATAGGGCAAATGTCAGTGAGCGTTCCGATTTCAGCTCCAGAGTGATTCGCCCAATGAGTCTTGATATTTAGTCGTTTTCAGCCAATATTTTGGATTTTTGAAAATTTCTCTTTTTTGTGAAAATATCCACTAAATGAGGGAATAATATGTGTGAGGGTACCCCAGGAGTGTTCCAAATGTGTGTGGGTAGAATATATATCCCACGGGGGTAAAATTGAAAAAAGTTGAAAAAATTTTTTTTTGGGACTTAGTCATTTTTCCAGCGTTTATCAGACTTTCAGATAGGGCAAATGTCAGTGAGCGTTCCGATTTCAGTTCCAGAGAGATTCGCCCAATTAGTCCTTGATATTTAGTCGTTTTCAACCAATTTTCTGGATTTTTGAAAAATGCACTTTTTTGTGAAAATATCCACTAAATGAGGGAATAATATGTGTGAGGGTACCCCAGGAGAGTTCCAAATGTGTGTGGGTAGAATATATATCCCACGGGGTAAAACTGAAAAAAGTTGAAAAAAATTTTTTTTTTGGACTGTCATTTTTCCGGCGTTTATCAGACTTTCAGATAGGGCAAATGTCAGTGAGCGTTCCGATTTCAGTTCCAGAGCGATTCGCCCAATGAGTCTTGATATTTAGTCGTTTTCAGCCAATATTTTGGATTTTTGAAAATTTCTCTTTTTTGTGAAAATATCCACTAAATGAGGGAATAATATGTGTGAGGGTACCCCAGGAGTGTTCCAAATGTGTGTGGGTAGAATATATATCCCACGGGGGTAAAATTGAAAAAAGTTGAAAAAAATTTTTTTTGGGACTTAGTCATTTTTCCAGCGTTTATCAGACTTTCAGATAGGGCAAATGTCAGTGAGCGTTCCGATTTCAGTTCCAGAGCGATTCGCCCAATTAGTCCTTGATATTTAGTCGTTTTCAACCAATTTTCTGGATTTTTGAAAAATGCACTTTTTTGTGAAAATATCCACTAAATGAGGGAATAATATGTGTGAGGGTACCCCAGGAGAGTTCCAAATGTGTGTGGGTAGAATATATATCCCACGGGGTAAAACTGAAAAAAGTTGAAAAAAATTTTTTTTTTGGACTGTCATTTTTCCGGCGTTTATCAGACTTTCAGATAGGGCAAATGTCAGTGAGCGTTCCGATTTCAGTTCCAGAGCGATTCGCCCAATGAGTCTTGATATTTAGTCGTTTTCAGCCAATATTTTGGATTTTTGAAAATTTCTCTTTTTTGTGAAAATATCCACTAAATGAGGGAATAATATGTGTGAGGGTACCCCAGGAGTGTTCCAAATGTGTGTGGGTAGAATATATATCCCACGGGGGTAAAATTGAAAAAAGTTGAAAAAAATTTTTTTTTGGACTTAGTCATTTTTCCGGCGTTTATCAGACTTTCAGATAGGGCAAATGTCAGTGAGCGTTCCGATTTCAGTTCCAGAGCGATTCGCCCAATTAGTCCTTGATATTTAGTCGTTTTCAACCAATTTTCTGGATTTTTGAACAATGCACTTTTTTGTGAAAATATCCACTAAATGAGGGAATAATATGTGTGAGGGTACCCCAGGAGAGTTCCAAATGTGTGTGGGTAGAATATATATCCCACGGGGTAAAACTGAAAAAAGTTGAAAAAAAATTTTTTTTTGGACTTAGTCATTTTTCCGGCGTTTATCAGACTTTCAGATAGGGCAAATGTCAGTGAGCGCTCCGATTTCAGTTCCAGAGCGATTCGCCCAATGATTCTTGATATTTAGTCGTTTTCAGCCAATATTTTGGATTTTTGAAAATTTCTCTTTTTTGTGAAAATATCCACTAAATGAGGGAATAATATGTGTGAGGGTACCCCAGGAGTGTTCCAAATGTGTGTGGGTAGAATATATATCCCACGGGGGTAAAATTGAAAAAAGTTGAAAAAAATTTTTTTTGGGACTTAGTCATTTTTCCGGCGTTTATCAGACTTTCAGATAGGGCAAATGTCAGTGAGCGTTCCGATTTCAGTTCCAGAGCGATTCGCCCAATTAGTCCTTGATATTTAGTCGTTTTCAACCAATTTTCTGGATTTTTGAAAAATGCACTTTTTTGTGAAAATATCCACTAAATGAGGGAATAATATGTGTGAGGGTACCCCAGGAGAGTTCCAAATGTGTGTGGGTAGAAGATATATCCCACGGGGTAAAACTGAAAAAAGTTGAAAAAAATTTTTTTTTTGGACTGTCATTTTTCCGGCGTTTATCAGACTTTCAGATAGGGCAAATGTCAGTGAGCGTTCCGATTTCAGTTCCAGAGCGATTCGCCCAATGAATCCTTGATATTTAGTCGTTTTCAGCCATTTTTCTGGATTTTTGAAAAATTCACTTTTTTGTGAAAATATCCACTAAATGAGGGAATAATATGTGTGAGGGTAGCCCAGGAGAGTTCCAAATGTGTGTGGGTAGAATATATATCCCACGGGGGTAAAATTGAAAAAAGTTGAAAAATTTTTTTTTTTTGGACTTAGTCATTTTTCCGGCGTTTATCAGACTTTCAGATAGGGCAAATGTCAGTGAGCGTTCCGATTTCAGTTCCAGAGCAATTCGCCCAATGAGTCCTTGATATTTAGTCGTTTTCAGCCAATATTTTGGATTTTTGAAAAATTCACCTTTTTGTGAAAATATCCACTAAATGAGGGAATAATATGTGTGAGGGTACCCCAGGAGAGTTCCAAATGTGTGTGGGTAGACTATATATCCCACGGTGGTAAAATTGAAAAAAGTTGAAAAAATTTTTTTTTGGACTTAGTCATTTTTCCGGCGTTTATCAGACTTTCAGATAGGGCAAATGTCAGTGAGCGTTCCGATTTCAGTTCCAGAGCGATTCGCCCAATGAGTCCTTGATATTTATTCATTTTCAGCCAATTTTCTGGATTTTTGAAAAATTAACTTTTTTGTGAAAATATCCACTAAATGAGGGAATAATATGTGTGAGGGTACCCCAGAAGAGTTCCAAATGTGTGTGGGTAGAATATATATCCCACGGGGGTAAAATTGAAAAAAGTTGAAAAAAAATTTTTTTTTGGACTTAGTCATTTTTCCGCCGTTTATCAGACTTTCAGATAGGGCAAATGTCAGTGAGCGTTCCGATTTCAGTTCCAGAGCGATTCGCCCAATTAGTCCTTGATATTTAGTCGTTTTCAACCAATTTTCTGGATTTTTGAAAAATGAACTTTTTTTAAAAAATATCCACTAAATGAGGGAATAATATGTGTGAGGGTACCCCAGGAGAGTTCCAAATGTGTGTGGGTAGAATATATATCCCACGGGGTAAAACTGAAAAAAGTTGAAAATAAATTTTTTTTTGGACTTAGTCATTTTTCCGGCGTTTATCAGACTTTCAGATAGGGCAAATGTCAGTGAGCGTTCCGATTTCAGTTCCAGAGCGATTCGCCCAATGAATCCTTGATATTTAGTCGTTTTCAGCCAATTTTCTGGATTTTTGAAAAATTCACTTTTTTGTGAAAATATCCACTAAATGAGGGAATAATATGTGTGAGGGTAGCCCAGGAGAGTTCCAAATGTGTGTGGGTAGAATATATATCCCACGGGGGTAAAATTGAAAAAAGTTTAAAAAATTTTTTTTTTAGACTTAGTCATTTTTCCGGCGTTTATCAGACTTTCAGATAGGGCAAATGTCATTGAGCATTCCGATTTCAGTTCCAGAGCAATTCGCCCAATGAGTCCTTGATATTTAGTCGTTTTCAGTCAATATTTTGGATTTTTGAAAAATTCACTTTTTTGTGAAAATATCCACTAAATGAGGGAATAATATGTGTGAGGGTACCCCAGGAGAGCTCCAAATGTGTGTGGGTAGAATATATATCTCACGGGGTAAAACTGAAAAAATTTGAATAAAATTTTTTTTTTGGACTTAGTCATTTTTCCGGCGTTTATCAGACTTTCAGATAGGGCAAATGTCAGTGAGCGTTCCGATTTCAGTTCCAGAGCGATTCGCCCAATGAGTCTTGATATTTAGTCGTTTTCAGCCAATATTTTGGATTTTTGAAAATTTCTCTTTTTTGTGAAAATATCCACTAAATGAGGGAATAATATGTGTGAGGGTACCCCAGGAGAGTTCCAAATGTGTGTGGGTAGACTATATATCCCACGGTGGTAAAATTGAAAAAAGTTGAAAAAATTTTTTTTTGGACTTAGTCATTTTTCCGGCGTTTATCAGACTTTCAGATAGGGCAAATGTCAGTGAGCGTTCCGATTTCAGTTCCAGAGCGATTCGCCCAATGAGTCTTGATATTTAGTCGTTTTCAGCCAATATTTTGGATTTTTGAAAATTTCTCTTTTTTGTGAAAATATCCACTAAATGAGGGAATAATATGTGTGAGGGTACCCCAGGAGTGTTCCAAATGTGTGTGGGTAGAATATATATCCCACGGGGGTAAAATTGAAAAAAGTTGAAAAAAATTTTTTTTGGGACTTAGTCATTTTTCCGGCGTTTATCAGACTTTCAGATAGGGCAAATGTCAGTGAGCGTTCCGATTTCAGTTCCAGAGCGATTCGCCCAATTAGTCCTTGATATTTAGTCGTTTTCAACCAATTTTCTGGATTTTTGAAAAATGCACTTTTTTGTGAAAATATCCACTAAATGAGGGAATAATATGTGTGAGGATACCCCAGGAGAGTTCCAAATGTGTGTGGGTAGAATATATATCCCACGGGGTAAAACTGAAAAAAGTTGAAAAAAATTTTTTTTTTGGACTGTCATTTTTCCGGCGTTTATCAGACTTTCAGATAGGGCAAATGTCAGTGAGCGTTCCGATTTCAGTTCCAGAGCGATTCGCCCAATGAATCCTTGATATTTAGTCGTTTTCAGCCATTTTTCTGGATTTTTGAAAAATTCACTTTTTTGTGAAAATATCCACTAAATGAGGGAATAATATGTGTGAGGGTAGCCCAGGAGAGTTCCAAATGTGTGTGGGTAGAATATATATCCCACGGGGGTAAAATTGAAAAAAGTTGAAAAATTTTTTTTTTTTGGACTTAGTCATTTTTCCGGCGTTTATCAGACTTTCAGATAGGGCAAATGTCAGTGAGCGTTCCGATTTCAGTTCCAGAGCAATTCGCCCAATGAGTCCTTGATATTTAGTCGTTTTCAGCCAATATTTTGGATTTTTGAAAAATTCACCTTTTTGTGAAAATATCCACTAAATGAGGGAATAATATGTGTGAGGGTAGCCCAGGAGAGTTCCAAATGTGTGTGGGTAGAATATATATCCCACGGGGGTAAAATTGAAAAAAGTTTAAAAAATTTTTTTTTTAGACTTAGTCATTTTTCCGGCGTTTATCAGACTTTCAGATAGGGCAAATGTCATTGAGCATTCCGATTTCAGTTCCAGAGCAATTCGCCCAATGAGTCCTTGATATTTAGTCGTTTTCAGTCAATATTTTGGATTTTTGAAAAATTCACTTTTTTGTGAAAATATCCACTAAATGAGGGAATAATATGTGTGAGGGTACCCCAGGAGAGCTCCAAATGTGTGTGGGTAGAATATATATCTCACGGGGTAAAACTGAAAAAATTTGAATAAAATTTTTTTTTTGGACTTAGTCATTTTTCCGGCGTTTATCAGACTTTCAGATAGGGCAAATGTCAGTGAGCGTTCCGATTTCAGTTCCAGAGCGATTCGCCCAATGAGTCCTTGATATTTATTCATTTTCAGCCAATTTTCTGGATTTTTGAAAAATTCACTTTTTTGTGAAAATATCCACTAAATGAGGGAATAATATGTGTGAGGGTACCCCAGGAGAGTTCCAAATGTGTGTGGGTAGACTATATATCCCACGGTGGTAAAATTGAAAAAAGTTTAAAAAATTTTTTTTTGGACTTAGTCATTTTTCCGGCGTTTATCAGACTTTCAGATAGGGCAAATGTCAGTGAGCGTTCCGATTTCAGTTCCAGAGCATTCGCCCAATGAGTCTTGATATTTAGTCGTTTTCAGCCAATATTTTGGATTTTTGAAAATTTCTCTTTTTTGTGAAAATATCCACTAAATGAGGGAATAATATGTGTGAGGGTACCCCAGGAGTGTTCCAAATGTGTGTGGGTAGAATATATATCCAACGGGGGTAAAATTGAAAAAAGTTGAAAAAATTTTTTTTTGGACTTAGTCATTTTTCCGGCGTTTATCAGACTTTCAGATAGGGCAAATGTCAGTGAGCGTTCCGATTTCAGTTCCAGAGCGATTCGCCCAATGAGTCTTGATATTTAGTCGTTTTCAGCCAATATTTTGGATTTTTGAAAATTTCTCTTTTTTGTGAAAATATCCACTAAATGAGGGAATAATATGTGTGAGGGTACCCCAGGAGTGTTCCAAATGTGTGTGGGTAGAATATATATCCCACGGGGGTAAAATTGAAAAAAGTTGAAAAAAATTTTTTTTGGGACTTAGTCATTTTTCCGGCGTTTATCAGACTTTCAGATAGGGCAAATGTCAGTGAGCGTTCCGATTTCAGTTCCAGAGCGATTCGCCCAATTAGTCCTTGATATTTAGTCGTTTTCAACCAATTTTCTGGATTTTTGAAAAATGCACTTTTTTGTGAAAATATCCACTAAATGAGGGAATAATATGTGTGAGGATACCCCAGGAGAGTTCCAAATGTGTGTGGGTAGAATATATATCCCACGGGGTAAAACTGAAAAAAGTTGAAAAAAATTTTTTTTTTGGACTGTCATTTTTCCGGCGTTTATCAGACTTTCAGATAGGGCAAATGTCAGTGAGCGTTCCGATTTCAGTTCCAGAGCGATTCGCCCAATGAATCCTTGATATTTAGTCGTTTTCAGCCATTTTTCTGGATTTTTGAAAAATTCACTTTTTTGTGAAAATATCCACTAAATGAGGGAATAATATGTGTGAGGGTAGCCCAGGAGAGTTCCAAATGTGTGTGGGTAGAATATATATCCCACGGGGGTAAAATTGAAAAAAGTTGAAAAATTTTTTTTTTTTGGACTTAGTCATTTTTCCGGCGTTTATCAGACTTTCAGATAGGGCAAATGTCAGTGAGCGTTCCGATTTCAGTTCCAGAGCAATTCGCCCAATGAGTCCTTGATATTTAGTCGTTTTCAGCCAATATTTTGGATTTTTGAAAAATTCACCTTTTTGTGAAAATATCCACTAAATGAGGGAATAATATGTGTGAGGGTAGCCCAGGAGAGTTCCAAATGTGTGTGGGTAGAATATATATCCCACGGGGGTAAAATTGAAAAAAGTTTAAAAAATTTTTTTTTTAGACTTAGTCATTTTTCCGGCGTTTATCAGACTTTCAGATAGGGCAAATGTCATTGAGCATTCCGATTTCAGTTCCAGAGCAATTCGCCCAATGAGTCCTTGATATTTAGTCGTTTTCAGTCAATATTTTGGATTTTTGAAAAATTCACTTTTTTGTGAAAATATCCACTAAATGAGGGAATAATATGTGTGAGGGTACCCCAGGAGAGCTCCAAATGTGTGTGGGTAGAATATATATCTCACGGGGTAAAACTGAAAAAATTTGAATAAAATTTTTTTTTTGGACTTAGTCATTTTTCCGGCGTTTATCAGACTTTCAGATAGGGCAAATGTCAGTGAGCGTTCCGATTTCAGTTCCAGAGCGATTCGCCCAATGAGTCCTTGATATTTATTCATTTTCAGCCAATTTTCTGGATTTTTGAAAAATTCACTTTTTTGTGAAAATATCCACTAAATGAGGGAATAATATGTGTGAGGGTACCCCAGGAGAGTTCCAAATGTGTGTGGGTAGACTATATATCCCACGGTGGTAAAATTGAAAAAAGTTTAAAAAATTTTTTTTTGGACTTAGTCATTTTTCCGGCGTTTATCAGACTTTCAGATAGGGCAAATGTCAGTGAGCGTTCCGATTTCAGTTCCAGAGCATTCGCCCAATGAGTCTTGATATTTAGTCGTTTTCAGCCAATATTTTGGATTTTTGAAAATTTCTCTTTTTTGTGAAAATATCCACTAAATGAGGGAATAATATGTGTGAGGGTACCCCAGGAGTGTTCCAAATGTGTGTGGGTAGAATATATATCCAACGGGGGTAAAATTGAAAAAAGTTGAAAAAATTTTTTTTTGGACTTAGTCATTTTTCCGGCGTTTATCAGACTTTCAGATAGGGCAAATGTCAGTGAGCGTTCCGATTTCAGTTACAGAGCGATTCGCCCAATTAGTCCTTGATATTTAGTCGTTTTCAACCAATTTTCTGGATTTTTGAAAAATGCACTTTTTTTGTGAAAATATCCACTAAATGAGGGAATAATATGTGTGAGGGTACCCCAGGAGAGTTCCAAATGTGTGTGGGTAGAATATATATCCCACGGGGTAAAACTGAAAAAAGTTGAAAAAAAATTTTTTTTTGGACTTAGTCATTTTTCCGGCGTTTATCAGACTTTCAGATAGGGCAAATGTCAGTGAGCGTTCCGATTTCAGTTCCAGAGCGATTCGCCCAATGAGTCTTGATATTTAGTCGTTTTCAGCCAATATTTTGGATTTTTGAAAATTTCTCTTTTTTGTGAAAATATCCACTAAATGAGGGAATAATATGTGTGAGGGTACCCCAGGAGTGTTCCAAATGTGTGTGGGTAGAATATATATCCCACGGGGGTAAAATTGAAAAAAGTTGAAAAAAATTTTTTTGGGGACTTAGTAATTTTTCCGGCGTTTATCAGACTTTCAGATAGGGCAAATGTCAGTGAGCGTTCCGATTTCAGTTCCAGAGCGATTCGCCCAATTAGTCCTTGATATTTAGTCGTTTTCAACCAATTTTCTGGATTTTTGAAAAATGCACTTTTTTGTGAAAATATCCACTAAATGAGGGAATAATATGTGTGAGGATACCCCAGGAGAGTTCCAAATGTGTGTGGGTAGAATATATATCCCACGGGGTAAAACTGAAAAAAGTTGAAAAAAATTTTTTTTTTTGGACTGTCATTTTTCCGGCGTTTATCAGACTTTCAGATAGGGCAAATGTCAGTGAGCGTTCCGATTTCAGTTCCAGAGCGATTCGCGCAATGAGTCTTGATATTTAGTCGTTTTCAGCCAATATTTTGGATTTTTGAAAATTTCTCTTTTTTGTGAAAATATCCACTAAATGAGGGAATAATATGTGTGAGGGTAGCCCAGGAGAGTTCCAAATGTGTGTGGGTAGAATATATATCCCACGGGGGTAAAATTGAAAAAAGTTTAAAAAATTTTTTTTTTGGACTTAGTAATTTTTCCGGCGTTTATCAGACTTTCAGATAGGGCAAATGTCAGTGAGCATTCCGATTTCAGTTCCAGAGCAATTCGCCCAATGAGTCCTTGATATTTAGTCGTTTTCAGTCAATATTTTGGATTTTTGAAAAATTCACTTTTTTTGTGAAAATATCCACTAAATGAGGGAATAATATGTGTGAGGGTACCCCAGGAGAGTTCCAAATGTGTGTGGGTAGAATATATATCTCACGGGGTAAAACTGAAAAAATTTGAAAAAAATTTTTTTTTTGGACTTAGTCATTTTTCCAGCGTTTATCAGACTTTCAGATAGGGCAAATGTCAGTGAGCGTTCCGATTTCAGTTCCAGAGCGATTCTCCCAATGAGTCCTTGATATTTAGTCGTTTTCAACCAATTTTCTGGATTTTTGAAAATTTCTCTTTTTTGTGAAAATATCCACTAAATGAGGGAATAATATGTGTGAGGGTACCCCAGGAGAGTTCCAAATGTGTGTGGGTAGACTATATATCCCACGGTGGTAAAATTGAAAAAAGTTGAAAAAATTTTTTTTTGGACTTAGTCATTTTTCCGGCGTTTATCAGACTTTCAGATAGGGCAAATGTCAGTGAGCGTTCCGATTTCAGTTCCAGAGCGATTCGCCCAATGAGTCTTGATATTTAGTCGTTTTCAGCCAATATTTTGGATTTTTGAAAATTTCTCTTTTTTGTGAAAATATCCACTAAATGAGGGAATAATATGTGTGAGGGTACCCCAGGAGTGTTCCAAATGTGTGTGGGTAGAATATATATCCCACGGGGGTAAAATTGAAAAAAGTTGAAAAAAATTTTTTTTGGGACTTAGTCATTTTTCCGGCGTTTATCAGACTTTCAGATAGGGCAAATGTCAGTGAGCGTTCCGATTTCAGTTCCAGAGCGATTCGCCCAATTAGTCCTTGATATTTAGTCGTTTTCAACCAATTTTCTGGATTTTTGAAAAATGCACTTTTTTGTGAAAATATCCACTAAATGAGGGAATAATATGTGTGAGGATACCCCAGGAGAGTTCCAAATGTGTGTGGGTAGAATATATATCCCACGGGGTAAAACTGAAAAAAGTTGAAAAAAATTTTTTTTTTGGACTGTCATTTTTCCGGCGTTTATCAGACTTTCAGATAGGGCAAATGTCAGTGAGCGTTCCGATTTCAGTTCCAGAGCGATTCGCCCAATGAATCCTTGATATTTAGTCGTTTTCAGCCATTTTTCTGGATTTTTGAAAAATTCACTTTTTTGTGAAAATATCCACTAAATGAGGGAATAATATGTGTGAGGGTAGCCCAGGAGAGTTCCAAATGTGTGTGGGTAGAATATATATCCCACGGGGGTAAAATTGAAAAAAGTTTAAAAAATTTTTTTTTTAGACTTAGTCATTTTTCCGGCGTTTATCAGACTTTCAGATAGGGCAAATGTCATTGAGCATTCCGATTTCAGTTCCAGAGCAATTCGCCCAATGAGTCCTTGATATTTAGTCGTTTTCAGTCAATATTTTGGATTTTTGAAAAATTCACTTTTTTGTGAAAATATCCACTAAATGAGGGAATAATATGTGTGAGGGTACCCCAGGAGAGCTCCAAATGTGTGTGGGTAGAATATATATCTCACGGGGTAAAACTGAAAAAATTTGAATAAAATTTTTTTTTTGGACTTAGTCATTTTTCCGGCGTTTATCAGACTTTCAGATAGGGCAAATGTCAGTGAGCGTTCCGATTTCAGTTCCAGAGCGATTCGCCCAATGAGTCCTTGATATTTATTCATTTTCAGCCAATTTTCTGGATTTTTGAAAAATTCACTTTTTTGTGAAAATATCCACTAAATGAGGGAATAATATGTGTGAGGGTACCCCAGGAGAGTTCCAAATGTGTGTGGGTAGACTATATATCCCACGGTGGTAAAATTGAAAAAAGTTTAAAAAATTTTTTTTTGGACTTAGTCATTTTTCCGGCGTTTATCAGACTTTCAGATAGGGCAAATGTCAGTGAGCGTTCCGATTTCAGTTCCAGAGCATTCGCCCAATGAGTCTTGATATTTAGTCGTTTTCAGCCAATATTTTGGATTTTTGAAAATTTCTCTTTTTTGTGAAAATATCCACTAAATGAGGGAATAATATGTGTGAGGGTACCCCAGGAGTGTTCCAAATGTGTGTGGGTAGAATATATATCCAACGGGGGTAAAATTGAAAAAAGTTGAAAAAATTTTTTTTTTGGACTTAGTCATTTTTCCGGCGTTTATCAGACTTTCAGATAGGGCAAATGTCAGTGAGCGTTCCGATTTCAGTTACAGAGCGATTCGCCCAATTAGTCCTTGATATTTAGTCGTTTTCAACCAATTTTCTGGATTTTTGAAAAATGCACTTTTTTTGTGAAAATATCCACTAAATGAGGGAATAATATGTGTGAGGGTACCCCAGGAGAGTTCCAAATGTGTGTGGGTAGAATATATATCCCACGGGGTAAAACTGAAAAAAGTTGAAAAAAAATTTTTTTTTGGACTTAGTCATTTTTCCGGCGTTTATCAGACTTTCAGATAGGGCAAATGTCAGTGAGCGTTCCGATTTCAGTTCCAGAGCGATTCGCCCAATGAGTCTTGATATTTAGTCGTTTTCAGCCAATATTTTGGATTTTTGAAAATTTCTCTTTTTTGTGAAAATATCCACTAAATGAGGGAATAATATGTGTGAGGGTACCCCAGGAGTGTTCCAAATGTGTGTGGGTAGAATATATATCCCACGGGGGTAAAATTGAAAAAAGTTGAAAAAAATTTTTTTGGGGACTTAGTAATTTTTCCGGCGTTTATCAGACTTTCAGATAGGGCAAATGTCAGTGAGCGTTCCGATTTCAGTTCCAGAGCGATTCGCCCAATTAGTCCTTGATATTTAGTCGTTTTCAACCAATTTTCTGGATTTTTGAAAAATGCACTTTTTTGTGAAAATATCCACTAAATGAGGGAATAATATGTGTGAGGATACCCCAGGAGAGTTCCAAATGTGTGTGGGTAGAATATATATCCCACGGGGTAAAACTGAAAAAAGTTGAAAAAAATTTTTTTTTTTGGACTGTCATTTTTCCGGCGTTTATCAGACTTTCAGATAGGGCAAATGTCAGTGAGCGTTCCGATTTCAGTTCCAGAGCGATTCGCGCAATGAGTCTTGATATTTAGTCGTTTTCAGCCAATATTTTGGATTTTTGAAAATTTCTCTTTTTTGTGAAAATATCCACTAAATGAGGGAATAATATGTGTGAGGGTAGCCCAGGAGAGTTCCAAATGTGTGTGGGTAGAATATATATCCCACGGGGGTAAAATTGAAAAAAGTTTAAAAAATTTTTTTTTTGGACTTAGTAATTTTTCCGGCGTTTATCAGACTTTCAGATAGGGCAAATGTCAGTGAGCATTCCGATTTCAGTTCCAGAGCAATTCGCCCAATGAGTCCTTGATATTTAGTCGTTTTCAGTCAATATTTTGGATTTTTGAAAAATTCACTTTTTTTGTGAAAATATCCACTAAATGAGGGAATAATATGTGTGAGGGTACCCCAGGAGAGTTCCAAATGTGTGTGGGTAGAATATATATCTCACGGGGTAAAACTGAAAAAATTTGAAAAAAATTTTTTTTTTGGACTTAGTCATTTTTCCAGCGTTTATCAGACTTTCAGATAGGGCAAATGTCAGTGAGCGTTCCGATTTCAGTTCCAGAGCGATTCTCCCAATGAGTCCTTGATATTTAGTCGTTTTCAACCAATTTTCTGGATTTTTGAAAAATGCACTTTTTTTTGAAAATATCCACTAAATGAGGGAATAATATGTGTGAGGGTACCCCAGGAGAGTTCCAAATGTGTGTGGGTAGAATATATATCCCACGGTGGTAAAATTGAAAAAAGTTGAAAAAAAAATTTTTTTTGGACTTAGTCATTTTTCCGGCGTTTATCAGACTTTCAGATAGGGCAAATGTCAGTGAGCGCTCTGATTTCAGTTCCAGAGCGATTCGCCCAATGAATCCTTGATATTTAGTAGTTTTCAGCCAATTTTCTGGATTTTTGAAAAATTCACTTTTTTGTGAAAATATCCACTAAATGAGGGAATAATATGTGTGAGGGTACCCCAGGAGAGTTCCAAATGTGTGTGGGTAGAATATATATCTCACGGGGTAAAACTGAAAAAATTTGAAAAAAATTTTTTTTTTGGACTTAGTCATTTTTCCGGCGTTTATCAGACTTTCAGATAGGGCAAATGTCAGTGAGCGTTCCGATTTCAGTTCCAGAGCGATTCGCCCAATGAGTCCTTGATATTTATTCATTTTCAGCCAATTTTCTGGATTTTTGAAAAATTAACTTTTTTGTGAAAATATCCACTAAATGAGGGAATAATATGTGTGAGGGTACCCCAGAAGAGTTCCAAATGTGTGTGGGTAGAATATATATCCCACGGGGGTAAAATTGAAAAAAGTTGAAAAAAAAATTTTTTTTGGACTTAGTCATTTTTCCGCCGTTTATCAGACTTTCAGATAGGGCAAATGTCAGTGAGCGTTCCGATTTCAGTTCCAGAGCGATTCGCCCAATTAGTCCTTGATATTTAGTCGTTTTCAACCAATTTTCTGGATTTTTGAAAAATGCACTTTTTTGTGAAAATATCCACTAAATGAGGGAATAATATGTGT
Source organism: Phyllobates terribilis (assembly GCF_046119375.1). Taxonomy (NCBI): domain Eukaryota; kingdom Metazoa; phylum Chordata; class Amphibia; order Anura; family Dendrobatidae; genus Phyllobates; species Phyllobates terribilis. The sequence goes on from NW_027362832.1 coordinate 4,528,892, forward strand.
GAGGGTACCCCAGGAGAGTTCCAAATGTGTGTGGGTAGAATATATATCCCACGGGGTAAAACTGAAAAAAGTTGAAAAAAAAATTTTTTTTGGACTTAGTCATTTTTCCGGCGTTTATCAGACTTTCAGATAGGGCAAATGTCAGTGAGCGTTCCGATTTCAGTTCCAGAGCGATTCGCCCAATGAATCCTTGATATTTAGTCGTTTTCAGCCAATTTTCTGGATTTTTGAAAATTTCTCTTTTTTGTGAAAATATCCACTAAATGAGGGAATAATATGTGTGAGGGTACCCCAGGAGTGTTCCAAATGTGTGTGGGTAGAATATATATCCAACGGGGGTAAAATTGAAAAAAGTTGAAAAAATTTTTTTTTTGGACTTAGTCATTTTTCCGGCGTTTATCAGACTTTCAGATAGGGCAAATGTCAGTGAGCGTTCCGATTTCAGTTACAGAGCGATTCGCCCAATTAGTCCTTGATATTTAGTCGTTTTCAACCAATTTTCTGGATTTTTGAAAAATGCACTTTTTTGTGAAAATATCCACTAAATGAGGGAATAATATGTGTGAGGGTACCCCAGGAGAGTTCCAAATGTGTGTGGGTAGAATATATATCCCACGGGGTAAAACTGAAAAAAGTTGAAAAAAAATTTTTTTTTGGACTTAGTCATTTTTCCGGCGTTTATCAGACTTTCAGATAGGGCAAATGTCAGTGAGCGTTCCGATTTCAGTTCCAGAGCGATTCGCCCAATGAGTCTTGATATTTAGTCGTTTTCAGCCAATATTTTGGATTTTTGAAAATTTCTCTTTTTTGTGAAAATATCCACTAAATGAGGGAATAATATGTGTGAGGGTACCCCAGGAGTGTTCCAAATGTGTGTGGGTAGAATATATATCCCACGGGGGTAAAATTGAAAAAAGTTGAAAAAAATTTTTTTTGGGACTTAGTCATTTTTCCGGCGTTTATCAGACTTTCAGATAGGGCAAATGTCAGTGAGCGTTCCGATTTCAGTTCCAGAGCGATTCGCCCAATTAGTCCTTGATATTTAGTCGCTTTCAACCAATTTTCTGGATTTTTGAAAAATGCACTTTTTTGTGAAAATATCCACTAAATGAGGGAATAATATGTGTGAGGATACCCCAGGAGAGTTCCAAATGTGTGTGGGTAGAATATATATCCCACGGGGTAAAATTGAAAAAAGTTTAAAAAATTTTTTTTTTGGACTGTCATTTTTCCGGCGTTTATCAGACTTTCAGATAGGGCAAATGTCAGTGAGCATTCCGATTTCAGTTCCAGAGCAATTCGCCCAATGAGTCCTTGATATTTAGTCGTTTTCAGTCAATATTTTGGATTTTTGAAAAATTCACTTTTTTTGTGAAAATATCCACTAAATGAGGGAATAATATGTGTGAGGGTACCCCAGGAGAGTTCCAAATGTGTGTGGGTAGAATATATATCTCACGGGGTAAAACTGAAAAAATTTGAAAAAAATTTTTTTTTTGGACTTAGTCATTTTTCCAGTGTTTATCAGACTTTCAGATAGGGCAAATGTCAGTGAGCGTTCCGATTTCAGTTCCAGAGCGATTCTCCCAATGAGTCCTTGATATTTAGTCGTTTTCAACCAATTTTCTGGATTTTTGAAAAATGCACTTTTTTTTGAAAATATCCACTAAATGAGGGAATAATATGTGTGAGGGTACCCCAGGAGAGTTCCAAATGTGTGTGGGTAGAATATATATCCCACGGTGGTAAAATTGAAAAAAGTTGAAAAAAAATTTTTTTTTGGACTTAGTCATTTTTCCGGCGTTTATCAGACTTTCAGATAGGGCAAATGTCAGTGAGCGTTCTGATTTCAGTTCCAGAGCGATTCGCCCAATGAATCCTTGATATTTAGTAGTTTTCAGCCAATTTTCTGGATTTTTGAAAAATTCACTTTTTTGTGAAAATATCCACTAAATGAGGGAATAATATGTGTGAGGGTACCCCAGGAGAGTTCCAAATGTGTGTGGGTAGAATATATATCTCACGGGGTAAAACTGAAAAAATTTGAAAAAAATTTTTTTTTTGGACTTAGTCATTTTTCCGGCGTTTATCAGACTTTCAGATAGGGCAAATGTCAGTGAGCGTTCCGATTTCAGTTCCAGAGCGATTCGCCCAATGAGTCCTTGATATTTATTCATTTTCAGCCAATTTTCTGGATTTTTGAAAAATTAACTTTTTTGTGAAAATATCCACTAAATGAGGGAATAATATGTGTGAGGGTACCCCAGAAGAGTTCCAAATGTGTGTGGGTAGAATATATATCCCACGGGGGTAAAATTGAAAAAAGTTGAAAAAAAATTTTTTTTTGGACTTAGTCTTTTTTCCGCCGTTTATCAGACTTTCAGATAGGGCAAATGTCAGTGAGCGTTCCGATTTCAGTTCCAGAGCGATTCGCCCAATGAATCCTTGATATTTAGTCGTTTTCAGCCAATTTTCTGGATTTTTGAAAAATTCACTTTTTTGTGAAAATATCCACTAAATGAGGGAATAATATGTGTGAGGGTAGCCCAGGAGAGTTCCAAATGTTTGTGGGTAGACTATATATCCCACGGTGGTAAAATTGAAAAAAGTTGAAAAAATTTTTTTTTGGACTTAGTCATTTTTCCGGCGTTTATCAGACTTTCAGATAGGGCAAATGTCAGTGAGCGTTCCGATTTCAGTTCCAGAGCGATTCGCCCAATGAGTCTTGATATTTAGTCGTTTTCAGCCAATATTTTGGATTTTTGAAAATTTCTCTTTTTTGTGAAAATATCCACTAAATGAGGGAATAATATGTGTGAGGGTACCCCAGGAGTGTTCCAAATGTGTGTGGGTAGAATATATATCCAACGGGGGTAAAATTGAAAAAAGTTGAAAAAAATTTTTTTTTGGACTTAGTCATTTTTCCGGCGTTTATCAGACTTTCAGATAGGGCAAATGTCAGTGAGCGTTCCGATTTCAGTTCCAGAGCGATTCGCCCAATGAGTCTTGATATTTAGTCGTTTTCAGCCAATATTTTGGATTTTTGAAAATTTCTCTTTTTTGTGAAAATATCCACTAAATGAGGGAATAATATGTGTGAGGGTACCCCAGGAGAGTTCCAAATGTGTGTGGGTAGAATATATATCTCACGGGGTAAAACTGAAAAAATTTGAAAAAATTTTTTTTTTTGGACTTAGTCATTTTTCCGGCGTTTATCAGACTTTCAGATAGGGCAAATGTCAGTGAGCGTTCCGATTTCAGTTCCAGAGCGATTCGCCCAATGAGTCTTGATATTTAGTCGTTTTCAGCCAATATTTTGGATCTTTGAAAATTTCTCTTTTTTGTGAAAATATCCACTAAATGAGGGAATAATATGTGTGAGGGTACCCCAGGAGAGTTCCAAATGTGTGTGGGTAGAATGTATATCCCACGGGGTAAAACTGAAAAAAGTTGAAAAAAATTTTTTTTTTGGACTGTCATTTTTCCGGCGTTTATCAGACTTTCAGATAGGGCAAATGTCAGTGAGCGTTCCGATTTCAGTTCCAGAGCGATTCGCCCAATGAATCCTTGATATTTAGTCGTTTTCAGCCAATTTTCTGGATTTTTGAAAAATTCACTTTTTTGTGAAAATATCCACTAAATGAGGGAATAATATGTGTGAGGGTAGCCCAGGAGAGTTCCAAATGTGTGTGGGTAGAATATATATCCCACGGGGGTAAAATTGAAAAAAGTTTAAAAAATTTTTTTTTTGGACTTAGTAATTTTTCCGGCATTTATCAGACTTTCAGATAGGGCAAATGTCAGTGAGCATTCCGATTTCAGTTCCAGAGCAATTCGCCCAATGAGTCCTTGATATTTAGTCGTTTTCAACCAATTTTCTGGATTTTTGAAAAATGCACTTTTTTTTGAAAATATCCACTAAATGAGGGAATAATATGTGTGAGGGTACCCCAGGAGAGTTCCAAATGTGTGTGGGTAGAATATATATCCCACGGTGGTAAAATTGAAAAAAGTTGAAAAAAAATTTTTTTTTGGACTTAGTCATTTTTCTGGCGTTTATCAGACTTTCAGATAGGGCAAATGTCAGTGAGCGTTCTGATTTCAGTTCCAGAGCGATTCGCCCAATGAATCCTTGATATTTAGTAGTTTTCAGCCAATTTTCTGGATTTTTGAAAAATTCACTTTTTTGTGAAAATATCCACTAAATGAGGGAATAATATGTGTGAGGGTACCCCAGAAGAGTTCCAAATGTGTGTGGGTAGAATATATATCCCACGGGGGTAAAATTGAAAAAAGTTGAAAAAAATTTTTTTTTTGGACTTAGTCATTTTTCCGGCGTTTATCAGACTTTCAGATAGGGCAAATGTCAGTGAGCGTTCCGATTTCAGTTCCAGAGCGATTCGCCCAATGAATCCTTGATATTTAGTCGTTTTCAGCCAATTTTCTGGATTTTTGAAAAATTCACTTTTTTGTGAAAATATCCACTAAATGAGGGAATAATATGTGTGAGGGTAGCCCAGGAGAGTTCCAAATGTGTGTGGGTAGACTATATATCCCACGGTGGTAAAATTGAAAAAAGTTGAAAAAATTTTTTTTTGGACTTAGTCATTTTTCCGGCGTTTATCAGACTTTCAGATAGGGCAAATGTCAGTGAGCGTTCCGATTTCAGTTCCAGAGCGATTCGCCCAATGAGTCTTGATATTTAGTCGTTTTCAGCCAATATTTTGGATTTTTGAAAATTTCTCTTTTTTGTGAAAATATCCACTAAATGAGGGAATAATATGTGTGAGGGTACCCCAGGAGTGTTCCAAATGTGTGTGGGTAGAATATATATCCAACGGGGGTAAAATTGAAAAAAGTTGAAAAAAATTTTTTTTTGGACTTAGTCATTTTTCCGGCGTTTATCAGACTTTCAGATAGGGCAAATGTCAGTGAGCGTTCCGATTTCAGTTCCAGAGCGATTCTCCCAATGAGTCCTTGATATTTAGTCATTTTCAGCCAATTTTCTGGATTTTTGAAAAATTCACTTTTTTGTGAAAATATCCACTAAATGAGGGAATAATATGTGTGAGGGTAGCCCAGGAGAGTTCCAAATGTGTGTGGGTAGAATATATATCCCACGGGGGTAAAATTGAAAAAAGTTGAAAAAAATTTTTTTTAGACTTAGTCATTTTTCCGCCGTTTATCAGACTTTCAGATAGGGCAAATGTCAGTGAGCGTTCCGATTTCAGTTCCAGAGCGATTCGCCCAATGAATCCTTGATATTTAGTCGTTTTCAGCCAATTTTCTGGATTTTTGAAAAATTCACTTTTTTGTGAAAATATCCACTAAATGAGGGTATAATATGTGTGAGGGTACCCCAGGAGAGTTCCAAATGTGTGTGGGTAGAATATATATCACACGGGGTAAAACTGAAAAAAGTTGAAAAAAATTTTTATTTTGGACTTAGTCATTTTTCCGGCGTTTATCAGACTTTCAGATAGGGCAAATGTCAGTGAGCGTTCTGATTTCAGTTCCAGAGCGATTCGCCCAATGAATCCTTGATATTTAGTAGTTTTCAGCCAATTTTCTGGATTTTTGAAAAATTCACTTTTTTGTGAAAATATCCACTAAATGAGGGAATAATATGTGTGAGGGTACCCCAGAAGAGTTCCAAATGTGTGTGGGTAGAATATATATCCCACGGGGGTAAAATTGAAAAAAGTTTAAAAAATTTTTTTTTTGGACTTAGTCATTTTTCTGGCGTTTATCAGACTTTCAGATAGGGCAAATGTCAGTGAGCGTTCCGATTTCAGTTCCAGAGCAATTCGCCCAATGAGTCCTTGATATTTAGTCGTTTTCAGCCAATATTTTGGATTTTTGAAAAATTCACTTTTTTTGTGAAAATATCCACTAAATGAGGGAATAATATGTGTGAGGGTACCCCAGAAGAGTTCCAAATGTGTGTGGGTAGAATATATATCCCACGGGGGTAAAATTGAAAAAAGTTGAAAAAAAATTTTTTTTTGGACTGTCATTTTTCCGGCGTTTATCAGACTTTCAGATAGGGCAAATGTCAGTGAGCATTCCGATTTCAGTTCCAGAGCGATTCGCCCAATGAGTCCTTGATATTTAGTCGTTTTCAGGAAATTTTCTGGATTTTTGAAAAATTCACTTTTTTGTGAAAATATCCACTAAATGAGGGAATAATATGTGTGAGGGTAGCCCAGGAGAGTTCCAAATGTGTGTGGGTAGAATATATATCCGACGGGGGTAAAATAGAAAAAAGTTGAAAAATTTTTTTTTTTGGACTTAGTCATTTTTCCGGCGTTTATCAGACTTTCAGATAGGGCAAATGTCAGTGAGCGTTCCGATTTCAGTTCCAGAGCGATTCGCCCAATGAGTCTTGATATTTAGTCGTTTTCAGCCAATATTTTGGATTTTTGAAAATTTCTCTTTTTTGTGAAAATATCCACTAAATGAGGGAATAATGTGTGAGGGTACCCCAGGAGTGTTCCAAATGTGTGTGGGTAGAATATATATCCCACGGGGGTAAAATTGAAAAAAGTTGAAAAAATTTTTTTTTGGACTTAGTCATTTTTCCGGCGTTTATCAGACTTTCAGATAGGGCAAATGTCAGTGAGCGTTCTGATTTCAGTTCCAGAGCGATTCGCCCAATGAGTAATTGATATTTATTCATTTTCAGCCGATTTTCTGGATTTTTGAAAAATTAACTTTTTTTGTGAAAATATCCACTAAATGAGGGAATAATATGTGTGAGGGTACCCCAGAAGAGTTCCAAATGTGTGTGGGTAGAATATATATCCCACGGGGGTAAAATTGAAAAAAGTTGAAAAAAAATTTTTTTTTGGACTGTCATTTTTCCGGCGTTTATCAGACTTTCAGATAGGGCAAATGTCAGTGAGCATTCCGATTTCAGTTCCAGAGCGATTCGCCCAATGAATCCTTGATATTTAGTCGTTTTCAGCCAATTTTCTGGATTTTTGAAAAATTCACTTTTTTGTGAAAATATCCACTAAATGAGGGAATAATATGTGTGAGGGTAGCCCAGGAGAGTTCCAAATGTGTGTGGGTAGAATATATATCCCACGGGGGTAAAATTGAAAAAAGTTGAAAAAATTTTTTTTTGGACTTAGTCATTTTTCCGGCGTTTATCAGACTTTCAGATAGGGCAAATGTCAGTGAGCGTTCTGATTTCAGTTCCAGAGCGATTCGCCCAATGAGTAATTGATATTTATTCATTTTCAGCCAATTTTCTGGATTTATGAAAAATTAACTTTTTTGTGAAAATATCCACTAAATGAGGGAATAATATGTGTGAGGGTACCCCAGAAGAGTTCCAAATGTGTGTGGGTAGAATATATATCCCACGGGGGTAAAATTGAAAAAAGTTGAAAAAAAATTTTTTTTTGGACTGTCATTTTTCCGGCGTTTATCAGACTTTCAGATAGGGCAAATGTCAGTGAGCATTCCGATTTCAGTTCCAGAGCGATTCGCCCAATGAATCCTTGATATTTAGTCGTTTTCAGCCAATTTTCTGGATTTTTGAAAAATTCACTTTTTTGTGAAAATATCCACTAAATGAGGGAATAATATGTGTGAGGGTAGCCCAGGAGAGTTCCAAATGTGTGTGGGTAGAATATATATCCCACGGGGGTAAAATTGAAAAAAGTTGAAAAATTTTTTTTTTTTGGACTTAGTCATTTTTCCGGCGTTTATCAGACTTTCAGATAGGGCAAATGTCAGTGAGCGCTCCGATTTCAGTTCCAGAGCAATTCGCCCAATGAGTCCTTGATATTTAGTCGTTTTCAGCCAATATTTTGGATTTTTGAAAAATTAACTTTTTTGTGAAAATATCCACTACATGAGGGAATAATATGTGTGAGGGTAGCCCAGGAGAGTTCCAAATGTGTGTGGGTAGACTATATATCCCACGGGGGTAAAATTGAAAAAAGTTGAAAAAATTTTTTTTTGGACTTAGTCATTTTTCCGGCGTTTATCAGAATTTCAGATAGGGCAAATGTCAGTGAGCATTCTGATTTCAGTCCCAGAGCGATTCGCCCAATGAATCCTTGATATTTAGTCGTTTTCAGCCAATTTTCTGGATTTTTGAAAAATTCACTTTTTTGTGAAAATATCCACTAAATGAGGGAATAATATGTGTGAGGGTAGCCCAGGAGAGTTCCAAATGTGTGTGGGTAGAATATATATCCCACGGGGGTAAAATTGAAAAAAGTTTAAAAAATTTTTTTTTTCGACTTAGTCATTTTTCCGGCGTTTATCAGACTTTCAGATAGGGCAAATGTCATTGAGCATTCCGATTTCAGTTCCAGAGCAATTCGCCCAATGAGTCCTTGATATTTAGTCGTTTTCAGTCAATATTTTGGATTTTTGAAAAATTCACTTTTTTGTGAAAATATCCACTAAATGAGGGAATAATATGTGTGAGGGTACCCCAGTAGAGCTCCAAATGTGTGTGGGTAGAATATATATCTCACGGGGTAAAACTGAAAAAATTTGAAAAAAATTTTTTTTTTGGACTTAGTCATTTTTCCGGCGTTTATCAGACTTTCAGATAGGGCAAATGTCAGTGAGCGTTCCGATTTCAGTTCCAGAGCAATTCGCCCAATGAGTCCTTGATATTTAGTCATTTTCAGCCAATATTTTGGATTTTTGAAAAATTCACTTTTTTGTGAAAATATCCACTAAATGAGGGAATAATATGTGTGAGGGTATCCCAGGAGAGTTCCAAATGTGTGTGGGTAGTATATATATCCCACGGGGGTAAAATTGAAAAAAGTTGAAAATTTATTTTTTTTGGACTTAGTCATTTTTCCGGCGTTTATCAGACTTTCAGATAGGGCAAATGTCAGTGAGCGTTCCGATTTCAGTTCCAGAGCGATTCGCCCAATGAATCCTTGATATTTAGTCGTTTTCAGCCAATTTTCTGGATTTTTGAAAATTTCACTTTTTTGTGAAAATATCCACTAAATGAGGGAATAATATGTGTGAGGGTACCCCAGGAGAGTTCCAAATGTGTGTGGGTAGAATATATATCCCACGGGGGTAAAATTGAAAAAAGTTTAAAAAAATTTTTTTTGGACTTAGTCATTTTTACGGCGTTTATCAGACTTTCAGATAGGGCAAATGTCAGTGAGCGTTCCGATTTCATTTCCAGAGCGATTCGCCCAATGAGTCCTTGATATTTAGTCGTTTTCAGCCAATATTTTGGATTTTTGAAGATTTCACTTTTTTGTGAAAATATCCACTAAATGAGGGAATAATATGTGTGAGAGTACCCCAGGAGTGTTCCAAATGTGTGTGGGTAGAATATATATCCCACGGGGGTAAAATTGAAAAAAGTTGAAAAATTTTTTTTTTTGGACTTCGTCATTTTTCCGGCGTTTATCAGACTTTCAGATAGGGCAAATGTCAGTGAGCTTTCCGATTTCAGTTCCAGAGCGATTCGCCCAATGAGTCCTTGATATTTAGTCATTTTCAGCCAATTTTCTGGATTTTTGAAAAATTCACTTTTTTGTGAAAATATCCACTAAATGAGGGAATAATATGTGTGATGGTAGCCCAGGAGAGTTCCAAACGTGTGTGGGTAGAATATATATCCCACGGGGGTAAAATTGAAAAAAGTTGAAAAAAATTTTTTTTTGGACTTAGTCATTTTTCCGGCGTTTATCAGACTTTCAGATAGGGCAAATGTCAGTGAGCGTTCCGATTTCAGTTCCAGAGCTATTCGCCCAATGAGTCCTTGATATTTATTCATTTTCAGCCAATTTTCTGGATTTTTGAAAAATTAACTTTTTAGTGAAAATATCCACTAAATGAGGGAATAATATGTGTGAGGGTACTTCAGAAGAGTTCCAAATGTGTGTGGGTAGAATATATATCCCACGGGGGTAAAATTGAAAAAAGTTTAAAAATATTTTTTTTTGGACTTAGTCATTTTTTGGCGTTTATCAGACTTTCAGATAGGGCAAATGTCAGTGAGCGTTCCGATTTCAGTTCCAGAGCAATTCGCCCAATGAGTCCTTGATATTTAGTCATTTTCAGCCAATATTTTGGATTTGTGAAAAATTCACTTTTTTGTGAAAATATCCACTAAATGAGGGAATAATATGTGTGAGGGTACCCCAGGAGAGTTCCAAATGTGTGTGGGTAGTATATATATCCCACGGGGGTAAAATTGAAAAAAGTTGAAAATTTTTTTTTTTTGGACTTAGTCATTTTTCCGGCGTTTATCAGACTTTCAGATAGGGCAAATGTCAGTGAGCGTTCCGATTTCATTTCCAGAGCGATTCGCCCAATGAGTCCTTGATATTTAGTCGTTTTCAGCCAATATTTTGGATTTTTGAAGATTTCACTTTTTTGTGAAAATATCCACTAAATGAGGGAATAATATGTGTGAGAGTACCCCAGGAGTGTTCCAAATGTGTGTGGGTAGAATATATATCCCACGGGGGTAAAATTGAAAAAAGTTGAAAAATTTTTTTTTTTGGACTTCGTCATCTTTCCGGCGTTTATCAGACTTTCAGATAGGGCAAATGTCAGTGAGCGTTCCGATTTCAGTTCCAGAGCGATTCGCCCAATGAGTCCTTGATAGTTAGTCGTTTTCAGCCAATTTTCTGGATTTTTGAAAATTTCACTTTTTTGTGAAAATATCCACTAAATGAGGGAATAAAATATGTGAGGGTACCCCAGGAGAGTTCCAAATGTGTGGGGGTAGAATATATATCCCACGGGGGTAAAATTGAAAAAAGTTAAAAAAATTTTTTTTTTGGACTTAGTCATTTTTCCGGCGTTTATCAGACTTTCAGAAAGGGCAAATGTCAGTGAGCGTTCCGATTTCATTTCCAGAGCGATTCGCCCAATGAGTCCTTGATATTTAGTCGTTTTCAGCCAATATTTTGGATTTTTGAAGATTTCACTTTTTTGTGAAAATATCCACTAAATGAGGGAATAATATGTGTGAGAGTACCCCAGGAGTGTTCCAAATGTGTGTGGGTAGAATATATATCCCACGGGGGTAAAATTGAAAAAAGTTGAAAAATTTTTTTTTTGGGACTTCGTCATCTTTCCGGCGTTTATCAGACTTTCAGATAGGGCAAATGTCAGTGAGCGTTCCGATTTCAGTTCCAGAGCGATTCGCCCAATGAGTCCTTGATAGTTAGTCGTTTTCAGCCAATTTTCTGGATTTTTGAAAATTTCACTTTTTTGTGAAAATATCCACTAAATGAGGGAATAAAATATGTGAGGGTACCCCAGGAGAGTTCCAAATGTGTGGGGGTAGAATATATATCCCACGGGGGTAAAATTGAAAAAAGTTAAAAAAATTTTTTTTTTGGACTTAGTCATTTTTCCGGCGTTTATCAGACTTTCAGAAAGGGCAAATGTCAGTGAGCGTTCCGATTTCATTTCCAGAGCGATTCGCCCAATGAGTCCTTGATATTTAGTCGTTTTCAGCCAATATTTTGGATTTTTGAAGATTTCACTTTTTTGTGAAAATATCCACTAAATGAGGGAATAATATGTGTGAGAGTACCCCAGGAGTGTTCCAAATGTGTGTGGGTAGAATATATATCCCACGGGGGTAAAATTGAAAAAAGTTGAAAAATTTTTTTTTTGGGACTTCGTCATCTTTCCGGCGTTTATCAGACTTTCAGATAGGGCAAATGTCAGTGAGCGTTCCGATTTCAGTTCCAGAGCGATTCGCCCAATGAGTCCTTGATAGTTAGTCGTTTTCAGCCAATTTTCTGGATTTTTGAAAATTTCACTTTTTTGTGAAAATATCCACTAAATGAGGGAATAAAATATGTGAGGGTACCCCAGGAGAGTTCCAAATGTGTGGGGGTAGAATATATATCCCACGGGGGTAAAATTGAAAAAAGTTAAAAAAATTTTTTTTTTGGACTTAGTCATTTTTCCGGCGTTTATCAGACTTTCAGAAAGGGCAAATGTCAGTGAGCGTTCCGATTTCATTTCCAGAGCGATTCGCCCAATGAGTCCTTGATATTTAGTCATTTTCAGCCAATATTTTGGATTTTTGAAAAATTCACTTTTTTGTGAAAATATCCACTAAATGAGGGAATAATATGTGTGAGGGCACCCCAGGAGTGTTCCAAATGTGTGTGGGTAGAATATATTTCCCACGGGGGTAAAATTGAAAAAAGTTGAAAAATTTTTTTTTTTGGACTTCGTCATCTTTCCGGCGTTTATCAGACTTTCAGATACGGCAAATGTCAGTGAGCGTTCCGATTTCAGTTCCAGAGCGATTCGCCCAATGAGTCCTTGATATTTAGTCGTTTTCAGCCAATTTTCTGGATTTTTGAAAATTTCACTTTTTTGTGAAAATATCCACTAAATGAGGGAATAAAATGTGTTAGGGTACCACAGGAGAGTTCCAAATGTGTGTGGGTAGAATATATATTCCACGGTGGTAAAATTTAAAAAACTTAAAAAAAAAAAATTTTTCGACTTTGACATTTTTCCGGCGTTTATCAGACTTTCAGATAGGGCAAATGTCAGTGAGCGTTCCGATTTCAGTTCCAGAGCGATTCGCCCAATGAGTCCTTGATATTTAGTCGTTTTCAGCCAATTTTCTGGATTTTTGAAAATTTCACTTTTTTGTGAAAATATCCACTAAATGAGGGAATAATATGTGTGAGGGTACCCCAGGAGAGTTCCAAATGTGTGTGGGTAAAATATATATCCCACGGGGGTAAAATTGAAAAAAGTTGGAAAAAAATTTTTTTTGGACTTAGTCATCTTTCCTGCGTTAATCAGACTTTCAGATAGGGCAAATGTCAGTGAGCGTTCCAATTTCAGTTCCAGAGCGATTCGCCCAATGATTCCTTGATATTTAGTCGTTTTCAGCTAATTTTCTAGATTTTTGAAAAATTCACTTTTTTGTGAAAATATCCACTAAATGAGGTAATAATATGTGTGAGGGTACCCCAGGAGAGTTCCAAATGTGTGTGTGGGTAGAATATATATCCCACGGGGGTAAAATTGAAAAAAGTTTAAAAAAATTTTTTTTGGACTTAGTCATTTTTCCGGCGTTTATCAGACTTTCAGATAGGGCAAATGTCAGTGAGCGTTCCGATTTCAGTTCCAGAGCGATTCGCCCAATGAGTCCTTGATATTTAGTCGTTTTCAGCCAATATTTTGGATTTTTGAAAATTTCACTTTTTTGTGAAAATATCCACTAAATGAGGGAATAATATGTGTGAGGGTACCCCAGGAGTGTTCCAAATGTGTGTGGGTAGAATATATATCCCACGGGGGTAAAATTGAAAAAAGTTGAAAAATTTTTTTTTTTGGACTTCGTCATCTTTCCGGCGTTTATCAGACTTTCAGATACGGCAAATGTCAGTGAGCGTTCCGATTTCAGTTCCAGAGCGATTCGCCCAATGAGTCCTTGATATTTAGTCGTTTTCAGCCAATTTTCTGGATTTTTGAAAATTTCACTTTTTTGTGAAAATATCCACTAAATGAGGGAATAAAATGTGTGAGGGTACCACAGGAGAGTTCCAAATGTGTGTGGGTAGAATATATATCTCACGGTGGTAAAATTTAAAAAAGTTAAAAAAAAAAAATTTTTCGACTTAGACATTTTTCCGGCGTTTATCAGACTTTCAGATAGGGCAAATGTCAGTGAGCGTTCCGATTTCAGTTCCAGAGTGATTCGCCCAATGAGTCCTTGATATTTAGTCATTTTCAGCCAATATTTTGGATTTTTGAAAAATTCACTTTTTTGTGAAAATATCCACTAAATGAGGGAATAATATGTGTGAGGGTACCCCAGGAGAGTTCCAAATGTGTGTGGGTAGAATATATATCCCACGGGGGTAAAATTGAAAAAAGTTCGAAAATTTTTTTTTTGGACTTAGTCATTTTTTGGCGTTTATCAGACTTTCAGAAAGGGCAAATGTCAGTGAGCGTTCCGATTTCATTTCCAGAGTGATTCGCCCAATGAGTCCTTGATATTTAGTCGTTTTCAGCCAATATTTTGGATTTTTGAAAATTTCACTTTTTTGTGAAAATATCCACTAAATGAGGGAATAATATGTGTGAGGGTACCCCAGGAGTGTTCCAAATGTGTGTGGGTAGAATATATATCCCACGGGGGTAAAATTGAAAAAAGTTGAAAAATTTTTTTTTTTGGACTTCGTCATCTTTCCGGCGTTTATCAGACTTTCAGATACGGCAAATGTCAGTGAGCGTTCCGATTTCAGTTCCAGAGCGATTCGCCCAATGAGTCCTTGATATTTAGTCGATTTCAGCCAATTTTCTGGATTTTTGAAAATTTCACTTTTTTGTGAAAATATCCACTAAATGAGGGAATAAAATGTGTGAGGGTACCACAGGAGAGTTCCAAATGTGTGTGGGTAGAATATATATCCCACGGTGGTAAAATTTAAAAAAGTTAAAAAAAAAAAAATTTTCGACTTAGACATTTTTCCGGCGTTTATCAGACTTTCAGATAGGGCAAATGTCAGTGAGCGTTCCGGTTTCAGTTCCAGAGCGATTCGCGCAATGAGTCTTTGATATTTAGTCGTTTTCAGCCAATTTTCTGGATTTTTGAAAATTTCACTTTTTTGTGAAAATATCCACTAAATAAGGGAATAATATGTGTGAGGGTACCCCAGGAGAGTTCCAAATGTGTGTGGGTAGAATATATATCCCACGGGGGTAAAATTGAAAAAAGTTGAAAAAATTTTTTTTTGGACTTAGTCATTTTTCCGGCGTTTATCAGACTTTCAGATAGGGCAAATGTCAGTGAGCATTCCGATTTCATTTCCAGAGCGATTCGCCCAATGAGTCCTTGATATTTAGTTGTTTTCAGCCAATATTTTGGATTTTTGAAAATTTCACTTTTTTGTGAAAATATCCACTAAATGAGGGAATAATATGTGTGAGGGTACCCCAGGAGAGTTCCAAATGTGTGTGGGTAAAATATATATCCCACGGGGGTAAAATTGAAAAAAGTTGAAAAAAAATTTTTTTTGGTCTTAGTCATCTTTCCGGCGTTAATCAGACTTTCAGATAGGGCAAATGTCAGTGAGCGTTCTGATTTCAGTTCCAGAGCGATTCGCCCAATGAGTCCTTGATATTTAGTCGTTTTCAGCCAATTTTCTGGATTTTTGAAAATTTCACTTTTTTGTGAAAATATCCACTAAATGAGGGAATAATATGTGTGAGGGTACCCCAGGAGGGTTCCAAATGTGTGTGGGTAGAATATATATCTCACGGGGTAAAACTGAAAAAAATTGAAAAAAATTTTTTTTTTGGACTTAGTCATTTTTCCGGCATTTATCAGACTTTCAGATAGGGCAAATGTCAGTGAGCGTTCCGATTTCAGTTCCAGAGCGATTCGCCCAATGAGTCCTTGATATTTAGTCGTTTTCAGGTAATTTTCTAGATTTTTGAAAAATTCACTTTTTTGTGAAAATATCCACTAAATGAGGTAATAATATGTGTGAGGGTACCCCAGGAATGTTCGAAATGTGTGTGGGTAGAATATATATCCTACGGGGGTAAAATTGAAAAAAGTAGAAAAAATTTTTTTTTGGACAGTCATTTTTCCGGCATTTATCAGACTTTCAGATAGGGCAAATGTCAGTGAGCGTTCCGATTTCAGTTCCAGAGCGATTCGCGCAATGAGTCCTTGATATTTAGTCGTTTACAGCCAATATTTTGGATTTTTGAAAATTTCACTTTTTTGTGAAAATATCCACTAAATGAGGGAATAATATGTGTGAGGGTACCCCAGGAGAGTTCCAAATGTGTGTGGGTAAAATATATATCCCACGGGGGTAAAATTGAAAAAAGTTGAAAAAAAATTTTTTTTGGTCTTAGTCATCTTTCCGGCGTTAATCAGACTTTCAGATAGGGCAAATGTCAGTGAGCGTTCCAATTTCAGTTCCAGAGCGATTCGCCCAATGAGTCCTTGATATTTAGCCGTTTTCAGCTAATTTTCTAGATTTTTGAAAAATTCACTTTTTTGTGAAAATATCCACTAAATGAGGTAATAATATGTGTGAGGGTACCCCAGGAGAGTTCCAAATGTGTGTGGGTAGAATACATATCCGACGGGGGTAAAATTTAAAAAAGTTGAAAAAAATTTTTTTTGGGACTTAGTCATCTTTCCGTCGTTTATCAGACTTTCAGATAGGGCAAATGTCAGTGAGCGTTCTGATTTCAGTTCCAGAGCGATTCGCCCAATGAGTCCTTGATATTTAGTCGTTTTCAGCCAATTTTCTGGATTTTTGAAAATTTCACTTTTTTGTGAAAATATCCACTAAATGAGGGAATAATATGTGTGAGGGTAACCCAGGAGGGTTCCAAATGTGTGTGGGTAGAATATATATCCCACGGGGGTAAAATTGAAAAAAGTTTAAAAATTTTTTTTTTGGACTTAGTCATCTTTCCGGCGTTAATCAGACTTTCAGATAGGGCAAATGTCAGTCAGCGTTCCAATTTCAGTTCCAGAGCGATTCGCCCAATGAGTCCTTGATATTTAGTCGTTTTCAGTTAATTTTCTAGATTTTTCAAAAATTCACTTTTTTGTGAAAATATCCACTAAATGAGGTAATAATATGTGTGAGGGTACCCCAGGAGATTTCCAAATGTGTGTGGGTAGAAAATATATCCCACGGGGGTAAAATTGAAAAAAGTTGAAAAATTTTTATTTTTGGACTTAGTCATCTTTCCTGCGTTTATCAGACTTTCAGATAGGGCAAATGTCAGTGAGCTTTCCGATTTCAGTTCCAGAGCAATTCGCCCAATGAGTCCTTGATATTTAGTCGTTTTCAGCCAATATTTTGGATTTTTGAAAATTTCACTTTTTAGTGAAAATATCCACTAAATGAGGGAATAATTTGTGTGAGGGTAACCCAGGAGAGTTCCAAATGTTGTGTGGGTAGAATATTTATCTCACGGGGGTAAAATAGAAAAAAGTTGAATAAAATTTTTTTTGGACTTAGTCATTTTTCGGCGTTTATCAGACTTTCAGATAGGGCAACTATTAGTGAGCGTTCCGATTTCAGTTTCAGAGCGATTCGCCCAATGAATCCTTGAAATTTAGTCGTTTTCAGCCAATTTTCTGGATTTTTGAAAATTTCACTTTTTTGTGAAAATATCCACTAAATGAGGGAATAACATGTGTGAGGGTACCCCAGGAGGGTTCCAAATGTGTGTTTGTAGAATATATATCCCACGGGGGTAAAATTGAAAAAGTTGAAAAAAATTTTTTTTGGACTTAGTCATCTTTCCGCCGTTAATCAGACTTTCAGATAGGGCAAATGTCAGTGAGCATTCCAATTTCAGTTCCAGAGCGATTCGCCCAAGGAGTCCTTGATATTTAGTCGTTTTCAGCTAATTTTCTAGATTTTTGAAAATTTCACTTTTTTGTGAAAATATCCACTAAATGAGGGAATAATATGTGTGAGGGTACCCCAGGAGAGTTCCAAATGTGTGTGGGGAAAATATATATCCCACGGGGGTAAAATTGAAAAAAGTTGAAAAAAAATTTTTTTTGGTCTTAGTCATCTTTCCGGCTTTAATCAGACTTTCAGATAGGGCAAATGTCAGTGAGCGTTCCAATTTCAGTTCCAGAGCGATTCGCCCAATGAGTCCTTGATATTTAGCCGTTTTCAGCTAATTTTCTAGATTTTTGAAAAATTCACTTTTTTGTGAAAATATCCACTAAATGAGGTAATAATATGTGTGAGGGTACCCCAGGAGAGTTCCAAATGTGTGTGGGTAGAATATATATCCGATGGGGGTAAAATTTAAAAAAGTTGAAAAAATTTTTTTTTGGCACTTAGTCATCTTTCCGTCGTTTATCAGACTTTCAGATAGGGCAAATGTCAGTGAGCGTTCCGATTTCAGTTCCAGAGCGATTCGCCCAATGAGTCCTTGATATTTAGTCGTTTTCAGCCAATTTTCTGGATTTTTGAAAATTTCACTTTTTTGTGAAAATATCCACTAAATGAGGGAATAATATGTGTGAGGGTACCCCAGGAGTGGTCCAAATGTGTGTGGGTAGAATATATATCCCACGGGGGTAAAATTGAAAAAAGTTGAAAAATTTTTTTTTTGGGACTTAGTCATCTTTCCGGCGTTTATCAGACATTCAGATACGGCAAATGTCAGTGAGCATTCCGATTTCAGTTCCAGAGCGATTCGCCCAATGAGTCCTTGATATTTAGTCGTTTTCAGCCAATTTTCTGGATTTTTGAAAATTTCACTTTTTTGTGAAAATATCCACTAAATGAGGGAATAATATGGGTGAGGGTAACCCAGGAGAGTTCCAAATGTGTGTGGGTAGAATATTTATCCCACGGGGGTAAAATAGAAAAAAGTTGAAAAAATTTTTTTTGGACTTAATCATTTTTCGACGTTTATCAGACTTTCAGATAGGGCAAATGTCAGTGAGCGTTCCGATCTCAGTTCCAGAGCGATTCGCCCAATGAGTCCTTGATATTTTGTCGTTTTCAGCCAATATTTTGGATTTTTGAAAATTTCACTTTTTTGTGAAAATATCCACTAATTGAGGGAATAATATGTGTGAGGGTACCCCAGGAGTGTTCCAAATGTGTGTGGGTAGAATATATATCCCACGGGGGTAAAATTGAAAAAAGTTGAAAAATTTTTTTTTTTGGACTTCGTCATCTTTCCGGCGTTTATCAGACTTTCAGATAGGGCAAATGTCAGTGAGCGTTCCAATTTCAGTTTCAGAGCGATTCGCCCAATTAGTCCTTGATATTTAGTCGTTTTCAGCCAATTTTCTGGATTTTTGAAAATTTCACTTTTTTGTGAAAATATCCACTAAATGAGGGAATAATATGTGTCAGGGTACCCCAGGAGGGTTCCAAATGTGTGTGGGTAGAATATATATCCCACGGGGGTAAAATTGAAAAAAGTTTAAAAAAATTTTTTTTGGACTTAGTCATCTTTCCGGCATTTATCAGACTTTCAGATAGGGCAAATGTCAGTGAGTGTTCCGATTTCAGTTCCAGAGCAATTCGCCCAATGAGTCCTTGATATTTAGTCGTTTTCAGCCAATATTTTGGATTTTTGAAAATTTCACTTTTTTGTGAAAATATCCACTAAATGAGGGAATAATATGTGTGAGGGTACCCCAGGAGGGTTCCAAATGTGTGTGGGTAGAATATATATCCGACGGGGGTAAAATTGAAAAAAGTTGAAAAAAAATTTTTTTTGGTCTTAGTCATCTTTCCGGCGTTAATCAGACTTTCAGATAGGGCAAATGTCAGTGAGCGTTCCAATTTCAGTTCCAGAGCGATTCGCCCAATGAGTCCTTGATATTTAGCCGTTTTCAGCTAATTTTCTAGATTTTTGAAAAATTCACTTTTTTGTGAAAATATCCACTAAATGAGGTAATAATATGTGTGAGGGTACCCCAGGAGAGTTCCAAATGTGTGTGGGTAGAATATATATCCGATGGGGGTAAAATTTAAAAAAGTTGAAAAAATTTTTTTTTGGCACTTAGTCATCTTTCCGTCGTTTATCAGACTTTCAGATAGGGCAAATGTCAGTGAGCGTTCCGATTTCAGTTCCAGAGCGATTCGCCCAATGAGTCCTTGATATTTAGTCGTTTTCAGCCAATTTTCTGGATTTTTGAAAATTTCACTTTTTTGTGAAAATATCCACTAAATGAGGGAATAATATGTGTGAGGGTACCTCAGGAGAGTTCCAAATGTGTGTCGGTAGAATATATATCCCACGGGGGTAAAATTTAAAAAAGTTGAAAAAATTTTTTTTTTCGACTTAGACATTTTTCCGGCGTTTATCATACTTTCAGATAGGGCAAATGTCAGTGAGTGTTCCGATTTCAGTTCCAGAGCGATTCGCCCAATGAGTCCTTGATATTTAGTCGTTTTCAGCCAATATTTTGGATTTTTGAAAATTTCACTTTTTTGTGAAAATATCCACTAAATGAGGGAATAATATGTGTGAGGGTACCCCAGGAGTGGTCCAAATGTGTGTGGGTAGAATATATATCCCACGGGGGTAAAATTGAAAAAAGTTGAAAAATTTTTTTTTTGGGACTTAGTCATCTTTCCGGCGTTTATCAGACTTTCAGATACGGCAAATGTCAGTGAGCATTCCGATTTCAGTTCCAGAGCGATTCGCCCAATGAGTCCTTGATATTTAGTCGTTTTCAGCCAATTTTCTGGATTTTTGAAAATTTCACTTTTTTGTGAAAATATCCACTAAATGAGGGAATAATATGGGTGAGGGTAACCCAGGAGAGTTCCAAATGTGTGTGGGTAGAATATTTATCCCACGGGGGTAAAATAGAAAAAAGTTGAAAAAATTTTTTTTGGACTTAATCATTTTTCGACGTTTATCAGACTTTCAGATAGGGCAAATGTCAGTGAGCGTTCCGATCTCAGTTCCAGAGCGATTCGCCCAATGAGTCCTTGATATTTAGTCGTTTTCAGCCAATATTTTGGATTTTTGAAAATTTCACTTTTTTGTGAAAATATCCACTAATTGAGGGAATAATATGTGTGAGGGTACCCCAGGAGTGTTCCAAATGTGTGTGGGTAGAATATATATCCCACGGGGGTAAAATTGAAAAAAGTTGAAAAATTTTTTTTTTTGGACTTCGTCATCTTTCCGGCGTTTATCAGACTTTCAGATAGGGCAAATGTCAGTGAGCGTTCCAATTTCAGTTTCAGAGCGATTCGCCCAATTAGTCCTTGATATTTAGTCGTTTTCAGCCAATTTTCTGGATTTTTGAAAATTTCACTTTTTTGTGAAAATATCCACTAAATGAGGTAATAATATGTGTCAGGGTACCCCAGGAGGGTTCCAAATGTGTGTGGGTAGAATATATATCCCACGGGGGTAAAATTGAAAAAAGTTTAAAAAAATTTTTTTTGGACTTAGTCATCTTTCCGGCATTTATCAGACTTTCAGATAGGGCAAATGTCAGTGAGTGTTCCGATTTCAGTTCCAGAGCAATTCGCCCAATGAGTCCTTGATATTTAGTCGTTTTCAGCCAATATTTTGGATTTTTGAAAATTTCACTTTTTTGTGAAAATATCCACTAAATGAGGGAATAATATGTGTGAGGGTACCCCAGGAGGGTTCCAAATGTGTGTGGGTAGAATATATATCCGACGGGGGTAAAATTGAAAAAAGTTGAAAAAAAATTTTTTTTGGTCTTAGTCATCTTTCCGGCGTTAATCAGACTTTCAGATAGGGCAAATGTCAGTGAGCGTTCCAATTTCAGTTCCAGAACGATTCGCCCAATGAGTCCTTGATATTTAGCCGTTTTCAGCTAATTTTCTAGATTTTTGAAAAATTCACTTTTTTGTGAAAATATCCACTAAATGAGGTAATAATATGTGTGAGGGTACCCCAGGAGAGTTCCAAATGTGTGTGGGTAGAATATATATCCGATGGGGGTAAAATTTAAAAAAGTTGAAAAAATTTTTTTTTGGCACTTAGTCATCTTTCCGTCGTTTATCAGACTTTCAGATAGGGCAAATGTCAGTGAGCGTTCCGATTTCAGTTCCAGAGCGATTCGCCCAATGAGTCCTTGATATTTAGTCGTTTTCAGCCAATTTTCTGGATTTTTGAAAATTTCACTTTTTTGTGAAAATATCCACTAAATGAGGGAATAATATGTGTGAGGGTACCCCAGGAGAGTTCCAAATGTGTGTCGGTAGAATATATATCCCACGGGGGTAAAATTTAAAAAAGTTGAAAAAAATTTTTTTTTCGACTTAGACATTTTTCCGGCGTTTATCATACTTTCAGATAGGGCAAATGTCAGTGAGTGTTCCGATTTCAGTTCCAGAGCGATTCGCCCAATGAGTCCTTGATATTTAGTCGTTTTCAGCCAATATTTTGGATTTTTGAAAATTTCACTTTTTTGTGAAAATATCCACTAAATGAGGGAATAATATGTGTGAGGGTACCCCAGGAGTGGTCCAAATGTGTGTGGGTAGAATATATATCTCACGGGGTAAAACTGAAAAAATTTGAAAAAAATTTTTTTTTTGGACTTAGCCATTTTTCTGGCATTTATCAGACTTTCAGATAGGGCAAATGTCAGTGAGCGTTCCGATTTCAGTTCCAGAGCGATTCGCCCAATGAGTCCTTGATATTTAGTCGTTTTCAGCTAATTTTCTAGATTTTTGAAAAATTCACTTTTTTGTGAAAATATCCACTAAATGAGGTAATAATATGTGTGAGGGTACCCCAGGAGAGTTCCAAATGTGTGTGGGTAGAATATATATCCGACGGGGGTAAAATTGAAAAAAGTTGAAAAAAATTTTTTTTTGGACTTAGTCATCTTTCCGTCGTTTATCAGACTTTCAGATAGGGCAAATGTCAGTGAGCGTTCCGATTTCAGTTCCAGAGCGATTCGCCCAATGAGTCCTTGATATTTAGTCGTTTTCAGCCAATTTTCTGGATTTTTGAAAATTTCACTTTTTTGTGAAAATATCCACTAAATGAGGGAATAATATGTGTGAGGGTACCCCAGGAGGGTTCCAAATGTGTGTGGGTAGAATATATATCCCACGGGGGTAAAATTGAAAAAAGTTGAAAAAAAATTTTTTTGGACTTAGTCATTTTTCCGGCGTTTATCAGACTTTCAGATAGGGCAAATGTCAGTGAGCGTTCCGATTTCAGTTCCAGAGCGATTCGCCCAATGAGTCCTTGATATTTAGTCGCTTTCAGCCAATTTTCTGGATTTTTGAAAATTTCACTTTTTTGTGAAAATATCCACTAAATGAGGGAATAATATGTGTCAGGGTACCCCAGGAGGGTTCCAAATGTGTGTGGGTAGAATATATATCCCACGGGGGTAAAATTGAAAAAAGTTTAAAAAATTTTTTTTTGGACTTAGTCATCTTTCCGGCGTTTATCAGACTTTCAGATAGGGCAAATGTCAGTGAGCGTTCCGATTTCAGTTCCAGAGCGATTCGCCCAATGAGTCCTTGATATTTAGTCGTTTTCAGCCAATATTTTGGATTTTTGAAAATTTCACTTTTTTGTGAAAATATCCACTAATTGAGGGAATAATATGTGTGAGGGTACCCCAGGAGTGTTCCAAATGTGTGTGGGTAGAATATATATCCCACGGGGGTAAAATTGAAAAAAGTAATAAAAAACAAAATTTTCGACTTAGACATTTTTCCGGCGTTTATCAGACTTTCAGATAGGGCAAATGTCAGTGAGCGTTCCGATTTCAGTTCCAGAGCGATTCACCCAATGAGTTCTTGATATTTAGTCGTTTTCAGCCAATTTTCTGGATTTTTGAAAATTTCACTTTTTTGTGAAAATATCCACTAAATGAGGGAATTATATGTGTGAGGGTACCCCAGGAGAGTTCCAAATGTGTGTGGATAGAATATATATCCCACGGGGGTAAAATTGAAAAAAGTTGAAAATTTTTTATTTTTGGACTTAGTCATCTTTCCGGCGTTTATCAGACTTTCAGATAGGGCAAATGTCAGTGAACGTTCTGATTTCAGTTCCAGAGCGATTCGCCCAATGAGTCCTTGATATTTAGTCGTTTTCAGCCAATTTTCTGGATTTTTGAAAATTTCACTTTTTTGTGAAAATATCCACTAAAAGGGAGAATAATATGTGTGAGGGTACCCCAGGAGGGTTCCAAATGTGTGTGGGTAGAATATATATCCCACGGGGGTAAAATTGAAAAAAGTTGAAAAAAATTTTTTTTGGACTTAGTCATCTTTCCGGCGTTAATCAGACTTTCAGATAGGGCAAATGTCAGTGAGCGTTCCGATTTCAGTTCCAGAGCGATTCGCCCAATGAGTCCTTGATATTTAGTCGTTTTCAGCCAATTTTCTGTATTTTTGAAAATTTCACTTTTTTGTGAAAATATCCACTAAATGAGGGAATAATATGTGTGAGGGTACCCCAGGAGAGTTCCAAATGTGTGTGGGTAGAATATATATCCCACGGTGGTAAAATTTAAAAAAGTAAAAAAAAAAAAATTTTCGACTTAGACATTTTTCCGGCGTTTATCAGACTTTCAGATAGGGCAAATGTCAGTGAGCGTTCCGATTTCAGTTCCAGAGCGATTCACCCAATGAGTCCTTGATATTTAGTCGTTTTCAGCCAATTTTCTGGATTTTTGAAAATTTCACTTTTTTTGTGAAAATATCCACTAAATGAGGGAATAATATGTGTGAGGGTACCCCAGGAGAGTTCCAAATGTGTGTGAGTAGAATATATGTCCCACGGGGGTAAAATTGAAAAAAGTTTAAAAAAATTTTTTTTGGACTTAGTCATTTTTCCGGCGTTTATCAGACTTTCAGATAGGGCAAATGTCAGTGAGCGTTCCGATTTCAGTTCCAGAGCGATTCGCCCAATGAGTCCTTGATATTTAGTCGTTTTCAGCCAATTTTCTAGATTTTTGAAAATTTCACTTTTTGTGAAAATTTCCACTAAATGAGGGAATAATATGTGTGAGGGTACCCCAGGAGGGTTCCAAATGTGTGTGGGTAGAATATATATCCCACGGGGGTAAAATTGAAAAAAGTTGAAAAAATTTTTTTTTGGACTTAGTCATCTTTCCGGCGTTAATCAGACTTTCAGATAGGGCAAATGTCAGTGAGCGTTCTGATTTCAGTTCCAGAGCGATTCGCCCAATGAGTCCTTGATATTTAGTCGTTTTCAGCCAATTTTCTGGATTTTTGAAAATTTCACTTTTTTGTGAAAATATCCACTAAATGAGGGAATAATATGTGTGAGGGTACCCCAGGAGGGTTCCAAATGTGTGTGGGTAGAATATATATCCCACGGGGGTAAAATTGAAAAAAGTTGAAAAAAAATTTTTTTGGACTTAGTCATTTTTCCGGCGTTTATCAGACTTTCAGATAGGGCAAATGTCAGTGAGCGTTCCGATTTCAGTTCCAGAGCGATTCGCCCAATGAGTCCTTGATATTTAGTCGCTTTCAGCCAATTTTCTGGATTTTTGAAAATTTCACTTTTTTGTGAAAATATCCACTAAATGAGGGAATAATATGTGTCAGGGTACCCCAGGAGGGTTCCAAATGTGTGTGGGTAGAATATATATCCCACCGGGGTAAAATTGAAAAAAGTTTAAAGAATTTTTTTTTGGACTTAGTCATCTTTCCGGCGTTTATCAGACTTTCAGATAGGGCAAATGTCAGTGAGCGTTCCGATTTCAGTTCCAGAGCGATTCGCCCAATGAGTCCTTGATATTTAGTCGTTTTCAGCCAATATTTTGGATTTTTGAAAATTTCACTTTTTTGTGAAAATATCCACTAATTGAGGGAATAATATGTGTGAGGGTACCCCAGGAGTGTTCCAAATGTGTGTGGGTAGAATATATATCCCACGGGGGTAAAATTGAAAAAAGTAATAAAAAACAAAATTTTCGACTTAGACATTTTTCCGGCGTTTATCAGACTTTCAGATAGGGCAAATGTCAGTGAGCGTTCCGATTTCAGTTCCAGAGCGATTCACCCAATGAGTTCTTGATATTTAGTCGTTTTCAGCCAATTTTCTGGATTTTTGAAAATTTCACTTTTTTGTGAAAATATCCACTAAATGAGGGAATTATATGTGTGAGGGTACCCCAGGAGAGTTCCAAATGTGTGTGGGTAGAATATATATCCCACGGGGGTAAAATTGAAAAAAGTTTAAAAAAATTTTTTTTGGACTTAGTCATTTTTCCGGCGTTTATCAGACTTTCAGATAGGGCAAATGTCAGTGAGCGTTCCGATTTCAGTTCCAGAGCGATTCGCCCAATGAGTCCTTGATATTTAGTAGTTTTCAGCCAATTTTCTAGATTTTTGAAAATTTCACTTTTTTGTGAAAATATCCACTAAATGAGGGAATAATATGTGTGAGGGTACCCCAGGAGAGTTCCAAATGTGTGTGGGTAGAATATATATCCCACGGTGGTAAAATTTAAAAAAGTAAAAAAAAAAAAAATTTTCGACTTAGACATTTTTCCGGCGTTTATCAGACTTTCAGATAGGGCAAATGTCAGTGAGCGTTCCGATTTCAGTTCCAGAGCGATTCGCCCAATGAGTCCTTGATATTTAGTCGTTTTCAGCCAATTTTCTAGATTTTTGAAAATTTCACTTTTTTGTGAAAATATCCACTAAATGAGGGAATAATATGTGTGAGGGTACCCCAGGAGAGTTCCAAATGTGTGTGGATAGAATATATATCCCACGGGGGTAAAATTGAAAAAAGTTGAAAATTTTTTATTTTTGGACTTAGTCATCTTTCCGGCGTTTATCAGACTTTCAGATAGGGCAAATGTCAGTGAACGTTCTGATTTCAGTTCCAGAGCGATTCGCCCAATGAGTCCTTGATATTTAGTCGTTTTCAGCCAATTTTCTGGATTTTTGAAAATTTCACTTTTTTGTGAAAATATCCACTAAAAGGGAGAATAATATGTGTGAGGGTACCCCAGGAGGGTTCCAAATGTGTGTGGGTAGAATATATATCCCACGGGGGTAAAATTGAAAAAAGTTGAAAAAATTTTTTTTTGGACTTAGTCATCTTTCCGGCGTTAATCAGACTTTCAGATAGGGCAAATGTCAGTGAGCGTTCCGATTTCAGTTCCAGAGCGATTCGCCCAATGAGTCCTTGATATTTAGTCGTTTTCAGCCAATTTTCTGTATTTTTGAAAATTTCACTTTTTTGTGAAAATATCCACTAAATGAGGGAATAATATGTGTGAGGGTACCCCAGGAGAGTTCCAAATGTGTGTGGGTAGAATATATATCCCACGGGGGTAAAATTGAAAAAAGTTGAAAAAAAATTTTTTTGGACTTAGTCATTTTTCCGGCGTTTATCAGACTTTCAGATAGGGCAAATGTCAGTGAGCGTTCCGATTTCAGTTCCAGAGCGATTCGCTCAATGAGTCCTTGATATTTAGTCGCTTTCAGCCAATTTTCTGGATTTTTGAAAATTTCACTTTTTTGTGAAAATATCCACTAAATGAGGGAATAATATGTGTCAGGGTACCCCAGGAGGGTTCCAAATGTGTGTGGGTAGAATATATATCCCACGGGGGTAAAATTGAAAAAAGTTTAAAAAATTTTTTTTTGGACTTAGTCATCTTTCCGGCGTTTATCAGACTTTCAGATAGGGCAAATGTCAGTGAGCGTTCCGATTTCAGTTCCAGAGCGATTCGCCCAATGAGTCCTTGATATTTAGTCGTTTTCAGCCAATATTTTGGATTTTTGAAAATTTCACTTTTTTGTGAAAATATCCACTAATTGAGGGAATAATATGTGTGAGGGTACCCCAGGAGTGTTCCAAATGTGTGTGGGTAGAATATATATCCCACGGGGGTAAAATTGAAAAAAGTAATAAAAAACAAAATTTTCGACTTAGACATTTTTCCGGCGTTTATCAGACTTTCAGATAGGGCAAATGTCAGTGAGCGTTCCGATTTCAGTTCCAGAGCGATTCACCCAATGAGTTCTTGATATTTAGTCGTTTTCAGCCAATTTTCTGGATTTTTGAAAATTTCACTTTTTTGTGAAAATATCCACTAAATGAGGGAATTATATGTGTGAGGGTACCCCAGGAGAGTTCCAAATGTGTGTGGGTAGAATATATATCCCACGGGGGTAAAATTGAAAAAAGTTTAAAAAAATTTTTTTTGGACTTAGTCATTTTTCCGGCGTTTATCAGACTTTCAGATAGGGCAAATGTCAGTGAGCGTTCCGATTTCAGTTCCAGAGCGATTCGCCCAATGAGTCCTTGATATTTAGTAGTTTTCAGCCAATTTTCTAGATTTTTGAAAATTTCACTTTTTTGTGAAAATATCCACTAAATGAGGGAATAATATGTGTGAGGGTACCCCAGGAGAGTTCCAAATGTGTGTGGGTAGAATATATATCCCACGGTGGTAAAATTTAAAAAAGTAAAAAAAAAAAAAATTTTCGACTTAGACATTTTTCCGGCGTTTATCAGACTTTCAGATAGGGCAAATGTCAGTGAGCGTTCCGATTTCAGTTCCAGAGCGATTCGCCCAATGAGTCCTTGATATTTAGTCGTTTTCAGCCAATTTTCTAGATTTTTGAAAATTTCACTTTTTTGTGAAAATATCCACTAAATGAGGGAATAATATGTGTGAGGGTACCCCAGGAGAGTTCCAAATGTGTGTGGATAGAATATATATCCCACGGGGGTAAAATTGAAAAAAGTTGAAAATTTTTTATTTTTGGACTTAGTCATCTTTCCGGCGTTTATCAGACTTTCAGATAGGGCAAATGTCAGTGAACGTTCTGATTTCAGTTCCAGAGCGATTCGCCCAATGAGTCCTTGATATTTAGTCGTTTTCAGCCAATTTTCTGGATTTTTGAAAATTTCACTTTTTTGTGAAAATATCCACTAAAAGGGAGAATAATATGTGTGAGGGTACCCCAGGAGGGTTCCAAATGTGTGTGGGTAGAATATATATCCCACGGGGGTAAAATTGAAAAAAGTTGAAAAAATTTTTTTTTGGACTTAGTCATCTTTCCGGCGTTAATCAGACTTTCAGATAGGGCAAATGTCAGTGAGCGTTCCGATTTCAGTTCCAGAGCGATTCGCCCAATGAGTCCTTGATATTTAGTCGTTTTCAGCCAATTTTCTGTATTTTTGAAAATTTCACTTTTTTGTGAAAATATCCACTAAATGAGGGAATAATATGTGTGAGGGTACCCCAGGAGAGTTCCAAATGTGTGTGGGTAGAATATATATCCCACGGTGGTAAAATTTAAAAAAGTAAAAAAAAAAAAAATTTTCGACTTAGACATTTTTCCGGCGTTTATCAGACTTTCAGATAGGGCAAATGTCAGTGAGCGTTCCGATTTCAGTTCCAGAGCGATTCACCCAATGAGTCCTTGATATTTAGTCGTTTTCAGCCAATTTTCTGGATTTTTGAAAATTTCACTTTTTTTGTGAAAATATCCACTAAATGAGGGAATAATATGTGTGAGGGTACCCCAGGAGAGTTCCAAATGTGTGTGAGTAGAATATATGTCCCACGGGGGTAAAATTGAAAAAAGTTTAAAAAAATTTTTTTTGGACTTAGTCATTTTTCCGGCGTTTATCAGACTTTCAGATAGGGCAAATGTCAGTGAGCGTTCCGATTTCAGTTCCAGAGCGATTCGCCCAATGAGTCCTTGATATTTAGTCGTTTTCAGCCAATTTTCTAGATTTTTGAAAATTTCACTTTTTGTGAAAATTTCCACTAAATGAGGGAATAATATGTGTGAGGGTACCCCAGGAGGGTTCCAAATGTGTGTGGGTAGAATATATATCCCACGGGGGTAAAATTGAAAAAAGTTGAAAAAATTTTTTTTTGGACTTAGTCATCTTTCCGGCGTTAATCAGACTTTCAGATAGGGCAAATGTCAGTGAGCGTTCTGATTTCAGTTCCAGAGCGATTCGCCCAATGAGTCCTTGATATTTAGTCGTTTTCAGCCAATTTTCTGGATTTTTGAAAATTTCACTTTTTTTGTGAAAATATCCACTAAATGAGGGAATAATATGTGTGAGGGTACCCCAGGAGAGTTCCAAATGTGTGTGGATAGAATATATATCCCACGGGGGTAAAATTGAAAAAAGTTGAAAAATTTTTATTTTTGGACTTAGTCATTTTTCCGGCGTTTATCAGACTTTCAGATAGGGCAAATGTCAGTGAGCGTTCCGATTTCAGTTCCAGAGCGATTCGCCCAATGAGTCCTTGATATTTATTCGTTTTCAGCCAATTTTCTGGATTTTTGAAAATTTCACTTTTTTGTGAAAATATCCACTAAATGAGGGAATAATATGTGTGAGGGTACCCCAGGAGAGTTCCAAATGTGTGTCGGTAGAATATATATCCCACGAGGGTAAAATTTAAAAAAGTTGAAAAAATTTTTTTTTTCGACTTAGACATTTTTCCGGCGTTTATCATACTTTCAGATAGGGCAAATGTCAGTGAGTGTTCCGATTTCAGTTCCAGAGCGATTCGCCCAATGAGTCCTTGATATTTAGTCGTTTTCAGCCAATATTTTGGATTTTTGAAAATTTCACTTTTTTGTGAAAATATCCACTAAATGAGGGAATAATATGTGTGAGGGTACCCCAGGAGTGGTCCAAATGTGTGTGGGTAGAATATATATCTCACGGGGTAAAACTGAAAAAATTTGAAAAAATTTTTTTTTTTGGACTTAGCCATTTTTCTGGCATTTATCAGACTTTCAGATAGGGCAAATGTCAGTGAGCGTTCCGATTTCAGTTCCAGAGCGATTCGCCCAATGAGTCCTTGATATTTAGTCGTTTTCAGCTAATTTTCTAGATTTTTGAAAAATTCACTTTTTTGTGAAAATATCCACTAAATGAGGTAATAATATGTGTGAGGGTACCCCAGGAGAGTTCCAAATGTGTGTGGGTAGAATATATATCCGACGGGGGTAAAATTGAAAAAAGTTGAAAAAAATTTTTTTTTGGACTTAGTCATCTTTCCGTCGTTTATCAGACTTTCAGATAGGGCAAATGTCAGTGAGCGTTCCGATTTCAGTTCCAGAGCGATTCTCCCAATGAGTCCTTGATATTTAGTCGTTTTCAGCCAATATTTTGGATTTTTGAAAATTTCACTTTTTTGTGAAAATATCCACTAATTGAGGGAATAATATGTGTGAGGGTACCCCAGGAGTGTTCCAAATGTGTGTGGGTAGAATATATATCCTACGGGGTAAAATTGAAAAAAGTTAATAAATATTTTTTTTTGGACTTAGTCATTTTTCCGGCGTTTATCAGACTTTCAGATAGGGCAAATGTCAGTGAACGTTCTGATTTCAGTTCCAGAGCGATTCGCCCAATGAGTCCTTGATATTTAGTCGTTTTCAGCCAATTTTCTGGATTTTTGAAAATTTCACTTTTTTGTGAAAATATCCACTAAAAGGGAGAATAATATGTGTGAGGGTACCCCAGGAGGGTTCCAAATGTGTGTGGGTAGAATATATATCCCACGGGGGTAAAATTGAAAAAAGTTGAAAAAATTTTTTTTTGGACTTAGTCATCTTTCCGGCGTTAATCAGACTTTCAGATAGGGCAAATGTCAGTGAGCGTTCCGATTTCAGTTCCAGAGCGATTCGCCCAATGAGTCCTTGATATTTAGTCGTTTTCAGCCAATTTTCTGTATTTTTGAAAATTTCACTTTTTTGTGAAAATATCCACTAAATGAGGGAATAATATGTGTGAGGGTACCCCAGGAGAGTTCCAAATGTGTGTGGGTAGAATATATATCCCACGGTGGTAAAATTAAAAAAAGTAAAAAAAAAAAAAATTTTCGACTTAGACATTTTTCCGGCGTTTATCAGACTTTCAGATAGGGCAAATGTCAGTGAGCGTTCCGATTTCAGTTCCAGAGCGATTCACCCAATGAGTCCTTGATATTTAGTCGTTTTCAGCCAATTTTCTAGATTTTTGAAAATTTCACTTTTTGTGAAAATTTCCACTAAATGAGGGAATAATATGTGTGAGGGTACCCCAGGAGGGTTCCAAATGTGTGTGGGTAGAATATATATCCCACGGGGGTAAAATTGAAAAAAGTTGAAAAAATTTTTTTTTGGACTTAGTCATCTTTCCGGCGTTAATCAGACTTTCAGATAGGGCAAATGTCAGTGAGCGTTCTGATTTCAGTTCCAGAGCGATTCGCCCAATGAGTCCTTGATATTTATTCGTTTTCAGCCAATTTTCTGGATTTTTGAAAATTTCACTTTTTTTGTGAAAATATCCACTAAATGAGGGAATAATATGTGTGAGGGTACCACAGGAGAGTTCCAAATGTGTGTCGGTAGAATATATATCCCACGAGGGTAAAATTTAAAAAAGTTGAAAAAATTTTTTTTTTCGACTTAGACATTTTTCCGGCGTTTATCATACTTTCAGATAGGGCAAATGTCAGTGAGTGTTCCGATTTCAGTTCCAGAGCGATTCGCCCAATGAGTCCTTGATATTTAGTCGTTTTCAGCCAATATTTTGGATTTTTGAAAATTTCACTTTTTTGTGAAAATATCCACTAAATGAGGGAATAATATGTGTGAGGGTACCCCAGGAGAGTTCCAAATGTGTGTGGGTAGAATATATATCCGACGGGGGTAAAATTGAAAAAAGTTGAAAAAAATTTTTTTTTGGACTTAGTCATCTTTCCGTCGTTTATCAGACTTTCAGATAGGGCAAATGTCAGTGAGCGTTCCGATTTCAGTTCCAGAGCGATTCTCCCAATGAGTCCTTGATATTTAGTCGTTTTCAGCCAATATTTTGGATTTTTGAAAATTTCACTTTTTTGTGAAAATATCCACTAATTGAGGGAATAATATGTGTGAGGGTACCCCAGGAGTGTTCCAAATGTGTGTGGGTAGAATATATATCCCACGGGGGTAAAATTGAAAAAAGTTTAAAAAAATTTTTTTTGGACTTAGTCATTTTTCCGGCGTTTATCAGACTTTCAGATAGGGCAAATGTCAGTGAGCGTTCCGATTTCAGTTCCAGAGCGATTCGCCCAATGAGTCCTTGATATTTAGTAGTTTTCAGCCAATTTTCTAGATTTTTGAAAATTTCACTTTTTTGTGAAAATATCCACTAAATGAGGGAATAATATGTGTGAGGGTACCCCAGGAGAGTTCCAAATGTGTGTGGGTAGAATATATATCCCACGGTGGTAAAATTAAAAAAAGTAAAAAAAAAAAAAATTTTCGACTTAGACATTTTTCCGGCGTTTATCAGACTTTCAGATAGGGTAAATGTCAGTGAGCGTTCCGATTTCAGTTCCAGAGCGATTCGCCCAATGAGTCCTTGATATTTAGTCGTTTTCAGCCAATTTTCTGGATTTTTGAAAATTTCACTTTTTTGTGAAAATATCCACTAAATGAGGTAATAATATGTGTGAGGGTACCCCAGGAGGGTTCCAAATGTGTGTGGGTAGAATATATATCCCACGGGGGTAAAATTGAAAAAAGTTGAAAATTTTTTATTTTTGGACTTAGTCATCTTTCCGGCGTTTATCAGACTTTCAGATAGGGCAAATGTCAGTGAACGTTCTGATTTCAGTTCCAGAGCGATTCGCCCAATGAGTCCTTGATATTTAGTCGTTTTCAGCCAATTTTCTGGATTTTTGAAAATTTCACTTTTTTGTGAAAATATCCACTAAATGAGGGAATAATATGTGTGAGGGTACCCCAGGAGGGTTCCAAATGTGTGTGGGTAGAATATATATCCCACGGGGGTAAAATTGAAAAAAGTTGAAAAAATTTTTTTTTGGACTTAGTCATCTTTCCGGCGTTAATCAGACTTTCAGATAGGGCAAATGTCAGTGAGCGTTCCGATTTCAGTTCCAGAGCGATTCGCCCAATGAGTCCTTGATATTTAGTCGTTTTCAGCCAATTTTCTGTATTTTTGAAAATTTCACTTTTTTGTGAAAATATCCACTAAATGAGGGAATAATATGTGTGAGGGTACCCCAGGAGAATTCCAAATGTGTGTGGGTAGAATATATATCCCACGGGGGTAAAATTGAAAAAAGTTGAAAAATTTTTATTTTTGGACTTAGTCATCTTTCCGGCGTTTATCAGACTTTCAAATAGGGCAAATGTCAGTGAGCGTTCCGATTTCAGTTCCAGAGTGATTCGCCCAATG
Source organism: Phyllobates terribilis (assembly GCF_046119375.1). Classification (NCBI taxonomy): domain Eukaryota; kingdom Metazoa; phylum Chordata; class Amphibia; order Anura; family Dendrobatidae; genus Phyllobates; species Phyllobates terribilis. Next base: position 4,562,582 of record NW_027362832.1, read on the forward strand.
AGTCCTTGATATTTAGTCGTTTTCAGCCAATTTTCTGGATTTTTGAAAATTTCACTTTTTTGTGAAAATATCCACTAAATGAGGGAATAATATGTGTGAGGGTACCCCAGGAGGGTTCCAAATGTGTGTGGGTAGAATATATATCCCACGGGGGTAAAATTGAAAAAAGTTGAAAATTTTTTATTTTTGGACTTAGTCATCTTTCCGGCGTTTATCAGACTTTCAGATAGGGCAAATGTCAGTGAACGTTCTGATTTCAGTTCCAGAGCGATTCGCCCAATGAGTCCTTGATATTTAGTCGTTTTCAGCCAATTTTCTGGATTTTTGAAAATTTCACTTTTTTGTGAAAATATCCACTAAATGAGGGAATAATATGTGTGAGGGTACCCCAGGAGGGTTCCAAATGTGTGTGGGTAGAATATATATCCCACGGGGGTAAAATTGAAAAAAGTTGAAAAAATTTTTTTTTGGACTTAGTCATCTTTCCGGCGTTAATCAGACTTTCAGATAGGGCAAATGTCAGTGAGCGTTCCGATTTCAGTTCCAGAGCGATTCGCCCAATGAGTCCTTGATATTTAGTCGTTTTCAGCCAATTTTCTGTATTTTTGAAAATTTCACTTTTTTGTGAAAATATCCACTAAATGAGGGAATAATATGTGTGAGGGTACCCCAGGAGAATTCCAAATGTGTGTGGGTAGAATATATATCCCACGGGGGTAAAATTGAAAAAAGTTGAAAAATTTTTATTTTTGGACTTAGTCATCTTTCCGGCGTTTATCAGACTTTCAAATAGGGCAAATGTCAGTGAGCGTTCCGATTTCAGTTCCAGAGTGATTCGCCCAATGAGTCCTTGATATTTAGTCGTTTTCAGCCAATTTTCTGGATTTTTGAAAATTTCACTTTTTTGTGAAAATATCCACTAAATGAGGGAATAATATGTGTGAGGGTACCCCAGGAGAGTTCCAAATGTGTGTGGGTAGAATATATATCCCACGGTGGTAAAATTTAAAAAAGTAAAAAAAAAAAAAATTTTCGACTTAGACATTTTTCCGGCGTTTATCAGACTTTCAGATAGGGCAAATGTCAGTGAGCGTTCCGATTTCAGTTCCAGAGCGATTCACCCAATGAGTCCTTGATATTTAGTCGTTTTCAGCCAATTTTCTGGATTTTTGAAAATTTCACTTTTTTTGTGAAAATATCCACTAAATGAGGGAATAATATGTGTGAGGGTACCCCAGGAGAGTTCCAAATGTGTGTGAGTAGAATATATGTCCCACGGGGGTAAAATTGAAAAAAGTTTAAAAAAATTTTTTTTGGACTTAGTCATTTTTCCGGCGTTTATCAGACTTTCAGATAGGGCAAATGTCAGTGAGCGTTCCGATTTCAGTTCCAGAGCGATTCGCCCAATGAGTCCTTGATATTTAGTCGTTTTCAGCCAATTTTCTAGATTTTTGAAAATTTCACTTTTTTGTGAAAATATCCACTAAATGAGGGAATAATATGTGTGAGGGTACCCCAGGAGGGTTCCAAATGTGTGTGGGTAGAATATATATCCCACGGGGGTAAAATTGAAAAAAGTTGAAAAAATTTTTTTTTGGACTTAGTCATCTTTCCGGCGTTAATCAGACTTTCAGATAGGGCAAATGTCAGTGAGCGTTCCGATTTCAGTTCCAGAGCGATTCGCCCAATGAGTCCTTGATATTTAGTCGTTTTCAGCCAATTTTCTGGATTTTTGAAAATTTCACTTTTTTTGTGAAAATATCCACTAAATGAGGGAATAATATGTGTGAGGGTACCCCAGGAGAGTTCCAAATGTGTGTGGATAGAATATATATCCCACGGGGGTAAAATTGAAAAAAGTTGAAAAAATTTTATTTTTGGACTTAGTCATTTTTCCGGCGTTTATCAGACTTTCAGATAGGGCAAATGTCAGTGAGCGTTCCGATTTCAGTTTCAGAGCGATTCGCCCAATGAGTCCTTGATATTTAGTCGTTTTCAGCCAATTTTCTGGATTCTTGAAAATTTCACTTTTTTGTGAAAATATCCACTAAATGAGGGAATAATATGTGTGAGGGTACCCCAGGAGGGTTCCAAATGTGTGTGGGTAGAATATATATCCCACGGGGGTAAAATTGAAAAAAGTTTAAAAAAATTTTTTTTGGACTTAGTCATCTTTCCGGCGTTAATCAGACTTTCAGATAGGGCAAATGTCAGTCAGCGTTCCAATTTCAGTTCCAGAGCGATTCGCCCAATGAGTCCTTGATATTTAGTCGTTTTCAGCTAATTTTCGAGATTTTTGAAAAATTCACTTTTTTATGAAAATATCCACTAAATGAGGTAATAATATGTGTGAGGGTACCCCAGGAGATTTCCAAATGTGTGTGGGTAAAATATATATCCCACGGGGGTAAAATTGAAAAAAGTTGAAAAATTTTTATTTTTGGACTTAGTCATTTTTCCGGCGTTTATCAGACTTTCAGATAGGGCAAATGTCAGTGAGCGTTCCGATTTCAGTTTCAGAGCGATACGCCCAATGAGTCCTTGATATTTAGTCGTTTTCAGCCAATTTTCTGGATTTTTGAAAATTTCACTTTTTTGTGAAAATATCCACTAAATGAGGGAATAATATGTGTGAGGGTACCCCAGGAGTGTTCCAAATGTGTGTGAGTAGAATATATATCCCACGGGGGTGAAATTGAAAAAAGTTGAAAAATTTTTTTTGGGGGACTTAGTCATCTTTCCGGCGTTTATCAGACTTTCAGATAGGGCAAATGTCAGTGAGCGTTCCGATTTCAGTTCCAGAGCGATTCGCCCAATGAGTCCTTGATATTTAGTCGTTTTCAGCCAATTTTCTGGATTTTTGAAAATTTCACTTTTTTGTGAAAATGACCACTAAATGAGGGAATAATATGTGTGAGGGTACCCCAGGAGGGTTCCAAATGTGTGTGGGTAGAATATATATCCCACGGGGGTAAAATTGAAAAAAGTTGAAAAAAATTTTTTTTGGACTTAGTCATTTTTCCGGCGTTTATCAGACTTTCAGATAGGGCAAATGTCAGTGAGCGTTCCGATTTCAGTTCCAGAGCTATTCGCCCAATGAGTCCTTGATATTTAGTCGTTTTCAGGCAATTTTCTGGATTTTTGAAAATTTCACTTTTTTGTGAAAATATCCACTAATGAGGGAAAAATATGTGTGCGGGTACCCCAGGAGTGTTCCAAATGTGTGTGGGTAGAATATATATCCCACGGGGGTAAAATTGAGAAAAGTTGAAAAATTTTTTTTTTTGAACTTAGTCATCTTTCCGGCGTTTATCAGACTTTCAGATAGGGCAAATGTCAGTGAGCATTCCGATTTCAGTTCCAGAGCGATTCGCCCAATGAGTCCTTGATATTTAGTGGTTTTCAGACAATTTTCTGGATTTTTGAAAATTTCACTTTTTTGTGAAAATATCCACTAAATGAGGGAATAATATGTGTGAGGGTACCCCAGGAGAGTTCCAAATGTGTGTGGGTAGAATATATATCCCACGGGGGTAAAATTGAAAAAAGTTGAAAAATTTTTATTTTTTTACTTAGTCATCTTTCCGGCGTTTATCAGACTTTCAGATAGGGCAAATGTCAGTGAGCGTTCCAATTTCAGTTCCAGAGCGATTTGCCCAATGAGTCCTTGATATTTAGTCATTTTCAGCCAATATTTTGGATTTTTGAAAATTTCACTTTTTTGTGAAAATATCCACTAAATGAGGGAATAATATGTGTGAGGGTACCCCAGGAGTGTTCCAAATGTGTGTGGGTAGAATATATATCCCACGGGGGAAAAATTGAGAAAAGTTGAAAAATATTTTTTTTTTAACTTAGTCATCTTTCCGGCGTTTATCAGACTTTCAGATAGGGCAAATGTCAGTGAGCATTTCGATTTCAGTTCCAGAGCGATTCGCCCAATGAGTCCTTGATATTTAGTCGTTTTCAGCCAATATTTTGGATTTTTGAAAATTTCACTTTTTTGTGAAAATATCCACTAAATGAGGGAATAATATGTGTGAGGGTACCCCAGGAGTGGTCCAAATGTGTGTGGGTAGAATATTTATCCCACGGGGGTAAAATAGAAAAAAGTTGAAAAAATTTTTTTTGGACTTAATCATTTTTCGACGTTTATCAGACTTTCAGATAGGGCAAATGTCAGTGAGCGTTCCGATCTCAGTTCCAGAGCGATTCGCCCAATGAGTCCTTGATATTTAGTCGTTTTCAGCCAATATTTTGGATTTTTGAAAATTTCACTTTTTTGTGAAAATATCCACTAATTGAGGGAATAATATGTGTGAGGGTACCCCAGGAGTGTTCCAAATGTGTGCGGGTAGAATATATATCCCACGGGGGTAAAATTTAAAAAAGTTGAAAAATTTTTTTTTTTGGACTTCGTAATCTTTCCGGCGTTTATCAGACTTTCAGATAGGGCAAATGTCAGTGAGCGTTCCGATTTCAGTTCCAGAGCGATTCGCCCAATGAGTCCTTGATATTTAGTCGTTTTCAGCCAATTTTCTGGATTTTTGAAAATTTCACTTTTTTGTGAAAGTATCCACTAAATGAGGGAATAATATGTGTCAGGGTACCCCAGGAGGGTTCCAAATGTGTGTGGGTAGAATATATATCCCACGGGGGTAAAATTGAAAAAAGTTTAAAAAATTTTTTTTTGGACTTCGTCATCTTTCCGGCGTTTATCAGACTTTCAGATAGGGCAAATGTCAGTGAGTGTTCCGATTTCAGTTCCAGAGCGATTCGCCCAATGAGTCCTTGATATTTAGTCGTTTTCAGCCAATTTTCTGGATTTTTGAAAATTTCACTTTTTTGTGAAAATATCCACTAAATGAGGGAATAATATGTGTGAGGGTACCCCAGGAGAATTCCAAATGTGTGTGGGTAGAATATATATCCCACGGGGGTAAAATTGAAAAAAGTTGAAAAATTTTTATTTTTGGACTTAGTCATCTTTCCGGCGTTTATCAGACTTTCAAATAGGGCAAATGTCAGTGAGCGTTCCGATTTCAGTTCCAGAGTGATTCGCCCAATGAGTCCTTGATATTTAGTCGTTTTCAGCCAATTTTCTGGATTTTTGAAAATTTCACTTTTTTGTGAAAATATCCACTAAATGAGGGAATAATATGTGTGAGGGTACCCCAGGAGAGTTCCAAATGTGTGTGGGTAGAATATATGTCCCACGGGGGTAAAATTGAAAAAAGTTTAAAAAAATTTTTTTTGGACTTAGTCATTTTTCCGGCGTTTATCAGACTTTCAGATAGGGCAAATGTCAGTGAGCGTTCCGATTTCAGTTCCAGAGCGATTCGCCCAATGAGTCCTTGATACTTAGTCGTTTTCAGCCAATTTTCTAGATTTTTGAAAATTTCACTTTTTTGTGAAAATATCCACTAAATGAGGGAATAATATGTGTGAGGGTACCCCAGGAGGGTTCCAAATGTGTGTGGGTAGAATATATATCCCACGGGGGTAAAATTGAAAAAAGTTGAAAAAATTTTTTTTTGGACTTAGTCATCTTTCCGGCGTTAATCAGACTTTCAGATAGGGCAAATGTCAGTGAGCGTTCCGATTTCAGTTCCAGAGCGATTCGCCCAATGAGTCCTTGATATTTAGTCGTTTTCAGCCAATTTTCTGGATTTTTGAAAATTTCACTTTTTTTGTGAAAATATCCACTAAATGAGGGAATAATATGTGTGAGGGTACCCCAGGAGAGTTCCAAATGTGTGTGGATAGAATATATATCCCACGGGGGTAAAATTGAAAAAAGTTGAAAAATTTTTATTTTTGGACTTAGTCATTTTTCCGGCGTTTATCAGAGTTTCAGATAGGGCAAATGTCAGTGAGCGTTCCGATTTCAGTTTCAGAGCGATTCGCCCAATGAGTCCTTGATATTTAGTCGTTTTCAGCCAATTTTCTGGATTCTTGAAAATTTCACTTTTCTGTGAAAATATCCACTAAATGAGGGAATAATATGTGTGAGGGTACCCCAGGAGGGTTCCAAATGTGTGTGGGTAGAATATATATCCCACGGGGGTAAAATTGAAAAAAGTTTAAAAAAATTTTTTTTGGACTTAGTCATCTTTCCGGCGTGAATCAGACTTTCAGATAGGGCAAATGTCAGTCAGCGTTCCAATTTCAGTTCCAGAGCGATTCGCCCAATGAGTCCTTGATATTTAGTCGTTTTCAGCTAATTTTCGAGATTTTTGAAAAATTCACTTTTTTATGAAAATATCCACTAAATGAGGTAATAATATGTGTGAGGGTACCCCAGGAGATTTCCAAATGTGTGTGGGTAGAATATATATCCCACGGGGGTAAAATTGAAAAAAGTTGAAAAATTTTTATTTTTGGACTTAGTCATTTTTCCGGCGTTTATCAGACTTTCAGATAGGGCAAATGTCAGTGAGCGTTCCGATTTCAGTTTCAGAGCGATACGCCCAATGAGTCCTTGATATTTAGTCGTTTTCAGCCAATTTTCTGGATTTTTGAAAATTTCACTTTTTTGTGAAAATATCCACTAAATGAGGGAATAATATGTGTGAGGGTACCCCAGGAGTGTTCCAAATGTGTGTGAGTAGAATATATATCCCACGGGGGTGAAATTGAAAAAAGTTGAAACATTTTTTTTGGGGACTTAGTCATCTTTCCGGCGTTTATCAGACTTTCAGATAGGGCAAATGTCAGTGAGCGTTCCGATTTCAGTTCCAGAGCGATTCGCCCAATGAGTCCTTGATATTTAGTCGTTTTCAGCCAATTTTCTGGATTTTTGAAAATTTCACTTTTTTGTGAAAATGACCACTAAATGAGGGAATAATATGTGTGAGGGTACCCCAGGAGGGTTCCAAATGTGTGTGGGTAGAATATATATCCCACGCGGGTAAAATTGAAAAAAGTTGAAAAAAATTTTTTTTGGACTTAGTCATTTTTCCGGCGTTTATCAGACTTTCAGATAGGGCAAATGTCAGTGAGCGTTCCGATTTCAGTTCCAGAGCTATTCGCCCAATGAGTCCTTGATATTTAGTCGTTTTCAGGCAATTTTCTGGATTTTTGAAAATTTCACTTTTCTGTGAAAATATCCACTAAATGAGGGAAAAATATGTGTGCGGGTACCCCAGGAGTGTTCCAAATGTGTGTGGTTAGAATATATATCCCACGGGGGTAAAATTGAGAAAAGTTGAAAAATTTTTTTTTTTGAACTTAGTCATCTTTCCGGCGTTTATCAGACTTTCAGATAGGGCAAATGTCAGTGAGCATTCCGATTTCAGTTCCAGAGCGATTCGCCCAATGAGTCCTTGATATTTAGTGGTTTTCAGACAATTTTCTGGATTTTTGAAAATTTCACTTTTTTGTGAAAATATCCACTAAATGAGGGAATAATATGTGTGAGGGTACCCCAGGAGAGTTCCAAATGTGTGTGGGTAGAATATATATCCCACGGAGGTAAAATTGAAAAAAGTTGAAAAATTTTTATTTTTGGACTTAGTCATCTTTCCGGCGTTTATCAGACTTTCAGATAGGGCAAATGTCAGTGAGCGTTCCGATTTCAGTTCCAGAGCGATTCGCCCAATGAGTCCTTGATATTTAGTCATTTTCAGCCAATATTTTGGATTTTTGAAAATTTCACTTTTTTGTGAAAATATCCACTAAATGAGGGAATAATATGTGTGAGGGTACCCCAGGAGTGTTCCAAATGTGTGTGGGTAGAATATATATCCCACGGGGGTAAAATTGAGAAAAGTTGAAAAATTTTTTTTTTTTGATCTTAGTCATCTTTCCGGCTTTTATCAGACTTTCAGATAGGGCAAATGTCAGTGAGCATTCCGATTTCAGTTCCAGAGCGATTCGCCCAATGAGTCTTTGATATTTAGTCGTTTTCAGCCAATTTTCTGGATTTTTGAAAATTTCACTTTTTTGTGAAAATATCCACTAAATGAGGGAAAAATATGTGTGCGGGTACCCCAGGAGTGTTCCAAATGTGTGTGGTTAGAAAATATATCCCACGGTGGTAAAATTGAGAAAAGTTGAAAAATTTTTTTTTTTGAACTTAGTCATCTTTCCGGCGTTTATCAGACTTTCAGATAGGGCAAATGTCAGTGAGCATTCCGATTTCAGTTCCAGAGCGATTCGACCAATGAGTCCTTGATATTTAGTCGTTTTCAGACAATTTTCTGAATTTTTGAAAATTTCACTTTTTTGTGAAAATATCCACTAAATGAGGGAATAATATGTGTGAGGGTACCCCAGGAGAGTTCCAAATGTGTGTGGGTAGAATATATATCCCACGGGGGTTAAATTGAAAAAAGTTGAAAAAATTTTATTTTTGGACTTAGTCATCTTTCCGGGGTTTATCAGACTTTCAGATAGGGCAAATGTCAGTGAGCGTTCCGATTTCAGTACCAGAGCGATTCGCCGAATGAGTCCTTGATATTTAGTCGTTTTCAGCCAATATTTTGGATTTTTGAAAATTTCACTTTTTTGTGAAAATATCCACTAAATGAGGGAATAATATGTGTGAGGGTACCCCAGGAGTGTTCCAAATGTGTGTGGGTAGAATATATATCCCACGGGGGAAAAATTGAGAAAAGTTGAAAAATATTTTTTTTTTAACTTAGTCATCTTTCCGGCGTTTATCAGACTTTCAGATAGGGCAAATGTCAGTGAGCATTTCGATTTCAGTTCCAGAGCGATTCGCCCAATGAGTCCTTGATATTTAGTCGTTTTCAGCCAATTTTCTGAATTTTTGAAAATTTCACTTTTTTGTGAAAATATCCACTAAATGAGGGAATAATATGTGTGAGGGTACCCCAGGAGAGTTCCAAATGTGTGTGGGTAGAATATATATCCCACGGGGGTTAAATTGAAAAAAGTTGAAAAAATTTTATTTTTGGACTTAGTCATCTTTCCGGCGTTTATCAGACTTTCAGATAGGGCAAATGTCAGTGCGCGTTCCGATTTCAGTTCCAGAGCGATTCGCCCAATGAGTCCTTGATATTTAGTCGTTTTCAGCCAATTTTCTGGATTTTTGAAAATTTCACTTTTTTGTGAAAATATCCACTAAATTAGGGAATAATATGTGTGAGGGTACCCCAGGAGAGTTCCAAATGTGTGTGGGTAGAATATATATCCCACGGGGGTAAAATGTAAAAAAGTTGAAAAAAATTTTTTTTTGGACTTAGACATTTTTCCGGGGTTTATCAGACTTTCAGATAGGGCAAATGTCAGTGAGCGTTCCGATTTCAGTACCAGAGCGATTCGCCGAATGAGTCCTTGATATTTAGTCGTTTTCAGCCAATATTTTGGATTTTTGAAAATTTCACTTTTTTGTGAAAATATCCACTAAATGAGGGAATAATATGTGTGAGGGTACCCCAGGAGAGTTCCAAATGTGTGTGGGCAGAATATATATCCCACGGGGGTAAAATGTAAAAAAGTTGAAAAAAATTTTTTTTTGGACTTAGACATTTTTCCGGGGTTTATCAGACTTTCAGATAGGGCAAATGTCAGTGAGCGTTCCGATTTCAGTACCAGAGCGATTCGCCCAATGAGTCCTTGATATTTAGTCGTTTTCAGCCAATTTTCTGGATTTTTGAAAAATTCACTTTTTTGTGAAAATGACCACTAAATGAGGGAATAATATGTGTGAGGGTACCCCAGGAGGGTTCCAAATGTGTGTGGGTAGAATATATATCCCACGCGGGTAAAATTGAAAAAAGTTGAAAAAAATTTTTTTTGGACTTAGTCATTTTTCCGGCGTTTATCAGACTTTCAGATAGGGCAAATGTCAGTGAGCGTTCCGATTTCAGTTCCAGAGCTATTCGCCCAATGAGTCCTTGATATTTAGTCGTTTTCAGGCAATTTTCTGGATTTTTGAAAATTTCACTTTTCTGTGAAAATATCCACTAAATGAGGGAAAAATATGTGTGCGGGTACCCCAGGAGTGTTCCAAATGTGTGTGGTTAGAATATATATCCCACGGGGGTAAAATTGAGAAAAGTTGAAAAATTTTTTTTTTGAACTTAGTCATCTTTCCGGCGTTTATCAGACTTTCAGATAGGGCAAATGTCAGTGAGCATTCCGATTTCAGTTCCAGAGCGATTCGCCCAATGAGTCCTTGATATTTAGTGGTTTTCAGACAATTTTCTGGATTTTTGAAAATTTCACTTTTTTGTGAAAATATCCACTAAATGAGGGAATAATATGTGTGAGGGTACCCCAGGAGAGTTCCAAATGTGTGTGGGTAGAATATATATCCCACGGAGGTAAAATTGAAAAAAGTTGAAAAATTTTTATTTTTGGACTTAGTCATCTTTCCGGCGTTTATCAGACTTTCAGATAGGGCAAATGTCAGTGAGCGTTCCGATTTCAGTTCCAGAGCGATTCGCCCAATGAGTCCTTGATATTTAGTCATTTTCAGCCAATATTTTGGATTTTTGAAAATTTCACTTTTTTGTGAAAATATCCACTAAATGAGGGAATAATATGTGTGAGGGTACCCCAGGAGTGTTCCAAATGTGTGTGGGTAGAATATATATCCCACGGGGGTAAAATTGAGAAAAGTTGAAAAATTTTTTTTTTTTGATCTTAGTCATCTTTCCGGCTTTTATCAGACTTTCAGATAGGGCAAATGTCAGTGAGCATTCCGATTTCAGTTCCAGAGCGATTCGCCCAATGAGTCTTTGATATTTAGTCGTTTTCAGCCAATTTTCTGGATTTTTGAAAATTTCACTTTTTTGTGAAAATATCCACTAAATGAGGGAAAAATATGTGTGCGGGTACCCCAGGAGTGTTCCAAATGTGTGTGGTTAGAAAATATATCCCACGGTGGTAAAATTGAGAAAAGTTGAAAAATTTTTTTTTTTGAACTTAGTCATCTTTCCGGCGTTTATCAGACTTTCAGATAGGGCAAATGTCAGTGAGCATTCCGATTTCAGTTCCAGAGCGATTCGACCAATGAGTCCTTGATATTTAGTCGTTTTCAGACAATTTTCTGAATTTTTGAAAATTTCACTTTTTTGTGAAAATATCCACTAAATGAGGGAATAATATGTGTGAGGGTACCCCAGGAGAGTTCCAAATGTGTGTGGGTAGAATATATATCCCACGGGGGTTAAATTGAAAAAAGTTGAAAAAATTTTATTTTTGGACTTAGTCATCTTTCCGGGGTTTATCAGACTTTCAGATAGGGCAAATGTCAGTGAGCGTTCCGATTTCAGTACCAGAGCGATTCGCCGAATGAGTCCTTGATATTTAGTCGTTTTCAGCCAATATTTTGGATTTTTGAAAATTTCACTTTTTTGTGAAAATATCCACTAAATGAGGGAATAATATGTGTGAGGGTACCCCAGGAGTGTTCCAAATGTGTGTGGGTAGAATATATATCCCACGGGGGAAAAATTGAGAAAAGTTGAAAAATATTTTTTTTTTAACTTAGTCATCTTTCCGGCGTTTATCAGACTTTCAGATAGGGCAAATGTCAGTGAGCATTTCGATTTCAGTTCCAGAGCGATTCGCCCAATGAGTCCTTGATATTTAGTCGTTTTCAGCCAATTTTCTGAATTTTTGAAAATTTCACTTTTTTGTGAAAATATCCACTAAATGAGGGAATAATATGTGTGAGGGTACCCCAGGAGAGTTCCAAATGTGTGTGGGTAGAATATATATCCCACGGGGGTTAAATTGAAAAAAGTTGAAAAAATTTTATTTTTGGACTTAGTCATCTTTCCGGCGTTTATCAGACTTTCAGATAGGGCAAATGTCAGTGCGCGTTCCGATTTCAGTTCCAGAGCGATTCGCCCAATGAGTCCTTGATATTTAGTCGTTTTCAGCCAATTTTCTGGATTTTTGAAAATTTCACTTTTTTGTGAAAATATCCACTAAATTAGGGAATAATATGTGTGAGGGTACCCCAGGAGAGTTCCAAATGTGTGTGGGTAGAATATATATCCCACGGGGGTAAAATGTAAAAAAGTTGAAAAAAATTTTTTTTTGGACTTAGACATTTTTCCGGGGTTTATCAGACTTTCAGATAGGGCAAATGTCAGTGAGCGTTCCGATTTCAGTACCAGAGCGATTCGCCGAATGAGTCCTTGATATTTAGTCGTTTTCAGCCAATATTTTGGATTTTTGAAAATTTCACTTTTTTGTGAAAATATCCACTAAATGAGGGAATAATATGTGTGAGGGTACCCCAGGAGAGTTCCAAATGTGTGTGGGCAGAATATATATCCCACGGGGGTAAAATGTAAAAAAGTTGAAAAAAATTTTTTTTTGGACTTAGACATTTTTCCGGGGTTTATCAGACTTTCAGATAGGGCAAATGTCAGTGAGCGTTCCGATTTCAGTACCAGAGCGATTCGCCCAATGAGTCCTTGATATTTAGTCGTTTTCAGCCAATTTTCTGGATTTTTGAAAAATTCACTTTTTAGTGAAAATATCCACTAAATGAGGGAATAATATGTGTGAGGGTACCCCAGGAGAGTTCCAAATGTGCGTGGGTAGAATATATATCCCACGGGGGTAAAATTGAGAAAAGTTGAAAAAATTTTTTTTTGGGACTTAGTCATCTTTGAGTCGTTTATCAGACTTTCAGATAGGGCAAATGTCAGTGAGCATTCCGATTTCAGTTCCAGAGCGATTCACCCAATGAGTCCTTGATATTTAGTCGTTTTTAGAAAATTTTCTGGATTTTTGAAAATTTCACTTTTTTGTGAAAATATCCACTAAATGAGAGAATAATATGTGTGAGGGTACCCCAGGAGAGTTCCAAATGTGTGTGGGCAGAATATATATCCCACGGGGGTAAAATGTAAAAAAGTTGAAAAAAATTTTTTTTTGGACTTAGACATTTTTCCGGGGTTTATCAGACTTTCAGATAGGGCAAATGTCAGTGAGCGTTCCAATTTCAGTACCAGAGCGATTCGCCGAATGAGTCCTTGATATTTAGTCGTTTTCAGCCAATATTTTGGATTTTTGAAAATTTCACTTTTTTGTGAAAATATCCACTAAATGAGGGAATAATATGTGTGAGGGTACCCCAGGAGTGTTCCAAATGTGTGTGGGTAGAATATATATCCCACGGGGGAAAAATTGAGAAAAGTTGAAAAATATATTTTTTTGAACTTAGTCATCTTTCCGGCGTTTATCAGACTTTCAGATAGGGCAAATGTCAGTGAGCATTTCGATTTCAGTTCCAGAGCGATTCGCCCAATGAGTCCTTGATATTTAGTCGTTTTCAGCCAATTTTCTGGATTTTTGAAAATTTCACTTTTTTGTGAAAATATCCACTAAATGAGGGAATAATATGTGTGAGGGTACCCCAGGAGAGTTCCAAATGTGTGTGGGTAGAATATATATCCCACGGGGGTTAAATTGAAAAAAGTTGAAAAAATTTTATTTTTGGACTTAGTCATCTTTCCGGCGTTTATCAGACTTTCAGATAGGGCAAATGTCAGTGCGCGTTCCGATTTCAGTTCCAGAGCGATTCGCCCAATGAGTCCTTGATATTTAGTCGTTTTCAGCCAATTTTCTGGATTTTTGAAAATTTCACTTTTTTGTGAAAATATCCACTAAATTAGGGAATAATATGTGTGAGGGTACCCCAGGAGAGTTCCAAATGTGTGTGGGTAGAATATATATCCCACGGGGGTAAAATGTAAAAAAGTTGAAAAAAATTTTTTTTTGGACTTAGACATTTTTCCGGGGTTTATCAGACTTTCAGATAGGGCAAATGTCAGTGAGCGTTCCGATTTCAGTACCAGAGCGATTCGCCGAATGAGTCCTTGATATTTAGTCGTTTTCAGCCAATATTTTGGATTTTTGAAAATTTCACTTTTTTGTGAAAATATCCACTAAATGAGGGAATAATATGTGTGAGGGTACCCCAGGAGAGTTCCAAATGTGTGTGGGCAGAATATATATCCCACGGGGGTAAAATGTAAAAAAGTTGAAAAAAATTTTTTTTTGGACTTAGACATTTTTCCGGGGTTTATCAGACTTTCAGATAGGGCAAATGTCAGTGAGCGTTCCGATTTCAGTACCAGAGCGATTCGCCCAATGAGTCCTTGATATTTAGTCGTTTTCAGCCAATTTTCTGGATTTTTGAAAAATTCACTTTTTAGTGAAAATATCCACTAAATGAGGGAATAATATGTGTGAGGGTACCCCAGGAGAGTTCCAAATGTGCGTGGGTAGAATATATATCCCACGGGGGTAAAATTGAGAAAAGTTGAAAAAATTTTTTTTTGGGACTTAGTCATCTTTGAGTCGTTTATCAGACTTTCAGATAGGGCAAATGTCAGTGAGCATTCCGATTTCAGTTCCAGAGCGATTCACCCAATGAGTCCTTGATATTTAGTCGTTTTTAGAAAATTTTCTGGATTTTTGAAAATTTCACTTTTTTGTGAAAATATCCACTAAATGAGAGAATAATATGTGTGAGGGTACCCCAGGAGAGTTCCAAATGTGTGTGGGCAGAATATATATCCCACGGGGGTAAAATGTAAAAAAGTTGAAAAAAATTTTTTTTTGGACTTAGACATTTTTCCGGGGTTTATCAGACTTTCAGATAGGGCAAATGTCAGTGAGCGTTCCAATTTCAGTACCAGAGCGATTCGCCGAATGAGTCCTTGATATTTAGTCGTTTTCAGCCAATATTTTGGATTTTTGAAAATTTCACTTTTTTGTGAAAATATCCACTAAATGAGGGAATAATATGTGTGAGGGTACCCCAGGAGTGTTCCAAATGTGTGTGGGTAGAATATATATCCCACGGGGGAAAAATTGAGAAAAGTTGAAAAATATATTTTTTTGAACTTAGTCATCTTTCCGGCGTTTATCAGACTTTCAGATAGGGCAAATGTCAGTGAGCATTTCGATTTCAGTTCCAGAGCGATTCGCCCAATGAGTCCTTGATATTTAGTCGTTTTCAGCCAATTTTCTGGATTTTTGAAAATTTCACTTTTTTGTGAAAATATCCACTAAATGAGGGAATAATATGTGTGAGGGTACCCCAGGAGAGTTCCAAATGTGTGTGGGTAGAATATATATCCGACGGGGGTAAAATTGAAAAAAGTTGAAAAACTTTTTTTTTGGACTTAGTCATCTTTCCGTCGTTTATCAGACTTTCAGATAGGGCAAATGTCAGTGAGCGTTCCGATTTCAGTTCCAGAGCGATTCGCCCAATGAGTCCTTGATATTTAGTCGTTTTCAGCCAATTTTCTGGATTTTTGAAAATTTCACTTTTTTGTGAAAATATCCACTAAATGAGGGAATAATATGTGTGAGGGTACCCCAGGAGAGTTCCAAATGTGAGTGGGTAGAATATATATCCGACGGGGGTAAAATTGAAAAAAGTTGAAAAAATTTTATTTTTGGACTTAGTCATCTTTCCGTCGTTTATCAGACTTTCAGATAGGGCAAATGTCAGTGAGCGTTCCGATTTCAGATCCAGAGCGATTCGCCCAATGAGTCCTTGATATTTAGTCGTTTTCAGCCAATTTTCTGGATTTTTGAAAATTTCACTTTTTTGTGAAAATATCCACTAAATGAGGGAATAATATGTGTGAGGGTACCCCAGGAGAGTTCCAAATGTGTGTGGGTAGAATATATATCCCACGGGGGTAAAATGTTAAAAAGTTGAAAAAAATTTTTTTTTGGACTTAGTCATCTTTCCGGTGTTTATCAGACTTTAAGATAGGGCAAATGTCAGTGAGCATTCCGATTTCAGTTCCAGAGCGATTCGCCCAATGAGTCCTTGATATTTAGTCGTTTTCAGCCAATTTTCTGGATTTTTGAAAATTTCACTTTTTAGTGAAAATATCCACTAAATGAGGGAATAATATGTGTGAGGGTACCCCAGGAGAGTTCCAAATGTGCGTGGGTAGAATATATATCTCACGGGGGTAAAATTGAGAAAAGTTGAAAAAATTTTTTTTTTGGACTTAGTCATCTTTCAGTCGTTTATCAGACTTTCAGATAGGGCAAATGTCAGTGAGCGTTCCGATTTCAGTTCCAGAGCGATTCGCCCAATGAGTCCTTGATATTTAGTCGTTTTTAGAAAATTTTCTGGATTTTTGAAAATTTCACTTTTTTGTGAAAATATCCACTAAATGAGGGAATAATATGTGTGAGGGTACCGCAGGAGAGTTCCAAATGTGTGTGGGTAGAATATATATCCGACGGGGGTAAAATTGAAAAAAGTTGAAAAAAATTTTTTTTTGGACTTAGTCATTTTTCCGGCGTTTAGCAGACTTTCAGATAGGGCAAATGTCAGTGAGCATTCCGATTTCAGTTCCAGAGCGATTCGCCCAATGAGTCCTTGATATTTAGTCGTTTTCAGCCAATTTTCTGGATTTTTGAAAAATTCACTTTTTAGTGAAAATATCCACTAAATGAGGGAATAATATGTGTGAGGGTACCCCAGGAGTGTTCCAAATGTGTGTGGGTAGAATATATATCCCACGGGGGTAAAATTGAGAAAAGTTGAAAAATTTTTTTTTTTGAACTTAGTCATCTTTCCGGCTTTTATCCGACTTTCAGATAGGGCAAATGTCAGTGAGCATTCCGATTTCAGTTCCAGAGCGATTCGCCCAATGAGTCTTTGATATTTAGTCGTTTTCAGCCAATTTTCTGGATTTTTGAAAATTTCACTTTTTTGTGAAAATATCCACTAACTGAGGGAATAATATGTGTGAGGGTACCCCAGGAGAGTTCCAAATGTGTGTGGGTAGAATATATATCCCACGGGGGTAAAATTGAAAAAAGTTGAAAAATTTTTATTTTTGGACTTAGTCATCTTTCCGGCGTTTATCAGACTTTCAGATAGGGCAAATGTCAGTGAGCGTTCTGATTTCAGTTCCAGAGCGATTCGCCCAATGAGTCCTTGATATTTAGTCGTTTTCAGCCAATTTTCTGGATTTTTGAAAATTTCACTTTTTTGTGAAAATATCCACTAAATGAGAGAATAATATGTGTGAGGGTACGCCAGGAGAGTTCCAAATGTGTGTGGGTAGAATATATATCCGACGGGGGTAAAATTGAAAAAAGTTGAAAAAATTTTATTTTTGGACTTAGTCATCTTTCCGTCGTTTATCAGACTTTCAGATAGGGCAAATGTCAGTGAGCGTTCCGATTTCAGTTCCAGAGCGATTCGCCCAATGAGTCCTTGATATTTAGTCGTTTTCAGCCAATTTTCTGGATTTTTGAAAATTTCACTTTTTTGTGAAAATATCCACTAAATGAGGGAATAATATGTGTGAGGGTACCCCATGAGAGTTCCAAATGTGTGTGGGTAGAATATATATCCCACGGGGGTAAAATGTAAAAAAGTTGAAAAAAATTTTTTTTTGGACTTAGACATTTTTCCGGGGTTTATCAGACTTTAAGATAGGGCAAATGTCAGTGAGTGTTCCGATTTCAGCTCCAGAGCGATTCGCACAATGAGTCCTTGATATTTAGTCGTTTTCAGCCAATTTTCTGGATTTTTGAAAATTTCACTTTTTTGTGAAAATATCCACTAAATGAGGGAATAATATGTGTGAGTGTACCCCAGGAGTGTTCCAAATGTGTGTGGGTAGAATATATATCCCACGGGGGTAAAATGTAAAAAAGTTGAAAAAAATTTTTTTTTGGACTTAGACATTTTTCCGGGGTTTATCAGACTTTCAGATAGGGCAAATGTCAGTGAGCGTTCCGATTTCAGTACCAGAGCGATTCGCCGAATGAGTCCTTGATATTTAGTCGTTTTCAGCCAATATTTTGGATTTTTGAAAATTTTACTTTTTTGTGAAAATATCCACTAAATGAGGGAATAATATGTGTGAGGGTACCCCAGGAGTGTTCCAAATGTGTGTGGGTAGAATATATATCCCACGGGGGTAAAATTGAGAAAAGTTGAAAAAATTTTTTTTTTGGACTTAGTCATCTTTCAGTCGTTTATCAGACTAGACTTCAGATAGGGCAAATGTCAGTGAGCGTTCCGATTTCAGTTCCAGAGCGATTCGCCCAATGAGTCCTTGATATTTAGTCGTTTTTAGAAAATTTTCTGGATTTTTGAAAATTTCACTTTTTTGTGAAAATATCCACTAAATGAGGGAATAATATGTGTGAGGGTACCCCAGGAGAGTTCCAAATGTGTGTGGGTAGAATATATATCCGACGGGGGTAAAATTGAAAAAAGTTGAAAAAATTTTTTTTTTGGACTTAGTCATCTTTCCGTCGTTTATCAGACTTTCAGATAGGGCAAATGTCAGTGAGCGTTCCGATTTCAGTTCCAGAGCGATTCGCCCAATGAGTCCTTGATATTTAGTCGTTTTCAGCCCATTTTCTGGATTTTTGAAAATTTCACTTTTTTGTGAAAATATCCACTAAATGAGGGAATAATATGTGTGAGGGTACCCCAGGAGAGTTCCAAATGTGTGTGGGCAGAATATATATCCCACGGGGGTAAAATGTAAAAAAGTTGAAAAAAAATTTTTTTTGGACTTAGACATTTTTCCGGGGTTTATCAGACTTTCAGATAGGGCAAATGTCAGTGAGCGTTCCGATTTCAGTACCAGAGCGATTCGCCCAATGAGTCCTTGATATTTAGTCGTTTTCAGCCAATTTTCTGTATTTTTGAAAATTTCACTTTTTTGTGAAAATATCCACTAAATGAGGGAATAATATGTGTGAGGGTACCCCAGGAGAGTTCCAAATGTGTGTGGATAGAATATATATCCCACGAGGGTAAAATTGAAAAAAGTTGAAAATTTTTTATTTTTGGACTTAGTCATCTTTCCGGCGTTTATCAGACTTTCAGATAGGGCAAATGTCAGTGAGCGTTCCGATTTCAGTTCCAGAGCGATTCGCCCAATGAGTCCTTGATATTTAGTCGTTTTTAGAAAATTTTCTGGATTTTTGAAAATTTCACTTTTTTGTGAAAATATCCACTAAATGAGGGAATAATATGTGTGAGGGTACCCCAGGAGAGTTCCAAATGTGTGTGGGTTGAATATATATCCGACAGGGGTAAAATTGAAAAAAGTTGAAAAAATTTTTTTTTTGGACTTAGTCATCTTTCCGTCGTTTATCAGACTTTCAGATAGGGCAAATGTCAGTGAGCGTTCCGATTTCAGTTCCAGAGCGATTCGCCCAATGAGTCCTTGATATTTAGTCGTTTTCAGCCAATTTTCTGGATTTTTGAAAATTCACTTTTTTGTGAAAATATCCACTAAATGAAGGAATAATATGTGTGAGGGTACCCCAGGAGAGTTCCAAATGTGTGTGGGTAGAATATTTATCCCACGGGGTAAAATAGAAAAAAGTTGAAAAAATTTTTTTTTGGACTTAGTCATTTTTCCGGCGTTTATCAGACTTTCAGATAGGGCAAATGTCAGTGAGCATTCCGATTTCAGTTCCAGAGCGATTCGCCCAATGAGTCCTTGATATTTAGTCGTTTTCAGCCAATATTTTGGATTTTTGAAAATTTCACTTTTTTGTGAAAATATCCACTAAATGAGGGAATAATATGTGTGAGGGTACCCCAGGAGTATTCCAAATATGTGTGGGTAGAATATATATCCCACGGGGGTAAAATTTAAAAAAGTTTAAAAAAAATTTTTTTTGGACTTAGACATTTTTCCGGGGTTTATCAGACTTTCAGATAGGGCAAATGTCAGTGAGCGTTCCGATTTCAGTACCAGAGTGATTTGCAAAATGAGTCCTTGATATTTAGTCGTTTTCAGCCAATTTTCTGGATTTTTGAAAAATTCACTTTTTTGTGAAAATATCCACTAAATGAGGGAATAATATGTGTGAGGGTACCCCAGGAGTGTTCCAAATGTGTGTGGGTAGAAGATATATCCCACAGGGGTAAAATTGAAAAAAGTTGAAAAAAATTTTTTTTTGGACTTAGTCATTTTTCCGGCGTTTATCAGACTTTCAGATAGGGCAAATGTCAGTGAGTGTTCCGATTTCAGCTCCAGAGCGATTCGCCCAATGAGTCCTTGATATTTAGTCATTTTCAGCCAATATTTTGGATTTTTGAAAATTTCACTTTTTTGTGAAAATATCCACTAAATGAGGGAATAATATGTGTGAGGGTACCCCAGGAGTGTTCCAAATGTGTGTGGGTAGAATATATATCCCACGGGGGTAAAATTGAGAAAAGTTGAAAAATTTTTTTTTTTGAACTTAGTCATCTTTCCGGCTTTTATCAGACTTTCAGATAGGGCAAATGTCAGTGAGCATTCCGATTTCAGTTCCAGAGCGATTCACCCAATGAGTCCTTGATATTTAGTCGTTTTCAGCCAATATTTTGGATTTTTGAAAATTTCACTTTTTTGTGAAAATATCCACTAAATGAGGGAATAATATGTGTGAGGGTACCCCAGGAGAGTTCCAAATGTGTGTGGGCAGAATATATATCCCACGGGGGTAAAATGTAAAAAAGTTGAAAAAAATTTTTTTTTGGACTTAGACATTTTTCCGGGGTTTATCAGACTTTCAGATAGGGCAAATGTCAGTGAGCGTTCCGATTTCAGTACCAGAGCGATTCGCCCAATGAGTCCTTGATATTTAGTCATTTTCAGCCAATTTTCTGGATTTTTGAAAATTTCACTTTTTTGTGAAAATATCCACTAAATGAGGGAATAATATGTGTGAGGGTACCCCAGGAGAGTTCCAAATGTGTGTGGGTAGAATATATATCCGACGAGGGTAAAATTGAAAAAAGTTAAAAAAATTTTTTTTTTGGACTTAGTCATCTTTCCGGCGTTTATCAGACTTTCAGATAGGGCAAATGTCAGTGAGCATTTCGATTTCAGTTCCAGAGCGATTCGCCCAATGAGTCCTTGATATTTAGTCGTTTTCAGCCAATTTTCTGGATTTTTGAAAATTTCACTTTTTTGTGAAAATATCCACTAAATGAGGGAATAATATGTGTGAGGGTACCCCAGGAGAGTTCCAAATGTGTGTGGGTAGAATATATATCCCACGGGGGTAAAATTGAAAAAAGTTGAAAAATTTTTATTTTTGGACTTAGTCATTTTTCCGGGGTTTATCAGACTTTCAGATAGGGCAAATGTCAGTGAGCATTCCGATTTCAGTTCCAGAGCGATTCGCCCAATGAGTCCTTGATATTTAGTAGTTTTCAGCCAATTTTCTGGATTTTTGAAAAATTCACTTTTTA
Source organism: Phyllobates terribilis (assembly GCF_046119375.1). Taxonomy (NCBI): domain Eukaryota; kingdom Metazoa; phylum Chordata; class Amphibia; order Anura; family Dendrobatidae; genus Phyllobates; species Phyllobates terribilis. The sequence continues at coordinate 4,583,781 of NW_027362832.1, forward strand.
GTGAAAATATCCACTAAATGAGGGAATAATATGTGTGAGGGTACCCCAGGAGTGTTCCAAATGTGTGTGGGTAGAATATATATCCCACGGGGGTAAAATTGAGAAAAGTTGAAAAATTTTTTTTTTTGGACTTAGTCATCTTTCTGGCGTTTATCAGACTTTCAGATAGGGCAAATGTCAGTGAGCATTCCGATTTCAGTTCCAGAGCGATTCGCCCAATGAGTCCTTGATATTTAGTAGTTTTCAGCCAATTTTCTGGATTTTTGAAAATTCACTTTTTTGTGAAAATATCCACTAAATGAGGGAATAATATGTGTGAGGGTACCCCAGGAGAGTTCCAAATGTGTGTGGGTAGAATATTTATCCCACGGGGTAAAATAGAAAAAAGTTTAAAAAATTTTTTTTTGGACTTAGTCATTTTTTCGGCGTTTATCAGACTTTCAGATAGGGCAAATGTCAGTGAGCATTCCGGTTTCAGTTCCAGAGCGATTCGCCCAATGAGTCCTTGATATTTAGTCGTTTTCAGCCAATATTTTGGATTTTTGAAAATTTCACTTTTTTGTGAAAATATCCACTAAATGAGGGAATAATATGTGTGAGGGTACCCCAGGAGTGTTCCAAATATGTGTGGGTAGAATATATATCCGACGAGGGTAAAATTGAAAAAAGTTGAAAAAAATTTTTTTTTTGGACTTAGTCATCTTTCCGGCGTTTATCAGACTTTCAGATAGGGCAAATGTCAGTGAGCGTTCCGATTTCAGTTCCAGAGCGATTCGCCCAATGAGTCCTTGATATTTAGTCGTTTTCAGCCAATTTTCTGGATTTTTGAAAATTTCACTTTTTTGTGAAAATATCCACTACATGAGGGAATAATATGTGTGAGGGTACCCCAGGAGTGTTCCAAATGTGTGTGGGTAGAATATATATCCCACGGGGGAAAAATTGAGAAAAGTTGAAAAATTTTTTTTTTTGAACTTAGTCATCTTTCCGGCGTTTATCAGACTTTCAGATAGGGCAAATGTCAGTGAGCATTTCGATTTCAGTTCCAGAGCGATTCGCCCAATGAGTCCTTGATATTTAGTCGTTTTCAGCCAATTTTCTGGATTTTTGAAAATTTCACTTTTTTGTGAAAATATCCACTAAATGAGGGAATAATATGTGTGAGGGTACCCCAGGAGAGTTCCAAATGTGTGTGGGTAGAATATATATCCCACGGCGGTAAAATTGAAAAAAGTTGAAAAATTTTTATTTTTGGACTTAGTCATTTTTCCGGGGTTTATCAGACTTTCAGATAGGGCAAATGTCAGTGAGCATTCCGATTTCAGTTCCAGAGCGATTCGCCCAATGAGTCCTTGATATTTAGTAGTTTTCAGCCAATTTTCTGGATTTTTGAAAAATTCACTTTTTAGTGAAAATATCCACTAAATGAGGGAATAATATGTGTGAGGGTACCCCAGGAGTGTTCCAAATGTGTGTGGGTAGAATATATATCCCACGGGGGTAAAATGTAAAAAAGTTTAAAAAAAATTTTTTTTTGACTTAGACATTTTTCCGGGGTTTATCAGACTTTCAGATAGGGCAAATGTCAGTGAGCGTTCCGATTTCAGTACCAGAGCGATTCGCAAAATGAGTCCTTGATATTTAGTCGTTTTCAGCCAATTTTCTGGATTTTTGAAAAATTCACTTTTTTGTGAAAATATCCACTAAATGAGGGAATAATATGTGTGAGGGTACCCCAGGAGTGTTCCAAATGTGTGTGGGTAGAATATATATCCCACGGGGGTAAAATTGAGAAAAGTTGAAAAAAATTTTTTTTTGAACTTAGTCATCTTTCCGGCGTTTATCAGACTTTCAGATAGGGCAAATGTCAGTGAGCATTTCGATTTCAGTTCCAGAGCGATTCGCCCAATGAGTCCTTGATATTTAGTCGTTTTCAGCCAATATTTTGGATTTTTGAAAATTTCTCTTTTTTGTGAAAATATCCACTAAATGAGGGAATAATATGTGTGAGGGTACCCCAGGAGTGTTCCAAATGTGTGTGGGTAGAATATATATCCGACGAGGGTAAAATTGAAAAAAGTTGAAAAAATTTTTTTTTTTGGACTTAGTCATCTTTCCGTCGTTTATCAGACTTTCAGATAGGGCAAATGTCAGTGAGCATTTCGATTTCAGTTCCAGAGCGATTCGCCCAATGAGTCCTTGATATTTAGTCGTTTTCAGCCAATTTTCTGGATTTTTGAAAATTTCACTTTTTTGTGAAAATATCCACTAAATGAGGGAATAATATGTGTGAGGTTACCCCAGGAGAGTTCCACATGTGTGTGGGCAGAATATATATCCCACGGGGGTAAAATGTAAAAAAGTTAAAAAAATTTTTTTTTTGGACTTAGACATTTTTCCGGGGTTTATCAGACTTTCAGATAGGGCAAATGTCAGTGAGCATTCCGATTTCAGTACCAGAGCGATTCGCCCAATCAGTCCTTGATATTTGGTCGTTTTCAGCCAATATTTTGGATTTTTGAAAATTTCACTTTTTTGTGAAAATATCCACTAAATGAGGGAATAATACGTGTGAGGGTACCCCAGGAGTTTTCCAAATGTGTGTGGGTAGAATATATATCCCACGGGGGTAAAATTGAGAAAAGTTGAAAACATTTTTTTTTTTAACTTAGTCATCTTTCCGACGTTTATCAGACTTTTAGATAGGGCAAATGTCAGTGAGCATTCCGATTTCAGTTCCAGAGCGATTCGCCCAATGAGTCCTTGATATTTATTCGTTTTCAGCCAATTTTCTGGATTTTTGAAAATTTCACTTTTTTGTGAAAATATCCACTAAATGAGGGAATAATATGTGTGAGGGTACCCCAGGAGAGTTCCAAATGTGTGTGGGTAGAATATATATCCCACGGGGGTAAAATTGAAAAAAGTTGAAAAATTTTTTTTTTTGGACTTAGTCATCTTTCCGGCGTTTATCAGACTTTCAGATAGGGCAAATGTCAGTGAGCATTCCGATTTCAGTTCCAGAGCGATTTGCCCAATGAGTCCTTGATATTTAGTAGTTTTCAGCCAATTTTCTGGATTTTTGAAAATTCACTTTTTTGTGAAAATATCCACTAAATGAGGGAATAATATGTGTGAGGGTACCCCAGGAGAGTTCCAAATGTGTGTGGGTAGAATATTTATCCCACGGGGTAAAATAGAAAAAAGTTGAAAAAATTTTTTTTTGGACTTAGTCATTTTTTCGGCGTTTATCAGACTTTCAGATAGGGCAAATGTCAGTGAGCATTCCGATTTCAGTTCCAGAGCGATTCGCCCAATGAGTCCTTGATATTTAGTCGTTTTCAGCCAATATTTTGGATTTTTGAAAATTTCACTTTTTTGTGAAAATATCCACTAAATGAGGGAATAATATGTGTGAGGGTACCCCAGGAGTGTTCCAAATATGTGTGGGTAGAATATATCCCACGGGGGTAAAATGTAAAAAAGTTTAAAAAAAAATTTTTTTTGACTTAGACATTTTTCCGGGGTTTATCAGACTTTCAGATAGGGCAAATGTCAGTGAGCGTTCCGATTTCAGTACCAGAGCGATTCGCAAAATGAGTCCTTGATATTTAGTCGTTTTCAGCCAATTTTCTGGATTTTTGAAAAATTCACTTTTTAGTGAAAATATCCACTAAATGAGGGAATAATATGTGTGAGGGTACCCCAGGAGTGTTCCAAATGTGTGTGGGTAGAATATATATCCCACGGGGGTAAAATTGAGAAAAGTTTAAAAAATTTTTTTGGACTTAGTCATTTTTCCGGCGTTTATCAGACTTTCAGATAGGGCAAATGACAGTTAGCGTTCCGATTTCAGTTCCAGAGCGATTCGCCCAATGAGTCCTTGATATTTAGTCGTTTTCAGCCAATTTTCTGGATTTTTGAAAATTTCACTTTTTTGTGAAAATATCCACTAAATGAGGGAATAATATGTGTGAGGGTACCCCAGGAGTGTTCCAAATGTGTGTGGGTAGAATATATATCCCACGGGGGTAAAATTGAGAAAAGTTGAAAAAAAATTTTTTTTGAACTTAGTCATCTTTCCGGCGTTTATCAAACTTTCAGATAGGGCAAATGTCAGTGAGCATTTCGATTTCAGTTCCAGAGCGATTCGCCCAATGAGTCCTTGATATTTAGTCGTTTTCAGCCAATTTTCTGGATTTTTGAAAATTTCACTTTTTTGTGAAAATATCCACTAAATGAGGGAATATTATGTGTGAGGGTACCCCAGGAGTGTTCCAAATGTGTGTGGGTAGAATATATATCCGACGAGGGTAAAATTGAGAAAAGTTGAAAATTTTTTTTTTTTGGACTTAGTCATCTTTCCGGGGTTTATCAGACTTTCAGATAGGGCAAATGTCAGTGAGCGTACCGATTTCAGTACCAGAGCGATTCGCCCAATGAGTCCTTGATATTTAGTCGTTTTCAGTCAATTTTCTGGATTATTGAAAAATTCACTTTTTAGTGAAAATATCCACTAAATGAGGGAATAATATGTGTGAGGGTACCCCAGGAGTGTTCCAAATGTGTGTGGGTAGAATATATATCCCACGGGGGTAAAATTGAGAAAAGTTGAAAAAATTTTTTTTTTGGACTTAGTCATCTTTCCGGCGTTTATCAGACTTTCAGATAGGGCAAATGTCAGTGAGCATTCCGATTTCAGTTCCAGAGCGATTCGCCCAATGAGTCCTTGATATTTAGTAGTTTTCAGCCAATTTTCTGGATTTTTGAAAATTCACTTTTTTGTGAAAATATCCACTAAATGAGGGAATAATATGTGTGAGGGTACCCCAGGAGAGTTCCAAATGTGTGTGGGTAGAATATTTATCCCACGGGGTAAAATAGAAAAAAGTTGAAAAAATTTTTTTTTGGACTTAGTCATTTTTTCGGCGTTTATCAGACTTTCAGATAGGGCAAATGTCAGTGAGCATTCCGATTTCAGTTCCAGAGCGATTCTCCCAATGAGTCCTTGATATTTAGTCGTTTTCAGCCAATATTTTGGATTTTTGAAAATTTCACTTTTTTGTGAAAATATCCACTAAATGAGGGAATAATATGTGTGAGGGTACCCCAGGAGTGTTCCAAATATGTGTGGGTAGAATATATATCCCACGGGGGTAAAATGTAAAAAAGTTTAAAAAAAATTTTTTTTTGACTTAGACATTTTTCCGGGGTTTATCAGACTTTCAGATAGGGCAAATGTCAGTGAGCGTTCCGATTTCAGTACCAGAGCGATTCGCAAAATGAGTCCTTGATATTTAGTCGTTTTCAGCCAATTTTCTGGATTTTTGAAAAATTCACTTTTTAGTGAAAATATCCACTAAATGAGGGAATAATATGTGTGAGGGTACCCCAGGAGTGTTCCAAATGTGTGTGGGTAGAATATATATCCCACGGGGGTAAAATTGAGAAAAGTTGAAAAAATTTTTTTGGACTTAGTCATTTTTCCGGCGTTTATCAGACTTTCAGATAGGGCAAATGTCAGTGAGCGTTCCGATTTCAGTTCCAGAGCGATTCGCCCAATGAGTCCTTGATATTTAGTCGTTTTCAGCCAATATTTTGGATTTTTGAAAATTTCACTTTTTTGTGAAAATATCCACTAAATGAGGGAATAATATGTGTGAGGGTACCCCAGGAGTGTTCCAAATGTGTGTGGGTAGAATATATATCCCACGGGGGAAAAATTGAGAAAAGTTGAAAAATTTTTTTTTTTGAACTTAGTCATCTTTCCGGCGTTTATCAGACTTTCAGATAGGGCAAATGTCAGTGAGCATTTCGATTTCAGTTCCAGAGCGATTCGCCCAATGAGTCCTTGATATTTAGTCGTTTTCAGCCAATTTTCTGGATTTTTGAAAATTTCACTTTTTTGTGAAAATATCCACTAAATGAGGGAATAATATGTGTGAGGTTACCCCAGGAGAGTTCCAAATGTGTGTGGGCAGAATATATATCCCACGGGGGTAAAATGTAAAAAAGTTTAAAAAATTTTTTTTTTGGACTTAGACATTTTTCCGGTGTTTATCAGACTTTCAGATAGGGCAAATGTCAGTGAGCATTCCGATTTCAGTACCAGAGCGATTCGCCCAATCAGTCCTTGATATTTGGTCGTTTTCAGCCAATATTTTGGATTTTTGAAAATTTCACTTTTTTGTGAAAATATCCACTAAATGAGGGAATAATATGTGTGAGGGTACCCCAGGAGTTTTCCAAATGTGTGTGGGTAGAATATATATCCCACGGGGGTAAAATTGAGAAAAGTTGAAAACATTTTTTTTTTGAACTTAGTCATCTTTCCGACGTTTATCAGACTTTCAGATAGGGCAAATGTCAGTGAGCATTCCGATTTCAGTTCCAGAGCGATTCGCCCAATGAGTCCTTGATATTTATTCGTTTTCAGCCAATTTTCTGGATTTTTGAAAATTTCACTTTTTTGTGAAAATATCCACTAAATGAGGGAATAATATGTGTGAGGGTAGCCCAGGAGAGTTCCAAATGTGTGTGGGTAGAATATATATCCCACGGGGGTAAAATTGAAAAAAGTTGAAAAATTTTTATTTTTGGACTTAGTCATCTTTCCGGCGTTTATCAGACTTTCAGATAGGGCAAATGTCAGTGAGCGTTCCAATTTCAGTTCCAGAGCGATTCGCCCAATGAGTCCTTGATATTTATTCGTTTTCAGCCAATTTTCTGGATTTTTGAAAATTTCACTTTTTTGTGAAAATATCCACTAAATGAGGGAATAATATGTGTGAGGGTACCCCAGGAGAGTTCCAAATGTGTGTGGGCAGAATATATATCCCACGGGGGTAAAATTGAGAAAAGTTGAAAAAATTTTTTTTTTGGACTTAGTCATCTTTCCGGCGTTTATCAGACTTTCAGATAGGGCAAATGTCAGTGAGTATTCCGATTTCAGTTCCAGAGCGATTCGCCCAATGAGTCCTTGATATTTAGTAGTTTTCAGCCAATTTTCTGGATTTTTGAAAATTCACTTTTTTGTGAAAATATCCACTAAATGAGGGAATAATATGTGTGAGGGTACCCCAGGAGAGTTCCAAATGTGTGTGGGTAGAATATTTATCCCACGGGGTAAAATAGAAAAAAGTTGAAAAAAAATTTTTTTTTGACTTAGACATTTTTCCGGGGTTTATCAGACTTTCAGATAGGGCAAATGTCAGTGAGCGTTCCGATTTCAGTACCAGAGCGATTCGCAAAATGAGTCCTTGATATTTAGTCGTTTTCTGCCAATTTTCTGGATTTTTGAAAAATTCACTTTTTAGTGAAAATATCCACTAAATGAGGGAATAATATGTGTGAGGGTACCCCAGGAGTGTTCCAAATGTGTGTGGGTAGAATATATATCCCACGGGGGAAAAATTGAGAAAAGTTGAAAAATTTTTTTTTTTGAACTTAGTCATCTTTCCGGCGTTTATCAGACTTTCAGATAGGGCAAATGTCAGTGAGCATTTCGATTTCAGTTCCAGAGCGATTCGCCCAATGAGTCCTTGATATTTAGTCGTTTTCAGCCAATTTTCTGGATTTTTGAAAATTTCACTTTTTTGTGAAAATATCCACTAAATGAGGGAATAATATGTGTGAGGGTATCCCAGGAGTGTTCCAAATGTGTGTGGGTAGAATATATATCCCACGGGGGTAAAATTGAGAAAAGTTGAAAAATTTTTTTTTTTGGACTTAGTCATCTTTCCGGCGTTTATCAGACTTTCAGATAGGGCAAATGTCAGTGAGCATTTCGATTTCAGTTCCAGAGCGATTCGCCCAATGAGTCCTTGATATTTAGTCGTTTTCAGCCAATTTTCTGGATTTTTGAAAATTTCACTTTTTTGTGAAAATATCCACTAAATGAGGGAATAATATGTGTGAGGGTACCCCAGGAGAGTTCCAAATGTGTGTGGGTAGAATATATATCCCACGGGGGTAAAATTGAAAAAAGTTGAAAAATTTTTATTTTTGGACTTAGTCATCTTTCCGGCGTTTATCAGACTTTCAGATAGGGCAAATGTCAGTGAGCATTCCGATTTCAGTTCCAGAGCGATTCGCCCAATGAGTCCTTGATATTTAGTAGTTTTCAGCCAATTTTCTGGATTTTTGAAAATTCACTTTTTTGTGAAAATATCCACTAAATGAGGGAATAATATGTGTGAGGGTACCCCAGGAGAGTTCCAAATGTGTGTGGGTAGAATATTTATCCCACGGGGTAAAATAGAAAAAAGTTGAAAAAAAATTTTTTTTTGACTTAGACATTTTTCCGGGGTTTATCAGACTTTCAGATAGGGCAAATGTCAGTGAGCGTTCCGATTTCAGTACCAGAGCGATTCGCAAAATGAGTCCTTGATATTTAGTCGTTTTCTGCCAATTTTCTGGATTTTTGAAAAATTCACTTTTTAGTGAAAATATCCACTAAATGAGGGAATAATATGTGTGAGGGTACCCCAGGAGTGTTCCAAATGTGTGTGGGTAGAATATATATCCCACGGGGGAAAAATTGAGAAAAGTTGAAAAAATTTTTTTTTTGAACTTAGTCATCTTTCCGGCGTTTATCAGACTTTCAGATAGGGCAAATGTCAGTGAGCGTTCCGATTTCAGTTCCAGAGCGATTCGCCCAATGAGTCCTTGATATTTAGTCGTTTTCAGCCAATTTTCTGGATTTTTGAAAATTTCACTTTTTTGTGAAAATATCCACTAAATGAGGGAATAATATGTGTGAGGGTACCCCAGGAGAGTTCCAAATGTGTGTGGATAGAATATTTATCCCACGGGGGTAAAATAGAAAAAAGTTGAAAAAATTTTTTTTTGGACTTAGACATTTTTCCGGCGTTTATCAGACTTTCAGAGAGGGCAAATGTCAGTGAGCGTTCCGATTTCAGTTCCAGAGCGATTCGCCCAATGAGTCCTTGATATTTAGTCGTTTTCAGCCAATATTTTGGATTTTTGAAAATTTCACTTTTTTGTGAAAATATCCACTAAATGAGGGAATAATATGTGTGAGGGTACCCCAGGAGTGTTCCAAATGTGTGTGGGTAGAATATATATCCGACGAGGGTAAAATTGAAAAAAGTAGAAAAAATTTTTTTTTTTGGACTTAGTCATCTTTCCGTCGTTTATCAGACTTTCAGATAGGGCAAATGTCAGTGAGCGTTCCGATTTCAGTTCCAGAGCGATTCGCCCAATGAGTCCTTGATATTTAGTCGTTTTCAGCCAATGTTCTGGATTTTTGTAAATTTCACTTTTTTGTGAAAATATTCACTAAATGAGGGAATAATATGTGTGAGGGTACCCCAGGAGTGTTCCAAATGTGTGTGGGTAGAATATATATCCCACGGGGGAAAAATTGAGAAAAGTTGAAAAAATTTTTTTTTTGAACTTAGTCATCTTTCCGGCGTTTATCAGACTTTCAGATAAGGCAAATGTCAGTGAGCATTTCGATTTCAGTTCCAGAGCGATTCGCCCAATGAGTCCTTGATATTTAGTCGTTTTCAGCCAATTTTCTGGATTTTTGAAAATTTCACTTTTTTGTGAAAATATCCACTAAATGAGGGAATAATATGTGTGAGGGTACCCCAGGAGTGTTCCAAATGTGTGTGGGTAGAATATATATCCCACGGGGGGTAAAATTGAGAAAAGTTGAAAAATTTTTTTTTTTGGACTTAGTCATCTTTCCGGGGTTTATCAGACTTTCAGATAGGGCAAATGTCAGTGAGCATTCCGATTTCAGTTCCAGAGCGATTCGCCCAATGAGTCCTTGATATTTAGTCGTTTTCAGCCAATTTTCTGGATTTTTGAAAATTTCACTTTTTTGTGAAAATATCCACTAAATGAGGGAATAATATGTGTGAGGTTACCCCAGGAGAGTTCCAAATGTGTGTGGGCAGAATATATATCCCACGGGGGTAAAATGTAAAAAAGTTGAAAAAAATTTTTTTTTGGACTTAGACATTTTTCCGGGGTTTATCAGACTTTCAGATAGGGCAAATGTCAGTGAGCATTCCGATTTCAGTACCAGAGCGATTCGCCCAATGAGTCCTTGATATTTATTCGTTTTCAGCCAATTTTCTGGATTTTTGAAAATGTCACTTTTTTGTGAAAATATCCACTAAATGAGGGAATAATATGTGTGAGGGTACCCCAGGAGAGTTCCAAATGTGTGTGGGTAGAATATATATCCCACGGGGGTAAAATTGAAAAAAGTTGAAAAATTTTTATTTTTGGACTTAGTCATCTTTCCGGCGTTTGTCAGACTTTCAGATAGGACAAATGTCAGTGAGCGTTCCGATTTCAGTTCCAGAGCGATTCGCACAATGAGTCCTTGATATTTAGTCGTTTTCAGCCAATATTTTGGATTTTTGAAAATTTGACTTTTTTGTGAAAATATCCACTAAATGAGTGAATAATATGTGTGAGGGTACCCCAGGAGTGTTCCAAATGTGTGTGGGTAGAATATATATCCCACGGGGGTAAAATTGAGAAAAGTTGAAAAATTTTTTTTTTTGGACTTAGTCATCTTTCCGGCGTTTATCAGACTTTCAGATAGGGCAAATGTCAGTGAGCATTCCGATTTCAGTTCCAGAGCGATTCGCCCAATGAGTCCTTGATATTTAGTAGTTTTCAGCCAATTTTCTGGATTTTTGAAAATTCACTTTTTTGTGAAAATATCCACTAAATGAGGGAATAATATGTGTGAGGGTACCCCAGGAGTGTTCCAAATGTGTGTGGGTAGAATATATATCCCACGGGGGAAAAATTGAGAAAAGTTGAAAAATTTTTTTTTTTGAACTTAGTCATCTTTCCGGCGTTTATCAGACTTTCAGATAGGGCAAATGTCAGTGAGCATTTCGATTTCAGTTCCAGAGCGATTCGCCCAATGAGTCCTTGATATTTAGTAGTTTTCAGCCAATTTTCTGGATTTTTGAAAATTCACTTTTTTGTGAAAATATCCACTAAATGAGGGAATAATATGTGTGAGGGTACCCCAGGAGTGTTCCAAATGTGTGTGGGTAGAATATATATCCCACGGGGGAAAAATTGAGAAAAGTTGAAAAATTTTTTTTTTTGAACTTAGTCATCTTTCCGGCGTTTATCAGACTTTCAGATAGGGCAAATGTCAGTGAGCATTTCGATTTCAGTTCCAGAGCGATTCGCCCAATGAGTCCTTGATATTTAGTCGTTTTCAGCCAATTTTCTGGATTTTTGAAAATTTCACTTTTTTGTGAAAATATCCACTAAATGAGGGAATAATATGTGTGAGGGTACCCCAGGAGTGTTCCAAATGTGTGTGGGTAGAATATATATCCCACGGGGGTAAAATTGAGAAAAGTTGAAAAATTTTTTTTTTTGGACTTAGTCATCTTTCCGGCGTTTATCAGACTTTCAGATAGGGCAAATGTCAGTGAGCATTTCGATTTCAGTTCCAGAGCGATTCGCCCAATGAGTCCTTGATATTTAGTCGTTTTCAGCCAATTTTCTGGATTTTTGAAAATTTCACTTTTTTGTGAAAATATCCACTAAATGAGGGAATAATATGTGTGAGGGTACCCCAGGAGTGTTCCAAATGTGTGTGGGTAGAATATATATCCCACGGGGGAAAAATTGAGAAAAGTTGAAAAATTTTTTTTTTTGAACTTAGTCATCTTTCCGGCGTTTATCAGACTTTCAGATAGGGCAAATGTCAGTGAGCATTTCGATTTCAGTTCCAGAGCGATTCGCCCAATGAGTCCTTGATATTTAGTAGTTTTCAGCCAATTTTCTGGATTTTTGAAAATTCACTTTTTTGTGAAAATATCCACTAAATGAGGGAATAATATGTGTGAGGGTACCCCAGGAGTGTTCCAAATGTGTGTGGGTAGAATATATATCCCACGGGGGAAAAATTGAGAAAAGTTGAAAAATTTTTTTTTTTGAACTTAGTCATCTTTCCGGCGTTTATCAGACTTTCAGATAGGGCAAATGTCAGTGAGCATTTCGATTTCAGTTCCAGAGCGATTCGCCCAATGAGTCCTTGATATTTAGTCGTTTTCAGCCAATTTTCTGGATTTTTGAAAATTTCACTTTTTTGTGAAAATATCCACTAAATGAGGGAATAATATGTGTGAGGGTACCCCAGGAGTGTTCCAAATGTGTGTGGGTAGAATATATATCCCACGGGGGTAAAATTGAGAAAAGTTGAAAAATTTTTTTTTTTGGACTTAGTCATCTTTCCGGCGTTTATCAGACTTTCAGATAGGGCAAATGTCAGTGAGCATTTCGATTTCAGTTCCAGAGCGATTCGCCCAATGAGTCCTTGATATTTAGTCGTTTTCAGCCAATTTTCTGGATTTTTGAAAATTTCACTTTTTTGTGAAAATATCCACTAAATGAGGGAATAATATGTGTGAGGTTACCCCAGGAGAGTTCCAAATGTGTGTGGGCAGAATATATATCCCACGGGGGTAAAATGTAAAAAAGTTGAAAAAATTTTTTTTTTGGACTTAGACATTTTTCCGGGGTTTATCAGACTTTCAGATAGGGCAAATGTCAGTGAGCATTCCGATTTCAGTACCAGAGCGATTCGCCCAATGAGTCCTTGATATTTAGTCGTTTTCAGCCAATATTTTGGATTTTTGAAAATTTCACTTTTTTGTGAAAATATCCACTAAATGAGGGAATAATATGTGTGAGGGTACCCCAGGAGAGTTCCAAATGTGTGTGGGTAGAATATATATCCCACGGGGGTAAAATTGAAAAAAGTTGAAAAATTTTTATTTTTGGACTTAGTCATCTTTCCGGCGTTTATCAGACTTTCAGATAGGGCAAATGTCAGTGAGCATTCCGATTTCAGTTCCAGAGCGATTCGCCCAATGAGTCCTTGATATTTAGTCGTTTTCAGCCAATATTTTGGATTTTTGAAAATTTCACTTTTTTGTGAAAATATCCACTAAATGAGGGAATAATATGTGTGAGGGTACCCCAGGAGTGTTCCAAATATGTGTGGGTAGAATATATATCCCACGGGGGTAAAATGTAAAAAAGTTTAAAAAAATTTTTTTTTTGACTTAGACATTTTTCCGGGGTTTATCAGACTTTCAGATAGGGCAAATGTCAGTGAGCGTTCCGATTTCAGTACCAGAGCGATTCGCAAAATGAGTCCTTGATATTTAGTCGTTTTCAGCCAATTTTCCGGATTTTTGAAAAATTCACTTTTTAGTGAAAATATCCACTAAATGAGGGAATAATATGTGTGAGGGTACCCCAGGAGTGTTCCAAATGTGTGTGGGTAGAATATATATCCCACGGGGGTAAAATTGAGAAAAGTTGAAAAAATTTTTTTGGACTTAGTCATTTTTCCGGCGTTTATCAGACTTTCAGATAGGGCAAATGTCAGTGAGCGTTCCGATTTCAGTTCCAGAGCGATTCGCCCAATGAGTCCTTGATATTTAGTCGTTTTCAGCCAATTTTCTGGATTTTTGAAAATTTCACTTTTTTGTGAAAATATCCACTAAATGAGGGAATAATATGTGTGAGGGTACCCCAGGAGTGTTCCAAATGTGTGTGGGTAGAATATATATCCCACGGGGGTAAAATTGAGAAAAGTTGAAAAATTTTTTTTTTTGAACTTAGTCATCTTTACGGCGTTTATCAGACTTTCAGATAGGGCAAATGTCAGTGAGCATTTCGATTTCAGTTCCAGAGCGATTCGCCCAATGAGTCCTTGATATTTAGTCGTTTTCAGCCAATTTTCTGGATTTTTGAAAATTTCACTTTTTTGTGAAAATATCCACTAAATGAGGGAATAATATGTGTGAGGGTACCCCAGGAGAGTTCCAAATGTGTGTGGGTAGAATATATATCCGACGAGGGTAAAATTGAAAAAAGTTGAAAAATTTTTTTTTTTGGACTTAGTCAACTTTCCGTCGTTTATCAGACTTTCAGATAGGGCAAATGTCAGTGAGCGTTCCGATTTCAGTTCCAGAGCGATTCGCCCAATGAGTCCTTGATATTTAGTCGTTTTCAGCCAATTTTCTGGATTTTTGAAAATTTCACTTTTTTGTGAAAATATCCACTAAATGAGGGAATAATATATGTGAGGGTACCCCAGGAGAGTTCCAAATGTGTGTGGATAGAATATTTATCCCACGGGGGTAAAATAGAAAAAAGTTGAAAAAATTTTTTTTTGGACTTAGTCATCTTTCAGTCGTTTATCAGACTTTCAGATAGGGCAAATGTCAGTGAGCGTACCGATTTCAGTACCAGAGCGATTCGCCCAATGAGTCCTTGATATTTAGTCGTTTTCAGGCAATTTTCTGGATTTTTGAAAAATTCACTTTTTAGTGAAAATATCCACTAAATGAGGGAATAATATGTGTGAGGGTACCCCAGGAGTGTTCCAAATGTGTGTGGGTAGAATATATATCCCACGGGGGTAAAATTGAGAAAAGTTGAAAAATTTTTTTTTTTGGACTTAGTCATCTTTCCGGCGTTTATCAGACTTTCAGATAGGGCAAATGTCAGTGAGCGTTCCGATTTCAGTTCCAGAGCGGTTCGCCCAATGAGTCCTTGATATTTAGTCGTTTTCAGCCAATATTTTGGATTTTTGAAAATTTCACTTTTTTGTGAAAATATCCACTAAATGAGGGAATAATATGTGTGAGGGTACCCCAGGAGTGTTCCAAATGTGTGTGGGTAGAATATATATCCCACGGGGGAAAAATTGAGAAAAGTTGAAAAATTTTTTTTTTTGGACTTAGTCATCTTTCCGGCGTTTATCAGACTTTCAGATAGGGCAAATGTCAGTGAGCATTTCGATTTCAGTTCCAGAGCGATTCGCCCAATGAGTCCTTGATATTTAGTCGTTTTCAGCCAATTTTCTGGATTTTTGAAAATTTCACTTTTTTGTGAAAATATCCACTAAATGAGGGAATAATATGTGTGAGGTTACCCCAGGAGAGTTCCAAATGTGTGTGGGCAGAATATATATCCCACGGGGGTAAAATGTAAAAAAGTTGAAAAAATTTTTTTTTTGGACTTAGACATTTTTCCGGGGTTTATCAGACTTTCAGATAGGGCAAATGTCAGTGAGCATTCCGATTTCAGTTCCAGAGCGATTCGCCCAATGAGTCCTTGATATTTATTCGTTTTCAGCCAATTTTCTGGATTTTTGAAAATTTCACTTTTTTGTGAAAATATCCACTAAATGAGGGAATAATATGTGTGAGGGTACCCCAGGAGAGTTCCAAATGTGTGTGGGTAGAATATATATCCCACGGGGGTAAAATTGAAAAAAGTTGAAAAATTTTTATTTTTGGACTTAGTCATCTTTCCGGCGTTTGTCAGACTTTCAGATAGGACAAATGTCAGTGAGCGTTACGATTTCAGTTCCAGAGCGATTCGCCCAATGAGTCCTTGATATTTAGTCGTTTTCAGCCAATATTTTGGATTTTTGAAAATTTCACTTTTTTGTGAAAATATCCACTAAATGAGGGAATAATATGTGTGAGGGTACCCCAGGAGTGTTCCAAATGTGTGTGGGTAGAATATATATCCCACGGGGGTAAAATTGAGAAAAGTTGAAAAATTTTTTTTTTTGGACTTAGTTATCTTTCCGGCGTTTATCAGACTTTCAGATAGGGCAAATGTCAGTGAGCGTTCCGATTTCAGTTCCAGAGCGATTCGCCCAATGAGTCCTTGATATTTAGTCGTTTTCAGCCAATTTTCTGGATTTTTGAAAATTTCACTTTTTTGTGAAAATATCCACTAAATGAGGGAATAATATGTGTGAGGTTACCCCAGGAGAGTTCCAAATGTGTGTGGGCAGAATATATATCCCACGGGGGTAAAATGTAAAAAAGTTGAAAAAATTTTTTTTTTGGACTTAGACATTTTTCCGGGGTTTATCAGACTTTCAGATAGGGCAAATGTCAGTGAGCATTCCGATTTCAGTACCAGAGCGATTCGCCCAATGAGTCCTTGATATTTAGTCGTTTTCAGCCAATATTTTGGATTTTTGAAAATTTCACTTTTTTGTGAAAATATCCACTAAATGAGGGAATAATATGTGTGAGGGTACCCCAGGAGAGTTCCAAATGTGTGTGGGTAGAATATATATCCCACGGGGGTAAAATTGAAAAAAGTTGAAAAATTTTTATTTTTGGACTTAGTCATCTTTCCGGCGTTTATCAGACTTTCAGATAGGGCAAATGTCAGTGAGCATTCCGATTTCAGTTCCAGAGCGATTCGCCCAATGAGTCCTTGATATTTAGTCGTTTTCAGCCAATATTTTGGATTTTTGAAAATTTCACTTTTTTGTGAAAATATCCACTAAATGAGGGAATAATATGTGTGAGGGTACCCCAGGAGTGTTCCAAATATGTGTGGGTAGAATATATATCCCACGGGGGTAAAATGTAAAAAAGTTTAAAAAAATTTTTTTTTTGACTTAGACATTTTTCCGGGGTTTATCAGACTTTCAGATAGGGCAAATGTCAGTGAGCGTTCCGATTTCAGTACCAGAGCGATTCGCAAAATGAGTCCTTGATATTTAGTCGTTTTCAGCCAATTTTCCGGATTTTTGAAAAATTCACTTTTTAGTGAAAATATCCACTAAATGAGGGAATAATATGTGTGAGGGTACCCCAGGAGTGTTCCAAATGTGTGTGGGTAGAATATATATCCCACGGGGGTAAAATTGAGAAAAGTTGAAAAAATTTTTTTGGACTTAGTCATTTTTCCGGCGTTTATCAGACTTTCAGATAGGGCAAATGTCAGTGAGCGTTCCGATTTCAGTTCCAGAGCGATTCGCCCAATGAGTCCTTGATATTTAGTCGTTTTCAGCCAATTTTCTGGATTTTTGAAAATTTCACTTTTTTGTGAAAATATCCACTAAATGAGGGAATAATATGTGTGAGGGTACCCCAGGAGTGTTCCAAATGTGTGTGGGTAGAATATATATCCCACGGGGGTAAAATTGAGAAAAGTTGAAAAATTTTTTTTTTTGAACTTAGTCATCTTTACGGCGTTTATCAGACTTTCAGATAGGGCAAATGTCAGTGAGCATTTCGATTTCAGTTCCAGAGCGATTCGCCCAATGAGTCCTTGATATTTAGTCGTTTTCAGCCAATTTTCTGGATTTTTGAAAATTTCACTTTTTTGTGAAAATATCCACTAAATGAGGGAATAATATGTGTGAGGGTACCCCAGGAGAGTTCCAAATGTGTGTGGGTAGAATATATATCCGACGAGGGTAAAATTGAAAAAAGTTGAAAAATTTTTTTTTTTGGACTTAGTCAACTTTCCGTCGTTTATCAGACTTTCAGATAGGGCAAATGTCAGTGAGCGTTCCGATTTCAGTTCCAGAGCGATTCGCCCAATGAGTCCTTGATATTTAGTCGTTTTCAGCCAATTTTCTGGATTTTTGAAAATTTCACTTTTTTGTGAAAATATCCACTAAATGAGGGAATAATATATGTGAGGGTACCCCAGGAGAGTTCCAAATGTGTGTGGATAGAATATTTATCCCACGGGGGTAAAATAGAAAAAAGTTGAAAAAATTTTTTTTTGGACTTAGTCATCTTTCAGTCGTTTATCAGACTTTCAGATAGGGCAAATGTCAGTGAGCGTACCGATTTCAGTACCAGAGCGATTCGCCCAATGAGTCCTTGATATTTAGTCGTTTTCAGGCAATTTTCTGGATTTTTGAAAAATTCACTTTTTAGTGAAAATATCCACTAAATGAGGGAATAATATGTGTGAGGGTACCCCAGGAGTGTTCCAAATGTGTGTGGGTAGAATATATATCCCACGGGGGTAAAATTGAGAAAAGTTGAAAAATTTTTTTTTTTGGACTTAGTCATCTTTCCGGCGTTTATCAGACTTTCAGATAGGGCAAATGTCAGTGAGCGTTCCGATTTCAGTTCCAGAGCGGTTCGCCCAATGAGTCCTTGATATTTAGTCGTTTTCAGCCAATATTTTGGATTTTTGAAAATTTCACTTTTTTGTGAAAATATCCACTAAATGAGGGAATAATATGTGTGAGGGTACCCCAGGAGTGTTCCAAATGTGTGTGGGTAGAATATATATCCCACGGGGGAAAAATTGAGAAAAGTTGAAAAATTTTTTTTTTTGGACTTAGTCATCTTTCCGGCGTTTATCAGACTTTCAGATAGGGCAAATGTCAGTGAGCATTTCGATTTCAGTTCCAGAGCGATTCGCCCAATGAGTCCTTGATATTTAGTCGTTTTCAGCCAATTTTCTGGATTTTTGAAAATTTCACTTTTTTGTGAAAATATCCACTAAATGAGGGAATAATATGTGTGAGGTTACCCCAGGAGAGTTCCAAATG
Source organism: Phyllobates terribilis (assembly GCF_046119375.1). Lineage (NCBI taxonomy): Eukaryota > Metazoa > Chordata > Amphibia > Anura > Dendrobatidae > Phyllobates > Phyllobates terribilis. Next base: position 4,602,145 of record NW_027362832.1, read on the forward strand.
TGTGTGGGCAGAATATATATCCCACGGGGGTAAAATGTAAAAAAGTTGAAAAAATTTTTTTTTTGGACTTAGACATTTTTCCGGGGTTTATCAGACTTTCAGATAGGGCAAATGTCAGTGAGCATTCCGATTTCAGTTCCAGAGCGATTCGCCCAATGAGTCCTTGATATTTATTCGTTTTCAGCCAATTTTCTGGATTTTTGAAAATTTCACTTTTTTGTGAAAATATCCACTAAATGAGGGAATAATATGTGTGAGGGTACCCCAGGAGAGTTCCAAATGTGTGTGGGTAGAATATATATCCCACGGGGGTAAAATTGAAAAAAGTTGAAAAATTTTTATTTTTGGACTTAGTCATCTTTCCGGCGTTTGTCAGACTTTCAGATAGGACAAATGTCAGTGAGCGTTACGATTTCAGTTCCAGAGCGATTCGCCCAATGAGTCCTTGATATTTAGTCGTTTTCAGCCAATATTTTGGATTTTTGAAAATTTCACTTTTTTGTGAAAATATCCACTAAATGAGGGAATAATATGTGTGAGGGTACCCCAGGAGTGTTCCAAATGTGTGTGGGTAGAATATATATCCCACGGGGGTAAAATTGAGAAAAGTTGAAAAATTTTTTTTTTTGGACTTAGTTATCTTTCCGGCGTTTATCAGACTTTCAGATAGGGCAAATGTCAGTGAGCGTTCCGATTTCAGTTCCAGAGCGATTCGCCCAATGAGTCCTTGATATTTAGTCGTTTTCAGCCAATTTTCTGGATTTTTGAAAACTTCACTTTTTTGTGAAAATATCCACTAAATGAGGGAATAATATGTGTGAGGTTACCCCAGGAGAGTTCCAAATGTGTGTGGGCAGAATATATATCCCACGGGGGTAAAATGTAAAAAAGTTGAAAAAATTTTTTTTTTGGACTTAGACATTTTTCCGGGGTTTATCAGACTTTCAGATAGGGCAAATGTCAGTGAGCGTACCGATTTCAGTACCAGAGCGATTCGCCCAATGAGTCCTTGATATTTAGTCGTTTTCAGCCAATTTTCTGGATTTTTGAAAAATTCACTTTTTAGTGAAAATATCCACTAAATGAGGGAATAATATGTGTGAGGGTACCCCAGGAGTGTTCCAAATGTGTGTGGGTAGAATATATATCCCACGGGGGTAAAATTGAGAAAAGTTGAAAAAATTTTTTTTTTGGACTTAGTCATCTTTCCGGCGTTTATCAGACTTTCAGATAGGGCAAATGTCAGTGAGCATTCCGATTTCAGTTCCAGAGCGATTCGCCCAATGAGTCCTTGATATTTAGTAGTTTTCAGCCAATTTTCTGGATTTTTGAAAATTCACTTTTTTGTGAAAATATCCACTAAATGAGGGAATAATATGTGTGAGGGTACCCCAGGAGTGTTCCAAATGTGTGTGGGTAGAATATATATCCCACGGGGGTAAAATTGAGAAAAGTTGAAAAATGTTTTTTTTTGGACTTAGTCATCTTTCCGGCGTTTATCAGACTTTCAGATAGGGCAAATGTCAGTGAGCATTTCGATTTCAGTTCCAGAGCGATTCGCCCAATGAGTCCTTGATATTTAGTCGTTTTCAGCCAATTTTCTGGATTTTTGAAAATTTCACTTTTTTGTGAAAATATCCACTAAATGAGGGAATAATATGTGTGAGGTTACCCCAGGAGAGTTCCAAATGTGTGTGGGCAGAATATATATCCCACGGGGGTAAAATTGAAAAAAGTTGAAAAATTTTTTTTTTTGGACTTAGTCATCTTTCCGGCGTTTATCAGACTTTCAGATAGGGCAAATGTCAGTGAGCATTTCGATTTCAGTTCCAGAGCGATTCGCCCAATGAGTCCTTGATATTTAGTCGTTTTCAGCCAATTTTCTGGATTTTTGAAAATTTCACTTTTTTGTGAAAATATCCACTAAATGAGGGAATAATATGTGTGAGGTTACCCCAGGAGAGTTCCAAATGTGTGTGGGCAGAATATATATCCCACGGGGGTAAAATGTAAAAAAGTTGAAAAAATTTTTTTTTTGGACTTAGACATTTTTCCGGGGTTTATCAGACTTTCAGATAGGGCAAATGTCAGTGAGCATTCCGATTTCAGTTCCAGAGCGATTCGCCCAATGAGTCCTTGATATTTATTCGTTTTCAGCCAATTTTCTGGATTTTTGAAAATTTCACTTTTTTGTGAAAATATCCACTAAATGAGGGAATAATATGTGTGAGGGTACCCCAGGAGAGTTCCAAATGTGTGTGGGTAGAATATATATCCCACGGGGGTAAAATTGAAAAAAGTTGAAAAATTTTTATTTTTGGACTTAGTCATCTTTCCGGCGTTTGTCAGACTTTCAGATAGGACAAATGTCAGTGAGCGTTACGATTTCAGTTCCAGAGCGATTCGCCCAATGAGTCCTTGATATTTAGTCGTTTTCAGCCAATATTTTGGATTTTTGAAAATTTCACTTTTTTGTGAAAATATCCACTAAATGAGGGAATAATATGTGTGAGGGTACCCCAGGAGTGTTCCAAATGTGTGTGGGTAGAATATATATCCCACGGGGGTAAAATTGAGAAAAGTTGAAAAATTTTTTTTTTTGGACTTAGTTATCTTTCCGGCGTTTATCAGACTTTCAGATAGGGCAAATGTCAGTGAGCGTTCCGATTTCAGTTCCAGAGCGATTCGCCCAATGAGTCCTTGATATTTAGTCGTTTTCAGCCAATTTTCTGGATTTTTGAAAACTTCACTTTTTTGTGAAAATATCCACTAAATGAGGGAATAATATGTGTGAGGTTACCCCAGGAGAGTTCCAAATGTGTGTGGGCAGAATATATATCCCACGGGGGTAAAATGTAAAAAAGTTGAAAAAATTTTTTTTTTGGACTTAGACATTTTTCCGGGGTTTATCAGACTTTCAGATAGGGCAAATGTCAGTGAGCGTACCGATTTCAGTACCAGAGCGATTCGCCCAATGAGTCCTTGATATTTAGTCGTTTTCAGCCAATTTTCTGGATTTTTGAAAAATTCACTTTTTAGTGAAAATATCCACTAAATGAGGGAATAATATGTGTGAGGGTACCCCAGGAGTGTTCCAAATGTGTGTGGGTAGAATATATATCCCACGGGGGTAAAATTGAGAAAAGTTGAAAAAATTTTTTTTTTGGACTTAGTCATCTTTCCGGCGTTTATCAGACTTTCAGATAGGGCAAATGTCAGTGAGCATTCCGATTTCAGTTCCAGAGCGATTCGCCCAATGAGTCCTTGATATTTAGTAGTTTTCAGCCAATTTTCTGGATTTTTGAAAATTCACTTTTTTGTGAAAATATCCACTAAATGAGGGAATAATATGTGTGAGGGTACCCCAGGAGTGTTCCAAATGTGTGTGGGTAGAATATATATCCCACGGGGGTAAAATTGAGAAAAGTTGAAAAATGTTTTTTTTTGGACTTAGTCATCTTTCCGGCGTTTATCAGACTTTCAGATAGGGCAAATGTCAGTGAGCATTTCGATTTCAGTTCCAGAGCGATTCGCCCAATGAGTCCTTGATATTTAGTCGTTTTCAGCCAATTTTCTGGATTTTTGAAAATTTCACTTTTTTGTGAAAATATCCACTAAATGAGGGAATAATATGTGTGAGGTTACCCCAGGAGAGTTCCAAATGTGTGTGGGCAGAATATATATCCCACGGGGGTAAAATTGAAAAAAGTTGAAAAATTTTTATTTTTGGACTTAGTCATCTTTCCGGCGTTTGTCAGACTTTCAGATAGGACAAATGTCAGTGAGCGTTACGATTTCAGTTCCAGAGCGATTCGCCCAATGAGTCCTTGATATTTAGTCGTTTTCAGCCAATATTTTGGATTTTTGAAAATTTCACTTTTTTGTGAAAATATCCACTAAATGAGGGAATAATATGTGTGAGGGTACCCCAGGAGTGTTCCAAATGTGTGTGGGTAGAATATATATCCCACGGGGGTAAAATTGAGAAAAGTTGAAAAATTTTTTTTTTTGGACTTAGTCATCTTTCCGGCGTTTATCAGACTTTCAGATAGGGCAAATGTCAGTGAGCGTTCCGATTTCAGTTCCAGAGCGATTCGCCCAATGAGTCCTTGATATTTAGTCGTTTTCAGCCAATTTTCTGGATTTTTGAAAATTTCACTTTTTTGTGAAAATATCCACTAAATGAGGGAATAATATGTGTGAGGTTACCCCAGGAGAGTTCCAAATGTGTGTGGGCAGAATATATATCCCACGGGGGTAAAATGTAAAAAAGTTGAAAAAAATTTTTTTTTGGACTTAGACATTTTTCCGGGGTTTATCAGACTTTCAGATAGGGCAAATGTCAGTGAGCGTACCGATTTCAGTACCAGAGCGATTCGCCCAATGAGTCCTTGATATTTAGTCGTTTTCAGGCAATTTTCTGGATTTTTGAAAAATTCACTTTTTAGTGAAAATATCCACTAAATGAGGGAATAATATGTGTGAGGGTACCCCAGGAGTGTTCCAAATGTGTGTGGGTAGAATATATATCCCACGGGGGTAAAATTGAGAAAAGTTGAAAAAATTTTTTTTTTGGACTTAGTCATCTTTCCGGCGTTTATCAGACTTTCAGATAGGGCAAATGTCAGTGAGCATTCCGATTTCAGTTCCAGAGCGATTCGCCCAATGAGTCCTTGATATTTAGTAGTTTTCAGCCAATTTTCTGGATTTTTGAAAATTCACTTTTTTGTGAAAATATCCACTAAATGAGGGAATAATATGTGTGAGGGTACCCCAGGAGAGTTCCAAATGTGTGTGGGTAGAATATTTATCCCACGGGGTAAAATAGAAAAAAGTTGAAAAAATTTTTTTTTGAACTTAGTCATTTTTCCGGCGTTTATCAGACTTTCAGATAGGGCAAATGTCAGTGAGCATTCCGATTTCAGTTCCAGAGCGATTCGCCCAATGAGTCCTTGATATTTAGTCGTTTTCAGCCAATTTTCTGGATTTTTGAAAATTTCACTTTTTTGTGAAAATATCCACTAAATGAGGGAATAATATGTGTGAGGGTACCCCAGGAGAGTTCCAAATGTGTGTGGATAGAATATATATCCCACGGGGGTAAAATTGAAAAAAGTTGAAAAATTTTTATTTTTGGACTTAGTCATCTTTCCGGCGTTTATCAGACTTTCAGATAGGGCAAATGTCAGTGAGCGTTCCGATTTCAGTTCCAGAGCGATTCGCCCAATGAGTCCTTGATATTTATTCGTTTTCAGCCAATATTTTGGATTTTTGAAAATTTCACTTTTTTGTGAAAATATCCACTAAATGAGGGAATAATATGTGTGAGGGTACCCCAGGAGTGTTCCAAATGTGTGTGGGTAGAATATATATCCCACGGGGGTAAAATTGAGAAAAGTTGAAAAATTTTTTTTTTTGAACTTAGTCATCTTTCCGGCTTTTATCAGACTTTCAGATAGGGCAAATGTCAGTGAGCGTTCCGATTTCAGTTCCAGAGCGATTCGCCCAATGAGTCCTTGATATTTAGTCGTTTTCAGCCAATTTTCTGGATTTTTGAAAATTTCACTTTTTTGTGAAAATATCCACTAAATGAGGGAATAATATGTGTGAGGGCACCCCAGGAGAGTTCCAAATGTGTGTGGGCAGAATATATATCCCACGGGGGTAAAATGTAAAAAAGTTGAAAAAAATTTTTTTTTGGACTTAGACATTTTTACGGGGTTTATCAGACTTTCAGATAGGGCAAATGTCAGTGAGCATTCCGATTTCAGTACCAGAGCGATTCGCCCAATGAGTCCTTGATATTTAGTCGTTTTCAGCCAATATTTTGGATTTTTGAAAATTTCACTTTTTTGTGAAAATATCCACTAAATGAGGGAATAATATGTGTGAGGGTACCCCAGGAGTGTTCCAAATGTGTGTGGGTAGAATATGTATCCCACGGGGGTAAAATTGAGAAAAGTTGAAAAAATTTTTTTTTTGAACTTAGTCATCTTTCCGGCGTTTATCAGACTTTCAGATAGGGCAAATGTCAGTGAGCATTCCGATTTCAGTTCCAGAGCGATTCGCCCAATGAGTCCTTGATATTTATTCGTTTTCAGCCAATTATCTGGATTTTTGAAAATTTCACTTTTTTGTGAAAATATCCACTAAATGAGGGAATAATATGTGTGAGGGTACCCCAGGAGAGTTCCAAATGTGTGTGGGTAGAATATATATCCCACGGGGGTAAAATTGAAAAAAGTTGAAAAATTTTTATTTTTGGACTTAGTCATCTTTCCGGCGTTTGTCAGACTTTCAGATAGGACAAATGTCAGTGAGCGTTCCGATTTCAGTTCCAGAGCGATTCGCCCAATGAGTCCTTGATATTTAGTCGTTTTCAGCCAATATTTTGGATTTTTGAAAATTTCACTTTTTTGTGAAAATATCCACTAAATGAGGGAATAATATGTGTGAGGGTACCCCAGGAGTGTTCCAAATGTGTGTGGGTAGAATATATATCCCACGGGGGTAAAATTGAGAAAAGTTGAAAAATTTTTTTTTTTGGACTTAGTCATCTTTCCGGCGTTTATCAGACTTTCAGATAGGGCAAATGTCAGTGAGCGTTCCGATTTCAGTTCCAGAGCGATTCGCCCAATGAGTCCTTGATATTTAGTCGTTTTCAGCCAATTTTCTGGATTTTTGAAAATTTCACTTTTTTGTGAAAATATCCACTAAATGAGGGAATAATATGTGTGAGGTTACCCCAGGAGAGTTCCAAATGTGTGTGGGCAGAATATATATCCCACGGGGGTAAAATGTAAAAAAGTTGAAAAAAATTTTTTTTTGGACTTAGACATTTTTCCGGGGTTTATCAGACTTTCAGATAGGGCAAATGTCAGTGAGCGTACCGATTTCAGTACCAGAGCGATTCGCCCAATGAGTCCTTGATATTTAGTCGTTTTCAGGCAATTTTCTGGATTTTTGAAAAATTCACTTTTTAGTGAAAATATCCACTAAATGAGGGAATAATATGTGTGAGGGTACCCCAGGAGTGTTCCAAATGTGTGTGGGTAGAATATATATCCCACGGGGGTAAAATTGAGAAAAGTTGAAAAAATTTTTTTTTTGGACTTAGTCATCTTTCCGGCGTTTATCAGACTTTCAGATAGGGCAAATGTCAGTGAGCATTCCGATTTCAGTTCCAGAGCGATTCGCCCAATGAGTCCTTGATATTTAGTAGTTTTCAGCCAATTTTCTGGATTTTTGAAAATTCACTTTTTTGTGAAAATATCCACTAAATGAGGGAATAATATGTGTGAGGGTACCCCAGGAGAGTTCCAAATGTGTGTGGGTAGAATATTTATCCCACGGGGTAAAATAGAAAAAAGTTGAAAAAAATTTTTTTTGGACTTAGACATTTTTCCGGGGTTTATCAGACTTTCAGATAGGGCAAATGTCAGTGAGCGTTCCGATTTCAGTACCAGAGCGATTCGCAAAATGAGTCCTTGATATTTAGTCGTTTTCAGCCAATTTTCTGGATTTTTGAAAAATTCACTTTTTAGAGAAAATATCCACTAAATGAGGGAATAATATGTGTGAGGGTACCCCAGGAGTGTTCCAAATGTGTGTGGATAGAATATATATCCCACGGGGTAAAATTGAAAAAAGTTGAAAAATTTTTATTTTTGGACTTAGTCATCTTTCCGGCGTTTATCAGACTTTCAGATAGGGCAAATGTCAGTGAGCGTTCCGATTTCAGTTCCAGAGCGATTCGCCCAATGAGTCCTTGATATTTATTCGTTTTCAGCCAATTTTCTGGATTTTTGAAAATTCACTTTTTTGTGAAAATATCCACTAAATGAGGGAATAATATGTGTGAGGGTACCCCAGGAGAGTTCTAAATGTGTGTGGGTAGAATATTTATCCCACGGGGGTAAAATAGAAAAAAGTTGAAAAAAATTTTTTTTGGACTTAGTCATTTTTCCGGCGTTTATCAGACTTTCAGATAGGGCAAATGTCAGTGAGTGTTCCGATTTCAGTTCCAGAGCGATTCGCCCAATGAGTCCTTGATATTTAGTCATTTTCAGCCAATATTTTGGATTTTTGAAAATTTCACTTTTTTGTGAAAATATCCACTAAATGAGGGAATAATATGTGTGAGGGTACCCCAGGAGTGTTCCAAATGTGTGTGGGTAGAATATATATCCCACGGGGGTAAAATTGAGAAAAGTTGAAAAATTTTTTTTTTTGAACTTAGTCATCTTTCCGGCTTTTATCAGACTTTCAGATAGGGCAAATGTCAGTGAGCGTTCCGATTTCAGCTCCAGAGCGATTCGCCCAATGAGTCCTTGATATTTAGTCGTTTTCAGCCAATTTTCTGGATTTTTGAAAATTTCACTTTTTTGTGAAAATATCCACTAAATGAGGGAATAATATGTGTGAGGGCACCCCAGGAGAGTTCCAAATGTGTGTGGGTAGAATATATATCCGACGGGGGTAAAATTGAAAAAGTTGAAAAAATTTTTTTTTTGGACTTAGTCATCTTTCCGTCGTTTATCAGAATTTCAGATAGGGCAAATGTCAGTGAGCGTTCCGATTTCAGTTCCAGAGCGATTCGCCCAATGAGTCCTTGATATTTAGTCGTTTTCAGCCAATTTTCTGGATTTTTGAAAATTTCACTTTTTTGTGAAAATATCCACTAAATGAGGGAATAATATGTGTGAGGGTACCCCAGGAGAGTTCCAAATGTGTGTGGGTAGAATATATATCCGACGAGGGTAAAATTGAAAAAAGTTGAAAAATTTTTTTTTTGGACTTAGTCATCTTTCCGTCTTTTATCAGACTTTCAGATAGGGCAAATGTCAGTGAGCGTTCCGATTTCAGTTCCAGAGCGATTCGCCCAATGAGTCCTTGATATTTAGTCGTTTTCAGCCAATATTTTGGATTTTTGAAAATTTCACTTTTTTGCGAAAATATCCACTAAATGAGGGAATAATATGTGTGAGGGTACCCCAGGAGTGTTCCAAATGTGTGTGGGTAGAATATATATCCCACGGGGGTAAAATTGAGAAAAGTTGAAAAATTTTTTTTTTTGGACTTAGTCATCTTTCCGGCGTTTATCAGACTTTCAGATAGGGCAAATGTCAGTGAGCGTTCCGATTTCAGTTCCAGAGGGATTCGCCCAATGTGTCCTTGATATTTAGTCGTTTTCAGCCAATTTTCTGGATTTTTGAAAATTTCACTTTTTTGTGAAAATATCCACTAAATGAGGGAATAATATGTGTGAGGTTACCCCAGGAGAGTTCCAAATGTGTGTGGGCAGAATATATATCCCACGGGGGTAAAATGTAAAAAAGTTGAAAAAAATTTTTTTTTGGACTTAGACATTTTTCCGGGGTTTATCAGACTTTCAGATAGGGCAAATGTCAGTGAGCGTTCCGATTTCAGTACCAGAGCGATTCGCCCAATGTGTCCTTAATATTTAGTCGTTTTCAGCCAATTTTCTGGATTTTTGAAAAATTTCACTTTTTTGTGAAAATATCCACTAAATGAGGGAATAATATGTGTGAGGGTACCCCAGGAGAGTTCCAAATGTGTGTGGGTAGAATATATATCCGACGAGGGTAAAATTGAAAAAAGTTGAAAAATTTTTTTTTTTTGGACTTAGTCATCTTTCCGTCGTTTATCAGACTTTCAAATAGGGCAAATGTCAGTGAGCATTCGGATTTCAGTTCCAGAGCGATTCGCTCAATGAGTCCTTGATATTTAGTCGTTTTCAGCCAATTTTCTGGATTTTTGAAAATTTCACTTTTTTGTGAAAATATCCACAAAATGAGGGAATAATATGTGTGAGGGTACCCCAGGAGAGTTCTAAATGTGTGTGGGTAGAATATATATCCGACGAGGGTAAAATTGAAAAAAGTTTAAAAAATTTTTTTTTTGGACTTAGTCATCTTTCCGTCGTTTATCAGACTTTCAGATAGGGCAAATGTCAGTGAGCATTCCGATTTCAGTACCAGAGCGATTCGCCCAATGAGTCCTTGATATTTAGTCGTTTTCAGCCAATATTTTTGATTTTTGAAAATGTCACTTTTTTGTGAAAATATCCACTAAATGAGGGAATAATATGTGTGAGGGTACCCCAGGAGTGTTTCAAATGTGTGTGGGTAGAATATATATCTCACGGGGGTAAAATTGAGAAAAGTTGAAAAATTTTGTTTTTTGAACTTAGTCATCTTTCCGGCGTTTATCAGACTTTCAGATAGGGCAAATGTCAGTGAGCATTCCGATTTCAGTTCCAGAGCGATTCGCCCAATGAGTCCTTGATATTTAGTCGTTTTCAGCCAATTTTCTGGATTTTTGAAAATTTCTCTTTTTTGTGAAAATATCCACTAAATGAGGGAATAATATGTGTGAGGGTACCCCAGGAGAGTTCCAAATGTGTGTGGGTAGAATATATATCCGACGGGGGTAAAATTGAAAAAAGTAGAAAAAATTTTTTTTTTGGACTTAGACATTTTTCCGGGGTTTATCAGACTTTCAGATAGGGCAAATGTCAGTGAGCGTTCCGATTTCAGTACCAGAGCGATTTGCCCAATGAGTCCTTGATATTTAGTCGTTTTCAGCCAATTTTCTGGATTTTTGAAAAATTCACTTTTTAGTGAAAATATCCACTAAATGAGGGAATAATATGTGTGAGGGTACCCCAGGAGTGTTCCAAATGTGTGTGGGTAGAATATATATCCCACGGGGGTAAAATTGAGAAAAGTTGAAAAATTTTTTTTTTTTTTAACTTAGTCATCTTTCCGGCGTTTATCAGACTTTCAGATAGGGCAAATGTCAGTGAGCATTCCGATTTCAGTTCCAGAGCGATTCGCCCAATGAGTCCTTGATATTTAGTCGTTTTCAGCCAATTTTCTGGATTTTTGAAAATTTCACTTTTTTGTGAAAATATCCACTAAATGAGGGAATAATATGTGTGAGGGTATCCCAGGAGTGTTCCAAATGTGTGTGGGTAGAATATATATCCCACGGGGGTAAAATTGAAAAAAGTTGAAAAATTTTTATTTTTGGACTTAGTCATCTTTCCGGCGTTTGTCAGACTTTCAGATAGGGCAAATGTCAGTGAGCGTTCCGATTTCAGTTCCAGAGCGATTCGTCCAATGAGTCCTTGATATTTAGTCGTTTTCAGCCAATTTTCTGGATTTTTGAAAATTTCACTTTTTTGTGAAAATATCCACTAAATGAGGGAATAATATGTGTGAGGTTACCCCAGGAGAGTTCCAAATGTGTGAGGGCAGAATATATATCCCACGGGGGTAAAATGTAAAAAAGTTGAAAAAAATTTTTTTTTGGACTTAGACATTTTTCCGGGGTTTATCAGACTTTCAGATAGGGCAAATGTCAGTGAGCGTACCGATTTCAGTACCAGAGCGATTCGCCCAATGAGTCCTTGATATTTAGTCGTTTTCAGGCAATTTTCTGGATTTTTGAAAAATTCACTTTTTAGTGAAAATATCCACTAAATGAGGGAATAATATGTGTGAGGGTACCCCAGGAGTGTTCCAAATGTGTGTGGGTAGAATATATATCCGACGAGGGTAAAATTGAAAAAAGTTGAAAAATTTTTTTTTTTTGGACTTAGTCATCTTTCCGTCGTTTATCAGACTTTCAAATAGGGCAAATGTCAGTGAGCATTCGGATTTCAGTTCCAGAGCGATTCGCTCAATGAGTCCTTGATATTTAGTCGTTTTCAGCCAATTTTCTGGATTTTTGAAAATTTCACTTTTTTGTGAAAATATCCACAAAATGAGGGAATAATATGTGTGAGGGTACCCCAGGAGAGTTCCAAATGTGTGTGGGTAGAATATATATCCGACGAGGGTAAAATTGAAAAAAGTTTAAAAAATTTTTTTTTTGGACTTAGTCATCTTTCCGTCGTTTATCAGACTTTCAGATAGGGCAAATGTCAGTGAGCATTCCGATTTCAGTACCAGAGCGATTCGCCCAATGAGTCCTTGATATTTAGTCGTTTTCAGCCAATATTTTTGATTTTTGAAAATGTCACTTTTTTGTGAAAATATCCACTAAATGAGGGAATAATATGTGTGAGGGTACCCCAGGAGTGTTTCAAATGTGTGTGGGTAGAATATATATCTCACGGGGGTAAAATTGAGAAAAGTTGAAAAATTTTGTTTTTTGAACTTAGTCATCTTTCCGGCGTTTATCAGACTTTCAGAGAGGGCAAATGTCAGTGAGCATTCCGATTTCAGTTCCAGAGCGATTCGCCCAATGAGTCCTTGATATTTAGTCGTTTTCAGCCAATTTTCTGGATTTTTGAAAATTTCTCTTTTTTGTGAAAATATCCACTAAATGAGGGAATAATATGTGTGAGGGTACCCCAGGAGAGTTCCAAATGTGTGTGGGTAGAATATATATCCGACGGGGGTAAAATTGAAAAAAGTAGAAAAATTTTTTTTTTTGGACTTAGACATTTTTCCGGGGTTTATCAGACTTTCAGATAGGGCAAATGTCAGTGAGCGTTCCGATTTCAGTACCAGAGCGATTTGCCCAATGAGTCCTTGATATTTAGTCGTTTTCAGCCAATTTTCTGGATTTTTGAAAAATTCACTTTTTAGTGAAAATATCCACTAAATGAGGGAATAATATGTGTGAGGGTACCCCAGGAGTGTTCCAAATGTGTGTGGGTAGAATATATATCCCACGGGGGTAAAATTGAGAAAAGTTGAAAAAATTTTTTTTTTTTTAACTTAGTCATCTTTCCGGCGTTTATCAGACTTTCAGATAGGGCAAATGTCAGTGAGCATTCCGATTTCAGTTCCAGAGCGATTCGCCCAATGAGTCCTTGATATTTAGTCGTTTTCAGCCAATTTTCTGGATTTTTGAAAATTTCACTTTTTTGTGAAAATATCCACTAAATGAGGGAATAATATGTGTGAGGTTACCCCAGGAGAGTTCCAAATGTGTGTGGGCAGAATATATATCCCACGGGGGTAAAATGTAAAAAAGTTGAAAAAAATTTTTTTTTGGACTTAGACATTTTTCCGGGGTTTATCAGACTTTCAGATAGGGCAAATGTCAGTGAGCATTCCGATTTCAGTACCAGAGCGATTCGCCCAATGAGTCCTTGATATTTAGTCGTTTTCAGCCAATATTTTGGATTTTTGAAAATTTCACTTTTTTGTGAAAATATCCACTAAATGAGGGAATAATATGTGTGAGGGTACCCCAGGAGTGTTCCAAATGTGTGTGGGTAGAATATGTATCCCACGGGGGTAAAATTGAGAAAAGTTGAAAAATTTTTTTTTTTGAACTTAGTCATCTTTCCGGCGTTTATCAGACTTTCAGATAGGGCAAATGTCAGTGAGCATTCCGATTTCAGTTCCAGAGCGATTCGCCCAATGAGTCCTTGATATTTATTCGTTTTCAGCCAATTTTCTGGATTTTTGAAAATTTCACTTTTTTGTGAAAATATCCACTAAATGAGGGAATAATATGTGTGAGGGTACCCCAGGAGAGTTCCAAATGTGTGTGGGTAGAATATATATCCCACGGGGGTAAAATTGAAAAAAGTTGAAAAATTTTTATTTTTGGACTTAGTCATCTTTCCGGCGTTTGTCAGACTTTCAGATAGGGCAAATGTCAGTGAGCGTTCCGATTTCAGTTCCAGAGCGATTCGTCCAATGAGTCCTTGATATTTAGTCGTTTTCAGCCAATTTTCTGGATTTTTGAAAATTTCACTTTTTTGTGAAAATATCCACTAAATGAGGGAATAATATGTGTGAGGTTACCCCAGGAGAGTTCCAAATGTGTGAGGGCAGAATATATATCCCACGGGGGTAAAATGTAAAAAAGTTGAAAAAAATTTTTTTTTGGACTTAGACATTTTTCCGGGGTTTATCAGACTTTCAGATAGGGCAAATGTCAGTGAGCGTACCGATTTCAGTACCAGAGCGATTCGCCCAATGAGTCCTTAATATTTAGTCGTTTTCAGGCAATTTTCTGGATTTTTGAAAATTTCACTTTTTTGTGAAAATATCCACTAAATGAGGGAATAATATGTGTGAGGGTACCCCAGGAGTGTTTCAAATGTGTGTGGGTAGAATATATATCTCACGGGGGTAAAATTGAGAAAAGTTGAAAAATTTTGTTTTTTGAACTTAGTCATCTTTCCGGCGTTTATCAGACTTTCAGATAGGGCAAATGTCAGTGAGCATTCCGATTTCAGTTCCAGAGCGATTCGCCCAATGAGTCCTTGATATTTAGTCGTTTTCAGCCAATTTTCTGGATTTTTGAAAATTTCACTTTTTTGTGAAAATATCCACTAAATGAGGGAATAATATGTGTGAGGTTACCCCAGGAGAGTTCCAAATGTGTGTGGGCAGAATATATATCCCACGGGGGTAAAATGTAAAAAAGTTGAAAAAAATTTTTTTTTGGACTTAGACATTTTTCCGGGGTTTATCAGACTTTCAGATAGGGCAAATGTCAGTGAGCATTCCGATTTCAGTACCAGAGCGATTCGCCCAATGAGTCCTTGATATTTAGTCGTTTTCAGCCAATATTTTGGATTTTTGAAAATTTCACTTTTTTGTGAAAATATCCACTAAATGAGGGAATAATATGTGTGAGGGTACCCCAGGAGTGTTCCAAATGTGTGTGGGTAGAATATGTATCCCACGGGGGTAAAATTGAGAAAAGTTGAAAAATTTTTTTTTTTGAACTTAGTCATCTTTCCGGCGTTTATCAGACTTTCAGATAGGGCAAATGTCAGTGAGCATTCCGATTTCAGTTCCAGAGCGATTCGCCCAATGAGTCCTTGATATTTATTCGTTTTCAGCCAATTTTCTGGATTTTTGAAAATTTCACTTTTTTGTGAAAATATCCACTAAATGAGGGAATAATATGTGTGAGGGTACCCCAGGAGAGTTCCAAATGTGTGTGGGTAGAATATATATCCCACGGGGGTAAAATTGAAAAAAGTTGAAAAATTTTTATTTTTGGACTTAGTCATCTTTCCGGCGTTTGTCAGACTTTCAGATAGGGCAAATGTCAGTGAGCGTTCCGATTTCAGTTCCAGAGCGATTCGTCCAATGAGTCCTTGATATTTAGTCGTTTTCAGCCAATTTTCTGGATTTTTGAAAATTTCACTTTTTTGTGAAAATATCCACTAAATGAGGGAATAATATGTGTGAGGTTACCCCAGGAGAGTTCCAAATGTGTGAGGGCAGAATATATATCCCACGGGGGTAAAATGTAAAAAAGTTGAAAAAAATTTTTTTTTGGACTTAGACATTTTTCCGGGGTTTATCAGACTTTCAGATAGGGCAAATGTCAGTGAGCGTACCGATTTCAGTACCAGAGCGATTCGCCCAATGAGTCCTTGATATTTAGTCGTTTTCAGGCAATTTTCTGGATTTTTGAAAAATTCACTTTTTAGTGAAAATATCCACTAAATGAGGGAATAATATGTGTGAGGGTACCCCAGGAGTGTTCCAAATATGTGTGGGTAGAATATATATCCCACGGGGGTAAAATGTAAAAAAGTTTAAAAAATTTTTTTTTTGACTTAGACATTTTTCTGGGGTTTATCAGACTTTCAGATAGGGCAAATGTCAGTGAGCGTTCCGATTTCAGTACCAGAGCGATTCGCAAAATGAGTCCTTGATATTTAGTCGTTTTCAGCCAATTTTCTGGATTTTTGAAAAATTCACTTTTTAGAGAAAATATCCACTAAATGAGGGAATAATATGTGTGAGGGTACCCCAGGAGTGTTCCAAATGTGTGTGGGTAGAATATATATCCCACGGGGTAAAATAGAAAAAAGTTGAAAAAATTTTTTTTTGGACTTAGTCATTTTTTCGGCGTTTATCAGACTTTCAGATAGGGCAAATGTCAGTGAGCATTCCGATTTCAGTTCCAGAGCGATTCGCCCAATGAGTCCTTGATATTTAGTCGTTTTCAGCCAATATTTTTGATTTTTGAAAATTTCACTTTTTTGTGAAAATATCCACTAAATGAGGGAATAATATGTGTGAGGGTACCCCAGGAGTGTTTCAAATGTGTGTGGGTAGAATATATATCTCACGGGGGTAAAATTGAGAAAAGTTGAAAAATTTTGTTTTTTGAACTTAGTCATCTTTCCGGCGTTTATCAGACTTTCAGATAGGGCAAATGTCAGTGAGCATTCCGATTTCAGTTCCAGAGCGATTCGCCCAATGAGTCCTTGATATTTAGTCGTTTTCAGCCAATTTTCTGGATTTTTGAAAATTTCTCTTTTTTGTGAAAATATCCACTAAATGAGGGAATAATATGTGTGAGGGTACCCCAGGAGTGTTCCAAATGTGTGTTGGTAGAATATATATCCCACGGGGGTAAAATTGAGAAAAGTTGAAAAAAATTTTTTTTTTTAACTTAGTCATCTTTCCGGCGTTTATCAGACTTTCAGATAGGGCAAATGTCAGTGAGCATTCCGATTTCAGTTCCAGAGCGATTCGCCCAATGAGTCCTTGATATTTAGTCGTTTTCAGCCAATTTTCTGGATTTTTGAAAATTTCACTTTTTTGTGAAAATATCCACTAAATGAGGGAATAATATGTGTGAGGGTACCCCAGGAGAGTTCCAAATGTGTGTGGGTAGAATATATATCCCACGGGAGTAAAATTTAAAAAAGTTGAAAAAAAATTTTTTTTGGACTTAGACATTTTTCCGGCGTTTATCAGACTTTCAGATAGGGCAAATGTCAGTGAGCGTTCCGATTTCAGTACCAGAACGATTCGCCCAATGAGTCCTTGATATTTAGTCGTTTTCAGCCAATTTTTCTGGATTTTTGAAAAATTCACTCTTTAGTGAAAATAGCCACTAAATGAGGAAATAATTTGTGTGAAGGAACCGCAGGAATGTTCGAAATGTGTGTGGGTAGAATATATATCCTACGGGGGTAAAATTGAAAAAAGTTAAAAAAAATTTTTTTTGGACTTAGTCATTTTTCCGGCGTTTATCAGACTTTCAAATAGGACAAATGTCAGTGAGCGTTCCGATTTCAGTTCCAGAGCGATTCGCCCAATGAGTCCTTGATATTTAGTCGTTTTCAGCCAATATTTTTGATTTTTGAAAATGTCACTTTTTTGTAAAAATATCCACTAAATGAGGGAATAATATGTGTGAGGGTACCCCAGGAGAGTTCCAAATGTGTGTGGGTAGAATATATATCCCACGGGGGTAAAATTGAAAAAAGTTGAAAAATTTTTTTTTTGGACTTAGACATTTTTCCGGGGTTTATCAGACTTTAAGATAGGGCAAATGTCAGTGAGCGTTCCGATTTCAGTTCCAGAGCAATTCGCCCAATGAGTCCTTGATATTTAGTCGTTTTCAGCCAATTTTCTGGATTTTTGAAAATTTCACTTTTTTGTGAAAATATCCACTAAATGAGGGAATAATATGTGTGAGGGTACCCCAGGAGTGTTCCAAATGTGTGTGGGTAGAATATATATCCCACGGGGCTAAAATTGAGAAAAGTTGAAAAAAATTTTTTTTTGGACTTAGTCATCTTTCCGGCGTTTATCAGACTTTCAGATAGGGCAAATGTCAGTGAGCGTTCCGATTTCAGTTCCAGAGCGATTCGCCCAATGAGTCCTTGATATTTAGTCGTTTTCAGCCAATTTTCTGGATTTTTGAAATTTTCACTTTTTTGTGAAAATATCCACTAAATTAGGGAATAATATGTGTGAGGGTACCCCAGCAGAGTTCCAAATGTGTGTGGATAGAATATTTATCCCACGGGGGTAAAATAGAAAAAAGTTTAAAAAATTTTTTTTTGGACTTAGTCATTTTTCCGGCGTTTATCAGAATTTCAGATAGGGCAAATGTCAGTAAGCGTTCCGATTTCAGTTCCAGAGCGATTCGCCCAATGAGTCCTTGATATTTAGTCGTTTTCAGCCAATATTTTTGATTTTTGAAAATGTCACTTTTTTGTAAAAATATCCACTAAATGAGGGAATAATATGTGTGAGGGTACCCCAGGAGTGTTCCAAATGTGTGTGGGTAGAATATATATCCCACGGGGGTAAAATTGAGAAAAGTTGAAAAATTTTTTTTTTGAACTTAGTCATCTTTCCGGCGTTTATCAGACTTTCAAATAGGGCAAATGTCAGTGAGCATTCCGATTTCAGTTTCAGAGCGATTCGCCCAATGAGTCCTTGATATTTAGTCGTTTTCAGCCAATTTTCTGGATTTTTGAAAATTTCACTTTTTTGTGAAAATATCCACTAAATGAGGGAATAATATGTGTGAGGGTACCCCAGGAGAGTTCCAAATGTGTGTGGTTAGAATATATATCCCACGGGGGTAAAATTGAAAAAAGTTGAAAAATTTTTATTTTTGGACTTTGTCATCTTTCCGGCGTTTATCAGACTTTCAGATAGGGCAAATGTCAGTGAGCGTTCCGATTTCAGTTCCAGAGCGATTCGCCCAATGAGTCCTTGATATTTAGTCGTTTTCAGCCAATTTTCTGGATTTTTGAAAATTTCACTTTTTTGTGAAAATATCCACTAAATGAGGGAATAATATGTGTGAGGTTACCCCAGGAGAGTTCCAAATGTGTGTGGGTAGAATATTTATCCCACGGGGTAAAATAGAAAAAAGTTGAAAAAATTTTTTTTTGGACTTAGTCATTTTTTCGGCGTTTATCAGACTTTCAGATAGGGCAAATGTCAGTGAGCATTCCGATTTCAGTTCCAGAGCGATTCGCCCAATGAGTCCTTGATATTTAGTCGTTTTCAGCCAATATTTTTGATTTTTGAAAATTTCACTTTTTTGTGAAAATATCCACTAAATGAGGGAATAATATGTGTGAGGGTACCCCAGGAGTGTTTCAAATGTGTGTGGGTAGAATATATATCTCACGGGGGTAAAATTGAGAAAAGTTGAAAAATTTTGTTTTTTGAACTTAGTCATCTTTCCGGCGTTTATCAGACTTTCAGATAGGGCAAATGTCAGTGAGCATTCCGATTTCAGTTCCAGAGCGATTCGCCCAATGAGTCCTTGATATTTAGTCGTTTTCAGCCAATTTTCTGGATTTTTGAAAATTTCTCTTTTTTGTGAAAATATCCACTAAATGAGGGAATAATATGTGTGAGGGTACCCCAGGAGTGTTCCAAATGTGTGTTGGTAGAATATATATCCCACGGGGGTAAAATTGAGAAAAGTTGAAAAAAATTTTTTTTTTTAACTTAGTCATCTTTCCGGCGTTTATCAGACTTTCAGATAGGGCAAATGTCAGTGAGCATTCCGATTTCAGTTCCAGAGCGATTCGCCCAATGAGTCCTTGATATTTAGTCGTTTTCAGCCAATTTTCTGGATTTTTGAAAATTTCACTTTTTTGTGAAAATATCCACTAAATGAGGGAATAATATGTGTGAGGGTACCCCAGGAGAGTTCCAAATGTGTGTGGGTAGAATATATATCCCACGGGAGTAAAATTTAAAAAAGTTGAAAAAAAATTTTTTTTGGACTTAGACATTTTTCCGGCGTTTATCAGACTTTCAGATAGGGCAAATGTCAGTGAGCGTTCCGATTTCAGTACCAGAACGATTCGCCCAATGAGTCCTTGATATTTAGTCGTTTTCAGCCAATTTTTCTGGATTTTTGAAAAATTCACTTTTTAGTGAAAATAGCCACTAAATGAGGAAATAATTTGTGTGAAGGAACCGCAGGAATGTTCGAAATGTGTGTGGGGAGAATATATATCCTACGGGGGTAAAATTGAAAAAAGTTAAAAAAAATTTTTTTTGGACTTAGTCATTTTTCCGGCGTTTATCAGACTTTCAAATAGGACAAATGTCAGTGAGCGTTCCGATTTCAGTTCCAGAGCGATTCGCCCAATGAGTCCTTGATATTTAGTCGTTTTCAGCCAATATTTTTGATTTTTGAAAATGTCACTTTTTTGTAAAAATATCCACTAAATGAGGGAATAATATGTGTGAGGGTACCCCAGGAGAGTTCCAAATGTGTGTGGGTAGAATATATATCCCACGGGGGTAAAATTGAAAAAAGTTGAAAAATTTTTTTTTTGGACTTAGACATTTTTCCGGGGTTTATCAGACTTTAAGATAGGGCAAATGTCAGTGAGCGTTCCGATTTCAGTTCCAGAGCAATTCGCCCAATGAGTCCTTGATATTTAGTCGTTTTCAGCCAATTTTCTGGATTTTTGAAAATTTCACTTTTTTGTGAAAATATCCACTAAATGAGGGAATAATATGTGTGAGGGTACCCCAGGAGTGTTCCAAATGTGTGTGGGTAGAATATATATCCCACGGGGCTAAAATTGAGAAAAGTTGAAAAAAATTTTTTTTTGGACTTAGTCATCTTTCCGGCGTTTATCAGACTTTCAGATAGGGCAAATGTCAGTGAGCGTTCCGATTTCAGTTCCAGAGCGATTCGCCCAATGAGTCCTTGATATTTAGTCGTTTTCAGCCAATTTTCTGGATTTTTGAAATTTTCACTTTTTTGTGAAAATATCCACTAAATTAGGGAATAATATGTGTGAGGGTACCCCAGCAGAGTTCCAAATGTGTGTGGATAGAATATTTATCCCACGGGGGTAAAATAGAAAAAAGTTTAAAAAATTTTTTTTTGGACTTAGTCATTTTTCCGGCGTTTATCAGAATTTCAGATAGGGCAAATGTCAGTAAGCGTTCCGATTTCAGTTCCAGAGCGATTCGCCCAATGAGTCCTTGATATTTAGTCGTTTTCAGCCAATATTTTTGATTTTTGAAAATGTCACTTTTTTGTAAAAATATCCACTAAATGAGGGAATAATATGTGTGAGGGTACCCCAGGAGTGTTCCAAATGTGTGTGGGTAGAATATATATCTCACGGTGGTAAAATTGAGAAAAGTTGAAAAATTTTGTTTTTTGAACTTAGTCATCTTTCAGGCGTTTATCAGACTTTCAGATAGGGCAAATGTCAGTGAGCATTCCGATTTCAGTTCCAGAGCGATTCGCCCAATGAGTCCTTGATATTTAGTCGTTTTCAGCCAATTTTCTGGATTTTTGAAAATTTCACTTTTTTGTGAAAATATCCACTAAATGAGGGAATAATATGTGTGAGGGTACCCCAGGAGAGTTCCAAATGTGTGTGGGTAGAATATATATCCCTCGGGGGTAAAATTGAAAAAAGTTGAAAAATTTTTATTTTTGGACTTTGTCATCTTTCCGGCGTTTATCAGACTTTCAGATAGGGCAAATGTCAGTGAGCGTTCCGATTTCAGTTTCAGAGCGATTCGCCCAATGAGTCCTTGATATTTAGTCGTTTTAATCCAATTTTCTGGATTTTTGAAAATTTCACTTTTTTGTGAAAATATCCACTAAATGAGGGAATAATATGTGTGAGGGTACCCCAGGAGTGTTCCAAATGTGTGTGGGTAGAATATATATCCCACGGGGGTAAAATTGAGAAAAGTTGAAAAATTTTTTTTTTGAACTTAGTCATCTTTCCGGCGTTTATCAGACTTTCAAATAGGGCAAATGTCAGTGAGCATTCCGATTTCAGTTTCAGAGCGATTCGCCCAATGAGTCCTTGATATTTAGTCGTTTTCAGCCAATTTTCTGGATTTTTGAAAATTTCACTTTTTTGTGAAAATATCCACTAAATGAGGGAATAATATGTGTGAGGGTACCCCAGGAGAGTTCCAAATGTGTGTGGTTAGAATATATATCCCACGGGGGTAAAATTGAAAAAAGTTGAAAAATTTTTATTTTTGGACTTTGTCATCTTTCCGGCGTTTATCAGACTTTCAGATAGGGCAAATGTCAGTGAGCGTTCCGATTTCAGTACCAGAGCGATTCGCCCAATGAGTCCTTGATATTTAGTCGTTTTCTGCCAATTTTCTGGATTTTTGAAAAATTCACTTTTTAGTGAAAATATCCACTAAATGAGGGAATAATATGTGTGAGGGTACCCCAGGAGTGTTCCAAATGTGTGTGGGTAGAATATATATCCCACGGGGCTAAAATTGAGAAAAGTTGAAAAAATTTTTTTTTTGGACTTAGTCATCTTTCCGGCGTTTATCAGACTTTCAGATAAGGCAAATGTCAGTGAGCGTTCCGATTTCAGTTCCAGAGCGATTCGCCCAATGAGTCCTTGATATTTAGTCGTTTTCAGCCAATTTTCTGGATTTTTGAAATTTTCACTTTTTTGTGAAAATATCCACTAAATTAGGGAATAATATGTGTGAGGGTACCCCAGGAGAGTTCCAAATGTGTGTGGATAGAATATTTATCCCACGGGGGTAAAATAGAAAAAAGTTTAAAAAATTTTTTTTTGGACTTAGTCATTTTTCCGGCGTTTATCAGAATTTCAGATAGGGCAAATGTCAGTGAGCATTCCGATTTCAGTTCCAGAGCGATTCGCCCAATGAGTCCTTGATATTTAGTCGTTTTCAGCCAATATTTTTGATTTTTGAAAAAGTCACTTTTTTGTAAAAATATCCACTAAATGAGGGAATAATATGTGTGAGGGTACCCCAGGAGTGTTCCAAATGTGTGTGGGTAGAATATATATCTCACGGTGGTAAAATTGAGAAAAGTTGAAAAATTTTGTTTTTTGAACTTAGTCATCTTTCAGGCGTTTATCAGACTTTCAGATAGGGCAAATGTCAGTGAGCATTCCGATTTCAGTTCCAGAGCGATTCGCCCAATGAGTCCTTGATATTTAGTCGTTTTCAGCCAATTTTCTGGATTTTTGAAAATTTCACTTTTTTGTGAAAATATCCACTAAATGAGGGAATAATATGTGTGAGGGTACCCCAGGAGAGTTCCAAATGTGTGTGGGTAGAATATATATCCCTCGGGGGTAAAATTGAAAAAAGTTGAAAAATTTTTATTTTTGGACTTTGTCATCTTTCCGGCGTTTATCAGACTTTCAGATAGGGCAAATGTCAGTGAGCGTTCCGATTTCAGTTTCAGAGCGATTCGCCCAATGAGTCCTTGATATTTAGTCGTTTTAATCCAATTTTCTGGATTTTTGAAAATTTCACTTTTTTGTGAAAATTTCCACTAAATGAGGGAATAATATGTGTGAGGGTACCCCAGGAGTGTTCCAAATGTGTGTGGGTAGAATATATATCCCACGGGGGTAAAATTGAGAAAAGTTGAAAAAATTTTTTTTTGAACTTAGTCATCTTTCCGGCGTTTATCAGACTTTCAAATAGGGCAAATGGCAGTGAGCATTCCGATTTCAGTTTCAGAGCGATTCGCCCAATGAGTCCTTGATATTTAGTCGTTTTCAGCCAATTTTCTGGATTTTTGAAAATTTTACTTTTTTGTGAAAATATCCACTAAATGAGGGAATAATATGTGTGAGGGTACCCCAGGAGAGTTCCAAATGTGTGTGGTTAGAATATATATCCCACGGGGGTAAAATTGAAAAAAGTTGAAAAATTTTTATTTTTGGACTTTGTCATCTTTCCGGCGTTTATCAGACTTTCAGATAGGGCAAATGTCAGTGAGCGTTCCGATTTCAGTTCCAGAGCGATTCGCCCAATGAGTCCTTGATATTTAGTCGTTTTCAGCCAACTTTCTGGATTTTTGAAAATTTCACTTTTTTTGTGAAAATATCCACTAAATGAGGGAATAATATGTGTGAGGGTACCCCAGGAGAGTTCCAAATGTGTGTGGGTAGAATATATATCCCACGGGGGTAAAATTTAAAAAAGTTGAAAAAAAATTTTTTTTGGACTTAGACATTTTTCCGGCGTTTATCAGACTTTCAGATAGGGCAAATGTCAGTGAGCGTTCCGATTTCAGTACCAGAACGATTCGCCCAATGAGTCCTTGATATTTAGTCGTTTTCAGCCAATTTTTCTGGATTTTTGAAAAATTCACTTTTTAGTGAAAATAGCCACTAAATGAGGAAATAATTTGTGTGAAGGAACCGCAGGAATGTGCGAAATGTGTGTGGGTAGAATATATATCCTACGGGGGTAAAATTGAAAAAAGTTAAAAAAAATTTTTTTTGGACTTAGTCATTTTTCCGGCGTTTATCAGACTTTCAAATAGGACAAATGTCAGTGAGCGTTCCGATTTCAGTTCCAGAGCGATTCGCCCAATGAGTCCTTGATATTTAGTCGTTTTCAGCCAATTTTCTAGATTTTTCAAAAATTCACTTTTCTGTGAAAATATCCACTAAATGAGGTAATAATATGTGTGAGGGTACCCCAGGAGAGTTCCAAATGTGTGTGGGTAGAATATATATCCCACGGGGGTAAAATTGAAAAAAGTTGAAAAATTTTTTTTTTGGACTTAGACATTTTTCCGGGGTTTATCAGACTTTCAGATAGGGCAAATGTCAGTGAGCGTTCCGATTTCAGTACCAGAGCGATTCGCCCAATGAGTCCTTGATATTTAGTCGTTTTCAGCCAATATTTTTGATTTTTGAAAATGTCACTTTTTTGTAAAAATATCCACTAAATGAGGGAATAATATGTGTGAGAGTACCCCAGGAGAGTTCCAAATGTGTGTGGGTAGAATATATATCCCACGGGGGTAAAATTTAAAAAAGTTCAAAAATTTTTTTTTTTGAACTTAGTCGTCTTTCCGGCGTTTATCAGACTTTCAGATAGGGCAAATGTCAGTGAGCGTTCCGATTTCAGTTCCAGAGCGATTCGCCCAATGAGTCTTTGATATTTAGTCGTTTTCAGCCAATTTTCTGGATTTTTGAAAATTTCACTTTTTTGTGAAAATAGCCACTAAATGAGGAAATAATATGTGTGAGAGTACCCCAGGAGAGTTCCAAATGTGTGTGGGTAGAATATATATCCCACGGGGGTAAAATTTTAAAAAGTTGAAAAATTTTTTTTTTTGGACTTTGTCATTTTTCCGGAGTTTATCAGACTTTCAGATAGGGCAAATGTCAGTGAGCGTTCCGATTTCAGTTCCAGAGCGATTCGCCCAATGAGTCCTTGATATTTAGTCGTTTTCAGCCAATATTTTGGATTTTTGAAAATTTCACTTTTTTTGTGAAAATATCCACTAAATGAGGGAATAATATGTGTGAGGGTACCCCAGGAGTGTTCCAAATGTGTGTGGGTAGAATATATATCCCACGGGGGAAAAATTGAGAAAAGTTGAAAAATTTTTTTTTTTGAACTTAGTCATCTTTCCGGCGTTTATCAGATTTTCAGATAGGGAAAATGTCAGTGAGCATTTCGATTTCAGTTCCAGAGCAATACGCCCAATGAGTCCTTGATATTTAGTCGTTTTCAGCCAATTTTCTGGATTTTTGAAAATTTCACTTTTTTGTGAAAATATCCACTAAATGAGGGAATAATATGCGTGAGGGTACCCCAGGAGAGTTCCAAATGTGTGTGGGTAGAATATATATGCGACGAGGGTAAAATTGAAAAAAGTTGAAAAATTTTTTTTTTTGGACTTAGTCATCTTTCCGTCGTTTATCAGACTTTCAGATAGGGCAAATGTCAGTGAGCGTTCCGATTTCAGTTCCAGAGCGATTCGCCCAATGAATCCTTGATATTTACTCGTTTTCAGCCAATTTTCTGGATTTTTGAAAATTTCACTTTTTTGTGAAAATATCCACTAAATGAGGGAATAATATGTGTGAGGGTACCCCAGGAGAGTTCCAAATGTGTGTGGGTAGAATATATATCCCACGGGGGTAAAATTTAAAAATGTTGAAAAAAAATTTTTTTTGGACTTAGACATTTTTCCGGCGTTTATCAGACTTTCAGATAGGGCAAATGTCAGTGAGCGTTCCGATTTCAGTACCAGAGCGATTCGCCCAATGAGTCCTTGATATTTAGTCGTTTTCAGCCAATTTTCTGGATTTTTGAAAAATTCACTTTTTAGTGAAAATAGCCACTAAATGAGGAAATAATTTGTGTGAAGGAACCGCAGGAATGTTCGAAATGTGTGTGGGTAGAATATACATCCTACGGGGGTAAAATTGAAAAAAGTAAAAAAAAAATTTTTTTGGACTTAGTCATTTTTCCGGCGTTTATCAGACTTTCAAATAGGACAAATGTCAGTGAGCGTTCCGATTTCAGTTCCAGAGCGATTCGCCCAATGAGTCCTTGATATTTAGTCGTTTTCAGCTAATTTTCTAGATTTTTGAAAAATTCACTTTTCTGTGAAAATATCCACTAAATGAGGAAATAATATGTGTGAGGGTACCCCAGGAGAGTTCCAAATGTGTGTGGATAGAATATTTATCCCACGGAGGTAAAATAGAAAAGAGTTGAAAAAATTTTTTTTTGGACTTAGACATTTTTCCGGCGTTTATCAGACTTTCAGATAGGGCAAATGTCAGTGAGCGTTCCGATTTCAGTTCCAGAGCGATTCGCCCAATGTGTCCTTGATATTTAGTCGTTTTCAGCCAATTTTCTGGATTTTTGAAAATGTCACTTTTTTGTGAAAATATCCACTAAATGAGGGAATAATATGTGTGAGGGTACCCCAGGAGAGTTCCAAATGTGTGTGGGCAGAATATATATCCCAAGGGGGTAAAATTTAAAAAAGTTGAAAAATTTTTTTTTTTGGACTTAGTCGTCTTTCCGGCGTTTATCAGACTTCCAGATAGGGCAAATGTCAGTGAGCGTTCCGATTTCAGTTCCAGAGCGATTCGCCCAATGAGTCCTTGATATTTAGTCGTTTTCAGCCAATTTTCTGGATTTTTGAAAATTTCACTTTTTTTTGAAAATATCCACTAAATGAGGGAATAATATGTGTGAGGGTACCCCAGGAGAGTTCCAAATGTGTGTGGGTAGAATATATATCCCACGGGGGTAAAATTGAAAAAAGTTGAAAAATTTTTATTTTTGGACTTAGTCATCTTTCCGGCGTTTATCAGACTTTCAGATAGGGCAAATATCAGTGAGCGTTCCGATTTCAGTTCCAGAGCGATTCGCCCAATGAGTCCTTGATATTTAGTCGTTTTCAGCCAATTTTCTGGATTTTTGAAAATTTCACTTTTTTGTGAAAATATCCACTAAATGAGGGAATAATATGTGTGAGGGTACCCCAGGAGAGTTCCAAATGTGTGTGGGTAGAATATATATCCCACGGGGGTAAAATTTTAAAAAGTTGAAAAATTTTTTTTTTTGGACTTAGTCATCTTTCCGGCGTTTATCAGACTTTCAGATAGGGCAAATGTCAGTGAGCGTTACGATTTCAGTTCCAGAGCGATTCGCCCAATGAGTCCTTGATATTTTGTCGTTTTCAGCCAACTTTCTGGATTTTTGAAAATTTCACTTTTTTTGTGAAAATATCCACTAAATGAGGGAATAATATGTGTGAGGGTACCCCAGGAGAGTTCCAAATGTGTGTGGGTAGAATATATATCCCACGGGGGTAAAATTGAAAAAAGTTGAAAAAAATTTTTTTTTGGACTTTGTCATCTTTCCGCCGTTTATCAGACTTTCAGATAGGGCAAATGTCAGTGAGCGTTCCGATTTCAGTTTCAGAGCGATTCACCCAATGAGTCCTTGATATTTAGTCGTTTTCAGCCAATATTTTGGATTTTTGAAAATTTCACTTTTTTGTGAAAATATCCACTAAATGAGGGAATAATATGTGTGAGGGTACCCCAGGAGTGTTCCAAATGTGTGTGGGTAGAAAATATATCCCACGGGGGTAAAATTGAGAAAAGTTGAAAAATTTTGTTTTTTGAACTTAGTCAACTTTCCGGCGTTTATCAGACTTTCAGATAGGGCAAATGTCAGTGAGCATTCCGATTTCAGTTCCAGAGCGATTCGCCCAATGAGTCCTTGATATTTAGTCGTTTTCAGCCAATTTTCTGGATTTTTGAAAATTTCACTTTTTTGTGAAAATATCCACTAAATGAGGGAATAATATGTGTGAGGGTACCCCAGGAGAGTTCCAAATGTGTGTGGGTAGAATATATATCCGACGGGGGTAAAATTGAAAAAAGTTGAAAAAATTTTTTTTTTGGACTTAGTCATCTTTCCGTCCTTTATCAGACTTTCAGATAGGGCAAATGTCAGTGAGCGTTCCGGTTTCAGTTGCAAAGCGATTCGCCCAATGAGTCCTTGATATTTAGTCGTTTTCAGCCAATTTTCTGGATTTTTGAAAATTTTACTTTTTTGTGAAAATATCCACTAAATGAGGGAATAATATGTGTGAGGGTACCCCAGGAGAGTTCCAAATGTGTGTGGGTAGAATATATATCCCACGGGGGTAAAATTTAAAAAAGTTGAAAAATTTTTTTTTTTGGACTTAGTCATCTTTCCGGCGTTTATCAGACTTTCAGATAGGGCAAATGTCAGTGAGCGTTCCGATTTCAGTTCCAGAGTGATTCGCCCAATGAGTCCTTGATATTTAGTCGTTTTCAGCCAACTTTCTGAATTTTTGAAAATTTCACTTTTTTTGTGAAAATATCCACTAAATGAGGGAATAATATGTGTGAGGGTACCCCAGGAGAGTTCCAAATGTGTGTGGGTAGAATATATATCCCACGGGGGTAAAATTTAAAAAAGTTGAATAAAAATTTTTTTTGGACTTAGACATTTTTCCGGCGTTTATCAGACTTTCAGATAGGGCAAATGTCAGTGAGCGTTCCGATTTCAGTACCAGAGCGATTCGCCCAATGAGTCCTTGATATTTAGTCGTTTTCAGCTAATTTTCTAGATTTTTGAAAAATTCACTTTTTTGTGAAAATATCCACTAAATGAGGGAATAATATGTGTGAGGGTACCCCAGGAGAGTTCCAAATGTGTGTGGGTAGAATATATATCCCACGGGGGTAAAATTGAAAAAAGTTGAAAAAATTTTTTTTTTGGACTTAGTCATCTTTCCGGCGTTTAGCAGACTTTCAGATAGGGCAAATGTCAGTGAGCATTCCGATTTCAGTTCCAGAGCGATTCGCCCAATGAGTCCTTGATATTTAGTCGTTTTCAGCCAATTTTCTGGATTTTTGAAAATTTCAGTTTTTTGTGAAAATATCCACTAAATGAGGGAATAATATGTGTGAGAGTACCGCAGGAGTGTTCCAAATGTGTGTGGGTAGAATATATATCCCACGGTAGTAAAATTGAAAAAAGTTGAAAAATTTTTTTTTTTGGACTTAGTCATCTTTCCGTCGTTTATCAGACTTTCAGATAGGGCAAATGTCAGTGCGCATTCCGATTTCAGTTCCAGAGCGATTCGCCCAATGAGTCCTTGATATTTAGTCGTTTTCAGCCAATTTTCTGGATTTTTGAAAATTTCACTTTTTTGTGAAAATATCCACTAAATGAGGGAATAATATGTGTGAGGGTACCCCAGGAGAGTTCCAAATGTGTGTGGGTAGAATATATATCCCACGGGGGTAAAATTTAAAAAAGTTGAAAAATTTTTTTTTTTGGACTTAGTCATCTTTCCGGCGTTTATCAGACTTTCAGATAGGGCAAATGTCAGTGAGCGTTCCGATTTCAGTTCCAGAGTGATTCGCCCAATGAGTCCTTGATATTTAGTCGTTTTCACCCAACTTTCTGAATTTTTGAAAATTTCACTTTTTTTGTGAAAATATCCACTAAATGAGGGAATAATATGTGTGAGGGTACCCCAGGAGAGTTCCAAATGTGTGTGGGTAGAATATATATCCCACGGGGGTAAAATTTAAAAAAGTTGAATAAAAATTTTTTTTGGACTTAGACATTTTTCCGGCGTTTATCAGACTTTCAGATAGGGCAAATGTCAGTGAGCGTTCCGATTTCAGTACCAGAGCGATTCGCCCAATGAGTCCTTGATATTTAGTCGTTTTCAGCCAATTTTCTGGATTTTTGAAAAATTCACTTTTTAGTGAAAATATCCACTAAATGAGGGAATAATTTGTGTGAAGGAACCGCAGGAATGTTCGAAATGTGTGTGGGTAGAATATATATCCTACGGGGGTAAAATTGAAAAAAGTTAAAAAAAATTTTTTTTGGACTTAGACATTTTTCCGGCGTTTATCAGACTTTCAGATAGGGCAAATGTCAGTGAGCGTTCCG
Organism: Phyllobates terribilis; assembly: GCF_046119375.1. Classification (NCBI taxonomy): domain Eukaryota; kingdom Metazoa; phylum Chordata; class Amphibia; order Anura; family Dendrobatidae; genus Phyllobates; species Phyllobates terribilis. The sequence continues at coordinate 4,632,150 of NW_027362832.1, forward strand.
ATTTCAGTACCAGAGCGATTCGCCCAATGAGTCCTTGATATTTAGTCGTTTTCAGCTAATTTTCTAGATTTTTGAAAAATTCACTTTTTTGTGAAAATATCCACTAAATGAGGGAATAATATGTGTGAGGGTACCCCAGGAGAGTTCCAAATGTGTGTGGGTAGAATATATATCCCACGGGGGTAAAATTGAAAAAAGTTGAAAAAAATTTTTTTTTGGACTTAGTCATCTTTCCGGCGTTTAGCAGACTTTCAGATAGGGCAAATGTCAGTGAGCATTCCGATTTCAGTTCCAGAGCGATTCGCCCAATGAGTCCTTGATATTTAGTCGTTTTCAGCCAATTTTCTGGATTTTTGAAAATTTCAGTTTTTTGTGAAAATATCCACTAAATGAGGGAATAATATGTGTGAGAGTACCGCAGGAGTGTTCCAAATGTGTGTGGGTAGAATATATATCCCACGGTAGTAAAATTGAAAAAAGTTGAAAAATTTTTTTTTTTGGACTTAGTCATCTTTCCGTCGTTTATCAGACTTTCAGATAGGGCAAATGTCAGTGCGCATTCCGATTTCAGTTCCAGAGCGATTCGCCCAATGAGTCCTTGATATTTAGTCGTTTTCAGCCAATTTTCTGGATTTTTGAAAATTTCACTTTTTTGTGAAAATATCCACTAAATGAGGGAATAATATGTGTGAGGGTACCCCAGGAGAGTTCCAAATGTGTGTGGGTAAAATATATATCCTACGGGGGTAAAATTGAAAAAAGTTGAAAAAAAATTTTTTTTGGACTTAGTCATCTTTCCGGCGTTAATCAGACTTTCATATATGGCAAATGTCAGTGAGCGTTCCAATTTCAGTTCCAGAGCGATTCGCCCAATGAGTCATTGATATTTAGTCGTTTTCAGCTAATTTTCTAGATTTTTGAAAAATTCACTTTTTTGTGAAAATATCCACTAAATGAGGTAATAATATGTGTGAGGGTACCCCAGGAGAGTTCCAAATGTGTGTGGGTAGCATATATATCCCACGGGGGTAAAATTGAAAAAAGTTGAAAAATTTTTTTTTTGGACTTTGTCATCTTTCCGGCGTTTATCAGACTTTCAGATAGGGCAAATGTCAGTGAGCGTTCCGATTTCAGTTCCAGAGCGGTTCGCCCGATGAGTCCTTGATATTTAGTCGTTTTTAGCCAATATTTTGGATTTTTGAAAATTTCACTTTTTTGTGAAAATATCCACTAAATGAGGGAATAATATGTGTGAGGGTACCCCAGGAGGTTTCAAATGTGTGTGGGTAGAATATATATCCCACGGGGGTAAAATTGAAAAAAGTTGAAAACATTTTTTTTTTGGACTTAGTCATTTTTCCGGCGGTTATCAGACTTTCAGATAGGGCAAATGTCAGTGAGCGTTCCGATTTCAGCTCCAGAGCGATTCGCCCAATGAGTCCTTGATATTTATTCCTTTTCAGCCAATTTAATGGATTTTTGAAAATTTCACTTTTTTGTGAAAATATCCACTAAATGAGGGAATAATATGTGTGAGGGTACCCCAGGAGAGTTCCAAATGTGTGTGGGTAGAATATATATCCCACGGGGGTAAAATTGAAAAAAGTTCAAAAAATTTTTTTTTCGGACTTAGACATTTTTCTGGCATTTATCACACTTTCAGATAGGGCAATTGTCAGTGCGCATTCCGATTTCAGTTCCAGAGCGATTCGCCCAATGAGTCCTTGATATTTAGTCGTTTTCAGCCAATTTTCTGGATTTTTGAAAATTTCACTTTTTTGTGAAAATATCCACTAAATGAGGGAATAATATGTGTGAGGGTACCCCAGGAGAGTTCAAATGTGTGTTGGTAAAATATATATCCTACGGGGGTAAAATTGAAAAAAGTTGAAAAAAAATTTTTTTTGGACTTAGTCATCTTTCCGGCGTTAATCAGACTTTCAGATATGGCAAATGTCAGTGAGCGTTCCAATTTCAGTTCCAGAGCGATTCGCCCAATGAGTCCTTGATATTTAGTCGTTTTCAGCTAATTTTCTAGATTTTTGAAAAATTCACTTTTTTTGTGAAAATATGCACTAAATGATGTAATAATATGTGTGAGGGTACCCCAGGAGAGTTCCAAATGTGTGTGGGTAGAATATATATCCCACGGGGGTAAAATTGAAAAAAGTTGAAAATTTTTTTTTTTGGACTTTGTCATCTTTCCGCCGTTTATCAGACTTTCAGATAGGGCAAATGTCAGTGAGCGTTCCGATTTCAGTTTCAGAGCGATTCGTCCAATGAGTCCTTGATATTTAGTCGTTTTCAGCCAATTTTCTGGATTTTTGAAAATTTCAATTTTTTGTGAAAGTATCCACTAAATGAGGGAATAATATGTGTGAGGGTACCCCAGTAGAGTTCCAAATGTGTGTGGGTAGAATCTATATCCCACGGGGGTAAAATTGAAAAAAGTTGAAAAATTTTTTTTTTGGACTTTGTCATCTTTCCGGCGTTTATCAGACTTTCAGATAGGGCAAATGTCAGTGAGCGTTCCGATTTCAGTTTCAGAGCGATTCGCCCAATGAGTACTTGATATTTAGTCGTTTTCAGCCAATATTCTGCATTTTTGAAAATTTCACTTTTTTGTGAAAATATCCACTAAATGAGGGAATAATATGTGTGAGGGTACCCCAGGAAAGTGCCAAATGTGTGGGGGTAGAATATATATCCCACGTGGGTAAAATTGAAATAAGTTGAAAAAATTTTTTTTTGGACTTAGTCATTTTTCCGGCGTTTATCAGACTTTCAGATAGGGCAAATGTCAGTGAGCATTCCGATTTCAGTTCCAGAGCGATTCGCCCAATGAGTCCTTGATATGTAGTCGTTTTCAGCCAATATTTTGGATTTTTGAAAATTTCAATTTTCTGTGAAAATATCCACTAAATGAGGGAATAATATGTGTGAGGGTACCCCAGGAGTGTTCCAAATTTGCGTGGGTAGAATATATATCCCACGGGGGTAAAATTAAAAAAGTTGAAAATTATTTTTTTTGGACTTAGTCATCTTTCCGGCATTTATCAGACTTTCAAATAGGGCAAATGTCAGTGAGCGTTCGGATTTCAGTTCCAGAGCGATTCGCCCAATGAGTCCTTGATATTTAGTCGTTTTCAGCCAATTTTCTGGATTTTTGAAAATTTCACTTTTTTGTGAAAATATCCACTAACTGAGGGAATAATATGTGTGAGGGTACCCCAGGAGAGTTCCAAATGTGTGTGGGTAGAATATATATCCCACGGGGGTAAAATTGAAAAAAGTTCAAAAAAATTTTTTTTTGGACTTAGACATTTTTCCGGCATTTATCAGACTTTCAGATAGGTCAATTGTCCGTGAGCGTTCCGATTTCAGTTCCAGAGCGGTTCGCCCGATGAGTCCTTGATATTTAGTCGTTTTTAGCCAATATTTTGGATTTTTGAAAATTTCACTTTTTTGTGAAAATATCCACTAAATGAGGGAATAATATGTGTGAGGGTACCCCAGGAGGTTCCAAATGTGTGTGGGTAGAATATATATCCCACGGGGGTAAAATTGAAAAAAGTTGAAAAAATTTTTTTTTTGGACTTAGTCATTTTTCCGGCGGTTATCAGACTTTCAGATAGGGCAAATGTCAGTGAGCGTTCTGATTTCAGCTCCAGAGCAATTCGCCCAATGAGTCCTTGATATTTATTCCTTTTCAGCCAATTTAATGGATTTTTGAAAATTTCACTTTTTTGTGAATATATCCACTAAATGAGGGAATAATATGTGTGAGGGTACCCCAGGAGAGTTGAAAATATGTGTGGGTAGAATATATATCCCACGGGGGTAAAATTGAAAAAAGTTGAAAAAATTTTTTTTTTGGACTTAGTCATTTTTCAGGCGTTTATCAGACTTTCAGATGGGGCAATTGTCAGTGAGCATTCCGATTTCAGCTCCAGAGAGATTCGCCCAATGAGTCCTTGATATTTATTAGTTTTCAGCCAATTTTCTGGATTTTTGAAAATTTCACTTTTTTGGGAAAATATCCACTAAATGAGAGAATAATATGTGTGAGGGTACCCCAGGAGAGTTCCAAATGTGTGTGGGTAGAATATATATCCCACGGGGGTAAAATTGAAAAAAGTTCAAAAATTTTTTTTTTCGGACTTAGACATTTTTCCGGCATTTATCACACTTTCAGATAGGGCAATTGTCTGTGAGCGTTCCGATTTCAGTTCCAGAGCGGTTCGCCCAATGAGTCCTTGATATTTAGTCGTTTTTAGCCAATATTTTGGATTTTTGAAAATTTCACTTTTTGGTGAAAATATCCACTAAATGAGGGAATAATATGTGTGAGGGTACCCCAGGAGGTACCATATGTGTGTGGGTAGAATATATATCCCACGGGGGTAAAATTGAAAAAAGTTGAAAAAATTTTTTTTTTGGACTTATTCATTTTTCCGGCGTTTATCAGACTTTCAGATAGGGCAAATGTCAGTGAGCATTCCGATTTCAGCTCCAGAGCGATTCGCCCAATGAGTCCTTGATATTTATTCGTTTTCAGCCAATTTTCTGGATTTTTGAAAATTTCACTTTTTTGTGAAAATATCCACTAAATGAGGGAATAATATGTGTGAGGGTACCCCAGGAGAGTTCCAAATGTGTGTGGGTAGAATATATATCCCACGGGGGTAAAATTGAAAAAATGTGAAAAAAAATTTTTTTTGGACTTAGCCATTTTTCCGGCGTTTATCAGACTTTCAGATTGGCAAATGTCAGTGAGTGTTCTGATTTCAGTTCCAGAGCGATTCGCCCAATGCGTCCTTGATATTTAGTCATTTTCAGCCAATATTTTGGATTTTTAAAAATTTCACTTTTTTGTGAAAATATCCACTAAATGAGGGAATAATATGTGTGAGGGTACCCCAGGAGAGTTCCAAATGTGTGTGGGCAGAAAATATATCCCACGGGGGTAAAATGGAAAAAAGTTGAAAAAAATTTTTTTTTGGACTTAGTCATCTTTCCGGCGTTTATCAGACTTTCAGATAGGGCAAATGTCAGTGAGCATTCCGATTTCAGTTCCAGAGCGATTCTCTCAATGAGTACTTGATATTTAGTCGTTTTCAGCTAATTTTCTGGATTTTGGAAAAATTCACTTTTTTGTGAAAATATCGACTAAATGAGGGAATAATATGTGTGAGGGTACCCCAGGAGAGATCCAAATGTGTGTGTGTAGAATATATATCGCACGGGGGTAAAATTGAAAAAAGTTTAAAAAAATTTTTTTTTTGGACTTAGTCATTTTTCCAGTGTATATCAGACTTTCAGATAGGGCAAATGTCCGTGTTGGACTTAATATTGACTAATAGGCCTGATAGAATAACTGAGGTACAGATAGGGGGGCACCTAGGTAATAGCGACCATAATATTATCGACTTCAAAATGCCCTTCAGTAGGGTTATCAATAAGGGAACAACAAAAACATTAAACTTTAGGAGGGCGAAGTTTGATCAGCTGAAAGAAAGCCTTCAACGTATTGACTGGGACAAAGTTCTTAATCAAAGGAATACGAATAGTAAATGGGAAACCTTCAAAAGAATTCTGAATACTCAGTGCGAGAGGTATATACTGTATGGGAATAAAAGGGCCAGAAATAAGAGGAAACCAATATGGTTGAACAAGAACGTAAAAGGGGCGTTAAATAGCAAAAAAGAGGCATTCAAGAGATTAAAACAGGAAAACAGTAAGGAGGCACTAATGTGTTACAAGGCAAAAAGGAGAACCTGTAAAAAACAAATAAAAATAGCGAAGGAGGAAACAGAGAGACGTATTGCTAGGGAAAGTAGATCAAATCCCAAACTGTTCTTTACGTATATAAATAGTAAAAGGATTAAATCGAATAATATTGGACCGATAAAAAGTGAGGAAGGCAAAATCATAGAGAAAGATGAGGATAAAGCTAATCTATTAAATAATTTTTTTTCGACAACTTTCACAAAGGAAATCGAACTAACAGGAGAAATGAGAAGTGACAAGCTTAATCCTCCACTAAGTATGACAAATCTAACCCAAGCTGGGGTACAGAAACGCCTCAGTAAGATTAAAATAAACAAATCACCAGGACCTGATGGCATACACCCACGGGTACTAAGGGAACTAAGTAATGTGATAGACAGACCGTTATATCTTATATTTAAGGACTCTGTTGAGACTGGGTCTGTGCCACTTGATTGGCGACAGGCGAATGTAGTGCCAATATTCAAAAAGGGAGCGAAAAGTGACGCCGGAAACTATCGGCCGGTGAGTCTGACGTCCGTTGTGGGCAAAATTTTTGAAAGCTTCATTAAAGAGGCAATTACGGAGCATCTTGATGCTAATAATCTTTTAATCCCGAACCAACATGGATTCATGAGGAATCGCTCCTGCCAAACAAACCTGATTGACTTCTACGAGGAGGTTAGCTCTCGAGTAGATCAGGGGGAACCAGTGGATGTCGTGTATCTCGACTTCTCAAAAGCGTTCGATAGCGTGCCACATAATAGGTTGGTATACAAAATGAGAATGATGGGGCTGGGGGAAAATGTCTGCAAGTGGGTAGCTAACTGGCTAAAGGATAGAAGGCAGAGGGTGGTTATAAATGGAATATACTCAGATTGGGTAAGCGTCACTAGTGGGGTTCCACAGGGGTCTGTACTAGGCCCAATGTTATTTAACATCTTTATTAACGACATAGTCAACGGGATAAATAGTAAAATATCAATATTTGCAGATGATACAAAGTTATGTAAAACAATTAATACAAAAGAGGACAGTGCAGACCTACAGAGGGATTTGGATAAGCTGGGTAGGTGGAGCATTAAATGGCAAATGAGGTTTAACGAGGAGAAATGTAAGGTCATACATATGGGAAGGAAAAATGGAAGTCACCAGTACTCACTGAATGGGAAATCATTGGGGAATTCAGAGATGGAGAAGGACTTGGGCATCTTGATTGATAGCAAACTAAATTGGAGTGCCCAAAGTCAGGCCGCTGCTGTAAGGGCAAACAGGGTAATGGGATGTATCAGAAGAGGTATAGCTGCAAAGGATGAGAACATTGTTCTTCCACTGTACAAAGCACTGGTCAGACCACACTTGGAATACTGTGCTCAGTTATGGGCCCCAATATATAGAAAGGATATAAATGAGCTTGAAAAGGTACAAAGGAGGGCAACAAAATTAATAAAGGGAATGGAGGGACTGCAATACCCAGAGAGGTTGGCAAAACTAGGACTATTCAGCCTGGAAAAGAGAAGGTTGAGGGGGGACATAATAAATGTGTACAAATATGTTAGGGGACAGTATAGAGATCTTGCCCGGGATTTGTTCAAAAGGAGGGATATTACGGTAACAAGAGGGCACTCACTAAGACTGGAAGAGAAAAGGTTTCAGCACCAGCATAGGAAGGGGTTCTTTACGGTAAGAGCAGTGAGAATATGGAATTCACTGAGTGAGGAGACGGTAATGTCGGATTCACTACACCAGTTCAAGCGGGGACTGGATGCATTTCTAGATACCAGGCAGATTTCAGCATATACTTAAAAATAAAATAAAATAGTAGGTTGATACAGGGATTTATTCTGACTGCTGGTTTCAGAGTCGGGAGGGAATTTTTCCTCAGGTGAAGATTGGCCAAATCATTTGGGGTTTTTGCCCTCCTCTGGATCAACTTTAGCAATTACAGAACTAACTGGTCGAACTTGATGGACGCAAGTCTTTATTCGGCTTTACAAACTATGTTACTATATGTTACTATGTTCCGATTTCAGTTCCAGAGCGATTCGCCCAATGAGTCCTTAATATGTAGTAGTTTTCAGCCAATATATTGGATTTTTGAAAATTTCACTTTTTTGTGAAAATATCCACTAAATGAGGGAATAATATGTGTGAGGGTACCCCAGGAGAGTTCCAAATGTGTGTGGGTAGAATATATATCCCACGGGGGTAAAATTGAAAAAATGTGAAAAAAAATTTTTTTTGGACTTAGCCATTTTTCCGGCGTTTATCAGACTTTTAGATAGGGCAAATGTCAGTGAGTGTTCCGATTTCAGTTCCAGAGCGATTCGCCCAATGCGTCCTTGATATTTAGTCGTTTTCAGCCAATATTTTGGATTTTTGAAAATTTCACTTTTTTGTGAAATAATCCACTAAATGAGGGAATAATATGTGTGAGGGTACCCCAGGAGTGTTCCAAATGTGCGTGGGTAGAATATATATCCCACGGTGGTAAAATTGAAAAAAGTTGAAAAAATTTTTTTTTTGGACTTAGTCATCTTTTCGGCGTTTATCAGACTTTCAGATAGGGCAAATGTCAGTGAGCGTTCCGATTTCAGTTCCAGAGCGATTCTCTCAATGAGTACTTGATATTTAGTCGTTTTCAGCTAATTTTCTGGATTTTGGAAAAATTCACTTTTTTGTGAAAATATCCACTAAATGAGGGAATAATATGTGTGAGGGTACCCCAGGAGAGATCCAAATGTGTGTGGGTAGAATATATATCCCACGGGGGTAAAATTGAAAAAAGTTGAAAAAAATTTTTTTTTTGGACTTAGTCATTTTTCCAGTGTTTACCAGACTTTCAGATAGGGCAAATGTCAGTGAGCGTTCCGATTTCAGTTCCAGAGCGATTCGCCCAATCAGTCCTTGATATGTAGTCGTTTTCAGCCAATATATTGGATTTTTGAAAATTTCACTTTTTTGTGAAAATATCCACTAAATGAGGGAATAATATGTGTGAGGGTACCCCAGGAGAGTTCCAAATGTGTGTGGGTAGAATATATATCCCACGGGGGTAAAATTGAAAAAAGTTTAAAAAAATTTTTTTTTTGGACTTAGTCATCTTTCCGGCGTTTATCAGACTTTCAGATAGGGCAAATGTCAGTGAGCGTTCCGATTTCAGTTCCAGAGTGATTCGCCCAATGAGCCCTTGATATTTATTCGTTTTCAGCCAATTTTCTGGATTTTTGAAAATTTCACTTTTTTGTGAAAGTATCCACTAAATGAGGGAATAATATGTGTGAGGGTACCCAAGGAGAGTTCCAAATGTGTGTGGGTAGAATATATATCCCACGGGGGTAAAATTGAAAAAAGTTGAAACATTTTTTTTTTTTTGGACTTAGCCATTTTTCCGGTGTTTATCAGACTTTCAGATAGGGCAAATGTCAGTGAGCGTTCCGATTTCAGTTCCAGAGCGATTCGCCCAATGAGTCCTTGATATTTAGTCGTTTTCAGCTAATTTTCTGGATTTTGGAAAAATTCACTTTTTTGTGCAAATATCCACTAAATGAGGGAATAATATGTGTGAGGGTACCCCAGGAGAGTTCCAAATGTGTGTGGGTAGAATATATATCCCACGGGGGTAAAATTGAAAAAATGTGAAAAAAAATTTTTTTTGGACTTAGCCATTTTTCCGGCGTTTATCAGACTTTCAGATAGGGCAAATGTCAGTGAGCGTTCCGATTTCAGTTCCAGAGCGATTCGCTCAATGAGTACTTGATATTTAGTCGTTTTCAGCCAATATTTTGGATTTTTGAAAATTTCACTTTTTTGTGAAAATATCCACTAAATGAGGGAATAATATGTGTGAGGGTACCCCAGGAGTGTTCCAAATGTGCGTGGGTAGAATATGTATCCCACGGGGGTAAAATTGAAAAAAGTTGAAAAATTTTTTTTTTTGGACTTAGTCATCTTTCCGCCGTTTATCAGACTTTCAGATAGGGCAAATGTCAGTGAGCGTTCCGATTTCAGTTCCAGAGTGATTCGCCCAATGAGCCCTTGATATTTATTCGTTTTCAGCCAATTTTCTGGATTTTTGAAAATTTCACTTTTTTGTGAAAATATCCACTAAATGAGGGAATAATATGTGTGAGGGTACCCCAGGAGAGTTCCAAATGTGTGTGGGTAGAATATATATCCCAAGGGGGTGAAATTGAAAAAAGTTGAAACATTTTTTTTTTTGGACTTAGCCATTTTTCCGGTGTTTATCAGACTTTCAGATAGGGCAAATGTCAGTGAGCGTTCCGATTTCAGTTCCAGAGTGATTCGCCCAATGAGCCCTTGATATTTATTCGTTTTCAGCCAATATATTGGATTTTTGAAAATTTCACTTTTTTTGTGAAAATATCCACTAAATGAGGGAATAATATGTGTGAGGGTACCCCAGGAGAGTTCCAAATGTGTGTGGGTAGAATATATATCCCACGGGGGTAAAATTGAAAAAATGTGAAAAAAAAATTTTTTTGGACTTAGCCATTTTTCCGGCGTTTATCAGACTTTCAGATTGGCAAATGTCAGTGAGTGTTCCGATTTCAGTTCCAGAGCGATTCGCCCAATGCGTCCTTGATATTTAGTCGTTTTCAGCCAATATTTTGGATTTTTGAAAATTTCACTTTTTTGTGAAAATATCCACTAAATGAGGGAATAATATGTGTGAGGGTACCCCAGGAGAGTTCCAAATGTGTGTGGGTAGAATATATATCCCACGGGGGTAAAATTGAAAAAATGTGAAAAAAAATTTTTTTTGGACTTAGCCATTTTTCCGGCGTTTATCAGACTTTCAGATTGACAAATGTCAGTGAGTGTTCCGATTTCAGTTCCAGAGCGATTCGCCCAATGCGTCCTTGATATTTAGTCGTTTTCAGCCAATATTTTGGATTTTTGAAAATTTCACTTTTTTGTGAAAATATCCACTAAATGAGGGAATAATATGTGTGAGGGTATCCCAGGAGTGTTCCAAATGTGCGTGGGTAGAATATATATCCCACGGGGGTAAAATTGAAAAAAGTTGAAAAATTTTTTTTTTTGGACTTAGTCATCTTTCCGGCGTTTATCAGACTTTCAGATAGGGCAAATGTCAGTGAGCATTCCGATTTCAGTTCCAGAGCGATTCTCTCAATGAGTACTTGATATTTAGTCGTTTTCAGCTAATTTTCTGGATTTTGGAAAAATTCACTTTTTTGTGAAAATATCCACTAAATGAGGGAATAATATGTGTGAGGGTACCCCAGGAGAGATCCAAATGTGTGTGTGTAGAATATATATCCCACGGGGGTAAAATTGAAAAAAGTTTAAAAAAATTTTTTTTTTGGACTTAGTCATTTTTCCAGTGTATATCAGACTTTCAGATAGGGCAAATGTCCGTGTTGGACTTAATATTGACTAATAGGCCTGATAGAATAACTGAGGTACAGATAGGGGGGCACCTAGGTAATAGCGACCATAATATTATCGACTTCAAAATGCCCTTCAGTAGGGTTATCAATAAGGGAACAACAAAAACATTAAACTTTAGGAGGGCGAAGTTTGATCAGCTGAAAGAAAGCCTTCAACTTATTGACTGGGACAAAGTTCTTAATCAAAGGAATACGAATAGTAAATGGGAAACCTTCAAAAGAATTCTGAATACTCAGTGCGAGAGGTATATACCGTATGGGAATAAAAGGGCCAGAAATAAGAGGAAACCAATATGGTTGAACAAGAACGTAAAAGGGGCGTTAAATAGCAAAAAAGAGGCATTCAAGAGATTAAAACAGGAAAACAGTAAGGAGGCACTAATGTGTTACAAGGCAAAAAGGAGAACCTGTAAAAAACAAATAAAAATAGCGAAGGAGGAAACAGAGAGACGTATTGCTAGGGAAAGTAGATCAAATCCCAAACTGTTCTTTACGTATATAAATAGTAAAAGGATTAAATCGAATAATATTGGACCGATAAAAAGTGAGGAAGGCAAAATCATAGAGAAAGATGAGGATAAAGCTAATCTATTAAATAATTTTTTTTCGACAACTTTCACAAAGGAAATCGAACTAACAGGAGAAATGAGAAGTGACAAGCTTAATCCTCCACTAAGTATGACAAATCTAACCCAAGCTGGGGTACAGAAACGCCTCAGTAAGATTAAAATAAACAAATCACCAGGACCTGATGGCATACACCCACGGGTACTAAGGGAACTAAGTAATGTGATAGACAGACCGTTATATCTTATATTTAAGGACTCTGTTGAGACTGGGTCTGTGCCACTTGATTGGCGACAGGCGAATGTAGTGCCAATATTCAAAAAGGGAGCGAAAAGTGACGCCGGAAACTATCAGCCGGTGAGTCTGACGTCCGTTGTGGGCAAAATTTTTGAAAGCTTCATTAAAGAGGCAATTACGGAGCATCTTGATGCTAATAATCTTTTAATCCCGAACCAACATGGATTCATGAGGAATCGCTCCTGCCAAACAAACCTGATTGACTTCTACGAGGAGGTTAGCTCTCGAGTAGATCAGGGGGAACCAGTGGATGTCGTGTATCTCGACTTCTCAAAAGCGTTCGATAGCGTGCCACATAATAGGTTGGTATACAAAATGAGAATGATGGGGCTGGGGGAAAATGTCTGCAAGTGGGTAGCTAACTGGCTAAAGGATAGAAGGCAGAGGGTGGTTATAAATGGAATATACTCAGATTGGGTAAGCGTCACTAGTGGGGTACCACAGGGGTCTGTACTAGGCCCAATGTTATTTAACATCTTTATTAACGACATAGTCAACGGGATAAATAGTAAAATATCAATATTTGCAGATGATACAAAGTTATGTAAAACAATTAATACAAAAGAGGACAGTGCAGACCTACAGAGGGATTTGGATAAGCTGGGTAGGTGGAGCATTAAATGGCAAATGAGGTTTAACGAGGAGAAATGTAAGGTCATACATATGGGAAGGAAAAATGGAAGTCACCAGTACTCACTGAATGGGAAATCATTGGGGAATTCAGAGATGGAGAAGGACTTGGGCATCTTGATTGATAGCAAACTAAATTGGAGTGCCCAAAGTCAGGCCGCTGCTGTAAGGGCAAACAGGGTAATGGGATGTATCAGAAGAGGTATAGCTGCAAAGGATGAGAACATTGTTCTTCCACTGTACAAAGCACTGGTCAGACCACACTTGGAATACTGTGCTCAGTTATGGGCCCCAATATATAGAAAGGATATAAATGAGCTTGAAAAGGTACAAAGGAGGGCAACAAAATTAATAAAGGGAATGGAGGGACTGCAATACCCAGAGAGGTTGGCAAAACTAGGACTATTCAGCCTGGAAAAGAGAAGGTTGAGGGGGGACATAATAAATGTGTACAAATATGTTAGGGGACAGTATAGAGATCTTGCCCGGGATTTGTTCAAAAGGAGGGATATTACGGTAACAAGAGGGCACTCACTAAGACTGGAAGAGAAAAGGTTTCAGCACCAGCATAGGAAGGGGTTCTTTACGGTAAGAGCAGTGAGAATATGGAATTCACTGAGTGAGGAGACGGTAATGTCTGATTCACTACACCAGTTCAAGCGGGGACTGGATGCATTTCTAGATACCAGGCAGATTTCAGCATATACTTAAAAATAAAAAGTTTAAAAAAATTTTTTTTTTGGACTTAGTCATTTTTCCAGTGTATATCAGACTTTCAGATAGGGCAAATGTCAGTGAGCGTTCCGATTTCAGTTCCAGAGCGATTCGCCCAATGAGTCCTTGATATGTAGTCGTTTTCAGCCAATATATTGGATTTTTGAAAATTTCACTTTTTTGTGAAAATATCCACTAAATGAGGGAATAATATGTGTGAGGGTACCCCAGGAGAGTTCCAAATGTGTGTGGGTAGAATATATATACCACGGGGGTAAAATTGAAAAAATGTGAAAAAAAATTTTTTTTGGACTTAGCCATTTTTCCGGCGTTTATCAGACTTTCAGATTGGCAAATGTCAGTGAGTGTTCCGATTTCAGTTCCAGAGCGATTCGCCCAATGCGTCCTTGATATTTAGTCATTTTCAGCCAATATTTTGGATTTTTGAAAATTTCACTTTTTTGTGAAAATATCCACTAAATGAGGGAATAATATGTGTGAGGGTATCCCAGGAGTGTTCCAAATGTGCGTGGGTAGAATATATATCCCACGTGGGTAAAATTGAAAAAAGTTGAAAAATTTTTTTTTTTGGACTTAGTCATCTTTCCGGCGTTTATCAGACTTTCAGATAGGGCAAATGTCAGTGAGCGTTCCGATTTCAGTTCCAGAGCGATTCTCTCAATGAGTACTTGATATTTAGTCGTTTTCAGCTAATTTTCTGGATTTTGGAAAAATTCACTTTTTTGTGAAAATATCCACTAAATGAGGGAATAATATGTGTGAGGGTACCCCAGGAGAGATCCAAATGTGTGTGTGTAGAATATATATCCCACGGGGGTAAAATTGAAAAAAGTTTAAAAAAATTTTTTTTTTGGACTTAGTCATTTTTCCAGTGTATATCAGACTTTCAGATAGGGCAAATGTCAGTGAGCGTTCCGATTTCTGTTCCAGAGCGATTCGCCCAATGAGTCCTTGATATGTAGTCGTTTTCAGCCAATATATTGGATTTTTGAAAATTTCACTTTTTTGTGAAAATATCCACTAAATGAGGGAATAATATGTGTGAGGGTACCCCAGGAGAGTTCCAAATGTGTGTGGGTAGAATATATATCCCACGGGGGTAAAATTGAAAAAATGTGAAAAAAAATTTTTTTTGGACTTAGCCATTTTTCCGGCGTTTATCAGACTTTCAGATAGGGCAAATGTCAGTGAGTGTTCCGATTTCAGTTCCAGAGTGATTCGCCCAATGAGCCCTTGATATTTATTTGTTTTCAGCCAATTTTCTGGATTTTTGAAAATTTCACTTTTTTGTGAAAATTTCCACTAAATGAGGGAATAATATGTGTAAGGGTACCCCAGGAGAGTTCCAAATGTGTGTGGGTAGAATATATATCCCACGGGGGTAAAATTGAAAAAAGTTGAAACATTTTTTTTTTTGGACTTAGCCATTTTTCCAGCGTTTATCAGACTTTCAGATAGGGCAAATGTCAGTGAGCGTTCCGATTTCAGTTCCAGAGCGATTCGCTCAATGAGTACTTGATATTTAGTCGTTTTCAGCCAATATTTTGGATTTTTGAAAATTTCACTTTTTTGTGAAAATATCCACTAAATGAGGGAATAATATGTGTGAGGGTACCCCAGGAGAGTTCCAAATGTGTGTGGGTAGAATATATATCCCACGGGGGTAAAATTGAAAAAATGTGAAAAAAAATTTTTTTTGGACTTAGCCATTTTTCCGGCGTTTATCAGACTTTCAGATAGGGCAAATGTCAGTGAGTGTTCCGATTTCAGTTCCAGAGTGATTCGCCCAATGAGCCCTTGATATTTATTCGTTTTCAGCCAATTTTCTGGATTTTTGAAAATTTCACTTTTTTGTGAAAATATCCACTAAATGAGGGAATAATATGTGTGAGGGTACCCCAGGAGAGTTCCAAATGTGTGTGGGTAAAATATATATCCCACGGGGGTAAAATTGAAAAAAGTTGAAAAAAAATTTTTTGGGGATTTAGCCATTTTTCCGGCGTTTATCAGACTTTCAGATAGGGCAAATGTCAGTGAGCGTTCCGATTTCAGTTCCAGAGCGATTCGCCCAATGAGTCCTTGATATTTATTCGTTTTCAGCCAATATATTGGATTTTTGAAAATTTCACTTTTTTGTGAAAATATCCACTAAATGAGGGAATAATATGTGTGAGGGTACCATAGGAGAGTTCCAAATGTGTGTGGGTAGAATATATATCCCACGGGGGTAAAATTGAAAAAAGTTGAAACATTTTTTTTTTTGGAATTAGCCATTTTTCCGCCGTTTATCAGACTTTCAGATAGGGCAAATGTCAGTGAGCATTCCGATTTCAGTTCCAGAGCGATTCGCCCAATGAGTCCTTGATATGTAGTCTCGTTTTCAGCCAATATATTGGATTTTTGAAAATTTCACTTTTTTGTGAAAATATCCACTAAATGAGGGAATAATATGTGTGAGGGTACCCCAGGAGAGTTCCAAATGTGTGTGGGTAGAATATATATCCCTCGGGGGTAAAATTGAAAAAAGTTTAAAAAAATTTTTTTTTTGGACTTAGTCATCTTTCCGGCGTTTATCAGACTTTCAGATAGGGCAAATGTCAGTGAGCGTTCCGATTTCAGTTCCAGAGTGATTCGCCCAATGAGCCCTTGATATTTATTCGTTTTCAGCCAATTTTCTGGATTTTTGAAAATTTCACTTTTTTGTGAAAATATCCACTAAATGAGGGAATAATATGTGTGAGGGTACCCCAGGAGAGTTCCAAATGTGTGTGGGTAGAATATATATCCCACGGGGTAAAATTGAAAAAAGTTGAAACATTTTTTTTTTTGGACTTAGCCATTTTTCCGCCGTTTATCAGACTTTCAGATAGGGCAAATGTCAGTGAGCGTTCCGATTTCAGTTCCAGAGCGATTCGCCCAATGAGTCCTTGATATGTAGTCGTTTTCAGCCAATATATTGGATTTTTGAAAATTTCACTTTTTTGTGAAAATATCCACTAAATGAGGGAATAATATGTGTGAGGGTACCCCAGGAGAGTTCCAAATGTGTGTGGGTAGAATATATATCCCACGGGGGTAAAATTGAAAAAATGTGAAAAAAATTTTTTTTTGGACTTAGCCATTTTTCCGGTGTTTATCAGACTTTCAGATAGGGCAAATGTCAGTGAGCGTTCCGATTTCAGTTCCAGAGCGATTCGCCCAATGAGTCCTTGATATTTAGTCGTTTTCAGCTAATTTTCTGGATTTTGGAAAAATTCACTTTTTTGTGAAAATATCCACTAAATGAGGGAATAATATGTGTGAGGGTACCCCAGGAGAGTTCCAAATGTGTGTGGATAAAATATATATCCCACGGGGGTAAAATTGAAAAAAGTTGTAAAAATTTTTTGGGGGGATTTAGCCATTTTTCCGGCGTTTATCAGACTTTCAGATAGGGCAAATGTCAGTGAGCGTTACGATTTCAGTTCTAGAGCGATTCGCCCAATGAGTCCTTGATATGTAGTCGTTTTCAGCCAATATATTGGATTTTTGAAAATTTCACTTTTTTGTGAAAATATCCACTAAATGAGGGAATAATATGTGTGAGGGTACCCCAGGAGAGTTCCAAATGTGTGTGGGTAGAATATATATCCCACGGGGGTAAAATTGAAAAAATGTGAAAAAAAAATTTTTTTGGACTTAGCCATTTTTCCGGCGTTTATCAGACTTTCAGATAGGGCAAATGTCAGTGAGTGTTCCGATTTCAGTTCCAGAGTGATTCGCCCAATGAGCCCTTGATATTTATTTGTTTTCAGCCAATTTTCTGGATTTTTGAAAATTTCACTTTTTTGTGAAAATTTCCACTAAATGAGGGAATAATATGTGTAAGGGTACCCCAGGAGAGTTCCAAATGTGTGTGGGTAGAATATATATCCCACGGGGGTAAAATTGAAAAAAGTTGAAACATTTTTTTTTTTGGACTTAGCCATTTTTCCAGCGTTTATCAGACTTTCAGATAGGGCAAATGTCAGTGAGCGTTCCGATTTCAGTTCCAGAGCGATTCGCTCAATGAGTACTTGATATTTAGTCGTTTTCAGCCAATATTTTGGATTTTTGAAAATTTCACTTTTTTGTGAAAATATCCACTAAATGAGGGAATAATATGTGTGAGGGTACCCCAGGAGAGTTCCAAATGTGTGTGGGTAGAATATATATCCCACGGGGGTAAAATTGAAAAAATGTGAAAAAAAATTTTTTTGGACTTAGCCATTTTTCCGGCGTTTATCAGACTTTCAGATAGGGCAAATGTCAGTGAGTGTTCCGATTTCAGATCCAGAGTGATTCGCCCAATGAGCCCTTGATATTTATTCGTTTTCAGCCAATTTTCTGGATTTTTGAAAATTTCACTTTTTTGGGAAAATTTCCACTAAATGAGGGAATAATATGTGTGAGGGTACCCCAGGAGAGTTCCAAATGTGTGTGGGTAGAATATATATCCCACGGGGGTAAAATTGAAAAAAGTTGAAACATTTTTTTTTTTGGAATTAGCCATTTTTCCGCCGTTTATCAGACTTTCAGATAGGGCAAATGTCAGTGAGCATTCCGATTTCAGTTCCAGAGCGATTCGCCCAATGAGTCCTTGATATGTAGTCTCGTTTTCAGCCAATATATTGGATTTTTGAAAATTTCACTTTTTTGTGAAAATATCCACTAAATGAGGGAATAATATGTGTGAGGGTACCCCAGGAGAGTTCCAAATGTGTGTGGGTAGAATATATATCCCTCGGGGGTAAAATTGAAAAAAGTTTAAAAAAATTTTTTTTTTGGACTTAGTCATCTTTCCGGCGTTTATCAGACTTTCAGATAGGGCAAATGTCAGTGAGCGTTCCGATTTCAGTTCCAGAGTGATTCGCCCAATGAGCCCTTGATATTTATTCGTTTTCAGCCAATTTTCTGGATTTTTGAAAATTTCACTTTTTTGTGAAAATATCCACTAAATGAGGGAATAATATGTGTGAGGGTACCCCAGGAGAGTTCCAAATGTGTGTGGGTAGAATATATATCCCACGGGGTAAAATTGAAAAAAGTTGAAACATTTTTTTTTTTGGACTTAGCCATTTTTCCGCCGTTTATCAGACTTTCAGATAGGGCAAATGTCAGTGAGCGTTCCGATTTCAGTTCCAGAGCGATTCGCCCAATGAGTCCTTGATATGTAGTCGTTTTCAGCCAATATATTGGATTTTTGAAAATTTCACTTTTTTGTGAAAATATCCACTAAATGAGGGAATAATATGTGTGAGGGTACCCCAGGAGAGTTCCAAATGTGTGTGGGTAGAATATATATCCCACGGGGGTAAAATTGAAAAAATGTGAAAAAAATTTTTTTTTGGACTTAGCCATTTTTCCGGTGTTTATCAGACTTTCAGATAGGGCAAATGTCAGTGAGCGTTCCGATTTCAGTTCCAGAGCGATTCGCCCAATGAGTCCTTGATATTTAGTCGTTTTCAGCTAATTTTCTGGATTTTGGAAAAATTCACTTTTTTGTGAAAATATCCACTAAATGAGGGAATAATATGTGTGAGGGTACCCCAGGAGAGTTCCAAATGTGTGTGGATAAAATATATATCCCACGGGGGTAAAATTGAAAAAAGTTGTAAAAATTTTTTGGGGGGATTTAGCCATTTTTCCGGCGTTTATCAGACTTTCAGATAGGGCAAATGTCAGTGAGCGTTACGATTTCAGTTCTAGAGCGATTCGCCCAATGAGTCCTTGATATGTAGTCGTTTTCAGCCAATATATTGGATTTTTGAAAATTTCACTTTTTTGTGAAAATATCCACTAAATGAGGGAATAATATGTGTGAGGGTACCCCAGGAGAGTTCCAAATGTGTGTGGGTAGAATATATATCCCACGGGGGTAAAATTGAAAAAATGTGAAAAAAAAATTTTTTTGGACTTAGCCATTTTTCCGGCGTTTATCAGACTTTCAGATAGGGCAAATGTCAGTGAGTGTTCCGATTTCAGTTCCAGAGTGATTCGCCCAATGAGCCCTTGATATTTATTTGTTTTCAGCCAATTTTCTGGATTTTTGAAAATTTCACTTTTTTGTGAAAATTTCCACTAAATGAGGGAATAATATGTGTAAGGGTACCCCAGGAGAGTTCCAAATGTGTGTGGGTAGAATATATATCCCACGGGGGTAAAATTGAAAAAAGTTGAAACATTTTTTTTTTTGGACTTAGCCATTTTTCCAGCGTTTATCAGACTTTCAGATAGGGCAAATGTCAGTGAGCGTTCCGATTTCAGTTCCAGAGCGATTCGCTCAATGAGTACTTGATATTTAGTCGTTTTCAGCCAATATTTTGGATTTTTGAAAATTTCACTTTTTTGTGAAAATATCCACTAAATGAGGGAATAATATGTGTGAGGGTACCCCAGGAGAGTTCCAAATGTGTGTGGGTAGAATATATATCCCACGGGGGTAAAATTGAAAAAATGTGAAAAAAAATTTTTTTGGACTTAGCCATTTTTCCGGCGTTTATCAGACTTTCAGATAGGGCAAATGTCAGTGAGTGTTCCGATTTCAGATCCAGAGTGATTCGCCCAATGAGCCCTTGATATTTATTCGTTTTCAGCCAATTTTCTGGATTTTTGAAAATTTCACTTTTTTGGGAAAATTTCCACTAAATGAGGGAATAATATGTGTAAGGGTACCCCAGGAGAGTTCCAAATGTGTGTGGGTAGAATATATATCCCACGGGGGTAAAATTGAAAAAAGTTGAAACATTTTTTTTTTTGGACTTAGCCATTTTTCCGGTGTTTATCAAACTTTCAGATAGGGCAAATGTCAGTGAGCGTTCCGATTTCAGTTCCAGAGCGATTCGCCCAATGAGTCCTTGATATTTAGTCGTTTTCAGCTAATTTTCTGGATTTTGGAAACATTCACTTTTTTGTGAAAATATCCACTAAATGAGGGAATAATATGTGTGAGGGTACCCCAGGAGAGTTCCAAATGTGTGTGGGTAAAATATATATCCCACGGGGGTAAAATTGAAAAAAGTTGAAAAAAAATTTTTTTGGGATTTAGCCATTTTTCCGGCGTTTATCAGACTTTCAGATAGGGCAAATGTCAGTGAGCGTTCCGATTTCAGTTCCAGAGCGATTCGCCCAATGAGTCCTTGATATTTATTCGTTTTCAGCCAATATATTGGATTTTTGAAAATTTCACTTTTTTGTGAAAATATCCACTAAATGAGGGAATAATATGTGTGAGGGTACCATAGGAGAGTTCCAAATGTGTGTGGGTAGAATATATATCCCACGGGGGTAAAATTGAAAAAAGTTGAAACATTTTTTTTTTTGGAATTAGCCATTTTTCCGCCGTTTATCAGACTTTCAGATAGGGCAAATGTCAGTGAGCATTCCGATTTCAGTTCCAGAGCGATTCGCCCAATGAGTCCTTGATATGTAGTCTCGTTTTCAGCCAATATATTGGATTTTTGAAAATTTCACTTTTTTGTGAAAATATCCACTAAATGAGGGAATAATATGTGTGAGGGTACCCCAGGAGAGTTCCAAATGTGTGTGGGTAGAATATATATCCCTCGGGGGTAAAATTGAAAAAAGTTTAAAAAAATTTTTTTTTTGGACTTAGTCATCTTTCCGGCGTTTATCAGACTTTCAGATAGGGCAAATGTCAGTGAGCGTTCCGATTTCAGTTCCAGAGTGATTCGCCCAATGAGCCCTTGATATTTATTCGTTTTCAGCCAATTTTCTGGATTTTTGAAAATTTCACTTTTTTGTGAAAATATCCACTAAATGAGGGAATAATATGTGTGAGGGTACCCCAGGAGAGTTCCAAATGTGTGTGGGTAGAATATATATCCCACGGGGTAAAATTGAAAAAAGTTGAAACATTTTTTTTTTTGGACTTAGCCATTTTTCCGCCGTTTATCAGACTTTCAGATAGGGCAAATGTCAGTGAGTGTTCCGATTTCAGATCCAGAGTGATTCGCCCAATGAGCCCTTGATATTTATTCGTTTTCAGCCAATTTTCTGGATTTTTGAAAATTTCACTTTTTTGGGAAAATTTCCACTAAATGAGGGAATAATATGTGTAAGGGTACCCCAGGAGAGTTCCAAATGTGTGTGGGTAGAATATATATCCCACGGGGGTAAAATTGAAAAAAGTTGAAACATTTTTTTTTTTGGACTTAGCCATTTTTCCGGTGTTTATCAAACTTTCAGATAGGGCAAATGTCAGTGAGCGTTCCGATTTCAGTTCCAGAGCGATTCGCCCAATGAGTCCTTGATATTTAGTCGTTTTCAGCTAATTTTCTGGATTTTGGAAACATTCACTTTTTTGTGAAAATATCCACTAAATGAGGGAATAATATGTGTGAGGGTACCCCAGGAGAGTTCCAAATGTGTGTGGGTAAAATATATATCCCACGGGGGTAAAATTGAAAAAAGTTGAAAAAAAATTTTTTTGGGATTTAGCCATTTTTCCGGCGTTTATCAGACTTTCAGATAGGGCAAATGTCAGTGAGCGTTCCGATTTCAGTTCCAGAGCGATTCGCCCAATGAGTCCTTGATATTTATTCGTTTTCAGCCAATATATTGGATTTTTGAAAATTTCACTTTTTTGTGAAAATATCCACTAAATGAGGGAATAATATGTGTGAGGGTACCATAGGAGAGTTCCAAATGTGTGTGGGTAGAATATATATCCCACGGGGGTAAAATTGAAAAAAGTTGAAACATTTTTTTTTTTGGAATTAGCCATTTTTCCGCCGTTTATCAGACTTTCAGATAGGGCAAATGTCAGTGAGCATTCCGATTTCAGTTCCAGAGCGATTCGCCCAATGAGTCCTTGATATGTAGTCTCGTTTTCAGCCAATATATTGGATTTTTGAAAATTTCACTTTTTTGTGAAAATATCCACTAAATGAGGGAATAATATGTGTGAGGGTACCCCAGGAGAGTTCCAAATGTGTGTGGGTAGAATATATATCCCTCGGGGGTAAAATTGAAAAAAGTTTAAAAAAATTTTTTTTTTGGACTTAGTCATCTTTCCGGCGTTTATCAGACTTTCAGATAGGGCAAATGTCAGTGAGCGTTCCGATTTCAGTTCCAGAGTGATTCGCCCAATGAGCCCTTGATATTTATTCGTTTTCAGCCAATTTTCTGGATTTTTGAAAATTTCACTTTTTTGTGAAAATATCCACTAAATGAGGGAATAATATGTGTGAGGGTACCCCAGGAGAGTTCCAAATGTGTGTGGGTAGAATATATATCCCACGGGGTAAAATTGAAAAAAGTTGAAACATTTTTTTTTTTGGACTTAGCCATTTTTCCGCCGTTTATCAGACTTTCAGATAGGGCAAATGTCAGTGAGCGTTCCGATTTCAGTTCCAGAGCGATTCGCCCAATGAGTCCTTGATATGTAGTCATTTTCAGCCAATATATTGGATTTTTGAAAATTTCACTTTTTTGTGAAAATATCCACTAAATGAGGGAATAATATGTGTGAGGGTACCCCAGGAGAGTTCCAAATGTGTGTGGGTAGAATATATATCCCACGGGGGTAAAATTGAAAAAATGTGAAAAAAATTTTTTTTTGGACTTAGCCATTTTTCCGGTGTTTATCAGACTTTCAGATAGGGCAAATGTCAGTGAGCGTTCCGATTTCAGTTCCAGAGCGATTCGCCCAATGAGTCCTTGATATTTAGTCGTTTTCAGCTAATTTTCTGGATTTTGGAAAAATTCACTTTTTTGTGAAAATATCCACTAAATGAGGGAATAATATGTGTGAGGGTACCCCAGGAGAGTTCCAAATGTGTGTGGATAAAATATATATCCCACGGGGGTAAAATTGAAAAAAGTTGTAAAAATTTTTTTGGGGGATTTAGCCATTTTTCCGGCGTTTATCAGACATTCAGATAGGGCAAATGTCAGTGAGCGTTACGATTTCAGTTCTAGAGCGATTCGCCCAATGAGTCCTTGATATTTATTCGTTTTCAGCCAATTTTCTGGATTTTTGAAAATTTCACTTTTTTGTGAAAATATCCACTAAATGAGGGAATAATATGTGTGAGGGTACCCCAGGAGAGTTCCAAATGTGTTTGGGTAGAATATATATCCCACGGGGGTAAAATTGAAAAAATGTGAAAAAAAAATTTTTTTGGACTTAGCCATTTTTCCGGTGTTTATCAGACTTTCAGATAGGGCAAATGTCAGTGAGCGTTCCGATTTCAGTTCCAGAGCGATTCGCCCAATGAGTCCTTGATATTTAGTCGTTTTCAGCCAATTTTCTGGATTTTGGAAAAATTCACTTTTTTGTGAAAATATCCACTAAATGAGGGAATAATATGTGTGAGGGTACCCCAGGAGAGTTCCAAATGTGTGTGGGTAAAATATATATCCCACGGGGGTAAAATTGAAAAAAGTTGAAAAAAATTTTTTTTGGACTTAGTCATTTTTCCGGCGTTTATCAGACTTTCAGATAGGGCAAATGTCAGTGAGCATTCCGATTTCAGTTCCAGAGCGATTCGCCCAATGAGTCCTTGATATTTATTCGTTTTCAGCCAATATATTGGATTTTTGAAAATTTCACTTTTTTGTGAAAATATCCACTAAATGCGGGAATAATATGTGTGAGGGTACCATAGGAGAGTTCCAAATGTGTGTGGGTAGAATATATATCCCACGGGGGTAAAATTGAAAAAAGTTGAAACATTTTTTTTTTTGGAATTAGCCATTTTTCCGCCGTTTATCAGACTTTCAGATAGGGCAAATGTCAGTGAGCGTTCCGATTTCAGTTCCAGAGCGATTCGCCCAATGAGTCCTTGATATGTAGTCGTTTTCAGCCAATATATTGGATTTTTGAAAATTTCACTTTTTTGTGAAAATATCCACTAAATGAGGGAATAATATGTGTGAGGGTACCCCAGGAGAGTTCCAAATGTGTGTGGGTAGAATATATATCCCACGGGGGTAAAATTGAAAAAAGTTGAAAAATTTTTTTTTTTGGACTTAGTCATCTTTCCGGCGTTTATCAGACTTTCAGATAGGGCAAATGTCAGTGAGCGTTCCGATTTCAGTTCCAGAGCGATTCTCTCAATGAGTACTTGATATTTAGTCGTTTTCAGCCAATTTTCTGGATGTTTGAAAATTTCACTTTTTTGTGAAAATATCCACTAAATGAGGGAATAATATGTGTGAGGGTACCCCAGGAGAGTTCCAAATGTGTGTGGGTAGAATATATATCCCTCGGGGGTAAAATTGAAAAAAGTTTAAAAAAATTTTTTTTTTGGACTTAGTCATCTTTCCGGCGTTTATCAGACTTTCAGATAGGGCAAATGTCAGTGAGCGTTCCGATTTCAGTTCCAGAGTGATTCGCCCAATGAGCCCTTGATATTTATTCGTTTTCAGCCAATTTTCTGGATTTTTGAAAATTTCACTTTTTTGTGAAAATATCCACTAAATGAGGGAATAATATGTGTGAGGGTACCCCAGGAGAGTTCCAAATGTGTGTGGGTAGAATATATATCCCACGGGGTAAAATTGAAAAAAGTTGAAACATTTTTTTTTTTGGACTTAGCCATTTTTCCGCCGTTTATCAGACTTTCAGATAGGGCAAATGTCAGTGAGCATTCCGATTTCAGTTCCAGAGCGATTCGCCCAATGAGTCCTTGATATGTAGTCGTTTTCAGCCAATATATTGGATTTTTGAAAATTTCACTTTTTTGTGAAAATATCCACTAAATGAGGGAATAATATGTGTGAGGGTACCCCAGGAGAGTTCCAAATGTGTGTGGGTAGAATATATATCCCACGGGGGTAAAATTGAAAAAATGTGAAAAAAATTTTTTTTTGGACTTAGCCATTTTTCCGGTGTTTATCAGACTTTCAGATAGGGCAAATGTCAGTGAGCGTTCCGATTTCAGTTCCAGAGCGATTCGCCCAATGAGTCCTTGATATTTAGTCGTTTTCAGCTAATTTTCTGGATTTTGGAAAAATTCACTTTTTTGTGAAAATATCCACTAAATGAGGGAATAATATGTGTGAGGGTACCCCAGGAGAGTTCCAAATGTGTGTGGGTAAAATATATATCCCACGGGGGTAAAATTGAAAAAAGTTGAAAAAATTTTTTTTGGGGATTTAGCCATTTTTCCGGCGTTTATCAGACTTTCAGATAGGGCAAATGTCAGTGAGCGTTACGATTTCAGTTCCAGAGCGATTCGCCCAATGAGTCCTTGATATTTATTCCTTTTCAGCCAATTTTCTGGATTTTTGAAAATTTCACTTTTTTGTGAAAATATCTACTAAATGAGGGAATAATATGTGTGAGGGTACCCCAGGAGAGTTCCAAATTAGTGTGGGTAGAATATATATCCCACGGGGGTAAAATTGAAAAAATGTGAAAAAAAAATTTTTTTTTTGGACTTAGTCATCTTTCCGGCGTTTATCAGACTTTCAGATAGGGCAAATGTCAGTGAGCGTTCCGATTTCAGTTCCAGAGTGATTCGCCCAATGAGCCCTTGATATTTATTCGTTTTCAAACAATTTTCTGGATTTTTGAAAATTTCACTTTTTTGTGAAAATATCCACTAAATGAGGGAATAATATGTGTGAGGGTACCCCAGGAGAGTTCCAAATGTGTGTGGGTAGAATATATATCCCACGGGGTAAAATTGAAAAAAGTTGAAACATTTTTTTTTTTGGACTTAGCCATTTTTCCGCCGTTTATCAGACTTTCAGATAGGGCAAATGTCAGTGAGCATTCCGATTTCAGTTCCAGAGCGATTCGCCCAATGAGTCCTTGATATGTAGTCGTTTTCAGCCAATATATTGGATTTTTGAAAATTTCACTTTTTTGTGAAAATATCCACTAAATGAGGGAATAATATGTGTGAGGGTACCCCAGGAGAGTTCCAAATGTGTGTGGGTAGAATATATATCCCACGGGGGTAAAATTGAAAAAATGTGAAAAAAATTTTTTTTTGGACTTAGCCATTTTTCCGCCGTTTATCAGACTTTCAGATAGGGCAAATGTCAGTGAGCGTTCCGATTTCAGTTCCAGAGTGATTCGCCCAATGAGCCCTTGATATTTATTCGTTTTCAGACAATTTTCTGGATTTTTGAAAATTTCACTTTTTTGTGAAAATATCCACTAAATGAGAGAATAATATGTGTGAGGGTACCCCAGGAGAGTTCCAAATGTGTGTGGGTAGAATATATATCCCACGGGGTAAAATTGAAAAAAGTTGAAACATTTTTTTTTTTGGACTTAGCCATTTTTCCGCCGTTTATCAGACTTTCAGATAGGGCAAATGTCAGTGAGCGTTCCGATTTCAGTTCCAGAGCGATTCGCCCAATGAGTCCTTGATATGTAGTCGTTTTCAGCCAATATATTGGATTTTTGAAAATTTCACTTTTTTGTGAAAATATCCACTAAATGAGGGAATAATATGTGTGAGGGTACCCCAGGAGTATTCCAAATGTGCGTGGGTAGAATATATATCCCACGGGGGTAAAATTGAAAAAAGTTGAAAAAATTTTTTTTTTGGACTTAGTCATCTTTCCGGCGTTTATCAGACTTTCAGATAGGGCAAATGTCAGTGAGCGTTCCGATTTCAGTTCCAGAGTGATTGGCCCAATGAGTCCTTGATATGTAGTTGTTTTCAGCCAATATATTGGATTTTTGAAAATTTCACTTTTTTGTGAAAATATCCACTAAATGAGGGAATAATATGTGAGAGGGTACCCCAGCAGAGTTCCAAATGTGTTTGGGTAGAATATATATCCCACGGGGGTAAAATTGAAAAAATGTGAAAAAAAAATTTTTTTGGACTTAGCCATTTTTCCGCCGTTTATCAGACTTTCAGATAGGGCAAATGTCAGTGAGCGTTCCGATTTCAGTTCCAGAGCGATTCGCCCAATGAGTCCTTGATATTTATTCGTTTTCAGCCAATTTTCTGGATTTTTGAAAATTTCACTTTTTTGTGAAAATATCCACTAAATGAGGGAATAATATGTGTGAGGGTACCCCATGAGAGTTCCAAATGTGTGTGGGTAGAATATATAGTCCACGGGGGTAAAATTGAAAAAAGTTGAAACATTTTTTTTTTTGGACTTAGCCATTTTTCCGGTGTTTATCAGACTTTCAGATAGGGCAAATGTCAGTGAGCGCTCCGATTTCAGTTCCAGAGCGATTCGCTGAAATGAGTCCTTGATATTTAGTCGTTTTCAGCTAATTTTCTGGATTTTGGAAAAATTCACTTTTTTGTGAAAATATCCACTAAATGAGGGAATAATATGTGTGAGGGTACCCCAGGAGAGTTCCAAATGTGTGTGGGTAAAATGTATATCCCACGGGGGTAAAATTGAAAAAAGTTGAAAAAATTTTTTTTTGGACTTAGTAATTTTTCCGGCGTTTATCAGACTTTCAGATAGGGCAAATGTCAGTGAGCGTGCCGATTTCAGTTCCAGAGCGATTCGCCCAATGAGTCCTTGATATTTATTCGTTTTCAGCCAATATATTGGATTTTTGAAAATTTCACTTTTTTGTGAAAATATCCACTAAATGAGGGAATAATATGTGTGAGTGTACCCCAGGAGAGTTCCAAATGTGTGTGGGTAGAATATATATCCCACGGGGGTAAAATTGAAAAAAGTTGAAATATTTTTTTTTTTTGGACTTAGCCATTTTTCCGGCGTTTATCAGACTTTCAGATAGGGCAAATGTTAGTGAGCGCTCCGATTTCAGTTCCAGAGCGATTCGCCCAATGAGACCTTGATATGTAATCATTTTCAGCCAATGTATTGGATTTTTGAAAATTTCACTTTTTTGTGAAAATATCCACTAAATGAGGGAATAATTTGTGTGAGGGTACCGCAGGAATGTTCGAAATGTGTCTGGGTAGAATATATATCCTACGGGGGTAAAATTGAAAAAAGTTGAAAAATTTTTTTTTTGGACTTAGCCATTTTTCCGGCGTTTATCAGACTTTCAGATAGGGCAAATGTCAGTGAGAGTTCCGATTTCAGTTCCAGAGCGATTCGCCCAATGAGTCCTTGATATTTAGTCGTTTTCAGCTAATTTTGTGGATTTTGGAAAAATTCACTTTTTTGTGAAAATATCCACTAAATGAAGGAATAATATGTGTGAGGGTACCCCAGGAGAGTTCCAAATGTGTGTGGGTAAAATATATATCTCACGGGGGTAAAATTGAAAAAAGTTTAAAAAATTTTTTGGGGGGATTTAGCCATTTTTCTGGCGTTTATCAGACTTTCAGATAGGGCAAATGTCAGTGAGCGTTCCGATTTCAGTTCCAGAGCGATTCGCCCAATGAGTCCTTGATATTTATTCGTTTTCAGCCAATTTTCTGGATTTTTGAAAATTTCACTTTTTTGTGAAAATATCCTCTAAATGAGGGAATAATATGTGTGAGGGAACCCCAGGAGAGTTCCAAATGTGTGTGGGTAGAATATATATCCCACGGGGGTAAAATTTAAAAAAGTTGAAAAATTATTTTTTTTGGACTTAGCCATTTTTCCGGCGTTTATCAGAATTTCAGATAGGGCAAATGTCAGTGAGCGTTCCAATTTCAGTTCCAGAGCGATTCGCCCAATGAGTCCTTGATATTTAGTCGTTTTCAGCTAATTTTCTGGATTTTGGAAAAATTCACTTTTTTGTGAAAATATCCACTAAATGAGGGAATAATATGTGTGAGTGTACCCCAGGAGAGTTCCAAATGTGTGTGGGTAGAATATATATCCCACGGGGGTAAAATTGAAAAAAGTTTAAAAAAATATTTTTTTTGGACTTAGTCATTTTTCCAGCGTTTATCATACTTTCAGATAGGGCAAATGTCAGTGAGCGTTCCGATTTCAGTTCCAAAGCGATTCGCCCAATGAGTCCTTGATATTTAGTCGTTTTCAGCCAATTTTCAGGATTTTTGAAAATTTCACTTTTTTGTGAAAATATCCACTAAATGAGGGAATAATTTGTGTGAGGGTACCGCAGGAATGTTCGAAATGTGTGTGGGGAGAATATATATCCCACGGGGGTAAAATTGAAAAAAGTTGAAACATTTTTTTTTTTTTGCACTTAGCCATTTTTCCGGCGTTTATCAGACTTTCAGATAGGGCAAATGTCAGTGAGCGT
Source organism: Phyllobates terribilis (assembly GCF_046119375.1). Taxonomy (NCBI): domain Eukaryota; kingdom Metazoa; phylum Chordata; class Amphibia; order Anura; family Dendrobatidae; genus Phyllobates; species Phyllobates terribilis. The sequence continues at coordinate 4,661,733 of NW_027362832.1, forward strand.
TCCGATTTCAGTTCAAGAGCGATTCTCCCAATGAGTCCTTGATCTGTAGTCGTTTTCAGCCAATATATTGGATTTTTGAAAATTTCACTTTTTTGTGAAAATATCCACTAAATGAGGGAATAATATGTGTGAGGGTACCCCAGGAGAGTTCCAAATGTGTGTGGGTAGAATATATATCCCACGGGGGTAAAATTGAAAAAAGTTTAAAAAAATTTTTTTTTTGGACTTAGTCATTTTTCCAGCGTTTATCATACTTTCAGATAGGGCAAATGTCAGTGAGCGATCCGATTTCAGTTCCAGAGCGATTCGCCCAATGAGTCCTTGATATTTAGTCGTTTTCAGCCAATATTTTGGATTTTTGAAAATTTCACTTTTTTGTGAAAATATCCACTAAATGAGGGAATAATATGTGTGAGGGTACCCCAGGAGTGTTCCAAATGTGCGTGGGTAGAATATATATCCCACGGGGGTAAAATTGAAAAAAGTTGAAAAAATTTTTTTTTTGGACTTAGTCATCTTTCCGGCGTTTATCAGACTTTCAGATAGGGCAAATGTCAGTGAGCTTTCCGATTTCAGTTCCAGAGTGATTCGCCCTATGAGTCCTTGATATGTAGTCGTTTTCAGCCAATATATTGGATTTTTGAAAATTTCACTTTTTTGTGAAAATATCCACTAAATGAGGGAATAATATGTGAGAGAGTACCCCAGGAGAGTTCCAAATGTGTGTGGGTAGAATATATATCCCACGGGGGTAAAATTGAAAAAAGTTGAAACTTTTTTTTTTTTGGACTTAGCCATTTTTCCGGCGTTTATCAGACTTTCAGATAGGGCAAATGTCAGTGAGCGTTCCGATTTCAGTTCCAGAGCGATTCGCTCAATGAGTACTTGATATTTGGTCGTTTTCAGCCAATATATTGGATTTTTAAAAATTTCACTTTTTTGTGAAAATATCCACTAAATGAGGGAATAATATGTGAGAGGGTACCCCAGGAGAGTTCCAAATGTGTGTGGGTAGAATATTTATCCCACGGGGGTAAAATTGAAAAAATGTGAAAAAAAATTTTTTTTGGACTTAGCCATTTTTCCGGCGTTTATCAGAATTTCAGATAGGGCAAATGTCAGTGAGCAGTCCGATTTCAGTTCCAGAGCGATTCTCCCAATGAGTCCTTGATATTTATTCGTTTTCAGCCAATTTTCTGGATTTTCGAAAATTTCACTTTTTTGTGAAAATATCCTCTAAATGAGGGAATAATATGTGTGAGGGAACCCCAGGAGAGTTCCAAATGTGTGTGGGTAGAATATATATCCCACGGGGGTAAAATTTAAAAAAGTTGAAAAATTTTTTTTTTTGGACTTAGTAATTTTTCCGGCGTTTATCAGACTTTCAGATAGGGCAAATGTCAGTGAGCATTTCGATTTCAGTTCCAGAGCGATTTGCCCAATGAGTCCTTGATATTTATTCGTTTTCAGCCAATTTTCTGGATTTTTGAAAATTTCACTTTTTTGTGAAAATATCCACTAAATGAGGGAATAATATGTGTGAGGGTACCCCAGGAGAGTTCCAAATGTGTGTGGGTAGAATATATATCCCACGGGGGTAAAATTGAAAAAAGTTGAAATATTTTTTTTTTTTGGACTTAGCCATTTTTCCGCCGTTTATCAGACTTTCAGATAGGGCAAATGTCAGTGAGCATTCCGATTTCAGTTCCAGAGCGATTCACCCAATGAGTCCTTGATTTGTTATCGTTTTCAGCCAATATATTGGATTTTTTAAAATTTCACTTTTTTGTGAAAATATCCACTAAATGAGGGAATAATATGTGTGAGGGTACCCCAGGAGAGTTCCAAATGTGTGTGGGTAGAATATATATCCCACGGGGGTAAAATTGAAAAAATGTGAAAAAAAAATTTTTTTGGACTTAGCCATTTTTCCGGCGTTTATCAGACTTTCAGATAGGGCAAATGTTAGTGAGCGCTCCGATTTCAGTTCCAGAGCGATTCGCCCAATCAGACCTTGATATGTAATCATTTTCAGCCAATGTATTGGATTTTTGAAAATTTCACTTTTTTGTGAAAATATCCACTAAATGAGGGAATAATTTGTGTGAGGGTACCGCAGGAATGTTCGAAATGTGTCTGGGTAGAATATATATCCTACGGGGGTAAAATTGAAAAAAGTTGAAAAATTTTTTTTTTGGACTTAGCCATTTTTCCGGCGTTTATCAGACTTTCATTTCAGATAGGGCAAATGTCAGTGAGCGTTCCGATTTCAGTTCCAGAGCGATTCGCCCAATGAGTCCTTGATATTTAGTCGTTTTCAGCTAATTTTGTGGATTTTGGAAAAATTCACTTTTTTGTGAAAATATCCACTAAATGAAGGAATAATATGTGTGAGGGTACCCCAGGAGAGTTCCAAATGTGTGTGGGTAAAATATATATCTCACGGGGGTAAAATTGAAAAAAGTTTAAAAAATTTTTTGGGGGGATTTAGCCATTTTTCTGGCGTTTATCAGACTTTCAGATAGGGCAAATGTCAGTGAGCGTTCTGATTTCAGTTCCAGAGCGATTCGCCCAATGAGTCCTTGATATTTATTCGTTTTCAGCCAATTTTCTGGATTTTTGAAAATTTCACTTTTTTGTGAAAATATCCTCTAAATGAGGGAATAATATGTGTGAGGGAACCCCAGGAGAGTTCCAAATGTGTGTGGGTAGAATATATATCCCACGGGGGTAAAATTTAAAAAAGTTGAAAAATTATTTTTTTTGGACTTAGCCATTTTTCCGGCGTTTATCAGAATTTCAGATAGGGCAAATGTCAGTGAGCGTTCCGATTTCAGTTCCAAAGCGATTCGCCCAATGAGTCCTTGATATTTAGTCGTTTTCAGCTAATTTTCTGGATTTTGGAAAAATTCACTTTTTTGTGAAAATATCCACTAAATGAGGGAATAATATGTGTGAGGGTACCCCAGGAGAGTTCCAAATCTGTGTGGGTAAAATATATGTCCCACGGGGGTAAAATTGAAAAAAGTTGAAATAAATTTTTTTTTGGATTTAGCCATTTTTCCGGCGTTTATCAGACTTTCAGATAGGGCAAATGTCAGTGAGCATTCTCATTTCAGTTCCAGAGCGATTCGCCCAATGAGTCCTTGATATTTAGTCGTTTTCAGCCAATATTTTGGATTTTTGAAAATTTCACATTTTTGTGAAAATATCCACTAAATGAGGGAATAATATGTGTGAGGGTACCCCAGGAGTGTTCCAAATGTGCGTGGGTAGAATATATATCCCACGGGGGTAAAATTGAAAAAAGTTGAAAAAATTTTTTTTTGGACTTAGTCATCTTTCCGGCGTTTATCAGACTTTCAGATAGGGCAAATGTCAGTGAGCTTTCCGATTTCAGTTCCAGAGTGATTCGCCCAATGAGTCCTTGATATTTATTCGTTTTCAGCCAATTTTCTGGATTTTTGAAAATTTCACTTTTTTGTGAAAATATCCACTAAATGAGGGAATAATATGTGTGAGGGTACCCCAGGAGAGTTCCAAATGTGTGTGGGTAGAATATATATCCCACGGGGGTAAAATTGAAAAAATGTGAAAAAAAAATTTTTTTAGACTTAGCCATTTTTCCGGCGTTTATCAGACTTTCAGATAGGGCAAATGTCAGTGAGCGTTCCGATTTCAGTTCCAGAGCGATTCGCCCAATGAGTCCTTGATATTTATTCGTTTTCAGCCAATTTTCTGGATTTTTGAAAATTTCACTTTTTTGTGAAAATATCCTCTAAATGAGGGAATAATATGTGTGAGGGAACCCCAGGAGAGTTCCAAATGTGTGTGGGTAGAATATATATCCCACGGGGGTAAAATTTAAAAAAGTTGAAATAAATTTTTTTTGGGATTTAGCCATTTTTCCGGCGTTTATCAGACTTTCAGATAGGGAAAATGTCAGTGAGCATTCTGATTTCAGTTCCAGAGCGATTCGCCCAATGAGTCCTTGATATTTAGTCGTTTTCAGCCAATATTTTGTATTTTTGAAAATTTCACTTTTTTGTGAAAATATCCACTAAATGAGGGAATAATATGTGTGAGGGTACCACAGGAGTGTTCCAAATGTGCGTGGGTAGAATATATATCTCACAGGGGTAAAATTTAAAAAAGTTGAAAATTTTTTTTTTTTGGACATAGTCATTTTTCCGGCGTTTATCAGAATTTCAGATAGGGCAAATGTCAGTGAGCGTTCCGATTTCAGTTCCAGAGCGATTTGCCCAATGAGTCCTTTATATTTAGTCGTTTTCAGCCAAATTTCTGGATTTTTGAAAATTTTACTTTTTTGTGAAAATATCCACTAAATGAGGGAATAATATGTGTGAGGGTACCCCAGTAGAGTTCCAAATGTGTGTGGGTAGAATATGTATCCCACGGGGGGTAAAATTGAAAAAGGTTTAAAAATTTTTTTTTTTTTGGACGTAGTCATTTTTTCGGCGTTTATAAGACTTTCAGATAGGGCAAATGTCAGTGAGCGTTCCGATTTCAGTTCCAGAGCGATTCGCCCAATGAGCCCTTGATATTTATTCGTTTTCAGCCAATTTTCTGGATTTTTGAAAATTTCACTTTTTTGTGAAAATATCCACTAAATGAGGGAATAATATGTGTGAGGGTACCCCAGGAGAGTTCCAAATGTGTGTGGGTAGAATATATATCCCACGGGGGTAAAATTGAAAAAATGTGAAAAAAAAATTTTTTTGGACTTAGCCATTTTTCCGGCGTTTATCAGACTTTCAGATAGGGCAAATGTCAGTGAGCGTTCCGATTTCAGTTCCAGAGCGATTCGCCCAATGAGTCCTTGATATTTATTCGTTTTCAGCCAATTTTCTGGATTTTTGAAAATTTCACTTTTTTGTGAAAATATCCTCTAAATGAGGGAATAATATGTGTGAGGGAACCCCAGGAGAGTTCCAAATGTGTGTGGGTAGAATATATATCCCACGGGGGTAAAATTTAAAAAAGTTGAAAAATTTTTTTTTTTGGACTTAGTCATTTTTCTGGCGTTTATCAGAATTTCAGATAGGGCAAATGTCAGTGAGCGTTCCGATTTCAGTTCCAGAGCGATTCGCCCAATGAGTCCTTGATATTTATTCGTTTTCAGCCAATATTTTGGATTTTTGAAAATTTCACTTTTTTTGTGAAAATATCCACTAAATGAGGGAATAATATGTGTGAGAGTACCCCAGGAGAGTTCCAAATGTGTGTGGGTAAAATATATATCCCACGGGGGTAAAATTGAAAAAAATTTTTTTTTGGATTTAGCCATTTTTCCGCCGTTTATCATACTTTCAGATAGGGCAAATGTCAGTGAGCGTTCCGATTTCAGTTCCAGAGCGATTCGCCCAATGAGTCCTTGATATGTAGTCGTTTTCAGCCAATATATTGGATTTTTGAAAATTTCACTTTTTTGTGAAAATATCCACTAAATGTGGGAATAATATGTGTGAGGGTACCCCAGGAGTGTTCCAAATGTGCGTGGGTAGAATATATATCCCACGGGGGTAAAATTGAAAAAAGTTGAAAAAAAATTTTTTGGGGATTTAGCCATTTTTCCGGCGTTTATCAGACTTTAAGATAGGGCAAATGTCAGTGAGCGTTCCGATTTCAGTTCCAGAGCGATTCGCGCAATGAGTCCTTGATATGTAGTCGTTTTCAGCCAATATATTGGATTTTTGAAAATTTCACTTTTTTGTGAAAATATCCACTAAATGAGGGAATAATATGTGTGAGGGTACCCCAGGAGTGTTCCAAATGTGCGTGGGTAGAATATATATCCCACGGGGGTAAAATTGAAAAAAGTTTAAAAAATTTTTTTTTGGGATTTAGCCATTTTTCCGGCGTTTATCAGACTTTAAGATAGGGCAAATGTCAGTGAGCGTTCCGATTTCAGTTCCAGAGCGATTTGCCCAATGAGTCCTTTATATTTAGTCGTTTTCAGTTAATTTTCTGGATTTTTGAAAATTTCACTTTTTTGTGAAAATATCCTCTAAATGAGGGAATAATATGTGTGAGGGTACCCTAGGAGAGTTCCAAATGTCTGTGGGTAGAATATATATCCCACGGAGGTAAAATTGAAAAAAGTTTAAAAATTTTTTTTTTTTTGGACGTAGTCATTTTTTCGGCGTTTATCATACTTTCAGATAGGGCAAATGTCAGTGAGCGTTCCGATTTCAGTTCCAGAGCGATTTGCCCAATGAGTCCTTGATATGTAGTCGTTTTCAGCCAATATATTGGATTTTTGAAAATTTCACTTTTTTTGTGAAAATATCCACTAAATGAGGGAATAATATGTGTGAGGGTACCCCAGGAGTGTTCCAAATGTGCGTGGGTAGAATATATATCCCACGGGGGTAAAATTGAAAAAAGTTGAAAAAAATTTTTTTGGGGATTTAGCCATTTTTCCGGCGTTTATCAGACTTTCAGATAGGGCAAATGTCAGTGAGCATTCCGATTTCATTTCCAGAGCGATTCGCCCAATGAGTCCTTGATATTTAGTCGTTTTCAGCCAATATTTTGGATTTTTAAAAATATCACTTTTTTGTGAAAATATCCACTAAATGAGGGAATAATATGTGTGAGGGTACCCCAGGAGTGTTCCAAATGTGCGTGGGTAGAATATATATCCCACGGGGGTAAAATTGAAAAAAGTTGAAAAATTTTTTTTTTTGGACTTAGCCATTTTTCCGGCGTTTATCAGACTTTCAGATAGGGCAAATGTCAGTGAGCATTCCGATTTCAGTTCCAGAGCGATTCGCCCAATAAGTCCTTGATATTTATTCGTTTTCAGCCAATTTTCTGGATTTTTGAAAATTTCACTTTTTTGTGAAAATATCCACTAAATGAGGGAATAATATGTGTGAGGGTACCCCAGGAGAGTTCCAAATGTGTGTGGGTAGAATATATATCCCACGGGGGTAAAATTTATAAAAGTTGAAACATTTTTTTTTTTGGACTTAGCCATTTTTCCGCCGTTTATCATACTTTCAGATAGGGCAAATGTCAGTGAGCGTTCCGATTTCAGTTCCAGAGCGATTCGCCCAATGAGTCCTTGATATGTAGTCGTTTTCAGCCAATATATTGGATTTTTGAAAATTTCACTTTTTTGTGAAAATATCCACTAAATGAGGGAATAATATGTGTGAGGGTACCCCAGGAGTGTTCCAAATGTGCGTGGGTAGAATATATATCCCACGGGGGTAAAATTGAAAAAAGTTGAAAAAAATTTTTGGGGGATTTAGCCATTTTTCCGGCGTTTATCAGACTTTAAGATAGGGCAAATGTCAGTGAGCGTTCCGATTTCAGTTCCAGAGCGATTCGCCCAATGAGTCCTTGATATTTATTCGTTTTCAGTCAATTTTCTGGATTTTTGAAAATTTCACTTTTTTGTGAAAATATCCTCTAAATGAGGGAATAGTATGTGTGAGGGAACCCCAGGAGAGTTCCAAATGTGTGTGGGTAGAATATATATCCCACGGGGGTAAAATTGAAAAAAATTTTTTTTTGCATTTAGCCATTTTTCCGGCGTTTATCAGACTTTCAGATAGGGCAAATGTCAGTGAGCATTCCGATTTCATTTCCAGAGCGATTTGCCCAATGAGTCCTTGATATTTAGTCGTTTTCAGCTAATTTTGTGGATTTTGGAAAAATTCACTTTTTTGTGAAAATATCCACTAAATGAGGGAATAATATGTGTGAGGGTACCCCAGGAGAGTTCAAAATGTGTGTGGGTAAAATATATATCCCACGGGGGTAAAATTGAAAAAAGTTTAAAAATTTTTTTGGGGGATTTAGCCATTTTTCCGGCGTTTATCAGACTTTCAGATAGGGCAAATGTCAGTGAGCGTTACGATTTCAGTTCCAGAACGATTCGCCCAATGAGTCCTTGATATTTAGTCGTTTTCAGCTAATTTTGTGGATTTTGGAAAAATTCACTTTTTTGTGAAAATATCCACTAAATGAGGGAATAATATGTGTGAGGGTACCCCAGGAGAGTTCAAAATGTGTGTGGGTAAAATATATATCCCACGGGGGTAAAATTGAAAAAAGTTTAAAAATTTTTTTGGGGGATTTTTCCGGCGTTTTTCAGACTTTCAGTAGGGCAAATGTCAGTGAGCGTTCCGATTTCAGTTCCAGAGCGATTCTCCCAATGAGTCCTTGATATTTATTCGTTTTCAGCCAATTTTCTGGATTTTTGAAAATTTCACTTTTTTGTGAAAATATCCTCTAAATGAGGGAATAATATGTGTGAGGGAACCCCAGGAGAGTTCCAAATGTGTGTGGGTAGAATATATATCCCACGGGGGTAAAATTTAAAAAAGTTGAAACTTTTTTTTTTTGGAATTAGCCATTTTTCCGCCGTTTATCAGACTTTCAGATAGGGCAAATGTCAGTGAGCGTTCCGATTTCAGTTCCAGAGCGATTCGCCCAATGAGTCCTTGATATGTAGTCGTTTTCAGCCAATATATTGGATTTTTGAAAATTTCACTTTTTTTGTGAAAATATCCACTAAATGAGGGAATAATATGTGTGAGGGTACCCCAGGAGAGTTCCAAATGTGTGTGGGTAGAATATACATCCCACGGGGGTAAAATTGAAAAAATGTGAAAAAAAAATTTTTTTGGACTTAGCCATTTTTCCGGCGTTTATCAGACTTTCAGATAGGGCAAATGTCAGTGAGCGTTCCGATTTCAGTTCCAGAGCGATTCGCCCAATGAGTCCTTGATATTTATTCGTTTTCAGCCAATTTTCTGGATTTTTGAAAATTTCACTTTTTTGTGAAAATATCCACTAAATGAGGGAATAATATGTGTGAGGGTACCCCAGGAGAGTTCCAAATGTGTGTGGGTAGAATATATATCCCACGGGGGTAAAATAGAAAAAAGTTGAAACATTTTTTTTTTTGGACTTAGCCATTTTTCCGCCGTTTATCAGACTTTCAGATAGGGCAAATGTCAGTGAGCGTTCCGATTTCAGTTCCAGAGTGATTCGCCCAATGAGCCCTTGATATTTATTCGTTTTCAGCCAATTTTCTGGATTTTTGAAAATTTCACTTTTTTGTGAAAATATCCACTAAATGAGGGAATAATATGTGTGAGGGAACACCAGGAGAGTTCCAAATGTGTGTGGGTAGAATATATATCCCACGGGGGTAAAATTGAAAAAAGTTGAAACATTTTTTTTTTTGGACTTAGCCATTTTTCCGCCGTTTATCAGACTTTCAGATAGGGCAAATGTCAGTGAGTATTCCGATTTCAGTTCCAGAGCGATTCGCCCAATGAGTCCTTGATATGTAGTCGTTTTCAGCCAATATATTGGATTTTTGAAAATTTCACTTTTTTGTGAAAATATCCACTAAATGAGGGAATAATATGTGTGAGGGTACCCCAGGAGAGTTCCAAATGTGTGTGGGTAGAATATATATCCCACGGGGGTAAAATGTAAAAAATGTGAAAAAAAATTTTTTTGGACTTAGCCATTTTTCCGGCGTTTATCAGACTTTCAGATAGGGCAAATGTCAGTGAGCGTTCCGATTTCATTTCCAGAGCGATTCGCCCAATGAGTCCTTGATATTTATTCGTTTTCAGCCAATTTTCTGGATTTTTGAAAATTTCATTTTTTTGTGAAAATATCCACTAAATGAGGGAATAATATGTGTGAGGGTACCCCAGGAGAGTTCCAAATGTGTGTGGGTAGAATATATATCCCACGGGGGTAAAATTGAAAAAAGTTGAAACATTTTTTTTTTGGGACTTAGCCATTTTTCCGCCGTTTATCAGACTTTCAGATAGGGCAAATGTCAGTGAGCGTTCCGATTTCATTTCCAGAGCGATTCGCCCAATGAGTCCTTGATATGTAGTCGTTTTCAGCCAATATATTGGATTTTTGAAAATTTCACTTTTTTGTGAAAATATCCACTAAATGAGGGAATAATATGTGTGAGGGTACCCCAGGAGTGTTCCAAATGTGCGTGGGTAGAATATATATCCCACGGGGGTAAAATTGAAAAAAGTTGAAAAAATTTTTTTTGGGGATTTAGACATTTTTCCGGCGTTTATCAGACTTTAAGATAGGGCAAATGTCAGTGAGCGTTCCGATTTCAGTTCCAGAGCGATTCGCCCAATGAGTCCTTGATATGTAGTCGTTTTCAGCCAATATATTGGATTTTTGAAAATTTCACTTTTTTGTGAAAATATCCACTAAATGAGGGAATAATATGTGTGAGGGTACCCCAGGAGAGTTCCAATTGTGTGTGGGTAGAATATATATCCCACGGGGGTAAAATTTAAAAAAGTTGAAACATTTTTTTTTTTGGACTTAGCCATTTTTCCGGCGTTTATAAGACTTTCAGATAGGGCAAATGTCAGTGAGCATTTCGATTTCAGTTCCAGAGCGATTTGCCCAATGAGTCCTTGATATTTAGTCGTTTTCAGCTAATTTTGTGGATTTTGGAAAAATTCACTTTTTTGTGAAAATATCCACTAAATGAGGGAATAATATGTGTGAGGGTACCCCAGGAGAGTTCCAAATGTGTGTGGGTAAAATATATATCCCACGGAGGTAAAATTGAAAAAAGTTTAAAAATTTTTTTTTTTGGACTTCGTCATTTTTCCGGCGTTTATCAGACTTTCAGATAGGGCAAATGTCAGTGAGCATTTCGATTTCAGTTCCAGAGCGATTTGCCCAATGAGTCCTTGATATTTATTCGTTTTCAGCCAATTTTCTGGATTTTTGAAAATTTTACTTTTTTGTGAAAATATCCACTAAATGAGGGAATAATATGTGTGAGGGTACCCCAGTAGAGTTCCAAATGTGTGTGTGGGTTTACCCACAGGGGGTAAAATTGAAAAAGGTTTAAAAAATTTTTTTTTTTGGACTTCGTCATTTTTTCGGCGTTTATAAGACTTTCAGATAGGGCAAATGTCAGTGAGCGTTCCGATTTCAGTTCCAGAGCGATTCGCCCAATGAGTCCTTGATATGTAGTCGTTTTCAGCCAATATATTGGATTTTTGAAAATTTCACTTTTTTTGTGAAAATATCCACTAAATGAGGGAATAATATGTGTGAGGGTACCCCAGGAGTGTTCCAAATGTGCGTGGGTAGAATATATATCCCACGGGGGTAAAATTGAAAAAAGTTGAAAAAAATTTTTTTTGGGATTTAGCCATTTTTCCGGCGTTTATCAGACTTTAAGATAGGGCAAATGTCAGTGAGCGTTCCGATTTCAGTTCCAGAGCGATTCGCCCAATGAGTCCTTGATATGTAGTCGTTTTCAGCCAATATATTGGATTTTTGAAAATTTCACTTTTTTGTGAAAATATCCACTAAATGAGGGAATAATATGTGTGAGGGTACCCCAGGAGTGTTCCAAATGTGCGTGGGTAGAATATATATCCCACGGGGGTAAAATTGAAAAAAGTTGAAAAAATTTTTTTTTGGGATTTAGCCATTTTTCCGGCGTTTATCAGACTTTAAGATAGGGCAAATGTCAGTGAGCGTTCCGATTTCAGTTCCAGAGCGATTTGCCCAATGAGTCCTTTATATTTAGTCGTTTTCAGCCAAATTTCTGGATTTTTGAAAATTTTACTTTTTTGTGAAAATATCCACTAAATGAGGGAATAATATGTGTGAGGGTACCCCAGTAGAGTTCCAAATGTGTGTGGGTAGAATAGATATCCCACGGGGGGTAAAATTGAAAAAGGTTTAAAAATTTTTTTTTTTTTGGACGTAGTCATTTTTTCGGCGTTTATCATACTTTCAGATAGGGCAAATGTCAGTGAGCGTTCCGATTTCAGTTCCAGAGCGATTTGCCCAATGAGTCCTTGATATGTAGTCGTTTTCAGCCAATATATTGGATTTTTGAAAATTTCACTTTTTTTGTGAAAATATCCACTAAATGAGGGAATAATATGTATGAGGGTACCCCAGGAGTGTTCCAAATGTGCGTGGGTAGAATATATATCCCACGGGGGTAAAATTGAAAAAAGTTGAAAAAAATTTTTTTGGGGATTTAGCCATTTTTCCGGCGTTTATCATACTTTCAGATAGGGCAAATGTCAGTGAGCGTTCCGATTTCAGTTCCAGAGCGATTTGCCCAATGAGTCCTTGATATGTAGTCGTTTTCAGCCAATATTTTGGATTTTTGAAAATTTCACTTTTTTTGTGAAAATATCCACTAAATGAGGGAATAATATGTGTGAGAGTACCCCAGGAGAGTTCCAAATGTGTGTGGGTAAAATATATATCCCACGGGGGTAAAATTGAAAAAATTTTTTTTTGGGATTTAGCCATTTTTCCTGCGTTTATCAGACTTTCAGATAGGGCAAATGTCAGTGAGCATTCCGATTTCATTTCCAGAGCGATTCGCCCAATGAGTCCTTGATATTTAGTCGTTTTCAGCCAATATTTTGGATTTTTAAAAATATCACTTTTTTGTGAAAATATCCACTAAATGAGGGAATAATATGTGTGAGGGTACCCCAGGAGTGTTCCAAATGTGCGTGGGTAGAATATATATCCCACGGGGGTAAAATTGAAAAAAGTTGAAACATTTTTTTTTTTTGGACTTAGCCATTTTTCCGCCGTTTATCATACTTTCAGATAGGGCAAATGTCAGTGAGCGTTCCGATTTCAGTTCCAGAGCGATTCGCCCAATGAGTCCTTGATATGTAGTCGTTTTCAGCCAATATATTGGATTTTTGAAAATTTCACTTTTTTGTGAAAATATCCACTAAATGAGGGAATAATATGTGTGAGGGTACCCCAGGAGTGTTCCAAATGTGCGTGGGTAGAATATATATCCCACGGGGGTAAAATTGAAAAAAGTTGAAAAAAATTTTTGGGGGATTTAGCCATTTTTCCGGCGTTTATCAGACTTTAAGATAGGGCAAATGTCAGTGAGCGTTCCGATTTCAGTTCCAGAGCGATTCGCCCAATGAGTCCTTGATATTTATTTGTTTTCAGTCAATTTTCTGGATTTTTGAAAATTTCACTTTTTTGTGAAAATATCCTCTAAATGAGGGAATAATATGTGTGAGGGAACCCCAGGAGAGTTCCAAATGTGTGTGGGTAGAATATATATGCCACGGGGGTAAAATTGAAAAAAGTTGAAAAATTTTTTTTTTGGACTTAGCCATTTTTCCGGCGTTTATCAGACTTTCAGATAGGGCAAATGTCAGTGAGCATTTCGATTTCAGTTCCAGAGCGATTTGCCCAATGAGTCCTTGATATGTAGTCGTTTTCAGCCAATATTTTGGATTTTTGAAAATTTCACTTTTTTTGTGAAAATATCCACTAAATGAGGGAATAATATGTGTGAGGGTACCCCAGGAGAGTTCCAAATGTGTGTGGGTAAAATATATATCCCACGGGGGTAAAATTGAAAAAAATTTTTTTTTGGATTTAGCCATTTTTCCGGCGTTTATCAGACTTTCAGATAGGGCAAATGTCAGTGAGCATTCCGATTTCATTTCCAGAGAGATTCGCCCAATGAGTCCTTGATATTTAGTCGTTTTCAGCCAATATATTGGATTTTTGAAAATTTCACTTTTTTGTGAAAATATCCACTAAATGAGGGAATAATATGTGTGAGGGTACCCCAGGAGTGTTCCAAATGTGCGTGGGTAGAATATATATCCCACGGGGGTAAAATTGAAAAAAGTTGAAAAAATTTTTTTTTGGGATTTAGCCATTTTTCCGGCGTTTATCAGACTTTAAGATAGGGCAAATGTCAGTGAGCGTTCCGATTTCAGTTCCAGAGCGATTTGCCCAATGAGTCCTTTATATTTAGTCGTTTTCAGCCAAATTTCTGGATTTTTGAAAATTTTACTTTTTTGTGAAAATATCCACTAAATGAGGGAATAATATGTGTGAGGGTACCCCAGTAGAGTTCCAAATGTGTGTGGGTAGAATAGATATCCCACGGGGGGTAAAATTGAAAAAGGTTTAAAAATTTTTTTTTTTTTGGACGTAGTCATTTTTTCGGCGTTTATCATACTTTCAGATAGGGCAAATGTCAGTGAGCGTTCCGATTTCAGTTCCAGAGCGATTTGCCCAATGAGTCCTTGATATGTAGTCGTTTTCAGCCAATATATTGGATTTTTGAAAATTTCACTTTTTTTGTGAAAATATCCACTAAATGAGGGAATAATATGTATGAGGGTACCCCAGGAGTGTTCCAAATGTGCGTGGGTAGAATATATATCCCACGGGGGTAAAATTGAAAAAAGTTGAAAAAATTTTTTTTTGGGATTTAGCCATTTTTCCGGCGTTTATCATACTTTCAGATAGGGCAAATGTCAGTGAGCGTTCCGATTTCAGTTCCAGAGCGATTTGCCCAATGAGTCCTTGATATGTAGTCGTTTTCAGCCAATATTTTGGATTTTTGAAAATTTCACTTTTTTTGTGAAAATATCCACTAAATGAGGGAATAATATGTGTGAGAGTACCCCAGGAGAGTTCCAAATGTGTGTGGGTAAAATATATATCCCACGGGGGTAAAATTGAAAAAATTTTTTTTTGGGATTTAGCCATTTTTCCTGCGTTTATCAGACTTTCAGATAGGGCAAATGTCAGTGAGCATTCCGATTTCATTTCCAGAGCGATTCGCCCAATGAGTCCTTGATATTTAGTCGTTTTCAGCCAATATTTTGGAATTTTAAAAATATCACTTTTTTGTGAAAATATCCACTAAATGAGGGAATAATATGTGTGAGGGTACCCCAGGAGTGTTCCAAATGTGCGTGGGTAGAATATATATCCCACGGGGGTAAAATTGAAAAAAGTTGAAACATTTTTTTTTTTTGGACTTAGCCATTTTTCCGCCGTTTATCATACTTTCAGATAGGGCAAATGTCAGTGAGCGTTCCGATTTCAGTTCCAGAGCGATTCGCCCAATGAGTCCTTGATATGTAGTCGTTTTCAGCCAATATATTGGATTTTTGAAAATTTCACTTTTTTGTGAAAATATCCACTAAATGAGGGAATAATATGTGTGAGGGTACCCCAGGAGTGTTCCAAATGTGCGTGGGTAGAATATATATCCCACGGGGGTAAAATTGAAAAAAGTTGAAAAAAATTTTTGGGGGATTTAGCCATTTTTCCGGCGTTTATCAGACTTTAAGATAGGGCAAATGTCAGTGAGCGTTCCGATTTCAGTTCCAGAGCGATTCGCCCAATGAGTCCTTGATATTTATTTGTTTTCAGTCAATTTTCTGGATTTTTGAAAATTTCACTTTTTTGTGAAAATATCCTCTAAATGAGGGAATAATATGTGTGAGGGAACCCCAGGAGAGTTCCAAATGTGTGTGGGTAGAATATATATGCCACGGGGGTAAAATTGAAAAAAGTTGAAAAATTTTTTTTTTGGACTTAGCCATTTTTCCGGCGTTTATCAGACTTTCAGATAGGGCAAATGTCAGTGAGCATTTCGATTTCAGTTCCAGAGCGATTTGCCCAATGAGTCCTTGATATGTAGTCGTTTTCAGCCAATATTTTGGATTTTTGAAAATTTCACTTTTTTTGTGAAAATATCCACTAAATGAGGGAATAATATGTGTGAGGGTACCCCAGGAGAGTTCCAAATGTGTGTGGGTAAAATATATATCCCACGGGGGTAAAATTGAAAAAAATTTTTTTTTGGATTTAGCCATTTTTCCGGCGTTTATCAGACTTTCAGATAGGGCAAATGTCAGTGAGCATTCCGATTTCATTTCCAGAGAGATTCGCCCAATGAGTCCTTGATATTTAGTCGTTTTCAGCCAATATTTTGGATTTTTTAAAATTTCACTTTTTTGTGAAAATATCCACTAAATGAGGGAATAATATGTGTGAGGGTACCCCAGGAGTGTTCCAAATGTGCGTGGGTAGAATATATATCCCACGGGGGTAAAATTGAAAAAAGTTGAACAATTTTTTTTTTTGGACTTAGCCATTTTTCCGCCGTTTATCAGACTTTCAGATAGGGCAAATGTCAGTGAGCGTTCCGATTTCAGTTCCAGAACGATTCGCCCAATGAGTCCTTGATATTTAGTCGTTTTCAGCTAATTTTGTGGATTTTGGAAAAATTCACTTTTTTGTGAAAATATCCACTAAATGAGGGAATAATATGTGTGAGGGTACCCCAGGAGAGTTCAAAATGTGTGTGGGTAAAATATATATCCCACGGGGGTAAAATTGAAAAAAGTTTAAAAATTTTTTTGGGGGATTTAGCCATTTTTCCGGCGTTTATCAGACTTTCAGATAGGGCAAATGTCAGTGAGCGTTCCGATTTCAGTTCCAGAACGATTCGCCCAATGAGTCCTTGATATTTAGTCGTTTTCAGCTAATTTTGTGGATTTTTGAAAATTTCACTTTTTTGTGAAAATATCCTCTAAATGAGGGAATAATATGTGTGAGGGAACCCCAGGAGAGTTCCAAATGTGTGTGGGTAGAATATATATCCCACGGGGGTAAAATTTAAAAAAGTTGAAACTTTTTTTTTTTGGAATTAGCCATTTTTCCGCCGTTTATCAGACTTTCAGATAGGGAAAATGTCAGTGAGCGTTCCGATTTCAGTTCCAGAGCGATTCGCCCAATGAGTCCTTGATATTTATTCGTTTTCAGCCAATTTTCTGGATTTTTGAAAATTTCACTTTTTTGTGAAAATATCCACTAAATGAGGGAATAATATGTGTGAGGGTACCCCAGGAGAGTTCCAAATGTGTGTGGGTAGAATATATATCCCACGGGGGTAAAATAGAAAAAAGTTGAAACATTTTTTTTTTTGGACTTAGCCATTTTTCCGCCGTTTATCAGACTTTCAGATAGGGCAAATGTCAGTGAGCGTTCCGATTTCAGTTCCAGAGTGATTCCCCCAATGAGCCCTTGATATTTATTCGTTTTCAGCCAATTTTCTGGATTTTTGAAAATTTCACTTTTTTGTGAAAATATCCACTAAATGAGGGAATAATATGTGTGAGGGAACACCAGGAGAGTTCCAAATGTGTGTGGGTAGAATATATATCCCACGGGGGTAAAATTGAAAAAAGTTGAAACATTTTTTTTTTTGGACTTAGCCTTTTTTCCGCCGTTTATCAGACTTTCAGATAGGGCAAATGTCAGTGAGCTTTCCGATTTCAGTTCCAGAGCGATTCGCCCAATGAGTCCTTGATATTTAGTCGTTTTCAGCCAATGTTTTGGATTTTTGAAAATTTCACTTTTTTGTGAAAATATCCACTAAATGAGGGAATAATATGTGTGAGGGTACCCCAGGAGTGTTCCAAATGTGCGTGGGTAGAGTATATATCCCACGGGGGTAAAATTGAAAAAAGTTTAAAAAAATTTTTTTTTTTGGACTTAGTCATTTTTCCAGCGTTTATCAGACTTTCAGATAGGGCAAATGTCAGTGAGCGTTCCGATTTCAGTTCCAGAGCGATTCGCCCAATGAGTCCTTGATATGTAGTCGTTTTCAGCCAATATATTGGATTTTTGAAAATTTCACTTTTTTGTGAAAATATCCACTAAATGAGGGAATAATATGTGTGAGGGTACCCCAGGAGAGTTCCAAATGTGTGTGGGTAGAATATATATCCCACGGGGGTAAAATTGAAAAAATGTGAAAAAAAATTTTTTTTGGACTTAGCCATTTTTCCGGCGTTTATCAGACTTTCAGATAGGGGAAATGTCAGTGAGCGTTCCGATTTCAGTTCCAGAGCGATTCGCCCAATGAGTCCTTGATATTTAGTCGTTTTCAGCTAATTTTCTGGATTTTGGAAAAATTCACTTTTTTGTGAAAATATCCACTAAATGAGGGAATAATATGTGTGAGGGTACCCCAGGAGAGTTCCAAATGTGTGTGGGTAAAATATATATCCCACGGGGGAAAAATTGAAAAAAGTTGAAAAAAAATTTTTTTTGGATTTAGCCATTTTTCCGGCGTTTATCAGACTTTCAGATAGGGCAAATGTCAGTGAGCGTTCCGATTTCATTTCCAGAGCGATTCGCCCAATGAGTCCTTGATATTTATTCGTTTTCAGCCAATTTTCTGGATTTTTGAAAATTTCATTTTTTTGTGAAAATATCCACTAAATGAGGGAATAATATGTGTGACGGTACCCCAGGAGAGTTCCAAATGTGTGTGGGTAGAATATATATCCCACGGGGGTAAAATAGAAAAAAGTTGAAACATTTTTTTTTTGGGACTTAGCCATTTTTCCGCCGTTTATCAGACTTTCAGATAGGGCAAATGTCAGTGAGCGTTCCGATTTCAGTTCCAGAGCGATTCGCCCAATGAGTCCTTGATATGTAGTCGTTTTCAGCCAATATATTGGATTTTTGAAAATTTTACTTTTTTGTGAAAATATCCACTAAATGAGGGAATAATATGTGTGAGGGTACCCCAGGAGAGTTCCAAATGTGTGTGGGTAGAATATATATCCCACGGGGGTAAAATTGAAAAAAGTTGAAACATTTTTTTTTTTGGACTTAGCCATTTTTCCGCCGTTTATCAGACTTTCAGATAGGGCAAATGTCAGTGAGCGTTCTGATTTCAGTTCCAGAGCGATTCGCTCATTGAGTACTTGATATTTAGTCGTTTTCAGCCAATTTTCTGGATTTTTGAAAATGTCACTTTTTTATGAAAATATCCAATAAATGAGGGAATAATATGTGTGAGGGTACCCCAGGAGAGTTCCAAATGTGTGTGGGTAGAATATATATCCCACGGGGGTAAAATTGAAAAAAGTTGAAAAAAATTTTTTTGGGGATTTAGCCATTTTTCCGCCGTTTATCAGACTTTCAGATAGGGCAAATGTCAGTGAGCGTTCCGATTTCAGTTCCAGAGCGATTCGCCCAATGAGTCCTTGATATTTATTCGTTTTCAGCCAATTTTCTGGATTTTTGAAAATTTCACATTTTTGTGAAAATATCCACTAAATGAGGGAATAATATGTGTGAGGGTACCCCAGGAGAGTTCCAAATGTCTGTATGTAGAATATATATCCCACGGGGGTAAAATTGAAAAAAGTTGAAACATTTTTTTTTTTGGACTTAGCCATTTTTCCGCCGTTTATCAGACTTTCAGATAGGGCAAATGTCAGTGAGCGTTCCGATTTCAGTTCCAGAGCGATTCGCCCAATGAGTCCTTGATATGTAGTCATTTTCAGCCAATTTTATGGATTTTTGAAAATTTCACTTTTTTGTGAAAATATCCACTAAATGAGGGAATAATATGTGTGAGGGTACCCCAGGAGAGTTCCAAATGTGTGTGGGTAAAATATATATCCCACGGGGTTAAAATTGAAAAAAGTTGAAAAATTTTTTTTTGGGGATTTAGCCATTTTTCCGGCGTTCATCAGACTTTCAGATAGGGCAAATGTCAGTGAGCATTCCGATTTCAGTTCCAGAGCGATTCGCCCAATGAGTACTTGATATTTATTTGTTTTCAGCCAATCTTCTGGATTTTTGAAAATTTCACTTTTTTGTGAAAATATCCACTAAATGAGGGAATAATATGTGTGAGGGTACCCCAGGAGAGTTCCAAATGTGTGTGGGTAGAATATATATCCCACGGGGGTAAAATTGAAAAAAGTTGAAAATTTTTTTTTTTGGACTTAGTCATCTTTCCGGCGTTTATCAGACTTTCAGATAGGGCAAATGTCAGTGAGCGTTCCGATTTCAGTTCCAGAGTGATTCGCCCAATGAGCCCTTGATCTTTATTCGTTTTCAGCCAATTTTCTGGATTTTTGAAAATTTCACTTTTTTGTGAAAATATCCACTAAATGAGGGAATAATATGTGTGAGGGTACCCCAGGAGAGTTCCAAATGTGTGTGGGTAGAATATATATCCCACGGGGGTAAAATTGAAAAAATGTGAAAATTTTTTTTTTTGGACTTAGCCATTTTTCCGGCGTTTATCAGACTTTCAGATAGGGCAAATGTCAGTGAGCTTTCCGATTTCAGTTCCATAGCGATTCGCCCAATGAGCCCTTGATATATAGTCGTTTTCAGCTAATTTTCTGGATTTTGGAAAAATTCACTTTTTTGTGAAAATATCCACTAAATGAGGGAATAATATGTGTGAGGGTACTCCAGGAGAGTTCCAAATGTGTGTGGGTAAAATATATATCCCACGGGGGTAAAATTGAAAAAAGTTGAAAAAAATTTTTTGGGGGATTTAGCCATTTTTCCGGCGTTTATCAGACTTTCAGATAGGGCAAATGTCAGTGAGCGTTCCGATTTCAGTTCCAGAGCGATTCGCCCAATGAGTCCTTGATATTTATTCGTTTTCAGCCAATTTTCTGGATTTTTGAAAATTTCACTTTTTTGTGAAAATATCCACTAAATGAGGGAATAATATGTGTGAGGGTACCCCAGGAGAGTTCCAAATGTGAGTGGGTAGAATATATATCCCACGGGGGTAAAATTGAAAAAAGTTTAAACATTTTTTTTTTTGGACTTAGCCATTTTTCCGCCGTTTATCAGACTTTCAGATAGGGCAAATGTCAGTGAGCGTTCCGATTTCAGTTCCAGAGCGATTCGCCCAATGAGTCCTTGATATGTAGTCATTTTCAGCCAATATATTGGATTTTTGAAAATTTCACTTTTTTGTGAAAATATCCACTAAATGAGGGAATAATATGTGTGAGGGTACCCCAGGAGAGTTCCAAATGTGTGTGGGTAGAATATATATCCCACGGGGGTAAAATTGAAAAAAGTTGAAACATTTTTTTTTTGAACTTAGCCATTTTTCCGCCGTTTATCAGACTTTCAGATAGGGCAAATGTCAGTGAGCATTCCGATTTCAGTTCCAGAGCGATTCGCCCAATGAGTCCTTGATATTTAGTCGTTTTCAGCTAATTTTCTGGATTTTGGAAAAATTCACTGTTTTGTGAAAATATCCACTAAATGAGGGAATAATATGTGTGAGGGTACCCCAGGAGAGTTCCAAATGTGTGTGGGTAGAATATATATCCCACGGGGGTAAAATTGAAAAAAGTTGAAACATTTTTTTTTTTTGGACTTAGCCATTTTTCCGCTGTTCATCAGACTTTCAGATAGGGCAAATGTCAGTGAGCGTTCCGATTTCAGTTCCAGAGCGATTCGCCCAATGAGTCCTTGATATTTATTCGTTTTCAGCCAATTTTATGGATTTTTGAAAATTTCACTTTTTTGTGAAAATATCCACTAAATGAGGGAATAATATGTGTGAGGGTACCCCAGGAGAGTTCCAAATGTGTGTGGGTAGAATATATATCCCACGGGGGTAAAATTGAAAAAAGTTGAAACATTTTTTTTTTGAACTTAGCCATTTTTCCGCCGTTTATCAGACTTTCAGATAGGGCAAATGTCAGTGAGCATTCCGATTTCAGTTCCAGAGCGATTCGCCCAATGAGTCCTTGATATTTAGTCGTTTTCAGCTAATTTTCTGGATTTTGGAAAAATTCACTGTTTTGTGAAAATATCCACTAAATGAGGGAATAATATGTGTGAGGGTACCCCAGGAGAGTTCCAAATGTGTGTGGGTAGAATATATATCCCACGGGGGTAAAATTGAAAAAAGTTGAAACATTTTTTTTTTTTGGACTTAGCCATTTTTCCGCTGTTCATCAGACTTTCAGATAGGGCAAATGTCAGTGAGCGTTCCGATTTCAGTTCCAGAGCGATTCGCCCAATGAGTCCTTGATATTTATTCGTTTTCAGCCAATTTTATGGATTTTTGAAAATTTCACTTTTTTGTGAAAATATCCACTAAATGAGGGAATAATATGTGTGAGGGTACCCCAGGAGAGTTCCAAATGTGTGTGGGTAGAATATATATCCCACGGGGGTAAAATTGAAAAAATGTGAAAAAAAATTTTTTTTGGACTTAGACATTTTTCTAGCGTTTATCAGACTTTCAGATAGGGCAAATGTCAGTGAGCATTCCGATTTCAGTTCCAGAGCGATTCGCCCAATGAGTCCTTGATATTTAGTCGTTTTCAGCCAATATATTGGATTTTTGAAAATTTCACTTTTTTGTGAAAATATCCACTAAATGAGGGAATAATATGTGTGAGGGTACCCCAGGAGAGTACCAAATGTGTGTGGGTAAAATATATTTCCCACGGGGGTAAAATTGAAAAAAGTTGAAAAAAATTTTTTTGGGGATTTAGCCATTTTTCCGCCGTTTATCAGACTTTCAGATAGGGCAAATGTCAGTGAGCGTTCCGATTTCAGTTCCAGAGCGATTCGCCCAATGAGTCCTTGATATTTATTCGTTTTCAGCCAATTTTCTGGATTTTTGAAAATTTCACATTTTTGTGAAAATATCCACTAAATGAGGGAATAATATGTGTGAGGGTACCCCAGGAGAGTTCCAAATGTCTGTATGTAGAATATATATCCCACGGGGGTAAAATTGAAAAAAGTTGAAACATTTTTTTTTTTGGACTTAAACGGCGGAAAAATGGCTAAGTCCAAAAAAAAAAATGTTTCAACTTTTTTCAATTTTACCCCCGTGGGATATATATTCTACATACAGACATTTGGAACTCTCCTGGGGTACCCTCACACATATTATTCCCTCATTTAGTGGATATTTTCACAAAAATGTGAAATTTTCAAAAATCCAGAAAATTGGCTGAAAACGAATAAATATCAAGGACTCATTGGGCGAATCGCTCTGGAACTGAAATCGGAACGCTCACTGACATTTGCCCTATCTGAAAGTCTGATAAACGGCGGAAAAATGGCTAAATCCCCAAAAAAATTTTTTTCAACTTTTTTCAATTTTACCCCCGTGGGAAATATATTTTACCCACACACATTTGGTACTCTCCTGGGGTACCCTCACACATATTATTCCCTCATTTAGTGGATATTTTCACAAAAAAGTGAAATTTTCAAAAATCCAATATATTGGCTGAAAACGACTAAATATCAAGGACTCATTGGGCGAATCGCTCTGGAACTGAAATCGGAACGCTCACTGACATTTGCTCTATCTGAAAGTCTGATAAACGGCGGAAAAATGGCTATCAGACTTTCAGATAGGGCAAATGTCAGTGAGCGTTCCGATTTCAGTTCCAGAGCGATTCGCCCAATGAGTCCTTGATATGTAGTCATTTTCAGCCAATATATTGGATTTTTGAAAATTTCACTTTTTTGTGAAAATATCCACTAAATGAGGGAATAATATGTGTGAGGGTACCCCAGGAGAGTTCCAAATGTGTGTGGGTAGAATATATATCCCACGGGGGTAAAATTGAAAAAAGTTGAAACATTTTTTTTTTTGGACTTAGCCATTTTTCCGCCGTTTATCAGACTTTCAGATAGGGCAAATGTCAGTGAGCGTTCCGATTTCAGTTCCAGGGTGATTCGCCCAATGAGCCCTTGATATTTATTCGTTTTCAGCCAATTTTCTGGATTTTTGAAAATTTCACTTTTTTGTGAAAATATCCACTAAATGAGGGAATAATATGTGTGAGGGTACCCCAGGAGAGTTCCAAATGTGTGTGGGTAAAATATATATCCCACGGGGGTAAAATTGAAAAAAGTTGAAACATTTTTTTTTTTTGGACTTAGCCATTTTTCCGCCGTTCATCAGACTTTCAGATAGGGCAAATGTCAGTGAGCGTTCCGATTTCAGTTCCAGAGCGATGCGCCCAATGAGTCCTTGATATTTATTCGTTTTCAGCCAATTTTATGGATTTTTGAAAATTTCACTTTTTTGTGAAAATATCCACTAAATGAGGGAATAATATGTGTGAGGGTACCCCAGGAGAGTTCCAAATGTGTGTGGGTAGAATATATATCCCACGGGGGTAAAATTGAAAAAATGTGAAAAAAAATTTTTTTTGGACTTAGACATTTTTCTAGCGTTTATCAGACTTTCAGATAGGGCAAATGTCAGTGAGCGTTCCGATTTCAGTTCCAGAGCGATACGCCCAATGAGTCCTTGATATTTTTTCGTTTTCAGCCAATTTTCTGGATTTTTGAAAATTTCACTTTCTTGTGAAAATATCCACTAAATGAGGGAATAATATGTGTGAGGGTACCCCAGGAGAGTTGCAAATGTGTGTGGGTAGAATATATATCCCACAGGGGTAAAATTGAAAAAAGTTGAAACATTTTTTTTTTTGGACTTAGCCATTTTTCCGGCGTTTATCAGACTTTCAGATAGGGCAAATGTCAGTGAGCGTTCCGATTTCAGTTCCAGAGCGATTCGCCCAATGAGTCCTTGATATTTAGTCGTTTTCAGCCAATGTTTTGGATTTTTGAAAATTTCACTTTTTTGTGAAAATATCCACTAAATGAGGGAATAATATGTGTGAGGGTACCCCAGGAGTGTTCCAAATGTGCGTGGGTAGAGTATATATCCCACGGGGGTAAAATTGAAAAAAGTTTAAAAAAATTTTTTTTTTTGGACTTAGTCATTTTTCCAGCGTTTATCAGACTTTCAGATAGGGCAAATGTCAGTGAGCGTTCCGATTTCAGTTCCAGAGCGATTCGCCCAATGAGTCCTTGATATGTAGTCGTTTTCAGCCAATATATTGGATTTTTGAAAATTTCACTTTTTTGTGAAAATATCCACTAAATGAGGGAATAATATGTGTGAGGGTACCCCAGGAGAGTTCCAAATGTGTGTGGGTAGAATATATATCCCACGGGGGTAAAATTGAAAAAATGTGAAAAAAAATTTTTTTTGGACTTAGCCATTTTTCCGGCGTTTATCAGACTTTCAGATAGGGGAAATGTCAGTGAGCGTTCCGATTTCAGTTCCAGAGCGATTCGCCCAATGAGTCCTTGATATTTAGTCGTTTTCAGCTAATTTTCTGGATTTTGGAAAAATTCACTTTTTTGTGAAAATATCCACTAAATGAGGGAATAATATGTGTGAGGGTACCCCAGGAGAGTTCCAAATGTGTGTGGGTAAAATATATATCCCACGGGGGAAAAATTGAAAAAAGTTGAAAAAAAATTTTTTTTGGATTTAGCCATTTTTCCGGCGTTTATCAGACTTTCAGATAGGGCAAATGTCAGTGAGCGTTCCGATTTCATTTCCAGAGCGATTCGCCCAATGAGTCCTTGATATTTATTCGTTTTCAGCCAATTTTCTGGATTTTTGAAAATTTCATTTTTTTGTGAAAATATCCACTAAATGAGGGAATAATATGTGTGACGGTACCCCAGGAGAGTTCCAAATGTGTGTGGGTAGAATATATATCCCACGGGGGTAAAATAGAAAAAAGTTGAAACATTTTTTTTTTGGGACTTAGCCATTTTTCCGCCGTTTATCAGACTTTCAGATAGGGCAAATGTCAGTGAGCGTTCCGATTTCAGTTCCAGAGCGATTCGCCCAATGAGTCCTTGATATGTAGTCGTTTTCAGCCAATATATTGGATTTTTGAAAATTTTACTTTTTTGTGAAAATATCCACTAAATGAGGGAATAATATGTGTGAGGGTACCCCAGGAGAGTTCCAAATGTGTGTGGGTAGAATATATATCCCACGGGGGTAAAATTGAAAAAAGTTGAAACATTTTTTTTTTTGGACTTAGCCATTTTTCCGCCGTTTATCAGACTTTCAGATAGGGCAAATGTCAGTGAGCGTTCTGATTTCAGTTCCAGAGCGATTCGCTCATTGAGTACTTGATATTTAGTCGTTTTCAGCCAATTTTCTGGATTTTTGAAAATGTCACTTTTTTATGAAAATATCCAATAAATGAGGGAATAATATGTGTGAGGGTACCCCAGGAGAGTTCCAAATGTGTGTGGGTAGAATATATATCCCACGGGGGTAAAATTGAAAAAAGTTGAAAAAAATTTTTTTGGGGATTTAGCCATTTTTCCGCCGTTTATCAGACTTTCAGATAGGGCAAATGTCAGTGAGCGTTCCGATTTCAGTTCCAGAGCGATTCGCCCAATGAGTCCTTGATATTTATTCGTTTTCAGCCAATTTTCTGGATTTTTGAAAATTTCACATTTTTGTGAAAATATCCACTAAATGAGGGAATAATATGTGTGAGGGTACCCCAGGAGAGTTCCAAATGTCTGTATGTAGAATATATATCCCACGGGGGTAAAATTGAAAAAAGTTGAAACATTTTTTTTTTTGGACTTAGCCATTTTTCCGCCGTTTATCAGACTTTCAGATAGGGCAAATGTCAGTGAGCGTTCCGATTTCAGTTCCAGAGCGATTCGCCCAATGAGTCCTTGATATGTAGTCATTTTCAGCCAATTTTATGGATTTTTGAAAATTTCACTTTTTTGTGAAAATATCCACTAAATGAGGGAATAATATGTGTGAGGGTACCCCAGGAGAGTTCCAAATGTGTGTGGGTAAAATATATATCCCACGGGGTTAAAATTGAAAAAAGTTGAAAAATTTTTTTTTGGGGATTTAGCCATTTTTCCGGCGTTCATCAGACTTTCAGATAGGGCAAATGTCAGTGAGCATTCCGATTTCAGTTCCAGAGCGATTCGCCCAATGAGTACTTGATATTTATTTGTTTTCAGCCAATCTTCTGGATTTTTGAAAATTTCACTTTTTTGTGAAAATATCCACTAAATGAGGGAATAATATGTGTGAGGGTACCCCAGGAGAGTTCCAAATGTGTGTGGGTAGAATATATATCCCACGGGGGTAAAATTGAAAAAAGTTGAAAATTTTTTTTTTTGGACTTAGTCATCTTTCCGGCGTTTATCAGACTTTCAGATAGGGCAAATGTCAGTGAGCGTTCCGATTTCAGTTCCAGAGTGATTCGCCCAATGAGCCCTTGATCTTTATTCGTTTTCAGCCAATTTTCTGGATTTTTGAAAATTTCACTTTTTTGTGAAAATATCCACTAAATGAGGGAATAATATGTGTGAGGGTACCCCAGGAGAGTTCCAAATGTGTGTGGGTAGAATATATATCCCACGGGGGTAAAATTGAAAAAATGTGAAAATTTTTTTTTTTGGACTTAGCCATTTTTCCGGCGTTTATCAGACTTTCAGATAGGGCAAATGTCAGTGAGCTTTCCGATTTCAGTTCCATAGCGATTCGCCCAATGAGCCCTTGATATATAGTCGTTTTCAGCTAATTTTCTGGATTTTGGAAAAATTCACTTTTTTGTGAAAATATCCACTAAATGAGGGAATAATATGTGTGAGGGTACTCCAGGAGAGTTCCAAATGTGTGTGGGTAAAATATATATCCCACGGGGGTAAAATTGAAAAAAGTTGAAAAAAATTTTTTGGGGGATTTAGCCATTTTTCCGGCGTTTATCAGACTTTCAGATAGGGCAAATGTCAGTGAGCGTTCCGATTTCAGTTCCAGAGCGATTCGCCCAATGAGTCCTTGATATTTATTCGTTTTCAGCCAATTTTCTGGATTTTTGAAAATTTCACTTTTTTGTGAAAATATCCACTAAATGAGGGAATAATATGTGTGAGGGTACCCCAGGAGAGTTCCAAATGTGAGTGGGTAGAATATATATCCCACGGGGGTAAAATTGAAAAAAGTTTAAACATTTTTTTTTTTGGACTTAGCCATTTTTCCGCCGTTTATCAGACTTTCAGATAGGGCAAATGTCAGTGAGCGTTCCGATTTCAGTTCCAGAGCGATTCGCCCAATGAGTCCTTGATATGTAGTCATTTTCAGCCAATATATTGGATTTTTGAAAATTTCACTTTTTTGTGAAAATATCCACTAAATGAGGGAATAATATGTGTGAGGGTACCCCAGGAGAGTTCCAAATGTGTGTGGGTAGAATATATATCCCACGGGGGTAAAATTGAAAAAAGTTGAAACATTTTTTTTTTGAACTTAGCCATTTTTCCGCCGTTTATCAGACTTTCAGATAGGGCAAATGTCAGTGAGCATTCCGATTTCAGTTCCAGAGCGATTCGCCCAATGAGTCCTTGATATTTAGTCGTTTTCAGCTAATTTTCTGGATTTTGGAAAAATTCACTGTTTTGTGAAAATATCCACTAAATGAGGGAATAATATGTGTGAGGGTACCCCAGGAGAGTTCCAAATGTGTGTGGGTAGAATATATATCCCACGGGGGTAAAATTGAAAAAAGTTGAAACATTTTTTTTTTTTGGACTTAGCCATTTTTCCGCTGTTCATCAGACTTTCAGATAGGGCAAATGTCAGTGAGCGTTCCGATTTCAGTTCCAGAGCGATTCGCCCAATGAGTCCTTGATATTTATTCGTTTTCAGCCAATTTTATGGATTTTTGAAAATTTCACTTTTTTGTGAAAATATCCACTAAATGAGGGAATAATATGTGTGAGGGTACCCCAGGAGAGTTCCAAATGTGTGTGGGTAGAATATATATCCCACGGGGGTAAAATTGAAAAAAGTTGAAACATTTTTTTTTTGAACTTAGCCATTTTTCCGCCGTTTATCAGACTTTCAGATAGGGCAAATGTCAGTGAGCATTCCGATTTCAGTTCCAGAGCGATTCGCCCAATGAGTCCTTGATATTTAGTCGTTTTCAGCTAATTTTCTGGATTTTGGAAAAATTCACTGTTTTGTGAAAATATCCACTAAATGAGGGAATAATATGTGTGAGGGTACCCCAGGAGAGTTCCAAATGTGTGTGGGTAGAATATATATCCCACGGGGGTAAAATTGAAAAAAGTTGAAACATTTTTTTTTTTTGGACTTAGCCATTTTTCCGCTGTTCATCAGACTTTCAGATAGGGCAAATGTCAGTGAGCGTTCCGATTTCAGTTCCAGAGCGATTCGCCCAATGAGTCCTTGATATTTATTCGTTTTCAGCCAATTTTATGGATTTTTGAAAATTTCACTTTTTTGTGAAAATATCCACTAAATGAGGGAATAATATGTGTGAGGGTACCCCAGGAGAGTTCCAAATGTGTGTGGGTAGAATATATATCCCACGGGGGTAAAATTGAAAAAATGTGAAAAAAAATTTTTTTTGGACTTAGACATTTTTCTAGCGTTTATCAGACTTTCAGATAGGGCAAATGTCAGTGAGCATTCCGATTTCAGTTCCAGAGCGATTCGCCCAATGAGTCCTTGATATTTAGTCGTTTTCAGCCAATATATTGGATTTTTGAAAATTTCACTTTTTTGTGAAAATATCCACTAAATGAGGGAATAATATGTGTGAGGGTACCCCAGGAGAGTACCAAATGTGTGTGGGTAAAATATATTTCCCACGGGGGTAAAATTGAAAAAAGTTGAAAAAAATTTTTTTGGGGATTTAGCCATTTTTCCGCCGTTTATCAGACTTTCAGATAGGGCAAATGTCAGTGAGCGTTCCGATTTCAGTTCCAGAGCGATTCGCCCAATGAGTCCTTGATATTTATTCGTTTTCAGCCAATTTTCTGGATTTTTGAAAATTTCACATTTTTGTGAAAATATCCACTAAATGAGGGAATAATATGTGTGAGGGTACCCCAGGAGAGTTCCAAATGTCTGTATGTAGAATATATATCCCACGGGGGTAAAATTGAAAAAAGTTGAAACATTTTTTTTTTTGGACTTAAACGGCGGAAAAATGGCTAAGTCCAAAAAAAAAAATGTTTCAACTTTTTTCAATTTTACCCCCGTGGGATATATATTCTACATACAGACATTTGGAACTCTCCTGGGGTACCCTCACACATATTATTCCCTCATTTAGTGGATATTTTCACAAAAATGTGAAATTTTCAAAAATCCAGAAAATTGGCTGAAAACGAATAAATATCAAGGACTCATTGGGCGAATCGCTCTGGAACTGAAATCGGAACGCTCACTGACATTTGCCCTATCTGAAAGTCTGATAAACGGCGGAAAAATGGCTAAATCCCCAAAAAAATTTTTTTCAACTTTTTTCAATTTTACCCCCGTGGGAAATATATTTTACCCACACACATTTGGTACTCTCCTGGGGTACCCTCACACATATTATTCCCTCATTTAGTGGATATTTTCACAAAAAAGTGAAATTTTCAAAAATCCAATATATTGGCTGAAAACGACTAAATATCAAGGACTCATTGGGCGAATCGCTCTGGAACTGAAATCGGAACGCTCACTGACATTTGCCCTATCTGAAAGTCTGATAAACGGCGGAAAAATGGCTATCAGACTTTCAGATAGGGCAAATGTCAGTGAGCGTTCCGATTTCAGTTCCAGAGCGATTCGCCCAATGAGTCCTTGATATGTAGTCATTTTCAGCCAATATATTGGATTTTTGAAAATTTCACTTTTTTGTGAAAATATCCACTAAATGAGGGAATAATATGTGTGAGGGTACCCCAGGAGAGTTCCAAATGTGTGTGGGTAGAATATATATCCCACGGGGGTAAAATTGAAAAAAGTTGAAACATTTTTTTTTTTGGACTTAGCCATTTTTCCGCCGTTTATCAGACTTTCAGATAGGGCAAATGTCAGTGAGCGTTCCGATTTCAGTTCCAGGGTGATTCGCCCAATGAGCCCTTGATATTTATTCGTTTTCAGCCAATTTTCTGGATTTTTGAAAATTTCACTTTTTTGTGAAAATATCCACTAAATGAGGGAATAATATGTGTGAGGGTACCCCAGGAGAGTTCCAAATGTGTGTGGGTAAAATATATATCCCACGGGGGTAAAATTGAAAAAAGTTGAAACATTTTTTTTTTTTGGACTTAGCCATTTTTCCGCCGTTCATCAGACTTTCAGATAGGGCAAATGTCAGTGAGCGTTCCGATTTCAGTTCCAGAGCGATGCGCCCAATGAGTCCTTGATATTTATTCGTTTTCAGCCAATTTTATGGATTTTTGAAAATTTCACTTTTTTGTGAAAATATCCACTAAATGAGGGAATAATATGTGTGAGGGTACCCCAGGAGAGTTCCAAATGTGTGTGGGTAGAATATATATCCCACGGGGGTAAAATTGAAAAAATGTGAAAAAAAATTTTTTTTGGACTTAGACATTTTTCTAGCGTTTATCAGACTTTCAGATAGGGCAAATGTCAGTGAGCGTTCCGATTTCAGTTCCAGAGCGATACGCCCAATGAGTCCTTGATATTTTTTCGTTTTCAGCCAATTTTCTGGATTTTTGAAAATTTCACTTTCTTGTGAAAATATCCACTAAATGAGGGAATAATATGTGTGAGGGTACCCCAGGAGAGTTGCAAATGTGTGTGGGTAGAATATATATCCCACAGGGGTAAAATTGAAAAAAGTTGAAACATTTTTTTTTTTGGACTTAGCCATTTTTCCGGCGTTTATCAGACTTTCAGATAGGGCAAATGTCAGTGAGCGTTCCGATTTCAGTTCCAGAGCGATTCGCCCAATGAGTACTTGATATTTATTTGTTTTCAGCCAATTTTCTGGATTTTTGAAAATTTCACTTTTTTGTGAAAATATCCACTAAATGAGGGAATAATATGTGTGAGGGTACCCCAGAAGAGTTCCAAATGTGTGTGGGTAGAATATATATCCCACGGGGGTAAAATTGAAAAAAGTTGAAAATTTTTTTTTTTGGACTTAGTCATCTTTCCGGCGTTTATCAGACTTTCAGATAGGGCAAATGTCAGTGAGCGTTCCGATTTCAGTTCCAGAGTGATTCGCCCAATGAGCCCTTGATATTTATTCGTTTTCAGCCAATTTTCTGGATTTTTGAAAATTTCACTTTTTTGTGAAAATATCCACTAAATGAGGGAATAATATGTGTGAGGGTACCCCAGGAGAGTTCCAAATGTGTGTGGGTAGAATATATATCCCACGGGGGTAAAATTGAAAAAATGTGAAAACATTTTTTTTTGGACTTAGTCATTTTTCCGTCGTTTATCAGACTTTCAGATAGGGCAAATGTCAGTGAGCGTTCCGATTTCAGTTCCAGAGCGATTCGCTCAATGAGTACTTGATATTTAGTCATTTTCAGCCAATTTTCTGGATTTTTGAAAATTTCACTTTTTTGTGAAAATATCCACTCAATGAGGGAATAATATGTGTGAGGGTACCCCAGGAGAGTTCCAAATGTGTGTGGGTAGAATATATTTCCCACGGGGGTAAAATTGAAAAAAGTTTAAAAAAATTTTTTTTTTGGACTTAGTCATTTTTCCAGCGTTTATCAGACTTTCAGATAGGGCAAATGTCAGTGAGCGTTCCGATTTCAGTTCCAGAGCGATTCGCCCAATGAGTCCTTGATATTTATTAGTTTTCAGCCAATTTTCTGGATTTTTGAAAATTTCACTTTTTTGTGAAAATATCCACTAAATGAGGGAATAATGTGTGTGAGGGTACCCCAGGAGAGTTCCAAATGTGTGTGGGTAGAATATATATCCCACGGGGGTAAAATTGAAAAAAGTTGAAACATTTTTTTTTTTGGACTTAGCCATTTTTCCGCCGTTTATCAGACTTTCAGATAGGGCAAATGTCAGTGAGCATTCCGATTTCAGTTCCAGAGCGATTCGCCCAATGAGTCGTTGATATGTAGTCGTTTTCAGCCAATATATTGGATATTTGAAAATTTCACTTTTTTGTGAAAATATCCACTAAATGAGGGAATAATATGTGTGAGGGTACCCCAGGAGAGTTCCAAATGTGTGTGGGTAGAATATATATCCCACGGGGGTAAAATGTAAAAAATGTGAAAAAAAATTTTTTTGGACTTAGCCATTTTTCCGGCGTTTATCAGACTTTCAGATAGGGCAAATGTCCGTGAGCTTTCCGATTTCAGTTCCAGAGCGATTCGCCCAATGAGTCCTTGATATTTAGTCGTTTTCAGCCAATATTTTGGATTTTTGAAAATTTCACTTTTTTGTGAAAATATCCACTAAATGAGGGAATAATATGTGTGAGGGTACCCCAGGAGAGTTCCAAATGTGTGTGGGTAGAATATATATCCCACGGGGGTAAAATTGAAAAAAGTTGAAACATTTTTTTTTTTTGGACTTAGCCATTTTTCCGCCGTTCATCAGACTTTCAGATAGGGCAAATGTCAGTGAGCGTTCCGATTTCAGTTCCAGAGCGATTCGCCCAATGAGTCCTTGATATTTAGTCGTTTTCAGCTAATTTTCTGGATTTTGGAAAAATTCACTGTTTTGTGAAAATATCCACTAAATGAGGGAATAATATGTGTGAGGGTACCCCAGGAGAGTTCCAAATGTGTGTGGGTAGAATATATATCCCACGGGGGTAAAATTGAAAAAGTTGAAACATTTTTTTTTTTTGGACTTAGCCATTTTTCCGCCGTTTATCAGACTTTCAGATAGGGCAAATGTCAGTGAGCGTTCCGATTTCAGTTCGAGAGCGATTCGCACAATGAGTCCTTGATATTTAGTCGTTTTCAGCCAATTTTCTGGATTTTTGAAAATTTCACTTTTTTGTGAAAATATCCACTAAATGAGGGAATAATATGTGTGAGGGTACCCCAGGAGAGTTCCAAATGTGTGTGGGTAGAATATATATCCCACGGGGGTAAAATTGAAAAAAGTTGAAAATTTTTTTTTTTGGACTTAGTCATCTTTCCGGCGTTTATCAGACTTTCAGATAGGGCAAATGTCAGTGAGCGTTCCGATTTCAGTTCCAGAGTGATTCGCCCAATGAGCCCTTGATCTTTATTCGTTTTCAGCCAATTTTCTGGATTTTTGAAAATTTCACTTTTTTGTGAAAATATCCACTAAATGAGGGAATAATATGTGTGAGGGTACCCCAGGAGAGTTCCAAATGTGTGTGGGTAGAATATATATCCCACGGGGGTAAAATTGAAAAAATGTGAAAAAATTTTTTTTTGGGACTTAGCCATTTTTCCGTCGTTTATCAGACTTTCAGATAGGGCAAATGTCAGTGCGCATTCCGATTTCAGTTCCAGAGCGATTCGCTCAATGAGTACTTGATATTTAGTCGTTTTCAGCCAATTTTCTGGATTTTTGAAAATTTCACTTTTTTGTGAAAATATCCACTCAATGAGGGAATAATATGTGTGAGGGTACCCCAGGAGAGTTCCAAATGTGTGTGGGTAGAATATATTTCCCACGGGGGTAAAATTGAAAAAAGTTTAAAAAAAATTTTTTTTTGGACTTAGTCATTTTTCCAGCGTTTATCAGACTTTCAGATAGGGCAAATGTCAGTGAGCGTTCCGATTTCAGTTCCAGAGCGATTCGCCCAATGAGTCCTTGATATTTATTAGTTTTCAGCCAATTTTCTGGATTTTTGAAAATTTCACTTTTTTGTGAAAATATCCACTAAATGAGGGAATAATATGTGTGAGGGTACCCCAGGAGAGTTCCAAATGTGTGTGGGTAGAATATATATCCCACGGGGGTAAAATTGAAAAAAGTTGAAACATTTTTTTTTTTGGACTTAGCCATTTTTCCGCCGTTTATCAGACTTTCAGATAGGGCAAATGTCAGTGAGCATTCCGATTTCAGTTCCAGAGCGATTCGCCCAATGAGTCCTTGATATGTAGTCGTTTTCAGCCAATATATTGGATATTTGAAAATTTCACTTTTTTGTGAAAATGTCCACTAAATGAGTGAATAATATGTGTGAGGGTACCCCAGGAGAGTTCCAAATGTGTGTGGGTAGAATATATATCCCACGGGGGTAAAATGTAAAAAATGTGAAAAAAAATTTTTTTGGACTTAGCCATTTTTCCGGCGTTTATCAGACTTTCAGATAGGGCAAATGTCCGTGAGCTTTCCGATTTCAGTTCCAGAGCGATTCGCCCAATGAGTCCTTGATATTTAGTCGTTTTCAGCCAATATTTTGGATTTTTGAAAATTTCACTTTTTTGTGAAAATATCCACTAAATGAGGGAATAATATGTGTGAGGGTACCCCAGGAGAGTTCCAAATGTGTGTGGGTAGAATATATATCCCACGGGGGTAAAATTGAAAAAAGTTGAAACATTTTTTTTTTTTGGACTTAGCCATTTTTCCGCCGTTCATCAGACTTTCAGATAGGGCAAATGTCAGTGAGCGTTCCGATTTCAGTTCCAGAGCGATTCGCCCAATGAGTCCTTGATATTTAGTCGTTTTAAGCTAATTTTCTG
Source organism: Phyllobates terribilis (assembly GCF_046119375.1). Taxonomy (NCBI): domain Eukaryota; kingdom Metazoa; phylum Chordata; class Amphibia; order Anura; family Dendrobatidae; genus Phyllobates; species Phyllobates terribilis. The sequence continues at coordinate 4,696,716 of NW_027362832.1, forward strand.
GATTTTGGAAAAATTCACTGTTTTGTGAAAATATCCACTAAATGAGGGAATAATATGTGTGAGGGTACCCCAGGAGAGTTCCAAATGTGTGTGGGTAGAATATATATCCCACGGGGGTAAAATTGAAAAAAGTTGAAACATTTTTTTTTTTGGACTTAGCCATTTTTCCGCCGTTTATCAGACTTTCAGATAGGGCAAATGTCAGTGAGCGTTCCGATTTCAGTTCCAGAACGATTTGCCCAATGAGTCCTTGATATGTAGTCGTTTTCAGCCAATATATTGGATTTTTGAAAATTTCACTTTTTTGTGAAAATATCCACTAAATGAGGGAATAATATGTGTGAGGGTACCCCAGGAGAGTTCCAAATGTGTGTGGGTAGAATATATATCCCACGGGGGTAAAATTGAAAAAAGTTGAAACATTTTTTTTTTTGGACTTAGCCAGTTTTCCGCCGTTTATCAGACTTTCAGATAGGGCAAATGTCAGTGAGCGTTCCGATTTCAGTTCCAGAGCGATTCGCACAATGAGTCCTTGATATTTAGTCGTTTTCAGCCAATTTTCTGGATTTTTGAAAATTTCACTTTTTTGTCAAAATATCCACTAAATGAGGGAATAATATGTGTGAGGGTACCCCAGGAGAGTTCCAAATGTGTGTGGGTAGAATATATATCCCACGGGGGTAAAATTGAAAAAATGTGAAAAAATTTTTTTTTGGGACTTAGCCATTTTTCCGTCGTTTATCAGACTTTCAGATAGGGCAAATGTCAGTGAGCGTTCCGATTTCAGTTCCAGAGCGATTCGCTCAATGAGTACTTGATATTTAGTCGTTTTCAGCCAATTTTCTGGATTTTTGAAAATTTCACTTTTTTGTGAAAATATCCACTCAATGAGGGAATAATATGTGTGAGGGTACCCCAGGAGAGTTCCAAATGTGTGTGGGTAGAATATATTTCCCACGGGGGTAAAATTGAAAAAAGTTTAAAAAAATTTTTTTTTTGGACTTAGTCATTTTTCCAGCGTTTATCAGACTTTCAGATAGGGCAAATGTCAGTGAGCGTTCCGATTTCAGTTCCAGAGCGATTCGCCCAATGAGTCCTTGATATTTATTAGTTTTCAGCCAATTTTCTGGATTTTTGAAAATTTCACTTTTTTGTGAAAATATCCACTAAATGAGGGAATAATATGTGTGAGGGTACCCCAGAAGAGTTCCAAATGTGTGTGGGTAGAATATATATCCCACGGGGGTAAAATTGAAAAAAGTTGAAACATTTTTTTTTTTGGACTTAGCCATTTTTCCGCCGTTTATCAGACTTTCAGATAGGGCAAATGTCAGTGAGCATTCCGATTTCAGTTCCAGAGCGATTCGCCCAATGAGTCCTTGATATCTAGTCGTTTTCAGCCAATATATTGGATATTTGAAAATTTCACTTTTTTGTGAAAATATCCACTAAATGAGGGAATAATATGTGTGAGGGTACCCCAGGAGAGTTCCAAATGTGTGTGGGTAGAATATATATCCCACGGGGGTAAAATTGAAAAAAGTTGAAACATTTTTTTTTTTGGACTTAGCCAGTTTTCCGCCGTTTATCAGACTTTCAGATAGGGCAAATGTCAGTGAGCGTTCCGATTTCAGTTCCAGAGCGATTCGCACAATGAGTCCTTGATATTTAGTCGTTTTCAGCCAATTTTCTGGATTTTTGAAAATGTCACTTTTTTGTGAAAATATCCACTAAATGAGGGAATAATATGTGTGAGGGTACCCCAGGAGAGTTCCAAATGTGTGTGGGTAGAATATATATCCCGCGGGGGTAAAATTGAAAAAAGTTGAAAATTTTTTTTTTTGGACTTAGTCATCTTTCCGGCGTTTATCAGACTTTCAGATAGGGCAAATGTCAGTGAGCGTTCCGATTTCAGTTCCAGAGTGATTCGCCCAATGAGCCCTTGATATTTATTCGTTTTCAGCCAATTTTCTGGATTTTTGAAAATTTCACTTTTTTGTGAAAATATCCACTAAATGAGGGAATAATATGTGTGAGGGTACCCCAGGAGAGTTCCAAATGTGTGTGGGTAGAATATATATCCCACGGGGGTAAAATTGAAAAAATGTGAAAAATTTTTTTTTTGGGACTTAGCCATTTTTCCGTCGTTTATCAGACTTTCAGATAGGGCAAATGTCAGTGAGCGTTCCGATTTCAGTTCCAGAGCGATTCGCCCAATGAGTCCTTAATATTTATTAGTTTTCAGCCAATTTTCTGGATTTTTGAAAATTTCACTTTTTTGTGAAAATATCCACTAAATGAGGGAATAATATGTGTGAGGGTACCCCAGGAGAGTTCCAAATGTGTGTGGGTAGAATATATATCCCACGGGGGTAAAATTGAAAAAAGTTGAAACATTTTTTTTTTTGGACTTAGCCAGTTTTCCGCCGTTTATCAGACTTTCAGATAGGGCAAATGTCAGTGAGCGTTCCGATTTCAGTTCCAGAGCGATTCGCACAATGAGTCCTTGATATTTAGTCGTTTTCAGCCAATTTTCTGGATTTTTGAAAATTTCACTTTTTTGTCAAAATATCCACTAAATGAGGGAATAATATGTGTGAGGGTACCCCAGGAGAGTTCCAAATGTGTGTGGGTAGAATATATATCCCACGGGGGTAAAATTGAAAAAATGTGAAAAATTTTTTTTTTGGGACTTAGCCATTTTTCCGTCGTTTATGAGACTTTCAGATAGGGCAAATGTCAGTGAGCGTTCCGATTTCAGTTCCAGAGCGATTCGCTCAATGAGTACTTGATATTTAGTCGTTTTCAGCCAATTTTCTGGATTTTTGAAAATTTCACTTTTTTGTGAAAATATCCACTAAATGAGGGAATAATATGTGTGAGGGTACCCCAGAAGAGTTCCAAATGTGTGTGGGTAGAATATATATCCCACGGGGGTAAAATTGAAAAAAGTTGAAACATTTTTTTTTTTGGACTTAGCCATTTTTCCGCCGTTTATCAGACTTTCAGATAGGGCAAATGTCAGTGAGCATTCCGATTTCAGTTCCAGAGCGATTCGCCCAATGAGTCCTTGATATGTAGTCGTTTTCAGCCAATATATTGGATATTTGAAAATTTCACTTTTTTGTGAAAATATCCACTAAATGAGGGAATAATATGTGTGAGGGTACCCCAGGAGAGTTCCAAATGTGTGTGGGTAGAATATATATCCCACGGGGGTAAAATTGAAAAAAGTTGAAACATTTTTTTTTTTGGACTTAGCCAGTTTTCCGCCGTTTATCAGACTTTCAGATAGGGCAAATGTCAGTGAGCGTTCCGATTTCAGTTCCAGAGCGATTCGCACAATGAGTCCTTGATATTTAGTCGTTTTCAGCCAATTTTCTGGATTTTTGAAAATTTCACTTTTTTGTGAAAATATCCACTAAATGAGGGAATAATATGTGTGAGGGTACCCCAGGAGAGTTCCAAATGTGTGTGGGTAGAATATATATCCCGCGGGGGTAAAATTGAAAAAAGTTGAAAATTTTTTTTTTTGGACTTAGTCATCTTTCCGGCGTTTATCAGACTTTCAGATAGGGCAAATGTCAGTGAGCGTTCCGATTTCAGTTCCAGAGTGATTCGCCCAATGAGCCCTTGATATTTATTCGTTTTCAGCCAATTTTCTGGATTTTTGAAAATTTCACTTTTTTGTGAAAATATCCACTAAATGAGGGAATAATATGTGTGAGGGTACCCCAGGAGAGTTCCAAATGTGTGTGGGTAGAATATATATCCCACGGGGGTAAAATTGAAAAAAGTTGAAAAAAAATTTTTTTGGACTTAGCCATTTTTCCGGCGTTTATCAGACTTTCAGATAGGGCAAATGTCCGTGAGCTTTCCGATTTCAGTTCCAGAGCGATTCGCCCAATGAGTCCTTGATATTTAGTCGTTTTCAGCCAATATTTTGGATTTTTGAAAATTTCACTTTTTTGTGAAAATATCCACTAAATGAGGGAATAATATGTGTGAGGGTACCCCAGGAGAGTTCCAAATGTGTGTGGGTAGAATATATATCCCACGGGGGTAAAATTGAAAAAAGTTGAAACATTTTTTTTTTTTGGACTTAGCCATTTTTCCGCCGTTTATCAGACTTTCAGATAGGGCAAATGTCAGTGAGCGTTCCGATTTCAGTTCCAGAGCGATTCGCCCAATGAGTCCTTGATATTTAGTCGTTTTCAGCTAATTTTCTGGATTTTGGAAAAATTCACTGTTTTGTGAAAATATCCACTAAATGAGGGAATAATATGTGTGAGGGTACCCCAGGAGAGTTCCAAATGTGTGTGGGTAGAATATATATCCCACGGGGGTAAAATTGAAAAAAGTTGAAACATTTTTTTTTTTTGGACTTAGCCATTTTTCCGCCGTTCATCAGACTTTCAGATAGGGCAAATGTCAGTGAGCGTTCCGATTTCAGTTCCAGAGCGATTCGCCCAATGAGTCCTTGATATGTAGTCGTTTTCAGCCAATATATTGGATTTTTGAAAATTTCACATTTTTGTGAAAATATCCACTAAATGAGGGAATAATATGTGTGAGGGTACCCCAGGAGAGTTCCAAATGTGTGTGGGTAGAATATATATCCCACGGGGGTAAAATTGAAAAAAGTTGAAACATTTTTTTTTTTGGACTTAGCCATTTTTCCGCCGTTTATCAGACTTTCAGATAGGGCAAATGTCAGTGAGCGTTCCGATTTCAGTTCCAGAGCGATTTGCCCAATGAGTCCTTGATATGTAGTCGTTTTCAGCCAATATATTGGATTTTTGAAAATTTCACTTTTTTGTGAAAATATCCACTAAATGAGGGAATAATATGTGTGAGGGTACCCCAGGAGAGTTCCAAATGTGTGTGGGTAGAATATATATCCCACGGGGGTAAAATTGAAAAAAGTTGAAACATTTTTTTTTTTGGACTTAGCCATTTTTCCGCCGTTTATCAGACTTTCAGATAGGGCAAATGTCAGTGAGCGTTCCGATTTCAGTTCCAGAGCGATTCGCACAATGAGTCCTTGATAATTAGTCGTTTTCAGCCAATTTTCTGGATTTTTGAAAATTTCACTTTTTTGTGAAAATATCCACTAAATGAGGGAATAATATGTGTGAGGGTACCCCAGGAGAGTTCCAAATGTGTGTGGGTAGAATATATATCCCGCGGGGGTAAAATTGAAAAAAGTTGAAAATTTTTTTTTTTGGACTTAGTCATCTTTCCGGCGTTTATCAGACTTTCAGATAGGGCAAATGTCAGTGAGCGTTCCGATTTCAGTTCCAGAGTGATTCGCCCAATGAGCCCTTGATATTTATTCGTTTTCAGCCAATTTTCTGGATTTTTGAAAATTTCACTTTTTTGTGAAAATATCCACTAAATGAGGGAATAATATGTGTGAGGGTACCCCAGGAGAGTTCCAAATGTGTGTGGGTAGAATATATATCCCACGGGGGTAAAATTGAAAAAATGTGAAAAAATTTTTTTTTGGGACTTAGCCATTTTTCCGTCGTTTATCAGACTTTCAGATAGGGCAAATGTCAGTGAGCGTTCCGATTTCAGTTCCAGAGCGATTCGCCCAATGAGTCCTTGATATTTATTAGTTTTCAGCCAATTTTCTGGATTTTTGAAAATTTCACTTTTTTGTGAAAATATCCACTAAATGAGGGAATAATATGTGTGAGGGTACCCCAGGAGAGTTCCAAATGTGTGTGGGTAGAATATATATCCCACGGGGGTAAAATTGAAAAAAGTTGAAACATTTTTTTTTTTGGACTTAGCCATTTTTCCGCCGTTTATCAGACTTTCAGATAGGGCAAATGTCAGTGAGCATTCCGATTTCAGTTCCAGAGCGATTCGCCCAATGAGTCCTTGATATGTAGTCGTTTTCAGCCAATATATTGGATATTTGAAAATTTCACTTTTTTGTGAAAATATCCACTAAATGAGGGAATAATATGTGTGAGGGTACCCCAGGAGAGTTCCAAATGTGTGTGGGTAGAATATATATCCCACGGGGGTAAAATGTAAAAAATGTGAAAAAAAATTTTTTTGGACTTAGCCATTTTTCCGGCGTTTATCAGACTTTCAGATAGGGCAAATGTCCGTGAGCTTTCCGATTTCAGTTCCAGAGCGATTCGCCCAATGAGTCCTTGATATTTAGTCGTTTTCAGCCAATATTTTGGATTTTTGAAAATTTCACTTTTTTGTGAAAATATCCACTAAATGAGGGAATAATATGTGTGAGGGTACCCCAGGAGAGTTCCAAATGTGTGTGGGTAGAATATATATCCCACGGGGGTAAAATTGAAAAAAGTTGAAACATTTTTTTTTTTTGGACTTAGCCATTTTTCCGCCGTTCATCAGACTTTCAGATAGGGCAAATGTCAGTGAGCGTTCCGATTTCAGTTCCAGAGCGATTCGCCCAATGAGTCCTTGATATTTAGTCGTTTTCAGCTAATTTTCTGGATTTTGGAAAAATTCACTGTTTTGTGAAAATATCCACTAAATGAGGGAATAATATGTGTGAGGGTACCCCAGGAGAGTTCCAAATGTGTGTGGGTAGAATATATATCCCACGGGGGTAAAATTGAAAAAAGTTGAAACATTTTTTTTTTTTGGACTTAGCCATTTTTCCGCCGTTCATCAGACTTTCAGATAGGGCAAATGTCAGTGAGCGTTCCGATTTCAGTTCCAGAGCGATTCGCCCAATGAGTCCTTGATATGTAGTCGTTTTCAGCCAATATATTGGATTTTTGAAAATTTCACATTTTTGTGAAAATATCCACTAAATGAGGGAATAATATGTGTGAGGGTACCCCAGGAGAGTTCCAAATGTGTGTGGGTAGAATATATATCCCACGGGGGTAAAATTGAAAAAAGTTGAAACATTTTTTTTTTGGACTTAGCCATTTTTCCGCCGTTTATCAGACTTTCAGATAGGGCAAATGTCAGTGAGCGTTCCGATTTCAGTTCCAGAGCGATTTGCCCAATGAGTCCTTGATATGTAGTCGTTTTCAGCCAATATATTGGATTTTTGAAAATTTCACTTTTTTGTGAAAATATCCACTAAATGAGGGAATAATATGTGTGAGGGTACCCCAGGAGAGTTCCAAATGTGTGTGGGTAGAATATATATCCCACGGGGGTAAAATTGAAAAAAGTTGAAACATTTTTTTTTTTGGACTTAGCCATTTTTCCGCCGTTTATCAGACTTTCAGATAGGGCAAATGTCAGTGAGCGTTCCGATTTCAGTTCCAGAGCGATTCGCCCAATGAGTCCTTGATATGTAGTCGTTTTCAGCCAATATATTGGATTTTTGAAAATTTCACTTTTTTGTGAAAATATCCACTAAATGAGGGAATAATATGTGTGAGGGTACCCCAGGAGAGTTCCAAATGTGTGTGGGTAGAATATATATCCCACGGGGGTAGAATTGAAAAAATGTGAAAAAAAATTTTTTTTGGACTTAGCCATTTTTCCGGCGTTTATCAGACTTTCAGATAGGGCAAATGTCAGTGAGCATTCCGATTTCAGTTCCAGAGCGATTCGCACAATGAGTCCTTGATATTTAGTCGTTTTCAGCCAATTTTCTGGATTTTTGAAAATTTCACTTTTTTGTGAAAATATCCACTAAATGAGGGAATAATATGTGTGAGGGTACCCCAGGAGAGTTCCAAATGTGTGTGGGTAGAATATATATCCCACGGGGGTAAAATTGAAAAAAGTTGAAACATTTTTTTTTTTGGACTTAGCCATTTTTCCGCCGTTTATCACACTTTCAGATAGGGCAAATGTCAGTGAGCGTTCCGATTTCAGTTCCAGAGCGATTCGCCCAATGAGTCCTTGATATGTAGTCGTTTTCAGCCAATATATTGGATTTTTGAAAATTTCACTTTTTTGTGAAAATATCCACTAAATGAGGGAATAATATGTGTGAGGGTACCCCAGGAGAGTTCCAAATGTGTGTGGGTAGAATATATATCCCACGGGGGTAAAATTGAAAAAAGTTGAAACATTTTTTTTTTTGGACTTAGCCATTTTTCCGCCGTTTATCAGACTTTCAGATAGGGCAAATGTCAGTGAGCGTTCCGATTTCAGTTCCAGAGCGATTCGCCCAATGAGTCCTTGATATGTAGTCGTTTTCAGCCAATATATTGGATTTTTGAAAATTTCACTTTTTTGTGAAAATATCCACTAAATGAGGGAATAATATGTGTGAGGGTACCCCAGGAGAGTTCCAAATGTGTGTGGGTAGAATATATATCCCACGGGGGTAGAATTGAAAAAATGTGAAAAAAAATTTTTTTTGGACTTAGCCATTTTTCCGCCGTTTATCAGACTTTCAGATAGGGCAAATGTCAGTGAGCATTCCGATTTCAGTTCCAGAGCGATTCGCCCAATGAGTCCTTGATATGTAGTCGTTTTCAGCCAATATATTGGATATTTGAAAATTTCACTTTTTTGTGAAAATATCCACTAAATGAGGGAATAATATGTGTGAGGGTACCCCAGGAGAGTTCCAAATGTGTGTGGGTAGAATATATATCCCACGGGGGTAAAATGTAAAAAATGTGAAAAAAAATTTTTTTGGACTTAGCCATTTTTCCGGCGTTTATCAGACTTTCAGATAGGGCAAATGTCCGTGAGCTTTCCGATTTCAGTTCCAGAGCGATTCGCCCAATGAGTCCTTGATATTTAGTCGTTTTCAGCCAATATTTTGGATTTTTGAAAATTTCACTATTTTGTGAAAATATCCACTAAATGAGGGAATAATATGTGTGAGGGTACCCCAGGAGAGTTCCAAATGTGTGTGGGTAGAATATATATCCCACGGGGGTAAAATTGAAAAAAGTTGAAACATTTTTTTTTTTTGGACTTAGCCATTTTTCCGCCGTTCATCAGACTTTCAGATAGGGCAAATGTCAGTGAGCGTTCCGATTTCAGTTCCAGAGCGATTCGCCCAATGAGTCCTTGATATGTAGTCATTTTCAGCCAATATATTGGATTTTTGAAAATTTCACATTTTTGTGAAAATATCCACTAAATGAGGGAATAATATGTGTGAGGGTACCCCAGGAGAGTTCCAAATGTGTGTGGGTAGAATATATATCCCACGGGGGTAAAATTGAAAAAAGTTGAAACATTTTTTTTTTTGGACTTAGCCATTTTTCCGCCGTTTATCAGACTTTCAGATAGGGCAAATGTCAGTGAGCGTTCCGATTTCAGTTCCAGAGCGATTTGCCCAATGAGTCCTTGATATGTAGTCATTTTCAGCCAATATATTGGATTTTTGAAAATTTCACTTTTTTGTGAAAATATCCACTAAATGAGGGAATAATATGTGTGAGGGTACCCCAGGAGAGTTCCAAATGTGTGTGGGTAGAATATATATCCCACGGGGGTAAAATTGAAAAAAGTTGAAACATTTTTTTTTTGGACTTAGCCATTTTTCCGCCGTTTATCAGACTTTCAGATAGGGCAAATGTCAGTGAGCGTTCCGATTTCAGTTCCAGAGCGATTCGCCCAATGAGTCCTTGATATGTAGTCGTTTTCAGCCAATATATTGGATTTTTGAAAATTTCACTTTTTTGTGAAAATATCCACTAAATGAGGGAATAATATGTGTGAGGGTACCCCAGGAGAGTTCCAAATGTGTGTGGGTAGAATATATATCCCACGGGGGTAGAATTGAAAAAATGTGAAAAAAAATTTTTTTTGGACTTAGCCATTTTTCCGGCGTTTATCAGACTTTCAGATAGGGCAAATGTCAGTGAGCATTCCGATTTCAGTTCCAGAGCGATTCGCACAATGAGTCCTTGATATTTAGTCGTTTTCAGCCAATTTTCTGGATTTTTGAAAATTTCACTTTTTTGTGAAAATATCCACTAAATGAGGGAATAATATGTGTGAGGGTACCCCAGGAGAGTTCCAAATGTGTGTGGGTAGAATATATATCCCACGGGGGTAAAATTGAAAAAAGTTGAAACATTTTTTTTTTTGGACTTAGCCATTTTTCCGCCGTTTATCACACTTTCAGATAGGGCAAATGTCAGTGAGCGTTCCGATTTCAGTTCCAGAGCGATTCGCCCAATGAGTCCTTGATATGTAGTCGTTTTCAGCCAATATATTGGATTTTTGAAAATTTCACTTTTTTGTGAAAATATCCACTAAATGAGGGAATAATATGTGTGAGGGTACCCCAGGAGAGTTCCAAATGTGTGTGGGTAGAATATATATCCCACGGGGGTAAAATTGAAAAAAGTTGAAACATTTTTTTTTTTGGACTTAGCCATTTTTCCGCCGTTTATCAGACTTTCAGATAGGGCAAATGTCAGTGAGCGTTCCGATTTCAGTTCCAGAGCGATTCGCCCAATGAGTCCTTGATATGTAGTCGTTTTCAGCCAATATATTGGATTTTTGAAAATTTCACTTTTTTGTGAAAATATCCACTAAATGAGGGAATAATATGTGTGAGGGTACCCCAGGAGAGTTCCAAATGTGTGTGGGTAGAATATATATCCCACGGGGGTAAAATTGAAAAAATGTGCAAAAAAATTTTTTTTGGACTTAGACATTTTTCTAGCGTTTATCAGACTTTCAGATAGGGCAAATGTCAGTGAGCATTCCGATTTCAGTTCCAGAGCGATTCGCCCAATGAGTCCTTGATATTTAGTCGTTTTCAGCCAATATATTGGATTTTTGAAAATTTCACTTTTTTGTGAAAATATCCACTAAATGAGGGAATAATATGTGTGAGGGTACCCCAGGAGAGTACCAAATGTGTGTGGGTAAAATATATTTCCCATGGGGGTAAAATTGAAAAAAGTTGAAAAAAATTTTTTTGGGGATTTAGCAATTTTTCCGCCGTTTATCAGACTTTCAGATAGGGCAAATGTCAGTGAGCGTTCCGATTTCAGTTCCAGGGCGATTCGCCCAATGAGTCCTTGATATTTATTCGTTTTCAGCCAATTTTCTGGATTTTTGAAAATTTCACATTTTTGTGAAAATATCCACTAAATGAGGGAATAATATGTGTGAGGGTACCCCAGGAGAGTTCCAAATGTCTGTGGGTAGAATATATATCCCACGGGGGTAAAATTGAAAAAAGTTGAAACATTTTTTTTTTGGACTTAGCCATTTTTCCGCCGTTTATCAGACTTTCAGATAGGGCAAATGTCAGTGAGCGTTCCGATTTCAGTTCCAGAGCGGTTCGCCCAATGAGTCCTTGATATGTAGTCATTTTCAGCCAATATATTGGATTTTTGAAAATTTCACTTTTTTGTGAAAATATCCACTAAATGAGGGAATAATATGTGTGAGGGAATCCCAGGAGAGTTCCAAATGTGTGTGGGTAGAATATATATCCCACGGGGGTAAAATTGAAAAAAGTTGAAACATTTTTTGTTTTGGACTTAGCCATTTTTCCGCCGTTTATCAGACTTTCAGATAGGGCAAATGTCAGTGAGCGTTCCGATTTCAGTTCCAGAGCGATTCGCCCAATGAGTCCTTGATATTTTTTCGTTTTCAGCCAATTTTCTGGATTTTTGAAAATTTCACTTTTTTGTGAAAATATCCACTAAATGAGGGAATAATATGTGTGAGGGTACCCCAGGAGAGTTCCAAATGTGTGTGGGTAGAATATATATCCCACGGGGGTAAAATTGAAAAAAGTTGAAACATTTTTTTTTTTGGACTTAGCCATTTTTCCGCCGTTTATCAGACTTTCAGATAGGGCAAATGTCAGTGAGCATTCTGATTTTAGTTCCAGAGCGATTCGCCCAATGAGTCCTTGATATGTAGTCGTTTTCAGCCAATATATTGGATTTTTGAAAATTTCACTTTTTTGTGAAAATATCCACTAAATGAGGGAATAATATGTGTGAGGGTACCCCAGGAGAGTTCCAAATGTGTGTGGGTAGAATACATATCCCACGGGGGTAAAATTGAAAAAATGTGAAAAAATTTTTTTTTTTGGACTTAGTCATCTTTCCGGCGTTTATCAGACTTTCAGATAGGGCAAATGTCAGTGAGCGTTCCGATTTCAGTTCCAGAGCGATTCGCCCAATGAGTCCTTGATATGTAGTCGTTTTCAGCCAATATATTGGATTTTTGAAAATTTCACTTTTTTGTGTAAATATCCACTAAATGAGGGAATAATATGTGTGAGGGTACCCCAGGAGAGTTCCAAATGTGTGTGGGTAGAATATATATCCCACGGGGGTAAAATTGAAAAAAGTTGAAACATTTTTTTTTTTGGACTTAGCCATTTTTCCGCCGTTTATCAGACTTTCAGATAGGGCAAATGTCAGTGAGCGTTCCGATTTCAGTTCCAGATCGATTCGCCCAATGAGTCCTTGATATTTATTCGTTTTCAGCCAATTTTCTGGATTTTTGAAAATTTCACTTTTTTGTGAAAATATCCACTAAATGAGGGAATAATATGTGTGAGGGTACCCCAGGAGTGTTCCAAATGTGCGTGGGTAGAATATATATCCCACGGGGGTAAAATTGAAAAAAGTTGAAACATTTTTTTTTTTTGGACTTAGCCATTTTTCCGCCGTTTATCAGACTTTCAGATAGGGCAAATGTCAGTGAGCGTTCCGATTTCAGTTCCAGAGCGATTCGCCCAATGAGTCCTTGATATGTAGTCGTTTTCAGCCAACATATTGGATTTTAGAAAATTTCACTTTTTTGTGAAAATATCCACTAAATGAGGGAATAATATGTGTGAGGGTACCCCAGGAGAGTTCCAAATGTGTGTGGGTAGAATACATATCCCACGGGGGTAAAATTGAAAAAATGTGAAAAAATTTTTTTTTTTGGACTTAGTCATCTTTCCGGCGTTTATCAGACTTTCAGATAGGGCAAATGTCAGTGAGCGTACCGATTTCAGTTCCAGAGCGATTCGCCCAATGAGTTCTTGAAATTTATTCGTTTTCAGCCAATTTTCTGGATTTTTGAAAATTTCACTTTTTTGTGAAAATATCCACTAAATGAGGGAATAATATATGTGAGGGTACCCCAGGAGAGTTCCAAATGTGTGTGGGTAGAATATATATCCCACGGGGGTAAAATTGAAAAAAGTTGAAAATTTTTATTTTTTGGACTTAGTCATCTTTCCGGCGTTTATCAGACTTTCAGATATGGCAAATGTCAGTGAGCGTTCCGATTTCAGTTCCAGAGTGATTCGCCCAATGAGCCCTTGATATTTATTCGCTTTCAGCCAATTTTCTGGATTTTTGAAAATTTCACTTTTTTGTGAAAATATCCACTAAATGAGGGAATAATATGTGTGAGGGTACCCCAGGAGAGTTCCAAATGTGTGTGGGTAGAATATATATCCCACCGGGGTAAAATTGAAAAAAGTTGAAACATTTTTTTTTTTGGACTTAGCCATTTTTCCGCCGTTTATCAGACTTTCAGATAGGGCAAATGTCAGTGAGCGTTCCGATTTCAGTTCCAGAGCGATTCGCCCAATGAGTCCTTGATATGTAGTCGTTTTCAGCCAATATATTGGATTTTTGAAGATTTCACTTTTTTGTGAAAATATCCACTAAATGAGGGAATAATATGTGTGAGGGTACCCCAGGAGAGTTCCAAATGTGTCTGGGTAGAATATATATCCCACGGGGGTAAAATTGAAAAAAGTTTAAAAAAAAATTTTTCTGGGACTTAGTCATTTTTCCAGCGTTTATCAGACTTTCAGATAGGGCAAATGTCAGTGAGCGTTCCGATTTCAGTTCCAGAGCGATTCGCCCAATGAGTCCTTGATATTTAGTCGTTTTCAGCCAATTTTCTGGATTTTTGAAAATTTCACTTTTTTGTGAAAATATTCACTAAATGAGGGAATAATATGTGTGAGGGTACCCCAGGAGAGTTCCAAATGTGTGTGGGTAGAATATATATCCCACGGGGGTAAAATTGAAAAAATGTGAAAAAAAATTTTTTTTGGACTTAGCCATTTTTCCGGCGTTTATCAGACTTTCAGATAGGGCAAATGTCAGTGAGCGTTCCGATTTCAGTTCCAGAGTGATTCGCCCAATGAGTCCTTGATATGTAGTCGTTTTCTGCCAATATATTGGATTTTTGAAAATTTCACTTTTTTGGGAAAATATCCACTAAATGAGGGAATAAAATGTGTGAGGGTAACCCAGGAGAGTTCCAAATGTGTCTGGGTAGAATATATATCCCACGGGGGTAAAATTGAAAAAAGTTTAAAAAATTTTTTTTTTGGGACTTAGTCATTTTTCCAGCGTTTATCAGACTTTCAGATAGGGCAAATGTCAGTGAGCGTTCCGATTTCAGTTCCAGAGCGATTCGCCCAATGAGTCCTTGATATTTAGTCGTTTTCAGCCAATTTTCTGGATTTTTGAAAATTTCACTTTTTTGTGAAAATATCCACTAAATGAGGGAATAATATGTGTGAGGGTACCCCAGGAGAGTTCCAAATGTGTGTGGGTAGAATATATATCCCACGGGGGTAAAATTGAAAAAAGTTGAAACATTTTTTTTTTTGGACTTAGCCGTTTTTCCGCCGTTTATCAGACTTTCAGATAGTGCAAATGTCAGTGAGCGTTCCGATTTCAGTTCCAGAGCGATTCGCCCAATGAGTCCTTGATATTTAGTCGTTTTCAGCCAATTTTCTGGATTTTTGAAAATTTCACTTTTTTGTGAAAATATCCACTAAATGAGGGAATAATATGTGTGAGGGTACCCCAGGAGAGTTCCAAATGTGTGTGGGTAGAATATATATCCCACGGGGGTAAAATTGAAAAAAGTTGAAACATTTTTTTTTTTGGACTTAGCCATTTTTCCGCCGTTTATCAGACTTTCAGATAGGGCAAATGTCAGTGAGCGTTCCGATTTCAGTTCCAGAGCGATTTGCCCAATGAGTCCTTGATATGTAGTCGTTTTCAGCCAATATATTGGATTTTTGAAAATTTCACTTTTTTGTGAAAATATCCACTAAATGAGGGAATAATATGTGTGAGGGTACCCCAGGAGAGTTCCAAATGTGTGTGGGTAGAATATATATCCCACGGGGGTAGAATTGAAAAAATGTGAAAAAAAATTTTTTTGGGACTTAGCCATTTTTCCGGCGTTTATCAGACTTTCAGATAGGGCAAATGTCAGTGAGCGTTCCGATTTCAGTTCCAGAGCGATTCGCACAATGAGTCCTTGATATTTAGTCGTTTTCAGCCAATTTTCTGGATTTTTGAAAATTTCACTTTTTTGTGAAAATATCCACTAAATGAGGGAATAATATGTGTGAGGGTACCCCAGGAGAGTTCCAAATGTGTGTGGGTAGAATATATATCCCACGGGGGTAAAATTGAAAAAAGTTGAAACATTTTTTTTTTTTGGACTTAGCCATTTTTCCGCCGTTTATCAGACTTTCAGATAGGGCAAATGTCAGTGAGCGTTCCGATTTCAGTTCCAGAGCGATTCGCCCAATGAGTCCTTGATATGTAGTCGTTTTCAGCCAATATATTGGATTTTTGAAAATTTCACTTTTTTGTGAAAATATCCACTAAATGAGGGAATAATATGTGTGAGGGTACCCCAGGAGAGTTCCAAATGTGTGTGGGTAGAATATATATCCCACGGGGGTAAAATTGAAAAAATGTGCAAAAAAATTTTTTTTGGACTTAGACATTTTTCTAGCGTTTATCAGACTTTCAGATAGGGCAAATGTCAGTGAGCATTCCGATTTCAGTTCCAGAGCGATTCGCCCAATGAGTCCTTGATATTTAGTCATTTTCAGCCAATATATTGGATTTTTGAAAATTTCACTTTTTTGTGAAAATATCCACTAAATGAGGGAATAATATGTGTGAGGGTACCCCAGGAGAGTACCAAATGTGTGTGGGTAAAATATATTTCCCATGGGGGTAAAATTGAAAAAAGTTGAAAAAATTTTTTTTGGGGATTTAGCCATTTTTCCGCCGTTTATCAGACTTTCAGATAGGGCAAATGTCAGTGAGCGTTCCGATTTCAGTTCCAGAGCGATTCGCCCAATGAGTCCTTGATATTTTTTCGTTTTCAGCCAATTTTCTGGATTTTTGAAAATTTCACTTTTTTGTGAAAATATCCACTAAATGAGGGAATAATATGTGTGAGTGTACCCCAGGAGAGTTCCAAATGTGTGTGGGTAGAATATATATCCCACGGGGGTAAAATTGAAAAAAGTTGAAACATTTTTTTTTTTGGACTTAGCCATTTTTCCGCCGTTTATCAGACTTTCAGATAGGGCAAATGTCAGTGAGCGTTCCGATTTCAGTTCCAGAGCGATTCGCCCAATGAGTCCTTGATATGTAGTCGTTTTCAGCCAATATATTGGATTTTTGAAAATTTCACTTTTTTGTGAAAATATCCACTAAATGAGGGAATAATATGTGTGAGGGTACCCCAGGAGAGTTCCAAATGTGTGTGGGTAGAATATATATCCCACGGGGGTAAAATTGAAAAAAGTTGAAACATTTTTTTTTTTGGACTTAGCCATTTTTCCGCCGTTTATCAGACTTTCAGATAGGGCAAATGTCAGTGAGCGTTCCGATTTCAGTTCCAGAGCGATTCGCCCAATGAGTCCTTGATATGTAGTCGTTTTCAGCCAATATATTGGATTTTTGAAAATTTCACTTTTTTGTGAAAATATCCACTAAATGAGGGAATAATATGTGTGAGGGTACCCCAGGAGAGTTCCAAATGTGTGTGGGTAGAATATATATCCCACGGGGGTAAAATTGAAAAAATGTGCAAAAAAATTTTTTTTGGACTTAGACATTTTTCTAGCGTTTATCAGACTTTCAGATAGGGCAAATGTCAGTGAGCATTCCGATTTCAGTTCCAGAGGGATTCGTCCAATGAGTCCTTGATATTTAGTCGTTTTCAGCCAATATATTGGATTTTTGAAAATTTCACTTTTTTGTGAAAATATCCACTAAATGAGGGAATAATATGTGTGAGGGTACCCCAGGAGAGTACCAAATGTGTGTGGGTAAAATATATTTCCCATGGGGGTAAAATTGAAAAAAGTTGAAAAAATTTTTTTGGGGGATTTAGCCATTTTTCCGCCGTTTATCAGACTTTCAGATAGGGCAAATGTCAGTGAGCGTTCCGATTTCAGTTCCAGAGCGATTCGCCCAATGAGTCCTTGATATTTATTCGTTTTCAGCCAATTTTCTGGATTTTTGAAAATTTCACATTTTTGTGAAAATATCCACTAAATGAGGGAATAATATGTGTGAGGGTACCCCAGGAGAGTTCCAAATGTCTGTGGGTAGAATATATATCCCACGGGGGTAAAATTGAAAAAAGTTGAAACATTTTTTTTTTGGACTTAGCCATTTTTCCGCCGTTTATCAGACTTTCAGATAGGACAAATGTCAGTGAGCGTTCCGATTTCAGTTCCAGAGCGGTTCGCCCAATGAGTCCTTGATATGTAGTCATTTTCAGCCAATATATTGGATTTTTGAAAATTTCACTTTTTTGTGAAAATATCCACTAAATGAGGGAATAATATGTGTGAGGGAATCCCAGGAGAGTTCCAAATGTGTGTGGGTAGAATATATATCCCACGGGGGTAAAATTGAAAAAAGTTGAAACATTTTTTGTTTTGGACTTAGCCATTTTTCCGCCGTTTATCAGACTTTCAGATAGGGAAAATGTCAGTGAGCGTTCCGATTTCAGTTCCAGAGCGATTCGCCCAATGAGTCCTTGATATTTTTTCGTTTTCAGCCAATTTTCTGGATTTTTGAAAATTTCACTTTTTTGTGAAAATATCCACTAAATGAGGGAATAATATGTGTGAGGGTACCCCAGGAGAGTTCCAAATGTGTGTGGGTAGAATATATATCCCACGGGGGTAAAATTGAAAAAAGTTTAAACATTTTTTTTTTTGGACTTAGCCATTTTTCCGCCGTTTATCAGACTTTCAGATAGGGCAAATGTCAGTGAGCATTCTGATTTTAGTTCCAGAGCGATTCGCCCAATGAGTCCTTGATATGTAGTCGTTTTCAGCCAATATATTGGATTTTTGAAAATTTCACTTTTTTGTGAAAATATCCACTAAATGAGGGAATAATATGTGTGAGGGTACCCCAGGAGAGTTCCAAATGTGTGTGGGTAGAATATATATCCCACGGGGGTAAAATTGAAAAAAGTTGAAACATTTTTTTTTTTGGACTTAGCCATTTTTCCGCCGTTTATCAGACTTTCAGATAGGGCAAATGTCAGTGAGCGTTCCGATTTCAGTTCCAGATCGATTCGCCCAATGAGTCCTTGATATTTATTCGTTTTCAGCCAATTTTCTGGATTTTTGAAAATTTCACTTTTTTGTGAAAATATCCACTAAATGAGGGAATAATATGTGTGAGGGTACCCCAGGAGTGTTCCAAATGTGCGTGGGTAGAATATATATCCCACGGGGGTAAAATTGAAAAAAGTTGAAACATTTTTTTTTTTTGGACTTAGCCATTTTTCCGCCGTTTATCAGACTTTCAGATAGGGCAAATGTCAGTGAGCGTTCCGATTTCAGTTCCAGAGCGATTCGCCCAATGAGTCCTTGATATGTAGTCGTTTTCAGCCAACATATTGGATTTTAGAAAATTTCACTTTTTTGTGAAAATATCCACTAAATGAGGGAATAATATGTGTGAGGGTACCCCAGGAGAGTTCCAAATGTGTGTGGGTAGAATATATATCCCACGGGGGTAAAATTGAAAAAAGTTTAAACATTTTTTTTTTTGGACTTAGCCATTTTTCCGCCGTTTATCAGACTTTCAGATAGGGCAAATGTCAGTGAGCGTTCCGATTTCAGTTCCAGAGCGATTCGCCCAATGAGTCCTTGATGTGTAGTCGTTTTCAGCCAATATATTGGATTTTAGAAAATTTCACTTTTTTGTGAAAATATCCACTAAATGAGGGAATAATATGTGTGAGGGTACCCCAGGAGAGTTCCAAATGTGTGTGGGTAGAATACATATCCCACGGGGGTAAAATTGAAAAAATGTGAAAAAATTTTTTTTTTTGGACTTAGTCATCTTTCCGGCGTTTATCAGACTTTCAGATAGGGCAAATGTCAGTGAGCGTTCCGATTTCAGTTCCAGAGCGATTCGCCCAATGAGTCCTTGATATGTAGTCGTTTTCAGCCAATATATTGGATTTTTGAAAATTTCACTTTTTTGTGATAATATCCACTAAATGAGGGAATAATATGTGTGAGGGTACCCCAGGAGAGTTCCAAATGTGTGTGGGTAGAATATATATCCCACGGGGGTAAAATTGAAAAAAGTTGAAACATTGTTTTTTTTGGACTTAGCCATTTTTCCGCCGTTTATCAGACTTTCAGATAGGGCAAATGTCAGTGAGCGTTCCGATTTCAGTTCCAGATCGATTCGCCCAATGAGTCCTTGATATTTATTCGTTTTCAGCCAATTTTCTGGATTTTTGAAAATTTCACTTTTTTGCGAAAATATCCACTAAATGAGGGAATAATATGTGTGAGGGTACCCCAGGAGTGTTCCAAATGTGCGTGGGTAGAATATATATCCCACGGGGGTAAAATTGAAAAAAGTTGAAACTTTTTTTTTTTTTGGACTTAGCCATTTTTCCGCCGTTTATCAGACTTTCAGATAGGGCAAATGTCAGTGAGCGTTCCGATTTCAGTTCCAGAGCGATTCGCCCAATGAGTCCTTGATATGTAGTCGTTTTCAGCCAACATATTTAATTTTAGAAAATTTCACTTTTTTGTGAAAATATCCACTAAATGAGGGAATAATATGTGTGAGGGTACCCCAGGAGAGTTCCAAATGTGTGTGGGTAGAATATATATCCCACGGGGGTAAAATTGAAAAAAGTTTAAACATTTTTTTTTTTGGACTTAGCCATTTTTCCGCCGTTTATCAGACTTTCAGATAGGGCAAATGTCAGTGAGCGTTCCGATTTCAGTTCCAGAGCGATTCGCCCAATGAGTCCTTGATATTTATTCGTTTTCAGCCAATTTTCTGGATTTTTGAAAATTTCACTTTTTTGTGAAAATATCCACTAAATGAGGGAATAATATGTGTGAGGGTACCCCAGGAGTGTTCCAAATGTGCGTGGGTAGAATATATATCCCACAGGGGTAAAATTGAAAAAAGTTGAAACATTTTTTTTTTTGGACTTAGCCATTTTTCCGCCGTTTATCAGACTTTCAGATAGGGCAAATGTCAGTGAGCGTTCCGATTTCAGTTCCAGAGCGATTCGCCCAATGAGTCCTTGATATGTAGTCGTTTTCAGCCAATATATTGGATTTTAGAAAATTTCACTTTTTTGTGAAAATATCCACTAAATGAGGGAATAATATGTGTGAGGGTACCCCAGGAGAGTTCCAAATGTGTGTGGGTAGAATACATATCCCACGGGGGTAAAATTGAAAAAATGTGAAAAAATTTTTTTTTTTGGACTTAGTCATCTTTCCGGCGTTTATCAGACTTTCAGATAGGGCAAATGTCAGTGAGCGTACCGATTTCAGTTCCAGAGCGATTCGCCCAATGAGTTCTTGAAATTTATTCGTTTTCAGCCAATTTTCTGGATTTTTGAAAATTTCACTTTTTTGTGAAAATATCCACTAAATGAGGGAATAATATATGTGAGGGTACCCCAGGAGAGTTCCAAATGTGTGTGGGTAGAATATATATCCCACGGGGGTAAAATTGAAAAAAGTTGAAAATTTTTATTTTTTGGACTTAGTCATCTTTCCGGCGTTTATCAGACTTTCAGATATGGCAAATGTCAGTGAGCGTTCCGATTTCAGTTCCAGAGTGATTCGCCCAATGAGCCCTTGATATTTATTCGCTTTCAGCCAATTTTCTGGATTTTTGAAAATTTCACTTTTTTGTGAAAATATCCACTAAATGAGGGAATAATATGTGTGAGGGTACCCCAGGAGAGTTCCAAATGTGTGTGGGTAGAATATATATCCCACCGGGGTAAAATTGAAAAAAGTTGAAACATTTTTTTTTTTGGACTTAGCCATTTTTCCGCCGTTTATCAGACTTTCAGATAGGGCAAATGTCAGTGAGCGTTCCGATTTCAGTTCCAGAGCGATTCGCCCAATGAGTCCTTGATATGTAGTCGTTTTCAGCCAATATATTGGATTTTTGAAGATTTCACTTTTTTGTGAAAATATCCACTAAATGAGGGAATAATATGTGTGAGGGTACCCCAGGAGAGTTCCAAATGTGTGTGGGTAGAATATATATCCCATGGGGGTAAAATTGAAAAAAGTTGAAACATTTTTTTTTTTGGACTTAGCCGTTTTTCCGCCGTTTATCAGACTTTCAGATAGTGCAAATGTCAGTGAGCGTTCCGATTTCAGTTCCAGATCGATTCGCCCAATGAGTCCTTGATATTTATTCGTTTTCAGCCAATTTTCTGGATTTTTGAAAATTTCACTTTTTTGCGAAAATATCCACTAAATGAGGGAATAATATGTGTGAGGGTACCCCAGGAGTGTTCCAAATGTGCGTGGGTAGAATATATATCCCACGGGGGTAAAATTGAAAAAAGTTGAAACTTTTTTTTTTTTTGGACTTAGCCATTTTTCCGCCGTTTATCAGACTTTCAGATAGGGCAAATGTCAGTGAGCGTTCCGATTTCAGTTCCAGAGCGATTCGCCCAATGAGTCCTTGATATGTAGTCGTTTTCAGCCAACATATTTAATTTTAGAAAATTTCACTTTTTTGTGAAAATATCCACTAAATGAGGGAATAATATGTGTGAGGGTACCCCAGGAGAGTTCCAAATGTGTGTGGGTAGAATATATATCCCACGGGGGTAAAATTGAAAAAAGTTTAAACATTTTTTTTTTTGGACTTAGCCATTTTTCCGCCGTTTATCAGACTTTCAGATAGGGCAAATGTCAGTGAGCGTTCCGATTTCAGTTCCAGAGCGATTCGCCCAATGAGTCCTTGATATTTATTCGTTTTCAGCCAATTTTCTGGATTTTTGAAAATTTCACTTTTTTGTGAAAATATCCACTAAATGAGGGAATAATATGTGTGAGGGTACCCCAGGAGTGTTCCAAATGTGCGTGGGTAGAATATATATCCCACAGGGGTAAAATTGAAAAAAGTTGAAACATTTTTTTTTTTGGACTTAGCCATTTTTCCGCCGTTTATCAGACTTTCAGATAGGGCAAATGTCAGTGAGCGTTCCGATTTCAGTTCCAGAGCGATTCGCCCAATGAGTCCTTGATATGTAGTCGTTTTCAGCCAATATATTGGATTTTAGAAAATTTCACTTTTTTGTGAAAATATCCACTAAATGAGGGAATAATATGTGTGAGGGTACCCCAGGAGAGTTCCAAATGTGTGTGGGTAGAATACATATCCCACGGGGGTAAAATTGAAAAAATGTGAAAAAATTTTTTTTTTTGGACTTAGTCATCTTTCCGGCGTTTATCAGACTTTCAGATAGGGCAAATGTCAGTGAGCGTACCGATTTCAGTTCCAGAGCGATTCGCCCAATGAGTTCTTGAAATTTATTCGTTTTCAGCCAATTTTCTGGATTTTTGAAAATTTCACTTTTTTGTGAAAATATCCACTAAATGAGGGAATAATATATGTGAGGGTACCCCAGGAGAGTTCCAAATGTGTGTGGGTAGAATATATATCCCACGGGGGTAAAATTGAAAAAAGTTGAAAATTTTTATTTTTTGGACTTAGTCATCTTTCCGGCGTTTATCAGACTTTCAGATATGGCAAATGTCAGTGAGCGTTCCGATTTCAGTTCCAGAGTGATTCGCCCAATGAGCCCTTGATATTTATTCGCTTTCAGCCAATTTTCTGGATTTTTGAAAATTTCACTTTTTTGTGAAAATATCCACTAAATGAGGGAATAATATGTGTGAGGGTACCCCAGGAGAGTTCCAAATGTGTGTGGGTAGAATATATATCCCACCGGGGTAAAATTGAAAAAAGTTGAAACATTTTTTTTTTTGGACTTAGCCATTTTTCCGCCGTTTATCAGACTTTCAGATAGGGCAAATGTCAGTGAGCGTTCCGATTTCAGTTCCAGAGCGATTCGCCCAATGAGTCCTTGATATGTAGTCGTTTTCAGCCAATATATTGGATTTTTGAAGATTTCACTTTTTTGTGAAAATATCCACTAAATGAGGGAATAATATGTGTGAGGGTACCCCAGGAGAGTTCCAAATGTGTGTGGGTAGAATATATATCCCACGGGGGTAAAATTGAAAAAAGTTGAAACATTTTTTTTTTTGGACTTAGCCGTTTTTCCGCCGTTTATCAGACTTTCAGATAGTGCAAATGTCAGTGAGCGTTCCGATTTCAGTTCCAGAGCGATTCGCCCAATGAGTCCTTGATATTTAGTCGTTTTCAGCCAATTTTCTGGATTTTTGAAAATTTCACTTTTTTGTGAAAATATCCACTAAATGAGGGAATAATATGTGTGAGGGTACCCCAGGAGAGTTCCAAATGTGTGTGGGTAGAATATATTTCCCACGGGGGTAAAATTGAAAAGAGTTGAAACATTTTTTTTTTGGACTTAGCCATTTTTCCGCTGTTTATCAGACTTTCAGATAGGGCAAATGTCAGTGAGCGTTCCAATTTCAGTTCCAGAGCGATTCGCCCAATGAGTCCTTGATATGTAGTCGTTTTCAGCCAATATATTGGATTTTTGAAAATTTCACTATTTTGTGAAAATATCCACTAAATGAGGGAATAATATGTGTGAGGGTACCCCAGGAGAGTTCCAAATGTCTGTGGGTAGAATATATATCCCACGGGGGTAAAATTGAAAAAATGT
This sequence comes from Phyllobates terribilis, assembly GCF_046119375.1. NCBI lineage: Eukaryota > Metazoa > Chordata > Amphibia > Anura > Dendrobatidae > Phyllobates > Phyllobates terribilis. The sequence goes on from NW_027362832.1 coordinate 4,720,545, forward strand.
GAAAAAAAAATTTTTTTGGACTTAGCCATTTTTCCGACGTTTATCAGACTTTCAGATAGGGCAAATGTCAGTGAGCGTTCCGATTTCAGTTCCAGAGCGATTCGCCCAATGAGTCCTTGATATTTAGTCGTTTTCAGCCAATTTTCTGGATTTTTGAAAATTTCACTTTTTTGTGAAAATATCCACTAAATGAGGGAATAATATGTGTGAGGGTACCCAGGAGAGTTCCAAATGTGTGTGGGTAGAATATATATCCCACGGGGGTAAAATTGAAAAAATGTGAAAAAAAATTTTTTTTGGACTTAGCCATTTTTCCGGCGTTTATCGGACTTTCAGATAGGGCAAATGTCAGTGAGCATTGCGATTTCAGTTCCAGAGCGATTCGCCCAATGAGTCCTTGATATTTAGTAGTTTTCAGCCAATATTTTGGATTTTTGAAAATTTCACTTTTTTGTGAAAATATCCACTAAATGAGGGAATAATATGTGTGAGGGTACCCCAGGAGAGTTCCAAATGTGTGTGGGTAGAATATATATCCCACGGGGGTAAAATTGAAAAAAGTTGAAACATTTTTTTTTTGGACTTAGTCATCTTTCCGGCTTTTATCAGACTTTCAGATAGGGCAAATGTCAGTGAGCGTTCCGATTTCAGTTCCAGAGTGATTCGCCCAATGAGCCCTTGATATTTATTCGTTTTCAGCCAATTTTCTGGATTTTTGTAAATTTCACTTTTTTTGTGAAAATATCCACTAATTGAGGGAATAATATGTGTGAGGGTACCCCAGGAGAGTTCCAAATGTGTGTGGGTAGAATATATATCCCACGGGGGTAAAATTGAAAAAAGTTGAAACATTTTTTTTTTGGACTTAGTCATTTTTCCGCCGTTTATCAGACTTTCAGATAGGGCAAATGTCAGTGAGCATTCCGATTTCAGTTCCAGAGCGATTCGCCCAATGAGTCCTTGATATGTAGTCGTTTTCAGCCAATATTTTGGATTTTTGAAAATTTCACTTTTCTGTGAAAATATCCACTAAATGAGGGAATAATATGTGTGAGGGTACACCAGGAGAGTTCCAAATGTGTGTGGGTAGAATATATATCCCACGGGGGTAAAATTGAAAAAAGTTGAAAAAATTTTTTTTTTGGACTTAGTCATTTTTCCGGCGTTTATCAGACTTTCAGATAGGGCAAATGTCAGTGAGCGTTCCGATTACAGTTCCAGAGCGATTTGTACAATGAGTCCTTGATATATAGTCATTTTCAGCCACTATTTTGGATTTTTGAAAATTTCACTTTTTTGTGAAAATATCCACTAAATGAGGGATTAACATGTGTGAGGGTACCCCAGGAGAGTTCCAAATGTGTTTGGGTAAAATATATTAAAGATGTGTCTGACAGGATATCAAGACTCTTCAGACCTACAGATCACTACCCATTCCTGCTAATACATGTGGGGACAAATGACACCGCAAGAAAGGACCTGGAAACCATCTGCAGTGACTTTGAAGACTTAGGCAAGAAAGTGAAAGAATTGGGAGCGCAGGTGGTCTTCTCATACATCCTCCCAGTGGATGGCCATGGAACAATGAGGTGGAATAAGATTCTACAGGTAAACAACTGGCTACGTCGATGGTGCCGTCAACAAGGATTTGGATTTCTGGATCACGGAATGAATTACCTATACGATGGACTACTTGCTAGAGATGGGGTGCACCTTGCGAAGACTGGAAAACATGTATTTGGAAGTCGCCTTGCTGCACTCATCAGAAGAGCTTTAAACTAGAACAATGTGGGAAGGGAAGCAAAAGGCCAGAAAAAGCCATACAGCTGACAAATACTATTGAGATCTCTGCTACTGGAAGTGGAAAAGAAGAACAAAGACAAAACAATTTAAATAATAAAAATATGGGAGGAAGAGAAATCAATCACAAAGTAAAATGTTTTTATACAAATGCACAAAGCATGGGCAACAAACAAGGAGAATTGGAACTACTAATGCAGGAAAAGGAATATGATGTCATTGGAATCACTGAAACTTGGTGGGACGATACACATGATTGGAATAAAAGGCTAAAAGGATACAACTTATTTGCAAGAAACATACTTGATAAACGAGGAGGAGGTGTTGCATTGTATGTTAGAAAAGCGTATATCTGCACAGAGATTGAAGCTTCAGAGACTGGGAGTTCTGTGGAAACTGTTTGGGTAAGAATACAAGGAGAGAACAACGGAAAGGACACCATTGTAGGCATTTACTACAGGCCATCTGGGCAAGCTGAAGATATGGATGAACTCTTTATGTATCAAATGACCAAGTTCTCCAAAAAATATGACGTAGTGGTCATGGGAGATTTCAACTACCCAGACATTTGTTGGGATTCTCTCTCAAGTAAAACTAACAGGTCAAGCAAATTCTTATCCTCTCTTGCTGACAACTTTATCTTCCAAAAGGTAGGGGAGAAAACAAGGGGATCTGCTACTTTGGATCTAATCCTTATAAACAGGGAGGAAATGGTTGAGGAGGTAAAGGTGGCTGGGACCCTAGGAGGCAGCGATCATGCTATTATAGAATTTTGGATAACTAGAGGAGGAAGACATGTGAAGACTCAAACTTCAAGGTTAGATTTTAGAAAGGCAGATTTTAAGAGACTCAGAAAGAGAATAGGAGGGATCCAATGGCTGGATGTCCTTGAGGACAAAAATGTCCAGGAAGGATGGGAAATTTTTAAAAATGAGATTCTCAAAGCACAATCGTTAACAATCCTGAAAAGTAGGAAGAATGGGAAGCATTTAAGGAAACCAGGATGGATGAACACAGAACTTAAACACATGCTAAAAAGAAAGAAATAAATGTTTATTAAATGGAAAGAGGGAGGCATATCTAAAGAAGATTATAATGCAGTCTGCAGATCCTGCAGGGCACGTATCAGGTTAGCTAAAGCTGACAATGAATTAAGGCTTGCAAGAGATGTCAAAAGCAATAAAAAAGGATTTTGGGGGTATGTCAAAAGTAAAAGAAAAGTCAAAGATGCTATAGGATTTTTACAGGATGAAAATGGAGAAATGGTAAGAGAGGATGTTGAGAAGGCCGAACTTTTTAATTCCTATTTTGCATCTGTTTTCTCTCAGAAAGAAAATGTAACATCAACTGATCTTCACTGTCGTTTTAAAGGAATAGAGGAATCCAAGTTATCTGTAAACAGAAAGATTGTGAGGGAATATTTAGCTAACAAAAATGAGTTCAAGTCTCCACGTCCAGATGAATTACACCCCAGAGTACTGAAGGAGATCGTAGAAGAAATTTTAGAACCACTCTCCATAATCTTTGAAAATTCTTGGAGAACAGGAGAAGTCCCAGAAGACTGGAGAAGAGCAAATGTTGTTCCTATCTTCAAAAAGGGGAAGAAGGTGGACCCAGGGAACTATAGGCCGGTGAGTCTGACTTCTATACCAGGAAAGATCTTTGAAAAAATTATTAAACAACATGTATGTAAGTACATGGATAAGAATGAAGTGATTAACCAGAGTCAGCATGGGTTTGTAACTAACAAGTCATGTCAGACTAACTTAATTTCTTTCTATGACAGAATCACTGACTGGGTGGATCAGGGAAATGCTGTAGATATAGTATATCTTGACTTCAGCAAAGCATTTGACAAAGTATCTCACACCATCCTTATTGAAAAAATGACCAAGTATGCAATGGACCAGGCAACTGTTAGGTGGATTCATAACTGGCTTAGTGATCGGACTCAAAGGGTGGTTGTAAATGGCTTCACATCCAGCTGGATGAATGTCTCAAGTGGGTACCACAGGGCTCCGTCCTGGGACCTGTATTGTTCAACATCTTTATCAATGATTTAGATGAAGGAATTGAGGGTAAACTGATTAAATTTGCTGATGACACAAAGCTAGGAGGGATAGTTAATACTAGAGAAGAGAGAGAGAGGATTCAAAAAGACCTAAATAAACTGGAGCAGTGGGCAGCAACCAACAGAATGGTTTTTAACAGGGTAAAATGCAAAGTACTACATCTGGGCAATAAAAATGAAAAAAGCATATACAGAATGGGAGGAATAGAGCTAAGCAACAGTAAATGTGAAAAAGACTTAGGTATACTAATAGATCATAGACTGAACATGAGTCAACAGTGTGATGCAGCAGCAAAAAAGGCAAATACAATTCTGGGATGTATTAACAGAAGCATACAGTCTAGATCACGTGAAGTCATTATCGGTCTTTACTCCTCTTTGGTCAGACCTCATCTGGAATACTGTGTACAGTTTTGGGCACCACATTTTAAAAAAGACATAGACAAACTGGAGCAAGTTCAGAGAAGAGCGACCAGAATGGTGACTGGTCTGCAAACCATGTCCTATGAGGAACGGTTGCAGGATTTGGGAATGTTTAGCTTGCAAAAAAGAAGACTGAGAGGAGACTTAATAGCTGTCTACAAATATGTCAAGGGCTGTCACATTGTAGAAGGATCATCTTTATTCTCATTTGCACAAGGAAAGACTAGAAGCAATGGGATGAAACTAAATGGGAGGAGACACAGATTAGATATTAGAAAAAACTTTTTGACAGTTAGGGTGATTAATGAGTGGAACAGGCTGCCACAAGAGGTGGTGAGTTCCCCTTCAATGGACGTCTTCAAACAGAGGCTGGACAGACATCTGTCTGAGATGATCTAGTGAATCCTGCTTTGAGCAGGGGGTTGGACCAGATGACCCAGGAGGTCCCTTCCAACTCTACCATTATATGATTCTATGATTCTATGATATATCCCACGGGGGTAAAATTGAAAAAAGGTGAAAAAATTTTTTTTGGGGATTTAGCCATTTTTCTGGCGTTTATCAGACTTTCAGATAGGGGAAATGTCAATGAGCGTTCCGATTTCAGTTCCAGAGCGATTCGCCCAATGAGTCCTTGATATTTAGTCGTTTTCAGCCAATATTTTGGATTTTTGAAAATTTCACTTTTTTGTGAAAATATCCACTAAATGAGGGAATAATATGTGTGAGGGTACCCCAGGAGTGTTCCAAATGTGTGTGGGTAGAATATATATCCCACGGGGGTAAAATTGAGAAAAGTTGAAAAATTTTTTTTTTTTGGACTTAGTCATCTTTCCGGCGTTTATCAGACTTTCAGATAGGTCAAATGTCAGTGAGCGTTCCGATTTCAGTTCCAGAGCGATTCACCCAATGAGTCCTTGATATTTAGTCGTTTTCAGGTAATTTTCTGGATTTTTGAAAAATTCACTTTTTTGTGAAAATATCCACTAAATGAGGGAAAAATATGTGTGAGGGTACCCCAGGAAAGTTCCCAATGTGTGTGGGTAAAATATATATCCCATGGGGGTAAAATTGTAAAAAGTTTAAAAAAAATTTTTTTTGGACTTAGTCATTTTTCCGGCGTTTATCAGACTTTCAGATAGGGCAAATGTCAGTGAGTGTTCCGATTTCAGTTCCAGAGCGATTCACCCAATGAGTCCTTGATATATATTCGTTTTCAGCCAATTTTCTGGATTTTTGAAAATTTCACTTTTTTGTGAAAATATCCACTAAATGAGGGAATAATATGTGTGAGGGTACCCCAGGAGAGTTCCAAATGTGTGTGGGTAGAATTTATATCCCACGGGGGTAAAATTGAAAAAAGTTGAAAAAAATTTTTTTTTGGACTTAGACATTTTTCCGGCGTTTATCAGACTTTCAGATAGGGCAAATGTCAGTGAGCGTTCCGATTTCAGTTCCAGAGCGATTCGCCCAATGAGTCCTTGATATTTAGTCATTTTCAGCCAATTTTCTGGATTTTGGAAAAATTCACTTTTTTGTGAAAATATCCACTAAAATGAGGGAATAATATGTGTGAGGGTACCCCAGGAGAGTTCCAAATGTGTGTGGGTAAAATATATATCCCACGGGGGTAAAATTGAAAAAAGTTGAAACATTTTTTTTTTTGGACTTAGCCATTTTTCCGCCGTTTATCAGACTTTCAGATAGGGCAAATGTCAGTGAGCGTTCCGATTTCAGTTCCAGAGCGATTCGCCGAATGAGTCCTTGATATTTAGTCGTTTTCAGCCAATATTTTGGATTTTTGAAAATTTCACTTTTTTGTGAAAATATCCACTAAATGAGGGAATAATATGTGTGAGGGTACCCCAGGAGAGTTCCAAATGTGTGTGGGTAGAATATATATCCTACGGGGGTAAAATTGAAAAAAGTTGAACAATTTTTTTTTTTGGACTTAGTCATTTTTCCGGCGTTTATCAGACTTTCAGATAGGGCAAATGTCAGTGAGCGTTCCGATTTCAGTTCCAGAGCGATTCGCCCAATGAGTCCTTGATATTTAGTCGTTTTGAGATAATTTTCTGGATTTTTGAAAAATTCACTTTTTTGTGAAAATATCCACTAAATGAGGGAATAATATGTGTGAGGGTACCCCAGGAGAGTTCCCAATGTGTGTGGGTAAAATATGTATCCCACGGGGGTAAAATTGAAAAAAGTTGAAAATTTTTTTTTTTTGGATTTAGCCATTTTTCCGGCGTTTATCAGACTTTCAGATAGGGCTAATGTCAGTGAGCGTTCCGATTTCAGTTCCAGAGCGATTCGCCCAATGAGTCCTTGATATTTAGTCGTTTTCAGCCAATATTTTGGATTTTTGAAAATTTCACTTTTTTGTGAAAATATCCACTAAATGAGGGAATAATATGTGTGAGGGTACCCCAGGAGAGTTGCAAATGTGTGTGGGTAAAATATATATCCCACGGGGGTAAAATTGAAAAAAGTTGAAAAAAAATTTTTTTTGGATTTAGCCATTTTTTCGGCGTTTATCAGACTTTCAGATAGGGCAAATGTCAGTGAGCGTTCCGATTTCAGTTCCAGAGCGATTCGCCCAATGAGTCCTTGATATTTAGTCGTTTTCAGCCAATTTTCTGGATTTTAGAAAATTTCACTTTTTTGTGAAAATATCCACTAAATGAGGGAATAATATGTGTGAGGGTACCCCAGGAGAGTTCCAAATGTGTGTGGGTAAAATATATATCCCACGGGGGTAAAATTGAAAAAAGTTGAAAAAAAATTTTTTTTGGACTTAGCCATTTTTCCGGCGTTTATCAGACTTTCAGATAGGGCAAATGTCAGTGAGCATTCCGATTTCAGTTCCAGAGCGATTCGCCCAATGAGTCCTTGATATTTAGTCGTTTTCAGCCAATTTTCTGAATTTTTGAAAATTTCACTTTTTTGTGAAAATATCCACTAAATGAGGGAATAATATGTGTGAGGGTACCCCAGGAGAGTTCCAAATGTGTGTGGGTAGAATATATATCCCACGGGGGTAAAATTAACCCCTTCCCGACCCGTGTCACACCGTTTGTGACATGGAAAACAGTTCCTTCCCGACCCATGTCACAGCGTCTGTGACATGGAGGGAAAGAGCCCCTGCAGCGCCTGCGAGCGGGGTCGCTCAGGTTTCACAGTTGCTACTGCAACTGGACATCCTGAAGTCGACCCCCCGGGGGGTGGATTAACCCCCCCGTGCCTGGGACCCCTCCGATTGGCTGTTTCATTTTCACTTTTAATGAAACTGCCAATCGGTATGAATTAAATATTTCACCAATGAAAATTGGTGTAATATTTAAATCTGGGCATGGCCTGATGCTTACAGCATCAGCCATTGGCTGGGGGGAGTGTCACCTCTGTCCCCCTACTCCCCCCAGATCTGATTGGGGGGCTAGCGTCACATGGATACTAGCCCCAATCAGATGTGGAGGGAGTTTTTAATGATGGCCGCAACTGCCCGTCCATGGATCGTGTGCCGGCCGTTGTGGACCCTCTGCTGCTGCCCCCTGTGGACCCTCTGCTGCTGCCCCCCCGTGGACCCTCTGCAGCTGCCCCCCCGTGGACCCTCTGCTGCTGAGCTCGTGGATCGCTTCTGCCGCCGCTGATCGCCTGCTGCCGCCACTGATCTGCATCAGGTAGTATTGCCCCCGCTTCCCCCCGACCCCCCCTTCACTCCACCCTGCCCCCCCCCTCCACCCCCGACCCCCCCTCCACCCCCCCTCCACCCCCCCTCCACTTTCATACCTGCACCCCGACCTCCGCTCCCTCTGCTCCCTCTCCCACGTCTTCATCCACCGGCTGCTGCTCTCCTTCTGACAGCCGGTGGACTGTGATCATAGCAGCAGCAGGCTCAGTGTAAATGCCCTGCTCCTGTGATCAAGCCCACCATCCCCCAGTCCCAGTGATATCACTCCCCACCTCCCAATAATCACCCCTCCCCCCAGTGTTCACCCCCCCTGTCCCCAGTGTTCACCCCCCCCAGTGTTCACCCCCCCTGTCCCCAGTGTTCACCCCCCCTGTCCCCAGTGTTCACCCCCCCCTGTCCCCAGTGTTCACCCCCACCTGTCTCCAGTATTCACTCCCCATCCCCAGTGTGCACCCTCCCATCCCAGTGATCACCCCCCTGCTGCTGGCTCCTGCACCACTTTCTGCCCCAGTAATCACCCCCCTGATGCTGCCGGCCTCCTACCCCCCTTGCTGCTGCCGGCTCCTGCCCCAGTGATCACCCCCCTTGCTGCTGCTGGCTCCTGCCCCAGTGATCACCCCCCTTGCTGCTGCCGGCTCCTGCCCCAGTGATCACCCCCCTTGCTGCAGCTGCTGGCTCCTCCATCTCTTCAGCCCCCCCCTACGCCTGACAGCCCCCTACGCCTGACAGCCCCCACACGTGACTGCAGAAGGTTACACCAAGCACACACACACACGTACACTCACACTATAATAAAGTTTCGATTTTTTTTTTTTTTTTTTTACACACGCACACAGCTCACAAAATGTCCCGCCCGTCCCACTCATCCCAGTCTAGGGCGTACTCAGCTTAGGAGGCTATGTCAGGTTGGTGTGTGTGTTGTAGTGTGTGTGTGTGTGTGTGGTGTATACACTACAATATACCACACCGCACACCAACCTGACATACACTACACAATGGTGTCCACTAACAAATTGGAACCATGTTGCGTTTGGAGAGTCCCTGTGTGCCCAAACATTGGAGCTCCCCAACAAGTGACCCCATTTTGGAAACTAGACCCCCCAAGGCACCTATCTAGATGCATAATGAGCACTTGGAACCCCCAGGTGCTTCACAAATTGATTCATAAAAATGAAAAAGTGGAAAAAAAAACACTTTTTTATTATTACGGATTAATTTGTGAAGGACCTGGGGGTTCCAAGTGCTCAGTATGCATCTAGATAGGTGCCTTGGGGGGTCTAGTTTCCAAAATGGGGTCACTTGTGGGGGAGCTCCAATATTTGGGCACACAGCGGCTCTCCAAATGCAACATGGTGTCTTCTAACAATTTGAGCCGACAATTTGTTAGCGGACACCATGTTGCTTTTGGAGAGCCGCTGTGTGCCCAAACATTGGAGCTCCCCACAAGTGACCCCATTTTGGAAACTAGACCCCCCAAGGCACCTATCTAGATGCATAGTGAGCACTTGGAACCCCCAGGTGCTTCACAAATTGATTCATAATAATGAAAAAGTGGAAAAAAAAACACTTTTTTATTTTTACGGATTAATTTGTGAAGGATCTGGGGGTTCCAAGTGCTCACTATGCATCTAGATAGGTGCCTTGGGGGGTCTAGTTTCCAAAATGGGGTCACTTGTGGGGGAGCTCTAATGTTTGGGCACACAGCGGCTCTCCAAACGCGACATGGTGTCCGCTAACAAATTGAATGGAAAATCGGCTCAAATTGTTAGCGGACACCATGTTGCGTTTTGAGAGCCCCTAATGTGCCTAAACAGTGGAGCTCCCCCACAAGTGACCCCATTTTGGAAACTAGACCCCCCAAGGCACCTATCTAGATGCATAGTGAGCACTTGGAACCCCCAGGTGCTTCACAAAATGATCTGTGAAAACAAAAAAGTCCTTTTTTTTCACAAAAATTTTCTTTTAGCCTAAATTTTTTAATTTTCACATGGGTAACAGGATAAAATGCATCCTAAAATGTATTGGTCAATTTCTCCTGAGTACACTGATACCTCATATGTGGTCATAAACCACTGTTTGGGCGCATGGCAGGGCTCAGAAGAGAAGAAGCACAATTTGACTTTTGGAGCTAATTTTCCATTCAAAAAGTAAAATGGCGCTCCTTCCCTTCTGAGCCCTGCCGTGTGCCCAAACAGTGGTTTATGACCACATATGAGGTATCAGTGTACTAAGGAGAAATTGACCAACAAATTTTAGGATGCATTTTATCCTGTTACCCATGTGAAAATTAAAAAATTTAGGCTAAAAGAAAATTTTTGTTAGAAAAATAAAAATGTTCATTTTTTTCTTCCATGTGGCTTTAGTTCTTGTGATGCACCTGAAGGGTTAATAATCTTCTTGAATGTAGTTTTGAGTATCTTGAGGGGTGCAGTTTTTGGAATGGTGTCACTTTTGGGTGTTTTCTGTCATAAAGACCCCTCAAAGGGACTTCAAATGTGATGTGGTCACTAAAAAAATTGTTTTGTAAATTTTGCTGGAAAAAAGATAAATTGCTGATGAACTTTGAACCCTTCAAACTTCCTACCAAAATTTTTATTTTTTTCCAAAATTGTGCTGATGTAAAGTAGACATGTGGGAAATGTTATTTATTAACTATTTTGTGTCACATCACTCTCTGGTTTAGTAGAATAAAAATTCAAAATTTGAAAATTGCAAAATTTTCAAATTTTTTCCCATATTTTTGATTTTTTCACAAATAAACGCAAATATTATCGACCTAAATTTAATACTAACATGAATCCCAATATGTCACGAAAAAACAATCTCAGAATCGCTAGGATCCGTTGAAGTGTTCCAGAGTTTTTACTTCGTAAAGGGACACTGGTCAGAATTGACAAAAATGCCAAGGTCTTTAGGGTCAAAATAGGCTGGGTCCTGAAGGGGTTAAAAAAACTTTAAAAAATTTTTTTTTGGGACTTAGTCATTTTTCCGGCGTTTATCAGACTTTCAGATAGGTCAAATGTCAGTGAGCGTTCCGATTTCCGTTCCAGAGCGATTCACCCAATGAGTCCTTGATATGTAGTCGTTTTCAGCCAATATTTTGGATTTTTGAAAATTTCACTTTTTTGTGAAAATATCCACTAAATGAGGGAATAATATGTGTGAAGGTACCCCAGGAGTGTTCCAAATGTGTGTGGGTAGAATATATATCCCACGGGGGTAAAATTGAAAAAAGTTGAAAATTTTTTTTTTTTTCGACTTAGTCATTTTTCCGCCGTTTATCAGACTTTCAGATAGGGCAAATGTCAGTGAGCGCTCCGATTTCAGTTCCAGAGTGATTCGCCCAATGAGTCCTTGATATTTTTTCGTTTTCAGCCAATTTTTGAAAATTTCACTTTTTTGTGAAAATATCCACTAAATGAGGGAATAATATGTGTGAGGGTACCTCAGGAGTGTTCCAAATGTGCGTGGGTAGAATATATATCCCACGGGGGTAAAATTGAAAAAAGTTGAAAAATTTTTTTTTTTGGACTTAGTCATCTTTCCGGCGTTTATCAGACTTTCAGATAGGGCAAATGTCAGTGAGCATTCCGATTTCAGTTCCAGAGCGATTCGCCCAATGAGTCCTTGATATTTATTCGTTTTCATCCAATTTTCTGGATTTTTGAAAATTTCACTTTTTTGTGAAAATATCCACTAAATGAGGGAATAATATGTGTGAGGGTACCCCAGGAGAGTTCCAAATGTGTGTGGGTAGAAAATATATCCCACGGGGGTAAAATTGAAAAAAGTTGAAAAATTTTTTTTTTTGGACTTAGTCATCTTTCCGGCGTTTATCAGTAGTGTTGAGCCACCCCCGTACTGTTCGAGTTCGGTTCGGTTCGTCGAACACCCGTGTGTTCGCCGAACTGTTCGTCGAACTGTTCGTCGAACACCTTCGAACACCGTTAAAACCAATGGCAGGCAAACAAAAACACATAGAAACACATAGAAAACACCTTCAAAGGTGTCCAAAAGCTGACAAACTGCTCAGAAGACTCAACTAACACATGGAAAAGTGACAAGTACATATAGTCATGCGAAAAGAAAAGAGGTGGAGGAGTAAAAGGAGGGGGAGACACAGATATAGGCATGTCATGCCCTTCTAAAATCCAAAAAGTGAGAAGCCGACACGGCCAGTCCGCTCCTGCCCGTGCCACCTCCGTGTCGCCGGGTTTATGCCAGAGCCGCGGTGAACCCTGACGGCCAGCCCCCCTCTCCCAATACTGGTTCCTGTCCGCTGGTGGGTCGAGAGAGCCCCCCTGTGGTGGAGGCAGCTCTAAGCTTTTTAATTTAAATTGTCCCTCTAATTTGAATGAATACACTTTAAATCCATTTACAAGGATCTATTGGAGGGCAAGTCTCATGCCAGCAGCCGCGTAATTCCAGCTCCAGTAGCGTCCACTAAAGCTGCTGCAGTTAAAAAGCTTTTATAAGGATCGAGCTCGGCTGTCCACCGCAAGGCATCCTAGTGCCAGTCCCAGCCCCTATGCCTTGGGGTGCCTCCTGATGCTCTTCACTGAGTATCCCGTGGTCCCGAAGCATTTCCTTTGAAAAAATTAAGTGTCCAAACTACAGGTGGTGTAGCTTGCTTAACAGCCGGGATAATCCGCTGACTAGCAGACACTGCTACTAGGCACAAAGTATTTCCTGGGCTAGATGCAGTTAAAAATTTGTAAGTAGATACTCTCGTTGGATGCTGAGAAAGCATTCCATAGAGTCTCCTGGCACGCCATATATGATTCTCTTAAAAAGCTTGGGGTAGGGGTCTAGGGGACCCTTTTATAGCCAAAATCACGGCCCTGTATCACAATACGTCACCTAGGCTGAAGATAAATGGAACTGTAGCACCGAGGGCTCGGTTGCTACAGACGTATTGCACCTCACCCAGAGGTGTGATATCTCACTCTCAGATAAGGATGGAGTGTGGATCAGGACCCGACACCTGCATGCATTACACCACATTGCCGTGGGGCAGGGCGACCAATATGCCCCTGAGATGGGCACGACAGTCCCTGTCCCTGGCTGGAGTGGGGGGAGGGAACACTGAGGAAGGGGAACCCTGCAGTGCAGGAGCAGGGAGGAAGCAGTTCCTGGGTGCATTGAGAAGGGAGTATAAAAGGTGGGCACCATCTTAGTTCAGTGCAGAGAAGTCTGAGCAGAAGTGGCAGGGATCAGGGGCTCTGCATGAGCTCTGCTCCGGAGGCGGGCCTAGTAACAGAGGCCCAGGCCTGCAAGAGGGAGAAGGAAGGAAGAGGAGCGGAGAAGGCTCCAGGAACGAGGAATGAAGGGATCCCAGGGGTGCGGACGGGCGAGTCGCCACCGCACGCCCGAATCCACCTGCGTGGAGGGGTCAGGCCAAAGGGGGAGACCAGTCCCCGAACTAGTGGAGGCAGGAAACGACCCTCAGCTAGAAACCGGAGGCTCTGACATTTTATGTGGCGCAGCCCCTTGCTCCACCCGCTAGGAAGGCACCACATAGGGTCAGGGAAACTGGCGCCAAGTTTACCAAGAGGAGGCCCGAGGCAGCCGGACAGAAGTGTTGGTAAGAAAGGCCAGACAAAGGACACACAAAGGGGGTCCTGTGAAGCGCTCCAAAGTTATCTGGGAGTTGTCTGAGCCCCTCACCTGGTGAGCACAGTACGACGTGGGCAGCCGTTACCTGCAGACGTGGTCTGGATAATAAGAACTGTGAGTAAAGGCCCTGAACTGCATCACTGACTCCGTGTCGTTACTGCTGCTGCCCTGCACCATCACCCCCATCCTCCGCATACACTGCCCTGAGGCTATACTCCTCCCGTGGGGAGTTATGCTACGCTCTGCTGCACCCACAACACCAGCCTTAGCGGTCTGCCCTGTAGCGGCGGTTCACTCTGACCGCAATCCACGGGTGGCGTAGTCGGACATTTAAACATCAAAACCACATAAATAGTTCCGCCACTGGTTTGACTGCCCTGAGCCACGGAACCGGATCGCCGCCACGAAGACTACAACCACCAGCATCCACCAAAAAGGGTCCGGCTCCGGGTGTCCCAAGGCCCAGGGGGTGCGTCAGAACATTTTCATCACCTTTCACAATCACCAATGGGACAAGGCAGGGATGTCCTCTGTCCCCTCTCTTATACATCCTAGTGACGGAGCACCTGCTCTTATCAATTCGCCATAACCCCAATATTAGGTGGATTGAGGTGGGAGGCACCGAGTACAAGTGCTCTCTATTTGCTGATGATGTCCTAGTATATATCACTCAATCACATATATCCATCCCTGCTGTTATGGCTGAAATAGATCACTTTGTTACATGGTAAAATTTTAAAATCAATGCAGCGAAGTCTGAGGCCCTCGATGTCTCCCTCCCTAAATCCATATAGGATTCCATCCAGTCCAACTTTCCCTTTGCCTGGCCCTCACAGGGTATCAAATACTTAGGAATTCCTATTCATAGAGACCTCTCCCATCTATGTTATCTTAATTTTGGGCCCTTTATTGAACAATTCCATACAGACCACGGTTGGCAAGTTAGAACTGTAAGATTCACTACGTGAACCACTGGTGTTTTGTGGAAAAACACATGTACACCGCGTTCCAAATTATTATGCAAAAAGTGTTTAGGAGTGATAAGGGAAGAATTTGTTTGTTTGTCAGTTAAACTCATTGATGGTGATGTGTGTCAGGGCTCTTTATATCACTGTAAGCAATTGCAGACACCTGTGCTAATTAGTTTGGCAGGTGTGTCCAATGAAAGGCAAGACTACTTAAGAAGGCTCTCTCACATTATTAAGCAGCCTACATTTTCTGCCAAAATGGGAAAGAAAAAGGATGTGTCGGCTGCTGAGAAGCAACAAATTGTGGAGTGTTTAGGTTAAGGCATGACTACAATCAACATTGTGCGATGATCAGGATGAAGTGTCTTGGCAATCAAGAAGTATGTAGCTGATTCACAGTACACACGTGTGCGTGCTGATAAGGGCAAATTGAGGACTCTTTCCTACAGGCAATTACGTCAGGTTGAAAGAGCAGCGGCAAAAAAGCCTTGTCATAGCAGCAGACAAGTTTTTGAAGCTGCTTGTGCCTCCAACGTCCCCCGAACAACAAGATGCAGGGTCCTTCAGAGGTTTGCAGCTGTGCATACGCCATCCTGTCGACCTCCTCTATCCACTTCACACAAGCAGAAACGGCTCCAGTGGGCCAAACATTACATGAAGACTGATTTCAAAACTGTTTTGTTCACGGATGAGTGCCGTGCAGCGCTCGATGGTCCAGATGAATGGAGTGGAGGATGGCTGGTTGATGGACACCCCACGCAAACACGGCTACAGCGCCAACAAGGAGGAGGTGGAGTAATGTTTTGGGCTGGAATCATGGGGAGAGAGATTGTCGGCCCCTTTAGGATCCCTGAAGGCGCTAAAGATGAACTCCATAATGTATGTGGATTTTCTCAAACAGCACTTCCTGCCATGGTTCAAGAAGAAGAACCGTGTATTTCACAGCAAGATCATTTTTCTGCATAATAATGCACCATCTCATGCTGCACATAAAACATCTGCATCTCTGGCTGATATGGGCATAAAAGGGGACAAACTTATGGTGTGACCCCCATGCTCCCCTGACCTCTACCCCATTCAGAACCTTTGGAGCATCATTAAAAGGAGTGTCTATGATGGCGGGAGGCAGTTCACATCTAAGCAACAGCTCTGGGAGGGTATTCTGTCCTCATGCAAAACAATTGAAGCAGAAACCATCCAAAACCTGACAAATTCAATGGACGAGAGAGTTCAGAAGCTCCTTTCGAACAAGGGGTCCTATGTGAAAATGTAACATCACCTAGAATAAAGTTTTGAGTTGAAAACTGTTTGATTTCAGTTTCTAACAACCTGCTAATGCTTATAATTTCAAAAATGACCATTTTTTTGATCTTTATTAAAATGAAAAGGTTGATCGAAAAGTTTGGGGGATCTAAGAGTGTGGCAACCCAGTAGTCATGATTACTTCGAATTCTGACAATATGAGGGTCATGCTGCAGGTAGTGCAGCAAGAAGGCACTTATGTGTCTTGCGCATCTCGGAGCCCCAAAATTATTTTCCGGGCTAGATGCAGCTAAAAATTATTTTTAATTTTAAATCTGGTGAAGCTTATTATAGATGGCCTAATAGGATCAGTGCTGCACACTGCTACAAAGCCCAAATTATTTTCCAGTCAAGATACAGATAAACATGATTAGTAATTTGAAAGCTTAAAACGGTTGGTAGGGTGATTTTAACCAATCATCAAGCTTTTACTCTCCCCAGGATGACACAGGGGTAGAAAAGTCGTTTCGGATCCATGATTTGTTCATCTTTATGAACGTGAGTCTGTCTACATTATCAGTGGAGAGCCGCGTGCGCTTATCTGTCAGCACACCACCAGCAGCGCTGAACACACGTTCAGACAGAACGCTGGCTGCGGGGCATGACAAGATCTCCAAGGCGTAAGTGGCTAGCTCCGGCCATTTATCCAGATTGGAAGCCCAAAAAGAGCAAGGGTCCAGTGACACAGTCGTGGCTTCAATGTTTACTTGGAGATACTCCTGTACCATCGTCTCTAGGCGTTGACTATGTGTCAGACTTCTTGTCTCCTGTGGCCTTGCAAAGGATGGGCTAAAAAAGTGGTGAAATGATTCCGCAAAATTGATGTTACCAGCAGATACTGTGGTTCTGTTACAGTTTGAGTGCTGAACACTTGACGGTCCCACGGTTGGCAAGTTGGAACTGTGAGATTCACTACGTGCACCACTGGTATTTTGTGGAAAAGCACATGTAAGATTCTGCAACAGTCTCTGCTGATACTCCTGCATGCGTGCATCCCTTTCTATGGCAGGAATAATTTCTGCAAATTTACTTTTGTACCGGGGATCTAACAGTGTGGCAACCCAGTAGTTAGGATTATTTCTAATTCTCACAATTCGAGGGTCATGTTGCAGGTAGTGCAGCAAGAAGGCACTCATGTGTGTTGCGCATCCAGGAGCACCAAGTCCCTGTTGTGTTGGTGGCGAGGTAACAATCATGCTTCCTTCCTCTGTCCTCTCCCCCCAACCTCGCACAACAGAAATGTGATCAAGGTCTCCCTCATCTGATGAGTCTTCCATCAGTTCGTCCTCCACTTCTTCCTGGGCTCCTGCACCTTCCTCACTAGTTTGGCTGCTACCATGCGCCCTGGTAAAATCATCTCCCCCACCCTCACATGCCTGCCGCCTTGGTGCTGCCGACCGTCTGGACCTTGCAGATGTTAGCCCTTCCGCATACAACTCCTCCTCCTCTACTTCCTCCACCTCCTCTTGTGCCACCACCTGACTCCGAATTCTGTTTAACATGTGCTCCAGCATGTAAATCACCGGAATAGTCATGCTGATAATGGCATCGTCGGCACTAAACATCTTCGTCGCCATTTCAAAACTGTGCAGAAGGGTGCATAGGTCCCTGATCTGAGACCACTCCTCCAGCGTGATTTGCCCCACCTCTGAATCTCGTTGGCCCAGGCTATACATCAGAACGTATTGCACCAGGGCTTGTCGGTGCTGCCACAGTCGCTGCAACATGTGCAGAGTTGAATTCCACCGGGTAGGCACATCGCATTTTAGCCGGTGAAGTGGCAGGCCCAACGACTTCTGTAGAGATGTAAGTCGCTGAGCTGCGGGATGCAAACGGCGGAAGTGAGCACACAGCGACCGTGCCCTCTGCAGAAGGCCATCTAGTCTGGGATAGTGGGCTAAAAATTGCTGGACAACCAGGTTCAACACGTGAGCCATACAAGGCACGTGTGTGACATTGCCCCGGCGAAGGGCCGCACCCAGGTTTGCAGCATTGTCGCACACGGCCTTCCCTGGTTTCAGGTCCAGTGGAGACAACCATTCATGAAATTGGTTCTCCAGAGCTGACCACAACTCCTCAGCTGTGTGACTCACATTTCCCAGACATTTCAATGTAAAAACCGCCTGATGACGTTGAGCCCTACTGCCAGCATAGTAAGGAGGTGTGCAGGATCCCTTCTGCGCAGTTAGAAAGCTTGTGGCAATACCAGACAGGCTTTGGGTGCAGGTGGAAGACCGAGAGGAGGTTGAGGAGGCAGAAGCAGTGGAGGAACTTTGACATAAAGAGGATTGACGCACAACTCGTGGGGACGGCAAGACTTGGACAGCAGCCCCTTGTCCTGCTGTCACCATAGTTACCCAGTGCCCAGTGAGCGACATGTAACGCCCCTGTCCATGCCTACTCGTCCAAGTGTCTGTGGTGAAATGCACCCTGTCACACACAGAGTTTCTCAAAGAAGCGGTGATGTTGTGTGCGACATGCTGGTGGAGCGCAGGCACACCTTTCTTTGAGAAGTAGTGCCGACTGGGCATCTGGTACTGGGGCACTGCGACGGACATAAGGTCTCGAAAATCCTCTGTGTCCACCAGGCGGAAAGGCAGCATTTCTGTAGCCAAGAGCTTGCAGATGGTGAAATTCAACCTCTTAGCTTTCTCATGGCTAGGAGGAAATGGTCTTTTACTTGTCCACATCTGAGGGACCGAGGGCTGGCTATTGTGCTTAGACGGGGTTGATAAGGGTGTCCCCGGCAAACTGCCGGTCTGTGAGGAAGATGCAGGCGGACATGTTAGGTTGCCTTGATCCAAAGGTGGTGCTATCGATGTCGGACAGCGCTCAAGACCAGCTGGTGTTACCACCTCCAAAGAAAATGATGACCTGCCAATCACGCTGGCTGTTGCGGGTAAAGAGGTGGCAGGTCTGCGCCCCAAAACAGGTGTGACTGCTGTCCCCCCAGTCACAGAGGATGAAGAGGCCGCGGATGCACAAGATATGGCAGACGGTGGTTGGCCCGGCCGGCTAGGCCGCATTGTAGCACACTGAGCTTCCCACTGCAACTTATGCTTCATGTCCATGTGCCGGTTCATGCATGAAGTACTCAAACTATGTATTTTTTGGCCTCTACTTAGCTTTTGCTGACAAATGTTACAGATAACACGAGTTGGGTCATCTTTATCGATCTGAAAAAATGCCCAGGCTATGCAAGGCTTAGCACCCATGCGACCTGAAGAGCCACCACGACTTGTGGTGAGAGGCAGAGTTGTGTTTGAGGATGCAGTTGTTGACGTGCTTCCAGTACTACGTCTCTGTCCAGGAAGGCGCAACCTGACCTCGTCGTCACTAGCATCTTCCTCCACCTCCTCTGCTGACCTCATCTCTTGGCTGACTGTGGGTTGACAGTAAGTGGGATCTCCGACCTCATCATCATCACCCTGTGCGTTATCACACCCGTCGTCCTCAGAGCCAACCTGTTCCTGCCCTGACAAAAAACTAAAGTTGTCGCTCCAATCAGGTATTTGAGTCTTATCATCGTCTTCCTCATTGTCTCCACCAACAGGAGTTACAGTTTGGGAATGAGGGTCTACATTATGGTCAGAACCTTCTGCGTCTGGTCCTGGATCCGACTCATAAAGATTCTGGGCATCAGTGCAGATCATTTCCTCGTCTGGATTCACAGAAGCGCTGGAGTCGACCTCTGATTCCCAGGCTATAGTATGAGTAAACAGCTCTGCAGACTCAACCATCTGTTCTACCTCATACTCAGACGGGCAGCTGGAGATTTGGGAGCTGTGAGGAAGCAAGTGCGATTTGGGTGACACCTTTGAGGACTGGAGTATTTGTGATGTTGAAGTTGATGTGGAGGAGAGCCCACTTAAAGGAGCACTTGATATCCGTTGAAGCACCTGCTGTTTTTGTGCCTCATCTGGAATTTGTAGCGATTGGCGTGGCCGTAAGAAAGGGATCTTATCACATTGTCCGCTAAAAGAAGTAGACATTTTAGTTTGGCTGGAAGATGGTCTTTCTTCTGCACCTACCCCACGGACACAACCTTTTTTCCCCTTCCCAACACGCCTATTCCCCTTTCCACCAGCAGCAGGCCTTTTTCCACTCATTTTGGTGGTTAACTAATTCACAACTCTGGAGTTGTTTGCACAAAAAAACAATGGATGGTAACCGAGCAGAGCTGAGTGGCCAAACTGTGGTATTAGGCCAAAACTATTGGCTGGGTTAGATGCAGAAAAAAAATTATTTTTAATTTGCAACCTGATGGAGGTCAGTATAGATGGACTAATAGACCAAGTCCCACACACCGCTAGAAGCCCAAATATTTTTTCAGAGCTAGATGCAGAAAATTTTTTTATTCAATTTGCAACCTGATGGAGGTCAGTATAGATGGACTAATAGACCAAGTCCCACACACCGCTAGAAGCCCAAATATTTTTTCAGAGCTAGATGCAGAAATTTTTTTTATTCAATTTGCAACCTGATGGAGGTCAGTATAGATGGACTAATAGACCAAGTCCCACACACTGCTAGAAGCCCAAATATTTTTTCAGAGCTAGATGCAGAAAAAAAATATTTTTAATTTGCAACCTGATGGAGGTCAGTATAGATGGACTAATAGACCAAGTCCCACACACCGCTAGAAGCCCAAATATTTTTTCAGAGCTAGATGCAGAAAAAAATTATATTCAATTTGCAACCTGCTGGAGGTCAGTATAGAAGGACTAATAGAACAAGTCCCACACACCGCTAGAAGCCCAAATATTTTTTCAGAGCTAAATGAAGAAAAAAATTATTTTTAATTTGCAACCTGATGGAGGTCAGTATAGATGGACTAATAGACCAAGTCCCACACACTGCTAGAAGCCCAAATATTTTTTCAGAGCTAGATGCAGAAAAAAATTATATTCAGTTTGCAACCTGATGGAAGTCAGTATAGATGGACTAATAGACCAAGTCCCACACACCGCTAGAAGCCCAAATATTTTTTCAGAGCTAGATGCAGAAAATTTTTTTATTCAATTTGCAACCTGATGGAGGTCAGTATAGATGGACTAATAGACCAAGTCCCACACACTGCTAGAAGCCCAAATATTTTTTCAGAGCTAGATGCAGAAAAAAATTATTTTTAATTTGCAACCTGATGGAGGTCAGTATAGATGGACTAATAGACCAAGTCCCACACACCGCTAGAAGCCCAAATATTTTTTCAGAGCTAGATGCAGAAATTTTTTTTATTCAATTTGCAACCTGATGGAGGTCAGTATAGATGGACTAATAGACCAAGTCCCACACACTGCTAGAAGCCCAAATATTTTTTCAGAGCTAGATGCAGAAAAAAATTATTTTTAATTTGCAACCTGATGGAGGTCAGTATAGATGGACTAATAGACCAAGTCCCACACACCGCTAGAAGCCCAAATATTTTTTCAGAGCTAGATGCAGAAAAAAATTATATTCAATTTGCAACCTGCTGGAGGTCAGTATAGAAGGACTAATAGAACAAGTCCCACACACTGCTAGAAGCCCAAATATTTTTTCAGAGCTAAATGAAGAAAAAAATTATTTTTAATTTGCAACCTGATGGAGGTCAGTATAGATGGACTAATAGACCAAGTCCCACACACTGTTAGAAGCCCAAATATTTTTTCAGAGCTAGATGCAGAAAAAAATTATATTCAGTTTGCAACCTGATGGAGGTCAGTATAGATGGACTAATAGAATGATGCTATGCCCAAAAGATTTTACTTCACTAGGTGCAGTAAAAAAATTGGTATTCTATACACAGGTGGTATATCTTGCAACACAGATAAGCTACTCCACTGACTAACACACTCTGCAATAGGCCAAAAAGGATTAGCTTTGCTAGATTCAGCCAAATGCTGTGAAAAAAACTTGCACAGCACTGGCACAGACCTGCCTGGCAAAAACTGATAGGAACTGATGTAACCTAGTCCTGAAAAGGACTCCAATTACAATTAGTCTTTACTCCCACAATCTATCTATTTAAGAGCACAGACCTGCTTGATAAAAGTCGTAGGAAATGCTGTAACCTAGTCCTTAAAAGGACTGCAATCACAACTATTCCCTACTCCCAAGCTATCTGTATATTTGTGCGAAAATTGGCTTGAAATTAACAAGGTATAGCGCACACAGCAACAGCGGTGCCGTCTAACACGCAGCTGCAGCAGTGAGAAAATGGTGGCGACGGGGAAAATGGCTTGGTCTTATAGGGCAAGGACATGTGACATACACTGCCAATCACACATGCCCTTGCTTGTGTGAAAAAAAGCACTTCGCTCCGTGTGTGCGCTGCTGATAGGCTGACAGATTGCACCTCCCCACTGCAAATGCGGGAAAGAGAAAAAAAAATGGAGATCTTCATTGTTCCTGCAGAGATCCATCCCCTGCCCCTCCCTCCGCCCCGCTGTACACTCAAACTGCGTATTAACATTAATTTTCATCATTACTGAGAAAAAATCCAGTTATGATTTTGGTGCACGAACAGATATCGAACATAACCTCGAACAGCCGAATTTTTCTCAAATTGTTCGTGTTCGCCGACCGGCTCGAACAACGCCCAAAACAGCTCGAATTTGAGATTGGCGAACAGTTCGAGTAGAACAACGCTCATCTCTATTTATCAGACTTTCAGATAGGGCAAATGTCAGTGAGCGTTCCGATTTCAGTTCCAGAGCGATTTGCCCAATGAGTCCTTGATATTTAGTCGTTTTCAGCCAATTTTCTGGATTTTTGAAAATTTCACTTTTTTGTGAAAATATCCACTAAATGAGGGAATAATATGTGTGAGGGTACCCCAGGAGAGTTCCAAATGTGTGTGGGTAGAACATATATCCCACGGGGGTAAAATTGAAAAAAGTTTCAAAAATTTTTTTTTTGGACTTAGTCATTTTTCCGGCGTTTATCAGACTTTCAGTTAGGGCAAATGTCAGTGAGCGTTCCGATTTCAGTTCCAGAGCGATTCGCCCAATGAGTCCATGATATTTAGTCGTTTTCAGCCAATTTTCTGGATTTTTGAAAATTTCACTTTTTTGTGAAAATATCCACTAAATGAGGGAATAATATGTGTGAGGGTACCCCAGTAGTGTTCCAAATGTGTGTGGGTAAAATATATATCCCACGGGGGTAAAATTGAAAAAAGTTTAAAAAATTTTTTTTTTTGGACTTAGTCATTTTTCCGGCGTTTATCAGACTTTCAGATAGGTCAAATGTCAGTGAGCGTTCCGATTTCAGTTCCAGAGCGATTCGCCCAATGAGTCCTTGATATTTAGTCGTTTTCAGCCAATTTTCTGGATTTTTGAAAAATTCATTTTTTTGTGAAAATATCCACTAAATGAGGGAATAATATGTGTGAGGGTACCCCAGGAGTGTTCCCAATGTGTGTGGGTAAAATATATATCCCACGGGGGTAAAATTGAAAAAAGTTGAAAAATTTTTTTTTTTGGACTTAGTCATTTTTCCGGCATTTATCAGACTTTCAGATAGGGCAAATGTCAGTGAGCGCTAAGATTTCAGTTCCAGAGCGATTCGCCCAATGAGTCCTTGATATTTATTCGTTTTCAGCCAATTTTGTGGATTTTTGAAAATTTCACTTTTTTGTGAAAATATCCACTAAATGAGGGAATAATATGTGTGAGGGTACCCCAGGAGAGTTCCAAATGTGTGGGTAGAATATGTATCCCACGGGGGTAAAATTGAAAAAAGTTTAAAAATTTTTTTTTTGGTCTTAGTCATTTTTCCGGCGTTTATCAGACTTTCAGATAGGGCAAATGTCAGTGAGCGTTCCGATTTCAGTTCCAGAGCGATTCGCCCAATGAGTCCTTGATATTTAGTCGTTTTCAGCCAATTTTCTGGATTTTTGAAAATTTCACTTTTTTGTGAAAATATCCACTAAATGAGGGAATAATATGTGTGAGGGTACCCCAGGAGAGTTCTAAATGTGTGTGGGTAAAATATATATCCCATGGGGGTAAAAGTGAAAAAAGTTGAAAAAAATTTTTTTTTGGAATTAGCCATTTTTCCGGCGTTTATCAGACTTTCAGATAGGGCAAATGTCAGTGAGCGTTCTGATTTCAGTTCCAGAGCGATTCGCCCAATGAGTCCTTGATATGTAGTCGTTTTCAGCCAATATTTTGGATTTTTGAAAATTTCACTTTTTTGTGAAAATATCCACTAAATGAGGGAATAATATGTGTGAGGGTACCCCAGTAGTGTTACAAATGTGTGTGGGTAGAATATATATCCCACGGGGGTAAAATTGAAAAAAGTGGAAAAAAATTTTTTTGGACTTAGACATTTTTCCGGCGTTTATCAGACTTTCAGATAGGGCCAATGTCAGTGAGCGTTCCGATTTCAGTTTCAGAGCGATTCTCCCAATGAGTCCTTGATATTTATTCGTTTTCAGTCAATTTTCTGGATTTTTGAAAATTTCACTTTTTTGTGAAAATATCCACTAAATGAGAGAATAATATGTGTGAGGGTACCCCAGGAGAGTTCCAAATGTGTGTGGGTAGAATATATATCCCACGGGGGTAAAATTGAAAAAAGTTTAAAAAAATTTTTTTTTTGGACTTAGACATTTTTCCGGCGTTTATCAGACTTTCAGATAGGGCAATTGTCAGTGAGCGTTCCGATTTCAGTTCCAGAGCGGTTCGCCCAATGAGTCCTTGATATTTAGTCATTTTTAGCCAATATTTTGGATTTTTGAAAAGTTCACTTTTTTGTGAAAATATCCACTAAATGAGGGAATAATATGTGTGAGGGTACCCCAGGAGAGTTTCAAATGTGTGTGGGTAGAATATATATCCCATGGGGGTAAAATTGAAAAAAGTTTAAAAATTTTTTTTTTGGACTTAGTCATTTATTCGGCGTTTATCAGATTTTCAGATAGGGCAAATGTCAGTGAGCGTTCCGATTTCAGTTCCAGAGCGATTTGCCCAATGAGTCCTTGATATTTAGTCGTTTTCAGCCAATTTTCTGGATTTTTGAAAAATTCACTTTTTTGTGAAAATATCCACTAATTGAGGGAATAATATGTGTGAGGGCACCCCAGGAGAGTTCCAAATGTGAGTGGGTAGAATATATATCCCACGGGGGTAAAATTGAAAAAAGTTGAAAAATTTTTTTTTTTGGACTTAGCCATTTTTCCGGCGTTTATCAGACTTTCAGATAGGGCAAATGTCAGTAAGCGTTCCGATTTCAGTTCCAGAGCGATTCGCCCAATGAGTCCTTGATATTTATTCGTTTTCAGCCAATTTTCTGGATTTTTGAAAATTTCACTTTTTTGTGAAAATATCCACTAAATGAGAGAATAATATGTGTGGGGGTACCCCAGGAGAGTTCCAAATGTGTGTGGGTAGAATATATATCCCACGGGGGTAAAATTAAAAAAAGTTTAAAAAATTTTTTTTTTGGACTTAGACATTTTTCCGGCGTTTATCAGACTTTCAGATAGGGCAATTGTCAGTGAGCGTTCCGATTTCAGTTCCAGAGCGGTTCGCCCAATGAGTCCTTGATATTTAGTCATTTTTAGCCAATATTTTGGATTTTTGAAAAGTTCGCTTTTTTGTGAAAATATCCACTAAATGAGGGAATAATATGTGTGAGGGTACCCCAGGAGACTTCCAAATGTGTGTGGGTAGAATTTATATCCCACGGGGGTAAAATTGAAAAAAGTTGAAAAAAATTTTTTTTGGGACTTAGACATTTTTCCGGCTTTTATCAGACTTTCAGATAGGGCAAATGTCAGTGAGCGTTCCGATTTGAGTTCCAGAGCGATTCGCCCAATGAGTCCTTGATATTTAGTCGTTTTCAGCCAATATTCTGGATTTTAGAAAATTTCACTTTTTTTGTGAAAATATCCATTAAATGAGGGAATAATATGTGTGAGGATACCCCAGGAGAGTTCCAAATGTGTGTGGGTAGAATTTATATCCCACGGGGGTAAAATTGAAAAAAGTTGAAAAAAATTTTTTTTGGGACTTAGTCATTTTTCCGGCATTTATCAGACTTTCAGATAGGGCAAATGTCAGTGAGCGTTCCGATTTCAGTTTCAGAGCGATTCGCCCAATGAGTCCTTGATATTTAGTCCTTTTTAGGCATTATTTTGGATTTTTGAAAATTTCACTTTTTTGTGAAAATATCCACTAAATGAGGGAATAATATGTGTGAGGGTACCCCAGGAGTGTTCCAAATGTGTGTGGGTAGAATATATATCTCACGGGGGTAAAATTGAAAAATGTTAAAAAAAAAATTTTTTTGGACTTAGTCATTTTTCCGGCGTTTATCAGACTTTCAGATAGGGCAAATGTCAGTGAGCGTTCCGATTTCAGTTCCAGAGTGATTCGCCCAATGAGCCCTTGATATTTAGTCGTTTTCAGCCAATTTTCTGGATGTTTGAAAAATTCACTTTTTTGTGAAAATATCCACTAAATGAGGGAATAATATGTGTGAGGGTACCCCAGGAGAGTTCCAAATGTGTGTTGGTCGAATATATATCCCACGGGGCTAAAATTTAAAAAAGTTGAAAATTTTTTTTTTTTGGACTTAGTCATTTTTCCGGCGTTTATCAGATTTTCAGAAAGGGCAAATGTCAGTGAGCGTTCCGATTTCAGTTCCAGATCGATTTGCCCAATGAGTCCTTGATATTTAGTCGTTTTCAGCCAATTTTCTGGATTTTTGAAAAATTCACTTTTTTGTGAAAATATCAACTAATTGAGGGAATAATATGTGTGAGGGCACCCCAGGAGAGTTCCCAATGTGTGTGGGTAGAATATATATCCCACGGGGGTAAAATTTAAAAAAGTTGAAAAATTTTTTTTTTTGGACTTAGCCATTTTTTCGGCGTTTATCAGACTTTCAGATAGGGCAAATGTCAGTGAGCGTTCCGATTTCAGTTCCAGAGTGATTCGCCCAATGAGCCCTTGATATTTAGTCGTTTTCAGCCAATTTTCTGGATGTTTGAAAAATTCACTTTTTTTGTGAAAATATCCACTAAATGAGGGAATAATATGTGTGAGGGTACCCCAGGAGTGTTCCAAATGTGTGTGGGTAGAATATATATCCCATGGGGGTAAAATTGAAAAAAGTTTAAAATTTTTTTTTGGACTTAGACATTTTTCCGGCGTTTATCAGACTTTCAGATAGGGCAAATGTCAGTGAGCGTTCCGATTTCAGTTCCAGAGCGATTCGCCCAATGAGTCCTTGATATTTATTCGTTTTCAGCCAATTTAATGGATTTTTGAAAATTTCACTTGTTTGTGAAAATATCCACTAAATGAGGGAATAATATGTGTGAGGGTACCCCAGGAGTGTTCCAAATGTGTGTGGTAGAATATATATCCCACAGGGGTAGAATTTAAAAAAGTTGAAAAATTTTTTTTTTTGGACTTAGTCATTTTTCCGGCGTTTATCAGACTTTCAGATAGGGTAAATGTCAGTGAGCGTTTCGATTTCAGTTCCAGAGTGATTCGCCCAATGAGTCCTTGATATGTAGTCGTTTTCAGCCAATATTTTGGATTTTTGAAAATTTCACTTTTTTTGTGAAAATATCCACTAAATGAGGGAATAATATGTGTGAGGGTACCCCAGGAGAGTTCCAAATGTGTGTGGGTAAAATATATATCCCACGGGGCTAAAATTTAAAAAAGTTGAAAATTTTTTTTTTTGGACTTAGTCATTTATTCGGCGTTTATCAGATTTTCAGATAGGGCAAATGTCAGTGAGCGTTCCGATTTCAGTTCCAGAGCGATTTGCCCAATGAGTCCTTGATATTTAGTCGTTTTCAGCCAATTTTCTGGATTTTTTAAAAATTCACTTTTTTGTGAAAATATCCACTAATTGAGGGAATAATATGTGTGAGGGCACCCCAGGAGAGTTCCAAATGTGTGTGGGTAGAATATATATCCCACGGGGGTAAAATTGAAAAAAGTTGAAAAATATTTTTTTTTGGACTTAGCCATTTTTCCGGCGTTTATCAGACTTTCAGATAGGGCAAATGTCAGTAAGCGTTCCGATTTCAGTCCAAGAGCGATTCGCCCAATGAGTCCTTGATATTTATTCGTTTTCAGCCAATTTTCTGGATTTTTGAAAATTTCACTTTTTTGTGAAAATATCCACTAAATGAGGGAATAATATGTGTGAGGGTACCCCAGGAGTGTTCCAAATGTGTGTGGGTAGAATATATATCCCATGGGGGTAAAATTGAAAAAAGTAAAAAAAAAAAATTTTTTGGACTTAGTCATTTTTCCCGCGTTTATCAGACTTTCAGATAGGGCAAATGTCAGTGAGCATTCCGATTTCAATTCCAGAGCGATTCGCCCAATGAGTCCTTGATATTTAGTCGTTTTCAGCCAATTTTCTGGATTTTTGAAAATTTCACTTTTTTGTGAAAATATCCACTAAATGAGGGCATAATATGTGTGAGGGTACCCCAGGAGAGTTTCAAATGTGTGTGGGTAGAATATATATCCCATGGGGGTAAAATTGAAAAAAGTTTAAAAATTTTTTTTTTTGGACTTAGACATTTTTCCGGCGTTTATCAGACTTTCAGATAGGGCAAATGTCAGTGAGTGTTCCGATTTCAGTTCCTGAGCGATTCGCCCAATGAGTCCTTGATATTTATTCGTTTTCAGCCAATTTAATGGATTTTTGAAAATTTCATTTGTTTGTGAAAATATCCACTAAATGAGGGAATAATATTTGTGAGGGTACCCCGGGAGAGTTCCAAATGTGTGTGGGTAGAATCCCACGGGGGTAAAATTGAAAAAAGTTGAAAAAATTTTTTTTTTGGACTTAGACATTTTTCCAGCGTTTATCAGACTTTCAGATCGGGTAAATGTCAGTGAGCATTTCGATTTCAGTTCCAGAGTGATTCGCCCAATGAGTCCTTGATATGTAGTCGTTTTCAGCCAATATTTTGGATTTTTGAAAATTTCACTTTTTTGTGAAAATATCCACTAAATGAGGGAATAATATGTGTGAGGGTACCCCAGGAGAGTTCCAAATGTGTGTGGGTAGAATATATATCCCACGGGGGTAAAATTGAAAAAAGTTGAAAAATTTTTTTTTTTGGACTTAGCCATTTTTCCGGCGTTTATCAGACTTTCAGATAGGGCAAATGTCAGTAAGCGTTCCGATTTCAGTTCCAGAGCGATTCGCCCAATGAGTCCTTGATATTTATTCGTTTTCAGCCAATTTTCTGGATTTTTGAAAATTTCACTTTTTTGTGAAAATATCCACTAAATAAGGGAATAATATGTGTGACGGTACCCCAGTAGAGTTCCAAATGTGTGTGGGTAGAATATATATCCCACGGGGCTAAAATTAAAAAAAGTTTAAAAAAATTTTTTTTTGGACTTAGACATTTTTCCGGCGTTTATCAGACTTTCAGATAGGGCAATTGTCAGTGAGCATTCCGATTTCAGTTCCAGAGCAATTCGCCCAATGAGTCCTTGATATTTATTCATTTTCAGCCAATTTAATGGATTTTTGAAAATTTCACTTGTTTGTGAAAATATCCACTAAATGAGGGAATAATATTTGTGAGGGTACCCCGGGAGAGTTCCAAATGTGTGTGGGTAGAATATATATCCCACGGGGGTCAAATTGAAAAAAGTTGAAAAAATTTTTTTTTTGGACTTAGACATTTTTCCAGCGTTTATCAGACTTTCAGATAGGGTAAATGTCAGTGAGCGTTTCGATTTCAGTTCCAGAGTGATTCGCCCAATGAGTCCTTGATATGTAGTCGTTTTCAGCCAATATTTTGGATTTTTGAAAATTTCACTTTTTTGCGAAAATATCCACTAAATGAGGGAATAATATGTGTGAGGGTACCCCATGAGTGTTCCAAATGTGTGTGGGTAGAATATATATCCCACGGGGGTAAAATTGAAAAAAGTTAAAAAAAATGTTTTTTTGGACTTAGTCATTTTTCCGGCGTTTATCAGACTTTCAGATAGGGCAAATGTCAGTGAGCGTTCCGATTTCAGTTCCAGAGTGATTCGCCCAATGAGCCCTTGATATTTAGTCGTTTTCAGCCAATTTCCTGGATTTTTGAAAAATTCACTTTTTTGTGAAAATATCCACTAAATGAGGGAATAATATGTGTGAGGGTACCCCAGGAGAGTTCCAAATGTGTGTGGGTAGAATATATATCCCACGGGGGTAAAATTAAAAAAAGTTTAAAAAAATTTTTTTTTGGACTTAGACATTTTTCCGGCGTTTATCAGACTTTCAGATAGGGCAATTGTCAGTGAGCATTCCAATTTCAGTTCCAGAGTGGTTCGCCCAAAGAGTCCTTGATATTTAGTCATTTTTAGCCAATATTTTGGATTTTTGAAAAGTTCGCTTTTTTGTGAAAATATCCACTAAATGAGGGAATAATATGTGTGAGGGTACCCCAGGAGTGTTCCAAATGTGTGTGGGTAGAATATATATCCCATGGGGGTAAAATTGAAAAAAGTTTAAAATTTTTTTTTTGGACTTAGACATTTTTCCGGCGTTTATCAGACTTTCAGATAGGGCAAATGTCAGTGAGCGTTCCGATTTCAGTTCCAGAGCGATTCGCCCAATGAGTCCTTGATATTTATTCGTTTTCAGCCAATTTAATGGATTTTTGAAAATTTCACTTGTTTGTGAAAATATCCACTAAATGAGGGAATAATATGTGTGAGGGTACCCCAGGAGTGTTCCAAATGTGTGTGGTAGAATATATATCCCACAGGGGTAGAATTTAAAAAAGTGGAAACATTTTTTTTTTTGGACTTAGTCATTTTTCCGGCGTTTATCAGACTTTCAGATAGGGTAAATGTCAGTGAGCGTTTCGATTTCAGTTCCAGAGTGATTCGCCCAATGAGTCCTTGATATGTAGTCGTTTTCAGCCAATATTTTGGATTTTTGAAAATTTCACTTTTTTTGTGAAAATATCCACTAAATGAGGGAATAATATGTGTGAGGGTACCCCAGGAGAGTTCCAAATGTGTGTGGGTAAAATATATATCCCACGGGGCTAAAATTTAAAAAAGTTGAAAATTTTTTTTTTTGGACTTAGTCATTTATTCGGCGTTTATCAGATTTTCAGATAGGGCAAATGTCAGTGAGCGTTCCGATTTCAGTTCCAGAGCGATTTGCCCAATGAGTCCTTGATATTTAGTCGTTTTCAGCCAATTTTCTGGATTTTTTAAAAATTCACTTTTTTGTGAAAATATCCACTAATTGAGGGAATAATATGTGTGAGGGCACCCCAGGAGAGTTCCAAATGTGTGTGGGTAGAATATATATCCCACGGGGGTAAAATTGAAAAAAGTTGAAAAATATTTTTTTTTGGACTTAGCCATTTTTCCGGCGTTTATCAGACTTTCAGATAGGGCAAATGTCAGTAAGCGTTCCGATTTCAGTCCAAGAGCGATTCGCCCAATGAGTCCTTGATATTTATTCGTTTTCAGCCAATTTTCTGGATTTTTGAAAATTTCACTTTTTTGTGAAAATATCCACTAAATGAGGGAATAATATGTGTGAGGGTACCCCAGGAGTGTTCCAAATGTGTGTGGGTAGAATATATATCCCATGGGGGTAAAATTGAAAAAAGTAAAAAAAAAAAATTTTTTGGACTTAGTCATTTTTCCCGCGTTTATCAGACTTTCAGATAGGGCAAATGTCAGTGAGCATTCCGATTTCAATTCCAGAGCGATTCGCCCAATGAGTCCTTGATATTTAGTCGTTTTCAGCCAATTTTCTGGATTTTTGAAAATTTCACTTTTTTGTGAAAATATCCACTAAATGAGGGCATAATATGTGTGAGGGTACCCCAGGAGAGTTTCAAATGTGTGTGGGTAGAATATATATCCCATGGGGGTAAAATTGAAAAAAGTTTAAAAATTTTTTTTTTTGGACTTAGACATTTTTCCGGCGTTTATCAGACTTTCAGATAGGGCAAATGTCAGTGAGTGTTCCGATTTCAGTTCCTGAGCGATTCGCCCAATGAGTCCTTGATATTTATTCGTTTTCAGCCAATTTAATGGATTTTTGAAAATTTCATTTGTTTGTGAAAATATCCACTAAATGAGGGAATAATATTTGTGAGGGTACCCCGGGAGAGTTCCAAATGTGTGTGGGTAGAATCCCACGGGGGTAAAATTGAAAAAAGTTGAAAAAATTTTTTTTTTGGACTTAGACATTTTTCCAGCGTTTATCAGACTTTCAGATCGGGTAAATGTCAGTGAGCATTTCGATTTCAGTTCCAGAGTGATTCGCCCAATGAGTCCTTGATATGTAGTCGTTTTCAGCCAATATTTTGGATTTTTGAAAATTTCACTTTTTTGTGAAAATATCCACTAAATGAGGGAATAATATGTGTGAGGGTACCCCAGGAGAGTTCCAAATGTGTGTGGGTAGAATATATATCCCACGGGGCTAAAATTTAAAAAAGTTGAAAAAATTTTTTTTTTGGACTTAGTCATTTATTCGGCATTTATCAGATTTTCAGATAGGGGAAATGTCAGTGAGCGTTCCGATTTCAGTTCCAGAGCGATTTGCCCAATGAGTCCTTGATATTTAGTCGTTTTCAGCCAATTTTCTGGATTTTTGAAAAATTCACTTTTTTGTGAAAATATCCACTAATTGAGGGAATAATATGTGTGAGGGCACCCCAGGAGAGTTCCAAATGTGTGTGGTTAGAATATATATCCCACGGGGGTAAAATTGAAAAAAGTTGAAAAATTTTTTTTTTTGGACTTAGCCATTTTTCCGGCGTTTATCAGACTTTCAGATAGGGCAAATGTCAGTAAGCGTTCCGATTTCAGTTCCAGAGCGATTCGCCCAATGAGTCCTTGATATTTATTCGTTTTCAGCCAATTTTCTGGATTTTTGAAAATTTCACTTTTTTGTGAAAATATCCACTAAATAAGGGAATAATATGTGTGACGGTACCCCAGTAGAGTTCCAAATGTGTGTGGGTAGAATATATATCCCACGGGGCTAAAATTAAAAAAAGTTTAAAAAAATTTTTTTTTGGACTTAGACATTTTTCCGGCGTTTATCAGACTTTCAGATAGGGCAATTGTCAGTGAGCATTCCGATTTCAGTTCCAGAGCAATTCGCCCAATGAGTCCTTGATATTTATTCATTTTCAGCCAATTTAATGGATTTTTGAAAATTTCACTTGTTTGTGAAAATATCCACTAAATGAGGGAATAATATTTGTGAGGGTACCCCGGGAGAGTTCCAAATGTGTGTGGGTAGAATATATATCCCACGGGGGTCAAATTGAAAAAAGTTGAAAAAATTTTTTTTTTGGACTTAGACATTTTTCCAGCGTTTATCAGACTTTCAGATAGGGTAAATGTCAGTGAGCGTTTCGATTTCAGTTCCAGAGTGATTCGCCCAATGAGTCCTTGATATGTAGTCGTTTTCAGCCAATATTTTGGATTTTTGAAAATTTCACTTTTTTGCGAAAATATCCACTAAAT
The DNA here is from genome assembly GCF_046119375.1 of Phyllobates terribilis. NCBI lineage: Eukaryota > Metazoa > Chordata > Amphibia > Anura > Dendrobatidae > Phyllobates > Phyllobates terribilis. The sequence continues at coordinate 4,753,902 of NW_027362832.1, forward strand.
GAGGGAATAATATGTGTGAGGGTACCCCATGAGTGTTCCAAATGTGTGTGGGTAGAATATATATCCCACGGGGGTAAAATTGAAAAAAGTTAAAAAAAATGTTTTTTTGGACTTAGTCATTTTTCCGGCGTTTATCAGACTTTCAGATAGGGCAAATGTCAGTGAGCGTTCCGATTTCAGTTCCAGAGTGATTCGCCCAATGAGCCCTTGATATTTAGTCGTTTTCAGCCAATTTCCTGGATTTTTGAAAAATTCACTTTTTTGTGAAAATATCCACTAAATGAGGGAATAATATGTGTGAGGGTACCCCAGGAGAGTTCCAAATGTGTGTGGGTAGAATATATATCCCACGGGGGTAAAATTAAAAAAAGTTTAAAAAAATTTTTTTTTGGACTTAGACATTTTTCCGGCGTTTATCAGACTTTCAGATAGGGCAATTGTCAGTGAGCATTCCAATTTCAGTTCCAGAGTGGTTCGCCCAAAGAGTCCTTGATATTTAGTCATTTTTAGCCAATATTTTGGATTTTTGAAAAGTTCGCTTTTTTGTGAAAATATCCACTAAATGAGGGAATAATATGTGTGAGGGTACCCCAGGAGTGTTCCAAATGTGTGTGGGTAGAATATATATCCCATGGGGGTAAAATTGAAAAAAGTTTAAAATTTTTTTTTTGGACTTAGACATTTTTCCGGCGTTTATCAGACTTTCAGATAGGGCAAATGTCAGTGAGCGTTCCGATTTCAGTTCCAGAGCGATTCGCCCAATGAGTCCTTGATATTTATTCGTTTTCAGCCAATTTAATGGATTTTTGAAAATTTCACTTGTTTGTGAAAATATCCACTAAATGAGGGAATAATATGTGTGAGGGTACCCCAGGAGTGTTCCAAATGTGTGTGGTAGAATATATATCCCACAGGGGTAGAATTTAAAAAAGTGGAAAAATTTTTTTTTTTGGACTTAGTCATTTTTTCGGCGTTTATCAGGCTTTCAGATAGGGTAAATGTCAGTGAGCGTTTCGATTTCAGTTCCAGAGTGATTCGCCCAATGAGTCCTTGATATGTAGTCGTTTTCAGCCAATATTTTGGATTTTTGAAAATTTCACTTTTTTTGTGAAAATATCCACTAAATGAGGGAATAATATGTGTGAGGGTACCCCAGGAGAGTTCCAAATGTGTGTGGGTAAAATATATATCCCACGGGGCTAAAATTTAAAAAAGTTGAAAATTTTTTTTTTTGGACTTAGTCATTTATTCGGCGTTTATCAGATTTTCAGATAGGGCAAATGTCAGTGAGCGTTCCGATTTCAGTTCCAGAGCGATTTGCCCAATGAGTCCTTGATATTTAGTCGTTTTCAGCCAATTTTCTGGATTTTTTAAAAATTCACTTTTTTGTGAAAATATCCACTAATTGAGGGAATAATATGTGTGAGGGCACCCCAGGAGAGTTCCAAATGTGTGTGGGTAGAATATATATCCCACGGGGGTAAAATTGAAAAAAGTTGAAAAATATTTTTTTTTGGACTTAGCCATTTTTCCGGCGTTTATCAGACTTTCCGATAGGGCAAATGTCAGTAAGCGTTCCGATTTCAGTCCAAGAGCGATTCGCCCAATGAGTCCTTGATATTTATTCGTTTTCAGCCAATTTTCTGGATTTTTGAAAATTTCACTTTTTTGTGAAAATATCCACTAAATGAGGGAATAATATGTGTGAGGGTACCCCAGGAGTGTTCCAAATGTGTGTGGGTAGAATATATATCCCATGGGGGTAAAATTGAAAAAAGTAAAAAAAAAAAATTTTTTGGACTTAGTCATTTTTCCCGCGTTCATCAGACTTTCAGATAGGGCAAATGTCAGTGAGCATTCCGATTTCAGTTCCAGAGCGATTCGCCCAATGAGTCCTTGATATTTAGTCGTTTTCAGCCAATTTAATGGATTTTTGAAAATTTCACTTGTTTGTGAAAATATCCACTAAATGAGGGAATAATATTTGTGAGGGTACCCCGGGAGCCAAATGTGTGTGGGTAGAATCCCACGGGGGTAAAATTAAAAAATGTTTAAAAAATTTTTTTTTTGGACTTAGACATTTTTCCGGCGTTTATCAGACTTTCAGATAGGGCAATTGTCAGTGAGCATTCCGATTTCAGTTCCAGAGCGGTTCGCCCAATGAGTCCTTGATATTTAGTCATTTTTAGCCAATATTTTGGATTTTTGAAAATTTCACTTTTTTGTGAAAATATCCACTAAATGAGGGAATAATATGTGTGACGGTACCCCAGGAGTGTTCCAAATGTGTGTGGGTAGAATATATATCCCATGGGGGTAAAATTGAAAAAAGTAAAAAAAAAAAAATTTTTGGACTTAGTCATTTTTCCCGCGTTTATCAGACTTTCAGATAGGGCAAATGTCAGTGAGCATTCCGATTTCAATTCCAGAGCGATTCGCCCAATGAGTCCTTGATATTTAGTCGTTTTCAGCCAATTTTCTGGATTTTTGAAAATTTCACTTTTTTGTGAAAATATCCACTAAATGAGGGCATAATATGTGTGAGGGTACCCCAGGAGAGTTTCAAATGTGTGTGGGTAGAATATATATCCCATGGGGGTAAAATTGAAAAAAGTTTAAAAATTTTTTTTTTTGGACTTAGACATTTTTCCGGCGTTTATCAGACTTTCAGATAGGGCAAATGTCAGTGAGTGTTCCGATTTCAGTTCCTGAGCGATTCGCCCAATGAGTCCTTGATATTTATTCGTTTTCAGCCAATTTAATGGATTTTTGAAAATTTCACTTGTTTGTGAAAATATCCACTAAATGAGGGAATAATATTTGTGAGGGTACCCCGGGAGAGTTCCAAATGTGTGTGGGTAGAATCCCACGGGGGTAAAATTGAAAAAAGTTGAAAAATTTTTTTTTTGGACTTAGTCATTTATTCGGCATTTATCAGATTTTCAGATAGGGGAAATGTCAGTGAGCGTTCCGATTTCAGTTCCAGAGCGATTTGCCCAATGAGTCCTTGATATTTAGTCGTTTTCAGCCAATTTTCTAGATTTTTGAAAAATTCACTTTTTTGTGAAAATATCCACTAATTGAGGGAATAATATGTGTGAGGGCACCCCAGGAGAGTTCCAAATGTGTGTGGTTAGAATATATATCCCACGGGGGTAAAATTGAAAAAAGTTGAAAAATTTTTTTTTTTGGACTTAGCTATTTTTCCGGCGTTTATCAGACTTTCAGATAGGGCAAATGTCAGTAAGCGTTCCGATTTCAGTTCCAGAGCGATTCGCCCAATGAGTCCTTGATATTTATTCGTTTTCAGCCAATTTTCTGGATTTTTGAAAAATTCACTTTTTTGTGAAAATATCCACTAAATAAGGGAATAATATGTGTGACGGTACCCCAGTAGAGTTCCAAATGTGTGTGGGTAGAATATATATCCCACGGGGGTAAAATTAAAAAAAAGTTTAAAAAAATTTTTTTTTGGACTTAGACATTTTTCCGGCGTTTATCAGACTTTCAGATAGGGCAATTGTCAGTGAGCGTTCCGATTTCAGTTCCAGAGCGGTTCGTCCAATGAGTCCTTGATATTTAGTCCTTTTTAGGCAATATTTTGGATTTTTGAAAATTTCACTTTTTTGTGAAAATATCCACTAAATGAGGGAATGATATGTGTGAGGGTACCCCAGGAGAGTTTCAAATGTGTGTGGGTAGAATATATATCCCATGGGGGTAAAATTGAAAAAAGTTTAAAAATTTTTTTTTTGGACTTAGACATTTTTCCGGCGTTTATCAGACTTTCAGATAGGGCAAATGTCAGTGAGCATTCCGATTTCAGTTCCAGAGCAATTCGCCCAATGAGTCCTTGATATTTATTCATTTTCAGCCAATTTAATGGATTTTTGAAAATTTCACTTGTTTGTGAAAATATCCACTAAATGAGGGAATAATATTTGTGAGGGTACCCCGGGAGAGTTCCAAATGTGTGTGGGTAGAATATATATCCCACGGGGGTAAAATTGAAAAAAGTTGAAAAAATTTTTTTTTTGGACTTAGACATTTTTCCAGCGTTTATCAGACTTTCAGATAGGGTAAATGTCAGTGAGCGTTTCGATTTCAGTTCCAGAGTGATTCGCCCAATGAGTCCTTGATATGTAGTCGTTTTCAGCCAATATTTTGGATTTTTGAAAATTTCACTTTTTTGCGAAAATATCCACTAAATGAGGGAATAATATGTGTGAGGGTACCCCATGAGTGTTCCAAATGTGTGTGGGTAGAATATATATCCCACGGGGGTAAAATTGAAAAAAGTTAAAAAAAATGTTTTTTTGGACTTAGTCATTTTTCCGGCGTTTATCAGACTTTCAGATAGGGCAAATGTCAGTGAGCGTTCCGATTTCAGTTCCAGAGTGATTCGCCCAATGAGCCCTTGATATTTAGTCGTTTTCAGCCAATTTTCTGGATTTTTGAAAAATTCACTTTTTTGTGAAAATATCCACTAAATGAGGGAATAATATGTGTGAGGGTACCCCAGGAGAGTTCCAAATGTGTGTGGGTAGAATTTATTTCCCACGGGGGTAAAATTGAAAAAAGTTGAAAAAATTTTTTTTGGGACTTAGTCATTTTTCCGGCGTTTATCAGACTTTCAGATAGGGCAAATGTGAGTGAGCGTTCCGATTTCAGTTTCAGAGCGATTCTCCCAATGAGTCCTTGATATTTAGTCCTTTTTAGGCAATATTTTGGATTTTTGAAAATTTCACTTTTTTTTGTGAAAATATCCACTAAATGAGGGAATAATATGTGTGAGGGTACCCCAGGAGTGTTCCAAATGTGTGTGGGTAGAATATATATCCCACGGGGCTAAAATTTAAAAAAGTTGAAAAATTTTTTTTTTTGGACTTAGTCATTCATTCGGCGTTTATCAGATTTTCAGATAGGCAAATGTCAGTGAGCGTTCCGATTTCAGTTCCAGAGCGATTTGCCCAATGAGTCCTTGATATTTAGTCGTTTTCAGCCAATTTTCTGGATTTTTGAAAAATTCACTTTTTTGTGAAAATATCCACTAATTGAGGGAATAATATGTGTGAGGGCACCCCAGGAGAGTTCCAAATGTGTGTGGGTAGAATATATATCCCACGGGGGTAAAATTGAAAAAAGTTGAAAAATTTTTTTTTTTGGACTTAGCCATTTTTCCGGCGTTTATCAGACTTTCAGATAGGGCAAATGTCAGTGAGCATTCCGATTTCAGTTCCAGAGCGATTCGCCCAATGAGTCCTTGATATTTATTCGTTTTCAGCCAATTTTCTGGATTTTTGAAAATTTCACTTTTTTGTGAAAATATCCACTAAATGAGGGAATAATATGTGTGAGGGTACCCCAGGAGAGTTCCAAATGTGTGTGGGTAGAATATATATCCCACGGGGGTAAAATTAAAAAAAGTTTTAAAAAATTTTTTTTTGGACTTAGACATTTTTCCGGCGTTTATCAGACTTTCAGATAGGGCAATTGTCAGTGAGCGTTCCGATTTCAGTTTCAGAGCGGTTCGCCCAATGAGTCCTTGATATTTAGTCATTTTTAGACAATATTTTGGATTTTTGAAAAGTTCGCTTTTTTGTGAAAATATCCACTAAATGAGGGAATAATATGTGTGAGGGTACCCCAGGAGAGTTCCAAATGTGTGTGGGTAGAATTTATATCCCACGGGGGTAAAATTGAAAAAAGTTGAAAAAAATTTTTTTTGGGACTTAGTCATTTTTCCTGCGTTTATCAGACTTTCAGATAGGGCAAATGTCAGTGAGCGTTCCGATTTCAGTTTCAGAGCGATTCTCCCAATGAGTCCTTGATATTTAGTCCTTTTTAGGCAATATTTTGGATTTTTGAAAATTTCACTTTTTTGTGAAAATATCCACTAAATGAGGGAATAATATGTGTGAGGGTACCCCGGGAGAGTTTCAAAGGTGTGTGGGTAGAATATATATCCCATGGGGGTAAAATTGAAAAAAGTTTAAAAATTTTTTTTTTGGACTTAGACATTTTTCCAGCGTTTATCAGACTTTCAGATATGGTAAATGTCAGTGAGCGTTTCGATTTCAGTTCCAGAGTGATTCGCCCAATGAGTCCTTGATATGTAGTAGTTTTCAGCCAATATTTTGGATTTTTGAAAATTTCACTTTTTTGTGAAAATATCCACTAAATGAGGGAATAATATGTGTGAGGGTACCCCAGGAGTGTTCCAAATGTGTGTGGGTAGAATATATATCCCACGGGGGTAAAATTGAAAAAAGTTGAAAATTTTTTTTTTTTGGACTTAGCCATTTTTCCGGCGTTTATCAGACTTTCTGATAGGGCAAATGTCAGTAAGCGTTCCGATTTCAGTTCCAGAGCGATTCGCCCAATGAGTCCTTGATATTTATTCATTTTCAGCCAATTTTCTGGATTTTTGAAAATTTCACTTTTTTGTGAAAATATCCACTAAATGAGGGAATAATATGTGTGAGGGTACCCCAGGAGTGTCCCAAATGTGCGTAGTAGAATATATATCACACAGGGGTAGAATTTAAAAAAGTTGAAAAATTTTTTTTTTTGGACTTAGACATTTTTCCGGCGTTTATCAGACTTTCAGATAGGGCAAATGTCAGTGAGCGTTCCGACTTCAGTTCCAGAGCGATTCGCCCAATGAGTCCTTGATATTTAGTCGTTTTCAGCCAATTTTCTGGATTTTTGAAAATTTCACTTTTTTGTGAAAATATCCACTAAATGAGGGAATAATATGTGTGAGGGTACCCCAGGAGAGTTCCAAATGTGTGTGGGTAGAATATATATCCCACGGGGGTAAAATTAAAAAAAGTTTAAAAAAATTTTTTTTTGGACTTAGACATTTTTCCGGCGTTTATCAGACTTTCAGATAGGGCAATTGTCAGTGAGCATTCCAATTTCAGTTCCAGAGTGGTTCGCCCAAAGAGTCCTTGATATTTAGTCATTTTTAGCCAATATTTTGGATTTTTGAAAAGTTCGCTTTTTTGTGAAAATATCCACTAAATGAGGGAATAATATGTGTGAGGGTACCCCAGGAGTGTTCCAAATGTGTGTGGGTAGAATATATATCCCATGGGGGTAAAATTGAAAAAAGTTTAAAATTTTTTTTTTGGACTTAGACATTTTTCCGGCGTTTATCAGACTTTCAGATAGGGCAAATGTCAGTGAGCGTTCCGATTTCAGTTCCAGAGCGATTCGCCCAATGAGTCCTTGATATTTATTCGTTTTCAGCCAATTTAATGGATTTTTGAAAATTTCACTTGTTTGTGAAAATATCCACTAAATGAGGGAATAATATGTGTGAGGGTACCCCAGGAGTGTTCCAAATGTGTGTGGTAGAATATATATCCCACAGGGGTAGAATTTAAAAAAGTTGAAAAATTTTTTTTTTTGGACTTAGTCATTTTTTCGGCGTTTATCAGACTTTCAGATAGGGTAAATGTCAGTGAGCGTTTCGATTTCAGTTCCAGAGTGATTCGCCCAATGAGTCCTTGATATGTAGTCGTTTTCAGCCAATATTTTGGATTTTTGAAAATTTCACTTTTTTTGTGAAAATATCCACTAAATGAGGGAATAATATGTGTGAGGGTACCCCAGGAGAGTTCCAAATGTGTGTGGGTAAAATATATATCCCACGGGGCTAAAATTTAAAAAAGTTGAAAATTTTTTTTTTTGGACTTAGTCATTTATTCGGCGTTTATCAGATTTTCAGATAGGGCAAATGTCAGTGAGCGTTCCGATTTCAGTTCCAGAGCGATTTGCCCAATGAGTCCTTGATATTTAGTCGTTTTCAGCCAATTTTCTGGATTTTTTAAAAATTCACTTTTTTGTGAAAATATCCACTAATTGAGGGAATAATATGTGTGAGGGCACCCCAGGAGAGTTCCAAATGTGTGTGGGTAGAATATATATCCCACGGGGGTAAAATTGAAAAAAGTTGAAAAATATTTTTTTTTGGACTTAGCCATTTTTCCGGCGTTTATCAGACTTTCAGATAGGGCAAATGTCAGTAAGCGTTCCGATTTCAGTCCAAGAGCGATTCGCCCAATGAGTCCTTGATATTTATTCGTTTTCAGCCAATTTTCTGGATTTTTGAAAATTTCACTTTTTTGTGAAAATATCCACTAAATGAGGGAATAATATGTGTGAGGGTACCCCAGGAGTGTTCCAAATGTGTGTGGGTAGAATATATATCCCATGGGGGTAAAATTGAAAAAAGTAAAAAAAAAAAATTTTTTGGACTTAGTCATTTTTCCCGCGTTTATCAGACTTTCAGATAGGGCAAATGTCAGTGAGCATTCCGATTTCAGTTCCAGAGCGATTCGCCCAATGAGTCCTTGATATTTAGTCGTTTTCAGCCAATTTAATGGATTTTTGAAAATTTCACTTGTTTGTGAAAATATACACTAAATGAGGGAATAATATTTGTGAGGGTACCCCGGGAGCCAAATGTGTGTGGGTAGAATCCCACGGGGGTAAAATTAAAAAAAGTTTAAAAAATTTTTTTTTTGGACTTAGACATTTTTCCGGCGTTTATCAGACTTTCAGATAGGGCAATTGTCAGTGAGCATTCCGATTTCAGTTCCAGAGCGGTTCGCCCAATGAGTCCTTGATATTTAGTCGTTTTCAGCCAATTTTCTGGATTTTTGAAAATTTCACTTTTTTGTGAAAATATCCACTAAATGAGGGCATAATATGTGTGAGGGTACCCCAGGAGAGTTTCAAATGTGTGTGGGTAGAATATATATCCCATGGGGGTAAAATTGAAAAAAGTTTAAAAAATTTTTTTTTTGGACTTAGACATTTTTCCGGCGTTTATCAGACTTTCAGATAGGGCAAATGTCAGTGAGTGTTCCGATTTCAGTTCCTGAGCGATTCGCCCAATGAGTCCTTGATATTTATTCGTTTTCAGCCAATTTAATGGATTTTTGAAAATTTCACTTGTTTGTGAAAATATCCACTAAATGAGGGAATAATATTTGTGAGGGTACCCCGGGAGAGTTCCAAATGTGTTTGGGTAGAATCCCACGGGGGTAAAATTGAAAAAAGTTGAAAAAAATTTTTTTTTGGACTTAGACATTTTTCCAGCGTTTATCAGACTTTCAGATCGGGTAAATGTCAGTGAGCATTTCGATTTCAGTTCCAGAGTGATTCGCCCAATGAGTCCTTGATATGTAGTCGTTTTCAGCCAATATTTTGGATTTTTGAAAATTTCACTTTTTTGTGAAAATATCCACTAAATGAGGGAATAATATGTGTGAGGGTACCCCAGGAGAGTTCCAAATGTGTGTGGGTAGAATATATATCCCACGGGGCTAAAATTTAAAAAAGTTGAAAAAATTTTTTTTTTGGACTTAGTCATTTATTCGGCATTTATCAGATTTTCAGATAGGGGAAATGTCAGTGAGCGTTCCGATTTCAGTTCCAGAGCGATTTGCCCAATGAGTCCTTGATATTTAGTCGTTTTCAGCCAATTTTCTGGATTTTTGAAAAATTCACTTTTTTGTGAAAATATCCACTAATTGAGGGAATAATATGTGTGAGGGCACCCCAGGAGAGTTCCAAATGTGTGTGGTTAGAATATATATCCCACGGGGGTAAAATTGAAAAAAGTTGAAAAATTTTTTTTTTTGGACTTAGACATTTTTCCGGCGTTTATCAGACTTTCAGATAGGGCAAATGTCAGTAAGCGTTCCGATTTCAGTTCCAGAGCGATTCGCCCAATGAGTCCTTGATATTTATTCGTTTTCAGCCAATTTTCTGGATTTTTGAAAATTTCACTTTTTTGTGAAAATATCCACTAAATAAGGGAATAATATGTGTGACGGTACCCCAGTAGAGTTCCAAATGTGTGTGGGTAGAATATATATCCCACGGGGCTAAAATTAAAAAAAGTTTAAAAAAATTTTTTTTTGGACTTAGACATTTTTCCGGCGTTTATCAGACTTTCAGATAGGGCAATTGTCAGTGAGCATTCCGATTTCAGTTCCAGAGCAATTCGCCCAATGAGTCCTTGATATTTATTCATTTTCAGCCAATTTAATGGATTTTTGAAAATTTCACTTGTTTGTGAAAATATCCACTAAATGAGGGAATAATATTTGTGAGGGTACCCCGGGAGAGTTCCAAATGTGTGTGGGTAGAATATATATCCCACGGGGGTAAAATTGAAAAAAGTTGAAAAAATTTTTTTTTTGGACTTAGACATTTTTCCAGCGTTTATCAGACTTTCAGATAGGGTAAATGTCAGTGAGCGTTTCGATTTCAGTTCCAGAGTGATTCGCCCAATGAGTCCTTGATATGTAGTCGTTTTCAGCCAATATTTTGGATTTTTGAAAATTTCACTTTTTTGCGAAAATATCCACTAAATGAGGGAATAATATGTGTGAGGGTACCCCATGAGTGTTTCAAATGTGTGTGGGTAGAATATATATCCCACGGGGGTAAAATTGAAAAAAGTTAAAAAAAATGTTTTTTTGGACTTAGTCATTTTTCCGGCGTTTATCAGACTTTCAGATAGGGCAAATGTCAGTGAGCGTTCCGATTTCAGTTCCAGAGTGGTTCGCCCAAAGAGTCCTTGATATTTAGTCATTTTTAGCCAATATTTTGGATTTTTGAAAAGTTCGCTTTTTTGTGAAAATATCCACTAAATGAGGGAATAATATGTGTGAGGGTACCCCAGGAGTGTTCCAAATGTGTGTGGGTAGAATATATATCCCATGGGGGTAAAATTGAAAAAAGTTTAAAATTTTTTTTTTGGACTTAGACATTTTTCCGGCGTTTATCAGACTTTCAGATAGGGCAAATGTCAGTGAGCGTTCCGATTTCAGTTCCAGAGCGATTCGCCCAATGAGTCCTTGATATTTATTCGTTTTCAGCCAATTTAATGGATTTTTGAAAATTTCACTTGTTTGTGAAAATATCCACTAAATGAGGGAATAATATGTGTGAGGGTACCCCAGGAGTGTTCCAAATGTGTGTGGTAGAATATATATCCCACAGGGGTAGAATTTAAAAAAGTTGAAAAATTTTTTTTTTTGGACTTAGTCATTTTTTCGGCGTTTATCAGACTTTCAGATAGGGTAAATGTCAGTGAGCGTTTCGATTTCAGTTCCAGAGTGATTCGCCCAATGAGTCCTTGATATGTAGTCGTTTTCAGCCAATATTTTGGATTTTTGAAAATTTCACTTTTTTTGTGAAAATATCCACTAAATGAGGGAATAATATGTGTGAGGGTACCCCAGGAGAGTTCCAAATGTGTGTGGGTAAAATATATATCCCACGGGGCTAAAATTTAAAAAAGTTGAAAATTTTTTTTTTTGGACTTAGTCATTTATTCGGCGTTTATCAGATTTTCAGATAGGGCAAATGTCAGTGAGCGTTCCGATTTCAGTTCCAGAGCGATTTGCCCAATGAGTCCTTGATATTTAGTCGTTTTCAGCCAATTTTCTGGATTTTTTAAAAATTCACTTTTTTGTGAAAATATCCACTAATTGAGGGAATAATATGTGTGAGGGCACCCCAGGAGAGTTCCAAATGTGTGTGGGTAGAATATATATCCCACGGGGGTAAAATTGAAAAAAGTTGAAAAATTTTTTTTTTTGGACTTAGTCATTTTTTCGGCGTTTATCAGACTTTCAGGTAGGGTAAATGTCAGTGAGCGTTTCGATTTCAGTTCCAGAGTGATTCGCCCAATGAGTCCTTGATATGTAGTCGTTTTCAGCCAATATTTTGGATTTTTGAAAATTTCACTTTTTTTGTGAAAATATCCACTAAATGAGGGAATAATATGTGTGAGGGTACCCCAGGAGAGTTCCAAATGTGTGTGGGTAAAATATATATCCCACGGGGCTAAAATTTAAAAAAGATGAAAATTTTTTTTTTTGGACTTAGTCATTTATTCGGCGTTTATCAGATTTTCAGATAGGGCAAATGTCAGTGAGCGTTCCGATTTCAGTTCCAGAGCGATTTGCCCAATGAGTCCTTGATATTTAGTCGTTTTCAGCCAATTTTCTGGATTTTTTAAAAATTCACTTTTTTGTGAAAATATCCACTAATTGAGGGAATAATATGTGTGAGGGCACCCCAGGAGAGTTCCAAATGTGTGTGGGTAGAATATATATCCCACGGGGGTAAAATTGAAAAAAGTTGAAAAATATTTTTTTTTGGACTTAGCCATTTTTCCGGCGTTTATCAGACTTTCAGATAGGGCAAATGTCAGTAAGCGTTCCGATTTCAGTCCAAGAGCGATTCGCCCAATGAGTCCTTGATATTTATTCGTTTTCAGCCAATTTTCTGGATTTTTGAAAATTTCACTTTTTTGTGAAAATATCCACTAAATGAGGGAATAATATGTGTGAGGGTACCCCAGGAGTGTTCCAAATGTGTGTGGGTAGAATATATATCCCATGGGGGTAAAATTGAAAAAAGTAAAAAAAAAAAATTTTTTGGACTTAGTCATTTTTCCCGCGTTTATCAGACTTTCAGATAGGGCAAATGTCAGTGAGCATTCCGATTTCAGTTCCAGAGCGATTCGCCCAATGAGTCCTTGATATTTAGTCGTTTTCAGCCAATTTAATGGATTTTTGAAAATTTCACTTGTTTGTGAAAATGTCCACTAAATGAGGGAATAATATTTGTGAGGGTACCCCGGGAGCCAAATGTGTGTGGGTAGAATCCCACGGGGGTAAAATTAAAAAATGTTTAAAAAATTTTTTTTTTGGACTTAGACATTTTTCCGGCGTTTATCAGACTTTCAGATAGGGCAAATGTCAGTGAGCGTTCCGATTTCAGTTCCAGAGCGATTCGCCCAATGAGTCCTTGATATTTATTCGTTTTCAGCCAATTTAATGGATTTTTGAAAATTTCACTTGTTTGTGAAAATATCCACTAAATGAGGGAATAATATGTGTGAGGGTACCCCAGGAGTGTTCCAAATGTGTGTGGTAGAATATATATCCCACAGGGGTAGAATTTAAAAAAGTTGAAAAATTTTTTTTTTTGGACTTAGTCATTTTTTCGGCGTTTATCAGACTTTCAGATAGGGTAAATGTCAGTGAGCGTTTCGATTTCAGTTCCAGAGTGATTCGCCCAATGAGTCCTTGATATGTAGTCGTTTTCAGCCAATATTTTGGATTTTTGAAAATTTCACTTTTTTTGTGAAAATATCCACTAAATGAGGGAATAATATGTGTGAGGGTACCCCAGGAGAGTTCCAAATGTGTGTGGGTAAAATATATATCCCACGGGGCTAAAATTTAAAAAAGTTGAAAATTTTTTTTTTTGGACTTAGTCATTTATTCGGCGTTTATCAGATTTTCAGATAGGGCAAATGTCAGTGAGCGTTCCGATTTCAGTTCCAGAGCGATTTGCCCAATGAGTCCTTGATATTTAGTCGTTTTCAGCCAATTTTCTGGATTTTTTAAAAATTCACTTTTTTGTGAAAATATCCACTAATTGAGGGAATAATATGTGTGAGGGCACCCCAGGAGAGTTCCAAATGTGTGTGGGTAGAATATATATCCCACGGGGGTAAAATTGAAAAAAGTTGAAAAATATTTTTTTTTGGACTTAGCCATTTTTCCGGTGTTTATCAGACTTTCAGATAGGGCAAATGTCAGTAAGCGTTCCGATTTCAGTCCAAGAGCGATTCGCCCAATGAGTCCTTGATATTTATTCGTTTTCAGCCAATTTTCTGGATTTTTGAAAATTTCACTTTTTTGTGAAAATATCCACTAAATGAGGGAATAATATGTGTGAGGGTACCCCAGGAGTGTTCCAAATGTGCGTGGGTAGAATATATATCCCATGGGGGTAAAATTGAAAAAAGTAAAAAAAAAAAATTTTTTGGACTTAGTCATTTTTCCCGCGTTTATCAGACTTTCAGATAGGGCAAATGTCAGTGAGCATTCCGATTTCAGTTCCAGAGCGATTCGCCCAATGAGTCCTTGATATTTAGTCGTTTTCAGCCAATTTAATGGATTTTTGAAAATTTCACTTGTTTGTGAAAATATCCACTAAATGAGGGAATAATATTTGGGAGGGTACCCCGGGAGCCAAATGTGTGTGGGTAGAATCCCACGGGGGTAAAATTAAAAAATTTTTAAAAAATTTTTTTTTTGGACTTAGACATTTTTCCGGCGTTTATCAGACTTTCAGATAGGGCAATTGTCAGTGAGCATTCCGATTTCAGTTCCAGAGCGGTTCGCCCAATGAGTCCTTGATATTTAGTCATTTTTAGCCAATATTTTGGATTTTTGAAAATTTCACTTTTTTGTGAAAATATCCACTAAATGAGGGAATAATATGTGTGACGGTACCCCAGGAGTGTTCCAAATGTGTGTGGGTAGAATATATATCCCATGGGGGTAAAATTGAAAAAAGTAAAAAAAAAAAAATTTTTGGACTTAGTCATTTTTCCCGCGTTTATCAGACTTTCAGATAGGGCAAATGTCAGTGAGCATTCCGATTTCAATTCCAGAGCGATTCGCCCAATGAGTCCTTGATATTTAGTCGTTTTCAGCCAATTTTCTGGATTTTTGAAAATTTCACTTTTTTGTGAAAATATCCACTAAATGAGGGCATAATATGTGTGAGGGTACCCCAGGAGAGTTTCAAATGTGTGTGGGTAGAATATATATCCCATGGGGGTAAAATTGAAAAAAGTTTAAAAATTTTTTTTTTTGGACTTAGACATTTTTCCGGCGTTTATCAGACTTTCAGATAGGGCAAATGTCAGTGAGTGTTCCGATTTCAGTTCCTGAGCGATTCGCCCAATGAGTCCTTGATATTTATTCGTTTTCAGCCAATTTAATGGATTTTTGAAAATTTCACTTGTTTGTGAAAATATCCACTAAATGAGGGAATAATATTTGTGAGGGTACCCCGGGAGAGTTCCAAATGTGTGTGGGTAGAATCCCACGGGGGTAAAATTGAAAAAAGTTGAAAAATTTTTTTTTTGGACTTAGTCATTTATTCGGCGTTTATCAGATTTTCAGATAGGGGAAATGTCAGTGAGCGTTCCCATTTCAGTTCCAGAGCGATTTGCCCAATGAGTCCTTGATATTTAGTCGTTTTCAGCCAATTTTCTGGATTTTTTAAAAATTCACTTTTTTGTGAAAATATCCAATAATTGAGGGAATAATATGTGTGAGGGCACCCCAGGAGAGTTCCAAATGTGTGTGGTTAGAATATATATCCCACGGGGGTAAAATTGAAAAAAGTTGAAAAATTTTTTTTTTTGGACTTAGCCATTTTTCCGGCGTTTATCAGACTTTCAGATAGGGCAAATGTCAGTAAGCGTTCCGATTTCAGTCCCAGAGCGATTCGCCCAATGAGTCCTTGATATTTATTCGTTTTCAGCCAATTTTCTGGATTTTTGAAAAATTCACTTTTTTGTGAAAATATCCACTAAATAAGGGAATAATATGTGTGACGGTACCCCAGTAGAGTTCCAAATGTGTGTGGGTAGAATATATATCCCACGGGGGTAAAATTAAAAAAAAGTTTAAAAAAATTTTTTTTTGGACTTAGACATTTTTCCGGCGTTTATCAGACTTTCAGATAGGGCAAATGTCAGTGAGCATTCCGATTTCAGTTCCAGAGCAATTCGCCCAATGAGTCCTTGATATTTATTCATTTTCAGCCAATTTAATGGATTTTTGAAAATTTCACTTGTTTGTGAAAATATCCACTAAATGAGGGAATAATATTTGTGAGGGTACCCCGGGAGAGTTCCAAATGTGTGTGGGTAGAATATATATCCCACGGGGGTAAAATTGAAAAAAGTTGAAAAAATTTTTTTTTTGGACTTAGACATTTTTCCAGCGTTTATCAGACTTTCAGATCGGGTAAATGTCAGTGAGCATTTCGATTTCAGTTCCAGAGTGATTCGCCCAATGAGTCCTTGATATGTAGTCGTTTTCAGCCAATATTTTGGATTTTTGAAAATTTCACTTTTTTGTGAAAATATCCACTAAATGAGGGAATAATATGTGTGAGGGTACCCCAGGAGAGTTCCAAATGTGTGTGGGTAGAATATATATCCCACGGGGCTAAAATTTAAAAAAGTTGAAAACATTTTTTTTTTGGACTTAGTCATTTATTCGGCATTTATCAGATTTTCAGATAGGGGAAATGTCAGTGAGCGTTCCGATTTCAGTTCCAGAGCGATTTGCCCAATGAGTCCTTGATATTTATTCGTTTTCAGCCAATTTTCTGGATTTTTGAAAAATTCACTTTTTTGTGAAAATATCCACTAAATGAGGGAATAATATGTGTGAGGGTACCCCAGGAGAGTTCCAAATGTGTGTGGGTAGAATTTATATCCCACGGGGGTAAAATTGAAAAAAGTTGAAAAAATTTTTTTTGGGACTTAGTCATTTTTCCGGCGTTTATCAGACTTTCAGATAGGGCAAATGTGAGTGAGCGTTCCGATTTCAGTTTCAGAGCGATTCTCCCAATGAGTCCTTGATATTTAGTCCTTTTTAGGCAATATTTTGGATTTTTGAAAATTTCACTTTTTTTTGTGAAAATATCCACTAAATGAGGGAATAATATGTGTGAGGGTACCCCAGGAGTGTTCCAAATGTGTGTGGGTAGAATATATATCCCACGGGGCTAAAATTTAAAAAAGTTGAAAAATTTTTTTTTTTGGACTTAGTCATTTATTCGGCGTTTATCAGATTTTCAGATAGGCAAATGTCAGTGAGCGTTCCGATTTCAGTTCCAGAGCGATTTGCCCAATGAGTCCTTGATATTTAGTCGTTTTCAGCCAATTTTCTGGATTTTTGAAAAATTCACTTTTTTGTGAAAATATCCACTAATTGAGGGAATAATATGTGTGAGGGCACCCCAGGAGAGTTCCAAATGTGTGTGGGTAGAATATATATCCCACGGGGGTAAAATTGAAAAAAGTTGAAAAATTTTTTTTTTTGGACTTAGCCATTTTTCCGGCGTTTATCAGACTTTCAGATAGGGCAAATGTCAGTGAGCATTCCGATTTCAGTTCCAGAGCGATTCGCCCAATGAGTCCTTGATATTTATTCGTTTTCAGCCAATTTTCTGGATTTTTGAAAATTTCACTTTTTTGTGAAAATATCCACTAAATGAGGGAATAATATGTGTGAGGGTACCCCAGGAGAGTTCCAAATGTGTGTGGGTAGAATATATATCCCACGGGGGTAAAATTAAAAAAAGTTTAAAAAAATTTTTTTTTGGACTTAGACATTTTTCCGGCATTTATCAGACTTTCAGATAGGGCAAATGTCAGTGAGTGTTACGATTTCAGTTTCAGAGTGATTCTCCCAATGAGTCCTTGATATTTAGTCCTTTTTAGGCAATATTTTGGATTTTTGAAAATTTCACTTTTTTGTGAAAATATCCACTAAATGAGGGAATAATATGTGTGAGGGTACCCCAGGAGTGTTCCAAATGCGTGTGGGTAGAATATATATCCCATGGGGGTAAAATTGAAAAAAGTTAAAAAATTTTTTTTTTGGACTTAGACATTTTTCCGGCGTTTATCAGACTTTCAGATAGGGCAAATGTCAGTGAGCGTTCCGATTTCAGTTCCAGAGCGATTCGCCCAATGAGTCCTTGATATTTATTAGTTTTCAGCCAATTTAATGGATTTTTGAAAATTTCACTTGTTTGTGAAAATATCCACTAAATGAGGGAATAATATTTGTGAGGGAACCCCGGGAGAGTTCCAAATGTGTGTGGGTAGAATATATATCCCACGTGGGTAAAATTGAAAAAAGTTGAAAAAAATTTTTTTTTGGACTTAGTCATTTTTCCAGCGTTTATCAGACCTTCAGATAGGGTAAATGTCAGTGAGCGTTTCGATTTCAGTTCCAGAGTGATTCGCCCAATGAGTCCTTGATATGTAGTCGTTTTCAGCCAATATTTTGGATTTTTGAAAATTTCACTTTTTTGTGAAAATATCCACTAAATGAGGGAATATGTGTGAGGGTACCCCAGGAGAGTTCCAAATGTGTGTGGGTAGAATACATATCCAACGGGGCTAAAATTTAAAAAAGGTGAAAAATTTTTTTTTTTGGACTTAGTCATTTATTCGGCTTTCATCAGATTTTTAGATAGGGCAAATGTCAGTGAGCGTTCCGATTTCAGTTCCAGAGCGATTTGCCCAATGAGTCCTTGATATTTAGTCGTTTTCAGCCAATTTTCTGGATTTTTGAAAAATGCACTTGTTTGTGAAAATATCCACTAAATGAGGGAATAATATGTGTGAGGGTACCCCAGGAGTGTTCCAAATGTGTGTGGGTAGAATATATATCCCACGGGGGTAAAATTGAAAAAAGTTAAAAAAAATTTTCTTTTGGACTTAGTCATTTTTCCTGCGTTTATCAGACTTTCAGATAGGGCAAATGTCAGTGAGCGTTCCGATTTCAGTTTCAGAGCGATTCTCCCAATGAGTCCTTGATATTTAGTCCTTTTTAGGCAATATTTTGGATTTTTGAAAATTTCACTTTTTTGTGAAAATATCCACTAAATGAGGGAATAATATTTGTGAGGGTACCCCGGGAGCCAAATGTGTGTGGGTAGAATCCCACGGGGGTAAAATTAAAAAAAGTTTAAAAAATTTTTTTTTTGGACTTAGACATTTTTCCGGCGTTTATCAGACTTTCAGATAGGGCAATTGTCAGTGAGCATTCCGATTTCAGTTCCAGAGCGGTTCGCCCAATGAGTCCTTGATATTTAGTCATTTTTAGCCAATATTTTGGATTTTTGAAAATTTCACTTTTTTGTGAAAATATCCACTAAATGAGGGAATAATATGTGTGACGGTACCCCAGGAGTGTTCCAAATGTGTGTGGGTAGAATATATATCCCATGGGGGTAAAATTGAAAAAAGTAAAAAAAAAAAAATTTTTGGACTTAGTCATTTTTCCCGCGTTTATCAGACTTTCAGATAGGGCAAATGTCAGTGAGCATTCCGATTTCAATTCCAGAGCGATTCGCCCAATGAGTCCTTGATATTTAGTCGTTTTCAGCCAATTTTCTGGATTTTTGAAAATTTCACTTTTTTGTGAAAATATCCACTAAATGAGGGCATAATATGTGTGAGGGTACCCCAGGAGAGTTTCAAATGTGTGTGGGTAGAATATATATCCCATGAGGGTAAAATTGAAAAAAGTTTAAAAATTTTTTTTTTTGGACTTAGACATTTTTCCGGCGTTTATCAGACTTTCAGATAGGGCAAATGTCAGTGAGTGTTCCGATTTCAGTTCCTGAGCGATTCGCCCAATGAGTCCTTGATATTTATTCGTTTTCAGCCAATTTAATGGATTTTTGAAAATTTCACTTGTTTGTGAAAATATCCACTAAATGAGGGAATAATATTTGTGAGGGTACCCCGGGAGAGTTCCAAATGTGTGTGGGTAGAATCCCACGGGGGTAAAATTGAAAAAAGTTGAAAAATTTTTTTTTTTGGACTTAGCTATTTTTCCGGCGTTTATCAGACTTTCAGATAGGGCAAATGTCAGTAAGCGTTCCGATTTCAGTTCCAGAGCGATTCGCCCAATGAGTCCTTGATATTTATTCGTTTTCAGCCAATTTTCTGGATTTTTGAAAAATTCACTTTTTTGTGAAAATATCCACTAAATAAGGGAATAATATGTGTGACGGTACCCCAGTAGAGTTCCAAATGTGTGTGGGTAGAATATATATCCCACGGGGGTAAAATTAAAAAAAAGTTTAAAAAAATTTTTTTTTGGACTTAGACATTTTTCCGGCGTTTATCAGACTTTCAGATAGGGCAATTGTCAGTGAGCGTTCCGATTTCAGTTCCAGAGCGGTTCGTCCAATGAGTCCTTGATATTTAGTCCTTTTTAGGCAATATTTTGGATTTTTGAAAATTTCACTTTTTTGTGAAAATATCCACTAAATGAGGGAATGATATGTGTGAGGGTACCCCAGGAGAGTTTCAAATGTGTGTGGGTAGAATATATATCCCATGGGGGTAAAATTGAAAAAAGTTTAAAAATTTTTTTTTTGGACTTAGACATTTTTCCGGCGTTTATCAGACTTTCAGATAGGGCAAATGTCAGTGAGCATTCCGATTTCAGTTCCAGAGCAATTCGCCCAATGAGTCCTTGATATTTATTCATTTTCAGCCAATTTAATGGATTTTTGAAAATTTCACTTGTTTGTGAAAATATCCACTAAATGAGGGAATAATATTTGTGAGGGTACCCCGGGAGAGTTCCAAATGTGTGTGGGTAGAATATATATCCCACGGGGGTAAAATTGAAAAAAGTTGAAAAAATTTTTTTTTTGGACTTAGACATTTTTCCAGCGTTTATCAGACTTTCAGATAGGGTAAATGTCAGTGAGCGTTTCGATTTCAGTTCCAGAGTGATTCGCCCAATGAGTCCTTGATATGTAGTCGTTTTCAGCCAATATTTTGGATTTTTGAAAATTTCACTTTTTTGCGAAAATATCCACTAAATGAGGGAATAATATGTGTGAGGGTACCCCATGAGTGTTCCAAATGTGTGTGGGTAGAATATATATCCCACGGGGGTAAAATTGAAAAAAGTTAAAAAAAATGTTTTTTTGGACTTAGTCATTTTTCCGGCGTTTATCAGACTTTCAGATAGGGCAAATGTCAGTGAGCGTTCCGATTTCAGTTCCAGAGTGATTCGCCCAATGAGCCCTTGATATTTAGTCGTTTTCAGCCAATTTTCTGGATTTTTGAAAAATTCACTTTTTTGTGAAAATATCCACTAAATGAGGGAATAATATGTGTGAGGGTACCCCAGGAGAGTTCCAAATGTGTGTGGGTAGAATTTATTTCCCACGGGGGTAAAATTGAAAAAAGTTGAAAAAATTTTTTTTGGGACTTAGTCATTTTTCCGGCGTTTATCAGACTTTCAGATAGGGCAAATGTGAGTGAGCGTTCCGATTTCAGTTTCAGAGCGATTCTCCCAATGAGTCCTTGATATTTAGTCCTTTTTAGGCAATATTTTGGATTTTTGAAAATTTCACTTTTTTTTGTGAAAATATCCACTAAATGAGGGAATAATATGTGTGAGGGTACCCCAGGATTGTTCCAAATGTGTGTGGGTAGAATATATATCCCACGGGGCTAAAATTTAAAAAAGTTGAAAAATTTTTTTTTTTGGACTTAGTCATTTATTCGGCGTTTATCAGATTTTCAGATAGGCAAATGTCAGTGAGCGTTCCGATTTCAGTTCCAGAGCGATTTGCCCAATGAGTCCTTGATATTTAGTCGTTTTCAGCCAATTTTCTGGATTTTTGAAAAATTCACTTTTTTGTGAAAATATCCACTAATTGAGGGAATAATATGTGTGAGGGCACCCCAGGAGAGTTCCAAATGTGTGTGGGTAGAATATATATCCCACGGGGGTAAAATTGAAAAAAGTTGAAAAATTTTTTTTTTTGGACTTAGCCATTTTTCCGGCGTTTATCAGACTTTCAGATAGGGCAAATGTCAGTGAGCATTCCGATTTCAGTTCCAGAGCGATTCGCCCAATGAGTCCTTGATATTTATTCGTTTTCAGCCAATTTTCTGGATTTTTGAAAATTTCACTTTTTTGTGAAAATATCCACTAAATGAGGGAATAATATGTGTGAGGGTACCCCAGGAGAGTTCCAAATGTGTGTGGGTAGAATATATATCCCACGGGGGTAAAATTAAAAAAAGTTTTAAAAAATTTTTTTTTGGACTTAGACATTTTTCCGGCGTTTATCAGACTTTCAGATAGGGCAATTGTCAGTGAGCGTTCCGATTTCAGTTTCAGAGCGGTTCGCCCAATGAGTCCTTGATATTTAGTCATTTTTAGACAATATTTTGGATTTTTGAAAAGTTCGCTTTTTTGTGAAAATATCCACTAAATGAGGGAATAATATGTGTGAGGGTACCCCAGGAGAGTTCCAAATGTGTGTGGGTAGAATTTATATCCCACGGGGGTAAAATTGAAAAAAGTTGAAAAAAATTTTTTTTGGGACTTAGTCATTTTTCCTGCGTTTATCAGACTTTCAGATAGGGCAAATGTCAGTGAGCGTTCCGATTTCAGTTTCAGAGCGATTCTCCCAATGAGTCCTTGATATTTAGTCCTTTTTAGGCAATATTTTGGATTTTTGAAAATTTCACTTTTTTGTGAAAATATCCACTAAATGAGGGAATAATATGTGTGAGGGTACCCCAGGAGAGTTTCAAAGGTGTGTGGGTAGAATATATATCCCATGGGGGCAAAAATTGAAAAAAGTTTAAAATTTTTTTTTTGGACTTAGACATTTTTCCGGCGTTTATCAGACTTTCAGATAGGGCAAATGTCAGTGAGCGTTCCGATTTCAGTTTCAGAGCGATTCTCCCAATGAGTCCTTGATATTTAGTCCTTTTTAGGCAATATTTTGGATTTTTGAAAATTTCACTTTTTTGTGAAAATATCCACTAAATGAGGGAATAATATGTGTGAGGGTACCCCGGGAGAGTTTCAAAGGTGTGTGGGTAGAATATATATCCCATGGGGGTAAAATTGAAAAAAGTTTAAAAATTTTTTTTTTGGACTTAGACATTTTTCCAGCGTTTATCAGACTTTCAGATAGGGTAAATGTCAGTGAGCGTTTCGATTTCAGTTCCAGAGTGATTCGCCCAATGAGTCCTTGATATGTAGTAGTTTTCAGCCAATATTTTGGATTTTTGAAAATTTCACTTTTTTGTGAAAATATCCACTAAATGAGGGAATAATATGTGTGAGGGTACCCCAGGAGTGTTCCAAATGTGTGTGGGTAGAATATATATCCCACGGGGGTAAAATTGAAAAAAGTTGAAAATTTTTTTTTTTTGGACTTAGCCATTTTTCCGGCGTTTATCAGACTTTCTGATAGGGCAAATGTCAGTAAGCGTTCCGATTTCAGTTCCAGAGCGATTCGCCCAATGAGTCCTTGATATTTATTCATTTTCAGCCAATTTTCTGGATTTTTGAAAATTTCACTTTTTTGTGAAAATATCCACTAAATGAGGGAATAATATGTGTGAGGGTACCCCAGGAGTGTCCCAAATGTGCGTAGTAGAATATATATCACACAGGGGTAGAATTTAAAAAAGTTGAAAAATTTTTTTTTTTGGACTTAGACATTTTTCCGGCGTTTATCAGACTTTCAGATAGGGCAAATGTCAGTGAGCGTTCCGATTTCAGTTCCAGAGCGATTCGCCCAAGGAGTCCTTGATATTTATTCGTTTTCAGCCAATTTAATGGATTTTTGAAAATTTCACTTGTTTGTGAAAATATCCACTAAATGAGGGAATAATATTTGTGAGGGTACCCCAGGAGAGTTCCAAATGTGTGTGGGTAGAATATATATCCCAGGGGGGTAAAATTAAAAAAAGTTTAAAAAAATTTTTTTTTGGACTTAGACATTTTTCCGGCGTTTATCAGACTTTCAGATAGGGCAATTGTCAGTGAGCGTTCCGATTTCAGTTTCAGAGCGGTTCGCCCAATGAGTCCTTGATATTTAGTCATTTTTAGCCAATATTTTGGATTTTTGAAAAGTTCGCTTTTTTGTGAAAATATCCACTAAATGAGGGAATAATATGGGTGAGGGTACCCCAGGAGTGTTCCAAATGTGTGTGGGTAGAATATATATCCCATGGGGGTAAAATTGAAAAAAGTAAAAAAAAAATTTTTTTTAGACTTAGTCATTTTTCCGGCGTTTATCAGACTTTCAGATAGGGCAAATGTCAGTGAGCATTCTGATTTCAGTTCCAGAGCGATTCGCCCAATGAGTCCTTGATATTTATTTGTTTTCAGCCAATTTAATGGATTTTTGAAAATTTCACTTGTTTGTGAAAATATCCACTAAATGAGGGAATAATATTTGTGAGGGTACCCCGGGAGAGTTCCAAATGTGTGTGTGTAGAATATATATCCCACGGGGGTAAAATTGAAAAAAGTTGAAAAAATTTTTTTTTTGGACTTAGACATTTTTCCAGCGTTTATCAGACTTTCAGATAGGGTAAATGTCAGTGAGCGTTTCGATTTCAGTTTCAGAGTGATTCGCCCAATGAGTCCTTGATATGTAGTCGTTTTCAGCCAATATTTTGGATTTTTGAAAATTTCACTTTTTTGTGAAAATATCCACTAAATGAGGGAATAATATGTGTGAGGGTACCCCAGGAGTGTTCCAAATGTGTGTGGGTAGAATATATATCCCACGGGGGTAAAATTGAAAAAAGTTAAAAAAAATTTTTTTTTGGACTTAGTCATTTTTCCTTCGTTTATCATACTTTCAGATAGGGCAAATGTCAGTGAGCGTTCCGATTTCAGTTCCAGAGTGATTCGCCCAATGAGCCATTGATATTTAGTCGTTTTCAGACAATTTTCTGGATTTTTGAAAAATTCACTTTTTTGTGTGAAAATATCCACTAAATGAGGGAATAATATGTGTGAGGGTACCCCAGGAGAGTTCCAAATGTGTGTGGGTAGAATATATATCCCACGGGGCTAAAATTTAAAAAAGTTGAAAAATTTTTTTTTTTGGACTTAGTCATTTATTCGGCGTTTATTAGATTTTCAGATAGGGCAAATGTCAGTGAGCATTCCGATTTCAGTTCCAGAGCGATTTGCCCAATGAGTCCTTGATATTTAGTCGTTTTCAGCCAATTTTCTGGATTTTTGAAAAATTCACTTTTTTTGTGAAAATATCCACTAATTGAGGGAATAATATGTGTGAGGGCACCCCAGGAGAGTTCCAAATGTGTGTGGGTAGAATATATATCCCACGGGGGTAAAATTGAAAAAAGTTGAAAAATTTTTTTTTTTGGACTTAGCCATTTTTCCGGCGTTTATCAGACTTTCAGATAGGGCAAATGTCAGTAAGCGTTCCGATTTCAGTTCCAGAGCGATTCGCCCAATGAGTCCTTGATATTTATTCGTTTTTAGCCAATTTTCTGGATTTTTGAAAATTTCACTTTTTTGTGAAAATATCCACTAAATGAGGGAATAATATGTGTGAGGGTACCCCAGGAGAGTTTCAAATGTGTGTGGGTAGAATATATATCCCATGGGGGTAAAATTGAAAAAAGTTTAACAATTTTTTTTTTGGACTTAGACATTTTTCCGGCGTTTATCAGACTTTCAGATAGGGCAAATGTCAGTGAGCGTTCCGATTTCAGTTCCAGAGCGATTCGCCCAATGAGTCCTTGATATTTATTCGTTTTCAGCCAATTTAATAGATTTTTGAAAATTTCACTTGTTTGTGAAAATATCCACTAAATGAGGGAATAATATTTGTGAGGGTACCCCAGGAGAGTTCCAAATGTGTGTGGGTAGAATATATATCCCAGGGGGGTAAAATTCAAAAAAGTTTAAAAAAATTTTTTTTTGGACTTAGACATTTTTCCGGCGTTCATCAGACTTTCAGATAGGGCAATTGTCAGTGAGCGTTCCGATTTCAGTTTCAGAGCGGTTCGCCCAATGAGTCCTTGATATTTAGTCATTTTTAGCCAATATTTTGGATTTTTGAAAAGTTCGTTTTTTTGTGAAAATATCCACTAAATGAGGGAATAATATGTGTGAGGGTACCCCAGGAGTGTTCCAAATGTGTGTGGGTAGAATATATATCCCATGGGGGTAAAATTGAAAAAAGTAAAAAAAAAATTTTTTTTGGACTTAGTCATTTTTCCGGCGTTTATCAGACTTTCAGATAGGGCAAATGTCAGTGAGCATTCTGATTTCAGTTCCAGAGCGATTCGCCCAATGAGTCCTTGATATTTAGTCCTTTTTAGGCAATATTTTGGATTTTTGAAAATTTCACTTTTTTGTGAAAATATCCACTAAATGAGGGAATAATATGTGTGAGGGTATCCCGGGAGAGTTCCAAATGTGTGTGGGTAGAATATATATCCCACGGGGGTAAAATTGAAAAAAGTTGAAAAAATTTTTTTTTTGGACTTAAACATTTCTCCAGCGTTTATCAGACTTTCAGATAGGGTAAATGTCAGTGAGCGTTTCTATTTCAGTTTCAGAGTGATTCGCCCAATGAGTCCTTGATATGTAGTCGTTTTCAGCCAATATTTTGGATTTTTGAAAAATTCACTTTTTTGTGAAAATATCCACTAAATGAGGGAATAATATGTGTGAGGGTACCCCAGGAGAGTTCCAAATGTGTGTGGGTAGAATATATATCCCAGGGGGGTAAAATTAAAAAAAGTTTAAAAAAATTTTTTTTTGGACTTAGACATTTTTCCGGCGTTTATCAGACTTTCAGATAGGGCAATTGTCAGTGAGCGTTCCGATTTCAGTTTCAGAGCGGTTCGCCCAATGAGTCCTTGATATTTAGTCATTTTTAGCCAATATTTTGGATTTTTGAAAAGTTCGCTTTTTTGTGAAAATATCCACTAAATGAGGGAATAATATGTGTGAGGGTACCCCAGGAGTGTTCCAAATGTGTGTGGGTAGAATATATATCCCATGGGGGTAAAATTGAAAAAAGTTTAAAAAAAAATTTTTTTGGACTTAGTCATTTTTCCGGCATTTATCAGACTTTCAGATAGGGCAAATGTCAGTGAGCATTCTGATTTCAGTTCCAGAGCGATTCGCCCAATGAGTCCTTGATATTTAGTCGTTTTCAGCCAATTTTCTGGATTTTTGAAAAATTCACTTTTTTTGTGAAAATATCCACTAAATGAGGGAATAATATGTGTGAGTGTACCCCAGGAGAGTTCCAAATGTGTGTGGGTAGAATATATATCCCACGGGGCTAAAATTTAAAAAAGTTGAAAAATTTTTTTTTTTGGACTTAGTCAATTTTTCGGCGTTTATCATGTTTTCAGATAGGGCAAATGTCAGTGAGCGTTCCGATTTCAGTTCCAGAGCGATTTGCCCAATGAGTCCTTGATATTTAGTCGTTTTCAGCCAATTTTCTGGATTTTTGAAAAATTCACTTTTTTGTGAAAATATCCACTAATTGAGGGAATAATATGTGTGAGGGTACCCCAGGAGTGTTCCAAATGTGTGTGGTAGAATATATATCCCACGGGGGTAGAATTTAAAAAAGTTGAAAAATTTTTTTTTTTGGACTTAGTCATTTTTTCGGCGTTTATCAGACTTTCAGATAGGGCAAATGTCAGTGAGCGTTCCGACTTCAGTTCCAGAGTGATTCGCCCAATGAGTCCTTGATATTTATTCGTTTTCAGCCAATTTTCTGGATTTTTGAAAATTTCACTTTTTTGTGAAAATATCCACTAAATGAGGGAATAATATGTGTGAGAGTACCCCAGGAGAGTTCCAAATGTGTGTGGGTAGAATATATATCCCAGGGGGGTAAAATTAAAAACAGTTTTAAAAAATTTTTTTTTGGACTTAGACATTTTTCCGACGTTTATCAGACTTTCAGATAGGGCAATTGTCAGTGAGCGTTCCGATTTCAGTTTCAGAGCGGTTCGCCCAATGAGTCCTTGATATTTAGTCATTTTTAGCCAATATTTTGGATGTTTGAAAAGTTCGCTTTTTTGTGAAAATATCCACTAAATGAGGGAATAATATGTGTGAGGGTACCCCAGGAGAGTTCCAAATGTGTGTGGGTAGAATTTATATCCCACGGGGGTAAAATTGAAAAAAGTTGAAAAAAATTTTTTTTGGGACTTAGTCATTTTTCCTGCGTTTATCAGACTTTCAGATAGGGCAAATGTCAGTGAGCGTTCCGATTTCAGTTTCAGAGCGATTCTCCCAATGAGTCCTTGATATTTAGTCCTTTTTAGGCAATATTTTGGATTTTTGAAAATTTCACTTTTTTGTGAAAATATCCACTAAATGAGGGAATAATATGTGTGAGGGTACCCCAGGAGAGTTTCAAAGGTGTGTGGGTAGAATATATATCCCATGAGGGTAAAATTGAAAAAAGTTTAAAAAATTTTTTTTTGGACTTAGACATTTTTCCAGCGTTTATCAGACTTTCAGATAGGGTAAATGTCAGTGAGCGTTTCGATTTCAGTTTCAGAGTGATTCGCCCAATGAGTCCTTGATATGTAGTCGTTTTCAGCCAATATTTTGGATTTTTGAAAATTTCACTTTTTTGTGAAAATATCCACTAAATGAGGGAATAATATGTGTGAGGGTACCCCAGGAGTGTTCCAAATGTGTGTGGGTAGAATATATATCCCATGGGGGTAAAATTGAAAAAAGTTAAAAAAAAAATTTTCTTTGACTTAGTCATTTTTCCGGCATTTATCAGACTTTCAGATAGGGCAAATGTCAGTGAGCATTCTGATTTCAGTTCCAGAGCGATTCGCCCAATGAGTCCTTGATATTTAGTCGTTTTCAGCCAATTTTCTGGATTTTTGAAAAATTCACTTTTTTTGTGAAAATATCCACTAAATGAGGGAATAATATGTGTGAGGGTACCCCAGGAGTGTTCCAAATGTGTGTGGTAGAATATATATCCCACGGGGGTAGAATTTAAAAAAGTTGAAAAATTTTTTTTTTTGGACTTAGTCATTTTTTCGGCGTTTATCAGACTTTCAGATAGGGCAAATGTCAGTGAGCGTTCCGACTTCAGTTCCAGAGCGATTCGCCCAATGAGTCCTTGATATTTATTCGTTTTCAGCCAATTTTCTGGATTTTTGAAAATTTCACTTTTTTGTGAAAATATCCACTAAATGAGGGAATAATATGTGTGAGGGTACCCCAGGAGTGTTCCAAATGTGTGTGGTAGAATATATATCCCACGGGGGTAGAATTTAAAAAAGTTGAAAAATTTTTTTTTTTGGACTTAGTCACTTTTCCGGCGTTTATCAGACTTTCAGATAGGGCAAATGTCAGTGAGCATTCCGATTTCAGTTTCAGAGCGATTCTCCCAATGAGTCCTTGATATTTAGTCCTTTTTAGGCAATATTTTGGATTTTTGAAAATTTCACTTTTTTATGAAAATATCCACTAAATGAGGGAATAATATGTGTGAGGGTACCCCAGGAGTGTTCCAAATGTGTGTGGGTAGAATATATATCCCATGGGGGTAAAATTGAAAAAAGTAAAAAAAAATTTTTTTTTGGACTTAGTCATTTTTCCGGCGTTTATCAGACTATCAGATAGGGCAAATGTCAGTAAGCATTCCGATTTCAGTTCCAGAGCGATTCGCCCAATGAGTCCTTGATGTTTAGTCGTTTTCAGCCAATTTTCTGGATTTTTGAAAATTTCACTTTTTTGTGAAAATATCCACTAAATGAGGGAATAATATGTGTGAGGGTACCCAAGGAGAGTTTCAAATGTGTGTGGGTAGAATATATATCCCATGGGGGTAAAATTGAAAAAAGTTTAAAAATTTTTTTTTTGGACTTAGAAATTTTTCCGGCGTTTATCAGACTTTCAGATAGGGCAAATGTCAGTGAGCATTCCGATTTCAGTTCCAGAGTGATTCGCCCAATGAGTCCTTGATATTTATTCGTTTTCAGCCAATTTTCTGGATTTTTGAAAATTTCACTTTTTTGTGAAAATATCCACTAAATGAGGGAATAATATTTGTGAGGGTACCCCGGGAGAGTTCCAAATGTGTGTGGGTAGAATATATATCCCACGGGGCTAAAATTTAAAAAAGTTGAAAATTTTTTTTTTTGGGACTTAGTCATTTATTCGGCGTTTATCAGATTTTCAGATAGGGCAAATGTCAGTGAGCATTCCGATTTCAGTTCCAGAGCGATTCGCCCAATGAGTCCTTGATATTTAGTCGTTTTCAGCCAATTTTCTGCATTTTTGAAAAATTCACTTTTTTTGTGAAAATATCCACTAAATGAGGGAATAATATGTGTGAGGGTACCCCTGGAGAATTCCAAATGTGTGTGGGTAGAATATATATCCCACGGGGCTAAAATTTAAAAAAGTTGAAAAATTTTTTTTTTTGGACTTAGTCATTTATTCGGCGTTTATCAGATTTTCAGATAGGGCAAATGTCAGTGAGCGTTCCGATTTCAGTTCCAGAGCGATTTGCCCAATGAGTCCTTGATATTTAGTCGTTTTCAGCCAATTTTCTGGATTTTTGAAAAATTCACTTTTTTGTGAAAATATCCACTAATTGAGGGAATAATATGTGTGAGGGCACACCAGGAGAGTTCCAAATGTGTGTGGGTAGAATATATATCCCACGGGGGTAAAATTGAAAAAAGTTGAAAAAATTTTTTTTTTGGACTTAGCCATTTTTCCGGCGTTTATCAGACTTTCAGATAGGGCAAATGTCAGTGAGCGTTCCGATTTCAGTTCCAGAGCGATTCGCCCAATGAGTCCTTGATATTTATTCGTTTTCAGCCAATTTTCTGGATTTTTGAAAATTTCACTTTTTTGTGAAAATATCCAAAAAATGAGGGAATAATATGTGTGAGGGTACCCCAGGAGTGTTCCAAATGTGTGTGGTAGAATATATATATCCCACGGGGGTAGAATTTAAAAAAGTTGAAAAATTTTGTTTTTTGGACTTAGTCATTTTTTCGGCGTTTATCAGACTTTCAGATAGGGCAAATGTCAGGGAGCGTTCCGACTTCAGTTCCAGAGCGATTCGCCCAATGAGTCCTTGATATTTATTCGTTTTCAGCCAATTTTCTGGATTTTTGAAAATTTCACTTTTTTGTGAAAATATCCACTAAATGAGGGAATAATATGTGTGAAGGTACCCCAGGAGAGTTCCAAATGTGTGTGGGTAGAATATATATCCCACGGGGGTAAAATTAAAAAAAGTTTAAAAAAATTTTTTTTTGGACTTAGACATTTATCCGGCGTTTATCAGACTTTCAGATAGGGCAATTGTCAGTGAGCGTTCCGATTTCAGTTCCAGAGCGGTTCGCCCAATGAGTCCTTGATATTTAGTCATTTTTAGCCAATATTTTGGATTTTTGAAAAGTTCGCTTTTTTGTGAAAATATCCACTAAATGAGGGAATAATATGTGTGAGGGTATCCCAGGAGAGTTCCAAATGTGTGTGGGTAGAATTTATATCCCACGGGGGTAAAATTGAAAAAAGTTGAAAAAAATTTTTTTGGGGACTTAGTCATTTTTCCGGCGTTTATCAGACTTTCAGATAGGGCAAATGTCAGTGAGCGTTCCAATTTCAGTTTCAGAGCAATTCTCCCAATGAGTCCTTGATATTTAGTCCTTTTTAGGCAATATTTTGGATTTTTGAAAATTTCACTTTTTTGTGAAAATATCCACTAAATGAGGGAATAATATGTGTGAGGGTACCCCAGGAGTGTTCCAAATGTGTGTGGTTAGAATATATATCCCATGGGGGTAAAATTGAAAAAAGTTAAAAAAAATTTTTTTTTGGACTAAGTCATTTTTCCGGCGTTTATCAGACTTTCAGATAGGGCAAATGTCAGTGAGCATTCCGATTTCAGTTCCAGAGCGATTCGCCCAATGAGTCCTTGATATTTAGTAGTTTTCAGCCAATTTTCTGGATTTTTGAAAATTTCACTTTTTTGTGAAAATATCCACTAAATGAGGGAATAATATGTGTGAGGGTACCCCAAGAGAGTTTCAAATGTGTGTGGGTAGAATATATATCCCATGGGGGTAAAATTGAAAAAAGTTGAAAAAATTTTTTTTTTGGACTTAGACATTTTTCCAGCGTTTATCAGACTTTCAGATAGGGTAAATGTCAGTGAGCGTTTCGATTTCAGTTCCAGAGTGATTCGCCCAATGAGTCCTTGATATGTAGTCGTTTTCAGCCAATATTTTGGATTTTTGAAAATTTCACTTTTTTGTGAAAATATCCACTAAATGAGGGAATAATATGTGTGAGGGTACCCCAGGAGTGTTCCAAATGTGTGTGGGTAGAATATATATCCCACGGGGGTAAAATTGAAAAAAGTTTAAAAAAATTTTTTTTTGGACTTAGTCATTTTTCCGGCGTTTATCAGACTTTCAGATAGGGCAAATGTCAGTGAGCGTTCCGATTTCAGTTCCAGAGTGATTCGCCCAATGAGCCCTTGATATTTAGTCGTTTTCAGCCAATTTTCTGGATTTTGGAAAAATTCACTTTTTTTGTGAAAATATCCACTAAATGAGGGAATAATATGTGTGAGGGTACCCCAGGAGAGTTCCAAATGTGTGTGGGTAGAATATATATCCCACGGGGCTAAAATTTAAAAAAGTTGAAAAATTTTTTTTTTTGGACTTAGTCATTTATTCGGCGTTTATCAGACTTTCAGATAGGGCAAATGTCAGTGAGCGTTCCGATTTCAGTTCCAGAGCGATTCGCCCAATGAGTCCTTGATATTTATTCGTTTTCAGCCAATTTAATGGATTTTTGAAAATTTCACTTGTTTGTGAAAATATCCACTAAATGAGGGAATAATATTTGTGAGGGTACCCCGGGAGAGTTCCAAATGTGTGTGGGTAGAATTTATATCCCACGGGGGTAAAATTGAAAAAAGTTGAAAAAATTTTTTTTTTGGACTTA
Source organism: Phyllobates terribilis (assembly GCF_046119375.1). NCBI lineage: Eukaryota > Metazoa > Chordata > Amphibia > Anura > Dendrobatidae > Phyllobates > Phyllobates terribilis. The sequence continues at coordinate 4,786,355 of NW_027362832.1, forward strand.
GACATTTTTCCAGCGTTTATCAGACTTTCAGATAGGGTAAATGTCAGTGAGCGTTTCGATTTCAGTTCCAGAGTGATTCGCCCAATGAGTCCTTGATATGTAGTCGTTTTCAGCCAATATTTTGGATTTTTGAAAATTTCACTTTTTTGTGAAAATATCCACTAAATGAGGGAATAATATGTGTGAGGGTACAACAGGAGAGTTCCAAATGTGTGTGGGTAGAATATATATCCCACGGGGCTAAAATTTAAAAAAGTTGAAAAATTTTTTTTTTTGGACTTAGTCATTTATTCGGCGTTTATCAGATTTTCAGATAGGGCAAATGTCAGTGAGCGTTCCGATTTCAGTTCCAGAGCGATTTGCCCAATGAGTCCTTGATATTTAGTCGTTTTCAGCCAATTTTCTGGATTTTTGAAAAATTCACTTTATTGTGAAAATATCCACTAATTGAGGGAATAATATGTGTGAGGGCACCCCAGGCGAGTTCCAAATGTGTGTGGGTAGAATATATATCCCACGGGGGTAAAATGGAAAAAAGTTGAAAAATTTTTTTTTTTGGACTTAGCCATTTTTCCGGCGTTTATCAGACTTTCAGATAGGGCAAATGTCAGTAAGCGTTCCGATTTCAGTTCCAGAGCGATTCGCCCAATGAGTCCTTGATATTTATTCGTTTACAGCCAATTTTCTGGATTTTTGAAAATTTCACTTTTTTGTGAAAATATCCACTAAATGAGGGAATAATATGTGTGAGGGTACCCCAGGAGAGTTCCAAATGTGTGTGGTAGAATATATATCCCACGGGGGTAGAATTTAAAAAAGTTGAAAAATTTTTTTTTTTGGACTTAGTCATTTTTTTGGCGTTTATCAGACTTTCAGATAGGGCAAATGTCAGTGAGCGTTCCGACTTCAGTTCCAGAGCGATTCACCCAATGAGTCCTTGATATTTATTCGTTTTCAGCCAACTTTCTGGATTTTTGAAAATTTCACTTTTTTGTGAAAATATCCACTAATTGAGGGAATAATATGTGTGAGGGCACCCCAGGAGAGTTCCAAATGTGTGTGGGTAGAATTTATATCCCACGGGGGTAAAATTGAAAAAAGTTGAAAAAATTTTTTTTTTGAACTTAGACATTTTTCCAGCGTTTATCAGACTTTCAGATAGGTTAAATGTCAGTGAGCGTTTCGATTTCAGTTCCAGAGTGATTCGCCCAATGAGTCCTTGATATTTAGTCCTTTTTAGGCAATATTTTGGATTTTTGAAAAGTTCGCTTTTTTGTGAAAATATCCACTAAATGAGGGAATAATATGTGTGAGGGTACCCCAGGAGAGTTCCAAATGTGTGTGGGTAGAATTTATATCCCACGGGGGTAAAATTGAAAAAAGTTGAAAAAAATTTTTTTTTGGAGTTAGTCATTTTTCCGGCGTTTATCAGACTTTCAGATAGGGCAAATGTCAGTGAGCGTTCCAATTTCAGTTTCAGAGCGATTCTCCCAATGAGTCCTTGATATTTAGTCATTTTTAGGCAATATTTTGGATTTTTGAAAATTTCACTTTTTTGTGAAAATATCCACTAAATGAGGGAATAATATGTGTGAGCGTACCCCAGGAGTGTTCCAAATGTGTGTGGTTAGAATATATATCCCATGGGGGTAAAATTGAAAAAAGTTAAAAAAAATTTTTTTTTGGACTAAGTCATTTTTCCAGCGTTTATCAGACTTTCAGATAGGGCAAATGTCAGTGAGCGTTCCGATTTCAGTTCCAGAGTGATTCGCCCAATGAGCCCTTGATATTTAGTCGTTTTCAGCCAATTTTCTGGATTTTGGAAAAATTCACTTTTTTTGTGAAAATATCCACTAACTGAGGGAATAATATGTGTGAGGGTACCCCAGGAGAGTAACAAATGTGTGTGGGTAGAATATATATCCCACGGGGCTAAAATTTAAAAAAGTTGAAAAATTTTTTTTTTTGGACTTAGTCATTTATTCGGCGTTTATCAGACTTTCAGATAGGGCAAATGTCAGTGAGCATTCCGATTTTAGTTTCAGAGCGATTCTCCCAATGAGTCCTTGATATTTAGTCCTTTTTAGGCAATATTTTGGATTTTTGAAAATTTCACTTTTTTGTGAAAATATCCACTAAATGAGGGAATAATATGTGTGAGGGTACCCCAGGAGTGTTCCAAATGTGTGTGGGTAGAATATATATCCCATGGGGGTAAAATTGAAAAAAGTTAAAAAAAAATTTTTTTTGGACTTAGTCATTTTTCCGGCGTTTATCAGACTTTCAGATAGGGCAAATGTCAGTAAGCGTTCCGATTTCAGTTCCAGAGCGATTCGCCCAATGAGTCCTTGATATTTATTCGTTTTCAGCCAATTTTCTGGATTTTTGAAAATTTCACTTTTTTGTGAAAATATCCACTAAATGAGGGAATAATATGTGTGAGGGTACCCCAGGAGTGTTCCAAATGTGTGTGGTAGAATATATATCCCACGGGGGTAGAATTTAAAAAAGTTGAAAAATTTTTTTTTTTTGGACTTAGTCATTTTTTCGGCGTTTATCAGACTTTCAGATAGGGCAAATGTCAGTGAGCGTTCCGATTTCAGTTCCAGAGCGATTCGCCCAATGAGTCCTTGATATTTATTCGTTTTCAGCCAATTTAATGGATTTTTGAAAATTTCACTTGTTTGTGAAAATATCCACTAAATGAGGGAATAATATTTGTGAGGGTACCCCGGGAGAGTTCCAAATGTGTGTGGGTAGAATTTATATCCCACGGGGGTAAAATTGAAAAAAGTTGAAAAAATTTTTTTTTTGGACTTAGACATTTTTCCAGCGTTTATCAGACTTTCAGATAGGGTAAATGTCAGTGAGCGTTTCGATTTCAGTTCCAGAGTGATTTGCTCAATGAGTCCTTGATATTTATTCGTTTTCAGCCAATTTTCTGGATTTTTGAAAATTTCACTTTTTTGTGAAAATATCCACTAAATGAGGGAATAATATTTGTGAGGGTACCCCAGCAGTGTTCCAAATGTGTGTGGGTAGAATATCTATCCCACGGGGGTAAAATTTAAAAAAGTTGAAAAATTTTTTTTTTTGGACTTAGTCATTTTTTCGGCGTTTATCAGACTTTCAGATAGGGCAAATGTCAGTGAGCGTTCCGACTTCAGTTCCAGAGCGATTCACCCAATGAGTCCTTGATATTTATTCGTTTTCAGCCAATTTTCTGGATTTTTGAAAATTTCACTTTTTTGTGAAAATATCCACTAAATGAGGGAATAATATGTGTGAGGGTACCCCAGGAGAGTTCCAAATGTATGTGGGTAGAATATATATCCCACGGGGGTAAAATTAAAAAAAGTTTAAAAAAATTTTTTTTTAGACTTAGACATTTTTCCGGCGTTTATGAGACTTTCAGATAGGGCAATTGTCAGTGAGCGTTCCGATTTCAGTTCCAGAGCGGTTCGCCCAATGAGTCCTTGATATTTAGTCATTTTTAGCCAATATTTTGGATTTTTGAAAAGTTCGCTTTTTTGTGAAAATATCCACTAAATGAGGGAATAATATGTGTGAGGGTACCCCAGGAGAGTTCCATATGTGTGTGGGTAGAATTTATATCCCACGGGGGTAAAATTGAAAAAAGTTGAAAAAAATTTTTTTTTGGAGTTAGTCATTTTTCCGGCGTTTATCAGACTTTCAGATAGGGCAAATGTCAGTGAGCGTTTCGATTTCAGTTCCAGAGTGATTCGCCCAATGAGTACTTGATATGTAGTCGTTTTCAGCCAATATTTTGGATTTTTGAAAATTTCACTTTTTTTGTGAAAATATCCACTAAATGAGGGAATAATATTTGTGAGGGTACCCCGGGAGAGTTCCAAATGTGTGTGGGTAGAATATATATCCCACGGGGGTAAAATTGAATAAAGTTAAAAAAAAATTTTTTTTGGACTTAGTCATTTATTCGGCGTTTATCAGATTTTCAGATAGGGCAAATGTCAGTGAGCGTTCCGATTTCAGTTCCAGAGCGATTCTCCCAATGAGTCCTTGATATTTAGTCCTTTTTAGGCAATATTTTGGATTTTTGAAAATTTCACTTTTTTGTGAAAATATCCACTAAATGAGGGAATAATATGTGTGAGGGTACCCCAGGAGTGTTCCAAATGTGTGTGGGTAGAATATATATCCCACGGGGGTAAAATTGAAAAAAGTTAAAAAAATTTTTTTTTTGGACTTAGTCATTTTTCCGGCGTTTATCAGACTTTCAGATAGGGCAAATGTCAGTGAGCATTCCGATTTCAGTTCCAGAGCGATTCGCCCAATGAGTCCTTGATATTTAGTCGTTTTCAGCCAATTTTCTGGATTTTTGAAAATTTCACTTTTTTGTGAAAATATCCACTAAATGAGGGAATAATATGTGTGAGGGTACCCCAGGAGAGTTTCAAATGTGTGTGGGTAGAATATATATCCCATGGGGGTAAAATTGAAAAAAGTTTAAAAATTTTTTTTTTGGACTTAGACATTTTTCCGGTGTTTATCAGACTTTCAGATAGGGCAAATGTCAGTGAGCGTTCCGATTTCAGTCCCAGAGCGATTCGCCCAATGAGTCCTTGATATTTATTCGTTTTCAGCCAATTTAATGGATTTTTGAAAATTTCACTTGTTTGTGAAAATATCCACTAAATGAGGGAATAATATGTGTGAGGGTACCCCAGGAGAGTTCCAAATGTGTGTGGGTAGAATATATATCCCACGGGGCTAAAATTTAAAAAAGTTGAAAAAATTTTTTTTTTGGACTTAGTCATTTATTCGGCGTTTATCAGATTTTCAGATAGGGCAAATGTCAGTGAGCGTTCCGATTTCAGTTCCAGAGCGATTTGCCCAATAAGTCCTTGATATTTAGTCGTTTTCAGCCAATTTTCTGGATTTTTGAAAAATTCACTTTTTTGTGAAAATATCCACTAAATGAGGGAATAATATGTGTGAGGGTACCCCAGGAGTGTTCCAAATGTGTTTGGTAGAATATATATCCCACGGGGGTAGAATTTAAAAAAGTTGAAAAATTTTTTTCTTTTACTTAGTCATTTTTTCGGCGTTTATCAGACTTTCAGATAGGGCAATTGTCAGTGAGCATTCCGATTTCAGTTCCAGAGCGATTCGCCCAATGAGTCCTTGATATTTAGTCCTTTTTAGGCAATATTTTGGATTTTTGAAAATTTCACTTTTTTGTGAAAATATCCACTAAGTGAGGGAATAATATTTGTGAGGGTACCCCAGGAGTGTTCCAAATGTGTGTGGGTAGAATATATATCCCACGGGGATAAAATTGAAAAAAGTTAAAAAAAAATTTTTTTTGGACTTAGTCATTTTTCCGGCGTTTATCAGACTTTCAGATAGGGCAAATGTCAGTGAGCATTCAGATTTCAGTTCCAGAGTGATTCGCCCAATGAGCCCTTGATATTTATTCGTTTTCAGCCAATTTTCTGGATTTTTGAAAATTTCACTTTTTTGTGAAAATATCCACTAAATGAGGGAATAATATATGTGAGGGTACCCCAGCAGTGTTCCAAATGTGTGTGGGTAGAATATCTATCCCACGGGGGTAAAATTGAAAAAAGTTGAAAAATTTTTTTTTTTGGATTAATTCATTTTTCCGGCGTTTATCAGACTTTCAGATAGGGCAAATGTCAGTGAGCATTCCGATTTCAGTTCCAGAGTGATTCGCCCAATGAGTCCTTGATATTTATTCGTTTTCAGCCAATTTTCTGGATTTTTGAAAATTTCACTTTTTTGTGAAAATATCCACTAAATGAGGGAATAATATGCGTGAGGGTACCCCAGGAGTGTTCCAAATGTGTGTGGGTAGAATATATATCCCACGGGGGTAAAATTGAAAAAAGTTAAAAAAAATTTTTTTTTGGACTTAGTCATTTTTCCGCCGTTTATCAGACTTTCAGATAGGGCAAATGTCAGTGAGCATTCCGATTTCAGTTCCAGAGCGATTCGCCCAATGAGTCCTTGATATTTAGTAGTTTTCAGCCAATTTTCTGGATTTTTGAAAATTTCACTTTTTTGTGAAAATATCCACTAAATGAGGGAATAATATGTGTGAGGGTACCCCAGGAATGTTCCAAATGTGTGTGGGTAGAATATATATCCCACGGGGGTAAAATTGAAAAAAGTAAAAAAAAATTTTTTTTTTGGACTTAGTCATTTTTCCGGCGTTTATCAGACTTTCAGATAGGGCAAATGTCAGTGAGCATTCCGATTTCAGTACCAGAGCGATTCGCCCAATGAGTCCTTGATATTTAGTCGTTTTCAGCCAATTTTCTGGATTTTTGAAAATTTCACTTTTTTGTGAAAATATCCACTAAATGAGGGAATAATATGTGTGAGGGTACCCCAGGAGAGTTTCAAATGTGTGTGGGTAGAATATATATCCCATGGGGGTAAAATTGAAAAAAGTTTAAAATTTTTTTTTTTGGACTTAGACATTTTTCCGGCGTTTATCAGACTTTCAGATAGGGCAAATGTCAGTGAGCATTCCGATTTCAGTTCCAGAGTGATTCGCGCAATGAGTCCTTGATATTTATTCGTTTTCAGCCAATTTTCTGGATTTTTGAAAATTTCACTTTTTTTGTGAAAATATCCACTAAATGAGGGAATAATATGTGTGAGGGTACCCCAGGAGTGTTCCAAATGTGTGTGGGTAGAATATATATCCCACGGGGGTAAAATTGAAAAAAGTTAAATGAATTTTTTTTTTGGACTTAGTCATTTTTCCGGCGTTTATCAGACTTTCAGATAGGGCAAATGTCAGTGAGCATTCCGATTTCAGTTCCAGAGCGATTCGCCCAATGAGTCCTTGATATTTAGTCGTTTTCAGCCAATTTTCTGGATTTTTGAAAATTTCACTTTTTTGTGAAAATATCCACTAAATGAGGGAATAATATGTGTGAGGGTACCCCAGGAATGTTCCAAATGTGTGTGGGTAGAATATATATCCCACGGGGGTAAAATTGAAAAAAGTTAAAAAAAATTTTTTTTTGGACTTAGTCATTTTTCCGGCGTTTATCAGACTTTCAGATAGGGCAAATGTCAGTGAGCATTCCGATTTCAGTTCCAGAGCGATTCGCCCAATGAGTCCTTGATATTTAGTCGTTTTCAGCCAATTTTCTGGATTTTTGAAAATTTCACTTTTTTGTGAAAATATCCACTAAATGAGGGAATAATATGTGTGAGGGTACCCCAGGAGTGTTCCAAATGTGTTTGGTAGAATATATATCCCACGGGGGTAGAATTTAAAAAAGTTGAAAAATTTTTTTCTTTTACTTAGTCATTTTTTCGGCGTTTATCAGACTTTCAGATAGGGCAATTGTCAGTGAGCATTCCGATTTCAGTTCCAGAGCGATTCGCCCAATGAGTCCTTGATATTTAGTCCTTTTTAGGCAATATTTTGGATTTTTGAAAATTTCACTTTTTTGTGAAAATATCCACTAAGTGAGGGAATAATATTTGTGAGGGTACCCCAGGAGTGTTCCAAATGTGTGTGGGTAGAATATATATCCCACGGGGATAAAATTGAAAAAAGTTAAAAAAAAATTTTTTTTGGACTTAGTCATTTTTCCGGCGTTTATCAGACTTTCAGATAGGGCAAATGTCAGTGAGCATTCAGATTTCAGTTCCAGAGTGATTCGCCCAATGAGCCCTTGATATTTATTCGTTTTCAGCCAATTTTCTGGATTTTTGAAAATTTCACTTTTTTGTGAAAATATCCACTAAATGAGGGAATAATATATGTGAGGGTACCCCAGCAGTGTTCCAAATGTGTGTGGGTAGAATATCTATCCCACGGGGGTAAAATTGAAAAAAGTTGAAATTTTTTTTTTTTTGGATTAATTCATTTTTCCGGCGTTTATCAGACTTTCAGATAGGGCAAATGTCAGTGAGCATTCCGATTTCAGTTCCAGAGTGATTCGCCCAATGAGTCCTTGATATTTATTCGTTTTCAGCCAATTTTCTGGATTTTTGAAAATTTCACTTTTTTGTGAAAATATCCACTAAATGAGGGAATAATATGTGTGAGGGTACCCCAGGAGTGTTCCAAATGTGTGTGGGTAGAATATATATCCCACGGGGGTAAAATTGAAAAAAGTTAAAAAAAATTTTTTTTTTGGACTTAGTCATTTTTCCGGCGTTTATCAGACTTTCAGATAGGGCAAATGTCAGTGAGCATTCCGATTTCAGTTCCAGAGCGATTCGCCCAATGAGTCCTTGATATTTAGTCGTTTTCAGCCAATTTTCTGGATTTTTGAAAATTTCACTTTTTTGTGAAAATATCCACTAAATGAGGGAATAATATGTGTGAGGGTACCCCAGGAGAGTTTCAAATGTGTGTGGGTAGAATATATATCCCATGGGGGTAAAATTGAAAAAAGTTTAAAATTTTTTTTTTTGGACTTAGACATTTTTCCGGCGTTTATCAGACTTTCAGATAGGGCAAATGTCAGTGAGCATTCCGATTTCAGTTCCAGAGTGATTCGCGCAATGAGTCCTTGATATTTATTCGTTTTCAGCCAATTTTCTGGATTTTTGAAAATTTCACTTTTTTTGTGAAAATATCCACTAAATGAGGGAATAATATGTGTGAGGGTACCCCAGGAGTGTTCCAAATGTGTGTGGGTAGAATATATATCCCACGGGGGTAAAATTGAAAAAAGTTAAATAAATTTTTTTTTTGGACTTAGTCATTTTTCCGGCGTTTATCAGACTTTCAGATAGGGCAAATGTCAGTGAGCATTCCGATTTCAGTTCCAGAGCGATTCGCCCAATGAGTCCTTGATATTTAGTCGTTTTCAGCCAATTTTCTGGATTTTTGAAAATTTCACTTTTTTGTGAAAATATCCACTAAATGAGGGAATAATATGTGTGAGGGTACCCCAGGAGTGTTCCAAATGTGTGTGGGTAGAATATATATCCCACGGGGGTAAAATTGAAAAAAGTTAAAAAAAATTTTTTTTTGGACTTACTCATTTTTCCGGCGTTTATCAGACTTTCAGATAGGGCAAATGTCAGTGAGCATTCCGATTTCAGTTCCAGAGCGATTCGCCCAATGAGTCCTTGATATTTAGTCGTTTTCAGCCAATTTTCTGGATTTTTGAAAATTTCACTTGTTTGTGAAAATATCCACTAAATGAGGGAATAATATGTGTGAGGGTACCCCAGGAGAGTTCCAAATGTGTGTGGGTAGAATATATATCCCACGGGGCTAAAATTTAAAAAAGTTGAAAAAATTTTTTTTTTTGGACTTAGTCATTTATTCGGCGTTTATCAGATTTTCAGATAGGGCAAATGTCAGTGAGCGTTCCGATTTCAGTTCCAGAGCGATTTGCCCAATAAGTCCTTGATATTTAGTCGTTTTCAGCCAATTTTCTGGATTTTTGAAAAATTCACTTTTTTGTGAAAATATCCACTAAATGAGGGAATAATATGTGTGAGGGTACCCCAGGAGTGTTCCAAATGTGTGTGGGTAGAATATATATCCCACGGGGGTAAAATTGAAAAAAGTTAAATAAATTTTTTTTTTGGACTTAGTCATTTTTCCGGCGTTTATCAGACTTTCAGATAGGGCAAATGTCAGTGAGCATTCCGATTTCAGTTCCAGAGCGATTCGCCCAATGAGTCCTTGATATTTAGTCGTTTTCAGCCAATTTTCTGGATTTTTGAAAATTTCACTTTTTTGTGAAAATATCCACTAAATGAGGGAATAATATGTGTGAGGGTACCCCAGGAATGTTCCAAATGTGTGTGGGTAGAATATATATCCCACGGGGGTAAAATTGAAAAAAGTTAAAAAAAATTTTTTTTTGGACTTAGTCATTTTTCCGGCGTTTATCAGACTTTCAGATAGGGCAAATGTCAGTGAGCATTCCGATTTCAGTTCCAGAGCGATTCGCCCAATGAGTCCTTGATATTTAGTCGTTTTCAGCCAATTTTCTGGATTTTTGAAAATTTCACTTTTTTGTGAAAATATCCACTAAATGAGGGAATAATATGTGTGAGGGTACCCCAGGAGTGTTCCAAATGTGTTTGGTAGAATATATATCCCACGGGGGTAGAATTTAAAAAAGTTGAAAAATTTTTTTCTTTTACTTAGTCATTTTTTCGGCGTTTATCAGACTTTCAGATAGGGCAATTGTCAGTGAGCATTCCGATTTCAGTTCCAGAGCGATTCGCCCAATGAGTCCTTGATATTTAGTCCTTTTTAGGCAATATTTTGGATTTTTGAAAATTTCACTTTTTTGTGAAAATATCCACTAAGTGAGGGAATAATATTTGTGAGGGTACCCCAGGAGTGTTCCAAATGTGTGTGGGTAGAATATATATCCCACGGGGGTAAAATTGAAAAAAGTTTAAAAATTTTTTTTTTGGACTTAGACATTTTTCCGGTATTTATCAGACTTTCAGATAGGGCAAATGTCAGTGAGCGTTCCGATTTCAGTCCCAGAGCGATTCGCCCAATGAGTCCTTGATATTTATTCGTTTTCAGCCAATTTAATGAATTTTTGAAAATTTCACTTGTTTGTGAAAATATCCACTAAATGAGGGAATAATATGTGTGAGGGTACCCCAGGAGAGTTCCAAATGTGTGTGGGTAGAATATATATCCCACGGGGCTAAAATTTAAAAAAGTTGAAAAAATTTTTTTTTTGGACTTAGTCATTTATTCGGCGTTTATCAGATTTTCAGATAGGGCAAATGTCAGTGAGCGTTCCGATTTCAGTTCCAGAGCGATTTGCCCAATAAGTCCTTGATATTTAGTCGTTTTCAGCCAATTTTCTGGATTTTTGAAAAATTCACTTTTTTGTGAAAATATCCACTAAATGAGGGAATAATATGTGTGAGGGTACCCCAGGAGTGTTCCAAATGTGTTTGGTAGAATATATATCCCACGGGGGTAGAATTTAAAAAAGTTGAAAAATTTTTTTCTTTTACTTAGTCATTTTTTCGGCGTTTATCAGACTTTCAGATAGGGCAATTGTCAGTGAGCATTCCGATTTCAGTTCCAGAGCGATTCGCCCAATGAGTCCTTGATATTTAGTCCTTTTTAGGCAATATTTTGGATTTTTGAAAATTTCACTTTTTTGTGAAAATATCCACTAAGTGAGGGAAGAATATTTGTGAGGGTACCCCAGGAGTGTTCCAAATGTGTGTGGGTAGAATATATATCCCACGGGGATAAAATTGAAAAAAGTAAAAAAAAAATTTTTTTTGGACTTAGTCATTTTTCCGGCGTTTATCAGACTTTCAGATAGGGCAAATGTCAGTGAGCATTCAGATTTCAGTTCCAGAGTGATTCGCCCAATGAGCCCTTGATATTTATTCGTTTTCAGCCAATTTTCTGGATTTTTGAAAATTTCACTTTTTTGTGAAAATATCCACTAAATGAGGGAATAATATATGTGAGGGTACCCCAGCAGTGTTCCAAATGTGTGTGGGTAGAATATCTATCCCACGGGGGTAAAATTGAAAAAAGTTGAAAAATTTTTTTTTTTGGATTAATTCATTTTTCCGGCGTTTATCAGACTTTCAGATAGGGCAAATGTCAGTGAGCATTCCGATTTCAGTTCCAGAGTGATTCGCCCAATGAGTCCTTGATATTTATTCGTTTTCAGCCAATTTTCTGGATTTTTGAAAATTTCACTTTTTTGTGAAAATATCCACTAAATGAGGGAATAATATGCGTGAGGGTACCCCAGGAGTGTTCCAAATGTGTGTGGGTAGAATATATATCCCACGGGGGTAAAATTGAAAAAAGTTAAAAAAAATTTTTTTTTGGACTTAGTCATTTTTCCGCCGTTTATCAGACTTTCAGATAGGGCAAATGTCAGTGAGCATTCCGATTTCAGTTCCAGAGCGATTCGCCCAATGAGTCCTTGATATTTAGTAGTTTTCAGCCAATTTTCTGGATTTTTGAAAATTTCACTTTTTTGTGAAAATATCCACTAAATGAGGGAATAATATGTGTGAGGGTACCCCAGGAATGTTCCAAATGTGTGTGGGTAGAATATATATCCCACGGGGGTAAAATTGAAAAAAGTAAAAAAAAATTTTTTTTTTGGACTTAGTCATTTTTCCGGCGTTTATCAGACTTTCAGATAGGGCAAATGTCAGTGAGCATTCCGATTTCAGTACCAGAGCGATTCGCCCAATGAGTCCTTGATATTTAGTCGTTTTCAGCCAATTTTCTGGATTTTTGAAAATTTCACTTTTTTGTGAAAATATCCACTAAATGAGGGAATAATATGTGTGAGGGTACCCCAGGAGAGTTTCAAATGTGTGTGGGTAGAATATATATCCCATGGGGGTAAAATTGAAAAAAGTTTAAAATTTTTTTTTTTGGACTTAGACATTTTTCCGGCGTTTATCAGACTTTCAGATAGGGCAATTGTCAGTGAGCGTTCCGATTTCAGTTACAGAGCGATTCGCCCAATGAGTCCTTGATATTTAGTCGTTTTCAGCCAATATTTTGGATTTTTGAAAAGTAAGCTTTTTTGTGAAAATATCCACTAAATGAGGGAATAATATGTGTGAGGGTACCACAGGAGAGTTCCAAATGTGTGTGGGTAGAATATATATCCCACGGGGGTAAAATTGAAAAAAGTTGAAAAATTTTTTTTTGTCGACTTAGCCATTTTTCCGGCGTTTATCAGACTTTCAGATAGGGCAAATGTCAGTAAGCATTCCGATTTCAGTTCCAGAGCGATTCGCCCAATGAGTCCTTGATATTTATTCGTTTTCAGCCAATTTTCTGGATTTTTGAAAATTTCACTTTTTTGTGAAAATATCCACTAAATGAGGGAATAATATGTGTGAGTGTACCCCAGGAGAGTTCCAAATGCGGGTGGGTAGAATATATATCCCACGGGGGTAAAATTGAAAGAAGTTGAAAAAAAATTTTTTTTGGACTTAGCCATTTTTCCTGCGTTTATCAGACTTTCAGATAGGGCAATTGTCAGTGAGCGTTCCGATTTCAGTTCCAGAGCGGTTCGCCCAATGAGTCCTTGATATTTAGTCATTTTTAGCCAATATTTTGGATTTTTGAAAAGTAAGCTTTTTTGTGAAAATATCCACTAAATGAGGGAATAATATGTGTGAGGGTACCACAGGAGAGTTCCAAATGTGTGTGGGTAGAATTTATATACCACGGGGGTAAAATTGAAAAAAGTTGAAAAAATTTTTTTTGGGGACTTAGACATTTTTCCAGCGTTTATCAGACTTTCAGATAGGGCAAATGTCAGTGAGCGTTCCGATTTCAGTTTCAGAGCGATTCGCCCAATGAGTCCTTGATATTTATTCGTTTTCAGCCAATTTTCTGGATTTTTGAAAATTTCACTTTTTTGTGAAAATATCCACTAAGTGAGGGAATAATATTTGTGAGGGTACCCCAGGAGTGTTCCAAATGTGTGTGGGTAGAATATATATCCCACGGGGATAAAATTGAAAAAAGTAAAAAAAAAATTTTTTTTGGACTTAGTCATTTTTCCGGCGTTTATCAGACTTTCAGATAGGGCAAATGTCAGTGAGCATTCAGATTTCAGTTCCAGAGTGATTCGCCCAATGAGCCCTTGATATTTATTCGTTTTCAGCCAATTTTCTGGATTTTTGAAAATTTCACTTTTTTGTGAAAATATCCACTAAATGAGGGAATAATATATGTGAGGGTACCCCAGCAGTGTTCCAAATGTGTGTGGGTAGAATATCTATCCCACGGGGGTAAAATTGAAAAAAGTTTAAAATTTTTTTTTTTTGGATTAAGTCATTTTTCCGGCGTTTATCAGACTTTCAGATAGGGCAAATGTCAGTAAGCGTTCCGATTTCAGTTCCAGAGCGATTCGCCCAATGAGTCCTTGATATTTATTCGTTTTCAGCCAATTTTCTGGATTTTTGAAAATTTCACTTTTTTGTGAAAATATCCACTAAATGAGGGAATAATATGTGTGAGGGTACCCCAGGAGTGTTCCAAATGTGTGTGGTAGAATATATATCCCACGGGGGTAGAATTTAAAAAAGTTGAAAAATTTTTTTTTTTGGACTTAGTCATTTTTTCGGCGTTTATCAGACTTTCAGATAGGGCAAATGTCAGTGAGCGTTCCGACTTCAGTTCCAGAGCGATTCGCCCAATGAGTCCTTGATATTTATTCATTTTCAGCCAATTTTCTGGATTTTTGAAAATTTCACATTTTTGTGAAAATATCCACTAAATGAGGGAATAATATGTGTGAGGGTACCCCAGGAGAGTTCCAAATGCGGGTGGGTAGAATATATATCCCATGGGGGAAAATTGAAAAAAGTTTAAAAAATTTTTTTTTGGACTTAGACATTTTTCCGGCGTTTATCAGACTTTCAAATAGGGCAAATGTCAGTGAGCGTTCCGATTTCAATTCCAGAGTGATTCGCCCAATGAGCCCTTGATATTTATTCTTTTTCAGCCAATTTTCTGGATTTTTGAAAAATTCACTTTTTTTGTGAAAATATCCACTAAATGAGGGAATAATATGTGTGAGGGTACCCCAGGAGAGTTCCAAATGTGTGTGGGTAGAATATATATCCCACGGGGGTAAAATTTAAAAAAGTTGAAAAATTTTTTTTTTTGGACTTAGTCATTTATTCGGCGTTTATCAGACTTTCAGATAGGGCAAATGTCAGTGAGCGTTCCGATTTCAGTTCCAGAGCGATTCGCCCAATGAGTCCTTGATATTTAGTCGTTTTCAGCCAATATTTTGGATTTTTGAAAAGTAAGCTTTTTTGTGAAAATATCCACTAAATGAGGGAATAATATGTGTGAGGGTACCACAGTAGAGTTCCAAATGTGTGTGGGTAGAATATATATCCCACGGGGGTAAAATTGAAAAAAGTTGAAAAATTTTTTTTTGGGGACTTAGCCATTTTTCCGGCGTTTATCAGACTTTCAGATAGGGCAAATGTCAGTAAGCGTTCCGATTTCAGTTCCAGAGCGATTTGCTCAATGAGTCCTTGATATTTATTCGTTTCCAGCCAATTTTCTGGATTTTTGAAAATTTCACTTTTTTGTGAAAATATCCACTAAATGAGGGAATAATATATGTGAGGGTACCCCAGCAGTGTTCCAAATGTGTGTGGGTAGAATATCTATCCCACGGGGGTAAAATTGAAAAAAGTTGAAAATTTTTTTTTTTTGGATTAAGTCATTTTTCCGGCGTTTATCAGACTTTCAGATAGGGCAAATGTCAGTAAGCGTTCCGATTTCAGTTCCAGAGCGATTCGCCCAATGAGTCCTTGATATTTATTCGTTTTCAGCCAATTTTCTGGATTTTTGAAAATTTCACTTTTTTGTGAAAATATCCACTAAATGAGGGAATAATATGTGTGAGTGTACCCCAGGAGAGTTCCAAATGCGGGTGGGTAGAATATATATCCCACGGGGGTAAAATTGAAAGAAGTTGAAAAAAAATTTTTTTTGGACTTAGCCATTTTTCCTGCGTTTATCAGACTTTCAGATAGGGCAATTGTCAGTGAGCGTTCCGATTTCAGTTCCAGAGCGGTTCGCCCAATGAGTCCTTGATATTTAGTCATTTTTAGCCAATATTTTGGATTTTTGAAAAGTAAGCTTTTTTGTGAAAATATCCACTAAATGAGGGAATAATATGTGTGAGGGTACCACAGGAGAGTTCCAAATGTGTGTGGGTAGAATTTATATCCCACGGGGGTAAAATTGAAAAAAGTTGAAAAAATTTTTTTTGGGGACTTAGACATTTTTCCAGCGTTTATCAGACTTTCAGATAGGGCAAATGTCAGTGAGCGTTCCGATTTCAGTTTCAGAGCGATTCGCCCAATGAGTCCTTGATATTTATTCGTTTTCAGCCAATTTTCTGGATTTTTGAAAATTTCACTTTTTTGTGAAAATATCCACTAAGTGAGGGAATAATATTTGTGAGGGTACCCCAGCAGTGTTCCAAATGTGTGTGGGTAGAATATCTATCCCACGGGGGTAAAATTGAAAAAAGTTGAAAATTTTTTTTTTTTGGATTAAGTCATTTTTCCGGCGTTTATCAGACTTTCAGATAGGGCAAATGTCAGTAAGCGTTCCGATTTCAGTTCCAGAGCGATTCGCCCAATGAGTCCTTGATATTTATTCGTTTTCAGCCAATTTTCTGGATTTTTGAAAATTTCACTTTTTTGTGAAAATATCCACTAAATGAGGGAATAATATGTGTGAGTGTACCCCAGGAGAGTTCCAAATGCGGGTGGGTAGAATATATATCCCACGGGGGTAAAATTGAAAGAAGTTGAAAAAAAATTTTTTTTGGACTTAGCCATTTTTCCTGCGTTTATCAGACTTTCAGATAGGGCAATTGTCAGTGAGCGTTCCGATTTCAGTTCCAGAGCGGTTCGCCCAATGAGTCCTTGATATTTAGTCATTTTTAGCCAATATTTTGGATTTTTGAAAAGTAAGCTTTTTTGTGAAAATATCCACTAAATGAGGGAATAATATGTGTGAGGGTACCACAGGAGAGTTCCAAATGTGTGTGGGTAGAATTTATATCCCACGGGGGTAAAATTGAAAAAAGTTGAAAAATTTTTTTTTGGGGACTTAGACATTTTTCCAGCGTTTATCAGACTTTCAGATAGGGCAAATGTCAGTGAGCGTTCCGATTTCAGTTTCAGAGCGATTCGCCCAATGAGTCCTTGATATTTATTCGTTTTCAGCCAATTTTCTGGATTTTTGAAAATTTCACTTTTTTGTGAAAATATCCACTAAGTGAGGGAATAATATTTGTGAGGGTACCCCAGGAGTGTTCCAAATGTGTGTGGGTAGAATATCTATCCCACGGGGGTAAAATTGAAAAAAGTTGAAAATTTTTTTTTTTTGGATTAAGTCATTTTTCCGGCGTTTATCAGACTTTCAGATAGGGCAAATGTCAGTAAGCGTTCCGATTTCAGTTCCAGAGCGATTCGCCCAATGAGTCCTTGATATTTATTCGTTTTCAGCCAATTTTCTGGATTTTTGAAAATTTCACTTTTTTGTGAAAATATCCACTAAATGAGGGAATAATATGTGTGAGGGTACCCCAGGAGTGTTCCAAATGTGTGTGGTAGAATATATATCCCACGGGGGTAGAATTTAAAAAAGTTGAAAAATTTTTTTTTTTGGACTTAGTCATTTTTTCGGTGTTTATCAGACTTTCAGATAGGGTAAATGTCAGTGAGCGTTCCGACTTCAGTTCCAGAGCGATTCGCCCAATGAGTCCTTGATATTTATTCATTTTCAGCCAATTTTCTGGATTTTTGAAAATTTCACATTTTTGTGAAAATATCCACTAAATGAGGGAATAATATGTGTGAGGGTACCCCAGGAGAGTTCCAAATGCGGGTGGGTAGAATATATATCCCATGGGGGAAAATTGAAAAAAGTTAAAAAAATTTTTTTTTGGACTTAGACATTTTTCCGGCGTTTATCAGACTTTCAAATAGGGCAAATGTCAGTGAGCGTTCCGATTTCAGTTCCAGAGTGATTCGCCCAATGAGCCCTTGATATTTATTCGTTTTCAGCCAATTTTCTGGATTTTTGAAAAATTCACTTTTTTTGTGAAAATATCCACTAAATGAGGGAATAATATGTGTGAGGGTACCCCAGGAGAGTTCCAAATGTGTGTGGGTAGAATATATATCCCACGGGGGTAAAATTTAAAAAAGTTGAAAAATTTTTTTTTTTGGACTTAGTCATTTATTCGGCGTTTATCAGACTTTCAGATAGGGCAAATGTCAGTGAGCGTTCCGATTTCAGTTCCAGAGCGATTCGCCCAATGAGTCCTTGATATTTAGTCGTTTTCAGCCAATATTTTGGATTTTTGAAAAGTAAGCTTTTTTGTGAAAATATCCACTAAATGAGGGAATAATATGTGTGAGGGTACCACAGGAGAGTTCCAAATGTGTGTGGGTAGAATATATATCCCACGGGGGTAAAATTGAAAAAAGTTGAAAAATTTTTTTTTGGGGACTTAGCCATTTTTCCGGCGTTTATCAGACTTTCAGATAGGGCAAATGTCAGTAAGCGTTCCGATTTCAGTTCCAGAGCGATTTGCTCAATGAGTCCTTGATATTTATTCGTTTTCAGCCAATTTTCTGGATTTTTGAAAATTTCACTTTTTTGTGAAAATATCCACTAAATGAGGGAATAATATATGTGAGGGTACCCCAGCAGTGTTCCAAATGTGTGTGGGTAGAATATCTATCCCACGGGGGTAAAATTGAAAAAAGTTGAAAATTTTTTTTTTTTGGATTAAGTCATTTTTCCGGCGTTTATCAGACTTTCAGATAGGGCAAATGTCAGTAAGCATTCCGATTTCAGTTCCAGAGCGATTCGCCCAATGAGTCCTTGATATTTATTCGTTTTCAGCCAATTTTCTGGATTTTTGAAAATTTCACTTTTTTGTGAAAATATCCACTAAATGAGGGAATAATATGTGTGAGTGTACCCCAGGAGAGTTCCAAATGCGGGTGGGTAGAATATATATCCCACGGGGGTAAAATTGAAAGAAGTTGAAAAAAAATTTTTTTTGGACTTAGCCATTTTTCCTGCGTTTATCAGACTTTCAGATAGGGCAATTGTCAGTGAGCGTTCCGATTTCAGTTCCAGAGCGGTTCGCCCAATGAGTCCTTGATATTTAGTCATTTTTAGCCAATATTTTGGATTTTTGAAAAGTAAGCTTTTTTGTGAAAATATCCACTAAATGAGGGAATAATATGTGTGAGGGTACCACAGGAGAGTTCCAAATGTGTGTGGGTAGAATTTATATACCACGGGGGTAAAATTGAAAAAAGTTGAAAAAATTTTTTTTGGGGACTTAGACATTTTTCCAGCGTTTATCAGACTTTCAGATAGGGCAAATGTCAGTGAGCGTTCCGATTTCAGTTTCAGAGCGATTCGCCCAATGAGTCCTTGATATTTATTCGTTTTCAGCCAATTTTCTGGATTTTTGAAAATTTCACTTTTTTGTGAAAATATCCACTAAGTGAGGGAATAATATTTGTGAGGGTACCCCAGGAGTGTTCCAAATGTGTGTGGGTAGAATATATATCCCACGGGGATAAAATTGAAAAAAGTAAAAAAAAAATTTTTTTTGGACTTAGTCATTTTTCCGGCGTTTATCAGACTTTCAGATAGGGCAAATGTCAGTGAGCATTCAGATTTCAGTTCCAGAGTGATTCGCCCAATGAGCCCTTGATATTTATTCGTTTTCAGCCAATTTTCTGGATTTTTGAAAATTTCACTTTTTTGTGAAAATATCCACTAAATGAGGGAATAATATATGTGAGGGTACCCCAGCAGTGTTCCAAATGTGTGTGGGTAGAATATCTATCCCACGGGGGTAAAATTGAAAAAAGTTTAAATTTTTTTTTTTTTGGATTAAGTCATTTTTCCGGCGTTTATCAGACTTTCAGATAGGGCAAATGTCAGTAAGCGTTCCGATTTCAGTTCCAGAGCGATTCGCCCAATGAGTCCTTGATATTTATTCGTTTTCAGCCAATTTTCTGGATTTTTGAAAATTTCACTTTTTTGTGAAAATATCCACTAAATGAGGGAATAATATGTGTGAGGGTACCCCAGGAGTGTTCCAAATGTGTGTGGTAGAATATATATCCCACGGGGGTAGAATTTAAAAAAGTTGAAAAATTTTTTTTTTTGGACTTAGTCATTTTTTCGGCGTTTATCAGACTTTCAGATAGGGCAAATGTCAGTGAGCGTTCCGATTTCAGTTCCAGAGCGATTCGCCCAATGAGTCCTTGATATTTAGTCGTTTTCAGCCAATATTTTGGATTTTTGAAAAGTAAGCTTTTTTGTGAAAATATCCACTAAATGAGGGAATAATATGTGTGAGGGTACCACAGTAGAGTTCCAAATGTGTGTGGGTAGAATATATATCCCACGGGGGTAAAATTGAAAAAAGTTGAAAAATTTTTTTTTGGGGACTTAGCCATTTTTCCGGCGTTTATCAGACTTTCAGATAGGGCAAATGTCAGTAAGCGTTCCGATTTCAGTTCCAGAGCGATTTGCTCAATGAGTCCTTGATATTTATTCATTTTCAGCCAATTTTCTGGATTTTTGAAAATTTCACTTTTTTGTGAAAATATCCACTAAATGAGGGAATAATATATGTGAGGGTACCCCAGCAGTGTTCCAAATGTGTGTGGGTAGAATATCTATCCCACGGGGGTAAAATTTAAAAAAGTTGAAAAATTTTTTTTTTTGGACTTAGTCATTTATTCGGCGTTTATCAGACTTTCAGATAGGGCAAATGTCAGTGAGCGTTCCGATTTCAGTTCCAGAACGATTCGCCCAATGAGTCCTTGATATTTATTCGTTTTCAGCCAATTTTCTGGATTTTAGAAAATTTCACTTTTTTGTGAAAATATCCACTAAATGAGGGAATAATATGTGTGAGGGTACCCCAGGAGTGTTCCAAATGTGTGTGGGTAGAATATATATCCCACGGGGGTAAAATTGAAAAAAGTTAAAAAAAATTTTTTTTTGGACTTAGTCATTTTTCCGGCGTTTATCAGACTTTCAGATAGGGCAATTGTCAGTGAGCATTCAGATTTCAGTTCCAGAGTGATTCGCTCAATGAGCCCTTGATATTTATTCGTTTTCAGCCAATTTTCTGGATTTTTGAAAATTTCACTTTTTTGTGAAAATATCCACTAAATGAGGGAATAATATATGTGAGGGTACCCCAGCAGTGTTCCAAATGTGTGTGGGTAGAATATCTATCCCACGGGGGTAAAATTGAAAAAAGTTGAAAATTTTTTTTTTTTGGATTAAGTCATTTTTCCGGCGTTTATCAGACTTTCAGATAGGGCAAATGTCAGTAAGCATTCCGATTTCAGTTCCAGAGCGATTCTCCCAATGAGTCCTTGATATTTATTCGTTTTCAGCCAATTTTCTGGATTTTTGAAAATTTCACTTTTTTGTGAAAATATCCACTAAATGAGGGAATAATATGTGTGAGTGTACCCCAGGAGAGTTCCAAATGCGGGTGGGTAGAATATATATCCCACGGGGGTAAAATTGAAAGAAGTTGAAAAAAAATTTTTTTTGGACTTAGCCATTTTTCCTGCGTTTATCAGACTTTCAGATAGGGCAATTGTCAGTGAGCGTTCCGATTTCAGTTCCAGAGCGGTTCGCCCAATGAGTCCTTGATATTTAGTCATTTTTAGCCAATATTTTGGATTTTTGAAAAGTAAGCTTTTTTGTGAAAATATCCACTAAATGAGGGAATAATATGTGTGAGGGTACCACAGGAGAGTTCCAAATGTGTGTGGGTAGAATTTATATACCACGGGGGTAAAATTGAAAAAAGTTGAAAAAATTTTTTTTGGGGACTTAGACATTTTTCCAGCGTTTATCAGACTTTCAGATAGGGCAAATGTCAGTGAGCGTTCCGATTTCAGTTTCAGAGCGATTCGCCCAATGAGTCCTTGATATTTATTCGTTTTCAGCCAATTTTCTGGATTTTTGAAAATTTCACTTTTTTGTGAAAATATCCACTAAGTGAGGGAATAATATTTGTGAGGGTACCCCAGGAGTGTTCCAAATGTGTGTGGGTAGAATATATATCCCACGGGGATAAAATTGAAAAAAGTAAAAAAAAAATTTTTTTTGGACTTAGTCATTTTTCCGGCGTTTATCAGACTTTCAGATAGGGCAAATGTCAGTGAGCATTCAGATTTCAGTTCCAGAGTGATTCGCCCAATGAGCCCTTGATATTTATTCGTTTTCAGCCAATTTTCTGGATTTTTGAAAATTTCACTTTTTTGTGAAAATATCCACTAAATGAGGGAATAATATATGTGAGGGTACCCCAGCAGTGTTCCAAATGTGTGTGGGTAGAATATCTATCCCACGGGGGTAAAATTGAAAAAAGTTTAAAATTTTTTTTTTTTGGATTAAGTCATTTTTCCGGCGTTTATCAGACTTTCAGATAGGGCAAATGTCAGTAAGCGTTCCGATTTCAGTTCCAGAGCGATTCGCCCAATGAGTCCTTGATATTTATTCGTTTTCAGCCAATTTTCTGGATTTTTGAAAATTTCACTTTTTTGTGAAAATATCCACTAAATGAGGGAATAATATGTGTGAGGGTACCCCAGGAGTGTTCCAAATGTGTGTGGTAGAATATATATCCCACGGGGGTAGAATTTAAAAAAGTTGAAAAATTTTTTTTTTTGGACTTAGTCATTTTTTCGGCGTTTATCAGACTTTCAGATAGGGCAAATGTCAGTGAGCGTTCCGATTTCAGTTCCAGAGCGATTCGCCCAATGAGTCCTTGATATTTAGTCGTTTTCAGCCAATATTTTGGATTTTTGAAAAGTAAGCTTTTTTGTGAAAATATCCACTAAATGAGGGAATAATATGTGTGAGGGTACCACAGTAGAGTTCCAAATGTGTGTGGGTAGAATATATATCCCACGGGGGTAAAATTGAAAAAAGTTGAAAAATTTTTTTTTGGGGACTTAGCCATTTTTCCGGCGTTTATCAGACTTTCAGATAGGGCAAATGTCAGTAAGCGTTCCGATTTCAGTTCCAGAGCGATTTGCTCAATGAGTCCTTGATATTTATTCGTTTTCAGCCAATTTTCTGGATTTTTGAAAATTTCACTTTTTTGTGAAAATATCCACTAAATGAGGGAATAATATATGTGAGGGTACCCCAGCAGTGTTCCAAATGTGTGTGGGTAGAATATCTATCCCACGGGGGTAAAATTTAAAAAAGTTGAAAAATTTTTTTTTTTGGACTTAGTCATTTATTCGGCGTTTATCAGACTTTCAGATAGGGCAAATGTCAGTGAGCGTTCCGATTTCAGTTCCAGAACGATTCGCCCAATGAGTCCTTGATATTTATTCGTTTTCAGCCAATTTTCTGGATTTTAGAAAATTTCACTTTTTTGTGAAAATATCCACTAAATGAGGGAATAATATGTGTGAGGGTACCCCAGGAGTGTTCCAAATGTGTGTGGGTAGAATATATATCCCACGGGGGTAAAATTGAAAAAAGTTAAAAAAAATTTTTTTTTGGACTTAGTCATTTTTCCGGCGTTTATCAGACTTTCAGATAGGGCAAATGTCAGTGAGCATTCCGATTTCAGTTCCAGAGCGATTCGCCCAATGAGTCCTTGATATTTAGTCGTTTTCAGCCAATTTTCTGGATTTTTGAAAATTTCACTTTTTTGTGAAAATATCCACTAAATGAGGGAATAATATGTGTGAGGGTACCCCAGGAGTATTCCAAATGTGTGTGGGTAGAATATATATCCCACGGGGGTAAAATTGAAAAAAGTTAAAAAAAATTTTTTTTTGGACTTAGTCATTTTTCCGGCGTTTATCAGACTTTCAGATAGGGCAAATGTCAGTGAGCATTCCGATTTCAGTTCCAGAGCGATTCGCCCAATGAGTCCTTGATATTTAGTCGTTTTCAGCCAATTTTCTGGATTTTTGAAAATTTCACTTTTTTGTGAAAATATCCTCTAAATGAGGGAATAATATGTGTGAGGGTACCGAAGGAGAGTTCCAAATGTGTGTGGGTAGAATATATATCCCACGGGGGTAAAATTAAAAAAAGTTTAAAAACATTTTTTTTTGGACTTAGACATTTTTCCGGCGTTTATCAGACTTTCAGATAGGGCAAATGTCAGTGAGCATTCCAATTTCAGTTCCAGAGCGATTCGCCCAATGAGTCCTTGATATTTAGTCATTTTTAGCCAATATTTTGGATTTTTGAAAAGTTCACTTTTTTGTGAAAATATCCACTAAATGAGGGAATAATATGTGTGAGGGTACCCCAGGAGTGTTCCAAATGTGTGTGGGTAGAATATATATCCCACGGTGGTAAAATTGAAAAAAGTTATAAAAAAATTTTTTTTTGGACTTAGTCATTTTTCCGGCGTTTATCAGACTTTCAGATAGGGCAAATGTCAGTGAGCATTCCGATTTCAGTTCCAGAGCGATTCGCCCAATGAGTCCTTGATATTTAGTCGTTTTCAGCCAATTTTCTGGATTTTTGAAAATTTCACTTTTTTGTGAAAATATCCACTAAATGAGGGAATAATATGTGTGAGGGTACCCCAGGAGAGTTCCAAATGTGTGTGGGTAGAATATATATCCCACGGGGGTAAAATTAAAAAAAGTTTAAAAACATTTTTTTTTGGACTTAGACATTTTTCCGGCGTTTATCAGACTTTCAGATAGGGCAAATGTCAGTGAGCATTCCAATTTCAGTTCCAGAGCGATTCGCCCAATGAGTCCTTGATATTTAGTCATTTTTAGCCAATATTTTGGATTTTTGAAAAGTTCACTTTTTTGTGAAAATATCCACTAAATGAGGGAATAATATGTGTGAGGGTACCCCAGGAGTGTTCCAAATGTGTGTGGGTAGAATATATATCCCACGGGGGTAAAATTGAAAAAAGCTGAAAAAATTTTTTTTTTGGACTTAGACATTTTTCCGGCGTTTATCAGACTTTCAGATAGGGCAAATGTCAGTGAGCATTCAGATTTCAGTTCCAGAGTGATTCGCTCAATGAGCCCTTGATATTTATTCGTTTTCAGCCAATTTTCTGGATTTTTGAAAATTTCACTTTTTTGTGAAAATATCCACTAAATGAGGGAATAATATATGTGAGGGTACCCCAGCAGTGTTCCAAATGTGTGTGGGTAGAATATCTATCCCACGGGGGTAAAATTGAAAAAAGTTGAAAATTTTTTTTTTGGGATTAAGTCATTTTTCCGGCGTTTATCAGACTTTCAGATAGGGCAAATGTCAGTGAGCATTCCAATTTCAGTTCCAGAGCGATTCGCCCAATGAGTCCTTGATATTTAGTCATTTTTAGCCAATATTTTGGATTTTTGAAAAGTTCACTTTTTTGTGAAAATATCCACTAAATGAGGGAATAATATGTGTGAGGGTACCCCAGGAGTGTTCCAAATGTGTGTGGGTAGAATATATATCCCATGGGGGTAAAATTGAAAAAAGTTAAAAAAAAATTTTTTTGGGACTTAGTCATTTTTCCGGCGTTTATCAGACTTTCAGATAGGGCAAATGTCAGTGAGCATTCCGATTTCAGTTCCAGAGCGATTCGCCCAATGAGTCCTTGATATTTAGTCGTTTTCAGCCAATTTTCTGGATTTTTGAAAATTTCACTTTTTTGTGAAAATATCCACTAAATGAGGGAATAATATGTGTGAGGGTACCCCAGGAGTGTTCCAAATGTGTGTGGGTAGAATATATATCCCATGGGGGTAAAATTGAAAAAAGTAAAAAAAAATTTTTTTTTGGACTTAGTCATTTTTCCGGCGTTTATCAGACTTTCAGATAGGGCAAATGTCAGTGAGCATTCCGATTTCAGTTCCAGAGCGATTCGCCCAATGAGTCCTTGATATTTAGTCCTTTTTAGGCAATATTTTGGATTTTTGAAAATTTCACTTTTTTGTAAAAATATCCACTAAGTGAGGGAATAATATTTGTGAGGGTACCCCAGGAGTGTTCCAAATGTGTGTGGGTAGAATATATATCCCACGGGGATAAAATTGAAAAAAGTTAAAAAAAAATTTTTTTTGGACTTAGTCATTTTTCCGGCGTTTATCAGACTTTCAGATAGGGCAAATGTCAGTAAGCGTTCCGATTTCAGTTCCAGAGCGATTCGCCCAATGAGTCCTTGATATTTAGTCGTTTTCAGCCAATTTTCTGGATTTTTGAAAATTTCACTTTTTTGTGAAAATATCCACTAAATGAGGGAATAATATTTGTGAGGGTACCCCGGGAGAGTTCCAAATGTGTGTGGGTAGAATATATATCCCACGGGGGTAAAATTGAAAAAAGCAGAAAAAATTTTTTTTTGGACTTAGACATTTTTCCGGCGTTTATCAGACTTTCAAATAGGTCAAATGTCAGTGAGCGTTTCGATTTCAGTTCCAGAGTGATTCTCCCAATGAGATGTAGTCGTTTTCAGCCAATATTTTGGATTTTTGAAAAATTCACATTTTTTGTGAAAATATCCACTAAATGAGGGAATAATATGTGTGAGGATACCCCAGGAGAGTTCCAAATGTGTGTGGGTAGAATATATATCCCACGGGGCTAAAATTTAAAAAAGTTGAAAATTTTTTTTTTTGGGACTTAGTCATTTATTCGGCGTTTATCAGATTTTCAGATAGGGCAAATGTCAGTGAGCGTTCCGATTTCAGTTCCAGAGCGATTCGCCCAATGAGTCCTTGATATTTATTCGTTTTCAGCCAATTTTCTGGAATTTTGAAAATTTCACTTTTTTGTGAAAATATCCACTAAATGAGGGAATAATATGTGTGAGGGTACCCCAGGAGAGTTCCAAATGTGTGTGGATAGAATTAATATCCCACGGGGGTAAAATTGAAAAAATTTGAAAAAAATTTTTTTTGGGACTTAGTCATTTTTCCGGCGTTTATCAGACTTTCAGATAGGGCAAATGTCAGTGAGCATTCCGATTTCAGTTTCAGAGCGATTCTCCCAATGAGTCCTTGATATTTAGTCCTTTTTAGGCAATATTTTGGATTTTTGAAAATTTCACTTTTTTGTGAAAATATCCACTAAATGAGGGAATAATATGTGTGAGGGTACCCCAGGAGAGTTTCAAATGTGTGTGGGTAGAATATATATCCCACGGGGGTAAAATTAAAAAAAGTTTAAAAACATTTTTTTTTGGACTTAGACATTTTTCCGGCGTTTATCAGACTTTCAGATAGGGCAAATGTCAGTGAGCATTCCAATTTCAGTTCCAGAGCGATTCGCCCAATGAGTCCTTGATATTTAGTCATTTTTAGCCAATATTTTGGATTTTTGAAAAGTTCACTTTTTTGTGAAAATATCCACTAAATGAGGGAATAATATGTGTGAGGGTACCCCAGGAGTGTTCCAAATGTGTGTGGGTAGAATATATATCCCATGGGGGTAAAATTGAAAAAAGTTAAAAAAAATTTTTTTTTGGACTTAGTCATTTTTCCGGCGTTTATCAGACTTTCAGATAGGGCAAATGTCAGTGAGCATTCCGATTTCAGTTCCAGAGCGATTCGCCCAATGAGTCCTTGATATTTAGTCGTTTTCAGCCAATTTTCTGGATTTTTGAAAATTTCACTTTTTTGTGAAAATATCCACTAAATGAGGGAATAATATTTGTGAGGGTACCCCGGGAGAGTTCCAAATGTGTGTGGGTAGAATATATATCCCACGGGGGTAAAATTGAAAAAAGCTGAAAAAATTTTTTTTTTGGACTTAGACATTTTTCCGGCGTTTATCAGACTTTCAGATAGGGCAAATGTCAGTGAGCGTTTCGATTTCAGTTCCAGAGTGATTCGCCCAATGAGATGTAGTCGTTTTCAGCCAATATTTTGGATTTTTGAAAAATTCACATTTTTTGTGAAAATATCCACTAAATGAGGGAATAATATGTGTGAGGATACCCCAGGAGAGTTCCAAATGTGTGTGGGTAGAATATATATCCCACGGGGCTAAAATTTAAAAAAGTTGAAAATTTTTTTTTTTGGGACTTAGTCATTTATTCGGCGTTTATCAGATTTTCAGATAGGGCAAATGTCAGTGAGCGTTCCGATTTCAGTTCCAGAGCGATTCGCCCAATGAGTCCTTGATATTTATTCGTTTTCAGCCAATTTTCTGGAATTTTGAAAATTTCACTTTTTTGTGAAAATATCCACTAAATGAGGGAATAATATGTGTGAGGGTACCCCAGGAGAGTTCCAAATGTGTGTGGATAGAATTTATATCCTACGGGGGTAAAATTGAAAAAATGTGAAAAAAATTTTTTTTGGGACTTAGCCATTTTTCCGGCGTTTATCAGACTTTCAGATAGGGCAAATGTCAGTGAGCATTCCGATTTCAGTTTCAGAGCGATTCTCCCAATGAGTCCTTGATATTTAGTCCATTTTAGGCAATATTTTGGATTTTTGAAAATTTCACTTTTTTGTGAAAATATCCACTAAATGAGGGAATAATATGTGTGAGGGTACCCCAGGAGAGTTTCAAATGTGTGTGGGTAGAATATATATCCCATGGGGATAAAATTGAAAAAAGATTAAAAATTTTTTTTTTGGACTTAGACATTTTTCCGGCGTTTATCAGACTTTCAGATAGGGCAAATGTCAGTGAGCGTTTCGATTTCAGTTCCAGAGTGATTCGCCCAATGAGCTCTTGATATTTAGTCGTTTTCAGCCAATTTTCTGGATTTTTGAAAAATTCACTTTTTTTGTGAAAATATCCACTAAATGAGGGAATAATATGTGTGAGGGTACCCCAGGAGAATTCCAAATGTGTGTGGGTAGAATATATATCCCACGGGGCTAAAATTTAAAAAAGTTGAAAAATTTTTTTTTTTGGACTTAGTCATTTATTCGGCGTTTATCAGATTTTCAGATAGGGCAAATGTCAGTGAGCGTTCCGATTTCAGTTCCAGAGCGATTTGCCCAATGAGTCCTTGATATTTAGTCGTTTTCATCCAATTTTCTGGATTTTTGAAAAATTCAGTTTTTTGTGAAAATATCCACTAATTGAGGGAATAATATGTGTGAGGGCACACCAGGAGAGTTCCAAATGTGTGTGGGTAGAATATATATCCCATGGTGGTAAAATTGAAAAAAGTTGAAAAAATTTTTTTTTTGGACTTAGACATTTTTCCAGCGTTTATCAGACTTTCAAATTGGGTAAATGTCAGTGAGCGTTTCGATTTCAGTTCCAGAGTGATTCACCCAATGAGCCCTTGATATGTAGTCGTTTTCAGCCAATATTTTGGATTTTTGAAAATTTCACTTTTTTGTGAAAATATCCACTAAATGAGGGAATAATATGTGTGAGGGTACCGAAGGAGAGTTCCATATGTGTGTGGGTAGAATATATATCCCACGGGGGTAAAATTAAAAAAAGTTTAAAAACATTTTTTTTTGGACTTAGACATTTTTCCGCCGTTTATCAGACTTTCAGATAGGGCAAATGTCAGTGAGCATTCCGATTTCAGTTCCAGAGCGATTCGCCCAATGAGTCCTTGATATTTAGTCGTTTTCAGCCAATTTTCTGGATTTTTGAAAATTTCACTTTTTTGTGAAAATATCCACTAAATGAGGGAATAATATTTGTGAGGGTACCCCGGGAGAGTTCCAAATGTGTGTGGGTAGAATATATATCCCACGGGGGTAAAATTGAATAAAGCTGAAAAAATTTTTTTTTTGGACTTAGTCATTTTTCCGGCGTTTATCAGACTTTCAGATAGGGCAAATGTCAGTGAGCATTCCGATTTCAGTTCCAGAGCGATTCGCCCAATGAGTCCTTGATATTTAGTCCTTTTTAGGCAATATTTTGGATTTTTGAAAATTTCACTTTTTTGTAAAAATATCCACTAAGTGAGGGAATAATATTTGTGAGGGTACCCCAGGAGTGTTCCAAATGTGTGTGGGTAGAATATATATCCCACGGGGATAAAATTGAAAAAAGTTAAAAAAAAATTTTTTTTGGACTTAGTCATTTTTCCGGCGTTTATCAGACTTTCAGATAGGGCAAATGTCAGTAAGCGTTCCGATTTCAGTTCCAGAGCGATTCGCCCAATGAGTCCTTGATATTTAGTCGTTTTCAGCCAATTTTCTGGATTTTTGAAAATTTCACTTTTTTGTGAAAATATCCACTAAATGAGGGAATAATATTTGTGAGGGTACCCCGGGAGAGTTCCAAATGTGTGTGGGTAGAATATATATCCCACGGGGGTAAAATTGAAAAAAGCAGAAAAAATTTTTTTTTGGACTTAGACATTTTTCCGGCGTTTATCAGACTTTCAAATAGGGCAAATGTCAGTGAGCGTTTCGATTTCAGTTCCAGAGTGATTCTCCCAATGAGATGTAGTCGTTTTCAGCCAATATTTTGGATTTTTGAAAAATTCACATTTTTTGTGAAAATATCCACTAAATGAGGGAATAATATGTGTGAGGATACCCCAGGAGAGTTCCAAATGTGTGTGGGTAGAATATATATCCCACGGGGCTAAAATTTAAAAAAGTTGAAAATTTTTTTTTTTGGGACTTAGTCATTTATTCGGCGTTTATCAGATTTTCAGATAGGGCAAATGTCAGTGAGCGTTCCGATTTCAGTTCCAGAGCGATTCGCCCAATGAGTCCTTGATATTTATTCGTTTTCAGCCAATTTTCTGGAATTTTGAAAATTTCACTTTTTTGTGAAAATATCCACTAAATGAGGGAATAATATGTGTGAGGGTACCCCAGGAGAGTTCCAAATGTGTGTGGATAGAATTAATATCCCACGGGGGTAAAATTGAAAAAATTTGAAAAAAATTTTTTTTGGGACTTAGTCATTTTTCCGGCGTTTATCAGACTTTCAGATAGGGCAAATGTCAGTGAGCATTCCGATTTCAGTTTCAGAGCGATTCTCCCAATGAGTCCTTGATATTTAGTCCTTTTTAGGCAATATTTTGGATTTTTGAAAATTTCACTTTTTTGTGAAAATATCCACTAAATGAGGGAATAATATGTGTGAGGGTACCCCAGGAGAGTTTCAAATGTGTGTGGGTAGAATATATATCCCACGGGGGTAAAATTAAAAAAAGTTTAAAAACATTTTTTTTTGGACTTAGACATTTTTCCGGCGTTTATCAGACTTTCAGATAGGGCAAATGTCAGTGAGCATTCCAATTTCAGTTCCAGAGCGATTCGCCCAATGAGTCCTTGATATTTAGTCATTTTTAGCCAATATTTTGGATTTTTGAAAAGTTCACTTTTTTGTGAAAATATCCACTAAATGAGGGAATAATATGTGTGAGGGTACCCCAGGAGTGTTCCAAATGTGTGTGGGTAGAATATATATCCCATGGGGGTAAAATTGAAAAAAGTTAAAAAAAAATTTTTTTTGGACTTAGTCATTTTTCCGGCGTTTATCAGACTTTCAGATAGGGCAAATGTCAGTGAGCATTCCGATTTCAGTTCCAGAGCGATTCGCCCAATGAGTCCTTGATATTTAGTCGTTTTCAGCCAATTTTCTGGATTTTTGAAAATTTCACTTTTTTGTGAAAATATCCACTAAATGAGGGAATAATATTTGTGAGGGTACCCCGGGAGAGTTCCAAATGTGTGTGGGTAGAATATATATCCCACGGGGGTAAAATTGAAAAAAGCTGAAAAAAATTTTTTTTTGGACTTAGACATTTTTCCGGCGTTTATCAGACTTTCAGATAGGGCAAATGTCAGTGAGCGTTTCGATTTCAGTTCCAGAGTGATTCGCCCAATGAGATGTAGTCGTTTTCAGCCAATATTTTGGATTTTTGAAAAATTCACATTTTTTGTGAAAATATCCACTAAATGAGGGAATAATATGTGTGAGGATACCCCAGGAGAGTTCCAAATGTGTGTGGGTAGAATATATATCCCACGGGGCTAAAATTTAAAAAAGTTGAAAATTTTTTTTTTTGGGACTTAGTCATTTATTCGGCGTTTATCAGATTTTCAGATAGGGCAAATGTCAGTGAGCGTTCCGATTTCAGTTCCAGAGCGATTCGCCCAATGAGTCCTTGATATTTATTCGTTTTCAGCCAATTTTCTGGAATTTTGAAAATTTCACTTTTTTGTGAAAATATCCACTAAATGAGGGAATAATATGTGTGAGGGTACCCCAGGAGAGTTCCAAATGTGTGTGGATAGAATTTATATCCTACGGGGGTAAAATTGAAAAAATGTGAAAAAAATTTTTTTTGGGACTTAGCCATTTTTCCGGCGTTTATCAGACTTTCAGATAGGGCAAATGTCAGTGAGCATTCCGATTTCAGTTTCAGAGCGATTCTCCCAATGAGTCCTTGATATTTAGTCCTTTTTAGGCAATATTTTGGATTTTTGAAAATTTCACTTTTTTGTGAAAATATCCACTAAATGAGGGAATAATATGTGTGAGGGTACCCCAGGAGAGTTTCAAATGTGTGTGGGTAGAATATATATCCCATGGGGATAAAATTGAAAAAAGATTAAAAATTTTTTTTTTGGACTTAGACATTTTTCCGGCGTTTATCAGACTTTCAGATAGGGCAAATGTCAGTGAGCGTTTCGATTTCAGTTCCAGAGTGATTCGCCCAATGAGCTCTTGATATTTAGTCGTTTTCAGCCAATTTTCTGGATTTTTGAAAAATTCACTTTTTTTGTGAAAATATCCACTAAATGAGGGAATAATATGTGTGAGGGCACACCAGGAGAGTTCCAAATGTGTGTGGGTAGAATATATATCCCATGGTGGTAAAATTGAAAAAAGTTGAAAAAATTTTTTTTTTGGACTTAGACATTTTTCCAGCGTTTATCAGACTTTCAAATTGGGTAAATGTCAGTGAGCGTTTCGATTTCAGTTCCAGAGTGATTCGCCCAATGAGCCCTTGATATGTAGTCGTTTTCAGCCAATATTTTGGATTTTTGAAAATTTCACTTTTTTGTGAAAATATCCACTAAATGAGGGAATAATATGTGTGAGGGTACCGAAGGAGAGTTCCATATGTGTGTGGGTAGAATATATATCCCACGGGGGTAAAATTAAAAAAAGTTTAAAAACATTTTTTTTTGGACTTAGACATTTTTCCGCCGTTTATCAGACTTTCAGATAGGGCAAATGTCAGTGAGCATTCCGATTTCAGTTCCAGAGCGATTCGCCCAATGAGTCCTTGATATTTAGTCGTTTTCAGCCAATTTTCTGGATTTTTGAAAATTTCACTTTTTTGTGAAAATATCCACTAAATGAGGGAATAATATTTGTGAGGGTACCCCGGGAGAGTTCCAAATGTGTGTGGGTAGAATATATATCCCACGGGGGTAAAATTGAATAAAGCTGAAAAAATTTTTTTTTTGGACTTAGACATTTTTCCGGCGTTTATCAGACTTTCAGATAGGGCAAATGTCAGTGAGCGTTTCGATTTCAGTTCCAGAGTGATTGGCCCAATGAGATGTAGTCGTTTTCAGCCAATATTTTGGATTTTTGAAAAATTCACTTTTTTTGTGAAAATATCCACTAAATGAGGGAATAATATGTGTGAGGATACCCCAGGAGAGTTCCAAATGTGTGTGGGTAGAATATATATCCCACGGGGCTAAAATTTAAAAAAGTTGAAAATTTTTTTTTTTGGGACTTAGTCATTTATTCGGCGTTTATCAGATTTTCAGATAGGGCAAATGTCAGTGAGCGTTCCGATGTCAGTTCCAGAGCGATTCGCCCAATGAGTCCTTGATATTTATTCGTTTTCAGCCAATTTTCTGGAATTTTGAAAATTTCACTTTTTTGTGAAAATATCCACTAAATGAGGGAATAATATGTGTGAGGGTACCCCAGGAGAGTTCCAAATGTGTGTGGATAGAATTTATGTCCCACGGGGGTAAAATTGAAAAAATTTGAAAAAAATTTTTTTTGGGACTTAGTCATTTTTCCGGCGTTTATCAGACTTTCAGATTGGGTAAATGTCAGTGAGCGTTTCGATTTCAGTTCCAGAGTGATTCGCCCAATGAGTCCTTGATATGTAGTCGTTTTCAGCCAATATTTTGGATTTTTGAAAATTTCACTTTTTTGTGAAAATATCCACTAAATGAGGGAATAATATGTGTGAGGGTACCCCAGGAGTGTTCCAAATGTGTGTGGTAGAATATATATCCCACGGGGGTAGAATTTAAAAAAGTTGAAAAATTTTTTTTTTTACATTTAGTCATTTTTTTGGCGTTTATCAGACTTTCAGATAGGGCAAATGTCAGTGAGCGTTCCGACTTCAGTTCCAGAACGATTCGCCCAATGAGTCCTTGATATTTATTCGTTTTCAGCCAATTTTCTGGATTTTTCAAAATTTCACTTTTTTGTGAAAATATCCACTAAATGAGGGAATAATATGTGTGAGGGTAACCCAGGAGTGTTCCAAATGTGTGTGGGTAGAATATATATCCCACGGGGGTAAAATGAAAAAAAGTTTAAAAAAATTTTTTTTTGGACTTCGACATTTTTCCGGCGTTTATCAGACTTTCAGATAGGGCAAATGTCAGTGAGCGTTCCGATTTCAGTTTCAGAGCGATTCTCCCAATGAGTCCTTGATATTTAGTCCTTTTTAGGCAATATTTTGGATTTTTGAAAATTTCACTTTTTTGTGAAAATATCCACTAAATGAGGGAATAATATGTGTGAGGGTACCCCAGGAGTGTTCCAAATGTGTGTGGGTAGAATATATATCCCATGGGGGTAAAATTGAAAAAAGTTAAAAAAAATTTTTTTTTGAACTTAGTCATTTTTCCGGCGTTTATCAGACTTTCAGATAGGGCAAATGTCAGTGAGCATTCCGATTTCAGTTCCAGAGCGATATGCCCAATGAGTCCTTGATATTTAGTCGTTTTCAGCCAATTTTCTGGATTTTTGAAAATTTCACTTTTTTGTGAAAATATCCACTAAATGAGGGAATAATATGTGTGAGGGTACCCCAGGAGACTTCCAAATGTGTGTGGGTAGAATTTATATCCCACGGGGGTAAAATGGAAAAAAGTTGAAAAAAATTTTTTTTGGGGACTTAGTCATTTTTCCGGCGTTTATCAGACTTTCAGATAGGGCAAATGTCAGTGAGCGATCCAATTTCAGTTTCAGAGCGATTCTCCCAATGAGTCCTTGATATTTAGTCCTTTTTAGGCAATATTTTGGATTTTTGAAAATTTCACTTTTTTGTGAAAATATCCACTAAATGAGGGAATAATATGTGTGAGGGTACCCCAGGAGTGTTCCAAATGTGTGTGGTTAGAATATATATCCCATGGGGGTAAAATTGAAAAAAGTTAAAAAAAATTTTTTTTTGGACTAAGTCATTTTTCCGGCGTTTATCAGACTTTCAGATAGGGCAAATGTCAGTGAGCATTCCGATTTCAGTTCCAGAGCGATTTGCCCAATGAGTCCTTGATATTTAGTCGTTTTCAGCCAATTTTCTGCATTTTTGAAAATTTCACTTTTTTGTGAAAATATCCACTAAATGAGGGAATAATATGTGTGAGGGTACCCCAGGAGAGTTCCAAATGTGTTTTGGTAGAATATATATCCCACGGGGCTAAAATGTAAAAAAGTTGAAAAATTTTTTTTTTTGGACTTAGTCATTTATTCGGCGTTTATCAGATTTTCAGATAGGGCAAATGTCAGTAAGCGTTCCGATTTCAGTTCCAGAGCGATTTGCCCAATGAGTCCTTGATATTTAGTCGTTTTCAGCCAATTTTCTGGATTTTTGAAAAATTCACTTTTTTGTGAAAATATCCACTAAATGAGGGAATAATATGTGTGAGGGTACCCCAGAAGTGTTCCAAATGTGTTTGGTAGAATATATATCCCACGGGGGTAGAATTTAAAAAAGTTGAAAAATTTTTTTTTTGGACTTAGTCATTTTTTCGGCGTTTATCAGACTTTCAGATAGGGCAAATGTCAGTGAGCGTTCCGACTTCAGTTCCAGAGCGATTCGCCCAATGAGTCCTTGATATTTATTCGTTTTCAGCCAATTTTCTGGATTTTTGAAAATTTCACTTTTTTGTGAAAATATCCACTAAGTG
Source organism: Phyllobates terribilis (assembly GCF_046119375.1). NCBI lineage: Eukaryota > Metazoa > Chordata > Amphibia > Anura > Dendrobatidae > Phyllobates > Phyllobates terribilis. Next base: position 4,822,004 of record NW_027362832.1, read on the forward strand.
AGGGAATAATATTTGTGAGGGTACCCCAGGAGTGTTCCAAATGTGTGTGGGTAGAATATATATCCCACCGGGATAAAATTGAAAAAAGTTAAAAAAAAAATTTTTTTGGACTTAGTCATTTTTCCGGCGTTTATCAGACTTTCAGATAGGGCAAATGTCAGTGAGCATTCAGATTTCAGTTCCAGAGTGATTCGACCAATGAGACCTTGATATTTATTCGTTTTCAGCCAATTTTCTGGATTTTTGAAAATTTCACTTTTTTGTGAAAATATCCACTAAATGAGGGAATAATATATGTGAGGGTACCCCAGCAGTGTTCCAAATGTGTGTGGGTAGAATATCTATCCCACGGGGGTAAAATTGAAAAAAGTTGAAAATTTTTTTTTTTTGGATTAAGTCATTTTTCCGGCGTTTATCAGACTTTCAGATATGGCAAATGTCAGTAAGCGTTCCGATTTCAGTTCCAGAGCGATTCGCCCAATGAGTCCTTGATATTTATTCGTTTTCAGCCAATTTTCTGGATTTTTGAAAATTTCACTTTTTTGTGAAAATATCCACTAAATGAGGGAATAATATGTGTGAGGGTACCCCAGGAGTGTTCCAAATGTGTGTGGTAGAATATATATCCCACGGGAGTAGAATTTAAAAAAGTTGAAAAATTTTTTTTTTTGGACTTAGTCATTTTTTCGGCGTTTATCAGACTTTCAGATAGGGCAAATGTCAGTGAGCGTTCCGACTTCAGTTTCAGAGCGATTCGCCCAATGAGTCCTTGATATTTATTTGTTTTCAGCCAATTTTCTGGATTTTTGAAAATTTCACTTTTTTGTGAAAATATCCACTAAATGAGGGAATAATATGTGTGAGGGTACCCCAGGAGAGTTCCAAATGCGGGTGGGTAGAATATATATCCCACGGGGGTAAAATTGAAAAAAGTTGAAAAAAATTTTTTGGGGGACTTAGACATTTTTCCAGCGTTTATCAGACTTTCAGATAGGGCAAATGTCAGTGAGCGTTCCGATTTCAGTTTCAGAGCGATTCTTCCAATGAGTCCTTGATATTTAGCCCTTTTTAGGCAATATTTTGGATTTTTGAAAATTTCACTTTTTTTGTGAAAATATCCACTAAATGAGGGAATAATATGTGTGAGGGTACCCCAGGAGAGTTTCAAATGTGTGTGGGTAGAATATATATCCCATGGGGGTAAAATTGAAAAAAGTTTAAATAATTTTTTTTTGGACTTAGACATTTTTCCGGCGTTTATCATACTTTCAGATAGGGCAAATGTCAGTGAGCGTTCCGATTTCAGTTCCAGAGCGATTTGCCCAATGAGTCCTTGATATTTAGTCGTTTTCAGCCAATTTTCTGGATTTTTGAAAAATTCACTTTTTTGTGAAAATATCCACTAAATGAGGGAATAATATGTGTGAGGGTACCCCAGGAGTGCTCCAAATGTGTTTGGTAGAATATATATCCCACGGGGGTAGAATTTAAAAAAGTTGAAAAATTTTTTTTTTTGGACTTAGTCATTTTTTCGGCGTTTATCAGACTTTCAGATAGGGCAAATGTCAGTGAGCATTCCGATTTCAGTTTCAGAGCGATTCTCCCAATGAGTCCTTGATATTTATTCGTTTTCAGCCAATTTTCTGGATTTTTGAAAATTTCACTTTTTTGTGAAAATATCCACTAATTGAGGGAATAATATGTGTGAGGGCACACCAGGAGAGTTCCAAATGTGTGTGGGTAGAATATATATCCCACGGGGGTAAAATTGAAAAAAGTTGAAAAATTTTTTTTTTAGACTTAGACATTTTTCCAGCGTTTATCAGACTTTCAGATTGGGTAAATGTCAGTGAGCGTTTCGATTTCAGTTCCAGAGTGATTCGCCCAATGAGTCCTTGATATGTAGTCGTTTTCAGCCAATATTTTGGATTTTTGAAAATTTCACTTTTTTGTGAAAATATCCACTAAATGAGGGAATAATATGTGTGAGGGTACCCCAGGAGTGTTCCAAATGTGTGTGGGTAGAATATATATCCCACGGGGGTAAAATTGAAAAAAGCTAAAAAAAAATTTTTTTTGGACTTAGTCATTTTTCCGGCGTTTATCAGACTTTCAGTTAGGGCAAATGTCAGTGAGCGTTACGATTTCAGTTCCAGAGTGATTCGCCCAATGAGCCCTTGATATTTAGTCGTTTTCAGCCAATTTTCTGGATTTTTGAAAATTTCACTTTTTTGTGAAAATATCCACTAAATGAGGGAATAATATGTGTGAGGGTACCCCAGGAGTGTTCCAAATGTGTGTGGTAGAATATATATCCCACGGGGGTAGAATTTAAAAAAGTTGAAAAATTTTTTTTTTTACATTTAGTCATTTTTTTGGCGTTTATCAGACTTTCAGATAGGGCAAATGTCAGTGAGCGTTCCGACTTCAGTTCCAGAACGATTCGCCCAATGAGTCCTTGATATTTATTCGTTTTCAGCCAATTTTCTGGATTTTTCAAAATTTCACTTTTTTGTGAAAATATCCACTAAATGAGGGAATAATATGTGTGAGGGTAACCCAGGAGTGTTCCAAATGTGTGTGGGTAGAATATATATCCCACGGGGGTAAAATGAAAAAAAGTTTAAAAAAATTTTTTTTTGGACTTCGACATTTTTCCGGCGTTTATCAGACTTTCAGATAGGGCAAATGTCAGTGAGCGTTCCGATTTCAGTTTCAGAGCGATTCTCCCAATGAGTCCTTGATATTTAGTCCTTTTTAGGCAATATTTTGGATTTTTGAAAATTTCACTTTTTTGTGAAAATATCCACTAAATGAGGGAATAATATGTGTGAGGGTACCCCAGGAGTGTTCCAAATGTGTGTGGGTAGAATATATATCCCATGGGGGTAAAATTGAAAAAAGTTTAAAAAAATTTTTTTTTGAACTTAGTCATTTTTCCGGCGTTTATCAGACTTTCAGATAGGGCAAATGTCAGTGAGCATTCCGATTTCAGTTCCAGAGCGATTTGCCCAATGAGTCCTTGATATTTAGTCGTTTTCAGCCAATTTTCTGGATTTTTGAAAATTTCACTTTTTTGTGAAAATATCCACTAAATGAGGGAATAATATGTGTGAGGGTACCCCAGGAGAGTTCCAAATGTGTGTGGGTAGAATTTATATCCCACGGGGGTAAAATGGAAAAAAGTTGAAAAAAATTTTTTTTGGGGACTTAGTCATTTTTCCGGCGTTTATCAGACTTTCAGATAGGGCAAATGTCAGTGAGCGATCCAATTTCAGTTTCAGAGCGATTCTCCCAATGAGTCCTTGATATTTAGTCCTTTTTAGGCAATATTTTGGATTTTTGAAAATTTCACTTTTTTGTGAAAATATCCACTAAATGAGGGAATAATATGTGTGAGGGTACCCCAGGAGTGTTCCAAATGTGTGTGGTTAGAATATATATCCCATGGGGGTAAAATTGAAAAAAGTTAAAAAAAATTTTTTTTTGGACTAAGTCATTTTTCCGGCGTTTATCAGACTTTCAGATAGGGCAAATGTCAGTGAGCATTCCGATTTCAGTTCCAGAGCGATTCGCCCAATGAGTCCTTGATATTTAGTCGTTTTCAGCCAATTTTCTGGATTTTTGAAAAATTCACTTTTTTGTGAAAATATCCACTAATTGAGGGAATAATATGTGTGAGGGCACCCCAGGAGAGTTCCAAATGTGTGTGGGTAGAATATATATCCCACAGGGGTAAAATTGAAAAAAGTTGAAAAATTTTTTTTTGGGGACTTAGCCATTTTTCCGGCGTTTATCAGACTTTCAGATAGGGCAAATGTCAGTAAGCGTTCCGATTTCAGTTCCAGAGCGATTTGCTCAATGAGTCCTTGATATTTAGTCGTTTTCAGCCAATTTTCTGGATTTTTGAAAAATTCACTTTTTTGTGAAAATATCCACTAATTGAGGGAATAATATGTGTGAGGGCACCCCAGGAGAGTTCCAAATGTGTGTGGGTAGAATTTATATAAAACGGGGGTAAAATTGAAAAAAGTTGAAAAAATTTTTTTTTTGGACTTAGACATTTTTCCAGCGTTTATCAGACTTTCAGATAGGGTAAATGTCAGTGAGCGTTTCGATTTCAGTTCCAGAGTGATTCGCCCAATGAGTCCTTGATATGTAGTCGTTTTCAGCCAATATTTTGGATTTTTGAAAATTTCACTTTTTTGTGAAAATATCCACTAAATGAGGGAATAATATGTGTGAGGGTACCCCAGGAGTGTTCCAAATGTGTGTGGGTAGAATATATATCCCACGGGGCTAAAATTTAAAAAAGTTGAAAAATTTTTTTTTTTGGACTTAGTCATTTATTCGGCGTTTATCAGATTTTCAGATAGGGCAAATGTCAGTGAGCGTTCCGATTTCAGTTCCAGAGCGATTTGCCCAATGAGTCCTTGATATTTAGTCGTTTTCAGCCAATTTTCTGCATTTTTGAAAATTTCACTTTTTTGTGAAAATATCCACTAAATGAGGGAATAATATGTGTGAGGGTACCCCAGGAGAGTTCCAAATGTGTTTTGGTAGAATATATATCCCACGGGGCTAAAATGTAAAAAAGTTGAAAAATTTTTTTTTTTGGACTTAGTCATTTATTCGGCGTTTATCAGATTTTCAGATAGGGCAAATGTCAGTAAGCGTTCCGATTTCAGTTCCAGAGCGATTTGCCCAATGAGTCCTTGATATTTAGTCGTTTTCAGCCAATTTTCTGGATTTTTGAAAAATTCACTTTTTTGTGAAAATATCCACTAAATGAGGGAATAATATGTGTGAGGGTACCCCAGAAGTGTTCCAAATGTGTTTGGTAGAATATATATCCCACGGGGGTAGAATTTAAAAAAGTTGAAAAATTTTTTTTTTGGACTTAGTCATTTTTTCGGCGTTTATCAGACTTTCAGATAGGGCAAATGTCAGTGAGCGTTCCGACTTCAGTTCCAGAGCGATTCGCCCAATGAGTCCTTGATATTTATTCGTTTTCAGCCAATTTTCTGGATTTTTGAAAATTTCACTTTTTTGTGAAAATATCCACTAAGTGAGGGAATAATATTTGTGAGGGTACCCCAGGAGTGTTCCAAATGTGTGTGGGTAGAATATATATCCCACCGGGATAAAATTGAAAAAAGTTAAAAAAAAAATTTTTTTGGACTTAGTCATTTTTCCGGCGTTTATCAGACTTTCAGATAGGGCAAATGTCAGTGAGCATTCAGATTTCAGTTCCAGAGCGGTTCACTCAATGAGTCCTTGATATTTAGTCATTTTTAGCCAATATTTTGGATTTTTGAAAAGTTCGCTTTTTTGTGAAAATATCCACTAAATGAGGGAATAATATGTGTGAGGGTACCCCAGGAGAGTTCCAAATGTGTGTGGGTAGAATTTATATCCCACGGGGGTAAAATTGAAAAAAGTTGAAAAAAATTTTTTGGGGGACTTAGACATTTTTCCAGCGTTTATCAGACTTTCAGATAGGGCAAATGTCAGTGAGCGTTCCGATTTCAGTTTCAGAGCGATTCTTCCAATGAGTCCTTGATATTTAGCCCTTTTTAGGCAATATTTTGGATTTTTGAAAATTTCACTTTTTTTGTGAAAATATCCACTAAATGAGGGAATAATATGTGTGAGGGTACCCCAGGAGAGTTTCAAATGTGTGTGGGTAGAATATATATCCCATGGGGGTAAAATTGAAAAAAGTTTAAATAATTTTTTTTTGGACTTAGACATTTTTCCGGCGTTTATCATACTTTCAGATAGGGCAAATGTCAGTGAGCGTTCCGATTTCAGTTCCAGAGCGATTTGCCCAATGAGTCCTTGATATTTAGTCGTTTTCAGCCAATTTTCTGGATTTTTGAAAAATTCACTTTTTTGTGAAAATATCCACTAAATGAGGGAATAATATGTGTGAGGGTACCCCAGGAGTGCTCCAAATGTGTTTGGTAGAATATATATCCCACGGGGGTAGAATTTAAAAAAGTTGAAAAATTTTTTTTTTTGGACTTAGTCATTTTTTCGGCGTTTATCAGACTTTCAGATAGGGCAAATGTCAGTGAGCATTCCGATTTCAGTTTCAGAGCGATTCTCCCAATGAGTCCTTGATATTTATTCGTTTTCAGCCAATTTTCTGGATTTTTGAAAATTTCACTTTTTTGTGAAAATATCCACTAATTGAGGGAATAATATGTGTGAGGGCACACCAGGAGAGTTCCAAATGTGTGTGGGTAGAATATATATCCCACGGGGGTAAAATTGAAAAAAGTTGAAAAATTTTTTTTTTAGACTTAGACATTTTTCCAGCGTTTATCAGACTTTCAGATTGGGTAAATGTCAGTGAGCGTTTCGATTTCAGTTCCAGAGTGATTCGCCCAATGAGTCCTTGATATGTAGTCGTTTTCAGCCAATATTTTGGATTTTTGAAAATTTCACTTTTTTGTGAAAATATCCACTAAATGAGGGAATAATATGTGTGAGGGTACCCCAGGAGTGTTCCAAATGTGTGTGGGTAGAATATATATCCCACGGGGGTAAAATTGAAAAAAGCTAAAAAAAAATTTTTTTTGGACTTAGTCATTTTTCCGGCGTTTATCAGACTTTCAGTTAGGGCAAATGTCAGTGAGCGTTACGATTTCAGTTCCAGAGTGATTCGCCCAATGAGCCCTTGATATTTAGTCGTTTTCAGCCAATTTTCTGGATTTTTGAAAATTTCACTTTTTTGTGAAAATATCCACTAAATGAGGGAATAATATGTGTGAGGGTACCCCAGGAGTGTTCCAAATGTGTGTGGTAGAATATATATCCCACGGGGGTAGAATTTAAAAAAGTTGAAAAATTTTTTTTTTTACATTTAGTCATTTTTTTGGCGTTTATCAGACTTTCAGATAGGGCAAATGTCAGTGAGCGTTCCGACTTCAGTTCCAGAACGATTCGCCCAATGAGTCCTTGATATTTATTCGTTTTCAGCCAATTTTCTGGATTTTTCAAAATTTCACTTTTTTGTGAAAATATCCACTAAATGAGGGAATAATATGTGTGAGGGTAACCCAGGAGTGTTCCAAATGTGTGTGGGTAGAATATATATCCCACGGGGGTAAAATGAAAAAAAGTTTAAAAAAATTTTTTTTTGGACTTCGACATTTTTCCGGCGTTTATCAGACTTTCAGATAGGGCAAATGTCAGTGAGCGTTCCGATTTCAGTTTCAGAGCGATTCTCCCAATGAGTCCTTGATATTTAGTCCTTTTTAGGCAATATTTTGGATTTTTGAAAATTTCACTTTTTTGTGAAAATATCCACTAAATGAGGGAATAATATGTGTGAGGGTACCCCAGGAGTGTTCCAAATGTGTGTGGGTAGAATATATATCCCATGGGGGTAAAATTGAAAAAAGTCAAAAAAAATTTTTTTTTGAACTTAGTCATTTTTCCGGCGTTTATCAGACTTTCAGATAGGGCAAATGTCAGTGAGCATTCCGATTTCAGTTCCAGAGCGATTTGCCCAATGAGTCCTTGATATTTAGTCGTTTTCAGCCAATTTTCTGGATTTTTGAAAATTTCACTTTTTTGTGAAAATATCCACTAAATGAGGGAATAATATGTGTGAGGGTACCCCAGGAGAGTTCCAAATGTGTGTGGGTAGAATTTATATCCCACGGGGGTAAAATGGAAAAAAGTTGAAAAAAATTTTTTTTGGGGACTTAGTCATTTTTCCGGCGTTTATCAGACTTTCAGATAGGGCAAATGTCAGTGAGCGTTCCGATTTCAGTTTCAGAGCGATTCTTCCAATGAGTCCTTGATATTTAGCCCTTTTTAGGCAATATTTTGGATTTTTGAAAATTTCACTTTTTTTGTGAAAATATCCACTAAATGAGGGAATAATATGTGTGAGGGTACCCCAGGAGAGTTTCAAATGTGTGTGGGTAGAATATATATCCCATGGGGGTAAAATTGAAAAAAGTTTAAATAATTTTTTTTTGGACTTAGACATTTTTCCGGCGTTTATCATACTTTCAGATAGGGCAAATGTCAGTGAGCGTTCCGATTTCAGTTCCAGAGCGATTTGCCCAATGAGTCCTTGATATTTAGTCGTTTTCAGCCAATTTTCTGGATTTTTGAAAAATTCACTTTTTTGTGAAAATATCCACTAAATGAGGGAATAATATGTGTGAGGGTACCCCAGGAGTGCTCCAAATGTGTTTGGTAGAATATATATCCCACGGGGGTAGAATTTAAAAAAGTTGAAAAATTTTTTTTTTTGGACTTAGTCATTTTTTCGGCGTTTATCAGACTTTCAGATAGGGCAAATGTCAGTGAGCATTCCGATTTCAGTTTCAGAGCGATTCTCCCAATGAGTCCTTGATATTTATTCGTTTTCAGCCAATTTTCTGGATTTTTGAAAATTTCACTTTTTTGTGAAAATATCCACTAATTGAGGGAATAATATGTGTGAGGGCACACCAGGAGAGTTCCAAATGTGTGTGGGTAGAATATATATCCCACGGGGGTAAAATTGAAAAAAGTTGAAAAATTTTTTTTTTAGACTTAGACATTTTTCCAGCGTTTATCAGACTTTCAGATTGGGTAAATGTCAGTGAGCGTTTCGATTTCAGTTCCAGAGTGATTCGCCCAATGAGTCCTTGATATGTAGTCGTTTTCAGCCAATATTTTGGATTTTTGAAAATTTCACTTTTTTGTGAAAATATCCACTAAATGAGGGAATAATATGTGTGAGGGTACCCCAGGAGTGTTCCAAATGTGTGTGGGTAGAATATATATCCCACGGGGGTAAAATTGAAAAAAGCTAAAAAAAAATTTTTTTTGGACTTAGTCATTTTTCCGGCGTTTATCAGACTTTCAGTTAGGGCAAATGTCAGTGAGCGTTACGATTTCAGTTCCAGAGTGATTCGCCCAATGAGCCCTTGATATTTAGTCGTTTTCAGCCAATTTTCTGGATTTTTGAAAATTTCACTTTTTTGTGAAAATATCCACTAAATGAGGGAATAATATGTGTGAGGGTACCCCAGGAGTGTTCCAAATGTGTGTGGTAGAATATATATCCCACGGGGGTAGAATTTAAAAAAGTTGAAAAATTTTTTTTTTTACATTTAGTCATTTTTTTGGCGTTTATCAGACTTTCAGATAGGGCAAATGTCAGTGAGCGTTCCGACTTCAGTTCCAGAACGATTCGCCCAATGAGTCCTTGATATTTATTCGTTTTCAGCCAATTTTCTGGATTTTTCAAAATTTCACTTTTTTGTGAAAATATCCACTAAATGAGGGAATAATATGTGTGAGGGTAACCCAGGAGTGTTCCAAATGTGTGTGGGTAGAATATATATCCCACGGGGGTAAAATGAAAAAAAGTTTAAAAAAATTTTTTTTTGGACTTCGACATTTTTCCGGCGTTTATCAGACTTTCAGATAGGGCAAATGTCAGTGAGCGTTCCGATTTCAGTTTCAGAGCGATTCTCCCAATGAGTCCTTGATATTTAGTCCTTTTTAGGCAATATTTTGGATTTTTGAAAATTTCACTTTTTTGTGAAAATATCCACTAAATGAGGGAATAATATGTGTGAGGGTACCCCAGGAGTGTTCCAAATGTGTGTGGGTAGAATATATATCCCATGGGGGTAAAATTGAAAAAAGTCAAAAAAAATTTTTTTTTGAACTTAGTCATTTTTCCGGCGTTTATCAGACTTTCAGATAGGGCAAATGTCAGTGAGCATTCCGATTTCAGTTCCAGAGCGATTTGCCCAATGAGTCCTTGATATTTAGTCGTTTTCAGCCAATTTTCTGGATTTTTGAAAATTTCACTTTTTTGTGAAAATATCCACTAAATGAGGGAATAATATGTGTGAGGGTACCCCAGGAGAGTTCCAAATGTGTGTGGGTAGAATTTATATCCCACGGGGGTAAAATGGAAAAAAGTTGAAAAAAATTTTTTTTGGGGACTTAGTCATTTTTCCGGCGTTTATCAGACTTTCAGATAGGGCAAATGTCAGTGAGCGATCCAATTTCAGTTTCAGAGCGATTCTCCCAATGAGTCCTTGATATTTAGTCCTTTTTAGGCAATATTTTGGATTTTTGAAAATTTCACTTTTTTGTGAAAATATCCACTAAATGAGGGAATAATATGTGTGAGGGTACCCCAGGAGTGTTCCAAATGTGTGTGGTTAGAATATATATCCCATGGGGGTAAAATTGAAAAAAGTTAAAAAAATTTTTTTTTTGGACTAAGTCATTTTTCCGGCGTTTATCAGACTTTCAGATAGGGCAAATGTCAGTGAGCATTCCGATTTCAGTTCCAGAGCGATTCGCCCAATGAGTCCTTGATATTTAGTCGTTTTCAGCCAATTTTCTGGATTTTTGAAAAATTCACTTTTTTGTGAAAATATCCACTAATTGAGGGAATAATATGTGTGAGGGCACCCCAGGAGAGTTCCAAATGTGTGTGGGTAGAATATATATCCCACAGGGGTAAAATTGAAAAAAGTTGAAAAATTTTTTTTTGGGGACTTAGCCATTTTTCCGGCGTTTATCAGACTTTCAGATAGGGCAAATGTCAGTAAGCGTTCCGATTTCAGTTCCAGAGCAATTTGCTCAATGAGTCCTTGATATTTAGTCGTTTTCAGCCAATTTTCTGGATTTTTGAAAAATTCACTTTTTTGTGAAAATATCCACTAATTGAGGGAATAATATGTGTGAGGGCACCCCAGGAGAGTTCCAAATGTGTGTGGGTAGAATTTATATAAAACGGGGGTAAAATTGAAAAAAGTTGAAAAAATTTTTTTTTTGGACTTAGACATTTTTCCAGCGTTTATCAGACTTTCAGATAGGGTAAATGTCAGTGAGCGTTTCGATTTCAGTTCCAGAGTGATTCGCCCAATGAGTCCTTGATATGTAGTCGTTTTCAGCCAATATTTTGGATTTTTGAAAATTTCACTTTTTTGTGAAAATATCCACTAAATGAGGGAATAATATGTGTGAGGGTACCCCAGGAGTGTTCCAAATGTGTGTGGGTAGAATATATATCCCACGGGGCTAAAATTTAAAAAAGTTGAAAAATTTTTTTTTTTGGACTTAGTCATTTATTCGGCGTTTATCAGATTTTCAGATAGGGCAAATGTCAGTGAGCGTTCCGATTTCAGTTCCAGAGCGATTTGCCCAATGAGTCCTTGATATTTAGTCGTTTTCAGCCAATTTTCTGCATTTTTGAAAATTTCACTTTTTTGTGAAAATATCCACTAAATGAGGGAATAATATGTGTGAGGGTACCCCAGGAGAGTTCCAAATGTGTTTTGGTAGAATATATATCCCACGGGGCTAAAATGTAAAAAAGTTGAAAAATTTTTTTTTTTGGACTTAGTCATTTATTCGGCGTTTATCAGATTTTCAGATAGGGCAAATGTCAGTAAGCGTTCCGATTTCAGTTCCAGAGCGATTTGCCCAATGAGTCCTTGATATTTAGTCGTTTTCAGCCAATTTTCTGGATTTTTGAAAAATTCACTTTTTTGTGAAAATATCCACTAAATGAGGGAATAATATGTGTGAGGGTACCCCAGAAGTGTTCCAAATGTGTTTGGTAGAATATATATCCCACGGGGGTAGAATTTAAAAAAGTTGAAAAATTTTTTTTTTGGACTTAGTCATTTTTTCGGCGTTTATCAGACTTTCAGATAGGGCAAATGTCAGTGAGCGTTCCGACTTCAGTTCCAGAGCGATTCGCCCAATGAGTCCTTGATATTTATTCGTTTTCAGCCAATTTTCTGGATTTTTGAAAATTTCACTTTTTTGTGAAAATATCCACTAAGTGAGGGAATAATATTTGTGAGGGTACCCCAGGAGTGTTCCAAATGTGTGTGGGTAGAATATATATCCCACCGGGATAAAATTGAAAAAAGTTAAAAAAAAAATTTTTTTGGACTTAGTCATTTTTCCGGCGTTTATCAGACTTTCAGATAGGGCAAATGTCAGTGAGCATTCAGATTTCAGTTCCAGAGTGATTCGACCAATGAGACCTTGATATTTATTCGTTTTCAGCCAATTTTCTGGATTTTTGAAAATTTCACTTTTTTGTGAAAATATCCACTAAATGAGGGAATAATATATGTGAGGGTACCCCAGCAGTGTTCCAAATGTGTGTGGGTAGAATATCTATCCCACGGGGGTAAAATTGAAAAAAGTTGAAATTTTTTTTTTTTTGGATTAAGTCATTTTTCCGGCGTTTATCAGACTTTCAGATATGGCAAATGTCAGTAAGCGTTCCGATTTCAGTTCCAGAGCGATTCGCCCAATGAGTCCTTGATATTTATTCGTTTTCAGCCAATTTTCTGGATTTTTGAAAATTTCACTTTTTTGTGAAAATATCCACTAAATGAGGGAATAATATGTGTGAGGGTACCCCAGGAGTGTTCCAAATGTGTGTGGTAGAATATATATCCCACGGGAGTAGAATTTAAAAAAGTTGAAAAATTTTTTTTTTTGGACTTAGTCATTTTTTCGGCGTTTATCAGACTTTCAGATAGGGCAAATGTCAGTGAGCGTTCCGACTTCAGTTTCAGAGCGATTCGCCCAATGAGTCCTTGATATTTATTCGTTTTCAGCCAATTTTCTGGATTTTTGAAAATTTCACTTTTTTGTGAAAATATCCACTAAATGAGGGAATAATATGTGTGAGGGTACCCCAGGAGAGTTCCAAATGCGGGTGGGTAGAATATATATCCCACGGGGGTAAAATTGAAAGAAGTTGAAAAAAAAATTTTTTTGGACTTAGCCATTTTTCCGGCGATTATCAGACTTTCAGATAGGGCAATTGTCAGTGAGCGTTCCGATTTCAGTTCCAGAGCGGTTCACTCAATGAGTCCTTGATATTTAGTCATTTTTAGCCAATATTTTGGATTTTTGAAAAGTTCGCTTTTTTGTGAAAATATCCACTAAATGAGGGAATAATATGTGTGAGGGTACCCCAGGAGAGTTCCAAATGTGTGTGGGTAGAATTTATATCCCACGGGGGTAAAATTGAAAAAAGTTGAAAAAAATTTTTTGGGGGACTTAGACATTTTTCCAGCGTTTATCAGACTTTCAGATAGGGCAAATGTCAGTGAGCGTTCCGATTTCAGTTTCAGAGCGATTCTTCCAATGAGTCCTTGATATTTAGTCCTTTTTAGGCAATATTTTGGATTTTTGAAAATTTCACTTTTTTTGTGAAAATATCCACTAAATGAGGGAATAATATGTGTGAGGGTACCCCAGGAGAGTTTCAAATGTGTGTGGGTAGAATATATATCCCATGGGGGTAAAATTGAAAAAAGTTTAAAAAATTTTTTTTTGGACTTAGACATTTTTCCGGCGTTTATCATACTTTCAGATAGGGCAAATGTCAGTGAGCGTTCCGATTTCAGTTCCAGAGCGATTTGCCCAATGAGTCCTTGATATTTAGTCGTTTTCAGCCAATTTTCTGGATTTTTGAAAAATTCACTTTTTTGTGAAAATATCCACTAAATGAGGGAATAATATGTGTGAGGGTACCCCAGGAGTGCTCCAAATGTGTTTGGTAGAATATATATCCCACGGGGGTAGAATTTAAAAAAGTAGAAAAATTTTTTTTTTTGGACTTAGTCATTTTTTCGGCGTTTATCAGACTTTCAGATAGGGCAAATGTCAGTGAGCGTTCCGACTTCAGTTCCAGAGCGATTCGCCCAATGAGTCCTTGATATTTATTCGTTTTCAGCCAATTTAATGGATTTTTGAAAATTTCACTTTTTTGTGAAAATATCCACTAATTGAGGGAATAATATGTGTGAGGGCACCCCAGGAGAGTTCCAAATGTGTGTGGGTAGAATATATATCCCACGGGGGTAAAATTGAAAAAAGTTTAAAAAAATTTTTTTTTGGACTTAGTCAGTTTTCCGGCGTTTATCAGATTTTCAGATAGGGCAATTGTCAGTGAGCGTTCCGATTTCAGTTCCAGAGCGGTTCGCCCAATGAGTCCTTGATATTTAGTCATTTTTAGCCAATATTTTGGATTTTTGAAAAGTCCACTTTTTTGTGAAAATATCCACTAAATGAGGGAATAATATGTGTGAGGGTACCCCAGGAGAGTTCCAAATGTGTGTGGGTAGAATTTATATCCCACGGGGGTAAAATTGAAAAAAGCTGAAAAAAATTGTTTTGGGGACTTAGACATTTTTCCAGCGTTTATCAGACTTTCAGATAGGGCAAATGTCAGTAAGCGTTCCGATTTCAGTTCCAGAGCGATTTTCCCAATGAGTCCTTGATATTTAGTCGTTTTCAGCCAATTTTCTGGATTTTTGAAAAATTCACTTTTTTGTGAAAATATCCACTAAATGAGGGAATAATATGTGTGAGGGTACCCCAGAAGTGTTCCAAATGTGTTTGGTAGAATATATATCCCACGGGGGTAGAATTTAAAAAAGTTGAAAAATTTTTTTTTTGGACTTAGTCATTTTTTCGGCGTTTATCAGACTTTCAGATAGGGCAAATGTCAGTGAGCGTTCCGACTTCAGTTCCAGAGCAATTCGCCCAATGAGTCCTTGATATTTATTCGTTTTCAGCCAATTTTCTGGATTTTTGAAAATTTCACTTTTTTGTGAAAATATCCACTAAGTGAGGGAATAATATTTGTGAGGGTACCCCAGGAGTGTTCCAAATGTGTGTGGGTAGAATATATATCCCACCGGGATAAAATTGAAAAAAGTTAAAAAAAAAATTTTTTTGGACTTAGTCATTTTTCCGGCGTTTATCAGACTTTCAGATAGGGCAAATGTCAGTGAGCATTCAGATTTCAGTTCCAGAGTGATTTGACCAATGAGCCCTTGATATTTATTCGTTTTCAGCCAATTTTCTGGATTTTTGAAAATTTCACTTTTTTGTGAAAATATCCACTAAATGAGGGAATAATATATGTGAGGGTACCCCAGCAGTGTTCCAAATGTGTGTGGGTAGAATATCTATCCCACGGGGGTAAAATTGAAAAAAGTTGAAATTTTTTTTTTTTTGGATTAAGTCATTTTTCCGGCGTTTATCAGACTTTCAGATATGGCAAATGTCAGTAAGCGTTCCGATTTCAGTTCCAGAGCGATTCGCCCAATGAGTCCTTGATATTTATTCGTTTTCAGCCAATTTTCTGGATTTTTGAAAATTTCACTTTTTTGTGAAAATATCCACTAAATGAGGGAATAATATGTGTGAGGGTACCCCAGGAGTGTTCCAAATGTGTGTGGTAGAATATATATCCCACGGGAGTAGAATTTAAAAAAGTTGAAAAATTTTTTTTTTTGGACTTAGTCATTTTTTCGGCGTTTATCAGACTTTCAGATAGTACAAATGTCAGTGAGCGTTCCGACTTCAGTTTCAGAGCGATTCGCCCAATGAGTCCTTGATATTTATTCGTTTTCAGCCAATTTTCTGGATTTTTGAAAATTTCACTTTTTTGTGAAAATATCCACTAAATGAGGGAATAATATGTGTGAGGGTACCCCAGGAGAGTTCCAAATGCGGGTGGGTAGAATATATATCCCACGGGGGTAAAATTGAAAGAAGTTGAAAAAAAAATTTTTTTGGACTTAGCCATTTTTCCGGCGTTTAGCAGACTTTCAGATAGGGCAATTGTCAGTGAGCGTTCCGATTTCAGTTCCAGAGCGGTTCACTCAATGAGTCCTTGATATTTAGTCATTTTTAGCCAATATTTTGGATTTTTGAAAAGTTCGCTTTTTTGTGAAAATATCCACTAAATGAGGGAATAATATGTGTGAGGGTACCCCAGGAGAGTTCCAAATGTGTGTGGGTAGAATTTATATCCCACGGGGGTAAAATTGAAAAAAGTTGAAAAAAATTTTTTGGGGGACTTAGACATTTTTCCAGCGTTTATCAGACTTTCAGATAGGGCAAATGTCAGTGAGCGTTCCGATTTCAGTTTCAGAGCGATTCTTCCAATGAGTCCTTGATATTTAGTCCTTTTTAGGCAATATTTTGGATTTTTGAAAATTTCACTTTTTTTGTGAAAATATCCACTAAATGAGGGAATAATATGTGTGAGGGTACCCCAGGAGAGTTTCAAATGTGTGTGGGTAGAATATATATCCCATGGGGGTAAAATTGAAAAAAGTTTAAAAAATTTTTTTTTGGACTTAGACATTTTTCCGGCGTTTATCATACTTTCAGATAGGGCAAATGTCAGTGAGCGTTCCGATTTCAGTTCCAGAGCGATTCGCCCAATGAGCCCTTGATATTTATTCGTTTTCAGCCAATTTAATGGATTTTTGAAAATTTCACTTGTTTGTGAAAATATCCACTAAATGAGGGAATAATATGTGTGAGGGTACCCCAGGAGAGTTCCAAATGTGTGTGGGTAGAATATATATCCCACGGGGCTAAAATTTAAAAAAGTTGAAAAATTTTTTTTTTTGGACTTAGTCATTTATTCGGCGTTTATCAGATTTTCAGATAGGGCAAATGTCAGTGAGCGTTCCGATTTCAGTTCCAGAGCGATTTGCCCAATGAGTCCTTGATATTTAGTCGTTTTCAGCCAATTTTCTGGATTTTTGAAAAATTCACTTTTTTGTGAAAATATCCACTAAATGAGGGAATAATATGTGTGAGGGTACCCCAGGAGTGCTCCAAATGTGTTTGGTAGAATATATATCCCACGGGGGTAGAATTTAAAAAAGTTGAAACATTTTTTTTTTTGGACTTAGTCATTTTTTCGGCGTTTATCAGACTTTCAGATAGGGCAAATGTCAGTGAGCGTTCCGACTTCAGTTCCAGAGCGATTCGCCCAATGAGTCCTTGATATTTATTCGTTTTCAGCCAATTTAATGGATTTTTGAAAATTTCACTTTTTTGTGAAAATATCCACTAATTGAGGGAATAATATGTGTGAGGGCACCCCAGGAGAGTTCCAAATGTGTGTGGGTAGAATATATATCCCACGGGGGTAAAATTGAAAAAAGTTTAAAAAAATTTTTTTTTGGACTTAGTCAGTTTTCCGGCGTTTATCAGACTTTCAGGTAGGGCAAATGTCAGTGAGCGTTCCGATTTCAGTTCCAGAGTGATTCGCCCAATGAGCCCTTGATATTTAGTCGTTTTCAGCCAATTTTCTGGATTTTTGAAAAATTCATTTTTTGTGAAAATATCCACTAAATGAGGGAATAATATGTGTGAGGGTACCCCAGGAGAGTTCCAAATGTGTGTGGGTAGAATATATATCCCACGGGGCTAAAATTTAAAAAAGTTGAAAAATTTTTTTTTTTGGACTTAGTCATTTATTCGGCGTTTATCAGATTTTCAGATAGGGCAATTGTCAGTGAGCGTTCCGATTTCAGTTCCAGAGCGGTTCGCCCAATGAGTCCTTGATATTTAGTCATTTTTAGCCAATATTTTGGATTTTTGAAAAGTTCGCTTTTTTGTGAAAATATCCACTAAATGAGGGAATAATATGTGTGAGGGTACCCCAGGAGAGTTCCAAATGTGTGTGGGTAGAATTTATATCCCACGGGGGTAAAATTGAAAAAAGCTGAAAAAAATTGTTTTGGGGACTTAGACATTTTTCCAGCGTTTATCAGACTTTCAGATAGGGCAAATGTCAGTGAGCGTTCCGATTTCAGTTTCAGAGCGATTCTCCCAATGAGTCCTTGATATTTAGTCCTTTTTAGGCAATATTTTGGATTTTTGAAAATTTCACTTTTTTGTGAAAATATCCACTAAATGAGGGAATAATATGTGTGAGGGTACCCCAGGAGAGTTTCAAATGTGTGTGGGTAGAATATATATCCCATGGGGGAAAATTGAAAAAAGTTTAAAAATTTTTTTTTTGGACTTAGTCATTTATTCGGCGTTTATCAGACTTTCAGATAGGGCAAATGTCAGTGAGCGTTCCGACTTCAGTTCCAGAGCGATTCGCCCAATGAGTCCTTGATATTTATTCGTTTTCAGCCAATTTTCTGGATTTTTGAAAATTTCACTTTTTTGTGAAAATATCCACTAAATGAGGGAATAATATGTGTGAGGGTACCCCAGGAGAGTTCCAAATGCGGGTGGGTAGAATATATATCCCACGGGGGTAAAATTGAAAGAAGTTGAAAAAAAAATTTTTTTTTGGACTTAGTCATTTTTCCGGCGTTTATCAGACTTTCAGATAGGGCAAATGTCAGTGAGCGTTCCGATTTCAGTTCCAGAGCGATTCGCCCAATGAGTCCTTGATATTTATTCGTTTTTAGCCAATTTTCTGGATTTTTGAAAAATTCACTTTTTTGTGAAAATATCCACTAAATGAGGGAATAATATGTGTGAGGGTACCCCAGGAGAGTTACAAATGTGTGTGGGTAGAATATATATCCCACAGGGGTAAAATTGAAAAAAGTTGAAAAAAATTTTTTTTTTGACTTAGTCATTTTTCCGGCGTTTATCAGACTTTCAGATAGAGCAAATGTCAGTGAGCGTTCCGATTTCAGTTCCAGAGCGATTCGCCCAATGAGTCCTTCATATTTAGTCATTTTCAGCTGATTTTCTGGATTTTTGAAAATTTCACTTTTTTGTGAAAATATCCACTAAATGAGGGAATAATATGTGTGAGGGTACCCCAGGAGTGTTCCAAATGTGTTTGGTAGAATATATATCCCACGGGGTTAGAATTTAAAAAAGTTGAAAAATTTTTTTTTTTGGACTTAGTCATTTTTCCGGCGTTTATCAGACTTTCAGATAGGGCAAATGTCAGTGAGCGTTCCGACTTCAGTTCCAGAGCGATTCGCCCAATGAGTCCTTGATATTTATTCGTTTTCAGACAATTTAATGGATTTTTGAAAATTTCACTTGTTTGTGAAAATATCCACTAAATGAGGGATTAATATGTGTGAGGGTACCCCAGGAGTGTTCCAAATGTGTGTGGGTAGAATATATATCCCACGGGGGTAAAATTGAAAAAAGTTAAAAAAAATTTTTTTTTGGACTTAGTCAGTTTTCCGGCGTTTATCAGACTTTCAGATAGGGCAAATGTAAGTGAGCGTTCCGATTTCAGTTCCAGAGTGATTCGCCCAATGAGTCCTTGATATTTAGTCATTTTTAGCCAATATAATGGATTTTTGAAAATTTCACTTGTTTGTGAAAATATCCACTAAATGAGGGAATAATATTTGTGAGGGTACCCCGGGAGAGTTCCAAATGTGTGTGGGTAGAACATATATCCCACGGGGGTAAAATTGAAAAAGTTGAAAAATTTTTTTTTTTGGACTTAGCCATTTTTCCGGCGTTTATCAGACTTTCAGATAGGGCAAATGTCAGTAAGCGTTCCGATTTCAGTTCCAGAGCGATTCGCCCAATGAGTCCTTGATATTTATTCGTTTTCAGCCAATTTTCTGGATTTTTGAAAATTTCACTTTTTTGTGAAAATATCCACTAAATGAGGGAATAATATGTGTGAGGGTACCCCAGGAGTGTTCCAAATGTGTGTGGTAGAATATATATCCCACGGGGGTAGAATTTAAAAAAGTTGAAAAATTTTTTTTTTTGGACTTAGTCATTTTTTCGGCGTTTATCAGACTTTCAGATAGGGCAAATGTCAGTGAGCGTTCCGACTTCAGTTCCAGAGCGATTCGCCCAATGAGTACTTGATATTTATTCGTTTTCAGTCAATTTTCTGGATTTTTGAAAATTTCACTTTTTTGTGAAAATATCCACTAAATGAGGGAATAATATGTGTGAGGGTACCCCAGGAGAGTTCCAAATGTGTGTGGGTAGAATATATATCCTACGGGGGTAAAATTGAAAAAAGTTGAAAAAAATTTTTTTTTTGGACTTAGACATTTTTCTGGCGTTTATCAGACTTTCAGATAGGGCAAATGTCAGTGAGCGTTCTGATTTCAGTTCCAGAGCGATTCGCCCAATGAGTCCTTGATATTTATTCGTTTTCAGCCAATTTTCTGGATTTTTGAAAATTTCACTTTTTTGTGAAAATGTCCACTAAATGAGAGAATAATATGTGTGAGGGTACCCCAGGAGTGTTCCAAATGTGTGTGGGTAGAATATATATCCCACGGGGGTAAAATTGAAAAAAGTTGAAAAATTTTTTTTTTTGGACTTAGTCATTTTTCCGGCGTTTATCAGAATTTCAGATAGGTCAAATGTCAGTGAGCGTTCCGATTTCAGTTCCAGAGCGATTCGCCCAATGAGTCCATGATATTTAGTCATTTTCAGCTGATTTTCTGGATTTTTGAAAATTTCACTTTTTTGTGAAAATATCCACTAAATGAGGGAATAATATGTGTGAGGGTACCCCAGGAGAGTTCCAAATGTGTGTGGGTAGAATATATATCCCACGATGGTAAAATTGAAAAAAGTTGAAAAAATTTTTTTTTTTGGACTTAGACATTTTTCCGGCGTTTATCAGACTTTCAGATAGAGCAAATGTCAGTGAGCGTTCTGATTTCAGTTCCAGAGCGATTCGCCCAATAAGTCCTTGATATTTAGTCGTTTTCAGCCAATAATCTGGATTTTTGAAAAATTCACTTTTTTGTGAAAATATCCACTAAATGAGGGAATAATATGTGTGAGGGTATCCCAGGAGAGTTCCAAATGTGTGTGGGTAGACTATATATCCCACGGTGGTAAAATTTAAAAAAGTTGAAAAATTGTTTTTTTTGGACTTAGTCATTTTTTCGGCATTTATCAGACTTTCAGATAGGGCAAATGTCAGTGAGCGTTCCGATTTCAGTTCCAGAGCGATTCGCCCAATGGGTCCTTGATATTTATTCGTTTTCAGCCAATTTTTTGGATTTTTGAAAATTTCACTTTTTTGTGAAAATATCCACTAAATGAGGGAATAATATGTGTGAGGGTACCCCAGGAGAGTTCCAAATGTGTGTGGGTAGAATATATATCCTACGGGGGTAAAATTAAAAAAAGTTGAAACTTTTTTTTTTTGGACTTAGCCATTTTTCCGGCGTTTATCAGACTTTCAGATAGGGCAAATGTCAGTGAGCGTTCCGATTTCAGTTCCAGAGCGATTCTCCCAATGAGTCCTTGATATTTATTCGTTTTCAGCCAATTTTCTGGATTTTTGAAAAATTCACTTTTTTGTGAAAATATCCACTAAATGAGGGAATAATATGTGTGAGGGTATCCCAGGAGAGTTCCAAATGTGTGTGGGTAGAATATATATCCCACGGGGGTAAAATTTAAAAAAGTTGAAAAAAATTTTTTTTTGGACTTAGTCATTTTTCCGGCGTTTATCAGACTTTCAGATAGGGCAAATGTCAGTGAGCGTTCCGATTTCAGTTCCAGAGCGATTCGCCCAATGAGTCCTTGATATTTATTCGTTTTCAGCCAATTTTCTGGATTTTTGAAAATTTCACTTTTTTGTGAAAATATCCACTAAATGAGGGAATAATATGTGTTAGGGTACCCCAGGAGAGTTCCAAATGTGTGTGGGTAGAATATATATCCCACGGGGGTAAAATTGAAAAAAGTTTAAAAATTTTTTTTTTTGGACTTAGTCATTTTTTCGGCATTTATCAGACTTTCAGATAGGGCAAATGTCAGTGAGCTTTCCGATTTCAGTTCCAGAGCGATTCGCCCAATGAGTCCTTGATATTTAGTCATTTTCAGCTAATTTTCTGGATTTTTGAAAATTTTACTTTTTTGTGAAAATATCCATTAAATGAGGGAATAATATGTGTGAGGGTACCCCAGGAGAGTTCCCAATGTGTGTGGGTAGAATATATATCCCACGGGGGTAAAATTGAAAAAAGTTGAAAAAAATTTTTTTTTGGACTTAGTCATTTTTTCGGCATTTATCAGACTTTCAGATAGGGCAAATGTAAGTGAGCGTTCCGATTTCAGTTCCAGAGTGATTCGCCCAATGAGTCCTTGATATTTAGTCATTTTTAGCCAATATAATGGATTTTTGAAAATTTCACTTGTTTGTGAAAATATCCACTAAATGAGGGAATAATATTTGTGAGGGTACCCCGGGAGAGTTCCAAATGTGTGTGGGTAGAACATATATCCCACGGGGGTAAAATTGAAAAAGTTGAAAAATTTTTTTTTTTGGACTTAGCCATTTTTCCGGCGTTTATCAGACTTTCAGATAGGGCAAATGTCAGTAAGCGTTCCGATTTCAGTTCCAGAGCGATTCGCCCAATGAGTCCTTGATATTTATTCGTTTTCAGCCAATTTTCTGGATTTTTGAAAATTTCACTTTTTTGTGAAAATATCCACTAAATGAGGGAATAATATGTGTGAGGGTACCCCAGGAGTGTTCCAAATGTGTGTGGTAGAATATATATCCCACGGGGGTAGAATTTAAAAAAGTTGAAAAATTTTTTTTTTTGGACTTAGTCATTTTTTCGGCGTTTATCAGACTTTCAGATAGGGCAAATGTCAGTGAGCGTTCCGACTTCAGTTCCAGAGCGATTCGCCCAATGAGTACTTGATATTTATTCGTTTTCAGTCAATTTTCTGGATTTTTGAAAATTTCACTTTTTTGTGAAAATATCCACTAAATGAGGGAATAATATGTGTGAGGGTACCCCAGGAGAGTTCCAAATGTGTGTGGGTAGAATATATATCCTACGGGGGTAAAATTGAAAAAAGTTGAAAAAAATTTTTTTTTTGGACTTAGACATTTTTCTGGCGTTTATCAGACTTTCAGATAGGGCAAATGTCAGTGAGCGTTCTGATTTCAGTTCCAGAGCGATTCGCCCAATGAGTCCTTGATATTTATTCGTTTTCAGCCAATTTTCTGGATTTTTGAAAATTTCACTTTTTTGTGAAAATGTCCACTAAATGAGAGAATAATATGTGTGAGGGTACCCCAGGAGTGTTCCAAATGTGTGTGGGTAGAATATATATCCCACGGGGGTAAAATTGAAAAAAGTTGAAAAATTTTTTTTTTTGGACTTAGTCATTTTTCCGGCGTTTATCAGAATTTCAGATAGGTCAAATGTCAGTGAGCGTTCCGATTTCAGTTCCAGAGCGATTCGCCCAATGAGTCCATGATATTTAGTCATTTTCAGCTGATTTTCTGGATTTTTGAAAATTTCACTTTTTTGTGAAAATATCCACTAAATGAGGGAATAATATGTGTGAGGGTACCCCAGGAGAGTTCCAAATGTGTGTGGGTAGAATATATATCCCACGATGGTAAAATTGAAAAAAGTTGAAAAAATTTTTTTTTTTGGACTTAGACATTTTTCCGGCGTTTATCAGACTTTCAGATAGAGCAAATGTCAGTGAGCGTTCTGATTTCAGTTCCAGAGCGATTCGCCCAATAAGTCCTTGATATTTAGTCGTTTTCAGCCAATAATCTGGATTTTTGAAAAATTCACTTTTTTGTGAAAATATCCACTAAATGAGGGAATAATATGTGTGAGGGTATCCCAGGAGAGTTCCAAATGTGTGTGGGTAGACTATATATCCCACGGTGGTAAAATTTAAAAAAGTTGAAAAATTGTTTTTTTTGGACTTAGTCATTTTTTCGGCATTTATCAGACTTTCAGATAGGGCAAATGTCAGTGAGCGTTCCGATTTCAGTTCCAGAGCGATTCGCCCAATGGGTCCTTGATATTTATTCGTTTTCAGCCAATTTTTTGGATTTTTGAAAATTTCACTTTTTTGTGAAAATATCCACTAAATGAGGGAATAATATGTGTGAGGGTACCCCAGGAGAGTTCCAAATGTGTGTGGGTAGAATATATATCCTACGGGGGTAAAATTAAAAAAAGTTGAAACTTTTTTTTTTTGGACTTAGCCATTTTTCCGGCGTTTATCAGACTTTCAGATAGGGCAAATGTCAGTGAGCGTTCCGATTTCAGTTCCAGAGCGATTCTCCCAATGAGTCCTTGATATTTATTCGTTTTCAGCCAATTTTCTGGATTTTTGAAAAATTCACTTTTTTGTGAAAATATCCACTAAATGAGGGAATAATATGTGTGAGGGTATCCCAGGAGAGTTCCAAATGTGTGTGGGTAGAATATATATCCCACGGGGGTAAAATTTAAAAAAGTTGAAAAAAATTTTTTTTTGGACTTAGTCATTTTTCCGGCGTTTATCAGACTTTCAGATAGGGCAAATGTCAGTGAGCGTTCCGATTTCAGTTCCAGAGCGATTCGCCCAATGAGTCCTTGATATTTATTCGTTTTCAGCCAATTTTCTGGATTTTTGAAAATTTCACTTTTTTGTGAAAATATCCACTAAATGAGGGAATAATATGTGTTAGGGTACCCCAGGAGAGTTCCAAATGTGTGTGGGTAGAATATATATCCCACGGGGGTAAAATTGAAAAAAGTTTAAAAATTTTTTTTTTTGGACTTAGTCATTTTTTCGGCATTTATCAGACTTTCAGATAGGGCAAATGTCAGTGAGCTTTCCGATTTCAGTTCCAGAGCGATTCGCCCAATGAGTCCTTGATATTTAGTCATTTTCAGCTAATTTTCTGGATTTTTGAAAATTTTACTTTTTTGTGAAAATATCCATTAAATGAGGGAATAATATGTGTGAGGGTACCCCAGGAGAGTTCCCAATGTGTGTGGGTAGAATATATATCCCACGGGGGTAAAATTGAAAAAAGTTGAAAAAAATTTTTTTTTGGACTTAGTCATTTTTTCGGCATTTATCAGACTTTCAGATAGGGCAAATGTCAGTGAGCGTTCCGATTTCAGTTCCAGAGTGATTCGCCCAATGAGTCCTTGATATTTATTCATTTTCAGCCAATTTTTTGGATTTTTGAAAATTTCACTTTTTTGTGAAAATATCCACTAAATGAGGGAATAATATGTGTGAGGGTACCCCAGGAGAGTTCCAAATGTGTGTGGGTAGAATATATATCCTACGGGGGTAAAATTAAAAAAAGTTGAAACTTTTTTTTTTTGGACTTAGCCATTTTTCCGGCGTTTATCAGACTTTCAGATAGGGCAAATGTCAGTGAGCGTTCCGATTTCAATTCCAGAGCGATTCTCCCAATGAGTCCTTGATATTTATTCGTTTTCAGCCAATTTTCTGGGTTTTTGAAAATTTCATTTTTTTGTGAAAATATCCACTAAATGAGGGAATAATATGTGTGAGGGTACCCCAGGATTGTTCCAAATGTGTGTGGGTAGAATATATATCCCACGGGGGTAAAATTGAAAAAAGTTTAAAAAAATTTTTTTTTGGACTTAGTCATTTTTCCAGCGTTTATCAGACTTTCAGATAGGGCAAATGTCAGTGAGCGTTCCGATTTCAGTTCCAGAGCGTTTCGCCCAATGAGTCCTTGATATTTATTCGTTTTCAGCCAATTTTCTGGATTTTTGAAAATTTCACTTTTTTGTGAAAATATCCACTAAATGAGGGAATAATATGTGTTAGGGTACCCCAGGAGAGTTCCAAATGTGTGTGGGTAGAATATATATCCCACGGGGGTAAAATTTAAAAAAGTTAAAAAAATTTTTTTTTTGGACTTAGCCATTTTTCCGGCGTTTATCAGACTTTCAGAGAGGGCAAATGTCAGTGAGCGTTCCGATTTCAGTTCCAGAGCGATTCGCCCAATGAGTCCTTGATATTTATTCGTTTTTAGCCAATATTTTAGATTTTTGAAAATGTCACTTTTTTGTGAAAATATCCACTAAATGAGGGAATAATATGTGTGCGGGTAACCCAGGAGAGTTCCAAATGTGTGTGGGTAGAATATATATCCCACGGGGGTAAAATTGAAAAAATTTTTTTTTTGGACTTCGTCATTTTTCCGGCGTTTATCAGACTTTCAGATAGGGCAAATGTCAGTGAGCGTTCCGATTTCAGTTCCAGAGCGATTCGCCCAATGAGTCCTTGATATTTAGTCATTTTCAGCTGATTTTCTGGATTTTTGAAAATTTCACTTTTTTGTGAAAATATCCACTAAATGAGGGAATAATATGTGTGAGGGTACCCCAGGAGAGTTCCAAATGTGTGTGGGTAGAATATATATCCCACGATGGTAAAATTGAAAAAAGTTGAAAAAATTTTTTTTTTTGGACTTAGACATTTTTCCGGCGTTTATCAGACTTTCAGATAGAGCAAATGTCAGTGAGCGTTCTGATTTCAGTTCCAGAGCGATTCGCCCAATAAGTCCTTGATATTTAGTCGTTTTCAGCCAATAATCTGGATTTTTGAAAAATTCACTTTTTTGTGAAAATATCCACTAAATGAGGGAATAATATGTGTGAGGGTATCCCAGGAGAGTTCCAAATGTGTGTGGGTAGAATATATATCCCACGGTGGTAAAATTTAAAAAAGTTGAAAAATTGTTTTTTTTGGACTTAGTCATTTTTTCGGCATTTATCAGACTTTCAGATAGGGCAAATGTCAGTGAGCGTTCCGATTTCAGTTCCAGAGCGATTCGCCCAATGGGTCCTTGATATTTATTCGTTTTCAGCCAATTTTTTGGATTTTTGAAAATTTCACTTTTTTGTGAAAATATCCACTAAATGAGGGAATAATATGTGTGAGGGTACCCCAGGAGAGTTCCAAATGTGTGTGGGTAGAATATATATCCCACAGGGGTAAAATTGAAAAAAGTTTAAAAAAATTTTTTTTTTGACTTAGTCATTTTTCCGGCGTTTATCAGACTTTCAGATAGGGCAAATGTCAGTGAGCGTTCGATTTCAGTTCCAGAGCGATTCGCCCAATGAGTCCTTGATATTTATTCGTTTTCAGCCAATTTTCTGGATTTTTGAAAAATTCACTTTTTTGTGAAAATATCCACTAAATGAGGGAATAATATGTGTGTGGGTACCTCAGGAGAGTTCCAATGTGTGTCGGTAGAATATACATCCCACGGGGGTAAAATTGAAAAAAGTTTAAAAATTTTTTTTTTTGGACTTAGTCATTTTTTCGGCATTTATCAGACTTTCAGATAGGGCAAATGTCAGTGAGCTTTCCGATTTCAGTTCCAGAGCGATTCGCCCAATGAGTCCTTGATATTTAGTCATTTTCAGCTAATTTTCTGGATTTTTGAAAATTTTACTTTTTTGTGAAAATATCCACTAAATTAGGGAATAATATGTGTGAGGGTACCACAGGAGAGTTCCAAATGTGTGTGGGTAGAATATATATCCCACGGGGGTAAAATTTAAAAAAGTTGAAAAATTTTTTTTTTTGGACTTAGTCATTTTTTCGGCATTTATCAGACTTTCAGATAGGGCAAATGTCAGTGAGCGTTCCGATTTCAGTTCCAGAGCGATTCTCCCATTGAGTCCATGATATTCAGTCGTTTTTAGCCAATATTTTGGATTTTTGAAAATTTCACTTTTTTGTGAAAATATCCACTAAATGAGGGAATAATATGTGTGAGGGTACCCCAGGAGAGTTCCCAATGTGTGTGGGTAGAATATATATCCCACGGGGGTAAAATTGAAAAAAGTTGAAAAAAATTTTTTTTTGGACTTAGTCATTTTTTCGGCATTTATCAGACTTTAAGATAGGGCAAATGTCAGTGAGCGTTCCGATTTCAGTTCCAGAGCGATTCGCCCAATGAGTCCTTGATATTTATTCATTTTCAGCCAATTTTTTGGATTTTTGAAAATTTCACTTTTTTGTGAAAATATCCACTAAATGAGGGAATAATATGTGTGAGGGTACCCCAGGAGAGTTCCAAATGTGTGTGGGTAGAATATATATCCTACGGGGGTAAAATTAAAAAAAGTTTAAACTTTTTTTTTTTGGACTTAGCCATTTTTCCGGCGTTTATCAGACTTTCAGATAGAGCAAATGTCAGTGAGCGTTCTGATTTCAGTTCCAGAGCGATTCGCCCAATAAGTCCTTGATATTTAGTCGTTTTCAG
Source organism: Phyllobates terribilis (assembly GCF_046119375.1). Taxonomy (NCBI): domain Eukaryota; kingdom Metazoa; phylum Chordata; class Amphibia; order Anura; family Dendrobatidae; genus Phyllobates; species Phyllobates terribilis. The sequence goes on from NW_027362832.1 coordinate 4,849,833, forward strand.
CCAATTTTCTGGATTTTTGAAAAATTCACTTTTTGTGAAAATATCCACTAAATGAGGGAATAATATGTGTGAGGGTATCCCAGGAGAGTTCCAAATGTGTGTGGGTAGAATATATATCCCACGGGGGTAAAATTTAAAAAAGTTGAAAAAAATTTTTTTTTGGACTTAGTCATTTTTCCGGCGTTTATCAGACTTTCAGATAGGGCAAATGTCAGTGAGCGTTCCGATTTCAGTTCCAGAGCGATTCGCCCAATGAGTCCTTGATATTTATTCGTTTTCAGCCAATTTTCTGGATTTTTGAAAATTTCACTTTTTTGTGAAAATATCCACTAAATGAGGGAATAATATGTGTTAGGGTACCCCAGGAGAGTTCCAAATGTGTGTGGGTAGAATATATATCCCACGGGGGTAAAATTGAAAAAAGTTTAAAAATTTTTTTTTTTTGGACTTAGTCATTTTTTCGGCATTTATCAGACTTTCAGATAGGGCAAATGTCAGTGAGCTTTCCGATTTCAGTTCCAGAGCGATTCGCCCAATGAGTCCTTGATATTTAGTCATTTTCAGCTAATTTTCTGGATTTTTGAAAATTTTACTTTTTTGTGAAAATATCCACTAAATGAGGGAATAATATGTGTGAGGGTACCCCAGGAGAGTTCCCAATGTGTGTGGGTAGAATATATATCCCACGGGGGTAAAATTGAAAAAAGTTGAAAAAAATTTTTTTTTGGACTTAGTCATTTTTTCGGCATTTATCAGACTTTCAGATAGGGCAAATGTCAGTGAGCGTTCCGATTTCAGTTCCAGAGCGATTCGCCCAATGAGTCCTTGATATTTATTCATTTTCAGCCAATTTTTTGGATTTTTGAAAATTTCACTTTTTTGTGAAAATATCCACTAAATGAGGGAATAATATGTGTGAGGGTACCCCAGGAGAGTTCCAAATGTGTGTGGGTAGAATATATATCCTACGGGGGTAAAATTAAAAAAAGTTGAAACTTTTTTTTTTTGGACTTAGCCATTTTTCCGGCGTTTATCAGACTTTCAGATAGGGCAAATGTCAGTGAGCGTTCCGATTTCAATTCCAGAGCGATTCTCCCAATGAGTCCTTGATATTTATTCGTTTTCAGCCAATTTTCTGGGTTTTTGAAAATTTCATTTTTTTGTGAAAATATCCACTAAATGAGGGAATAATATGTGTGAGGGTACCCCAGGATTGTTCCAAATGTGTGTGGGTAGAATATATATCCCACGGGGGTAAAATTGAAAAAAGTTTAAAAAAATTTTTTTTTGGACTTAGTCATTTTTCCAGCGTTTATCAGACTTTCAGATAGGGCAAATGTCAGTGAGCGTTCCGATTTCAGTTCCAGAGCGTTTCGCCCAATGAGTCCTTGATATTTATTCGTTTTCAGCCAATTTTCTGGATTTTTGAAAATTTCACTTTTTTGTGAAAATATCCACTAAATGAGGGAATAATATGTGTTAGGGTACCCCAGGAGAGTTCCAAATGTGTGTGGGTAGAATATATATCCCACGGGGGTAAAATTTAAAAAAGTTTAAAAAATTTTTTTTTTGGACTTAGCCATTTTTCCGGCGTTTATCAGACTTTCAGAGAGGGCAAATGTCAGTGAGCGTTCCGATTTCAGTTCCAGAGCGATTCGCCCAATGAGTCCTTGATATTTATTCGTTTTTAGCCAATATTTTAGATTTTTGAAAATGTCACTTTTTTGTGAAAATATCCACTAAATGAGGGAATAATATGTGTGCGGGTAACCCAGGAGAGTTCCAAATGTGTGTGGGTAGAATATATATCCCACGGGGGTAAAATTGAATAAATTTTTTTTTTGGACTTCTTCATTTTTCCGGCGTTTATCAGACTTTCAGATAGGGCAAATGTCAGTGAGCGTTCCGATTTCAGTTCCAGAGCGATTCACCCAATGAGTCCTTGATATGTAGTCGTTTTCAGCCAATATTTTGGATTTTTGAAAATTTCACTTTTTTGTGAAAATATCCACTAAATGAGGGCATAATATGTGTGCGGGTACCCCAGGAGAGTTCCAAATGTGTGTGGGTAGAATATATATCCCACGGGGGTAAAATTGAAAAAAGTTTAAAATTTTTTTTTTTGGACTTAGTCTTTTTTTCGGCATTTATCAGACTTTCAGATAGGGCAAATGTCAGTGAGCTTTCCGATTTCAGTTCCAGAGCGATTCGCCCAATGAGTCCTTGATATTTAGTCATTTTCAGCTAATTTTCTGGATTTTTGAAAATTTTACTTTTTTGTGAAAATATCCACTAAATTAGGGAATAATATGTGTGAGGGTACCACAGGAGAGTTCCAAATGTGTGTGGGTAGAATATATATCCCACGGGGGTAAAATTTAAAAAAGTTGAAAAATTTTTTTTTTTGGACTTAGTCATTTTTTCGGCATTTATCAGACTTTCAGATAGGGCAAATGTCAGTGAGCGTTCCGATTTCAGTTCCAGAGCGATTCTCCCATTGAGTCCATGATATTCAGTCGTTTTTAGCCAATATTTTGGATTTTTGAAAATTTCACTTTTTTGTGAAAATATCCACTAAATGAGGGAATAATATGTGTGAGGGTACCCCAGGAGAGTTCCCAATGTGTGTGGGTAGAATATATATCCCACGGGGGTAAAATTGAAAAAAGTTGAAAAAAATTTTTTTTTGGACTTAGTCATTTTTTCGGCATTTATCAGACTTTAAGATAGGGCAAATGTCAGTGAGCGTTCCGATTTCAGTTCCAGAGCGATTCGCCCAATGAGTCCTTGATATTTATTCATTTTCAGCCAATTTTTTGGATTTTTGAAAATTTCACTTTTTTGTGAAAATATCCACTAAATGAGGGAATAATATGTGTGAGGGTACCCCAGGAGAGTTCCAAATGTGTGTGGGTAGAATATATATCCTACGGGGGTAAAATTAAAAAAAGTTTAAACTTTTTTTTTTTGGACTTAGCCATTTTTCCGGCGTTTATCAGACTTTCAGATAGAGCAAATGTCAGTGAGCGTTCTGATTTCAGTTCCAGAGCGATTCGCCCAATAAGTCCTTGATATTTAGTCGTTTTCAGCCAATTTTCTGGATTTTTGAAAAATTCACTTTTTGTGAAAATATCCACTAAATGAGGGAATAATATGTGTGAGGGTATCCCAGGAGAGTTCCAAATGTGTGTGGGTAGAATATATATCCCACGGGGGTAAAATTTAAAAAAGTTGAAAAAAATTTTTTTTTGGACTTAGACATTTTTCCGGCGTTTATCAGACTTTCAGATAGGGCAAATGTCAGTGAGCGTTCCGATTTCAGTTCCAGAGCGATTCGCCCAATGAGTCCTTGATATTTATTCGTTTTCAGCCAATTTTCTGGATTTTTGAAAATTTCACTTTTTTGTGAAAATATCCACTAAATGAGGGAATAATATGTGTTAGGGTACCCCAGGAGAGTTCCAAATGTGTGTGGGTAGAATATATATCCCACGGGGGTAAAATTGAAAAAAGTTTAAAAATTTTTTTTTTTTGGACTTAGTCATTTTTTCGGCATTTATCAGACTTTCAGATAGGGCAAATGTCAGTGAGCTTTCCGATTTCAGTTCCAGAGCGATTCGCCCAATGAGTCCTTGATATTTAGTCATTTTCAGCTAATTTTCTGGATTTTTGAAAATTTTACTTTTTTGTGAAAATATCCACTAAATGAGGGAATAATATGTGTGAGGGTACCCCAGGAGAGTTCCCAATGTGTGTGGGTAGAATATATATCCCACGGGGGTAAAATTGAAAAAAGTTGAAAAAAATTTTTTTTTGGACTTAGTCATTTTTTCGGCATTTATCAGACTTTCAGATAGGGCAAATGTCAGTGAGCGTTCCGATTTCAGTTCCAGAGCGATTCGCCCAATGAGTCCTTGATATTTATTCATTTTCAGCCAATTTTTTGGATTTTTGAAAATTTCACTTTTTTGTGAAAATATCCACTAAATGAGGGAATAATATGTGTGAGGGTACCCCAGGAGAGTTCCAAATGTGTGTGGGTAGAATATATATCCTACGGGGGTAAAATTAAAAAAAGTTGAAACTTTTTTTTTTTGGACTTAGCCATTTTTCCAGCGTTTATCAGACTTTCAGATAGGGCAAATGTCAGTGAGCGTTCCGATTTCAATTCCAGAGCGATTCTCCCAATGAGTCCTTGATATTTATTCGTTTTCAGCCAATTTTCTGGGTTTTTGAAAATTTCATTTTTTTGTGAAAATATCCACTAAATGAGGGAATAATATGTGTGAGGGTACCCCAGGATTGTTCCAAATGTGTGTGGGTAGAATATATATCCCACGGGGGTAAAATTGAAAAAAGTTTAAAAAAATTTTTTTTTGGACTTAGTCATTTTTCCAGCGTTTATCAGACTTTCAGATAGGGCAAATGTCAGTGAGCGTTCCGATTTCAGTTCCAGAGCGTTTCGCCCAATGAGTCCTTGATATTTATTCGTTTTCAGCCAATTTTCTGGATTTTTGAAAATTTCACTTTTTTGTGAAAATATCCACTAAATGAGGGAATAATATGTGTTAGGGTACCCCAGGAGAGTTCCAAATGTGTGTGGGTAGAATATATATCCCACGGGGGTAAAATTTAAAAAAGTTTAAAAAATTTTTTTTTTGGACTTAGCCATTTTTCCGGCGTTTATCAGACTTTCAGAGAGGGCAAATGTCAGTGAGCGTTCCGATTTCAGTTCCAGAGCGATTCGCCCAATGAGTCCTTGATATTTATTCGTTTTTAGCCAATATTTTAGATTTTTGAAAATGTCACTTTTTTGTGAAAATATCCACTAAATGAGGGAATAATATGTGTGCGGGTAACCCAGGAGAGTTCCAAATGTGTGTGGGTAGAATATATATCCCACGGGGGTAAAATTGAAAAAATTTTTTTTTTGGACTTCTTCATTTTTCCGGCGTTTATCAGACTTTCAGATAGGGCAAATGTCAGTGAGCGTTCCGATTTCAGTTCCAGAGCGATTCACCCAATGAGTCCTTGATATGTAGTCGTTTTCAGCCAATATTTTGGATTTTTGAAAATTTCACTTTTTTGTGAAAATATCCACTAAATGAGGGCATAATATGTGTGCGGGTACCCCAGGAGAGTTCCAAATGTGTGTGGGTAGAATATATATCCCACGGGGGTAAAATTGAAAAAAGTTTAAAATTTTTTTTTTTGGACTTAGTCTTTTTTTCGGCATTTATCAGACTTTCAGATAGGGCAAATGTCAGTGAGCTTTCAGATTTCAGTTCCAGAGCGATTCGCCCAATGAGTCCTTGATATTTAGTCATTTTCAGCTAATTTTCTGGATTTTTGAAAATTTTACTTTTTTTGTGAAAATATCCACTAAATTAGGGAATAATATGTGTGAGGGTACCACAGGAGGGTTCCAAATGTGTGTGGGTAGAATATATATCCCACGGGGGTAAAATTTAAAAAAGTTGAAAAAATTTTTTTTTTGGACTTAGTCATTTTTTCGGCATTTATCAGACTTTCAGATAGGGCAAATGTCAGTGAGCTTTCCGATTTCAGTTCCAGAGCGATTCGCCCAATGAGTCCTTGATATTTAGTCATTTTCAGCTAATTTTCTGGATTTTTGAAAATTTTACTTTTTTGTGAAAATATCCACTAAATTAGGGAATAATATGTGTGAGGGTACCACAGGAGAGTTCCAAATGTGTGTGGGTAGAATATATATCCCACGGGGGTAAAATTTAAAAAAGTTGAAAAATTTTTTTTTTTGGACTTAGTCATTTTTTCGGCATTTATCAGACTTTCAGATAGGGCAAATGTCAGTGAGCGTTCCGATTTCAGTTCCAGAGCGATTCTCCCATTGAGTCCATGATATTCAGTCGTTTTTAGCCAATATTTTGGATTTTTGAAAATTTCACTTTTTTGTGAAAATATCCACTAAATGAGGGAATAATATGTGTGAGGGTACCCCAGGAGAGTTCCCAATGTGTGTGGGTAGAATATATATCCCACGGGGGTAAAATTGAAAAAAGTTGAAAAAAATTTTTTTTTGGACTTAGTCATTTTTTCGGCATTTATCAGACTTTAAGATAGGGCAAATGTCAGTGAGCGTTCCGATTTCAGTTCCAGAGCGATTCGCCCAATGAGTCCTTGATATTTATTCATTTTCAGCCAATTTTTTGGATTTTTGAAAATTTCACTTTTTTGTGAAAATATCCACTAAATGAGGGAATAATATGTGTGAGGGTACCCCAGGAGAGTTCCAAATGTGTGTGGGTAGAATATATATCCTACGGGGGTAAAATTAAAAAAAGTTTAAACTTTTTTTTTTTGGACTTAGCCATTTTTCCGGCGTTTATCAGACTTTCAGATAGAGCAAATGTCAGTGAGCGTTCTGATTTCAGTTCCAGAGCGATTCGCCCAATAAGTCCTTGATATTTAGTCGTTTTCAGCCAATTTTCTGGATTTTTGAAAAATTCACTTTTTGTGAAAATATCCACTAAATGAGGGAATAATATGTGTGAGGGTATCCCAGGAGAGTTCCAAATGTGTGTGGGTAGAATATATATCCCACGGGGGTAAAATTTAAAAAAGTTGAAAAAAATTTTTTTTTGGACTTAGACATTTTTCCGGCGTTTATCAGACTTTCAGATAGGGCAAATGTCAGTGAGCGTTCCGATTTCAGTTCCAGAGCGATTCGCCCAATGAGTCCTTGATATTTATTCGTTTTCAGCCAATTTTCTGGATTTTTGAAAATTTCACTTTTTTGTGAAAATATCCACTAAATGAGGGAATAATATGTGTTAGGGTACCCCAGGAGAGTTCCAAATGTGTGTGGGTAGAATATATATCCCACGGGGGTAAAATTGAAAAAAGTTTAAAAATTTTTTTTTTTTGGACTTAGTCATTTTTTCGGCATTTATCAGACTTTCAGATAGGGCAAATGTCAGTGAGCTTTCCGATTTCAGTTCCAGAGCGATTCGCCCAATGAGTCCTTGATATTTAGTCATTTTCAGCTAATTTTCTGGATTTTTGAAAATTTTACTTTTTTGTGAAAATATCCACTAAATGAGGGAATAATATGTGTGAGGGTACCCCAGGAGAGTTCCCAATGTGTGTGGGTAGAATATATATCCCACGGGGGTAAAATTGAAAAAAGTTGAAAAAAATTTTTTTTTGGACTTAGTCATTTTTTCGGCATTTATCAGACTTTCAGATAGGGCAAATGTCAGTGAGCGTTCCGATTTCAGTTCCAGAGCGATTCGCCCAATGAGTCCTTGATATTTATTCATTTTCAGCCAATTTTTTGGATTTTTGAAAATTTCACTTTTTTGTGAAAATATCCACTAAATGAGGGAATAATATGTGTGAGGGTACCCCAGGAGAGTTCCAAATGTGTGTGGGTAGAATATATATCCTACGGGGGTAAAATTAAAAAAAGTTGAAACTTTTTTTTTTTGGACTTAGCCATTTTTCCAGCGTTTATCAGACTTTCAGATAGGGCAAATGTCAGTGAGCGTTCCGATTTCAATTCCAGAGCGATTCTCCCAATGAGTCCTTGATATTTATTCGTTTTCAGCCAATTTTCTGGGTTTTTGAAAATTTCATTTTTTTGTGAAAATATCCACTAAATGAGGGAATAATATGTGTGAGGGTACCCCAGGATTGTTCCAAATGTGTGTGGGTAGAATATATATCCCACGGGGGTAAAATTGAAAAAAGTTTAAAAAAATTTTTTTTTGGACTTAGTCATTTTTCCAGCGTTTATCAGACTTTCAGATAGGGCAAATGTCAGTGAGCGTTCCGATTTCAGTTCCAGAGCGTTTCGCCCAATGAGTCCTTGATATTTATTCGTTTTCAGCCAATTTTCTGGATTTTTGAAAATTTCACTTTTTTGTGAAAATATCCACTAAATGAGGGAATAATATGTGTTAGGGTACCCCAGGAGAGTTCCAAATGTGTGTGGGTAGAATATATATCCCACGGGGGTAAAATTTAAAAAAGTTTAAAAAATTTTTTTTTTGGACTTAGCCATTTTTCCGGCGTTTATCAGACTTTCAGAGAGGGCAAATGTCAGTGAGCGTTCCGATTTCAGTTCCAGAGCGATTCGCCCAATGAGTCCTTGATATTTATTCGTTTTTAGCCAATATTTTAGATTTTTGAAAATGTCACTTTTTTGTGAAAATATCCACTAAATGAGGGAATAATATGTGTGCGGGTAACCCAGGAGAGTTCCAAATGTGTGTGGGTAGAATATATATCCCACGGGGGTAAAATTGAAAAAATTTTTTTTTTGGACTTCTTCATTTTTCCGGCGTTTATCAGACTTTCAGATAGGGCAAATGTCAGTGAGCGTTCCGATTTCAGTTCCAGAGCGATTCACCCAATGAGTCCTTGATATGTAGTCGTTTTCAGCCAATATTTTGGATTTTTGAAAATTTCACTTTTTTGTGAAAATATCCACTAAATGAGGGCATAATATGTGTGCGGGTACCCCAGGAGAGTTCCAAATGTGTGTGGGTAGAATATATATCCCACGGGGGTAAAATTGAAAAAAGTTTAAAATTTTTTTTTTTGGACTTAGTCTTTTTTTCGGCATTTATCAGACTTTCAGATAGGGCAAATGTCAGTGAGCTTTCAGATTTCAGTTCCAGAGCGATTCGCCCAATGAGTCCTTGATATTTAGTCATTTTCAGCTAATTTTCTGGATTTTTGAAAATTTTACTTTTTTTGTGAAAATATCCACTAAATTAGGGAATAATATGTGTGAGGGTACCACAGGAGGGTTCCAAATGTGTGTGGGTAGAATATATATCCCACGGGGGTAAAATTTAAAAAAGTTGAAAAAATTTTTTTTTTGGACTTAGTCATTTTTTCGGCATTTATCAGACTTTCAGATAGGGCAAATGTCAGTGAGCTTTCCGATTTCAGTTCCAGAGCGATTCGCCCAATGAGTCCTTGATATTTAGTCATTTTCAGCTAATTTTCTGGATTTTTGAAAATTTTACTTTTTTGTGAAAATATCCACTAAATGAGGGAATAATATGTGTGAGGGTACCCCAGGAGAGTTCCCAATGTGTGTGGGTAGAATATATATCCCACGGGGGTAAAATTGAAAAAAGTTGAAAAAAATTTTTTTTTGGACTTAGTCATTTTTTCGGCATTTATCAGACTTTCAGATAGGGCAAATGTCAGTGAGCGTTCCGATTTCAGTTCCAGAGCGATTCGCCCAATGAGTCCTTGATATTTATTCATTTTCAGCCAATTTTTTGGATTTTTGAAAATTTCACTTTTTTGTGAAAATATCCACTAAATGAGGGAATAATATGTGTGAGGGTACCCCAGGAGAGTTCCAAATGTGTGTGGGTAGAATATATATCCTACGGGGGTAAAATTAAAAAAAGTTGAAACTTTTTTTTTTTGGACTTAGCCATTTTTCCGGCGTTTATCAGACTTTCAGATAGGGCAAATGTCAGTGAGCGTTCCGATTTCAGTTCCAGAGCGATTCTCCCAATGAGTCCTTGATATTTATTCGTTTTCAGCCAATTTTCTGGGTTTTTGAAAATTTCATTTTTTTGTGAAAATATCCACTAAATGAGGGAATAATATGTGTGAGGGTACCCCAGGATTGTTCCAAATGTGTGTGGGTAGAATATATATCCCACGGGGGTAAAATTGAAAAAAGTTGAAAAAAATTTTTTTTTGGACTTAGTCATTTATTCGGCGTTTATCAGACTTTCAGATAGGGCAAATGTCAGTGAGCGTTCCGACTTCAGTTCCAGAGCGATTCGCCCAATGAGTCCTTGATATTTATTCGTTTTCAGCCAATTTTCTGGATTTTTGAAAATTTCACTTTTTTGTGAAAATATCCACTAAATGAGGGAATAATATGTGTGAGGGTACCCCAGGAGAGTTCCAAATGCGGGTGGGTAGAATATATATCCCACGGGGGTAAAATTGAAAGAAGTTGAAAAAAAAATTTTTTTTTGGACTTAGTCATTTTTCCGGCGTTTATCAGACTTTCAGATAGGGCAAATGTCAGTGAGCGTTCCGATTTCAGTTCCAGAGCGATTCGCCCAATGAGTCCTTGATATTTATTCGTTTTTAGCCAATTTTCTGGATTTTTGAAAAATTCACTTTTTTGTGAAAATATCCACTAAATGAGGGAATAATATGTGTGAGGGTACCCCAGGAGAGTTACAAATGTGTGTGGGTAGAATATATATCCCACAGGGGTAAAATTGAAAAAAGTTGAAAAAATTTTTTTTTTGGACTTAGTCATTTTTCCAGCGTTTATCAGACTTTCAGATAGAGCAAATGTCAGTGAGCGTTCCGATTTCAGTTCCAGAGCGATTCGCCCAATGAGTCCTTCATATTTAGTCATTTTCAGCTGATTTTCTGGATTTTTGAAAATTTCACTTTTTTGTGAAAATATCCACTAAATGAGGGAATAATATGTGTGAGGGTACCCCAGGAGAGTTCCAAATGTGTGTGGGTAGAATATATATCCCACGGGGGTAAAATTGAAAAAAGTTAAAAAAAATTTTTTTTTGGACTTAGTCATTTTTCCGGCGTTTATCAGACATTCAGATAGGGCAAATGTCAATGAGCATTCCGATTTCAGTTCCAGAGCGATTCGCCCAATGAGTCCTTGATATTTAGTCGTTTTCAGACAATTTTCTGGATTTTTGAAAATTTCACTTTTTTGTGAAAATATCCACTAAATGAGGGAATAATATTTGTGAGGGTACCCCGGGAGAGTTCCAAATGTGTGTGGGTAGAACATATATCCCACGGGGGTAAAATTGAAAAAGTTGAAAAATTTTTTTTTTTGGACTTAGCCATTTTTCCGGCGTTTATCAGACTTTCAGATAGGGCAAATGTCAGTAAGCGTTCCGATTTCAGTTCCAGAGCGATTCGCCCAATGAGTCCTTGATATTTATTCGTTTTCAGCCAATTTTCTGGATTTTTGAAAATTTCACTTTTTTGTGAAAATATCCACTAAATGAGGGAATAATATGTGTGAGGGTAGCCCAGGAGTGTTCCAAATGTGTGTGGTAGAATATATATCCCACGGGGGTAGAATTTAAAAAAGTTGAAAAATTTTTTTTTTTGGACTTAGTCATTTTTTCGGCGTTTATCAGACTTTCAGATAGGGCAAATGTCAGTGAGCGTTCCGACTTCAGTTCCAGAGCGATTCGCCCAATGAGTACTTGATATTTATTCGTTTTCAGTCAATTTTCTGGATTTTTGAAAATTTCACTTTTTTGTGAAAATATCCACTAAATGAGGGAATAATATGTGTGAGGGTACCCCAGGAGAGTTCCAAATGTGTGTGGGTAGAATATATATCCCACGATGGTAAAATTGAAAAAAGTTGAAAAAATTTTTTTTTTGGACTTAGACATTTTTCCGGCGTTTATCAGACTTTCAGATAGAGCAAATGTCAGTGAGCGTTCTGATTTCAGTTCCAGAGCGATTCGCCCTATAAGTCCTTGATATTTAGTCGTTTTCAGCCAATAATCTGGATTTTTGAAAAATTCACTTTTTTGTGAAAATATCCACTAAATGAGGGAATAATATGTGTGAGGGTACCTCAGGAGAGTTCCAATGTGTGTGGGTAGAATATATATCCCACGGGGGTAAAATTTAAAAAAGTTGAAAAATTTTTTTTTTTGGACTTAGTCATTTTTTCGGCATTTATCAGACTTTCAGATAGGGCAAATGTCAGTGAGCGTTCCGATTTCAGTTCCAGAGTGATTCTCCCAATGAGTCCTTGATATTCAGTCGTTTTTAGCTAATATTTTGGATTTTTGAAAATTTCACTTTTTTGTGAAAATATCCACTAAATGAGGGAATAATATGTGTGAGGGTACCCCAGGAGAGTTCCCAATGTGTGTGGGTAGAATATATATCCCACGGGGGTAAAATTGAAAAAAGTTGAAAAAAATTTTTTTTTGGACTTAGTCATTTTTTCGGCATTTATCAGACTTTCAGATAGGGCAAATGTCAGTGAGCGTTCCGATTTCAGTTCCAGAGCGATTCGCCCAATGAGTCCTTGATATTTATTCATTTTCAGCCAATTTTTTGGATTTTTGAAAATTTCACTTTTTTGTGAAAATATCCACTAAATGAGGGAATAATATGTGTGAGGGTACCCCAGGAGAGTTCCAAATGTGTGTGGGTAGAATATATATCCTACGGGGGTAAAATTAAAAAAAGTTTAAACTTTTTTTTTTTGGACTTAGCCATTTTTCCGGCGTTTATCAGACTTTCAGATAGAGCAAATGTCAGTGAGCGTTCCGATTTCAGTTCCAGAGCGATTCGCCCAATGAGTCCTTGATATTTATTCGTTTTCAGCCAATTTTCTGGATTTTTGAAAATTTCACTTTTTTGTGAAAATATCCACTAAATGAGGGAATAATATGTGTTAGGGTACCCCAGGAGAGTTCCAAATGTGTGTGGGTAGAATATATATCCCACGGGGGTAAAATTGAAGAAAGTTTAAAAATTTTTTTTTTTGGACTTAGTCTTTTTTTCGGCATTTATCAGACTTTCAGATAGGGCAAATGTCAGTGAGCGTTCGATTTCAGTTCCAGAGCGATTCGCCCAATGAGTCCTTGATATTTATTCGTTTTCAGCCAATTTTCTGGATTTTTGAAAAATTCACTTTTTTGTGAAAATATCCACTAAATGAGGGAATAATATGTGTGAGGGTACCTCAGGAGAGTTCCAATGTGTGTGGGTAGAATATATATCCCACGGGGGTAAAATTTAAAAAAGTTGAAAAATTTTTTTTTTTGGACTTAGTCATTTTTCCGGCGTTTATCAGACTTTCAGATAGGGCAAATGTCAGTGAGCGTTCCGATTTCAGTTCCAGAGCGATTCGCCCAATGAGTCCTTGATATTTATTCGTTTTCAGCCAATTTTCTGGATTTTTGAAAATTTCACTTTTTTGGGAAAATATCCACTAAATGAGGGAATAATATGTGTTAGGGTACCCCAGGAGAGTTCCAAATGTGTGTGGGTAGAATATATATCCCACGGGGGTAAAATTGAAAAAAGTTTAAAAATTTTTTTTTTTGGACTTAGTCATTTTTTCGGCATTTATCAGACTTTCAGATAGGGCAAATGTCAGTGAGCTTTCCGATTTCAGTTCCAGAGCGATTCGCCCAATGAGTCCTTGATATTTAGTCATTTTCAGCTAATTTTCTGGATTTTTGAAAATTTTACTTTTTTGTGAAAATATCCACTAAATGAGGGAATAATATGTGTGAGGGTACCCCAGGAGAGTTCCCAATGTGTGTGCGTAGAATATATATCCCACGGGGGTAAAATTGAAAAAATGTGAAAAAAAAATTTTTTTGGACTTAGCCATTTTTCCGACGTTTATCAGACTTTCAGATAGGGCAAATGTCAGTGAGCGTTCCGATTTCAGTTCCAGAGCGATTCACCCAATGAGTCCTTGATATTTATTCGTTTTTAGCCAATATTTTGGATTTTTGAAAATTTCACTTTTTTGTGAAAATATCCACTAAATGACGGAATAATATGTGTGCGGGTAACCCAGGAGAGTTCCAAATGTGTGTGGGTAGAATATATATCCCACGGGGGTAAAATTGAAAAAAGTTGAAAAAATTTTTTTTTTGGACTTTGTCATTTTTCCGGCGTTTATCAGACTTTCAGATAGGCCAAATGTCAGTGAGCGTTCCGATTTCAGTTCCAGAGCGATTCGCCCAATGAGTCCTTGATATTTATTCGTTTTTAGCCAATATTTTGGATTTTTGAAAATTTCACTTTTTTGTGAAAATATCCACTAAATGAGGAAATAATATGTGTGCGGGTAACCCAGGAGAGTTCCAAATGTGTGTGGGTAGAATATATATCCCACGGGGGTAAAATTGAAAAAAGTTGAAAAAATTTTTTTTTTGGACTTTGTCATTTTTCCGGCGTTTATCAGACTTTCAGATAGGCCAAATGTCAGTGAGCGTTCCGATTTCAGTTCCAGAGCGATTCGCCCAATGAGTCCTTGATATTTATTCGTTTTCAGCCAATTTTCTGGATTTTTGAAAATTTCACTTTTTTGTGAAAATATCCACTAAATGAGGTAATAATATGTGTTAGGGTACCCCAGGAGAGTTCCAAATGTGTGTGGGTAGAATATATATCCTACGGGGGTAAAATTAAAAAAAGTTGAAACTTTTTTTTTTGTACTTAGCCATTTTTCCGGCGTTTATCAGACTTTCAGATAGGTCAAATGTCAGTGAGCGTTCCGATTTCAGTTCCAGAGCGATTCGCCCAATGAGTCCTTGATATTTATTCGTTTTCAGCCAATTTTCTGGATTTTTGAAAATTTCACTTTTTTGTGAAAATATCCACTAAATGAGGGAATAATATGTGTGAGGGTACCCCAGGAAAGTTCCAAATGTGTGTGGGTAGAATATATATCCCACGGGGGTAAAATTGAAAAAATGTGAAAAAAATTTTTTTTTGGACTTAGCCATTTTTCCGACGTTTATCAGACTTTCAGATAGGGCAAATGTCAGTGAGCGTTCCGATTTCAGTTCCAGAGCGATTCGCTCAATGAGTCCTTGATATGTAGTCGTTTTCAGCCAATATATTGGATTTTTGAAAATTTCACTTTTTTGTGAAAATATCCACTAAATGAGGGAATAATATGTGTGAGGGTACCCCAGGAGAGTTCCAAATGTGTGTGGGTAGAATATATATCCCACGGGGGTAAAATTGAAAAAAGTTGAAAAAATTTTTTTTTGGACTTAGTCATTTTTTCGGCGTTTATCAGACTTTCAGATAGGGCAAATGTCAGTGAGCGCTCCGATTTCAGTTCCAGAGCGATTCGCCCAATGAGTCCTTGATATTTATTCGTTTTCAGCCAATTTTCTGGATTTTTGAAAATTTCACTTTTTTGTGAAAATATCCACTAAATGAGGGAATAATATGTGTGAGGGTACCCCAGGAAAGTTCCAAATTTGAATGGGTAGAATATATATCCCACGGGGGTAAAATTGAAAAAAGTTTAAACATTTTTTTTTTTGGACTTAGCCATTTTTCCGCCGTTTATCAGACTTTCAGATAGGGCAAATGTCAGTGAGCGTTCCGATTTCAGTTCCAGAGCGATTCGCCCAATGAGTCCTTGATATTTATTTGTTTTTAGCCAATATTCTGGATTTTTGAAAATTTCACTTTTTTGTGAAAATATCCACTAAATGAGGAAATAATATGTGTGCGGGTAACCCAGGAGAGTTCCAAATGTGTGTGGGTAGAATATATATCCCACGGGGGTAAAATTGAAAAAATGTGAAAAAAATTTTTTTTTGGACTTAGCCATTTATCCGCCGTTTATCAGACTTTCAGATAGGGCAAATGTCAGTGAGCATTCCGATTTCAGTTCCAGAGCGATTCGCCCAATGAGTCCTTGATATGAAGTCGTTTTCAGCCAATATATTGGATTTTTGAAAATTTCACTTTTTTGTGAAAATATCCACTAAATGAGGGAATAATATGTGTGAGGGTACCCCAGGAGAGTTCCAAATGTGTGTGGGTAGAATATATATCCCACGGGGGTAAAATTGAAAAAATGTGAAAAAAAATTTTTTTCGGACTTAGCCATTTTTCCGACGTTTATCAGACTTTCAGAGAGGGCAAATGTCAGTGAGCGTTCCGATTTCAGTTCCAGAGCGATTCGCCCAATGAGTCCTTGATATTTAGTCGTTTTCAGACAATATTTTGGATTTTTGAAAATTTCACTTTTTTGTGAAAATATCCACTAAATGAGGGAATAATATGTGTGAGGGAACCCCAGGAGAGTTCCAAATGTGTGTGGGTAGAATATATATCCCACGGGGTTAAAATTGAAAAAAGTTGAAACATTTTTTTTTTTGGACTTAGTCATTTTTCCGCCGTTTATCAGACTTTCAGATAGGGCAAATGTCAGTGAGCGTTCCGATTTCAGTTCCAGAGCGATTCGCCCAATGAGTCCTTGATATTTATTCGTTTTCAGCCAATTTTCTGGATTTTTGAAAATTTCACTTTTTTGTGAAAATATCCACTAAATGAGGGAATAATATGTGTGAGGGTACCCCAGGAGAGTTCCAAATGTGTGTGGGTAGAATATATATCCCACGGGGGTAAAATTGAAAAAATGTGAAAAAAAATTTTTTTTGGACTTAGCCATTTTTCCGACGTTTATCAGACTTTCAGAGAGGGCAAATGTCAGTGAGCGTTCCGATTTCAGTTCCAGAGCGATTCGCCCAATGAGTCCTTGATATTTAGTCGTTTTCAGACAATATTTTGGATTTTTGAAAATTTCACTTTTTTGTGAAAATATCCACTAAATGAGGGAATAATATGTGTGAGGGAACCCCAGGAGAGTTCCAAATGTGTGTGGGTAGAATATATATCCCACGGGGTTAAAATTGAAAAAAGTTGAAACATTTTTTTTTTTGGACTTAGTCATTTTTCCGCCGTTTATCAGACTTTCAGATAGGGCAAATGTCAGTGAGCGTTCCGATTTCAGTTCCAGAGCGATTCGCCCAATGAGTCCTTGATATTTATTCGTTTTCAGCCAATTTTCTGGATTTTTGAAAATTTCACTTTTTTGTGAAAATATCCACTAAATGAGGGAATAATATGTGTTAGGGTACCCCAGGAGAGTTCCAAATGTGTGTGGGTAGAATATATATCCCACGGGGGTAAAATTTAAAAAAGTTGAAAAATTTTTTTTTTTGGACTTAGTCATTTTTTCGGCGTTTATCAGACTTTCAGATAGGGCAAATGTCAGTGAGCGTTCCGATTTCAGTACCAGAGCGATTCGCCCAATGAGTCCTTGATATTTATTCGTTTTTAGCCAATATTTTGGATTTTTGAAAATTTCACTTTTTTGTGAAAATATCCACTAAATGAGGAAATAATATGTGTGCGGGTAACCCAGGAGAGTTCCAAATGTGTGTGGGTAGAATATATATCCCACGGGGGTAAAATTGAAAAAAGTTTAAAAAAATTTTTTTTTGGACTTAGTCATTTTTCCGGCGTTTATCAGACTTTCAGATAGGTCAAATGTCAGTGAGCGTTCCGATTTCAGTTCCAGAGCGATTCGCCCAATGAGTCCTTGATATTTATTCGTTTTCAGCCAATTTTCTGGATTTTTGAAAATTTCACTTTTTTGTGAAAATATCCACTAAATGAGGGAATAATATGTGTGAGGGTACCCCAGGAAAGTTCCAAATGTGTGTGGGTAGAATATATATCCCACGGGGGTAAAATTGAAAAAATGTGAAAAAAAATTTTTTTTGGACTTAGCCATTTTTCTGACGTTTATCAGACTTTCAGATAGGGCAAATGTCAGTGAGCGTTCCGATTTCAGTTCCAGAGCGATTCGCCCAATGAGTCCTTGATATGTAGTCGTTTTCAGCCAATATATTGGATTTTTGAAAATTTCACTTTTTTGTGAAAATATCCACTAAATGAGGGAATAATATGTGTGAGGGTACCCCAGGAGAGTTCCAAATGTGTGTGGGTAGAATATATATCCCACGGGGGTAAAATTGAAAAAAGTTGAAAAAATTTTTTTTTGGACTTAGTCATTTTTTCGGCGTTTATCAGACTTTCAGATAGGGCAAATGTCAGTGAGCGTTCCGATTTCAGTTCCAGAGCGATTCGCCCAATGAGTCCTTGATATTTATTCGTTTTCAGCCAATTTTCTGGATTTTTGAAAATTTCACTTTTTTGTGAAAATATCCACTAAATGAGGGAATAATATGTGTGCGGGTAACCCAGGAGAGTTCCAAATGTGTGTGGGTAGAATATATATCCCACGGGGGTAAAATTGAAAAAAGTTGAAAAAATTTTTTTTTTGGACTTTGTCATTTTTCCGGCGTTTATCAGACTTTCAGATAGGCCAAATGTCAGTGAGCGTTCCGATTTCAGTTCCAGAGCGATTCGCCCAATGAGTCCTTGATATTTATTCGTTTTTAGCCAATATTTTGGATTTTTGAAAATTTCACTTTTTTGTGAAAATATCCACTAAATGAGGAAATAATATGTGTGCGGGTAACCCAGGAGAGTTCCAAATGTGTGTGGGTAGAATATATATCCCACGGGGGTAAAATTGAAAAAAGTTGAAAAAATTTTTTTTTTGGACTTTGTCATTTTTCCGGCGTTTATCAGACTTTCAGATAGGCCAAATGTCAGTGAGCGTTCCGATTTCAGTTCCAGAGCGATTCGCCCAATGAGTCCTTGATATTTATTCGTTTTCAGCCAATTTTCTGGATTTTTGAAAATTTCACTTTTTTGTGAAAATATCCACTAAATGAGGTAATAATATGTGTTAGGGTACCCCAGGAGAGTTCCAAATGTGTGTGGGTAGAATATATATCCTACGGGGGTAAAATTAAAAAAAGTTGAAACTTTTTTTTTTGTACTTAGCCATTTTTCCGGCGTTTATCAGACTTTCAGATAGGTCAAATGTCAGTGAGCGTTCCGATTTCAGTTCCAGAGCGATTCGCCCAATGAGTCCTTGATATTTATTCGTTTTCAGCCAATTTTCTGGATTTTTGAAAATTTCACTTTTTTGTGAAAGTATCCACTAAATGAGGGAATAATATGTGTGAGGGTACCCCATGAAAGTTCCAAATGTGTGTGGGTAGAATATATATCCCACGGGGGTAAAATTGAAAAAATGTGAAAAAAATTTTTTTTTGGACTTAGCCATTTTTCCGACGTTTATCAGACTTTCAGATAGGGCAAATGTCAGTGAGCGTTCCGATTTCAGTTCCAGAGCGATTCGCTCAATGAGTCCTTGATATGTAGTCGTTTTCAGCCAATATATTGGATTTTTGAAAATTTCACTTTTTTGTGAAAATATCCACTAAATGAGGGAATAATATGTGTGAGGGTACCCCAGGAGAGTTCCAAATGTGTGTGGGTAGAATATATATCCCACGGGGGTAAAATTGAAAAAAGTTGAAAAAATTTTTTTTTGGACTTAGTCATTTTTTCGGCGTTTATCAGACTTTCAGATAGGGCAAATGTCAGTGAGCGTTCCGATTTCAGTTCCAGAGCGATTCGCCCAATGAGTCCTTGATATTTATTCGTTTTCAGCCAATTTTCTGGATTTTTGAAAATTTCACTTTTTTGTGAAAATATCCACTAAATGAGGGAATAATATGTGTGAGGGTACCCCAGGAAAGTTCCAAATTTGAATGGGTAGAATATATATCCCACGGGGGTAAAATTGAAAAAAGTTTAAACATTTTTTTTTTTGGACTTAGCCATTTTTCCGCCGTTTATCAGACTTTCAGATAGGGCAAATGTCAGTGAGCGTTCCGATTTCAGTTCCAGAGCGATTCGCCCAATGAGTCCTTGACATTTATTTGTTTTTAGCCAATATTCTGGATTTTTGAAAATTTCACTTTTTTGTGAAAATATCCACTAAATGAGGAAATAATATGTGTGCGGGTAACCCAGGAGAGTTCCAAATGTGTGTGGGTAGAATATATATCCCACGGGGGTAAAATTGAAAAAATGTGAAAAAAATTTTTTTTTGGACTTAGCCATTTATCCGCCGTTTATCAGACTTTCAGATAGGGCAAATGTCAGTGAGCATTCCGATTTCAGTTCCAGAGCGATTCGCCCAATGAGTCCTTGATATGAAGTCGTTTTCAGCCAATATATTGGATTTTTGAAAATTTCACTTTTTTGTGAAAATATCCACTAAATGAGGGAATAATATGTGTGAGGGTACCCCAGGAGAGTTCCAAATGTGTGTGGGTAGAATATATATCCCACGGGGGTAAAATTGAAAAAATGTGAAAAAAAATTTTTTTTGGACTTAGCCATTTTTCCGACGTTTATCAGACTTTCAGAGAGGGCAAATGTCAGTGAGCTTTCAGATTTCAGTTCCAGAGCGATTCGCCCAATGAGTCCTTGATATTTAGTCATTTTCAGCTAATTTTCTGGATTTTTGAAAATTTTACTTTTTTTGTGAAAATATCCACTAAATTAGGGAATAATATGTGTGAGGGTACCACAGGAGGGTTCCAAATGTGTGTGGGTAGAATATATATCCCACGGGGGTAAAATTTAAAAAAGTTGAAAAAATTTTTTTTTTGGACTTAGTCATTTTTTCGGCATTTATCAGACTTTCAGATAGGGCAAATGTCAGTGAGCTTTCCGATTTCAGTTCCAGAGCGATTCGCCCAATGAGTCCTTGATATTTAGTCATTTTCAGCTAATTTTCTGGATTTTTGAAAATTTTACTTTTTTGTGAAAATATCCACTAAATGAGGGAATAATATGTGTGAGGGTACCCCAGGAGAGTTCCCAATGTGTGTGGGTAGAATATATATCCCACGGGGGTAAAATTGAAAAAAGTTGAAAAAAATTTTTTTTTGGACTTAGTCATTTTTTCGGCATTTATCAGACTTTCAGATAGGGCAAATGTCAGTGAGCGTTCCGATTTCAGTTCCAGAGCGATTCGCCCAATGAGTCCTTGATATTTATTCATTTTCAGCCAATTTTTTGGATTTTTGAAAATTTCACTTTTTTGTGAAAATATCCACTAAATGAGGGAATAATATGTGTGAGGGTACCCCAGGAGAGTTCCAAATGTGTGTGGGTAGAATATATATCCTACGGGGGTAAAATTAAAAAAAGTTGAAACTTTTTTTTTTTGGACTTAGCCATTTTTCCGGCGTTTATCAGACTTTCAGATAGGGCAAATGTCAGTGAGCGTTCCGATTTCAGTTCCAGAGCGATTCTCCCAATGAGTCCTTGATATTTATTCGTTTTCAGCCAATTTTCTGGGTTTTTGAAAATTTCATTTTTTTGTGAAAATATCCACTAAATGAGGGAATAATATGTGTGAGGGTACCCCAGGATTGTTCCAAATGTGTGTGGGTAGAATATATATCCCACGGGGGTAAAATTGAAAAAAGTTGAAAAAAATTTTTTTTTGGACTTAGTCATTTATTCGGCGTTTATCAGACTTTCAGATAGGGCAAATGTCAGTGAGCGTTCCGACTTCAGTTCCAGAGCGATTCGCCCAATGAGTCCTTGATATTTATTCGTTTTCAGCCAATTTTCTGGATTTTTGAAAATTTCACTTTTTTGTGAAAATATCCACTAAATGAGGGAATAATATGTGTGAGGGTACCCCAGGAGAGTTCCAAATGCGGGTGGGTAGAATATATATCCCACGGGGGTAAAATTGAAAGAAGTTGAAAAAAAAATTTTTTTTTGGACTTAGTCATTTTTCCGGCGTTTATCAGACTTTCAGATAGGGCAAATGTCAGTGAGCGTTCCGATTTCAGTTCCAGAGCGATTCGCCCAATGAGTCCTTGATATTTATTCGTTTTTAGCCAATTTTCTGGATTTTTGAAAAATTCACTTTTTTGTGAAAATATCCACTAAATGAGGGAATAATATGTGTGAGGGTACCCCAGGAGAGTTACAAATGTGTGTGGGTAGAATATATATCCCACAGGGGTAAAATTGAAAAAAGTTGAAAAAATTTTTTTTTTGGACTTAGTCATTTTTCCAGCGTTTATCAGACTTTCAGATAGAGCAAATGTCAGTGAGCGTTCCGATTTCAGTTCCAGAGCGATTCGCCCAATGAGTCCTTCATATTTAGTCATTTTCAGCTGATTTTCTGGATTTTTGAAAATTTCACTTTTTTGTGAAAATATCCACTAAATGAGGGAATAATATGTGTGAGGGTACCCCAGGAGAGTTCCAAATGTGTGTGGGTAGAATATATATCCCACGGGGGTAAAATTGAAAAAAGTTAAAAAAAATTTTTTTTTGGACTTAGTCATTTTTCCGGCGTTTATCAGACATTCAGATAGGGCAAATGTCAATGAGCATTCCGATTTCAGTTCCAGAGCGATTCGCCCAATGAGTCCTTGATATTTAGTCGTTTTCAGACAATTTTCTGGATTTTTGAAAATTTCACTTTTTTGTGAAAATATCCACTAAATGAGGGAATAATATTTGTGAGGGTACCCCGGGAGAGTTCCAAATGTGTGTGGGTAGAACATATATCCCACGGGGGTAAAATTGAAAAAGTTGAAAAATTTTTTTTTTTGGACTTAGCCATTTTTCCGGCGTTTATCAGACTTTCAGATAGGGCAAATGTCAGTAAGCGTTCCGATTTCAGTTCCAGAGCGATTCGCCCAATGAGTCCTTGATATTTATTCGTTTTCAGCCAATTTTCTGGATTTTTGAAAATTTCACTTTTTTGTGAAAATATCCACTAAATGAGGGAATAATATGTGTGAGGGTAGCCCAGGAGTGTTCCAAATGTGTGTGGTAGAATATATATCCCACGGGGGTAGAATTTAAAAAAGTTGAAAAATTTTTTTTTTTGGACTTAGTCATTTTTTCGGCGTTTATCAGACTTTCAGATAGGGCAAATGTCAGTGAGCGTTCCGACTTCAGTTCCAGAGCGATTCGCCCAATGAGTACTTGATATTTATTCGTTTTCAGTCAATTTTCTGGATTTTTGAAAATTTCACTTTTTTGTGAAAATATCCACTAAATGAGGGAATAATATGTGTGAGGGTACCCCAGGAGAGTTCCAAATGTGTGTGGGTAGAATATATATCCCACGATGGTAAAATTGAAAAAAGTTGAAAAAATTTTTTTTTTGGACTTAGACATTTTTCCGGCGTTTATCAGACTTTCAGATAGAGCAAATGTCAGTGAGCGTTCTGATTTCAGTTCCAGAGCGATTCGCCCTATAAGTCCTTGATATTTAGTCGTTTTCAGCCAATAATCTGGATTTTTGAAAAATTCACTTTTTTGTGAAAATATCCACTAAATGAGGGAATAATATGTGTGAGGGTACCTCAGGAGAGTTCCAATGTGTGTGGGTAGAATATATATCCCACGGGGGTAAAATTTAAAAAAGTTGAAAAATTTTTTTTTTTGGACTTAGTCATTTTTTCGGCATTTATCAGACTTTCAGATAGGGCAAATGTCAGTGAGCGTTCCGATTTCAGTTCCAGAGTGATTCTCCCAATGAGTCCTTGATATTCAGTCGTTTTTAGCTAATATTTTGGATTTTTGAAAATTTCACTTTTTTGTGAAAATATCCACTAAATGAGGGAATAATATGTGTGAGGGTACCCCAGGAGAGTTCCCAATGTGTGTGGGTAGAATATATATCCCACGGGGGTAAAATTGAAAAAAGTTGAAAAAAATTTTTTTTTGGACTTAGTCATTTTTTCGGCATTTATCAGACTTTCAGATAGGGCAAATGTCAGTGAGCGTTCCGATTTCAGTTCCAGAGCGATTCGCCCAATGAGTCCTTGATATTTATTCATTTTCAGCCAATTTTTTGGATTTTTGAAAATTTCACTTTTTTGTGAAAATATCCACTAAATGAGGGAATAATATGTGTGAGGGTACCCCAGGAGAGTTCCAAATGTGTGTGGGTAGAATATATATCCTACGGGGGTAAAATTAAAAAAAGTTTAAACTTTTTTTTTTTGGACTTAGCCATTTTTCCGGCGTTTATCAGACTTTCAGATAGAGCAAATGTCAGTGAGCGTTCCGATTTCAGTTCCAGAGCGATTCGCCCAATGAGTCCTTGATATTTATTCGTTTTCAGCCAATTTTCTGGATTTTTGAAAATTTCACTTTTTTGTGAAAATATCCACTAAATGAGGGAATAATATGTGTTAGGGTACCCCAGGAGAGTTCCAAATGTGTGTGGGTAGAATATATATCCCACGGGGGTAAAATTGAAGAAAGTTTAAAAATTTTTTTTTTTGGACTTAGTCTTTTTTTCGGCATTTATCAGACTTTCAGATAGGGCAAATGTCAGTGAGCGTTCGATTTCAGTTCCAGAGCGATTCGCCCAATGAGTCCTTGATATTTATTCGTTTTCAGCCAATTTTCTGGATTTTTGAAAAATTCACTTTTTTGTGAAAATATCCACTAAATGAGGGAATAATATGTGTGAGGGTACCTCAGGAGAGTTCCAATGTGTGTGGGTAGAATATATATCCCACGGGGGTAAAATTTAAAAAAGTTGAAAAATTTTTTTTTTTGGACTTAGTCATTTTTCCGGCGTTTATCAGACTTTCAGATAGGGCAAATGTCAGTGAGCGTTCCGATTTCAGTTCCAGAGCGATTCGCCCAATGAGTCCTTGATATTTATTCGTTTTCAGCCAATTTTCTGGATTTTTGAAAATTTCACTTTTTTGGGAAAATATCCACTAAATGAGGGAATAATATGTGTTAGGGTACCCCAGGAGAGTTCCAAATGTGTGTGGGTAGAATATATATCCCACGGGGGTAAAATTGAAAAAAGTTTAAAAATTTTTTTTTTTGGACTTAGTCATTTTTTCGGCATTTATCAGACTTTCAGATAGGGCAAATGTCAGTGAGCTTTCCGATTTCAGTTCCAGAGCGATTCGCCCAATGAGTCCTTGATATTTAGTCATTTTCAGCTAATTTTCTGGATTTTTGAAAATTTTACTTTTTTGTGAAAATATCCACTAAATGAGGGAATAATATGTGTGAGGGTACCCCAGGAGAGTTCCCAATGTGTGTGCGTAGAATATATATCCCACGGGGGTAAAATTGAAAAAATGTGAAAAAAAAATTTTTTTGGACTTAGCCATTTTTCCGACGTTTATCAGACTTTCAGATAGGGCAAATGTCAGTGAGCGTTCCGATTTCAGTTCCAGAGCGATTCACCCAATGAGTCCTTGATATTTATTCGTTTTTAGCCAATATTTTGGATTTTTGAAAATTTCACTTTTTTGTGAAAATATCCACTAAATGACGGAATAATATGTGTGCGGGTAACCCAGGAGAGTTCCAAATGTGTGTGGGTAGAATATATATCCCACGGGGGTAAAATTGAAAAAAGTTGAAAAAATTTTTTTTTTGGACTTTGTCATTTTTCCGGCGTTTATCAGACTTTCAGATAGGCCAAATGTCAGTGAGCGTTCCGATTTCAGTTCCAGAGCGATTCGCCCAATGAGTCCTTGATATTTATTCGTTTTTAGCCAATATTTTGGATTTTTGAAAATTTCACTTTTTTGTGAAAATATCCACTAAATGAGGAAATAATATGTGTGCGGGTAACCCAGGAGAGTTCCAAATGTGTGTGGGTAGAATATATATCCCACGGGGGTAAAATTGAAAAAAGTTGAAAAAATTTTTTTTTTGGACTTTGTCATTTTTCCGGCGTTTATCAGACTTTCAGATAGGCCAAATGTCAGTGAGCGTTCCGATTTCAGTTCCAGAGCGATTCGCCCAATGAGTCCTTGATATTTATTCGTTTTCAGCCAATTTTCTGGATTTTTGAAAATTTCACTTTTTTGTGAAAATATCCACTAAATGAGGTAATAATATGTGTTAGGGTACCCCAGGAGAGTTCCAAATGTGTGTGGGTAGAATATATATCCTACGGGGGTAAAATTAAAAAAAGTTGAAACTTTTTTTTTTGTACTTAGCCATTTTTCCGGCGTTTATCAGACTTTCAGATAGGTCAAATGTCAGTGAGCGTTCCGATTTCAGTTCCAGAGCGATTCGCCCAATGAGTCCTTGATATTTATTCGTTTTCAGCCAATTTTCTGGATTTTTGAAAATTTCACTTTTTTGTGAAAATATCCACTAAATGAGGGAATAATATGTGTGAGGGTACCCCAGGAAAGTTCCAAATGTGTGTGGGTAGAATATATATCCCACGGGGGTAAAATTGAAAAAATGTGAAAAAAATTTTTTTTTGGACTTAGCCATTTTTCCGACGTTTATCAGACTTTCAGATAGGGCAAATGTCAGTGAGCGTTCCGATTTCAGTTCCAGAGCGATTCGCTCAATGAGTCCTTGATATGTAGTCGTTTTCAGCCAATATATTGGATTTTTGAAAATTTCACTTTTTTGTGAAAATATCCACTAAATGAGGGAATAATATGTGTGAGGGTACCCCAGGAGAGTTCCAAATGTGTGTGGGTAGAATATATATCCCACGGGGGTAAAATTGAAAAAAGTTGAAAAAATTTTTTTTTGGACTTAGTCATTTTTTCGGCGTTTATCAGACTTTCAGATAGGGCAAATGTCAGTGAGCGCTCCGATTTCAGTTCCAGAGCGATTCGCCCAATGAGTCCTTGATATTTATTCGTTTTCAGCCAATTTTCTGGATTTTTGAAAATTTCACTTTTTTGTGAAAATATCCACTAAATGAGGGAATAATATGTGTGAGGGTACCCCAGGAAAGTTCCAAATTTGAATGGGTAGAATATATATCCCACGGGGGTAAAATTGAAAAAAGTTTAAACATTTTTTTTTTTGGACTTAGCCATTTTTCCGCCGTTTATCAGACTTTCAGATAGGGCAAATGTCAGTGAGCGTTCCGATTTCAGTTCCAGAGCGATTCGCCCAATGAGTCCTTGATATTTATTTGTTTTTAGCCAATATTCTGGATTTTTGAAAATTTCACTTTTTTGTGAAAATATCCACTAAATGAGGAAATAATATGTGTGCGGGTAACCCAGGAGAGTTCCAAATGTGTGTGGGTAGAATATATATCCCACGGGGGTAAAATTGAAAAAATGTGAAAAAAATTTTTTTTTGGACTTAGCCATTTATCCGCCGTTTATCAGACTTTCAGATAGGGCAAATGTCAGTGAGCATTCCGATTTCAGTTCCAGAGCGATTCGCCCAATGAGTCCTTGATATGAAGTCGTTTTCAGCCAATATATTGGATTTTTGAAAATTTCACTTTTTTGTGAAAATATCCACTAAATGAGGGAATAATATGTGTGAGGGTACCCCAGGAGAGTTCCAAATGTGTGTGGGTAGAATATATATCCCACGGGGGTAAAATTGAAAAAATGTGAAAAAATTTTTTTTTCGGACTTAGCCATTTTTCCGACGTTTATCAGACTTTCAGAGAGGGCAAATGTCAGTGAGCGTTCCGATTTCAGTTCCAGAGCGATTCGCCCAATGAGTCCTTGATATTTAGTCGTTTTCAGACAATATTTTGGATTTTTGAAAATTTCACTTTTTTGTGAAAATATCCACTAAATGAGGGAATAATATGTGTGAGGGAACCCCAGGAGAGTTCCAAATGTGTGTGG
The DNA here is from genome assembly GCF_046119375.1 of Phyllobates terribilis. Taxonomy (NCBI): domain Eukaryota; kingdom Metazoa; phylum Chordata; class Amphibia; order Anura; family Dendrobatidae; genus Phyllobates; species Phyllobates terribilis. The sequence continues at coordinate 4,876,955 of NW_027362832.1, forward strand.
GTAGAATATATATCCCACGGGGTTAAAATTGAAAAAAGTTGAAACATTTTTTTTTTTGGACTTAGTCATTTTTCCGCCGTTTATCAGACTTTCAGATAGGGCAAATGTCAGTGAGCGTTCCGATTTCAGTTCCAGAGCGATTCGCCCAATGAGTCCTTGATATTTATTCGTTTTCAGCCAATTTTCTGGATTTTTGAAAATTTCACTTTTTTGTGAAAATATCCACTAAATGAGGGAATAATATGTGTGAGGGTACCCCAGGAGAGTTCCAAATGTGTGTGGGTAGAATATATATCCCACGGGGGTAAAATTGAAAAAATGTGAAAAAAAATTTTTTTTGGACTTAGCCATTTTTCCGACGTTTATCAGACTTTCAGAGAGGGCAAATGTCAGTGAGCGTTCCGATTTCAGTTCCAGAGCGATTCGCCCAATGAGTCCTTGATATTTAGTCGTTTTCAGACAATATTTTGGATTTTTGAAAATTTCACTTTTTTGTGAAAATATCCACTAAATGAGGGAATAATATGTGTGAGGGAACCCCAGGAGAGTTCCAAATGTGTGTGGGTAGAATATATATCCCACGGGGTTAAAATTGAAAAAAGTTGAAACATTTTTTTTTTTGGACTTAGTCATTTTTCCGCCGTTTATCAGACTTTCAGATAGGGCAAATGTCAGTGAGCGTTCCGATTTCAGTTCCAGAGCGATTCGCCCAATGAGTCCTTGATATTTATTCGTTTTCAGCCAATTTTCTGGATTTTTGAAAATTTCACTTTTTTGTGAAAATATCCACTAAATGAGGGAATAATATGTGTTAGGGTACCCCAGGAGAGTTCCAAATGTGTGTGGGTAGAATATATATCCCACGGGGGTAAAATTTAAAAAAGTTGAAAAATTTTTTTTTTTGGACTTAGTCATTTTTTCGGCGTTTATCAGACTTTCAGATAGGGCAAATGTCAGTGAGCGTTCCGATTTCAGTACCAGAGCGATTCGCCCAATGAGTCCTTGATATTTATTCGTTTTTAGCCAATATTTTGGATTTTTGAAAATTTCACTTTTTTGTGAAAATATCCACTAAATGAGGAAATAATATGTGTGCGGGTAACCCAGGAGAGTTCCAAATGTGTGTGGGTAGAATATATATCCCACGGGGGTAAAATTGAAAAAAGTTTAAAAAAATTTTTTTTTGGACTTAGTCATTTTTCCGGCGTTTATCAGACTTTCAGATAGGTCAAATGTCAGTGAGCGTTCCGATTTCAGTTCCAGAGCGATTCGCCCAATGAGTCCTTGATATTTATTCGTTTTCAGCCAATTTTCTGGATTTTTGAAAATTTCACTTTTTTGTGAAAATATCCACTAAATGAGGGAATAATATGTGTGAGGGTACCCCAGGAAAGTTCCAAATGTGTGTGGGTAGAATATATATCCCACGGGGGTAAAATTGAAAAAATGTGAAAAAAAATTTTTTTTGGACTTAGCCATTTTTCTGACGTTTATCAGACTTTCAGATAGGGCAAATGTCAGTGAGCGTTCCGATTTCAGTTCCAGAGCGATTCGCCCAATGAGTCCTTGATATGTAGTCGTTTTCAGCCAATATATTGGATTTTTGAAAATTTCACTTTTTTGTGAAAATATCCACTAAATGAGGGAATAATATGTGTGAGGGTACCCCAGGAGAGTTCCAAATGTGTGTGGGTAGAATATATATCCCACGGGGGTAAAATTGAAAAAAGTTGAAAAAATTTTTTTTTGGACTTAGTCATTTTTTCGGCGTTTATCAGACTTTCAGATAGGGCAAATGTCAGTGAGCGTTCCGATTTCAGTTCCAGAGCGATTCGCCCAATGAGTCCTTGATATTTATTCGTTTTCAGCCAATTTTCTGGATTTTTGAAAATTTCACTTTTTTGTGAAAATATCCACTAAATGAGGGAATAATATGTGTGCGGGTAACCCAGGAGAGTTCCAAATGTGTGTGGGTAGAATATATATCCCACGGGGGTAAAATTGAAAAAAGTTGAAAAAATTTTTTTTTTGGACTTTGTCATTTTTCCGGCGTTTATCAGACTTTCAGATAGGCCAAATGTCAGTGAGCGTTCCGATTTCAGTTCCAGAGCGATTCGCCCAATGAGTCCTTGATATTTATTCGTTTTTAGCCAATATTTTGGATTTTTGAAAATTTCACTTTTTTGTGAAAATATCCACTAAATGAGGAAATAATATGTGTGCGGGTAACCCAGGAGAGTTCCAAATGTGTGTGGGTAGAATATATATCCCACGGGGGTAAAATTGAAAAAAGTTGAAAAAATTTTTTTTTTGGACTTTGTCATTTTTCCGGCGTTTATCAGACTTTCAGATAGGCCAAATGTCAGTGAGCGTTCCGATTTCAGTTCCAGAGCGATTCGCCCAATGAGTCCTTGATATTTATTCGTTTTCAGCCAATTTTCTGGATTTTTGAAAATTTCACTTTTTTGTGAAAATATCCACTAAATGAGGTAATAATATGTGTTAGGGTACCCCAGGAGAGTTCCAAATGTGTGTGGGTAGAATATATATCCTACGGGGGTAAAATTAAAAAAAGTTGAAACTTTTTTTTTTGTACTTAGCCATTTTTCCGGCGTTTATCAGACTTTCAGATAGGTCAAATGTCAGTGAGCGTTCCGATTTCAGTTCCAGAGCGATTCGCCCAATGAGTCCTTGATATTTATTCGTTTTCAGCCAATTTTCTGGATTTTTGAAAATTTCACTTTTTTGTGAAAGTATCCACTAAATGAGGGAATAATATGTGTGAGGGTACCCCATGAAAGTTCCAAATGTGTGTGGGTAGAATATATATCCCACGGGGGTAAAATTGAAAAAATGTGAAAAAAATTTTTTTTTGGACTTAGCCATTTTTCCGACGTTTATCAGACTTTCAGATAGGGCAAATGTCAGTGAGCGTTCCGATTTCAGTTCCAGAGCGATTCGCTCAATGAGTCCTTGATATGTAGTCGTTTTCAGCCAATATATTGGATTTTTGAAAATTTCACTTTTTTGTGAAAATATCCACTAAATGAGGGAATAATATGTGTGAGGGTACCCCAGGAGAGTTCCAAATGTGTGTGGGTAGAATATATATCCCACGGGGGTAAAATTGAAAAAAGTTGAAAAAATTTTTTTTTGGACTTAGTCATTTTTTCGGCGTTTATCAGACTTTCAGATAGGGCAAATGTCAGTGAGCGTTCCGATTTCAGTTCCAGAGCGATTCGCCCAATGAGTCCTTGATATTTATTCGTTTTCAGCCAATTTTCTGGATTTTTGAAAATTTCACTTTTTTGTGAAAATATCCACTAAATGAGGGAATAATATGTGTGAGGGTACCCCAGGAAAGTTCCAAATTTGAATGGGTAGAATATATATCCCACGGGGGTAAAATTGAAAAAAGTTTAAACATTTTTTTTTTTGGACTTAGCCATTTTTCCGCCGTTTATCAGACTTTCAGATAGGGCAAATGTCAGTGAGCGTTCCGATTTCAGTTCCAGAGCGATTCGCCCAATGAGTCCTTGATATTTATTTGTTTTTAGCCAATATTCTGGATTTTTGAAAATTTCACTTTTTTGTGAAAATATCCACTAAATGAGGAAATAATATGTGTGCGGGTAACCCAGGAGAGTTCCAAATGTGTGTGGGTAGAATATATATCCCACGGGGGTAAAATTGAAAAAATGTGAAAAAAATTTTTTTTTGGACTTAGCCATTTATCCGCCGTTTATCAGACTTTCAGATAGGGCAAATGTCAGTGAGCATTCCGATTTCAGTTCCAGAGCGATTCGCCCAATGAGTCCTTGATATGAAGTCGTTTTCAGCCAATATATTGGATTTTTGAAAATTTCACTTTTTTGTGAAAATATCCACTAAATGAGGGAATAATATGTGTGAGGGTACCCCAGGAGAGTTCCAAATGTGTGTGGGTAGAATATATATCCCACGGGGGTAAAATTGAAAAAATGTGAAAAAAAATTTTTTTTGGACTTAGCCATTTTTCCGACGTTTATCAGACTTTCAGAGAGGGCAAATGTCAGTGAGCGTTCCGATTTCAGTTCCAGAGCGATTCGCCCAATGAGTCCTTGATATTTAGTCGTTTTCAGACAATATTTTGGATTTTTGAAAATTTCACTTTTTTGTGAAAATATCCACTAAATGAGGGAATAATATGTGTGAGGGAACCCCAGGAGAGTTCCAAATGTGTGTGGGTAGAATATATATCCCACGGGGTTAAAGTTGAAAAAAGTTGAAACATTTTTTTTTTTGGACTTAGTCATTTTTCCGCCGTTTATCAGACTTTCAGATAGGGCAAATGTCAGTGAGCGTTCCGATTTCAGTTCCAGAGCGATTCGCCCAATGAGTCCTTGATATTTATTCGTTTTCAGCCAATTTTCTGGATTTTTGAAAATTTCACTTTTTTTGTGAAAATATCCACTAAATGAGGGAATAATATGTGTTAGGGTACCCCAGGAGAGTTCCAAATGTGTGTGGGTAGAATATATATCCCACGGGGGTAAAATTGAAAAAATGTGAAAAATTTTTTTTTTTGGACTTAGTCATTTTTTCGGCGTTTATCAGACTTTCAGATAGGGCAAATGTCAGTGAGCGTTCCGATTTCAGTTCCAGAGCGATTCGCCCAATGAGTCCTTGATATTTATTCGTTTTTAGTTAATATTTTGGATTTTTGAAAATTTCACTTTTTTGTGAAAATGTCCACTAAATGAGGGAATAATATGTGTGAGGGTACCCCAGGAGAGTTCCAAATGTGTGTGGGTAGAATATATATCCCACGGGGGTAAAATTTAAAAAAGTTGAAAAATTTTTTTTTTTGGACTTAGTCATTTTTTCGGCGTTTATCAGACTTTCAGATAGGGCAAATGTCAGTGAGCGTTCCGATTTCAGTACCAGAGCGATTCGCCCAATGAGTCCTTGATATTTATTCGTTTTTAGCCAATATTTTGGATTTTTGAAAATTTCACTTTTTTGTGAAAATATCCACTAAATGAGGAAATAATATGTGTGAGGGTACCCCAGGAAAGTTCCAAATGTGTGTGGGTAGAATATATATCCCACGGGGGTAAAATTGAAAAAATGTGCAAAAAAATTTTTTTTGGACTTAGCCATTTTTCTGACGTTTATCAGACTTTCAGATAGGGCAAATGTCAGTGAGCGTTCCGATTTCAGTTCCAGAGCGATTCGCCCAATGAGTCCTTGATATGTAGTCGTTTTCAGCCAATATATTGGATTTTTGAAAATTTCACTTTTTTGTGAAAATATCCACTAAATGAGGGAATAATATGTGTGAGGGTACCCCAGGAGAGTTCCAAATGTGTGTGGGTAGAATATATATCCCACGGGGGTAAAATTGAAAAAAGTTGAAAAAATTTTTTTTTGGACTTAGTCATTTTTTCGGCGTTTATCAGACTTTCAGATAGGGCAAATGTCAGTGAGCGTTCCGATTTCAGTTCCAGAGCGATTCGCCCAATGAGTCCTTGATATTTATTCGTTTTCAGCCAATTTTCTGGATTTTTGAAAATTTCACTTTTTTGTGAAAATATCCACTAAATGAGGGAATAATATGTGTGAGGGTACCCCAGGAAAGTTCCAAATTTGAATGGGTAGAATATATATCCCACGGGGGTAAAATTGAAAAAAGTTTAAACATTTTTTTTTTTGGACTTAGCCATTTTTCCGCCGTTTATCAGACTTTCAGATAGGGCAAATGTCAGTGAGCGTTCCGATTTCAGTTCCAGAGCGATTCGCCCAATGAGTCCTTGATATGTAGTCGTTTTCAGCCAATATATTGGATTTTTGAAAATTTCACTTTTTTGTGAAAATATCCACTAAATGAGGGAATAATATGTGTGAGGGTACCCCAGGAGAGTTCCAAATGTGTGTGGGTAGAATATATATCCCACGGGGGTAAAATTGAAAAAATGTGAAAAAAAAATTTTTTTGGACTTAGCCATTTTTCCGACGTTTATCAGACTTTCAGATAGGGCAAATGTCAGTGAGCGTTCCGATTTCAGTTCCAGAGCGATTCGCCCAATGAGTCCTTGATATTTATTCGTTTTTAGCCAATATTTTGGATTTTTGAAAATTTCACTTTTTTGTGAAAATATCCACTAAATGAGGGAATAATATGTGTGCGGGTAACCCAGGAGAGTTCCAAATGTGTGTGGGTAGAATATATATCCCACGGGGGTAAAATTGAAAAAAGTTGAAAAAATTTTTTTTTTGGACTTTGTCATTTTTTCGGCGTTTATCAGACTTTTAGATAGGGCAAATGTCAGTGAGCGTTCCGATTTCAGTTCCAGAGCGATTCGCCCAATGAGTCCTTGATATTTATTCGTTTTCAGCCAATTTTCTGGATTTTTGAAAATTTCACTTTTTTGTGAAAATATCCACTAAATGAGGGAATAATATGTGTTAGGGTACCCCAGGAGAGTTCCAAATGTGTGTGGGTAGAATATATATCCTACGGGGGTAAAATTAAAAAAAGTTGAAACTTTTTTTTTTGTACTTAGCCATTTTTCCGGCGTTTATCAGACTTTCAGATAGGGCAAATGTCAGTGAGCTTTCCGATTTCAGTTCCAGAGCGATTCGCCCAATGAGTCCTTGATATGTAGTCGTTTTCAGCCAATATTTTGGATTTTTGAAAATTTCACTTTTTTGTGAAAATATCCACTAAATGAGGGATAATATGTGTTAGGGTAACCCAGGAGTGTTCCAAATGTGTGTGGGTAGAATATATATCCCACGGGGGTAAAATTGAAAAAAGTTGAAAAAATTTTTTTTTGGACTTAGTCATTTTTTCGGCGTTTATCAGACTTTCAGATAGGGCAAATGTCAGTGAGCGTTCCGATTTCAGTTCCAGAGCGATTCGCCCAATGAGTCCTTCATATTTAGTCGTTTTCAGCCAATATTTTGGATTTTTGAAAATTTCACTTTTTTGTGAAAATGTCCACTAAATGAGGGAATAATATGTGTGAGGGTACCCCAGGAGTGTTCCAAATGTGCGTGGGTAGAATATATATCCCACGGGGGTAAAATTGAAAAAAGTTGAAACATTTTTTTTTTTGGACTTAGCCATTTTTCCGCCGTTTATCAGACTTTCAGATAGGGCAAATGTCAGTGAGCGTTCCGATTTCAGTTCCAGAGCGATTCGCCCAATGAGTCCTTGACATTTATTTGTTTTTAGCCAATATTCTGGATTTTTGAAAATTTCACTTTTTTGTGAAAATATCCACTAAATGAGGAAATAATATGTGTGCGGGTAACCCAGGAGAGTTCCAAATGTGTGTGGGTAGAATATATATCCCACGGGGGTAAAATTGAAAAAAGTTGAAAAAAATTTTTTTTTGGACTTAGTCATTTTTCCGGCGTTTATCAGACTTTCAGATAGGGCAAATGTCAGTGAGCGTTCCGATTTCAGTTCCAGAGTGATTCGCCCAATGAGCCCTTGATATTTATTCGTTTTCAGCCAATTTTCTGGATTTTTGAAAATTTCACTTTTTTTGTGAAAATATCCACTAAATGAGGGAATAATATGTGTGAGGGTACCCCAGGAGAGTTCCAAATGTGTGTGGGTAGAATATATATCCCACGGGGGTAAAATTGAAAAAAGTTTAAAAAAATTTTTTTTTGGACTTAGTCATTTTTTCGGCGTTTATCAGACTTTCAGATAGGTCAAATGTCAGTGAGCGTTCCGATTTCAGTTCCAGAGCGATTCGCCCAATGAGTCCTTGATATTTATTCGTTTTCAGCCAATTTTCTGGATTTTTGAAAATTTCACTTTTTTGCGAAAATATCCACTAAATGAGGGAATAATATGTGTGAGGGTACCCCAGGAAAGTTCCAAATGTGTGTGGGTAGAATATATATCCCACGGGGGTAAAATTGAAAAAATGTGAAAAAAATTTTTTTTTGGACTTAGCCATTTATCCGCCGTTTATCAGACTTTCAGATAGGGCAAATGTCAGTGAGCATTCCGATTTCAGTTCCAGAGCGATTCGCCCAATGAGTCCTTGATATGAAGTCGTTTTCAGCCAATATATTGGATTTTTGAAAATTTCACTTTTTTGTGAAAATATCCACTAAATGAGGGAATAATATGTGTGAGGGTACCCCAGGAGAGTTCCAAATGTGTGTGGGTAGAATATATATCCCACGGGGGTAAAATTGAAAAAATGTGAAAAAAAATTTTTTTTGGACTTAGCCATTTTTCCGACGTTTATCAGACTTTCAGAGAGGGCAAATGTCAGTGAGCGTTCCGATTTCAGTTCCAGAGCGATTCGCCCAATGAGTCCTTGATATTTAGTCGTTTTCAGACAATATTTTGGATTTTTGAAAATTTCACTTTTTTGTGAAAATATCCACTAAATGAGGGAATAATATGTGTGAGGGAACCCCAGGAGAGTTCCAAATGTGTGTGGGTAGAATATATATCCCACGGGGTTAAAGTTGAAAAAAGTTGAAACATTTTTTTTTTTGGACTTAGTCATTTTTCCGCCGTTTATCAGACTTTCAGATAGGGCAAATGTCAGTGAGCGTTCCGATTTCAGTTCCAGAGCGATTCGCCCAATGAGTCCTTGATATTTATTCGTTTTCAGCCAATTTTCTGGATTTTTGAAAATTTCACTTTTTTTGTGAAAATATCCACTAAATGAGGGAATAATATGTGTTAGGGTACCCCAGGAGAGTTCCAAATGTGTGTGGGTAGAATATATATCCCACGGGGGTAAAATTGAAAAAATGTGAAAAATTTTTTTTTTTGGACTTAGTCATTTTTTCGGCGTTTATCAGACTTTCAGATAGGGCAAATGTCAGTGAGCGTTCCGATTTCAGTTCCAGAGCGATTCGCCCAATGAGTCCTTGATATTTATTCGTTTTTAGTTAATATTTTGGATTTTTGAAAATTTCACTTTTTTGTGAAAATGTCCACTAAATGAGGGAATAATATGTGTGAGGGTACCCCAGGAGAGTTCCAAATGTGTGTGGGTAGAATATATATCCCACGGGGGTAAAATTTAAAAAAGTTGAAAAATTTTTTTTTTTGGACTTAGTCATTTTTTCGGCGTTTATCAGACTTTCAGATAGGGCAAATGTCAGTGAGCGTTCCGATTTCAGTACCAGAGCGATTCGCCCAATGAGTCCTTGATATTTATTCGTTTTTAGCCAATATTTTGGATTTTTGAAAATTTCACTTTTTTGTGAAAATATCCACTAAATGAGGAAATAATATGTGTGAGGGTACCCCAGGAAAGTTCCAAATGTGTGTGGGTAGAATATATATCCCACGGGGGTAAAATTGAAAAAATGTGCAAAAAAATTTTTTTTGGACTTAGCCATTTTTCTGACGTTTATCAGACTTTCAGATAGGGCAAATGTCAGTGAGCGTTCCGATTTCAGTTCCAGAGCGATTCGCCCAATGAGTCCTTGATATGTAGTCGTTTTCAGCCAATATATTGGATTTTTGAAAATTTCACTTTTTTGTGAAAATATCCACTAAATGAGGGAATAATATGTGTGAGGGTACCCCAGGAGAGTTCCAAATGTGTGTGGGTAGAATATATATCCCACGGGGGTAAAATTGAAAAAAGTTGAAAAAATTTTTTTTTGGACTTAGTCATTTTTTCGGCGTTTATCAGACTTTCAGATAGGGCAAATGTCAGTGAGCGTTCCGATTTCAGTTCCAGAGCGATTCGCCCAATGAGTCCTTGATATTTATTCGTTTTCAGCCAATTTTCTGGATTTTTGAAAATTTCACTTTTTTGTGAAAATATCCACTAAATGAGGGAATAATATGTGTGAGGGTACCCCAGGAAAGTTCCAAATTTGAATGGGTAGAATATATATCCCACGGGGGTAAAATTGAAAAAAGTTTAAACATTTTTTTTTTTGGACTTAGCCATTTTTCCGCCGTTTATCAGACTTTCAGATAGGGCAAATGTCAGTGAGCGTTCCGATTTCAGTTCCAGAGCGATTCGCCCAATGAGTCCTTGATATGTAGTCGTTTTCAGCCAATATATTGGATTTTTGAAAATTTCACTTTTTTGTGAAAATATCCACTAAATGAGGGAATAATATGTGTGAGGGTACCCCAGGAGAGTTCCAAATGTGTGTGGGTAGAATATATATCCCACGGGGGTAAAATTGAAAAAATGTGAAAAAAAAATTTTTTTGGACTTAGCCATTTTTCCGACGTTTATCAGACTTTCAGATAGGGCAAATGTCAGTGAGCGTTCCGATTTCAGTTCCAGAGCGATTCGCCCAATGAGTCCTTGATATTTATTCGTTTTTAGCCAATATTTTGGATTTTTGAAAATTTCACTTTTTTGTGAAAATATCCACTAAATGAGGGAATAATATGTGTGCGGGTAACCCAGGAGAGTTCCAAATGTGTGTGGGTAGAATATATATCCCACGGGGGTAAAATTGAAAAAAGTTGAAAAAATTTTTTTTTTGGACTTTGTCATTTTTTCGGCGTTTATCAGACTTTTAGATAGGGCAAATGTCAGTGAGCGTTCCGATTTCAGTTCCAGAGCGATTCGCCCAATGAGTCCTTGATATTTATTCGTTTTCAGCCAATTTTCTGGATTTTTGAAAATTTCACTTTTTTGTGAAAATATCCACTAAATGAGGGAATAATATGTGTTAGGGTACCCCAGGAGAGTTCCAAATGTGTGTGGGTAGAATATATATCCTACGGGGGTAAAATTAAAAAAAGTTGAAACTTTTTTTTTTGTACTTAGCCATTTTTCCGGCGTTTATCAGACTTTCAGATAGGGCAAATGTCAGTGAGCTTTCCGATTTCAGTTCCAGAGCGATTCGCCCAATGAGTCCTTGATATGTAGTCGTTTTCAGCCAATATTTTGGATTTTTGAAAATTTCACTTTTTTGTGAAAATATCCACTAAATGAGGGATAATATGTGTTAGGGTAACCCAGGAGTGTTCCAAATGTGTGTGGGTAGAATATATATCCCACGGGGGTAAAATTGAAAAAAGTTGAAAAAATTTTTTTTTGGACTTAGTCATTTTTTCGGCGTTTATCAGACTTTCAGATAGGGCAAATGTCAGTGAGCGTTCCGATTTCAGTTCCAGAGCGATTCGCCCAATGAGTCCTTCATATTTAGTCGTTTTCAGCCAATATTTTGGATTTTTGAAAATTTCACTTTTTTGTGAAAATGTCCACTAAATGAGGGAATAATATGTGTGAGGGTACCCCAGGAGTGTTCCAAATGTGCGTGGGTAGAATATATATCCCACGGGGGTAAAATTGAAAAAAGTTGAAACATTTTTTTTTTTGGACTTAGCCATTTTTCCGCCGTTTATCAGACTTTCAGATAGGGCAAATGTCAGTGAGCGTTCCGATTTCAGTTCCAGAGCGATTCGCCCAATGAGTCCTTGACATTTATTTGTTTTTAGCCAATATTCTGGATTTTTGAAAATTTCACTTTTTTGTGAAAATATCCACTAAATGAGGAAATAATATGTGTGCGGGTAACCCAGGAGAGTTCCAAATGTGTGTGGGTAGAATATATATCCCACGGGGGTAAAATTGAAAAAAGTTGAAAAAAATTTTTTTTTGGACTTAGTCATTTTTCCGGCGTTTATCAGACTTTCAGATAGGGCAAATGTCAGTGAGCGTTCCGATTTCAGTTCCAGAGTGATTCGCCCAATGAGCCCTTGATATTTATTCGTTTTCAGCCAATTTTCTGGATTTTTGAAAATTTCACTTTTTTTGTGAAAATATCCACTAAATGAGGGAATAATATGTGTGAGGGTACCCCAGGAGAGTTCCAAATGTGTGTGGGTAGAATATATATCCCACGGGGGTAAAATTGAAAAAAGTTTAAAAAAATTTTTTTTTGGACTTAGTCATTTTTTCGGCGTTTATCAGACTTTCAGATAGGTCAAATGTCAGTGAGCGTTCCGATTTCAGTTCCAGAGCGATTCGCCCAATGAGTCCTTGATATTTATTCGTTTTCAGCCAATTTTCTGGATTTTTGAAAATTTCACTTTTTTGCGAAAATATCCACTAAATGAGGGAATAATATGTGTGAGGGTACCCCAGGAAAGTTCCAAATGTGTGTGGGTAGAATATATATCCCACGGGGGTAAAATTGAAAAAATGTGAAAAAAATTTTTTTTTGGACTTAGCCATTTTTCCGACGTTTATCAGACTTTCAGATAGGGCAAATGTCAGTGAGCGTTCCGATTTCAGTTCCAGAGCGATTCGCCCAATGAGTCCTTGATATGTAGTCGTTTTCAGCCAATATATTGGATTTTTGAAAATTTCACTTTTTTGTGAAAATATCCACTAAATGAGGGAATAATATGTGTGAGGGTAACCCAGGAGTGTTCCAAATGTGTGTGGGTAGAATATATATCCCACGGGGGTAAAATTGAAAAAAGTTGAAAAAATTTTTTTTTGGACTTAGTCATTTTTTCGGCGTTTATCAGACTTTCAGATAGGGCAAATGTCAGTGAGCGTTCCGATTTCAGTTCCAGAGCGATTCGCCCAATGAGTCCTTGACATTTATTTGTTTTTAGCCAATATTCTGGATTTTTGAAAATTTCACTTTTTTGTGAAAATATCCACTAAATGAGGAAATAATATGTGTGCGGGTAACCCAGGAGAGTTCCAAATGTGTGTGGGTAGAATATATATCCCACGGGGGTAAAATTGAAAAAAGTTGAAAAAAATTTTTTTTTGGACTTAGTCATTTTTCCGGCGTTTATCAGACTTTCAGATAGGGCAAATGTCAGTGAGCGTTCCGATTTCAGTTCCAGAGCGATTCGCTCAATGAGTCCTTGATATTTATTCGTTTTCAGCCAATTTTCTGGATTTTTGAAAATTTCACTTTTTTGTGAAAATATCCACTAAATGAGGGAATAATATGTGTGAGGGTACCCCAGGAAAGTTCCAAATGTGTGTGGGTAGAATATATATCCCACGGGGGTAAAATTTAAAAAAGTTGAAAATTTTTTTTTTTGGACTTAGTCATCTTTCCGGCGTTTATCAGACTTTCAGATAGGGCAAATGTCAGTGAGCGTTCCGATTTCAGTTCCAGAGTGATTCGCCCAATGAGCCCTTGATATTTATTCGTTTTCAGCCAATTTTCTGGATTTTTGAAAATTTCACTTTTTTTGTGAAAATATCCACTAAATGAGGGAATAATATGTGTGAGGGTACCCCAGGAGAGTTCCAAATGTGTGTGGGTAGAATATATATCCCACGGGGGTAAAATTGAAAAAATGTGAAAAAAATTTTTTTTTGGACTTAGCCATTTTTCCGACGTTTATCAGACTTTCAGATAGGGCAAATGTCAGTGAGCGTTCCGATTTCAGTTCCAGAGCGATTCGCCCAATGAGTCCTTGATATGTAGTCGTTTTCAGCCAATATATTGGATTTTTGAAAATTTCACTTTTTTGTGAAAATATCCACTAAATGAGGGAATAATATGTGTGAGGGTACCCCAGGAGAGTTCCAAATGTGTGTGGGTAGAATATATATCCCACGGGGGTAAAATTGAAAAAATGTGAAAAAAAAATTTTTTTGGACTTAGCCATTTTTCCGACGTTTATCAGACTTTCAGATAGGGCAAATGTCAGTGGGCGTTCCGATTTCAGTTCCAGAGCGATTCGCCCAATGAGTCCTTGATATTTATTCGTTTTCAGCCAATTTTCTGGATTTTTGAAAATTTCACTTTTTTGTGAAAATATCCACTAAATGAGGTAATAATATGTGTGAGGGTACCCCAGGAGAGTTCCAAATGTGTGTGGGTAGAATATATATCCTACGGGGGTAAAATTAAAAAAAGTTGAAACTTTTTTTTTTGTACTTAGCCATTTTTCCGGCGTTTATCAGACTTTCAGATAGGTCAAATGTCAGTGAGCGTTCCGATTTCAGTTCCAGAGCGATTCGCCCAATGAGTCCTTGATATTTATTCGTTTTCAGCCAATTTTTTGGATTTTTGAAAATTTCACTTTTTTGTGAAAATATCCACTAAATGAGGGAATAATATGTGTGAGGGTACCCCAGGAGTGTTCCAAATGTGTGTGGGTAGAATATATATCCCACGGGGGTAAAATTGAAAAAAGTTGAAAAAATTTTTTTTTGGACTTAGTCATTTTTTCTGCGTTTATCAGACTTTCAGATAGGGCAAATGTCAGTGAGCGTTCCGATTTCAGTTCCAGAGCGATTCGCCCAATGAGTCCTTGACATTTATTTGTTTTTAGCCAATATTCTGGATTTTTGAAAATTTCACTTTTTTGTGAAAATATCCACTAAATGAGGGAATAATATGTGTGAGGGTACCCCAGGAAAGTTCCAAATGTGCGTGGGTAGAATATATATCCCACGGGGGTAAAATTTAAAAAAGTTGAAAATTTTTTTTTTTTGGACTTAGTCATCTTTCCGGCGTTTATCAGACTTTCAGATAGGGCAAATGTCAGTGAGCGTTCCGATTTCAGTTCCAGAGTGATTCGCCCAATGAGCCCTTGATATTTATTCGTTTTCAGCCAATTTTCTGGATTTTTGAAAATTTCACTTTTTTTGTGAAAATATCCACTAAATGAGGGAATAATATGTGTGAGGGTACCCCAGGAGAGTTCCAAATGTGTGTGGGTAGAATATATATCCCACGGGGGTAAAATTGAAAAAATGTGAAAAAAATTTTTTTTTGGACTTAGCCATTTTTCCGACGTTTATCAGACTTTCAGATAGGGCAAATGTCAGTGAGCGTTCCGATTTCAGTTCCAGAGCGATTCGCCCAATGAGTCCTTGATATTTATTCGTTTTCAGCCAATTTTCTGGATTTTTGAAAATTTCACTTTTTTGTGAAAATATCCACTAAATGAGGTAATAATATGTGTTAGGGTACCCCAGGAGAGTTCCAAATGTGTGTGGGTAGAATATATATCCTACGGGGGTAAAATTAAAAAAAGTTGAAACTTTTTTTTTTGTACTTAGCCATTTTTCCGGCGTTTATCAGACTTTTAGATAGGTCAAATGTCAGTGAGCGTTCCGATTTCAGTTCCAGAGCGATTCGCCCAATGAGTCCTTGATATTTATTCGTTTTCAGCCAATTTTCTGGATTTTTGAAAATTTCACTTTTTTGTGAAAATATCCACTAAATGAGGGAATAATATGTGTGAGGGTACCCCAGGAAAGTTCCAAATGTGTGTGGGTAGAATATATATCCCACGGGGGTAAAATTGAAAAAATGTGAAAAAAATTTTTTTTTGGACTTAGCCATTTTTCCGACGTTTATCAGACTTTCAGATAGGGCAAATGTCAGTGAGCGTTCCGATTTCAGTTCCAGAGCGATTCGCCCAATGAGTCCTTGATATGTAGTCGTTTTCAGCCAATATATTGGATTTTTGAAAATTTCACTTTTTTGTGAAAATATCCACTAAATGAGGGAATAATATGTGTGAGGGTACCCCAGGAGAGTTCCAAATGTGTGTGGGTAGAATATATATCCCACGGGGGTAAAATTGAAAAAATGTGAAAAAAAAATTTTTTTGGACTTAGCCATTTTTCCGACGTTTATCAGACTTTCAGATAGGGCAAATGTCAGTGAGCGTTCCGATTTCAGTTCCAGAGCGATTCGCCCAATGAGTCCTTGATATTTATTCGTTTTCAGCCAATTTTCTGGATTTTTGAAAATTTCACTTTTTTGTGAAAATATCCACTAAATGAGGTAATAATATGTGTTAGGGTACCCCAGGAGAGTTCCAAATGTGTGTGGGTAGAATATATATCCTACGGGGGTAAAATTAAAAAAAGTTGAAACTTTTTTTTTTGTACTTAGCCATTTTTCCGGCGTTTATCAGACTTTCAGATAGGTCAAATGTCAGT
This sequence comes from Phyllobates terribilis, assembly GCF_046119375.1. Taxonomy (NCBI): domain Eukaryota; kingdom Metazoa; phylum Chordata; class Amphibia; order Anura; family Dendrobatidae; genus Phyllobates; species Phyllobates terribilis. Next base: position 4,892,842 of record NW_027362832.1, read on the forward strand.
GAGCGTTCCGATTTCAGTTCCAGAGCGATTCGCCCAATGAGTCCTTGATATTTATTCGTTTTCAGCCAATTTTCTGGATTTTTTAAAATTTCACTTTTTTGTGAAAATATCCACTAAATGAGGGAATAATATGTGTGAGGGTACCCCAGGAAAGTTCCAAATGTGTGTGGGTAGAATATATATCCCACGGGGGTAAAATTGAAAAAATGTGAAAAAAATTTTTTTTTGGACTTAGCCATTTTTCCGACGTTTATCAGACTTTCAGATAGGGCAAATGTCAGTGAGCGTTCCGATTTCAGTTCCAGAGCGATTCGCCCAATGAGTCCTTGATATGTAGTCGTTTTCAGCCAATATATTGGATTTTTGAAAATTTCACTTTTTTGTGAAAATATCCACTAAATGAGGGAATAATATGTGTGAGGGTACCCCAGGAGAGTTCCAAATGTGTGTGGGTAGAATATATATCCCACGGGGGTAAAATTGAAAAAATGTGAAAAAAAAATTTTTTTGGACTTAGCCATTTTTCCGACGTTTATCAGACTTTCAGATAGGGCAAATCTCAGTGAGCGTTCCGATTTCAGTTCCAGAGCGATTCGCCCAATGAGTCCTTGATATTTATTCGTTTTCAGCCAATTTTCTGGATTTTTGAAAATTTCACTTTTTTGTGAAAATATCCACTAAATGAGGTAATAATATGTGTTAGGGTACCCCAGGAGAGTTCCAAATGTGTGTGGGTAGAATATATATCCTACGGGGGTAAAATTAAAAAAAGTTGAAACTTTTTTTTTTGTACTTAGCCATTTTTCCGGCGTTTATCAGACTTTCAGATAGGGCAAATGTCAATGAGCTTTCCGATTTCAGTTCCAGAGCGATTCGCCCAATGAGTCCTTGATATGTAGTCGTTTTCAGCCAATATTTTGGATTTTTGAAAATTTCACTTTTTTGTGAAAATATCCACTAAATGAGGGAATAATATGTGTTAGGGTAACCCAGGAGTGTTCCAAATGTGTGTGGGTAGAATATATATCCCACGGGGGTAAAATTGAAAAAAGTTGAAAAAATTTTTTTTTGGACTTAGTCATTTTTTCGGCGTTTATCAGACTTTCAGATAGGGCAAATGTCAGTGAGCGTTCCGATTTCAGTTCCAGAGCGATTCGCCCAATGAGTCCTTGATATTTATTCGTTTTCAGCCAATTTTCTGGATTTTTGAAAATTTCACTTTTTTGTGAAAATATCCACTAAATGAGGGAATAATATGTGTGAGGGTACCCCAGGAAAGTTCCAAATTTGAATGGGTAGAATATATATCCCACGGGGGTAAAATTGAAAAAAGTTTAAACATTTTTTTTTTTGGATTTAGCCATTTTTCCGCCGTTTATCAGACTTTCAGATAGGGCAAATGTCAGTGAGCGTTCCGATTTCAGTTCCAGAGCGATTCGCCCAATGAGTCCTTGATATGTAGTCGTTTTCAGCCAATATATTGGATTTTTGAAAATTTCACTTTTTTGTGAAAATATCCACTAAATGAGGGAATAATATGTGTGAGGGTACCCCAGGAGAGTTCCAAATGTGTGTGGGTAGAATATATATCCCAAGGGGGTAAAATTGAAAAAATGTGAAAAAAAAATTTTTTTGGACTTAGCCATTTTTCCGACGTTTATCAGACTTTCAGATAGGGCAAATCTCAGTGAGCGTTCCGATTTCAGTTCCAGAGCGATTCGCCCAATGAGTCCTTGATATTTATTCGTTTTCAGCCAATTTTCTGGATTTTTGAAAATTTCACTTTTTTGTGAAAATATCCACTAAATGAGGTAATAATATGTGTTAGGGTACCCCAGGAGAGTTCCAAATGTGTGTGGGTAGAATATATATCCTACGGGGGTAAAATTAAAAAAAGTTGAAACTTTTTTTTTTGTACTTAGCCATTTTTCCGGCGTTTATCAGACTTTCAGATAGGGCAAATGTCAATGAGCTTTCCGATTTCAGTTCCAGAGCGATTCGCCCAATGAGTCCTTGATATGTAGTCGTTTTCAGCCAATATTTTGGATTTTTGAAAATTTCACTTTTTTGTGAAAATATCCACTAAATGAGGGAATAATATGTGTTAGGGTAACCCAGGAGTGTTCCAAATGTGTGTGGGTAGAATATATATCCCACGGGGGTAAAATTGAAAAAAGTTGAAAAAATTTTTTTTTGGACTTAGTCATTTTTTCGGCGTTTATCAGACTTTCAGATAGGGCAAATGTCAGTGAGCGTTCCGATTTCAGTTCCAGAGCGATTCGCCCAATGAGTCCTTGATATTTATTCGTTTTCAGCCAATTTTCTGGATTTTTGAAAATTTCACTTTTTTGTGAAAATATCCACTAAATGAGGGAATAATATGTGTGAGGGTACCCCAGGAAAGTTCCAAATTTGAATGGGTAGAATATATATCCCACGGGGGTAAAATTGAAAAAAGTTTAAACATTTTTTTTTTTGGACTTAGCCATTTTTCCGCCGTTTATCAGACTTTCAGATAGGGCAAATGTCAGTGAGCGTTCCGATTTCAGTTCCAGAGCGATTCGCCCAATGAGTCCTTGATATGTAGTCGTTTTCAGCCAATATATTGGATTTTTGAAAATTTCACTTTTTTGTGAAAATATCCACTAAATGAGGGAATAATATGTGTGAGGGTACCCCAGGAGAGTTCCAAATGTGTGTGGGTAGAATATATATCCCAAGGGGGTAAAATTGAAAAAATGTGAAAAAAAAATTTTTTTGGACTTAGCCATTTTTCCGACGTTTATCAGACTTTCAGATAGGGCAAATCTCAGTGAGCGTTCCGATTTCAGTTCCAGAGCGATTCGCCCAATGAGTCCTTGATATTTATTCGTTTTCAGCCAATTTTCTGGATTTTTGAAAATTTCACTTTTTTGTGAAAATATCCACTAAATGAGGTAATAATATGTGTTAGGGTACCCCAGGAGAGTTCCAAATGTGTGTGGGTAGAATATATATCCTACGGGGGTAAAATTAAAAAAAGTTGAAACTTTTTTTTTTGTACTTAGCCATTTTTCCGGCGTTTATCAGACTTTCAGATAGGGCAAATGTCAATGAGCTTTCCGATTTCAGTTCCAGAGCGATTCGCCCAATGAGTCCTTGATATGTAGTCGTTTTCAGCCAATATTTTGGATTTTTGAAAATTTCACTTTTTTGTGAAAATATCCACTAAATGAGGGAATAATATGTGTTAGGGTAACCCAGGAGTGTTCCAAATGTGTGTGGGTAGAATATATATCCCACGGGGGTAAAATTGAAAAAAGTTGAAAAAATTTTTTTTTGGACTTAGTCATTTTTTCGGCGTTTATCAGACTTTCAGATAGGGCAAATGTCAGTGAGCGTTCCGATTTCAGTTCCAGAGCGATTCGCCCAATGAGTCCTTGATATTTATTCGTTTTCAGCCAATTTTCTGGATTTTTGAAAATTTCACTTTTTTGTGAAAATATCCACTAAATGAGGGAATAATATGTGTGAGGGTACCCCAGGAAAGTTCCAAATTTGAATGGGTAGAATATATATCCCACGGGGGTAAAATTGAAAAAAGTTTAAACATTTTTTTTTTTGGACTTAGCCATTTTTCCGCCGTTTATCAGACTTTCAGATAGGGCAAATGTCAGTGAGCGTTCCGATTTCATTTCCAGAGCGATTCGCCCAATGAGTCCTTGATATTTATTTGTTTTTAGCCAATATTCTGGATTTTTGAAAATTTCACTTTTTTGTGAAAATATCCACTAAATGAGGAAATAATATGTGTGCGGGTAACCCAGGAGAGTTCCAAATGTGTGTGGGTAGAATATATATCCCACGGGGGTAAAATTGAAAAAAGTTGAAAAAAATTTTTTTTGGGACTTAGTCATTTTTCCGGCGTTTATCAGACTTTCAGATAGGGCAAATGTCAATGAGCTTTCCGATTTCAGTTCCAGAGCGATTCGCCCAATGAGTCCTTGATATGTAGTCGTTTTCAGCCAATATTTTGGATTTTTGAAAATTTCACTTTTTTGTGAAAATATCCACTAAATGAGGGAATAATATGTGTTAGGGTAACCCAGGAGTGTTCCAAATGTGTGTGGGTAGAATATATATCCCACGGGGGTAAAATTGAAAAAAGTTGAAAAAATTTTTTTTTGGACTTAGTCATTTTTTCGGCGTTTATCAGACTTTCAGATAGGGCAAATGTCAGTGAGCGTTCCGATTTCAGTTCCAGAGCGATTCGCCCAATGAGTCCTTGATATTTATTCGTTTTCAGCCAATTTTCTGGATTTTTGAAAATTTCACTTTTTTGTGAAAATATCCACTAAATGAGGGAATAATATGTGTGAGGGTACCCCAGGAAAGTTCCAAATTTGAATGGGTAGAATATATATCCCACGGGGGTAAAATTGAAAAAAGTTTAAACATTTTTTTTTTTGGACTTAGCCATTTTTCCGCCGTTTATCAGACTTTCAGATAGGGCAAATGTCAGTGAGCGTTCCGATTTCATTTCCAGAGCGATTCGCCCAATGAGTCCTTGATATTTATTTGTTTTTAGCCAATATTCTGGATTTTTGAAAATTTCACTTTTTTGTGAAAATATCCACTAAATGAGGAAATAATATGTGTGCGGGTAACCCAGGAGAGTTCCAAATGTGTGTGGGTAGAATATATATCCCACGGGGGTAAAATTGAAAAAAGTTGAAAAAAATTTTTTTTGGGACTTAGTCATTTTTCCGGCGTTTATCAGACTTTCAGATAGGGCAAATGTCAGTGAGCGTTCCGATTTCAGTTCTAGAGCGATTCGCCCAATGAGTCCTTGATATTTATTCGTTTTCAGCCAATTTTCTGGATTTTTGAAAATTTCACTTTTTTGTGAAAATATCCACTAAATGAGGGAATAATATGTGTGAGGGTACCCCAGGAAAGTTCCAAATGTGCGTGGGTAGAATATATATCCCACGGGGGTAAAATTTAAAAAAGTTGAAAATTTTTTTTTTTTGGACTTAGTCATCTTTCCGGCGTTTATCAGACTTTCAGATAGGGCAAATGTCAGTGAGCGTTCCGATTTCAGTTCCAGAGCGGTTCGCCCAATGAGTCCTTGATATGTAGTCGTTTTCAGCCAATATATTGGATTTTTGAAAATTTCACTTTTTTGTGAAAATATCCACTAAATGAGGGAATAATATGTGTGAGGGTACCCCAGGAGAGTTCCAAATGTGTGTGGGTAGAATATATATCCCACGGGGGTAAAATTGAAAAAATGTGAAAAAAAAATTTTTTTGGACTTAGCCATTTTTCCGACGTTTATCAGACTTTCAGATAGGGCAAATGTCAGTGAGCGTTCCGATTTCAGTTCCAAAGCGATTCGCCCAATGAGTCCTTGATATTTATTCGTTTTTAGCCAATATTTTGGATTTTTGAAAATTTCACTTTTTTGTGAAAATATCCACTAAATGAGGGAATAATATGTGTGCGGGTAACCCAGGAGAGTTCCAAATGTGTGTGGGTAGAATATATATCCCACGGGGGTAAAATTGAAAAAAGTTGAAAAAATTTTTTTTTTGGACTTTGTCATTTTTTCAGCGTTTATCAGACTTTTAGATAGGGCAAATGTCAGTGAGCGTTCCGATTTCAGTTCCAGAGCGATTCGCCCAATGAGTCCTTGATATTTATTCGTTTTCAGCCAATTTTCTGGATTTTTGAAAATTTCACTTTTTTGTGAAAATATCCACTAAATGAGGGAATAATATGTGTTAGGGTACCCCAGGAGAGTTCCAAATGTGTGTGGGTAGAATATATATCCTACGGGGGTAAAATTAAAAAAAGTTGAAACTTTTTTTTTTGTATTTAGCCATTTTTCCGGCGTTTATCAGACTTTCAGATAGGGCAAATGTCAGTGAGCTTTCCGATTTCAGTTCCAGAGCGATTCGCCCAATGAGTCCTTGATATGTAGTCGTTTTCAGCCAATATTTTGGATTTTTGAAAATTTCACTTTTTTGTGAAAATATCCACTAAATGAGGGAATAATATGTGTTAGGGTACCCCAGGAGTGTTCCAAATGTGCGTGGGTAGAATATATATCCCACGGGGTAAAATTGAAAAAAGTTGAAACATTTTTTTTTTTGGACTTAGCCATTTTTCCGCCGTTTATCAGACTTTCAGATCGGGCAAATGTCAGTGAGCGTTCCGATTTCAGTTCCAGAGCGATTCGCCCAATGAGTCCTTGACATTTATTTGTTTTTAGCCAATATTCTGGATTTTTGAAAATTTCACTTTTTTGTGAAAATATCCACTAAATGAGGAAATAATATGTGTGCGGGTAACCCAGGAGAGTTCCAAATGTGTGTGGGTAGAATATATATCCCACGGGGGTAAAATTGAAAAAAGTTGAAAATTATTTTTTTTTGGACTTAGTCATCTTTCCGGCGTTTATCAGACTTTCAGATAGGGCAAATGTCAGTGAGCGTTCCGATTTCAGTTCCAGAGTGATTCGCCCAATGAGCCCTTGATATTTATTCGTTTTCAGCCAATTTTCTGGATTTTTGAAAATTTCACTTTTTTTGTGAAAATATCCACTAAATGAGGGAATAATATGTGTGAGGGTACCCCAGGAGAGTTCCAAATGTGTGTGGGTAGAATATATATCCCACGGGGGTAAAATTGAAAAAAGTTGAAACATTTTTTTTTTTGGACTTAGCCATTTTTCCGCCGTTTATCAGACTTTCAGATAGGGCAAATGTCAGTGAGCGTTCCGATTTCAGTTCCAGAGCGATTCGCCCAATGAGTCCTTGATATGTAGTCGTTTTCAGCCAATATATTGGATTTTTGAAAATTTCACTTTTTTGTGAAAATATCCACTAAATGAGGGAATAAAATGTGTGAGGGTACCCCAGGAGAGTTCCAAATGTGTCTGGGTAGAATATATATCCCACGGGGGTAAAATTGAAAAAAGTTTTAAAAAATTTTTTTTTTGGACTTAGTCATTTTTCCAGCGTTTATCAGACTTTCAGATAGGGCAAATGTCAGTGAGCGTTCCGATTTCAGTTCCAGAGCGATTCGCCCAATGAGTCCTTGATATTTAGTCGTTTTCAGCCAATTTTCTGGATTTTTGAAAATTTCACTTTTTTGTGAAAATGTCCACTAAATGAGGGAATAATATGTGTGAGGGTACCCCAGGAGTGTTCCAAATGTGCGTGGGTAGAATATATATCCCACGGGGGTAAAATTGAAAAAAGTTGAAACATTTTTTTTTTTGGACTTAGCCATTTTTCCGCCGTTTATCAGACTTTCAGATAGGGCAAATGTCAGTGAGCGTTCCGATTTCAGTTCCAGAGCGATTCGCCCAATGAGTGCTTGACATTTATTTGTTTTTAGCCAATATTCTGGATTTTTGAAAATTTCACTTTTTTGTGAAAATATCCACTAAATGAGGAAATAATATGTGTGCGGGTAACCCAGGAGAGTTCCAAATGTGTGTGGGTAGAATATATATCCCACGGGGGTAAAATTGAAAAAAGTTGAAAATTTTTTTTTTTTGGACTTAGTCATCTTTCCGGCGTTTATCAGACTTTCAGATAGGGCAAATGTCAGTGAGCGTTCCGATTTCAGTTCCAGAGTGATTCGCCCAATGAGCCCTTGATATTTGTTCGTTTTCAGCCAATTTTCTGGATTTTTGAAAATTTCACTTTTTTTGTGAAAATATCCACTAAATGAGGGAATAATATGTGTGACGGTACCCCAGGAGAGTTCCAAATGTGTGTGGGTAGAATATATATCCCACGGGGGTAAAATTGAAAAAAGTTTTAAAAAATTTTTTTTTTGGACTTAGTCATTTTTCCAGCGTTTATCAGACTTTCAGATAGGGCAAATGTCAGTGAGCGTTCCGATTTCAGTTCCAGAGCGATTCGCCCAATGAGTCCTTGATATTTAGTCGTTTTCAGCCAATTTTCTGGATTTTTGAAAATTTCACTTTTTTGTGAAAATATCCACTAAATGAGGGAATAATATGCGTGAGGGTACCCCAGGAGAGTTCCAAATGTGTGTGGGTAGAATATATATCCCACGGGGGTAAAATTGAAAAAATGTGAAAAAATTTTTTTTTTGAACTTAGCCATTTTTCCGGCGTTTATCAGACTTTCAGATAGGGCAAATGTCAGTGAGCGTTCCGATTTCAGTTCCAGAGCGATTCGCCCAATGAGTCCTTGATATTTATTCGTTTTCAGCCAATTTTCTGGATTTTTGAAAATTTCACTTTTTTGTGAAAATATCCACTAAATGAGGGAATAATATGTGTTAGGGTACCCCAGGAGAGTTCCAAATGTGTGTGGGTAGAATATATATCCCACGGGGGTAAAATTGAAAAAAGTTGAAACATTTTTTTCTTTTGGACTTAGCCATTTTTCCGCCGTTTATCAGACTTTCAGATAGGGCAAATGTCAGTGAGCGTTCCGATTTCAGTTCCAGAGCGATTCGCCCAATGAGTCCTTGACATTTATTTGTTTTTAGCCAATATTCTGGATTTTTGAAAATTTCACTTTTTTGTGAAAATATCCACTAAATGAGGAAATAATATGTGTGCGGAGAGTTCCAAATGTGTGTGGGTAGAATATATATCCCACGGGGGTAAAATTGAAAAAAGTTGAAAATTTTTTTTTTTTGGACTTAGTCATCTTTCCGGCGTTTATCAGACTTTCAGATAGGGCAAATGTCAGTGAGCGTTCCGATTTCAGTTCCAGAGTGATTCGCCCAATGAGCCCTTGATATTTGTTCGTTTTCAGCCAATTTTCTGGATTTTTGAAAATTTCACTTTTTTTGTGAAAATATCCACTAAATGAGGGAATAATATGTGTGACGGTACCCCAGGAGAGTTCCAAATGTGTGTGGGTAGAATATATATCCCACGGGGGTAAAATTGAAAAAAGTTTTAAAAAATTTTTTTTTTGGACTTAGTCATTTTTCCAGCGTTTATCAGACTTTCAGATAGGGCAAATGTCAGTGAGCGTTCCGATTTCAGTTCCAGAGCGATTCGCCCAATGAGTCCTTGATATTTAGTCGTTTTCAGCCAATTTTCTGGATTTTTGAAAATTTCACTTTTTTGTGAAAATATCCACTAAATGAGGGAATAATGTGCGTGAGGGTACCCCAGGAGAGTTCCAAATGTGTGTGGGTAGAATATATATCCCACGGGGGTAAAATTGAAAAAATGTGAAAAAAATTTTTTTTTGAACTTAGCCATTTTTCCGGCGTTTATCAGACTTTCAGATAGGGAAAATGTCAGTGAGCGTTCCGATTTCAGTTCCAGAGCGATTCGCCCAATGAGTCCTTGATATTTATTCGTTTTCAGCCAATTTCCTGGATTTTTGAAAATTTCACTTTTTTGTGAAAATATCCACTAAATGAGGGAATAATATGTGTTAGGGTACCCCAGGAGAGTTCCAAATGTGTGTGGGTAGAATATATATCCTACGGGGGTAAAATTAAAAAAAGTTGAAACTTTTTTTTTTGTACTTAGCCATTTTTCCGGCGTTTATCAGACTTTCAGATAGGGCAAATGTCAGTGAGCTTTCCGATTTCAGTTCCAGAGCGATTCGCCCAATGAGTCCTTGATATGTAGTCGTTTTCAGCCAATATTTTGGATTTTTGAAAATTTCACTTTTTTGTGAAAATATCCACTAAATGAGGGAATAATATGTGTTAGGGTAACCCAGGAGTGTTCCAAATGTGTGTGGGTAGAATATATATCCCACGGGGGTAAAATTGAAAAAAGTTGAAAAAATTTTTTTTTGGACTTAGTCATTTTTTCGGCGTTTATCAGACTTTCAGATAGGGCAAATGTCAGTGAGCGTTCCGATTTCAGTTCCCGAGCGATTCGCCCAATGAGTCCTTGATATTTATTCGTTTTCAGCCAATTTTCTGGATTTTTGAAAATTTCACTTTTTTGTGAAAATATCCACTAAATGAGGGAATAATATGTGTGAGGGTACCCCAGGAAAGTTCCAAATTTGAATGGGTAGAATATATATCCCACGGGGGTAAAATTGAAAAAAGTTGAAACATTTTTTTTTTTGGACTTAGCCATTTTTCCGCCGTTTATCAGACTTTCAGATAGGGCAAATGTCAGTGAGCGTTCCGATTTCATTTCCAGAGCGATTCGCCCAATGAGTCCTTGATATTTATTTGTTTTTAGCCAATATTCTGGATTTTTGAAAATTTCACTTTTTTGTGAAAATATCCACTAAATGAGGAAATAATATGTGTGCGGGTAACCCAGGAGAGTTCCAAATGTGTGTGGGTAGAATATATATCCCACGGGGGTAAAATTGAAAAAAGTTGAAAAAAATTTTTTTGGGGACTTAGTCATTTTTCCGGCGTTTATCAGACTTTCAGATAGGGCAAATGTCAGTGAGCGTTCCGATTTCAGTTCTAGAGCGATTCGCCCAATGAGTCCTTGATATTTATTCGTTTTCAGCCAATTTTCTGGATTTTTGAAAATTTCACTTTTTTGTGAAAATATCCACTAAATGAGGGAATAATATGTGTGAGGGTACCCCAGGAAAGTTCCAAATGTGCGTGGGTAGAATATATATCCCACGGGGGTAAAATTTAAAAAAGTTGAAAATTTTTTTTTTTTGGACTTAGTCATCTTTCCGGCGTTTATCAGACTTTCAGATAGGGCAAATGTCAGTGAGCGTTCCGATTTCAGTTCCAGAGCGATTCGCCCAATGAGTCCTTGATATGTAGTCGTTTTCAGCCAATATATTGGATTTTTGAAAATTTCACTTTTTTGTGAAAATATCCACTAAATGAGGGAATAATATGTGTGAGGGTACCCCAGGAGAGTTCCAAATGTGTGTGGGTAGAATATATATCCCACGGGGGTAAAATTGAAAAAATGTGAAAAAAAAATTTTTTTGGACTTAGCCATTTTTCCGACGTTTATCAGACTTTCAGATAGGGCAAATGTCAGTGAGCGTTCCGATTTCAGTTCCAAAGCGATTCGCCCAATGAGTCCTTGATATTTATTCGTTTTTAGCCAATATTTTGGATTTTTGAAAATTTCACTTTTTTGTGAAAATATCCACTAAATGAGGGAATAATATGTGTGCGGGTAACCCAGGAGAGTTCCAAATGTGTGTGGGTAGAATATATATCCCACGGGGGTAAAATTGAAAAAAGTTGAAAAAATTTTTTTTTTGGACTTTGTCATTTTTTCAGCGTTTATCAGACTTTTAGATAGGGCAAATGTCAGTGAGCGTTCCGATTTCAGTTCCAGAGCGATTCGCCCAATGAGTCCTTGATATTTATTCGTTTTCAGCCAATTTTCTGGATTTTTGAAAATTTCACTTTTTTGTGAAAATATCCACTAAATGAGGGAATAATATGTGTTAGGGTACCCCAGGAGAGTTCCAAATGTGTGTGGGTAGAATATATATCCTACGGGGGTAAAATTAAAAAAAGTTGAAACTTTTTTTTTTGTATTTAGCCATTTTTCCGGCGTTTATCAGACTTTCAGATAGGGCAAATGTCAGTGAGCTTTCCGATTTCAGTTCCAGAGCGATTCGCCCAATGAGTCCTTGATATGTAGTCGTTTTCAGCCAATATTTTGGATTTTTGAAAATTTCACTTTTTTGTGAAAATATCCACTAAATGAGGGAATAATATGTGTTAGGGTACCCCAGGAGTGTTCCAAATGTGCGTGGGTAGAATATATATCCCACGGGGTAAAATTGAAAAAAGTTGAAACATTTTTTTTTTTGGACTTAGCCATTTTTCCGCCGTTTATCAGACTTTCAGATAGGGCAAATGTCAGTGAGCGTTCCGATTTCAGTTCCAGAGCGATTCGCCCAATGAGTCCTTGACATTTATTTGTTTTTAGCCAATATTCTGGATTTTTGAAAATTTCACTTTTTTGTGAAAATATCCACTAAATGAGGAAATAATATGTGTGCGGGTAACCCAGGAGAGTTCCAAATGTGTGTGGGTAGAATATATATCCCACGGGGGTAAAATTGAAAAAAGTTGAAAATTATTTTTTTTTGGACTTAGTCATCTTTCCGGCGTTTATCAGACTTTCAGATAGGGCAAATGTCAGTGAGCGTTCCGATTTCAGTTCCAGAGTGATTCGCCCAATGAGCCCTTGATATTTATTCGTTTTCAGCCAATTTTCTGGATTTTTGAAAATTTCACTTTTTTTGTGAAAATATCCACTAAATGAGGGAATAATATGTGTGAGGGTACCCCAGGAGAGTTCCAAATGTGTGTGGGTAGAATATATATCCCACGGGGGTAAAATTGAAAAAAGTTGAAACATTTTTTTTTTTGGACTTAGCCATTTTTCCGCCGTTTATCAGACTTTCAGATAGGGCAAATGTCAGTGAGCGTTCCGATTTCAGTTCCAGAGCGATTCGCCCAATGAGTCCTTGATATGTAGTCGTTTTCAGCCAATATATTGGATTTTTGAAAATTTCACTTTTTTGTGAAAATATCCACTAAATGAGGGAATAAAATGTGTGAGGGTACCCCAGGAGAGTTCCAAATGTGTCTGGGTAGAATATATATCCCACGGGGGTAAAATTGAAAAAAGTTTTAAAAAATTTTTTTTTTGGACTTAGTCATTTTTCCAGCGTTTATCAGACTTTCAGATAGGGCAAATGTCAGTGAGCGTTCCGATTTCAGTTCCAGAGCGATTCGCCCAATGAGTCCTTGATATTTAGTCGTTTTCAGCCAATTTTCTGGATTTTTGAAAATTTCACTTTTTTGTGAAAATGTCCACTAAATGAGGGAATAATATGTGTGAGGGTACCCCAGGAGTGTTCCAAATGTGCGTGGGTAGAATATATATCCCACGGGGGTAAAATTGAAAAAAGTTGAAACATTTTTTTTTTTGGACTTAGCCATTTTTCCGCCGTTTATCAGACTTTCAGATAGGGCAAATGTCAGTGAGCGTTCCGATTTCAGTTCCAGAGCGATTCGCCCAATGAGTCCTTGACATTTATTTGTTTTTAGCCAATATTCTGGATTTTTGAAAATTTCACTTTTTTGTGAAAATATCCACTAAATGAGGAAATAATATGTGTGCGGGTAACCCAGGAGAGTTCCAAATGTGTGTGGGTAGAATATATATCCCACGGGGGTAAAATTGAAAAAAGTTGAAAATTTTTTTTTTTTGGACTTAGTCATCTTTCCGGCGTTTATCAGACTTTCAGATAGGGCAAATGTCAGTGAGCGTTCCGATTTCAGTTCCAGAGTGATTCGCCCAATGAGCCCTTGATATTTGTTCGTTTTCAGCCAATTTTCTGGATTTTTGAAAATTTCACTTTTTTTGTGAAAATATCCACTAAATGAGGGAATAATATGTGTGACGGTACCCCAGGAGAGTTCCAAATGTGTGTGGGTAGAATATATATCCCACGGGGGTAAAATTGAAAAAAGTTTTAAAAAATTTTTTTTTTGGACTTAGTCATTTTTCCAGCGTTTATCAGACTTTCAGATAGGGCAAATGTCAGTGAGCGTTCCGATTTCAGTTCCAGAGCGATTCGCCCAATGAGTCCTTGATATTTAGTCGTTTTCAGCCAATTTTCTGGATTTTTGAAAATTTCACTTTTTTGTGAAAATATCCACTAAATGAGGGAATAATATGTGTTAGGGTACCCCAGGAGAGTTCCAAATGTGTGTGGGTAGAATATATATCCCACGGGGGTAAAATTGAAAAAAGTTGAAACATTTTTTTTTTTTGGACTTAGCCATTTTTCCGCCGTTTATCAGACTTTCAGATAGGGCAAATGTCAGTGAGCGTTCCGATTTCAGTTCCAGAGCGATTCGCCCAATGAGTCCTTGACATTTATTTGTTTTTAGCCAATATTCTGGATTTTTGAAAATTTCACTTTTTTGTGAAAATATCCACTAAATGAGGAAATAATATGTGTGCGGGTAACCCAGGAGAGTTCCAAATGTGTGTGGGTAGAATATATATCCCACGGGGGTAAAATTGAAAAAAGTTGAAAATTTTTTTTTTTTGGACTTAGTCATCTTTCCGGCGTTTATCAGACTTTCAGATAGGGCAAATGTCAGTGAGCGTTCCGATTTCAGTTCCAGAGTGATTCGCCCAATGAGCCCTTGATATTTGTTCGTTTTCAGCCAATTTTCTGGATTTTTGAAAATTTCACTTTTTTTGTGAAAATATCCACTAAATGAGGGAATAATATGTGTGACGGTACCCCAGGAGAGTTCCAAATGTGTGTGGGTAGAATATATATCCCACGGGGGTAAAATTGAAAAAAGTTTTAAAAAATTTTTTTTTTGGACTTAGTCATTTTTCCAGCGTTTATCAGACTTTCAGATAGGGCAAATGTCAGTGAGCGTTCCGATTTCAGTTCCAGAGCGATTCGCCCAATGAGTCCTTGATATTTAGTCGTTTTCAGCCAATTTTCTGGATTTTTGAAAATTTCACTTTTTTGTGAAAATATCCACTAAATGAGGGAATAATGTGCGTGAGGGTACCCCAGGAGAGTTCCAAATGTGTGTGGGTAGAATATATATCCCACGGGGGTAAAATTGAAAAAATGTGAAAAAAATTTTTTTTTGAACTTAGCCATTTTTCCGGCGTTTATCAGACTTTCAGATAGGGAAAATGTCAGTGAGCGTTCCGATTTCAGTTCCAGAGCGATTCGCCCAATGAGTCCTTGATATTTATTCGTTTTCAGCCAATTTTCTGGATTTTTGAAAATTTCACTTTTTTGTGAAAATATCCACTAAATGAGGGAATAATATGTGTTAGGGTACCCCAGGAGAGTTCCAAATGTGTGTGGGTAGAATATATATCCTACGGGGGTAAAATTAAAAAAAGTTGAAACTTTTTTTTTTGTACTTAGCCATTTTTCCGGCGTTTATCAGACTTTCAGATAGGGCAAATGTCAGTGAGCTTTCCGATTTCAGTTCCAGAGCGATTCGCCCAATGAGTCCTTGATATGTAGTCGTTTTCAGCCAATATTTTGGATTTTTGAAAATTTCACTTTTTTGTGAAAATATCCACTAAATGAGGGAATAATATGTGTTAGGGTAACCCAGGAGTGTTCCAAATGTGTGTGGGTAGAATATATATCCCACGGGGGTAAAATTGAAAAAAGTTGAAAAAATTTTTTTTTGGACTTAGTCATTTTTTCGGCGTTTATCAGACTTTCAGATAGGGCAAATGTCAGTGAGCGTTCCGATTTCAGTTCCCGAGCGATTCGCCCAATGAGTCCTTGATATTTAGTCGTTTTCAGCCAATATTTTGGATTTTTGAAAATTTCACTTTTTTGTGAAAATGTCCACTAAATGAGGGAATAATATGTGTGAGGGTACCCCAGGAGTGTTCCAAATGTGCGTGGGTAGAATATATATCCCACGGGGGTAAAATTGAAAAAAGTTGAAACATTTTTTTTTTTGGACTTAGCCATTTTTCCGCCGTTTATCAGACTTTCAGATAGGGCAAATGTCAGTGAGCGTTCCGATTTCAGTTCCAGAGCGATTCGCCCAATGAGTCCTTGACATTTATTTGTTTTTAGCCAATATTCTGGATTTTTGAAAATTTCACTTTTTTGTGAAAATATCCACTAAATGAGGAAATAATATGTGTGCGGGTAACCCAGGAGAGTTCCAAATGTGTGTGGGTAGAATATATATCCCACGGGGGTAAAATTGAAAAAAGTTGAAAATTTTTTTTTTTTGGACTTAGTCATCTTTCCGGCGTTTATCAGACTTTCAGATAGGGCAAATGTCAGTGAGCGTTCCGATTTCAGTTCCAGAGTGATTCGCCCAATGAGCCCTTGATATTTGTTCGTTTTCAGCCAATTTTCTGGATTTTTGAAAATTTCACTTTTTTTGTGAAAATATCCACTAAATGAGGGAATAATATGTGTGACGGTACCCCAGGAGAGTTCCAAATGTGTGTGGGTAGAATATATATCCCACGGGGGTAAAATTGAAAAAAGTTGTAACATTTTTTTTTTTGGACTTAGTCATTTTTCCGCCGTTTATCAGACTTTCAGATAGGGCAAATGTCAGTGAGCGTTCCGATGTCAGTTCCAGAGCGATTCGCCCAATGAGTCCTTGATATGTAGTCGTTTTCAGCCAATATATTGGATTTTTGAAAATTTCACTTTTTTGTGAAAATATCCACTAAATGAGGGAATAATATGTGTTAGGGTAACCCAGGAGTGTTCCAAATGTGTGTGGGTAGAATATATATCCCACGGGGGTAAAATTGAAAAAAGTTGAAAAAATTTTTTTTTGGACTTAGTCATTTTTTCGGCGTTTATCAGACTTTCAGATAGGGCAAATGTCAGTGAGCGTTTCGATTTCAGTTCCAGAGCGATTCGCCCAATGAGTCCTTGATATTTATTCGTTTTCAGCCAATTTTCTGGATTTTTGAAAATTTCACTTTTTTGTGAAAATATCCACTAAATGAGGGAATAATATGTGTGAGGGTACCCCAGGAAAGTTCCAAATTTGAATGGGTAGAATATATATCCCACGGGGGTAAAATTGAAAAAAGTTTAAACATTTTTTTTTTTGGACTTAGCCATTTTTCCGCCGTTTATCAGACTTTCAGATAGGGGAAATGTCAGTGAGCGTTCCGATTTCATTTCCAGAGCGATTCGCCCAATGAGTCCTTGATATTTATTTGTTTTTAGCCAATATTCTGGATTTTTGAAAATTTCACTTTTTTGTGAAAATATCCACTAAATGAGGAAATAATATGTGTGCGGGTAACCCAGGATAGTTCCAAATGTGTGTGGGTAGAATATATATCCCACGGGGGTAAAATTGAAAAAAGTTGAAAATTTTTTTTTTTTGGACTTAGTCATCTTTCCGGCGTTTATCAGACTTTCAGATAGGGCAAATGTCAGTGAGCGTTCCGATTTCAGTTCCAGAGCGATTCGCCCAATGAGTCCTTGATATGTAGTCGTTTTCAGCCAATATATTGGATTTTTGAAAATTTCACTTTTTTGTGAAAATATCCACTAAATGAGGGAATAATATGTGTGAGGGTACCCCAGGAGAGTTCCAAATGTGTGTGGGTAGAATATATATCCCACGGGGGTAAAATTGAAAAAATGTGAAAAAAAAATTTTTTTGGACTTAGCCATTTTTCCGACGTTTATCAGACTTTCAGATAGGGCAAATGTCAGTGAGCGTTCCGATTTCAGTTCCAAAGCGATTCGCCCAATGAGTCCTTGATATTTATTCGTTTTTAGCCAATATTTTGGATTTTTGAAAATTTCACTTTTTTGTGAAAATATCCACTAAATGAGGGAATAATATGTGTGCGGGTAACCCAGGAGAGTTCCAAATGTGTGTGGGTAGAATATATATCCCACGGGGGTAAAATTGAAAAAAGTTGAAAAAATTTTTTTTTTGGACTTTGTCATTTTTTCAGCGTTTATCAGACTTTTAGATAGGGCAAATGTCAGTGAGCGTTCCGATTTCAGTTCCAGAGCGATTCGCCCAATGAGTCCTTGATATTTATTCGTTTTCAGCCAATTTTCTGGATTTTTGAAAATTTCACTTTTTTGTGAAAATATCCACTAAATGAGGGAATAATATGTGTTAGGGTACCCCAGGAGAGTTCCAAATGTGTGTGGGTAGAATATATATCCTACGGGGGTAAAATTAAAAAAAGTTGAAACTTTTTTTTTTGTATTTAGCCATTTTTCCGGCGTTTATCAGACTTTCAGATAGGGCAAATGTCAGTGAGCTTTCCGATTTCAGTTCCAGAGCGATTCGCCCAATGAGTCCTTGATATGTAGTCGTTTTCAGCCAATATTTTGGATTTTTGAAAATTTCACTTTTTTGTGAAAATATCCACTAAATGAGGGAATAATATGTGTTAGGGTACCCCAGGAGTGTTCCAAATGTGCGTGGGTAGAATATATATCCCACGGGGTAAAATTGAAAAAAGTTGAAACATTTTTTTTTTTTGGACTTAGCCATTTTTCCGCCGTTTATCAGACTTTCAGATAGGGCAAATGTCAGTGAGCGTTCCGATTTCAGTTCCAGAGCTATTCGCCCAATGAGTCCTTGACATTTATTTGTTTTTAGCCAATATTCTGGATTTTTGAAAATTTCACTTTTTTGTGAAAATATCCACTAAATGAGGAAATAATATGTGTGCGGGTAACCCAGGAGAGTTCCAAATGTGTGTGGGTAGAATATATATCCCACGGGGGTAAAATTGAAAAAAGTTGAAAATTATTTTTTTTTGGACTTAGTCATCTTTCCGGCGTTTATCAGACTTTCAGATAGGGCAAATGTCAGTGAGCGTTCCGATTTCAGTTCCAGAGTGATTCGCCCAATGAGCCCTTGATATTTATTCGTTTTCAGCCAATTTTCTGGATTTTTGAAAATTTCACTTTTTTTGTGAAAATATCCACTAAATGAGGGAATAATATGTGTGAGGGTACCCCAGGAGAGTTCCAAATGTGTGTGGGTAGAATATATATCCCACGGGGGTAAAATTGAAAAAAGTTGAAACATTTTTTTTTTTTGGACTTAGCCATTTTTCCGCCGTTTATCAGACTTTCAGATAGGGCAAATGTCAGTGAGCGTTCCGATTTCAGTTCCAGAGCGATTCGCCCAATGAGTCCTTGATATGTAGTCGTTTTCAGCCAATATATTGGATTTTTGAAAATTTCACTTTTTTGTGAAAATATCCACTAAATGAGGGAATAAAATGTGTGAGGGTACCCCAGGAGAGTTCCAAATGTGTCTGGGTAGAATATATATCCCACGGGGGTAAAATTGAAAAAAGTTTTAAAAAATTTTTTTTTTGGACTTAGTCATTTTTCCAGCGTTTATCAGACTTTCAGATAGGGCAAATGTCAGTGAGCGTTCCGATTTCAGTTCCAGAGCGATTCGCCCAATGAGTCCTTGATATTTAGTCGTTTTCAGCCAATTTTCTGGATTTTTGAAAATTTCACTTTTTTGTGAAAATGTCCACTAAATGAGAGAATAATATGTGTGAGGGTACCCCAGGAGTGTTCCAAATGTGCGTGGGTAGAATATATATCCCACGGGGGTAAAATTGAAAAAAGTTGAAACATTTTTTTTTTTGGACTTAGCCATTTTTCCGCCGTTTATCAGACTTTCAGATAGGGCAAATGTCAGTGAGCGTTCCGATTTCAGTTCCAGAGCGATTCGCCCAATGAGTCCTTGACATTTATTTGTTTTTAGCCAATATTCTGGATTTTTGAAAATTTCACTTTTTTGTGAAAATATCCACTAAATGAGGAAATAATATGTGTGCGGGTAACCCAGGAGAGTTCCAAATGTGTGTGGGTAGAATATATATCCCACGGGGGTAAAATTGAAAAAAGTTGAAAATTTTTTTTTTTTGGACTTAGTCATCTTTCCGGCGTTTATCAGACTTTCAGATAGGGCAAATGTCAGTGAGCGTTCCGATTTCAGTTCCAGAGTGATTCGCCCAATGAGCCCTTGATATTTGTTCGTTTTCAGCCAATTTTCTGGATTTTTGAAAATTTCACTTTTTTTGTGAAAATATCCACTAAATGAGGGAATAATATGTGTGACGGTACCCCAGGAGAGTTCCAAATGTGTGTGGGTAGAATATATATCCCACGGGGGTAAAATTGAAAAAAGTTTTAAAAAATTTTTTTTTTGGACTTAGTCATTTTTCCAGCGTTTATCAGACTTTCAGATAGGGCAAATGTCAGTGAGCGTTCCGATTTCAGTTCCAGAGCGATTCGCCCAATGAGTCCTTGATATTTAGTCGTTTTCAGCCAATTTTCTGGATTTTTGAAAATTTCACTTTTTTGTGAAAATATCCACTAAATGAGGGAATAATATGCGTGAGGGTACCCCAGGAGAGTTCCAAATGTGTGTGGGTAGAATATATATCCCACGGGGGTAAAATTGAAAAAATGTGAAAAATTTTTTTTTTTGAACTTAGCCATTTTTCCGGCGTTTATCAGACTTTCAGATAGGGCAAATGTCAGTGAGCGTTCCGATTTCAGTTCCAGAGCGATTCGCCCAATGAGTCCTTGATATTTATTCGTTTTCAGCCAATTTTCTGGATTTTTGAAAATTTCACTTTTTTGTGAAAATATCCACTAAATGAGGGAATAATATGTTTTAGGGTACCCCAGGAGAGTTCCAAATGTGTGTGGGTAGAATATATATCCCACGGGGGTAAAATTGAAAAAAGTTGAAACATTTTTTTTTTTGGACTTAGCCATTTTTCCGCCGTTTATCAGACTTTCAGATAGGGCAAATGTCAGTGAGCGTTCCGATTTCAGTTCCAGAGCGATTCGCCCAATGAGTCCTTGACATTTATTTGTTTTTAGCCAATATTCTGGATTTTTGAAAATTTCACTTTTTTGTGAAAATATCCACTAAATGAGGAAATAATATGTGTGCGGGTAACCCAGGAGAGTTCCAAATGTGTGTGGGTAGAATATATATCCCACGGGGGTAAAATTGAAAAAAGTTGAAAATTTTTTTTTTTTGGACTTAGTCATCTTTCCGGCGTTTATCAGACTTTCAGATAGGGCAAATGTCAGTGAGCGTTCCGATTTCAGTTCCAGAGTGATTCGCCCAATGAGCCCTTGATATTTGTTCGTTTTCAGCCAATTTTCTGGATTTTTGAAAATTTCACTTTTTTTGTGAAAATATCCACTAAATGAGGGAATAATATGTGTGACGGTACCCCAGGAGAGTTCCAAATGTGTGTGGGTAGAATATATATCCCACGGGGGTAAAATTGAAAAAAGTGTTAAAAAATTTTTTTTTTGGACTTAGTCATTTTTCCAGCGTTTATCAGACTTTCAGATAGGGCAAATGTCAGTGAGCGTTCCGATTTCAGTTCCAGAGCGATTCGCCCAATGAGTCCTTGATATTTAGTCGTTTTCAGCCAATTTTCTGGATTTTTGAAAATTTCACTTTTTTGTGAAAATATCCACTAAATGAGGGAATAATGTGCGTGAGGGTACCCCAGGAGAGTTCCAAATGTGTGTGGGTAGAATATATATCCCACGGGGGTAAAATTGAAAAAATGTGAAAAATTTTTTTTTTTGAACTTAGCCATTTTTCCAGCGTTTATCAGACTTTCAGATAGGGAAAATGTCAGTGAGCGTTCCGATTTCAGTTCCAGAGCGATTCGCCCAATGAGTCCTTGATATTTATTCGTTTTCAGCCAATTTTCTGGATTTTTGAAAATTTCACTTTTTTGTGAAAATATCCACTAAATGAGGGAATAATATGTGTTAGGGTACCCCAGGAGAGTTCCAAATGTGTGTGGGTAGAATATATATCCTACGGGGGTAAAATTAAAAAAAGTTGAAACTTTTTTTTTTGTACTTAGCCATTTTTCCGGCGTTTATCAGACTTTCAGATAGGGCAAATGTCAGTGAGCTTTCCGATTTCAGTTCCAGAGCGATTCGCCCAATGAGTCCTTGATATTTAGTCGTTTTCAGCCAATATTTTGGATTTTTGAAAATTTCACTTTTTTGTGAAAATGTCCACTAAATGAGGGAATAATATGTGTGAGGGTACCCCAGGAGTGTTCCAAATGTGCGTGGGTAGAATATATATCCCACGGGGGTAAAATTGAAAAAAGTTGAAACATTTTTTTTTTTGGACTTAGCCATTTTTCCGCCGTTTATCAGACTTTCATATAGGGCAAATGTCAGTGAGCGTTCCGATTTCAGTTCCAGAGCGATTCGCCCAATGAGTCCTTGACATTTATTTGTTTTTAGCCAATATTCTGGATTTTTGAAAATTTCACTTTTTTGTGAAAATATCCACTAAATGAGGAAATAATATGTGTGCGGGTAACCCAGGAGAGTTCCAAATGTGTGTGGGTAGAATATATATCCCACGGGGGTAAAATTGAAAAAAGTTGAAAATTTTTTTTTTTTGGACTTAGTCATCTTTCCGGCGTTTATCAGACTTTCAGATAGGGCAAATGTCAGTGAGCGTTCCGATTTCAGTTCCAGAGTGATTCGCCCAATGAGCCCTTGATATTTGTTCGTTTTCAGCCAATTTTCTGGATTTTTGAAAATTTCACTTTTTTTGTGAAAATATCCACTAAATGAGGGAATAATATGTGTGACGGTACCCCAGGAGAGTTCCAAATGTGTGTGGGTAGAATATATATCCCACGGGGGTAAAATTGAAAAAAGTTTTAAAAAATTTTTTTTTTGGACTTAGTCATTTTTCCAGCGTTTATCAGACTTTCAGATAGGGCAAATGTCAGTGAGCGTTCCGATTTCAGTTCCAGAGCGATTCGCCCAATGAGTCCTTGATATTTAGTCGTTTTCAGCCAATTTTCTGGATTTTTGAAAATTTCACTTTTTTGTGAAAATATCCACTAAATGAGGGAATAATATGCGTGAGGGTACCCCAGGAGAGTTCCAAATGTGTGTGGGTAGAATATATATCCCACGGGGGTAAAGTTGAAAAAATGTGAAAAAATTTTTTTTTTGAACTTAGCCATTTTTCCGGCGTTTATCAGACTTTCAGATAGGGAAAATGTCAGTGAGCGTTCCGATTTCAGTTCCAGAGCGATTCGCCCAATGAGTCCTTGATATTTAGTCGTTTTCAGCCAATATTTTGGATTTTTGAAAATTTAAATTTTGTGAAAATATCCACTAAATGAGGGAATAATATGTGTGAGGGTACCCCAGGAGTGTTCCAAATGTGCGTGGGTAGAATATATATCCCACGGGGGTAAAATTGAAAAAAGTTGAAAAATTTTTTTTTTTGGACTTAATCATCTTTCCGGCGTTTATCAGACTTTCAGATAGGACAAATGTCAGTGAGCGTTCCGATTTCAGTTCCAGAGCGATTCGCCCAATGAGTCCTTGATATTTATTCGTTTTCAGCCAATTTTCTGGATTTTTGAAAATTTCACTTTTTTGTGAAAATATCCACTAAATGAGGGAATAATATGTGTGAGGGTACCCCAGGAAAGTTCCAAATGTGTGTGGGTAGAATATATATCCCACGGGGGTAAAATTGAAAAAATGTGAAAAAAATTTTTTTTTGGACTTAGCCATTTTTCCGCCGTTTATCGGACTTTCAGATAGGGCAAATGTCAGTGAGCGTTCCGATTTCAGTTCCAGAGCGATTCGCCCAATGAGTCCTTGATATGTAGTCGTTTTCAGCCAATATATTGGATTTTTGAAAATTTCACTTTTTTGTGAAAATATCCACTAAATGAGGGAATAATATGTGTGAGGGTACCCCAGGAGAGTTCCAAATGTGTGTGGGTAGAATATATATCCCACGGGGGTAAAATTGAAAAAAGTTGAAACATTTTTTTTTTTGGACTTAGTCATTTTTCCGCCGTTTATCAGACTTTCAGATAGGGCAAATGTCAGTGAGCGTTCCGATTTCAGTTCCAGAGCGATTCGCCCAATGAGTCCTTGATATGTAGTCGTTTTCAGCCAATATATTGGATTTTTGAAAATTTCACTTTTTTGTGAAAATATCCACTAAATGAGGGAATAAAATGTGTGAGGGTACCCCAGGAGAGTTCCAAATGTGTCTGGGTAGAATATATATCCCACGGGGGTAAAATTGAAAAAAGTTTTAAAAAATTTTTTTTTTGGACTTAGTCATTTTTCCAGCGTTTATCAGACTTTCAGATAGGGCAAATGTCAGTGAGCGTTCCGATTTCAGTTCCAGAGCGATTCGCCCAATGAGTCCTTGATATTTAGTCGTTTTCAGCCAATATTTTGGATTTTTGAAAATTTCACTTTTTTGTGAAAATATCCACTAAATGAGGGAATAATATGTGTTAGGGTACCCCAGGAGAGTTCCAAATGTGTGTGGGTAGAATATATATCCCACGGGGGTAAAATTGAAAAAAGTTGAAACATTTTTTTTTTTGGACTTAGCCATTTTTCCGCCGTTTATCAGACTTTCAGATAGGGCAAATGTCAGTGAGCGTTCCGATTTCAGTTCCAGAGCGATTCGCCCAATGAGTCCTTGACATTTATTTGTTTTTAGCCAATATTCTGGATTTTTGAAAATTTCACTTTTTTGTGAAAATATCCACTAAATGAGGAAATAATATGTGTGCGGGTAACCCAGGAGAGTTCCAAATGTGTGTGGGTAGAATATATATCCCACGGGGGTAAAATTGAAAAAAGTTGAAAATTTTTTTTTTTTGGACTTAGTCATCTTTCCGGCGTTTATCAGACTTTCAGATAGGGCAAATGTCAGTGAGCGTTCCGATTTCAGTTCCAGAGTGATTCGCCCAATGAGCCCTTGATATTTATTCGTTTTCAGCCAATTTTCTGGATTTTTGAAAATTTCACTTTTTTTGTGAAAATATCCACTAAATGAGGGAATAATATGTGTGAGGGTACCCCAGGAGAGTTCCAAATGTGTGTGGGTAGAATATATATCCCACGGGGGTAAAATTGAAAAAAGTTGAAACATTTTTTTTTTTGGACTTAGTCATTTTTCCGGCGTTTATCAGACTTTCAGATAGGGCAAATGTCAGTGAGCGTTCCGATTTCAGTTCCAGAGTGATTCGCCCAATGAGCCCTTGATATTTAGTCGTTTTCAGCCAATTTTCTGGATTTTTGAAAATTTCACTTTTTTGTGAAAATATCCACTAAATGAGGGAATAATATGCGTGAGGGTACCCCAGGAGAGTTCCAAATGTGTCTGGGTAGAATATATATCCCACGGGGGTAAAGTTGAAAAAATGTGAAAAATTTTTTTTTTTGAACTTAGCCATTTTTCCGGCGTTTATCAGACTTACAGATAGGGAAAATGTCAGTGAGCGTTCCGATTTCAGTTCCAGAGCGATTCGCCCAATGAGTCCTTGATATTTAGTCGTTTTCAGCCAATATTTTGGATTTTTGAAAATTTAACTTTTTTGTGAAAATATCCACTAAATGAGGGAATAATATGTGTGAGGGTACCCCAGGAGTGTTCCAAATGTGCGTGGGTAGAATATATATCCCACGGGGGTAAAATTGAAAAAAGTTGAAAAATTTTTTTTTTTGGACTTAGTCATCTTTCCGGTGTTTATCAGACTTTCAGATAGGACAAATGTCAGTGAGCGTTCCGATTTCAGTTCCAGAGCGATTCGCCCAATGAGTTCTTGATATTTATTCGTTTTCAGCCAATTTTCTGGATTTTTGAAAATTTCACTTTTTTGTGAAAATATCCACTAAATGAGGGAATAATATGTGTGAGGGTACCCCAGAAAAGTTCCAAATGTGTGTGGGTAGAATATATATCCCACGGGGGTAAAATTGAAAAAATGTGAAAAAAATTTTTTTTTGGACTTAGCCATTTTTCCGGCGTTTATCAGACTTTCAGATAGGGCAAATGTCAGTGAGCGTTCCGATTTCAGTTCCAGAGCGATTCGCCCAATGAGTCCTTGATATGTAGTCGTTTTCAGCCAATATATTGGATTTTTGAAAATTTCACTTTTTTGTGAAAATATCCACTAAATGAGGGAATAATATGTGTGAGGGTACCCCAGGAGAGTTCCAAATGTGTGTGGGTAGAATATATATCCCACGGGGGTAAAATTGAAAAAATGTGAAAAAAAAATTTTTTTGGACTTAGCCATTTTTCCGACGTTTATCAGACTTTCAGATAGGGCAAATGTCAGTGAGCGTTCCGATTTTAGTTCCAGAGCGATTCGCCCAATGAGTCCTTGATATTTAGTCGTTTTCAGCCAATATTTTGGATTTTTGAAAATTTCACGTATTTGTGAAAATATCCACTAAATGAGGGAATAATATGTGTGAGGGTACCCCAGGAGTGTTCCAAATGTGCGTGGGTAGAATATATATCCCACGGGGGTAAAATTTAAAAAAGTTGAAAAATTTTTTTTTTTGGACTTAGTCATCTTTCCGGCGTTTATCAGACTTTCAGATAGGGCAAATGTCAGTGAGCATTCCGATTTCAGTTCCAGAGCGATTCGCCCATTGGGTCCTTGATATTTATTCGTTTTCAGCCAATTTTCTGGATTTTTGAAAATTTCACTTTTTTGTGAAAATATCCACTAAATGAGGGAATAATATGTGTGAGGGTACCCCAGGAAAGTTCCAAATGTGTGTGGGTAGAATATATATCCCACGGGGGTAAAATTGAAAAAATGTGAAATACATTTTTTTTTGGACTTAGCCATTTTTCCGCCGTTTATCAGACTTTCAGATAGGGCAAATGTCAGTGAGCGTTCCGATTTCAGTTCCAGAGCGATTCGCCCAATGAGTCCTTGATATTTATTCGTTTTCAGCCAATTTTCTGGATTTTTGAAAATTTCACTTTTTTGTGAAAATATCCACTAAATGAGGGAATAATATGTGTTAGGGTACCCCAGGAGAGTTCCAAATGTGTGTGGGTAGAATATATATCCTACGGGGGTAAAATTAAAAAAAGTTGAAACTTTTTTTTTTGTACTTAGCCATTTTTCCGCCGTTTATCAGACTTTCAGATAGGGCAAATGTCAGTGAGCGTTCCGATTTCAGTTCCAGAGCGATTCGCCCAATGAGTCCTTGATATTTATTCGTTTTCAGCCAATTTTCTGGATTTTTGAAAATTTCACTTTTTTGTGAAAATATCCACTAAATGAGGGAATAATATGTGTGAGGGTACCCCAGGAGTGTTCCAAATGTGCGTGGGTAGAATATATATCCCACGGGGGTAAAATTTAAAAAAGTTGAAAAATTTTTTTTTTGGACTTAGTCATCTTTCCGGCGTTTATCAGACTTTCAGATAGGGCAAATGTCAGTGAGCGTTCCGATTTCAGTTCCAGAGCGATTCGCCCAATGAGTCCTTGATATTTAGTCGTTTTCAGCCAATATTTTGGATTTTTGAAAATTTCACTTTTTTGTGAAAATATCCACTAAATGAGGGAATAATATGTGTTAGGGTACCCCAGGAGAGTTCCAAATGTGTGTGGGTAGAATATATATCCCACGGGGGTAAAATTGAAAAAAGTTGAAACATTTTTTTTTTTGGACTTAGCCATTTTTCCGCCGTTTATCAGACTTTCAGATAGGGCAAATGTCAGTGAGCGTTCCGATTTCAGTTCCAGAGCGATTCGCCCAATGAGTCCTTGACATTTATTTGTTTTTAGCCAATATTCTGGATTTTTGAAAATTTCACTTTTTTGTGAAAATATCCACTAAATGAGGAAATAATATGTGTGCGGGTAACCCAGGAGAGTTCCAAATGTGTGTGGGTAGAATATATATCCCACGGGGGTAAAATTGAAAAAAGTTGAAAATTTTTTTTTTTGGACTTAGTCATCTTTCCGGCGTTTATCAGACTTTCAGATAGGGCAAATGTCAGTGAGCGTTCCGATTTCAGTTCCAGAGTGATTCGCCCAATGAGCCCTTGATATTTATTCGTTTTCAGCCAATTTTCTGGATTTTTGAAAATTTCACTTTTTTTGTGAAAATATCCACTAAATGAGGGAATAATATGTGTGAGGGTACCCCAGGAGAGTTCCAAATGTGTGTGGGTAGAATATATATCCCACGGGGGTAAAATTGAAAAAAGTTGAAACATTTTTTTTTTTGGACTTAGTCATTTTTCCGGCGTTTATCAGACTTTCAGATAGGGCAAATGTCAGTGAGCGTTCCGATTTCAGTTCCAGAGTGATTCGCCCAATGAGCCCTTGATATTTAGTCGTTTTCAGCCAATTTTCTGGATTTTTGAAAATTTCACTTTTTTGTGAAAATATCCACTAAATGAGGGAATAATATGCGTGAGGGTACCCCAGGAGAGTTCCAAATGTGTCTGGGTAGAATATATATCCCACGGGGGTAAAGTTGAAAAAATGTGAAAAAATTTTTTTTTTGAACTTAGCCATTTTTCCGGCGTTTATCAGACTTACAGATAGGGAAAATGTCAGTGAGCGTTCCGATTTCAGTTCCAGAGCGATTCGACCAATGAGTCCTTGCTATTTAGTCGTTTTCAGCCAATATTTTGGATTTTTGAAAATTTAACTTTTTTGTGAAAATATCCACTAAATGAGGGAATAATATGTGTGAGGGTACCCCAGGAGTGTTCCAAATGTGCGTGGGTAGAATATATATCCCACGGGGGTAAAATTGAAAAAAGTTGAAAAATTTTTTTTTTTGGACTTAGTCATCTTTCCGGTGTTTATCAGACTTTCAGATAGGACAAATGTCAGTGAGCGTTCCGATTTCAGTTCCAGAGCGATTCGCCCAATGAGTCCTTGATATTTATTCGTTTTCAGCCAATTTTCTGGATTTTTGAAAATTTCACTTTTTTGTGAAAATATCCACTAAATGAGGGAATAATATGTGTGAGGGTACCCCAGAAAAGTTCCAAATGTGTGTGGGTAGAATATATATCCCACGGGGGTAAAATTGAAAAAATGTGAAAAAAATTTTTTTTTGGACTTAGCCATTTTTCCGGCGTTTATCAGACTTTCAGATAGGGCAAATGTCAGTGAGCGTTCCGATTTCAGTTCCAGAGCGATTCGCCCAATGAGTCCTTGATATGTAGTCGTTTTCAGCCAATATATTGGATTTTTGAAAATTTCACTTTTTTGTGAAAATATCCACTAAATGAGGGAATAATATGTGTGAGGGTACCCCAGGAGAGTTCCAAATGTGTGTGGGTAGAATATATATCCCACGGGGGTAAAATTGAAAAAATGTGAAAAAAAATTTTTTTTGGACTTAGCCATTTTTCCGACGTTTATCAGACTTTCAGATAGGGCAAATGTCAGTGAGCGTTCCGATTTTAGTTCCAGAGCGATTCGCCCAATGAGTCCTTGATATTTAGTCGTTTTCAGCCAATATTTTGGATTTTTGAAAATTTCACGTTTTTGTGAAAATATCCACTAAATGAGGGAATAATATGTGTGAGGGTACCCCAGGAGTGTTCCAAATGTGCGTGGGTAGAATATATATCCCACGGGGGTAAAATTTAAAAAAGTTGAAAAATTTTTTTTTTTGGACTTAGTCATCTTTCCGGCGTTTATCAGACTTTCAGATAGGGCAAATGTCAGTGAGCATTCCGATTTCAGTTCCAGAGCGATTCGCCCATTGGGTCCTTGATATTTATTCGTTTTCAGCCAATTTTCTGGATTTTTGAAAATTTCACTTTTTTGTGAAAATATCCACTAAATGAGGGAATAATATATGTGAGGGTACCCCAGGAAAGTTCCAAATGTGTGTGGGTAGAATATATATCCCACGGGGGTAAAATTGAAAAAATGTGAAATACATTTTTTTTTGGACTTAGCCATTTTTCCGCCGTTTATCAGACTTTCAGATAGGGCAAATGTCAGTGAGCGTTCCGATTTCAGTTCCAGAGCGATTCGCCCAATGAGTCCTTGATATTTATTCGTTTTCAGCCAATTTTCTGGATTTTTGAAAATTTCACTTTTTTGTGAAAATATCCACTAAATGAGGGAATAATATGTGTTAGGGTACCCCAGGAGAGTTCCAAATGTGTGTGGGTAGAATATATATCCTACGGGGGTAAAATTAAAAAAAGTTGAAACTTTTTTTTTTGTACTTAGCCATTTTTCCGCCGTTTATCAGACTTTCAGATAGGGCAAATGTCAGTGAGCGTTCCGATTTCAGTTCCAGAGCGATTCGCCCAATGAGTCCTTGATATTTATTCGTTTTCAGCCAATTTTCTGGATTTTTGAAAATTTCACTTTTTTGTGAAAATATCCACTAAATGAGGGAATAATATGTGTGAGGGTACCCCAGGAGTGTTCCAAATGTGCGTGGGTAGAATATATATCCCACGGGGGTAAAATTTAAAAAAGTTGAAAAATTTTTTTTTTGGACTTAGTCATCTTTCCGGCGTTTATCAGACTTTCAGATAGGACAAATGTCAGTGAGCGTTCCGATTTCAGTTCCAGAGTGATTCGCCCAATGAGCCCTTGATATTTATTCATTTTCAGCTAATTTTCTGGATTTTTGAAAATTTCACTTTTTTCGTGAAAATATCCACTAAATGAGGGAATAATATGTGTGAGGGTACCCCAGTAGAGTTCCAAATGTGTGTGGGTAGAATATATATCCCACGGGGGTAAAATTGAAAAAAGTTGAAACATTTTTTTTTTTGGACTTAGTCATTTTTCCGCCGTTTATCAGACTTTCAGATAGGGCAATTGTCAGTGAGCGTTCCGATTTCAGTTCCAGAGCGATTCGCCCAATGAGTCCTTGATATGTAGTCGTTTTCAGCCAATGTATTGGATTTTTGAAAATTTCACTTTTTTGTGAAAATATCCACTAAATGAGGGAATAAAATGTGTGAGGGTAACCCAGGAGAGTTCCAAATGTGTCTGGGTAGAATATATATCCCACGGGGGTAAAATTGAAAAAAGTTTAAAAAATTTTTTTTTTTGGACTTAGTCATTTTTCCAGCGTTTATCAGACTTTCAGATAGGGCAAATGTCAGTGAGCGTTCCGATTTCAGTTCCAGAGCGATTCGCCCAATGAGTCCTTGATATTTAGTCGTTTTCAGCCAATTTTCTGGATTTTTGAAAATTTCACTTTTTTGTGAAAATATCCACTAAATGAGGGAATAATATGTGTGAGGGTACCCCAGGAGAGTTCCAAATGTGTGTGGGTAGAATATATATCCCACGGGGGTAAAATTGAAAAAAGTTGAAACATTTTTTTTTTTGGACTTAGCCATTTTTCCGACGTTTATCAGACTTTCAGATAGGGCAAATGTCAAGTGAGCGTTCCGATTTCAGTTCCAGAGCGATTCTCCCAATGAGTCCTTGATATTTAGTCGTTTTCAGACAATTTTCTGGATTTTTGAAAATTTCACTTTTTTGTGAAAATATCCACTAAATGAGGGAATAATATGTGTGAGGGTACCCCAGGAGAGTTCCAAATGTGTATGGGTAGAATATATATCCCACGGGTGTAAAATTGAAAAAAGTTGAAACATTTTTTTTTTTGGACTTAGCCATTTTTCCGCCGTTTATCAGACTTTCAGATAGGGCAAATGTCAGTGAGCGTTCCGATTTCAGTTCCAGAGCGATTCGCCCAATGAGTCCTTGATATGTAGTCGTTTTCAGTCAATATATTGGATTTTTGAAAATTTCACTTTTTTGTGAAAATATCCACTAAATGAGGGAATAAAATGTGTGAGGGTACCCCAGGAGAGTTCCAAATGTGTCTGGGTAGAATATATATCCCACGGGGGTAAAATTGAAAAAAGTTTAAAAAAATTTTTTTTTTGGACTTATTCATTTTTCCAGCGTTTATCAGACTTTCAGATAGGGCAAATGTCAGTGAGCGTTCCGATTTCAGTTCCAGAGCGATTCGTCCAATGAGTCCTTGATATTTAGTCGTTTTCAGCCAATTTTCTGGATTTTTGAAAATTTCACTTTTTTGTGAAAATATCCACTAAATGAGAGAATAATATGTGTGAGGGTACCCCAGGAGAGTTCCAAATGTGTGTGGGTAGAATATATATCCCACGGGGGTAAAATTGAAAAAGGTTGAAAAAATTTTTTTTTTGGACTCAGACATTTTTCCGGCGTTTATCAGACTTTCAGATAGGGCAAATGTCAGTGAGCGTTCCGATTTCAGTTCCAGAGCAATTCGCCCAATGAGTCCTTGATATTTAGTCGTTTTCAGCCAATTTTCTGGATTTTTGAAAAATTCACTTTTTTGTGAAAATATCCACTAAATGAGGGAATAAAATGTGTGAGGGTACCCCAGGAGAGTTCCAAATGTGTCTGGGTAGAATATATATCCCACGGGGGTAAAATTGAAAAAAGTTTTAAAAAATTTTTTTTTTGGACTTAGTCATTTTTCCAGCGTTTATCAGACTTTCAGATAGGGCAAATGTCAGTGAGCGTTCCGATTTCAGTTCCAGAGCGATTCGCCCAATGAGTCCTTGATATTTAGTCGTTTTCAGCCAATTTTCTGGATTTTTGAAAATTTCACTTTTTTGTGAAAATATCCACTAAATGAGGGAATAATATGCGTGAGGGTACCCCAGGAGAGTTCCAAATGTGTGTGGGTAGAATATATATCCTACGGGGGTAAAATTAAAAAAAGTTGAAACTTTTTTTTTTGTACTTAGCCATTTTTCCGGCGTTTATCAGACTTTCAGATAGGGCAAATGTCAGTGAGCTTTCCGATTTCAGTTCCAGAGCGATTCGCCCAATGAGTCCTTGATATGTAGTCGTTTTCAGCCAATATTTTGGATTTTTGAAAATTTCACTTTTTTGTGAAAATATCCACTAAATGAGGGAATAATATGTGTTAGGGTAACCCAGGAGTGTTCCAAATGTGTGTGGGTAGAATATATATCCCACGGGGGTAAAATTGAAAAAAGTTGAAAAAATTTTTTTTTGGACTTAGTCATTTTTTCGGCGTTTATCAGACTTTCAGATAGGGCAAATGTCAGTGAGCGTTCCGATTTCAGTTCCAGAGCGATTCGCCCAATGAGTCCTTGATATTTAGTCGTTTTCAGCCAATATTTTGGATTTTTGAAAATTTCACTTTTTTGTGAAAATGTCCATTAAATGAGGGAATAATATGTGTGAGGGTACCCCAGGAGTGTTCCAAATGTGCGTGGGTAGAATATATATCCCACGGGGGTAAAATTGAAAAAAGTTGAAACATTTTTTTTTTTGGACTTAGCCATTTTTCCGCCGTTTATCAGACTTTCAGATAGGGCAAATGTCAGTGAGCGTTCCGATTTCAGTTCCAGAGCGATTCGCCCAATGAGTCCTTGACATTTATTTGTTTTTAGCCAATATTCTGGATTTTTGAAAATTTCACTTTTTTTGTGAAAATATCCACTAAATGAGGGAATAATATGTGTGAGGGTACCCCAGGAGAGTTCCAAATGTGTGTGGGTAGAATATATATCCCACGGGGGTAAAATTGAAAAAAGTTGAAACATTTTTTTTTTTGGACTTAGTCATTTTTCCGGCGTTTATCAGACTTTCAGATAGGGCAAATGTCAGTGAGCGTTCCGATTTCAGTTCCAGAGTGATTCGCCCAATGAGCCCTTGATATTTAGTCGTTTTCAGCCAATTTTCTGGATTTTTGAAAATTTCACTTTTTTGTGAAAATATCCACTAAATGAGGGAATAATATGTGTGAGGGTACCCCAGGAAAGTTCCAAATGTGTGTGGGTAGAATATATATCCCACGGGGGTAAAATTGAAAAAATGTGAAAAAAAATTTTTTTTGGACTTAGCCATTTTTCCGGCGTTTATCAGACTTTCAGATAGGGCAAATGTCAGTGAGCGTTCCGATTTCAGTTCCAGAGCGATTCGCCCAATGAGTCCTTGATATGTAGTCGTTTTCAGCCAATATATTGGATTTTTGAAAATTTCACTTTTTTGTGAAAATATCCACTAAATGAGGGAATAATATGTGTGAGGGTACCCCAGGAGAGTTCCAAATGTGTGTGGGTAGAATATATATCCCACGGGGGTAAAATTGAAAAAATGTGAAAAAAAAATTTTTTTGGACTTAGCCATTTTTCCGACGTTTATCAGACTTTCAGATAGGGCAAATGTCAGTGAGCGTTCCGATTTTAGTTCCAGAGCGATTCGCCCAATGAGTCCTTGATATTTAATCGTTTTCAGCCAATATTTTGGATTTTTGAAAATTTCACGTTTTTGTGAAAATATCCACTAAATGAGGGAATAATATGTGTGAGGGTACCCCAGGAGTGTTCCAAATGTGCGTGGGTAGAATATATATCCCACGGGGGTAAAATTTAAAAAAGTTGAAAAATTTTTTTTTTTGGACTTAGTCATCTTTCCGGCGTTTATCAGACTTTCAGATAGGGCAAATGTCAGTGAGCGTTCCGATTTCAGTTCCAGAGCGATTCGCCCAATGAGTCCTTGATATTTATTCGTTTTCAGCCAATTTTCTGGATTTTTGAAAATTTCACTTTTTTGTGAAAATATCCACTAAATGAGGGAATAATATGTGTGAGGGTACCCCAGGAAAGTTCCAAATGTGTGTGGGTAGAATATATATCCCACGGGGGTAAAATTGAAAAAATGTGAAATAAATTTTTTTTTGGACTTAGCCATTTTTCCGCCGTTTATCAGACTTTCAGATAGGGCAAATGTCAGTGAGCGTTCCGATTTCAGTTCCAGAGCGATTCGCCCAATGAGTCCTTGATATTTATTCGTTTTCAGCCAATTTTCTGGATTTTTGAAAATTTCACTTTTTTGTGAAAATATCCACTAAATGAGGGAATAATATGTGTTAGGGTACCCCAGGAGAGTTCCAAATGTGTGTGGGTAGAATATATATCCTACGGGGGTAAAATTAAAAAAAGTTGAAACTTTTTTTTTTGTACTTAGCCATTTTTCCGCCGTTTATCAGACTTTCAGATAGGGCAAATGTCAGTGAGCGTTCCGATTTCAGTTCCAGAGCGATTCGCCCAATGAGTCCTTGATATTTATTCGTTTTCAGCCAATTTTCTGGATTTTTGAAAATTTCACTTTTTTGTGAAAATATCCACTAAATGAGGGAATAATATGTGTGAGGGTACCCCAGGAGTGTTCCAAATGTGCGTGGGTAGAATATATATCCCACGGGGGTAAAATTTAAAAAAGTTGAAAAATTTTTTTTTTGGACTTAGTCATCTTTCCGGCGTTTATCAGACTTTCAGATAGGGCAAATGTCAGTGAGCGTTCCGATTTCAGTTCCAGAGTGATTCGCCCAATGAGCCCTTGATATTTATTCATTTTCAGCTAATTTTCTGGATTTTTGAAAATTTCACTTTTTTCGTGAAAATATCCACTAAATGAGGGAATAATATGTGTGAGGGTACCACAGTAGAGTTCCAAATGTGTGTGGGTAGAATATATATCCCACGGGGGTAAAATTGAAAAAAGTTGAAACATTTTTTTTTTTGGACTTAGTCATTTTTCCGCCGTTTATCAGACTTTCAGATAGGGCAATTGTCAGTGAGCGTTCCGATTTCAGTTCCAGAGCGATTCGCCCAATGAGTCCTTGATATGTAGTCGTTTTCAGCCAATGTATTGGATTTTTGAAAATTTCACTTTTTTGTGAAAATATCCACTAAATGAGGGAATAAAATGTGTGAGGGTACCCCAGGAGAGTTCCAAATGTGTCTGGGTAGAATATATATCCCACGGGGGTAAAATTGAAAAAAGTTTAAAAAATTTTTTTTTTTGGACTTAGTCATTTTTCCGCCGTTTATCAGACTTTCAGATAGGGCAATTGTCAGTGAGCGTTCCGATTTCAGTTCCAGAGCGATTCGCCCAATGAGTCCTTGATATGTAGTCGTTTTCAGCCAATGTATTGGATTTTTGAAAATTTCACTTTTTTGTGAAAATATCCACTAAATGAGGGAATAAAATGTGTGAGGGTACCCCAGGAGAGTTCCAAATGTGTCTGGGTAGAATATATATCCCACGGGGGTAAAATTGAAAAAAGTTTAAAAAATTTTTTTTTTGGACTTAGTCATTTTTCCAGCGTTTATCAGACTTTCAGATAGGGCAAATGTCAGTGAGCGTTCCGATTTCAGTTCCAGAGCGATTCGCCCAATGAGTCCTTGATATTTAGTCGTTTTCAGCCAATTTTCTGGATTTTTGAAAATTTCACTTTTTTTGTGAAAATATCCACTAAATGAGGGAATAATATGTGTGAGGGTACCCCAGGAGAGTTCCAAATGTGTGTGGGTAGAATATATATCCCACGGGGGTAAAATTGAAAAAAGTTGAAACATTTTTTTTTTTGGACTTAGCCATTTTTCCGCCGTTTATCAGACTTTCAGATAGGGCAAATGTCAAGTGAGCGTTCCGATTTCAGTTCCAGAGCGATTCTCCCAATGAGTCCTTGATATTTAGTCGTTTTCAGACAATTTTCTGGATTTTTGAAAATTTCACTTTTTTGTGAAAATATCCACTAAATGAGGGAATAATATGTGTGAGGGTACCCCAGGAGAGTTCCAAATGTGTGTGGGTAGAATATATATCCCACGGGGGTAAAATTGAAAAAATGTGAAAAAAATTTTTTTTTGGACTTAGCCATTTTTCCAGCGTTTATCAGACTTTCAGATAGGGCAAATGTCAGTGAGCGTTCCGATTTCAGTTCCAGAGCGATTCGCCCAATGAGTCCTTGATATTTAGTCGTTTTCAGCCAATATTTTGGATTTTTGAAAATTTCACTTTTTTGTGAAAATATCCACTAAATGAGGGAATAATATGTGTGAGGGTACCCCAGGAGAGTTCCAAATGTGTGTGGGTAGAATATATATCCCACGGGGGTAAAATTGAAAAAAGTTGAAAAAATTTTATTTTTGGACTCAGACATTTTTCCGGCGTTTATCAGACTTTCAGATAGGGCAAATGTCAGTGAGCGTTCCGATTTCAGTTCCAGAGCAATTCGCCCAATGAGTCCTTGATATTTAGTCGTTTTCAGCCAATTTTCTGGATTTTTGAAAAATTCACTTTTTTGTGAAAATATCCACTAAATGAGGGAATAATATGTGTGAGGGTACCCCAGGAGAGTTCCAAATGTGTGTGGGTAGAATATATATCCTACGGGGGTAAAATTGAAAAAAGTTTAAAAAATTTTTTTTTTGGACTTAGCCATTTTTCCGGCGTTTATCAGACTTTCAGATAGGGCAAATGTCAGTGAGCATTCCAATTTCAGTTTCAGAGCGATTCTCCCAATGAGTCCTTGATATTTAGTCGTTTTCAGCCAATTTTCAGGATTTTTGAAAAATTCACTTTTTTGTGAAAATATCCACTAAATGAGGGAATAATATGTGTGAGGGTACCCCAGGAGAGTTCCAAATGTGTGTGGGTAGAATATATATCCCACGGGGGTAAAATTGAAAAAAGTTTAAAAAAATTTTTTTTTTGGACTTAGACATTTTTCCGGCGTTTATCAGACTTTCAGATAGGGAAATGTCAGTGAGCGTTCCGATTTCAGTTCCAGAGCGATTCGCCCAATGAGTCCTTGATATTTATTCGTTTTCAGCCAATTTTCTGGATTTTTGAAAAATTTACTTTTTTGTGAAAATATCCACTAAATGAGGGAATAATATGTGTGAGGGTACCCCAGGAGAGTTCCAAATGTGTGTGGGTAGAATATATATCCCACGGGGGTAAAATTGCAAAAGTTTAAAAAAATTTTTTTGGGGACTTAGCCATTTTTCCGGCGTTTATCAGACTTTCAGATAGGGCAAATGTCAGTGAGCGTTCAGATTTCAGTTCCAGAGCGATTCGCCCAATGAGTCCTTGATATTTAGTCGTTTTCAGCCAATTTTCTGGATTTTTGAAAATTTCACTTTTTTGTGAAAATATCCACTAAATGAGGGAATAATATGTGTGGGGGTACCCCAGGAGACTTCCAAATGTGTGTGGGTAGAATATATATCCCACGGGGGTAAAATTTAAAAAAGTTGAAAAAATTTTTTTTTTGGACTTAGACATTTTTCCGGCGTTTATCAGACTTTCAGATAGGGCAATTGTCAGTGAGCGTTCCGATTTCAGTTCCAGAGCGATTCGCCCAATGAGTCCTTGATATTTAGTCATTTTCAGCCAATTTTCTGGATTTTTGAAAATTTCACTTTTTTGTGAAAATATCCACTAAATGAGAGAATAATATGTGTGAGGGTACCCCAGGAGAGTTCCAAATGTGTGTGGGTAGAATATATATCCCACGGGGGTAAAATTGAAAAAAGTTGAAAAAATTTTATTTTTGGACTCAGACATTTTTCCGGCGTTTATCAGACTTTCAGATAGGGCAAATGTCAGTGAGCGTTCCGATTTCAGTTCCAGAGCAATTCGCCCAATGAGTCCTTGATATTTAGTCGTTTTCAGCCAATTTTCTGGATTTTTGAAAAATTCACTTTTTTGTGAAAATATCCACTAAATGAGGGAATAATATGTGTGAGGGTACCCCAGGAGAGTTCCAAATGTGTGTGGGTAGAATATATATCCTACGGGGGTAAAATTGAAAAAAGTTTAAAAAATTTTTTTTTTGGACTTAGCCATTTTTCCGGCGTTTATCAGACTTTCAGATAGGGCAAATGTCAGTGAGCATTCCAATTTCAGTTTCAGAGCGATTCTCCCAATGAGTCCTTGATATTTAGTCGTTTTCAGCCAATTTTCAGGATTTTTGAAAAATTCACTTTTTTGTGAAAATATCCACTAAATGAGGGAATAATATGTGTGAGG
This sequence comes from Phyllobates terribilis, assembly GCF_046119375.1. Lineage (NCBI taxonomy): Eukaryota > Metazoa > Chordata > Amphibia > Anura > Dendrobatidae > Phyllobates > Phyllobates terribilis. Next base: position 4,931,036 of record NW_027362832.1, read on the forward strand.
GTACCCCAGGAGAGTTCCAAATGTGTGTGGGTAGAATATATATCCCACGGGGGTAAAATTGAAAAAAGTTTAAAAAAATTTTTTTTTTGGACTTAGACATTTTTCCGGCGTTTATCAGACTTTCAGATAGGGAAATGTCAGTGAGCGTTCCGATTTCAGTTCCAGAGCGATTCGCCCAATGAGTCCTTGATATTTATTCGTTTTCAGCCAATTTTCTGGATTTTTGAAAAATTTACTTTTTTGTGAAAATATCCACTAAATGAGGGAATAATATGTGTGAGGGTACCCCAGGAGAGTTCCAAATGTGTGTGGGTAGAATATATATCCCACGGGGGTAAAATTGCAAAAGTTTAAAAAATTTTTTTTGGGGACTTAGCCATTTTTCCGGCGTTTATCAGACTTTCAGATAGGGCAAATGTCAGTGAGCGTTCAGATTTCAGTTCCAGAGCGATTCGCCCAATGAGTCCTTGATATTTAGTCGTTTTCAGCCAATTTTCTGGATTTTTGAAAATTTCACTTTTTTGTGAAAATATCCACTAAATGAGGGAATAATATGTGTGGGGGTACCCCAGGAGACTTCCAAATGTGTGTGGGTAGAATATATATCCCACGGGGGTAAAATTTAAAAAAGTTGAAAAAATTTTTTTTTTGGACTTAGACATTTTTCCGGCGTTTATCAGACTTTCAGATAGGGCAATTGTCAGTGAGCGTTCCGATTTCAGTTCCAGAGCGATTCGCCCAATGAGTCCTTGATATTTAGTCGTTTTCAGCCAATTTTCTGGATTTTTGAAAAATTCACTTTTTTGTGAAAATATCCACTAAATGAGGGAATAATATGTGTGAGGGTACCCCAGGAGAGTTCCAAATGTGTGTGGGTAGAATATATATCCCACGGGGGTAAAATTGAAAAAAGTTGAATAATATTTTTTTTTGGACTTAGCCATTTTTCCAGCGTTTATCAGACTTTCAGATAGGGCAAATGTCAGTGAGCGTTCCGATTTCAGTTCCAGAGCAATTCGCCCAATGAGTCCTTGATATTTAGTCGTTTTCAGCCAATTTTCTGGATTTTTGAAAAATTCACTTTTTTGTGAAAATATCCACTATATGAGGGAATAATATGTGTGAGGGTACCCCAGGAGAGTTCCAAATGTGTGTGGGTAGAATATATATCCTACGGGGGTAAAATTGAAAAAAGTTTAAAAAATTTTTTTTTTTGGACTTAGCCATTTTTCCGGCGTTTATCAGACTTTCAGATAGGGCAAATGTCAGTGAGCATTCCAATTTCAGTTTCAGAGCGATTCTCCCAATGAGTCCTTGATATTTAGTCGTTTTCAGCCAATTTTCAGGATTTTTGAAAAATTCACTTTTTTGTGAAAATATCCACTAAATGAGGGAATAATATGTGTGAGGGTACCCCAGGAGAGTTCCAAATGTGTGTGGGTAGAATATATATCCCACGGGGGTAAAATTGAAAAAAGTTTAAAAAAATTTTTTTTTTGGACTTAGACATTTTTCCGGCGTTTATCAGACTTTCAGATAGGGAAATGTCAGTGAGCGTTCCGATTTCAGTTCCAGAGCGATTCGCCCAATGAGTCCTTGATATTTATTCGTTTTCAGCCAATTTTCTGGATTTTTGAAAAATTTACTTTTTTGTGAAAATATCCACTAAATGAGGGAATAATATGTGTGAGGGTACCCCAGGAGAGTTCCAAATGTGTGTGGGTAGAATATATATCCCACGAGGGTAAAATTGCAAAAGTTTAAAAAATTTTTTTTGGGGACTTAGCCATTTTTCCGGCGTTTATCAGACTTTCAGATAGGGCAAATGTCAGTGAGCGTTCAGATTTCAGTTCCAGAGCGATTCGCCCAATGAGTCCTTGATATTTAGTCGTTTTCAGCCAATTTTCAGGATTTTTGAAAAATTCACTTTTTTGTGAAAATATCCACTAAATGAGGGAATAATATGTGTGAGGGTACCCCAGGAGAGTTCCAAATGTGTGTGGGTAGAATATATATCCCACGGGGGTAAAATTGAAAAAAGTTTAAAAAAATTTTTTTTTTGGACTTAGACATTTTTCCGGCGTTTATCAGACTTTCAGATAGGGAAATGTCAGTGAGCGTTCCGATTTCAGTTCCAGAGCGATTCGCCCAATGAGTCCTTGATATTTATTCGTTTTCAGCCAATTTTCTGGATTTTTGAAAAATTTACTTTTTTGTGAAAATATCCACTAAATGAGGGAATAATATGTGTGAGGGTACCCCAGGAGAGTTCCAAATGTGTGTGGGTAGAATATATATCCCACGAGGGTAAAATTGCAAAAGTTTAAAAAATTTTTTTTGGGGACTTAGCCATTTTTCCGGCGTTTATCAGACTTTCAGATAGGGCAAATGTCAGTGAGCGTTCAGATTTCAGTTCCAGAGCGATTCGCCCAATGAGTCCTTGATATTTAGTCGTTTTCAGCCAATTTTCTGGATTTTTGAAAATTTCACTTTTTTGTGAAAATATCCACTAAATGAGGGAATAATATGTGTGGGGGTACCCCAGGAGACTTCCAAATGTGTGTGGGTAGAATATATATCCCACGGGGGTAAAATTTAAAAAAGTTGAAAAAATTTTTTTTTTGGACTTAGACATTTTTCCGGCGTTTATCAGACTTTCAGATAGGGCAATTGTCAGTGAGCGTTCCGATTTCAGTTCCAGAGCGATTCGCCCAATGAGTCCTTGATATTTAGTCGTTTTCAGCCAATTTTCAGGATTTTTGAAAAATTCACTTTTTTGTGAAAATATCCACTAAATGAGGGAATAATATGTGTGAGGGTACCCCAGGAGAGTTCCAAATGTGTGTGGGTAGAATATATATCCCACGGGGGTAAAATTGAAAAAAGTTGAAAAAATTTTTTTTTTGGACTTAGACATTTTTCTGGCGTTTATCAGACTTTCAGATAGGGCAATTGTCAGTGAGCGTTCCGATTTCAGTTCCATAGCGATTCGCCCAATGAGTCCTTGATATTTATTCGTTTTCAGCCAATTTTCTGGATTTTTGAAAATTTCACTTTTTTGTGAAAATATCCACTAAATGAGGGAATAATATGTGTGAGGGTACCCCAGGAGAGTTCCAAATGTGTGTGGGTAGAATATATATCCCACGGGGGTAAAATTGAAAAAATTTGAAAAATTATTTTTTTTGGACTTAGACATTTTTCCGGCGTTTATCAGACTTTCAGATAGGGCAAATGTCAGTGAGCGCTCCGATTTCAGTTCCAGAGCGATTCGCCCAATGAGACCTTGATATGTAGTCGTTTTCAGCCAATATTTTGGATTTTTGAAAATTTCACTTTTTTGTGAATATATCCACTAAATGAGGGAATAATATGTGTGAGGGTACCCCAGGAGAGTTCCAAATGTGTGTGGATAGAATATATATCCCACGGGGGTAAAATTGAAAAAAGTTTAAAAAATTTCTTTTTTGGACTTAGACATTTTTCCGGCGTTTATCAGACTTTCAGATAGGGCAATTGTCAGTGAGCGTTCCGATTTCAGTTCCAGAGCGATTCGCCCAATGAGTCCTTGATATTTAGTCGTTTTCAGCCAATTTTCTGGATTTTTGAAAAATTCACTTTTTTGTGAAAATATCCACTAAATGAGGGAATAATATGTGTGGGGGTACCCCAGGAGACTTCCAAATGTGTGTGGGTAGAATATATATCCCACGGGGGTAAAATTTAAAAAAGTTGAAAAAATATTTTTTTTGGACTTAGTCGTTTTTCCGGCGTTTATCAGACTTTCAGATAGGGCAAATGTCAGTGAGCATTCCGATTTCAGTTCCAGAGCGATTCGCCCAATGAGTCCTTGATATTTAGTCGTTTTCAGCCAATTTTCTGGATTTTTGAAAAATTCACTTTTTTGTGAAAATATCCACTAAATGAGGGAATAATATGTGTGAGGGTACCCCAGGAGATTTCCAAATGTGTGTGGGTAGAATATATATCCCACAGGGGTAAAATTGAAAAAAGTTGAAAACATTTTTTTTTGGGACTTAGCCATTTTTCCGGCGTTTATCAGACTTTCAGATAGGGCAAATGTCAGTGAGCGTTCAGATTTCAGTTCCAGAGCGATTCGCCCAATGAGTCCTTGATATTTAGTCGTTTTCAGCCAATTTTCAGGATTTTTGAAAAATTCACTTTTTTGTGAAAATATCCACTAAATGAGGGAATAATATGTGTGAGGGTACCCCAGGAGAGTTCCAAATGTGTGTGGGTAGAATATATATCCCACGGGGGTAAAATTGAAAAAAGTTGAAAAAATTTTTTTTTTGGACTTAGACATTTTTCTGGCGTTTATCAGACTTTCAGATAGGGCAATTGTCAGTGAGCGTTCCGATTTCAGTTCCAGAGCGATTCGCCCAATGAGTCCTTGATATTTATTCGTTTTCAGCCAATTTTCTGGATTTTTGAAAATTTCACTTTTTTGTGAAAATATCCACTAAATGAGGGAATAATATGTGTGAGGGTACCCCAGGAGAGTTCCAAATGTGTGTGGGTAGAATATATATCCCACGGGGGTAAAATTGAAAAAAGTTGAAAAATTATTTTTTTTGGACTTAGACATTTTTCCGGCGTTTATCAGACTTTCAGATAGGGCAAATGTCAGTGAGCGCTCCGATTTCAGTTCCAGAGCGATTCGCCCAATGAGACCTTGATATGTAGTCGTTTTCAGCCAATATTTTGGATTTTTGAAAATTTCACTTTTTTGTGAATATATCCACTAAATGAGGGAATAATATGTGTGAGGGTACCCCAGGAGAGTTCCAAATGTGTGTGGGTAGAATATATATCCCACGGGGGTAAAATTGAAAAAAGTTTAAAAAATTTCTTTTTTGGACTTAGACATTTTTCCGGCGTTTATCAGACTTTCAGATAGGGCAATTGTCAGTGAGCGTTCCGATTTCAGTTCCAGAGCGATTCGCCCAATGAGTCCTTGATATTTAGTCGTTTTCAGCCAATTTTCTGGATTTTTGAAAAATTCACTTTTTTGTGAAAATATCCACTAAATGAGGGAATAATATGTGTGGGGGTACCCCAGGAGACTTCCAAATGTGTGTGGGTAGAATATATATCCCACGGGGGTAAAATTTAAAAAAGTTGAAAAAATATTTTTTTTGGACTTAGTCGTTTTTCCGGCGTTTATCAGACTTTCAGATAGGGCAAATGTCAGTGAGCGTTCCGATTTCAGTTCCAGAGCGATTCGCCCAATGAGTCCTTGATATTTAGTCGTTTTCAGCTAATTTTCTGGATTTTTGAAAATTTCACTTTTTTGTGAAAATATCCACTAAATGAGGGAATAATATGTGTGAGGGTACCCCAGGAGAGTTCCAAATGTGTGTGGGTAGAATATATATCCCACGGGGGTAAAATTGAAAAAAGTTGAAAAATTATTTTTTTTGGACTTAGCCATTTTTCCGGCATTTATCAGACTTTCAGATAGGGCAAATGTCAGTGAGCGTTCCGATTTCAGTTCCAGAGCGATTCGCCCAATGAGACCTTTATATGTAGTCGTTTTCAGCCAATATTTTGGATTTTTGAAAATTTCACTTTTTTGTGAAAATATCCACTAAATGAGGGAATAATATGTGTGAGGGTACCCCAGGAGAGTTCCAAATGTGTGTGGGTAGAATATATATCCCACGGGGGTAAAATTTAAAAAAGTTGAAAAAAATTTACTTTTTGGACTTAGACATTTTTCCGGCGTTTATCAGACTTTCAGATAGGGAAATGTCAGTGAGCGTTCCGATTTCAGTTCCAGAGCGATTCGCCCAATGAGTCCTTGATATTTATTCGTTTTCAGCCAATTTTCTGGATTTTTGAAAAATTTACTTTTATGTGAAAATATCCACTAAATGAGGGAATAATATGTGTGAGGGTACCCCAGGAGAGTTCCAAATGTGTGTGGGTAAAATATATATCCCACGGGGGTAAAATTGAAAAAAGTTTAAAAAATTTTTTTTTTGGACTTAGACATTTTTCCGGCGTTTATCAGACTTTCAGATAGGGCAATTGTCAGTGAGCGTTCCGATTTCAGTTCCAGAGCGATTCGCCCAATGAGTCCTTGATATTTAGTCGTTTTCAGCCAATTTTCTGGATTTTTGAAAAATTCACTTTTTTGTGAAAATATCCACTAAATGAGGGAATAATATGTGTGAGGGTACCCCAGGAGAGTTCCAAATGTGTGTGGGTAGAATATATATCCCACAGGGGTAAAATTGAAAAAAGTTGAAAACTTTTTTTTGGGACTTAGCCATTTTTCCGGTGTTTATCAGACTTTCAGATAGGGCAATTGCCAGTGAGCGTTCCGATTTCAGTTCCAGAGCGATTCGCCCAATGAGTCCTTGATATTTAGTCGTTTTCAGCCAATTTTCAGGATTTTTGAAAAATTCACTTTTTTGTGAAAATATCCACTAAATGAGGGAATAATATGTGTGAGGGTACCCCAGGAGAGTTCCAAATGTGTGTGGGTAGAATATATATCCCACGGGGGTAAAATTGAAAAAAGTTGAAAAATTATTTTTTTTGGACTTAGACATTTTTCCGGCGTTTATCAGACTTTCAGATAGGGCAAATGTCAGTGAGTGCTCCGATTTCAGTTCCAGAGCGATTCGCCCAATGAGACCTTTATATGTAGTCGTTTTCAGCCAATGTTTTGGATTTTTGAAAATTTCACTTTTTTGTGAAAATATCCACTAAATGAGGGAATAATATGTGTGAGGGTACCCCAGGAGAGTTCCAAATGTGTGTGGGTAGAATATATATCCCACGGGGGTAAAATTTTAAAAAGTTGAAAAAATTTTTTTTTTGGACTTAGTCATTTTTCCGGTGTTTATCAGACTTTCAGATAGGGCAATTGCCAGTGAGCGTTCCGATTTCAGTTCCAGAGCGATTCGCCCAATGAGTCCTTGATATTTAGTCGTTTTCAGCCAATTTTCAGGATTTTTGAAAAATTCACTTTTTTGTGAAAATATCCACTAAATGAGGGAATAATATGTGTGAGGGTACCCCAGGAGAGTTCCAAATGTGTGTGGGTAGAATATATATCCCACGGGCGTAAAATTGAAAAAAGTTGAAAAAATTTTTTTTTTGGACTTAGACATTTTTCTGGCGTTTATCAGACTTTCAGATAGGGCAAATGTCAGTGAGTGCTCCGATTTCAGTTCCAGAGCGATTCGCCCAATGAGACCTTTATATGTAGTCGTTTTCAGCCAATATTTTGGATTTTTGAAAATTTCACTTTTTTGTGAAAATATCCACTAAATGAGGGAATAATATGTGTGAGGGTACCCCAGGAGAGTTCCAAATGTGTGTGGGTAGAATATATATCCCACGGGGGTAAAATTTTAAAAAGTTGAAAAAATTTTTTTTTTGGACTTAGACATTTTTCCGGCGTTTATCAGACTTTCAGATAGGGAAATGCCAGTGAGCGTTCCGATTTCAGTTCCAGAGCGATTCGCCCAATGAGTCCTTGATATTTATTCGTTTTCAGCCAATTTTCTGGATTTTTGAACAATTCACTTTTTTGTGAAAATATCCACTAAATGAGGGAATAATATGTGTGAGGGTACCCCAGGAGAGTTCCAAATGTGTGTGGGTAGAATATATATCCCACGGGGGTAAAATTGAAAAAAGTTGAAAAATTATTTTTTTTGGACTTAGCCATTTTTCCGGCATTTATCAGACTTTCAGATAGGGCAAATGTCAGTGAGCGTTCCGATTTCAGTTCCAGAGCGATTCGCCCAATGAGACCTTTATATGTAGTCGTTTTCAGCCAATATTTTGGATTTTTGAAAATTTCACTTTTTTGTGAAAATATCCACTAAATGAGGGAATAATATGTGTGAGGGTACCCCAGGAGAGTTCCAAATGTGTGTGGGTAGAATATATATCCCACGGGGGTAAAATTTAAAAAAGTTGAAAAAAATTTATTTTTTGGACTTAGACATTTTTCCGGCGTTTATCAGACTTTCAGATAGGGAAATGTCAGTGAGCGTTCCGATTTCAGTTCCAGAGCGATTCGCCCAATGAGTCCTTGATATTTATTCGTTTTCAGCCAATTTTCTGGATTTTTGAAAAATTTACTTTTATGTGAAAATATCCACTAAATGAGGGAATAATATGTGTGAGGGTACCCCAGGAGAGTTCCAAATGTGTGTGGGTAAAATATATATCCCACGGGGGTAAAATTGAAAAAAGTTTAAAAATTTTTTTATTTGGACTTAGACATTTTTCCGGCGTTTATCAGACTTTCAGATAGGGCAATTGTCAGTGAGCGTTCCGATTTCAGTTCCAGAGCGATTCGCCCAATGAGTCCTTGATATTTAGTCGTTTTCAGCCAATTTTCTGGATTTTTGAAAAATTCACTTTTTTGTGAAAATATCCACTAAATGAGGGAATAATATGTGTGAGGGTACCCCAGGAGAGTTCCAAATGTGTGTGGGTAGAATATATATCCCACAGGGGTAAAATTGAAAAAAGTTGAAAACTTTTTTTTGGGACTTAGCCATTTTTCCGGTGTTTATCAGACTTTCAGATAGGGCAATTGCCAGTGAGCGTTCCGATTTCAGTTCCAGAGCGATTCGCCCAATGAGTCCTTGATATTTAGTCGTTTTCAGCCAATTTTCAGGATTTTTGAAAAATTCACTTTTTTGTGAAAATATCCACTAAATGAGGGAATAATATGTGTGAGGGTACCCCAGGAGAGTTCCAAATGTGTGTGGGTAGAATATATATCCCACGGGCGTAAAATTGAAAAAAGTTGAAAAAATTTTTTTTTTGGACTTAGACATTTTTCTGGCGTTTATCAGACTTTCAGATAGGGCAATTGTCAGTGAGCGTTCTGATTTCAGTTCCAGAGCGATTCGCCCAATGAGTCCTTGATATTTATTCGTTTTCAGCCAATTTTCTGGATTTTTGAAAATTTCACTTTTTTGTGAAAATATCCACTAAATGAGGGCATAATATGTGTGAGGGTAACCCAGGAGAATTCCAAATGTGTGTGGGTAGAATATATATCCCACGGGGGTAAAATTGAAAAAAGTTGAAAAATTATTTTTTTTGGACTTAGACATTTTTCCGGCGTTTATCAGACTTTCAGATAGGGCAAATGTCAGTGAGTGCTCCGATTTCAGTTCCAGAGCGATTCGCCCAATGAGACCTTTATATGTAGTCGTTTTCAGCCAATATTTTGGATTTTTGAAAATTTCACTTTTTTGTGAAAATATCCACTAAATGAGGGAATAATATGTGTGAGGGTACCCCAGGAGAGTTCCAAATGTGTGTGGGTAGAATATATATCCCACGGGGGTAAAATTTTAAAAAGTTGAAAAAATTTTTTTTTTGGACTTAGTCATTTTTCCGGTGTTTATCAGACTTTCAGATAGGGCAATTGCCAGTGAGCGTTCCGATTTCAGTTCCAGAGCGATTCGCCCAATGAGTCCTTGATATTTATTCGTTTTCAGCCAATTTTCTGGATTTTTGAACAATTCACTTTTTTGTGAAAATATCCACTAAATGAGGGAATAATATGTGTGAGGGTACCCCAGGAGAGTTCCAAATGTGTGTGGGTAGAATATATATCCCACGGGGGTAAAATTGAAAAAAGTTGAAAAATTATTTTTTTTGGACTTAGCCATTTTTCCGGCATTTATCAGACTTTCAGATAGGGCAAATGTCAGTGAGCGTTCCGATTTCAGTTCCAGAGCGATTCGCCCAATGAGACCTTTATATGTAGTCGTTTTCAGCCAATATTTTGGATTTTTGAAAATTTCACTTTTTTGTGAAAATATCCACTAAATGAGGGAATAATATGTGTGAGGGTACCCCAGGAGAGTTCCAAATGTGTGTGGGTAGAATATATATCCCACGGGGGTAAAATTTAAAAAAGTTGAAAAAAATTTATTTTTTGGACTTAGACATTTTTCCGGCGTTTATCAGACTTTCAGATAGGGAAATGTCAGTGAGCGTTCCGATTTCAGTTCCAGAGCGATTCGCCCAATGAGTCCTTGATATTTATTCGTTTTCAGCCAATTTTCTGGATTTTTGAAAAATTTACTTTTATGTGAAAATATCCACTAAATGAGGGAATAATATGTGTGAGGGTACCCCAGGAGAGTTCCAAATGTGTGTGGGTAAAATATATATCCCACGGGGGTAAAATTGAAAAAAGTTTAAAAATTTTTTTATTTGGACTTAGACATTTTTCCGGCGTTTATCAGACTTTCAGATAGGGCAATTGTCAGTGAGCGTTCCGATTTCAGTTCCAGAGCGATTCGCCCAATGAGTCCTTGATATTTAGTCGTTTTCAGCCAATTTTCTGGATTTTTGAAAAATTCACTTTTTTGTGAAAATATCCACTAAATGAGGGAATAATATGTGTGAGGGTACCCCAGGAGAGTTCCAAATGTGTGTGGGTAGAATATATATCCCACAGGGGTAAAATTGAAAAAAGTTGAAAACTTTTTTTTGGGACTTAGCCATTTTTCCGGTGTTTATCAGACTTTCAGATAGGGCAATTGCCAGTGAGCGTTCCGATTTCAGTTCCAGAGCGATTCGCCCAATGAGTCCTTGATATTTAGTCGTTTTCAGCCAATTTTCAGGATTTTTGAAAAATTCACTTTTTTGTGAAAATATCCACTAAATGAGGGAATAATATGTGTGAGGGTACCCCAGGAGAGTTCCAAATGTGTGTGGGTAGAATATATATCCCACGGGCGTAAAATTGAAAAAAGTTGAAAAAATTTTTTTTTTGGACTTAGACATTTTTCTGGCGTTTATCAGACTTTCAGATAGGGCAATTGTCAGTGAGCGTTCTGATTTCAGTTCCAGAGCGATTCGCCCAATGAGTCCTTGATATTTATTCGTTTTCAGCCAATTTTCTGGATTTTTGAAAATTTCACTTTTTTGTGAAAATATCCACTAAATGAGGGCATAATATGTGTGAGGGTAACCCAGGAGAATTCCAAATGTGTGTGGGTAGAATATATATCCCACGGGGGTAAAATTGAAAAAAGTTGAAAAATTATTTTTTTTGGACTTAGACATTTTTCCGGCGTTTATCAGACTTTCAGATAGGGCAAATGTCAGTGAGTGCTCCGATTTCAGTTCCAGAGCGATTCGCCCAATGAGACCTTTATATGTAGTCGTTTTCAGCCAATATTTTGGATTTTTGAAAATTTCACTTTTTTGTGAAAATATCCACTAAATGAGGGAATAATATGTGTGAGGGTACCCCAGGAGAGTTCCAAATGTGTGTGGGTAGAATATATATCCCACGGGGGTAAAATTTTAAAAAGTTGAAAAAATTTTTTTTTTGGACTTAGTCATTTTTCCGGTGTTTATCAGACTTTCAGATAGGGCAATTGCCAGTGAGCGTTCCGATTTCAGTTCCAGAGCGATTCGCCCAATGAGTCCTTGATATTTAGTCGTTTTCAGCCAATTTTCAGGATTTTTGAAAAATTCACTTTTTTGTGAAAATATCCACTAAATGAGGGAATAATATGTGTGAGGGTACCCCAGGAGAGTTCCAAATGTGTGTGGGTAGAATATATATCCCACGGGCGTAAAATTGAAAAAAGTTGAAAAAATTTTTTTTTTGGACTTAGACATTTTTCTGGCGTTTATCAGACTTTCAGATAGGGCAAATGTCAGTGAGTGCTCCGATTTCAGTTCCAGAGCGATTCGCCCAATGAGACCTTTATATGTAGTCGTTTTCAGCCAATATTTTGGATTTTTGAAAATTTCACTTTTTTGTGAAAATATCCACTAAATGAGGGAATAATATGTGTGAGGGTACCCCAGGAGAGTTCCAAATGTGTGTGGGTAGAATATATATCCCACGGGGGTAAAATTTTAAAAAGTTGAAAAAATTTTTTTTTTGGACTTAGACATTTTTCCGGCGTTTATCAGACTTTCAGATAGGGAAATGCCAGTGAGCGTTCCGATTTCAGTTCCAGAGCGATTCGCCCAATGAGTCCTTGATATTTATTCGTTTTCAGCCAATTTTCTGGATTTTTGAACAATTCACTTTTTTGTGAAAATATCCACTAAATGAGGGAATAATATGTGTGAGGGTACCCCAGGAGAGTTCCAAATGTGTGTGGGTAGAATATATATCCCACGGGGGTAAAATTGAAAAAAGTTTAAAAAATTTCTTTTTTGGACTTAGACATTTTTCCGGCGTTAATCAGACTTTCAGATAGGGCAATTGTCAGTGAGTGTTCCGATTTCAGTTCCAGAGCGATTCGACCAATTAGTCCTTGATATTTCGTCGTTTTCAGCCAATTTTCAGGATTTTTGAAAAATTCACTTTTTTGTGAAAATATCCACTAAATGAGGGAATAATATGTGTGAGGGTACCCCAGGAGAGTTCCAAATGTGTGTGGGTAGAATATATATCCCACGGGGGTAAAATTGAAAAAAGTTGAAAAAATTTTTTTTTTGGACTTAGACATTTTTCTGGCGTTTATCAGACTTTCAGATAGGGCATTTGTCAGTGAGCGTTCCGATTTCAGTTCCAGAGCGATTCGCCCAATGAGTCCTTGATATTTATTCATTTTCAGCCAATTTTCTGGATTTTTGAAAATTTCACTTTTTTGTGAAAATATCCACTAAATGAGGGAATAATATGTGTGAGGGTATGCCAGGAGAGTTCCAAATGTGTGTGGGTAGAATATATATCCCACGGGGGTAAAATTGAAAAAAGTTGAAAAATTATTTTTTTTGGACTTAGCCATTTTTCCGGCGTTTATCAGACTTTCAGATAGGGCAAATGTCAGTGAGCGTTCCGATTTCAGTTCCAGAGCGATTCGCCCAATGAGACCTTTATATGTAGTCGTTTTCAGCCAATATTTTGGATTTTTGAAAATTTCACTTTTTTGTGAAAATATCCACTAAATGAGGGAATAATATGTGTGAGGGTACCCCAGGAGAGTTCCAAATGTGTGTGGGTAGAATATATATCCCACGGGGGTAAAATTTAAAAAAGTTGAAAACATTTTTTTTTTTGGACTTAGACATTTTTCCGGCGTTTATCAGACTTTCAGATAGGGAAATGCCAGTGAGAGTTCCGATTTCAGTTCCAGAGCGATTCGCCCAATGAGTCCTTGATATTTATTCGTTTTCAGCCAATTTTCTGGATTTTTGAAAAATTCACTTTTTTGTGAAAATATCCACTAAATGAGGGAATAATATGTGTGAGGGTACCCCAGGAGAGTTCCAAATGTGTGTGGGTAGAATATATATCCCACGGGGGTAAAATTTAAAAAAGTTGAAAAAATATTTTTTTTGTACTTAGTCGTTTTTCCGGCGTTTATCAGACTTTCAGATAGGGCAAATGTCAGTGAGCGTTCCGATTTCAGTTCCAGAGCGATTCGCCCAATGAGACCTTTATATGTAGTCGTTTTCAGCCAATATTTTGGATTTTTGAAAATTTCACTTTTTTGTGAAAATATCCACTAAATGAGGGAATAATATGTGTGAGGGTACCCCAGGAGAGTTCCAAATGTGTGTGGGTAGAATATATATCCCACGGGGGTAAAATTTAAAAAAGTTGAAAAAAATTTATTTTTTGGACTTAGACATTTTTCCGGCGTTTATCAGACTTTCAGATAGGGAAATGTCAGTGAGCGTTCCGATTTCAGTTCCAGAGTGATTCGCCCAATGAGTCCTTGATATTTATTCGTTTTCAGCCAATTTTCTGGATTTTTGAAAATTTCACTTTTTTGTGAAAATATCCACTAAATGAGGGAATAATATGTGTGAGGGTACCCCAGGAGAGTTCCAAATGTGTGTGGGTAGAATATATATCCCACGGGGGTAAAATTTAAAAAAGTTGAAAAAAAATTATTTTTTGGACTTAGACATTTTTCCGGCGTTTATCAGACTTTCAGATAGGGAAATGTCAGTGAGCGTTCCGATTTCAGTTCCAGAGCGATTCGCCCAATGAGTCCTTGATATTTATTCGTTTTCAGCCAATTTTCTGGATTTTTGAAAATTTCACTTTTTTGTGAAAATATCCTCTAAATGAGGGAATAATATGTGTGAGGGTAACCCAGGAGAGTTCCAAATGTGTGTGGGTAGAATATATATCCCACGGGGGTAAAATTGAAAAAAGTTGAAAAATTTATTTTTTTGGACTTAGCCATTTTTCCGGCGTTTATCAGACTTTCAGATAGGGAAATGTCAGTGAGCGTTCCGATTTCAGTTCCAGAGCGATTCGCCCAATGAGTCCTTGATATTTATTCGTTTTCAGCCAATTTTCTGGATTTTTGAAAAATTCACTTTTTTGTGAAAATATCCACTAAATGAGGGAATAATATGTGTGAGGGTACCCCAGGAGAGTTCCAAATGTGTGTGGGTAGAATATATATCCCACGGGGGTAAAATTTAAAAAAGTTTAAAAAAATTTTTTTTGGACTTAGTCATTTTTCCGGCGTTTATCAGACTTTCAGATAGGGCAAATGTCAGTGAGCGTTCCGATTTCAGTTCCAGAGCGATTCGCCCAATGAGTCCTTGATATTTAGTCGTTTTCAGCCAATTTTCTGGATTTTTGAAAATTTCACTTTTTTGTGAAAATATCCACTAAATGAGGGAATAATATGTGTGAGGGTACCCCAGGAGAGTTCCAAATGTGTGTGGGTAGAATATATATCCCACGGGGGTAAAATTTAAAAAAGTTGAAAAAAATTTATTTTTTGGACTTAGACATTTTTCCGGCGTTTATCAGACTTTCAGATAGGGAAATGTCAGTGAGCGTTCCGATTTCAGTTCCAGAGTGATTCGCCCAATGAGTCCTTGATATTTATTCGTTTTCAGCCAATTTTCTGGATTTTTGAAAATTTCACTTTTTTGTGAAAATATCCACTAAATGAGGGAATAATATGTGTGAGGGTACCCCAGGAGAGTTCCAAATGTGTGTGGGTAGAATATATATCCCACGGGGGTAAAATTTAAAAAAGTTGAAAAAAATTTATTTTTTGGACTTAGACATTTTTCCGGCGTTTATCAGACTTTCAGATAGGGAAATGTCAGTGAGCGTTCCGATTTCAGTTCCAGAGCGATTCGCCCAATGAGTCCTTGATATTTATTCGTTTTCAGCCAATTTTCTGGATTTTTGAAAATTTCACTTTTTTGTGAAAATATCCTCTAAATGAGGGAATAATATGTGTGAGGGTAACCCAGGAGAGTTCCAAATGTGTGTGGGTAGAATATATATCCCACGGGGGTAAAATTGAAAAAAGTTGAAAAATTTATTTTTTTGGACTTAGCCATTTTTCCGGCGTTTATCAGACTTTCAGATAGGGAAATGTCAGTGAGCGTTCCGATTTCAGTTCCAGAGCGATTCGCCCAATGAGTCCTTGATATTTATTCGTTTTCAGCCAATTTTCTGGATTTTTGAAAAATTCACTTTTTTGTGAAAATATCCACTAAATGAGGGAATAATATGTGTGAGGGTACCCCAGGAGAGTTCCAAATGTGTGTGGGTAGAATATATATCCCACGGGGGTAAAATTTAAAAAAGTTTAAAAAAATTTTTTTTGGACTTAGTCATTTTTCCGGCGTTTATCAGACTTTCAGATAGGGCAAATGTCAGTGAGCGTTCCGATTTCAGTTCCAGAGCGATTCGCCCAATGAGTCCTTGATATTTAGTCGTTTTCAGCCAATTTTCTGGATTTTTGAAAATTTCACTTTTTTGTGAAAATATCCACTAAATGAGGGAATAATATGTGTGAGGGTACCCCAGGAGAGTTCCAAATGTGTGTGGGTAGAATATATATCCCACGGGGGTAAAATTGAAAAAAGTTTTAAAAATTTGTTTTTTGGACTTAGACATTTTTCCGGCGTTTATCAGACTTTCAGATAGGGCAATTGTCAGTGAGCGTTCCTATTTCAGTTCCAGAGCGATTCGCCCAATCAGTCCTTGATATTTAGTCGTTTTCAGCCAATTTTCAGGATTTTTGAAAAATTCACTTTTTTGTGAAAATATCCACTAAATGAGGGAATAATATGTGTGAGGGTACCCCAGGAGAGTTCCAAATGTGTGTGGGTAAAATATATATCCCACGGGGGTAAAATTTAAAAAAGTTGAAAAATTTTTTTTTTTGGACTTAGCCATTTTTCAGGCGTTTATCAGACTTTCAGATAGGGCAAATGTCAGTGAATGTTCCGATTTCAGTTCCAGAGCGATTCGCCCAATGAGTCCTTGATATTTATTCGTTTTCAGACAATTTTCAGGATTTTTGAAAATTTCACTTTTTTGTGAAAATATCCACTAAATGAGGGAATAATATGTGTGAGGGTACCCCAGGAGAGTTCCAAATGTGTGTGGGTAGAATATATATCCCACGGGGGTAAAATTGAAAAAAGTTGAAAACATTTTTTTTTTTGGACTTAGACATTTTTCCGGCGTTTATCAGACTTTCAGATAGGGAAATGTCAGTGAGCGTTCCGATTTCAGTTCCAGAGCGATTCGCCCAATGAGTCCTTGATATTTATTCGTTTTCATCCAATTTTCTGGATTTTTGAAAAATTCACTTTTTTGTGAAAATATCCACTAAATGAGGGAATAATATGTGTGAGGGTACCCCAGGAGAGTTCCAAATGTGTGTGGGTAGAATATATATCCCACGGGGGTAAAATTTTAAAAAGTTGAAAAAATTTTTTTTTTGGACTTAGTCATTTTTCCGGTGTTTATCAGACTTTCAGATAGGGCAATTGCCAGTGAGCGTTCCGATTTCAGTTCCAGAGCGATTCGCCCAATGAGTCCTTGATATTTAGTCGTTTTCAGCCAATTTTCAGGATTTTTGAAAAATTCACTTTTTTGTGAAAATATCCACTAAATGAGGGAATAATATGTGTGAGGGTACCCCAGGAGAGTTCCAAATGTGTGTGGGTAGAATATATATCCCACGGGCGTAAAATTGAAAAAAGTTGAAAAAAATTTTTTTTTTGGACTTAGACATTTTTCTGGCGTTTATCAGACTTTCAGATAGGGCAAATGTCAGTGAGTGCTCCGATTTCAGTTCCAGAGCGATTCGCCCAATGAGACCTTTATATGTAGTCGTTTTCAGCCAATATTTTGGATTTTTGAAAATTTCACTTTTTTGTGAAAATATCCACTAAATGAGGGAATAATATGTGTGAGGGTACCCCAGGAGAGTTCCAAATGTGTGTGGGTAGAATATATATCCCACGGGGGTAAAATTGAAAAAAGTTGAAAAAATTTTTTTTTTGGACTTAGACATTTTTCTGGCGTTTATCAGACTTTCAGATAGGGCATTTGTCAGTGAGCGTTCCGATTTCAGTTCCAGAGCGATTCGCCCAATGAGTCCTTGATATTTATTCATTTTCAGCCAATTTTCTGGATTTTTGAAAATTTCACTTTTTTGTGAAAATATCCACTAAATGAGGGAATAATATGTGTGAGGGTACGCCAGGAGAGTTCCAAATGTGTGTGGGTAGAATATATATCCCACGGGGGTAAAATTGAAAAAAGTTGAAAAATTATTTTTTTTGGACTTAGCCATTTTTCCGGCGTTTATCAGACTTTCAGATAGGGCAAATGTCAGTGAGCGTTCCGATTTCAGTTCCAGAGCGATTCGCCCAATGAGACCTTTATATGTAGTCGTTTTCAGCCAATATTTTGGATTTTTGAAAATTTCACTTTTTTGTGAAAATATCCACTAAATGAGGGAATAATATGTGTGAGGGTACCCCAGGAGAGTTCCAAATGTGTGTGGGTAGAATATATATCCCACGGGGGTAAAATTTAAAAAAGTTGAAAACATTTTTTTTTTTGGACTTAGACATTTTTCCGGCGTTTATCAGACTTTCAGATAGGGAAATGCCAGTGAGAGTTCCGATTTCAGTTCCAGAGCGATTCGCCCAATGAGTCCTTGATATTTATTCGTTTTCAGCCAATTTTCTGGATTTTTGAAAAATTCACTTTTTTGTGAAAATATCCACTAAATGAGGGAATAATATGTGTGAGGGTACCCCAGGAGAGTTCCAAATGTGTGTGGGTAGAATATATATCCCACGGGGGTAAAATTTTAAAAAGTTGAAAAAATATTTTTTTTGTACTTAGTCGTTTTTCCGGCGTTTATCAGACTTTCAGATAGGGCAAATGTCAGTGAGCGTTCCGATTTCAGTTCCAGAGCGATTCGCCCAATGAGACCTTTATATGTAGTCGTTTTCAGCCAATATTTTGGATTTTTGAAAATTTCACTTTTTTGTGAAAATATCCACTAAATGAGGGAATAATATGTGTGAGGGTACCCCAGGAGAGTTCCAAATGTGTGTGGGTAGAATATATATCCCACGGGGGTAAAATTTAAAAAAGTTGAAAAAAATTTATTATTTGGACTTAGACATTTTTCCGGCGTTTATCAGACTTTCAGATAGGGAAATGTCAGTGAGCGTTCCGATTTCAGTTCCAGAGCGATTCGCCCAATGAGTCCTTGATATTTATTCGTTTTCAGCCAATTTTCTGGATTTTTGAAAATTTCACTTTTTTGTGAAAATATCCACTAAATGAGGGAATAATATGTGTGAGGGTACCCCAGGAGAGTTCCAAATGTGTGTGGGTAGAATATATATCCCACGGGGGTAAAATTTAAAAAAGTTGAAAAAAATTTATTTTTTGGACTTAGACATTTTTCCGGCGTTTATCAGACTTTCAGATAGGGAAATGTCAGTGAGCGTTCCGATTTCAGTTCCAGAGCGATTCGCCCAATGAGTCCTTGATATTTATTCGTTTTCAGCCAATTTTCTGGATTTTTGAAAATTTCACTTTTTTGTGAAAATATCCTCTAAATGAGGGAATAATATGTGTGAGGGTAACCCAGGAGAGTTCCAAATGTGTGTGGGTAGAATATATATCCCACGGGGGTAAAATTGAAAAAAGTTGAAAAATTTATTTTTTTGGACTTAGCCATTTTTCCGGCGTTTATCAGACTTTCAGATAGGGAAATGTCAGTGAGCGTTCCGATTTCAGTTCCAGAGCGATTCGCCCAATGAGTCCTTGATATTTATTCGTTTTCAGCCAATTTTCTGGATTTTTGAAAAATTCACTTTTTTGTGAAAATATCCACTAAATGAGGGAATAATATGTGTGAGGGTACCCCAGGAGAGTTCCAAATGTGTGTGGGTAGAATATATATCCCACGGGGGTAAAATTTAAAAAAGTTTAAAAAAATTTTTTTTGGACTTAGTCATTTTTCCGGCGTTTATCAGACTTTCAGATAGGGCAAATGTCAGTGAGCGTTCCGATTTCAGTTCCAGAGCGATTCGCCCAATGAGTCCTTGATATTTAGTCGTTTTCAGCCAATTTTCTGGATTTTTGAAAATTTCACTTTTTTGTGAAAATATCCACTAAATGAGGGAATAATATGTGTGAGGGTACCCCAGGAGAGTTCCAAATGTGTGTGGGTAGAATATATATCCCACGGGGGTAAAATTGAAAAAAGTTTTAAAAATTTGTTTTTTGGACTTAGACATTTTTCCGGCGTTTATCAGACTTTCAGATAGGGCAATTGTCAGTGAGCGTTCCGATTTCAGTTCCAGAGCGATTCGCCCAATCAGTCCTTGATATTTAGTCGTTTTCAGCCAATTTTCAGGATTTTTGAAAAATTCACTTTTTTGTGAAAATATCCACTAAATGAGGGAATAATATGTGTGAGGGTACCCCAGGAGAGTTCCAAATGTGTGTGGGTAAAATATATATCCCACGGGGGTAAAATTTAAAAAAGTTGAAAAATTTTTTTTTTTGGACTTAGCCATTTTTCAGGCGTTTATCAGACTTTCAGATAGGGCAAATGTCAGTGAATGTTCCGATTTCAGTTCCAGAGCGATTCGCCCAATGAGTCCTTGATATTTATTCGTTTTCAGACAATTTTCAGGATTTTTGAAAATTTCACTTTTTTGTGAAAATATCCACTAAATGAGGGAATAATATGTGTGAGGGTACCCCAGGAGAGTTCCAAATGTGTGTGGGTAGAATATATATCCCACGGGGGTAAAATTGAAAAAAGTTGAAAACATTTTTTTTTTTGGACTTAGACATTTTTCCGGCGTTTATCAGACTTTCAGATAGGGAAATGTCAGTGAGCGTTCCGATTTCAGTTCCAGAGCGATTCGCCCAATGAGTCCTTGATATTTATTCGTTTTCAGCCAATTTTCTGGATTTTTGAAAAATTCACTTTTTTGTGAAAATATCCACTAAATGAGGGAATAATATGTGTGAGGGTACCCCAGGAGAGTTCCAAATGTGTGTGGGTAGAATATATATCCCACGGGGGTAAAATTTAAAAAAGTTTAAAAAAATTTTTTTTGGACTTAGTCATTTTTCCGGCGTTTATCAGACTTTCAGATAGGGCAAATGTCAGTGAGCGTTCCGATTTCAGTTCCAGAGCGATTCGCCCAATGAGTCCTTGATATTTAGTCGTTTTCAGCCAATTTTCTGGATTTTTGAAAATTTCACTTTTTTGTGAAAATATCCACTAAATGAGGGAATAATATGTGTGAGGGTACCCCAGGAGAGTTCCAAATGTGTGTGGGTAGAATATATATCCCACGGGGGTAAAATTGAAAAAAGTTTTAAAAATTTGTTTTTTGGACTTAGACATTTTTCCGGCGTTTATCAGACTTTCAGATAGGGCAATTGTCAGTGAGCGTTCCGATTTCAGTTCCAGAGCGATTCGCCCAATCAGTCCTTGATATTTAGTCGTTTTCAGCCAATTTTCAGGATTTTTGAAAAATTCACTTTTTTGTGAAAATATCCACTAAATGAGGGAATAATATGTGTGAGGGTACCCCAGGAGAGTTCCAAATGTGTGTGGGTAAAATATATATCCCACGGGGGTAAAATTTAAAAAAGTTGAAAAATTTTTTTTTTTGGACTTAGCCATTTTTCAGGCGTTTATCAGACTTTCAGATAGGGCAAATGTCAGTGAATGTTCCGATTTCAGTTCCAGAGCGATTCGCCCAATGAGTCCTTGATATTTATTCGTTTTCAGACAATTTTCAGGATTTTTGAAAATTTCACTTTTTTGTGAAAATATCCACTAAATGAGGGAATAATATGTGTGAGGGTACCCCAGGAGAGTTCCAAATGTGTGTGGGTAGAATATATATCCCACGGGGGTAAAATTGAAAAAAGTTGAAAACATTTTTTTTTTTGGACTTAGACATTTTTCCGGCGTTTATCAGACTTTCAGATAGGGCAAATGTCAGTGAGCGTTCAGATTTCAGTTCCAGAGCGATTCGCCCAATGAGTCCTTGATATTTAGTCGTTTTCAGCCAATTTTCTGGATTTTTGAAAATTTCACTTTTTTGTGAAAATATCCACTAAATGAGGGAATAATATGTGTGAGGGTACCCCAGGAGAGTTCCAAATGTGTGTGGGTAGAATATATATCCCACGGGGGTAAAATTGAAAAAAGTTTAAAACATTTTTTTTTGGGACTTAGCCATTTTTCCGGCGTTTATCAGACTTTCAGATAGGGCAATTGTCAGTGAGCGTTCCGATTTCAGTTCCAGAGCGATTCGCCCAATCAGTCCTTGATATTTAGTCGTTTTCAGCCAATTTTCAGGATTTTTGAAAAATTCACTTTTTTGTGAAAATATCCACTAAATGAGGGAATAATATGTGTGAGGGTACCCCAGGAGAGTTCCAAATGTGTGTGGGTAGAATATATATCCCACGGGGGTAAAATTGAAAAAAGTTGAAAACATTTTTTTTTGGGACTTAGACATTTTTCCGGCGTTTATCAGACTTTCAGATAGGGAAATGTCAGTGAGCGTTCCGATTTCAGTTCCAGAGCGATTCGCTCAATGAGTCCTTGATATTTATTTGTTTTCAGCCAATTTTCTGGATTTTTGAATATTTCACTTTTTTGTGAAAATATCCTCTAAATGAGGGAATAATATGTGTGAGGGTAACCCAGGAGAGTTCCAAATGTGTGTGGGTAGAATATATATCCCACGGGGGTAAAATTGAAAAAAGTTGAAAAATTTTTTTTTTTGGACTTAGCCATTTTTCCGGCGTTTATCAGACTTTCAGATAGGGAAATGTCAGTGAGCGTTCCGATTTCAGTTCCAGAGCGATTCGCCCAATGAGTCCTTGATATTTATTCGTTTTCAGCCAATTTTCTGGATTTTTGAAAAATTCACTTTTTTGTGAAAATATCCACTAAATGAGGGAATAATATGTGTGAGGGTACCCCAGGAGAGTTCCAAATGTGTGTGGGTAGAATATATATCCCACGGGGGTAAAATTTAAAAAAGTTGAAAAAAATTTTTTTTGGACTTAGTCATTTTTCCGGCGTTTATCAGACTTTCAGATAGGGCAAATGTCAGTGAGCGTTCCGATTTCAGTTCCAGAGCGATTCGCCCAATCAGTCCTTGATATTTAGTCGTTTTCAGCCAATTTTCTGGATTTTTGAAAATTTCACTTTTTTGTGAAAATATCCACTAAATGAGGGAATAATATGTGTGAGGGTACCCCAGGAGACTTCCAAATGTGTGTGGGTAGAATATATATCCCACGGGGGTAAAATTGAAAAAAGTTTAAAAAATTTTTTTTTTGGACTTAGACATTTTTCCGGCGTTTATCAGACTTTCAGATAGGGCAATTGTCAGTGAGCGTTCCTATTTCAGTTCCAGAGCGATTCGCCCAATCAGTCCTTGATATTTAGTCGTTTTCAGCCAATTTTCAGGATTTTTGAAAAATTCACTTTTTTGTGAAAATATCCACTAAATGAGGGAATAATATGTGTGAGGGTACCCCAGGAGAGTTCCAAATGTGTGTGGGTAGAATATATATCCCACGGGGGTAAAATTGAAAAAAGTTTAAAACATTTTTTTTTGGGACTTAGCCATTTTTCCGGCGTTTATCAGACTTTCAGATAGGGCAATTGTCAGTGAGTGTTCCGATTTCAGTTCCAGAGCGATTCGCCCAATCAGTCCTTGATATTTAGTCGTTTTCAGCCAATTTTCAGGATTTTTGAAAATTTCACTTTTTTGTGAAAATATCCACTAAATGAGGGAATAATATGTGAGAGGGTACCCCAGGAGAGTTCCAAATGTGTGTGGGTAGAATATATATCCCACGGGGGTAAAATTTAAAAAAGTTGAAAAAAATTTATTTTTTGGACTTAGACATTTTTCCGGCGTTTATCAGACTTTCAGATAGGGAAATGTCAGTGAGCGTTCCGATTTCAGTTCCAGAGCGATTCGCCCAATGAGTCCTTGATATTTAGTCGTTTTCAGCCAATTTTCTGGATTTTTGAAAATTTCACTTTTTTGTGAAAATATCCACTAAATGAGGGAATAATATGTGTGAGGGTACCCCAGGAGAGTTCCAAATGTGTGTGGGTAGAATATATATCCCACGGGGGTAAAATTGAAAAAAGTTTTAAAAATTTTTTTTTTGGACTTAGACATTTTTCCGGCGTTTATCAGACTTTCAGATAGGGCAATTGTCAGTGAGCGTTCCGATTTCAGTTCCAGAGTGATTCGCCCAATGAGTCCTTGATATTTAGTCGTTTTCAGCCAATTTTCAGGATTTTTGAAAAATTAACTTTTTTGTGAAAATATCCACTAAATGAGGGAATAATATGTGTGAGGGTACCCCAGGAGACTTCCAAATGTGTGTGGGTAGAATATATATCCCACGGGGGTAAAATTGAAAAAAGTTAAAAAAATTTTTTTTTTGGACTTTGACATTTTTCCGGCGTTTATCAGACTTTCAGATAGGGCAATTGTCAGTGAGCGTTCCTATTTCAGTTCCAGAGCGATTCTCCCAATGAGTCCTTGATATTTATTCGTTTTCAGCCAATTTTCTGGATTTTTGAAAAATTCACTTTTTTGTGAAAATATCCACTAAATGAGGGAATAATATGTGTGAGGGTACCCCAGGAGATTTCCAATTGTGTGTGGGTAGAATATATATCCCACGGGGGTAAAATTTAAAAAAGTTGAAAAAATATTTTTTTTGGACTTAGTCGTTTTTCCGGCGTTTATCAGACTTTCAGATAGGGCAAATGTCAGTGAGCGTTCCGATTTCAGTTCCAGAGCGATTCGCCCAATGAGTCCTTGATATGTAGTCGTTTTCAGCCAATTTTCTGGATTTTTGAAAATTTCACTTTTTTGTGAAAATATCCACTAAATGAGGGAATAATATGTGTGAGGGTACCCCAGGAGAGTTCCAAATGTGTGTGGGTAGAATATATATCCCACGGGGGTAAAATTGAAAAAAGTTTAAAACATTTTTTTTTGGGACTTAGCCATTTTTCCGGCGTTTATCAGACTTTCAGATAGGGCAATTGTCAGTGAGCGTTCCGATTTCAGTTCCAGAGCGATTCGCCCAATCAGTCCTTGATATTTAGTCGTTTTCAGCCAATTTTCAGGATTTTTGAAAAATTCACTTTTTTGTGAAAATATCCACTAAATGAGGGAATAATATGTGTGAGGGTACCCCAGGAGAGTTCCAAATGTGTGTGGGTAAAATATATATCCCACGGGGGTAAAATTTAAAAAAGTTGAAAAATTTTTTTTTTTGGACTTAGCCATTTTTCAGGCGTTTATCAGACTTTCAGATAGGGCAAATGTCAGTGAATGTTCCGATTTCAGTTCCAGAGCAATTCGCCCAATGAGTCCTTGATATCTATTCGTTTTCAGACAATTTTCAGGATTTTTGAAAATTTCACTTTTTTGTGAAAATATCCACTAAATGAGGGAATAATATGTGTGAGGGTACCCCAGGAGAGTTCCAAATGTGTGTGGGTAGAATATATATCCCACGGGGTAAAATTGAAAAAAGTTGAAAACATTTTTTTTTGGGACTTAGACATTTTTCCGGCGTTTATCAGACTTTCAGATAGGGAAATGTCAGTGAGCGTTCCGATTTCAGTTCCAGAGCGATTCGCCCAATGAGTCCTTGATATTTATTCGTTTTCAGCCAATTTTCTGGATTTTTGAAAATTTCACTTTTTTGTGAAAATATCCTCTAAATGAGGGAATAATATGTGTGAGGGTAACCCAGGAGAGTTCCAAATGTGTGTGGGTAGAATATATATCCCACGGGGGTAAAATTGAAAAAAGTTGAAAAATTTTTTTTTTTGGACTTAGCCATTTTTCCGGCGTTTATCAGACTTTCAGATAGGGAAATGTCAGTGAGCGTTCCGATTTCAGTTCCAGAGCGATTCGCCCAATGAGTCCTTGATATTTATTCGTTTTCAGCCAATTTTCTGGATTTTTGAAAAATTCACTTTTTTGTGAAAATATCCACTAAATGAGGGAATAATATGTGTGAGGGTACCCCAGGAGAGTTCCAAATGTGTGTGGGTAGAATATATATCCCACGGGGGTAAAATTTAAAAAAGTTGAAAAAAATTTTTTTTGGACTTAGTCATTTTTCCGGCGTTTATCAGACTTTCAGATAGGGCAAATGTCAGTGAGCGTTCCGATTTCAGTTCCAGAGCGATTCGCCCAATGAGTCCTTGATATTTAGTCGTTTTCAGCCAATTTTCTGGATTTTTGAAAATTTCACTTTTTTGTGAAAATATCCACTAAATGAGGGAATAATATGTGTGAGGGTACCCCAGGAGACTTCCAAATGTGTGTGGGTAGAATATATATCCCACGGGGGTAAAATTGAAAAAAGTTAAAAAAAATTTTTTTTTGGACTTAGACATTTTTCCGGCGTTTATCATACTTTCAGATAGGGCAATTGTCAGTGAGCGTTGCTATTTCAGTTCCAGAGCGATTCGCCCAATCAGTCCTTGATATTTAGTCGTTTTCAGCCAATTTTCAGGATTTTTGAAAAATTCACTTTTTTGTGAAAATATCCACTAAATGAGGGAATAATATGTGTGAGGGTACCCCAGGAGATTTCCAATTGTGTGTGGGTAGAATATATATCCCACGGGGGTAAAATTTAAAAAAGTTGAAAAAATATTTTTTTTGGACTTAGTCGTTTTTCCGGCGTTTATCAGACTTTCAGATAGGGCAAATGTCAGTGAGCGTTCCGATTTCAGTTCCAGAGCGATTCGCCCAATGAGTCCTTGATATGTAGTCGTTTTCAGCCAATTTTCTGGATTTTTGAAAATTTCACTTTTTTGTGAAAATATCCACTAAATGAGGGAATAATATGTGTGAGGGTACCCCAGGAGAGTTCCAAATGTGTGTGGGTAGAATATATATCCCACGGGGGTAAAATTGAAAAAAGTTTAAAACATTTTTTTTTGGGACTTAGCCATTTTTCAGGCGTTTATCAGACTTTCAGATAGGGCAAATGTCAGTGAATGTTCCGATTTCAGTTCCAGAGCAATTCGCCCAATGAGTCCTTGATATTTATTCGTTTTCAGACAATTTTCAGGATTTTTGAAAATTTCACTTTTTTGTGAAAATATCCACTAAATGAGGGAATAATATGTGTGAGGGTACCCCAGGAGAGTTCCAAATGTGTGTGGGTAGAATATATATCCCACGGGGGTAAAATTGAAAAAAGTTGAAAACATTTTTTTTTGGGACTTAGCCAATTTTCCGGCGTTTATCAGACTTTCAGATAGGGCAAATGTCAGTGAGCGTTCAGATTTCAGTTCCAGAGCGATTCGCCCAATGAGTCCTTGATATTTAGTCGTTTTCAGCCAATTTTCTGGATTTTTGAGAATTTCACTTTTTTGTGAAAATATCCACTAAATGAGGGAATAATATGTGTGAGGGTACCCCCAGGAGAGTTCCAAATGTGTGTGGGTAGAATATATATCCCACGGGGGTAAAATTGAAAAAATGTGAAAAAAATTTTTTTGGGGACTTAGCCATTTTTCCGGCGTTTATCAGACTTTCAGATAGGGCAAATGTCAGTGAGCGTTCCGATTTCAGTTCCAGAGCGATTTTCAGTTCCAGAGCGATTCGCCCAATGAGTCCTTGATATTTAGTCGTTTTCAGCCAATTTTCTGGATTTTTGAAAAATTCACTTTTTTGTGAAAATATCCACTAAATGAGGGAATAATATGTGTGAGGGTACCCCAGGAGACTTCCAAATGTGTGTGGGTAGAATATATATCCCACGGGGGTAAAATTGAAAAAAGTTTAAAAAATTTTTTTTTTGGACTTAGACATTTTTCCGGCGTTTATCAGACTTTCAGATAGGGCAATTGTCAGTGAGCGTTCCTATTTCAGTTCCAGAGCGATTCGCCCAATGAGTCCTTGATATTTATTCGTTTTCAGCCAATTTTCTGGATTTTTGAAAAATTCACTTTTTTGTGAAAATATCCACTAAATGAGGGAATAATATGTGTGAGGGTACCCCAGGAGATTTCCAATTGTGTGTGGGTAGAATATATATCCCACGGGGGTAAAATTTAAAAAAGTTGAAAAAATATTTTTTTTGGACTTAGTCGTTTTTCCGGCGTTTATCAGACTTTCAGATAGGGCAAATGTCAGTGAGCGTTCCGATTTCAGTTCCAGAGCGATTCGCCCAATGAGTCCTTGATATGTAGTCGTTTTCAGCCAATTTTCTAGATTTTTGAAAATTTCACTTTTTTGTGAAAATATCCACTAAATGAGGGAATAATATGTGTGAGGGTACCCCAGGAGAGTTCCAAATGTGTGTGGGTAGAATATAGATCCCACGGGGGTAAAATTGAAAAAAGTTTAAAACATTTTTTTTTGGGACTTAGCCATTTTTCCGGCGTTTATCAGACTTTCAGATAGGGCAAATGTCAGTGAGCGTTCAGATTTCAGTTCCAGAGCGATTTACCCAATGAGTCCTTGATATTTAGTCGTTTTCAGCCAATTTTCTGGATTTTTGAGAATTTCACTTTTTTGTGAAAATATCCACTAAATGAGGGAATAATATGTGTGAGGGTACCCCAGGAGACTTCCAAATGTGTGTGGGTAGAATATATATCCCACGGGGGTAAAATTGAAAAAATGTGAAAAAATTTTTTTTCGGGACTTAGCCATTTTTCCGGCGTTTATCAGACTTTCAGATAGGGCAAATGTCAGTGAGCGTTCCGATTTCAGTTCCAGAGCGATTCGCCCAATGAGTCCTTGATATTTAGTCGTTTTCAGCCAATTTTCAGGATTTTTGAAAAATTCACTTTTTTGTGAAAATAACCACTAAATGAGGGAATAATGTGTGTGAGGGTACCCCAGGAGAGTTCCAAATGTGTGTGGGTAGAATATATATCCCACGGGGGTAAAATTGAAAAAAGTTGAAAACATTTTTTTTTGGGACTTAGCCATTTTTCCGGTGTTTATCAGACTTTCAGATAGGGCAAATGTCAGTGAGCGTTCAGATTTCAGTTCCAGAGCTATTCGCCCAATGAGTCCTTGATATTTAGTCGTTTTCAGCCAATTTTCTGGATTTTTGAGAATTTCACTTTTTTTGTGAAAATATCCACTTAATGAGGGAATAATATGTGTGAGGGTACCCCAGGAGAGTTCCAAATGTGTGTGGGTAGAATATATATCCCACGGGGGTAAAATTGAAAAAAGTTGAAAAATTTTTTTTTTTGGACTTAGTCATTTTTCCTGCGTTTATCAGACTTTCAGATAGGGCAATTGTCAGTGAGCATTCCGATTTCAGTTCCAGAGAGATTCGCCCAATGAGTCCTTGATATGTAGTCGTTTTCAGCCAATATTTGGATTTTTGAAAATTTCACTTTTTTGTGAAAATATCCACTAAATGAGGGAATAATATGTGTGAGTGTACCCCAGGAGACTTCCAAATGTGTGTGGGTAGAATATATATCCCACGGGGGTAAAATTGAAAAAATGTGAAAAATTTTTTTTTGGGGACTTAGCCATTTTTCCGGCGTTTATCAGACTTTCAGATAGGGCAAATGTCAGTGAGCGTTCCGATTTCAGTTCCAGAGCGATTCGCCCAATGAGTCCTTGATATTTAGTCGTTTTCAGCCAATTTTCAGGATTTTTGAAAAATTCACTTTTTTGTGAAAATAACCACTAAATGAGGGAATAATGTGTGTGAGGGTACCCCAGGAGAGTTCCAAATGTGTGTGGGTAAAATATATATCCCACGGGGGTAAAATTTAAAAAAGTTGAAAAATTTTTTTTTTTGCACTTAGCCATTTTTCAGGCGTTTATCAGACTTTCAGATAGGGCAAATGTCAGTGAATGTTCCGATTTCAGTTCCAGAGCAATTCGCCCAATGAGTCCTTGATATTTATTCGTTTTCAGACAATTTTCAGGATTTTTGAAAATTTCACTTTTTTGTGAAAATATCCACTAAATGAGGGAATAATATGTGTGAGGGTACCCCAGGAGAGTTCCAAATGTGTGTGGGTAGAATATATATCCCACGGGGGTAAAATTGAAAAAAGTTGAAAACATTTTTTTTTGGGACTTAGACATTTTTCCGGCGTTTATCAGACTTTCAGATAGGGAAATGTCAGTGAGCGTTCCGATTTCAGTTCCAGAGCGATTCGCCCAATGAGTCCTTGATATTTATTCGTTTTCAGCCAATTTTCTGGATTTTTGAAAATTTCACTTTTTTGTGAAAATATCCTCTAAATGAGGGAATAATATGTGTGAGGGTAACCCAGGAGAGTTCCAAATGTGTGTGGGTAGAATATATATCCCACGGGGGTAAAATTGAAAAAAGTTGAAAAATTTTTTTTTTTGTACTTAGCCATTTTTCCGGCGTTTATCAGACTTTCAGATAGGGAAATGTCAGTGAGCGTTCCGATTTCAGTTCCAGAGCGATTCGCCCAATGAGTCCTTGATATTTATTCGTTTTCAGCCAATTTTCTGGATTTTTGAAAAATTCACTTTTTTGTGAAAATATCCACTAAATGAGGGAATAATATGTGTGAGGGTACCCCAGGAGAGTTCCAAATGTGTGTGGGTAGAATATATATCCCACGGAGGTAAAATTGAAAAAAGTTGAAAAAAATTTTTTTTGGACTTAGTCATTTTTCCGGCGTTTATCAGACTTTCAGATAGGGCAAATGTCAGTGAGCATTACGATTTCAGTTCCAGAGCGATTCGCCCAATGAGTCCTTGATATTTAGTCGTTTTCAGCCAATTTTCAGGATTTTTGAAAAATTCACTTTTTTGTGAAAATATCCACTAAATGAGGGAATAATATGTGTGAGGGTACCCCAGGAGAGTTCCAAATGTGTGTGGGTAAAATATATATCCCACGGGGGTAAAATTTAAAAAAGTTGAAAAATTTTTTTTTTTGGACTTAGCCATTTTTCAGGCGTTTATCAGACTTTCAGATAGGGCAAATGTCAGTGAATGTTCCGATTTCAGTTCCAGAGCGATTCGCCCATGAGTCCTTGATATTTATTCGTTTTCAGACAATTTTCAGGATTTTTGAAAATTTCACTTTTTTGTGAAAATATCCACTAAATGAGGGAATAATATGTGTGAGGGTACCCCAGGAGAGTTCCAAATGTGTGTGGGTAGATTATATATCCCACGGGGGTAAAATTGAAAAAAGTTTAAAAAATTTTTTTTTTGGACTTAGACATTTTTCCGGCGTTTATCAGACTTTCAGATAGGGCAATTGTCAGTGAGCGTTCCTATTTCAGTTCCAGAGCGATTCGCCCAATGAGTCCTTGATATTTATTCGTTTTCAGCCAATATTTGGATTTTTGAAAATTTCACTTTTTTGTGAAAATATCCACTAAATGAGGGAATAATATGTGTGAGGGTACCCCAGGAGACTTCCAAATGTGTGTGGGTAGAATATATATCCCACGGGGGTAAAATTGAAAAAATGTGAAAAAATTTTTTTTGGGGACTTAGCCATTTTTCCGGCGTTTATCAGACTTTCAGATAGGGAAATGTCAGTGAGCGTTCCGATTTCAGTTCCAGAGCGATTCGCCCAATGAGTCCTTGATATTTATTCGTTTTCAGCCAATTTTCTGGATTTTTGAAAATTTCACTTTTTTGTGAAAATATCCTCTAAATGAGGGAATAATATGTGTGAGGGTAACCCAGGAGAGTTCCAAATGTGTGTGGGTAGAATATATATCCCACGGGGGTAAAATTGAAAAAAGTTGAAAAATTTTTTTTTTTGTACTTAGCCATTTTTCCGGCGTTTATCAGACTTTCAGATAGGGAAATGTCAGTGAGCGTTCCGATTTCAGTTCCAGAGCGATTCGCCCAATGAGTCCTTGATATTTATTCGTTTTCAGCCAATTTTCTGGATTTTTGAAAAATTCACTTTTTTGTGAAAATATCCACTAAATGAGGGAATAATATGTGTGAGGGTACCCCAGGAGAGTTCCAAATGTGTGTGGGTAGAATATATATCCCACGGAGGTAAAATTGAAAAAAGTTGAAAAAAATTTTTTTTTTTGGACTTAGCCATTTTTCAGGCGTTTATCAGACTTTCAGATAGGGCAAATGTCAGTGAATGTTCCGATTTCAGTTCCAGAGCGATTCGCCCAATGAGTCCTTGATATTTATTCGTTTTCAGACAATTTTCAGGATTTTTGAAAATTTCACTTTTTTGTGAAAATATCCACTAAATGAGGGAATAATATGTGTGAGGGTACCCCAGGAGAGTTCCAAATGTGTGTGGGTAGATTATATATCCCACGGGGGTAAAATTGAAAAAAGTTTAAAAATTTTTTTTTTTGGACTTAGACATTTTTCCGGCGTTTATCAGACTTTCAGATAGGGCAATTGTCAGTGAGCGTTCCTATTTCAGTTCCAGAGCGATTCGCCCAATGAGTCCTTGATATTTATTCGTTTTCAGCCAATTTTCTGGATTTTTGAAAAATTCACTTTTTTGTGAAAATATCCACTAAATGAGGGAATAATATGTGTGAGGGTACCCCAGGAGAGTTCCAATTGTGTGTGGGTAGAATATATATCCCACGGGGGTAAAATTGAAAAAAGTTGAAAACATTTTTTTTTGGGACTTAGCCATTTTTCCGGCGTTTATCAAACTTTCAGATAGGGCAAATGTCAGTGAGCGTTCAGATTTCAGTTCCAGAGCGATTCGCCCAATGAGTCCTTGATATTTAGTCGTTTTCAGCCAATTTTCTGGATTTTTGAGAATTTCACTTTTTTGTGAAAATATCCACTAAATGAGGGAATAATATGTGTGAGGGTACCCCAGGAGACTTCCAAATGTGTGTGGGTAGAATATATATCCCACGGGGGTAAAAATGAAAAAAGTTAAAAAAATTTTTTTTTTGGACTTAGACATTTTTCCGGCGTTTATCAGACTTTCAGATAGGGCAATTGTCAGTGAGCGTTCCTATTTCAGTTCCAGAGCGATTCGCCCAATGAGTCCTTGATATTTATTCGTTTTCAGCCAATTTTCTGGATTTTTGAAAAATTCACTTTTTTGTGAAAATATCCACTAAATGAGGGAATAATATGTGTGAGGGTACCCCAGGAGATTTCCAATTGTGTGTGGGTAGAATATATATCCCACGGGGGTAAAATTGAAAAAATGTGAAAAAATTTTTTTTTTTGGACTTAGCCATTTTTCCGGCGTTTATCAGACTTTCAGATAGGGCAAATGTCAGTGAGCGTTCCGATTTCAGTTCCAGAGCGATTCGCCCAATGAGTCCTTGATATTTAGTCGTTTTCAGACAATTTTCAGGATTTTTGAAAAATTCACTTTTTTGTGAAAATAACCACTAAATGAGGGAACAATGTGTGTGAGGGTACCCCAGGAGAGTTCCAAATGTGTGTGGGTAGAATATATATCCCACGGGGGTAAAATTGAAAAAAGTTGAAAACATTTTTTTTTTGGGACTTAGCCATTTTTCCGGCGTTTATCAGACTTTCAGATAGGGCAAATGTCAGTGAGCGTTCAGACTTCAGTTCCAGAGCTATTTGCCCAATGAGTCCTTGATATTTATTCGTTTTCAGCCAATTTTCTGGATTTTTGAGAATTTCACTTTTTTGTGAAAATATCCACTAAATGAGGGAATAATATGTGTGAGGGTACCCCAGGAGACTTCCAAATGTGTGTGGGTAGAATATATATCCCACGGGGGTAAAATTGAAAAAAGTTGAAAAATTTTTTTTTTTGGACTTAGTCATTTTTCCTGCGTTTATCAGACTTTCAGATAGGGCAAATGTCAGTGAGCATTCCGATTTCAGTTCCAGAGCGATTCGCCCAATGAGTCCTTGATATGTAGTCGTTTTCAGCCAATATTTGGATTTTTGAAAATTTCACTTTTTTGTGAAAATATCCACTAAATGAGGGAATAATATGTGTGAGGGTACCCCAGGAGAGTTCCAAATGTGTGTGGGTAGAATATATATCCCACGGGGGTAAAATTGAAAAAAGTTGAAAAATTTTTTTTTTTGGACTTAGCCATTTTTCCGGCGTTTATCAGACTTTCAGATAGGGCAAATGTCAGTGAGCGTTCCGATTTCAGTTCCAGAGCGATTCGCCCAATGAGTCCTTGATATTTATTCGTTTTCAGCCAATTTTCTGGTTTTTGAAAATTTCACTTTTTTGTGAAAATATCCACTAAATGAGGGAATAATATGTGTGAGGGTACCCCAGGAGAGTTCCAAATGTGTGTGGGTAGAATATATATCCCACGGGGGTAAAATTGAAAAAAGTTGAAAAATTTTTTTTTTTGGACTTAGCCATTTTTCCGGCGTTTATCAGACTTTCAGATAGGGCAAATGTCAGTGAGCGTTCCGATTTCAGTTCCAGAGCGATTCGCCCAATGAGTCCTTGATATTTAGTCGCTTTCAGCCAATTTTCTGGATTTTTGAGAATTTCACTTTTTTTGTGAAAATATCCACTTAATGAGGGAATAATATGTGTGAGGGTACCCCAGGAGAGTTCCAAATGTGTGTGGGTAGAATATATATCCCACGGGGGTAAAATTGAAAAAAGTTGAAAAATTTTTTTTTTTGGACTTAGTCATTTTTCCTGCGTTTATCAGACTTTCAGATAGGGCAATTGTCAGTGAGCATTCCGATTTCAGTTCCAGAGAGATTCGCCCAATGAGTCCTTGATATGTAGTCGTTTTCAGCCAATATTTGGATTTTTGAAAATTTCACTTTTTTGTGAAAATATCCACTAAATGAGGGAATAATATGTGTGAGTGTACCCCAGGAGACTTCCAAATGTGTGTGGGTAGAATATATATCCCACGGGGGTAAAATTGAAAAAATGTGAAAAATTTTTTTTTGGGGACTTAGCCATTTTTCCGGCGTTTATCAGACTTTCAGATAGGGCAAATGTCAGTGAGCGTTCCGATTTCAGTTCCAGAGCGATTCGCCCAATGAGTCCTTGATATTTAGTCGTTTTCAGCCAATTTTCAGGATTTTTGAAAAATTCACTTTTTTGTGAAAATAACCACTAAATGAGGGAATAATGTGTGTGAGGGTACCCCAGGAGAGTTCCAAATGTGTGTGGGTAAAATATATATCCCACGGGGGTAAAATTTAAAAAAGTTGAAAAATTTTTTTTTTTGCACTTAGCCATTTTTCAGGCGTTTATCAGACTTTCAGATAGGGCAAATGTCAGTGAATGTTCCGATTTCAGTTCCAGAGCAATTCGCCCAATGAGTCCTTGATATTTATTCGTTTTCAGACAATTTTCAGGATTTTTGAAAATTTCACTTTTTTGTGAAAATATCCACTAAATGAGGGAATAATATGTGTGAGGGTACCCCAGGAGAGTTCCAAATGTGTGTGGGTAGAATATATATCCCACGGGGGTAAAATTGAAAAAAGTTGAAAACATTTTTTTTTGGGACTTAGACATTTTTCCGGCGTTTATCAGACTTTCAGATAGGGAAATGTCAGTGAGCGTTCCGATTTCAGTTCCAGAGCGATTCGCCCAATGAGTCCTTGATATTTATTCGTTTTCAGCCAATTTTCTGGATTTTTGAAAATTTCACTTTTTTGTGAAAATATCCACTAAATGAGGGAATAATATGTGTGAGGGTACCCCAGGAGAGTTCCAAATGTGTGTGGGTAGAATATATATCCCACGGAGGTAAAATTGAAAAAAGTTGAAAAAAATTTTTTTTGGACTTAGTCATTTTTCCGGCGTTTATCAGACTTTCAGATAGGGCAAATGTCAGTGAGCATTACGATTTCAGTTCCAGAGCGATTCGCCCAATGAGTCCTTGATATTTAGTCGTTTTCAGCCAATTTTCAGGATTTTTGAAAAATTCACTTTTTTGTGAAAATATCCACTAAATGAGGGAATAATATGTGTGAGGGTACCCCAGGAGAGTTCCAAATGTGTGTGGGTAAAATATATATCCCACGGGGGTAAAATTTAAAAAAGTTGAAAAATTTTTTTTTTTGGACTTAGCCATTTTTCAGGCGTTTATCAGACTTTCAGATAGGGCAATTGTCAGTGAGCGTTCCTATTTCAGTTCCAGAGCGATTCGCCCAATGAGTCCTTGATATTTATTCGTTTTCAGCCAATATTTGGATTTTTGAAAATTTCACTTTTTTGTGAAAATATCCACTAAATGAGGGAATAATATGTGTGAGGGTACCCCAGGAGAGTTCCAAATGTGTGTGGGTAGATTATATATCCCACGGGGGTAAAATTGAAAAAAGTTTAAAAAATTTTTTTTTTGGACTTAGACATTTTTCCGGCGTTTATCAGACTTTCAGATAGGGCAATTGTCAGTGAGCGTTCCTATTTCAGTTCCAGAGCGATTCGCCCAATGAGTCCTTGATATTTATTCGTTTTCAGCCAATATTTGGATTTTTGAAAATTTCACTTTTTTGTGAAAATATCCACTAAATGAGGGAATAATATGTGTGAGGGTACCCCAGGAGACTTCCAAATGTGTGTGGGTAGAATATATATCCCACGGGGGTAAAATTGAAAAAATGTGAAAAAATTTTTTTTGGGGACTTAGCCATTTTTCCGGCGTTTATCAGACTTTCAGATAGGGAAATGTCAGTGAGCGTTCCGATTTCAGTTCCAGAGCGATTCGCCCAATGAGTCCTTGATATTTATTCGTTTTCAGCCAATTTTCTGGATTTTTGAAAATTTCACTTTTTTGTGAAAATATCCTCTAAATGAGGGAATAATATGTGTGAGGGTAACCCAGGAGAGTTCCAAATGTGTGTGGGTAGAATATATATCCCACGGGGGTAAAATTGAAAAAAGTTGAAAAATTTTTTTTTTTGTACTTAGCCATTTTTCCGGCGTTTATCAGACTTTCAGATAGGGAAATGTCAGTGAGCGTTCCGATTTCAGTTCCAGAGCGATTCGCCCAATGAGTCCTTGATATTTATTCGTTTTCAGCCAATTTTCTGGATTTTTGAAAAATTCACTTTTTTGTGAAAATATCCACTAAATGAGGGAATAATATGTGTGAGGGTACCCCAGGAGAGTTCCAAATGTGTGTGGGTAGAATATATATCCCACGGAGGTAAAATTGAAAAAAGTTGAAAAAAATTTTTTTTTTTGGACTTAGCCATTTTTCAGGCGTTTATCAGACTTTCAGATAGGGCAAATGTCAGTGAATGTTCCGATTTCAGTTCCAGAGCGATTCGCCCAATGAGTCCTTGATATTTATTCGTTTTCAGACAATTTTCAGGATTTTTGAAAATTTCACTTTTTTGTGAAAATATCCACTAAATGAGGGAATAATATGTGTGAGGGTACCCCAGGAGAGTTCCAAATGTGTGTGGGTAGATTATATATCCCACGGGGGTAAAATTGAAAAAAGTTTAAAAATTTTTTTTTTTGGACTTAGACATTTTTCCGGCGTTTATCAGACTTTCAGATAGGGCAATTGTCAGTGAGCGTTCCTATTTCAGTTCCAGAGCGATTCGCCCAATGAGTCCTTGATATTTATTCGTTTTCAGCCAATTTTCTGGATTTTTGAAAAATTCACTTTTTTGTGAAAATATCCACTAAATGAGGGAATAATATGTGTGAGGGTACCCCAGGAGAGTTCCAATTGTGTGTGGGTAGAATATATATCCCACGGGGGTAAAATTGAAAAAAGTTGAAAACATTTTTTTTTGGGACTTAGCCATTTTTCCGGCGTTTATCAAACTTTCAGATAGGGCAAATGTCAGTGAGCGTTCAGATTTCAGTTCCAGAGCGATTCGCCCAATGAGTCCTTGATATTTAGTCGTTTTCAGCCAATTTTCTGGATTTTTGAGAATTTCACTTTTTTGTGAAAATATCCACTAAATGAGGGAATAATATGTGTGAGGGTACCCCAGGAGACTTCCAAATGTGTGTGGGTAGAATATATATCCCACGGGGGTAAAAATGAAAAAAGTTAAAAAAATTTTTTTTTTGGACTTAGACATTTTTCCGGCGTTTATCAGACTTTCAGATAGGGCAATTGTCAGTGAGCGTTCCTATTTCAGTTCCAGAGCGATTCGCCCAATGAGTCCTTGATATTTATTCGTTTTCAGCCAATTTTCTGGATTTTTGAAAAATTCACTTTTTTGTGAAAATATCCACTAAATGAGGGAATAATATGTGTGAGGGTACCCCAGGAGATTTCCAATTGTGTGTGGGTAGAATATATATCCCACGGGGGTAAAATTGAAAAAATGTGAAAAAATTTTTTTTTTTGGACTTAGCCATTTTTCCGGCGTTTATCAGACTTTCAGATAGGGCAAATGTCAGTGAGCGTTCCGATTTCAGTTCCAGAGCGATTCGCCCAATGAGTCCTTGATATTTAGTCGTTTTCAGACAATTTTCAGGATTTTTGAAAAATTCACTTTTTTGTGAAAATAACCACTAAATGAGGGAACAATGTGTGTGAGGGTACCCCAGGAGAGTTCCAAATGTGTGTGGGTAGAATATATATCCCACGGGGGTAAAATTGAAAAAAGTTGAAAACATTTTTTTTTTGGGACTTAGCCATTTTTCCGGCGTTTATCAGACTTTCAGATAGGGCAAATGTCAGTGAGCGTTCAGACTTCAGTTCCAGAGCTATTTGCCCAATGAGTCCTTGATATTTATTCGTTTTCAGCCAATTTTCTGGATTTTTGAGAATTTCACTTTTTTGTGAAAATATCCACTAAATGAGGGAATAATATGTGTGAGGGTACCCCAGGAGACTTCCAAATGTGTGTGGGTAGAATATATATCCCACGGGGGTAAAATTGAAAAAAGTTGAAAAATTTTTTTTTTTGGACTTAGTCATTTTTCCTGCGTTTATCAGACTTTCAGATAGGGCAAATGTCAGTGAGCATTCCGATTTCAGTTCCAGAGCGATTCGCCCAATGAGTCCTTGATATGTAGTCGTTTTCAGCCAATATTTGGATTTTTGAAAATTTCACTTTTTTGTGAAAATATCCACTAAATGAGGGAATAATATGTGTGAGGGTACCCCAGGAGAGTTCCAAATGTGTGTGGGTAGAATATATATCCCACGGGGGTAAAATTGAAAAAAGTTGAAAAATTTTTTTTTTTGGACTTAGCCATTTTTCCGGCGTTTATCAGACTTTCAGATAGGGCAAATGTCAGTGAGCGTTCCGATTTCAGTTCCAGAGCGATTCGCCCAATGAGTCCTTGATATTTATTCGTTTTCAGCCAATTTTCTGGTTTTTGAAAATTTCACTTTTTTGTGAAAATATCCACTAAATGAGGGAATAATATGTGTGAGGGTACCCCAGGAGAGTTCCAAATGTGTGTGGGTAGAATATATATCCCACGGGGGTAAAATTGAAAAAAGTTGAAAAATTTTTTTTTTTGGACTTAGCCATTTTTCCGGCGTTTATCAGACTTTCAGATAGGGCAAATGTCAGTGAGCGTTCCGATTTCAGTTCCAGAGCGATTCGCCCAATGAGTCCTTGATATTTAGTCGCTTTCAGCCAATTTTCTGGATTTTTGAAAATTTCACTTTTTTGTGAAAATATCCACTAAATGAGGGAATAATATGTGTGAGGCTACCACAGGAATGTTCCAAATGTGTGTGGGTAGAATACATATCCTATAGGAGTAAAATTGAAAAAAGTTCAAAAATTATTTTTTTTGGACTTAGTAATTTTTCCGACGTTTATCAGACTTTCAGATAGGGCAAATGTCAGTGAGCATTCCGATTTCAGTTCCAGAGCGATTCGCCCAATGAGTCCTTGATATTTATTCGTTTTCAGCCAATTTTCTGGATTTCTGAAAATTTCACTTTTTTGTGAAATTATCTACTAAATGAGGGAATAATATGTGTGAGGGTACCGCAGGAATGTTCCAAATGTGTGTGGGTAGATTATATATCCTATGGGAGTAAAATTGAAAAAAGTTCAAAAATTATTTTTTTTGGACTTAGTAATTTTTCCAACGTTTATCAGAGTTTCAGATAGGGCAAATGTCAGTGAGCGTTCAGATTTCAGTTCCAGAGCTATTCGCCCAATGAGTCCTTGATATTTAGTCGTTTTCAGCCAATATTTGGATTTTTGAAAATTTCACTTTTTTGTGAAAATATCCACTAAATGAGGGAATAATATGTGTGAGGGTACCCCAGGAGAGTTCCAAATGTGTGTGGGTAGAATTTATATCCCACGGGGGTAAAATTGAAAAAAGTTGAAAAATTTTTTTTTTTGGACTTAGCCATTTTTCCGGCGTTTATCAGACTTTCAGATAGGGCAAATGTCAGTGAGCGTTCCGATTTCAGTTCCAGAGCGATTCGCCCAATGAGTCCTTGATATTTATTCGTTTTCAGCCAATTTTCTGGTTTTTGAAAATTTCACTTTTTTGTGAAAATATCCACTAAATGAGGGAATAATATGTGTGAGGGTACCCCAGGAGAGTTCCAAATGTGTGTGGGTAGAATATATATCCCACGGGGGTAAAATTGAAAAAAGTTGAAAAATTTTTTTTTTTGGACTTAGCCATTTTTCCGGCGTTTATCAGACTTTCAGATAGGGCAAATGTCAGTGAGCGTTCCGATTTCAGTTCCAGAGCGATTCGCCCAATGAGTCCTTGATATTTAGTCGCTTTCAGCCAATTTTCTGGATTTTTGAAAATTTCACTTTTTTGTGAAAATATCCACTAAATGAGGGAATAATATGTGTGAGGCTACCACAGGAATGTTCCAAATGTGTGTGGGTAGAATACATATCCTATAGGAGTAAAATTGAAAAAAGTTCAAAAATTATTTTTTTTGGACTTAGTAATTTTTCCGACGTTTATCAGACTTTCAGATAGGGCAAATGTCAGTGAGCATTCCGATTTCAGTTCCAGAGCGATTCGCCCAATGAGTCCTTGATATTTATTCGTTTTCAGCCAATTTTCTGGATTTCTGAAAATTTCACTTTTTTGTGAAATTATCTACTAAATGAGGGAATAATATGTGTGAGGGTACCGCAGGAATGTTCCAAATGTGTGTGGGTAGATTATATATCCTATGGGAGTAAAATTGAAAAAAGTTCAAAAATTATTTTTTTTGGACTTAGTAATTTTTCCAACGTTTATCAGAGTTTCAGATAGGGCAAATGTCAGTGAGCGTTCCGATTTCAGTTCCAGAGCGATTCGCCCAATGAGTCCTTGATATGTAGTCGTTTTCAGCCAATATTTTGGATTTTTGAAAATTTCACTTTTTTGTGAAAATATCCACTAAATGAGGGAATAATATGTGTGAGGGTACCCCAGGAGTGTTCCAAATGTGTGTGGGTAGAATATATATCCCACGGGGGTAAAATTGAAAGAAGGTGAAAAATTTTTTTTTTGGACTTAGTCATCTTTCCGGCGTTTATCAGACTTTCAGATAGGGCAAATGTCAGTGAGCGTTCCGATTTCAGTTCCGGAGCGATTCGCACAATTAGTCCTTGATATTTAGTCGTTTTCAGCCAATATTTTGGATTTTTGAAAATTTCACTTTTTTGTGAAAATATCCACTAAATGAGGGAATAATATGTGTGAGGGTACCCCAGGAGAGTGCCAAATGTGTGTGGGTAGAATATATATCCCACGGGGGTAAAATTGAAAAAAGTTGAAAACATTTTTTTTGGGACTTAGCCATTTTTC
The DNA here is from genome assembly GCF_046119375.1 of Phyllobates terribilis. Taxonomy (NCBI): domain Eukaryota; kingdom Metazoa; phylum Chordata; class Amphibia; order Anura; family Dendrobatidae; genus Phyllobates; species Phyllobates terribilis. The sequence goes on from NW_027362832.1 coordinate 4,972,014, forward strand.
CGCCGTTTATCAGACTTTCAGATAGGGCAAATGTCAGTGAGCGTTCCGATTTCAGTTCCAGAGCGATTTGCCCAATGAGTCCTTGATATTTAGTCGTTTTCAGCCAATTTTCTGGATTTTTGAGAATTTCACTTTTTTGTGAAAATATCCACTAAATGAGGGAATAATATGTGTGAGGGTACCCCAGGAGACTTCCAAATGTGTGTGGGTAGAATATATATCCCACGGGGGTAAAATTGAAAAAATGTGAAAAAAATTTTTTTGGGGACTTAGCCATTTTTCCGGCGTTTATCAGACTTTCAGATAGGGCAAATGTCAGTGAGCGTTCCGATTTCAGTTCCAGAGCGATTCGCCCAATGAGTCCTTGATATTTAGTCGTTTTCAGCCAATTTTCAGGATTTTTGAAAAATTCACTTTTTTGTGAAAATAACCACTAAATGAGGGAATAATGTGTGTGAGGGTACCCCAGGAGAGTTCCAAATGTGTGTGGGTAGAATATATATCCCACGGGGGTAAAATTGAAAAAAGTTGAAAACATTTTTTTTTGGGACTTAGCCATTTTTCCGGCGTTTATCAGACTTTCAGATAGGGCAAATGTCAGTGAGCGTTCAGATTTCAGTTCCAGAGCTATTCACCCAATGAGTCCTTGATATTTAGTCGTTTTCAGCCAATTTTTTGGATTTTTGAGAATTTCACTTTTTTTGTGAAAATATCCACTTAATGAGGGAATAATATGTGTGAGGGTACCCCAGGAGAGTTCCAAATGTGTGTGGGTAGAATATATATCCCACGGGGGTAAAATTGAAAAAAGTTGAAAAATTTTTTTTTTTGGACTTAGTCATTTTTCCGGCGTTTATCAGACTTTCAGATAGGGCAAATGTCAGTGAGCATTCCGATTTCAGTTCCAGAGCGATTCGACCAATGAGTCCTTGATATTTAGTCGTTTTCAGCCAATTTTCTGGATTTTTGAAAAATTCACTTTTTTGTGAAAATATCCACTAAATGAGGGAATAATATGTGTGAGGGTACCCCAGGAGAGTTCCAAATGTGTGTGGGTAGAATACATATCCCACGGGGGTAAAATTGAAAGAAGTTGAAAAATTTTTTTTTTTGGACTTAGTCATCTTTCTGGCGTTTATCATACTTTCAGATAGGGCAAATGTCAGTGAGCGTTCCGATTTCAGTTCCAGAGCGATTCGCCCAATGAGTCCTTGATATTTAGTCGTTTTCAGCCAATTTTCTGGATTTTTGAAAATTTCACTTTTTTGTGAAAATATCCACTAAATGAGGGAATAATATGTGTGAGGGTACCCAAGGAGAGTTCCAAATGTGTGTGGTAGAATATATATCCCACGGGGGTAAAATTGAAAAAAGTTGAAAAAAAATTTTTTTTAGACTTAGCCATTTTTCCGGCGTTTATCAGACTTTCAGATAGGGCAAATGTCAGTGAGTGTTCCGATTTCAGTTCCAGAGCGATTCGCCCAATGAGTACTTGATATGTTGTCGTTTTCAGTCAATATTTTGGATTTTTGAAAATTTCACTTTTTTGTGAAAATATCCACTAAATGAGGGAATAATATGTGTGAAGGTACCCCAGGAGGGTTCCAAATGTGTGTCGGTAAAATATATATCCCACGGGGGTAAAAATGAAAAAAGTTGAAAAAATTTTTTTTTTGGACGTAGCCATTCTTCCGGCGTTTATCAGACTTTCAGATAGGGCAAATGTCAGTGAGCATTACGATTTCAGTTCCAGAGCGATTCGCCCAATGAGTCCTTGATATTTAGTCGTTTTCAGCCAATATTTTGGATTTTTGAAAATTTCACTATTTTGTGAAAATATCCATTAAATGAGGGAATAATATGTGTGAGGGTACAGCAGGAATGTTCCAAATGTGTGTGGGTAGAATATATATCCTACGGGGGTAAAATTGAAAAAAGTTGAAAAATTATTTTTTTTGGACTTAGTCATTTTTCTGGCGTTTATCAGACTTTCAGATAGGGCAAATGTCAGTGAGCGTTCCGATTTCAGTTCCAGAGCGATTCGCCCAATGAGTCCTTGATATTTAGTCGTTTTCAGCCAATATTTAGGATTTTTGAAAATTTCATTTTTTTGTGAAAATATCCACTAAATGAGGGTATTAATAAAATTATATGTGTAAGGGTACCCCAGGAGAGTTCCAAATGTGTGTGGGTAGAATATATATCCCACGGGGGTAAAATTGAAAAAAGTTGAAAATTGTTTTTTTTTGGACTTAGCCATTTTTCCGGCGTTTATCAGACTTTCAGATAGGGCAAATGTCAGTGAGCGTTCCAATTTCAGTTCCAGAGCGATTCGCCCAATGAGTCCTTGACATGTAGTCGTTTTCAGCCAATATTTTGGATTTTTGAAAATTTCACTTTTTTGTGAAAATATCCACTAAATGAGGGAATAATATGTGTGAGGGTACCGCAGGAATGTTCCATATGTGTGTGGGTAGAATATATATCCTGCGGGGGTAAAATTGAAAAAAGTTGAAAAATTATTTTTTTTGGACTTAGTCATCTTTCCGGCGTTTATCAGACTTTCAGATAGGGCAAATGTCAGTGAGCGTTCCGATTTCAGTTCCAGAGCGATTCGCCCAATGAGTCCTTGATATGTAGTCGTTTTCAGCCAATATTTTGGATTTTTGAAAAATTCACTTTTTTGTGAAAATATCCACTAAATGAGGGAATAATATGTGTGAGGGTACCCCAGGAGAGTTCCAAATGTGTGTGGGTAGAATATATATCCCACGTGGGTAAAATTGAAAAAAGTTGAAAAAATTTTTTTTTTGGACTTAGCCATTTTTCCGGCATTTATCAGACTTTCAGATAGGGCAAATGTCAGTGAGCATTCCAATTTCAGTTCCAGAGCGATTCGCCCAATGAGTCCTTGATATGTAGTCGTTTTCAGCCAATATTTTGGATTTTTGAAAATTTCACTTTTTTGTGAAAATATCCACTAAATGAGGGAATAATATGTGTGAGGGTACAGCAGGAATGTTCCAAATGTGTGTGGGTAGAATATATATCCTACGGGGGTAAAATTGAAAAAAGTTGAAAAATTATTTTTTTTGGACTTAGTCATTTTTCTGGCGTTTATCAGACTTTCAGATAGGGCAAATGTCAGTGAGCGTTCCGATTTCAGTTCCAGAGCGATTCGCCCAATGAGTCCTTGATATTTAGTCGTTTTCAGCCAATGTTTTGGATTTTTGAAAATTTCACTATTTTGTGAAAATATCCACTAAATGAGGGAATAATATGTGTGAGGGTACAGCAGGAATGTTCCAAATGTGTGTGGGTAGAATATATATCCTACGGGGGTAAAATTGAAAAAAGTTGAAAAATTATTTTTTTTGGACTTAGTCATTTTTCTGGCGTTTATCAGACTTTCAGATAGGGCAAATGTCAGTGAGCGTTCCGATTTCAGTTCCAGAGCGATTCGCCCAATGAGTCCTTGATATTTAGTCGTTTTCAGCCAATTTTCTGGATTTTTGAAAATTTCACTTTTTTGTGAAAATATCCACTAAATGAGGGATAATATGTGTGAGGGTACCGCAGGAATGTTCCAAATGTGTGTGGGTAGAATATATATCCTACGGGGGTAAAATTGAAAAAAGTTGAAAAAATTTTTTTTGGGACTTACCCATTTTTCCGGCGTTTATCAGACTTTCAGAGAGTGCAAATGTCAGTGAGCGTTCCGATTTCAGTTCCAGAGCGATTCGCCCAATGATTCCTTGATATTTAGTCGTTTTCAGCCAATATTTAGGATTTTTGAAAATTTCACTTTTTTGTGAAAATATCCACTAAATGAGGGTATTAATAAAATTATATGTGTAAGGGTACCCCAGGAGAGTTCCAAATGTGAGTGGGTAGAATATATATCCCACGTGGGTAAAATTGAAAAAAGTTGAAAAAATTTTTTTTTTGGACTTAGCCATTTTTCCGGCATTTATCAGACTTTCAGATAGGGCAAATGTCAGTGAGCGTTCCAATTTCAGTTCCAGAGCGATTCGCCCAATGAGTCCTTGATATGTAGTCGTTTTCAGCCAATATTTTGGATTTTTGAAAATTTCACTTTTTTGTGAAAATATCCACTAAATGAGGGAATAATATGTGTGAGGGTACCGCAGGAATGTTCCAAATGTGTGTGGGTAGAATATATATCCTGCGGGGGTAAAATTGAAAAGAGTTGAAAAATTATTTTTTTTGGACTTAGTCATCTTTCCGGCGTTTATCAGACTTTCAGATAGGGCAAATGTCAGTGAGCGTTCCGATTTCAGTTCCAGAGCGATTCGCCCAATGAGTCCTTGATATGTAGTCGTTTTCAGCCAATATTTTGGATTTTTGAAAATTTCACTTTTTTGTGAAAATATCCACTAAATGAGGGAATAATATGTGTGAGGGTACAGCAGGAATGTTCTAAATGTGTGTGGGTAGAATATATATCCTACGGGGGTAAAATTTAAAAAAGTTGAAAAATTATTTTTTTTGGACTTAGACATTTTTCCGGCGTTTATCAGACTTTCAGATAGGGCAAATGTCAGTGAGCGTTCCTATTTCAGTTCCAGAGCGATTCGCCCAATGAGTCCTTGACATTTAGTCGTTTTCAGGCAATTTTCTGGGTTTTTGAAAATTTCACTTTTTTGTGAAAATATCCACTAAATGAGGGAATAATATGTGTGAGGGTACCGCAGGAATGTTCCAAATGTGTGTGGGTAGAATATATATCCTACAGGGGTAAAATTGAAAAAAGTTGAAAAATTATTTTTTTTGGACTTAGTCATTTTTCTGGCGTTTATCAGACTTTCAGAGAGTGCAAATGTCAGTGAGCGTTCCGATTTCAGTTCCAGAGCGATTCGCCCAATGATTCCTTGATATTTAGTCGTTTTCAGCCAATATTTAGGATTTTTGAAAATTTCACTTTTTTGTGAAAATATCCACTAAATGAGGGTATTAATAAAATTATATGTGTAAGGGTACCCCAGGAGAGTTCCAAATGTGAGTGGGTAGAATATATATCCCACGTGGGTAAAATTGAAAAAAGTTGAAAAAATTTTTTTTTTGGACTTAGCCATTTTTCCGGCATTTATCAGACTTTCAGATAGGGCAAATGTCAGTGAGCGTTCCAATTTCAGTTCCAGAGCGATTCGCCCAATGAGTCCTTGATATGTAGTCGTTTTCAGCCAATATTTTGGATTTTTGAAAATTTCACTTTTTTGTGAAAATATCCACTAAATGAGGGAATAATATGTGTGAGGGTACCGCAGGAATGTTCCAAATGTGTGTGGGTAGAATATATATCCTGCGGGGGTAAAATTGAAAAGAGTTGAAAAATTATTTTTTTTGGACTTAGTCATCTTTCCGGCGTTTATCAGACTTTCAGATAGGGCAAATGTCAGTGAGCGTTCCGATTTCAGTTCCAGAGCGATTCGCCCAATGAGTCCTTGATATGTAGTCGTTTTCAGCCAATATTTTGGATTTTTGAAAATTTCACTTTTTTGTGAAAATATCCACTAAATGAGGGAATAATATGTGTGAGGGTACAGCAGGAATGTTCTAAATGTGTGTGGGTAGAATATATATCCTACGGGGGTAAAATTTAAAAAAGTTGAAAAATTATTTTTTTTGGACTTAGACATTTTTCCGGCGTTTATCAGACTTTCAGATAGGGCAAATGTCAGTGAGCGTTCCTATTTCAGTTCCAGAGCGATTCGCCCAATGAGTCCTTGACATTTAGTCGTTTTCAGGCAATTTTCTGGGTTTTTGAAAATTTCACTTTTTTGTGAAAATATCCACTAAATGAGGGAATAATATGTGTGAGGGTACCGCAGGAATGTTCCAAATGTGTGTGGGTAGAATATATATCCTACAGGGGTAAAATTGAAAAAAGTTGAAAAATTATTTTTTTTGGACTTAGTCATTTTTCTGGCGTTTATCAGACTTTCAGATAGGGCAAATGTCAGTGAGCGTTCCGATTTCAGTTCCAGAGCGATTCGCCCAATGAGTCCTTGATATTTAGTCGCTTTCAGCCAATTTTCTGGATTTTTGAAAATTTCACTTTTTTGTGAAAATATCCACTAAATGAGGGAATAATATGTGTGAGGCTACCACAGGAATGTTCCAAATGTGTGTGGGTAGAATACATATCCTATAGGAGTAAAATTGAAAAAAGTTCAAAAATTATTTTTTTTGGACTTAGTAATTTTTCCGACGTTTATCAGACTTTCAGATAGGGCAAATGTCAGTGAGCATTCCGATTTCAGTTCCAGAGCGATTCGCCCAATGAGTCCTTGATATTTATTCGTTTTCAGCCAATTTTCTGGATTTCTGAAAATTTCACTTTTTTGTGAAATTATCTACTAAATGAGGGAATAATATGTGTGAGGGTACCGCAGGAATGTTCCAAATGTGTGTGGGTAGATTATATATCCTATGGGAGTAAAATTGAAAAAAGTTCAAAAATTATTTTTTTTGGACTTAGTAATTTTTCCAACGTTTATCAGAGTTTCAGATAGGGCAAATGTCAGTGAGCGTTCAGATTTCAGTTCCAGAGCTATTCGCCCAATGAGTCCTTGATATTTAGTCGTTTTCAGCCAATATTTGGATTTTTGAAAATTTCACTTTTTTGTGAAAATATCCACTAAATGAGGGAATAATATGTGTGAGGGTACCCCAGGAGAGTTCCAAATGTGTGTGGGTAGAATTTATATCCCACGGGGGTAAAATTGAAAAAAGTTGAAAAATTTTTTTTTTTGGACTTAGCCATTTTTCCGGCGTTTATCAGACTTTCAGATAGGGCAAATGTCAGTGAGCGTTCCGATTTCAGTTCCAGAGCGATTCGCCCAATGAGTCCTTGATATTTATTCGTTTTCAGCCAATTTTCTGGTTTTTGAAAATTTCACTTTTTTGTGAAAATATCCACTAAATGAGGGAATAATATGTGTGAGGGTACCCCAGGAGAGTTCCAAATGTGTGTGGGTAGAATATATATCCCACGGGGGTAAAATTGAAAAAAGTTGAAAAATTTTTTTTTTTGGACTTAGCCATTTTTCCGGCGTTTATCAGACTTTCAGATAGGGCAAATGTCAGTGAGCGTTCCGATTTCAGTTCCAGAGCGATTCGCCCAATGAGTCCTTGATATTTAGTCGCTTTCAGCCAATTTTCTGGATTTTTGAAAATTTCACTTTTTTGTGAAAATATCCACTAAATGAGGGAATAATATGTGTGAGGCTACCACAGGAATGTTCCAAATGTGTGTGGGTAGAATACATATCCTATAGGAGTAAAATTGAAAAAAGTTCAAAAATTATTTTTTTTGGACTTAGTAATTTTTCCGACGTTTATCAGACTTTCAGATAGGGCAAATGTCAGTGAGCATTCCGATTTCAGTTCCAGAGCGATTCGCCCAATGAGTCCTTGATATTTATTCGTTTTCAGCCAATTTTCTGGATTTCTGAAAATTTCACTTTTTTGTGAAATTATCTACTAAATGAGGGAATAATATGTGTGAGGGTACCGCAGGAATGTTCCAAATGTGTGTGGGTAGATTATATATCCTATGGGAGTAAAATTGAAAAAAGTTCAAAAATTATTTTTTTTGGACTTAGTAATTTTTCCAACGTTTATCAGAGTTTCAGATAGGGCAAATGTCAGTGAGCGTTCCGATTTCAGTTCCAGAGCGATTCGCCCAATGAGTCCTTGATATGTAGTCGTTTTCAGCCAATATTTTGGATTTTTGAAAATTTCACTTTTTTGTGAAAATATCCACTAAATGAGGGAATAATATGTGTGAGGGTACCCCAGGAGTGTTCCAAATGTGTGTGGGTAGAATATATGTCCCACGGGGGTAAAATTGAAAGAAGGTGAAAAATTTTTTTTTTGGACTTAGTCATCTTTCCGGCGTTTATCAGACTTTCAGATAGGGCAAATGTCAGTGAGCGTTCCGATTTCAGTTCCGGAGCGATTCGCACAATTAGTCCTTGATATTTAGTCGTTTTCAGCCAATATTTTGGATTTTTGAAAATTTCACTTTTTTGTGAAAATATCCACTAAATGAGGGAATAATATGTGTGAGGGTACCCCAGGAGAGTGCCAAATGTGTGTGGGTAGAATATATATCCCACGGGGGTAAAATTGAAAAAAGTTGAAAACATTTTTTTTGGGACTTAGCCATTTTTCCGCCGTTTATCAGACTTTCAGATAGGGCAAATGTCAGTGAGCGTTCCGATTTCAGTTCCAGAGCGATTTGCCCAATGAGTCCTTGATATTTAGTCGTTTTCAGCCAATTTTCTGGATTTTTGAGAATTTCACTTTTTTGTGAAAATATCCACTAAATGAGGGAATAATATGTGTGAGGGTACCCCAGGAGACTTCCAAATGTGTGTGGGTAGAATATATATCCCACGGGGGTAAAATTGAAAAAATGTGAAAAAAATTTTTTTGGGGACTTAGCCATTTTTCCGGCGTTTATCAGACTTTCAGATAGGGCAAATGTCAGTGAGCGTTCCGATTTCAGTTCCAGAGCGATTCGCCCAATGAGTCCTTGATATTTAGTCGTTTTCAGCCAATTTTCAGGATTTTTGAAAAATTCACTTTTTTGTGAAAATAACCACTAAATGAGGGAATAATGTGTGTGAGGGTACCCCAGGAGAGTTCCAAATGTGTGTGGGTAGAATATATATCCCACGGGGGTAAAATTGAAAAAAGTTGAAAACATTTTTTTTTGGGACTTAGCCATTTTTCCGGCGTTTATCAGACTTTCAGATAGGGCAAATGTCAGTGAGCGTTCAGATTTCAGTTCCAGAGCTATTCACCCAATGAGTCCTTGATATTTAGTCGTTTTCAGCCAATTTTCTGGATTTTTGAGAATTTCACTTTTTTTGTGAAAATATCCACTTAATGAGGGAATAATATGTGTGAGGGTACCCCAGGAGAGTTCCAAATGTGTGTGGGTAGAATATATATCCCACGGGGGTAAAATTGAAAAAAGTTGAAAAATTTTTTTTTTTGGACTTAGTCATTTTTCCGGCGTTTATCAGACTTTCAGATAGGGCAAATGTCAGTGAGCATTCCGATTTCAGTTCCAGAGCGATTCGACCAATGAGTCCTTGATATTTAGTCGTTTTCAGCCAATTTTCTGGATTTTTGAAAAATTCACTTTTTTGTGAAAATATCCACTAAATGAGGGAATAATATGTGTGAGGGTACCCCAGGAGAGTTCCAAATGTGTGTGGGTAGAATACATATCCCACGGGGGTAAAATTGAAAGAAGTTGAAAAATTTTTTTTTTTGGACTTAGTCATCTTTCTGGCGTTTATCATACTTTCAGATAGGGCAAATGTCAGTGAGCGTTCCGATTTCAGTTCCAGAGCGATTCGCCCAATGAGTCCTTGATATTTAGTCGTTTTCAGCCAATTTTCTGGATTTTTGAAAATTTCACTTTTTTGTGAAAATATCCACTAAATGAGGGAATAATATGTGTGAGGGTACCCAAGGAGAGTTCCAAATGTGTGTGGTAGAATATATATCCCACGGGGGTAAAATTGAAAAAAGTTGAAAAAAAATTTTTTTTAGACTTAGCCATTTTTCCGGCGTTTATCAGACTTTCAGATAGGGCAAATGTCAGTGAGTGTTCCGATTTCAGTTCCAGAGCGATTCGCCCAATGAGTACTTGATATGTTGTCGTTTTCAGTCAATATTTTGGATTTTTGAAAATTTCACTTTTTTGTGAATATATCCACTAAATGAGGGAATAATATGTGTGAAGGTACCCCAGGAGGGTTCCAAATGTGTGTCGGTAAAATATATATCCCACGGGGGTAAAAATGAAAAAAGTTGAAAAAATTTTTTTTTTGGACGTAGCCATTCTTCCGGCGTTTATCAGACTTTCAGATAGGGCAAATGTCAGTGAGCATTACGATTTCAGTTCCAGAGCGATTCGCCCAATGAGTCCTTGATATTTAGTCGTTTTCAGCCAATATTTTGGATTTTTGAAAATTTCACTATTTTGTGAAAATATCCACTAAATGAGGGAATAATATGTGTGAGGGTACAGCAGGAATGTTCCAAATGTGTGTGGGTAGAATATATATCCTACGGGGTAAAATTGAAAAAAGTTGAAAAATTATTTTTTTTGGACTTAGTCATTTTTCTGGCGTTTATCAGACTTTCAGATAGGGCAAATGTCAGTGAGCGTTCCGATTTCAGTTCCAGAGCGATTCGCCCAATGAGTCCTTGATATTTAGTCGTTTTCAGCCAATATTTAGGATTTTTGAAAATTTCATTTTTTTGTGAAAATATCCACTAAATGAGGGTATTAATAAAATTATATGTGTAAGGGTACCCCAGGAGAGTTCCAAATGTGTGTGGGTAGAATATATATCCCACGGGGGTAAAATTGAAAAAAGTTGAAAATTGTTTTTTTTTGGACTTAGCCATTTTTCCGGCGTTTATCAGACTTTCAGATAGGGCAAATGTCAGTGAGCGTTCCAATTTCAGTTCCAGAGCGATTCGCCCAATGAGTCCTTGACATGTAGTCGTTTTCAGCCAATATTTTGGATTTTTGAAAATTTCACTTTTTTGTGAAAATATCCACTAAATGAGGGAATAATATGTGTGAGGGTACCGCAGGAATGTTCCATATGTGTGTGGGTAGAATATATATCCTGCGGGGGTAAAATTGAAAAAAGTTGAAAAATTATTTTTTTTGGACTTAGTCATCTTTCCGGCGTTTATCAGACTTTCAGATAGGGCAAATGTCAGTGAGCGTTCCGATTTCAGTTCCAGAGCGATTCGCCCAATGAGTCCTTGATATGTAGTCGTTTTCAGCCAATATTTTGGATTTTTGAAAAATTCACTTTTTTGTGAAAATATCCACTAAATGAGGGAATAATATGTGTGAGGGTACCCCAGGAGAGTTCCAAATGTGTGTGGGTAGAATATATATCCCACGTGGGTAAAATTGAAAAAAGTTGAAAAAATTTTTTTTTTGGACTTAGCCATTTTTCCGGCATTTAACAGACTTTCAGATAGGGCAAATGTCAGTGAGCATTCCAATTTCAGTTCCAGAGCGATTCGCCCAATGAGTCCTTGATATGTAGTCGTTTTCAGCCAATATTTTGGATTTTTGAAAATTTCACTTTTTTGTGAAAATATCCACTAAATGAGGGAATAATATGTGTGAGGGTACAGCAGGAATGTTCCAAATGTGTGTGGGTAGAATATATATCCTACGGGGGTAAAATTGAAAAAAGTTGAAAAATTATTTTTTTTGGACTTAGTCATTTTTCTGGCGTTTATCAGACTTTCAGATAGGGCAAATGTCAGTGAGCGTTCCGATTTCAGTTCCAGAGCGATTCGCCCAATGAGTCCTTGATATTTAGTCGTTTTCAGCCAATGTTTTGGATTTTTGAAAATTTCACTATTTTGTGAAAATATCCACTAAATGAGGGAATAATATGTGTGAGGGTACAGCAGGAATGTTCCAAATGTGTGTGGGTAGAATATATATCCTACGGGGGTAAAATTGAAAAAAGTTGAAAAATTATTTTTTTTGGACTTAGTCATTTTTCTGGCGTTTATCAGACTTTCAGAAAGGGCAAATGTCAGTGAGCGTTCCGATTTCAGTTCCAGAGCGATTCGCCCAATGAGTCCTTGATATTTAGTCGTTTTCAGCCAATTTTCTGGATTTTTGAAAATTTCACTTTTTTGTGAAAATATCCACTAAATGAGGGATAATATGTGTGAGGGTACCGCAGGAATGTTCCAAATGTGTGTGGGTAGAATATATATCCTACGGGGGTAAAATTGAAAAAAGTTGAAAAAATTTTTTTTAGGACTTACCCATTTTTCCGGCGTTTATCAGACTTTCAGAGAGTGCAAATGTCAGTGAGCGTTCCGATTTCAGTTCCAGAGCGATTCGCCCAATGATTCCTTGATATTTAGTCGTTTTCAGCCAATATTTAGGATTTTTGAAAATTTCACTTTTTTGTGAAAATATCCACTAAATGAGGGTATTAATAAAATTATATGTGTAAGGGTACCCCAGGAGAGTTCCAAATGTGAGTGGGTAGAATATATATCCCACGTGGGTAAAATTGAAAAAAGTTGAAAAAATTTTTTTTTTGGACTTAGCCATTTTTCCGGCATTTATCAGACTTTCAGATAGGGCAAATGTCAGTGAGCGTTCCAATTTCAGTTCCAGAGCGATTCGCCCAATGAGTCCTTGATATGTAGTCGTTTTCAGCCAATATTTTGGATTTTTGAAAATTTCACTTTTTTGTGAAATTATCCACTAAATGAGGGAATAATATGTGTGAGGGTACCGCAGGAATGTTCCAAATGTGTGTGGGTAGAATATATATCCTGCGGGGGTAAAATTGAAAAGAGTTGAAAAATTATTTTTTTTGGACTTAGTCATCTTTCCGGCGTTTATCAGACTTTCAGATAGGGCAAATGTCAGTGAGCGTTCCGATTTCAGTTCCAGAGCGATTCGCCCAATGAGTCCTTGATATGTAGTCGTTTTCAGCCAATATTTTGGATTTTTGAAAATTTCACTTTTTTGTGAAAATATCCACTAAATGAGGGAATAATATGTGTGAGGGTACAGCAGGAATGTTCTAAATGTGTGTGGGTAGAATATATATCCTACGGGGGTAAAATTTAAAAAAGTTGAAAAATTATTTTTTTTGGACTTAGACATTTTTCCGGCGTTTATCAGACTTTCAGATAGGGCAAATGTCAGTGAGCGTTCCTATTTCAGTTCCAGAGCGATTCGCCCAATGAGTCCTTGACATTTAGTCGTTTTCAGGCAATTTTCTGGGTTTTTGAAAATTTCACTTTTTTGTGAAAATATCCACTAAATGAGGGAATAATATGTGTGAGGGTACCGCAGGAATGTTCCAAATGTGTGTGGGTAGAATATATATCCTACAGGGGTAAAATTGAAAAAAGTTGAAAAATTATTTTTTTTGGACTTAGTCATTTTTCTGGCGTTTATCAGACTTTCAGAGAGTGCAAATGTCAGTGAGCGTTCCGATTTCAGTTCCAGAGCGATTCGCCCAATGATTCCTTGATATTTAGTCGTTTTCAGCCAATATTTAGGATTTTTGAAAATTTCACTTTTTTGTGAAAATATCCACTAAATGAGGGTATTAATAAAATTATATGTGTAAGGGTACCCCAGGAGAGTTCCAAATGTGAGTGGGTAGAATATATATCCCACGTGGGTAAAATTGAAAAAAGTTGAAAAAATTTTTTTTTTGGACTTAGCCATTTTTCCGGCATTTATCAGACTTTCAGATAGGGCAAATGTCAGTGAGCGTTCCAATTTCAGTTCCAGAGCGATTCGCCCAATGAGTCCTTGATATGTAGTCGTTTTCAGCCAATATTTTGGATTTTTGAAAATTTCACTTTTTTGTGAAAATATCCACTAAATGAGGGAATAATATGTGTGAGGGTACCGCAGGAATGTTCCAAATGTGTGTGGGTAGAATATATATCCTGCGGGGGTAAAATTGAAAAGAGTTGAAAAATTATTTTTTTTGGACTTAGTCATCTTTCCGGCGTTTATCAGACTTTCAGATAGGGCAAATGTCAGTGAGCGTTCCGATTTCAGTTCCAGAGCGATTCGCCCAATGAGTCCTTGATATGTAGTCGTTTTCAGCCAATATTTTGGATTTTTGAAAATTTCACTTTTTTGTGAAAATATCCACTAAATGAGGGAATAATATGTGTGAGGGTACAGCAGGAATGTTCTAAATGTGTGTGGGTAGAATATATATCCTACGGGGGTAAAATTTAAAAAAGTTGAAAAATTATTTTTTTTGGACTTAGACATTTTTCCGGCGTTTATCAGACTTTCAGATAGGGCAAATGTCAGTGAGCGTTCCTATTTCAGTTCCAGAGCGATTCGCCCAATGAGTCCTTGACATTTAGTCGTTTTCAGGCAATTTTCTGGGTTTTTGAAAATTTCACTTTTTTGTGAAAATATCCACTAAATGAGGGAATAATATGTGTGAGGGTACCGCAGGAATGTTCCAAATGTGTGTGGGTAGAATATATATCCTACAGGGGTAAAATTGAAAAAAGTTGAAAAATTATTTTTTTTGGACTTAGTCATTTTTCTGGCGTTTATCAGACTTTCAGATAGGGCAAATGTCAGTGAGCGTTCCGATTTCAGTTCCAGAGCGATTCGCCCAATGAGTCCTTGATATTTAGTCGTTTTCAGCCAATTTTCTGGATTTTTGAAAATTTCAATTTTTTGTGAAAATATCCACTAAATGAGGGAATAATATGTGTGAGGGTACCGCAGGAATGTTCCAAATGTGTGTGGGTAGAATATATATCCTACGGGGGTAAAATTGAAAAAAATTGAAAAATTATTTTTTTTGGACTTAGTCATTTTTCTGGCGTTTATTAGACTTTCAGATAGGGCAAATGTCAGTGAGCTTTCCGATTTCAGTTCCAGAGCGATACGCCCAATGAGTCCTTGATATTTAGTCGTTTTCAGCCAATATTTTAGATTTTTGAAAATTTCACTTTTTTGTGAAAATATCCACTAAATGAGGGAATAATATGTGTGAAGGTACCCCAGGAGGGTTCCAAATGTGTGTGGGTAGAATATATATCCAACGGGGGTAAAATTGAAAAAAGTTGAAAAATTATTTTTTTTGGACTTAGTCATTTTTCTGGCGTTTATCAGACTTTCAGATAGGGCAAATGTCAGTGAGCGTTCCGATTTCAGTTCCAGAGCGATTCGCCCAATTAGTCCTTGATATGTAGTCGTTTTCAGTCAATATTTTGGATTTTTGAAAATTTCACTTTTTTGTGAAAATATCCACTAAATGAGGGAATAATATGTGTGAAGGTACCCCAGGAGGGTTCCAAATGTGTGTGGGTAAAATATATATCCCACGGGGGTAAAATTGAAAAAAGTTGTAAAAATTTTTTTTTGGGACGTAGCCATTCTTCCGGCGTTTATCAGACTTTCAGATAGGGCAAATGTCAGTGAGCGTTCCGATTTCAGTTCCAGAGCGATTCGCCCAATGAGTCCTTGATATGTAGTCGTTTTCAGCCAATATTTTGGATTTTTGAAAATTTCACTTTTTTGTGAAAATATCCACTAAATGAGGGAATAATATGTGTGAGGGTACAGCAGGAATGTTCCAAATGTGTGTGGGTAGAGTATATATCCTACGGGGGTAAAATTGAAAAAAGTTGAAAAATTATTTTTTTTGGACTTACTCATTTTTCTGGCGTTTATCAGACTTTCAGATAGGGCAAATGTGAGTGAGCGTTCCGATTTCAGTTCCAGAGCGATTCGCCCAATGAGTCCTTGATATTTAGTCGTTTTCAGCCAATTTTCTGGATTTTTGAAAATTTCACTTTTTTGTGAAAATATCCACTAAATGAGGGAATAATATGTGTGAGGGTACCGCAGGAATGTTCCAAATGTGTGTGGGTAGAATATATATCCTACGGGGGTAAAATTGAAAAAAGTTGAAAAATTATTTTTTTTGGACTTAGTCATTTTTCTGGCGTTTATCAGACTTTCAGATAGGGCAAATGTCAGTGAGCGTTCCGATTTCAGTTCCAGAGCGATTCTCCCAATGAGTCCTTGATATATAGTTGTTTTCAGCCAATATTTTGGATTTTTGAAAATTTCACTTTTTTGTGAAAATATCCACCAAATGAGGGAATAATATGTGTGAGGGTACAGCAGGAATGTTCCAAATGTGTGTGGGTAGAATATATATCCCACGGGGGTAAAATTGAAAAAAGTTGAAAAATTTTTTTTTTTGGACTTAGTCATTTTTCTGGCGTTTATCCGACTTTCAGATAGGGCAAATGTCAGTGAGCGTTCCGATTTCAGTTCCAGAGCGATTCGCCCAATGAGTCCTTGATATGTATTCGTTTTCAGCCAATATTTTGGATTTTTGAAAATTTCACTTTTTTGTGGAAATATCCACTAAATGAGGGAATAATATGTGTGAGGGTACAGCAGGAATGTTCCAAATGTGTGTGGGTAGAATATATATCCTACGGGGGTAAAAATTGAAAAAAGTTGAAAAATTATTTTTTTTGGACTTAGTCATTTTTCTGGCGTTTATCAGACTTTCAGATAGGGCAAATGTGAGTGAGCGTTCCGATTTCAGTTCCAGAGCGATTCGCCCAATGAGTCCTTGATATTTAGTCGTTTTCAGCCAATTTTCTGGATTTTTGAAAATTTCACTTTTTTGTGAAAATATCCACTAAATGAGGGAATAATATGTGTGAGGGTACCGCAGGAATGTTCCAAATGTGTGTGGGTAGAATATATATCCTACGGGGGTAAAATTGAAAAAAGTTGAAAAATTATTTTTTTTGGACTTAGTTATTTTTCTGGTGTTTATCAGACTTTCAGATAGGGCAAATGTCAGTGAGCGTTCCGATTTCAGTTCCAGAGCGATTCGCCCAATGAGTCCTTGATATTTAGTCGTTTTCAGCCAATTTTCTGGATTTTTGAAAATTTCAATTTTTTGTGAAAATATCCACTAAATGAGGGAATAATATGTGTGAGGGTACCGCAGGAATGTTCCAAATGTGTGTGGGTAGAATATATATCCTACGGGGGTAAAATTGAAAAAAATTGAAAAATTATTTTTTTTGGACTTCGTTATTTTTCTGGTGTTTATCAGACTTTCAGATAGGGCAAATGTCAGTGAGCGTTCCGATTTCAGTTCCAGAGCGATTCGCCCAATGAGTCCTTGATATGTAGTCATTTTCAGCCAATATTTTGGATTTTTGAAAATTTCACTTTTTTGTGAAAATATCCACTAAATGAGGGAATAATATGTGTGAGGGTACCCCAGGAGAGTTCCAAATGTGTGTGGGTAGAATATATATCCCACGTGGGTAAAATTGAAAAAAGTAAAAAAAATTTTTTTTTTGGACTTAGCCATTTTTCCGGCGTTCATCAGACTTTCAGATAGGGCAAATGTCAGTGAGCGTTCCGATTTCAGTTCCAGAGCGATTCGCCCAATGAGTCCTTGATATGTAGTCGTTTTCAGTCAATATTTTGGATTTTTGAAAATTTCACTTTTTTGTGAAAATATCCACTAAATGAGGGAATAATATGTGTGAAGGTACCCCAGGAGGGTTCCAAATGTGTGTGGGTAAAATATATATCCCACTGGGGTAAAATTGAAAAAAGTTGTAAAAATTTTTTTTTTGGACGTAGCCATTCTTCCGGCGTTTATCAGACTTTCAGATAGGGCAAATGTCAGTGAGCGTTCCGATTTCAGTTCCAGAGCGATTCGCCCAATGAGTCCTTGATATGTAGTCGTTTTCAGCCAATATTTTGGATTTTTGAAAATTTCACTTTTTTGTGAAAATATCCACTAAATGAGGGAATAATATGTGTGAGGGTACAGCAGGAATGTTCCAAATGTGTGTGGGTAGAGTATATATCCTACGGGGGTAAAATTGAAAAAAGTTGAAAAATTATTTTTTTTGGACTTACTCATTTTTCTGGCGTTTATCAGACTTTCAGATAGGGCAAATGTGAGTGAGCGTTCCGATTTCAGTTCCAGAGCGATTCGCCCAATGAGTCCTTGATATTTAGTCGTTTTCAGCCAATTTTCTGGATTTTTGAAAATTTCACTTTTTTGTGAAAATATCCACTAAATGAGGGAATAATATGTGTGAGGGTACCGCAGGAATGTTCCAAATGTGTGTGGGTAGAATATATATCCTACGGGGGTAAAATTGAAAAAAGTTGAAAAATTATTTTTTTTGGACTTAGTCATTTTTCTGGCGTTTATCAGACTTTCAGATAGGGCAAATGTCAGTGAGCGTTCCGATTTCAGTTCCAGAGCGATTCTCCCAATGAGTCCTTGATATATAGTTGTTTTCAGCCAATATTTTGGATTTTTGAAAATTTCACTTTTTTGTGAAAATATCAACTAAATGAGGGAATAATATGTGTGAGGGTACAGCAGGAATGTTTCAAATGTGTGTGGGTAGAATATATATCCTACGGGGGTAAAATTGAAAAAAGTTGAAAAATTATTTTTTTGGGACTTAGTCATTTTTCCGGTGTTTATCAGACTTTCAGATAGGGCAAATGTCAGTGAGCGTTCCGATTTCAGTTCCAGAGCGATTCGCCCAATGAGTCCTTGATATGTAGTCGTTTTCAGCCAATATTTTGGATTTTTGAAAATTTCACTTTTTTGTGAAAATATCCACTAAATGAGGGAATAATATGTGTGAGGGTACCCCAGGAGAGTTCCAAATGTGTGTGGGTATAATATATATCCCACGGGGGTAAAATTGAAAAAAGTTGAAAAATTTTTTTTTTTTCGACTTAGTCATTTTTCCGGCGTTTATCAGACTTTCAGATAGGGCAAATGTCAGTGAGCGTTCCGATTTCAGTTCCAGAGCAATTCGCCCAATGAGTCCTTGATATTTATTCGTTTTCAGCCAATTTTCTGGATTTTTGAAAATTTCACTTTTTTGTGAAAATATCCACTAAATGAGGGAATAATATTTGGGAGGGTACCCCAGGAGAGTTCCAAATGTGTGTGGGTAGAATATATATCCCACGGGGGTAAAATTGAAAAAAGTTTAAAAAAATTTTTTTTTGGACTTAGTCATTTTTCCAGCGTTTATCAGACTTTCAGATAGGGCAAATGTCAGTGAGCGTTTCGATTTCAGTTCCAGAGCGATTCGCCCAATGAGTCCTTGATATGTAGTCGTTTTCAGCCAATATTTTGGATTTTTGAAAATTTCACTTTTTTGTGAAAATATCCACTAAATGAGGGAATAATATGTGTGAGGGTACCCCAGGAGAGTTCCAAATGTGTGTGGGTAGAATATATATCCCACGGGGGTAAAATTGAAAAAAGTTTAAAAAAATTTTTTTTTGGACTTAGTCATTTTCCCAGCATTTATCAGACTTTCAGATAGGGCAAATGTCAGTGAGCGTTTCGATTTCAGTTCCAGAGCGATTTGCCCAATGAGTCCTTGATATTTATTCGTTTTCAGCCAATTTTCTGGATTTTTGAAAATTTCACTTTTTTGTGAAAATATCCACTAAATGAGGGAATAATATGTGTGAGGGTACCCCAGGAGAGTTCCAAATGTGTGTGGGTAGAATATATATCCCACGGGGGTAAAATTGAAAAAATGTGAAAAAATTTTTTTTTTGGACTTAGCCATTGTTCCGGCGTTTATCAGACTTTCAGATAGGGCAAATGTCAGTGAGCGTTCCGATTTCAGTTCCAGAGCGATTCGCCCAATGAGTCCTTGATATTTAGTCGTTTTCAGCCAATTTTTCTGGATTTTTGAAAATTTCACTTTTTTGTGAAAATATCCACTAAATGAGGGAATAATATGTGTGAGGGTACCCCAGGAGAGTTCCAAATGTGTGTGGGTAGAATATATATCCCACGGGGGTAAAATTGAAAAAAGTTGAAAAATTTTTTTTTTTTGGACTTAGTCATTTTTCCGGCGTTTATCAGACTTTCAGATAGGGCAAATGTCAGTGAGCGTTCCGATTTCAGTTCCAGAGCGATTCGCCCATTGAGTCCTTGATATGTGGTCGTTTTCAGCCAATATTTTGGATTTTTGAGAATTTCACTTTTTTGTGAAAATATCCACTAAAAGAGGGAATAAAATGTGTGAGGGTACCCCAGGAGAGTTCCAAATGTGTGTGAGTAGAATATATATCTCACGGGGGTAAAATTGAAAAAAGTTGAAAAAAAAATTTTTTTCAACGTAGTCATTTTTCCGGCGTTTATCACACTTTCAGATAGGGCGAATGTCAGTGAGCGTTCCGGTTTCAGTTCCAGAGCGATTCGCCCAATGAGTCCTTGATATTTAGTCATTTTCAGCCAATTTTCTGGATTTTTTAAAAATTCACTTTTTTGTGAAAATATCCACTAAATGAGGGAATAATATGTGTGAGGGTACCCCAGGAGAGTTCCAAATGTGTGTGGGTAGAATATATATCCCACTTGGGTAAAATTGAAAAAAGTTGAAAAAAATTTTTTTTTGGACTTAGCCATTTTTCCGGCGTTTATCAGACTTTCAGATAGGGCAAATGTCAGTGAGCGTTCCGATTTCAGTTCCAGAGCGATTCGCCCAATGAGTCCTTGATATGTAGTGGTTTTCAGCCAATTTTCTGGATTTTTTAAAATTTCACTTTTTTGTGAAAATACCCGCTAAATGAGGGAATAATATGTGTGAGGGTACCCCAGGAGAGTTCCAAATGTGTGTGGGTAGAATATATATCCCACGGGGGTAAAATTTAAAAAAGTTGAAAAATTTTTTTTTTTTGGACTTAGTCATTTTTTCGGCGTTTATCAGACTTTCAGATAGGGCAAATGTCAGTGAGCGTTCCAATTTCAGTTCCAGAGCGATTCGCCCAATGAGTCCTTGATATTTATTCGTTTTCAGCCAATTTTCTGGATTTTTGAAAATTTCACTTTATTGTGAAAATATCCACTAAATGAGGGAATAATATGTGTTAGGGTACCCCAGGAGAGTTCCAAATGTGTGTGGATAGAATATATATCCTATGGGGGTAAAATTAAAAAAAGTTGAAACTTTTTTTTTTTGGACTTAGCCATTTTTCCGGCGTTTATCAGACTTTCAGATAGGGCAAATGTCAGTGAGCGTTCCGATTTCAGTTCCAGAGCGATTCGCCCAATGAGTCCTTGATATGTAGTCGTTTTCAGCCAATATTTTGGATTTTTGAAAATTTCACTTTTTTGCGAAAATATCCACTAAATGAGGGAATAATATGTGTGAGGGTACCCCAGGAGAGTTCCAAATGTGTGTGGGTAGAATATATATCCCACGGGGGTAAAATTGAAAAAAGTTGAAAAAAAATTTTTTTTGGACTTAGACATTTTTCCGCCGTTTATCAGACTTTCAGATAGGGCAAATGTCAGTGAGCGTTCCGATTTCAGTTCCAGAGCCATTCGCCCAATGAGCCCTTGATATTTTTTCGTTTTCAGCCAATTTTCTGGATTTTTGAAAAATTCTCTTTTTTTGTGAAAATATCCACTAAATGAGGGAATAATATGTGTGAGGGTACACCAGGAGAGTTCCAAATGTGTGTGGGTAGAATATATATCCCACGGGGGTAAAATTGAAAAAAGTTTAAAAAATTTTTTTTTTGGACTTAGTCATTTTTCCGGCGTTTATCAGACTTTCAGATAGGGCAAAAGTCAGTGAGCGTTCCGATTTCAGTTCCAGAGCTATTCGCCCAATGATTCCTTGATAATTAGTCGTTTTCAGCCAATTTTCTGGATTTTTAAAAAATTCACTTTTTTGTGAAAATATCCACTAAATGAGGGAATAATATGTGTGAGGGTACCCCAGGAGAGTTCCAAATGTGTGTGGGTAGAATATATATCCCACGGGGGTAAAATTGAAAAAAGTTGAAAAATTTTTTTTTTTGGTCTTAGTCATCTTTCCTGCGTTTATCAGACTTTCAGATAGGGCAAATGTCAGTGAGCGTTCCGATTTCAGTTCCAGAGCGATTTGCCCAATGAGTCCTTGTTATTTAATCGTTTTCAGCCAATTTTCTGGATTTTTGAAAATTTCACTTTTTTGTGAAAATATCCACTAAATGAGGGAATAATATGTGTGAGGGTACCCCAGGAAAGTTCCAAATGTGTGTGGGTAGAATATATATCCCACGGGGGTAAAATTGAAAAAATGTGAAAAAAATTTTTTTTTGGACTTAGCCATTTTTCCGGCGTTTATCAGACTTTCAGATACGGTAAATGTCAGTGAGCGTTCCGATTTCAGTTCCAGAGCGATTCGCCCAATGAGTCCTTGATATTTATTCGTTTTCAGCCAATTTTCTGGATTTTTGAAAATTTCACTTTTTTGTGAAAATATCCACTAAATGAGGGAATAATATTTGGGAGGGTACCCCAGGAGAGTTCCAAATGTGTGTGGGTAGAATATATATCCCACGGGGGTAAAATTGAAAAAAGTTTAAAAAAATTTTTTTTTGGACTTAGTCATTTTTCCAGCGTTTATCAGACTTTCAGATAGGGCAAATGTCAGTGAGCGTTTCGATTTCAGTTCCAGAGCGATTCGCCCAATGAGTCCTTGATATGTAGTCGTTTTCAGCCAATATTTTGGATTTTTGAAAATTTCACTTTTTTGTGAAAATATCCACTAAATGAGGGAATAATATGTGTGAGGGTACCCCAGGAGAGTTCCAAATGTGTGTGGGTAGAATATATATCCCACGGGGGTAAAATTGAAAAAAGTTTAAAAAAATTTTTTTTTGGACTTAGTCATTTTCCCAGCGTTTATCAGACTTTCAGATAGGGCAAATGTCAGTGAGCGTTTCGATTTCAGTTCCAGAGCGATTTGCCCAATGAGTCCTTGATATTTATTCGTTTTCAGCCAATTTTCTGGATTTTTGAAAATTTCACTTTTTTGTGAAAATATCCACTAAATGAGGGAATAATATGTGTGAGGGTACCCCAGGAGAGTTCCAAATGTGTGTGGGTAGAATATATATCCCACGGGGGTAAAATTGAAAAAATGTGAAAACATTTTTTTTTTGGACTTAGCTATTGTTCCGGCGTTTATCAGACTTTCAGATAGGGCAAATGTCAGTGAGCGTTCCGATTTCAGTTCCAGAGCGATTCGCCCAATGAGTCCTTGATATTTAGTCGTTTTCAGCCAATTTTTCTGGATTTTTGAAAATTTCACTTTTTTGTGAAAATATCCACTAAATGAGGGAATAATATGTGTGAGGGTACCCCAGGAGAGTTCCAAATGTGTGTGGGTAGAATATATATCCCACGGGGGTAAAATTGAAAAAAGTTGAAAAATTTTTTTTTTTGGTCTTAGTCATCTTTCCTGCGTTTATCAGACTTTCAGATAGGGCAAATGTAAGTGAGCGTTCCGATTTCAGTTCCAGAGCGATTTGCCCAATGAGTCCTTGATATTTATTCGTTTTCAGCCAATTTTCTGGATTTTTGAAAATTTCACTTTTTTGTGAAAATATCCACTAAATGAGGGAATAATATGTGTGAGGGTACCCCAGGAAAGTTCCAAATGTGTGTGGGTAGAATATATATCCCACGGGGGTAAAATTGAAAAAATGTGAAAAAATTTTTTTTTTGGACTTAGCCATTTTTCCGGCGTTTATCAGACTTTCAGATACGGTAAATGTCAGTGAGCGTTCCGATTTCAGTTCCAGAGCGATTCGCCCAATGAGCCCTTGATATTTATTCGTTTTCAGCCAATTTTCTGGATTTTTGAAAAATTCACTTTTTTGGGGAAAATATCCACTAAATGAGGGAATAATATGTGTGAGGGTACCCCAGGAGAGTTCCAAATGTGTGTGGGTATAATATATATCCCACGGGGGTAAAATTGAAAAAAGTTGAAAAATTTTTTTTTTTTCGACTTAGTCATTTTTCCGGCGTTTATCAGACTTTCAGATAGGGCAAATGTCAGTGAGCGTTCCGATTTCAGTTCCAGAGCGATTCGCCCAATGAGTCCTTGATATTTATTCGTTTTCAGCCAATTTTCTGGATTTTTGAAAATTTCACTTTTTTGTGAAAATATCCACTAAATGAGGGAATAATATTTGGGAGGGTACCCCAGGAGAGTCCCAAATGTGTGTGGGTAGAATATATATCCCACGGGGGTAAAATTGAAAAAAGTTTAAAAAAAATTTTTTTTGGACTTAGTCATTTTTCCAGCGTTTATCAGACTCTCAGATAGGGCAAATGTCAGTGAGCGTTTCGATTTCAGTTCCAGAGCGATTCGCCCAATGAGTCCTTGATATGTAATCGTTTTCAGCCAATATTTTGGATTTTTGAAAATTTCACTTTTTTGTGAAAATATCCACTAAATGAGGGAATAATATGTGTGAGGGTACCCCAGGAGAGTTCCAAATGTGTGTGGGTAGAATATATATCCCACGGGGGTAAAATTGAAAAAAGTTTAAAAAAATTTTTTTTTGGACTTAGTCATTTTCCCAGCGTTTATCAGACTTTCAGATAGGGCAAATGTCAGTGAGCGTTTCGATTTCAGTTCCAGAGCGATTTGCCCAATGAGTCCTTGATATTTATTCGTTTTCAGCCAATTTTCTGGATTTTTGAAAATTTCACTTTTTTGTGAAAATATCCACTAAATGAGGGAATAATATGTGTGAGGGTACCCCAGGAGAGTTCCAAATGTGTGTGGGTAGAATATATATCCCACGGGGGTAAAATTGAAAAATTGTGAAAAAATTTTTTTTTTGGACTTAGCCATTGTTCCGGCGTTTATCAGACTTTCAGATAGGGCAAATGTCAGTGAGCGTTCCGATTTCAGTTCCAGAGCGATTCGCCCATTGAGTCCTTGATATGTGGTCGTTTTCAGCCAATATTTTGGATTTTTGAGAATTTCACTTTTTTGTGAAAATATCCACTAAATGAGGGAATAATATGTGTGAGGGTACCCCAGGAGAGTTCCAAATGTGTGTGGGTAGAATATATATCCCACTCGGGTAAAATTGAAAAAATGTGAAAAAATTTTTTTTTTGGACTTAGCCATTTTTCCGGCGTTTATCAGACTTTCAGATAGGGCAAATGTCAGTGAGCGTTCCGATTTCAGTTCCAGAGCGATTCGCCCAATGAGTCCTTGATATTTAGTCGTTTTCAGCCAATTTTCTGGATTTTTGAAAATTTCACTTTATTGTGAAAATATCCACTAAATGAGGGAATAATATGTGTGAGGGTACCCCAGGAGAGTTCCAAGTGTGTGGGTAGAATATATATCCCACGGGGGTAAAATTGAAAAAAGTTGAAAAATTTTTATTTTTGGACTTAGTCATTTTTCCGGCGTTTATCAGACTTTCAGATAGGGCAAATGTCAGTGAGCATTCCGATTTCAGTTCCAGAGCGATTTGCCCAATGAGTCCTTGATATGTAGTCGTTTTCAGGCAATTTTCTGGATTTTTGAAAATTTCACTTTTTTGTGAAAATATCCACTAAATGAGGGAATAATATGTGTGAGGGTACCCCAGGAGAGTTCCAAATGTGTGTGGGTAGAATATATATCCTACGGGGGTAAAATTTAAAAAAGTTGAAAAATTTTTTTTTTTGGACTTAGTCATTTTTCCGGCGTTTATCAGACTTTCAGATAGGGCAAATGTCAGTGAGCGTTCCGATTTCAGTTCCAGAGCGATTCGCCCATTGAGTCCTTGATATGTGGTCGTTTTCAGCCAATATTTTGGATTTTTGAGAATTTCACTTTTTTGTGAAAATATCCACTAAATGAGGGAATAATATGTGTGAGGGTACCCCAGGAGAGTTCCAAATGTGTGTGGGTAGAATATATATCACACTCGGGTAAAATTGAAAAAATGTGCAAAATTTTTTTTTTTGGACTTAGCCATTTTTCCGGCGTTTATCAGACTTTCAGATAGGGCAAATGTCAGTGAGCGTTCCGATTTCAGTTCCAGAGCGATTCGCCCAATGAGTCCTTGATATTTAGTCTTCAGCCAATTTTCTGGATTTTTGAAAATTTCACTTTATTGTGAAAATATCCACTAAATGAGGGAATAATATGTGTGAGGGTACCCCAGGAGAGTTCCAAATGTGTGTGGGTAGAATATATATCCCACAGGGGTAAAATTGAAAAAAGTTGAAAAATTTTTTTTTTTGGACTTAGTCATTTTCCCAGCGTTTATCAGACTTTCAGATAGGGCAAATGTCAGTGAGCGTTTCGATTTCAGTTCCAGAGCGATTCGCCCAATGAGTCCTTGATATTTAGTCGTTTTCAGCCAATTTTTCTGGATTTTTGAAAAATTCACTTTTTTGTGAAAATATCCTCTAAATGAGGGAATAATATGTGTGAGGGTACCCCAGGAGAGTTCCAAATGTGTGTGGGTAGAATATATATCCCACGGGGGTAAAATTGAAAAAAGTTGAACAATTTTTTTTTTTGACTTAGTCATTTTTCCGGCGTTTATCAGACTTTCAGATAGGGCAAATGTCAGTGAGCGTTTCGATTTCAGTTACAGAGCGATTCGCCCAATGAGTCCTTGATATTTAGTAGTTTTCAGCCAATTTTCTGGATTTTTGAGAATTTGACTTTTTTGTGAAAATATCCACTAAATGAGGGAATAATATGTGTGAGGGTACCCCAGGAGAGTTCCAAATGTGTGTGGGTAGAATATATATCCCACGGGGGTAAAATTGAAAAAAGTTTAAAAAAATTTTTTTTTGGACTTAGTCATTTTTCCAGCGTTTATCAGACTTTCAGATAGGGCAAATGTCAGTGAGCGTTTCGATTTCAGTTCCAGAGCGATTCGCCCAATGACTCCTTGATATGTAGTCGTTTTCAGCCAATATTTTGGATTTTTGAAAATTTCACTTTTTTGTGAAAATATCCACTAAATGAGGGAATAATATGTGTGAGGGTACCCCAGGAGAGTTCCAAATGTGTGTGGGTAGAATATATATCCCATGGGGGTAAAATTGAAAAAAGTTGAAAAATTTTTTTTTTTGGACTTAGTCATTTTTCCGGCGTTTATCAGACTTTCAGATAGGGCAAATGTCAGTGAGCATTCCGATTTCAGTTCCAGAGCGATTTGCCCAATGAGTCCTTGATATGTAGTCGTTTTCAGCCAATTTTCTGGATTTTTGAAAATTTCACTTTTTTGTGAAAATATCCACTAAATGTTGGAATAATATGTGTGAGGGTACCCCAGGAGAGTTCCAAATGTGTGTGGGTAGAATATATATCCCACTCGGGTAAAATTGAAAAAATGTGAAAAAATTTTTTTTTTGGACTTAGCCATTTTTCCGGCGTTTATCAGACTTTCAGATAGGGCAAATGTCAGTGAGCGTTCCGATTTCAGTTCCAGAGTGATTCGCCCAATGAGTCCTTGATATTTTGTCGTTTTCAGCCAATTTTCTGGATTTTTGAAAATTTCACTTTATTGTGAAAATATCCACTAAATGAGGGAATAATATGTGTGAGGGTACCCCAGGAGAGTTCCAAATGTGTGTGGGTAGAATATATATCCCAAGGGGGTAAAATTGAAAAGAGTTGAAAAATTATTTTTTTTTGGACTTAGTCATTTTTCCAGCGTTTATCAGACTTTCAGATAGGGCAAATGTCAGTGAGCGTTTCGATTTCAGTTACAGAGCGATTCGCCCAATGAGTCCTTGATATTTAGTAGTTTTCAGCCAATTTTCTGGATTTTTGAGAATTTCACTTTTTTGTGAAAATATCCACTAAATGAGGGAATAATATGTGTGAGGGTACCCCAGGAGAGTTCCAAATGTGTGTGGGTAGAATATATATCCCACGGGGGTAAAATTGAAAAAATTTTTTTTTTGGACTTAGCCATTTTTCCGGCGTTTATCAGACTTTCAGATAGGGCAAATGTCAGTGAGCATTCCGATTTCAGTTCCAGAGCGATTTGCCCAATGAGTCCTTGATATGTAGCCGTTTTCAGCCAATTTTCTGGATTTTTGAAAATTTCACTTTTTTGTGAAAATATCCACTAAATGAGGGAATAATATGTGTGAGGGTACCCCAGGAGAGTTCCAAATGTGTGTGGGTAGAATATATATCCCACGGGGGTAAAATTGAAAAAATGTGAAAAAATTTTTTTTTTGGACTTAGCCATTTTTCCGGCGTTTATCAGACTTTCAGATAGGGCAAATGTCAGTGAGCGTTCCGATTTCAGTTCCAGAGCGATTCGCCCATTGAGTTCTTGATATGTGGTCGTTTTCAGCCAATATTTTGGATTTTTGAGAATTTCACTTTTTTGTGAAAATATCCACTAAATGAGGGAATAATATGTGTGAGGGTACCCCAGGAGAGTTCCAAATGTGTGTGGGTAGAATATATATCCCACGGGGGTAAAATTGAAAAAATGTGAAAAAATTTTTTTTTTGGACTTAGCCATTTTTCCGGCGTTTATCAGACTTTCAGATAGGGCAAATGTCAGTGAGCGTTCCGATTTCAGTTCCAGAGCGATTCGCCCAATGAGTCCTTGATATTTAGTCGTTTTCAGCCAATTTCCTGGATTTTTGAGAATTTCACTTTTTTGTGAAAATATCCACTAAATGAGGGAATAATATGTGTGAGGGTACCCCAGGAGAGTTCCAAATGTGTGTGGGTAGAATATATATCCCACGGGGGTAAAATTGAAAAAAGTTGAAAAATTTTTTTTTTTGGACTTAGTCATTTTTCCGGCGTTTATCAGACTTTCAGATAGGGCAAATGTCAGTGAGCGTTCCGATTTCAGTTCCAGAGCGATTCGCCCAATGAGTCCTTGATATTTAGTCGTTTTCAGCCAATTTTCTGGATTTTTGAAAATTTCACTTTATTGTGAAAATATCCACTAAATGAGGGAATAATATGTGTGAGGGTACCCCAGGAGAGTTCGAAATGTGTGTGGGTAGAATATATATCCCACGTGGGTAAAATTGAAAAAAGTTGAAAAATTTTTTTTTTTGGACTGTCATTTTTCCGGCGTTTATAAGACTTTCAGATAGGGCAAATGTCAGTGAGCGTTCCGATTTCAGTTCCAGAGCGATTCGCCCAATGAGTCCTTGATATGTGGTCGTTTTCAGCCAATATTTTGGATTTTTGAAAATTTCACTTTTTTGTGAAAATATCCACTAAATGAGGGATTAATATGTGTGAGGGTACCCCAGGAGAGTTCCAAATGTGTGTGGGTAGAATATATATCCCACGGGGGTAAAATTGAAAAAATGTGAAAAAATTTTTTTTTTGGACTTAGCCATTTTTCCGGCGTTTATCAGACTTTCAGATAGGGCAAATGTCAGTGAGCGTTCCAATTTCAGTTCCAGAGCGATTCGCCCAATGAGTCCTTGATATTTAGTCGTTTTCAGCCAATTTTCTGGATTTTTGAAAATTTCACTTTATTGTGAAAATATCCACTAAATGAGGGAATAATATGTGTGAGGGTACCCCAGGAGAGTTCCAAATGTGTGTGGGTAGAATATATATCCCACGGGGGTAAAATTGAAAAAAGTTGAAAATTTTTTTTTTTTTGTACTTAGTCATTTTTCCGGCGTTTATCAGACTTTCAGATAGGGCAAATGTCAGTGAGCGTTCCGATTTCAGTTCCAGAGCGATTCGCCCAATGAGTCCTTGATATTTAGTAGTTTTCAGCCAATTTTCTGGATTTTTGAGAATTTCACTTTTTTGTGAAAATATCCACTAAATGAGGGAATAATATGTGTGAGGGTACCCCAGGAGAGTTCCAAATGTGTGTGGGTAGAATATATATCCCACGGGGGTAAAATTGAAAAAATGTGAAAAAATTTTTTTTTTGGACTTAGCCATTTTTCCGGCGTTTATCAGACTTTCAGATAGGGCAAATGTCAGTGAGCGTTCCAATTTCAGTTCCAGAGCGATTCGCCCAATGAGTCCTTGATATTTAGTCGTTTTCAGCCAATTTTCTGGATTTTTGAAAATTTCACTTTATTGTGAAAATATCCACTAAATGAGGGAATAATATGTGTGAGGGTACCCCAGGAGAGTTCCAAATGTGTGTGGGTAGAATATATATCCCACGGGGGTAAAATTGAAAAAAGTTGAAAATTTTTTTTTTTTTGTACTTAGTCATTTTTCCGGCGTTTATCAGACTTTCAGATAGGGCAAATGTCAGTGAGCGTTCCGATTTCAGTTCCAGAGCGATTCGCCCAATGAGTCCTTGATATTTAGTAGTTTTCAGCCAATTTTCTGGATTTTTGAGAATTTCACTTTTTTGTGAAAATATCCACTAAATGAGGGAATAATATGTGTGAGGGTACCCCAGGAGAGTTCCAAATGTGTGTGGGTAGAATATATATCCCACGGGGGTAAAATTGAAAAAATGTGAAAAAATTTTTTTTTTGGACTTAGCCATTTTTCCGGCGTTTATCAGACTTTCAGATAGGGCAAATGTCAGTGAGCGTTCCGATTTCAGTTCCAGAGCGATTCGCCCATTGAGTTCTTGATATGTGGTCGTTTTCAGCCAATATTTTGGATTTTTGAGAATTTCACTTTTTTGTGAAAATATCCACTAAATGAGGGAATAATATGTGTGAGGGTACCCCAGGAGAGTTCCAAATGTGTGTGGGTAGAATATATATCCCACTCGGGTAAAATTGAAAAAATGTGAAAAAATTATTTTTTTGGACTTAGCCATTTTTCCGGCGTTTATCAGACTTTCAGATAGGGCAAATGTCAGTGAGCGTTCCGATTTCAGTTCCAGAGCGATTCGCCCAATGAGTCCTTGATATTTAGTCGTTTTCAGCCAATTTTCTGGATTTTTGAAAATTTCACTTTATTGTGAAAATATCCACTAAATGAGGGAATAATATGTGTGAGGGTACCCCAGGAGAGTTCCAAATGTGTGTGGGTAGAATATATATCCCACGGGGGTAAAATTGAAAAAAGTTGAAAAATTTTTTTTTTTGGACTTAGTCATTTTTCCGGCGTTTATCAGACTTTCAGATAGGGCAAATGTCAGTGAGCATTCCGTTTTCAGTTCCAGAGCGATTTGCCCAATGAGTCCTTGATATGTAGTCGTTTTCAGCCAATTTTCTGGATTTTTGAAAATTTCACTTTTTTGTGAAAATATCCACTAAATGAGGGAATAATATGTGTGAGGGTACCCCAGGAGAGTTCCAAATGTGTGTGGGTAGAATATATATCCCACTCGGGTAAAATTGAAAAAATGTGAAAAAATTTTTTTTTTGGACTTAGCCATTTTTCCGGCGTTTATCAGACTTTCAGATAGGGCAAATGTCAGTGAGCGTTCCGATTTCAGTTCCAGAGCGATTCGCCCAATGAGTCCTTGATATTTAGTCGTTTTCAGCCAATTTTCTGGATTTTTGAAAATTTCACTTTATTGTGAAAATATCCACTAAATGAGGGAATAATATGTGTGAGGGTACCCCAGGAGAGTTCGAAATGTGTGTGGGTAGAATATATATCCCACGTGGGTAAAATTGAAAAAAGTTGAAAAATTTTTTTTTTTGGACTGTCATTTTTCCGGCGTTTATAAGACTTTCAGATAGGGCAAATGTCAGTGAGCGTTCCGATTTCAGTTCCAGAGCGATTCGCCCAATGAGTCCTTGATATGTGGTCGTTTTCAGCCAATATTTTGGATTTTTGAAAATTTCACTTTTTTGTGAAAATATCCACTAAATGAGGGATTAATATGTGTGAGGGTACCCCAGGAGAGTTCCAAATGTGTGTGGGTAGAATATATATCCCAAGGGGGTAAAATTGAAAAGAGTTGAAAAATTATTTTTTTTTGGACTTAGTCATTTTTCCAGCGTTTATCAGACTTTCAGATAGGGCAAATGTCAGTGAGCGTTTCGATTTCAGTTACAGAGCGATTCGCCCAATGAGTCCTTGATATTTAGTAGTTTTCAGCCAATTTTCTGGATTTTTGAGAATTTCACTTTTTTGTGAAAATATCCACTAAATGAGGGAATAATATGTGTGAGGGTACCCCAGGAGAGTTCCAAATGTGTGTGGGTAGAATATATATCCCACGGGGGTAAAATTGAAAAAATGTGAAAAAATTTTTTTTTTGGACTTAGCCATTTTTCCGGCGTTTATCAGACTTTCAGATAGGGCAAATGTCAGTGAGCGTTCCAATTTCAGTTCCAGAGCGATTCGCCCAATGAGTCCTTGATATTTAGTCGTTTTCAGCCAATTTTCTGGATTTTTGAAAATTTCACTTTATTGTGAAAATATCCACTAAATGAGGGAATAATATGTGTGAGGGTACCCCAGGAGAGTTCCAAATGTGTGTGGGTAGAATATATATCCCACGGGGGTAAAATTGAAAAAAGTTGAAAATTTTTTTTTTTTTGTACTTAGTCATTTTTCCGGCGTTTATCAGACTTTCAGATAGGGCAAATGTCAGTGAGCGTTCCGATTTCAGTTCCAGAGCGATTCGCCCAATGAGTCCTTGATATTTAGTAGTTTTCAGCCAATTTTCTGGATTTTTGAGAATTTCACTTTTTTGTGAAAATATCCACTAAATGAGGGAATAATATGTGTGAGGGTACCCCAGGAGAGTTCCAAATGTGTGTGGGTAGAATATATATCCCACGGGGGTAAAATTGAAAAAATGTGAAAAAATTTTTTTTTTGGACTTAGCCATTTTTCCGGCGTTTATCAGACTTTCAGATAGGGCAAATGTCAGTGAGCGTTCCGATTTCAGTTCCAGAGCGATTCGCCCATTGAGTTCTTGATATGTGGTCGTTTTCAGCCAATATTTTGGATTTTTGAGAATTTCACTTTTTTGTGAAAATATCCACTAAATGAGGGAATAATATGTGTGAGGGTACCCCAGGAGAGTTCCAAATGTGTGTGGGTAGAATATATATCCCACTCGGGTAAAATTGAAAAAATGTGAAAAAATTATTTTTTTGGACTTAGCCATTTTTCCGGCGTTTATCAGACTTTCAGATAGGGCAAATGTCAGTGAGCGTTCCGATTTCAGTTCCAGAGCGATTCGCCCAATGAGTCCTTGATATTTAGTCGTTTTCAGCCAATTTTCTGGATTTTTGAAAATTTCACTTTATTGTGAAAATATCCACTAAATGAGGGAATAATATGTGTGAGGGTACCCCAGGAGAGTTCCAAATGTGTGTGGGTAGAATATATATCCCACGGGGGTAAAATTGAAAAAAGTTGAAAAATTTTTTTTTTTGGACTTAGTCATTTTTCCGGCGTTTATCAGACTTTCAGATAGGGCAAATGTCAGTGAGCATTCCGTTTTCAGTTCCAGAGCGATTTGCCCAATGAGTCCTTGATATGTAGTAGTTTTCAGCCAATTTTCTGGATTTTTGAAAATTTCACTTTTTTGTGAAAATATCCACTAAATGAGGGAATAATATGTGTGAGGGTACCCCAGGAGAGTTCCAAATGTGTGTGGGTAGAATATATATCCCACTCGGGTAAAATTGAAAAAATGTGAAAAATTTTTTTTTTTGGACTTAGCCATTTTTCCGGCGTTTATCAGACTTTCAGATAGGGCAAATGTCAGTGAGCGTTCCGATTTCAGTTCCAGAGCGATTCGCCCAATGAGTCCTTGATATTTAGTCGTTTTCAGCCAATTTTCTGGATTTTTGAAAATTTCACTTTATTGTGAAAATATCCACTAAATGAGGGAATAATATGTGTGAGGGTACCCCAGGAGAGTTCCAAATGTGTGTGGGTAGAATATATATCCCACGGGGGTAAAATTGAAAAAAGTTGAAAAATTTTTTTTTTTGGACTTAGTCATTTTTCCGGCGTTTATCAGACTTTCAGATAGGGCAAATGTCAGTGAGCGTTCCGATTTCAGTTCCAGAGCGATTCGCCCAATGAGTCCTTGATATGTGGTCGTTTTCAGCCAATATTTTGGATTTTTGAAAATTTCACTTTTTTGTGAAAATATCCACTAAATGAGGGAATAATATGTGTGAGGGTACCCCAGGAGAGTTCCAAATGTGTGTGGGTAGAATATATATCCCAAGGGGGTAAAATTGAAAAGAGTTGAAAAATTATTTTTTTTTGGACTTAGTCATTTTTCCAGCGTTTATCAGACTTTCAGATAGGGCAAATGTCAGTGAGCGTTTCGATTTCAGTTACAGAGCGATTCGCCCAATGAGTCCTTGATATGTAGTCGTTTTCAGCCAATTTTCTGGATTTTTTAAAATTTCACTTTTTTGTGAAAATATCCACTAAATGAGGGAATAATATGTGTGAGGGTACCCCAGGAGAGTTCCAAATGTGTGTGGGTAGAATATATATCCTACGGGGGTAAAATTGAAAAAAGTTTTAAAAATTTTTTTTTTGGACTTAGCCATTTTTCCGGCGTTTATCAGACTTTCAGATAGGGCAAATGTCAGTGAGCGTTCCGATTTCAGTTCCAGAGCGATTCGCCCATTGAGTTCTTGATATGTG
Organism: Phyllobates terribilis; assembly: GCF_046119375.1. Lineage (NCBI taxonomy): Eukaryota > Metazoa > Chordata > Amphibia > Anura > Dendrobatidae > Phyllobates > Phyllobates terribilis. Next base: position 5,005,986 of record NW_027362832.1, read on the forward strand.
GTCGTTTTCAGCCAATATTTTGGATTTTTGAGAATTTCACTTTTTTGTGAAAATATCCACTAAATGAGGGAATAATATGTGTGAGGGTACCCCAGGAGAGTTCCAAATGTGTGTGGGTAGAATATATATCCCACGGGGGTAAAATTGAAAAAATGTGGAAAAATTTTTTTTTTTGGACTTAGCCATTTTTCCGGCGGTTATCAGACTTTCAGATAGGGCAAATGTCAGTGAGCGTTCCGATTTCAGTTCCAGAGCGATTTGCCCAATGAGTCCTTGATATTTAGTCGTCTTCAGCCAATTTTCTGGATTTTTGAAAATTTCACTTTTTTGTAAAAATATCCACTAAATGAGGGAATAATATGTGTGAGGGTACCCCAAGTGAGTTCCAAATGTGTGTGGGTAGAATATATATCCCACGGGGGTAAAATTGAAAAAAGTTGAAAAATTTTTTTTTTTTCGACTTAGTCATTTTTCCGGCGTTTATCAGACTTTCAGATAGGGCAAATGTCAGTGAGCATTCCGATTTCAGTTCCAGAGCGATTCGCCCAATGAGTCCTTGATATTTATTCATTTTCAGCCAATTTTCTGGATTTTTGAAAATTTCACTTTATTGTGAAAATATCCACTAAATGAGGGAATAATATGTGTGAGGGTACCCCAGGAGAGTTCCAAATGTGTGTGGGTAGAATATATATCCCACGGGGGTAAAATTGAAAAAAGTTGAAAATTTTTTTTTTTTGGACAGTCATTTTTCCGGCGTTTATCAGACTTTCAGATAGGGCAAATGTCAGTGAGCATTCTGATTTCAGTTCCAGAGCGATTTGCCCAATGAGTCCTTGATATGTAGTCGTTTTCAGCCAATTTTCTGGATTTTTTAAAATTTCACTTTTTTGTGAAAATATCCACTAAATGAGGGAATAATATGTGTGAGGGTACCCCAGGAGAGTTCCAAATGTGTGTGGGTAGAATATATATCCTACGGGGGTAAAATTGAAAAAAGTTTTAAAAATTTTTTTTTTGGACTTAGCCATTTTTCCGGCGTTTATCAGACTTTCAGATAGGGCAAATGTCAGTGAGCGTTCCGATTTCAGTTCCAGAGCGATTCGCCCATTGAGTTCTTGATATGTGGTCGTTTTCAGCCAATATTTTGGATTTTTGAGAATTTCACTTTTTTGTGAAAATATCCACTAAATGAGGGAATAATATGTGTGAGGGTACCCCAGGAGAGTTCCAAATGTGTGTGGGTAGAATATATATCCCAAGGGGGTAAAATTGAAAAGAGTTGAAAAATTATTTTTTTTTGGACTTAGTCATTTTTCCAGCGTTTATCAGACTTTCAGATAGGGCAAATGTCAGTGAGCGTTTCGATTTCAGTTACAGAGCGATTCGCCCAATGAGTCCTTGATATTTAGTAGTTTTCAGCCAATTTTCTGGATTTTTGAGAATTTCACTTTTTTGTGAAAATATCCACTAAATGAGGGAATAATATGTGTGAGGGTACCCCAGGAGAGTTCCAAATGTGTGTGGGTAGAATATATATCCCACGGGGGTAAAATTGAAAAAATGTGAAAAAATTTTTTTTTTGGACTTAGCCATTTTTCCGGCGTTTATCAGACTTTCAGATAGGGCAAATGTCAGTGAGCGTTCCAATTTCAGTTCCAGAGCGATTCGCCCAATGAGTCCTTGATATTTAGTCGTTTTCAGCCAATTTTCTGGATTTTTGAAAATTTCACTTTATTGTGAAAATATCCACTAAATGAGGGAATAATATGTGTGAGGGTACCCCAGGAGAGTTCCAAATGTGTGTGGGTAGAATATATATCCCACGGGGGTAAAATTGAAAAAAGTTGAAAATTTTTTTTTTTTTGTACTTAGTCATTTTTCCGGCGTTTATCAGACTTTCAGATAGGGCAAATGTCAGTGAGCGTTCCGATTTCAGTTCCAGAGCGATTCGCCCAATGAGTCCTTGATATTTAGTAGTTTTCAGCCAATTTTCTGGATTTTTGAGAATTTCACTTTTTTGTGAAAATATCCACTAAATGAGGGAATAATATGTGTGAGGGTACCCCAGGAGAGTTCCAAATGTGTGTGGGTAGAATATATATCCCACGGGGGTAAAATTGAAAAAATGTGAAAAAATTTTTTTTTTGGACTTAGCCATTTTTCCGGCGTTTATCAGACTTTCAGATAGGGCAAATGTCAGTGAGCGTTCCGATTTCAGTTCCAGAGCGATTCGCCCATTGAGTTCTTGATATGTGGTCGTTTTCAGCCAATATTTTGGATTTTTGAGAATTTCACTTTTTTGTGAAAATATCCACTAAATGAGGGAATAATATGTGTGAGGGTACCCCAGGAGAGTTCCAAATGTGTGTGGGTAGAATATATATCCCACTCGGGTAAAATTGAAAAAATGTGAAAAAATTATTTTTTTGGACTTAGCCATTTTTCCGGCGTTTATCAGACTTTCAGATAGGGCAAATGTCAGTGAGCGTTCCGATTTCAGTTCCAGAGCGATTCGCCCAATGAGTCCTTGATATTTAGTCGTTTTCAGCCAATTTTCTGGATTTTTGAAAATTTCACTTTATTGTGAAAATATCCACTAAATGAGGGAATAATATGTGTGAGGGTACCCCAGGAGAGTTCCAAATGTGTGTGGGTAGAATATATATCCCACGGGGGTAAAATTGAAAAAAGTTGAAAAATTTTTTTTTTTGGACTTAGTCATTTTTCCGGCGTTTATCAGACTTTCAGATAGGGCAAATGTCAGTGAGCATTCCGTTTTCAGTTCCAGAGCGATTTGCCCAATGAGTCCTTGATATGTAGTAGTTTTCAGCCAATTTTCTGGATTTTTGAAAATTTCACTTTTTTGTGAAAATATCCACTAAATGAGGGAATAATATGTGTGAGGGTACCCCAGGAGAGTTCCAAATGTGTGTGGGTAGAATATATATCCCACTCGGGTAAAATTGAAAAAATGTGAAAAATTTTTTTTTTTGGACTTAGCCATTTTTCCGGCGTTTATCAGACTTTCAGATAGGGCAAATGTCAGTGAGCGTTCCGATTTCAGTTCCAGAGCGATTCGCCCAATGAGTCCTTGATATTTAGTCGTTTTCAGCCAATTTTCTGGATTTTTGAAAATTTCACTTTATTGTGAAAATATCCACTAAATGAGGGAATAATATGTGTGAGGGTACCCCAGGAGAGTTCCAAATGTGTGTGGGTAGAATATATATCCCACGGGGGTAAAATTGAAAAAAGTTGAAAAATTTTTTTTTTTGGACTTAGTCATTTTTCCGGCGTTTATCAGACTTTCAGATAGGGCAAATGTCAGTGAGCGTTCCGATTTCAGTTCCAGAGCGATTCGCCCAATGAGTCCTTGATATGTGGTCGTTTTCAGCCAATATTTTGGATTTTTGAAAATTTCACTTTTTTGTGAAAATATCCACTAAATGAGGGAATAATATGTGTGAGGGTACCCCAGGAGAGTTCCAAATGTGTGTGGGTAGAATATATATCCCAAGGGGGTAAAATTGAAAAGAGTTGAAAAATTATTTTTTTTTGGACTTAGTCATTTTTCCAGCGTTTATCAGACTTTCAGATAGGGCAAATGTCAGTGAGCGTTTCGATTTCAGTTACAGAGCGATTCGCCCAATGAGTCCTTGATATGTAGTCGTTTTCAGCCAATTTTCTGGATTTTTTAAAATTTCACTTTTTTGTGAAAATATCCACTAAATGAGGGAATAATATGTGTGAGGGTACCCCAGGAGAGTTCCAAATGTGTGTGGGTAGAATATATATCCTACGGGGGTAAAATTGAAAAAAGTTTTAAAAATTTTTTTTTTGGACTTAGCCATTTTTCCGGCGTTTATCAGACTTTCAGATAGGGCAAATGTCAGTGAGCGTTCCGATTTCAGTTCCAGAGCGATTCGCCCATTGAGTTCTTGATATGTGGTCGTTTTCAGCCAATATTTTGGATTTTTGAGAATTTCACTTTTTTGTGAAAATATCCACTAAATGAGGGAATAATATGTGTGAGGGTACCCCAGGAGAGTTCCAAATGTGTGTGGGTAGAATATATATCCCACGGGGGTAAAATTGAAAAAATGTGGAAAAATTTTTTTTTTTGGACTTAGCCATTTTTCCGGCGGTTATCAGACTTTCAGATAGGGCAAATGTCAGTGAGCGTTCCGATTTCAGTTCCAGAGCGATTTGCCCAATGAGTCCTTGATATTTAGTCGTCTTCAGCCAATTTTCTGGATTTTTGAAAATTTCACTTTTTTGTAAAAATATCCACTAAATGAGGGAATAATATGTGTGAGGGTACCCCAAGTGAGTTCCAAATGTGTGTGGGTAGAATATATATCCCACGGGGGTAAAATTGAAAAAAGTTGAAAAATTTTTTTTTTTTCGACTTAGTCATTTTTCCGGCGTTTATCAGACTTTCAGATAGGGCAAATGTCAGTGAGCATTCCGATTTCAGTTCCAGAGCGATTCGCCCAATGAGTCCTTGATATTTATTCATTTTCAGCCAATTTTCTGGATTTTTGAAAATTTCACTTTATTGTGAAAATATCCACTAAATGAGGGAATAATATGTGTGAGGGTACCCCAGGAGAGTTCCAAATGTGTGTGGGTAGAATATATATCCCACGGGGGTAAAATTGAAAAAAGTTGAAAATTTTTTTTTTTTGGACAGTCATTTTTCCGGCGTTTATCAGACTTTCAGATAGGGCAAATGTCAGTGAGCATTCTGATTTCAGTTCCAGAGCGATTTGCCCAATGAGTCCTTGATATGTAGTCGTTTTCAGCCAATTTTCTGGATTTTTTAAAATTTCACTTTTTTGTGAAAATATCCACTAAATGAGGGAATAATATGTGTGAGGGTACCCCAGGAGAGTTCCAAATGTGTGTGGGTAGAATATATATCCTACGGGGGTAAAATTGAAAAAAGTTTTAAAAATTTTTTTTTTGGACTTAGCCATTTTTCCGGCGTTTATCAGACTTTCAGATAGGGCAAATGTCAGTGAGCGTTCCGATTTCAGTTCCAGAGCGATTCGCCCATTGAGTTCTTGATATGTGGTCGTTTTCAGCCAATATTTTGGATTTTTGAGAATTTCACTTTTTTGTGAAAATATCCACTAAATGAGGGAATAATATGTGTGAGGGTACCCCAGGAGAGTTCCAAATGTGTGTGGGTAGAATATATATCCCACGGGGGTAAAATTGAAAAAATGTGGAAAAATTTTTTTTTTTGGACTTAGCCATTTTTCCGGCGGTTATCAGACTTTCAGATAGGGCAAATGTCAGTGAGCGTTCCGATTTCAGTTCCAGAGCGATTTGCCCAATGAGTCCTTGATATTTAGTCGTCTTCAGCCAATTTTCTGGATTTTTGAAAATTTCACTTTTTTGTAAAAATATCCACTAAATGAGGGAATAATATGTGTGAGGGTACCCCAAGTGAGTTCCAAATGTGTGTGGGTAGAATATATATCCCACGGGGGTAAAATTGAAAAAAGTTGAAAAATTTTTTTTTTTTCGACTTAGTCATTTTTCCGGCGTTTATCAGACTTTCAGATAGGGCAAATGTCAGTGAGCATTCCGATTTCAGTTCCAGAGCGATTCGCCCAATGAGTCCTTGATATTTATTCATTTTCAGCCAATTTTCTGGATTTTTGAAAATTTCACTTTTTTGTGAAAATATCCACTAAATGAGGGAATAATATGTGTGAGGGTACCCCAGGAGAGTTCCAAATGTGTGTGGGTAGAATATATATCCCACGGGGGTAAAATTGAAAAAATGTGAAAAAATTTTTTTTTTGGACTTAGCCATTTTTCCGGCGTTTATCAGACTTTCAGATAGGGCAAATGTCAGTGAGCGTTCCGATTTCAGTTCCAGAGCGATTCGCCCATTGAGTTCTTGATATGTGGTCGTTTTCAGCCAATATTTTGGATTTTTGAGAATTTCACTTTTTTATGAAAATATCCACTAAATGAGGGAATAATATGTGTGAGGGTACCCCAGGAGAGTTCCAAATGTGTGTGGGTAGAATATATATCCCACTCGGGTAAAATTGAAAAAATGTGAAAAATTTTTTTTTTTGGACTTAGCCATTTTTCCGGCGTTTATCAGACTTTCAGATAGGGCAAATGTCAGTGAGCGTTCCGATTTCAGTTCCAGAGCGATTCGCCCAATGAGTCCTTGATATTTAGTCGTTTTTAGCCAATATTTTGGATTTTTGAAAATTTCACTTTTTTGTGAAAATATCCACTAAATGAGGGAATAATATGTGTGAGGGTACCCCAGGAGTGTTCCAAATGTGTGTGGGTAGAATATATATCCCACGGGGGTAAAATTGAAAAAAGTTGAAAAATTTTTTTTTTTGGACTTAGTCATTTTTCCGCCGTTTATCAGACTTTCAGATAGGGCAAATGTCAGTGAGCGTTCCGATTTCAGTTCCAGAGCGATTCGCCCAATGAGTCCTTAATATTTATTCGTTTTCAGCCAATTTTCTGGATTTTTGAAAATTTCACTTTTTTGTGAAAATATCCACTAAATGAGGGAATAATATTTGTGAGGGTACCCCAGGAGAGTTCCAAGTGTGTGTGGGTAGAATATATGTCCCACGGGGGTAAAATTGAAAAAAGTTTAAAAAAAATTTTTTTTGGACTTAGTCATTTTTCCAGCGTTTATCAGACTTTCAGATAGGGCAAATGTCAGTGAGCGTTTCGATTTCAGTTCCAGAGCGATTCGCCCAATGAGTCCTTGATATGTAGTCGTTTTCAGCCAATATTTTGGATTTTTGAAAATTTCACTTTTTTGTGAAAATATCCACTAAATGAGGGAATAATATGTGTGAGGGTACCCCAGGAGAGTTCCAAATGTGTGTGGGTAGAATATATATCCCACGGGGGTAAAATTGAAAAAAGTTGAAAAATATTTTTTTTTGGACTTAGCCATTTTTCCGGCGTTTATCAGACTTTCAGATAGGGCAAATGTCAGTGAGCGTTCCGATTTCAGTTCCAGAGCGATTCGCCCAATGAGTCCTTGATATTTATTCAATTTCAGCCAATTTTCTGGATTTTTGAAAATTTCACTTTTTTGTGGAAATATCCACTAAATGACGGAATAATATGTGTGAGGGTACCCCAGGAGAGTTCTAAATGTGCGTGGGTAGAATATATATCCCACGGGGGTAAAATTGAAAAAAGTTTAAAAATTTTTTTTTTTGGACTTAGTCATCTTTCCGGCGTTTATCAAATTTTCAGATAGGGCAAATATCAGTGAGCGTTCCGATTTCAGTTCCAGAGCGATTTGCCCAATGAGTCCTTGATATTTATTCGTTTTCAGCCAATTTTCTGGATTTTTGAAAATTTCATTTTTTTGTGAAAACATCCACTAAATGAGGGAATAATATGTGTGAGGGTACCCCAGGAAAGTTCCAAATGTGTGTGGGTAGAATATATATCCCACGGGGGTAAAATTGAAAAAATGTGAAAAATTTTTTTTTTTGGACTTGGTCATTTTTCCGGCGTTTATCAGACTTTCAGATAGGGCAAATGTCAGTGAGCGTTCCGATTTCAGTTCCAGAGCGATTCGCCCAATGAGTCCTTGATATTTAGTCGTTTTCAGCCAATTTTCTGGATTTTTGTAAATTTCACTTTTTTGTGAAAATATCCACTAAATGAGGGAATAATATGTGTGAGGGTACCCCAGGAGAGTTCCAAATGTGTGTGGGTAGAATATATATCCCACAGGGTTAAAATTGAAAAAAGTTGAAAAATTTTTTTTTTTGGACTTAGTCATTTTTCCGGCGTTTATCAGACTTTCAGAGAGGGCAAATGTCAGTGAGCGTTCCGATTTCAGTTCCAGAGCAATTCGCCCAATGAGTCCTTGATATTTAGTCGTTTTCAGCCAATTTTCTGGATTTTTGAAAAATTCACTTTTTTGTGAAAATATCCACTAAATGAGGGAATAATATGTGTGAGGGTACCCCAGGAGAGTTCCAAATGTGTGTAGGTAGAATATATATCCTACGGGGGTAAAATTGAAAAAAGTTTTAAAAATTTTTTTTTTGGACTTAGCCATTTTTCCGGCGTTTATCAGACTTTCAGATAGGGCAAATGTCAGTGAGCATTCCAATTTCAGTTTCAGAGCGATTCTCGAAATGAGTCCTTGATATTTAGTCGTTTTTAGCCAATATTTTGGATTTTTGAAAATTTCACTTTTTTGTGAAAATATCCACTAAATGAGGGAATAATATGTGTGAGGGTACCCCAGGAGTGTTCCAAATGTGTGTGGGTAGAATATATATCCCACGGGGGTAAAATTGAAAAAAGTTGAAAAATTTTTTTTTTTGGACTTAGTCATTTTTCCGGCGTTTATCAGACTTTCAGATAGGGCAAATGTCAGTGAGCGTTCCGATTTCAGTTCCAGAGCGATTCGCCCATTGAGTCCTTGATATGTGGTCGTTTTCAGCCAATATTTTGGATTTTTGAGAATTTCACTTTTTTGTGAAAATATCCACTAAATGAGGGAATAATATGTGTGAGGGTACCCCAGGAGAGTTCCAAATGTGTGTGGGTAGAATATATATCCCACTCGGGTAAAATTGAAAAAATGTGAAAAAATTTTTTTTTTGGACTTAGTCATTTTTCCGGCGTTTATCAGACTTTCAGATAGGGCAAATGTCAGTGAGCGTTCCGATTTCAGTTCCAGAGCGATTCGCCCAATGACTCCTTGATATTTAGTCGTTTTCAGCCAATTTTCTGGATTTTTGAAAATTTCACTTTATTGTGAAAACATCCACTAAATGAGGGAATAATATGTGTGAGGGTACCCCAGGAGAGTTCCAAATGTGTGTGGGTAGAATATATATCCCACGGGGGTAAAATTGAAAAAAGTTGAAACATTTTTTTTTTTGGACTTAGTCATTTTTCCGGCGTTTATCAGACTTTCAGATAGGGCAAATGTCAGTGAGCGTTCCGATTTCAGTTCCAGAGCGATTCGCCCATTGAGTAATTGATATGTGGTCGTTTTCAGCCAATATTTTGGATTTTTGAGAATTTCACTTTTTTGTGAAAATATCCACTAAATGAGGGAATAATATGTGTGAGGGTACCCCAGGAGAGTTCCAAATGTGTGTGGGTAGAATATATATCCTACGGGGGTAAAATTGAAAAAAGTTTTAAAAATTTTTTTTTTGGACTTAGCCATTTTTCCGGCGTTTATCAGACTTTCAGATAGGGCAAATGTCAGTGAGCATTCCAATTTCAGTTTCAGAGCGATTCTCGAAATGAGTCCTTGATATTTAGTCGTTTTTAGCCAATATTTTGGATTTTTGAAAATTTCACTTTTTTGTGAAAATATCCACTAAATGAGGGAATAATATGTGTGAGGGTACCCCAGGAGTGTTCCAAATGTGTGTGGGTAGAATATATATCCCACGGGGGTAAAATTGAAAAAAGTTGAAAAATTTTTTTTTTTGGACTTAGTCATTTTTCCGCCGTTTATCAGACTTTCAGATAGGGCAAATGTCAGTGAGCGTTCCGATTTCAGTTCCAGAGCGATTCGCCCAATGAGTCCTTAATATTTATTCGTTTTCAGCCAATTTTCTGGATTTTTGAAAATTTCACTTTTTTGTGAAAATATCCACTAAATGAGGGAATAATATTTGTGAGGGTACCCCAGGAGAGTTCCAAGTGTGTGTGGGTAGAATATATGTCCCACGGGGGTAAAATTGAAAAAAGTTTAAAAAAAATTTTTTTTGGACTTAGTCATTTTTCCAGCGTTTATCAGACTTTCAGATAGGGCAAATGTCAGTGAGCGTTCCGATTTCAGTTCCAGAGCGATTCGCCCAATGAGTCCTTAATATTTATTCGTTTTCAGCCAATTTTCTGGATTTTTGAAAATTTCACTTTTTTGTGAAAATATCCACTAAATGAGGGAATAATATTTGTGAGGGTACCCCAGGAGAGTTCCAAGTGTGTGTGGGTAGAATATATGTCCCACGGGGGTAAAATTGAAAAAAGTTTAAAAAAAATTTTTTTTGGACTTAGTCATTTTTCCAGCGTTTATCAGACTTTCAGATAGGGCAAATGTCAGTGAGCGTTTCGATTTCAGTTCCAGAGCGATTCGCCCAATGAGTCCTTGATATGTAGTCGTTTTCAGCCAATATTTTGGATTTTTGAAAATTTCACTTTTTTGTGAAAATATCCACTAAATGAGGGAATAATATGTGTGAGGGTACCCCAGGAGAGTTCCAAATGTGTGTGGGTAGAATATATATCCCACGGGGGTAAAATTGAAAAAAGTTGAAACATTTTTTTTTTTGGACTTAGTCATTTTTCCGGCGTTTATCAGACTTTCAGATAGGGCAAATGTCAGTGAGCGTTCCGATTTCAGTTCCAGAGCGATTCGCCCATTGAGTCCTTGATATGTGGTCGTTTTCAGCCAATATTTTGGATTTTTGAGAATTTCACTTTTTTGTGAAAATATCCACTAAATGAGGGAATAATATGTGTGAGGGTACCCCAGGAGAGTTCCAAATGTGTGTGGGTAGAATATATATCCCACTCGGGTAAAATTGAAAAAATGTGAAAAAAATTTTTTTTTGGACTTAGTCATTTTTCCGCCGTTTATCAGACTTTCAGATAGGGCAAATGTCAGTGAGCGTTCCGATTTCAGTTCCAGAGCGATTCGCCCAATGAGTCCTTAATATTTATTCGTTTTCAGCCAATTTTCTGGATTTTTTCAAAATTTCACTTTTTTGTGAAAATATCCACTAAATGAGGGAATAATATTTGTGAGGGTACCCCAGGAGAGTTCCAAGTGTGTGTGGGTAGAATATATGTCCCACGGGGGTAAAATTGAAAAAAGTTTAAAAAAAATTTTTTTTGGACTTAGTCATTTTTCCAGCGTTTATCAGACTTTCAGATAGGGCAAATGTCAGTGAGCGTTTCGATTTCAGTTCCAGAGCGATTCGCCCAATGAGTCCTTGATATGTAGTCGTTTTCAGCCAATATTTTGGATTTTTGAAAATTTCACTTTTTTGTGAAAATATCCACTAAATGAGGGAATAATATGTGTGAGGGTACCCCAGGAGAGTTCCAAATGTGTGTGGGTAGAATATATATCCCACGGGGGTAAAATTGAAAAAAGTTGAAAAATATTTTTTATTGGACTTAGCCATTTTTCCGGCGTTTATCAGACTTTCAGATAGGGCAAATGTCAGTGAGCGTTCCGATTTCAGTTCCAGAGCGATTCGCCCAATGAGTCCTTGATATTTATTCAATTTCAGCCAATTTTCTGGATTTTTGAAAATTTCACTTTTTTGTGGAAATATCCACTAAATGACGGAATAATATGTGTGAGGGTACCCCAGGAGAGTTCTAAATGTGCGTGGGTAGAATATATATCCCACGGGGGTAAAATTGAAAAAAGTTTAAAAATTTTTTTTTTTGGACTTAGTCATCTTTCCGGCGTTTATCAAATTTTCAGATAGGGCAAATATCAGTGAGCGTTCCGATTTCAGTTCCAGAGCGATTTGCCCAATGAGTCCTTGATATTTATTCGTTTTCAGCCAATTTTCTGGATTTTTGAAAATTTCATTTTTTTGTGAAAACATCCACTAAATGAGGGAATAATATGTGTGAGGGTACCCCAGGAAAGTTCCAAATGTGTGTGGGTAGAATATATATCCCACGGGGGTAAAATTGAAAAAATGTGAAAAAATTTTTTTTTTGGACTTGGTCATTTTTCCGGCGTTTATCAGACTTTCAGATAGGGCAAATGTCAGTGAGTGTTCCGATTTCAGTTCCAGAGCGATTCGCCCAATGAGTCCTTGATATTTAGTCGTTTTCAGCCAATTTTCTGGATTTTTGTAAATTTCACTTTTTTGTGAAAATATCCACTAAATGAGGGAATAATATGTGTGAGGGTACCCCAGGAGAGTTTCAAATGTGTGTGGGTAGAATATATATCCCACAGGGTTAAAATTGAAAAAAGTTGAAAAATTTTTTTTTTTGGACTTAGTCATTTTTCCGGCGTTTATCAGACTTTCAGAGAGGGCAAATGTCAGTGAGCGTTCCGATTTCAGTTCCAGAGCAATTCGCCCAATGAGTCCTTGATATTTAGTCGTTTTCAGCCAATTTTCTGGATTTTTGAAAAATTCACTTTTTTGTGAAAATATCCACTAAATGAGGGAATAATATGTGTGAGGGTACCCCAGGAGAGTTCCAAATGTGTGTAGGTAGAATATATATCCTACGGGGGTAAAATTGAAAAAAGTTTTAAAAATTTTTTTTTTGGACTTGGTCATTTTTCCGGCGTTTATCAGACTTTCAGATAGGGCAAATGTCAGTGAGCATTCCAATTTCAGTTTCAGAGCGATTCTCGAAATGAGTCCTTGATATTTAGTCGTTTTTAGCCAATATTTTGGATTTTTGAAAATTTCACTTTTTTGTGAAAATATCCACTAAATGAGGGAATAATATGTGTGAGGGTACCCCAGGAGTGTTCCAAATGTGTGTGGGTAGAATATATATCCCACGGGGGTAAAATTGAAAAAAGTTGAAAAATTATTTTTTTTGGACTTAGTCATTTTTCCGGCGTTTATCAGACTTTCAGATAGGGCAAATGTCAGTGAGCGTTCCGATTTCAGTTCCAGAGCGATTCGCCCATTGAGTCCTTGATATGTGGTCGTTTTCAGCCAATATTTTGGATTTTTGAGAATTTCACTTTTTTGTGAAAATATCCACTAAATGAGGGAATAATATGTGTGAGGGTACCCCAGGAGAGTTCCAAATGTGTGTGGGTAGAATATATATCCCACTCGGGTAAAATTGAAAAAATGTGAAAAAAATTTTTTTTTGGACTTAGTCATTTTTCCGCCGTTTATCAGACTTTCAGATAGGGCAAATGTCAGTGAGCGTTCCGATTTCAGTTCCAGAGCGATTCGCCCAATGAGTCCTTAATATTTATTCGTTTTCAGCCAATTTTCTGGATTTTTGAAAATTTCACTTTTTTGTGGAAATATCCACTAAATGACGGAATAATATGTGTGAGGGTACCCCAGGAGAGTTCTAAATGTGCGTGGGTAGAATATATATCCCACGGGGGTAAAATTGAAAAAAGTTTAAAAATTTTTTTTTTTGGACTTAGTCATCTTTCCGGCGTTTATCAAATTTTCAGATAGGGCAAATATCAGTGAGCGTTCCGATTTCAGTTCCAGAGCGATTTGCCCAATGAGTCCTTGATATTTATTCGTTTTCAGCCAATTTTCTGGATTTTTGAAAATTTCATTTTTTTGTGAAAACATCCACTAAATGAGGGAATAATATGTGTGAGGGTACCCCAGGAAAGTTCCAAATGTGTGTGGGTAGAATATATATCCCACGGGGGTAAAATTGAAAAAATGTGAAAAAATTTTTTTTTTGGACTTGGTCATTTTTCCGGCGTTTATCAGACTTTCAGATAGGGCAAATGTCAGTGAGCGTTCCGATTTCAGTTCCAGAGCGATTCGCCCAATGAGTCCTTGATATTTAGTCGTTTTCAGCCAATTTTCTGGATTTTTGTAAATTTCACTTTTTTGTGAAAATATCCACTAAATGAGGGAATAATATGTGTGAGGGTACCCCAGGAGAGTTCCAAATGTGTGTGGGTAGAATATATATCCCACAGGGTTAAAATTGAAAAAAGTTGAAAAATTTTTTTTTTTGGACTTAGTCATTTTTCCGGCGTTTATCAGACTTTCAGAGAGGGCAAATGTCAGTGAGCGTTCCGATTTCAGTTCCAGAGCGATTCGCCCAATGAGTCCTTGATATGTAGTCGTTTTCAGCCAATATTTTGGATTTTTGAAAATTTCACTTTTTGGTGAAAATATCCACTAAATGAGGGAATAATTTGTGTGAGGGTACCGCAGGAATGTTCGAAATGTGTGTGGGTAGAATATTTATCCTACGGGGGTAAAATTGAAAAAAGTTGAAAAATTTTTTTTTTTGGACTTAGTCATTTTTCCGGCGTTTATCAGACTTTCAGATAGGGCAAATGTCAGTGAGCGTTCCGATTTCAGTTCCAGAGCGATTCGCCCATTGAGTCCTTGATATGTGGTCGTTTTCAGCCAATATTTTGGATTTTTGAGAATTTCACTTTTTTGTGAAAATATCCACTAAATGAGGGAATAATATGTGTGAGGGTACCCCAGGAGAGTTCCAAATGTGTGTGGGTAGAATATATATCCCACTCGGGTAAAATTGAAAAAATGTGAAAAAAATTTTTTTTTGGACTTAGTCATTTTTCCGCCGTTTATCAGACTTTCAGATAGGGCAAATGTCAGTGAGCGTTCTGATTTCAGTTCCAGAGCGATTCGCCCAATGAGTCCTTAATATTTATTCGTTTTCAGCCAATTTTCTGGATTTTTGAAAATTTCACTTTTTTGTGAAAATATCCACTAAATGAGGGAATAATATTTGTGAGGGTACCCCAGGAGAGTTCCAAGTGTGTGTGGGTAGAATATATGTCCCACGGGGGTAAAATTGAAAAAAGTTTAAAAAAAATTTTTTTTGGACTTAGTCATTTTTCCAGCGTTTATCAGACTTTCAGATAGGGCAAATGTCAGTGAGCGTTTCGATTTCAGTTCCAGAGCGATTCGCCCAATGAGTCCTTGATATGTAGTCGTTTTCAGCCAATATTTTGGATTTTTGAAAATTTCACTTTTTTGTGAAAATATCCACTAAATGAGGGAATAATATGTGTGAGGGTACCCCAGGAGAGTTCCAAATGTGTGTGGGTAGAATATATATCCCACGGGGGTAAAATTGAAAAAAGTTGAAAAATATTTTTTTTTGGACTTAGCCATTTTTCCGGCGTTTATCAGACTTTCAGATAGGGCAAATGTCAGTGAGCGTTCCGATTTCAGTTCCAGAGCGATTCGCCCAATGAGTCCTTGATATTTATTCAATTTCAGCCAATTTTCTGGATTTTTGAAAATTTCACTTTTTTGTGGAAATATCCACTAAATGACGGAATAATATGTGTGAGGGTACCCCAGGAGAGTTCTAAATGTGCGTGGGTAGAATATATATCCCACGGGGGTAAAATTGAAAAAAGTTTAAAAATTTTTTTTTTTGGACTTAGTCATCTTTCCGGCGTTTATCAAATTTTCAGATAGGGCAAATATCAGTGAGCGTTCCGATTTCAGTTCCAGAGCGATTTGCCCAATGAGTCCTTGATATTTATTCGTTTTCAGCCAATTTTCTGGATTTTTGAAAATTTCATTTTTTTGTGAAAACATCCACTAAATGAGGGAATAATATGTGTGAGGGTACCCCAGGAAAGTTCCAAATGTGTGTGGGTAGAATATATATCCCACGGGGGTAAAATTGAAAAAATGTGAAAAAATTATTTTTTTGGACTTGGTCATTTTTCCGGCGTTTATCAGACTTTCAGATAGGGCAAATGTCAGTGAGTGTTCCGATTTCAGTTCCAGAGCGATTCGCCCAATGAGTCCTTGATATTTAGTCGTTTTCAGCCAATTTTCTGGATTTTTGTAAATTTCACTTTTTTGTGAAAATATCCACTAAATGAGGGAATAATATGTGTGAGGGTACCCCAGGAGAGTTCCAAATGTGTGTGGGTAGAATATATATCCCACAGGGTTAAAATTGAAAAAAGTTGAAAAATTTTTTTTTTTGGACTTAGTCATTTTTCCGGCGTTTATCAGACTTTCAGAGAGGGCAAATGTCAGTGAGCGTTCCGATTTCAGTTCCAGAGCAATTCGCCCAATGAGTCCTTGATATTTAGTCGTTTTCAGCCAATTTTCTGGATTTTTGAAAAATTCACTTTTTTGTGAAAATATCCACTAAATGAGGGAATAATATGTGTGAGGGTACCCCAGGAGAGTTCCAAATGTGTGTAGGTAGAATATATATCCTACGGGGGTAAAATTGAAAAAAGTTTTAAAAATTTTTTTTTTGGACTTAGCCATTTTTCCGGCGTTTATCAGACTTTCAGATAGGGCAAATGTCAGTGAGCATTCCAATTTCAGTTTCAGAGCGATTCTCGAAATGAGTCCTTGATATTTAGTCGTTTTTAGCCAATATTTTGGATTTTTGAAAATTTCACTTTTTTGTGAAAATATCCACTAAATGAGGGAATAATATGTGTGAGGGTACCCCAGGAGTGTTCCAAATGTGTGTGGGTAGAATATATATCCCACGGGGGTAAAATTGAAAAAAGTTGAAAAATTTTTTTTTTTGGACTTAGTCATTTTTCCGGCGTTTATCAGACTTTCAGATAGGGCAAATGTCAGTGAGCGTTCCGATTTCAGTTCCAGAGCGATTCGCCCATTGAGTCCTTGATATGTGGTCGTTTTCAGCCAATATTTTGGATTTTTGAGAATTTCACTTTTTTGTGAAAATATCCACTAAATGAGGGAATAATATGTGTGAGGGTACCCCAGGAGAGTTCCAAATGTGTGTGGGTAGAATATATATCCCACTCGGGTAAAATTGAAAAAATGTGAAAAAATTTTTTTTTTGGACTTAGTCATTTTTCCGGCGTTTATCAGACTTTCAGATAGGGCAAATGTCAGTGAGCGTTCCGATTTCAGTTCCAGAGCGATTCGCCCAATGACTCCTTGATATTTAGTCGTTTTCAGCCAATTTTCTGGATTTTTGAAAATTTCACTTTATTGTGAAAATATCCACTAAATGAGGGAATAATATGTGTGAGGGTACCCCAGGAGAGTTCCAAATGTGTGTGGGTAGAATATATATCCCACGGGGGTAAAATTGAAAAAAGTTGAAACATTTTTTTTTTTGGACTTAGTCATTTTTCCGGCGTTTATCAGACTTTCAGATAGGGCAAATGTCAGTGAGCGTTCCGATTTCAGTTCCAGAGCGATTTGCCCAATGAGTCCTTGATATGTTGTCGTTTTCAGCCAATTTTCTGGATTTTTGAAAATTTCACTTTTTTGTGAAAATATCCACTAAATGAGGGAATAATATGTGTGAGGGTACCCCAGGAGAGTTCCAAATGTGTGTGGGTAGAATATATATCCCACGGGGGTAAAATTGAAAAGAGTTGAAAAATTTTTTTTTTTTGGACTTAGTCATTTTTCCAGCGTTTATCAGACTTTCAGATAGGGCAAATGTCAGTGAGCGTTTCGATTTCAATTACAGAGCGATTCGCCCAATGAGTCCTTGATATTTAGTAGTTTTCAGCCAATTTTCTGGATTTTTGAGAATTTCACTTTTTTGTGAAAATATCCACTAAATGAGGGAATAATATGTGTGAGGGTACCCCAGGAGAGTTCCAAATGTGTGTGGGTAGAATATATATCCCACGGGGGTAAAATTGAAAAAATGTGAAAAAAATTTTTATTTTGGACTTAGCCATTTTTCCGGCGTTTATCAGACTTTCAGATAGGGCAAATGTCAGTGAGCGTTCCGATTTCAGTTACAGAGCGATTCGCCCAATGAGTCCTTGATATGTAGTCGTTTTTAGCCAATATTTTGGATTTTTGAAAATTTCACTTTTTGGTGAAAATATCCACTAAATGAGGGAAAAATATGTGTGAGGGTACCCCAGGAGTGTTCCAAATGTGTGTGTGTAGAATATATAACCCACGGGGGTAAAATTGAAAAAAGTTGAAATCATTTTTTTTTTGGACTTAGTCATTTTTCCGGCGTTTATCAGACTTTCAGATGGGGCAAATGTCAGTGAGCATTTCGATTTCAGTTCCAGAAAGATTCGCCCAAATGAGTCCTTGATATTTAGTCGTTTTCAGCCAATATTTTGGATTTTTGAAAAATTCACTTTTTTGTGAAAATATCCACTAAATGAGGGAATAATATGTGTGAGGGTACCCCAGGAGAGTTCCAAATGTGTGTGGGTAGAATATATATCCCACGGGGGTAAAATTGAAAAAATGTGAAAAAATTTTTTATTTTGGACTTAGCCATTTTTCCGGCGTTTATCAGACTTTCAGATAGGGCAAATGTCAGTGAGCGTTCCGATTTCAGTTCCAGAGCGATTCGCCCAATGAGTCCTTGATATTTATTCAATTTCAGCCAATTTTCTGGATTTTTGAAAATTTCACTTTTTTGTGAAAATATCCACTAAATGTGGGAATAATATGTGTGAGGGTACCCCAGGAGAGTTCTAAATGTGCGTGGGTAGAATATATATCCTACGGGGGTAAAATTGAAAAAAGTTTAAAAATTTTTTTTTTTGGACTTAGTCATCTTTCCGGCCTTTATCAAATTTTCAGATAGGGCAAATATCAGTGAGCGTTCCGATTTCAGTTCCAGAGCGATTTGCCCAATGAGTCCTTGATATTTATTCGTTTTCAGCCAATTTTCTGGATTTTTGAAAATTTCATTTTTTTGTGAAAATATCCACTAAATGAGGGAATAATATGTGTGAGGATACCCCAGGAAAGTTCCAAATGTGTGTGGGTAGAATATATATCCCACGGGGGTAAAATTGAAAAAAGTTGAAAACATTTTTTTTTTGGACTTAGTCATTTTTCCGGCGTTTATCAGACTTTCAGATAGGCAAATGTCAGTGAGCGTTTCGATTTCAGTTCCAGAGCGATTCGCCCAATGAGTCCTTGATATGTAGTCGTTTTCAGCCAATATTTTGGATTTTTGAAAATTTCACTTTTTGGTGAAAATATCCACTAAATGAGGGAATAATTTGTGTGAGGGTACCGCAGGAATGTTCGAAATGTGTGTGGGTAGAATATTTATCCTACGGGGGTAAAATTGAAAAAAGTTGAAAAATTTTTTTTTTTGGACTTAGTCATTTTTCCGGCATTTATCAGACTTTCAGATAGGGCAAATGTCAGTGAGCGTTCCGATTTCAGTTACAGAGCGATTCGCCCAATGAGTCCTTGATATGTAGTCGTTTTTAGCCAATATTTTGGATTTTTGAAAATTTCACTTTTTGGTGAAAATATCCACTAAATGAGGGAAAAATATGTGTGAGGGTACCCCAGGAGTGTTCCAAATGTGTGTGTGTAGAATATATAACCCACGGGGGTAAAATTGAAAAAAGTTGAAAAAATTTTTTTTTTGGACTTAGTCATTTTTCCGGCGTTTATCAGACTTTCAGATGGGGCAAATGTCAGTGAGCATTTCGATTTCAGTTCCAGAAAGATTCGCCCAAATGAGTCCTTGATATTTAGTCGTTTTCAGCCAATATTTTGGATTTTTGAAAATTTCACTTTTTTGTGAAAATATCCACTAAATGAGGGAATAATATGTGTGAGGGTACCCCAGGAGAGTTCCAAATGTGTGTGGGTAGAATATATATCCCACGGGGGTAAAATTGAAAAAAGTTGAAAAATATTTTTTTTTGGACTTAGCCATTTTTCCGGCGTTTATCAGACTTTCAGATAGGGCAAATGTCAGTGAGCATTCCGATTTCAGTTCCAGAGCGATTCGCCCAATGAGTCCTTGATATTTATTCAATTTCAGCCAATTTTCTGGATTTTTGAAAATTTCACTTTTTTGTGAAAATATCCACTAAATGAGGGAATAATATGTGTGAGGGTACCCCAGGAGAGTTCTAAATGTGCGTGGGTAGAATATATATCCTACGGGGGTAAAATTGAAAAAAGTTTAAAAATTTTTTTTTTTGGTCTTAGTCATCTTTCCGGCGTTTATCAAATTTTCAGATAGGGCAAATATCAGTGAGCGTTCCGATTTCAGTTCCAGAGCGATTTGCCCAATGAGTCCTTGATATTTATTCGTTTTCAGCCAATTTTCTGGATTTTTGAAAATTTCATTTTTTTGTGAAAATATCCACTAAATGAGGGAATAATATGTGTGAGGATACCCCAGGAAAGTTCCAAATGTGTGTGGGTAGAATATATATCCCACGGGGGTAAAATTGAAAAAAGTTGAAAACATTTTTTTTTTGGACTTAGTCATTTTTCCGGCGTTTATCAGACTTTCAGATAGGCAAATGTCAGTGAGCGTTTCGATTTCAGTTCCAGAGCGATTCGCCCAATGAGTCCTTGATATGTAGTCGTTTTCAGCCAATATTTTGGATTTTTGAAAATTTCACTTTTTGGTGAAAATATCCACTAAATGAGGGAATAATTTGTGTGAGGGTACCGCAGGAATGTTCGAAATGTGTGTGGGTAGAATATTTATCCTACGGGGGTAAAATTGAAAAAAGTTGAAAAATTTTTTTTTTTGGACTTAGTCATTTTTCCGGCGTTTATCAGACTTTCAGATAGGGCAAATGTCAGTGAGCGTTCCGATTTCAGTTACAGAGCGATTCGCCCAATGAGTCCTTGATATGTAGTCGTTTTTAGCCAATATTTTGGATTTTTGAAAATTTCACTTTTTGGTGAAAATATCCACTAAATGAGGGAAAAATATGTGTGAGGGTACCCCAGGAGTGTTCCAAATGTGTGTGTGTAGAATATATAACCCACGGGGGTAAAATTGAAAAAAGTTGAAAAAATTTTTTTTTTGGACTTAGTCATTTTTCCGGCGTTTATCAGACTTTCAGATGGGGCAAATGTCAGTGAGCATTTCGATTTCAGTTCCAGAAAGATTCGCCCAAATGAGTCCTTGATATTTAGTCGTTTTCAGCCAATATTTTGGATTTTTGAAAATTTCACTTTTTTGTGAAAATATCCACTAAATGAGGGAATAATATGTGTGAGGGTACCCCAGGAGAGTTCTAAATGTGCGTGGGTAGAATATATATCCTACGGGGGTAAAATTGAAAAAAGTTTAAAAATTTTTTTTTTGGACTTAGTCATCTTTCCGGCGTTTATCAGACTTTCAGATAGGGCAAATGTCAGTGAGCGTTTCGATTTCAGTTCCAGAGCGATTCGCCCAATGAGTCCTTGATATGTAGTCGTTTTCAGCCAATATTTTGGATTTTTGAAAATTTCACTTTTTGGTGAAAATATCCACTAAATGAGGGAATAATTTGTGTGAGGGTACCGCAGGAATGTTCGAAATGTGTGTGGGTAGAATATATATCCTACGGGGGTAAAATTGAAAAAAGTTAAAAACATTTTTTTTTTGGACTTAGTCATTTTTCTGGCGTTTATCAGACTTTCAGATAGGGCAAATGTCAGTGAGCATTCCGATTTCAGTTCCAGAGCGATTCGCCCAATGAGTCCTTGATATTTAGTTGTTTTCAGCCAATTTTCTGGATTTTTGAAAATTTCACTTTTTTGTGAAAACATCCACTAAATGAGGGAATAATATGTGTGAGGGTACCCCAGGAGTGTTCCAAATGTGTGGGTAGAATATATATCCCACGGGGGTAAAATTGAAAAAATGTGAAAAATTTTTTTTTTTGGACTTAGCCATTTTTCCGGCGTTTATCAGACTTTCAGATAGGGCAAATGTCAGTGAGCGTTCCGATTTCAGTTCCAGAGCGATTCGCCCAATGAGTCCTTGATATTTAGTCGTTTTCAGCCAATTTTCTGGATTTTTGTAAATTTCACTTTTTTGTGAAAATATCCACTAAATGAGGGAATAATATGTGTGAGGGTACCCCAGGAGAGTTCCAAATGTGTGTGGGTAGAATATATATCCCACGGGGGTAAAATTGAAAAAAGTTTAAAAATTTTTTTTTTTGAACTTAGTCATTTTTCCAGCGTTTATCAGACTTTCAGATAGGGCAAATGTCAGTGAGCATTTCGATTTCAGTTCCAGAGCGATTCGCCCAATGAGTCCTTGATATGTAGTCGTTTTCAGCCAATATTTTGGATTTTTTAAAATTTCACTTTTTTGTGAAAATATCCACTAAATGAGGGAATAATATGTGTGAGGGTAGCCCAGGAGAGTTCCAAATGTGTGTGGGTAGAATATATATCCCACGGGGGTAAAATTGAAAAAAGTTTAAAAAATTTTTTTTTTGGACTGTCATTTTCCCAGTGTTTATCAGACTTTCAGATAGGGCAAATGTCAGTGAGCGTTTCGATTTCAGTTCCAGAGCGATTCGCCCAATGAGTCCTTGATATTTATTCAATTTCAGTCAATTTTCTAGATTTTTGAAAATTTCACTTTTTTGTGGAAATATCCACTAAATGAGGGAATAATATGTGTGAGGGTACCCCAGGAGAGTTCTAAATGTGCGTGGGTAGAATATATATCCCACGGGGGTAAAATTGAAAAAAGTTTAAAAATTTTTTTTTTTGGACTTAGTCATCTTTCCGGCGTTTATCAAATTTTCAGATAGGGCAAATATCAGTGAGCGTTCCGATTTCAGTTCCAGAGCGATTTGCCAAATGAGTCCTTGATATTTATTCGTTTAAAGCCAATTTTCTGGATTTTTGAAAATTTCATTTTTTTGTGAAAACATCCACTAAATGAGGGAATAATATGTGTGAGGGTACCCCAGGAGAGTTCCAAATGTGTGTGGGTAGAATATATATCCCACAGGGGTAAAATTGAAAAAAGTTGAAAAATTTTTTTTTTTGGACTTAGTCATTTTTCCGGCGTTTATCAGACTTTCAGAGAGGGCAAATGTCAGTGAGCGTTCCGATATCAGTTCCAGAGCAATTCGCCCAATGAGTCCTTGATATTTAGTCGTTTTCAGCCAATTTTCTGGATTTTTGAAAAATTCACTTTTTTGTGAAAATATCCACTAAATGAGGGAATAATATGTGTGAGGGTACCCCAGGAGAGTTCCAAAGTGTGTGGGTAGAATATATATCCCACGGGGGTAAAATTGAAAAAAGTTGAAAAATTTTTTTTTTTGGACTTAGTCATTTTTCTGGCGTTTATCAGACTTTCAGATAAGGCAAATGTCAGTGAGCGTTCCGATTTCAGTTCCAGAGCGATTTGCCCAATGAGTCCTTGATATTTAGTCATTTTCAGCCAATTTTCTGGATTTTTGAAAAATTCACTTTTTTTGTGAAAATATCCACTAAATGAGGGATTAATTTGTGTGAGGGTACCCCAGGAGAGTTCCAAATGTGTGTGGGTAGAATATATATCCTACGGGGGTAAAATTGAAAAAAGTTGAAAAATTTTTTTTTTTGGACTTAGACATTTTTCCGGCGTTTATCAGACTTTCAGATAGGGCAAATGTCAGTGAGCATTCCAATTTCAGTTTCAGAGCGATTCTCCCAATGAGTCCTTGATATTTAGTCGTTTTCAGCCAATTTTCTGAATTTTTGAAAATTTCACTTTTTTGTGAAAATATCCACGAAATGAGGGAATAATATGTGTGAAGGTACCCCAGGAGAGTACCAAATGTGTGTGGGTAAAATATATATCCCACGGGGGTAAAATTGAAAAAAGTTGAAAAAATTTTTTTTTTGGACTTAGTCATCTTTCCGGCGTTTATCAGACTTTCAGATAGGGCAAATGTCAGTGAGCGTTCCGATTTCAGTTCCAGAGCGATTCGCCCAATGAGTCCTTGATATTTATTCGTTTTCAGCCTATTTTCTGGATTTTTGAAAATTTCACTTTTTTGTGAAAATATCCACTAAATGAGGGAATAATATGTGTGAGGGTACCAAAGGAGAGTTCCAAATGTGTGTGGGTAGAATATATATCCCACGGGGTAAAATTGAAAAAAGTTGAAAAATATTTTTTTTTGGACTTAGTCATTTTTCCGGCGTTTATTAGACTTTCACATAGGGCAAATGTGAGTGAGCATTCCGATTTCAGTTTCAGAGCGATTCTCCCAATGAGTCCTTGATATTTAGTCGTTTTTAGCCAATATTTTGGATTTTTGAAAATTTCACTTTTTTGTGAAAATATCCACTAAATGGGGGAATAATATGTGTGAGGGTACCCCAGGAGTGTTCCAAATGTGTGTGGGTAGAATATATATCCCACGGGGGTAAAATTGAAAAAAGTTGAAAACATCTTTTTTTGGACTTAGCCATTTTTCCGGCGTTTATCAGACTTTCAGATAGGGCAAATGTCAGTGAGCATTCCAATTTCAGTTTCAGAGCGATTCTCCCAATGAGTCCTTGATATTTAGTCGTTTTTAGCCAATATTTTGGATTTTTGAAAATTTCACTTTTTTGTGAAAATATCCACTAAATGGGGGAATCATATGTGTGAGGGTACCCCAGGAGTGTTCCAAATGTGTGTGGGTAGAATATATATCCCACGGGGGTAAAATTGAAAAAAGTTAAAAACTTTTTTTTTTGGACTTAGTCATTTTTCTGGCGTTTATCAGACTTTCAGATAGGGCAAATGTCAGTGAGTGTTCGGATTTCAGTTCCAGAGCGATTCGCCCAATGAGTCCTTGATATTTAGTTGTTTTCAGCCAATTTTCTGGATTTTTGAAAATTTCACTTTTTTGTGAAAACATCCACTAAATGAGGGAATAATATGTGTGAGGGTACCCCAGGAGTGTTCCAAATGTGTGTGGGTAGAATATATATCCCACGGGGGTAAAATTGAAAAAAGTTTAAAAAAAATTTTTTTTGGACTTAGTCAGTTTTCCAGCGTTTATCAGACTTTCAGATAGGGCAAATGTCAGTGAGCATTACGATTTCAGTTCCAGAGCAATTCGCCCAATGAGTCCTTGATATTTAGTCGTTTTCAGCCAATTTTCTGGATTTTTGAAAAATTCACTTTTTTGTGAAAATATCCACTAAATGAGGGAATAATATGTGTGAGGGTACCCCAGGAGAGTTCCAAATGTGTGTGGGTAGAATATATATCCTACGGGGGTAAAATTGAAAAAAGTTGAAAAAATTTTTTTTTTGGACTTAGACATTTTTCCGGCGTTTATCAGACTTTCAGATAGGGCAAATGTCAGTGAGCATTCCAATTTCAGTTTCAGAGTGATTCTCCCAATGAGTCCTTGATATTTAGTCGTTTTCAGCCAATTTTCTGGATTTTTGAAAATTTCACTTTTTTGTGAAAATATCCACGAAATGAGGGAATAATATGTGTGAGGGTACCCCAGGAGAGTACCAAATGTGTGTGGGTAAAATATATATCCCACGGGGGTAAAATTGAAAAAAGTTGAAAAAAATTTTTTTTTGGACTTAGTCATCTTTCCGGCGTTTATCAGACTTTCAGATAGGGCAAATGTCAGTGAGCGTTCCGATTTCATTTCCAGAGCGATTCGCCCAATGAGTCCTTGATATTTATTCGTTTTCAGCCAATTTTCTGGATTTTTGAAAATTTCACTTTTTTGTGAAAATATCCACTAAATGGGGGAATAATATGTGTGAGGGTACCCCAGGAGTGTTCCAAATGTGTGTGGGTAGAATATATATCCCACGGGGGTAAAATTGAAAAAAGTTAAAAACATTTTTTTTTTGGACTTAGTCATTTTTCTGGCGTTTATCAGACTTTCAGATAGGGCAAATGTCAGTGAGCGTTCCGATTTCAGTTCCAGAGCGATTCGCCCAATGAGTCCTTGATATTTAGTTGTTTTCAGCCAATTTTCTGGATTTTTGAAAATTTCACTTTTTTGTGAAAACATCCACTAAATGAGGGAATAATATGTGTGAGGGTACCCCAGGAGTGTTCCAAATGTGTGTGGGTAGAATATATATCCCACGGGGGTAAAATTGAAAAAAGTTGAAAAAATTTTATTTTTGGACTTAGACATTTTTCCGGCGTTTATCAGACTTTCAAATAGGGCAACTGTCAGTGAGCGTTCCGATTTCAGTTCCAGAGCAATTCGCCCAATGAGTCCTTGATATTTAGTCGTTTTCAGCCATTTTTCTGGATTTTTGAAAAATTCACTTTTTTGTGAAAATATCCACTAAATGAGGGAATAATATGTGTGAGGGTACCCCAGGAGAGTTCCAAATGTGTGTGGGTAGAATATATATCCCACAGGGGTAAAATTGAAAAAAGTTGAAAAAATTTTTTTTTTTGGACTTAGTCATTTTTCCGGCGTTTATCAGACTTTCAGAGAGGGCAAATGTCAGTGAGCGTTCCGATTTCAGTTCCAGAGCAATTCGCCCAATGAGTCCTTGATATTTAGTCGTTTTCAGCCAATTTTCTGGATTTTTGAAAAATTCACTTTTTTGTGAAAATATCCACTAAATGAGGGAATAATATGTGTGAGGGTACCCCAGGAGAGTTCCAAATGTGTGTGGGTAGAATATATATCCCACAGGGGTAAAATTGAAAAAAGTTGAAAAATTTTTTTTTTTGGACTTAGTCATTTTTCCGGCGTTTATCAGACTTTCAGAGAGGGCAAATGTCAGTGAGCGTTCCGATTTCAGTTCCAGAGCAATTCGCCCAATGAGTCCTTGATATTTAGTCGTTTTCAGCCAATTTTCTGGATTTTTGAAAAATTCACTTTTTTGTGAAAATATCCACTAAATGAGGGAATAATATGTGTGAGGGTACCCCAGGAGAGTTCCAAATGTGTGTGGGTAGAATATATATCCTACGGGGGTAAAATTGAAAAAAGTTGAAAAAATTTTTTTTTTGGACTTAGCCATTTTTCCGGCGTTTATCAGACTTTCAGATAGGGCAAATGTCAGTGAGCGTTCCGATTTCAGTTCCAGAGCGATTCGCCCATTGAGTCCTTGATATGTGGTCGTTTTCAGCCAATATTTTGGATTTTTGAGAATTTCACTTTTTTGTGAAAATATCCACTAAATGAGGGAATAATATGTGTGAGGGTACCCCAGGAGAGTTCCAAATGTGTGTGGGTAGAATATATATCCCACTCGGGTAAAATTGAAAAAATGAGAAAAATTTTTTTTTTTGGACTTAGCCATTTTTCCGGCGTTTATCAGACTTTCAGATAGGGCAAATGTCAGTGAGCGTTCCGATTTCAGTTCCAGAGCGATTCGCCCAATGAGTCCTTGATATTTAGTCGTTTTCAGCCAATTTTCTGGATTTTTGAAAATTTCACTTTATTGTGAAAATATCCACTAAATGAGGGAATAATATGTGTGAGGGTACCCCAGGAGAGTTCCAAATGTGTGTGGGTAGAATATATATCCCACGGGGGTAAAATTGAAAAAAGTTGAAAAATTTTTTTTTTTGGACTTAGTCATTTTTCCGGCGTTTATCAGACTTTCAGATAGGGCAAATGTCAGTGAGCGTTCCGATTTCAATTCCAGAGCGATTTGCCCAATGAGTCCTTGATATGTAGTCGTTTTCAGTCAATTTTCTGGATTTTTGAAAATTTCACTTTTTTGTGAAAATATCCACTAAATGAGGGAATAATATGTGTGAGGGTACCCCAGGAGAGTTCCAAATGTGTGTGGGTAGAATATATATCCCACGGGGGTAAAATTGAAAAAATGTGAAAAAAATTTTTATTTTGGACTTAGCCATTTTTCCGGCGTTTATCAGACTTTCAGATAGGGCAAATATCAGTGAGCGTTCCGATTTCAGTTCCAGAGCGATTCGCCCAATGAGTCCTTGATATTTAGTAGATTTCAGCCAATTTTCTGGATTTTTGAAAATTTTACTTTTTTGTGAAAGTATCCACTAAATGAGGGAATAATATGTGTGAGGGTACCCCAGCAGAGTTCCAAATGTGTGTGGGTAGAATATATATCCCACGGGGGTAAAATTGAAAAAATGTGAAAAAATTTTTTTTTTTGGACTTAGCCATTTTTCCGGCGTTTATCAGACTTTCAGATAGGGCAAATGTCAGTGAGTGTTCCGATTTCAGTTCCGGACCGATTTGCCCAATGAGTCCTTGATATGTAGTCGTTTTTAGCCAATATTTTGGATTTTTGAAAATTTCACTTTTTGGTGAAAATATCCACTAAATGAGGGAAAAATATGTGTGAGGGTACCCCAGGAGTGTTCCAAATGTGTGTGTGTAGAATATATAACCCACGGGGGTAAAATTGAAAAAAGTTGAAAAAATTTTTTTTTTGGACTTAGTCATTTTTCCGGCGTTTATCAGACTTTCAGATGGGGCAAATGTCAGTGAGCATTTCGATTTCAGTTCCAGAGCGATTCGCCCAAATGAGTCCTTGATATTTATTCGTTTTCAGCCAATTTTCTGGATTTTTGAAAATTTCACTTTTTTGTGGAAATATCCACTAAATGAGGGAATAATATGTGTGAGGGTACCCCAGGAGAGTTCCAAATGTGTGTGGGTAGAATATATATCCCACAGGGGTAAAATTGAAAAAAGTTGAAAAATTTTTTTTTTTGGACTTAGTCATTTTTCCGGCGTTTATCAGACTTTCAGATAGGGCAAATGTCAGTGAGCGTTCCGATTTCAGTTCCAGAGCAATTCGCCCAATGAGTCCTTGATATTTAGTCGTTTTCAGCCAATTTTCTGGATTTTTGAAAATTTCACTTTATTGTGAAAATATCCACTAAATGAGGGAATAATATGTGTGAGGGTACCCCAGGAGAGTTCCAAATGTGTGTGGGTAGAATATATATCCCACGGGGGTAAAATTGAAAAAAGTTGAAAAATTTTTTTTTTTGGACTTAGTCATTTTTCCGCCGTTTATCAGACTTTCAGATAGGGCAAATGTCAGTGAGCGTTCCGATTTCAATTCCAGAGCGATTTGCCCAATGAGTCCTTGATATGTAGTCGTTTTCAGTCAATTTTCTGGATTTTTGAAAATTTCACTTTTTTGTGAAAATATCCACTAAATGAGGGAATAATATGTGTGAGGGTACCCCAGCAGAGTTCCAAATGTGTGTGGGTAGAATATATATCCCACGGGGGTAAAATTGAAAAGAGTTGAAAAATTTTTTTTTTTTGGACTTAGTCATTTTTCCAGCGTTTATCAGACTTTCAGATAGGGCAAATGTCAGTGAGCGTTTCGATTTCAATTACAGAGCGATTCGCCCAATGAGTCCTTGATATTTAGTAGTTTTCATTCAATTTTCTGGATTTTTGAGAATTTCACTTTTTTGTGAAAATATCGACTAAATGAGGGAATAATATGTGTGAGGGTACCCCAGGAGAGTTCCAAATGTGTGTGGGTAGAATATATATCCCACGGGGGTAAAATTGAAAAAATGTGAAAAAAATTTTTATTTTGGACTTAGCCATTTTTCCGGCGTTTATCAGACTTTCAGATAGGGCAAATGTCAGTGAGCGTTCCGATTTCAGTTCCAGAGCGATTCGCCCAATGAGTCCTTGATATTTAGTAGATTTCAGCCAATTTTCTGGATTTTTGAGAATTTTACTTTTTTGTGAAAGTATCCACTAAATGAGGGAATAATATGTGTGAGGGTACCCCAGCAGAGTTCCAAATGTGTGTGGGTAGAATATATATCCCACGGGGGTAAAATTGAAAAAATGTGAAAAATTTTTTTTTTTTGGACTTAGCCATTTTTCCGGCGTTTATCAGACTTTCAGATAGGGCAAATGTCAGTGAGCGTTCCGATTTCAGTTCCGGACCGATTTGCCCAATGAGTCCTTGATATGTAGTCGTTTTTAGCCAATATTTTGGATTTTTGAAAATTTCACTTTTTGGTGAAAATATCCACTAAGTGAGGGAAAAATATGTGTGAGGGTACCCCAGGAGTGTTCCAAATGTGTGTGTGTAGAATATATAACCCACAGGGGTAAAATTGAAAAAAGTTGAAAAAATTTTTTTTTTGGACTTAGTCATTTTTCTGGCGTTTATCAGACTTTCAGATAGGGCAAATGTCAGTGAGCGTTCCGATTTCAGTTCCAGAGCGATTCGCCCAATGAGTCCTTGATATTTAGTTGTTTTCAGCCAATTTTCTGGATTTTTGAAAATTTCACTTTTTTGTGAAAACATCCACTAAATGAGGGAATAATATGTGTGAGGGTACCCCAGGAGTGTTCCAAATGTGTGTGGGTAGAATATATATCCCACGGGGGTAAAATTGAAAAAAGTTGAAAAAATTTTATTTTTGGACTTAGACATTTTTCCGGCGTTTATCAGACTTTCAAATAGGGCAACTGTCAGTGAGCGTTCCGATTTCAGTTCCAGAGCAATTCGCCCAATGAGTCCTTGATATTTAGTCGTTTTCAGCCATTTTTCTGGATTTTTGAAAAATTCACTTTTTTGTGAAAATATCCACTAAATGAGGGAATAATATGTGTGAGGGTACCCCAGGAGAGTTCCAAATGTGTGTGGGTAGAATATATATCCCACAGGGGTAAAATTGAAAAAAGTTGAAAAATTTTTTTTTTTTGGACTTAGTCATTTTTCCGGCGTTTATCAGACTTTCAGAGAGGGCAAATGTCAGTGAGCGTTCCGATTTCAGTTCCAGAGCAATTCGCCCAATGAGTCCTTGATATTTAGTCGTTTTCAGCCAATTTTCTGGATTTTTGAAAAATTCACTTTTTTGTGAAAATATCCACTAAATGAGGGAATAATATGTGTGAGGGTACCCCAGGAGAGTTCCAAATGTGTGTGGGTAGAATATATATCCCACAGGGGTAAAATTGAAAAAAGTTGAAAAATTTTTTTTTTTGGACTTAGTCATTTTTCCGGCGTTTATCAGACTTTCAGAGAGGGCAAATGTCAGTGAGCGTTCCGATTTCAGTTCCAGAGCAATTCGCCCAATGAGTCCTTGATATTTAGTCGTTTTCAGCCAATTTTCTGGATTTTTGAAAAATTCACTTTTTTGTGAAAATATCCACTAAATGAGGGAATAATATGTGTGAGGGTACCCCAGGAGAGTTCCAAATGTGTGTGGGTAGAATATATATCCTACGGGGGTAAAATTGAAAAAAGTTGAAAAAATTTTTTTTTTGGACTTAGCCATTTTTCCGGCGTTTATCAGACTTTCAGATAGGGCAAATGTCAGTGAGCGTTCCGATTTCAGTTCCAGAGCGATTCGCCCATTGAGTCCTTGATATGTGGTCGTTTTCAGCCAATATTTTGGATTTTTGAGAATTTCACTTTTTTGTGAAAATATCCACTAAATGAGGGAATAATATGTGTGAGGGTACCCCAGGAGAGTTCCAAATGTGTGTGGGTAGAATATATATCCCACTCGGGTAAAATTGAAAAAATGAGAAAAATTTTTTTTTTTGGACTTAGCCATTTTTCCGGCGTTTATCAGACTTTCAGATAGGGCAAATGTCAGTGAGCGTTCCGATTTCAGTTCCAGAGCGATTCGCCCAATGAGTCCTTGATATTTAGTCGTTTTCAGCCAATTTTCTGGATTTTTGAAAATTTCACTTTATTGTGAAAATATCCACTAAATGAGGGAATAATATGTGTGAGGGTACCCCAGGAGAGTTCCAAATGTGTGTGGGTAGAATATATATCCCACGGGGGTAAAATTGAAAAAAGTTGAAAAATTTTTTTTTTTGGACTTAGTCATTTTTCCGGCGTTTATCAGACTTTCAGATAGGGCAAATGTCAGTGAGCGTTCCGATTTCAATTCCAGAGCGATTTGCCCAATGAGTCCTTGATATGTAGTCGTTTTCAGTCAATTTTCTGGATTTTTGAAAATTTCACTTTTTTGTGAAAATATCCACTAAATGAGGGAATAATATGTGTGAGGGTACCCCAGGAGAGTTCCAAATGTGTGTGGGTAGAATATATATCCCACGGGGGTAAAATTGAAAAGAGTTGAAAAATTTTTTTTTTTTGGACTTAGTCATTTTTCCAGCGTTTATCAGACTTTCAGATAGGGCAAATGTCAGTGAGCGTTTCGATTTCAATTACAGAGCGATTCGCCCAATGAGTCCTTGATATTTAGTAGTTTTCATTCAATTTTCTGGATTTTTGAGAATTTCACTTTTTTGTGAAAATATCGACTAAATGAGGGAATAATATGTGTGAGGGTACCCCAGGAGAGTTCCAAATGTGTGTGGGTAGAATATATATCCCACGGGGGTAAAATTGAAAAAATGTGAAAAAATTTTTTATTTTGGACTTAGCCATTTTTCCGGCGTTTATCAGACTTTCAGATAGGGCAAATATCAGTGAGCGTTCCGATTTCAGTTCCAGAGCGATTCGCCCAATGAGTCCTTGATATTTAGTAGATTTCAGCCAATTTTCTGGATTTTTGAAAATTTTACTTTTTTGTGAAAGTATCCACTAAATGAGGGAATAATATGTGTGAGGGTACCCCAGCAGAGTTCCAAATGTGTGTGGGTAGAATATATATCCCACGGGGGTAAAATTGAAAAAATGTGAAAAAATTTTTTTTTTTGGACTTAGCCATTTTTCCGGCGTTTATCAGACTTTCAGATAGGGCAAATGTCAGTGAGTGTTCCGATTTCAGTTCCGGACCGATTTGCCCAATGAGTCCTTGATATGTAGTCGTTTTTAGCCAATATTTTGGATTTTTGAAAATTTCACTTTTTGGTGAAAATATCCACTAAATGAGGGAAAAATATGTGTGAGGGTACCCCAGGAGTGTTCCAAATGTGTGTGTGTAGAATATATAACCCACGGGGGTAAAATTGAAAAAAGTTGAAAAAATTTTTTTTTTGGACTTAGTCATTTTTCCGGCGTTTATCAGACTTTCAGATGGGGCAAATGTCAGTGAGCATTTCGATTTCAGTTCCAGAGCGATTCGCCCAAATGAGTCCTTGATATTTATTCGTTTTCAGCCAATTTTCTGGATTTTTGAAAATTTCACTTTTTTGTGAAAATATCCACTAAATGAGGGAATAATATGTGTGAGGGTACCCCAGCAGAGTTCCAAATGTGTGTGGGTAGAATATATATCCCACGGGGGTAAAATTGAAAAGAGTTGAAAAATTTTTTTTTTTTGGACTTAGTCATTTTTCCAGCGTTTATCAGACTTTCAGATAGGGCAAATGTCAGTGAGCGTTTCGATTTCAATTACAGAGCGATTCGCCCAATGAGTCCTTGATATTTAGTAGTTTTCATTCAATTTTCTGGATTTTTGAGAATTTCACTTTTTTGTGAAAATATCGACTAAATGAGGGAATAATATGTGTGAGGGTACCCCAGGAGAGTTCCAAATGTGTGTGGGTAGAATATATATCCCACGGGGCTAAAATTGAAAAAAGTTGAAAAATATTTTTTTTTGGACTTAGCCATTTTTCCGGCGTTTATCAGACTTTCAGATAGGGCAAATGTCAGTGAGCGTTCCGATTTCAGTTCCAGAGCGATTCGCCCAATGAGTCCTTGATATTTATTCAATTTCAGCCAATTTTCTGGATTTTTGAAAATTTCACTTTTTTGTGAAAATATCCACTAAATGAGGGAATAATATGTGTGAGGGTACCCCAGGAGAGTTCTAAATGTGCGTGGGTAGAATATATATCCTACGGGGGTAAAATTGCAAAAAGTTTAAAAATTTTTTTTTTGGACTTAGTCATCTTTCCGGCGTTTATCAAATTTTCAGATAGGGCAAATATCAGTGAGCGTTCCGATTTCAGTTCCAGAGCAATTTGCCCAATGAGTCCTTGATATTTATTCGTTTTCAGCCAATTTTCTGGATTTTTGAAAAATTCACTTTTTTTGTGAAAATATCCAATAAATGAGGGATTAATTTGTGTGAGGGCACCCCAGGAGAGTTCCAAATGTGTGTGGGTAGAATATATATCCTACGGGGGTAAAATTGAAAAAAGTTGAAAAAATTTTTTTTTTGGACTTACACATTTTTCCGGCGTTTATCAGACTTTCAGATAGGGCAAATGTCAGTGAGCATTCCAAATTCAGTTTCAGAGCGATTCTCCCAATCAGTCCTTGATATTTAGTCGTTTTCAGCCAATTTTCTGGATTTTTGAAAATTTCACTTTTTTGTGAAAATATCCACGAAATGAGGGAATAATATGTGTGAAGGTACCCCAGGAGAGTACCAAATGTGTGTGGGTAAAATATATATCCCACGGGGGTAAAATTGAAAAAAGTTGAAAAAAATTTTTTTTTGGACTTAGTCATCTTTCCGGCGTTTATCAAACTTTCAGATAGGGCAAATGTCAGTGAGCGTTCCGATTTCAGTTCCAGAGCGATTCGCCCAATGAGTCCTTGATATTTATTCGTTTTTAGCCAATATTTTGGATTTTTGAAAATTTCACTTTTTTGTGAAAATATCCACTAAATGGGGGAATAATATGTGTGAGGGTACCCCAGGAGTGTTCCAAATGTGTGTGGGTAGAATATATATCCCACGGGGGTAAAATTGAAAAAATGTGAAAAATTTTTTTTTTTGGACTTAGCCATTTTTCCGGCGTTTATCAGACTTTCAGATAGGGCAAATGTCAGTGAGTGTTCCAATTTCAGTTCCAGAGCGAATCGCCCAATGAGTCCTTGATATTTAGTCGTTTTCAGCCAATTTTCTGGATTTTTGAAAATTTCACTTTTTTGTGAAAACATCCACTAAATGAGGGAATAATATGTGTGAGGGTACCCCAGGAGTGTTCCAAATGTGTGTGGGTAGAATATATATCCCACGGGGGTAAAATTGAAAAAAGTTTAAAAAAAATTTTTTTTGGACTTAGTCATTTTTCCAGCGTTTATCAGACTTTCAGATAGGGCAAATGTCAGTGAGCGTTTCGATTTCAGTTCCAGAGCGATTCGCCCAATGAGTCCTTGATATTTAGTCGTTTTCAGCCAATTTTCTGGATTTTTGAAAATTTCACTTTTTTGTGAAAATATCCACGAAATGAGGGAATAATATGTGTGAGGGTACCCCAGGAGAGTACCAAATGTGTGTGGGTAAAATATATATCCCACGGGGGTAAAATTGAAAAAAGTTGAAAAAAAATTTTTTTTGGACTTAGTCATCTTTCCGGCGTTTATCAGACTTTCAGATAGGGCAAATGTCAGTGAGCGTTCCGATTTCAGTTCCAGAGCGATTCGCCCAATGAGTCCTTGATATTTATTCGTTTTCAGCCAATTTTCTGGATTTTTGAAAATTTCACTTTTTTGTGAAAATATCCACTAAATGAGAGAATAATATGTGTGAGGGTACCCCAGGAGAGTTCCAAATGTGTGTGGGTAGAATATATATCCCACGGTGGTAAAATTGAAAAAAGTTGAAAAAAATTTTTTTTTTGGACTTAGTCATCTTTCCGGCGTTTATCAGACTTTCAGATAGGGCAAATGTCAGTGAGCGTTCCGATTTCATTTCCAGAGCGATTCGCCCAATGAGTCCTTGATATTTATTCGTTTTCAGCCAATTTTTTGGATTTTTGAAAATTTCACTTTTTTGTGAAAATATCCACTAAATGAGAGAATAATATGTGTGAGGGTACCCCAGGAGAGTTCCAAATGTGTGTGGGTGGAATATATATCCTAAGGGGGTAAAATTGAAAAAAGTTTAAAAAATTTTTTTTTTGGACTTAGTCATCTTTCCGGCGTTTATCAGACTTTCAGATAGGGCAAATGTCAGTGAGCGTTCCAATTTCAGTTTCAGAGCGATTCTCCCAATGAGTCCTTGATATTTAGTCGTTTTTAGCCAACATTTTGGATTTTTGAAAATTTCACTTTTTTGTGAAAATATCCACTAAATGAGGGAATAATATGTGTGAGGGTACCCCTGGAGTGTTCCAAATGTGTGTGGGTAGAATATATATCCCACGGGGGTAAAATTGAAAAAAGTTGAAAAAAATTTTTTTTTGGACTTAGCCATTTTTCCGGCGTTTATCAGACTTTCAGATAGGGCAAATGTCAGTGAGCGTTCCGATTTCAGTTCCAGAGCGATTCGCCCAATGAGTCCTTGATATTTATTCGTTTTCAGACTATTTTCTGGATTTTTGAAAATTTCACTTTTTTGTGAAAATATCCACTAAATGAGGGAATAATATGTGTGAGGGTACCAAAGGCGAGTTCCAAATGTGTGTGGGTAGAATATATATCCCACGGGGGTAAAATTGAAAAAAGTTTAAAAAAAATTTTTTTTGGACTTAGTCATTTTTCCAGCGTTTATCACACTTTCAGATAGGGCAAATGTCAGTGAGCGTTTCGATTTCAGTTCCAGAGCGATTCGCCCAATGAGTCCTTGATATGTAGTCGTTTTCAGCCAATATTTTGGATTTTTGAAAATTTCACTTTTTGGTGAAAATATCCACTAAATGAGGGAATAATTTGTGTGAGGGTACCCCAGGAGAGTTCCAAATGTGTGTGGGTAGAATATATATCCCACAGGGGTAAAATTGAAAAAGTTGAAAAATTTTTTTTTTGGACTTAGTCATTTTTCCGGCGTTTATCAGACTTTCAGATAGGGCAAATGTCAGTGAGCGTTCCGATTTCAGTTCCAGAGCGATTCGCCCAATGAGTCCTTGATATTTAGTCGTTTTCAGCCAATTTTCTGGATTTTTGAAAATTTCACTTTTTTGTGAAAATATCCACGAAATGAGGGAATAATATGTGTGAGGGTACCCCAGGAGAGTACCAAATGTGTGTGGGTAAAATATATATCCCACGGGGGTAAAATTGAAAAAAGTTGAAAAAAATTTTTTTTTGGACTTAGTTATCTTTCCGGCGTTTATCAGACTTTCAGATAGGGCAAATGTCAGTGAGCGTTCCGATTTCAGTTCCAGAGCGATTCGCCCAATGAGTCCTTGATATTTAGTCGTTTTCAGCCAATTTTCTGGATTTTTGTAAATTTCACTTTTTTGTGAAAATATCCACTAAATGAGGGAATAATATGTGTGAGGGTACCCCAGGAGAGTTCCAAATGTGTGTGGGTAGAATATATATCCCACAGGGGTAAAATTGAAAAAAGTTGAAAAATTTTTTTTTTTGGACTTAGTCATTTTTCCGGCGTTTATCAGACTTTCAGATAGGGCAAATGTCAGTGAGCGTTCCGATTTCAGTTCCAGAGCGATTCGCCCAATGAGTCCTTGATATTTATTCGTTTTCAGCCAATTTTCTGGATTTTTGAAAATTTCACTTTTTTGTGAAAATATCCACTAAATGAGAGAATAATATGTGTGAGGGTACCCCAGGAGAGTTCCAAATGTGTGTGGGTAGAATATATATCCCACGGTGGTAAAATTGAAAAAAGTTGAAAAAAATTTTTTTTTTGGACTTAGTCATCTTTCCGGCGTTTATAAGACTTTCAGATAGGGCAAATGTCAGTGAGCGTTCCGATTTCATTTCCAGAGCGATTCGCCCCATGAGTCCTTGATATTTATTCGTTTTCAGCCAATTTTTTGGATTTTTGAAAATTTCACTTTTTTGTGAAAATATCCACTAAATGAGAGAATAATATGTGTGAGGGTACCCCAGGAGAGTTCCAAATGTGTGTGGGTGGAATATATATCCCACAGGGGTAAAATTGAAAAAAGTTTAAAAAATTTTTTTTTTGGACTTAGTCATCTTTCCGGCGTTTATCAGACTTTCAGATAGGGCAAATGTCAGTGAGCGTTCCAATTTCAGTTTCAGAGCCATTCTCCCAATGAGTCCTTGATATTTAGTCGTTTTTAGCCAACATTTTGGATTTTTGAAAATTTCACTTTTTTGTGAAAATATCCACTAAATGAGGGAATAATATGTGTGAGGGTACCCCTGGAGTGTTCCAAATGTGTGTGGGTAGAATATATATCCCACGGGGGTAAAATTGAAAAAATGTGAAAAATTTTTTTTTTTGGACTTAGCCATTTTTCCGGCGTTTATCAGACTTTCAGATAGGGCAAATGTCAGTGAGCGTTCCGATTTCAGTTCCAGAGCGATTCGCCCAATGAGTCCTTGATATTTAGTCGTTTTCAGCCAATTTTCTGGATTTTTGAAAATTTCACTTTTATGTGAAAACATCCACTAAATGAGGGAATAATATGTGTGAGGGTACCCCAGGAGTGTTCCAAATGTGTGTGGGTAGAATATATATCCCACGGGGGTAAAATTGAAAAAAGTTTAAAAAAAATTTTTTTTGGACTTAGTCATTTTTCCAGCGTTTATCACACTTTCAGATAGGGCAAATGTCAGTGAGCGTTTCGATTTCAGTTCCAGAGCGATTCGCCCAATGAGTCCTTGATATGTAGTCGTTTTCAGCCAATATTTTGGATTTTTGAAAATTTCACTTTTTGGTGAAAATATCCACTAAATGAGGGAATAATTTGTGTGAGGGTACCCCAGGAGAGTTCCAAATGTGTGTGGGTAGAATATATATCCCACAGGGGTAAAATTGAAAAAGTTGAAAAATTTTTTTTTTGGACTTAGTCATTTTTCCGGCGTTTATCAGACTTTCAGATAGGGCAAATGTCAGTGAGCGTTCCGATTTCAGTTCCAGAGCGATTCGCCCAATGAGTCCTTGATATTTAGTCGTTTTCAGCCAATTTTCTGGATTTTTGAAAATTTCACTTTTTGGTGAAAACATCCACTAAATGAGCGAATAATATGTGTGAGGGTACCCCAGGAGTGTTCCAAATGTGTGTGGGTAGAATATATATCCCACGGGGGTAAAATTGAAAAAAGTTTAAAAAAAATTTTTTTTGGACTTAGTCATTTTTCCAGCGTTTATCAGACTTTCAGATAGGGCAAATGTCAGTGAGCATTTCGATTTCAGTTCCAGAGCGATTCGCCCAATGAGTCCTTGATATTTAGTCGTTTTCAGCCAATTTTCTGGATTTTTGAAAATTTCACTTTTTTGTGAAAATATCCACGAAATGAGGGAATAATATGTGTGAGGGTACCCCAGGAGAGTACCAAATGTGTGTGGGTAAAATATATATCCCACGGGGGTAAAATTGAAAAAAGTTGAAAAAAATTTTTTTTTGGACTTAGTCATCTTTCCGGCGTTTATCAGACTTTCAGATAGGGCAAATGTCAGTGAGCGTTCCGATTTCAGTTCCAGAGCGATTCGCCCAATGAGTCCTTGATATTTAGTCGTTTTCAGCCAATTTTCTGGATTTTTGTAAATTTCACTTTTTTGTGAAAATATCCACTAAATGAGGGAATAATATGTGTGAGGGTACCCCAGGAGAGTTCCAAATGTGTGTGGGTAGAATATATATCCCACAGGGGTAAAATTGAAAAAAGTTGAAAAATTTTTTTTTTTGGACTTAGTCATTTTTCCTGCGTTTATCAGACTTTCAGAGAGGGCAAATGTCAGTGAGCGTTCCGATTTCAGTTCCAGAGCAAATCGCCCAATGAGTCCTTGATATTTAGTCGTTTTCAGCCAATTTTCTGGATTTTTGAAAAATTCACTTTTTTGTGAAAATATCCACTAAATGAGGGAATAATATGTGTGAGGGTACCCCAGGAGAGTTCCAAATGTGTGTGGGTAGAATATATATCCTACGGGGGTAAAATTGAAAAAAGTTGAAAAAATTTTTTTTTTGGACTTAGCCATTTTTCCGGCGTTTATCAGACTTTCAGATAGGGCAACTGTCAGTGAGCATTCCAATTTCAGTTTCAGAGCGATTCTCGAAATGAGTCCTTGATATTTAGTCGTTTTTAGCCAATATTTTGGATTTTTGAAAATTTCACTTTTTTGTGAAAATATCCACTAAATGAGGGAATAATATGTGTGAGGGTACCCCAGGAGTGTTCCAAATGTGTGTGGGTAGAATATATATCCCACGGGGGTAAAATTGAAAAAAGTTGAAAAATTTTTTTTTTTGGACTTAGTCATTTTTCCGGCGTTTATCAGACTTTCAGATAAGGCAAATGTCAGTGAGCGTTCCGATTTCAGTTCCAGAGCGATTCTCCCAATGAGTCCTTGATATTTAGTCGTTTTCAGCCAATTTTCTGGATTTTTGAAAATTTCACTTTTTTGTGAAAATATCCACGAAATGAGGGAATAATATGTGTGAAGGTACCCCAGGAGAGTACCAAATGTGTGTGGGTAAAATATATATCCCACGGGGGTAAAATTGAAAAAAGTTGAAAAAAATTTTTTTTTGGACTTAGTCATCTTTCCGGCGTTTATCAGACTTTCAGATAGGGCAAATGTCAGTGAGCGTTCCGATTTCAGTTCCAGAGCGATTCGCCCAATGAGTCCTTGATATTTATTCGTTTTTAGCCAATATTTTGGATTTTTGAAAATTTTACTTTTTTGTGAAAATATCCACTAAATGGGGGAATAATATGTGTGAGGGTACCCCAGGAGTGTTACAAATGTGTGTGGGTAGAATATATATCCCACGGGGGTAAAATTGAAAAAATGTGAAAAATTTTTTTTTTTGGACTTAGCCATTTTTCCGGCGTTTATCAGACTTTCAGATAGGGCAAATGTCAGTGAGTGTTCCGATTTCAGTTCCAGAGCGAATCGCCCAATGAGTCCTTGATATTTAGTCGTTTTCAGCCAATTTTCTGGATTTTTGAAAATTTCACTTTTTTGTGAAAACATCCACTAAATGAGGGAATAATATGTGTGAGGGTACCCCAGGAGTGTTCCAAATGTGTGTGGGTAGAATATATATCCCACGGGGGTAAAATTGAAAAAAGTTTAAAAAAAATTTTTTTTGGACTTAGTCATTTTTCCAGCGTTTATCAGACTTTCAGATAGGGCAAATGTTAGTGAGCGTTTCGATTTCAGTTCCAGAGCGATTCGCCCAATGAGTCCTTGATATTTAGTCGTTTTCAGCCAATTTTCTGGATTTTTGAAAATTTCACTTTTTTGTGAAAATATCCACGAAATGAGGGAATAATATGTGTGAGGGTACCCCAGGAGAGTACCAAATGTGTGTGGGTAAAATATATATCCCACGGGGGTAAAATTGAAAAAAGTTGAAAAAAATTTTTTTTTGGACTTAGTCATCTTTCCGGCGTTTATCAGACTTTCAGATAGGGCAAATGTCAGTGAGCGTTCCGATTTCAGTTCCAGAGCGATTCGCCCATGAGTCCTTGATATTTATTCGTTTTCAGCCAATTTTCCGGATTTTTGAAAATTTCACTTTTTTGTGAAAATATCCACGAAATGAGGGAATAATATGTGTGAAGGTACCCCAGGAGAGTACCAAATGTGTGTGGGTAAAATATATATCCCACGGGGGTAAAATTGAAAAAAGTTGAAAAAAATTTTTTTTTGGACTTAGTCATCTTTCCGGCGTTTATCAGACTTTCAGATAGGGCAAATGTCAGTGAGCGTTCCGATTTCAGTTCCAGAGCGATTCGCCCAATGAGTCCTTGATATTTATTCGTTTTTAGCCAATATTTTGGATTTTTGAAAATTTTACTTTTATGTGAAAACATCCACTAAATGAGGGAATAATATGTGTGAGGGTACCAAAGGCGAGTTCCAAATGTGTGTGGGTAGAATATATATCCCACGGGGGTAAAATTGAAAAAATGTGAAAAATTTTTTTTTTTGGACTTAGCCATTTTTCCGGCGTTTATCAGACTTTCAGATAGGGCAAATGTCAGTGAGCGTTCCGATTTCAGTTCCAGAGCGATTCGCCCAATGAGTCCTTGATATTTAGTCGTTTTCAGCCAATTTTCTGGATTTTTGAAAATTTCACTTTTATGTGAAAACATCCACTAAATGAGGGAATAATATGTGTGAGGGTACCCCAGGAGTGTTCCAAATGTGTGTGGGTAGAATATATATCCCACGGGGGTAAAATTGAAAAAAGTTTAAAAAAAATTTTTTTTGGACTTAGTCATTTTTCCAGCGTTTATCACACTTTCAGATAGGGCAAATGTCAGTGAGCGTTTCGATTTCAGTTCCAGAGCGATTCGCCCAATGAGTCCTTGATATTTAGTCGTTTTCAGCCAATTTTCTGGATTTTTGAAAATTTCACTTTTTTGTGAAAATATCCACGAAATGAGGGAATAATATGTGTGAGGGTACCCCAGGAGAGTACCAAATGTGTGTGGGTAAAATATATATCCCACGGGGGTAAAATTGAAAAAAGTTGAAAAAAATTTTTTTTTGGACTTAGTCATCTTTCCGGCGTTTATCAGACTTTCAGATAGGGCAAATGTCAGTGAGCGTTCCGATTTCAGTTCCAGAGCGATACGCCCAATGAGTCCTTGATATTTATTCGTTTTCAGCCAATTTTCTGGATTTTTGAAAATTTCACTTTTTTGTGAAAATATCCACTAAATGAGAGAATAATATGTGTGAGGGTACCCCAGGAGAGTTCCAAATGTGTGTGGGTAGAATATATATCCCACGGTGGTAAAATTGAAAAAAGTTGAAAAAAATTTTTTTTTTGGACTTAGTCATCTTTCCGGCGTTTATCAGACTTTCAGATAGGGCAAATGTCAGTGAGCGTTCCAATTTCAGTTTCAGAGCGATTCTCCCAATGAGTCCTTGATATTTAGTCATTTTTAGCCAACATTTTGGATTTTTGAAAATTTCACTTTTTTGTGAAAATATCCACTAAATGAGGGAATAATATGTGTGAGGGTACCCCAGGAGTGTTCCAAATGTGTGTGGGTAGAATATATATCCCACGGGGGTAAAATTGAAAAAAGTTGAAAAAATTTTAT
This sequence comes from Phyllobates terribilis, assembly GCF_046119375.1. NCBI lineage: Eukaryota > Metazoa > Chordata > Amphibia > Anura > Dendrobatidae > Phyllobates > Phyllobates terribilis. The sequence goes on from NW_027362832.1 coordinate 5,048,186, forward strand.
TTTTGGACTTAGACATTTTTCCGGCGTTTATCAGACTTTCAAATAGGGCAAATGTCAGTGAGCGTTCCGATTTCAGTTCCAGAGCAATTCGCCCAATGAGTCCTTGATATTTAGTCGTTTTCAGCCAATTTTCTGGATTTTTGAAAAATTAACTTTTTTGTGAAAATATCCACTAAATGAGAGAATAATATGTGTGAGGGTACCCCAGGAGAGTTCCAAATGTGTGTGGGTGGAATATATATCCTAAGGGGGTAAAATTGAAAAAAGTTAAAAAAATTTTTTTTTGGACTTAGTCATCTTTCCGGCGTTTATCAGACTTTCAGATAGGGCAAATGTCAGTGAGCGTTCCGATTTCAGTTCCAGAGCGATTCGCCCAATGAGTCCTTGATATTTATTCGTTTTCAGCCAATTTTCTGGATTTTTGAAAATTTCACTTTTTTGTGAAAATATCCACTAAATGAGGGAATAATATGTGTGAGGGTACCCCAGGAGAGTACCAAATGTGTGTGGGTAAAATATATATCCCACGGGGGTAAAATTGAAAAAAGTTGAAAAAAATTTTTTTTTGGACTTAGTCATCTTTCCGGCGTTTATCAGACTTTCAGATAGGGCAAATGTCAGTGAGCGTTCCGATTTCAGTTCCAGAGCGATTCGCCCAATGAGTCCTTGATATTTATTCGTTTTCAGCCTATTTTCTGGATTTTTGAAAATTTCACTTTTTTGTGAAAATATCCACTAAATGAGGGAATAATATGTGTGAGGGTACCAAAGGTGAGTTCCAAATGTGTGTGGGTAGAATATATATCCCACAGGGGTAAAATTGAAAAAAGTTGAAAAATATTTTTTTTTGGACTTAGCCATTTTTCCAGCGTTTATCAGACTTTCAGATACGGCAAATGTCAGTGAGCGTTCCGATTTCAGTTCCAGAGTGATTTGCCCAATGAGTCCTTGATATTTAGTCATTTTCAGCCAATTTTCTGGATTTTTGAAAAATTCACTTTTTTTGTGAAAATATCCACTAAATGAGGGATTAATTTGTGTGAGGGTACCGCAGGAATGTTCGAAATGTGTGTGAGTAGAATATATATCCTACGGGAGTAAAATTGAAAAAAGTTGAAAATTTTTTTTTTTTGGACTTAGTTATTTTTCCGGCGTTTATCAGACTTTCAGATAGGGCAAATGTCAGTGAGCGTTTCGATTTCAGTTCCAGAGTGATTCGCCCAATGAGTCCTTGATATGTAGTCGTTTTCAGCCAATATTTTGGATTTTTGAAAATTTCACTTTTTGGTGAAAATATCCACTAAATGAGGGAATAATTTGTGTGAGGGTACCGCAGGAATGTTCAAAATGTGTGTGGGTAGAATATATATCCCACGGGGGTAAAATTCAAAAAAGTTAAAAACATTTTTTTTTTGGACTTAGTCATTTTTCTGGCGTTTATCAGACTTTCAGATAGGGCAAATGTCAGTCAGCGTTCCGATTTCAGTTCCAGAGCGATTTGCCCAATGAGTCCTTGATATGTAGTCGTTTTCAGCCAATATTTTGGATTTTTGAAAATTTCACTTTTTGGTGAAAATATCCACTAAATGAGGGAATAATATGTGTGAGGGTACCCCAGGAGAGTTCCAAATGTGTGTGGGTAGAATATATATCCCACGGGGGTAAAATTAAAAAAAGTTGAAAAATTTTTTTTTTTTGGACTTAGTCATCTTTCCGGCGTTTATCAGACTTTCAGATAGGGCAAATGTCAGTGAGTGTTCCGATTTCAGTTCCAGAGCGATTCGCCCAATGAGTCCTTGATATTTATTCAATTTCAGCCAATTTTCTGGATTTTTGAAAATTTCACTTTTTGGTGAAAATATCCACTAAATGAGGGAATAATATGTGTGAGGGTACCCCAGGAGAGTTCCAAATGTGCGTGGGAAGAATATATATCCCACAGGGGTAAAATTTAAAAAAGTTGAAAAATTTTTTTTTTTGGACTTAGTCATTTTTCCAGCGTTTATCAGACTTTCAGATAGGGCAAAGGTCAGTGAGCGTATCGATTTCAGTTCCAGAGCGATTCGCCCAATGAGTCCTTGATATGCAGTCGTTTTCAGCCAATATTTTGGATTTTTGAAAATTTCACTTTTTGGTGAAAATATCCACTAAATGAGGGAATAATTTGTGTGAGGGTACCGCAGGAATGTTTGAAATGTGTGTGGATAGAATATATATCCTACGGGGGTAAAATTGAAAAAAGTTGAAAACATTTTTTTTTGGACTTAGTCATTTTTCCGGCGTTTATCAGACTTTCAGATAAGGCAAATGTCAGTGAGCGTTCCGATTTCAGTTCCAGAGCGATTCGCCCAATGAGTCCTTGATATTTATTCGTTTTCAGCCAATTTTCTGGATTTTTGAAAATTTCACTTTTTTGTGAAAATATCCACTAAATGAGGGAATAATATGTGTGAGGGTACCAAAGGCGAGTTCCAAATGTGTGTGGGTAGAATATATATCCCACGGGGGTAAAATTGAAAAAATGTGAAAAATTTTTTTTTTTGGACTTAGCCATTTTTCCGGCGTATATCAGACTTTCAGATAGGGCAAATGTCAGTGAGCGTTCCGATTTCAGTTCCAGAGCGATTCGCCCAATGAGTCCTTGATATTTAGTCGATTTCAGCCAATTTTCTGGATTTTTGAAAATTTCACTTTTTTGTGAAAACATCCACTAAATGAGGGAATAATATGTGTGAGGGTACCCCAGGAGTGTTCCAAATGTGTGTGGGTAGAATATATATCCCACGGGGGTAAAATTGAAAAAAGTTTAAAAAAATTTTTTTTTGGACTTAGTCATTTTTCCAGCGTTTATCAGACTTTCAGACAGGGCAAATGTAAGTGAGCATTTCGATTTCAGTTCCAGAGCGATTCGCCCAATGAGTCCTTGATATGTAGTCGTTTTCAGCCAATATTTTGGATTTTTGAAAATTTCACTTTTTGGTGAAAATATCCACTAAATGAGGGAATAATTTGTGTGAGGGTACCGCAGGAATGTTCGAAATGTGTGTGGGTAGAATATATATCCCACGGGGGTAAAATTGAAAAAAGTTGAAAAAATTTTATTTTTGGACTTAGACATTTTTCCGGCGTTTATCAGACTTTCAAATAGGGCAAATGTCAGTGAGCGTTCCGATTTCAGTTCCAGAGCAATTCGCCCAATGAGTCCTTGATATTTAGTCGTTTTCAGCCAATTTTCTGGATTTTTGAAAAATTCACTTTTTTGTGAAAATATCCACTAAATGAGGGAATAATATGTGTGAGGGTACCCCAGGAGAGTTCCAAATGTGTGTGGGTAGAATATATATCCTACGGGGGTAAAATTGAAAAAAGTTGAAAAAATTTTTTTTTTGGACTTAGCCATTTTTCCGGCGTTTATCAGACTTTCAGATAGGGCAAATGTCAGTGAGCATTCCAATTTCAGTTTCAGAGTGATTCTCCCAATGAGTCCTTGATATTTAGTCGTTTTCAGCCAATTTTCTGGATTTTTGAAAATTTCACTTTTTTGTGAAAATATCCACGAAATGAGGGAATAATATGTGTGAGGGTACCCCAGGAGAGTACCAAATGTGTGTGGGTAAAATATATATCCCAAGGGGGTAAAATTGAAAAAAGTTGAAAAAAAATTTTTTTTTGGACTTAGTCATCTTTCCGGCGTTTATCAGACTTTCAGATAGGGCAAATGTCAGTGAGCGTTCCGATTTCATTTCCAGAGCGATTCGCCCAATGAGTCCTTGATATTTATTCGTTTTCAGCCAATTTTCTGGATTTTTGAAAATTTCACTTTTTTGTGAAAATATCCACTAAATGAGAGAATAATATGTGTGAGGGTACCCCAGGAGAGTTCCAAATGTGTGTGGGTGGAATATATATCCTAAGGGGGTAAAATTGAAAAAAGTTTAAAAAATTTTTTTTTTGGACTTAGTCATCTTTCCGGCGTTTATCAGACTTTCAGATAGGGCAAATGTCAGTGAGCGTTCCGATTTCAGTTCCAGAGCGATTCGCCCAATGAGTCCTTGATATTTATTCGTTTTCAGCCTATTTTCTGGATTTTTGAAAATTTGACTTTTTTGTGAAAATATCCACTAAATGAGGGAATAATATGTGTGAGGGTACCAAAGGCGAGTTCCAAATGTGTGTGGGTAGAATATATATCCCACAGGGGTAAAATTGAAAAAAGTTGAAAAATATTTTTTTTTGGACTTAGCCATTTTTCCAGCGTTTATCAGACTTTCAGATAGGGCAAATGTCAGTGAGCGTTCCAATTTCAGTTCCAGAGTGATTTGCCCAATGACTCCTTGATATTTAGTCATTTTCAGCCAATTTTCTGGATTTTTGAAAAATTCACTTTTTTTGTGAAAATATCCACTAAATGAGGGATTAATTTGTGTGAGGGTACCGCAGGAATGTTCGAAATGTGTGTGAGTAGAATATATATCCTACGGGAGTAAAATTGAAAAAAGTTGAAAATTTTTTTTTTTTGGACTTAGTTATTTTTCCGGCGTTTATCAGACTTTCAGATAGGGCAAATGTCAGTGAGCGTTTCGATTTCAGTTCCAGAGCGATTCGCCCAATGAGTCCTTGATATGTAGTCGTTTTCAGCCAATATTTTGGATTTTTGAAAATTTCACTTTTTGGTGAAAATATCCACTAAATGAGGGAATAATATGTGTGAGGGTACCCCAGGAGAGTTCCAAATGTGTGTGGGTAGAATATATATCCCACGGGGGTAAAATTGAAAAAAGTTGAAAAATTTTTTTTTTTTGGACTAAGTCATCTTTCCGGCGTTTATCAGACTTTCAGATAGGGCAAATGTCAGTGAGTGTTCCGATTTCAGTTCCAGAGCGATTCGCCCAATGAGTCCTTGATATTTATTCAATTTCGGCCAATTTTCTGGATTTTTGAAAATTTCACTTTTTTGTGAAAATATCCACTAAATGAGGGAATAATATGTGTGAGGGTACCCCAGGAGAGTTCCAAATGTGCGTGGGTAGAATATATATCCCACAGGGGTAAAATTTAAAAAAGTTGAAAAATTTTTTTTTTTGGACTTAGTCATTTTTCCAGCGTTTATCAGACTTTCAGATAGGGCAAATGTCAGTGAGTGTTCCGATATCAGTTCCAGAGTGATTTGCCCAATGCGTCCTTGATATTGAGTCATTTTCAGCCAATTTTCTGGATTTTTGAAAAATTCACTTTTTTTGTGAAAATATCCACTAAATAAGGGATTAATTTGTGTGAGGGTACCGCAGGAATGTTCGAAATGTGTGTGAGTAGAATATATATCCTACGGGAGTAAAATTGAAAAAAGTTGAAAATTTTTTTTTTTTGGACTTAGTCATTTTTCCGGCGTTTATCAGACTTTCACATAGGGCAAATGTGAGTGAGCGTTCCGATTTCAGTTTCAGAGCGATTCTCCCATTGAGTCCTTGATATTTAGTCGTTTTTAGCCAATATTTTGGATTATTGAAAATTTCACTTTTTTTGTGAAAATATCCACTAAATGGGGGAATAATATGTGTGAGGGTACCCCAGGAGTGTTCCAAATGTGTGTGGGTAGAATATATATCCCACGGGGGTAAAAGTGAAAAAAGTTGAAAACATTTTTTTTTTGGACTTAGTCATTTTTCCGGAGTTTATCAGACTTTCAGATAGGGCAAATGTCAGTGAGTGTTCCAATTTCAGTTTCAGAGCGATTCTCCCAATGAGTCCTTGATATTTAGTAGTTTTTAGCCAACATTTTGGATTTTTGAAAATTTCACTTTTTTGTGAAAATATCCACTAAATGAGGGAATAATATGTGTGAGGGTACCCCAGGTGTGTTCCAAATGTGTGTGGGTAGAATATATATCCCACGGGGGTAAAATTGAAAAAAGTTTAAAAAATTTTTTTTTTTGACTTAGTCATTTTTCCGGCGTTTATCAGACTTTCAGATAGGGCAAATGTCAGTGAGCGTTCCGATTTCAGTTCCAGAGCGATTCGCCCAATGAGTCCATGATATGTAGTCGTTTTCAGCCAATATTTTGGATTTTTGACAATTTCACTTTTTGGTGAAAATATCCACTAAATGAGGGAATAATATGTGTGAGGGTACCACAGGAGTGTTCCAAATGTGTGTGGGTAGAATATATATCCCACGGGGGTAAAATTGAAAAAAGTTGAAAAATTTTTTTTTTTGGACTTAGTCATTTTTCCGGCGTTTATCAGACTTTCAGATAAGGCAAATGTCAGTGAGCGTTCCGATTTCAGTTCCAGAGCGATTCGCCCAATGAGTCCTTGATATGTCTTCGTTTTCAGCCAATTTTCTGGATTTTTGAAAATTTTACTTTTTTGTGAAAATATCCACTAAATGAGGGAATAATATGTGTGAGGGTACCCCAGGAGAGTTCCAAATGTGTGTGAGTAGAATATATATCCTACGGGAGTAAAATTGAAAAAAGTTGAAAATTTTTTTTTTTTGTACTTAGTCATTTTTCCAGCGTTTATCAGACTTTCAGATAGGGCAAATGTGAGTGAGCGTTCCGATTTCAGTTTCAGAGCGATTCTCCCAATGAGTCCTTGATATTTAGTCGTTTTTAGCCAATATTTTGGATTTTTGAAAATTTCACTTTTTTGTGAAAATATCCACTAAATGGGGGAATAATATGTGTGAGGGTACCCCAGGAGTGTTCCACATGTGTGTGGGTTGAATATATATCCCACTGGGGTAAAATTGAAAAGAGTTGAAAAATAATTTTTTTTGGACTTTGACATTTTTCCGTCGTTTATCAGACTTTCAGATAGGGCAAATGTCAGTGAGTATTCTGATTTCAGTTCCAGAGCGATTCGCCCAATGAGTCCTTGATATTTAGTCGTTTTCAGCCATTTTTCTGGATTTTTGAAAAATTCACTTTTTTTGTGAAAATATCCACTAAATGAGGGAATAATATGTGTGAGGGTACCCCAGGAGAGTTCCAAATGTGTGTGGGTAGAATATATATCCCACTGGGGTAAAATTGAAAAAAGTTGAAAAAAAATTTTTTTTGGACTTAGACATTTTTCCGGCGTTTATCAGACTTTCAGATAGGGCAAATGTCAGTGAGCGTTCCGATTTCAGTTCCAGAGCGATTCGCCCAATGAGTCCTTGATATTTATTCGTTTTCAGCCAATTTTCTGGATTTTTGAAAATTTCACTTTTTCGTGAAAATATCCACTAAATGAGGGAATAATATGTGTGAGGGTACCCCAGGAGAGTTCCAAATGTGTGTGGGTAGAATATATATCCCACGGGGGTAAAATTTAAAAAAGTTGAAAAAATTTTTTTTTTGGACTGTCATTTTTCCGGCGTTTATCAGACTTTCAGATAGGGCAAATGTCAGTGAGCATTCCGATTTCAGTTCCAGAGCGATTCGCCCAATGAGTCCTTGATATGTCTTCGTTTTCAGCCAATTTTCTGGATTTTTCAAAAATTCACATTTTTGTGAAAATATCCACTAAATGAGGGAATAATATGTGTGAGGGTACCCCAGGAGAGTTCCAAATGTGTGTGGGTAGAATATATATCCCACGGGGGTAAAATTGAAAAAAGTTGAAAAATTTTTTTTTTTGGACTTAGCCATTTTTCCGGCGTTTATCAGACTTTCAGATAGGGCAAATGTCAGTGAGCGTTCCAATTTCAGTTTCAGAGCGATTCTCCCAATGACTCCTTGATATTTAGTCGTTTTTAGCCAACATCTTGGATTTTTGAAAATTTCACTTTTTTGTGAAAATATCCACTAAATGAGGGAATAATATGTGTGAGGGTACCCCAGGAGTGTTCCAAATGTGTGTGGGTAGAATATATATATATATAGAGTGATTCGCCCAATGAGCCCTTGATATTTATTCGTTTTCAGCCATTTTTCTGGATTTTTGAAAAATTCACTTTTTTTGTGAAAATATCCACTAAATGAGGGATTAATTTGTGTGAGGGTACCGCAAGAATGTTCGAAATGTGTGTGAGTAGAATATATATCCTACGGGAGTAAAATTGAAAAAAGTTGAAAATTTTTTTTTTTTGTACTTAGTTATTTTTCCGGCGTTTATCAGACTTTCAGATAGGGCAAATGTCAGTGAGCGTTTCGATTTCAGTTCCAGAGCGATTCGCCCAATGAGTCCTTGATATGTAGTCGTTTTCAGCCAATATTTTGGATTTTTGAAAATTTCACTTTTTGGTGAAAATATCCACTAAATGAGGGAATAATATGTGTGAGGGTACCCCAGGAGAGTTCCAAATGTGTGTGGGTAGAATATATATCCCACGGGGGTAAAATTGAAAAAAGTTGAAAAATTTTTTTTTTTTGGACTAAGTCATCTTTCCGGCGTTTATCAGACTTTCAGATAGGGCAAATGTCAGTGAGTGTTCCGATTTCAGTTCCAGAGCGATTCGCCCAATGAGTCCTTGATATTTATTCAATTTCGGCCAATTTTCTGGATTTTTGAAAATTTCACTTTTTTGTGAAAATATCCACTAAATGAGGGAATAATATGTGTGAGGGTACCCCAGGAGAGTTCCAAATGTGCGTGGGTAGAATATATATCCCACAGGGGTAAAATTTAAAAAAGTTGAAAAATTTTTTTTTTTGGACTTAGTCATTTTTCCAGCGTTTATCAGACTTTCAGATAGGGCAAATGTCAGTGAGTGTTCCGATATCAGTTCCAGAGTGATTTGCCCAATGCGTCCTTGATATTGAGTCATTTTCAGCCAATTTTCTGGATTTTTGAAAAATTCACTTTTTTTGTGAAAATATCCACTAAATAAGGGATTAATTTGTGTGAGGGTACCGCAGGAATGTTCGAAATGTGTGTGAGTAGAATATATATCCTACGGGAGTAAAATTGAAAAAAGTTGAAAATTTTTTTTTTTTGGACTTAGTCATTTTTCCGGCGTTTATCAGACTTTCACATAGGGCAAATGTGAGTGAGCGTTCCGATTTCAGTTTCAGAGCGATTCTCCCATTGAGTCCTTGATATTTAGTCGTTTTTAGCCAATATTTTGGATTATTGAAAATTTCACTTTTTTTGTGAAAATATCCACTAAATGGGGGAATAATATGTGTGAGGGTACCCCAGGAGTGTTCCAAATGTGTGTGGGTAGAATATATATCCCACGGGGGTAAAAGTGAAAAAAGTTGAAAACATTTTTTTTTTGGACTTAGTCATTTTTCGGGAGTTTATCAGACTTTCAGATAGGGCAAATGTCAGTGAGTGTTCCAATTTCAGTTTCAGAGCGATTCTCCCAATGAGTCCTTGATATTTAGTAGTTTTTAGCCAACATTTTGGATTTTTGAAAATTTCACTTTTTTGTGAAAATATCCACTAAATGAGGGAATAATATGTGTGAGGGTACCCCAGGTGTGTTCCAAATGTGTGTGGGTAGAATATATATCCCACGGGGGTAAAATTGAAAAAAGTTTAAAAAATTTTTTTTTTTGACTTAGTCATTTTTCCGGCGTTTATCAGACTTTCAGATAGGGCAAATGTCAGTGAGCGTTCCGATTTCAGTTCCAGAGCGATTCGCCCAATGAGTCCATGATATGTAGTCGTTTTCAGCCAATATTTTGGATTTTTGACAATTTCACTTTTTGGTGAAAATATCCACTAAATGAGGGAATAATATGTGTGAGGGTACCACAGGAGTGTTCCAAATGTGTGTGGGTAGAATATATATCCCACGGGGGTAAAATTGAAAAAAGTTGAAAAATTTTTTTTTTTGGACTTAGTCATTTTTCCGGCGTTTATCAGACTTTCAGATAAGGCAAATGTCAGTGAGCGTTCCGATTTCAGTTCCAGAGCGATTCGCCCAATGAGTCCTTGATATGTCTTCGTTTTCAGCCAATTTTCTGGATTTTTGAAAATTTTACTTTTTTGTGAAAATATCCACTAAATGAGGGAATAATATGTGTGAGGGTACCCCAGGAGAGTTCCAAATGTGTGTGAGTAGAATATATATCCTACGGGAGTAAAATTGAAAAAAGTTGAAAATTTTTTTTTTTTGTACTTAGTCATTTTTCCGGCGTTTATCAGACTTTCAGATAGGGCAAATGTGAGTGAGCGTTCCGATTTCAGTTTCAGAGCGATTCTCCCAATGAGTCCTTGATATTTAGTCGTTTTTAGCCAATATTTTGGATTTTTGAAAATTTCACTTTTTTGTGAAAATATCCACTAAATGGGGGAATAATATGTGTGAGGGTACCCCAGGAGTGTTCCACATGTGTGTGGGTTGAATATATATCCCACTGGGGTAAAATTGAAAAGAGTTGAAAAATAATTTTTTTGGGACTTTGACATTTTTCCGTCGTTTATCAGACTTTCAGATAGGGCAAATGTCAGTGAGTATTCTGATTTCAGTTCCAGAGCGATTCGCCCAATGAGTCCTTGATATTTAGTCGTTTTCAGCCATTTTTCTGGATTTTTGAAAAATTCACTTTTTTTGTGAAAATATCCACTAAATGAGGGAATAATATGTGTGAGGGTACCCCAGGAGAGTTCCAAATGTGTGTGGGTAGAATATATATCCCACTGGGGTAAAATTGAAAAAAGTTGAAAAAAAATTTTTTTTGGACTTAGACATTTTTCCGGCGTTTATCAGACTTTCAGATAGGGCAAATGTCAGTGAGCGTTCCGATTTCAGTTCCAGAGCGATTCGCCCAATGAGTCCTTGATATTTATTCGTTTTCAGCCAATTTTCTGGATTTTTGAAAATTTCACTTTTTCGTGAAAATATCCACTAAATGAGGGAATAATATGTGTGAGGGTACCCCAGGAGAGTTCCAAATGTGTGTGGGTAGAATATATATCCCACGGGGGTAAAATTTAAAAAAGTTGAAAACATTTTTTTTTTGGACTGTCATTTTTCCGGCGTTTATCAGACTTTCAGATAGGGCAAATGTCAGTGAGCATTCCGATTTCAGTTCCAGAGCGATTCGCCCAATGAGTCCTTGATATGTCTTCGTTTTCAGCCAATTTTCTGGATTTTTCAAAAATTCACATTTTTGTGAAAATATCCACTAAATGAGGGAATAATATGTGTGAGGGTACCCCAGGAGAGTTCCAAATGTGTGTGGGTAGAATATATATCCCACGGGGGTAAAATTGAAAAAAGTTGAAAAATTTTTTTTTTTGGACTTAGCCATTTTTCCGGCGTTTATCAGACTTTCAGATAGGGCAAATGTCAGTGAGCGTTCCAATTTCAGTTTCAGAGCGATTCTCCCAATGACTCCTTGATATTTAGTCGTTTTTAGCCAACATCTTGGATTTTTGAAAATTTCACTTTTTTGTGAAAATATCCACTAAATGAGGGAATAATATGTGTGAGGGTACCCCAGGAGTGTTCCAAATGTGTGTGGGTAGAATATATATATATATAGAGTGATTCGCCCAATGAGCCCTTGATATTTATTCGTTTTCAGCCATTTTTCTGGATTTTTGAAAAATTCACTTTTTTTGTGAAAATATCCACTAAATGAGGGATTAATTTGTGTGAGGGTACCGCAAGAATGTTCGAAATGTGTGTGAGTAGTATATATATCCTACGGGAGTAAAATTGAAAAAAGTTGAAAATTTTTTTTTTTTGTACTTAGTCATTTTTCCGGCGTTTATCAGACTTTCAGATAGGGCAAATGTGAGTGAGCGTTCCGATTTCAGTTTCAGAGCGATTCTCCCAATGAGTCCTTGATATTTAGTCGTTTTTAGCCAATATTTTGGATTTTTGAAAATTTCACTTTTTTGTGAAAATATCCACTAAATGGGGGAATAATATGTGTGAGGGTACCCCAGGAGTGTTCCACATGTGTGTGGGTAGAATATATATCCCACGGGGGTAAAATTGAAAAAAGTTAAAATCATTTTTTTTTTGGACTTAGTCATTTTTCCGGCGTTTATCAGACTTTCAGATAGGGCAAATGTCAGTGAGCGTCCGATTTCAGTTCCAGAGCGATTTGCCCAATGAGTCCTTGATATGTAGTCGTTTTCAGCCAATATTTTGGATTTTTGAAAAATTCACTTTTTTTGTGAAAATATCCACTAAATGAGGGAATAATATGTGTGAGGGTAACCCAGGAGAGTTCCAAATGTGTGTGGGTTGAATATATATCCCACTGGGGTAAAATTGAAAAGAGTTGAAAAAAAATTTTTTTTGGACTTTGACATTTTTCCGTCGTTTATCAGACTTTCAGATAGGGCAAATGTGAGTGAGCGTTCCGATTTCAGTTTCAGAGCGATTCTCCCAATGAGTCCTTGATATTTAGTCGTTTTTAGCCAATATTTTGGATTTTTGAAAATTTCACTTTTTTGTGAAAATATCCACTAAATGGGGGAATAATATGTGTGAGGGTACCCCAGGAGTGTTCCACATGTGTGTGGGTAGAATATATATCCCACGGGGGTAAAATTGAAAAAAGTTAAAATCATTTTTTTTTTGGACTTAGTCATTTTTCCGGCGTTTATCAGACTTTCAGATAGGGCAAATGTCAGTGTGCATTCCGATTTCAGTTCCAGAGCGATTCGCCCAATGAGTCCTTGATATGTCTTCGTTTTCAGCCAATTTTCTGGATTTTTGAAAAATTCACTTTTTTGTGAAAATATCCACTAAATGAGGGAATAATATGTGTGAGGGTACCCCAGGAGAGTTCCAAATGTGTGTGGGTTGAATATATATCCCACTGGGGTAAAATTGAAAAGAGTTGAAAAAAAATTTTTTTTGGACTTAGACATTTTTCCGGCGTTTATCAGACTTTCAGATAGGGCAAATGTCAGTGAGCGTTCCGATTTCAGTTCCAGAGCGATTCGCCCAATGAGTCCTTGATATTTATTCGTTTTCAGCCAATTTTCTGGATTTTTGAAAATTTCACTTTTTTGTGAAAATATCCACTAAATGAGGGAATAATATGTGTGAGGGTACCCCAGGAGAGTTCCAAATGTGTGTGGGTAGAATATATATCCCACGGGGGTAAAATTTAAAAAAGTTGAAAAAATTTTTTTTTTGGACTGTCATTTTTCCGGCGTTTATCAGACTTTCAGATAGGGCAAATATCAGTGAGCATTCCGATTTCAGTTCCAGAGCGATTCACCCAATGAGTCCTTGATATGTCTTCGTTTTCAGCCAATTTTCTGGATTTTTCAAAAATTCACTTTTTTGTGAAAACATCCACTAAATGAGGGAATAATATGTGTGAGGGTACCCCAGGAGAGTTCCAAATGTGTGTGGGTAGAATATATATTCCACGGGGGTAAAAGTGAAAAAAGTTTAAAAAAAATTTTTTTTGGACTTAGACATTTTTCCGGTGTTTATCAGACTTTCAGATAGGGCAAATGTCAGTGAGCATTCCGATTTCAGTTCCAGAGCGATTCGCCCAATGAGTCCTTGATATTTAGTCGTTTTCAGCCAATTTTCTGGATTTTTGAAAAATTCACTTTTTTGTGAAAATATCCACTAAATGAGGGAATAATATGTGTGAGGGTACCCCAGGAGAGTTCCAAATGTGTGTGGGTAGAATATATATCCCACTGGGGTAAAATTGAAAAAAGTTGAAAAAAAATTTTTTTTAGGACTTGGACATTTTTCCGGCGTTTATCAGACTTTCAGATAGGGCAAATGTCAGTGAGCGTTCCGATTTCAGTTCCAGAGCGATTCGCCCAATGAGTCCTTGATATTTATTCGTTTTCAGCCAATTTTCTGGATTTTTGAAAATTTCACTTTTTTGTGAAAATATCCACTAAATGAGGGAATAATATGTGTGAGGGTACCCCAGGAGAGTTCCAAATGTGTGTGGGTAGAATATATATTCCACGGGGGTAAAAGTGAAAAAAGTTTAAAAAAATTTTTTTTTGGACTTAGACATTTTTCCGGTGTTTATCAGACTTTCAGATAGGGCAAATGTCAGTGAGCATTCCGATTTCAGTTCCAGAGCGATTCGCCCAATGAGTCCTTGATATTTAGTCGTTTTCAGCCAATTTTCTGGATTTTTGAAAAATTCACTTTTTTGTGAAAATATCCACTAAATGAGGGAATAATATGTGTGAGGGTACCCCAGGAGAGTTCCAAATGTGTGTGGGTAGAATATATATCCCACGGGGTAAAATTTAAAAAAGTTGAAAAAATTTTTTTTTTGGACTGTCATTTTTCCGGCGTTTATCAGACTTTCAGATAGGGCAAATGTCAGTGAGCGTTCCGATTTCAGTTCCAGAGCGATTCGCCCAATGAGTCCTTGATATTTATTCGTTTTCAGCCAATTTTCTGGATTTTTGAAAAATTCACTTTTTTTGTGAAAATATCCACTAAATGAGGGATTAATTTGTGTGAGGGTACCGCAAGAATGTTCGAAATGTGTGTGAGTAGAATATATATCCTACGGGAGTAAAATTGAAAAAAGTTGAAAATTTTTTTTTTTTGTACTTAGTCATTTTTCCGGCGTTTATCAGACTTTCAGATAGGGCAAATGTGAGTGAGAATTCCGATTTCAGTTCCAGAGCGATTCGCCCAATGAGTCCTTGATATGTCTTCGTTTTCAGCCAATTTTCTGGATTTTTGAAAATTTCACTTTTTTGTGAAAATATCCACTAAATGAGGGAATAATATGTGTGAGGGTACCCCAGGAGAGTTCCAAATGTGTGTGGGTAGAATATATATCCCACGGGGGTAAAATTTAAAAAAGTTGAAAAAATTTTTTTTTTGGACTGTCATTTTTCCGGCGTTTATCAGACTTTCAGATAGGGCAAATGTCAGTGAGCGTTCCGATTTCAGTTCCAGAGCGATTCGCCCAATGAGTCCTTGATATTTATTCGTTTTCAGCCAATTTTCTGGATTTTTGAAAATTTCACTTTTTTGTGAAAATATCCACTAAATGAGGGAATAATATGTGTGAGGGTACCCCAGGAGAGTTCCAAATGTGTGTGGGTAGAATATATATCCCACGGGGGTAAAATTTAAAAAAGTTGAAAAAATTTTTTTTTTGGACTGTCATTTTTCCGGCGTTTATCAGACTTTCAGATAGGGCAAATGTCAGTGAGCATTCCGATTTCAGTTCCAGAGCGATTCGCCCAATGAGTCCTTGATATGTCTTCGTTTTCAGCCAATTTTCTGGATTTTTCAAAAATTCACTTTTTTGTGAAAATATCCACTAAATGAGGGAATAATATGTGTGAGGGTACCCCAGGAGAGTTCCAAATGTGTGTGGGTAGAATATATATCCCACTGGGGTAAAATTGAAAAAAGTTGAAAAAAAATTTTTTTTGGACTTAGACATTTTTCCGGCGTTTATCAGACTTTCAGATAGGGCAAATGTCAGTGAGCATTCCGATTTCAGTTCCAGAGCGATTCGCCCAATGAGTAATTGATATGTCTTCGTTTTCAGCCAATTTTCTGGATTTTTGAAAATTTAACTTTTTTGTGAAAATATCCACTAAATGAGGGAATAATATGTGTGAGGGTACCCCAGGAGAGTTCCAAATGTGTGTGGGTAGAATATATATCCCACTGGGGTAAAATTGAAAAAAGTTGAAAAAAAATTTTTTTTGGGACTTAGCCATTTTTCCAGCATTAATCAGACTTTCAGATAGGGCAAATGTCAGTGAGCGTTGAAATTTCTGTTCCAGAGCGATTCGCCCAATGAGTCCTTGATATTTATTCGTTTTCAGCCAATTTTCTGGATTTTTAAAAATTTCACTTTTTTGTGAAAATATCCACTAAATGAGAGAATAATATGTGTGAGGGTACCCCAGGAGAGTTCCAAATGTGTGTGGGTAGAATATATATCCCACGGGGGTAAAATTGAAAAAAGTTGAAAAAAATTTTTTTTTGGACTGTCATCTTTCCAGCGTTTATCAGACTTTCAGAGAGGGCAAATGTCAGTGAGCGTTCCGATTTCAGTTCCAGAGCGATTCGCCCAATGAGTCCTTGATATTTATTCGTTTTCAGCCAATTTTCTGGATTTTTGAAAATTTCACTTTTTTGTGAAAATGTCCACTAAATGAGAGAATAATATGTGTGAGGGTACCCCAGGAGAGTTCCAAATGTGTGTGGGTAGAATATATATCCCACGGGGGTAAAAGTGAAAAAAGTTTAAAAAATTTTTTTTTTGGACTTAGCCATTTTTCCGGCGTTTATCAGACTTTCAGATAGGGCAAATGTCAGTGAGCGTTCCGATTTCAGTTCCAGAGCGATTCGCCCAATGAGTCCTTGATATTTATTCGTTTTCAGCCAATTTTCTGGATTTTTGAAAAATTCACTTTTTTTGTGAAAATATCCACTAAATGAGGGATTAATTTGTGTGAGGGTACCGCAAGAATGTTCGAAATGTGTGTGAGTAGAATATATATCCTACGGGAGTAAAATTGAAAAAAGTTGAAAATTTTTTTTTTTTGTACTTAGTCATTTTTCCGGCGTTTATCAGACTTTCAGATAGGGCAAATGTGAGTGAGCATTCCGATTTCAGTTTCAGAGCGATTCTCCCAATGAGTCCTTGATATTTAGTCGTTTTTAGCCAATATTTTGGATTTTTGAAAATTTCACTTTTTTGTGAAAATATCCACTAAATGGGGGAATAATATGTGTGAGGGTACCCCAGGAGTGTTCCACATGTGTGTGGGTAGAATATATATCCCACGGGGGTAAAATTGAAAAAAGTTAAAATCATTTTTTTTTTGGACTTAGTCATTTTTCCGGCGTTTATCAGACTTTCAGATAGGGCAAATGTCAGTGAGCGTCCGATTTCAGTTCCAGAGCGATTTGCCCAATGAGTCCTTGATATGTAGTCGTTTTCAGCCAATATTTTGGATTTTTGAAAAATTCACTTTTTTTGTGAAAATATCCACTAAATGAGGGAATAATATGTGTGAGGGTACCCCAGGAGAGTTCCAAATGTGTGTGGGTAGAATATATATCCCACGGGGGTAAAATTTAAAAAAGTTGAAAAAATATTTTTTTTGGACTTAGTCATTTTTCCGGCGTTTATCAGACTTTCAGATAGGGCAAATGTCAGTGAGCATTCCGATTTCAGTTCCAGAGCGATTCGCCCAATGAGTCCTTGATATTTAGTCGTTTTCAGCCAATTTTCTGGATTTTTGAAAAATTCACTTTTTTGTGAAAATATCCACTAAATGAGGGAATAATATGTGTGAGGGTACCCCAGGAGAGTTCCAAATGTGTGTGGGTAGAATATATATCCCACTGGGGTAAAATTGAAAAAAGTTGAAAAAAAATTTTTTTTAGGACTTAGACATTTTTCCGGCGTTTATCAGACTTTCAGATAGGGCAAATGTCAGTGAGCGTTCCGATTTCAGTTCCAGAGCGATTCGCCCAATGAGTCCTTGATATTTATTCGTTTTCAGCCAATTTTCTGGATTTTTGAAAATTTCACTTTTTTGTGAAAATATCCACTAAATGAGGGAATAATATGTGTGAGGGTACCCCAGGAGTGTTCCAAATGTGTGTGGGTAGAATATATATCCCACTGGGGTAAAATTGAAAAAAGTTGAAAAAAAATTTTTTTTGGACTTAGACATTTTTCCGGCGTTTATCAGACTTTCAGATAGGGCAAATGTCAGTAAGCGTTCCGATTTCAGTTCCAGAGCGATTCGCCCAATGAGTCCTTGATATTTATTCGTTTTCAGCCAATTTTCTGGATTTTTGAAAATTTCACTTTTTTGTGAAAATATCCACTAAATGAGGGAATAATATGTGTGAGGGTACCCCAGGAGAGTTCCAAATGTGTGTGGGTAGAATATATATCCCACGGGGGTAAAATTTAAAAAAGTTGAAAAAATTTTTTTTTTGGACTGTCATTTTTCCGGCGTTTATCAGACTTTCAGATAGGGCAAATGTCAGTGAGCATTCCGATTTCAGTTCCAGAGCGATTCGCCCAATGAGTCCTTGATATGTCTTCGTTTTCAGCCAATTTTCTGGATTTTTCAAAAATTCACTTTTTTGTGAAAATATCCACTAAATGAGGGAATAATATGTGTGAGGGTACCCCAGGAGAGTTCCAAATGTGTGTGGGTAGAATATATATCCCACTGGGGTAAAATTGAAAAAAGTTGAAAAAAAATTTTTTTTGGACTTAGACATTTTTCCGGCGTTTATCAGACTTTCAGATAGGGCAAATGTCAGTGAGTGTTCCAATTTCAGTTTCAGAGCGATTCTCCCAATGAGACCTTGATATTTAGTAGTTTTTAGCCAACATTTTGGATTTTTGAAAATTTCACTTTTTTGTGAAAATATCCACTAAATGAGGGAATAATATGTGTGAGGGTACCCCAGGTGTGTTCCAAATGTGTGTGGGTAGAATATATATCCCACGGGGGTAAAATTGAAAAAAGTTTAAAAAATTTTTTTTTTGGACTTAGTCATTTTTCCGGAGTTTATCAGACTTTCAGATAGGGCAAATGTCAGTGAGCATTCCGATTTCAGTTCCAGAGCGATTCGCCCAATGAGTCCATGATATGTAGTCGTTTTCAGCCAATATTTTGGATTTTTGACAATTTCACTTTTTGGTGAAAATATCCACTAAATGAGGGAATAATATGTGTGAGGGTACCCCAGGAGTGTTCCAAATGTGTGTGGGTAGAATATATATCCCACGGGGGTAAAATTGAAAAAAGTTGAAAAATTTTTTTTTTTAGACTTAGTCATTTTTCCGGCGTTTATCAGACTTTCAGATAAGGCAATTGTCAGTGAGCGTTCCGATTTCAGTTCCAGAGCGATTCGCCCAATGAGTCTTTGATATGTCTTCGTTTTCAGCCAATTCTCTGGATTTTTGAAAATTTTACTTTTTTGTGAAAATATCCACTAAATGAGGGAATAATATGTGTGAGGGTACCCCAGGAGAGTTCCAAATGTGTGTGGGTAGAATATATCCCACTGGGGTAAAATTGAAAAAAGTTGAAAAAAAATTTTTTTTGGGACTTAGCCATTTTTCCAGCATTAATCAGACTTTCAGATAGGGCAAATGTCAGTGAGCGTTGAAATTTCTGTTCCAGAGCGATTCGCCCAATGAGTCCTTGATATTTATTCGTTTTCAGCCAATTTTCTGGATTTTTAAAAATTTCACTTTTTTGTGAAAATATCCACTAAATGAGAGAATAATATGTGTGAGGGTACCCCAGGAGAGTTCCAAATGTGTGTGGGTAGAATATATATCCCACGGGGGTAAAATTGAAAAAAGTTTAAAAAAATTTTTTTTTGGACTGTCATCTTTCCAGCGTTTATCAGACTTTCAGAGAGGGCAAATGTCAGTGAGCGTTCCGATTTCAGTTCCAGAGCGATTCGCCCAATGAGTCCTTGATATTTATTCGTTTTCAGCCAATTTTCTGGATTTTTGAAAATTTCACTTTTTTGTGAAAATGTCCACTAAATGAGAGAATAATATGTGTGAGGGTACCCCAGGAGAGTTCCAAATGTGTGTGGGTAGAATATATATCCCACGGGGGTAAAAGTGAAAAAAGTTTAAAAAATTTTTTTTTTGGACTTAGCCATTTTTCTGGCGTTTATCAGACTTTCAGATAGGGCAAATGTCAGTGAGCGTTCCGATTTCAGTTCCAGAGCGATTCGCCCAATGAGTCCTTGATATTTATTCGTTTTCAGCCAATTTTCTGGATTTTTGAAAAATTCACTTTTTTTGTGAAAATATCCACTAAATGAGGGATTAATTTGTGTGAGGGTACCGCAAGAATGTTCGAAATGTGTGTGAGTAGAATATATATCCTACGGGAGTAAAATTGAAAAAAGTTGAAAATTTTTTTTTTTTGTACTTAGTCATTTTTCCGGCGTTTATCAGACTTTCAGATAGGGCAAATGTGAGTGAGCATTCCGATTTCAGTTCCAGAGCGATTCGCCCAATGAGTCCTTGATATGTCTTCGTTTTCAGCCAATTTTCTGGATTTTTGAAAATTTCACTTTTTTGTGAAAATATCCACTAAATGAGGGAATAATGTGTGAGGTTACCCCAGGAGAGTTCCAAATGTGTGTGGGTAGAATATATATCCCACGGGGGTAAAATTTAAAAAAGTTGAAAAAATTTTTTTTTTGGACTGTCATTTTTCCGGCGTTTATCAGACTTTCAGATAGGGCAAATGTCAGTGAGCGTTCCGATTTCAGTTCCAGAGCGATTCGCCCAATGAGTCCTTGATATTTATTCGTTTTCAGCCAATTTTCTGGATTTTTGAAAATTTCACTTTTTTGTGAAAATATCCACTAAATGAGGGAATAATATGTGTGAGGGTACCCCAGCAGAGTTCCAAATGTGTGTGGGTAGAATATATATCCCACGGGGGTAAAATTTAAAAAAGTTGAAAAAATTTTTTTTTTGGACTGTCATTTTTCCGGCGTTTATCAGACTTTCAGATAGGGCAAATGTCAGTGAGCATTCCGATTTCAGTTCCAGAGCGATTCGCCCAATGAGTCCTTGATATGTCTACGTTTTCAGCCAATTTTCTGGATTTTTCAAAAATTCACTTTTTTGTGAAAATATCCACTAAATGAGGGAATAATATGTGTGAGGGTACCCCAGGAGAGTTCCAAATGTGTGTGGGTAGAATATATATCCCACGGGGGTAAAATTGAAAAAAGTTGAAAAATTTTTTTTTTTGGACTTAGCCATTTTTCCGGCGTTTATCAGACTTTCAGATAGGGCAAATGTCAGTGAGCGTCCGATTTCAGTTCCAGAGCGATTTGCCCAATGAGTCCTTGATATGTAGTCGTTTTCAGCCAATATTTTGGATTTTTGAAAAATTCACTTTTTTTGTGAAAATATCCACTAAATGAGGGAATAATATGTGTGAGGGTACCCCAGGAGAGTTCCAAATGTGTGTGGGTTGAATATATATCCCACTGGGGTAAAATTGAAAAGAGTTGAAAAAAAATAATTTTTTTTGGACTTTGACATTTTTCCGTCGTTTATCAGACTTTCAGATAGGGCAAATGTCAGTGAGCATTCTGATTTCAGTTCCAGAGCGATTCGCCCAATGAGTCCTTGATATTTAGTCGTTTTCAGCCATTTTTCTGGATTTTTGAAAAATTCACTTTTTTGTGAAAATATCCACTAAATGAGGGAATAATATGTGTGAGGGTACCCCAGGAGAGTTCCAAATGTGTGTGGGTAGAATATATATCCCACTGGGGTAAAATTGAAAAAAGTTGAAAAAAAATTTTTTTTGGACTTAGACATTTTTCCGGCGTTTATCAGACTTTCAGATAGGGCAAATGTCAGTGAGCATTCCGATTTCAGTTCCAGAGCGATTTGCCCAATGAGTCCTTGATATGTCTTCGTTTTCAGCCAATTTTCTGGATTTTTGAAAATTTCACTTTTTTGTGAAAATATCCACTAAATGAGGGAATAATATGTGTGAGGGTACCCCAGGAGAGTTCCAAATGTGTGTGGGTAGAATATATATCCCACTGGGGTAAAATTGAAAAAAGTTGAAAAAAAATTTTTTTTGGACTTAGACATTTTTCCGGCGTTTATCAGACTTTCAGATAGGGCAAATGTCAGTGAGCGTTCCGATTTCAGTTCCAGAGCGATTCGCCCAATGAGTCCTTGATATTTATTCGTTTTCAGCCAATTTTCTGGATTTTTGAAAATTTCACTTTTTTGTGAAAATATCCACTAAATGAGGGAATAATATGTGTGAGGGTACCCCAGGAGAGTTCCAAATGTGTGTGGGTAGAATATATATCCCACGGGGGTAAAATTGAAAAAAGTTGAAAAATTTTTTTTTTTGGACTTAGCCATTTTTCCGGCGTTTATCAGACTTTCAGATAGGGCAAATGTCAGTGAGCGTTCCAATTTCAGTTTCAGAGCGATTCTCCCAATGACTCCTTGATATTTAGTCGTTTTTAGCCAACATCTTGGATTTTTGAAAATTTCACTTTTTTGTGAAAATATCCACTAAATGAGGGAATAATATGTGTGAGGGTACCCCAGGAGTGTTCCAAATGTGTGTGGGTAGAATATATATATAGAGAGTGATTCGCCCAATGATCCCTTGATATTTATTCGTTTTCAGCCAATTTTCTGGATTTTTGAAAATTTCACTTTTTTGTGAAAATATCCACTAAATGAGGGAATAATATGTGTGAGGGTACCCCAGGAGAGTTCCAAATGTGTGTGGGTAGAATATATATCCCACGGGGGTAAAATTTAAAAAAGTTGAAAAAATTTTTTTTTTGGACTGTCATTTTTCCGGCGTTTATCAGACTTTCAGATAGGGCAAATGTCAGTGAGCGTTCCGATTTCAGTTCCAGAGCGATTCGCCCAATGAGTCCTTGATATTTATTCGTTTTCAGCCAATTTTCTGGATTTTTGAAAATTTCACTTTTTTGTGAAAATATCCACTAAATGAGGGAATAATATGTGTGAGGGTACCCCAGGAGAGTTCCAAATGTGTGTGGGTAGAATATATATCCCACGGGGGTAAAATTTAAAAAAGTTGAAAAAATTTTTTTTTTGGACTGTCATTTTTCCGGCGTTTATCAGACTTTCAGATAGGGCAAATGTCAGTGAGCATTCCGATTTCAGTTCCAGAGCGATTCGCCCAATGAGTCCTTGATATGTCTTCGTTTTCAGCCAATTTTCTGGATTTTTGAAAAATTCACTTTTTTGTGAAAATATCCACTAAATGAGGGAATAATATGTGTGAGGGTACCCCAGGAGAGTTCCAAATGTGTGTGGGTAGAATATATATCCCACGGGGGTAAAATTGAAAAAAGTTGAAAAATTTTTTTTTTTGGACTTAGCCATTTTTCCGGCGTTTATCAGACTTTCAGATAGGGCAAATGTCAGTGAGCGTTCCAATTTCAGTTTCAGAGCGATTCTCCCAATGACTCCTTGATATTTAGTCGTTTTTAGCCAACATCTTGGATTTTTGAAAATTTCACTTTTTTGTGAAAATATCCACTAAATGAGGGAATAATATGTGTGAGGGTACCCCAGTAGTGTTCCAAATGTGTGTGGGTAGAATATATATATAGAGAGTGATTCGCCCAATGAGCCCTTGATATTTATTCGTTTTCAGCCATTTTTCTGGATTTTTGAAAAATTCACTTTTTTTGTGAAAATATCCACTAAATGAGGGAATAATATGTGTGAGGGTACCCCAGGAGAGTTCCAAATGTGTGTGGGTTGAATATATATCCCACTGGGGTAAAATTGAAAAGAGTTGAAAAAAAAATTTTTTTGGACTTTGACATTTTTCCGGCGTTTATCAGACTTTCAGATAGGGCAAATGTCAGTGAGCATTCTGTTTTCAGTTCCAGAGCGATTCGCCCAATGAGTCCTTGATATTTAGTCGTTTCCAGCCATTTTTCTGGATTTTTGAAAAATTCACTTTTTTTGTGAAAATATCCACTAAATGAGGGAATAATATGTGTGAGGGTACCCCAGGAGAGTTCCAAATGTGTGTGGGTAGAATATATATCCCACTGGGGTAAAATTGAAAAAAGCTGAAAAAAAATTTTTTTTGGACTTAGACATTTTTCCGGCGTTTATCAGACTTTCAGATAGGGCAAATGTCAGTGAGCGTTCCGATTTCAGTTCCAGAGCGATTCGCCCAATGAATCCTTGATATTTATTCGTTTTCAGCCAATTTTCTGGATTTTTGAAAATTTCACTTTTTTTGTGAAAATATCCACTAAATGAGGGATTAATTTGTGTGAGGGTACCGCAGGAATGTTCGAAATGTGTGTGAGTAGAATATATATCCTACGGGAGTAAAATTGAAAAAAGTTGAAATTTTTTTTTTTTTGGACTTAGTCATTTTTCTGGCGTTTATCAGACTTTCAGATAGGGCAAATGTCAGTGAGCGTTCCGATTTCAGTTCTAGAGCGATTTGCCCAATGAGTCCTTGATATTTAGTCGTTTTTAGCCAATATTTTGGATTTTTGAAAATTTCACTTTTTTGTGAAAATATCCACTAAATGGGGGAATAATATGTGTGAGGGTACCCCAGGAGTGTTCCAAATGTGTGTGGGTAGAATATATATCCCACGGGGGTAAAATTCAAAAAAGTTAAAAACATTTTTTTTTAGACTTAGTCATTTTTCTGGCGTTTATCAGACTTTCAGATAGGGCAAATGTCAGTGAGCGTTCCGATTTCAGTTCTAGAACGATTTGCCCAATGAGTCCTTGATATGTAGTCGTTTTCAGCCAATATTTTGGATTTTTGAAAATTTCACTTTTTGGTGAAAATATCCACTAAATGAGGGAATAATATGTGTGAGGGTACCCCAGGAGAGTTCCAAATGTGCGTGGGTAGAATATATATCCCACAGGGGTAAAATTGAAAAAAGTTGAAAAATTTTTTTTTTTGGACTTAGTCATTTTTCCAGCGTTTATCAGACTTTCAGATAGGGCAAATGTCAGTGAGCGTTTCGATTTCAGTTCCAGAGCGATTCGCCCAATGAGTCCTTGATATGCAGTCGTTTTTAGCCAATATTTTGGATTTGTGAAAATATCCACTAAAGGAGGGAATAATATGTGTGAGGGTACCCCAGGAGTGCTCCAAATGTGCGTGGGTAGAATATATATCCTACGGGGGTAAAATTGAAAAAAGTTTAAAAAATTTTTCTTTTGGACTTAGCCATTTTTCCGGCGTTTATCAGACTTTCAGATAGGGCAATTGTCAGTGAGCGTTCTGATTTCAGTTCCAGAGCGATTCGCCCAATGAGTCCTTGATATTTCCTCGTTTTCAGCCAATTTTCTGGATTTTTGAAAAATTCACTTTTTTGTGAAAATATCAACTAAATGAGGGAATAATATGTGTGAGGGTACCCCAGGAGAGTTCCAAATGTGTGTGGGTAGAATATATATCCCACGGGGGTAAAATTGAAAAAAGTTGAAAAAAAATTTTTTTTGGGACTTAGCCATTTTTCCGGCATTAATCAGATTTTCAGATAGGGCAAATGTCAGTGAGCGTTGAAATTTCAGTTCCAGAGCGATTCGCCCAATGAGTCCTTGATATTTATTCGTTTTCAGCCAATTTTCTGGATTTTTGAAAATTACACTTTTTTGTGAAAATATCCACTAAATGAGAGAATAATATATGTGAGGGTACCCCAGGAGAGTTCCAAATGTGTGTGGGTAGAATATATATCCCACGGGGGTAAAATTGAAAAAAGTTGAAAAAATTTTTTTTTTGGACTGTCATCTTTCCGGCGTTTATCACACTTTCAGAGAGGGCAAATGTCAGTGAGCGTTCCGATTTCAATTCCAGAGCGATTCGCCCAATGAGTCCTTGATATTTATTCGTTTTCAGCCAATTTTCTGGATTTTTGAAAAATTCACTTTTTTTGTGAAAATATCCACTAAATGAGGGATTAATTTGTGTGAGGGTACCGCAGGAATGTTCGAAATGTGTGTGAGTAGAATATATATCCTACGGGAGTAAAATTGAAAAAAGTTGAAAATTTTTTTTTTTTGTACTTATTCATTTTTCCGGCGTTTATCAGACTTTCAGATAGGGCAAATGTGAGTGAGCGTTCCGATTTCAGTTTCAGAGCGATTCTCCCAATGAGTCCTTGATATTTAGTCGTTTTTAGCCAATATTTTGGATTTTTGAAAATTTCACTTTTTTGTGAAAATATCCACTAAATGGGGGAATAATATGTGTGAGGGTACCCCAGGAGTGTTCCAAATGTGTGTGGGTTGAATATATATCCCACGGGGGTAAAGTTGAAAAGAGTTGAAAAATAATTTTTTTTGGACTTTGACATTTTTCCGTCGTTTATCAGACTTTCAGATAGGGCAAATGTCAGTGAGCATTCTGATTTCAGTTCCAGAGCGATTCGCCCAAGGAGTCCTTGATATTTAGTCGTTTTTAGCCAACATTTTGGATTTTTGAAAATTTCACTTTTTTGTGAAAATATCCACTAAATGAGGGAATAATATTTGTGAGGGTACCCCAGGAGTGTTCCAAATGTGTGTGGATAGAATATATATATATAGAGAGTGATTCGCCCAATGAGCCCTTGATATTTATTCGTTTTCAGCCATTTTTCTGGATTTTTGAAAAATTCACTTTTTTTGTGAAAATATCCACTAAATGAGGGCATAATATGTGTGAGGGTACCCCAGGAGAGTTCCAAATGTGTGTGGGTAGAATATATATCCCACGGGGGTAAAATTGAAAAAAGTTGAAAATTTTTTTTTTTTGGACTTAGCCATTTTTCCGGCGTTTATCAGACTTTCAGATAGGGCAAATGTCAGTGAGCGTTCCAATTTCAGTTTCAGAGCGATTCGCCCAATGAGTCCTTGATATTTAGTCGTTTTCAGCCAATTTTCTGGATTTTTGAGAATTTCACTTTTTTGTGAAAATATCCACTAAATGAGGGAATAATATGTGTGAGGGTACCCCAGGAGAGTTCCAAATGTGTGTGGGTAGAATATATATCCCACGGGGGTAAAATTGAAAAAAGTTGAACATTTTTTTTTTTTGGACTTAGCCATTTTTCCGGCGTTTATCAGACTTTCAGATAGGGCAAATGTCAGTGAGCGTTGAAATTTCAGTTCCAGAGCGATTCGCCCAATGAGTCCTTGATATGTCTTCGTTTTCAGCCAATTTTCTAGATTTTTGAAAATTTCACTTTTTTTGTGAAAATATCCACTAAATGAGGGCATAATATGTGTGAGGGTACCCCAGGAGAGTTCCAAATGTGTGTGGGTAGAATATATATCCCACGGGGGTAAAATAGAAAAAAGTAGAAACATTTTTTTTTTGGACTTAGCCATTTTTCCGGCGTTTATCAGACTTTCAGATAGGGCAAATGTCAGTGAGCGTTCCAATTTCAGTTCCAGAGCGATTCGCCCAATGAGACCTTTATATGTAGCTGTTTTCAGCCAATATTTTGGATTTTTGAAAATTTCACTTTTTTTGTGAAAATATCCACTAAATGAGGGAATAATATGTGTGAGGGTACCCTAGGAGAGTTCCAAATGTGTGTGGGTAGAATATATATCCCACGGGGGTAAAATTTAAAAAAGTTGAAAACATTTTTTTTTTGGACTTAGACATTTTTCCGGCGTTTATCAGACTTTCAGATAGGGCAATTGTCAGTGAGCATACCGATTTCAGTTCCATAGCGATTCGCCCAATGAGTCCTTGATATTTATTTGTTTTCAGCCAATTTTCTGGATTTTTGAAAAATTCACTTTTTTGTGAAAATATCCACTAAATGAGGGAATAATATATGTGATGGTACCCCAGGAGAGTTCCAAATGTGTGTGGGTAAAATATATATCCCACGGGGGTAAAATTGAAAAAAGTTGAAAACATTTTTTTTTGGAACTTAGCCATTTTTCCGGCGTTTATCAGACTTTCAGATAGGGCAAATGTCAGTGAGCGTTCCGATTTCAGTTCCAGAGCGATTCTCCCAATGAGTCCTTGATATTTAGTCATTTTTAGCCAATTTTCTGGATTTTTGAAAATTTCACTTTTTTGTGTGAAAATATCCACTAAATGAGGGAATAATATGTGTGACGGTACCCCAGGAGAGTTCCAAATGTGTGTGGGTAGAATACATATCCCACGGGGGTAAAATTGAAAAAATGTGAAAAAAAAATTTTTTTGGACTTAGCCATTTTTCCGACGTTTATCAGACTTTCAGATACGGCAAATGTCAGTGAGCGTTCCGATTTCAGTTCCAGAGCGATTCGCCCAATGAGTCCTTGATATTTATTCGTTTTCAGCCAATTTTCTGGATTTTTGAAAATTTTACTTTTTTGTGAAAATATCCACTAAATGAGGGAACAATATTTGTGAGGGTACCCCAGGAGAGTTCCAAATGTGTGTGGGTAGAATATATATCCCACGGGGGTAAAATTGAAAAAAGTTGAACATTTTTTTTTTTTGGACTTAGCCATTTTTCCGGCGTTTATCAGACTTTCAGATAGGGCAAATGTCAGTGAGCGTTCCAATTTCAGTTCCAGAGCGATTCGCCCAATGAGACCTTTATATGTAGTCGTTTTCAGCCAATATTTTGGATTTTTGAAAATTTCACTTTTTTTGTGAAAATATCCTCTAAATGAGGGAATAATATGTGTGAGGGTACCCCAGGAGAGTTCCAAATGTGTGTGGGTAGAATATATATCCCACGGGGGTAAAATTTAAAAAAGTTGAAAAAATTTTTTTTTGGACTTAGTCATTTTTCCGGTGTTTATCAGACTTTCAGATAGGGTAAATGTCAGTGAGCGTTCCGATTTCAGTTCCAGAGCGATTCTCCCAATGAGTCCTTGATATTTAGTCGTTTTCAGCCAATTTTCTGGATTTTTGAAAATTTCACTTTTTTGTGAAAATATCCAATAAATGAGGGAATAATATTTGTGAGAGTACCCCAGGAGAGTTCCAAATGTGCGTGGGTAGAATATATATCCCACGGGGGTAAAATTGAAAAAATGTGAAAAAAATTTTTTTTTGGACTTAGCCATTTTTCCGGCGTTTATCAGACTTTCAGATAGGGCAAATGTCAGTGAGCGTTCCGATTTCAGTTCCAGAGCAATTCGCCCAATGAGTCCTTGATATTTAGTCGTTTTCAGCCAATTTTCTGGATTTTTGAAAATTTCACTTTTTTGTGAAAATATCCAATAAATGAGGGAATAATATTTGTGAGGGTACCCCAGGAGAGTTCCAAATGTGTGTGGGTAGAATATATATCCCACGGGGGTAAAATTGAAAAAAGTTGAAAAAATTTTTTTTTTGGACTTAGACATTTTTCCGGCGTTTATCAGACTTTCAGATAGGGCAATTGTCAGTGAGCGTTCCGATTTCAGTTCCAGAGCGATTCTCCCAATGAGTCCTTGATATTTAGTCGTTTTCAGCCAATTTTCTGGATTTTTGAAAATTTCACTTTTTTTGTGAAAATATCCACTAAATGAGGGCATAATATGTGTGAGGGTACCCCAGGAGAGTTCCAAATGTGCGTGGGTAGAATATATATCCCACGGGGGTAAAATTGAAAAAATGTGAAAAAAATTTTTTTTTGGACTTAGCCATTTTTCCGGCGTTTATCAGACTTTCAGATAGGGCAAATGTCAGTGAGCGTTCCGATTTCAGTTCCAGAGCAATTCGCCCAATGAGTCCTTGATATTTATTCGTTTTCAGCCAATTTTCTGGATTTTTGAAAATTTCACTTTTTTGTGAAAATATCCACTAAACGAGGGAATAATATATGTGAGGGTACCCCAGGAGAGTTCCAAATGTGTGTGGGTAGAATATATATCCCACGGGGGTAAAATTGAAAAAAGTTGAAAACATTTTTTTTTGGGACTTAGCCATTTTTCCGGCGTTTATCAGACTTTCAGATAGGGCAAATGTCAGTGAGCGTTCAGATTTCAGTTCCAGAGCGATTCGAAAAATGAGTCCTTGATATTTAGTCGTTTTCAGCCAATTTTCTGGATTTTTGAGAATTTCACTTTTTTGTGAAAATATCCACTAAATGAGGGAATAATATGTGTGAGGGTACTCCAGGAGACTTCCAAATGTGTGTGGGTAGAATATATATCCCACGGGGGTAAAATTTAAAAAAGTTGAAAAAATTTTTTTTTTGGTCTTAGTCATTTGGAGGAAAAGTTGCGTAATCTAGAAGAGAGGTTAACTACCTTGAAAATCATTAAGGAAGGTGAAGAGTTCTTAGACAGAGCAGAATTATCTCTTCATGATTCAGAAAGAGAAGAAATTCGAACTGCACCTGACGAAACAGAGGAATGGAAACATGTGACCCACAGAAGCAGGAGGATCGAGAGGCAGTCAGCACCCATACTGCTCAGGAACCAGTACCATGCTCTCACGCAGGAGAACCATGAAGAAATACAGCAAAATAAGACTTTGCCAGCAATGAATAACCTTGTAAGCCCTCAGAATCCTCCTGGATGGAGAAAGAAGAATGTTGTGAAGAAAAAACGGAGAGTGGTGGTCATGGGGGATTCCCTGTTAAGAGGAACAGAGGCCGCTATCTGCAGACCAGACATAACCTCAAGAGAAATGTGCTGTCTTCCAGGAGCAAAAATTAAAGATGTGTCTGACAGGATATCAAGACTCTTCAGACCTACAGATCAGTACCCATTCCTGCTAATACATGTGGGGACAAATGACACCGCAAGAAAGGACCTGGAAACCATCTGCAGTGACTTTGAAGACTTAGGCAAGAAAGTGAAAGAATTGGGAGCGCAGGTGGTCTTCTCATCTATCCTCCCAGTGGATGGCCATGGAACAATGAGGTGGAATAAGATTCTACAGGTGAACAACTGGCTACGTCGATGGTGCCGTCAACAAGGATTTGGATTTCTGGATCACGGAATGAATTACCTATACGATGGACTACTTGCTAGAGATGGGGTGCACCTTACGAAGACTGGAAAACATGTATTTGGAAGTCGCCTTGCTACACTCATCAGAAGAGCTTTAAACTAGAACCATGTGGGAAGGGAAGCAAAAGGCCAGAAAAAGCCATACAGCTGACAAATACTATTGAGATCTCTGCTACTGGAAGTGGAAAGGAAGAACAAAGACAAAACAATTTAAATAATAAAAATATGGGAGGAAGAGAAACCAATCACAAACTAAAATGTTTTTATACAAATGCACAAAGCATGGGCAACAAACAAGGAGAATTGGAACTACTAATGCAGGAAAAGGAATATGATGTCATTGGAATCACTGAAACTTGGTGGGACGATACACATGATTGGAATAAAAGGCTAAAAGGATACAACTTATTTGCAAGAAACAGACTTGATAAACGAGGAGGAGGTGTTGCATTGTATGTTAGAAAAGCGTATATCTGCACAGAGATTGAAGCTTCAGAGACTGGGAGTTCTGTGGAAACTGTTTGGGTAAGAATACAAGGAGAGAACAACGGAAAGGACACCATTGTAGGCATTTACTACAGGCCACCCAGGCAAGCTGAAGATATGGATGAACTCTTTATGTATCAAAAGACCAAGTTCTCCAAAAAATATGACGTAGTGGTCATGGGAGATTTCAACTATCCAGACATTTGTTGGGAATCTCTCTCAAGTAAAACTAACAGGTCAAGCAAATTCTTATCCTCTCTTGCTGACAACTTTATCTTCCAAAAGGTAGGGGAGAAAACAAGGGGATCTGCTACTTTGGATCTAATCCTTATAAACAGGGAGGAAATGGTTGAGGAGGTAAAGGTGGCTGGGACCCTAGGAGGCAGCGATCATGCTATTATAGAATTTTGGATAACTAGAGGAGGAAGACATGTGAAGACTCAAACTTCAAGGTTAGATTTTAGAAAGGCAGATTTTAAGAGACTCAGAAAGAGAATAGGAGGGATCCAATAGCTGGATGTCCTTAAGGACAAACATGTCCAGGAAGGATGGGAAATTTTTAAAAATGAGATTCTCAAAGCACAATCGTTAACAATCCCGAAAAGTAGGAAGAATGGGAAGCATTTAAGGAAACCAGGATGGATGAACACAGAACTTAAACACATGCTAAAAAGAAAGAAAGAAATGTTTATTAAATGGAAAGAGGGAGGCATATCTAAAGAAGATTATAATGCAGTCTGCAGATCCTGCAGGGCACGTATCAGGAGGTTAGCTAAAGCTGACAATGAATTAAGGCTTGCAAGAGATGTCAAAAGCAATAAAAAAGGATTTTGGGGGTATGTCAAAAGTAAAAGAAAAGTCAAAGATGCTATAGGATTTTTACAGGATGAAAATGGAGAAATGGTAAGAGAGGATGTTGAGAAGGCCGAACTTTTTAATTCCTATTTTGCATCTGTTTTCTCTCAGAAAGAAAATGTAACATCAACTGATCTTCACTGCCCTTTTAAAGGAATAGAGGAATCAAAGTTATCTGTAAACAGAAAGATTGTGAGGGAATATTTAGCTAACATAAATGAGTTCAAGTCTCCAGGTCCAGATGAATTACACCCCAGAGTACTGAAGGAGATCGTAGAAGAAAATTTAGAACCACTCTCCATAATCTTTGAAAATTCTTGGAGAACAGGAGAAGTCCCAGAAGACTGGAGAAGAGCAAATGTTGTTCCTATCTTCAAAAAGGGGAAGAAGGTGGACCCAGGGAACTATAGGCCGGTGAGTCTGACTTTTATACCAGGAAAGATCTTTGAACAAATTATTAAACAACATGTATGTAAGTACATGGATAAGAATGAAGTGATTAACCAGAGTCAGCATGGGTTTGTAACTAACAAGTCATGTCAGACTAACTTAATTTCCTTCTATGACAGAATCACTGACTGGGTGGATCAGGGAAATGCTGTAGATATAGTATATCTTGACTTCAGCAAAGCATTTGACAAAGTATCTCACACCATCCTTATTGAAAAAATGACCAAGTATGCAATGGACCAGGCAACTGTTAGGTGGATTCATAACTGGCTTAGTGATCGGACTCAAAGGGTGGTTGTAAATGGCTTCACATCCAGCTGGATGAATGTCTCAAGTGGGGTACCACAGGGCTCCGTCCTAGGACCTGTATTGTTCAACATCTTTATCAATGATTTAGATGAAGGAATTGAGGGTAAACTGATTAAATTTGCTGATGACACAAAGCTAGGAGGGATAGCTAATACTAGAGAAGAGAGAGAGGATTCAAAAAGACCTAAATAAACTGGAGCAGTGGGCAGCAACCAACAGAATGTTTTTTAACAGGGAAAAATGCAAAGTACTACATCTGGGCAATAAAAATGAAAAAAGCATATACAGAATGGGAGGAATAGAGCTAAGCAACAGTACATGTGAAAAAGACTTAGGTATACTAATAGATCATAGACTAAACATGAGTCAACAGTGTGATGCAGCAGCAAAAAAGGCAAATACAATTCTGGGATGTATTAACAGAAGCATACAGTCTAGATCACGTGAAGTCATTATCGGTCTTTACTCCTCTTTGGTCAGACCTCATCTGGAATACTGTGTACAGTTTTGGGCACCACATTTTAAAAAATACATAGACAAACTGGAGCAAGTTCAGAGAAGAGCGACCAGAATGGTGACTGGTCTGCAAACCATGTCCTATGAGGAACGGTTGCAGGATTTGGGAATGTTTAGCTTGCAAAAAAGAAGACTGAGAGGAGACTTAATAGCTGTCTACAAATATGTCAAGGGCTGTCACATTGTAGAAGGATCATCTTTATTCTCATTTGCACAAGGAAAGACTAGAAGCAATGGGATGAAACTAAATAGGAGGAGACACAGATTAGATATTAGAAAAAACTTTTTGACAGTTAGGGTGATTAATGAGTGGAACAGGCTGCCACGAGAGGTGGTGAGTTCCCCTTCAATGGACGTCTTCAAACAGAGGCTGGACAGACATCTGTCTGAGATGATCTAGTGAATCCTGCTTTGAGCAGGGGGTTGGACCAGATGACCCAGGAGGTCCCTTCCAACTCAACCATTCTATGATTCTATGATTCTATGATTTTTCCGGTGTTTATCAGACTTTCAGATAGGGCAAATGTCAGTGAGCGTTACGATTTCAGTTCCAGAGCGATTCGCCCAATGAGTCCTTGATATTTAGTCGTTTTCAGCCAATTTTCAGGATTTTTGAAAAATTCACTTTTTTGTGAAAATATCCACTAAATGAGGGAATAATATGTGTGAGGGTACCCCAGGAGAGTTCCAAATGTGTGTGGGTAGAATATATATCCCACGGGGGTAAAATTGAAAAAAGCTGAAAAAATTTTTTTTTTGGACTTAGACATTTTTCTGGAGTTTATCAGACTTTCAGATAGGGCAAATGTCAGTGAGCGTTCAGATTTCAGTTCCAGAGCGATTCGCCCAATGAGTCCTTGATATTTAGTCGTTTTCAGCCAATTTTCTGGATTTTTGAGAATTTCACTTTTTTGTGAAAATATCCACTAAATGAGG
The DNA here is from genome assembly GCF_046119375.1 of Phyllobates terribilis. Taxonomy (NCBI): domain Eukaryota; kingdom Metazoa; phylum Chordata; class Amphibia; order Anura; family Dendrobatidae; genus Phyllobates; species Phyllobates terribilis. The sequence goes on from NW_027362832.1 coordinate 5,082,082, forward strand.
GAATAATATGTGTGAGGGTACCCCAGGAGACTTCCAAATGTGTGTGGGTAGAATATATATCCCACGGGGTAAAATTTAAAAAAGTTGAAAAAAATTTTTTTTTGGACTTAGTCATTTGGAGGAAAAGTTGCGAAATCTAGAAGAGAGGTTAACTACCTTGAAAATCATTAAGGAAGGTGAAGAGTTCTTAGACAGAGCAGAATTATCTCTTCATGATTCAGAAAGAGAAGAAATTCGAACTGCACCTGACGAAACAGAGGAATGGAAGCATGTGACCCACAGAAGCAGGAGGATCGAGAGGCAGTCAGCTCCCATACTGCTCAGGAACCAGTACCATGCTCTCACGCAGGAGAACCATGAAGAAATACAGCAAAATAAGACTTTGCCAGCAATGAATAACCTTGTAAGCCCTCAGAATCCTCCTGGATGGAGAAAGAAGAATGTTGTGAAGAAAAAACGGAGAGTGGTGGTCATGGGGGATTCCATGTTAAGAGGAACAGAGGCCGCTATCTGCAGACCAGACATAACCTCAAGAGAAATGTGCTGTCTTCCAGGAGCAAAAATTAAAGATGTGTCTGACAGGATATCAAGACTCTTCAGACCTACAGATCAGTACCCATTCCTGCTAATACATGTGGGGACAAATGACACCGCAAGAAAGGACCTGGAAACCATCTGCAGTGACTTTGAAGACTTAGGCAAGAAAGTGAAAGAATTGGGAGCGCAGGTGGTCTTCTCATCCATCCTCCCAGTGGATAGCCATGGAACAATGAGGTGGAATAAGATTCTACAGGTGAACAACTGGCTACGTCGATGGTGCCGTCAACAAGGATTTGGATTTCTGGATCACGGAATGAATTACCTATACGATGGACTACTTGCTAGAGATGGGGTGCACCTTACGAAGACTGGAAAACATGTATTTGGAAGTCGCCTTGCTACACTCATCAGAAGAGCTTTAAACTAGAACCATGTGGGAAGGGAAGCAAAAGGCCAGAAAAAGCCATACAGCTGACAAATACTATTGAGATCTCTGCTACTGGAAGTGGAAAGGAAGAACAAAGACAAAACAATTTAAATAATAAAAATATGGGAGGAAGAGAAACCAATCACAAACTAAAATATTTTTATACAAATGCACAAAGCATGGGCGACAAACAAGGAGAATTGGAACTACTAATGCAGGAAAAGGAATATGATGTCATTGGAATCACTGAAACTTGGTGGGGCGATACACATGATTGGAATAAAAGGCTAAAAGGATACAACTTATTTGCAAGAAACAGACTTGATAAACGAGGAGGAGGTGTTGCATTGTATGTTAGAAAAGCGTATATCTGCACAGAGATTGAAGCTTCAGAGACTGGGAGTTCTGTGGAAACTGTTTGGGTAAGAATACAAGGAGAGAACAACGGAAAGGACACCATTGTAGGCATTTACTACAGGCCACCCGGGCAAGCTGAAGATATGGATGAACTCTTTATGTATCAAATGACCAAGTACTCCAAAAAATATGACGTAGTGGTCATGGGAGATTTCAACTATCCAGACATTTGTTGGGAATCTCTCTCAAGTAAAACTAACAGGTCAAGCAAATTCTTATCCTCTCTTGCTGACAACTTTATCTTCCAAAAGGTAGGGGAGAAAACAAGGGGATCTGCTACTTTGGATCTAATCCTTATAAACAGGGAGGAAATGGTTGAGGAGGTAAAGGTGGCTGGGACCCTAGGAGGCAGCGATCATGCTATTATAGAATTTTGGATAACTAGAGGAGGAAGACATGTGAAGACTCAAACTTCAAGGTTAGATTTTAGAAAGGCAGATTTTAAGAGACTCAGAAAGAGAATAGGAGGGATCCAATAGCTGGATGTCCTTAAGGACAAAAATGTCCAGGAAGGATGGGAAATTTTTAAAAATGAGATTCTCAAAGCACAATCGTTAACAATCCCGAAAAGTAGGAAGAATGGGAAGCATTTAAGGAAACCAGGATGGATGAACACAGAACTTAAACACATGCTAAAAAGAAAGAAAGAAATGTTTATTAAATGGAAAGAGGGAGGCATATCTAAAGAAGATTATAATGCAGTCTGCAGATCCTGCAGGGCACGTATCAGGAGGTTAGCTAAAGCTGACAATGAATTAAGGCTTGCAAGAGATGTCAAAAGCAATAAAAAAGGATTTTGGGGGTATGTCAAAAGTAAAAGAAAAGTCAAAGATGCTATAGGATTTTTACAGGATGAAAATGGAGAAATGGTAAGAGAGGATGTTGAGAAGGCCGAACTTTTTAATTCCTATTTTGCATCTGTTTTCTCTCAGAAAGAAAATGTAACATCAACTGATCTTCACTGTCCTTTTAAAGGAATAGAGGAATCAAAGTTATCTGTAAACAGAAAGATTGTGAGGGAATATTTAGCTAACATAAATGAGTTCAAGTCTCCAGGTCCAGATGAATTACACCCCAGAGTACTGAAGGAGATCGTAGAAGAAATTTTAGAACCACTCTCCATAATCTTTGAAAATTCTTGGAGATCAGGAGAAGTCCCAGAAGACTGGAGAAGAGCAAATGTTGTTCCTATCTTCAAAAAGGGGAAGAAGGTGGACCCAGGGAACTATAGGCCGGTGAGTCTGACTTTTATACCAGGAAAGATCTTTGAACAAATTATTAAACAACATGTAAGTACATGGATAAGAATGAAGTGATTAACCAGAGTCAGCATGGGTTTGTAACTAACAAGTCATGTCAGACTAACTTAATTTCCTTCTATGACAGAATCACTGACTGGGTGGATCAGGGAAATGCTGTAGATATAGTATATCTTGACTTCAGCAAAGCATTTGACAAAGTATCTCACACCATCCTTATTGAAAAAATGACCAAGTATGCAATGGACCAGGCAACTGTTAGGTGGATTCATAACTGGCTTAGTGATCGGACTCAAAGGGTGGTTGTAAATGGCTTCACATCCAGCTGGATGAATGTCTCAAGTGGGGTACCACAGGGCTCCGTCCTGGGACCTGTATTGTTCAACATCTTTATCAATGATTTAGATGAAGGAATTGAGGGTAAACTGATTAAATTTGCTGATGACACAAAGCTAGGAGGGATAGCTAATACTAGAGAAGAGAGAGAGAGGATTCAAAAAGACCTAAATAAACTGGAGCAGTGGGCAGCAACCAACAGAATGTTTTTTAACAGGGAAAAATGCAAAGTACTACATCTGGGCAATAAAAATGAAAAAAGCATATACAGAATGGGAGGAATAGAGCTAAGCAACAGTACATGTGAAAAAGACTTAGGTATACTAATAGATCATAGACTAAACATGAGTCAACAGTGTGATGCAGCAGCAAAAAAGGCAAATACAATTCTGGGATGTATTAACAGAAGCATACAGTCTAGATCACGTGAAGTCATTATCGGTCTTTACTCCTCTTTGGTCAGACCTCATCTGGAATACTGTGTACAGTTTTGGGCACCACATTTTAAAAAATACATAGACAAACTGGAGCAAGTTCAGAGAAGAGCGACCAGAATGGTGACTGGTCTGCAAACCATGTCCTATGAGGAACGGTTGCAGGATTTGGGAATATTTAGCTTGCAAAAAAGAAGACTGAGAGGAGACTTAATAGCTGTCTACAAATATGTCAAGGGCTGTCACATTGTAGAAGGATCATCTTTATTCTCATTTGCACAAGGAAAGACTAGAAGCAATGGGATGAAACTAAATAGGAGGAGACACAGATTAGATATTAGAAAAAACTTTTTGACAGTTAGGGTGATTAATGAGTGGAACAGGCTGCCACGAGAGGTGGTGAGTTCCCCTTCAATGGACGTCTTCAAACAGAGGCTGGACAGACATCTGTCTGAGATGATCTAGTGAATCCTGCTTTGAGCAGGGGGTTGGACCAGATGACCCAGGAGGTCCCATCCAACTCAACCATTCTATGATTCTATGATTTTTCCGGCGTTTATCAGACTTTCAGATAGGGCAAATGTCAGTGAGCGTTCCGATTTCAGTTCCAGAGCGATTCGCCCAATGAGTCCTTGATATTTAGTCGTTTTCAGCCAATTTTCAGGATTTTTGAAAAATTCACTTTTTTGTGAAAATATCCACTAAATGAGGGAATAATATGTGTGAGGGTACCCCAGGAGACTTCCAAATGTGTGTGGGTAAAATATATATCCCACAGGGGTAAAATTTAAAAAAGTTGAAAAAATTTTTTTTTTGGACTTAGTCATTTTTCCGGCGTTTATCAGACTTTCAGATAGGGCAAATGTCAGTGAGAGTTTCGATTTCAGTTCCAGAGCAATTCGCCCAATGAGTCCTTGATATTTAGTCGTTTTCAGCCAATTTTCTGGATTTTTGAAAATTTCACTTTTTTGTGAAAATATCCACTAAATGAGGGAATAATATGTGCGAGGGTACCCCAGGAGACTTCGAAATGTGTGTGGGTAGAATATATATCCCACGGGGGTAAAATTTAAAAAAGTTGAAAAAATATTTTTTCTGGACTTAGTCATTTTTCCGGCGTTTATCAGACTTTCAGATAGGGCAAATGTCAGTGAGCGTTCCGATTTCAGTTCCAGAGCGATTCGCCCAATGAGTCCTTGATATTTAGTCGTTTTCAGCCAATTTTCTGGATTTTTGAAAATTTCACTTTTTTGTGAAAATATCCACTAAATGAGGGAATAATATGTGTGAGGGTACCCCAGGAGAGTTCCAAATGTGTGTGGGTAGAATATATATCCCACGGGGGTAAAATTGAAAAAAGTTTAAAAAAATTTTTTTTGGACTTAGACATTTTTCCGGCGTTCATCAGACTTTCAGATAGGGCAATTGTCAGTGAGCGTTTTGATTTCAGTTCCAGAGCGATTCGCCCAATGAGTCCTTGATATTTAGTCGTTTTCAGCCAATTTTCAGGATTTTTGAAAAATTCACTTTTTTGTGAAAATATCCACTAAATGAGGGAATAATATGTGTGAGGGTACCCCAGGAGAGTTCCAAATGTGTGTGGGTAGAATATATATCCCACGGGGGTAAAATTGAAAAAAGTTGAAAAATTTTTTTTTTTGGACTTAGCCATTTTTCCGGCGTTTATCAGACTTTCAGATAGGGCAAATGTCAGTGAGCATTCCAATTTCAGTTCCAGAGCGATTCGCCCAATGAGTCCTTGATATTTATTCGTTTTCAGGCAATTTTCTGGATTTTTGAGAATTTCACTTTATTGTGAAAATATCCACTAAATGAGGGAATAATATGTGTGAGGGTTCCCCAGGAGAGTTCCAAATGTGTGTGGGTAGAATATATATCCCACGGGGGTAAAATTTAAAAAAGTTGAAAACATTTTTTTGGGACTTAGCCATTTTTCCGGCGTTTATCAGACTTTCAGATAGGGCAAATGTCAGTGAGCGTTCAGATTTCAGTTCCAGAGCGATTCGCCCAATGAGTCCTTGATATTTAGTCGTTTTCAGCCAATTTTTTGGATTTTTGAAAATTTCACTTTTTTGTGAAAATATCCACTAAATGAGGGAATAATATGTGTGAGGGTACCCCAGGAGAGTTCCAAATGTGTGTGGGTAGAATATATATCCCACGGGGGTAAAATTGAAAAAAGTTAAAAACATTTTTTTTGGGACTTAGCCATTTTTCCGGCGTTTATCAGACTTTCAGATAGGGCAAATGTCAGTGAGCGTTCAGATTTCAGTTCCAGAGCGATTCGCCCAATGAGTCCTTGATATTTATTCGTTTTCAGCCAATTTTCTGGATTTTTGAGAATTTCACTTTTTTGTGAAAATATCCACTAAATGAGGGAATAATATGTGTGAGGGTACCCCAGGAGAGTTCCAAATGTGTGTGGGTAGAATATATATCCCACGGGGGTAAAATTTAAAAAAGTTGAAAAAATATTTTTTTTGGACTTAGACATTTTTCCGGCGTTTATCAGACTTTCAGATAGGGCAATTGTCAGTGAGCGTTCTGATTTCAGTTCCAGAGCGATTCGCCCAATGAGTCCTTGATATTTATTCGTTTTCAGCCAATTTTCTGGATTTTTGAAAAATTCACTTTTTTGTGAAAATATCCACTAAATGAGGGAATAATATGTGTGAGGGTACCCCAGGAGAGTTCCAAATGTGTGTGGGTAGAATATATATCCCACGGGGGTAAAATTGAAAAAAGTTGAAAAATTTTTTTGGGGAATTAGCCATTTTTCCGGCGTTTATCAGACTTTCAGATAGGGCAAATATCAGTGAGCATTCCGATTTCAGTTCCAGAGCGATTCTCCCAATGAGTCCTTCATATTTATTCGTTTTCAGCCAATTTTCTGGATTTTTGAAAATTTCACTTTTTTTGTGAAAATATCCACTAAATGAGGGAGTAATATGTGTGAGGGTACCCCAGGAGAGTTCCAAATGTGTGTGGGTAGAATATATATCCCACGGGGGTAAAATTGAAAAAAGTTGAAAATATTTTTTTTGGGACTTAGCCATTTTTCCGGCGTTTATCAGACTTTCAGATAGGGCAAATGTCAGTGAGCGTTCAGATTTCAGTTCCAGAGCGATTCGCCCAATGAGTCCTTGATATTTATTCGTTTTCAGCCAATTTTCTGGATTTTTGAGAATTTCACTTTTTTGTGAAAATATCCACTAAATGAGGGAATAATATGTGTGAGGGTTCCCCAGGAGAGTTCCAAATGTGTGTGGGTAGAATATATATCCCACGGGGGTAAAATTTAAAAAAGTTGAAAACATTTTTTTGGGACTTAGCCATTTTTCCGGCGTTTATCAGACTTTCAGATAGGGCAAATGTCAGTGAGCGTTCAGATTTCAGTTCCAGAGCGATTCGCCCAATGAGTCCTTGATATTTAGTCGTTTTCAGCCAATTTTTTGGATTTTTGAAAATTTCACTTTTTTGTGAAAATATCCACTAAATGAGGGAATAATATGTGTGAGGGTACCCCAGGAGAGTTCCAAATGTGTGTGGGTAGAATATATATCCCACGGGGGTAAAATTGAAAAAAGTTAAAAACATTTTTTTTGGGACTTAGCCATTTTTCCGGCGTTTATCAGACTTTCAGATAGGGCAAATGTCAGTGAGCGTTCAGATTTCAGTTCCAGAGCGATTCGCCCAATGAGTCCTTGATATTTATTCGTTTTCAGCCAATTTTCTGGATTTTTGAGAATTTCACTTTTTTGTGAAAATATCCACTAAATGAGGGAATAATATGTGTGAGGGTACCCCAGGAGAGTTCCAAATGTGTGTGGGTAGAATATATATCCCACGGGGGTAAAATTTAAAAAAGTTGAAAAAATATTTTTTTTGGACTTAGACATTTTTCCGGCGTTTATCAGACTTTCAGATAGGGCAATTGTCAGTGAGCGTTCTGATTTCAGTTCCAGAGCGATTCGCCCAATGAGTCCTTGATATTTATTCGTTTTCAGCCAATTTTCTGGATTTTTGAAAAATTCACTTTTTTGTGAAAATATCCACTAAATGAGGGAATAATATGTGTGAGGGTACCCCAGGAGAGTTCCAAATGTGTGTGGGTAGAATATATATCCCACGGGGGTAAAATTGAAAAAAGTTGAAAACATTTTTTTGGGGAATTAGCCATTTTTCCGGCGTTTATCAGACTTTCAGATAGGGCAAATATCAGTGAGCATTCCGATTTCAGTTCCAGAGCGATTCTCCCAATGAGTCCTTCATATTTATTCGTTTTCAGCCAATTTTCTGGATTTTTGAAAATTTCACTTTTTTTGTGAAAATATCCACTAAATGAGGGAGTAATATGTGTGAGGGTACCCCAGGAGAGTTCCAAATGTGTGTGGGTAGAATATATATCCCACGGGGGTAAAATTGAAAAAAGTTGAAAATATTTTTTTTGGGACTTAGCCATTTTTCCGGCGTTTATCAGACTTTCAGATAGGGCAAATGTCAGTGAGCGTTCAGATTTCAGTTCCAGAGCGATTCGCCCAATGAGTCCTTGATATTTATTCGTTTTCAGCCAATTTTCTGGATTTTTGAGAATTTCACTTTTTTGTGAAAATATCCACTAAATGAGGGAATAATATGTGTGAGGGTACCCCAGGAGAGTTCCAAATGTGTGTGGGTAGAATATATATCCCACGGGGGTAAAATTTAAAAAAGTTGAAAACATTTTTTTGGGGAATTAGCCATTTTTCCGGCGTTTATCAGACTTTCAGATAGGGCAAATGTCAGTGAGCGTTTCGATTTCAGTTCCAGAGCGATTCGCCCAATGAGTCCTTGATAATTAGTCGTTTTCAGCCAATTTTCTTGAATTTTGAAAATTTCACTTTTTTGTGAAAATATCCACTAAATGAGGGAATAATATGTGTGAGGGTACCCCAGGAGAGTTCCAAATGTGTGTGGGTAGAATATATATCCCACGGGGGTAAAATTGAAAAAAGTTGAAAAAATTTTTTTTTTGGACTTAGCCATTTTTCCGGCGTTTATCAGACTTTCAGATAGGGCAAATGTCAGTGAGCGTTCCGATTTCAGTTCCAGAGCGATTTGCCCAATGAGACCTTTATATGTAGTTGTTTTCAGCCAATATTTTGGATTTTTGAAAATTTCACTTTTTTGTGAAAATATCCACTAAATGAGGGAATAATATATGTGAGGGTACCCCAGGAGACTTCCAAATGTGTGTGGGTAGAATATATATCCCACGGGGGTAAAATTGAAAAAAGTTGAAAATATTTTTTTTGGGACTTAGCCATTTTTCCGGCGTTTATCAGACTTTCAGATAGGGCAAATGTCAGTGAGCGTTCAGATTTCAGTTCCAGAGCGATTCGCCCAATGAGTCCTTGATATTTATTCGTTTTCAGCCAATTTTCTGGATTTTTGAGAATTTCACTTTTTTGTGAAAATATCCACTAAATGAGGGAATAATATGTGTGAGGGTTCCCCAGGAGAGTTCCAAATGTGTGTGGGTAGAATATATATCCCACGGGGGTAAAATTTAAAAAAGTTGAAAACATTTTTTTGGGACTTAGCCATTTTTCCGGCGTTTATCAGACTTTCAGATAGGGCAAATGTCAGTGAGCGTTCAGATTTCAGTTCCAGAGCGATTCGCCCAATGAGTCCTTGATATTTAGTCGTTTTCAGCCAATTTTTTGGATTTTTGAAAATTTCACTTTTTTGTGAAAATATCCACTAAATGAGGGAATAATATGTGTGAGGGTACCCCAGGAGAGTTCCAAATGTGTGTGGGTAGAATATATATCCCACGGGGGTAAAATTGAAAAAAGTTAAAAACATTTTTTTTGGGACTTAGCCATTTTTCCGGCGTTTATCAGACTTTCAGATAGGGCAAATGTCAGTGAGCGTTCAGATTTCAGTTCCAGAGCGATTCGCCCAATGAGTCCTTGATATTTATTCGTTTTCAGCCAATTTTCTGGATTTTTGAGAATTTCACTTTTTTGTGAAAATATCCACTAAATGAGGGAATAATATGTGTGAGGGTACCCCAGGAGAGTTCCAAATGTGTGTGGGTAGAATATATATCCCACGGGGGTAAAATTTAAAAAAGTTGAAAAAATATTTTTTTTGGACTTAGACATTTTTCCGGCGTTTATCAGACTTTCAGATAGGGCAATTGTCAGTGAGCGTTCTGATTTCAGTTCCAGAGCGATTCGCCCAATGAGTCCTTGATATTTATTCGTTTTCAGCCAATTTTCTGGATTTTTGAAAAATTCACTTTTTTGTGAAAATATCCACTAAATGAGGGAATAATATGTGTGAGGGTACCCCAGGAGAGTTCCAAATGTGTGTGGGTAGAATATATATCCCACGGGGGTAAAATTGAAAAAAGTTGAAAACATTTTTTTGGGGAATTAGCCATTTTTCCGGCGTTTATCAGACTTTCAGATAGGGCAAATATCAGTGAGCATTCCGATTTCAGTTCCAGAGCGATTCTCCCAATGAGTCCTTCATATTTATTCGTTTTCAGCCAATTTTCTGGATTTTTGAAAATTTCACTTTTTTTGTGAAAATATCCACTAAATGAGGGAGTAATATGTGTGAGGGTACCCCAGGAGAGTTCCAAATGTGTGTGGGTAGAATATATATCCCACGGGGGTAAAATTGAAAAAAGTTGAAAATATTTTTTTTGGGACTTAGCCATTTTTCCGGCGTTTATCAGACTTTCAGATAGGGCAAATGTCAGTGAGCGTTCAGATTTCAGTTCCAGAGCGATTCGCCCAATGAGTCCTTGATATTTATTCGTTTTCAGCCAATTTTCTGGATTTTTGAGAATTTCACTTTTTTGTGAAAATATCCACTAAATGAGGGAATAATATGTGTGAGGGTACCCCAGGAGAGTTCCAAATGTGTGTGGGTAGAATATATATCCCACGGGGGTAAAATTTAAAAAAGTTGAAAACATTTTTTTGGGGAATTAGCCATTTTTCCGGCGTTTATCAGACTTTCAGATAGGGCAAATGTCAGTGAGCGTTTCGATTTCAGTTCCAGAGCGATTCGCCCAATGAGTCCTTGATAATTAGTCGTTTTCAGCCAATATTTTGGATTTTTGAAAATTTCACTTTTTTGTGAAAATATCCACTAAATGAGGGAATAATATATGTGAGGGTACCCCAGGAGACTTCCAAATGTGTGTGGGTAGAATATATATCCCACGGGGGTAAAATTGAAAAAAGTTTAAAAAATTTTTTTTTTGGACTTACAGATTTTTCCGGCGTTTATCAAACTTTCAGATAGGGCAATTGTCAGTGAGCGTTCCGATTTCAGTTCCAGAGCGATTCTCCCAATGTGTCCTTGATATTTAGTCGTTTTCAGCCAATTTTCAGGATTTTTGAAAAATTCACTTTTTGGTGAAAATATCCACTAAATGAGGGAATAATGTGTCTGAGGGTACCCCAGGAGACTTCCAAATGTGTGTGGGTAGAATATATATCCCACGGGGGTAAAATTGAAAAAAGTTGAAAAAATTTTTTTTTGGACTTTGTCATTTTTCCGGCGTTTATCAGACTTTCTGATAGGGCAAATGTCAGTGAGTGTTCCGATTTCAGTTCCAGAGCGATTCGCCCAATGAGTCCTTGATATTTAGTCGTTTTCAGCCAATTTTCAGGATTTTTGAAAAATTCACTTTTTTGTGAAAATATCCACTAAATGAGGGAATAATATATGTTAGGGTACCCCAGGAGAGTTCCAAATGTGTGTGGGCAGAATATATATCCCACGGGGGTAAAATTGAAAAAAGTTTTAAAATTTTTTTTTTTGAACTTAGACATTTTTCCGGCGTTTATCAGACTTTCAGATAGGGCAATTGTCAGTGAGCGTTCCGATTTCAGTTCCAGAGCGATTCGCCCAATGAGTCCTTGATATTTAGTCATTTTCAGCCAATTTTCAGGATTTTTGAAAAATTCACTTTTTTGTGAAAATATCCACTAAATGAGGGAATAATATGTGTGACGGTACCCCAGGAGACTTCCAAATGTGTGTGGGTAGAATATATATCCCACGGGGGTAAAATTGAAAAAAGTTGAAAAAATTTTTTTTTGGACTTAGCCATTTTTCCGGCGTTTATCAGACTTTCAGATAGGGCAAATGTCAGTGAGCGTTCCGATTTCAGTTCCAGAGCGCTTCGCCCAATGAGACCTTTATATGTAGTCGTTTTCAGCCAATATTTTGGATTTTTGAAAATTTCACTTTTTTGTGAAAATATCCACTAAATGAGGGAATAATATGTGTGAGGGTACCCCAGGAGAGTTCCAAATGTGTGTGGGTAGAATATATATGTCCCACGGGGGTAAAATTTAAAAAAGTTGAAAAATTTTTTTTTTTGGACTTAGACATTTTTCTGGCGTTTCTAAGACTTTCAGATAGGGCAATTGTCAGTGAGCATTCCGATTTCAGTTCCAGAGCGATTCGCCCAATGAGTCCTTGATATTTAGTCGTTTTCAGCCAATTTTCAGGATTTTTGAAAAATTCACTTTTTTGTGAAAATATCCACTAAATGAGGGAATAATATGTGGGAGGGTACCCAGGAGACTTCCAAATGTGTGTGGGTAGATATGTGTGAGGGTACCCCAGGAGAGTTCCAAATGTGTGTAGGTAGAATATATATCCCACGGGGGTAAAATTGAAAAAAGTTGAAAACATTTTTTTTTGGGACTTAGCCATTTTTCCGCCGTTTATCAGACTTTCAGATAGGGCAAATGTCAGTGAGCGTTCCGATTTCAGTTCCAGAGCGATTCGCCCAATGAGTCCTTGATATTTAGTCGTTTTCAGCCAATTTTCAGGATTTTTGAAAAATTCACTTTTTTGTGAAAATATCCACTAAATGAGGGAATAATATGTGTGAGGGTACCCCAGGAGAGTTTCCAATGTGTGTGGGTAGAATATATATCCCACGGGGGTAAAATTGAAAAATGTTGAAAAATTTTTTTTTTTGGACTTAGTCATTTTTCCGGCGTTTATCAGACTTTCAGATAGGGCAATTGTCAGTGAGCGTTTGAATTTCAGTTCCAGAGCAATTCGCCCAATGAGTCCTTGATATTTATTCGTTTTCAGCCAATTTTCTGGATTTTTGAAAAATTCACTTTTTTGTAAAAATATCCACTAAATGAGGGATTAATATGTGTGAGGGTACCCCAGGAGAGTTCCAAATGTGTGTGGGTAGAATATATATCCCACGGGGGTAAAATTGAAAAAAGTTTAAAAAAATTTTTTTTGGGACTTGGTCATTTTTCCGGCGTTTATCAGACTTTCAGATAGGGCAAATGTCAGTGAGCGTTCCGATTTCAGTTCCAGAGCGATTCGCCCAATGAGTCCTTGATATGTCGTCGTTTTCAGCCACTATTTTGGATTTTTGAAAATTTCACTTTTTTGTGAAACTATCCACTAAATGAGGGAATAATATGTGTGAGGGTACCCCAGGAGTGTTCCAAATGTGTGCGGGTAAAATATATATCCCACGTGGGTAAAATTGAAAAAAGTTTAAAAAAATTTTTTTTTGGAATTAGACATTTTTCCGTCGTTTATCAGACTTTCAGATAGGGCAAATGTCAGTGAGCATTCCGATTTCAGTTCCAGAGCGATTCGCCCAATGAGTATTTGATATTTAGTCGTTTTCAGCCAATTTTCTGGATTTTTGAAAATTTCACTTTTTTGTGAAAATATCCACTAAATGAGGGAATAATATGTGTGAGGGTACCCCAGGAGTGTTCCAAATGTGTGTGGGTAGAATATATATCCCACGGGGGTAAAATTGAAAGAAGGTGAAAATTTTTTTTTTTTGGACTTAGTCATTTTTCCGGCTTTTATCAGACTTTCAGATAGGGCAAATGTGAGTGAGCGTTCTGATTTCAGTTCCAGAGCGATTCGCCCAATGAGTCCTTGATATTTATTTGTTTTCAGCCAATTTTCTGGATTTTTGAAAATTTCACTTTTTTGTGAAAATATCCACTAAATGATGGAATAATATGTGTGAGGGTACCCCAGGAGAGTTTCAAATGTGTGTGGGTAGAATATATATCCCACGGGGGTAAAATTGAAAAAAGTTGAAAACATTTTTTTTATTGGACTTAGACATTTTTCTGGCGTTTATCAGACTTTCAGATAGGTCAATTGTCAGTGAGTGTTCCGATTTCAGTTCCAGAGCGATTCGCCCAATGAGTCCTTGATATTTAGTCGTTTTCAGCCAATTTTCAGGATTTTTGAAAAATTCACTTTTTTGTGAAAATATCCACTAAATGAGGGAATAATATGTGTGAGGATACCCCAGGAGAGTTCCAAATGTGTGTGGGTAGAATATATATCCCACGGGGGTAAAATTGAAAAAAGTTGAAAAAACTTTTTTTTGGGACTTAGTCATTTTTCCGGCGTTTATCAGACTTTCAGATAGGGCAAATGTCAGTGAGCGTTCCGATTTCAGTTCCAGAGCGATTCGCCCAATGAGTCCTTGATATGTAGTCGTTTTCAGCCACTATTTTGTATTTTTGAAAATTTCACTTTTTTGTGAAAATATCCACTAAATGAGGGAATAATATGTGTGAGGGTACCCCAGGAGAGTTCCAAATGTGTGTGAATAGAATATGTATCCCACGGGGGTAAAATTGAAAAAAGTTGAAAAAAATTTTTTTTTGGACTTAGCCATTTTTCCGGCGTTTATCAGACTTTCAGATAGGGCAAATGTCAGTGAGCGTTCCGATTTCAGTTCCAGAGCGATTCGCCCAATGAGTCCTTGACATGTAGTCGATTTCAGCCAATATTTTGGATTTTTGAAAATTTCACTTTTTTGTGAAAATATCCACTAAATGAGGGAATAATATGTGTGAGGGTACCCCAGGAGAGTTTCCAATGTGTGTGGGTAGAATATATATCCCACGGGGGTAAAATTGAAAAATGTTGAAAAAGTTTTTTTTGGACTTAGTCATTTTTCCGCCGTTTATCAGACTTTCAGATAGGGCAATTGTCAGTGAGCGTTTGAATTTCAGTTCCAGAGCGATTCGCCCAATGAGTCCTTGATATTTATTCGTTTTCAGCCAATTTTCTGGATTTTTGAAAAATTCACTTTTTTGTAAAAATATCCACTAAATGAGGGATTAATATGTGTGAGGGTACCCCAGGAGAGTTCCAAATGTGTGTGGGTAGAATATATATCCCACGGTGGTAAAATTGAAAAAAGTTGAAAAAATTTTTTTTTGGGACTTAGTCATTTTTCCGGCGTTTATCAGACTTTCAGATAGGGCAAATGTCAGTGAGTGTTCCGATTTCAGTTCCAGAGCGATTCGCCCAATGAGTCCTTGATATGTAGTCGTTTTCAGCCACTATTTTGGATTTTTGAAAATTTCACATTTTTGTGAAAATATTCACTAAATGAGGGAATAATATGTGTGAGGGTACCCCAGGAGTGTTCCAAATGTGTTTGGGTAGAATATATATCCCACGGGGGTAAAATTGAAAAAAGTTGAAAAATATTTTTTTTTGGACTTAGCCATTTTTCCGGCGTTTATCAGACTTTCAGATAGGGCAAATGTCAGTGAGCGTTCCGATTTCAGTTCCAGAGCGATTCGCCCAATGAGTCCTTGATATTTATTCGTTTTCAGCCAATTTTCTGGATTTCTGAAAATTTCACTTTTTTGTGAAAATATCTACTAAATGAGGGAATAATATGTGTGAGGGTACCGCAGGAATGTTCCAAATGTGTGTGGGTAGATTTTATATCCTATGGGAGTAAAATTGAAAAAAGTTCAAAAATTATTTTTTTTGGACTTAGTAATTTTTCCGACGTTTATCAGAGTTTCAGATAGGGCAAATGTCAGTGAGCGTTCCGATTTCAGTTCCAGAGCGATTCGCCCAATGAGTCCTTGATATTTATTCGTTTTCAGCCAATTTTCTGGATTTTTGAAAAATTCACTTTTTTGTAAAAATATCCACTAAATGAGGGATTAATATGTGTGAGGGTACCCCAGGAGAGTTCCAAATGTGTGTGGGTAGAATATATATCCCACGGGGGTAAAATTGAAAAAAGTTGAAAACATTTTTTTTTGGGACTTTAGTCATTTTTCCGGCGTTTATCAGACTTTCAGATAGGGCAAATGTCAGTGAGCGTTCCGATTTCAGTTCCAGAGCGATTCGCCCAATGAGTCCTTGATATTTAGTCGTTTTCAGCCAATTTTCAGGATTTTTGAAAAATTCACTTTTTTGTGAAAATATCCACTAAATGAGGGAATAATATGTGTGAGGGTACCCCAGGAGAGTTCCAAATGTGTGTGGGTAGAATATATATCCCACGGGGGTAAAATTTAAAAAAGTTGAAAAATTTTTTTTTTTGGGCTTAGCCATTTTTCCGGCGTTTATCAGACTTTCAGATAGGGCAAATGTCAGTGAGCATTCCGATTTCAGTTCCAGAGCGATTCGCCCAATGAGTCCTTGATATGTAGTCGTTTTCAGCCATTATTTTGGATTTTTGAAAATTTCACTTTTTTGTGAAAATATCCACTAAATGAGGGAATAATATGTGTGAGGGTACCCCAGGAGAGTTTCCAATGTGTGTGGGTAGAATATATATCCCAAGGGGGTAAAATTGAAAAAAGTTGAAAAATATTTTTTTTTGAACTTAGCCATTTTTCCGGCGTTTATCAGACTTTCAGATAGGGCAAATGTCAGTGAGCATTCCGATTTCAGTTCCAGAGCGATTCGCCCAATGAGTCCTTGATATGTAGTCGTTTTCAGCCAATATTTGGATTTTTGAAAATTTCACTTTTTTGTGAAAATATCTACTAAATGAGGGAATAATATGTGTGAGGCTACCGCAGGAATGTTCCAAATGTGTGTGGGTAGAATACATATCCTATGGGAGTAAAATTGAAAAAAGTTCAAAAATTATTTTTTTTGGACTTAGTAATTTTTCCGCCGTTTATCAGACTTTCAGATAGGGCAAATGTCAGTGAGCGTTCCGATTTCAGTTCCAGAGCGATTCGCCCAATGAGTCCTTGATATTTATTCGTTTTCAGCCAATTTTCTGGATTTCTGAAAATTTCACTTTTTTGTGAAAATATCTACTAAATGAGGGAATAATATGTGTGAGGGTACCGCAGGAATGTTCCAAATGTGTGTGGGTAGATTATATATCCTATGGGAGTAAAATTGAAAAAAGTTCAAAAATTATTTTTTTTGGACTTAGTAATTTTTCCGACGTTTATCAGAGTTTCAGATAGGGCAAATGTCAGTGAGCGTTCCGATGTCAGTTCCAGAGCGATTCGCCCAATGAGTCCTTGATATTTATTCGTTTTCAGCCAATTTTCTGGATTTTTGAAAATTTCACTTTTTTGTGAAAATATCCACTAAATGATGGAATAATATGTGTGAGGGTACCCCAGGAGAGTTCCAAATGTGTGTGGGTAGAATATATATCCCACGGGGGTAAAATTGAAAAAAGTTGAAAAAATTTTTTTTTGGGACTTAGTCATTTTTCCGGCGTTTATCAGACTTTCAGATAGGGCAAATGTCAGTGAGCGTTTGAATTTCAGTTCCAGAGCGATTCGCCCAATGAGTCCTTGATATGCAGTCGTTTTCAGACAATATTTTGGATTTTTGAAAATTTCACTTTTTTGTGAAAATATCCACTAAATGAGGGAATAATATGTGTGAGGGTACCCCAGGAGTGTTCAAAATGTGTGTGGGTAGAATATATATCCCACGGGGGTAAAATTGAAAGAAGGTGAAAAATTTTTTTTTTGGACATTGTCATCTTTCCGGCGTTTATCAGACTTTCAGATAGGGCAAATGTCAGTGAGCATTCCGATTTCAATTCCAGAGCGATTCACCCAATGAGTACTTGATATTTAGTCGTTTTCAGCCAATTTTCTGGATTTTTGAAAAATTCACTTTTTTGTGAAATTATCCACTAAATGAGGGAATAATATGTGTGAGGGTACCCCAGGAGAGTTCCAAATGTGTGTGGGTAGAAAATATATCCCACGGGGGAAAATTGAAAAAGTTGATTAATTTTTTTTTTTGGACTTAGTCATTTTTCCGGCGTTTATCAGACTTTCAGATAGGGCAAATGTCAGTGAGCGTTCTGATTTCAGTTCCAGAGCGATTCGCCCAATGAGTCCTTGATATTTATTCGTTTTCAGTCAATTTTCTGGATTTTTGAAAAATTCACTTTTTTGTAAAAATATCCACTAAATGAGGGATTAATATGTGTGAGGGTACCCCAGGAGAGTTCCAAATGTGTGTGGGTAGAATATATATCCCACGGGGGTAAAATTGAAAAAAGTTGAAAAATATTTTTTTTTGTTCTTAGCCATTTTTCCGGCGTTTATCAGACTTTCAGATAGGGCAAATGTAAGTGAGCGTTCCGATTTCAGTTCCAGAGCGATTCGCCCAATGAGTCCTTGATATGTAGTCGTTTTCAGCCAATATTTGGATTTTTGAAAATTTCGCTTTTTTGTGAAAATATCTACAAAATGAGGGAATAATATGTGTGAGGCTACCGCAGGAATGTTCCAAATGTGTGTGGGTAGAATACATATCCTATGGGAGTAAAATTGAAAAAAGTTCAAAAATTATTTTTTTTGGACTTAGTAATTTTTCCGCTGTTTATCAGACTTTCAGATAGGGCAAATGTCAGTGAGCGTTCCGATTTCAGTTCCAGAGCGATTCGCCCAATGAGTCCTTGATATTTATTCGTTTTCAGCCAATTTTCTGGATTTCTGAAAATTTCACTTTTTTGTGAAAATATCTACTAAATGAGGGAATAATATGTGTGAGGGTACCGCAGGAATGTTCCAAATGTGTGTGGGTAGATTATATATCCTATGGGAGTAAAATTGAAAAAAGTTCAAAAATTATTTTTTTTGGACTTAGTAATTTTTCCGACGTTTATCAGTTTCAGATAGGGCAAATGTCAGTGAGCGTTCCGATTTCAGTTCCAGAGCGATTCGCCCAATGAGTCCTTGATATGCAGTCGTTTTCAGACAATATTTTGGATTTTTGAAAATTTCACTTTTTTGTGAAAATATCCACTAAATGAGGGAATAATATGTGTGAGGGTACCCCAGGAGTCTTCAAAATGTGTGTGGGTACAATATATATCCCACGGGGGTAAAATTGAAAGAAGGTGAAAAATTTTTTTTTTGGACTTAGTCATTTTTCCGTCGTTTATCAGACTTTCAGATAGGGCAAATGTCAGTGAGCGTTCTGATTTCAGTTCCAGAGCGATTCGCCCAATGAGTCCTTGATATTTATTCGTTTTCAGCCAATATTTTGGATTTTTGAAAATTTCACTTTTTTGTGAAAATATCCACTAAATGAGGGATTAATATGTGTGAGGGTACCCCAGGAGAGTTCCAAATGTGTGTGGGTAGAATATATATCCCACGGGGGTAAAATTTAAAAAAGTTTAAAAATTTTTCTTTTGGACTTAGACATTTTTCCAGCGTTTATCAGACTTTCAGATAGGGCAATTGTCAGTGAGCGTTCCGATTTCAGTTCCAGAGCGATTCGCCCAATGAGTCCTTGATATTTAGTCGTTTTCAGCCAATTTTCAGGATTTTTGAAAAATTCACTTTTTTGTGAAAATATCCACTAAATGAGGGAATAATATGTGTGAGGGTACCCCAGGAGAGTTCCAAATGTGTGTGGGTAGAATATGTATCCCACGGGGGTAAAATTGAAAAAAGTTGAAAAAAATTTTTTTTTGGACTTAGCCATTTTTCCGGCGTTTATCAGACTTTCAGATAGGGCAAATGTCAGTGAGCGTTCCGATTTCAGTTCCAGAGCGATTCGCCCAATAAGTCCTTGACATGTAGTCGTTTTCAGCCAATATTTTGGATTTTTGAAAATTTCACTTTTTTGTGAAAATATTCACTAAATGAGGGAATAATATGTGTGAGGGTACCACAGGAGTGTTCCAAATGTGTGTGGGTAGAATATATATCCCACGGGGGTAAAATTGAAAAAAGTTGAAAAATTTTTTTTTTGGACTTAGCCATTTTTCCGACGTTTATCAGACTTTCAGATAGGGCAAATGTCAGTGAGCGTTCCGATTTCAGTTCCAGAGCGATTCGCCCAATGAGTCCTTGACATGTAGTCGATTTCAGCCAATATTTTGGATTTTTGAAAATTTCACTTTTTTGTGAAAATATTCACTAAATGAGGGAATAATATGTGTGAGGGTACCCCAGGAGTGTTCCAAATGTGTGTGGGTAGAATATATATCCCACGGGGGTAAAATTGAAAAAAGTTGAAAAATATTTTTTTTTGGACTTAGCCATTTTTCCGGCGTTTATCAGACTTTCAGATAGGGCAAATGTCAGTGAGCGTTCCGATTTCAGTTCCAGAGCGATTCGCCCAATGAGTCCTTGATATGTAGTCGTTTTCAGCCAATATTTGGATTTTTGAAAATTTCACTTTTTTGTGAAAATATCTACTAAATGAGGGAATATTATGTGTGAGGCTACCGCAGGAATGTTCCAAATGTGTGTGGGTAGAATACATATCCTATGGGAGTAAAATTGAAAAAAGTTCAAAAATTATTTTTTTTGGACTTAGTAATTTTTCCGCCGTTTATCAGACTTTCAGATAGGGCAAATGTCAGTGAGTGTTCCGATTTCAGTTCCAGAGCGATTCGCCCAATGAGTCCTTGATATTTATTCGTTTTCAGCCAATTTTCTGGATTTCTGAAAATTTCACTTTTTTGTGAAAATATCTACTAAATGAGGGAATAATATGTGTGAGGGTACTGCAGGAATGTTCCAAATGTGTGTGGGTAGATTATATATCCTATGGGAGTAAAATTGAAAAAAGTTGAAAAAAATTTTTTTTTGGACTTAGCCATTTTTCCGGCGTTTATCAGACTTTCAGATAGGGCAAGTGTCAGTGAGCGTTCCGATTTCAGTTCCAGAGCTATTCGCCCAATGAGTCCTTGATATTTATTCGTTTTCAGCCAATTTTCTGGATTTCTGAAAATTTCACTTTTTTGTGAAAATATCTACTAAATGAGGGAATAATATGTGTGAGGGTACCGCAGGAATGTTCCAAATGTGTGTGGGTAGATTATAAATCCTATGGGAGTAAAATTGAAAAAAGTTCAAAAATTTTTTTTTTGGACTTAGTAATTTTTCCGACGTTTATCAGAGTTTCAGATAGGGCAAATGTCATTGAGCGTTCCGATTTCAGTTCCAGAGCGATTCGCCCAATGAGTCCTTGATATGCAGTCGTTTTCAGACAATATTTTGGATTTTTGAAAATTTCACTTTTTTGTGAAAATATCCACTAAATGAGGGAATAATATGTGTGAGGGTACCCCAGGAGAGTTCCAAATATGTGTGGGTAGAATATATATCCCACGGGGGTAAAATTGAAAAAGTTGATTCATTTTTTTTTTTGGACTTAGTCATTTTTCCAGCGTTTATCAGACTTTCAGATAGGGCAAATGTCAGTGAGCGTTCTGATTTCAGTTCCAGAGCGATTCGCCCAATGAGTCCTTGATATGTAGTCGTTTTCAGCCAATTTTCTGGATTTTTGAAAAAATCACTTTTTTGTGAAAATATCCACTAAATGAGGGAATAATATGTGTGAGGGTACCCCAGGAGAGTTCCAAATGTGTGTGGGTAGAATATATATCCCACGGGGGTAAAATTGAAAAAAGTTTAAAAATTTTTCTTTTGGACTTAGAAATTTTTCCGGCGTTGATCAGACTTTCAGATAGGGCAATTGTCATTGAGCGTTCCGATTTCAGTTCCAGAGCGATTCGCCCAATGAGTCCTTGATATTTAGTCGTTTTCAGCCAATTTTCAGGATTTTTGAAAAATTCACTTTTTTGTGAAAATATCCACTAAATGAGGGAATAATATGTGTGAGGGTACCCCAGGAGAGTTCCAAATGTGTGTGGGTAGAATATATATCCCACGGGGGTAAAATTGAAAGAAGGTGAAAAATTTTTTTTTTGGACTTAGTCATCTTTCCGGCGTTTATCAGACTTTCAGATAGGGCAAATGTCAGTGAGCATTCCGATTCCAATTCCAGAGCGATTCACCCAATGAGTACTTGATATTTAGTCGTTTTCAGCCAATTTTCTGGATTTTTGAAAAATTCACTTTTTTGTGAAAATATCCACTAAATCAGGGAATAATATGTGTGAGGGTACCCCAGGAGAGTTCCAAATATGTGTGGGTAGAATATATATCCCACGGGGGTAAAATTGAAAAAGTTGATTCATTTTTTTTTTTGGACCTAGTCATTTTTCCGGCGTTTATCAGACTTTCAGATAGGGCAAATGTCAGTGAGCGTTCTGATTTCAGTTCCAGAGCGATTCGCCCAATGAGTCCTTGATATGTAGTCGTTTTCAGCCAATTTTCTGGATTTTTGAAAAAATCACTTTTTTGTGAAAATATCCACTAAATGAGGGAATAATATGTGTGAGGGTACCCCAGGAGAGTTCCAAATGTGTGTGGGTAGAATATATATCCCACGGGGGTAAAATTGAAAAAAGTTTAAAAATTTTTCTTTTGGACTTAGACATTTTTCCGGCGTTTATCAGACTTTCAGATAGGGCAATTGTCAGTGAGCGTTCCGATTTCAGTTCCAGAGCGATTCGCCGAATGAGTCCTTGATATTTAGTCGTTTTCAGCCAATTTTCAGGATTTTTGAAAAATTCACTTTTTTGTGAAAATATCCACTAAATGAGGGAATAATATGTGTGAGGGTACCCCAGGAGAGTTCCAAATGTGTGTGGGTAGAATATATATCCCACGGGGTAAAATTGAAAAAAGTTGAAAAATTTTTTTTTTTGGACTTAGCCATTTTTCCGGCGTTTATCAGACTTTCAGATAGGGCAAATGTCAGTGAGCGTTCCGATTTCAGTTCCAGAGCGATTCGCCCAATGAGTCCTTGATATGTAGTCGTTTTCAGCCAATATTTGGATTTTTGAAAATTTCACTTTTTTGTGAAAATATCTACTAAATGAGGGAATATTATGTGTGAGGCTACCGCAGGAATGTTCCAAATGTGTGTGGGTAGAATACATATCCTATGGGAGTAAAATTGAAAAAAGTTCAAAAATTATTTTTTTTGGACTTAGTAATTTTTCCGCCGTTTATCAGACTTTCAGATAGGGCAAATGTCAGTGAGCGTTCCGATTTCAGTTCCAGAGCGATTCGCCCAATGAGTCCTTGATATTTATTCGTTTTCAGCCAATTTTCTGGATTTCTGAAAATTTCACTTTTTTGTGAAAATATCCACTAAATGAGGGAATAATATGTGTGAGGGTACCCCAGGAGAGATCCAAATGTGTGTGGGTAGAATATATATCCCACGGGGGTAAAATTGAAAAAAGTTGAAAAATTATTTTTTTTGGACTTAGTAATTTTTGCGACGTTTATCAGAGTTTCAGATAGGGCAAATGTCAGTGAGCGTTCCGATTTCAGTTCCAGAGCGATTCGCCCAATGAGTCCTTGATATGCAGTCGTTTTCAGACAATATTTTGGATTTTTGAAAATTTCACTTTTTTGTGAAAATATCCACTAAATGAGGGAATAATATGTGTGAGGGTACCCCAGGAGAGTTCCAAATGTGTGTGGGTAGAATATATATCCCACGGGGGTAAAATTGAAAAAAGTTGAAAAAATTTTTTTTTTGGACTTAGACATTTTTCTGGCGTTTATCAGACTTTCAGATAGGGCAATTGTCAGTGAGCGTTCCGATTTCAGTTCCAGAGCGATTCGCCCAATGAGTCCTTGATATTTAGTCGTTTTCAGCCAATTTTCAGGATTTTTGAAAAATTCACTTTTTTGTGAAAATATCCACTAAATGAGGGAATAATATTTGTGAGGGTACCCCAGGAGAGTTCCAAATGTGTGTGGGTAGAATATATATCCCACGGGGGTAGAATTTAAAAAAGTTGAAAAATTTTTTTTTTGGACTTAGCCATTTTTCCGTCGTTTATCAGACTTTCAGATAGGGCAAATGTCAGTGAGCGTTCCCATTTCAGTTCCAGAGCGATTCGCCCATTGCGTCCTTGACATGTAGTCGTTTTCAGCTAATATTTTGGATTTTTGAAAATTTCACTTTTTTGTGAAAATATTCACTAAATGAGGGAATAATATGTGTGAGGGTACCCCAGGAGTGTTCCAAATGTGTGTGGGTAGAATATATATCCCATGGGGGTAAAATTGAAAAAAGTTGAAAAATATTTTTTTTTGGACTTAGCCATTTTTCCGACGTTTATCAGACTTTCAGATAGGGCAAATGTCAGTGAGCGTTCCGATTTCAGTTCCAGAGTGATTCACCCAATGAGTCCTTGATATGTAGTCGTTTTCAGCCAATATTTTCGATTTTTGAAAATTTCACTTTTTTGTGAAAATATCCACTAAATGAGGGAATAATATGTGTGAGGGTACCCCAGGAGAGTTCCAAATGTGTGTGGGTAGAATATATATCCCACGGGGGTAAAATTGAAAAAAGTTGAAAAAAATTTTTTTTTGGACTTAGTCATTTTTCTGGCGTTTATCAGACTTTCAGATAGGGCAAATGTCAGTGAGCGTTCCGATTTCAGTTCCAGAGCGATTCGCCCAATGAGTCCTTGATATTTAGTCGTTTTCAGCCAATTTTCTGGAATTTTGAAAATTTCACTTTTTTGTGAAAATATCCACTAAATGAGGGAATAATATGTGTGAGGGTACCCCAGGAGAGTTCCAAATGTGTGTGGGTAGAATATATATCCCACGGGGGTAAAATTGAAAAAAGTTGAAAAATTTTTTTTTTTGGACTTAGCCATTTTTCCGGCGTTTATCAGACTTTCAGATAGGGCAAATGTCAGTGAGCGTTCCGATTTCAGTTCCAGAGCGATTCGCCCAATGAGTCCTTGATATGTAGTCGTTTTCAGCCAATATTTGGATTTTTGAAAATTTCGCTTTTTTGTGAAAATATCTACAAAATGAGGGAATAATATGTGTGAGGCTACCGCAGGAATGTTCCAAATGTGTGTGGGTAGAATACATATCCTATGGGAGTAAAATTGAAAAAAGTTCAAAAATTATTTTTTTTGGACTTAGTAATTTTTCCGCTGTTTATCAGACTTTCAGATAGGGCAAATGTCAGTGAGCGTTCCGATTTCAGTTCCAGAGCGATTCGCCCAATGAGTCCTTGATATTTATTCGTTTTCAGCCAATTTTCTGGATTTCTGAAAATTTCACTTTTTTGTGAAAATATCTACTAAATGAGGGAATAATATGTGTGAGGGTACCGCAGGAATGTTCCAAATGTGTGTGGGTAGATTATATATCCTATGGGAGTAAAATTGAAAAAAGTTCAAAAATTATTTTTTTTGGACTTAGTAATTTTTCCGACGTTTATCAGTTTCAGATAGGGCAAATGTCAGTGAGCGTTCCGATTTCAGTTCCAGAGCGATTCGCCCAATGAGTCCTTGATATGCAGTCGTTTTCAGACAATATTTTGGATTTTTGAAAATTTCACTTTTTTGTGAAAATATCCACTAAATGAGGGAATAATATGTGTGAGGGTACCCCAGGAGTCTTCAAAATGTGTGTGGGTACAATATATATCCCACGGGGGTAAAATTGAAAGAAGGTGAAAAATTTTTTTTTTGGACTTAGTCATTTTTCCGTCGTTTATCAGACTTTCAGATAGGGCAAATGTCAGTGAGCGTTCTGATTTCAGTTCCAGAGCGATTCGCCCAATGAGTCCTTGATATTTATTCGTTTTCAGCCAATATTTTGGATTTTTGAAAATTTCACTTTTTTGTGAAAATATCCACTAAATGAGGGATTAATATGTGTGAGGGTACCCCAGGAGAGTTCCAAATGTGTGTGGGTAGAATATATATCCCACGGGGGTAAAATTGAAAAAAGTTTAAAAATTTTTCTTTTGGACTTAGACATTTTTCCAGCGTTTATCAGACTTTCAGATAGGGCAATTGTCAGTGAGCGTTCCGATTTCAGTTCCAGAGCGATTCGCCCAATGAGTCCTTGATATTTAGTCGTTTTCAGCCAATTTTCAGGATTTTTGAAAAATTCACTTTTTTGTGAAAATATCCACTAAATGAGGGAATAATATGTGTGAGGGTACCCCAGGAGAGTTCCAAATGTGTGTGGGTAGAATATATATCCCACGGGGGTAAAATTGAAAAAAGTTGAAAAAATTTTTTTTTTTGGACTTAGACATTTTTCTGGCGTTTATCAGACTTTCAGATAGGGCAAATGTCAGTGAGCGTTCTGATTTCAGTTCCAGAGCGATTCGCCCAATGAGTCCTTGATATTTATTCGTTTTCAGCCAATATTTTGGATTTTTGAAAATTTCACTTTTTTGTGAAAATATCCACTAAATGAGGGAATAATATGTGTGAGGGTACCCCAGGAGAGTTCCAAATGTGTGTGGGTAGAATATGTATCCCACGGGGGTAAAATTGAAAAAAGTTGAAAAAAATTTTTTTTTGGACTTAGCCATTTTTCCGGCGTTTATCAGACTTTCAGATAGGGCAAATGTCAGTGAGCGTTCCGATTTCAGATCCAGAGCGATTCGCCCAATAAGTCCTTGACATGTAGTCGTTTTCAGCCAATATTTTGGATTTTTGAAAATTTCACTTTTTTGTGAAAATATTCACTAAATGAGGGAATAATATGTGTGAGGGTACCACAGGAGTGTTCCAAATGTGTGTGGGTAGAATATATATCCCACGGGGGTAAAATTGAAAAAAGTTGAAAAATTTTTTTTTTGGACTTAGCCATTTTTCCGACGTTTATCAGACTTTCAGATAGGGCAAATGTCAGTGAGCGTTCCGATTTCAGTTCCAGAGCGATTCGCCCAATGAGTCCTTGACATGTAGTCGATTTCAGCCAATATTTTGGATTTTTGAAAATTTCACTTTTTTGTGAAAATATTCACTAAATGAGGGAATAATATGTGTGAGGGTACCCCAGGAGTGTTCCAAATGTGTGTGGGTAGAATATATATCCCACGGGGGTAAAATTGAAAAAAGTTGAAAAATATTTTTTTTTGGACTTAGCCATTTTTCCGGCGTTTATCAGACTTTCAGATAGGGCAAATGTCAGTGAGCGTTCCGATTTCAGTTCCAGAGCGATTCGCCCAATGAGTCCTTGATATGTAGTCGTTTTCAGCCAATATTTGGATTTTTGAAAATTTCACTTTTTTGTGAAAATATCTACTAAATGAGGGAATATTATGTGTGAGGCTACCGCAGGAATGTTCCAAATGTGTGTGGGTAGAATACATATCCTATGGGAGTAAAATTGAAAAAAGTTCAAAAATTATTTTTTTTGGACTTAGTAATTTTTCCGCCGTTTATCAGACTTTCAGATAGGGCAAATGTCAGTGAGTGTTCCGATTTCAGTTCCAGAGCGATTCGCCCAATGAGTCCTTGATATTTATTCGTTTTCAGCCAATTTTCTGGATTTCTGAAAATTTCACTTTTTTGTGAAAATATCTACTAAATGAGGGAATAATATGTGTGAGGGTACTGCAGGAATGTTCCAAATGTGTGTGGGTAGATTATATATCCTATGGGAGTAAAATTGAAAAAAGTTGAAAAAAATTTTTTTTTGGACTTAGCCATTTTTCCGGCGATTATCAGACTTTCAGATAGGGCAAGTGTCAGTGAGCGTTCCGATTTCAGTTCCAGAGCTATTCGCCCAATGAGTCCTTGATATTTATTCGTTTTCAGCCAATTTTCTGGATTTCTGAAAATTTCACTTTTTTGTGAAAATATCTACTAAATGAGGGAATAATATGTGTGAGGGTACCGCAGGAATGTTCCAAATGTGTGTGGGTAGATTATAAATCCTATGGGAGTAAAATTGAAAAAAGTTCAAAAATTTTTTTTTTGGACTTAGTAATTTTTCCGACGTTTATCAGAGTTTCAGATAGGGCAAATGTCATTGAGCGTTCCGATTTCAGTTCCAGAGCGATTCGCCCAATGAGTCCTTGATATGCAGTCGTTTTCAGACAATATTTTGGATTTTTGAAAATTTCACTTTTTTGTGAAAATATCCACTAAATGAGGGAATAATATGTGTGAGGGTACCCCAGGAGAGTTCCAAATATGTGTGGGTAGAATATATATCCCACGGGGGTAAAATTGAAAAAGTTGATTCATTTTTTTTTTTGGACTTAGTCATTTTTCCGGCGTTTATCAGACTTTCAGATAGGGCAAATGTCAGTGAGCGTTCTGATTTCAGTTCCAGAGCGATTCGCCCAATGAGTCCTTGATATGTAGTCGTTTTCAGCCAATTTTCTGGATTTTTGAAAAAATCACTTTTTTGTGAAAATATCCACTAAATGAGGGAATAATATGTGTGAGGGTACCCCAGGAGAGTTCCAAATGTGTGTGGGTAGAATATATATCCCACGGGGGTAAAATTGAAAAAAGTTTAAAAATTTTTCTTTTGGACTTAGAAATTTTTCCGGCGTTGATCAGACTTTCAGATAGGGCAATTGTCATTGAGCGTTCCGATTTCAGTTCCAGAGCGATTCGCCCAATGAGTCCTTGATATTTAGTCGTTTTCAGCCAATTTTCAGGATTTTTGAAAAATTCACTTTTTTGTGAAAATATCCACTAAATGAGGGAATAATATGTGTGAGGGTACCCCAGGAGAGTTCCAAATGTGTGTGGGTAGAATATATATCCCACGGGGTAAAATTGAAAAAAGTTGAAAAATTTTTTTTTTTGGACTTAGCCATTTTTCCGGCGTTTATCAGACTTTCAGATAGGGCAAATGTCAGTGAGCGTTCCGATTTCAGTTCCAGAGCGATTCGCCCAATGAGTCCTTGATATGTAGTCGTTTTCAGCCAATATTTGGATTTTTGAAAATTTCACTTTTTTGTGAAAATATCTACTAAATGAGGGAATATTATGTGTGAGGCTACCGCAGGAATGTTCCAAATGTGTGTGGGTAGAATACATATCCTATGGGAGTAAAATTGAAAAAAGTTCAAAAATTATTTTTTTTGGACTTAGTAATTTTTCCGCCGTTTATCAGACTTTCAGATAGGGCAAATGTCAGTGAGCATTCCGATTTCAGTTCCAGAGCGATTCGCCCAATGAGTCCTTGATATTTATTCGTTTTCAGCCAATTTTCTGGATTTCTGAAAATTTCACTTTTTTGTGAAAATATCCACTAAATGAGGGAATAATATGTGTGAGGGTACCCCAGGAGAGATCCAAATGTGTGTGGGTAGAATATATATCCCACGGGGGTAAAATTGAAAAAAGTTGAAAAATTATTTTTTTTGGACTTAGTAATTTTTGCGACGTTTATCAGAGTTTCAGATAGGGCAAATGTCAGTGAGCGTTCCGATTTCAGTTCCAGAGCGATTCGCCCAATGAGTCCTTGATATGCAGTCGTTTTCAGACAATATTTTGGATTTTTGAAAATTTCACTTTTTTGTGAAAATATCCACTAAATGAGGGAATAATATGTGTGAGGGTACCCCAGGAGAGTTCCAAATGTGTGTGGGTAGAATATATATCCCACGGGGGTAAAATTGAAAAAAGTTGAAAAAATTTTTTTTTTGGACTTAGACATTTTTCTGGCGTTTATCAGACTTTCAGATAGGGCAATTGTCAGTGAGCGTTCCGATTTCAGTTCCAGAGCGATTCGCCCAATGAGTCCTTGATATTTAGTCGTTTTCAGCCAATTTTCAGGATTTTTGAAAAATTCAATTTTTTGTGAAAATATCCACTAAATGAGGGAATAATATTTGTGAGGGTACCCCAGGAGAGTTCCAAATGTGTGTGGGTAGAATATATATCCCACGGGGGTAGAATTTAAAAAAGTTGAAAAATTTTTTTTTTGGACTTAGCCATTTTTCCGTCGTTTATCAGACTTTCAGATAGGGCAAATGTCAGTGAGCGTTCCCATTTCAGTTCCAGAGCGATTCGCCCATTGCGTCCTTGACATGTAGTCGTTTTCAGCTAATATTTTGGATTTTTGAAAATTTCACTTTTTTGTGAAAATATTCACTAAATGAGGGAATAATATGTGTGAGGGTACCCCAGGAGTGTTCCAAATGTGTGTGGGTAGAATATATATCCCATGGGGGTAAAATTGAAAAAAGTTGAAAAATATTTTTTTTTGGACTTAGCCATTTTTCCGACGTTTATCAGACTTTCAGATAGGGCAAATGTCAGTGAGCGTTCCGATTTCAGTTCCAGAGTGATTCACCCAATGAGTCCTTGATATGTAGTCGTTTTCAGCCAATATTTTCGATTTTTGAAAATTTCACTTTTTTGTGAAAATATCCACTAAATGAGGGAATAATATGTGTGAGGGTACCCCAGGAGAGTTCCAAATGTGTGTGGGTAGAATATATATCCCACGGGGGTAAAATTGAAAAAAGTTGAAAAAAATTTTTTTTTGGACTTAGTCATTTTTCTGGCGTTTATCAGACTTTCAGATAGGGCAAATGTCAGTGAGCGTTCCGATTTCAGTTCCAGAGCGATTCGCCCAATGAGTCCTTGATATTTAGTCGTTTTCAGCCAATTTTCTGGATTTTTGAAAATTTCACTTTTTTGTGAAAATATCCACTAAATGAGGGAATAATATGTGTGAGGGTACCCCAGGAGAGTTCCAAATATGTGTGGGTAGAATATATATCCCACGGGGGTAAAATTGAAAAAGTTGATTCATTTTTTTTTTTGGACTTAGTCATTTTTCCGGCGTTTATCAGACTTTCAGATAGGGCAAATGTCAGTGAGCGTTCTGATTTCAGTTCCAGAGCGATTCGCCCAATGAGTCCTTGATATGTAGTCGTTTTCAGCCAATTTTCTGGATTTTTGAAAAAATCACTTTTTTGTGAAAATATCCACTAAATGAGGGAATAATATGTGTGAGGGTACCCCAGGAGAGTTCCAAATGTGTGTGGGTAGAATATATATCCCACGGGGGTAAAATTGAAAAAAGTTTAAAAATTTTTCTTTTGGACTTAGAAATTTTTCCGGCGTTGATCAGACTTTCAGATAGGGCAATTGTCATTGAGCGTTCCGATTTCAGTTCCAGAGCGATTCGCCCAATGAGTCCTTGATATTTAGTCGTTTTCAGCCAATTTTCAGGATTTTTGAAAAATTCACTTTTTTGTGAAAATATCCACTAAATGAGGGAATAATATGTGTGAGGGTACCCCAGGAGAGTTCCAAATGTGTGTGGGTAGAATATATATCCCACGGGGGTAAAATTGAAAGAAGGTGAAAAATTTTTTTTTTGGACTTAGTCATCTTTCCGGCGTTTATCAGACTTTCAGATAGGGCAAATGTCAGTGAGCATTCCGATTCCAATTCCAGAGCGATTCACCCAATGAGTACTTGATATTTAGTCGTTTTCAGCCAATTTTCTGGATTTTTGAAAAATTCACTTTTTTGTGAAAATATCCACTAAATCAGGGAATAATATGTGTGAGGGTACCCCAGGAGAGTTCCAAATATGTGTGGGTAGAATATATATCCCACGGGGGTAAAATTGAAAAAGTTGATTCATTTTTTTTTTTGGACCTAGTCATTTTTCCGGCGTTTATCAGACTTTCAGATAGGGCAAATGTCAGTGAGCGTTCTGATTTCAGTTCCAGAGCGATTCGCCCAATGAGTCCTTGATATGTAGTCGTTTTCAGCCAATTTTCAGGATTTTTGAAAAATTCACTTTTTTGTGAAAATATCCACTAAATGAGGGAATAATATGTGTGAGGGTACCCCAGGAGAGTTCCAAATGTGTGTGGGTAGAATATATATCCCACGGGGTAAAATTGAAAAAAGTTGAAAAATTTTTTTTTTTGGACTTAGCCATTTTTCCGGCGTTTATCAGACTTTCAGATAGGGCAAATGTCAGTGAGCGTTCCGATTTCAGTTCCAGAGCGATTCGCCCAATGAGTCCTTGATATGTAGTCGTTTTCAGCCAATATTTGGATTTTTGAAAATTTCACTTTTTTGTGAAAATATCTACTAAATGAGGGAATATTATGTGTGAGGCTACCGCAGGAATGTTCCAAATGTGTGTGGGTAGAATACATATCCTATGGGAGTAAAATTGAAAAAAGTTCAAAAATTATTTTTTTTGGACTTAGTAATTTTTCCGCCGTTTATCAGACTTTCAGATAGGGCAAATGTCAGTGAGCGTTCCGATTTCAGTTCCAGAGCGATTCGCCCAATGAGTCCTTGATATTTATTCGTTTTCAGCCAATTTTCTGGATTTCTGAAAATTTCACTTTTTTGTGAAAATATCCACTAAATGAGGGAATAATATGTGTGAGGGTACCCCAGGAGAGATCCAAATGTGTGTGGGTAGAATATATATCCCACGGGGGTAAAATTGAAAAAAGTTGAAAAATTATTTTTTTTGGACTTAGTAATTTTTGCGACGTTTATCAGAGTTTCAGATAGGGCAAATGTCAGTGAGCGTTCCGATTTCAGTTCCAGAGCGATTCGCCCAATGAGTCCTTGATATGCAGTCGTTTTCAGACAATATTTTGGATTTTTGAAAATTTCACTTTTTTGTGAAAATATCCACTAAATGAGGGAATAATATGTGTGAGGGTACCCCAGGAGAGTTCCAAATGTGTGTGGGTAGAATATATATCCCACGGGGGTAAAATTGAAAAAAGTTGAAAAAATTTTTTTTTTGGACTTAGACATTTTTCTGGCGTTTATCAGACTTTCAGATAGGGCAATTGTCAGTGAGCGTTCCGATTTCAGTTCCAGAGCGATTCGCCCAATGAGTCCTTGATATTTAGTCGTTTTCAGCCAATTTTCAGGATTTTTGAAAAATTCAATTTTTTGTGAAAATATCCACTAAATGAGGGAATAATATTTGTGAGGGTACCCCAGGAGAGTTCCAAATGTGTGTGGGTAGAATATATATCCCACGGGGGTAGAATTTAAAAAAGTTGAAAAATTTTTTTTTTGGACTTAGCCATTTTTCCGTCGTTTATCAGACTTTCAGATAGGGCAAATGTCAGTGAGCGTTCCCATTTCAGTTCCAGAGCGATTCGCCCATTGCGTCCTTGACATGTAGTCGTTTTCAGCTAATATTTTGGATTTTTGAAAATTTCACTTTTTTGTGAAAATATTCACTAAATGAGGGAATAATATGTGTGAGGGTACCCCAGGAGTGTTCCAAATGTGTGTGGGTAGAATATATATCCCATGGGGGTAAAATTGAAAAAAGTTGAAAAATATTTTTTTTTGGACTTAGCCATTTTTCCGACGTTTATCATACTTTCAGATAGGGCAAATGTCAGTGAGCGTTCCGATTTCAGTTCCAGAGTGATTCACCCAATGAGTCCTTGATATGTAGTCGTTTTCAGCCAATATTTTCGATTTTTGAAAATTTCACTTTTTTGTGAAAATATCCACTAAATGAGGGAATAATATGTGTGAGGGTACCCCAGGAGAGTTCCAAATGTGTGTGGGTAGAATATATATCCCACGGGGGTAAAATTGAAAAAAGTTGAAAAAAATTTTTTTTTGGACTTAGTCATTTTTCTGGCGTTTATCAGACTTTCAGATAGGGCAAATGTCAGTGAGCGTTCCGATTTCAGTTCCAGAGCGATTCGCCCAATGAGTCCTTGATATTTAGTCGTTTTCAGCCAATTTTCTGGATTTTTGAAAATTTCACTTTTTTGTGAAAATATCCACTAAATGAGGGAATAATATGTGTGAGGGTACCCCAGGAGAGTTCCAAATGTGTGTGGGTAGAATATATATCCCACGGGGGTAAAATTGAAAAAAGTTGAAAAATTTTTTTTTTTGGACTTAGCCATTTTTCCGGCGTTTATCAGACTTTCAGATAGGGCAATTGTCAGTGAGCGTTCCGATTTCCGATCCAGAGCGATTCACCCAATGAGTCTTTGATATGTAGTCGTTTTCAGCCAATATTTTGGATTTTTGAAAGTTTCACTTTTTTGTGAAAATATTCACTAAATGAGGGAATAATATGTGTGAGGGTACCCCAGGAGTGTTCCAAATGTGTGTGGGTAGAATATATATCCCACGGGGGTAAAATTGAAAAAAGTTTAAAAATTTTTTTTTTGTACTTAGACATTTTTCCGGCGTTTATCAGTCTTTCAGATAGGACAATTGTCAGTGAGCGTTCCGATTTCAGTTCCAGAGCGATTCGCCCAATGAGTCCTTGATATGTAGTCGTTTTCAGCCAATATTTTGGATTTTTGAAAATTTCACTTTATTGTGAAAATATCCACTAAATGAGGGAATAATATGTGTGAGGGTACCCCAGGAGAGTTTCAAATGTGTGTGGGTAGAATATATATCCCACAGGGGTAAAATTGAAAAATGTTGAAAAAAATTTTTTTTTGGACTTAGTCATTTTTCCGGCGTTTATTAGACTTTCAGATAGGGCAATTGTCAGTGAGCGTTCCGATTTCAGTTCCAGAGCGATTCGCCCAATGAGTCCTTGATATTTATTCGTTTTCAGCCAATTTTCTGGATTTTTGAAAAATTCACTTTTTTGTAAAAATATCCACTAAATGAGGGATTAATATGTGTGAGGGTACCACAGGAGAGTTCCAAATGTGTGTGGGTAGAATATATATCCCACGGGGGTAAAATTGAAAAAAGTTAAAAAAAATTTTTTTTGGGACTTAGTCATTTTTCCGGCGTTTATCAGACTTTCAGATAGGGCAAATGTCAGTGAGCGTTCCGATTTCAGTTCCAGAGCGATTCGCCCAATGAGTCCTTGATATGTAGTCGTTTTCAGCCACTATTTTTAATTTTTGAAAATTTCACTTTTTTGTGAAAATATCCACTAAATGAGGGAATAATATGTGTGAGGGTACCCCAGGAGAGTTCCAAATGTGTGTGGGTAGAATATATATCCCACGGGGGTAAAATTGAAAAAAGTTGAAAAATATTTTTTTTTGGACTTAGCCATTTTTCCGGCGTTAATCAGACTTTCAGATAGGGCAAATGTCAGTGAGCGTTCCGATTTCAGTTCCAGAGCGATTCGCCCAATGAGTCCTTGATATTTAGTCGTTTTCAGCCAATTTTCTGGATTTTTGAAAATTTCACTTTTTTGTGAAAATATCCACTAAATGAGGGAATAATATGTGTGAGGGTACCCCAGGAGAGTTCCAAATGTGTGTGGGTAGAATATATATCCCACGGGGGTAAAATTGAAAAAAGTTGAAAAATTTTTTTTTTTGGACTTAGCCATTTTCCGGCGTTTATCAAACTTTCAGATAGGGCAAATGTCAGTGAGTGTTCCGATTTCAGTTCCAGAGCGATTCGCCCAATGAGACCTTTATACGTAGTCGTTTTCAGCCAATATTTTGGATTTTTGAAAATTTCTCTTTTTTGTGAAAATATCCACTAAATGAGGGAATAATATGTGTGAGGGTACCCCAGGAGAGTTCCAAATGTGTGTGGGTAGAATATATATCCCACGGGGGTAAAATTGAAAAAAGTTTAAAAATTTTTCTTTTGGACTTAGAAATTTTTCCGGCGTTGATCAGACTTTCAGATAGGGCAATTGTCATTGAGCGTTCCGATTTCAGTTCCAGAGCGATTCGCCCAATGAGTCCTTGATATTTAGTCGTTTTCAGCCAATTTTCAGGATTTTTGAAAAATTCACTTTTTTGTGAAAATATCCACTAAATGAGGGAATAATATGTGTGAGGGTACCCCAGGAGAGTTCCAAATGTGTGTGGGTAGAATATATATCCCACGGGGTAAAATTGAAAAAAGTTGAAAAATTTTTTTTTTTGGACTTAGCCATTTTTCCGGCGTTTATCAGACTTTCAGATAGGGCAAATGTCAGTGAGCGTTCCGATTTCAGTTCCAGAGCGATTCGCCCAATGAGTCCTTGATATGTAGTCGTTTTCAGCCAATATTTGGATTTTTGAAAATTTCACTTTTTTGTGAAAATATCTACTAAATGAGGGAATATTATGTGTGAGGCTACCGCAGGAATGTTCCAAATGTGTGTGGGTAGAATACATATCCTATGGGAGTAAAATTGAAAAAAGTTCAAAAATTATTTTTTTTGGACTTAGTAATTTTTCCGCCGTTTATCAGACTTTCAGATAGGGCAAATGTCAGTGAGCATTCCGATTTCAGTTCCAGAGCGATTCGCCCAATGAGTCCTTGATATTTATTCGTTTTCAGCCAATTTTCTGGATTTCTGAAAATTTCACTTTTTTGTGAAAATATCCACTAAATGAGGGAATAATATGTGTGAGGGTACCCCAGGAGAGATCCAAATGTGTGTGGGTAGAATATATATCCCACGGGGGTAAAATTGAAAAAAGTTGAAAAATTATTTTTTTTGGACTTAGTAATTTTTGCGACGTTTATCAGAGTTTCAGATAGGGCAAATGTCAGTGAGCGTTCCGATTTCAGTTCCAGAGCGATTCGCCCAATGAGTCCTTGATATGCAGTCGTTTTCAGACAATATTTTGGATTTTTGAAAATTTCACTTTTTTGTGAAAATATCCACTAAATGAGGGAATAATATGTGTGAGGGTACCCCAGGAGAGTTCCAAATGTGTGTGGGTAGAATATATATCCCACGGGGGTAAAATTGAAAAAAGTTGAAAAAATTTTTTTTTTGGACTTAGACATTTTTCTGGCGTTTATCAGACTTTCAGATAGGGCAATTGTCAGTGAGCGTTCCGATTTCAGTTCCAGAGCGATTCGCCCAATGAGTCCTTGATATTTAGTCGTTTTCAGCCAATTTTCAGGATTTTTGAAAAATTCAATTTTTTGTGAAAATATCCACTAAATGAGGGAATAATATTTGTGAGGGTACCCCAGGAGAGTTCCAAATGTGTGTGGGTAGAATATATATCCCACGGGGGTAGAATTTAAAAAAGTTGAAAAATTTTTTTTTTGGACTTAGCCATTTTTCCGTCGTTTATCAGACTTTCAGATAGGGCAAATGTCAGTGAGCGTTCCCATTTCAGTTCCAGAGCGATTCGCCCATTGCGTCCTTGACATGTAGTCGTTTTCAGCTAATATTTTGGATTTTTGAAAATTTCACTTTTTTGTGAAAATATTCACTAAATGAGGGAATAATATGTGTGAGGGTACCCCAGGAGTGTTCCAAATGTGTGTGGGTAGAATATATATCCCATGGGGGTAAAATTGAAAAAAGTTGAAAAATATTTTTTTTTGGACTTAGCCATTTTTCCGACGTTTATCAGACTTTCAGATAGGGCAAATGTCAGTGAGCGTTCCGATTTCAGTTCCAGAGTGATTCACCCAATGAGTCCTTGATATGTAGTCGTTTTCAGCCAATATTTTCGATTTTTGAAAATTTCACTTTTTTGTGAAAATATCCACTAAATGAGGGAATAATATGTGTGAGGGTACCCCAGGAGAGTTCCAAATGTGTGTGGGTAGAATATATATCCCACGGGGGTAAAATTGAAAAAAGTTGAAAAAAATTTTTTTTTGGACTTAGTCATTTTTCTGGCGTTTATCAGACTTTCAGATAGGGCAAATGTCAGTGAGCGTTCCGATTTCAGTTCCAGAGCGATTCGCCCAATGAGTCCTTGATATTTAGTCGTTTTCAGCCAATTTTCTGGATTTTTGAAAATTTCACTTTTTTGTGAAAATATCCACTAAATGAGGGAATAATATGTGTGAGGGTACCCCAGGAGAGTTCCAAATATGTGTGGGTAGAATATATATCCCACGGGGGTAAAATTGAAAAAGTTGATTCATTTTTTTTTTTGGACTTAGTCATTTTTCCGGCGTTTATCAGACTTTCAGATAGGGCAAATGTCAGTGAGCGTTCTGATTTCAGTTCCAGAGCGATTCGCCCAATGAGTCCTTGATATGTAGTCGTTTTCAGCCAATTTTCTGGATTTTTGAAAAAATCACTTTTTTGTGAAAATATCCACTAAATGAGGGAATAATATGTGTGAGGGTACCCCAGGAGAGTTCCAAATGTGTGTGGGTAGAATATATATCCCACGGGGGTAAAATTGAAAAAAGTTTAAAAATTTTTCTTTTGGACTTAGAAATTTTTCCGGCGTTGATCAGACTTTCAGATAGGGCAATTGTCATTGAGCGTTCCGATTTCAGTTCCAGAGCGATTCGCCCAATGAGTCCTTGATATTTAGTCGTTTTCAGCCAATTTTCAGGATTTTTGAAAAATTCACTTTTTTGTGAAAATATCCACTAAATGAGGGAATAATATGTGTGAGGGTACCCCAGGAGAGTTCCAAATGTGTGTGGGTAGAATATATATCCCACGGGGGTAAAATTGAAAGAAGGTGAAAAATTTTTTTTTTGGACTTAGTCATCTTTCCGGCGTTTATCAGACTTTCAGATAGGGCAAATGTCAGTGAGCATTCCGATTCCAATTCCAGAGCGATTCACCCAATGAGTACTTGATATTTAGTCGTTTTCAGCCAATTTTCTGGATTTTTGAAAAATTCACTTTTTTGTGAAAATATCCACTAAATCAGGGAATAATATGTGTGAGGGTACCCCAGGAGAGTTCCAAATATGTGTGGGTAGAATATATATCCCACGGGGGTAAAATTGAAAAAGTTGATTCATTTTTTTTTTTGGACCTAGTCATTTTTCCGGCGTTTATCAGACTTTCAGATAGGGCAAATGTCAGTGAGCGTTCTGATTTCAGTTCCAGAGCGATTCGCCCAATGAGTCCTTGATATGTAGTCGTTTTCAGCCAATTTTCAGGATTTTTGAAAAATTCACTTTTTTGTGAAAATATCCACTAAATGAGGGAATAATATGTGTGAGGGTACCCCAGGAGAGTTCCAAATGTGTGTGGGTAGAATATATATCCCACGGGGTAAAATTGAAAAAAGTTGAAAAATTTTTTTTTTTGGACTTAGCCATTTTTCCGGCGTTTATCAGACTTTCAGATAGGGCAAATGTCAGTGAGCGTTCCGATTTCAGTTCCAGAGCGATTCGCCCAATGAGTCCTTGATATGTAGTCGTTTTCAGCCAATATTTGGATTTTTGAAAATTTCACTTTTTTGTGAAAATATCTACTAAATGAGGGAATATTATGTGTGAGGCTACCGCAGGAATGTTCCAAATGTGTGTGGGTAGAATACATATCCTATGGGAGTAAAATTGAAAAAAGTTCAAAAATTATTTTTTTTGGACTTAGTAATTTTTCCGCCGTTTATCAGACTTTCAGATAGGGCAAATGTCAGTGAGCGTTCCGATTTCAGTTCCAGAGCGATTCGCCCAATGAGTCCTTGATATTTATTCGTTTTCAGCCAATTTTCTGGATTTCTGAAAATTTCACTTTTTTGTGAAAATATCCACTAAATGAGGGAATAATATGTGTGAGGGTACCCCAGGAGAGTTCCAAATGTGTGTGGGTAGAATATATATCCCACGGGGGTAAAATTGAAAAAAGTTGAAAAAATTTTTTTTTTGGACTTAGACATTTTTCTGGCGTTTATCAGACTTTCAGATAGGGCAATTGTCAGTGAGCGTTCCGATTTCAGTTCCAGAGCGATTCGCCCAATGAGTCCTTGATATTTAGTCGTTTTCAGCCAATTTTCAGGATTTTTGAAAAATTCAATTTTTTGTGAAAATATCCACTAAATGAGGGAATAATATTTGTGAGGGTACCCCAGGAGAGTTCCAAATGTGTGTGGGTAGAATATATATCCCACGGGGGTAGAATTTAAAAAAGTTGAAAAATTTTTTTTTTGGACTTAGCCATTTTTCCGTCGTTTATCAGACTTTCAGATAGGGCAAATGTCAGTGAGCGTTCCCATTTCAGTTCCAGAGCGATTCGCCCATTGCGTCCTTGACATGTAGTCGTTTTCAGCTAATATTTTGGATTTTTGAAAATTTCACTTTTTTGTGAAAATATTCACTAAATGAGGGAATAATATGTGTGAGGGTACCCCAGGAGTGTTCCAAATGTGTGTGGGTAGAATATATATCCCATGGGGGTAAAATTGAAAAAAGTTGAAAAATATTTTTTTTTGGACTTAGCCATTTTTCCGACGTTTATCAGACTTTCAGATAGGGCAAATGTCAGTGAGCGTTCCGATTTCAGTTCCAGAGTGATTCACCCAATGAGTCCTTGATATGTAGTCGTTTTCAGCCAATATTTTCGATTTTTGAAAATTTCACTTTTTTGTGAAAATATCCACTAAATGAGGGAATAATATGTGTGAGGGTACCCCAGGAGAGTTCCAAATGTGTGTGGGTAGAATATATATCCCACGGGGGTAAAATTGAAAAAAGTTGAAAAAAATTTTTTTTTGGACTTAGTCATTTTTCTGGCGTTTATCAGACTTTCAGATAGGGCAAATGTCAGTGAGCGTTCCGATTTCAGTTCCAGAGCGATTCGCCCAATGAGTCCTTGATATTTAGTCGTTTTCAGCCAATTTTCTGGATTTTTGAAAATTTCACTTTTTTGTGAAAATATCCACTAAATGAGGGAATAATATGTGTGAGGGTACCCCAGGAGAGTTCCAAATGTGTGTGGGTAGAATATATATCCCACGGGGGTAAAATTGAAAAAAGTTGAAAAATTTTTTTTTTTGGACTTAGCCATTTTTCCGGCGTTTATCAGACTTTCAGATAGGGCAATTGTCAGTGAGCGTTCCGATTTCCGATCCAGAGCGATTCACCCAATGAGTCTTTGATATGTAGTCGTTTTCAGCCAATATTTTGGATTTTTGAAAGTTTCACTTTTTTGTGAAAATATTCACTAAATGAGGGAATAATATGTGTGAGGGTACCCCAGGAGTGTTCCAAATGTGTGTGGGTAGAATATATATCCCACGGGGGTAAAATTGAAAAAAGTTTAAAAATTTTTTTTTTGTACTTAGACATTTTTCCGGCGTTTATCAGTCTTTCAGATAGGACAATTGTCAGTGAGCGTTCCGATTTCAGTTCCAGAGCGATTCGCCCAATGAGTCCTTGATATGTAGTCGTTTTCAGCCAATATTTTGGATTTTTGAAAATTTCACTTTATTGTGAAAATATCCACTAAATGAGGGAATAATATGTGTGAGGGTACCCCAGGAGAGTTTCAAATGTGTGTGGGTAGAATATATATCCCACAGGGGTAAAATTGAAAAATGTTGAAAAAAATTTTTTTTTGGACTTAGTCATTTTTCCGGCGTTTATTAGACTTTCAGATAGGGCAATTGTCAGTGAGCGTTCCGATTTCAGTTCCAGAGCGATTCGCCCAATGAGTCCTTGATATTTATTCGTTTTCAGCCAATTTTCTGGATTTTTGAAAAATTCACTTTTTTGTAAAAATATCCACTAAATGAGGGATTAATATGTGTGAGGGTACCACAGGAGAGTTCCAAATGTGTGTGGGTAGAATATATATCCCACGGGGGTAAAATTGAAAAAAGTTAAAAAAAATTTTTTTTGGGACTTAGTCATTTTTCCGGCGTTTATCAGACTTTCAGATAGGGCAAATGTCAGTGAGCGTTCCGATTTCAGTTCCAGAGCGATTCGCCCAATGAGTCCTTGATATGTAGTCGTTTTCAGCCACTATTTTTAATTTTTGAAAATTTCACTTTTTTGTGAAAATATCCACTAAATGAGGGAATAATATGTGTGAGGGTACCCCAGGAGAGTTCCAAATGTGTGTGGGTAGAATATATATCCCACGGGGGTAAAATTGAAAAAAGTTGAAAAATATTTTTTTTTGGACTTAGCCATTTTTCCGGCGTTAATCAGACTTTCAGATAGGGCAAATGTCAGTGAGCGTTCCGATTTCAGTTCCAGAGCGATTCGCCCAATGAGTCCTTGATATTTAGTCGTTTTCAGCCAATTTTCTGGATTTTTGAAAATTTCACTTTTTTGTGAAAATATCCACTAAATGAGGGAATAATATGTGTGAGGGTACCCCAGGAGAGTTCCAAATGTGTGTGGGTAGAATATATATCCCACGGGGGTAAAATTGAAAAAAGTTGAAAAATTTTTTTTTTTGGACTTAGCCATTTTCCGGCGTTTATCAAACTTTCAGATAGGGCAAATGTCAGTGAGTGTTCCGATTTCAGTTCCAGAGCGATTCGCCCAATGAGACCTTTATACGTAGTCGTTTTCAGCCAATATTTTGGATTTTTGAAAATTTCTCTTTTTTGTGAAAATATCCACTAAATGAGGGAATAATATGTGTGAGGGTACCCCAGGAGAGTTCCAAATGTGTGTGGGTAGAATATATATCCCACGGGGGTAAAATTGAAAAAAGTTGAAAAATTTTTTTTTTTGGACTTAGCCATTTTTCCGGTGTTTATCAGACTTTCAGATAGGGCAAATGTCAGTGAGCGTTCCGATTTCCGATCCAGAGCGATTCACCCAATGAGTCTTTGATATGTAGTCGTTTTCAGCCAATATTTTGGATTTTTGAAAGTTTCACTTTTTTGTGAAAATATTCACTAAATGAGGGAATAATATGTGTGAGGGTACCCCAGGAGTGTTCCAAATGTGTGTGGGTAGAATATATATCCCACGGGGGTAAAATTGAAAAAAGTTGAAAAATATTTTTTTTTGGACTTAGCCATTTTTCCGGCGTTAATCAGACTTTCAGATAGGGCAAATGTCAGTGAGCGTTCCGATTTCAGTTCCAGAGCGATTCGCCCAATGAGTCCTTGATATTTAGTCGTTTTCAGCCAATTTTCTGGATTTTTGAAAATTTCACTTTTTTGTGAAAATATCCACTAAATGAGGGAATAATATGTGTGAGGGTACCCCAGGAGAGTTCCAAATGTGTGTGGGTAGAATATATATCCCACGGGGGTAAAATTGAAAAAAGTTGAAAAATTTTTTTTTTTGGACTTAGCCATTTTCCGGCGTTTATCAAACTTTCAGATAGGGCAAATGTCAGTGAGTGTTCCGATTTCAGTTCCAGAGCGATTCGCCCAATGAGACCTTTATACGTAGTCGTTTTCAGCCAATAT
Source organism: Phyllobates terribilis (assembly GCF_046119375.1). Classification (NCBI taxonomy): domain Eukaryota; kingdom Metazoa; phylum Chordata; class Amphibia; order Anura; family Dendrobatidae; genus Phyllobates; species Phyllobates terribilis. The sequence goes on from NW_027362832.1 coordinate 5,124,480, forward strand.
TTTGGATTTTTGAAAATTTCTCTTTTTTGTGAAAATATCCACTAAATGAGGGAATAATATGTGTGAGGGTACCCCAGGAGAGTTCCAAATGTGTGTCGGTAGAATATATATCCCACGGGGGTAAAATTGATAAAAGTTGAAAACATTTTTTTTGGGACTTAGCCATTTTTCCGCCGTTTATCAGACTTTCAGATAGGGCAAATGTCAGTGAGCGTTCAGATTTCAGTTCCAGAGCCATTCGCCCAATGAGTCCTTGATATTTAGTCGTTTTCAGCCAATTTTCTGGATTTTTGAGAATTTCACTTTTTTGTGAAAATATCCACTAAATGAGGGAATAATATGTGTGAGGGTACCCCAGGAGAGTTTCAAATGTGTGTGGGTAGAATATATATCCCACAGGGGTAAAATTGAAAAATGTTGAAAAAATTTTTTTTTTGGACTTAGTCATTTTTCCGGCGTTTATCAGACTTTCAGATAGGGCAATTGTCAGTGAGCGTTCCGATTTCAGTTCCAGAGCGATTCGCCCAATGAGTCCTTGATATTTATTCGTTTTCAGCCAATTTTCTGGATTTTTGAAAAATTCACTTTTTTGTAAAAATATCCACTAAATGAGGGATTAATATGTGTGAGGGTACCACAGGAGAGTTCCAAATGTGTGTGGGTAGAATATATATCCCACAGGGGTAAAATTGAAAAAAGTTAAAAAAAATTTTTTTTGGGACTTAGTCATTTTTCCGGCGTTTATCAGACTTTCAGATAGGGCAAATGTCAGTGAGCGTTCCGATTTCCGATCCAGAGCGATTCACCCAATGAGTCTTTGATATGTAGTCGTTTTCAGCCAATATTTTGGATTTTTGAAAGTTTCACTTTTTTGTGAAAATATTCACTAAATGAGGGAATAATATGTGTGAGGGTACCCCAGGAGTGTTCCAAATGTGTGTGGGTAGAATATATATCCCACGGGGGTAAAATTGAAAAAAGTTTAAAAATTTTTTTTTTGGACTTAGACATTTTTCCGGCGTTTATCAGACTTTCAGATAGGACAATTGTCAGTGAGCGTTCCGATTTCAGTTCCAGAGCGATTCGCCCAATGAGTCCTTGATATGTAGTCGTTTTCAGCCAATATTTTGGATTTTTGAAAATTTCACTTTATTGTGAAAATATCCACTAAATGAGGGAATAATATGTGTGAGGGTACCCCAGGAGAGTTTCAAATGTGTGTGGGTAGAATATATATCCCACAGGGGTAAAATTGAAAAATGTTGAAAAAATTTTTTTTTTGGACTTAGTCATTTTTCCGGCGTTTATCAGACTTTCAGATAGGGCAATTGTCAGTGAGCGTTCCGATTTCAGTTCCAGAGCGATTCGCCCAATGAGTCCTTGATATTTATTCGTTTTCAGCCAATTTTCTGGATTTTTGAAAAATTCACTTTTTTGTAAAAATATCCACTAAATGAGGGATTAATATGTGTGAGGGTACCCCAGGAGAGTTTCAAATGTGTGTGGGTAGAATATATATCCCACGGGGGTAAAATTGAAAAAAGTTAAAAAAAATTTTTTTTGGGACTTAGTCATTTTTCCGGCGTTTATCAGACTTTCAGATAGGGCAAATGTCAGTGAGCGTTCCGATTTCAGTTCCAGAGCGATTCGCCCAATGAGTCCTTGATATGTAGTCGTTTTCAGCCACTATTTTTAACTTTTGAAAATTTCACTTTTTTGTGAAAATATCCACTAAATGAGGGAATAATATGTGTGAGGGTACCCCAGGAGAGTTCCAAATGTGTGTGGGTAGAATATATATCCCACGGGGGTAAAATTGAAAAAAGTTGAAAAATTTTTTTTTTTGGACTTAGCCATTTTTCCGGCGTTTATCAGACTTTCAGATAGGACAATTGTCAGTGAGCGTTCCGATTTCAGTTCCAGAGCGATTCGCCCAATGAGTCCTTGATATGTAGTCGTTTTCAGCCAATATTTTGGATTTTTGAAAATTTCACTTTATTGTGAAAATATCCAGTAAATGAGGGAATAATATGTGTGAGGGTACCCCAGGAGAGTTTCAAATGTGTGTGGGTAGAATATATATCCCACAGGGGTAAAATTGAAAAATGTTGAAAAAATTTTTTTTTTGGACTTAGTCATTTTTCCGGCGTTTATCAGACTTTCAGATAGGGCAATTGTCAGTGAGCGTTCCGATTTCAGTTCCAGAGCGATTCGCCCAATGAGTCCTTGATATGTAGTCGTTTTCAGCCACTATTTTTAATTTTTGAAAATTTCACTTTTTTGTGAAAATATCCACTAAATGAGGGAATAATATGTGTGAGGGTACCCCAGGAGAGTTCCAAATGTGTGTGGGTAGAATATATATCCCACGGGGGTAAAATTGAAAAAAGTTGAAAAATATTTTTTTTTGGACTTAGCCATTTTTCCGGCGTTAATCAGACTTTCAGATAGGGCAAATGTCAGTGAGCGTTCCGATTTCAGTTCCAGAGCGATTCGCCCAATGAGTCCTTGATATTTAGTCGTTTTCAGCCAATTTTCTGGATTTTTGAAAATTTCACTTTTTTGTGAAAATATCCACTAAATGAGGGAATAATATGTGTGAGGGTACCCCAGGAGAGTTCCAAATGTGTGTGGGTAGAATATATATCCCACGGGGGTAAAATTGAAAAAAGTTGAAAAATTTTTTTTTTTGGACTTAGCCATTTTCCGGCGTTTATCAAACTTTCAGATAGGGCAAATGTCAGTGAGTGTTCCGATTTCAGTTCCAGAGCGATTCGCCCAATGAGACCTTTATACGTAGTCGTTTTCAGCCAATATTTTGGATTTTTGAAAATTTCTCTTTTTTGTGAAAATATCCACTAAATGAGGGAATAATATGTGTGAGGGTACCCCAGGAGAGTTCCAAATGTGTGTGGGTAGAATATATATCCCACGGGGGTAAAATTGAAAAAAGTTGAAAAATTTTTTTTTTTGGACTTAGCCATTTTTCCGGTGTTTATCAGACTTTCAGATAGGGCAAATGTCAGTGAGCGTTCCGATTTCCGATCCAGAGCGATTCACCCAATGAGTCTTTGATATGTAGTCGTTTTCAGCCAATATTTTGGATTTTTGAAAGTTTCACTTTTTTGTGAAAATATTCACTAAATGAGGGAATAATATGTGTGAGGGTACCCCAGGAGAGTTCCAAATGTGTGTCGGTAGAATATATATCCCACGGGGGTAAAATTGATAAAAGTTGAAAACATTTTTTTTGGGACTTAGCCATTTTTCCGCCGTTTATCAGACTTTCAGATAGGGCAAATGTCAGTGAGCGTTCAGATTTCAGTTCCAGAGCCATTCGCCCAATGAGTCCTTGATATTTAGTCGTTTTCAGCCAATTTTCTGGATTTTTGAAAAATTCACTTTTTTGTAAAAATATCCACTAAATGAGGGATTAATATGTGTGAGGGTACCACAGGAGAGTTCCAAATGTGTGTGGGTAGAATATATATCCCACGGGGGTAAAATTGAAAAAAGTTAAAAAAAATTTTTTTTGGGACTTAGTCATTTTTCCGGCGTTTATCAGACTTTCAGATAGGGCAAATGTCAGTGAGCGTTCCGATTTCAGTTCCAGAGCGATTCGCCCAATGAGTCCTTGATATGTGGTCGTTTTCAGCCACTATTTTTAATTTTTGAAAATTTCACTTTTTTGTGAAAATATCCACTAAATGAGGGAATAATATGTGTGAGGGTACCCCAGGAGTGTTCCAAATGTGTGTGGGTAGAATATATATCCCACGGGGGTAAAATTGAAAAAAGTTGAAAAATTTTTTTTTTTGGACTTAGCCATTTTTCCGGCGTTTATCAGACATTCAGATAGGGCAAATATCAGTGAGCGTTCCGATTTCCGATCCAGAGCGATTCACCCAATGAGTCTTTGATATGTATTCGTTTTCAGCCAATATTTTGGATTTTTGAAAGTTTCACTTTTTTGTGAAAATATTCACTAAATGAGGGAATAATATGTGTGAGGGTACCCCAGGAGTGTTCCAAATGTGTGTGGGTAGAATATATATCCCACGGGGGTAAAATTGAAAAAAGTTTAAAAATTTTTTTTTTGGACTTAGACATTTTTCCGGCGTTTATCAGACTTTCAGATAGGACAATTGTCAGTGAGCGTTCCGATTTCAGTTCCAGAGCGATTCGCCCAATGAGTCCTTGATATGTAGTCGTTTTCAGCCAATATTTTGGATTTTTGAAAATTTCACTTTATTGTGAAAATATCCACTAAATGAGGGAATAATATGTGTGAGGGTACCCCAGGAGAGTTTCAAATGTGTGTGGGTAGAATATATATCCCACAGGGGTAAAATTGAAAAATGTTGAAAAAATTTTTTTTTTGGACTTAGTCATTTTTCCGGCGTTTATCAGACTTTCAGATAGGGCAATTGTCAGTGAGCGTTCCGATTTCAGTTCCAGAGCGATTCGCCCAATGAGTCCTTGATATTTATTCGTTTTCAGCCAATTTTCTGGATTTTTGAAAATTTCACTTTTTTGTGAAAATATCCACTAAATGAGGGAATAATATGTGTGAGGGTACCCCAGGAGAGTTCCAAATGTGTGTGGGTAGAATATATATCCCACGGGGGTAAAATTGAAAAAAGTTGAAAAATTTTTTTTTTTGGACTTAGCCATTTTTCCGGCGTTTATCAGACTTTCAGATAGGGCAATTGTCAGTGAGCGTTCCGATTTCCGATCCAGAGCGATTCACCCAATGAGTCTTTGATATGTAGTCGTTTTCAGCCAATATTTTGGATTTTTGAAAGTTTCACTTTTTTGTGAAAATATTCACTAAATGAGGGAATAATATGTGTGAGGGTACCCCAGGAGTGTTCCAAATGTGTGTGGGTAGAATATATATCCCACGGGGGTAAAATTTAAAAAAGTTTAAAAATTTTTTTTTTGTACTTAGACATTTTTCCGGCGTTTATCAGTCTTTCAGATAGGACAATTGTCAGTGAGCGTTCCGATTTCAGTTCCAGAGCGATTCGCCCAATGAGTCCTTGATATTTATTCGTTTTCAGCCAATTTTCTGGATTTTTGAAAAATTCACTTTTTTGTAAAAATATCCACTAAATGAGGGATTACTATGTGTGAGGGTACCACAGGAGAGTTCCAAATGTGTGTGGGTAGAATATATATCCCACGGGGGTAAAATTGAAAAAAGTTAAAAAAAAATTTTTTTGGGACTTAGTCATTTTTCCGGCGTTTATCAGACTTTCAGATAGGGCAAATGTCAGTGAGCGTTCCGATTTCAGTTCCAGAGCGATTCGCCCAATGAGTCCTTGATATGTAGTCGTTTTCAGCCACTATTTTTAATTTTTGAAAATTTCACTTTTTTGTGAAAATATCCACTAAATGAGGGAATAATATGTGTGAGGGTACCCCAGGAGAGTTCCAAATGTGTGTGGGTAGAATATATATCCCACGGGGGTAAAATTGAAAAAAGTTGAAAAATATTTTTTTTTGGACTTAGCCATTTTTCCGGCGTTAATCAGACTTTCAGATAGGGCAAATGTCAGTGAGCGTTCCGATTTCAGTTCCAGAGCGATTCGCCCAATGAGTCCTTGATATTTAGTCGTTTTCAGCCAATTTTCTGGATTTTTGAAAATTTCACTTTTTTGTGAAAATATCCACTAAATGAGGGAATAATATGTGTGAGGGTACCCCAGGAGAGTTCCAAATGTGTGTGGGTAGAATATATATCCCACGGGGGTAAAATTGAAAAAAGTTGAAAAATTTTTTTTTTTGGACTTAGCCATTTTCCGGCGTTTATCAAACTTTCAGATAGGGCAAATGTCAGTGAGTGTTCCGATTTCAGTTCCAGAGCGATTCGCCCAATGAGACCTTTATACGTAGTCGTTTTCAGCCAATATTTTGGATTTTTGAAAATTTCTCTTTTTTGTGAAAATATCCACTAAATGAGGGAATAATATGTGTGAGGGTACCCCAGGAGAGTTCCAAATGTGTGTGGGTAGAATATATATCCCACGGGGGTAAAATTGAAAAAAGTTGAAAAATTTTTTTTTTTGGACTTAGCCATTTTTCCGGTGTTTATCAGACTTTCAGATAGGGCAAATGTCAGTGAGCGTTCCGATTTCCGATCCAGAGCGATTCACCCAATGAGTCTTTGATATGTAGTCGTTTTCAGCCAATATTTTGGATTTTTGAAAGTTTCACTTTTTTGTGAAAATATTCACTAAATGAGGGAATAATATGTGTGAGGGTACCCCAGGAGTGTTCCAAATGTGTGTGGGTAGAATATATATCCCACGGGGGTAAAATTGAAAAAAGTTGAAAAATATTTTTTTTTGGACTTAGCCATTTTTCCGGCGTTAATCAGACTTTCAGATAGGGCAAATGTCAGTGAGCGTTCCGATTTCAGTTCCAGAGCGATTCGCCCAATGAGTCCTTGATATTTAGTCGTTTTCAGCCAATTTTCTGGATTTTTGAAAATTTCACTTTTTTGTGAAAATATCCACTAAATGAGGGAATAATATGTGTGAGGGTACCCCAGGAGAGTTCCAAATGTGTGTGGGTAGAATATATATCCCACGGGGGTAAAATTGAAAAAAGTTGAAAAATTTTTTTTTTTGGACTTAGCCATTTTCCGGCGTTTATCAAACTTTCAGATAGGGCAAATGTCAGTGAGTGTTCCGATTTCAGTTCCAGAGCGATTCGCCCAATGAGACCTTTATACGTAGTCGTTTTCAGCCAATATTTTGGATTTTTGAAAATTTCTCTTTTTTGTGAAAATATCCACTAAATGAGGGAATAATATGTGTGAGGGTACCCCAGGAGAGTTCCAAATGTGTGTCGGTAGAATATATATCCCACGGGGGTAAAATTGATAAAAGTTGAAAACATTTTTTTTGGGACTTAGCCATTTTTCCGCCGTTTATCAGACTTTCAGATAGGGCAAATGTCAGTGAGCGTTCAGATTTCAGTTCCAGAGCCATTCGCCCAATGAGTCCTTGATATTTAGTCGTTTTCAGCCAATTTTCTGGATTTTTGAGAATTTCACTTTTTTGTGAAAATATCCACTAAATGAGGGAATAATATGTGTGAGGGTACCCCAGGAGAGTTTCAAATGTGTGTGGGTAGAATATATATCCCACAGGGGTAAAATTGAAAAATGTTGAAAAAATTTTTTTTTTGGACTTAGTCATTTTTCCGGCGTTTATCAGACTTTCAGATAGGGCAATTGTCAGTGAGCGTTCCGATTTCAGTTCCAGAGCGATTCGCCCAATGAGTCCTTGATATTTATTCGTTTTCAGCCAGTTTTCTGGATTTTTGAAAAATTCACTTTTTTGTAAAAATATCCACTAAATGAGGGATTAATATGTGTGAGGGTACCACAGGAGAGTTCCAAATGTGTGTGGGTAGAATATATATCCCACGGGGGTAAAATTGAAAAAAGTTAAAAAAATTTTTTTTTGGGACTTAGTCATTTTTCCGGCGTTTATCAGACTTTCAGATAGGGCAAATGTCAGTCAGCGTTCCGATTTCAGTTCCAGAGCGATTCGCCCAATGAGTCCTTGATATGTGGTCGTTTTCAGCCACTATTTTTAATTTTTGAAAATTTCACCTTTTTGTGAAAATATCCACTAAATGAGGGAATAATATGTGTGAGGGTACCCCAGGAGAGTTCCAAATGTGTGTGGGTAGAATATATATCCCACGGGGGTAAAATTGAAAAAAGTTGAAAAATTTTTTTTTTTGGACTTAGCCATTTTTCCGGCGTTTATCAGACATTCAGATAGGGCAAATGTCAGTGAGCGTTCCGATTTCCGATCCAGAGCGATTCACCCAATGAGTCTTTGATATGTAGTCGTTTTCAGCCAATATTTTGGATTTTTGAAAGTTTCACTTTTTTGTGAAAATATTCACTAAATGAGGGAATAATATGTGTGAGGGTACCCCAGGAGTGTTCCAAATGTGTGTGGGTAGAATATATATCCCACGGGGGTAAAATTGAAAAAAGTTTAAAAATTTTTTTTTGGGACTTAGACATTTTTCCGGCGTTTATCAGACTTTCAGATAGGACAATTGTCAGTGAGCGTTCCGATTTCAGTTCCAGAGCGATTCGCCCAATGAGTCCTTGATATGTAGTCGTTTTCAGCCAATATTTTGGATTTTTGAAAATTTCACTTTATTGTGAAAATATCCACTAAATGAGGGAATAATATGTGTGAGGGTACCCCAGGAGAGTTTCAAATGTGTGTGGGTAGAATATATATCCCACAGGGGTAAAATTGAAAAATGTTGAAAAAATTTTTTTTTTGGACTTAGTCATTTTTCCGGCGTTTATCAGACTTTCAGATAGGGCAATTGTCAGTGAGCGTTCCGATTTCAGTTCCAGAGCGATTCGCCCAATGAGTCCTTGATATTTATTCGTTTGCAGCCAATTTTCTGGATTTTTGAAAAATTCACTTTTTTGTAAAAATATCCACTAAATGAGGGATTAATATGTGTGAGGGTACCCCAGGAGAGTTTCAAATGTGTGTGGGTAGAATATATATCCCACGGGGGTAAAATTGAAAAAAGTTAAAAAAAATTTTTTTTGGGACTTAGTCATTTTTCCGGCGTTTATCAGACTTTCAGATAGGGCAAATGTCAGTGAGCGTTCCGATTTCAGTTCCAGAGCGATTCGCCCAATGAGTCCTTGATATGTAGTCGTTTTCAGCCACTATTTTTAATTTTTGAAAATTTCACTTTTTTGTGAAAATATCCACTAAATGAGGGAATAATATGTGTGAGGGTACCCCAGGAGAGTTCCAAATGTGTGTGGGTAGAATATATATCCCACGGGGGTAAAATTGAAAAAAGTTGAAAAATTTTTTTTTTTGGACTTAGCCATTTTTCCGGCGTTTATCAGACTTTCAGATAGGGCAAATGTCAGTGAGCGTTCCGATTTCCGATCCAGAGCAATTCACCCAATGAGTCTTTGATATGTAGTCGTTTTCAGCCAATATTTTGGATTTTTGAAAGTTTCACTTTTTTGTGAAAATATTCACTAAATGAGGGAATAATATGTGTGAGGGTACCCCAGGAGTGTTCCAAATGTGTGTGGGTAGAATATATATCCCACGGGGGTAAAATTGAAAAAAGTTTAAAAATTTTTTTTTTGGACTTAGACATTTTTCCGGCGTTTATCAGACTTTCAGATAGGACAATTGTCAGTGAGCGTTCCGATTTCAGTTCCAGAGCGATTCGCCCAATGAGTCCTTGATATGTAGTCGTTTTCAGCCAATATTTTGGATTTTTGAAAATTTCACTTTATTGTGAAAATATCCACTAAATGAGGGAATAATATGTGTGAGGGTACCCCAGGAGAGTTTCAAATGTGTGTGGGTAGAATATATATCCCACAGGGGTAAAATTGAAAAATGTTGAAAAAATTTTTTTTTTGGACTTAGTCATTTTTCCGGCGTTTATCAGACTTTCAGATAGGGCAATTGTCAGTGAGCGTTCCGATTTCAGTTCCAGAGCGATTCGCCCAATGAGTCCTTGATATTTATTCGTTTTCAGCCAATTTTCTGGATTTTTGAAAAATTCACTTTTTTGTAAAAATATATACTAAATGAGGGATTAATATGTGTGAGGGTACCACAGGAGAGTTCCAAATGTGTGTGGGTAGAATATATATCCCACGGGGGTAAAATTGAAAAAAGTTAAAAAAAATTTTTTTTGGGACTTAGTCATTTTTCCGGCGTTTATCAGACTTTCAGATAGGGCAAATGTCAGTGAGCGTTCCGATTTCAGTTCCAGAGCGATTCGCCCAATGAGTCCTTGATATGTAGTCGTTTTCAGCCACTATTTTTAATTTTTGAAAATTTCACTTTTTTGTGAAAATATCCACTAAATGAGGGAATAATATGTGTGAGGGTACCCCAGGAGAGTTCCAAATGTGTTTGGGTAGAATATATATCCCACGGGGGTAAAATTGAAAAAAGTTGAAAAATTTTTTTTTTTGGACTTAGCCATTTTTCCGGCGTTTATCAGACTTTCAGATTGGGCAAATGTCAGTGAGCGTTCCGATTTCCGATCGAGAGCGATTCACCCAATGAGTCTTTGATATGTAGTCGTTTTCAGCCAATATTTTGGATTTTTGAAAGTTTCACTTTTTTGTGAAAATATTCACTAAATGAGGGAATAATATGTGTGAGGGTACCCCAGGAGTGTTCCAAATGTGTGTGGGTAGAATATATATCCCACGGGGGTAAAATTGAAAAAAGTTGAAAAATTTTTTTTTTTGGACTTAGCCATTTTTCCGGCGTTTATCAGACATTCAGATAGGGCAAATGTCAGTGAGCGTTCCGATTTCCGATCCAGAGCGATTCACCCAATGAGTCTTTGATATGTAGTCGTTTTCAGCCAATATTTTGGATTTTTGAAAGTTTCACTTTTTTGTGAAAATATTCACTAAATGAGGGAATAATATGTGTGAGGGTACCCCAGGAGTGTTCCAAATGTGTGTGGGTAGAATATATATCCCACGGGGGTAAAATTGAAAAAAGTTTAAAAATTTTTTTTTTGGACTTAGACATTTTTCCGGCGTTTATCAGACTTTCAGATAGGACAATTGTCAGTGAGCGTTCCGATTTCAGTTCCAGAGCGATTCGCCCAATGAGTCCTTGATATGTAGTCGTTTTCAGCCAATATTTTGGATTTTTGAAAATTTCACTTTATTGTGAAAATATCCACTAAATGAGGGAATAATATGTGTGAGGGTACCCCAGGAGAGTTTCAAATGTGTGTGGGTAGAATATATATCCCACAGGGGTAAAATTGAAAAATGTTGAAAAAATTTTTTTTTTGGACTTAGTCATTTTTCCGGCGTTTATCAGACTTTCAGATAGGGCAATTGTCAGTGAGCGTTCCGATTTCAGTTCCAGAGCGATTCGCCCAATGAGTCCTTGATATTTATTCGTTTTCAGCCAATTTTCTGGATTTTTGAAAAATTCACTTTTTTGTAAAAATATCCACTAAATGAGGGATTAATATGTGTGAGGGTACCCCAGGAGAGTTTCAAATGTGTGTGGGTAGAATATATATCCCACGGGGGTAAAATTGAAAAAAGTTAAAAAAAATTTTTTTTGGGACTTAGTCATTTTTCCGGCGTTTATCAGACTTTCAGATAGGGCAAATGTCAGTGAGCGTTCCGATTTCAGTTCCAGAGCGATTCGCCCAATGAGTCCTTGATATGTAGTCGTTTTCAGCCACTATTTTTAATTTTTGAAAATTTCACTTTTTTGTGAAAATATCCACTAAATGAGGGAATAATATGTGTGAGGGTACCCCAGGAGAGTTCCAAATGTGTGTGGGTAGCATATATATCCCACGGGGGTAAAATTGAAAAAAGTTGAAAAATTTTTTTTTTTGGACTTAGCCATTTTTCCGGCGTTTATCAGACTTTCAGATAGGGCAAATGTCAGTGAGCGTTCCGATTTCCGATCCAGAGCAATTCACCCAATGAGTCTTTGATATGTAGTCGTTTTCAGCCAATATTTTGGATTTTTGAAAGTTTCACTTTTTTGTGAAAATATTCACTAAATGAGGGAATAATATGTGTGAGGGTATCCCAGGAGTGTTCCAAATGTGTGTGGGTAGAATATATATCCCACGGGGGTAAAATTGAAAAAAGTTTAAAAATTTTTTTTTTGGACTTAGACATTTTTCCGGCGTTTATCAGACTTTCAGATAGGACAATTGTCAGTGAGCGTTCCGATTTCAGTTCCAGAGCGATTCGCCCAATGAGTCCTTGATATGTAGTCGTTTTCAGCCAATATTTTGGATTTTTGAAAATTTCACTTTATTGTGAAAATATCCACTAAATGAGGGAATAATATGTGTGAGGGTACCCCAGGAGAGTTTCAAATGTGTGTGGGTAGAATATATATCCCACAGGGGTAAAATTGAAAAATGTTGAAAAAATTTTTTTTTTGGACTTAGTCATTTTTCCGGCGTTTATCACACTTTCAGATAGGGCAATTGTCAGTGAGCGTTCCGATTTCAGTTCCAGAGCGATTCGCCCAATGAGTCCTTGATATTTATTCGTTTTCAGCCAATTTTCTGGATTTTTGAAAAATTCACTTTTTTGTAAAAATATATACTAAATGAGGGATTAATATGTGTGAGGGTACCACAGGAGAGTTCCAAATGTGTGTGGGTAGAATATATATCCCACGGGGGTAAAATTGAAAAAAGTTAAAAAAAATTTTTTTTGGGACTTATTCATTTTTCCGGCGTTTATCAGACTTTCAGATAGGGCAAATGTCAGTGAGCGTTCCGATTTCCGATCCAGAGCGATTCACCCAATGAGTCTTTGATATGTAGTCGTTTTCAGCCAATATTTTGGATTTTTGAAAGTTTCACTTTTTTGTGAAAATATTCACTAAATGAGGGAATAATATGTGTGAGGGTACCCCAGGAGTGTTCCAAATGTGTGTGGGTAGAATATATATCCCACGGGGGTAAAATTGAAAAAAGTTGAAAAATATTTTTTTTTGGACTTAGCCATTTTTCCGGCGTTAATCAGACTTTCAGATAGGGCAAATGTCAGTGAGCGTTCCGATTTCAGTTCCAGAGCGATTCGCCCAATGAGTCCTTGATATTTAGTCGTTTTCAGCCAATTTTCTGGATTTTTGAAAATTTCACTTTTTTGTGAAAATATCCACTAAATGAGGGAATAATATGTGTGAGGGTACCCCAGGAGAGTTCCAAATGTGTGTGGGTAGAATATATATCCCACGGGGGTAAAATTGATAAAAGTTGAAAACATTTTTTTTGGGACTTAGCCATTTTTCCGCCGTTTATCAGACTTTCAGATAGGGCAAATGTCAGTGAGCGTTCAGATTTCAGTTCCAGAGCCATTCGCCCAATGAGTCCTTGATATTTAGTCGTTTTCAGCCAATTTTCTGGATTTTTGAGAATTTCACTTTTTTGTGAAAATATCCACTAAATGAGGGAATAATATGTGTGAGGGTACCCCAGGAGAGTTTCAAATGTGTGTGGGTAGAATATATATCCCACAGGGGTAAAATTGAAAAATGTTGAAAAAATTTTTTTTTTGGACTTAGTCATTTTTCCGGCGTTTATCAGACTTTCAGATAGGGCAAATGTCAGTGAGCGTTCCGATTTCAGTTCCAGAGCGATTCGCCCAATGAGTCCTTGATATGTAGTCGTTTTCAGCCACTATTTTTAATTTTTGAAAATTTCACTTTTTTGTGAAAATATCCACTAAATGAGGGAATAATATGTGTCAGGGTACCCCAGGAGAGTTCCAAATGTGTGTGGGTAGAATATATATCCCACGGGGGTAAAATTGAAAAAAGTTGAAAAATTTTTTTTTTTGGACTTAGCCATTTTTCCGGCGTTTATCAGACTTTCAGATAGGGCAAATGTCAGTGAGCGTTCCGATTTCCGATCCAGAGCGATTCACCCAATGAGTCTTTGATATGTAGTCGTTTTCAGCAAATATTTTGGATTTTTGAAAGTTTCACTTTTTTGTGAAAATATTCACTAAATGAGGGAATAATATGTGTGAGGGTACCCCAGGAGTGTTCCAAATGTGTGTGGGTAGAATATATATCCCACGGGGGTAAAATTGAAAAAAGTTGAAAAATATTTTTTTTTGGACTTAGCCATTTTTCCGGCGTTAATCAGACTTTCAGATAGGGCAAATGTGAGTGAGCGTTCCGATTTCAGTTCCAGAGCGATTCGCCCAATGAGTCCTTGATATTTAGTCGTTTTCAGCCAATTTTCTGGATTTTTGAAAATTTCACTTTTTTGTGAAAATATCCACTAAATGAGGGAATAATATGTGTCAGGGTACCCCAGGAGAGTTCCAAATGTGTGTGGGTAGAATATATATCCCACGGGGGTAAAATTGATAAAAGTTGAAAACATTTTTTTTGGGACTTAGCCATTTTTCCGCCGTTTATCAGACTTTCAGATAGGGCAAATGTCAGTGAGCGTTCAGATTTCAGTTCCAGAGCCATTCGCCCAATGAGTCCTTGATATTTAGTCGTTTTCAGCCAATTTTCTGGATTTTTGAGAATTTCACTTTTTTGTGAAAATATCCACTAAATGAGGGAATAATATGTGTGAGGGTACCCCAGGAGAGTTTCAAATGTGTGTGGGTAGAATATATATCCCACAGGGGTAAAATTGAAAAATGTTGAAAAAATTTTTTTTTTGGACTTAGTCATTTTTCCGGCGTTTATCAGACTTTCAGATAGGGCAATTGTCAGTGAGTGTTCCGATTTTAGTTCCAGAGCGATTCGCCCAATGAGTCCTTGATATTTATTCGTTTTCAGCCAATTTTCTGGATTTTTGAAAAATTCACTTTTTTGTAAAAATATCCACTAAATGAGGGATTAATATGTGTGAGGGTACCACAGGAGAGTTCCAAATGTGTGTGGGTAGAATATATATCCCACGGGGGTAAAATTGAAAAAAGTTAAAAAAAATTTTTTTTGGGACTTAGTCATTTTTCCGGCGTTTATCAGACTTTCAGATAGGGCAAATGTCAGTGAGCGTTCCGATTTCAGTTCCAGAGCGATTCGCCCAATGAGTCCTTGATATGTAGTCGTTTTCAGCCACTATTTTTAATTTTTGAAAATTTCACTTTTTTGTGAAAATATCCACTAAATGAGGGAATAATATGTGTGAGGGTACCCCAGGAGAGTTCGAAATGTGTGTGGGTAGAATATATATCCCACGGGGGTAAAATTGAAAAAAGTTGAAAAATTTTTTTTTTTGGACTTAGCCATTTTTCCGGCGTTTATCAGACTTTCAGATAGGGCAAATGTCAGTGAGCGTTCCGATTTCCGATCCAGAGCGATTCACCCAATGAGTCTTTGATATGTAGTCGTTTTCAGCCAATATTTTGGATTTTTGAAAGTTTCACTTTTTTGTGAAAATATTCACTAAATGAGGGAATAATATGTGTGAGGGTACCCCAGGAGTGTTCCAAATGTGTGTGGGTAGAATATATATCCCACGGGGGTAAAATTGAAAAAAGTTGAAAAATATTTTTTTTTGGACTTAGCCATTTTTCCGGCGTTAATCAGACTTTCAGATAGGGCAAATGTGAGTGAGCGTTCCGATTTCAGTTCCAGAGCGATTCGCCCAATGAGTCCTTGATATTTAGTCGTTTTCAGCCAATTTTCTGGATTTTTGAAAATTTCACTTTTTTGTGAAAATATCCACTAAATGAGGGAATAATATGTGTCAGGGTACCCCAGGAGAGTTCCAAATGTGTGTGGGTAGAATATATATCCCACGGGGGTAAAATTGAAAAAAGTTGAAAAATTTTTTTTTTTGGACTTAGCCATTTTCCGGCGTTTATCAGACTTTCAGATAGGGCAAATGTCAGTGAGCGTTCAGATTTCAGTTCCAGAGCCATTCGCCCAATGAGTCCTTGATATTTAGTCGTCTTCAGCCAATTTTCTGGATTTTTGAGAATTTCACTTTTTTGTGAAAATATCCACTAAATGAGGGAATAATATGTGTGAGGGTACCCCAGGAGAGTTCCAAATGTGTGTGGGTAGAATATATATCCCACGGGGGTAAAATTTAAAAAAGTTGAAAAATTTTTTTTTTTGGACTTAGTAATTTTTCCGACGTTTATCAGAGTTTCAGATAGGGCAAATGTCAGTGAGCGTTCCGATTTCAGTTCCAGAGCGATTCGCCCAATGAGTCCTTGATATGCAGTCGTTTTCAGCCAATTTTCTGGATTTTTGAAAATTTCACTTTTTTGTGAAAATATCCACTAAATGAAGGAATAATATGTGTGAGGTTACCCCAGGAGAGTTCCAAATGTGTGTGGATAGAATATGTATCCCACGGGGGTAAAATTGAAAAAAGTTGAAAAAAATGTTTTTTTTTGAACTTAGCCATTTTTCCGGCGTTTATCAGACTTTCAGATAGGGCAAATGTCAGTGAGCGTTCCGATTTCAGTTCCAGAGCGATTCGCCCAATAAGTCCTTGACATGTAGTCGTTTTCAGCCACTATTTTTAATTTTTGAAAATTTCACTTTTTTGTGAAAATATCCACTAAATGAGGGAATAATATGTGTGAGGGTACCCCAGGAGAGTTCCAAATGTGTGTGGGTAGAATATATATCCCACGGGGGTAAAATTGAAAAAAGTTGAAAAATTTTTTTTTTTGGACTTAGCCATTTTTCCGGCGTTTATCAGACTTTCAGATAGGGCAAATGTCAGTGAGCGTTCCGATTTCCGATCCAGAGCAATTCACCCAATGAGTCTTTGATATGTAGTCGTTTTCAGCCAATATTTTGGATTTTTGAAAGTTTCACTTTTTTGTGAAAATATTCACTAAATGAGGGAATAATATGTGTGAGGGTACCCCAGGAGTGTTCCAAATGTGTGTGGGTAGAATATATATCCCACGGGGGTAAAATTGAAAAAAGTTTAAAAATTTTTTTTTTGGACTTAGACATTTTTCCGGCGTTTATCAGACTTTCAGATAGGACAATTGTCAGTGAGCGTTCCGATTTCAGTTCCAGAGCGATTCGCCCAATGAGTCCTTGATATGTAGTCGTTTTCAGCCAATATTTTGGATTTTTGAAAATTTCACTTTATTGTGAAAATATCCACTAAATGAGGGAATAATATGTGTGAGGGTACCCCAGGAGAGTTTCAAATGTGTGTGGGTAGAATATATATCCCACAGGGGTAAAATTGAAAAATGTTGAAAAAATTTTTTTTTTGGACTTAGTCATTTTTCCGGCGTTTATCAGACTTTCAGATAGGGCAATTGTCAGTGAGCGTTCCGATTTCAGTTCCAGAGCGATTCGCCCAATGAGTCCTTGATATTTATTCGTTTTCAGCCAATTTTCTGGATTTTTGAAAAATTCACTTTTTTGTAAAAATATATACTAAATGAGGGATTAATATGTGTGAGGGTACCACAGGAGAGTTCCAAATGTGTGTGGGTAGAATATATATCCCACGGGGGTAAAATTGAAAAAAGTTAAAAAAAATTTTTTTTGGGACTTAGTCATTTTTCCGGCGTTTATCAGACTTTCAGATAGGGCAAATGTCAGTGAGCGTTCCGATTTCAGTTCCAGAGCGATTCGCCCAATGAGTCCTTGATATGTAGTCGTTTTCAGCCACTATTTTTAATTTTTGAAAATTTCACTTTTTTGTGAAAATATCCACTAAATGAGGGAATAATATGTGTGAGGGTACCCCAGGAGAGTTCCAAATGTGTTTGGGTAGAATATATATCCCACGGGGGTAAAATTGAAAAAAGTTGAAAAATTTTTTTTTTTGGACTTAGCCATTTTTCCGGCGTTTATCAGACTTTCAGATTGGGCAAATGTCAGTGAGCGTTCCGATTTCCGATCGAGAGCGATTCACCCAATGAGTCTTTGATATGTAGTCGTTTTCAGCCAATATTTTGGATTTTTGAAAGTTTCACTTTTTTGTGAAAATATTCACTAAATGAGGGAATAATATGTGTGAGGGTACCCCAGGAGTGTTCCAAATGTGTGTGGGTAGAATATATATCCCACGGGGGTAAAATTGAAAAAAGTTGAAAAATTTTTTTTTTTGGACTTAGCCATTTTTCCGGCGTTTATCAGACATTCAGATAGGGCAAATGTCAGTGAGCGTTCCGATTTCCGATCCAGAGCGATTCACCCAATGAGTCTTTGATATGTAGTCGTTTTCAGCCAATATTTTGGATTTTTGAAAGTTTCACTTTTTTGTGAAAATATTCACTAAATGAGGGAATAATATGTGTGAGGGTACCCCAGGAGTGTTCCAAATGTGTGTGGGTAGAATATATATCCCACGGGGGTAAAATTGAAAAAAGTTTAAAAATTTTTTTTTTGGACTTAGACATTTTTCCGGCGTTTATCAGACTTTCAGATAGGACAATTGTCAGTGAGCGTTCCGATTTCAGTTCCAGAGCGATTCGCCCAATGAGTCCTTGATATGTAGTCGTTTTCAGCCAATATTTTGGATTTTTGAAAATTTCACTTTATTGTGAAAATATCCACTAAATGAGGGAATAATATGTGTGAGGGTACCCCAGGAGAGTTTCAAATGTGTGTGGGTAGAATATATATCCCACAGGGGTAAAATTGAAAAATGTTGAAAAAATTTTTTTTTTGGACTTAGTCATTTTTCCGGCGTTTATCAGACTTTCAGATAGGGCAATTGTCAGTGAGCGTTCCGATTTCAGTTCCAGAGCGATTCGCCCAATGAGTCCTTGATATTTATTCGTTTTCAGCCAATTTTCTGGATTTTTGAAAAATTCACTTTTTTGTAAAAATATCCACTAAATGAGGGATTAATATGTGTGAGGGTACCCCAGGAGAGTTTCAAATGTGTGTGGGTAGAATATATATCCCACGGGGGTAAAATTGAAAAAAGTTAAAAAAAATTTTTTTTGGGACTTAGTCATTTTTCCGGCGTTTATCAGACTTTCAGATAGGGCAAATGTCAGTGAGCGTTCCGATTTCAGTTCCAGAGCGATTCGCCCAATGAGTCCTTGATATGTAGTCGTTTTCAGCCACTATTTTTAATTTTTGAAAATTTCACTTTTTTGTGAAAATATCCACTAAATGAGGGAATAATATGTGTGAGGGTACCCCAGGAGAGTTCCAAATGTGTGTGGGTAGCATATATATCCCACGGGGGTAAAATTGAAAAAAGTTGAAAAATTTTTTTTTTTGGACTTAGCCATTTTTCCGGCGTTTATCAGACTTTCAGATAGGGCAAATGTCAGTGAGCGTTCCGATTTCCGATCCAGAGCAATTCACCCAATGAGTCTTTGATATGTAGTCGTTTTCAGCCAATATTTTGGATTTTTGAAAGTTTCACTTTTTTGTGAAAATATTCACTAAATGAGGGAATAATATGTGTGAGGGTATCCCAGGAGTGTTCCAAATGTGTGTGGGTAGAATATATATCCCACGGGGGTAAAATTGAAAAAAGTTTAAAAATTTTTTTTTTGGACTTAGACATTTTTCCGGCGTTTATCAGACTTTCAGATAGGACAATTGTCAGTGAGCGTTCCGATTTCAGTTCCAGAGCGATTCGCCCAATGAGTCCTTGATATGTAGTCGTTTTCAGCCAATATTTTGGATTTTTGAAAATTTCACTTTATTGTGAAAATATCCACTAAATGAGGGAATAATATGTGTGAGGGTACCCCAGGAGAGTTTCAAATGTGTGTGGGTAGAATATATATCCCACAGGGGTAAAATTGAAAAATGTTGAAAAATTTTTTTTTTTGGACTTAGTCATTTTTCCGGCGTTTATCAGACTTTCAGATAGGGCAATTGTCAGTGAGCGTTCCGATTTCAGTTCCAGAGCGATTCGCCCAATGAGTCCTTGATATTTATTCGTTTTCAGCCAATTTTCTGGATTTTTGAAAAATTCACTTTTTTGTAAAAATATATACTAAATGAGGGATTAATATGTGTGAGGGTACCACAGGAGAGTTCCAAATGTGTGTGGGTAGAATATATATCCCACGGGGGTAAAATTGAAAAAAGTTAAAAAAAATTTTTTTTGGGACTTATTCATTTTTCCGGCGTTTATCAGACTTTCAGATAGGGCAAATGTCAGTGAGCGTTCCGATTTCCGATCCAGAGCGATTCACCCAATGAGTCTTTGATATGTAGTCGTTTTCAGCCAATATTTTGGATTTTTGAAAGTTTCACTTTTTTGTGAAAATATTCACTAAATGAGGGAATAATATGTGTGAGGGTACCCCAGGAGTGTTCCAAATGTGTGTGGGTAGAATATATATCCCACGGGGGTAAAATTGAAAAAAGTTGAAAAATATTTTTTTTTGGACTTAGCCATTTTTCCGGCGTTAATCAGACTTTCAGATAGGGCAAATGTCAGTGAGCGCTCCGATTTCAGTTCCAGAGCGATTCGCCCAATGAGTCCTTGATATTTAGTCGTTTTCAGCCAATTTTCTGGATTTTTGAAAATTTCACTTTTTTGTGAAAATATCCACTAAATGAGGGAATAATATGTGTGAGGGTACCCCAGGAGAGTTCCAAATGTGTGTGGGTAGAATATATATCCCACGGGGGTAAAATTGATAAAAGTTGAAAACATTTTTTTTGGGACTTAGCCATTTTTCCGCCGTTTATCAGACTTTCAGATAGGGCAAATGTCAGTGAGCGTTCAGATTTCAGTTCCAGAGCCATTCGCCCAATGAGTCCTTGATATTTAGTCGTTTTCAGCCAATTTTCTGGATTTTTGAAAAATTCACTTTTTTGTAAAAATATCCACTAAATGAGGGATTAATATGTGTGAGGGTACCACAGGAGAGTTCCAAATGTGTGTGGGTAGAATATATATCCCACGGGGGTAAAATTGAAAAAAGTTAAAAAAAATTTTTTTTGGGACTTAGTCATTTTTCCGGCGTTTATCAGACTTTCAGATAGGGCAAATGTCAGTGAGCGTTCCGATTTCAGTTCCAGAGCGATTCGCCCAATGAGTCCTTGATATGTAGTCGTTTTCAGCCACTATTTTTAATTTTTGAAAATTTCACTTTTTTGTGAAAATATCCACTAAATGAGGGAATAATATGTGTGAGGGTACCCCAGGAGAGTTCGAAATGTGTGTGGGTAGAATATATATCCCACGGGGGTAAAATTGAAAAAAGTTGAAAAATTTTTTTTTTTGGACTTAGCCATTTTTCCGGCGTTTATCAGACTTTCAGATAGGGCAAATGTCAGTGAGCGTTCCGATTTCCGATCCAGAGCGATTCACCCAATGAGTCTTTGATATGTAGTCGTTTTCAGCCAATATTTTGGATTTTTGAAAGTTTCACTTTTTTGTGAAAATATTCACTAAATGAGGGAATAATATGTGTGAGGGTACCCCAGGAGTGTTCCAAATGTGTGTGGGTAGAATATATATCCCACGGGGGTAAAATTGAAAAAAGTTGAAAAATATTTTTTTTTGGACTTAGCCATTTTTCCGGCGTTAATCAGACTTTCAGATAGGGCAAATGTGAGTGAGCGTTCCGATTTCAGTTCCAGAGCGATTCGCCCAATGAGTCCTTGATATTTAGTCGTTTTCAGCCAATTTTCTGGATTTTTGAAAATTTCACTTTTTTGTGAAAATATCCACTAAATGAGGGAATAATATGTGTCAGGGTACCCCAGGAGAGTTCCAAATGTGTGTGGGTAGAATATATATCCCACGGGGGTAAAATTGAAAAAAGTTGAAAAATTTTTTTTTTTGGACTTAGCCATTTTCCGGCGTTTATCAGACTTTCAGATAGGGCAAATGTCAGTGAGCGTTCAGATTTCAGTTCCAGAGCCATTCGCCCAATGAGTCCTTGATATTTAGTCGTCTTCAGCCAATTTTCTGGATTTTTGAGAATTTCACTTTTTTGTGAAAATATCCACTAAATGAGGGAATAATATGTGTGAGGGTACCCCAGGAGAGTTCCAAATGTGTGTGGGTAGAATATATATCCCACGGGGGTAAAATTTAAAAAAGTTGAAAAATTTTTTTTTTTGGACTTAGTAATTTTTCCGACGTTTATCAGAGTTTCAGATAGGGCAAATGTCAGTGAGCGTTCCGATTTCAGTTCCAGAGCGATTCGCCCAATGAGTCCTTGATATGCAGTCGTTTTCAGCCAATTTTCTGGATTTTTGAAAATTTCACTTTTTTGTGAAAATATCCACTAAATGAAGGAATAATATGTGTGAGGTTACCCCAGGAGAGTTCCAAATGTGTGTGGATAGAATATGTATCCCACGGGGGTAAAATTGAAAAAAGTTGAAAAAAATGTTTTTTTTTGAACTTAGCCATTTTTCCGGCGTTTATCAGACTTTCAGATAGGGCAAATGTCAGTGAGCGTTCCGATTTCAGTTCCAGAGCGATTCGCCCAATAAGTCCTTGACATGTAGTCGTTTTCAGCCAATATTTTGGATTTTTGAAAATTTCACTTTTTTGTGAAAATATTCACTAAATGAGGGAATAATATGTGTGAGGGTACCGCAGGAATGTTCCAAATGTGTGTGGGTAGAATATATATCCTATGGGAGTAAAATTGAAAAAAGTTCAAAAATTATTTTTTTTAGACTTAGTAATTTTTCCGAAGTTTATCAGACTTTCAGATAGGGCAAATGTCAGTGAGCATTCCGATTTCAGTTCCAAAGCGATTCGCCCAATGAGTCTTTGATATTTATTCGTTTTCAGCCAATTTTCTGGATTTTTGAAAAATTCACTTTTTTGTAAAAATATCCACTAAATGAGGGATTAATATGTGTGAGGGTACCCCAGGAGAGTTCCAAATGTGTGTGGGTAGAATATGTATCCCACGGGGGTAAAATTGAAAAAAGTTGAAAAAAATTTTTTTTTGGACTTAGACATTTTTCCAGCGTTTATCAGACTTTCAGATAGGACAAATGTCAGTGAGCGTTCCGATTTCAGTTCCAGAGCGATTCGCACAATGAGTCCTTGACATGTAGTCGTTTTCAGCTAATATTTTGGATTTTTGAAAATTTCACTTTTTTGTGAAAATATTCACTAAATGAGGGAATAATATGTGTGAGGGTACCCCAGGAGTGTTCCACATGTGTGTGGGTTGAATATATATCCCACGGGGGTAAAATTGAAAAAAGTTGAAAAATATTTTTTTTTGGACTTAGCCATTTTTCCGGCGTTTATCAGACTTTCAGATAGGGCAAATGTCAGTGAGCGTTCCGATTTCAGTTCCAGAGCGATTCACCCAATGAGTCCTTGATATGTAGTCGTTTTCAGCCAATATTTTGGATTTTTGAAAATTTCACTTTTTTGTGAAAATATTCACTAAATGAGGGAATAGTATGTGTGAGGGTACCCCAGGAGTGTTCCAAATGTGTGTGGGTAGAATATATATCCCACGGGGGTAAAATTGAAAAAAGTTGAAAAATATTTTTTTTTGGACTTAGCCATTTTTCCGGCGTTTATCAGACTTTCAGATAGGGCAAATGTCAGTGAGCATTCCGATTTCAGTTCCAGAGCGATTCACCCAATGAGTCCTTGATATGTAGTCGTTTTCAGCCAATATTTTGGATTTTTGAAAATTTCACTTTTTTGTGAAATATTCACTAAATGAGGGAATAATATGTGTGAGGGTACCCCAGGAGTGTTCCAAATGTGTGTGGGTAGAATATATATCCCACAGGGGTAAAATTGAAAAAAGTTGAAAAATATTTTTTTTTGGACTTAGCCATTTTTCCGGCGTTTATCAGACTTTCAGATAGGGCAAATGTCAGTGAGCGTTCCGATTTCAGTTCCAGAGCGATTCACCCAATGAGTCCTTGATATGTAGTCGTTTTCAGCCAATATTTTGGATTTTTGAAATTTCACTTTTTTGTGAAAATATTCACTAAATGAGGGAATAATATGTGTGAGGGTACCCCAGGAGTGTTCCAAATGTGTGTGGGTAGAATATATATCCCACGGGGGTAAAATTGAAAAAAGTTGAAAAATATTTTTTTTTGGACTTAGCCATTTTTCCGGCGTTTATCAGACTTTCAGATAGGGCAAATGTCAGTGAGCGTTCCGATTTCAGTTCCAGAGCGATTCAACCAATGAGTCCTTGATATGTAGTCGTTTTCAGCCAATATTTTGGATTTTTGAAAATTTCACTTTTTTGTGAAAATATTCACTATATGAGGGAATAATATGTGTGATGGTACACCAGGAGTGTTCCAAATGTGTGTGGGTAGAATATATATCCCACGGGGGTAAAATTGAAAAAAGTTGAAAAATATTCTTTTTTGGACTTAGCCATTTTTCCGGCGTTTATCAGACTTTCAGATAGGGCAAATGTCAGTGAGCATTCCGATTTCAGTTCCAGAGCGATTCGCCCAATGAGTCCTTGATATTTAGTCGTTTTCAGCCAATTTTCTGGATTTTTGAAAATTTCACTTTTTTGTAAAAATATCCACTAAATGAAGGAATAATATGTGTGAGTTTACCCCAGGAGAGTTCCAAATGTGTGTGGATAGAATATGTATCCCACGGGGGTAAAATTGAAAAAAGTTGAAAAAAATTTTTTTTTGGACTTAGCCATTTTTCCGGCGTATATCAGACTTTCAGATAGGGCAAATTTCAGTGAGCATTCCGATTTCAGTACCAGAGCGATTCGCCCAATGAGTCCTTGACATGTAGTCGTTTTCAGCCAATATTTTGGATTTTTGAAAATTTCACTTTTTTGTGAAAATATTCACTAAATGAGGGAATAATATGTGTGAGGGTACCCCAGGAGAGTTCCAAATGTGTGTGGGTAGAATATATATCCCACGGGGGTAAAATTGAAAAAAGTTGAAAAAATTTTTTTTTTGGACTTAGTCATTTTTCCGGCGTTTATCAGACTTTCAGATAGGGCAAATTTCAGTGAGCATTCCGATTTCAGTTCCAGAGCGATTCGCCCAATGAGTCCTTAACATGTAGTCGTTTTCAGCCAATATTTTGGATTTTTGAAAATTTCACTTTTTTGTGAAAATATTCACTAAATGAGGGAATAATATGTGTGAGGGTACCCCAGGAGTGTTCCAAATCTGTGTGGGTAGAATATATATCCCACGGGGGTAAAATTGAAAAAAGTTGAAAAATATTTTTTTTTGGACTTAGCCATTTTTCCGGCGTTTATCAGACTTTCAGATAGGGCAAATGTCAGTGAGCGTTCGGATTTCAGTTCCAGAGCGATTCGCCCAATGAGTCCTTGATATTTAGTCGTTTTCAGCCAACTTTCTGGATTTTTGAAAATTTCACTTTTTTGTGAAAATATCCACTAAATGAAGGAATAATATGTGTGAGGTTACCCCAGGAGAGTTCCAAATGTGTGTGGATAGAATATGTATCCCACGGGGGTAAAATTGAAAAAAGTTGAAAAAAAATTTTTTTTTTGAACTTAGCCATTTTTCCGGCGTTTATCAGACTTTCAGATAGGGCAAATGTCAGTGAGCGTTCCGATTTCAGTTCCAGAGCGATTCGCCCAATAAGTTCTTGACATGTAGTCGTTTTCAGCCAATATTTTGGATTTTTGAAAATTTCACTTTTTTGTGAAAATATTCACTAAATGAGGGAATAATATGTGTGAGGGTACCGCAGGAATGTTCCAAATGTGTGTGGGTAGAATATATATCCTAAAGGAGTAAAATTGAAAAAAGTTCAAAAATTATTTTTTTTAGACTTAGTAATTTTTCCGAAGTTTATCAGACTTTCAGATGGGGCAAATGTCAGTGAGCATTCCGATTTCAGTTCCAAAGCGATTCGCCCAATGAGTCTTTGATATTTATTCGTTTTCAGCCAATTTTCTGGATTTTTGAAAAATTCACTTTTTTGTAAAAATATCCACTAAATGAGGGATTAATATGTGTGAGGGTACCCCAGGAGAGTTCCAAATGTGTGTGGGTAGAATATGTATCCCACGGGGGTAAAATTGAAAAAAGTTGAAAAAAATTTTTTTTTGGACTTAGACATTTTTCCAGCGTTTATCAGACTTTCAGATAGGACAAATGTCAGTGAGCGTTCCGATTTCAGTTCCAGAGCGATTCGCCCAATGATTCCTTGACATGTTGTCGTTTTCAGCTAATATTTTGGATTTTTGAAAATTTCACTTTTTTGTGAAAATATTCACTAAATGAGGGAATAATATGTGTGAGGGTACCCCAGGAGTGTTCCACATGTGTGTGGGTTGAATATATATCCCACGGGGGTAAAATTGAAAAAAGTTGAAAAATTTTTTTTTTTGGACTTAGCCATTTTTCCGACGTTTAGCAGACTTTCAGATAGGGCAAATGTCAGTGAGCGTTCCGATTTCAGTTCCAGAGCGATTCACCCAATGAGTCCTTGATATGTAGTCGTTTTCAGCCAATATTTTGGATTTTTGAAAATTTCACTTTTTTGTGAAAATATTCACTAAATGAGGGAATAATATGTGTGAGGGTACCCCAGGAGTGTTCCAAATGTGTGTGGGTAGAATATATATCCCACGGGGGTAAAATTGAAAAAAGTTGAAAAATATTTTTTTTTGGACTTAGCCATTTTTCCGGCGTTTATCAGACTTTCAGATAGGGCAAATGTCAGTGAGCGTTCCGATTTCAGTTCCAGAGCGATTCACCCAATGAGTCCTTGATATGTAGTCGTTTTCAGCCAATATTTTGGATTTTTGAAAATTTCACTTTTTTGTGAAAATATTCACTAAATGAGGGAATAGTATGTGTGAGGGTACCCCAGGAGTGTTCCAAATGTGTGTGGGTAGAATATATATCCCACGGGGGTAAAATTGAAAAAAGTTGAAAAATATTTTTTTTTGGACTTAGCCATTTTTCCGGCGTTTATCAGACTTTCAGATAGGGCAAATGTCAGTGAGCATTCCGATTTCAGTTCCAGAGCGATTCACCCAGTGAGTCCTTGATATGTAGTCGTTTTCAGCCAATATTTTGGATTTTTGAAAATTTCACTTTTTTGTGAAATATTCACTAAATGAGGGAATAATATGTGTGAGGGTACCCCAGGAGTGTTCCAAATGTGTGTGGGTAGAATATATATCCCACAGGGGTAAAATTGAAAAAAGTTGAAAAATATTTTTTTTTGGACTTAGCCATTTTTCCGGCGTTTATCAGACTTTCAGATAGGGCAAATGTCAGTGAGCGTTCCGATTTCAGTTCCAGAGCGATTCACCCAATGAGTCCTTGATATGTAGTCGTTTTCAGCCAATATTTTGGATTTTTGAAATTTCACTTTTTTGTGAAAATATTCACTAAATGAGGGAATAATATGTGTGAGGGTACCCCAGGAGTGTTCCAAATGTGTGTGGGTAGAATATATATCCCACGGGGGTAAAATTGAAAAAAGTTGAAAAATATTTTTTTTTGGACTTAGCCATTTTTCCGGCGTTTATCAGACTTTCAGATAGGGCAAATGTCAGTGAGCGTTCCGATTTCAGTTCCAGAGCGATTCGCCCAATGAGTCCTTGATATTTAGTCGTTTTCAGCCAATTTTCTGGATTTTTGAAAATTTCACTTTTTTGTGAAAATATCCACTAAATGAAGGAATAATATGTGTGAGGTTACCCCAGGAGAGTTCCAAATGTGTGTGGATAGAATATGTATCCCACGGGGGTAAAATTGAAAAAAGTTGAAAAAAATTTTTTTTTGGACTTAGCCATTTTTCCGGCGTATATCAGACTTTCAGATAGGGCAAATTTCAGTGAGCATTCCGATTTCAGTACCAGAGCGATTCGCCCAATGAGTCCTTGACATGTAGTCGTTTTCAGCCAATATTTTGGATTTTTGAAAATTTCACTTTTTTGTGAAAATATTCACTAAATGAGGGAATAATATGTGTGAGGGTACCCCAGGAGAGTTCCAAATGTGTGTGGGTAGAATATATATCCCGCGGGGGTAAAATTGAAAAAAGTTGAAAAAATTTTTTTTTTGGACTTAGTCATTTTTCCGGCGTTTATCAGACTTTCAGATAGGGCAAATTTCAGTGAGCATTCCGATTTCAGTTCCAGAGCGATTCGCCCAATGAGTCCTTAACATGTAGTCGTTTTCAGCCAATATTTTGGATTTTTGAAAATTTCACTTTTTTGTGAAAATATTCACTAAATGAGGGAATAATATGTGTGAGGGTACCCCAGGAGTGTTCCAAATCTGTGTGGGTAGAATATATATCCCACGGGGGTAAAATTGAAAAAAGTTGAAAAAATTTTTTTTTTGGACTTAGTCATTTTTCCGGCGTTTATCAGACTTTCAGATAGGGCAAATGTCAGTGAGCGTTCCGATTTCAGTTCCAGAGCAATTCGCCCAATGAGTCCTTGATATGTAGTCGTTTTCAGCCAATATTTTGGATTTTTGAAAATTTCACTTTTTTGTTAAAATATCTACTAAATGAGGGAATAATATGTGTGAGGCTACCGCAGGAATGTTCCAAATGTGTGTGGGTAGAATATATATCCTATGGGAGTAAAATTGAAAAAAGTTAAAAAATTATTTTTTTTGGACTTAGTAATTTTTCCGCCGTTTATCAGACTTTCAGATGGGGCAAATGTCAGTGAGCGTTCCGATTTCAGTTCCAGAGCGATGCGCCCAATGAGTCCTTGATATTTATTCGTTTTCAGCCAATTTTCTGGATTTTTGAAAATTTCACTTTTTTGTGAAAATATCCACTAAATGAGGGAATAATATGTGTGAGGGTACCCCAGGAGAGTTCCAAATGTGTGTGGGTAGAATATATATCCCACGGGGGTAAAATTGAAAAAAGTTGAAAAAAATTTTTTTTTGGACTTAGTCATTTTTCCGGCGTTTATCAGACTTTCAGATAGGGCAAATGTCAGTGAGCGTTCCGATTTCAGTTCCAGAGCGATTCGCCCAATGAGTCCTTGATATGTAGTCGTTTTCAGCCAATATTTTGGATTTTTGAAAATTTCACTTTTTTGTTAAAATATCTACTAAATGAGGGAATAATATGTGTGAGGCTACCGCAGGAATGTTCCAAATGTGTGTGGGTAGAATATATATCCTACGGGAGTAAAATTGAAATAAGTTCAAAAATTATTTTTTTTGGACTTAGTAATTTTTCCGTCGTTTATCAGACTTTCAGATAGGGCAAATGTCAGTGAGCGTTCCGATTTCAGTTCCAGAGCGATTCGCCCAATGAGTCCTTGATATTTATTCGTTTTCAGCCAATTTTCTGGATTTTTGAAAATTTCACTTTTTTGTGAAAATATCCACTAAATGAGGGAATAATATGTGTGAGGGTACCCCAGGAGAGTTCCAAATGTGTGTGGGTAGAATATATATCCCACGGGGGTAAAATTGAAAAAAGTTGAAAAAATTTTTTTTTTGGACTTAGTCATTTTTCCGGCGTTTATCAGACTTTCAGATAGGGCAAATGTCAGTGAGCGTTCCGATTTCAGTTCCAGAGCGATTCGCCCAATGAGTCCTTGATATGTAGTCGTTTTCAGCCAATATTTTGGATTTTTGAAAATTTCACTTTTTTGTGAAAATATCTACTAAATGAGGGAATAATATGTGTGAGGCTACCGCAGGAATGTTCCAAATGTGTGTGGGTAGAATATATATCCTATGGGAGTAAAATTGATAAAAGTTCAAAAATTATTTTTTTTGGACTTAGTAATTTTTCCGCCGTTTATCAGACTTTCAGATAGGGCAAATGTCAGTGAGCGTTCCGATTTCAGTTCCAGAGCGATTCTCCCAATGAGTCCTTGATACTTATTCGTTTTCAGACAATTTTCTGGATTTTTGAAAATTTCACTTTTTTGTGAAAATATCTACTAAATGAGGGAATAATATGTGTGAGGGTACCGCAGGAATGTTCCAAATGTGTGTGGGTAGAATATATATCCTTTGGGAGTAAAATTGAAAAAAGTTCAAAAATTATTTTTTTTGGGCTTAGTAATCTTTCCGACGTTTATCAGACTTTCAGATAGGGCAAATGTCAGTGAGCATTCCGATTTCAGTTCCAGAGTGATTCGCCCAATGAGTCCTTGATATGTAGTCGTTTTCAGCCAATATTTTGGATTTTTGAAAATTTCACTTTTTTGTGAAAATATCAACTAAATGAGGGAATAATATGTGTGAGGGTACCCCAGGAGTGTTCCAAATGTGTGTGGGTAGAATATATATCCCACGGGGGTAAAATTGAAAGAAGGTGAAAAATTTTTTTTTTTGGACTTAGTCATCTTTCCTGCGTTTATCAGACTTTCAGATAGGGCAGATGTCAGTGAGCGTTCTGATTTCAGTTCCAGAGCGATTTGCCCAATGAGTCCTTGATATTTAGTCGTTTTCAGCCAATTTTCAGGATTTTTAAAAAATTCACTTTTTTGTGAAAATATCCACTAAATGAGGGAATAATATGTGTGAGGGTACCCCAGGAGTGTTCCAAATGTGTGTGGGTAGAATATATATCCCACGGGGGTAAAATTGAAAAAAGTTGAAAAAATTTTTTTTTTGGACTTAGCCATTTTTCCGGCGTTTATCAGACTTTCAGATAGGGCAAATGTCAGTGAGCGTTCCGATTTCAGTTCCAGAGCGATTCGCCCAATGAGTCCTTGACATGTAGTCGTTTTCGGCCAATATTTTGGATTTTTGAAAATTTCACTTTTTTGTGAAAATATTCACTAAATGAGGGAATAATATGTGTGAGGGTACCCCAGGAGTGTTCCAAATGTGTGTGGGTAGAATATATATCCCACGGGGGTAAAATTGAAAAAAGTTGAAAAATATTTTTTTTTGGACTTAGCCATTTTTCTGGCGTTTATCAGACTTTCAGATAGGGCAAATGTCAGTGAGCGTTCCGATTTCAGTTCCAGAGTGATTCGCCCAATGAGCCCTTGATATTTATTCGTTTTCAGCCAATTTTCTGGATTTTTGAAAATTTCACTTTTTTTGCGAAAATATCCACTAAATGAGGGAATAATATGTGTGAGGGTACCCCAGGAGAGTTCCAAATGTGTGTGGGTAGAATATATATCCCACGGGGTAAAATTGAAACAAGTTGAAAAAATTTTTTTTTGGGACTTACTCATTTTTCCGGCGTTTGTCAGACTTTCAGATAGGGCAAATGTCAGTGAGCGTTCCGATTTCAGTTCCAGAGCGATTCGCCCAATGAGTCCTTGATATTTAGTCGTTTTCAGCCAATTTTCTGGATTTTTGAAAATTTCACTTTTTTGTGAAAATATCCACTAAATGAGGGAATAATATGTGTGAGGGTTCCCCAGGAGAGTTCCAAATGTGTGTGGGTAGAATATATATCCCACGGGGGTAAAATTGAAAAAAGTTGAAAATTTATTTTTTTTGGACTTAGTCATTTTTCTGGCGTTTATCAGACTTTCAGATAGGGCAAATGTCAGTGAGGGTTCCGATTTCAGTTCCAGTGCGATTCGCCCAATGAGTCCTTGATATGTAGTCGTTTTCAGCCAATATTTTGGATTTTTGAAAATTTCACTTTTTTGTGAAAATATCCACTAAATGAGGGAATAATATGTGTGAGGGTACAGCAGGAATGTTCCAAATGTGTGTGGGTAGAATATATATCCTACGGGGGTAAAATTGAAAAAAGTTGAAAAATTATTTTTTTTGGACTTAGTCATTTTTCCGACGTTTATCAGACTTTCAGATAGGGCAAATGTCAGTGAGCATTCAGATTGCAGTTCCAGAGCGATTCGTCCAATGAGTCCTTGATATGTAGTGGTTTTCAGCCAATTTTCTGGATTTTTGAAAATTTCACTTTTTTGTGAAAATACCCACTAAATGAGGATATTAAGAAAATTATATGTGTGAGGGTACCCCAGGAGAGTTCCAAATGTGTGTGGGTAGAATATATATCCCACGGGGGTAAAATTGAAAAAAGTTGAAAATTTATTTTTTTTGGACTTAGTCATCTTTCCGGCGTTTATCAGACTTTCAGGTAGGGCAAATGTCAGTGAGCATTCCGATTTCAGTTCCAGAGCGATTCGTCCAATGAGTCCTTGATATTTAGTCGTTTTCAGCCAATTTTCTGGATTTTGGAAAATTTCACTTTTTTGTGAAAATATCCACTAAATGAAGGAATAATATGTGTGAGGGTACCCCAGGAGAGTTCCAAATGTGTGTGGGTAGAGTATATATCCCACGGGGGTAAAATTGAAAAAAGTTGAAAATTTATTTTTTTTGGACTTAGTCATCTTTCCGGCGTTTATCAGACTTTCAGGTAGGGCAAATGTCAGTGAGCATTCCGATTTCAGTTCCAGAGCGATTCGTCCAATGAGTCCTTGATATTTAGTCGTTTTCAGCCAATTTTCTGGATTTTGGAAAATTTCACTTTTTTGTGAAAATATCCACTAAATGAAGGAATAATATGTGTGAGGGTACCCCAGGAGAGTTCCAAATGTGTGTGGGTAGAGTATATATCCCACGGGGGTAAAATTGAAAAAAGTTGAAAAAAATTTTTTTTTGGACTTAGCCATTTTTCCGGCGTTCATCAGACTTTCAGATAGGGCAAATGTCAGTGAGCGTTCCGATTTCAGTTCCAGAGCGATTCGCCCAATGAGTCCTTGATATTTAGTCGTTTTCAGCCAATATTTTGGATTTTTGAAAATTTCACTTTTTTGTGAAAATATCCACTAAATGAGGGAATAATATGTGTGAGGGTACCCCAGGAGAGTTCCAAATGTGTGTGGGTAGAATATATATCCCACGGGGGTAAAATTGAAAAAAGTTGGAAAATTTTTTTTTTTGAACTTAGTCATTTTACCGGCGTTTATCAGACTTTCAGATAGGGCAATTGTCAGTGAGCGTTCCGATTTCAGTTCCAGAGCGATTCGCCCAATGAGTCCTTGATATTTATTCATTTTAAGCCAATTTTCTGGATTTTTGAAAAATTCACTTTTTTGTGAAAATATCCACTAAATGAGGGAATAAAATGTGTGAGGGTACCCCAGGAGAGTTCCAAATGTGTGTGGGTAGAATATATATCCCACGGAGGTAAAATTGAAAAAAGTTGATTAATTTTTTTGGGGGACTTAGCCATTTTTCCGGCGTCTATCAGACTTTCAGATAGGGCAAATGTCAGTGAGCGTTCAGATTTCAGTTCCAGAGCGATTCGCCCAATGAGTCCTTGATATTTAGTCGTTTTCAGCCAATTTTCTGGATTTTTGAAAATTTCACTTTTTTGTGAAAATATCCACTAAATGAGGGAATAATATGTGTGAGGGTACCCCAAGAGAGTTCCAAATGTGTGTGGGTAGAATAGATATCCCACAGGGGTAAAATTGAAAAAAGTTGAAAAAATTTTTTTTTTGGACTTAGTCATCTTTCCGGCGTTTATCAGACTTTCAGATAGGGCAAATGTCAGTGAGCGTTTCGATTTCAGTTCCAGAGCGATTCGCCCAATGAGTCCTTGATATGTAGTCGTTTTCAGCCAATATTTTGGATTTTTGAAAATTTCACTTTTTTGTGAAAATATCCACTAAATGAGGGAATAATATGTGTAAGGGTACCCCAGGAGTGTTCCAAATGTGTGTGGGTAGAATATATATCCCACCGGGGTAAAATTGAAAAAAGTTTAAAAAAATTTTTTTTTTGACTTAGTCATTTTTCCGGCGTTTATCAGACTTTCAGATAGGGCAAATGTCAGTGAGCGTTCCGATTTCAGTTCCAGAGTGATTCGCCCAATGAGCCCTTGATATTTATTCGTTTTCAGACAATTTTCTGGATTTTTGAAAATTTCACTTTTTTTGCGAAAATATCCACTAAATGAGGGAATAATATGTGTGAGGGTACCCCAGGAGAGTTCCAAATGTGTGTGGGTAGAATATATATCCCACGGGGTAAAATTGAAACAAGTTGAAAAAATTTTTTTTTGGGACTTACTCATTTTTCCGGCGTTTGTCAGACTTTCAGATAGGGCAAATGTCAGTGAGCGTTCTGATTTCAGTTCCAGAGCGATTCGCCCAATGAGTCCTTGATATTTAGTCGTTTTCAGCCAATTTTCTGGATTTTTGAAAATTTCACTTTTTTGTGAAAATATCCACTAAATGAGGGAATAATATGTGTGAGGGTACCCCAGGAGAGTTCCAAATGTGTGTGGGTAGAATATATATCCCACGGGGGTAAAATTGAAAAAAGGTGAAAAAAAATTTTTTTTTGCCTTAGCAATTTTTCCGGCGTTTATCAGACTTTCAGATAGGGCAAATGTCAGTGAGCGTTCCGATTTCAGTTCGAGAGCGATTCGCCCAATGAGTCCTTGATATTTAGTCGTTTTCAGACAATTTTCTGGATTTTTCAAAAATTCACTTTTTTGTGAAAATATCCACTAAATGAGGGAATAATATGTGTGAGGGTACCCCAGGAGAGTTCCAAATGTGTGTGGGTAAAATATATATCCCACAGGGGTAAAATTGAAAAAAGTTGAAAAAATTTTTTTTTTGGACTTAGCCATTTTTCCGGCGTTTATCAGACTTTCAGATAGGGCAAATGTCAGTGAGCGTTCAGATTTCAGTTCCAGAGCGATTCGCCCAATGAGTCCTTGATATGTAGTGGTTTTCAGCCAATTTTCTGGATTTTTGAAAATTTCACTTTTTTGTGAAAATACCCACTAAATGAGGGTATTAAGAAAATTATATGTGTGAGGGTACCCCAGGAGAGTTCCAAATGTGTGTGGGTAGAATATATATCCCACGGGGGTAAAATTGAAAAAAGTTGAAAATTTATTTTTTTTGGACTTAGTCATCTTTCCGGCGTTTATCAGACTTTCAGATAGGGCAAATGTCAGTGAGCATTCCGATTTCAGTTCCAGAGCGATTCGCCCAATGAGTCCTTGATATTTAGTCGTTTTCAGCCAATTTTCTGGATTTTTGAAAATTTCACTTTTTTGTGAAAATATCCACTAAATGAGGGAATAATATGTGTGAGGGTACCCCAGGAGAGTTCCAAATGTGCGTGGGTAGAATATATATCCCACGTGGGTAAAATTGAAAAAAGTTGAAAAATTTTTTTTTTTGGACTTAGCCATTTTTCCGGCGTTTATCAGACTTTCAGATAGGGCAAATGTCAGTGAGTGTTCCAATTTCAGTTCCAGAGCGATTCGCCCAATGAGTCATTGATATGTAGTCGTTTTCAGCCAATATTTTGGATTTTTGAAAATTTCACTTTTTTGTGAAAATATCCACTAAATGAGGGAATAATATGTGTGAGGGTACCGCAGGAATGTTCCAAATGTGTGTGGGTAGAATATATATCCTATGGGGGGAAAAATTGAAAAAAGTTGAAAAATTATTTTTTTTGGACTTAGTCATTTTTCTGGCGTTTATCAGACTTTCAGATAGGGCAAATGTCAGTGAGGGTTCCGATTTCAGTTCCAGAGCGATTCGCCCAATGAGTCCTTGATATGTAGTCGTTTTCAGCCAATATTTTGGATTTTTGAAAATTTCACTTTTTTGTGAAAATATCCACTAAATGAGGGAATAATATGTGTGAGGGTACCGCAGGAATGTTCCAAATGTGTGTGGGTAGAATATATAGCCTACGGGGGTAAAATTGAAAAAAGTTGAAAAATTATTTTTTTTGGACTTAGTCATTTTTCTGGCGTTTATCAGACTTTCAGATAGGGCAAATGTCAGTGAGCGTTCCGATTTCAGTTCCAGAGCGATTTGCCCAATGAGTCCTTGATATTTAGTCGTTTTCAGCCAATTTTCTGGATTTTTGAAAATTTCACTTTTTTGTGAAAATATCCACTAAATGAGGGAATAATATGTGTGAGGGTACCGCAGGAATGTTCCAAATGTGTGTGGGTAGAATATATATCCTACGGGGGTAAAATTGAAAAAAGTTGAAAAACTATTTTTTTTGGACTTAGTCATTTTTCTGGCGTTTATCAGACTTTCAGATAGGGCAAATGTCAGTGAGCATTCCGATTTCAGTTCCAGAGCGATTCGCCCAATGAGCCTTTGATATGTAGTCGTTTTCAGCCAATATTTTGGATTTTTGAAAATTTCACTTTTTTGTGAAAATATCCACTAAATGAGGGAATAATATGTGTGAGGGTACAGCAGGAATGTTTCAAATGTGTGTGGGTAGAATATATATCCTACGGGGGTAAAATTGAAAAAAGTTGAAAAATTATTTTTTTGGGACTTAGTCATTTTTCCGGCGTTTATCAGACTTTCAGATAGGGCAAATGTCAGTGAGCGTTCAGATTTCAGTTCCAGAGCGATTCGCCCAATGAGTCCTTGATATGTAGTGGTTTTCAGCCAATTTTCTGGATTTTTGAAAATTTCACTTTTTTGTGAAAATACCCACTAAATGAGGGTATTAAGAAAATTATATGTGTGAGGGTACCCCAGGAGAGTTCCAAATGTGTGTGGGTAGAATATATATCCCACGGGGGTAAAATTGAAAAAAGTTGAAAATTTATTTTTTTTGGACTTAGTCATCTTTCCGGCGTTTATCAGACTTTCAGATAGGGCAAATGTCAGTGAGCATTCCGATTTCAGTTCCAGAGCGATTCGCCCAATGAGTCCTTGATATTTAGTCGTTTTCAGCCAATTTTCTGGATTTTTGAAAATTTCACTTTTTTGTGAAAATATCCACTAAATGAGGGAATAATATGTGTGAGGGTACCCCAGGAGAGTTCCAAATGTGCGTGGGTAGAATATATATCCCACGTGGGTAAAATTGAAAAAAGTTGAAAAATTTTTTTTTTTGGACTTAGCCATTTTTCCGGCGTTTATCAGACTTTCAGATAGGGCAAATGTCAGTGAGTGTTCCAATTTCAGTTCCAGAGCGATTCGCCCAATGAGTCATTGATATGTAGTCGTTTTCAGCCAATATTTTGGATTTTTGAAAATTTCACTTTTTTGTGAAAATATCCACTAAATGAGGGAATAATATGTGTGAGGGTACCGCAGGAATGTTCCAAATGTGTGTGGGTAGAATATATATCCTATGGGGGGAAAAATTGAAAAAAGTTGAAAATTTTTTTTTTTCGTACTTAGCCATTTTTCCGGCGTTTATCAGACTTTCAGATAGGGCAAATGTCAGTGAGCGTTCCGATTTCAGTTCCAGAGCGATTTGCCCAATGAGTCCTTGATATTTAGTCGTTTTCAGCCAATATTTTGGATTTTTGAAAATTTCACTTTTTTGTGAAAATATCCACTAAATGAGGGAATAATATGTGTGAGGGTACCCCAGGAGAGTTCCAAATGTGTGTGGGTAGAACATATATCCCACGGGGGTAAAATTGAAAAAAGTTTAAAAAATTTTTTTTTGGACTTTGACATTTTTTCCGGCGTTTATCAGACATTCAGATAGGGCAAATGTCAGTGAGCGTTCCGATTTCAGTTCCAGAGCGATTCGCCCAATGAGTCCTTGATATTTAGTCGTTTTCAGCCAAGTTTCTGGATTTTTGAAAATTTCACTTTTTTGTGAAAATATCCACTAAATGAGGGAATAATATGTGTGAGGGTACCCCAGGAGAGTTCCAAATGTGTGAGGGTAGAATATATATCCCACGTGGGTAAAATTGAAAAAAGTTGAAAAATTTTTTTTTTCGTACTTAGCCATTTTTCCGGCGTTTATCAGACTTTCAGATAGGGCAAATGTCAGTGAGCGTTCCGATTTCAGTTCCAGAGCGATTCGCCCAATGAGTCCTTGATATTTAGTCATTTTCAGCCAATTTTCTGGATTTTTGAAAAATTCACTTTTTTGTGAAAATATCCACTAAATGAGGGAATAATATGTGTGAAGGTACCCCAGGAGAGTTCCAAATGTGTGTGGGTAGAATATATATCCCACGGGGGTAAAATTGAAAAAAGTTGAAAAATTTTTTTTTTTGGACTTTGCCATTTTTTCCGGCGTTTATCAGACTTTCAGATAGGGCAAATGTCAGTGAGCGTTCCGATTTCAGTTCCAGAGCGATTCGCCCAATGAGTACTTGATATTTAGACGTTTTCAGCCAATTTTATGGATTTTTGAAAATTTCACTTTTTTGTGAAAATATCCACTAAATGAGGGAATAATATGTGTGAGGGCACCCCAGGAGAGTTCCAAATGTGTGAGGGTAGAATATATATCCCACGTGGGTAAAATTGAAAAAAGTTGAAAATTTTTTTTTTCGTACTTAGCCATTTTTCCGACGTTTATCAGACTTTCAGATAGGGCAAATGTCAATGAGCGTTCCGATTTCAGTTCCAGAGCAATTCGCCCAATAAGTCCTTGATATGTAGTCGTTTTCAGCCAATACTTTGGATTTTTGAAAATTTCACTGTTTTGTGAAAATATCCACTAAATGAGGGAATAATATGTGTGAGGGTACCACAGGAATGTTCCAAATGTGTGTGGGTAGAATATATATCCTACAGGGGTAAAATTGAAAAAAGTTGAAAAATTCTTTTTTTGGGACTAAGTCATTTTTCCGGCGTTTATCAGACTTTCAGATAGGGCAAATGTCAGTGAGCGTTCCGATTTCAGTTCCAGAGCGATTCGCCCAATGAGTCCTTGATATTTACTCGTTTTAAGCCAATTTTCTGGATTTTTGAAAATTTCACTTTTTTGTGAAAATATCCACTAAATGAGGTAATAATATGTGTGAGGGTACAGCAGGAATGTTCCAAATGTGTGTGGGTAGAATATATATCCTACAGGGGTAAAATTGAAAAAAGTTGAAAAATTATTTTTTTGGGACTTAGTCATTTTTCCGGTGTTTATCAGACTTTCAGATAGGGCAAATGTCAGTGAGCGTTCCGATTTCAGTTCCAGAGCGATTCGCCCAATGAGTCCTTGATATTTACTCGTTTTCAGCCAATTTTCTGGATTTTTGAAAATTTCACTTTTTTGTGAAAATATCCACTAAATGAGGGAATAATATGTGTGAGGGTACCCCAGGAGAGTTCCAAATGTGTGTGGGTAGAATATATATCCCACTTGAGTAAAATTGAAAAAAGTTGAAAAACAATTTTTTTTTGGACTTAGCCATTTTTCCGGCGTTTATCAGACTTTCAGATAGGGCAAATGTCAGTGAGCGTTCCGATTTCAGTTCCAGAGCGATTCGCCCTATGAGTCCTTGATATGTAGTCGTTTTCAGCCAATATTTTGGATTTTTGAAAATTTCACTTTTTTGTGAAAATATCCACTAAATGAGGGAATAATATGTGTGAGGGTACCCCAGGAGAGTTCCAAATGTGTGTGGGTAAAGTATATATCCCACGGGGGTAAAATTGAAAAAAGTTGAAAAATTATTTTTTTTGGACTTAGTCATTTTTCCGGCGTTTATCAGACTTTCAGATAGGGCAAATGTCAGTGAGCGTTCCGATTTCAGTTCCAGAGCGATTCGCCCAATGAGTCCTTGATATTTAGTCATTTTCAGCCAATTTTTGAAAAATTCACTTTTTTGTGAAAATATCCACTAAAAGAGGGAATAAAATGTGTGAGGGTACCCCAGGAGAGTTCCAAATGTGTGTGGGTAGAATATATATCCCACGGGGGTAAAATTGAAAAAAGTTGAAAAAAAAATTTTTTTTCGACTTAGTCATTTTTCCGGCGTTTATCAGACTTTCAGATAGGGCAAATGTCAGTGAGCGTTCCGGTTTCAGTTCCAGAGCGATTCGCCCAATGAGTCCTTGATATTTAGTCATTTTCAGCCAATTTTCTGGATTTTTGAAAAATTCACTTTTTTGTGAAAATATCCACTAAATGAGGGAATAATATGTGTGAGGGTACCCCAGGAGAGTTCCAAATGTGTGTGGGTAGAACATATATCCTACGGGGGTAAAATTGAAAAAAGCTTAAAAAAATTTTTTTTTGGACTTTGCCATTTTTTCCGGCGTTTATCAGACTTTCAGATAGGGCAAATGTCAGTTCAGTTCCAGAGCAATTCGCCCAATGAGTCCTTGATATTTAGACGTTTTCAGCCAATTTTCTGGATTTTTGAAAATTTCACTTTTTTGTGAAAATATCCACTAAATGAGATAATAATATGTGTGAGGGTACAGCAGGAATGTTCCAAATGTGTGTGGGTAGAATATATATCCTACAGGGGTAAAATTGAAAAAAGTTGAAAAATTATTTTTTTGGGACTTAGTCATTTTTCCGGCGTTTATCAGACTTTCAGATAGGGCAAATGTCAGTGAGCGTTCCGGTTTCAGTTCCAGAGCAATTCGCCCAATGAGTCCTTGATATTTAGTCATTTTCAGCCAATTTTCTGGATTTTTGAAAAATTCACTTTTTTGTGAAAATATCCACTAAATGAGGGAATAATATGTGTGAGGGTACCCCAGGAGAGTTCCAAATGTGTGTGGGTAGAACATATATCCCACGGGGGTAAAATTGAAAAAAGTTTAAAAAAAATTTTTTTTGGACTTTGCCATTTTTTACGGCGTTTATCAGACTTTCAGATAGGGCAAATGTCAGTGAGCGTTCCGATTTCAGTTCCAGAGTGATTCGCCCAATGAGTCCTTGATATTTAGTCGTTTTCAGCCAATTTTCTGGATTTTTGAATATTTCACTTTTTTGTGAAAATATCCACTAAATGAGGGAATAATATGTGTGAGGGTACCCCAGGAGAGTTCCAAATGTGTGAGGGTAGAATATATATCCCACGTGGGTAAAATTGAAAAAAGTTTAAATTTTTTTTTTTTCGTACTTAGCCATTTTTCCGGCGTTTATCAGACTTTCAGATAGGGCAAATGTCAGTGAGTGTTCCGATTTCAGTTCCAGAGCGATTCGCCCATTAGTCGTTTTCAGGCAATTTTCTGGATTTTTGAAAATTCACTTTTTTGTGAAAATATCCACTAACTGAGGGAATAATATGTGTGAGGGTACCCCAGGAGAGTTCCAAATGTGTGAGGGTAGAATATATATCCCACGTGGGTAAAATTGAAAAAAGTTGAAAATTTTTTTTTTTCGTACTTAGCCATTTTTCCGGCGTTTATCAGACTTTCAGATAGGGCAAATGTCAGTGAGCGTTCCGATTTCAGTTCCAGAGCGATTTGCCCAATGAGTCCTTAATATTTAGTCGTTTTCAGCCAATTTTCTGGATTTTTGAAAAATTCACTTTTTTGTGAAAATATCCACTAACTGAGGGAATAATATGTGTGAGGGTACCCCAGGAGAGTTCCAAATGTGTGTGGGTAAAATATATATCCCACGGGGGTAAAATTGAAAAAAGTTGAAAAAAAATTTTTTTTTGGACTTAGCCATTTTTCCGGCGTTTATCAGACTTTCAGATAGGGCAAATGTCAGTGAGCGTTCCGATTTCAGTTCCAGAGCGATTCGCCCAATGAGTCCTTGATATTTAGTCATTTTCAGACAATTTTCGAAAAATTCACTTTCTTGTGAAAATATCCACTAAAAGAGGGAATAAAATGTGTGAGGGTACCCCAGGAGAGTTCCAAATGTGTGTGGGTAGAATATATATCCCACGTGGGTAAAATTGAAAAAAGTTGAAAAATTTTTTTTTTCGTACTTAGCCATTTTTCCGGCGTTTATCAGACTTTCAGATAGGGCAAATGTCAGTGAGCGTTCCGATTTCAGTTCCAGAGCGATTTGCCCAATGAGTCCTTAATATTTAGTCGTTTTCAGCCAATTTTCTGGATTTTTGAAAAATTCACTTTTTTGTGAAAATATCCACTAACTGAGGGAATAATATGTGTGAGGGTACCCCAGGAGAGTTCCAACTGTGTGTGGGTAGAACATATATCCCACGGGGGTAAAATTGAAAAAAGTTTAAAAAAATTTTTTTTTGGACTTTGTCATTTTTTCCGGCGTTTATCAGACTTTCAGATAGGCAAATGTCAGTGAGCGTTCCGATTTCAGTTCCAGAGCGATTCGCCCAATGAGTCCTTGATATTTAGTCGTTTTCAGCCAATTTTCTGGATTTTTGAAAATTTCACTTTTTTGTGAAAATATCCACTAAATGAGGGAATAATATGTGTGAGGGTACCCCAGGAGAGTTCCAAATGTGAGAGGGTAGAATATATATCCCACGTGGGTAAAATTGAAAAAAGTTGAAATTTTTTTTTTTTCGTACTTAGCCATTTTTCCGGCGTTTATCAGACTTTCAGATAGGGCAAATGTCAGTGAGCGTTCCGATTTCAGTTCCAGAGCGATTTGCCCAATGAGTCCTTAATATTTAGTCGTTTTCAGCCAATTTTCTGGATTTTTGAAAAATTCACTTTTTTGTGAAAATATCCACTAAATGAGGGAAGAATATGTGTGAGGGTTCCCCAGGAGAGTTCCAAATGTGTGTGGGTAGAATATATATCTCACTTGGGTAAAATTGAAAAAAGTTTAAAAAAATTTTTTTTTGGACTTAGCCATTTTTCCGGCGTTTATCAGACTTTCAGAGAGTGCAAATGTCAGTGAGCGTTCCGATTTCAGTTCCAGAGAGATTCGCCCAATGAGTCCTTGATATTTAGTCGTTTTCAGCCAATATTTTGGATTTTTGAAAATTTCACTTTTTTGTGAAAATATCCACTAAATGAGGGAATAATAAGTGTGAGGGTACCGCAGGAATGTTCCAAATGTGTGTGGGTAGAATATATATCCTACGGGGGTAAAATTGAAAAAAGATGAAAAATTATTTTTTTTGAACTTAGTCATTTTTCCGGCGTTTATCAGACTTTCAGATAGGGCAAATGTCAGTGAGCGTTCCGATTTCAGTTCCAGAGCGATTCGCCCAATGAGTCCTTGATATGTAGTCGTTTTCAGCCAATATTTTGGATTTTTGAAAATTTCACTTTTTTGTGAAAATATCCACTAAATGAGGGAATAATATGTGTGAGGGTACCGCAGGAATGTTCCAAATGTGTGTGGGTAGAATATATATCCTACGGGGGTAAAATTGAAAAAAGTTGAAAAATTATTTTTTTTGGACTTAGTCATTTTTCCTGCGTTTATCAGACTTTCAGATAGGGCAAATGTCAGTGAGCGTTCCGATTTCAGTTCCAGAGCGATTCGCCCAATGAGTCCTTGATATGTAGTCGTTTTCAGCCAATATTTTGGATTTTTGAAAATTTCACTTTTTTGTGAAAATATCCATTAAATGAGGGAATAATATGTGTGAGGGTACCCCAGGAGAGTTCCAAATGTGGGTGGGTAGAATATATATCCCACGAGGGTAAAATTGAAAAAAGTTTAAAAAATTTTTTTTTTGGATTTAGTCATTTTTCCGGCGTTTATCAGACTTTCAGATAGGGCAAATGTCAGTGATCGTTCCGATTTCAGTTCCAGAGCGATTCACCCAATAGTCGTTTTCATCCAATTTTCTGGATTTTTGAAAAATTCACTTTTTTGTGAAAATATCCACTAACTGAGGTAATAATATGTGTGAGGGTACCCCAGGAGTGTTCCAAATGTGTGTGGGTAGAATATATATCCCACGAGGGTAAAATTGAAAAAAGTTGAACAATTTTTTTTTTTGGACTTAGTCATTTTTCCGGCGCTTATCAGAATTTCAGATAGGGCAAATGTCAGTGAGCGTTGCGATTTCAGTTCCAGAGCGATTGGCCCAATGAGTCCTTGATATGTAGTCATTTTCAGCCAATATTTTGGATTTTTGAAAATTTTACTTTTTTGTGAAAATATCCACTAAATGAGGGAATAATATGTGTGAGGGTACCGCAGGAATGTTCCAAATGTGTGTGGGTAGAATATATATCCTACGGGGGTAAAATTGAAAAAAGTTGAAAAATAATTTTTTTTGGACTTAGTCATTTTTCCGGCGTTTATCAGACTTTCAGATAGGGCAAATGTCAGTGAGCGTTCCGATTTCAGTTCCAGAGCGATTTGCCCAATGAGTCCTTGATATTTAGTCGTTTTCAGCCAATTTTCTGGATTTTTGAAAAATTCA
Organism: Phyllobates terribilis; assembly: GCF_046119375.1. Lineage (NCBI taxonomy): Eukaryota > Metazoa > Chordata > Amphibia > Anura > Dendrobatidae > Phyllobates > Phyllobates terribilis. Next base: position 5,167,881 of record NW_027362832.1, read on the forward strand.
CTTTTTTGTGAAAATATCCACTAAATGAGGGAATAATATGTGTGAGGGTACCCCAGGAGAGTTCCAAATGTGTGTGGGTAAAATATATATCCCACGGGGGTAAAATTGAAAAAAGTTGAAAAAAATTTTTTTTGGGACTTAGCCATTTTTCCGGCGTTTATCAGACTTTCAGAGAGTGCAAATGTCAGTGAGCGTTCCGATTTCAGTTCCAGAGCGATTCGCCCAATGAGTCCTTGATATGTAGTCGTTTTCAGCCAATATTTTGGATTTTTGAAAATTTCACTTTTTTGTGAAAATATCCATTAAATGAGGGAATAATATGTGTGAGGGTACCCCAGGAGAGTTCCAAATGTGGGTGGGTAGAATATATATCCCACGGGGGTAAAATTGAAAAAAGTTTAAAAAATTTTTTTTTTGGATTTAGTCATTTTTCCGGCGTTTATCAGACTTTCAGATAGGGCAAATGTCAGTGATCGTTCCGATTTCAGTTCCAGAGCGATTCACCCATTAGTCGTTTTCATCCAATTTTCTGGATTTTTGAAAAATTCACTTTTTTGTGAAAATATCCACTAACTGAGGTAATAATATGTGTGAGGGTACCCCAGGAGTGTTCCAAATGTGTGTGGGTAGAATATATATCCCACGAGGGTAAAATTGAAAAAAGTTGAACAATTTTTTTTTTTGGACTTAGTCATTTTTCCGGCGTTTATCAGAATTTCAGATAGGGCAAATGTCAGTGAGCGTTGCGATTTCAGTTCCAGAGCGATTGGCCCAATGAGTCCTTGATATGTAGTCATTTTCAGCCAATATTTTGGATTTTTGAAAATTTTACTTTTTTGTGAAAATATCCACTAAATGAGGGAATAATATGTGTGAGGGTACCGCAGGAATGTTCCAAATGTGTGTGGGTAGAATATGTATCCTACGGGGGTAAAATTGAAAAAAGATGAAAAATTATTTTTTTTGGACTTAGTCATTTTTCCGGCGTTTATCAGACTTTCAGATAGGGCAAATGTCAGTGAATGTTCCGATTTCAGTTCCAGAGCGATTCGCCCAATGAGTCCTTGATAAGTAGTCATTTTCAGCCAATATTTTGGATTTTTGAAAATTTCACTTTTTTGTGAAAATATCCACTAAATGAGGGAATAATATGTGTGAGGGTACCGCAGGAATGTTTCAAATGTGTGTGGGTAGAATATATATCCTACGGGGGTAAAATTGAAAAAACTTGAAAAATTATTTTTTTTGGACTTAGTAATTTTTCCGGCGTTTATCAGACTTTCAGATAGGGCAAATGTCAGTGAGCGTTCCGATTTCAGTTCCAGAGCGATTCGCCCAATGAGTCCTTGATATGTAGTCGTTTTCAGCCAATATTTTGGATTTTTGAAAATTTCACTTTTTTGTGAAAATATCCATTAAATGAGGGAATAATATGTGTGAGGGTACCCCAGGAGAGTTCCAAATGTGGGTGGGTAGAATATATATCCCACGGGGGTAAAATTGAAAAAAGTTTAAAAATTTTTTTTTTTGGATTTAGTCATTTTTCCGGCGTTTATCAGACTTTCAGATAGGGCAAATGTCAGTAATCGTTCCGATTTCAGTTCCAGAGCGATTCACCCATTAGTCGTTTTCATCCAATTTTCTGGATTTTTGAAAAATTCACTTTTTTGTGAAAATATCCACTAACTGAGGTAATAATATGTGTGAGGGTACCCCAGGAGTGTTCCAAATGTGTGTGGGTAGAATATATATCCCACGAGGGTAAAATTGAAAAAAGTTGAAAAATTTTTTTTTTTGGACTTAGTCATTTTTCCGGCGTTTATCAGACTTTCAGATAGGGCAAATGTCAGTGAGCGTTCCGATTTCAGTTCCAGAGCGATTTGCCCAATGAGTCCTTGATATTTAGTCGTTTTCAGCCAATTTTCTGGATTTTTGAAAAATTCACTTTTTTGTGAAAATATCCACTAAATGAGGGAATAATATGTGTGAGGGTACCGCAGGAATGTTCCAAATGTGTGTGGGTAGAATATATATCCTACGGGGGTAAAATTGAAAAAACTTGAAAAATTATTTTTTTTGGACTTAGTCATTTTTCCGGCGTTTATCAGACTTTCAGATAGGGCAAATGTCAGTGAGCGTTCCGATTTCAGTTCCAGAGCGATTCGCCCAATGAGTCCTTGATATGTAGTCGTTTTCAGCCAATATTTTGGATTTTTGAAAATTTCACTTTTTTGTGAAAATATCCACTAAATGAGGGAATAATATGTGTGAGGGTACCCCAGGAGAGTTCCAAATGTGGGTGGGTAGAATATATATCCCACGGGGGTAAAATTGAAAAAAGTTTAAAAAAAATTTTTTTTGGATTTAGTCATTTTTTCGGCGTTTATCAGACTTTCAGATAGGGCAAATGTCAGTGATCGTTCCGATTTCAGTTCCAGAGCGATTCACCCATTAGTCGTTTTCATCCAATTTTCTGGATTTTTGAAAAATTCACTTTTTTGTGAAAATATCCACTAACTGAGGGAATAATATGTGTGAGGGTACCCCAGGAGAGTTCGAAATGTGTGTGGGTAAAATATATATCCCACGGGGTAAAATTGAAAAAAGTTGAAAAAAATTTTTTTTTTGGACTTAGCCATTTTTCCGGCGTTTATCAGACTTTCAGATAGGGCAAATGTCAGTTAGCGTTCCGATTTCAGTTCCAGAGCGATTCGCCCAATGAGTCCTTGATATTTAGTCGTTTTCAGCCAATTTTCTGGATTTTTGAAAATTTCAGTTTTTTGTGAAAATATCCACTAAATGAGGGAAGAATATGTGTGAGGGTTCCCCAGGAGAGTTCCAAATGTGTGTGGGTAGAATATATATCCCACTTGGGTAAAATTGAAAAAAGTTTTAAAAAATTTTTTTTTGGACTTAGCCATTTTTCCGGCGTTTATCAGACTTTCAGATAGGGCAAATGTCAGTGAGCGTTCCGATTTCAGTTCCAGAGCGATTCTCCCAATGAGTCCTTGATATGTAGTGGTTTTCAGCCAATTTTCTGGATTTTTTAAAATTTCACTTTTTTGTGAAAATACCTACTAAATGAGGGAATAATATGTGTGAGGGTACCCCAGGAGAGTTCCAAATGTGTTTGGGTAAAATATATATCCCACGGGGGTAAAATTGAAAAAAGTTGAAAAAAAATTTTTTTTTGGACTTTATTCATTTTTCCGGCGTTTATCAGACTTTCAGATAGGGCAAATGTCAGTGAGCGTTCCGATTTCAGTTCCAGAGCGATTCGCCCAATGAGTCCTTGATATGTAGTCGTTTTCAGCCAATATTTTGGATTTTTGAAAATTTCACTTTTTTGTGAAAATATCCACTAAATGAGGGAATAATATGTGTGAGGGTACCGCAGGTACCAAATGTGTGTGTGTAGAATTTATATCCTACGGGGGTAAAATTGAAAAAAGTTGAAAAAAATTTTTTTTTGGACTTAGTCATTTTTCCGGCGTTTATCAGACTTTCAGATAGGGAAAATGTCAGTGAGCATTCCGATTTCAGTTCCAGAGCGATTCGCCCAATGAGTCCTTGATATTTAGTCGTTTTCAGCCAATATTTTGGATTTTTGAAAATGTCACTTTTTTGTGAAAATATCCACTAAATGAGGGAATAATATGTGTGAGGGTACCGCAGGAATGTTCCAAATGTGTGTGGGTAGAATATATATCCTACGGGGGTAAAATTGAAAAAAGATGAAAAATTATTTTTTTTGGACTTAGTCATTTTTCCAGCGCTTATCAGACTTTCAGATAGGGCAAATGTCAGTGAGCGTTCCGATTTCAGTTCCAGAGAGATTCGCCCAATGAGTCCTTGATATTTAGTGGTTTTCAGCCAATATTTTGGATTTTTGAAAATTTCACTTTTTTGTGAAAATATCCACTAAATGAGGGAATAATATGTGTGAGGGTACCCCAGGAGAGTACCAAATGTGGGTGGGTAGAATATATATCCCACAGGGGTAAAATTGAAAAAAGTTAAAAAAATTTTTTTTGGGGATTTAGTCATTTTTCCGGCGTTTATCAGACTTTCAGATAGGGCAAATGTCAGTGATCGTTCCAATTTCAGTTCCAGAGCGATTCACCCATTAGTCGTTTTCATCCAATTTTCTGGATATTTGAAAAATTCACTTTTTTGTGAAAATATCCACTAACTGAGGTAATAATATGTGTGAGGGTACCTCAGGAGTGTTCCAAATGTGTGTGGGTAGAATATATATCCCACGAGGGTAAAATTGAAAAAAGTTGAAAAAATTTTTTTTTTGGACTTAGTCATTTTTCCGGCGTTTATCAGACTTTCAGATAGGGCAAATGTCAGTGAGCGTTGCGATTTCAGTTCCAGAACGATTGGCCCAATGAGTCCTTGATATGTAGTCATTTTCAGCCAATATTTTGGATTTTTGAAAATTTTACTTTTTTGTGAAAATATCCACTAAATGAGGGAATAATATGTGTGAGGGTACCGCAGGAATGTTCCAAATGTGTGTGGGTAGAATATATATCCTACGGGGGTAAAATTGAAAAAAAATGAAAAATTATTTTTTTTGGACTTAGTCATTTTTCCGGCGTTTATCAGACTTTCAGATAGGGCAAATGTCAGTGAGCGTTCCGATTTCAGTTCCAGAGCGATTCGCCCAATGAGTCCTTGATATGTAGTCGTTTTCAGCCAATATTTTGGATTTTTGAAAATTTCACTTTTTTGTGAAAATATCCACTAAATGAGGGAATAATATGTGTGAGGGTACCCCAGGAGAGTTCCAAATGTGGGTGGGTAGAATATATATCCCACGGGGGTAAAATTGAAAAAAGTTTAAAAAATTTTTTTTTTGGATTTAGTCATTTTTCCGGCGTTTATCAGACTTTCAGATAGGGCAAATGTCAGTGATCGTTCCGATTTCAGTTCCAGAGCGATTCACCCATTAGTCGTTTTCATCCAATTTTCTGGATATTTGAAAAATTCACTTTTTTGTGAAAATATCCACTAACTGAGGTAATAATATGTGTGAGGGTACCCCAGGAGTGTTCCAAATGTGTGTGGGTAGAATATATATCCCACGAGGGTAAAATTGAAAAAAGTTGAAAAATTTTTTTTTTTGGACTTAGTCATTTTTCCGGCGTTTATCAGACTTTCAGAAAGGGCAAATGTCAGTGAGAGTTGCGATTTCAGTTCCAGGGCGATTGGCCCAATGAGTCCTTGATATGTAGTCATTTTCAGCCAATATTTTGGATTTTTGAAAATTTTACTTTTTTGTGAAAATATCCACTAAATGAGGGAATAATATGTGTGAGGGTACCGCAGGAATGTTCCAAATGTGTGTGGGTAGAATATATATCCTACGGGGGTAAAATTGAAAAAAGTTGAAAAATTATTTTTTTTTGGACTTAGTCATTTTTCCGGCGTTTATCAGACTTTCAGATAGGGCAAATGTCAGTGAGCGTTCCGATTTCAATTCCAGAGCGATTTGCCCAATGAGTCCTTGATATTTAGTCGTTTTCAGCCAATTTTCTGGATTTTTGAAAAATTCACTTTTTTGTGAAAATATCCACTAAATGAGGGAATAATATGTGTGAGGGTACCCCAGGAGAGTTCCAAATGTGTGTGGGTAAAATATATATCCCACGGGGGTAAAATTGAAAAAAGTTGAAAAAAATTTTTTTTGGGACTTAGCCATTTTTCCGGCGTTTATCAGACTTTCAGAGAGTGCAAATGTCAGTGAGCGTTCCGATTTCAGTTCCAGAGAGATTCGCCCAATGAGTCCTTGATATTTAGTCGTTTTCAGCCAATATTTTGGACTTTTGAAAATTTCACTTTTTTGTGAAAATATCCACTAAATGAGGGAATAATAAGTGTGAGGGTACCGCAGGAATGTTCCAAATGTGTGTGGGTAGAATATATATCCTACGGGGGTAAAATTGCAAAAAGATGAAAAATTATGTTTTTTGGACTTAGTCATTTTTCCGGCGTTTACAAGACTTTCAGATAGGGCAAATGTCAGTGAGCGTTCCGATTTCAGTTCCAGAGCGATTCGCCCAATGAGTCCTTGATATGTAGTCGTTTTCAGCCAATATTTTGGATTTTTGAAAATTTCACTTTTTTGTGAAAATATCCACTAAATGAGGGAATAATATGTGTGAGGGTACCCCAGGAGAGTTCCAAATGTGGGTGGGTAGAATATATATCCCACGGGGGTAAAATTGAAAAAAGTTTAAAAAATTTTTTTTTTGGATTTAGTCATTTTTCCGGCGTTTATCAGACTTTCAGATAGGGCAAATGTCAGTGAGCGTTGCGATTTCAGTTCCAGAGCGATTGGCCCAATGAGTCCTCGATATGTAGTCATTTTCAGCCAATATTTTGGATTTTTGAAAATTTTACTTTTTTGTGAAAATATCCACTAAATGATGGAATAATATGTGTGAGGGTACCGCAGGTACCAAATGTGTGTGTGTAGAATATACATCCTACGGGGGTAAAATTGAAAAAAGTTGAAAAAAATTTTTTTTTGGACTTAGTCATTTTTCCGGCGTTTATCAGACTTTCAGATAGGGAAAATGTCAGTGAGCATTCCGATTTCAGTTCCAGAGCGATTCGCCCAATGAGTCTTGATATTTAGTTGTTTTCAGCCAATATTTTGGATTTTTGAAAATTTCACTTTTTTGTGAAAATATCCACTAAATGAGGGAATAATATGTGTGAGGGTACCGCAGGAATGTTCCAAATGTGTGTGGGTAGAATATATATCCTACGGGGGTAAAATTGAAAAAAGATGAAAAATTATTTTTTTTGGACTTAGTCATTTTTCCGGCGTTTATCAGACTTTCAGATAGGGCAAATGTCAGTGAGCGTTCCGATTTCAGTTCCAGAGCGATTCGCCCAATGAGTCCTTGATATTTAGTGGTTTTCAGCCAATATTTTGGATTTTTGAAAATTTCACTTTTTTGTGAAAATATCCACTAAATGAGGGAATAATATGTGTGAGGGTACACCAGGAGAGTTCCAAATGTGTGTGGGCAGAATATATATCCCACGGGGGTAAAATTGAAAAAAGTTAAAAAAATTTTTTTTTTGGACTTAGTCATTTTTCCGGCGTTTATCAGACTTTCAGATAGGGCAAATGTCAGTGATAGTTCCAATTTCAGTTCCAGAGCGATTCGCCCAATGAGTCCTTGATATGTAGTGGTTTTCAGCCAATTTTCTGGATTTTTTAAAATTTCACTTTTTTGTGAAAATACCCACTAAATGATGGAATAATATGTGTGAGGGTACCGCAGGAATGTTCCAAATGTGTATGGGTAGAATATATATCCTACGGGGGTAAAATTGAAAAAGTTGAAAAATTATTTTTTTTGGACTTAGTCATTTTTCTGCCGTTTATCAGACTTTCAGATAGGGCAAATGTCAGTGAGCATTCTGATTTCAGTTCCAGAGCGATTCGCCCAATGAGTCCTTGATATGTAGTCGTTTTCAGCCAATATTTTGGATTTTTGAAAATTTCACTTTTTTGTGAAAATATCCACTAAATGAGGGAATAATATGTGTGAGGGTACCCCAGGAATGTTCCAAATGTGTGTGGGTAGAATATATATCCTACGGGGGTAAAATAGAAAAAAGTAGAAAAAAAATTATTTTTGAACTAAGTCATATTTCCTGCGTTTATCAGACTTTCAGATAGGGCAAATGTCATAGAGCGTTCCGATTTCAGTACCAGAGCGATTCGCCCAATGAGTCCTTGATATATAGTCGTATTCAGCCAATAATCAGGATATATGAAAATTTCACAATTTTGAGAAAATAACCACTAAATGAGGGAAAAATATGTGAAAGGGAAGCGCAGGAATGTTCCAAATGTGTGTGGGTAGAATATATATCCTACGGGGGTAAAATTGAAAAAAGTTGAAAAATTATTTTTTTTGGACTTAGTCATTTTTCCGGCGTTTATCAGACTTTCAGATAGGGCAAATGTCAATGAGCGTTCCGATTTCATTTCCAGAGCGATTCGCCCAATGAGTCCTTGATATTTAGTCGTTTTCAGCCAATTTTCTGGATTTTTGATAAACTCACTTTTTTGTGAAAATATCCACTAAATGAGGGAATAATATGTGTGAGGGTACCCCAGGAGAGTTCCAAATGTGTGTGGGTAAAATATATATCCCACGGGGGTAAAATTGAAAAAAGTTGAAAAAAAAATTTTTTTGGGACTTAGCCATTTTTCCGGCGTTTATCAGACTTTCAGATAGTGCAAATGTCAGTGAGCGTTCCGATTTCAGTTCCAGAGCGATTCGCCCAATGAGTCCTTGATATTTAGTCGCTTTCAGCCAATTTTCTGGATTTTTGAAAAATTCACTTTTTTGTGAAAATATCCACTAAATGAGGGAATAATATGTGTGAGGGTACCCCAGGAGAGTTCCAAATGTGTGTGGGTAAAATATATATCCCACGGGGGTAAAAATGGAAAAAGTTGAAAAAAAAAAATTTTTGGAGTTAGCCATTTTTCCGGCGTTTATCAGACTTTCAGATAGTGCAAATGTCAGTGAGAGTTCCAATTTCAGTTCCAGAGCGATTCGCCCAATGAGTCCTTGATATGTAGTGGTTTTCAGCCAATTTTCTGTATTTTTTAAAATTTCACTTTTTTGTGAAAATACCCACTAAATGAGGGAATAATATGTGTGAGGGTACTCCAGGAGTGTTCCAAATGTGTGTGGGTAGAATATATATCCTACGGGGGTAAAATTGAAAAAAGTTGAAAAAAAAAATTTTTTTGACTTAGCCATTTTTCCGGCGTTTATCAGACTTTCAGATAGGGCAAATGTCAGTGAGCGTTCTGATTTCAGTTCCAGAGCGATTCGCCCAATGAGTCCTTGATATTTAGTCGTTTTCAGCCAATTTTCTGGATTTTTGAAAAATTCACTTTTTTGTGAAAGTATCCACTAAATGAGGGAATAATATGTGTGAGGGTACCCCAGGAGAGTTCCAAATGTGTGGGGGTAGAATATATATCCCACGGGGGTAAAATTGAAAAAAGTTGAAAAATTTTTTTTTTTTGGACTTGGTCATCTTTCCGGCATTTAACAGACTTTCAGATAGGGCAAATGTCAGTGAGCGTTCCAATTTCAGTTCCAGAGCGATTCGCCCAATGAGTCCTTGATATGTAGTGGTTTTCAGCCAATTTTCTGTATTTTTTAAAATTTCACTTTTTTGTGAAAATACCCACTAAATGAGGGAATAATATGTGTGAGGGTACCCCAGGAGTGTTCCAAATGTGTGTGGGTAGAATATATATCCTACGGGGGTAAAATTGAAAAAAGTTGAAAAATTATTTTTTTTGGACTTGGTCATTTTTCCGGCGTTTATCAGACTTTCAGGTAGGGCAAATGTCAGTGAGCGTTCCGATTTCAGTTCCAGAGTGATTCGCCCAATGAGTCCTTGATATTTAGTCGTTTTCAGCCAAATTTCTGGATTTTTGAAAATTTCACTTTTTTGTGAAAATATCCACTAAATGAGGGAATAATATGTGTGAGGGTACCCCAGGAGAGTTCCAAATGTGTGTGGGTAAAATATATATCCCACGGGGGTAAAAATGGAAAAAGTTGAAAAAAAAAATGTTTTTGACTTAGCCATTTTTCCGGCGTTTATCAGACTTTCAGATAGTGCAAATGTCAGTGAGCGTTCCGATTTCAGTACCAGAGCGATTCGCCCAATGAGTCCTTGATATTTAGTCGTTTTCAGCCAATATTTTGGATTTTTGAAAATTTCACTTTTTTGTGAAAATATACACTAAATGAGGGAATAATATGTACCGCAGGAATGTTCCAAATGTGGGTGGGTAGAATATATATCCTACGGGGGTAAAATTGAAAAAAGTTGTAAAATTATTTTTTTTGGACTTAGTCATTTTTCCATCGTTTATCAGACTTTCAGATAGGGCAAATGTCAGTTAGCGTTCCGATTTCAGTTCCAGAGCGATTCGCCCAATGAGTCCTTGATAAGTAGTCGTTTTCAGCCAATATTTTCGATTTTTGAAAATTTCACTTTTTTGTGAAAATATCCACTAAATGAGGGAATAATATGTGTGAGGGTACCCCAGGAGAGTTCCAAATGTGTGTGGGTAAAATATATATCCCACAGGGGTAAAATTGAAAAAAGTTGAAAAAAATTTTTTTTTGGACTTAGTCATTTTTCCGGCGTTTATCAGACTTTCAGATAGGGCAAATGTCAGTGAGCGTTCCGATTTCAGTTCCACAGCGATTCGCCCAATGAATCCTTGATATTTAGGCGTTTTCAGCCAATATTTTGGATTTTTGAAAATTTCACTTTTTTGTGAAAATATCCACTAAATGAGGGAATAATATGTGTGAGGGTACCCCAGGAGTGTTCCAAATGTGTGTGGGTAGAATATATATCCTACGGGGGTAAAATTGAAAAAAGTTGAAAAATTATTTTTTTTGGACTTAGTCATTTTTCCGGCGTTTATCAGACTTTCAGATAGTGCAAATGTCAGTGAGCGTTCCAATTTCAGTTCCAGAGCGATTCGCCCAATGAGTCCTTGATATGTAGTGGTTTTCAGCCAATTTTCTGTATTTTTTAAAATTTCACTTTTTTGTGAAAATACCCACTAAATGAGGGAATAATATGTGTGAGGGTACTCCAGGAGTGTTCCAAATGTGTGTGGGTAGAATATATATCCTACGGGGGTAAAATTGAAAAAAGTTGAAAAAAAAAATTTTTTGGACTTTGCCATTTTTCCGGCGTTTATCAGACTTTCAGATAGGGCAAATGTCAGTGAGCGTTCCGATTTCAGTTCCAGAGCGATTCGCCCAATGAGTCCTTGATATTTAGTCGTTTTCAGCCAATTTTCTGGATTTTTGAAAAATTCACTTTTTTGTGAAAGTATCCACTAAATGAGGGAATAATATGTGTGAGGGTACCCCAGGAGAGTTCCAAATGTGTGTGGGTAGAATATATATCCCACGGGGGTAAAATTGAAAAAAGTTGAAAAATTTTCTTTTTTTGGACTTGGTCATCTTTCCGGCATTTAACAGACTTTCAGATAGGGCAAATGTCAGTGAGCGTTCCAATTTCAGTTCCAGAGCGATTCGCCCAATGAGTCCTTGATATGTAGTGGTTTTCAGCCAATTTTCTGTATTTTTTTAAAATTTCACTTTTTTGTGAAAATACCCACTAAATGAGGGAATAATATGTGTGAGGGTACCCCAGGAGTGTTCCAAATGTGTGTGGGTAGAATATATATCCTACGGGGGTAAAATTGAAAAAAGTTGAAAAATTATTTTTTTTGGACTTGGTCATTTTTCCGGCGTTTATCAGACTTTCAGGTAGGGCAAATGTCAGTGAGCGTTCCGATTTCAGTTCCAGAGTGATTCGCCCAATGAGTCCTTGATATTTAGTCGTTTTCAGCCAAATTTCTGGATTTTTGAAAATTTCACTTTTTTGTGAAAATATCCACTAAATGAGGGAATAATATGTGTGAGGGTACCCCAGGAGAGTTCCAAATGTGTGTGGGTAAAATATATATCCCACGGGGGTAAAAATGGAAAAAGTTGAAAAAAAAAATGTTTTTGACTTAGCCATTTTTCCGGCGTTTATCAGACTTTCAGATAGTGCAAATGTCAGTGAGCGTTCCGATTTCAGTACCAGAGCGATTCGCCCAATGAGTCCTTGATATTTAGTCGTTTTCAGCCAATATTTTGGATTTTTGAAAATTTCACTTTTTTGTGAAAATATCCACTAAATGAGGGAATAATATGTACCGCAGGAATGTTCCAAATGTGGGTGGGTAGAATATATATCCTACGGGGGTAAAATTGAAAAAAGTTGTAAAATTATTTTTTTTGGACTTAGTCATTTTTCCATCGTTTATCAGACTTTCAGATAGGGCAAATGTCAGTTAGCGTTCCGATTTCAGTTCCAGAGCGATTCGCCCAATGAGTCCTTGATAAGTAGTCGTTTTCAGCCAATATTTTCGATTTTTGAAAATTTCACTTTTTTGTGAAAATATCCACTAAATGAGGGAATAATATGTGTGAGGGTACCCCAGGAGAGTTCCAAATGTGTGTGGGTAAAATATATATCCCACAGGTGTAAAATTGAAAAAAGTTGAAAAAAATTTTTTTTTGGACTTAGTCATTTTTCCGGCGTTTATCAGACTTTCAGATAGGGCAAATGTCAGTGAGCGTTCCGATTTCAGTTCCACAGCGATTCGCCCAATGAATCCTTGATATTTAGGCGTTTTCAGCCAATATTTTGGATTTTTGAAAATTTCACTTTTTTGTGAAAATATCCACTAAATGAGGGAATAATATGTGTGAGGGTACCCCAGGAGTGTTCCAAATGTGTGTGGGTAGAATATATATCCTACGGGGGTAAAATTGAAAAAAGTTGAAAAATTATTTTTTTTGGACTTAGTCATTTTTCCGGCGTTTATCAGACTTTCAGATAGTGCAAATGTCAGTGAGCGTTCCAATTTCAGTTCCAGAGCGATTCGCCCAATGAGTCCTTGATATGTAGTGGTTTTCAGCCAATTTTCTGTATTTTTTAAAATTTCACTTTTTTGTGAAAATACCCACTAAATGAGGGAATAATATGTGTGAGGGTACTCCAGGAGTGTTCCAAATGTGTGTGGGTAGAATATATATCCTACGGGGGTAAAATTGAAAAAAGTTGAAAAAAAAAATTTTTTGGACTTAGCCATTTTTCCGGCGTTTATCAGACTTTCAGATAGGGCAAATGTCAGTGAGCGTTCCGATTTCAGTTCCAGAGCGATTCGCCCAATGAGTCCTTGATATTTAGTCGTTTTCAGCCAAGTTTCTGGATTTTTGAAAATTTCACTTTTTTGTGAAAATATCCACTAAATGAGGGAATAATATGTGTGAGGGTACCCCAGGAGAGTTCCAAATGTGTGTGGGTAAAATATATATCCCACGGGGGTAAAAATGGAAAAAGTTGAAAAAAAAAATGTTTTGGACTTAGCCATTTTTCCGGCGTTTATCAGACTTTCAGATAGTGCAAATGTCAGTGAGCGTTCCGATTTCAGTACCAGAGCGATTCGCCCAATGAGTCACATATTTAGTCGTTTTCAGCCAATATTTTGGATTTTTGAAAATTTCACTTTTTTGTGAAAATATCCACTAAATGAGGGAATAATATGTACCGCAGGAATGTTCCAAATGTGGGTGGGTAGAATATATATCCCACGGGGGTAAAATTGAAAAAAGTTGAAAAAAATTTTTTTTTGAACTTAGTCATTTTTCCGGCGTTTATCAGACTTTCATATAGTGCAAATGTCAGTGAGCGTTCCAATTTCAGTTCCAGAGCGATTCGCCCAATGAGTCCTTGATATTTAGTCGTTTTCAGCCAATTTTCTGGATTTTTGAAAAATTCACTTTTTTGTGAAAATATCCACTAAATGAGGGAATAATATGTGTGAGGGTACCCCAGGAGAGTTCCAAATGTGTGTGGGTAAAATTTATATCCCACGGGGGTAAAAATGGAAAAAGTTGAAAAAAAAAATTTTTTGGACTTAGCCATTTTTCCGGCGTTTATCAGACTTTCAGATAGTGCAAATGTCAGTGAGCGTTCCGATTTCAGTTCCAGAGCGATTCGCCCAATGAGTCCTTGATATTTAGTCGTTTTCAGCTAATTTTCTGGATTTTTGAAAAATTCACTTTTTTGTGAAAATATCCACTAAATGAGGGAATAATATGTGTGAGGGTACCCCAGGAGAGTTCCAAATGTGTGTGGGTAGAATATATATCACACGGGGGTAAAATTGAAAAAAGTTGAAAAATTTTTTTTTTTTGGACTTGGTCATCTTTCCGGCATTTAACAGACTTTCAGATAGGGCAAATGTCAGTGAGCGTTCCAATTTCAGTTCCAGAGCGATTCGCCCAATGAGTCCTTGATATGTAGTGGTTTTCAGCCAATTTTCTGTATTTTTTAAAATTTCACTTTTTTGTGAAAATACCCACTAAATGAGGGAATAATATGTGTGAGGGTACCCCAGAAGTGTTCCAAATGTGTGTGGGTAGAATATATATCCTACGGGGGTAAAATTGAAAAAAGTTGAAAAATTATTTTTTTTTCACTTGGTCATTTTTCCGGCGTTTATCAGACTTTCAGGTAGGGCAAATGTCAGTGAGCGTTCCGATTTCAGTTCCAGAGTGATTCGCCCAATGAGTCCTTGATATTTAGTAGTTTTCAGCCAAATTTCTGGATTTTTGAAAATTTCACTTTTTTGTGAAAATATCCACTAAATGAGGGAATAATATGTGTGAGGGTACCCCAGGAGAGTTCCAAATGTGTGTGGGTAAAATATATATCCCACGGGGGTAAAAATGGAAAAATTTGAAAAAAAAAATGTTTTGGACTTAGCCATTTTTCCGGCGTTTATCAGACTTTCAGATAGTGCAAATGTCAGTGAGCGTTCCGATTTCAGTACCAGAGCGATTCGCCCAATGAGTCCTTGATATTTAGTCGTTTTCAGCCAATATTTTGGATTTTTGAAAATTTCACTTTTTTGTGAAAATATCCACTAAATGAGGGAATAATATGTACCGCAGAAATGTTCCAAATGTGGGTGGGTAGAATATATATCCTACGGGGGTAAAATTGAAAAAAGTTGAAAAATTATTTTTTTTGGACTTAGTCATTTTTCCGGCGTTTATCAGACTTTCAGATAGGGCAAATGTCAGTGAGCGTTCCGATTTCAGTTCCAGAGCGACTCGCCCAATGAGTCCTTGATATTTAGTCGTTTTCAGCCAAGTTTCTGGATTTTTGAAAATTTCACTTTTTTGTGAAAATATCCACTAAATGAGGGAATAATATGTGTGAGGGTACCCCAGGAGAGTTCCAAATGTGTGTGGGTAGAATATATATCCCACGGGGGTAAAATTGAAAAAAGTTGAAAAATTATTTTTTTTGGACTTAGTCATTTTTCCGGCGTTTATCAGACTTTCAGATAGGGCAAATGTCAGTGAGCGTTCCGATTTCAGTTCCAGAGCGATTCGCCCAATGAGTCCTTGATATTTAGTCGTTTTCAGCCAATTTTCTGGATTTTTGAAAAATTCACTTTTTTGTGAAAATATCCACTAAATGAGGGAATAATATGTGTGAGGGTACCCCAGGAGAGTTCCAAATGTGTGTGGGTAAAATATATATCCCACGGGGGTAAAAATGGAAAAATTTGAAAAAAAAAATGTTTTGGACTTAGCCATTTTTCCGGCGTTTATCAGACTTTCAGATAGTGCAAATGTCAGTGAGCGTTCCGATTTCAGTACCAGAGCGATTCGCCCAATGAGTCCTTGATATTTAGTCGTTTTCAGCCAATATTTTGGATTTTTGAAAATTTCACTTTTTTGTGAAAATATCCACTAAATGAGGGAATAATATGTACCGCAGAAATGTTCCAAATGTGGGTGGGTAGAATATATATCCTACGGGGGTAAAATTGAGAAAAGTTGAAAAATTATTTTTTTTGGACTTAGTCATTTTTCCGGCGTTTATCAGACTTTCAGATAGGGCAAATGTCAGTGAGCGTTCCGATTTCAGTTCCAGAGCGACTCGCCCAATGAGTCCTTGATATTTAGTCGTTTTCAGCCAAGTTTCTGGATTTTTGAAAATTTCACTTTTTTGTGAAAATATCCACTAAATGAGGGAATAATATGTGTGAGGGTACCCCAGGAGAGTTCCAAATGTGTGTGGGTAGAATATATATCCCACGGGGGTAAAATTGAAAAAAGTTGAAAAATTATTTTTTTTGGACTTAGTCATTTTTCCGGCGTTTATCAGACTTTCAGATAGGGCAAATGTCAGTGAGCGTTCCGATTTCAGTTCCAGAGCGATTCGCCCAATGAGTCCTTGATATTTAGTCGTTTTCAGCCAATTTTCTGGATTTTTGAAAAATTCACTTTTTTGTGAAAATATCCACTAAATGAGGGAATAATATGTGTGAGGGTACCCCAGGAGAGTTCCAAATGTGTGTGGGTAAAATATATATCCCACGGGGGTAAAAATGGAAAAAGTTGAAAAAAAAATTTTTTGGACTTAGCCATTTTTCCGGCGTTTATCAGACTTTCAGATAGTGCAAATGTCAGTGAGCGTTCCGATTTCAGTTCCAGAGCGATTCGCCCAATGAGTCCTTGATATTTAGTCGTTTTCAGCAAATTTTCTGGATTTTTGAAAAATTCACTTTTTTGTGAAAATATCCACTAAATGAGGTAATAATATGTGTGAGGGTACCCCAGGAGAGTTCCAAATGTGTGTGGGCAGAATATATATCCCACGGGGGTAAAATTGAAAAAAGTTGAAAAATTTTTTTTTTTGGACTTGGTCATCTTTCCGGCGTTTAACAGACTTTCAGATAGGGCAAATGTCAGTGAGCGCTCCAATTTCAGTTCCAGAGCGATTCGCCCAATGAGTCCTTGATATGTAGTGGTTTTCAGCCAATTTTCTGTATTTTTTAAAATTTCACTTTTTTGTGAAAATACCCACTAAATGAGGGAATAATATGTGTGAGGGTACCCCAGGAGTGTTCCAAATGTGTGTGGGTAGAATATATATCCTACGGGGGTAAAATTGAAAAAAGTTGAAAAATTATTTTTTTTGGACTTAGTCATTTTTCCGGCGTTTATCAGACTTTCAGATAGGGCAAATGTCAGTGAGCGTTCCGATTTCAGTTCCAGAGCGATTCGCCCAATGAGTCCTTGATATTTAGTCGTTTTCAGCCAAGTTTCTGGATTTTTGAAAATTTCACTTTTTTGTGAAAATATCCACTAAATGAGGGAATAATATGTGTGAGGGTACCCCAGGAGAGTTCCAAATGTGTGTGGGTAAAATATATATCCCACGGGGGTAAAAATGGAAAAAGTTGAAAAAAAAAATGTTTTGGACTTAGCCATTTTTCCGGCGTTTATCAGACTTTCAGATAGTGCAAATGTCAGTGAGCGTTCCGATTTCAGTACCAGAGCGATTCGCCCAATGAGTCACATATTTAGTCGTTTTCAGCCAATATTTTGGATTTTTGAAAATTTCACTTTTTTGTGAAAATATCCACTAAATGAGGGAATAATATGTACCGCAGGAATGTTCCAAATGTGGGTGGGTAGAATATATATCCCACGGGGGTAAAATTGAAAAAAGTTGAAAAAAATTTTTTTTGGAACTTAGTCATTTTTCCGGCGTTTATCAGACTTTCAGATAGTGCAAATGTCAGTGAGCGTTCCGATTTCAGTTCCAGAGCGATTCGCCCAATGAGTCCTTGATATTTAGTCGTTTTCAGCCAAGTTTCTGGATTTTTGAAAATTTCACTTTTTTGTGAAAATATCCACTAAATGAGGGAATAATATGTGTGAGGGTACCCCAGGAGTGTTCCAAATGTGTGTGGGTAGAATATATATCCTACGGGGGTAAAATTGAAAAAAGTTGAAAAATTATTTTTTTTGGACTTAGTCATTTTTCCGGCGTTTATCAGACTTTCAGATAGTGCAAATGCAAGTGAGCGTTCCGATTTCAGTTCCAGAGCGATTCGCCCAATGAATCCTTGATATTTAGTCGTTTTCAGCCAATATTTTGGATTTTTGAAAATTTCACTTTTTTGTGAAAATATCCACTAAATGAGGGAATAATATGTGTGAGGGTACCCCAGGAGAGTTCCAAATGTGTGTGGGTAGAATACATATCCCACGGGGGTAAAATTGAAAAAAGTTGAAACATTTTTTTTTTTTGGACTTGGTCATCTTTCCGGCGTTTAACAGACTTTCAGATAGGGCAAATGTCAGTGAGCGTTCCAATTTCAGTTCCAGAGCGATTCGCCCAATGAGTCCTTGATATGTCGTGGTTTTCAGCCAATTTTCTGTATTTTTTTAAATTTCACTTTTTTGTGAAAATACCCACTAAATGAGGGAATAATATGTGTGAGGGTACCCCAGGAGTGTTCCAAATGTGTGTGGGTAGAATATATATCCTACGGGGGTAAAATTGAAAAAAGTTGAAAAATTATTTTTTTTGGACTTAGTCATTTTTCCGGCGTTTATCAGACTTTCAGATAGTGCAAATGCAAGTGAGCGTTCCGATTTCAGTTCCAGAGCGATTCGCCCAATGAATCCTTGATATTTAGTCGTTTTCAGCCAATATTTTGGATTTTTGAAAATTTCACTTTTTTGTGAAAATATCCACTAAATGAGGGAATAATATGTGTGAGGGTACCCCAGGAGAGTTCCAAATGTGTGTGGGTAAAATATATATCCCACAGGGGTAAAATTGAAAAAAGTTGAAAAAAATTTTTTTTTGGACTTAGTCATTTTTCCGGCGTTTATCAGACTTTCAGATAGTGCAAATGTCAGTGAGCGTTCCGATTTCAGTTCCAGAGCGATTCGCCTAATGAGTCCTTGATATTTAGTCGTTTTCAGCCAATTTTCTGGATTTTTGAAAAATTCACTTTTTTGTGAAAATATCCACTAAATGAGGGAATAATATGTGTGAGGGTACCCCAGGAGAGTTCCAAATGTGTGTGGGTAAAATATATATCCCACAGGGGTAAAATTGAAAAAAGTTGAAAAAAAATTTTTTTTGGACTTAGTCATTTTTCCGGCGTTTATCAGACTTTCAGATAGGGCAAATGTCAGTGAGCATTCCGATTTCAGTTCCAGAGCGATTCGCCCAATGAGTCCTTGATATTTAGTCGTTTTCAGCCAAGTTTCTGGATTTTTGAAAATTTCACTTTTTTGTGAAAATATCCACTAAATGAGGGAATAATATGTGTGAGGGTACCCCAGGAGTGTTCCAAATGTGTGTGGGTAGAATATATATCCTACGGGGGTAAAATTGAAAAAAGTTGAAAAATTATTTTTATTGGACTTAGTCATTTTTCCGGCGTTTATCAGTCTTTCAGATAGTGCAAATGTCAGTGAGTGTTCCGATTTCAGTTCCAGAGCGATTCGCCCAATGAATCCTTGATATTTAGTCGTTTTCAGCCAATATTTTGGATTTTTGAAAATTTCACTTTTTTGTGAAAATATCCACTAAATGAGGGAATAATATGTGTGAGGGTACCCCAGGAGAGTTCCAAATGTGTGTGGGTAAAATATATATCCCACGGGGGTAAAATTGAAAAAAGTTGAAAAAAATTTTTTTTTGGACTTAGTCATTTTTCCGGCGTTTATCAGACTTTCAGATAGTGCAAATGTCAGTGAGCGTTCCGATTTCAGTTCCAGAGCGATTCGCCCAATGAATCCTTGATATTTAGTCGTTTTCAGCCAATATTTTGGATTTTTGAAAATTTCACTTTTTTGTGAAAATATCCACTAAATGAGGGAATAATATGTCTGAGGGTACCCCAGGAGTGTTCCAAATGTGTGTGGGTAGAATATATATCCTACGGGGGTAAAATTGAAAAAAGTTGAAAAATTATTTTTTTTGGACTTAGTCATTTTTCCGGCGTTTATCAGACTTTCAGATGGGGCAAATGTCAGTGAGCGTTCCGATTTCAGTTCCACAGCGATTCGCCCAATGAATCCTTGATATTTAGGCGTTTTCAGCCAATATTTTGGATTTTTGAAAATTTCACTTTTTTGTGAAAATATCCGCTAAATGAGGGAATAATATGTGTGAGGGTACCCCAGGAGTGTTCCAAATGTGTGTGGGTAGAATATATATCCTACGGGGGTAAAATTGAAAAAAGTTGAAAAATTATTTTTTTTGGACTTAGTAATTTTTCCGGCGTTTATCAGACTTTCAGATAGTGCAAATGTCAGTGAGCGTTCCGATTTCAGTTCCAGAGCGATTCGCCCAATGAGTCCTTGATATTTAGTCGTTTTCAGCCAATTTTCTGGATTTTTGAAAAATTCACTTTTTTGTGAAAATATCCACTAAATGAGGGAATAATATGTGTGAGGGTACCCCAGGAGAGTTCCAAATGTGTGTGGGTAAAATATATATCCCACGGGGTAAAAATGGAAAAAGTTGAAAAATAAATTTTTTTGGACTTAGCCATTTTTCCGGCGTTTATCAGACTTTCAGATAGTGCAAATGTCAGTGAGCGTTCCGATTTCAGTTCCAGAGCGATTCGCCCAATGAGTCCTTGATATTTAGTCGTTTTCAGCTAATTTTCTGGATTTTTGAAAATTTCACTTTTTTGTGAAAATATCCACTAAATGAGGGAATAATATGTGTGAGGGTACCCCAGGAGTGTTCCAAATGTGTGTGGTTAGAATATATATCCTACGGGGGTAAAATTGAAAAAAGTTGAAAAATTATTTTTTTTGGACTTAGTCATTTTTCCGGCGTTTATCAGACTTTCAGATAGTGCAAATGTCAGTGAGCGTTCCGATTTCAGTTCCAGAGCGATTCGCCCAATGAGTCCTTGATATTTAGTCGTTTTCAGCTAATTTTCTGGATTTTTGAAAAATTTACTTTTTTGTGAAAATATCCACTAAATGAGGGAATAATATGTGTGAGGGTACCCCAGGAGAGTTCCAAATGTGTGTGGGTAAAATATATATCCCACAGGGGTAAAATTGAAAAAAGTTGAAAAAAATTTTTTTTTGGACTTAGTCATTTTTCCGGCGATTATCAGACTTTCAGATAGTGCAAATGTCAGTGAGCGTTCCGATTTCAGTTCCAGAGCGATTCGCCTAATGAGTCCTTGATATTTAGTCGTTTTCAGCCAATTTTCTGGATTTTTGAAAAATTCACTTTTTTGTGAAAATATCCACTAAATGAGGGAATAATATGTGTGAGGGTACCCCAGGAGTGTTCCAAATGTGTGTGGGTAGAATATATATCCTACGGGGGTAAAATTGAAAAAAGTTGAAAAATTATTTTTTTTGGACTTAGTCATTTTTCCGGCGTTTATCAGACTTTCAGATAGTGCAAATGCAAGTGAGCGTTCCGATTTCAGTTCCAGAGCGATTCGCCCAATGAATCCTTGATATTTAGTCGTTTTCAGCCAATATTTTGGATTTTTGAAAATTTCACTTTTTTGTGAAAATATCCACTAAATGAGGGAATAATATGTGTGAGGGTACCCCAGGAGAGTTCCAAATGTGTGTGGGTAAAATATATATCCCACAGGGGTAAAATTGAAAAAAGTTGAAAAAAATTTTTTTTTGGACTTAGTCATTTTTCCGGCGTTTATCAGACTTTCAGATACTGCAAATGTCAGTGAGCGTTCCGATTTCAGTTCCAGAGCGATTCGCCTAATGAGTCCTTGATATTTAGTCGTTTTCAGCCAATTTTCTGGATTTTTGAAAAATTCACTTTTTTGTGAAAATATCCACTAAATGAGGGAATAATATGTGTGAGGGTACCCCAGGAGTGTTCCAAATGTGTGTGGGTAGAATATATATCCTACGGGGGTAAAATTGAAAAAAGTTGAAAAATTATTTTTTTTGGACTTAGTCATTTTTCCGGCGTTTATCAGTCTTTCAGATAGTGCAAATGTCAGTGAGTGTTCCGATTTCAGTTCCAGAGCGATTCGCCCAATGAATCCTTGATATTTAGTCGTTTTCAGCCAATATTTTGGATTTTTGAAAATTTCACTTTTTTGTGAAAATATCCACTAAATGAGGGAATAATATGTGTGAGGGTACCCCAGGAGAGTTCCAAATGTGTGTGGGTAAAATATATATCCCACGGGGGTAAAATTGAAAAAAGTTGAAAAAAATTTTTTTTTGGACTTAGTCATTTTTCCGGCGTTTATCAGACTTTCAGATAGTGCAAATGTCAGTGAGCGTTCCGATTTCAGTTCCAGAGCGATTCGCCCAATGAATCCTTGATATTTAGTCGTTTTCAGCCAATATTTTGGATTTTTGAAAATTTCACTTTTTTGTGAAAATATCCACTAAATGAGGGAATAATATGTCTGAGGGTACCCCAGGAGTGTTCCAAATGTGTGTGGGTAGAATATATATCCTACGGGGGTAAAATTGAAAAAAGTTGAAAAATTATTTTTTTTGGACTTAGTCATTTTTCCGGCGTTTATTAGACTTTCAGATGGGGCAAATGTCAGTGAGCGTTCCGATTTCAGTTCCACAGCGAATCGCCCAATGAATCCTTGATATTTAGGTGTTTTCAGCCAATATTTTGGATTTTTGAAAATTTCACTTTTTTGTGAAAATATCCGCTAAATGAGGGAATAATATGTGTGAGGGTACCCCAGGAGTGTTCCAAATGTGTGTGGGTAGAATATATATCCTACGGGGGTAAAATTGAAAAAAGTTGAAAAATTATTTTTTTTGGACTTAGTAATTTTTCCGGCGTTTATCAGACTTTCAGATAGTGCAAATGTCAGTGAGCGTTCCGATTTCAGTTCCAGAGCGATTCGCCCAATGAGTCCTTGATATTTAGTCGTTTTCAGCCAATTTTCTGGATTTTTGAAAAATTCACTTTTTTGTGAAAATATCCACTAAATGAGGGAATAATATGTGTGAGGGTACCCCAGGAGAGTTCCAAATGTGTGTGGGTAAAATATATATCCCACGGGGTAAAAATGGAAAAAGTTGAAAAATAAATTTTTTTGGACTTAGCCATTTTTCCGGCGTTTATCAGACTTTCAGATAGTGCAAATGTCAGTGAGCGTTCCGATTTCAGTTCCAGAGCGATTCGCCCAATGAGTCCTTGATATTTAGTCGTTTTCAGCTAATTTTCTGGATTTTTGAAAATTTCACTTTTTTGTGAAAATATCCACTAAATGAGGGAATAATATGTGTGAGGGTACCCCAGGAGTGTTCCAAATGTGTGTGGTTAGAATATATATCCTACGGGGGTAAAATTGAAAAAAGTTGAAAAATTATTTTTTTTGGACTTAGTCATTTTTCCGGCGTTTATCAGACTTTCAGATAGTGCAAATGCAAGTGAGCGTTCCGATTTCAGTTCCAGAGCGATTCGCCCAATGAATCCTTGATATTTAGTCGTTTTCAGCCAATATTTTGGATTTTTGAAAATTTCACTTTTTTGTGAAAATATCCACTAAATGAGGGAATAATATGTGTGAGGGTACCCCAGGAGAGTTCCAAATGTGTGTGGGTAAAATATATATCCCACAGGGGTAAAATTGAAAAAAGTTGAAAAAAATTTTTTTTTGGACTTAGTCATTTTTCCGGCGTTTATCAGACTTTCAGATAGTGCAAATGTCAGTGAGCGTTCCGATTTCAGTTCCAGAGCGATTCGCCTAATGAGTCCTTGATATTTAGTCGTTTTCAGCCAATTTTCTGGATTTTTGAAAAATTCACTTTTTTGTGAAAATATCCACTAAATGAGGGAATAATATGTGTGAGGGTACCCCAGGAGAGTTCCAAATGTGTGTGGGTAAAATATATATCCCACAGGGGTAAAATTGAAAAAAGTTGAAAAAAAATTTTTTTTGGACTTAGTCATTTTTCCGGCGTTTATCAGACTTTCAGATAGGGCAAATGTCAGTGAGCATTCCGATTTCAGTTCCAGAGCGATTCGCCCAATGAGTCCTTGATATTTAGTCGTTTTCAGCCAAGTTTCTGGATTTTTGAAAATTTCACTTTTTTGTGAAAATATCCACTAAATGAGGGAATAATATGTGTGAGGGTACCCCAGGAGTGTTCCAAATGTGTGTGGGTAGAATATATATCCTACGGGGGTAAAATTGAAAAAAGTTGAAAAATTATTTTTTTTGGACTTAGTCATTTTTCCGGCGTTTATCAGTCTTTCAGATAGTGCAAATGTCAGTGAGTGTTCCGATTTCAGTTCCAGAGCGATTCGCCCAATGAATCCTTGATATTTAGTCGTTTTCAGCCAATATTTTGGATTTTTGAAAATTTCACTTTTTTGTGAAAATATCCACTAAATGAGGGAATAATATGTGTGAGGGTACCCCAGGAGAGTTCCAAATGTGTGTGGGTAAAATATATATCCCACGGGGGTAAAATTGAAAAAAGTTGAAAAAAATATTTTTTTGGACTTAGTCATTTTTCCGGCGTTTATCAGACTTTCAGATAGTGCAAATGTCAGTGAGCGTTCCGATTTCAGTTCCAGAGCGATTCGCCCAATGAATCCTTGATATTTAGTCGTTTTCAGCCAATATTTTGGATTTTTGAAAATTTCACTTTTTTGTGAAAATATCCACTAAATGAGGGAATAATATGTCTGAGGGTACCCCAGGAGTGTTCCAAATGTGTGTGGGTAGAATATATATCCTACGGGGGTAAAATTGAAAAAAGTTGAAAAATTATTTTTTTTGGACTTAGTCATTTTTCCGGCGTTTATCAGACTTTCAGATGGGGCAAATGTCAGTGAGCGTTCCGATTTCAGTTCCACAGCGATTCGCCCAATGAATCCTTGATATTTAGGCGTTTTCAGCCAATATTTTGGATTTTTGAAAATTTCACTTTTTTGTGAAAATATCCGCTAAATGAGGGAATAATATGTGTGAGGGTACCCCAGGAGTGTTCCAAATGTGTGTGGGTAGAATATATATCCTACGGGGGTAAAATTGAAAAAAGTTGAAAAATTATTTTTTTTGGACTTAGTAATTTTTCCGGCGTTTATCAGACTTTCAGATAGTGCAAATGTCAGTGAGCGTTCCGATTTCAGTTCCAGAGCGATTCGCCCAATGAGTCCTTGATATTTAGTCGTTTTCAGCCAATTTTCTGGATTTTTGAAAAATTCACTTTTTTGTGAAAATATCCACTAAATGAGGGAATAATATGTGTGAGGGTACCCCAGGAGAGTTCCAAATGTGTGTGGGTAAAATATATATCCCACGGGGGTAAAAATGGAAAAAGTTGAAAAATAAATTTTTTTGGACTTAGCCATTTTTCCGGCGTTTATCAGACTTTCAGATAGTGCAAATGTCAGTGAGCGTTCCGATTTCAGTTCCAGAGCGATTCGCCCAATGAGTCCTTGATATTTAGTCGTTTTCAGCTAATTTTCTGGATTTTTGAAAATTTCACTTTTTTGTGAAAATATCCACTAAATGAGGGAATAATATGTGTGAGGGTACCCCAGGAGTGTTCCAAATGTGTGTGGTTAGAATATATATCCTACGGGGGTAAAATTGAAAAAAGTTGAAAAATTATTTTTTTTGGACTTAGTCATTTTTCCGGCGTTTATCAGACTTTCAGATAGTGCAAATGTCAGTGAGCGTTCCGATTTCAGTTCCAGAGCGATTCGCCCAATGAGTCCTTGATATTTAGTCGTTTTCAGCTAATTTTCTGGATTTTTGAAAAATTTACTTTTTTGTGAAAATATCCACTAAATGAGGGAATAATATGTGTGAGGGTACCCCAGGAGAGTTCCAAATGTGTGTGGGTAAAATATATATCCCACAGGGGTAAAATTGAAAAAAGTTGAAAAAAATTTTTTTTTGGACTTAGTCATTTTTCCGGCGTTTATCAGACTTTCAGATAGTGCAAATGTCAGTGAGCGTTCCGATTTCAGTTCCAGAGCGATTCGCCTAATGAGTCCTTGATATTTAGTCGTTTTCAGCCAATTTTCTGGATTTTTGAAAAATTCACTTTTTTGTGAAAATATCCACTAAATGAGGGAATAATATGTGTGAGGGTACCCCTGGAGAGTTCCAAATGTGTGTGGGTAAAATATATATCCCACGGGGGTAAAAATGGAAAAAGTTGAAAAAAAAATTTTTTTGGACTTAGCCATTTTTCCGGCGTTTATCAGACTTTCAGATAGTGCAAATGTCAGTGAGCGTTCCGATTTCAGTTCCAGAGCGATTCGCCCAATGAGTCCTTGATATTTAGTCGTTTTCAGCTAATTTTCTGGATTTTTGAAAATTTCACTTTTTTGTGAAAATATCCACTAAATGAGGGAATAATATGTGTGAGGGTACCCCAGGAGTGTTCCAAATGTGTGTGGTTAGAATATATATCCTACGGGGGTAAAATTGAAAAAAGTTGAAAAATTATTTTTTTGGACTTAGTCATTTTTCCGGCGTTTATCAGACTTTCAGATAGTGCAAATGTCAGTGAGCGTTCCGATTTCAGTTCCAGAGCGATTCGCCCAATGAGTCCTTGATATTTAGTCGTTTTCAGCTAATTTTCTGGATTTTTGAAAAATTTACTTTTTTGTGAAAATATCCACTAAATGAGGGAATAATATGTGTGAGGGTACCCCAGGAGAGTTCCAAATGTGTGTGGGCAGAATATATATCCCACGGGGGTAAAATTGAAAAAAGTTGAAAAATTATTTTTTTTTGGACTTGGTCATCTTTCCGGCGTTTAACAGACTTTCAGATAGGGCAAATGTCAGTGAGCGATCCAATTTCAGTTCCAGAGCGATTCGCCCAATGAGTCCTTGATATGTAGTGGTTTTCAGCCAATTTTCTGTATTTTTAAAAATTTCACTTTTTTGTGAAAATATCCACTAAATGAGGGAATAATATGTCTGAGGGTACCCCAGGAGTGTTCCAAATGTGTGTGGGTAGAATATATATCCTACGTGGGTAAAATTGAAAAAAGTTGAAAAATTATTTTTTTTGGACTTAGTCATTTTTCCGGCGTTTATCAGACTTTCAGATAGTGCAAATGTCAGTGAGCGTTCCGATTTCAGTTCCAGAGCGATTCGCCCAATGAATCCTTGATATTTAGTCGTTTTCAGCCAATATTTTGGATTTTTGAAAATTTCACTTTTTTGTGAAAATATCCACTAAATGAGGGAATAATATGTCTGAGGGTATCCCAGGAGTGTTCCAAATGTGTGTGGGTAGAATATATATCCTACGTGGGTAAAATTGAAAAAAGTTGAAAAATTATTTTTTTTGGACTTAGTCATTTTTCCGGCGTTTATCAGACTTTGAGATGGGGCAAATGTCAGTGAGCGTTCCGATTTCAGTTCCACAGCGATTCGCCCAATGAATCCTTGATATTTAGGCGTTTTCAGCCAATATTTTGGATTTTTGAAAATTTCACTTTTTTGTGAAAATATCCGCTAAATGAGGGAATAATATGTGTGAGGGTACCCCAGGAGTGTTCCAAATGTGTGTGGGTAGAATATATATCCTACGGGGGTAAAATTGAAAAAAGTTGAAAAATTATTTTTTTTGGACTTAGTCATTTTTCCGGCGTTTATCAGACTTTCAGATAGTGCAAATGTCAGTGAGCGTTCCGATTTCAGTTCCAGAGCGATTCGCCCAATGAGTCCTTGATATTTAGTCGTTTTCAGCCAATTTTCTGGATTTTTGAAAAATTCACTTTTTTGTGAAAATATCCACTAAATGAGGGAATAATATGTGTGAGGGTACCCCAGGAGTGTTTCAAATGTGTGTGGGCAGAATATGTATCCCACGGGGGTAAAATTGAAAAAAGTTGAAAAATTTTTTTTTTTTGGACTTGGTCATCTTTCCGGCGTTTAACAGACTTTCAGATAGGGCAAATGTCAGTGAGCGTTCCAATTTCAGTTCCAGAGCGATTCGCCCAATGATTCCTTGATATGTAGTGGTTTTCAGCCAATTTTCTGTATTTTTAAAAATTTCACTTTTTTGTGAAAATACCCACTAAATGAGGGAATAATATGTGTGAGGGTACCCCAGGAGAGTTCCAAATGTGTGTGGGTAAAATATATATCCCACAGGGGTAAAATTGAAAAAAGTTGAAAAAAATTTTTTTTTGGACTTAGTCATTTTTCCGGCGTTTATCAGACTTTCAGATAGGGCAAATGTCAGTGAGCATTCCGATTTCAGTTCCAGAGCGATTCGCCCAATGAGTCCTTGATATTTAGTCGTTTTCAGCCAAGTTTCTGGATTTTTGAAAATTTCACTTTTTTGTGAAAATATCCACTAAATGAGGGAATAATATGTGTGAGGGTACCCCAGGAGTGTTCCAAATGTGTGTGGGTAGAATATATATCCTACGGGGGTAAAATTGAAAAAAGTTGAAAAATTATTTTTTTTGGACTTAGTCATTTTTCCGGCGTTTATCAGACTTTCAGATAGTGCAAATGTCAGTGAGCGTTCCGATTTCAGTTCCAGAGCGATTCGCCCATTGAATCCTTGATATTTAGTCGTTTTCAGCCAATATGTTGGATTTTTGAAAATTTCACTTTTTTGTGAAAATATCCACTAAATGAGGGAATAATATGTGTGAGGGTACCCCAGGAGTGTTCCAAATGTGTGTGGGTAGAATATATATCCTACGGGGGTAAAATTGAAAAAAGTTGAAAAATTATTTTTTTTGGACTTAGTCATTTTTCCGGCGTTTATCAGACTTTCAGATGGGGCAAATGTCAGTGAGCGTTCCGATTTCAGTTCCACAGCGATTCGCCCAATGAATCCTTGATATTTAGGCGTTTTCAGCCAATATTTTGGATTTTTGAAAATTTCACTTTTTTGTGAAAATATCCGCTAAATGAGGGAATAATATGTGTGAGGGTACCCCAGGAGTGTTCCAAATGTGTGTGGGTAGAATATATATCCTACGGGGGTAAAATTGAAAAAAGTTGAAAAATTATTTTTTTTGGACTTAGTCATTTTTCCGGCGTTTATCAGACTTTCAGATAGTGCAAATGTCAGTGAGCGTTCCGATTTCAGTTCCAGAGCGATTCGCCCAATGAGTCCTTGATATTTAGTAGTTTTCAGTAAATTTTCTGGATTTTTGAAAAATTCACTTTTTTGTGAAAATATCCACTAAATGAGGGAATAATATGTGTGAGGGTACCCCAGGAGAGTTCCAAATGTGTGTGGGTAAAATATATATCCCACGGGGGTAAAAATGGAAAAAGTTGAAAAAAAAATTTTTTTGGACTTAGCCATTTTTCCGGCGTTTATCAGACTTTCAGATAGTGCAAATGTCAGTGAGTGTTCCGATTTCAGTTCCAGAGCGATTCGCCCAATGAGTCCTTGATATTTAGTCGTTTTCAGCTAATTTTCTGGATTTTTGAAAATTTCACTTTTTTGTGAAAATATCCACTAAATGAGGGAATAATATGTGTGAGGGTACCCCAGGAGTGTTCCAAATGTGTGTGGTTAGAATATATATCCTACGGGGGTAAAATTGAAAAAAGTTGAAAAATTATTTTTTTTGGACTTAGTCATTTTTCCGGCGTTTATCAGACTTTCAGATAGTGCAAATGTCAGTCAGCGTTCCGATTTCAGTTCCAGAGCAATTCGCCCAATGAGTCCTTGATATTTAGTCGTTTTCAGCTAATTTTCTGGATTTTTGAAAAATTCACTTTTTTGTGAAAATATCCACTAAATGAGGGAATAATATGTGTGAGGGTACCCCAGGAGTGTTTCAAATGTGTGTGGGCAGAATATGTATCCCACGGGGGTAAAATTGAAAAAAGTTGAAAAATTTTTTTTTTTTGGACTTGGTCATCTTTCCGGCGTTTAACAGACTTTCAGATAGGGCAAATGTCAGTGAGCGTTCCAATTTCAGTTCCAGAGCGATTCGCCCAATGAGTCCTTGATATGTAGTGGTTTTCAGCCAATTTTCTGTATTTTTAAAAATTTCACTTTTTTGTGAAAATACCCACTAAATGAGGGAATAATATGTGTGAGGGTACCCCAGGAGAGTTCCAAATGTGTGTGGGTAAAATATATATCCCACAGGGGTAAAATTGAAAAAAGTTGAAAAAAATTTTTTTTTGGACTTCGTCATTTTTCCGGCGTTTATCAGACTTTCAGATAGTGCAAATGTCAGTGAGCGTTCCGATTTCAGTTCCAGAGCGATTCGCCCAATGAGTCCTTGATATTTAGTCGTTTTCAGCTAATTTTCTGGATTTTTGAAAATTTCACTTTTTTGTGAAAATATCCACTAAATGAGGGAATAATATGTGTGAGGGTACCCCAGGAGTGTTCCAAATGTGTGTGGTTAGAATATATATCCTACGGGGGTAAAATTTAAAAAAGTTGAAAAATTATTTTTTTTGGACTTAGTCATTTTTCCGGCGTTTATCAGACTTTCAGATAGTGCAAATGTCAGTGAGCGTTCCGATTTCAGTTCCAGAGCGATTCGCCCAATGAGTCCTTGATATTTAGTCGTTTTCAGCTAATTTTCTGGATTTTTGAAAAATTCACTTTTTTGTGAAAATATCCACTAAATGAGGGAATAATATGTGTGAGGGTACCCCAGGAGTGTTTCAAATGTGTGTGGGCAGAATATGTATCCCACGGGGGTAAAATTGAAAAAAGTTGAAAAATTTTTTTTTTTTGGACTTGGTCATCTTTCCGGCGTTTAACAGACTTTCTGATAGGGCAAATGTCAGTGAGCGTTCCAATTTCAGTTCCAGAGCGATTCGCCCAATGAGTCCTTGATATGTAGTGGTTTTCAGCCAATTTTCTGTATTTTTAAAAATTTCACTTTTTTGTGAAAATACCCACTAAATGAGGGAATAATATGTGTGAGGGTACCCCAGGAGAGTTCCAAATGTGTGTGGGTAAAATATATATCCCACAGGGGTAAAATTGAAAAAAGTTGAAAAATTATTTTTTTTGGACTTAGTCATTTTTCCGGCGTTTATCAGACTTTCAGATAGGGCAAATGTCAGTGAGCATTCCGATTTCAGTTCCAGAGCGATTCGCCCAATGAGTCCATGATATTTAGTCGTTTTCAGCCAATATTTTGGATTTTTGAAAATTTCACTTTTTTGTGAAAATATCCACTAAATGAGGGAATAATATGTGTGAGGGTACCCCAGGAGTGTTCCAAATGTGTGTGGGTAGAATATATATCCTACGGGGGTAAAATTGAAATAGTTGAAAAATTATTTTTTTTGGACTGTCATTTTTCCGTCGTTTATCAGACTTTCAGATAGGGCAAATGTCAGTGAGCGTTCCGATTTCAGTTCCAGAGCGATTCGCCCAATGAGTCCTTATTATGTAGTGTTTTTAAGCCAATTTTCTGTATTTTTTAAAATTTCACTTTTTTGTGAAAACATCCACTAAATGAGGGAATGATATGTGTGATGGTACCGCAGGAATGTTCCAAATGTGTGTGGGTAGAATATATATCCTACGGGGGTAAAATTGAAAAAAGTTGAAAAATTATTTTTTTTGGACTTAGCCATTTTTCCGGCGCTTATCAGACTTTCAGATAGTGCAAATGTCAGTGAGCGTTCCGATTTCAGTTCCAGAGCGATTCGCCCAATGAGTCATTAATATTTAGTCGTTTTCAGCCAATTTTCTGGATTTTTGAAAAATTCACTTTTTTGTGAAAATATCCACTAAATGAGGGAATAATATGTGTGAGGGTACCCCAGGAGAGTTCCAAATGTGTGTGGGTAAAATATATATCCCACGGGGGTAAAATTGAAAAAAGTTGAAAAAAATTTTTTTTTGGACTTAGTCATTTTTCCGGCGTTTATCAGACTTTCAGATAGTGCAAATGTCAGTGAGCGTTCCGATTTCAGTTCCAGAGCGATTCGCCCAATGAATCCTTGATATTTAGTCGTTTTCAGCCAATATTTTGGATTTTTAAAAATTTGACTTTTTTGTGAAAATATCCACTAGATGAGGGAATAATATGTGTGAGGGTACCCCAGGAGAGTTCCAAATGTGTGTGGGTAAAATATATATCCCACAGGGGTAAAATTGAAAAAAGTTGAAAAAAATTTTTTTTTGGACTTAGTCATTTTTCCGGCGTTTATCAGACTTTCAGATAGGGCAAATATCAGTGAGCATTCCGATTTCAGTTCCAGAGCGATTCGCCCAATGAGTCCTTGATATTTAGTCGTTTTCAGCCAAGTTTCTGGATTTTTGAAAATTTCACTTTTTTGTGAAAATATCCACTAAATGAGGGAATAATATGTGTGAGGGTACCCCAGGAGTGTTCCAAATGTGTGTGGGTAGAATATATATCCTACGGGGGTAAAATTGAAAAAAGTTGAAAAATTATTTTTTTTGGACTTAGTCATTTTTCCGGCGTTTATCAGACTTTCAGATAGTGCAAATGTCAGTGAGCGTTCCGATTTCAGTTCCAGAGCGATTCGCCCATTGAATCCTTGATATTTAGTCGTTTTCAGCCAATATTTTGGATTTTTGAAAATTTCACTTTTTTGTGAAAATATCCACTAAATGAGGGAATAATATGTGTGAGGGTACCCCAGGAGTGTTCCAAATGTGTGTGGGTAGAATATATATCCTACGGGGGTAAAATTGAAAAAAGTTGAAAAATTATTTTTTTTGGACTTAGTCATTTTTCCGGCGTTTATCAGACTTTCAGATGGGGCAAATGTCAGTGAGCGTTCCGATTTCAGTTCCACAGCGATTCGCCCAATGAATCCTTGATATTTAGGCGTTTTCAGCCAATATTTTGGATTTTTGAAAATTTCACTTTTTTGTGAAAATATCCGCTAAATGAG
Organism: Phyllobates terribilis; assembly: GCF_046119375.1. Classification (NCBI taxonomy): domain Eukaryota; kingdom Metazoa; phylum Chordata; class Amphibia; order Anura; family Dendrobatidae; genus Phyllobates; species Phyllobates terribilis. The sequence continues at coordinate 5,200,209 of NW_027362832.1, forward strand.
GGAATAATATGTGTGAGGGTACCCCAGGAGTGTTCCAAATGAGTGTGGGTAGAATATATATCCTACGGGGGTAAAATTGAAAAAAGTTGAAAAATTATTTTTTTTGGACTTAGTCATTTTTCCGGCGTTTATCAGACTTTCAGATAGTGCAAATGTCAGTGAGCGTTCCGATTTCAGTTCCAGAGCGATTCGCCCAATGAGTCCTTGATATTTAGTCGTTTTCAGTAAATTTTCTGGATTTTTGAAAAATTCACTTTTTTGTGAAAATATCCACTAAATGAGGGAATAATATGTGTGAGGGTACCCCAGGAGAGTTCCAAATGTGTGTGGGTAAAATATATATCCCACGGGGGTAAAAATGGAAAAAGTTGAAAAAAAAATTTTTTTGGACTTAGCCATTTTTCCGGCGTTTATCAGACTTTCAGATAGTGCAAATGTCAGTGAGCGTTCCGATTTCAGTTCCAGAGCGATTCGCCCAATGAGTCCTTGATATTTAGTCGTTTTCAGCTAATTTTCTGGATTTTTGAAAATTTCACTTTTTTGTGAAAATATCCACTAAATGAGGGAATAATATGTGTGAGGGTACCCCAGGAGTGTTCCAAATGTGTGTGGTTAGAATATATATCCTACGGGGGTAAAATTGAAAAAAGTTGAAAAATTTTTTTTTTTGGACTTGGTCATCTTTCCGGCGTTTAACAGACTTTCAGATAGGGCAAATGTCAGTGAGCGTTCCAATTTCAGTTCCAGAGCGATTCGCCCAATGAGTCCTTGATATGTAGTGGTTTTCAGCCAATTTTCTGTATTTTAAAAAATTTCACTTTTTTGTGAAAATACCCACTAAATGAGGGAATAATATGTGTGAGGGTACCCCAGGAGAGTTCCAAATGTGTGTGGGTAAAATATATATCCCACAGGGGTAAAATTGAAAAAAGTTGAAAAAAATTTTTTTTTGGACTTCGTCATTTTTCCGGCGTTTATCAGACTTTCAGATAGTGCAAATGTCAGTGAGCGTTCCGATTTCAGTTCCAGAGCGATTCGCCCAATGAGTCCTTGATATTTAGTCGTTTTCAGCTAATTTTCTGGATTTTTGAAAATTTCACTTTTTTGTGAAAATATCCACTAAATGAGGGAATAATATGTGTGAGGGTACCCCAGGAGTGTTCCAAATGTGTGTGGGTAGAATATATATCCTACGGGGGTAAAATTGAAAAAAGTTGAAAAATTATTTTTTTTGGACTTAGTCATTTTTCCGGCGTTTATCAGACTTTCAGATAGTGCAAATGTCAGTGAGCGTTCCGATTTCAGTTCCAGAGCGATTCGCCCAATGAGTCCTTGATATTTAGTCGTTTTCAGCTAATTTTCTGGATTTTTGAAAATTTCACTTTTTTGTGAAAATATCCACTAAATGAGGGAATAATATGTGTGAGGGTACCCCAGGAGTGTTCCAAATGTGTGTGGTTAGAATATATATCCTACGGGGGTAAAATTGAAAAAAGTTGAAAAATTATTTTTTTTGGACTTAGTCATTTTTCCGGCGTTTATCAGACTTTCAGATAGTGCAAATGTCAGTGAGCGTTCCGATTTCAGTTCCAGAGCGATTCGCCCAATGAGTCCTTGATATTTAGTCGTTTTCAGCTAACTTTCTGGATTTTTGAAAAATTCACTTTTTTGTGAAAATATCCACTAAATGAGGGAATAATATGTGTGAGGGTACCCCAGGAGTGTTTCAAATGTGTGTGGGCAGAATATGTATCCCACGGGGGTAAAATTGAAAAAAGTTGAAAAATTTTTTTTTTTTGGACTTGGTCATCTTTCCGGCGTTTAACAGACTTTCAGATAGGGCAAATGTCAGTGAGCGTTCCAATTTCAGTTCCAGAGCGATTCGCCCAATGAGTCCTTGATATGTAGTGGTTTTCAGCCAATTTTCTGTATTTTTTAAAATTTCACTTTTTTGTGAAAACATCCACTAAATGAGGGAATGATATGTGTGATGGTACTGCAGGAATGTTCCAAATGTGTGTGGGTAGAATATATATCCTACGGGGGTAAAATTGAAAAAAGTTGAAAAATTATTTTTTTTGGACTTAGCCATTTTTCCGGCGCTTATCAGACTTTCAGATAGTGCAAATGTCAGTGAGCGTTCCGATTTCAGTTCCAGAGCGATTCGCCCAATGAGTCATTAATATTTAGTCGTTTTCAGCCAATTTTCTGGATTTTTGAAAAATTCACTTTTTTGTGAAAATATCCACTAAATGAGGGAATAATATGTGTGAGGGTACCCCAGGAGAGTTCCAAATGTGTGTGGGTAAAATATATATCCCACGGGGGTAAAATTGAAAAAAGTTGAAAAAAATTTTTTTTTGGACTTAGTCATTTTTCCGGCGTTTATCAGACTTTCAGATAGTGCAAATGTCAGTGAGCGTTCCGATTTCAGTTCCAGAGCGATTCGCCCAATGAATCCTTGATATTTAGTCGTTTTCAGCCAATATTTTGGATTTTTAAAAATTTGACTTTTTTGTGAAAATATCCACTAGATGAGGGAATAATATGTGTGAGGGTACCCCAGGAGTGTTCCAAATGTGTGTGGGTAGAATATATATCCTACGGGGGTAAAATTGAAATAGTTGAAAAATTATTTTTTTTGGACTTAGTCATTTTTCCGTCGTTTATCAGACTTTCAGATAGGGCAAATGTCAGTGAGCGTTCCGATTTCAGTTCCAGAGCGATTCGCCAAATGAGTCCCTGATATTTAGTCGTTTTCAGCCAAGTTTCTGGATTTTTGAAAATTTCACTTTTTTGTGAAAATATCCACTAAATGAGGGAATAATATGTGTGAGGGTACCGCAGGAATGTTCCAAATGTGTTTGGGTAGAATATATATCCTACGGGGGTAAAATTGAAAAAAGTTGAAAAATTATTTTTTTTGGACTTAGTCATTTTTCCGGCGTTTATCAGACTTTCAGATAGGGCAAATGTCAGTGAGCATTCCGATTTCAGTTCCAGAGCGATTCGCCCAATGAGTCCATGATATTTAGTCGTTTTCAGCCAATATTTTGGATTTTTGAAAATTTCACTTTTTTGTGAAAATATCCACTAAATGAGGGAATAATATGTGTGAGGGTACCCCAGGAGTGTTCCAAATGTGTGTGGGTAGAATATATATCCTACGGGGGTAAAATTGAAATAGTTGAAAAATTATTTTTTTTGGACTGTCATTTTTCCGTCGTTTATCAGACTTTCAGATAGGGCAAATGTCAGTGAGCGTTCCGATTTCAGTTCCAGAGCGATTCGCCCAATGAATCCTTGATATTTAGGCGTTTTCAGCCAATATTTTGGATTTTTGAAAATTTCACTTTTTTGTGAAAATATCCGCTAAATGAGGGAATAATATGTGTGAGGGTACCCCAGGAGTGTTCCAAATGTGTGTGGGTAGAATATATATCCTACGGGGGTAAAATTGAAAAAAGTTGAAAAATTATTTTTTTTGGACTTAGTCATTTTTCCGGCGTTTATCAGACTTTCAGATAGTGCAAATGTCAGTGAGCGTTCCGATTTCAGTTCCAGAGCGATTCGCCCAATGAGTCCTTGATATTTAGTCGTTTTCAGTAAATTTTCTGGATTTTTGAAAAATTCACTTTTTTCTGAAAATATCCACTAAATGAGGGAATAATATGTGTGAGGGTACCCCAGGAGAGTTCCAAATGTGTGTGGGTAAAATATATATCCCACGGGGGTAAAAATGGAAAAAGTTGAAAAAAAAATTTTTTTGGACTTAGCCATTTTTCCGGCGTTTATCAGACTTTCAGATAGTGCAAATGTCAGTGAGCGTTCCGATTTCAGTTCCAGAGCGATTCGCCCAATGAGTCCTTGATATTTAGTCGTTTTCAGCTAATTTTCTGGATTTTTGAAAATTTCACTTTTTTGTGAAAATATCCACTAAATGAGGGAATAATATGTGTGAGGGTACCCCAGGAGTGTTCCAAATGTGTGTGGTTAGAATATATATCCTACGGGGGTAAAATTGAAAAAAGTTGAAAAATTATTTTTTTTGGACTTAGTCATTTTTCCGGCGTTTATCAGACTTTCAGATAGTGCAAATGTCAGTGAGCGTTCCGATTTCAGTTCCAGAGCAATTCGCCCAATGAGTCCTTGATATTTAGTCGTTTTCAGCTAATTTTCTGGATTTTTGAAAAATTCACTTTTTTGTGAAAATATCCACTAAATGAGGGAATAATATGTGTGAGGGTACCCCAGGAGTGTTTCAAATGTGTGTGGGCAGAATATGTATCCCACGGGGGTAAAATTGAAAAAAGTTGAAAAATTTTTTTTTTTTGGACTTGGTCATCTTTCCGGCGTTTAACAGACTTTCAGATAGGGCAAATGTCAGTGAGCGTTCCAATTTCAGTTCCAGAGCGATTCGCCCAATGAGTCCTTGATATGTAGTGGTTTTCAGCCAATTTTCTGTATTTTTAAAAATTTCACTTTTTTGTGAAAATACCCACTAAATGAGGGAATAATATGTGTGAGGGTACCCCAGGAGAGTTCCAAATGTGTGTGGGTAAAATATATATCCCACAGGGGTAAAATTGAAAAAAGTTGAAAAAAATTTTTTTTTGGACTTCGTCATTTTTCCGGCGTTTATCAGACTTTCAGATAGTGCAAATGTCAGTGAGCGTTCCGATTTCAGTTCCAGAGCGATTCGCCCAATGAGTCCTTGATATTTAGTCGTTTTCAGCTAATTTTCTGGATTTTTGAAAATTTCACTTTTTTGTGAAAATATCCACTAAATGAGGGAATAATATGTGTGAGGGTACCCCAGGAGTGTTCCAAATGTGTGTGGGTAGAATATATATCCTACGGGGGTAAAATTGAAAAAAGTTGAAAAATTATTTTTTTTGGACTTAGTCATTTTTCCGGCGTTTATCAGACTTTCAGATAGTGCAAATGTCAGTGAGCGTTCCGATTTCAGTTCCAGAGCGATTCGCCCAATGAGTCCTTGATATTTAGTCGTTTTCAGCTAATTTTCTGGATTTTTGAAAATTTCACTTTTTTGTGAAAATATCCACTAAATGAGGGAATAATATGTGTGAGGGTACCCCAGGAGTGTTCCAAATGTGTGTGGTTAGAATATATATCCTACGGGGGTAAAATTGAAAAAAGTTGAAAAATTATTTTTTTTGGACTTAGTCATTTTTCCGGCGTTTATCAGACTTTCAGATAGTGCAAATGTCAGTGAGCGTTCCGATTTCAGTTCCAGAGCGATTCGCCCAATGAGTCCTTGATATTTAGTCGTTTTCAGCTAATTTTCTGGATTTTTGAAAAATTCACTTTTTTGTGAAAATATCCACTAAATGAGGGAATAATATGTGTGAGGGTACCCCAGGAGTGTTTCAAATGTGTGTGGGCAGAATATGTATCCCACGGGGGTAAAATTGAAAAAAGTTGAAAAATTTTTTTTTTTTGGACTTGGTCATCTTTCCGGCGTTTAACAGACTTTCAGATAGGGCAAATGTCAGTGAGCGTTCCAATTTCAGTTCCAGAGCGATTCGCCCAATGAGTCCTTGATATGTAGTGGTTTTCAGCCAATTTTCTGTATTTTTTAAAATTTCACTTTTTTGTGAAAACATCCACTAAATGAGGGAATGATATGTGTGATGGTACTGCAGGAATGTTCCAAATGTGTGTGGGTAGAATATATATCCTACGGGGGTAAAATTGAAAAAAGTTGAAAAATTATTTTTTTTGGACTTAGCCATTTTTCCGGCGCTTATCAGACTTTCAGATAGTGCAAATGTCAGTGAGCGTTCCGATTTCAGTTCCAGAGCGATTCGCCCAATGAGTCATTAATATTTAGTCGTTTTCAGCCAATTTTCTGGATTTTTGAAAAATTCACTTTTTTGTGAAAATATCCACTAAATGAGGGAATAATATGTGTGAGGGTACCCCAGGAGAGTTCCAAATGTGTGTGGGTAAAATATATATCCCACGGGGTAAAAATGGAAAAAGTTGAAAAAAAAATTTTTTTGGACTTAGCCATTTTTCCGGCGTTTATCAGACTTTCAGATAGTGCAAATGTCAGTGAGCGTTCCGATTTCAGTTCCAGAGCGATTCGCCCAATGAGTCCTTGATATTTAGTCGTTTTCAGCTAATTTTCTGGATTTTTGAAAATTTCACTTTTTTGTGAAAATATCCACTAAATGAGGGAATAATATGTGTGAGGGTACCCCAGGAGTGTTTCAAATGTGTGTGGGCAGAATATGTATCCCACGGGGGTAAAATTGAAAAAAGTTGAAAAATTTTTTTTTTTTGGACTTGGTCATCTTTCCGGCGTTTAACAGACTTTCAGATAGGGCAAATGTCAGTGAGCGTTCCAATTTCAGTTCCAGAGCGATTCGCCCAATGAGTCCTTGATATGTAGTGGTTTTCAGCCAATTTTCTGTATTTTTAAAAATTTCACTTTTTTGTGAAAATACCCACTAAATGAGGGAATAATATGTGTGAGGGTACCCCAGGAGAGTTCCAAATGTGTGTGGGTAAAATATATATCCCACAGGGGTAAAATTGAAAAAAGTTGAAAAAAATTTTTTTTTGGACTTCGTCATTTTTCCGGCGTTTATCAGACTTTCAGATAGTGCAAATGTCAGTGAGCATTCCGATTTCAGTTCCAGAGCGATTCGCCCAATGAGTCCTTGATATTTAGTCGTTTTCAGCTAATTTTCTGGATTTTTGAAAATTTCACTTTTTTGTGAAAATATCCACTAAATGAGGGAATAATATGTGTGAGGGTACCCCAGGAGTGTTCCAAATGTGTGTGGTTAGAATATATATCCTACGGGGGTAAAATTGAAAAAAGTTGAAAAATTATTTTTTTTGGACTTAGTCATTTTTCCGGCGTTTATCAGACTTTCAGATAGTGCAAATGTCAGTGAGCGTTCCGATTTCAGTTCCAGAGCGATTCGCCCAATGAGTCCTTGATATTTAGTCGTTTTCAGCTAATTTTCTGGATTTTTGAAAAATTCACTTTTTTGTGAAAATATCCACTAAATGAGGGAATAATATGTGTGAGGGTACCCCAGGAGTGTTTCAAATGTGTGTGGGCAGAATATGTATCCCACGGGGGTAAAATTGAAAAAAGTTGAAAAATTTTTTTTTTTTGGACTTGGTCATCTTTCCGGCGTTTAACAGACTTTCAGATAGGGCAAATGTAAGTGAGCGTTCCAATTTCAGTTCCAGAGCGATTCGCCCAATGAGTCCTTGATATGTAGTGGTTTTCAGCCAATTTTCTGTATTTTTTAAAATTTCACTTTTTTGTGAAAACATCCACTAAATGAGGGAATGATATGTGTGATGGTACTGCAGGAATGTTCCAAATGTGTGTGGGTAGAATATATATCCTACGGGGGTAAAATTGAAAAAAGTTGAAAAATTATTTTTTTTGGACTTAGCCATTTTTCCGGCGCTTATCAGACTTTCAGATAGTGCAAATGTCAGTGAGCGTTCCGATTTCAGTTCCAGAGCGATTCGCCCAATGAGTCATTAATATTTAGTCGTTTTCAGCCAATTTTCTGGATTTTTGAAAAATTCACTTTTTTGTGAAAATATCCACTAAATGAGGGAATAATATGTGTGAGGGTACCCCAGGAGAGTTCCAAATGTGTGTGGGTAAAATATATATCCCACGGGGGTAAAATTGAAAAAAGTTGAAAAAAATTTTTTTTTGGACTTAGTCATTTTTCCGGCGTTTATCAGACTTTCAGATAGTGCAAATGTCAGTGAGCGTTCCGATTTCAGTTCCAGAGCGATTCGCCCAATGAATCCTTGATATTTAGTCGTTTTCAGCCAATATTTTGGATTTTTAAAAATTTGACTTTTTTGTGAAAATATCCACTAAATGAGGGAATAATATGTGTGAGGGTACCCCAGGAGTGTTCCAAATGTGTGTGGTTAGAATATATATCCTACGGGGGTAAAATTGAAAAAAGTTGAAAAATTATTTTTTTTGGACTTAGTCATTTTTCCGGCGTTTATCAGACTTTCAGATAGTGCAAATGTCAGTGAGCGTTCCGATTTCAGTTCCAGAGCGATTCGCCCAATGAGTCCTTGATATTTAGTCGTTTTCAGCTAATTTTCTGGATTTTTGAAAAATTCACTTTTTTGTGAAAATATCCACTAAATGAGGGAATAATATGTGTGAGGGTACCCCAGGAGTGTTTCAAATGTGTGTGGGCAGAATATGTATCCCACGGGGGTAAAATTGAAAAAAGTTGAAAAATTTTTTTTTTTTGGACTTGGTCATCTTTCCGGCGTTTAACAGACTTTCAGATAGGGCAAATGTCAGTGAGCGTTCCAATTTCAGTTCCAGAGCGATTCGCCCAATGAGTCCTTGATATGTAGTGGTTTTCAGCCAATTTTCTGTATTTTTAAAAATTTCACTTTTTTGTGAAAATACCCACTAAATGAGGGAATAATATGTGTGAGGGTACCCCAGGAGAGTTCCAAATGTGTGTGGGTAAAATATATATCCCACAGGGGTAAAATTGAAAAAAGTTGAAAAAAATTTTTTTTTGGACTTAGTCATTTTTCCGGCGTTTATCAGACTTTCAGATAGGGCAAATGTCAGTGAGCATTCCGATTTCAGTTCCAGAGCGATTCGCCCAATGAGTCCTTGATATTTAGTCGTTTTCAGCCAAGTTTCTGGATTTTTGAAAATTTCACTTTTTTGTGAAAATATCCACTAAATGAGGGAATAATATGTGTGAGGGTACCCCAGGAGTGTACCAAATGTGTGTGGGTAGAATATATATCCTACGGGGGTAAAATTGAAAAAAGTTGAAAAATTATTTTTTTTGGACTTAGTCATTTTTCCGGCGTTTATCAGACTTTCAGATAGGGCAAATGTCAGTGAGCATTCCGATTTCAGTTCCACAGCGATTCGCCCAATGAATCCTTGATATTTAGGCGTTTTCAGCAAATATTTTGGATTTTTGAAAATTTCACTTTTTTGTGAAAATATCCACTAAATGAGGGAATAATATGTGTGAGGGTACCCCAGGAGTGTTCCAAATGTGTGTGGGTAGAATATATATCCTACGGGGGTAAAATTGAAAAAAGTTGAAAAATTATTTTTTTTGGACTTAGTCATTTTTCCGGCGTTTATCAGACTTTCAGATAGGGCAAATGTCAGTGAGCATTCCGATTTCAGTTCCAGAGCGATTCGCCCAATGAGTCCTTGATATTTAGTCGTTTTCAGCTAATTTTCTGGATTTTTGAAAAATTCACTTTTTTGTGAAAATATCCACTAAATGAGGGAATAATATGTGTGAGGGTACCCCAGGAGTGTTTCAAATGTGTGTGGGCAGAATATGTATCCCACGGGGGTAAAATTGAAAAAAGTTGAAAAATTTTTTTTTTTTGGACTTGGTCATCTATCCGGCGTTTAACAGACTTTCAGATAGGGCAAATGTCAGTGAGCGTTCCAATTTCAGTTCCAGAGCGATTCGCCCAATGAGTCCTTGATATGTAGTGGTTTTCAGCCAATTTTCTGTATTTTTAAAAATTTCACTTTTTTGTGAAAATACCCACTAAATGAGGGAATAATATGTGTGAGGGTACCCCAGGAGAGTTCCAAATGTGTGTGGGTAAAATATATATCCCACAGGGGTAAAATTGAAAAAAGTTGAAAAAAATTTTTTTTTGGACTTTGTCATTTTTCCGGCGTTTATCAGACTTTCAGATAGGGCAAATGTCAGTGAGTATTCCGATTTCAGTTCCAGAGCGATTCGCCCAATGAGTCCTTGATATTTAGTCGTTTTCAGCCAAGTTTCTGGATTTTTGAAAATTTCACTTTTTTGTGAAAATATCCACTAAATGAGGGAATAATATGTGTGAGGGTACCCCAGGAGTGTACCAAATGTGTGTGGGTAGAATATATATCCTACGGGGGTAAAATTGAAAAAAGTTGAAAAATTATTTTTTTTGGACTTAGTCATTTTTCCGGCGTTTATCAGACTTTCAGATAGGGCAAATGTCAGTGAGCATTCCGATTTCAGTTCCACAGCGATTCGCCCAATGAATCCTTGATATTTAGGCGTTTTCAGCAAATATTTTGGATTTTTGAAAATTTCACTTTTTTGTGAAAATATCCACTAAATGAGGGAATAATATGTGTGAGGGTACCCCAGGAGTGTTCCAAATGTGTGTGGGTAGAATATATATCCTACGGGGGTAAAATTGAAAAAAGTTGAAAAATTATTTTTTTTGGACTTAGTCATTTTTCCGGCGTTTATCAGACTTTCAGATAGGGCAAATGTCAGTGAGCATTCCGATTTCAGTTCCAGAGCGATTCGCCCAATGAGTCCTTGATATTTAGTCGTTTTCAGCTAATTTTCTGGATTTTTGAAAAATTCACTTTTTTGTGAAAATATCCACTAAATGAGGGAATAATATGTGTGAGGGTACCCCAGGAGAGTTCCAAATGTGTGTGGGCAGAATATATATCCCACGGGGGTAAAATTGAAAAAAGTTGAAAAATTTTTTTTTTTTGGACTTGGTCATCTTTCCGGCGTTTAACAGACTTTCAGATAGGGCAAATGTCAGTGAGCGTTCCAATTTCAGTTCCAGAGCGATTCGCCCAATGAGTCCTTGATATGTAGTGGTTTTCAGCCAATTTTCTGTATTTTTTAAAATTTCACTTTTTTGTGAAAACATCCACTAAATGAGGGAATGATATGTGTGATGGTACTGCAGGAATGTTCCAAATGTGTGTGGGTAGAATATATATCCTACGGGGGTAAAATTGAAAAAAGTTGAAAAATTATTTTTTTTGGACTTAGTCATTTTTCCGGCGTTTATCAGACTTTCAGATAGGGCAAATGTCAGTGAGCATTCCGATTTCAGTTCCAGAGCGATTCGCCCAATGAGTCCATGATATTTAGTCGTTTTCAGCCAATATTTTGGATTTTTGAAAATTTCACTTTTTTGTGAAAATATCCACTAAATGAGGGAATAATATGTGTGAGGGTACCCCAGGAGTGTTCCAAATGTGTGTGGGTAGAATATATATCCTACGGGGGTAAAATTGAAATAGTTGAAAATTTATTTTTTTTGGACTGTCATTTTTCCGTCGTTTATCAGACTTTCAGATAGGGCAAATGTCAGTGAGCGTTCCGATTTCAGTTCCAGAGCGATTCGCCCAATGAGTCCTTGATATGTAGTGTTTTTAAGCCAATTTTCTGTATTTTTTAAAATTTCACTTTTTTGTGAAAACATCCACTAAATGAGGGAATGATATGTGTGATGGTACCGCAGGAATGTTCCAAATGTGTGTGGGTAGAATATATATCCTACGGGGGTAAAATTGAAAAAAGTTGAAAAATAATTTTTTTTGGACTTAGCCATTTTTCCGGCGCTTATCAGACTTTCAGATAGTGCAAATGTCAGTGAGCGTTCCGATTTCAGTTCCAGAGCGATTCGCCCAATGAGTCATTAATATTTAGTCGTTTTCAGCCAATTTTCTGGATTTTTGAAAAATTCACTTTTTTGTGAAAATATCCACTAGATGAGGGAATAATATGTGTGAGGGTACCCCAGGAGAGTTCCAAATGTGTGTGGGTAAAATATATATCCCACAGGGGTAAAATTGAAAAAAGTTGAAAAAAATTTTTTTTTGGACTTAGTCATTTTTCCGGCGTTTATCAGACTTTCAGATAGGGCAAATATCAGTGAGCATTCCGATTTCAGTTCCAGAGCGATTCGCCCAATGAGTCCTTGATATTTAGTCGTTTTCAGCCAAGTTTCTGGATTTTTGAAAATTTCACTTTTTTGTGAAAATATCCACTAAATGAGGGAATAATATGTGTGAGGGTACCCCAGGAGTGTTCCAAATGTGTGTGGGTAGAATATATATCCTACGGGGGTAAAATTGAAAAAAGTTGAAAAATTATTTTTTTTGGACTTAGTCATTTTTCCGGCGTTTATCAGACTTTCAGATAGTGCAAATGTCAGTGAGCGTTCCGATTTCAGTTCCAGAGCGATTCGCCCAATGAGTCCTTGATATTTAGTCGTTTTCAGCTAATTTTCTGGATTTTTGAAAATTTCACTTTTTTGTGAAAATATCCACTAAATGAGGGAATAATATGTGTGAGGGTACCCCAGGAGTGTTCCAAATGTGTGTGGTTAGAATATATATCCTACGGGGGTAAAATTGAAAAAAGTTGAAAAATTATTTTTTTTGGACTTAGTCATTTTTCCGGCGTTTATCAGACTTTCAGATAGTGCAAATGTCAGTGAGCGTTCCGATTTCAGTTCCAGAGCGATTCGCCCAATGAGTCCTTGATATTTAGTCGTTTTCAGCTAATTTTCTGGATTTTTGAAAAATTCACTTTTTTGTGAAAATATCCACTAAATGAGGGAATAATATGTGTGAGGGTACCCCAGGAGTGTTTCAAATGTGTGTGGGCAGAATATGTATCCCACGGGGGTAAAATTGAAAAAAGTTGAAAAATTTTTTTTTTTTGGACTTGGTCATCTTTCCGGCGTTTAACAGACTTTCAGATAGGGCAAATGTCAGTGAGCGTTCCAATTTCAGTTCCAGAGCGATTCGCCCAATGAGTCCTTGATATGTAGTGGTTTTCAGCCAATTTTCTGTATTTTTAAAAATTTCACTTTTTTGTGAAAATACCCACTAAATGAGGGAATAATATGTGTGAGGGTACCCCAGGAGAGTTCCAAATGTGTGTGGGTAAAATATATATCCCACAGGGGTAAAATTGAAAAAAGTTGAAAAAAATTTTTTTTTGGACTTAGTCATTTTTCCGGCGTTTATCAGACTTTCAGATAGGGCAAATGTCAGTGAGCATTCCGATTTCAGTTCCAGAGCGATTCGCCCAATGAGTCCTTGATATTTAGTCGTTTTCAGCCAAGTTTCTGGATTTTTGAAAATTTCACTTTTTTGTGAAAATATCCACTAAATGAGGGAATAATATGTGTGAGGGTACCCCAGGAGTGTACCAAATGTGTGTGGGTAGAATATATATCCTACGGGGGTAAAATTGAAAAAAGTTGAAAAATTATTTTTTTTGGACTTAGTCATTTTTCCGGCGTTTATCAGACTTTCAGATAGGGCAAATGTCAGTGAGCATTCCGATTTCAGTTCCACAGCGATTCGCCCAATGAATCCTTGATATTTAGGCGTTTTCAGCAAATATTTTGGATTTTTGAAAATTTCACTTTTTTGTGAAAATATCCACTAAATGAGGGAATAATATGTGTGAGGGTACCCCAGGAGTGTTCCAAATGTGTGTGGGTAGAATATATATCCTACGGGGGTAAAATTGAAAAAAGTTGAAAAATTATTTTTTTTGGACTTAGTCATTTTTCCGGCGTTTATCAGACTTTCAGATAGGGCAAATGTCAGTGAGCATTCCGATTTCAGTTCCAGAGCGATTCGCCCAATGAGTCCTTGATATTTAGTCGTTTTCAGCTAATTTTCTGGATTTTTGAAAAATTCACTTTTTTGTGAAAATATCCACTAAATGAGGGAATAATATGTGTGAGGGTACCCCAGGAGAGTTCCAAATGTGTGTGGGCAGAATATATATCCCACGGGGGTAAAATTGAAAAAAGTTGAAAAATTTTTTTTTTTTGGACTTGGTCATCTTTCCGGCGTTTAACAGACTTTCAGATAGGGCAAATGTCAGTGAGCGTTCCAATTTCAGTTCCAGAGCGATTCGCCCAATGAGTCCTTGATATGTAGTGGTTTTCAGCCAATTTTCTGTATTTTTTAAAATTTCACTTTTTTGTGAAAACATCCACTAAATGAGGGAATGATATGTGTGATGGTACTGCAGGAATGTTCCAAATGTGTGTGGGTAGAATATATATCCTACGGGGGTAAAATTGAAAAAAGTTGAAAAATTATTTTTTTTGGACTTAGTCATTTTTCCGGCGTTTATCAGACTTTCAGATAGGGCAAATGTCAGTGAGCATTCCGATTTCAGTTCCAGAGCGATTCGCCCAATGAGTCCATGATATTTAGTCGTTTTCAGCCAATATTTTGGATTTTTGAAAATTTCACTTTTTTGTGAAAATATCCACTAAATGAGGGAATAATATGTGTGAGGGTACCCCAGGAGTGTTCCAAATGTGTGTGGGTAGAATATATATCCTACGGGGGTAAAATTGAAATAGTTGAAAAATTATTTTTTTTGGACTGTCATTTTTCCGTCGTTTATCAGACTTTCAGATAGGGCAAATGTCAGTGAGCGTTCCGATTTCAGTTCCAGAGCGATTCGCCCAATGAGTCCTTGATATGTAGTGTTTTTAAGCCAATTTTCTGTATTTTTTAAAATTTCACTTTTTTGTGAAAACATCCACTAAATGAGGGAATGATATGTGTGATGGTACCGCAGGAATGTTCCAAATGTGTGTGGGTAGAATATATATCCTACGGGGGTAAAATTGAAAAAAGTTGAAAAATAATTTTTTTTGGACTTAGCCATTTTTCCGGCGCTTATCAGACTTTCAGATAGTGCAAATGTCAGTGAGCGTTCCGATTTCAGTTCCAGAGCGATTCGCCCAATGAGTCATTAATATTTAGTCGTTTTCAGCCAATTTTCTGGATTTTTGAAAAATTCACTTTTTTGTGAAAATATCCACTAAATGAGGGAATAATATGTGTGAGGGTACCCCAGGAGAGTTCCAAATGTGTGTGGGTAAAATATATATCCCACGGGGGTAAAATTGAAAAAAGTTGAAAAAAATTTTTTTTTGGACTTAGTCATTTTTCCGGCGTTTATCAGACTTTCAGATAGTGCAAATGTCAGTGAGCGTTCCGATTTCAGTTCCAGAGCGATTCGCCCAATGAATCCTTGATATTTAGTCGTTTTCAGCCAATATTTTGGATTTTTAAAAATTTGACTTTTTTGTGAAAATATCCACTAGATGAGGGAATAATATGTGTGAGGGTACCCCAGGAGAGTTCCAAATGTGTGTGGGTAAAATATATATCCCACAGGGGTAAAATTGAAAAAAGTTGAAAAAAATTTTTTTTTGGACTTAGTCATTTTTCCGGCGTTTATCAGACTTTCAGATAGGGCAAATATCAGTGAGCATTCCGATTTCAGTTCCAGAGCGATTCGCCCAATGAGTCCTTGATATTTAGTCGTTTTCAGCCAAGTTTCTGGATTTTTGAAAATTTCACTTTTTTGTGAAAATATCCACTAAATGAGGGAATAATATGTGTGAGGGTACCCCAGGAGTGTTCCAAATGTGTGTGGGTAGAATATATAACCTACGGGGGTAAAATTGAAAAAAGTTGAAAAATTATTTTTTTTGGACTTAGTCATTTTTCCGGCGTTTATCAGACTTTCAGATAGTGCAAATGTCAGTGAGCGTTCCGATTTCAGTTCCAGAGCGATTCGCCCAATGAGTCCTTGATATTTAGTCGTTTTCAGCTAATTTTCTGGATTTTTGAAAATTTCACTTTTTTGTGAAAATATCCACTAAATGAGGGAATAATATGTGTGAGGGTACCCCAGGAGTGTTCCAAATGTGTGTGGTTAGAATATATATCCTACGGGGGTAAAATTGAAAAAAGTTGAAAAATTATTTTTTTTGGACTTAGTCATTTTTCCGGCGTTTATCAGACTTTCAGATAGTGCAAATGTCAGTGAGCGTTCCGATTTCAGTTCCAGAGCGATTCGCCCAATGAGTCCTTGATATTTAGTCGTTTTCAGCTAATTTTCTGGATTTTTGAAAAATTCACTTTTTTGTGAAAATATCCACTAAATGAGGGAATAATATGTGTGAGGGTACCCCAGGAGTGTTTCAAATGTGTGTGGGCAGAATATGTATCCCACGGGGGTAAAATTGAAAAAAGTTGAAAAATTTTTTTTTTTTGGACTTGGTCATCTTTCCGGCGTTTAACAGACTTTCAGATAGGGCAAATGTCAGTGAGCGTTCCAATTTCAGTTCCAGAGCGATTCGCCCAATGAGTCCTTGATATGTAGTGGTTTTCAGCCAATTTTCTGTATTTTTAAAAATTTCACTTTTTTGTGAAAATACCCACTAAATGAGGGAATAATATGTGTGAGGGTACCCCAGGAGAGTTCCAAATGTGTGTGGGTAAAATATATATCCCACAGGGGTAAAATTGAAAAAAGTTGAAAAAAATTTTTTTTTGGACTTAGTCATTTTTCCGGCGTTTATCAGACTTTCAGATAGGGCAAATGTCAGTGAGCATTCCGATTTCAGTTCCAGAGCGATTCGCCCAATGAGTCCTTGATATTTAGTCGTTTTCAGCCAAGTTTCTGGATTTTTGAAAATTTCACTTTTTTGTGAAAATATCCACTAAATGAGGGAATAATATGTGTGAGGGTACCCCAGGAGTGTACCAAATGTGTGTGGGTAGAATATATATCCTACGGGGGTAAAATTGAAAAAAGTTGAAAAATTATTTTTTTTGGACTTAGTCATTTTTCCGGCGTTTATCAGACTTTCAGATAGGGCAAATGTCAGTGAGCATTCCGATTTCAGTTCCACAGCGATTCGCCCAATGAATCCTTGATATTTAGGCGTTTTCAGCAAATATTTTGGATTTTTGAAAATTTCACTTTTTTGTGAAAATATCCACTAAATGAGGGAATAATATGTGTGAGGGTACCCCAGGAGTGTTCCAAATGTGTGTGGGTAGAATATATATCCTACGGGGGTAAAATTGAAAAAAGTTGAAAAATTATTTTTTTTGGACTTAGTCATTTTTCCGGCGTTTATCAGACTTTCAGATAGGGCAAATGTCAGTGAGCATTCCGATTTCAGTTCCAGAGCGATTCGCCCAATGAGTCCTTGATATTTAGTCGTTTTCAGCTAATTTTCTGGATTTTTGAAAAATTCACTTTTTTGTGAAAATATCCACTAAATGAGGGAATAATATGTGTGAGGGTACCCCAGGAGAGTTCCAAATGTGTGTGGGCAGAATATATATCCCACGGGGGTAAAATTGAAAAAAGTTGAAAAATTTTTTTTTTTTGGACTTGGTCATCTTTCCGGCGTTTAACAGACTTTCAGATAGGGCAAATGTCAGTGAGCGTTCCAATTTCAGTTCCAGAGCGATTCGCCCAATGAGTCCTTGATATGTAGTGGTTTTCAGCCAATTTTCTGTATTTTTTAAAATTTCACTTTTTTGTGAAAACATCCACTAAATGAGGGAATGATATGTGTGATGGTACTGCAGGAATGTTCCAAATGTGTGTGGGTAGAATATATATCCTACGGGGGTAAAATTGAAAAAAGTTGAAAAATTATTTTTTTTGGACTTAGCCATTTTTCCGGCGCTTATCAGACTTTCAGATAGTGTAAATGTCAGTGAGCGTTCCGATTTCAGTTCCAGAGCGATTCGCCCAATGAGTCATTAATATTTAGTCGTTTTCAGCCAATTTTCTGGATTTTTGAAAAATTCACTTTTTTGTGAAAATATCCACTAAATGAGGGAATAATATGTGTGAGGGTACCCCAGGAGAGTTCCAAATGTGTGTGGGTAAAATATATATCCCACGGGGGTAAAATTGAAAAAAGTTGAAAAAAATTTTTTTTTGGACTTAGTCATTTTTCCGGCGTTTATCAGACTTTCAGATAGGGCAAATGTCAGTGAGCATTCCGATTTCAGTTCCAGAGCGATTCGCCCAATGAGTCCATGATATTTAGTCGTTTTCAGCCAATATTTTGGATTTTTGAAAATTTCACTTTTTTGTGAAAATATCCACTAAATGAGGGAATAATATGTGTGAGGGTACCCCAGGAGTGTTCCAAATGTGTGTGGGTAGAATATATATCCTACGGGGGTAAAATTGAAATAGTTGAAAAATTATTTTTTTGGACTTAGTCATTTTTCCGTCGTTTATCAGACTTTCAGATAGGGCAAATGTCAGTGAGCGTTCCGATTTCAGTTCCAGAGCGATTCGCCAAATGAGTCCCTGATATTTAGTCGTTTTCAGCCAAGTTTCTGGATTTTTGAAAATTTCACTTTTTTGTGAAAATATCCACTAAATGAGGGAATAATATGTGTGAGGGTACCGCAGGAATGTTCCAAATGTGTTTGGGTAGAATATATATCCTACGGGGGTAAAATTGAAAAAAGTTGAAAAATTATTTTTTTTGGACTTAGTCATTTTTCCGGCGTTTATCAGACTTTCAGATAGGGCAAATGTCAGTGAGCATTCCGATTTCAGTTCCAGAGCGATTCGCCCAATGAGTCCATGATATTTAGTCGTTTTCAGCCAATATTTTGGATTTTTGAAAATTTCACTTTTTTGTGAAAATATCCACTAAATGAGGGAATAATATGTGTGAGGGTACCCCAGGAGTGTTCCAAATGTGTGTGGGTAGAATATATATCCTACGGGGGTAAAATTGAAATAGTTGAAAAATTATTTTTTTTGGACTGTCATTTTTCCGTCGTTTATCAGACTTTCAGATAGGGCAAATGTCAGTGAGCGTTCCGATTTCAGTTCCAGAGCGATTCGCCAAATGAGTCCCTGATATTTAGTCGTTTTCAGCCAAGTTTCTGGATTTTTGAAAATTTCACTTTTTTGTGAAAATATCCACTAAATGAGGGAATAATATGTGTGAGGGTACCGCAGGAATGTTCCAAATGTGTTTGGGTAGAATATATATCCTACGGGGGTAAAATTGAAAAAAGTTGAAAAATAATTTTTTTTGGACTTAGTCATTTTTCCGCCGTTTATCAGACTTTCAGATAGGGCAAATGTCAGTGAGCATTCCGATTTCAGTTCCAGAGCGATTCGCCCAATGAGTCCTTGATATTTAGTCGTTTTCAGCTAATTTTCTGGATTTTTGAAAAATTCACTTTTTTGTGAAAATATCCACTAAATGAGGGAATAATATGTGTGAGGGTACCCCAGGAGAGTTCCAAATGTGTGTGGGCAGAATATATATCCCACGGGGGTAAAGTTGAAAAAAGTTGAAAAATTTTTTTTTTTTGGACTTGGTCATCTTTCCGGCGTTTAACAGACTTTCAGATAGGGCAAATGTCAGTGAGCGTTCCAATTTCAGTTCCAGAGCGATTCGCCCAATGAGTCCTTGATATGTAGTGTTTTTCAGCCAATTTTCTGTATTTTTTAAAATTTCACTTTTTTGTGAAAACATCCACTAAATGAGGGAATGATATGTGTGATGGTACCGCAGGAATGTTCCAAATGTGTGTGGGTAGAATATATATCCTACGGGGGTAAAATTGAAAAAAGTTGAAAAATTATTTTTTTTGGACTTAGCCATTTTTCCGGCGCTTATCAGACTTTCAGATAGTGCAAATGTCAGTGAGCGTTCCGATTTCAGTTCCAGAGCGATTCGCCCAATGAGTCATTAATATTTAGTCGTTTTCAGCCAATTTTCTGGATTTTTGAAAAATTCACTTTTTTGTGAAAATATCCACTAAATGAGGGAATAATATGTGTGAGGGTACCCCAGGAGAGTTCCAAATGTGTGTGGGTAAAATATATATCCCACGGGGGTAAAATTGAAAAAAGTTGAAAAAAATTTTTTTTTGGACTTATTCATTTTTCCGGCGTTCATCAGACTTTCAGATAGTGCAAATGTCAGTGAGCGTTCCGATTTCAGTTCCAGAGCGATTCGCCCAATGAATCCTTGATATTTAGTCGTTTTCAGCCAATATTTTGGATTTTTAAAAATTTGACTTTTTTGTGAAAATATCCACTAGATGAGGGAATAATATGTGTGAGGGTACCCCAGGAGAGTTCCAAATGTGTTTGGGTAGAATATATATCCTACGGGGGTAAAATTGAAAAAAGTTGAAAAATTATTTTTTTGGACTTAGTCATTTTTCCGGCGTTTATCAGACTTTCAGATAGGGCAAATGTCAGTGAGCATTCCGATTTCAGTTCCAGTGCGATTCGCCCAATGAGTCCTTGATATTTAGTCATTTTCAGCTAATTTTCTGGATTTTTGAAAAATTCACTTTTTTGTGAAAATATCCACTAAATGAGGGAATAATAAGTGTGAGGGTACCCCAGGAGTGTTCCAAATGTGTGTGGGTAGAATATATATCCTACGGGGGTAAAATTGAAAAAGTTGAAAAATTATTTTTTTTGGACTTAGTCATTTTTCCGTCGTTTATCAGACTTTCAGATAGGGCAAATGTCAGTGAGCATTCCGATTTCAGTTCCAGAGCGATTCGCCCAATGAGTCCTTGATATTTAGTCGTTTTCAGCCAAGTTTCTGGATTTTTGAAAATTTCACTTTTTTGTGAAAATATCCACTAAATGAGGGAATAATATGTGTGAGGGTACCCCAGGAGTGTTCCAAATGTGTGTGGGTAGAATATATATCCTACGGGGGTAAAATTGAAAAAAGTTGAAAAATTATTTTTTTTGGACTTAGCCATTTTTCCGGCGCTTATCAGACTTTCAGATAGTGCAAATGTCAGTGAGCGTTCCGATTTCAGTTCCAGAGCGATTCGCCCAATGAGTCATTAATATTTAGTCGTTTTCAGCCAATTTTCTGGATTTTTGAAAAATTCACTTTTTTGTGAAAATATCTACTAAATGAGGGAATAATATGTGTGAGGGTACCCCAGGAGAGTTCCAAATGTGTGTGGGTAAAATATATATCCCACGGGGGTAAAATTGAAAAAAGTTGAAAAAAATTTTTTTTTTGGACTTAGTCATTTTTCCGGCGTTTATCAGACTTTCAGATAGTGCAAATGTCAGTGAGCGTTCCGATTTCAGTTCCAGAGCGATTCGCCCAATGAATCCTTGATATTTAGTCGTTTTCAGCCAATATTTTGGATTTTTGAAAATTTCACTTTTTTGTGAAAATATCCACTAAATGAGGGAATAATATGTGTGAGGGTACCGCAGGAATGTTCCAAATGTGTTTGGGTAGAATATATATCCTACGGGGGTAAAATTGAAAAAAGTTGAAAAATTATTTTTTTGGACTTAGTCATTTTTCCGGCGTTTATCAGACTTTCAGATAGGGCAAATGTCAGTGAGCATTCCGATTTCAGTTCCAGTGCGATTCGCAAAATGAGTCCTTGATATTTAGTCGTTTTCAGCTAATTTTCTGGATTTTTGAAAAATTCACTTTTTTGTGAAAATATCCACTAAATGAGGGAATAATATGTGTGAGGGTACCCCAGGAGAGTTCCAAATGTGTGTGGGCAGAATATATATCCCACGGGGGTAAAGTTGAAAAAAGTTGAAAAATTTTTTTTTTTTCGACTTGGTCATCTTTCCGGCGTTTAACAGACTTTCAGATAGGGCAAATGTCAGTGAGCGTTCCGATTTCAGTTCCAGAGCGATTTGCCCAATGAGTCCTTGATATGTAGTGGTTTTCAGCAAATTTTCTGTATTTTTTAAAATTTCACTTTTTTGTGAAAATACCCACTAAATGAGGGAATAATATGTGTGAGGGTACCCCAGGAGAGTTCCAAATGTGTGTGGGTAAAATATATATCCCACGGGGGTAAAATTGAAAAAAGTTGAAAAAAATTTTTTTTTGGACTTAGTCATTTTTCCGGCGTTTATCAGACTTTCAGATAGTGCAAATGTCAGTGAGCATTCCGATTTCAGTTCCAGAGCGATTCGCCCAATGAATCCTTGATATTTAGTCGTTTTCAGCCAATATTTTGGATTTTTAAAAATTTGACTTTTTTGTGAAAATATCCACTAGATGAGGGAATAATATGTGTGAGGGTACCCCAGGAGAGTTCCAAATGTGTGTGGGTAAAATATATATCCCACAGGGGTAAAATTGAAAAAAGTTGAAAAAATTTTTTTTTGGACTTAGTCATTTTTCCGACGTTTATCAGACTTTCAGATAGGGCACATGTCAGTGAGCATTCCGATTTCAGTTCCAGAGCGATTCGCCCAATGAGTCCATGATATTTAGTCGTTTTCAGCCAATATTTTGGATTTTTGAAAATTTCACTTTTTTGTGAAAATATCCACTAAATGAGGGAATAATATGTGTGAGGGTACCCCAGGAGTGTTCCAAATGTGTGTGGGTAGAATATATATCCTACGGGGGTAAAATTGAAATAGTTGAAAAATTATTTTTTTTGGACTTAGTCATTTTTCCGTCGTTTATCAGACTTTCAGATAGGGCAAATGTCAGTGAGCGTTCCGATTTCAGTTCCAGTGCGATTCGCCAAATGAGTCCCTGATATTTAGTCGTTTTCAGCCAAGTTTCTGGATTTTTGAAAATTTCACTTTTTTGTGAAAATATCCACTAAATGAGGGAATAATATGTGTGAGGGTACCGCAGGAATGTTCCAAATGTGTTTGGGTAGAATATATATCCTACGGGGGTAAAATTGAAAAAAGTTGAAAAATTATTTTTTTTGGACTTAGTCATTTTTCCGGCGTTTATCAGACTTTCAGATAGGGCAAATGTCAGTGAGCATTCCGATTTCAGTTCCAGTGCGATTCGCCCAATGAGTCCTTGATATTTAGTCGTTTTCAGCTAATTTTCTGGATTTTTGAAAAATTCACTTTTTTGTGAAAATATCCACTAAATGAGGGAATAATATGTGTGAGGGTACCCCAGGAGAGTTCCAAATGTGTGTGTGCAGAATATATATCCCACGGGGGTAAAGTTGAAAAAAGTTGAAAAATTTTTTTTTTTTGGACTTGGTCATCTTTCCGGCGTTTAACAGACTTTCAGATAGGGCAAATGTCAGTGAGCATTCCAATTTCAGTTCCAGAGCGATTTGCCCAATGAGTCCTTGATATGTAGTGGTTTTCAGTCAATTTTCTGTATTTTTTAAAATTTCACTTTTTTGTGAAAATACCCACTAAATGAGGGAATAATATGTGTGAGGGTACCCCAGGAGAGTTCCAAATGTGTGTGGGTAAAATATATATCCCACGGGGGTAAAATTGAAAAAAGTTGAAAAAAATTTTTTTTTTTGACTTAGTCATTTTTCCGGCGTTTATCAGACTTTCAGATAGTGCAAATGTCAGTGAGCGTTCCGATTTCAGTTCCAGAGTGATTCGCCCAATGAGTCCTTGATATTTAGTCATTTTCAGCTAATTTTCTGGATTTTTGAAAAATTCACTTTTTTGTGAAAATATCCACTAAATGAGGGAATAATATGTGTGAGGGTACCCCAGGAGTGTTCCAAATGTGTGTGGGTAGAATATATATCCTACGGGGGTAAAATTGAAAAAGTTGAAAAATTATTTTTTTTGGACTTAGTCATTTTTCCGTCGTTTATCAGACTTTCAGATAGGGCAAATGTCAGTGAGCATTCCGATTTCAGTTCCAGAGCGATTCGCCCAATGAGTCCTTGATATTTAGTCGTTTTCAGCCAAGTTTCTGGATTTTTGAAAATTTCACTTTTTTGTGAAAATATCCACTAAATGAGGGAATAATATGTGTGAGGGTACCCCAGGAGTGTTCCAAATGTGTGTGGGTAGAATATATATCCTACGGGGGTAAAATTGAAAAAAGTTGAAAAATTATTTTTTTTGGACTTAGTCATTTTTCCGGCGTTTATCAGACTTTCAGATAGGGCAAATGTCAGTGAGCGTTCCAATTTCAGTTCCAGAGCGATTCGCCCAAGGAGTCCTTGATATTTAGTCGTTTTCAGCCAAGTTTCTGGATTTTTGAAAAATTCACTTTTTTGTGAAAATATCCACTAAATGAGGGATTAATATGTGTGAGGGTACCCCAGGAGAGTTCCAAATGTGTGTGGGCAGAATATATATCCTACGGGGGTAAAATTGAAAACAGTTGAAAAATTTTTTTTATTTGGACTTGGTCATCTTTCCGGCGTTTAACAGACTTTCAGATAGGGCAAATGTCAGTGAGCGTTCCAATTTCAGTTCCAGAGCGATTCGCCCAATGAGTCCTTGATATGTAGTGTTTTTCAGCCAATTTTCTGAATTTTTTAAAATTTCACTTTTTTGTGAAAATATCCACTAAATGAGGGAATGATATGTGTGATGGTACCGCAGGAATGTTCCAAATGTGTGTGGGTAGAATATATATCCTACGGGGGTAAAATTGAAAAAAGTTGAAAAATTATTTTTTTTGGACTTAGCCATTTTTCCGGCGCTTATCAGACTTTCAGATAGTGCAAATGTCAGTGAGCGTTCCGATTTCAGTTCCAGAGCGATTTGCCCAATGAGTCCTTGATATGTAGTGGTTTTCAGCAAATTTTCTGTATTTTTTAAAATTTCACTTTTTTGTGAAAATACCCACTAAATGAGGGAATAATATGTGTGAGGGTACCCCAGGAGAGTTCCAAATGTGTGTGGGTAAAATATATATCCCACGGGGGTAAAATTGAAAAAAGTTGAAAAAAATTTTTTTTTGGACTTAGTCATTTTTCCGGCGTTTATCAGACTTTCAGATAGTGCAAATGTCAGTGAGCATTCCGATTTCAGTTCCAGAGCAATTCGCCCAATGAATCCTTGATATTTAGTCGTTTTCAGCCAATATTTTGGATTTTTAAAAATTTGACTTTTTTGTGAAAATATCCACTAGATGAGGGAATAATATGTGTGAGGGTACCCCAGGAGAGTTCCAAATGTGTGTGGGTAAAATATATATCCCACAGGGGTAAAATTGAAAAAAGTTGAAAAAATTTTTTTTTGGACTTAGTCATTTTTCCGACGTTTATCAGACTTTCAGATAGGGCAAATGTCAGTGAGCATTCCGATTTCAGTTCCAGAGCGATTCGCCCAATGAGTCCATGATATTTAGTCGTTTTCAGCCAATATTTTGGATTTTTGAAAATTTCACTTTTTTGTGAAAATATCCACTAAATGAGGGAATAATATGTGTGAGGGTACCCCAGGAGTGTTCCAAATGTGTGTGGGTAGAATATATATCCTACGGGGGTAAAATTGAAAAAGTTGAAAAATTATTTTTTTTGGACTTAGTCATTTTTCCGTCGTTTATCAGACTTTCAGATAGGGCAAATGTCAGTGAGCATTCCGATTTCAGTTCCAGAGCGATTCGCCCAATGTGTCCTTGATATTTAGTCGTTTTCAGCCAAGTTTCTGGATTTTTGAAAATTTCACTTTTTTGTGAAAATATCCACTAAATGAGGGAATAATATGTGTGAGGGTACCCCAGGAGTGTTCCAAATGTGTGTGGGTAGAATATATATCCTACGGGGGTAAAATTGAAAAAAGTTGAAAAATTATTTTTTTTGGACTTAGTCATTTTTCCGGCGTTTATCAGACTTTCAGATAGGGCAAATGTCAGTGAGCGTTCCAATTTCAGTTCCAGAGCGATTCGCCCAAGGAGTCCTTGATATTTAGTCGTTTTCAGCCAAGTTTCTGGATTTTTGAAAAATTCACTTTTTTGTGAAAATACCCACTAAATGAGGGAATAATATGTGTGAGGGTACCCCAGGAGAGTTCCAAATGTGTGTGGGTAAAATATATATCCCACGGGGGTAAAATTGAAAAAAGTTGAAAAAAATTTTTTTTTTTGACTTAGTCATTTTTCCGGCGTTTATCAGACTTTCAGATAGTGCAAATGTCAGTGAGCGTTCCGATTTCAGTTCCAGAGTGATTCGCCCAATGAGTCCTTGATATTTAGTCATTTTCAGCTAATTTTCTGGATTTTTGAAAAATTCACTTTTTTGTGAAAATATCCACTAAATGAGGGAATAATATGTGTGAGGGTACCCCAGGAGTGTTCCAAATGTGTGTGGGTAGAATATATATCCTACGGGGGTAAAATTGAAAAAGTTGAAAAATTATTTTTTTTGGACTTAGTCATTTTTCCGTCGTTTATCAGACTTTCAGATAGGGCAAATGTCAGTGAGCATTCCGATTTCAGTTCCAGAGCGATTCGCCCAATGTGTCCTTGATATTTAGTCGTTTTCAGCCAAGTTTCTGGATTTTTGAAAATTTCACTTTTTTGTGAAAATATCCACTAAATGAGGGAATAATATGTGTGAGGGTACCCCAGGAGTGTTCCAAATGTGTGTGGGTAGAATATATATCCTACGGGGGTAAAATTGAAAAAAGTTGAAAAATTATTTTTTTTGGACTTAGTCATTTTTCCGGCGTTTATCAGACTTTCAGATAGGGCAAATGTCAGTGAGCGTTCCAATTTCAGTTCCAGAGCGATTCGCCCAAGGAGTCCTTGATATTTAGTCGTTTTCAGCCAAGTTTCTGGATTTTTGAAAAATTCACTTTTTTGTGAAAATACCCACTAAATGAGGGAATAATATGTGTGAGGGTACCCCAGGAGAGTTCCAAATGTGTGTGGGTAAAATATATATCCCACGGGGGTAAAATTGAAAAAAGTTGAAAAAAATTTTTTTTTTTGACTTAGTCATTTTTCCGGCGTTTATCAGACTTTCAGATAGTGCAAATGTCAGTGAGCGTTCCGATTTCAGTTCCAGAGTGATTCGCCCAATGAGTCCTTGATATTTAGTCATTTTCAGCTAATTTTCTGGATTTTTGAAAAATTCACTTTTTTGTGAAAATATCCACTAAATGAGGGAATAATATGTGTGAGGGTACCCCAGGAGTGTTCCAAATGTGTGTGGGTAGAATATATATCCTACGGGGGTAAAATTGAAAAAGTTGAAAAATTATTTTTTTTGGACTTAGTCATTTTTCCGTCGTTTATCAGACTTTCAGATAGGGCAAATGTCAGTGAGCATTCCGATTTCAGTTCCAGAGCGATTCGCCCAATGAGTCCTTGATATTTAGTCGTTTTCAGCCAAGTTTCTGGATTTTTGAAAATTTCACTTTTTTGTGAAAATATCCACTAAATGAGGGAATAATATGTGTGAGGGTACCCCAGGAGTGTTCCAAATGTGTGTGGGTAGAATATATATCCTACGGGGGTAAAATTGAAAAAAGTTGAAAAATTATTTTTTTTGGACTTAGTCATTTTTCCGGCGTTTATCAGACTTTCAGATAGGGCAAATGTCAGTGAGCGTTCCAATTTCAGTTCCAGAGCGATTCGCCCAAGGAGTCCTTGATATTTAGTCGTTTTCAGCCAAGTTTCTGGATTTTTGAAAAATTCACTTTTTTGTGAAAATATCCACTAAATGAGGGATTAATATGTGTGAGGGTACCCCAGGAGAGTTCCAAATGTGTGTGGGCAGAATATATATCCTACGGGGGTAAAATTGAAAACAGTTGAAAAATTTTTTTTATTTGGACTTGGTCATCTTTCCGGCGTTTAACAGACTTTCAGATAGGGCAAATGTCAGTGAGCGTTCCAATTTCAGTTCCAGAGCGATTCGCCCAATGAGTCCTTGATATGTAGTGTTTTTCAGCCAATTTTCTGAATTTTTTAAAATTTCACTTTTTTGTGAAAATATCCACTAAATGAGGGAATGATATGTGTGATGGTACCGCAGGAATGTTCCAAATGTGTGTGGGTAGAATATATATCCTACGGGGGTAAAATTGAAAAAAGTTGAAAAATTATTTTTTTTGGACTTAGCCATTTTTCCGGCGCTTATCAGACTTTCAGATAGTGCAAATGTCAGTGAGCGTTCCGATTTCAGTTCCAGAGCGATTCGCCCAATGAGTCATTAATATTTAGTCGTTTTCAGCCAATTTTCTGGATTTTTGAAAAATTCACTTTTTTGTGAAAATATCCACTAAATGAGGGAATAATATGTGTGAGGGTACCCCAGGAGAGTTCCAAATGTGTGTGGGTAAAATATATATCCCACGGGGGTAAAATTGAAAAAAGTTGAAAAAAATTTTTTTTTGGACTTAGTCATTTTTCCGGCGTTTATCAGACTTTCAGATAGTACAAATGTCAGTGAGCATTCCGATTTCAGTTCCAGAGCGATTCGCCCAATGAATCCTTGATATTTAGTCGTTTTCAGCCAATATTTTGGATATTTGAAAATTTTACTTTTTTGTGAAAATATCCACTAAATGAGGGAATAATATGTCTGAGGGTACCCCAGGAGTGTTCCAAATGTGTGTGGGTAGAATATATATCCTACGGGGGTAAAATTGAAATAGTTGAAAAATTATTTTTTTTGGACTTAGTCATTTTTCCGTCGTTTATCAGACTTTCAGATAGGGCAAATGTCAGTGAGCGTTCCAATTTCAGTTCCAGAGCGATTTGCCCAATGAGTCCTTGATATGTAGTGGTTTTCAGCCAATTTTCTGTATTTTTTAAAATTTCACTTTTTTGTGAAAATACCCACTAAATGAGGGAATAATATGTGTGAGGGTACCCCAGGAGAGTTCCACATGTGTGTGGGTAAAATATATATCCCACGGGGGTAAAATTGAAAAAAGTTGAAAAAAAATTTTTTTTTTGACTTAGTCATTTTTCCGGCGTTTATCAGACTTTCAGATAGTGCAAATGTCAGTGAGCATTCCGATTTCAGTTCCAGAGTGATTCGCCCAATGAGTCCTTGATATTTAGTCATTTTCAGCTAATTTTCTGGATTTTTGAAAAATTCACTTTTTTGTGAAAATATCCACTAAATGAGGGAATAATATGTGTGAGGGTACCCCAGGAGTGTTCCAAATGTGTGTGGGTAGAATATATATCCTACGGGGGTAAAATTGAAAAAGTTGAAAAATTATTTTTTTTGGACTTAGTCATTTTTCCGTCGTTTATCAGACTTTCAGATAGGGCAAATGTCAGTGAGCATTCCGATTTCAGTTCCAGAGCGATTCGCCCAAGGAGTCCTTGATATTTAGTCGTTTTCAGCCAAGTTTCTGGATTTTTGAAAAATTCACTTTTTTGTGAAAATATCCACTAAATGAGGGATTAATATGTGTGAGGGTACCCCAGGAGAGTTCCAAATGTGTGTGGGCAGAATATATATCCTACGGGGGTAAAATTGAAAACAGTTGAAAAATTTTTTTTTTTTGGACTTGGTCATCTTTCCGGCGTTTAACAGACTTTCAGATAGGGCAAATGTCAGTGAGCGTTCCAATTTCAGTTCCAGAGCGATTCGCCCAATGAGTCCTTGATGTGTAGTGTTTTTCAGCCAATTTTCTGAATTTTTTAAAATTTCACTTTTTTGTGAAAATATCCACTAAATGAGGGAATGATATGTGTGATGGTACCGCAGGAATGTTCCAAATGTGTGTGGGTAGAATATATATCCTACGGGGGTAAAATTGAAAAAAGTTGAAAAATTATTTTTTTTGGACTTAGCCATTTTTCCGGCGCTTATCAGACTTTCAGATAGTGCAAATGTCAGTGAGCGTTCCGATTTCAGTTCCAGAGCGATTCGCCCAATGAGTCATTAATATTTAGTCGTTTTCAGCCAATTTTCTGGATTTTTGAAAAATTCACTTTTTTGTGAAAATATCCACTAAATGAGGGAATAATATGTGTGAGGGTACCCCAGGAGAGTTCCAAATGTGTGTGGGTAAAATATATATCCCACGGGGGTAAAATTGAAAAAAGTTGAAAAAAATTTTTTTTTGGACTTAGTCATTTTTCCGGCGTTTATCAGACTTTCAGATAGTACAAATGTCAGTGAGCATTCCGATTTCAGTTCCAGAGCGATTCGCCCAATGAATCCTTGATATTTAGTCGTTTTCAGCCAATATTTTGGATATTTGAAAATTTTACTTTTTTGTGAAAATATCCACTAAATGAGGGAATAATATGTCTGAGGGTACCCCAGGAGTGTTCCAAATGTGTGTGGGTAGAATATATATCCTACGGGGGTAAAATTGAAATAGTTGAAAAATTATTTTTTTTGGACTTAGTCATTTTTCCGTCGTTTATCAGACTTTCAGATAGGGCAAATGTCAGTCAGCGTTCCAATTTCAGTTCCAGAGCGATTTGCCCAATGAGTCCTTGATATGTAGTGGTTTTCAGCCAATTTTCTGTATTTTTTAAAATTTCACTTTTTTGTGAAAATACCCACTAAATGAGGGAATAATATGTGTGAGGGTACCCCAGGAGAGTTCCACATGTGTGTGGGTAAAATATATATCCCACGGGGGTAAAATTGAAAAAAGTTGAAAAAAAATTTTTTTTTTGACTTAGTCATTTTTCCGGCGTTTATCAGACTTTCAGATAGTGCAAATGTCAGTGAGCATTCCGATTTCAGTTCCAGAGTGATTCGCCCAATGAGTCCTTGATATTTAGTCATTTTCAGCTAATTTTCTGGATTTTTGAAAAATTCACTTTTTTGTGAAAATATCCACTAAATGAGGGAATAATATGTGTGAGGGTACCCCAGGAGTGTTCCAAATGTGTGTGGGTAGAATATATATCCTACGGGGGTAAAATTGAAAAAGTTGAAAAATTATTTTTTTTGGACTTAGTCATTTTTCCGTCGTTTATCAGACTTTCAGATAGGGCAAATGTCAGTGAGCATTCCGATTTCAGTTCCAGAGCGATTCGCCCAAGGAGTCCTTGATATTTAGTCGTTTTCAGCCAAGTTTCTGGATTTTTGAAAAATTCACTTTTTTGTGAAAATATCCACTAAATGAGGGATTAATATGTGTGAGGGTACCCCAGGAGAGTTCCAAATGTGTGTGGGCAGAATATATATCCTACGGGGGTAAAATTGAAAACAGTTGAAAAATTTTTTTTTTTTGGACTTGGTCATCTTTCCGGCGTTTAACAGACTTTCAGATAGGGCAAATGTCAGTGAGCGTTCCAATTTCAGTTCCAGAGCGATTCGCCCAATGAGTCCTTGATATGTAGTGTTTTTCAGCCAATTTTCTGAATTTTTTAAAATTTCACTTTTTTGTGAAAATATCCACTAAATGAGGGAATGATATGTGTGATGGTACCGCAGGAATGTTCCAAATGTGTGTGGGTAGAATATATATCCTACGGGGGTAAAATTGAAAAAAGTTGAAAAATTATTTTTTTTGGACTTAGCCATTTTTCCGGCGCTTATCAGACTTTCAGATAGTGCAAATGTCAGTGAGCGTTCCGATTTCAGTTCCAGAGCGATTCGCCCAATGAGTCATTAATATTTAGTCGTTTTCAGCCAATTTTCTGGATTTTTGAAAAATTCACTTTTTTGTGAAAATATCCACTAAATGAGGGAATAATATGTGTGAGGGTACCCCAGGAGAGTTCCAAATGTGTGTGGGTAAAATATATATCCCACGGGGGTAAAATTGAAAAAAGTTGAAAAAAATTTTTTTTTGGACTTAGTCATTTTTCCGGCGTTTATCAGACTTTCAGATAGTACAAATGTCAGTGAGCATTCCGATTTCAGTTCCAGAGCGATTCGCCCAATGAATCCTTGATATTTAGTCGTTTTCAGCCAATATTTTGGATATTTGAAAATTTTACTTTTTTGTGAAAATATCCACTAAATGAGGGAATAATATGTCTGAGGGTACCCCAGGAGTGTTCCAAATGTGTGTGGGTAGAATATATATCCTACGGGGGTAAAATTGAAATAGTTGAAAAATTATTTTTTTTGGACTTAGTCATTTTTCCGTCGTTTATCAGACTTTCAGATAGGGCAAATGTCAGTCAGCGTTCCAATTTCAGTTCCAGAGCGATTTGCCCAATGAGTCCTTGATATGTAGTGGTTTTCAGCCAATTTTCTGTATTTTTTAAAATTTCACTTTTTTGTGAAAATACCCACTAAATGAGGGAATAATATGTGTGAGGGTACCCCAGGAGAGTTCCACATGTGTGTGGGTAAAATATATATCCCACGGGGGTAAAATTGAAAAAAGTTGAAAAAAAATTTTTTTTTTGACTTAGTCATTTTTCCGGCGTTTATCAGACTTTCAGATAGTGCAAATGTCAGTGAGCATTCCGATTTCAGTTCCAGAGTGATTCGCCCAATGAGTCCTTGATATTTAGTCATTTTCAGCTAATTTTCTGGATTTTTGAAAAATTCACTTTTTTGTGAAAATATCCACTAAATGAGGGAATAATATGTGTGAGGGTACCCCAGGAGTGTTCCAAATGTGTGTGGGTAGAATATATATCCTACGGGGGTAAAATTGAAAAAGTTGAAAAATTATTTTTTTTGGACTTAGTCATTTTTCCGTCGTTTATCAGACTTTCAGATAGGGCAAATGTCAGTGAGCATTCCGATTTCAGTTCCAGAGCGATTCGCCCAAGGAGTCCTTGATATTTAGTCGTTTTCAGCCAAGTTTCTGGATTTTTGAAAAATTCACTTTTTTGTGAAAATATCCACTAAATGAGGGATTAATATGTGTGAGGGTACCCCAGGAGAGTTCCAAATGTGTGTGGGCAGAATATATATCCTACGGGGGTAAAATTGAAAACAGTTGAAAAATTTTTTTTTTTTGGACTTGGTCATCTTTCCGGCGTTTAACAGACTTTCAGATAGGGCAAATGTCAGTGAGCGTTCCAATTTCAGTTCCAGAGCGATTCGCCCAATGAGTCCTTGATATGTAGTGTTTTTCAGCCAATTTTCTGAATTTTTTAAAATTTCACTTTTTTGTGAAAATATCCACTAAATGGGGGAATGATATGTGTGATGGTACCGCAGGAATGTTCCAAATGTGTGTGGGTAGAATATATATCCTACGGGGGTAAAATTGAAAAAAGTTGAAAAATTATTTTTTTTGGACTTAGCCATTTTTCCGGCGCTTATCAGACTTTCAGATAGTGCAAATGTCAGTGAGCGTTCCGATTTCAGTTCCAGAGCGATTTGCCCAATGAGTCCTTGATATGTAGTGGTTTTCAGCAAATTTTCTGTATTTTTTAAAATTTCACTTTTTTGTGAAAATACCCACTAAATGAGGGAATAATATGTGTGAGGGTACCCCAGGAGAGTTCCAAATGTGTGTGGGTAAAATATATATCCCACGGGGGTAAAATTGAAAAAAGTTGAAAAAAATTTTTTTTTGGACTTAGTCATTTTTCCGGCGTTTATCAGACTTTCAGATAGTGCAAATGTCAGTGAGCATTCCGATTTCAGTTCCAGAGCAATTCGCCCAATGAATCCTTGATATTTAGTCGTTTTCAGCCAATATTTTGGATTTTTAAAAATTTGACTTTTTTGTGAAAATATCCACTAGATGAGGGAATAATATGTGTGAGGGTACCCCAGGAGAGTTCCAAATGTGTGTGGGTAAAATATATATCCCACAGGGGTAAAATTGAAAAAAGTTGAAAAAATTTTTTTTTGGACTTAGTCATTTTTCCGACGTTTATCAGACTTTCAGATAGGGCAAATGTCAGTGAGCATTCCGATTTCAGTTCCAGAGCGATTCGCCCAATGAGTCCATGATATTTAGTCGTTTTCAGCCAATATTTTGGATTTTTGAAAATTTCACTTTTTTGTGAAAATATCCACTAAATGAGGGAATAATATGTGTGAGGGTACCCCAGGAGTGTTCCAAATGTGTGTGGGTAGAATATATATCCTACGGGGGTAAAATTGAAAAAGTTGAAAAATTATTTTTTTTGGACTTAGTCATTTTTCCGTCGTTTATCAGACTTTCAGATAGGGCAAATGTCAGTGAGCATTCCGATTTCAGTTCCAGAGCGATTCGCCCAATGTGTCCTTGATATTTAGTCGTTTTCAGCCAAGTTTCTGGATTTTTGAAAATTTCACTTTTTTGTGAAAATATCCACTAAATGAGGGAATAATATGTGTGAGGGTACCCCAGGAGTGTTCCAAATGTGTGTGGGTAGAATATATATCCTACGGGGGTAAAATTGAAAAAAGTTGAAAAATTATTTTTTTTGGACTTAGTCATTTTTCCGGCGTTTATCAGACTTTCAGATAGGGCAAATGTCAGTGAGCGTTCCAATTTCAGTTCCAGAGCGATTCGCCCAAGGAGTCCTTGATATTTAGTCGTTTTCAGCCAAGTTTCTGGATTTTTGAAAAATTCACTTTTTTGTGAAAATATCCACTAAATGAGGGATTAATATGTGTGAGGGTACCCCAGGAGAGTTCCAAATGTGTGTGGGCAGAATATATATCCTACGGGGGTAAAATTGAAAACAGTTGAAAAATTTTTTTTTTTTGGACTTGGTCATCTTTCCGGCGTTTAACAGACTTTCAGATAGGGCAAATGTCAGTGAGCATTCCAATTTCAGTTCCAGAGCGATTCGCCCAATGAGTCCTTGATATGTAGTGTTTTTCAGCCAATTTTCTGAATTTTTTAAAATTTCACTTTTTTGTGAAAATATCCACTAAATGAGGGAATGATATGTGTGATGGTACCGCAGGAATGTTCCAAATGTGTGTGGGTAGAATATATATCCTACGGGGGTAAAATTGAAAAAAGTTGAAAAATTATTTTTTTTGGACTTAGCCATTTTTCCGGCGCTTATCAGACTTTCAGATAGTGCAAATGTCAGTGAGCGTTCCGATTTCAGTTCCAGAGCGATTCGCCCAATGAGTCATTAATATTTAGTCGTTTTCAGCCAATTTTCTGGATTTTTGAAAAATTCACTTTTTTGTGAAAATATCCACTAAATGAGGGAATAATATGTGTGAGGGTACCCCAGGAGAGTTCCAAATGTGTGTGGGTAAAATATATATCCCACGGGGGTAAAATTGAAAAAAGTTGAAAAAAATTTTTTTTTGGACTTAGTCATTTTTCCGGCGTTTATCAGACTTTCAGATAGTACAAATGTCAGTGAGCATTCCGATTTCAGTTCCAGAGCGATTCGCCCAATGAATCCTTGATATTTAGTCGTTTTCAGCCAATATTTTGGATATTTGAAAATTTTACTTTTTTGTGAAAATATCCACTAAATGAGGGAATAATATGTCTGAGGGTACCCCAGGAGTGTTCCAAATGTGTGTGGGTAGAATATATATCCTACGGGGGTAAAATTGAAATAGTTGAAAAATTATTTTTTTTGGACTTAGTCATTTTTCCGTCGTTTATCAGACTTTCAGATAGGGCAAATGTCAGTCAGCGTTCCAATTTCAGTTCCAGAGCGATTTGCCCAATGAGTCCTTGATATGTAGTGGTTTTCAGCCAATTTTCTGTATTTTTTAAAATTTCACTTTTTTGTGAAAATACCCACTAAATGAGGGAATAATATGTGTGAGGGTACCCCAGGAGAGTTCCACATGTGTGTGGGTAAAATATATATCCCACGGGGGTAAAATTGAAAAAAGTTGAAAAAAAATTTTTTTTTTGACTTAGTCATTTTTCCGGCGTTTATCAGACTTTCAGATAGTGCAAATGTCAGTGAGCATTCCGATTTCAGTTCCAGAGTGATTCGCCCAATGAGTCCTTGATATTTAGTCATTTTCAGCTAATTTTCTGGATTTTTGAAAAATTCACTTTTTTGTGAAAATATCCACTAAATGAGGGAATAATATGTGTGAGGGTACCTCAGGAGTGTTCCAAATGTGTGTGGGTAGAATATATATCCTACGGGGGTAAAATTGAAAAAGTTGAAAAATTATTTTTTTTGGACTTAGTCATTTTTCCGTCGTTTATCAGACTTTCAGATAGGGCAAATGTCAGTGAGCATTCCGATTTCAGTTCCAGAGCGATTCGCCCAAGGAGTCCTTGATATTTAGTCGTTTTCAGCCAAGTTTCTGGATTTTTGAAAAATTCACTTTTTTGTGAAAATATCCACTAAATGAGGGATTAATATGTGTGAGGGTACCCCAGGAGAGTTCCAA
This sequence comes from Phyllobates terribilis, assembly GCF_046119375.1. Classification (NCBI taxonomy): domain Eukaryota; kingdom Metazoa; phylum Chordata; class Amphibia; order Anura; family Dendrobatidae; genus Phyllobates; species Phyllobates terribilis. Next base: position 5,235,772 of record NW_027362832.1, read on the forward strand.
ATGTGTGTGGGCAGAATATATATCCTACGGGGGTAAAATTGAAAACAGTTGAAAAATTTTTTTTTTTTGGACTTGGTCATCTTTCCGGCGTTTAACAGACTTTCAGATAGGGCAAATGTCAGTGAGCGTTCCAATTTCAGTTCCAGAGCGATTCGCCCAATGAGTCCTTGATATGTAGTGTTTTTCAGCCAATTTTCTGAATTTTTTAAAATTTCACTTTTTTGTGAAAATATCCACTAAATGAGGGAATGATATGTGTGATGGTACCGCAGGAATGTTCCAAATGTGTGTGGGTAGAATATATATCCTACGGGGGTAAAATTGAAAAAAGTTGAAAAATTATTTTTTTTGGACTTAGCCATTTTTCCGGCGCTTATCAGACTTTCAGATAGTGCAAATGTCAGTGAGCGTTCCGATTTCAGTTCCAGAGCGATTCGCCCAATGAGTCATTAATATTTAGTCGTTTTCAGCCAATTTTCTGGATTTTTGAAAAATTCACTTTTTTGTGAAAATATCCACTAAATGAGGGAATAATATGTGTGAGGGTACCCCAGGAGAGTTCCAAATGTGTGTGGGTAAAATATATATCCCACGGGGGTAAAATTGAAAAAAGTTGAAAAAAATTTTTTTTTGGACTTAGTCATTTTTCCGGCGTTTATCAGACTTTCAGATAGTACAAATGTCAGTGAGCATTCCGATTTCAGTTCCAGAGCGATTCGCCCAATGAATCCTTGATATTTAGTCGTTTTCAGCCAATATTTTGGATATTTGAAAATTTTACTTTTTTGTGAAAATATCCACTAAATGAGGGAATAATATGTCTGAGGGTACCCCAGGAGTGTTCCAAATGTGTGTGGGTAGAATATATATCCTACGGGGGTAAAATTGAAATAGTTGAAAAATTATTTTTTTTGGACTTAGTCATTTTTCCGTCGTTTATCAGACTTTCAGATAGGGCAAATGTCAGTCAGCGTTCCAATTTCAGTTCCAGAGCGATTTGCCCAATGAGTCCTTGATATGTAGTGGTTTTCAGCCAATTTTCTGTATTTTTTAAAATTTCACTTTTTTGTGAAAATACCCACTAAATGAGGGAATAATATGTGTGAGGGTACCCCAGGAGAGTTCCACATGTGTGTGGGTAAAATATATATCCCACGGGGGTAAAATTGAAAAAAGTTGAAAAAAAATTTTTTTTTTGACTTAGTCATTTTTCCGGCGTTTATCAGACTTTCAGATAGTGCAAATGTCAGTGAGCATTCCGATTTCAGTTCCAGAGTGATTCGCCCAATGAGTCCTTGATATTTAGTCATTTTCAGCTAATTTTCTGGATTTTTGAAAAATTCACTTTTTTGTGAAAATATCCACTAAATGAGGGAATAATATGTGTGAGGGTACCCCAGGAGTGTTCCAAATGTGTGTGGGTAGAATATATATCCTACGGGGGTAAAATTGAAAAAGTTGAAAAATTATTTTTTTTGGACTTAGTCATTTTTCCGTCGTTTATCAGACTTTCAGATAGGGCAAATGTCAGTGAGCATTCCGATTTCAGTTCCAGAGCGATTCGCCCAAGGAGTCCTTGATATTTAGTCGTTTTCAGCCAAGTTTCTGGATTTTTGAAAAATTCACTTTTTTGTGAAAATATCCACTAAATGAGGGATTAATATGTGTGAGGGTACCCCAGGAGAGTTCCAAATGTGTGTGGGCAGAATATATATCCTACGGGGGTAAAATTGAAAACAGTTGAAAAATTTTTTTTTTTTGGACTTGGTCATCTTTCCGGCGTTTAACAGACTTTCAGATAGGGCAAATGTCAGTGAGCGTTCCAATTTCAGTTCCAGAGCGATTCGCCCAATGAGTCCTTGATATGTAGTGTTTTTCAGCCAATTTTCTGAATTTTTTAAAATTTCACTTTTTTGTGAAAATATCCACTAAATGAGGGAATGATATGTGTGATGGTACCGCAGGAATGTTCCAAATGTGTGTGGGTAGAATATATATCCTACGGGGGTAAAATTGAAAAAAGTTGAAAAATTATTTTTTTTGGACTTAGCCATTTTTCCGGCGCTTATCAGACTTTCAGATAGTGCAAATGTCAGTGAGCGTTCCGATTTCAGTTCCAGAGCGATTTGCCCAATGAGTCCTTGATATGTAGTGGTTTTCAGCAAATTTTCTGTATTTTTTAAAATTTCACTTTTTTGTGAAAATACCCACTAAATGAGGGAATAATATGTGTGAGGGTACCCCAGGAGAGTTCCAAATGTGTGTGGGTAAAATATATATCCCACGGGGGTAAAATTGAAAAAAGTTGAAAAAAATTTTTTTTTGGACTTAGTCATTTTTCCGGCGTTTATCAGACTTTCAGATAGTGCAAATGTCAGTGAGCATTCCGATTTCAGTTCCAGAGCAATTCGCCCAATGAATCCTTGATATTTAGTCGTTTTCAGCCAATATTTTGGATTTTTAAAAATTTGACTTTTTTGTGAAAATATCCACTAGATGAGGGAATAATATGTGTGAGGGTACCCCAGGAGAGTTCCAAATGTGTGTGGGTAAAATATATATCCCACAGGGGTAAAATTGAAAAAAGTTGAAAAAATTTTTTTTTGGACTTAGTCATTTTTCCGACGTTTATCAGACTTTCAGATAGGGCAAATGTCAGTGAGCATTCCGATTTCAGTTCCAGAGCGATTCGCCCAATGAGTCCATGATATTTAGTCGTTTTCAGCCAATATTTTGGATTTTTGAAAATTTCACTTTTTTGTGAAAATATCCACTAAATGAGGGAATAATATGTGTGAGGGTACCCCAGGAGTGTTCCAAATGTGTGTGGGTAGAATATATATCCTACGGGGGTAAAATTGAAAAAGTTGAAAAATTATTTTTTTTGGACTTAGTCATTTTTCCGTCGTTTATCAGACTTTCAGATAGGGCAAATGTCAGTGAGCATTCCGATTTCAGTTCCAGAGCGATTCGCCCAATGTGTCCTTGATATTTAGTCGTTTTCAGCCAAGTTTCTGGATTTTTGAAAATTTCACTTTTTTGTGAAAATATCCACTAAATGAGGGAATAATATGTGTGAGGGTACCCCAGGAGTGTTCCAAATGTGTGTGGGTAGAATATATATCCTACGGGGGTAAAATTGAAAAAAGTTGAAAAATTATTTTTTTTGGACTTAGTCATTTTTCCGGCGTTTATCAGACTTTCAGATAGGGCAAATGTCAGTGAGCGTTCCAATTTCAGTTCCAGAGCGATTCGCCCAAGGAGTCCTTGATATTTAGTCGTTTTCAGCCAAGTTTCTGGATTTTTGAAAAATTCACTTTTTTGTGAAAATATCCACTAAATGAGGGATTAATATGTGTGAGGGTACCCCAGGAGAGTTCCAAATGTGTGTGGGCAGAATATATATCCTACGGGGGTAAAATTGAAAACAGTTGAAAAATTTTTTTTTTTTGGACTTGGTCATCTTTCCGGCGTTTAACAGACTTTCAGATAGGGCAAATGTCAGTGAGCATTCCAATTTCAGTTCCAGAGCGATTCGCCCAATGAGTCCTTGATATGTAGTGTTTTTCAGCCAATTTTCTGAATTTTTTAAAATTTCACTTTTTTGTGAAAATATCCACTAAATGAGGGAATGATATGTGTGATGGTACCGCAGGAATGTTCCAAATGTGTGTGGGTAGAATATATATCCTACGGGGGTAAAATTGAAAAAAGTTGAAAAATTATTTTTTTTGGACTTAGCCATTTTTCCGGCGCTTATCAGACTTTCAGATAGTGCAAATGTCAGTGAGCGTTCCGATTTCAGTTCCAGAGCGATTCGCCCAATGAGTCATTAATATTTAGTCGTTTTCAGCCAATTTTCTGGATTTTTGAAAAATTCACTTTTTTGTGAAAATATCCACTAAATGAGGGAATAATATGTGTGAGGGTACCCCAGGAGAGTTCCAAATGTGTGTGGGTAAAATATATATCCCACGGGGGTAAAATTGAAAAAAGTTGAAAAAAATTTTTTTTTGGACTTAGTCATTTTTCCGGCGTTTATCAGACTTTCAGATAGTACAAATGTCAGTGAGCATTCCGATTTCAGTTCCAGAGCGATTCGCCCAATGAATCCTTGATATTTAGTCGTTTTCAGCCAATATTTTGGATATTTGAAAATTTTAATTTTTTGTGAAAATATCCACTAAATGAGGGAATAATATGTCTGAGGGTACCCCAGGAGTGTTCCAAATGTGTGTGGGTAGAATATATATCCTACGGGGGTAAAATTGAAATAGTTGAAAAATTATTTTTTTTGGACTTAGTCATTTTTCCGTCGTTTATCAGACTTTCAGATAGGGCAAATGTCAGTGAGCGTTCCAATTTCAGTTCCAGAGCGATTTGCCCAATGAGTCCTTGATATGTAGTGGTTTTCAGCCAATTTTCTGTATTTTTTAAAATTTCACTTTTTTGTGAAAATACCCACTAAATGAGGGAATAATATGTGTGAGGGTACCCCAGGAGAGTTCCACATGTGTGTGGGTAAAATATATATCCCACGGGGGTAAAATTGAAAAAAGTTGAAAAAAAATTTTTTTTTTGACTTAGTCATTTTTCCGGCGTTTATCAGACTTTCAGATAGTGCAAATGTCAGTGAGCATTCCGATTTCAGTTCCAGAGTGATTCGCCCAATGAGTCCTTGATATTTAGTCATTTTCAGCTAATTTTCTGGATTTTTGAAAAATTCACTTTTTTGTGAAAATATCCACTAAATGAGGGAATAATATGTGTGAGGGTACCCCAGGAGTGTTCCAAATGTGTGTGGGTAGAATATATATCCTACGGGGGTAAAATTGAAAAAGTTGAAAAATTATTTTTTTTGGACTTAGTCATTTTTCCGTCGTTTATCAGACTTTCAGATAGGGCAAATGTCAGTGAGCATTCCGATTTCAGTTCCAGAGCGATTCGCCCAATGAGTCCTTGATATTTAGTCGTTTTCAGCCAAGTTTCTGGATCTTTGAAAAATTCACTTTTTTGTGAAAATATCCACTAAATGAGGGATTAATATGTGTGAGGGTACCCCAGGAGAGTTCCAAATGTGTGTGGGCAGAATATATATCCTACGGGGGTAAAATTGAAAAAAGTTGAAAAATTTTTTTTTTTTGGACTTGGTCATCTTTCCGGCGTTTAACAGACTTTCAGATAGGGCAAATGTCAGTGAGCGTTCCAATTTCAGTTCCAGAGCGATTCGCCCAATGAGTCCTTGATATGTAGTGTTTTTCAGCCAATTTTCTGTATTTTTTAAAATTTCACTTTTTTGTGAAAATATCCACTAAATGAGGGAATGATATGTGTGATGGTACCGCAGGAATGTTCCAAATGTGTGTGGGTAGAATATATATCCTACGGGGGTAAAATTGAAAAAAGTTGAAAAATTATTTTTTTTGGACTTAGCCATTTTTCCGGCGCTTATCAGACTTTAAGATAGTGCAAATGTCAGTGAGCGTTCCGATTTCAGTTCCAGAGCGATTCGCCCAATGAGTCATTAATATTTAGTCGTTTTCAGCCAATTTTCTGGATTTTTGAAAAATTCACTTTTTTGTGAAAATATCCACTAAATGAGGGAATAATATGTGTGAGGGTACCCCAGGAGAGTTCCAAATGTGTGTGGGTAAAATATATATCCCACGGGGGTAAAATTGAAAAAAGTTGAAAAAAATTTTTTTTTGGACTTAGTCATTTTTCCGGCGTTTATCAGACTTTCAGATAGTACAAATGTCAGTGAGCATTCCGATTTCAGTTCCAGAGCGATTCGCCCAATGAATCCTTGATATTTAGTCGTTTTCAGCCAATATTTTGGATATTTGAAAATTTTACTTTTTTGTGAAAATATCCACTAAATGAGGGAATAATATGTCTGAGGGTACCCCAGGAGTGTTCCAAATGTGTGTGGGTAGAATATATATCCTACGGGGGTAAAATTGAAATAGTTGAAAAATTATTTTTTTTGGACTTAGTCATTTTTCCGTCGTTTATCAGATTTTCAGGTAGGGCAAATGTCAGTGAGCATTCCGATTTCAGTTCCAGAGCGATTCGCCCAATGAGTCCATGATATCTAGTCGTTTTCAGCCAATATTTTGGATTTTTGAAAATTTCACTTTTTTGTGAAAATATCCACTAAATGAGGGAATAATATGTCTGAGGGTACCCCAGGAGTGTTCCAAATGTGTGTGGGTAGAATATATATCCTACGGGGGTAAAATTGAAATAGTTGAAAAATTATTTTTTTTGGACTTAGTCATTTTTCCGTCGTTTATCAGACTTTCAGATAGGGCAAATGTCAGTGAGAGTTCCGATTTCAGTTCCAGAGCGATTCGCCCAATGAGTCCTTGATATTTAGTCATTTTCAGCTAATTTTCTGGATTTTTGAAAAATTCACTTTTTTGTGAAAATATCCACTAAATGAGGGAATAATATGTGTGAGGGTACCCCAGGAGTGTTCCAAATGTGTGTGGGTAGAATATATATCCTACGGGGGTAAAATTGAAAAAGTTGAAAAATTATTTTTTTTGGACTTAGTCATTTTTCCGTCGTTTATCAGACTTTCAGATAGGGCAAATGTCAGTGAGCATTCCGATTTCAGTTCCAGAGCGATTCGCCCAATGAGTCCTTGATATTTAGTCGTTTTCAGCCAAGTTTCTGGATCTTTGAAAATTTCACTTTTTTGTGAAAATATCCACTAAATGAGGGAATAATATGTGTGAGGGTACCCCAGGAGTGTTCCAAATGTGTGTGGGTAGAATATATATCCTACGGGGGTAAAATTGAAAAAAGTTGAAAAATTATTTTTTTTGGACTTAGTCATTTTTCCGGCGTTTATCAGACTTTCAGATAGGGCAAATGTCAGTGAGCGTTCCAATTTCAGTTCCAGAGCGATTCGCCCAAGGAGTCCTTGATATTTAGTCGTTTTCAGCCAAGTTTCTGGATTTTTGAAAAATTCACTTTTTTGTGAAAATATCCACTAAATGAGGGATTAATATGTGTGAGGGTACCCCAGGAGAGTTCCAAATGTGTGTGGGCAGAATATATATCCTACGGGGGTAAAATTGAAAAAAGTTGAAAAATTTTTTTTTTTTGGACTTGGTCATCTTTCCGGCGTTTAACAGACTTTCAGATAGGGCAAATGTCAGTGAGCGTTCCAATTTCAGTTCCAGAGCGATTCGCCCAATGAGTCCTTGATATGTAGTGTTTTTCAGCCAATTTTCTGTATTTTTTAAAATTTCACTTTTTTGTGAAAATATCCACTAAATGAGGGAATGATATGTGTGATGGTACCGCAGGAATGTTCCAAATGTGTGTGGGTAGAATATATATCCTACGGGGGTAAAATTGAAAAAAGTTGAAAAATTATTTTTTTTGGACTTAGCCATTTTTCCGGCGCTTATCAGACTTTAAGATAGTGCAAATGTCAGTGAGCGTTCCGATTTCAGTTCCAGAGCGATTCGCCCAATGAGTCCTTAATATTTAGTCATTTTCAGCCAATTTTCTGGATTTTTGAAAAATTCACTTTTTTGTGAAAATATCCACTAAATGAGGGAATAATATGTGTGAGGGTACCCCAGGAGAGTTCCAAATGTGTGTGGGTAAAATATATATCCCACGGGGGTAAAATTGAAAAAAGTTGAAAAATTATTTTTTTTGGACTTAGTCATTTTTCCGTCGTTTATCAGATTTTCAGGTAGGGCAAATGTCAGTGAGCATTCCGATTTCAGTTCCAGAGCGATTCGCCCAATGAGTCCATGATATCTAGTCGTTTTCAGCCAATATTTTGGATTTTTGAAAATTTCACTTTTTTGTGAAAATATCCACTAAATGAGGGAATAATATGTGTGAGGGTACCCCAGGAGTGTTCCAAATGTGTGTGGGTAGAATATATATCCTACGGGGGTAAAATTGAAATAGTTGAAAAATTATTTTTTTTGGACTTAGTCATTTTTCCGTCGTTTATCAGACTTTCAGATAGGGCAAATGTCAGTGAGCGTTCCGATTTCAGTTCCAGAGCGATTCGCCCAATGAGTCCTTGATATTTAGTCATTTTCAGCTAATTTTCTGGATTTTTGAAAAATTCACTTTTTTGTGAAAATATCCACTAAATGAGGGAATAATATGTGTGAGGGTACCCCAGGAGTGTTCCAAATGTGTGTGGGTAGAATATATATCCTACGGGGGTAAAATTGAAAAAGTTGAAAAATTATTTTTTTTGGACTTAGTCATTTTTCCGTCGTTTATCAGACTTTCAGATAGGGCAAATGTCAGTGAGCATTCCGATTTCAGTTCCAGAGCGATTCGCCCAATGAGTCCTTGATATTTAGTCGTTTTCAGCCAAGTTTCTGGATCTTTGAAAATTTCACTTTTTTGTGAAAATATCCACTAAATGAGGGAATAATATGTGTGAGGGTACCCCAGGAGTGTTCCAAATGTGTGTGGGTAGAATATATATCCTACGGGGGTAAAATTGAAAAAAGTTGAAAAATTATTTTTTTTGGACTTAGTCATTTTTCCGGCGTTTATCAGACTTTCAGATAGGGCAAATGTCAGTGAGCGTTCCAATTTCAGTTCCAGAGCGATTCGCCCAAGGAGTCCTTGATATTTAGTCGTTTTCAGCCAAGTTTCTGGATTTTTGAAAAATTCACTTTTTTGTGAAAATATCCACTAAATGAGGGATTAATATGTGTGAGGGTACCCCAGGAGAGTTCCAAATGTGTGTGGGCAGAATATATATCCTACGGGGGTAAAATTGAAAAAAGTTGAAAAATTTTTTTTTTTGGACTTGGTCATCTTTCCGGCGTTTAACAGACTTTCAGATAGGGCAAATGTCAGTGAGCGTTCCAATTTCAGTTCCAGAGCGATTCGCCCAATGAGTCCTTGATATGTAGTGTTTTTCAGCCAATTTTCTGTATTTTTTAAAATTTCACTTTTTTGTGAAAATATCCACTAAATGAGGGAATGATATGTGTGATGGTACCGCAGGAATGTTCCAAATGTGTGTGGGTAGAATATATATCCTACGGGGGTAAAATTGAAAAAAGTTGAAAAATTATTTTTTTTGGACTTAGTCATTTTTCCGGCGTTTATCAGACTTTAAGATAGTGCAAATGTCAGTGAGCGTTCCGATTTCAGTTCCAGAGCGATTCGCTCAATGAGTCATTAATATTTAGTCGTTTTCAGCCAATTTTCTGGATTTTTGAAAAATTCACTTTTTTGTGAAAATATCCACTAAATGAGGGAATAATATGTGTGAGGGTACCCCAGGAGAGTTCCAAATGTGTGTGGGTAAAATATATATCCCACGGGGGTAAAATTGAAAAAAGTTGAAAAAAATTTTTTTTTGGACTTAGTCATTTTTCCGGCGTTTATCAGACTTTCAGATAGTACAAATGTCAGTGAGCATTCCGATTTCAGTTCCAGAGCGATTCGCCCAATGAATCCTTGATATTTAGTCGTTTTCAGCCAATATTTTGGATATTTGAAAATTTTACTTTTTTGTGAAAATATCCACTAAATGAGGGAATAATATGTCTGAGGGTACCCCAGGAGTGTTCCAAATGTGTGTGGGTAGAATATATATCCTACGGGGGTAAAATTGAAATAGTTGAAAAATTATTTTTTTTGGACTTAGTCATTTTTCCGTCGTTTATCAGATTTTCAGGTAGGGCAAATGTCAGTGAGCATTCCGATTTCAGTTCCAGAGCGATTCGCCCAATGAGTCCATGATATCTAGTCGTTTTCAGCCAATATTTTGGATTTTTGAAAATTTCACTTTTTTGTGAAAATATCCACTAAATGAGGGAATAATATGTGTGAGGGTACCCCAGGAGTGTTCCAAATGTGTGTGGGTAGAATATATATCCTACGGGGGTAAAATTGAAATAGTTGAAAAATTATTTTTTTTTTGGACTTAGTCATTTTTCCGTCGTTTATCAGACTTTCAGATAGGGCAAATGTCAGTGAGCGTTCCGATTTCAGTTCCAGAGCGATTCGCCAAATGAGTCCCTGATATTTAGTCGTTTTCAGCCAAGTTTCTGGATTTTTGAAAATTTCACTTTTTTGTGAAAATATCCACTAAATGAGGGAATAATATGTGTGAGGGTACCGCAGGAATGTTCCAAATGTGTTTGGGTAGAATATATATCCTACGGGGGTAAAATTGAAAATAGTTGAAAAATTATTTTTTTTGGACTTAGTCATTTTTCCGGCGTTTATCAGACTTTCAGATAGGGCAAATGTCAGTGAGCATTCCGATTTCAGTTCCAGTGCGATTCGCCCAATGAGTCCTTGATATTTAGTCGTTTTCAGCTAATTTTCTGGATTTTTGAAAAATTCACTTTTTTGTGAAAATATCCACTAAATGAGGGAATAATATGTGTGAGGGTACCCCAGGAGTGTTCCAAATGTGTGTGGGTAGAATATATATCCTACGGGGGTAAAATTGAAAAAAGTTTAAAAATTATTTTTTTTGGACTTAGTCATTTTTCCGGCGTTTATCAGACTTTCAGATAGTGCAAATGTCAGTGAGCGTTCCGATTTCAGTTCCAGAGCGATTCGCCCAATGAGTCCTTGATATGTAGTCGTTTTCAGCCAATATTTTCGATTTTTGAAAATTTCACTTTTTTGTGAAAATATCCACGAAATGAGGGAATAATATGTGTGAGGGTACCACAGGAGAGTTCCAAATGTGTGTGGGTAAAATATATATCCCACAGGGGTAAAATTGAAAAAAGTTGAAAACAATTTTTTTTTGGACTTAGTCATTTTTCCGGCGTTTATCAGACTTTCAGATAGTACAAATGTCAGTGAGCGTTCCGATTTCAGTTCCAGAGCGATTCGCCCAATGAATCCTTGATATTTAGTCGTTTTCAGCCAATATTTTGGATATTTGAAAATTTCACTTTTTTGTGAAAATATCCACTAAATGAGGGAATAATATGTCTGAGGGTACCCCAGGAGTGTTCCAAATGTGTGTGGGTAGAATATATAAACCATGGGGATAAAATTTAAAAAAGTTGAAAAATTATTTTTTTTGGACTTAGTCATTTTTCCGTCGTTTATCAGACTTTCAGATAGGGCAAATGTCAGTGAGCATTCCGATTTCAGTTCCAGAGCGATTCGCCCAATGAGTCCTTGATATTTAGTCGTTTTCAGCCAAGTTTCTGGATTTTTGAAAATTTCACTTTTTTGTGAAAATATCCACTAAATGAGGGAATAATATGTGTGAGGGTACCCCAGGAGTGTTCCAAATGTGTGTGGGTAGAATATATATCCTACGGGGGTAAAATTGAAAAAAGTTTAAAAATTATTTTTTTTGGACTTAGTCATTTTTCCGGCGTTTATCAGACTTTCAGATAGGGCAAATGTCAGTGAGCATTCCGATTTCAGTTCCAGAGCGATTCGCCCAATGAGTCCTTGATATTTAGTCGTTTTCAGCCAAGTTTCTGGATTTTTGAAAATTTCACTTTTTTGTGAAAATATCCACTACATGAGGGAATAATATGTGTGAGGGTACCCCAGGAGAGTTCCAAATGTGTGTGGGCAAAATATATATCCCACGGGGGTAAAATTGAAAAAAGTTGAAAAAAATTTTTTTTTGGACTTAGTCATTTTTCCGGCGTTTATCAGACTTTCAGATAGTGCAAATGTCAGTGAGCGTTCCGATTTCAGTTCCAGAGCGATTCGCACAATGAGTCCTTGATATTTAGTCGTTTTCAGCTAATTTTCTGGATTTTTGAAAAATTCACTTTTTTGTGAAAATATCCACTAAATGAGGGATTAATATGTGTGAGGGTACCCCAGGAGAGTTCCAAATGTGTGTGGGCAGAATATATATCCTACGGGGGTAAAATTGAAAAAAGTTGAAAAATTTTTTTTTTTTGGACTTGGTCATTTTTCCGGCGTTTATCAGACTTTCAGATAGGGCAAATGTCAGTGAGCGTTCCGATTTCAGTTCCAGAGCGATTCGCCCAATGAGTCCTTGATATGTAGTCGTTTTCTGCCAATATTTTCGATTTTTTGAAAATTTCACTTTTTTGTGAAAATATCCACGAAATGAGGGAATAATATGTGTGAGGGTACCCCAGGAGAGTTCCAAATGTGTGTGGGTAAAATATATATCCCACAGGGGTAAAATTGAAAAAAGTTGAAAAAAATTTTTTTTTGGACTTAGTCATTTTTCCGGCGTTTATCAAACTTTCAGATAGTACAAATGTCAGTGAGCGTTCCGATTTCAGTTCCAGAGCGATTCGCCCAATGAATCCTTGATATTTAGTCGTTTTCAGCCAATATTTTGGATATTTGAAAATTTCACTTTTTTGTGAAAATATCCACTAAATGAGGGAATAATATGTCTGAGGGTACCCCAGGAGTGTTCCAAATGTGTGTGGGTAGAATATATAAACCATGGGGGTAAAATTTAAAAAAGTTGAAAAATTATTTTTTTTGGACTTAGTCATTTTTCCGTCGTTTATCAGACTTTCAGATAGGGCAAATGTCAGTGAGCATTCCGATTTCAGTTCCACAGCGATTCGCCCAATGAGTCCATGATATTTAGTCGTTTTCAGCCAAGTTTCTGGATTTTTGAAAATTTCACTTTTTTGTGAAAATATCCACTGAATGAGGGAATAATATGTGTGAGGGTACCCCAGGAGAGTTCCAAATGTGTGTGGGTAAAATATATATCCCACGGGGGTAAAATTGAAAAAAGTTGAAAAAATTTTTTTTTTGGACTTAGTCATTTTTCCGGCGTTTATCAGACTTTCAGATAGGGCAAATGTCAGTGAGCGTTCCGATTTCAGTTCCAGAGCGATTTGCACAATGAGTCCTTGATATTTAGTCGTTTTCAGCCAATTTTCTGGATTTTTGAAAAATTCACTTTTTTGTGAAAATATCCACTAAATGAGGGAATAATATGTGTGAGGGTACCCCAGGAGAGTTCCAAATGTGTGTGGGTAAAATATATATCCCACGGGGGTAAAAATGGAAAAAGTTGAAAAAAAAAAATGTTTTGGACTTAGCCATTTTTCCGGCGTTTATCAGACTTTCAGATAGGGCAAATGTCAGTGAGCGTTCCGATTTCAGTTCCAGAGCGATTCGCCCAATGAGTCCTTGATATTTAGTCGTTTTCAGCCAATATTTTGGATTTTTGAAAATTTCACTTTTTTGTGAAAATATCCACTAAATGAGGGAATAATATGTGTGAGGGTACCCCAGGAGAATTCCAAATGTGTGTGGGTAAAATGTATATCCCACGGGGGTAAAATTGAAAAAAGTTTAAAAAAAATTTTTTTTGGACTTAGTCATTTTTCCGGCGTTTATCAGACTTTCAGATAGAGCAAATGTCAGTGAGCATTCCGATTTCAGTTCCAGAGCGATTCGCCCAATGAATCCTTGATATTTAGTCGTTTTCAGCCAATATTTTGGATTTTTGAAAATTTCACTTTTTTGTGAAAATATCCACTAAATGAGGGAATAATATGTCTGAGGGTACCCCAGGAGTGTTCCAAATGTGTGTGGGTAGAATATATAAACCACGGGGATAAAATTTAAAAAAGTTGAAAAATTTTTTTTTTTGGACTTAGTCATCTTTCCGGCGTTTATCAGACTTTCAGATAGGGCAAATGTCAGTGAGCGTTCCGATTTCAGTTCCAGAGCGATTCGCCCAATGAGTCCTTGATATTTAGTCGTTTTCAGCCAATTTTCTGGATTTTTGAAAATTTCACTTTTTTGTGAAAATATCCACTAAATGAGGGAATAATATGTGTGAGGGTACCGCAGGAATGTTCCAAATGTGTGTGGGTAGAATATATATCCTACAGGGGTAAAATTGAAAAAAGTTGAAAAATTTTTTTTTTTGGACTTAGTCATTTTTCCGCCGTTTATCAGACTTTCAGATAGGGCAAATGTCAGTGAGCGTTCCGATTTCAGTTCCACAGCAATTCGCCCAATGAGTCCTTGATATGTAGTGGTTTTCAGCCAATTTTCTGGATTTTTTAAAATTTCACTTTTTGGTGAAAATAGCCACTAAATGAGGGAATAATATGTGTGAGGGTACCCCAGGAGTGTTCCAAATGTGTGTGGTAGAATATATATCCTACGGGGGTAAAATTGAAAAAAGTTGAAAAGTTATTTTTTTTGGACTTAGTCATTTTTCCGGCGTTTATCAGACTTTCAGATAGGGCAAATGTCAGTGAGCGTTCCGATTTCAGTTCCAGAGCGATTCGCCCAATGAGTCCTTGATATTTAGTCGTTTTCAGCTAATTTTATGGATTTTTGAAAAATTCACTTTTTTGTGAAAATATCCACTAAATGAGGGAATAATATGTGTGAGGGTACCCCAGGAGAGTTCCAAATGTGTGTGGGTAGAATATATATCCCACGGGGGAAAAATTGAAAAAAGTTGAAAAATTATTTTTTTTGGACTTAGTCATTTTTCCATCGTTTATCAGACTTTCAGATAGGGCAAATGTCAGTGAGCGTTCCGATTTCAGTTCCAGAGCGATTCGCCCAATGAATCCTTGATATTTAGTCGTTTTCAGCCAATATTTTGGATTTTTGAAAATTTCACTTTTTTGTGAAAATATCCACTAAATGAGGGAATAATATGTCTGAGGGTACCCCAGGAGTGTTCCAAATGTGTGTGGGTAGAATATATAAACCATGGGGGTAAAATTTAAAAAAGTTGAAAAATTTTTTTTTTTGGACTTAGTCATCTTTTTGGCGTTTATCAGACTTTCAGATAGGGCAAATGTCAGTGAGCGTTCCGATTTCAGTTCCAGAGTGATTCGCCCAATGAATCCTTGATATTTAGTCGTTTTCAGCCAATATTTTGGATTTTTGAAAATTTCACTTTTTTGTGAAAATATCCACTAAATGAGGGAATAATATGTCTGAGGGTACCCCAGGAGTGTTCCAAATGTGTGTGGGTAGAATATATAAACCATGGGGGTAAAATTTAAAAAAGTTAAAAAATTTTTTTTTTTTTTACTTAGTCATTTTTCCGTCGTTTATCAGACTTTCAGATAGGGCAAATGTCAGTGAGCATTCCGATTTCAGTTCCAGAGCGGTTCGCCCAATGAGTCCTTGATATTTAGTCGTTTTCAGCCAAGTTTCTGGATTTTTTGAAAATTTCACTTTTTTGTGAAAATATCCACTAAATGAGGGCATAATATGTGTGAGGGTACCCCAGGAGAGTTCCAAATGTGTGTGGGTAGAATATATATCCCACGGGGGTAAAATTGAAAAAAGTTGAAAATTTTTTTTTTTTGGACTTAGTCATCTTTCCGGCGTTTATCAGACTTTCAGATAGGGCAAATGTCAGTGAGCATTCCGATTTCAGTTCCAGAGCGATTCGCCCTATGAGTCCTTGATATGTAGTCGTTTTCAGCCAATATTTTGGAGTTTTGAAAATTTCACTTTTTTGTGAAAATATCCACTAAATGAGGGAATAATATGTGTGAGGGTACCCCAGGAGAATTCCAAATGTGTGTGGGTAAAATGTATATCCCACGGGGGTAAAATTGAAAAAAGTTTAAAAAAAATTTTTTTTGGACTTAGCCATTTTTCCGGCGTTTATCAGACTTTCAGATAGAGCAAATGTCAGTGAGCGTTCCGATTTCAGTTCCAGAGCGATTCGCCCAATGAATCCTTGATATTTAGTCGTTTTCAGCCAATATTTTGGATTTTTGAAAATTTCACTTTTTTGTGAAAATATCCACTAAATGAGGGAATAACATGTGTGAGGGTACCCCAGGAGTGTTCCAAATGTGTGTGGGTAGAATATATATCCTACGGGGGTAAAATTGAAAAAAGTTGAAAAATTTTTTTTTTTGGACTTGGTCATCTTTCCGGCGTTTAACAGACTTTCAGATAGGGCAAATGTCAGTGAGCGTTCCGATTTCAGTTCCAGAGCGATTCGCCCAATGAGTCCTTGATATGTAGTTGTTTTCAGCCAATATTTTCGATTTTTGAAAATTTCACTTTTTTGTGAAAATATCCACTAAATGAGGGAATAATATGTGTGAGGGTACCCTAGGAGAGTTCCAAATGTGTGTGGGTAGAATATATATCCTACGGAGTAAAATTGAAAAAAGTTGAAAAAATATATATTTTTTGACTCAGTCATTTTTCCGGCGTTTATCAGACTTTCAGATAGGGCAAATGTCAGTGAGCGTTCCGATTTCAGTTCCTGAGCGATTCGCCCAATGAGTCCTTGATATTTAGTCGTTTTCAGCCAATTTTCTGGATTTTTGAAAAATTCACTTTTTTGTGAAAATATCCACTAAATAAGGGAATAATATGTGTGAGGTTACCCCAGGAGAGTTCCAAATGTGTGTGGGTAGAATATATATCCCACGGGGATAAAACTGAAAAAAGTTGAAAAAAAAATTTTTTTTGAACTTAGTCATTTTTACGGCGTTTATCAGACTTTCAGATAGGGCAAATGTCAGTGAGCATTCCGATTTCAGTTCCAGAGTGATTCGCCCAATGAGTCCTTGATATTTAGTCGTTTTCAGCCAATATTGTGGATTTTTGAAAATTTCACTTTTTTGTGAAAATATCCACTAAATGAGGGAATAATATGTGTGAGGGTACCCCAGGAGTGTTCCAAATGTGTGTGGGTAGAATATATATCCAACGGGGGTAAAATTGAAAAAAGTTGAAAAAAAAAATTTTTTGGACTTAGTCATTTTTCCGGCGTTTATCAGACTTTCAGATAGGCAAATGTCAGTGAGCGTTTCGATTTCAGCTCCAGAGCGATTCGCCCAATGAGTCCTTGATATTTAGTCAATTTCAGCCAATTTTCTGGATTTTTGAAAATTTCACTTTTTTGTGAAAATATCCACTAAATGAGGGAATAATATGTGTGAGGGTAGCCCAGGAGAGTTCCAAATGTGTGTGGGTAGAATATATATCCCACGGGGGTAAAATTGAAAAAAGTTTAAAAAAATTTTTTTTTGGACTTAGTCATTTTTCCGGCGTTTATCAGACTTTCAGATAGGGCAAATGTCAGTGAGCGTTCCGATTTCAGTTCCAGAGCCATTTGCCCAATGAGTCCTTGATATTTAGTAATTTTCAGCCAATTTTTTGGATTTTTGAAAAATTCACTTTTTTGTGAAAATATCCACTAAATGAGGGAATAATATGTGTGAGGGTACCCCAGGAGAGTTCCAAATGTGTGTGGGTAGAATATATATCCCACGGGGGTAAAATTGAAAAAAGTTTAAAAAAAAAATTTTTTGGACTTAGTCATTTTTCCGGCGTTTATCAGACTTTCAAATAGGGCAAATATCAGTGAGCGTTCCGATTTCAGTTCCAGAGCGATTCGCCCAATGAGTCCTTGATATTTAGTCATTTTCAGCCAATATTTTGGATTTTTGAAAATTTCACTTTTTTGTGAAAATATCCACTAAATGAGGGAATAATATGTGTGAGGGTAGCCCAGGAGTGTTCCAAATGTGTGTGGGTAGAATATATATCCCACGGGGGTAAAATTGAAAAAAGTTGAAAAATATTTTTTTTTGGACTTAGTCATTTTTCCGGCGTTTATCAGACTTTCAGATAGGGCAAATGTCAGTTAGCATTCTGATTTCAGTTCCAGAGCGATTCGCCCACTGAGTCTTAATATTTAGTCGTGTTCAGCCAATATTTTGGATTTTTGAAAATTTCACTTTTTTGTGAAAATATCCACTAAATGAGGGAATAATATGTGTGAGGGTAGCCCAGCAGTGTTCCAAATGTGTGTGGGTAGAATATATATCCCACGGGGGTAAAATTGCAAAAAGTTGAAAAATATTTTTTTTTGGACTTAGTCATTTTTCCGGCGTTTATCAGACTTTCAGATAGGGCAAATGTCAGTGAGCGTTCCGATTTCAGTTCCAGAGCGATTCGCCCAATGCGTTCTTGATATTTAGTCATTTTCAGCCAATTTTCTGGATTTTTGAAAATTTCACTTTTTTGTGAAAATATCCACTAATTGAGGGAATAATATGTGTGAGGGGACCCTAGGAGAGTTCCAAATGTGTGTGGGTAGGATATATATCCTACGGGGTAAAATTGAAAAAAGTTGAAAAAATATATATTTTTTTACTTAGTCATTTTTCCGGCGTTTATCAGACTTTCAGATAGGGCAAATGTCAGTGAGCGTTCCGATTTTAGTTCGTGAGCGATTCGCCCAATGAGTCCTTGATATTTAGTCGTTTTCAGCCAATTTTCTGGATTTTTGAAAAATTCACTTTTTTGTGAAAATATCCACTAAATGAGGGAATAATATGTGTGAGGGTACCCCAGGAGAGTTCCAAATGTGTGTGGGTAGAATATATATCCCACGGGGGTAAAACTGAAAAAAGTTGAAAAAAAATTTTTTTTTGGACTGTCATTTTCCCAGCGTTCATCAGACTTTCAGATAGGGCAAATGTCAGTGAGAGTTATGATTTCAGTTCCAGAGCGATTCGCCCAATGAGTCCTTGATATTTAGTCATTTTCAGCCAATATTTTGGATTTTTGAAAATTTCACTTTTTTGTGAAAATATCCACTAAATGAGGGAATAATATGTGTGAGGGTACCCCAGGAGTGTTCCAAATGTGTGTGGGTAGAATATATGTCCCACGGGGGTAAAATTGAAAAAAGTTGAAAAAAATTTTTTTTGGGACTTAGTCATATTTCCGGCGTTTATCAGACTTTCAGATAGGGCAAATGTCAGTGAGCGTTCCGATTTCAGTTCCAGAGCAATGCGCCCAATGAGTCCTTGATATTTAGTCATTTTCAGCCAATTTTTTGGATTTTTGAAAAATTCACTTTTTTGTGAAAATATCCACTAAATGAGGGAATAATATGTGTGAGGGTAGCCCAGGAGAGTTCCAAATGTGTGTGGGTAGAATATATATCCCACGGGGGTAAAATTGAAAAAAAAAATTTTTTGGACTTAGTCATTTTTCCGGCGTTTATCAGACTTTCAAATAGGGCAAATGTCAGTGAGCGTTCCGATTTCAGTTCCAGAGCGATTCGCCCAATGAGTCCTTGATATTTAGTCATTTTCAGCCAATATTTTGGATTTTTGAAAATTTCACTTTTTTGTGAAAATATCCACTAAATGAGGGAATAATATGTGTGAGGGTACCCCAGGAGTGTTCCAAATGTGTGTGGGTAGAATATATATCCCACGGGGGTAAAATTGAAAAAAAAAATTTTTTTGGACTTAGTCATTTTTCCGGCGTTTATCAGACTTTCAGATAGGGCAAATGTCAGTGAGCATTCCTATTTTAGTTCCAGAGCGATTCGCCCAATGAGTCCTTGATATTTAGCCATTTTCAGCCAATATTTTGGATTTTTGAAAATTTCACTTTTTTGTGAAAATATCCACTAAATGAGGGAATAATATGTGTGAGGGTACCCCAGGAGTGTTCCAAATGTGTGTGGGTAGAATATATATCCCACGGGGGTAAAATTGAAAAAAGTTGAAAAATATTTTTTTTTGGACTTTGTCATTTTTCCGGCGTTTATCAGACTTTCAGATAGGGCAAATGTCAGTGAGCGTTCCGATTTCAGTTCCAGAGCGATTCACCCAATGAGTCCTTGATATTTTGTCATTTTCAGCCAATTTTTTGGATTTTTGAAAAATTCACTTTTTTGTGAAAATATCCACTAAATGAGGGAATAATATGTGTGAGGGTAGCCCAGGAGAGTTCCAAATGTGTGTGGGTAGAATATATATCCCACGGTGGTAAAATTTAAAAAAGTTGAAAAAATTTTTTTTTTGGATTTAGTCATTTTTCCGGTGTTTATCAGACTTTCAGATAGGGCAAATGTCAGTGAGTGTTCCGATTTCAGTTCCAGAGCGATTCGCCCAATGAGTCCTTGATATTTAGTCATTTTCAGCCAATTTTCTGGATTTTTGAAAAATTCACTTTTTTGTGAAAATATCCACTAAATGAGCGATTAATATGTGTGAGGGTACCCCAGGAGAGTTCCAAATGTGTGTGGGTAGAATATATATCCCACAGGGGCAAAACTGAAAAAAGTTGAAAAAAATGTTTTTTTGGTCTTAGTCATTTTTCCAGCATTTATCAGATTTTCAGATAGGGCAAATGTCAGTGAGAGTTCCGATTTCAGTTCCAGAGCGATTCGCCCAATGAGTCCTTGATATTTAGTCATTTTCAGCCAATTTTCTGGATTTTTGAAAAATTCACTTTTTTGTGAAAATATCCACTAAATGAGGGAATAATATGTGTGAGGGTACCCCAGGAGAGTTCCAAATGTGTGAGGGTAGAATATGTATCCCACGGGGGTAAAACTGAAAAAAGTTGAAAAATATTTTTTTTTTGGACTTAGTCATTTTTCCGGCGTTTATCAGACCTTCAGATAGGGCAAATGTCAGTGAGCGTTCCGATTTCAGTTCCAGAGAGATTCGTCCAATGAGTCCTTGATATTTAGTCATTTTCAGCCAATTTTCTGGATTTTTGAAAAATTAACTTTTTTGTGAAAATATCCACTAAATGAGGGAATAATATGTGTGAGGGTAGCCCCGAAGAGTTCCAAATTTGTGTGGGTAGAATATATATCCCACTGGGGTAAAATTGAAAAAAGTTGAAAAATATATATTTTTTGGATTTAGTCATTTTTCCAGCGATTATCAGACTTTCAGATAGGGCAAATGTCAGTGAGCGTTCCTATTTCAGTTCCAGAGCGATTCGCCCAATGAGTCCTTGATATTTAGTCATTTTCATCCAATTTTCTGGATTTTTGAAAAATTCACTTTTTTGTGAAAATATCCACTAAATGAGGGAATAATATGTGTGAGGGTAGCCCAGAAGAGTTCCAAATTTTTGTGGGTAGAATATATATCCCACTGGGGTAAAATTGAAAAAAGTTGAAAACATTTTTTTTTTGGACTTAGTCATTTTTCCGGCGTTTATCAGACTTTCAGATAGGGCAAATGTCAGTGAGCGTTCCGATTTCAGTTCCAGAGCGATTCGCCCAATGAGTCCTTGATATTTAGTCATTTTCAGCCAATTTTCTGGATTTTTGAAAAATTCACTTTTTTGTGAAAATATCCAATAAATGAGGGAATAATATGTGTGAGGGTACCCCAGGAGAGTTCCAAATGTGTGTGGGTAGAATATATATCCCACGGGGGTAAAATTGAAAAAAGTTGAAAAATATATATTTTTTGGACTTAGTCATTTTTCCGGCGTTTATCAGACTTTCAGATAGGGCAAATGTCAGTGAGCATTCCGATTTCAGTTCAAGAGCGATTCGCCCAATGAGTCCTTGATATTTAGTCATTTTCATCCAATTTTCTGGATTTTTGAAAAATTCACTTTTTTGTGAAAATATCCACTAAATGAGGGAATAATATGTGTGAGGGTACCCCAGGAGAGTTCCAAATGTGTGTGGGTAGAATATGTATCCCACGGGGGTAAAACTGAAAAAAGTTGAAAAATTTTTTTTTTTTGGACTTAGTCATTTTTCCGGCGTTTATCAGACCTTCAGATAGGGCAAATGTCAGTGAGCGTTCCGATTTCAGTTCCAGAGAGATTCGTCCAATGAGTCCTTGATATTTAGTCATTTTCAGCCAATTTTCTGGATTTTTGAAAAATTAACTTTTTTGTGAAAATATCCACTAAATGAGGGAATAATATGTGTGAGGGTAGCCCCGAAGAGTTCCAAATTTGTGTGGGTAGAATATATATCCCACTGGGGTAAAATTGAAAAAAGTTGAAAAATATATATTTTTTGGATTTAGTCATTTTTCCAGCGTTTATCAGACTTTCAGATAGGGCAAATGTCAGTGAGCGTTCCTATTTCAGTTCCAGAGCGATTCGCCCAATGAGTCCTTGATATTTAGTCATTTTCATCCAATTTTCTGGATTTTTGAAAAATTCACTTTTTTGTGAAAATATCCACTAAATGAGGGAATAATATGTGTGAGGGTAGCCGAGAAGAGTTCCAAATTTTTGTGGGTAGAATATATATCCCACTGGGGTAAAATTGAAAAAAGTTGAAAACATTTTTTTTTTGGACTTAGTCATTTTTCCGGCGTTTATCAGACTTTCAGATAGGGCAAATGTCAGTGAGCGTTCCGATTTCAGTTCCAGAGCGATTAGCCCAATGAGTCCTTGATATGTAGTTGTTTTCAGCCAATATTTTCGATTTTTGAAAATTTCACTTTTTTGTGAAAATATCCACTAAATGAGGGAATAATATGTGTGAGGGTACCCTAGGAGAGTTCCAAATGTGTGTCGGTAGAATATATATCCTACGGGGTAAAATTGAAAAAAGTTGAAAAGATATATTTTTTTTGACTTAGTCATTTTTCCAGCGTTTATCAGACTTTCAGATAGGTCAAATGTCAGTGAGCGTTCCGATTTCAGTTCCAGAGCGATTCGCCCAATGAGTCCTTGATATTTAGTCATTTTCAGCCAATTTTCTGGATTTTTGAAAAATTCACTTTTTTGTGAAAATATCCACTAAATGAGGGAATAATATGTGTGAGGGTACCCCAGGAGAGTTCCAAATGTGTTTGGGTAGAATATATATCCCACGGGGGCAAAACTGAAAAAAGTTGAAAAAAAATTTTTTTTTGGACTTAGTCATTTTTCCAGCGTTTATCAGACTTTCAGATAGGGCAAATGTCAGTGAGCGTTCCGATTTCAGTTCCAGAGCGATTCGCCCAATGAGTCCTGGATATGTAGTTGTTTTCAGCCAATATTTTCGATTTTTGAAAATTTCACTTTTTTGTGAAAATATCCACTAAATGAGGGAATAATATGTGTGAGGGTACCCTAGGAGAGTTCCAAATGTGTGTGGGTAGAATATATATCCTACGGGGTAAAATTGAAAAAAGTTGAAAAAATATATTTTTTTTGACTTAGTCATTTTTCCAGCGTTTATCAGACTTTCAGATAGGGCAAATGTCAGTGAGCATTCCGATTTCAGTTCAAGAGCGATTCGTCCAATGAGTCCTTGATATTTAGTCATTTTCAGCCAATTTTCTGGATTTTTGAAAAATTCACTTTTTTGTGAAAATATCCACTAAATGAGGGAATAATATGTGTGAGGGTACCCCAGGAGAGTTCCAAATGTGTGTGGGTAGAATATATATCCCACGGTGGTAAAATTGAAAAAAGTTGAAAAAATTTTTTTTTTGGACTTAGTCATTTTTCCGGCGTTTATCAGACTTTCAGATAGGGCAAATGTCAGTGAGCATTCCGATTTCAGTTCAAGAGCGATTCGCCCAATGAGTCCTTGATATTTAGTCATTTTCATCCAATTTTCTGGATTTTTGAAAAATTCACTTTTTTGTGAAAATATCCACTAAATGAGGGAATAATATGTGTGAGGGTACCCCAGGAGAGTTCCAAATGTGTGTGGGTAGAATATGTATCCCACGGGGGTAAAACTGAAAAAAGTTGAAAAATATTTTTTTTTTGGACTTAGTCATTTTTCCGGCGTTTATCAGACCTTCAGATAGGGCAAATGTCAGTGAGCGTTCCGATTTCAGTTCCAGAGAGATTCGTCCAATGAGTCCTTGATATTTAGTCATTTTCAGCCAATTTTCTGGATTTTTGAAAAATTAACTTTTTTTGTGAAAATATCCACTAAATGAGGGAATAATATGTGTGAGGGTAGCCCCGAAGAGTTCCAAATTTGTGTGGGTAGAATATATATCCCACTGGGGTAAAATTGAAAAAAGTTGAAAAATATATATTTTTTGGATTTAGTCATTTTTCCAGCGTTTATCAGACTTTCAGATAGGGCAAATGTCAGTGAGCGTTCCTATTTCAGTTCCAGAGCGATTCGCCCAATGAGTCCTTGATATTTAGTCATTTTCATCCAATTTTCTGGATTTTTGAAAAATTCACTTTTTTGTGAAAATATCCACTAAATGAGGGAATAATATGTGTGAGGGTAGCCGAGAAGAGTTCCAAATTTTTGTGGGTAGAATATATATCCCACTGGGGTAAAATTGAAAAAAGTTGAAAACATTTTTTTTTTTGACTTAGTCATTTTTCCGGCGTTTATCAGACTTTCAGATAGGGCAAATGTCAGTGAGCGTTCCGATTTCAGTTCCAGAGCGATTAGCCCAATGAGTCCTTGATATGTAGTTGTTTTCAGCCAATATTTTCGATTTTTGAAAATTTCACTTTTTTGTGAAAATATCCACTAAATGAGGGAATAATATGTGTGAGGGTACCCTAGGAGAGTTCCAAATGTGTGTCGGTAGAATATATATCCTACGGGGTAAAATTGAAAAAAGTTGAAAAGATATATTTTTTTTGACTTAGTCATTTTTCCAGCGTTTATCAGACTTTCAGATAGGTCAAATGTCAGTGAGCGTTCCGATTTCAGTTCCAGAGCGATTCGCCCAATGAGTCCTTGATATTTAGTCATTTTCAGCTAATTTTCTGGATTTTTGAAAAATTAACTTTTTTTGTGAAAATATCCACTAAATGAGGGAATAATATGTGTGAGGGTAGCCCCGAAGAGTTCCAAATTTGTGTGGGTAGAATATATATCCCACTGGGGTAAAATTGAAAAAAGTTGAAAAATATATATTTTTTGGATTTAGTCATTTTTCCAGCGTTTATCAGACTTTCAGATAGGGCAAATGTCAGTGAGCGTTCCTATTTCAGTTCCAGAGCGATTCGCCCAATGAGTCCTTGATATTTAGTCATTTTCATCCAATTTTCTGGATTTTTGAAAAATTCACTTTTTTGTGAAAATATCCACTAAATGAGGGAATAATATGTGTGAGGGTAGCCGAGAAGAGTTCCAAATTTTTGTGGGTAGAATATATATCCCACTGGGGTAAAATTGAAAAAAGTTGAAAACATTTTTTTTTTTGACTTAGTCATTTTTCCGGCGTTTATCAGACTTTCAGATAGGGCAAATGTCAGTGAGCGTTCCGATTTCAGTTCCAGAGCGATTAGCCCAATGAGTCCTTGATATGTAGTTGTTTTCAGCCAATATTTTCGATTTTTGAAAATTTCACTTTTTTGTGAAAATATCCACTAAATGAGGGAATAATATGTGTGAGGGTACCCTAGGAGAGTTCCAAATGTGTGTCGGTAGAATATATATCCTACGGGGTAAAATTGAAAAAAGTTGAAAAGATATATTTTTTTTGACTTAGTCATTTTTCCAGCGTTTATCAGACTTTCAGATAGGTCAAATGTCAGTGAGCGTTCCGATTTCAGTTCCAGAGCGATTCGCCCAATGAGTCCTTGATATTTAGTCATTTTCAGCCAATTTTCTGGATTTTTGAAAAATTCACTTTTTTGTGAAAATATCCACTAAATGAGGGAATAATATGTGTGAGGGTACCCCAGGAGAGTTCCAAATGTGTTTGGGTAGAATATATATCCCACGGGGGCAAAACTGAAAAAAGTTGAAAAAAAATTTTTTTTTGGACTTAGTCATTTTTCCAGCGTTTATCAGACTTTCAGATAGGGCAAATGTCAGTGAGCGTTCCGATTTCAGTTCCAGAGCGATTCGCCCAATGAGTCCTGGATATGTAGTTGTTTTCAGCCAATATTTTCGATTTTTGAAAATTTCACTTTTTTGTGAAAATATCCACTAAATGAGGGAATAATATGTGTGAGGGTACCCTAGGAGAGTTTCAAATGTGTGTGGGTAGAATATATATCCTACGGGGTAAAATTGAAAAAAGTTGAAAAAATATATTTTTTTTGACTTAGTCATTTTTCCAGCGTTTATCAGACTTTCAGATAGGGCAAATGTCAGTGAGCATTCCGATTTCAGTTCAAGAGCGATTCGCCCAATGATTCCTTGATATTTAGTCATTTTCATCCAATTTTCTGGATTTTTGAAAAATTCACTTTTTTGTGAAAATATCCACTAAATGAGGGAATAATATGTGTGAGGGTACCCCAGGAGAGTTCCAAATGTGTGTGGGTAGAATATGTATCCCACGGGGGTAAAATTGAAAAAAGTTGAAAAATATTTTTTTTTTGGACTTAGTCATTTTTCCGGCGTTTATCAGACCTTCAGATAGGGCAAATGTCAGTGAGCATTCCGATTTCAGTTCCAGAGCGATTCGTCCAATGAGTCCTTGATATTTAGTCATTTTCAGCCAATTTTCTGGATTTTTGAAAAATTCACTTTTTTGTGAAAATATCCACTAAATGAGGGAATAATATGTGTGAGGGTACCCCAGGAGAGTTCCAAATGTGTGTGGGTAGAATATATATCCCACGGTGGTAAAATTGAAAAAAGTTGAAAAAATTTTTTTTTTGGACTTAGTCATTTTTCCGGCGTTTATCAGACTTTCAGATAGGGCAAATGTCAGTGAGCATTCCGATTTCAGTTCAAGAGCGATTCGCCCAATGAGTCCTTGATATTTAGTCATTTTCATCCAATTTTCTGGATTTTTGAAAAATTCACTTTTTTGTGAAAATATCCACTAAATGAGGGAATAATATGTGTGAGGGTACCCCAGGAGAGTTCCAAATGTGTGTGGGTAGAATATGTATCCCACGGGGGTAAAACTGAAAAAAGTTGAAAAATATTTTTTTTTTGGACTTAGTCATTTTTCCGGCGTTTATCAGACCTTCAGATAGGGCAAATGTCAGTGAGCGTTCCGATTTCAGTTCCAGAGAGATTCGTCCAATGAGTCCTTGATATTTAGTCATTTTCAGCCAATTTTCTGGATTTTTGAAAAATTAACTTTTTTTGTGAAAATATCCACTAAATGAGGGAATAATATGTGTGAGGGTAGCCCCGAAGAGTTCCAAATTTGTGTGGGTAGAATATATATCCCACTGGGGTAAAATTGAAAAAAGTTGAAAAATATATATTTTTTGGATTTAGTCATTTTTCCAGCGTTTATCAGACTTTCAGATAGGGCAAATGTCAGTGAGCGTTCCTATTTCAGTTCCAGAGCGATTCGCCCAATGAGTCCTTGATATTTAGTCATTTTCATCCAATTTTCTGGATTTTTGAAAAATTCACTTTTTTGTGAAAATATCCACTAAATGAGGGAATAATATGTGTGAGGGTAGCCCAGAAGAGTTCCAAATTTTTGTGGGTAGAATATATATCCCACAGGGGTAAAATTGAAAAAAGTTGAAAACATTTTTTTTTTGGACTTAGTCATTTTTCCGGCGTTTATCAGACTTTCAGATAGGGCAAATGTCAGTGAGCGTTCCGATTTCAGTTCCAGAGCGATTCGCCCAATGAGTCCTTGATATTTAATCATTTTCAGCCAATTTTATGGATTTTTGAAAAATTCACTTTTTTGTGAAAATATCCAATAAATGAGGGAATAATATGTGTGAGGGTACCCCAGGAGAGTTCCAAATGTGTTTGGGTAGAATATATATCCCACGGGGGCAAAACTGAAAAAAGTTGAAAAAAAATTTTTTTTTGGACTTAGTCATTTTTCCAGCGTTTATCAGACTTTCAGATAGGGCAAATGTCAGTGAGCGTTCCGATTTCAGTTCCAGAGCGATTCGCCCAATGAGTCCTGGATATGTAGTTGTTTTCAGCCAATATTTTCGATTTTTGAAAATTTCACTTTTTTGTGAAAATATCCACTAAATGAGGGAATAATATGTGTGAGGGTACCCTAGGAGAGTTCCAAATGTGTGTGGGTAGAATATATATCCTACGGGGTAAAATTGAAAAAAGTTGAAAAAATATATTTTTTTTGACTTAGTCATTTTTCCAGCGTTTATCAGACTTTCAGATAGGGCAAATGTCAGTGAGCATTCCGATTTCAGTTCAAGAGCGATTCGTCCAATGAGTCCTTGATATTTAGTCATTTTCAGCCAATTTTCTGGATTTTTGAAAAATTCACTTTTTTGTGAAAATATCCACTAAATGAGGGAATAATATGTGTGAGGGTACCCCAGGAGAGTTCCAAATGTGTGTGGGTAGAATATATATCCCACGGTGGTAAAATTGAAAAAAGTTGAAAAAATTTTTTTTTTGGACTTAGTCATTTTTCCGGCGTTTATCAGACTTTCAGATAGGGCAAATGTCAGTGAGCATTCCGATTTCAGTTCAAGAGCGATTCGCCCAATGAGTCCTTGATATTTAGTCATTTTCATCCAATTTTCTGGATTTTTGAAAAATTCACTTTTTTGTGAAAATATCCACTAAATGAGGGAATAATATGTGTGAGGGTACCCCAGGAGAGTTCCAAATGTGTGTGGGTAGAATATGTATCCCACGGGGGTAAAACTGAAAAAAGTTGAAAAATATTTTTTTTTTGGACTTAGTCATTTTTCCGGCGTTTATCAGACCTTCAGATAGGGCAAATGTCAGTGAGCGTTCCGATTTCAGTTCCAGAGAGATTCGTCCAATGAGTCCTTGATATTTAGTCATTTTCAGCCAATTTTCTGGATTTTTGAAAAATTAACTTTTTTTGTGAAAATATCCACTAAATGAGGGAATAATATGTGTGAGGGTAGCCCCGAAGAGTTCCAAATTTGTGTGGGTAGAATATATATCCCACTGGGGTAAAATTGAAAAAAGTTGAAAAATATATATTTTTTGGATTTAGTCATTTTTCCAGCGTTTATCAGACTTTCAGATAGGGCAAATGTCAGTGAG
Organism: Phyllobates terribilis; assembly: GCF_046119375.1. Taxonomy (NCBI): domain Eukaryota; kingdom Metazoa; phylum Chordata; class Amphibia; order Anura; family Dendrobatidae; genus Phyllobates; species Phyllobates terribilis. Next base: position 5,264,378 of record NW_027362832.1, read on the forward strand.
CGTTCCTATTTCAGTTCCAGAGCGATTCGCCCAATGAGTCCTTGATATTTAGTCATTTTCATCCAATTTTCTGGATTTTTGAAAAATTCACTTTTTTGTGAAAATATCCACTAAATGAGGGAATAATATGTGTGAGGGTAGCCGAGAAGAGTTCCAAATTTTTGTGGGTAGAATATATATCCCACTGGGGTAAAATTGAAAAAAGTTGAAAACATTTTTTTTTTTGACTTAGTCATTTTTCCGGCGTTTATCAGACTTTCAGATAGGGCAAATGTCAGTGAGCGTTCCGATTTCAGTTCCAGAGCGATTAGCCCAATGAGTCCTTGATATGTAGTTGTTTTCAGCCAATATTTTCGATTTTTGAAAATTTCACTTTTTTGTGAAAATATCCACTAAATGAGGGAATAATATGTGTGAGGGTACCCTAGGAGAGTTCCAAATGTGTGTCGGTAGAATATATATCCTACGGGGTAAAATTGAAAAAAGTTGAAAAGATATATTTTTTTTGACTTAGTCATTTTTCCAGCGTTTATCAGACTTTCAGATAGGTCAAATGTCAGTGAGCGTTCCGATTTCAGTTCCAGAGCGATTCGCCCAATGAGTCCTTGATATTTAGTCATTTTCAGCTAATTTTCTGGATTTTTGAAAAATTAACTTTTTTTGTGAAAATATCCACTAAATGAGGGAATAATATGTGTGAGGGTAGCCCCGAAGAGTTCCAAATTTGTGTGGGTAGAATATATATCCCACTGGGGTAAAATTGAAAAAAGTTGAAAAATATATATTTTTTGGATTTAGTCATTTTTCCAGCGTTTATCAGACTTTCAGATAGGGCAAATGTCAGTGAGCGTTCCTATTTCAGTTCCAGAGCGATTCGCCCAATGAGTCCTTGATATTTAGTCATTTTCATCCAATTTTCTGGATTTTTGAAAAATTCACTTTTTTGTGAAAATATCCACTAAATGAGGGAATAATATGTGTGAGGGTAGCCGAGAAGAGTTCCAAATTTTTGTGGGTAGAATATATATCCCACTGGGGTAAAATTGAAAAAAGTTGAAAACATTTTTTTTTTTGACTTAGTCATTTTTCCGGCGTTTATCAGACTTTCAGATAGGGCAAATGTCAGTGAGCGTTCCGATTTCAGTTCCAGAGCGATTAGCCCAATGAGTCCTTGATATGTAGTTGTTTTCAGCCAATATTTTCGATTTTTGAAAATTTCACTTTTTTGTGAAAATATCCACTAAATGAGGGAATAATATGTGTGAGGGTACCCTAGGAGAGTTCCAAATGTGTGTCGGTAGAATATATATCCTACGGGGTAAAATTGAAAAAAGTTGAAAAGATATATTTTTTTTGACTTAGTCATTTTTCCAGCGTTTATCAGACTTTCAGATAGGTCAAATGTCAGTGAGCGTTCCGATTTCAGTTCCAGAGCGATTCGCCCAATGAGTCCTTGATATTTAGTCATTTTCAGCCAATTTTCTGGATTTTTGAAAAATTCACTTTTTTGTGAAAATATCCACTAAATGAGGGAATAATATGTGTGAGGGTACCCCAGGAGAGTTCCAAATGTGTTTGGGTAGAATATATATCCCACGGGGGCAAAACTGAAAAAAGTTGAAAAAAAATTTTTTTTTGGACTTAGTCATTTTTCCAGCGTTTATCAGACTTTCAGATAGGGCAAATGTCAGTGAGCGTTCCGATTTCAGTTCCAGAGCGATTCGCCCAATGAGTCCTGGATATGTAGTTGTTTTCAGCCAATATTTTCGATTTTTGAAAATTTCACTTTTTTGTGAAAATATCCACTAAATGAGGGAATAATATGTGTGAGGGTACCCTAGGAGAGTTTCAAATGTGTGTGGGTAGAATATATATCCTACGGGGTAAAATTGAAAAAAGTTGAAAAAATATATTTTTTTTGACTTAGTCATTTTTCCAGCGTTTATCAGACTTTCAGATAGGGCAAATGTCAGTGAGCATTCCGATTTCAGTTCAAGAGCGATTCGCCCAATGATTCCTTGATATTTAGTCATTTTCATCCAATTTTCTGGATTTTTGAAAAATTCACTTTTTTGTGAAAATATCCACTAAATGAGGGAATAATATGTGTGAGGGTACCCCAGGAGAGTTCCAAATGTGTGTGGGTAGAATATGTATCCCACGGGGGTAAAATTGAAAAAAGTTGAAAAATATTTTTTTTTTGGACTTAGTCATTTTTCCGGCGTTTATCAGACCTTCAGATAGGGCAAATGTCAGTGAGCATTCCGATTTCAGTTCCAGAGCGATTCGTCCAATGAGTCCTTGATATTTAGTCATTTTCAGCCAATTTTCTGGATTTTTGAAAAATTCACTTTTTTGTGAAAATATCCACTAAATGAGGGAATAATATGTGTGAGGGTACCCCAGGAGAGTTCCAAATGTGTGTGGGTAGAATATATATCCCACGGTGGTAAAATTGAAAAAAGTTGAAAAAATTTTTTTTTTGGACTTAGTCATTTTTCCGGCGTTTATCAGACTTTCAGATAGGGCAAATGTCAGTGAGCATTCCGATTTCAGTTCAAGAGCGATTCGCCCAATGAGTCCTTGATATTTAGTCATTTTCATCCAATTTTCTGGATTTTTGAAAAATTCACTTTTTTGTGAAAATATCCACTAAATGAGGGAATAATATGTGTGAGGGTACCCCAGGAGAGTTCCAAATGTGTGTGGGTAGAATATGTATCCCACGGGGGTAAAACTGAAAAAAGTTGAAAAATATTTTTTTTTTGGACTTAGTCATTTTTCCGGCGTTTATCAGACCTTCAGATAGGGCAAATGTCAGTGAGCGTTCCGATTTCAGTTCCAGAGAGATTCGTCCAATGAGTCCTTGATATTTAGTCATTTTCAGCCAATTTTCTGGATTTTTGAAAAATTAACTTTTTTTGTGAAAATATCCACTAAATGAGGGAATAATATGTGTGAGGGTAGCCCCGAAGAGTTCCAAATTTGTGTGGGTAGAATATATATCCCACTGGGGTAAAATTGAAAAAAGTTGAAAAATATATATTTTTTGGATTTAGTCATTTTTCCAGCGTTTATCAGACTTTCAGATAGGGCAAATGTCAGTGAGCGTTCCTATTTCAGTTCCAGAGCGATTCGCCCAATGAGTCCTTGATATTTAGTCATTTTCATCCAATTTTCTGGATTTTTGAAAAATTCACTTTTTTGTGAAAATATCCACTAAATGAGGGAATAATATGTGTGAGGGTAGCCCAGAAGAGTTCCAAATTTTTGTGGGTAGAATATATATCCCACAGGGGTAAAATTGAAAAAAGTTGAAAACATTTTTTTTTTGGACTTAGTCATTTTTCCGGCGTTTATCAGACTTTCAGATAGGGCAAATGTCAGTGAGCGTTCCGATTTCAGTTCCAGAGCGATTCGCCCAATGAGTCCTTGATATTTAATCATTTTCAGCCAATTTTATGGATTTTTGAAAAATTCACTTTTTTGTGAAAATATCCAATAAATGAGGGAATAATATGTGTGAGGGTACCCCAGGAGAGTTCCAAATGTGTGTGGGTTGAATATATATCCCACGGGGGTAAAATTGAAAAAAGTTGAAAAATATATATTTTTTGGACTTAGTCATTTTTCCGGCGTTTATCAGACTTTCAGATAGGGCAAATGTCAGTGAGCATTCCGATTTCAGTTCAAGAGCGATTCGCCCAATGAGTCCTTGATATTTAGTCATTTTCATCCAATTTTCTGGATTTTTGAAAAATTCACTTTTTTGTGAAAATATCCACTAAATGAGGGAATAATATGTGTGAGGGTACCCCAGGAGAGTTCCAAATGTGTGTGGGTAGAATATGTATCCCACGGGGGTAAAACTGAAAAAAGTTGAAAAATATTTTTTTTTTGGACTTAGTCATTTTTCCGGCGTTTATCAGACTTTCAGATAGGGCAAATGTCAGTGAGCATTCCGATTTCAGTTCAAGAGCGATTCGCCCAATGAGTCCTTGATATTTAGTCATTTTCATCCAATTTTCTGGATTTTTGAAAAATTCACTTTTTTGTGAAAATATCCACTAAATGAGGGAATAATATGTGTGAGGGTACCCCAGGAGAGTTCCAAATGTGTGTGGGTAGAATATGTATCCCACGGGGGTAAAACTGAAAAAAGTTGAAAAATTTTTTTTTTTTGGACTTAGTCATTTTTCCGGCGTTTATCAGACCTTCAGATAGGGCAAATGTCAGTGAGCGTTCCGATTTCAGTTCCAGAGAGATTCGTCCAATGAGTCCTTGATATTTAGTCATTTTCAGCCAATTTTCTGGATTTTTGAAAAATTAACTTTTTTGTGAAAATATCCACTAAATGAGGGAATAATATGTGTGAGGGTAGCCCCGAAGAGTTCCAAATTTGTGTGGGTAGAATATATATCCCACTGGGGTAAAATTGAAAAAAGTTGAAAAATATATATTTTTTGGATTTAGTCATTTTTCCAGCGTTTATCAGACTTTCAGATAGGGCAAATGTCAGTGAGCGTTCCTATTTCAGTTCCAGAGCGATTCGCCCAATGAGTCCTTGATATTTAGTCATTTTCATCCAATTTTCTGGATTTTTGAAAAATTCACTTTTTTGTGAAAATATCCACTAAATGAGGGAATAATATGTGTGAGGGTAGCCCAGAAGAGTTCCAAATTTTTGTGGGTAGAATATATATCCCACTGGGGTAAAATTGAAAAAAGTTGAAAACATTTTTTTTTTGGACTTAGTCATTTTTCCGGCGTTTATCAGACTTTCAGATAGGGCAAATGTCAGTGAGCGTTCCGATTTCAGTTCCAGAGCGATTAGCCCAATGAGTCCTTGATATGTAGTTGTTTTCAGCCAATATTTTCGATTTTTGAAAATTTCACTTTTTTGTGAAAATATCCACTAAATGAGGGAATAATATGTGTGAGGGTACCCTAGGAGAGTTCCAAATGTGTGTCGGTAGAATATATATCCTACGGGGTAAAATTGAAAAAAGTTGAAAAGATATATTTTTTTTGACTTAGTCATTTTTCCAGCGTTTATCAGACTTTCAGATAGGTCAAATGTCAGTGAGCGTTCCGATTTCAGTTCCAGAGCGATTCGCCCAATGAGTCCTTGATATTTAGTCATTTTCAGCCAATTTTCTGGATTTTTGAAAAATTCACTTTTTTGTGAAAATATCCACTAAATGAGGGAATAATATGTGTGAGGGTACCCCAGGAGAGTTCCAAATGTGTTTGGGTAGAATATATATCCCACGGGGGCAAAACTGAAAAAAGTTGAAAAAAAATTTTTTTTTGGACTTAGTCATTTTTCCAGCGTTTATCAGACTTTCAGATAGGGCAAATGTCAGTGAGCGTTCCGATTTCAGTTCCAGAGCGATTCGCCCAATGAGTCCTGGATATGTAGTTGTTTTCAGCCAATATTTTCGATTTTTGAAAATTTCACTTTTTTGTGAAAATATCCACTAAATGAGGGAATAATATGTGTGAGGGTACCCTAGGAGAGTTCCAAATGTGTGTGGGTAGAATATATATCCTACGGGGTAAAATTGAAAAAAGTTGAAAAAATATATTTTTTTTGACTTAGTCATTTTTCCGGCGTTTATCAGACCTTCAGATAGGGCAAATGTCAGTGAGCATTCCGATTTCAGTTCCAGAGCGATTCGTCCAATGAGTCCTTGATATTTATTCATTTTCAGCCAATTTTCTGGATTTTTGAAAAATTAACTTTTTTGTGAAAATATCCACTAAATGAGGGAATAATATGTGTGAGGGTAGCCCAGAAGAGTTCCAAATTTGTGTGGGTAGAATATATATCCCACTGGGGTAAAATTGAAAAAAGTTGAAAAAATTTTTTTTTTGGACTTAGTCATTTTTCCGGCGTTTATCAGACTTTCAGATAGGGCAAATGTCAGTGAGCGTTCCGATTTCAGTTCCAGAGCGATTAGCCCAATGAGTCCTTGATATGTAGTTGTTTTCAGCCAATATTTTCGATTTTTGAAAATTTCACTTTTTTGTGAAAATATCCACTAAATGAGGGAATAATATGTGTGAGGGTACCCTAGGAGAGTTCCAAATGTGTGTCGGTAGAATATATATCCTACGGGATAAAATTGAAAAAAGTTGAAAAGATATATTTTTTTTGACTTAGTCATTTTTCCAGCGTTTATCAGACTTTCAGATAGGTCAAATGTCAGTGAGCGTTCCGATTTCAGTTCCAGAGCGATTCGCCCAATGAGTCCTTGATATTTAGTCATTTTCAGCCAATTTTCTGGATTTTTGAAAAATTCACTTTTTTGTGAAAATATCCAATAAATGAGGGAATAATATGTGTGAGGGTACCCCAGGAGAGTTCCAAATGTGTGTGGGTAGAATATATATCCCACGGTGGTAAAATTGAAAAAAGTTGAAAAAATTTTTTTTTTGGACTTAGTCATTTTTCCGGCGTTTATCAGACTTTCAGATAGGGCAAATGTCAGTGAGCGTTCCGATTTCAGTTCCAGAGCGATTCGCCCAATGAGTCCTTGATATGTAGTTGTTTTCAGCCAATATTTTCGATTTTTGAAAATTTCACTTTTTTGTGAAAATATCCACTAAATGAGGGAATAATATGTGTGAGGGTACCCTAGGAGAGTTCCAAATGTGTGTGGGTAGAATATATATCCCACTGGGGTAAAATTGAAAAAAGTTGAAAAAAAATTTTTTTTTGACTTAGTCATTTTTCCAGCGTTTATCAGACTTTCAGATAGGGCAAATGTCAGTGAGCGTTCCGATTTCAGTTCCAGAGCGATTCGCCCAATGAGTCCTTGATATGTAGTTGTTTTCAGCCAATATTTTCGATTTTTGAAAATTTCACTTTTTTGTGAAAATATCCAATAAATGAGGGAATAATATGTGTGAGGGTACCCCAGGAGAGATCCAAATGTGTGTGGGTAGAATATATATCCCACGGGGGTAAAATTGAAAAAAGTTGAAAAATATATATTTTTTGGACTTAGTCATTTTTCCGGCGTTTATCAGACTTTCAGATAGGGCAAATGTCAGTGAGCATTCCGATTTCAGTTCAAAAGCGATTCGCCCAATGAGTCCTTGAAATTTAGTCATTTTCATCCAATTTTCTGGATTGTTGAAAAATTCACTTTTTTGTGAAAACATCCATTAAATGAGGGAATAATATGTGTGAGGGTACCCCAGGAAAGTTCCAAATGTGTGTGGGTAGAATATGTTTCCCACGGGGGTAAAACTGAAAAAAGTTGAAAAATATTTTTTTTTTGGACTTAGTCATTTTTCCGGCGTTTATCAGACCTTCAGATAGGGCAAATGTCAGTGAGCGTTCCGATTTCAGTTCCAGAGAGATTCGTCCAATGAGTCCTTGATATTTAGTCATTTTCAGCCAATTTTCTGGATTTTTGAAAAATTAACTTTTTTGTGAAAATATCCACTAAATGAGGGAATAATATGTGTGAGGGTACCCCAGGAGAGTTCCAAATGTGTGTGGGTAGAATATATATCCCACGGTGGTAAAATTGAAAAAAGTTGAAAAAATTTTTTTTTGGATTTAGTCATTTTTCCGGTGTTTATCAGACTTTCAGATAGGGCAAATGTCAGTGAGCGTTCCGATTTCAGTTCCAGAGCAATTCGCCCAATGAGTCCTTGATATTTAGTCATTTTCAGCCAATTTTCTGGATTTTTGAAAAATTAACTTTTTTGTGAAAATATCCACTAAATGAGGGAATAATATGTGTGAGGGTACCCCAGGAGAGTTCCAAATGTGTGTGGGTAGAATATATATCCCACGGTGGTAAAATTGAAAAAAGTTGAAAAAATTTTTTTTTTGGATTTAGTCATTTTTCCGGTGTTTATCAGACTTTCAGATAGGGCAAATGTCAGTGAGCATTCCGATTTCAGTTCCAGAGCGATTCGCCCAATGAGTCCTTGATATTTAGTCATTTTCAGCCAATTTTCTGGATTTTTGAAAAATTCACTTTTTTGTGAAAATATCCACTAAATGAGGGAATAATATGTGTGAGGGTACCCCAGGAGAGTTCCAAATGTGTGTGGGTAGAATATATATCCCACGGGGGCAAAACTGAAAAAAGTTGAAAAAAAATTTTTTTTTGGACTTAGTCATTTTTCCAGCGTTTATCAGACTTTCAGATAGGGCAAATGTCAGTGAGCGTTCCTATTTCAGTTCCAGAGCGATTCGCCCAATGAGTCCTTGATATTTAGTCATTTTCAGCCAATTTTCTGGATTTTTGAAAAATTCACTTTTTTGTGAAAATATCCACTAAATGAGGGAATAATATGTGTGAGGGTACCCCAGGAGAGTTCCAAATGTGTGTGGGTAGAATATATATCCCACGGTGGTAAAATTGAAAAAAGTTGAAAAAAATTTTTTTTTGGACTTAGTCATTTTTCCGGCGTTTATCAGACTTTCAGATAGGGCAAATGTCAGTGAGCGTTCCGATTTCAGTTCCAGAGCGATTCGCCCAATGAGTCCTTGATATGTAGTTGTTTTCAGCCAATATTTTCGATTTTTGAAAATTTCACTTTTTTGTGAAAATATCCACTAAATGAGGGAATAATATGTGTGAGGGTACCCTAGGAGAATTCCAAATGTGTGTGGGTAGAATATATATCCCACGGGGGCAAAACTGAAAAAAGTTGAAAAAAATTTTTTTTTTGGACTTAGTCATTTTTCCAGCGTTTATCAGACTTTCAGATAGGGCAAATGTCAGTGAGCATTCCTATTTCAGTTCCAGAGCGATTCGCCCAATGAGTCCTTGATATTTAGTCATTTTCAGCCAATTTTCTGGATTTTTGAAAAATTCACTTTTTTGTGAAAATATCCACTAAATGAGGGAATAATATGTGTGAGGGTACCCCAGGAGAGTTCCAAATGTGTGTGGGTAGAATATATATCCCACGGTGGTAAAATTGAAAAAAGTTGAAAAATTTTTTTTTTTGGACTTAGTAATTTTTCCGGCGTTTATCAGACTTTCAGATAGGGCAAATGTCAGTGAGCGTTCCGATTTCAGTTCCAGAGCGATTCGCCCAATGAGTCCTTGATATGTAGTTGTTTTCAGCCAATATTTTCGATTTTTGAAAATTTCACTTTTTTGTGAAAATATCCACTAAATGAGGGAATAATATGTGTGAGGGTACCCTAGGAGAGTTCCAAATGTGTGTGGGTAGAATATATATCCTACGGGGTAAAATTGAAAAAAGTTGAAAAAATATATTTTTTTTGACTTAGTCATTTTTCCAGCGTTTATCAGACTTTCAGATAGGGCAAATGTCAGTGAGCATTCCGATTTCAGTTCAAGAGCGATTCGCCCAATGATTCCTTGATATTTAGTCATTTTCATCCAATTTTCTGGATTTTTGAAAAATTCACTTTTTTGTGAAAATATCCACTAAATGAGGGAATAATATGTGTGAGGGTACCCCAGGAGAGTTCCAAATGTGTGTGGGTAGAATATGTATCCCACGGGGGTAAAATTGAAAAAAGTTGAAAAATATTTTTTTTTTGGACTTAGTCATTTTTCCGGCGTTTATCAGACCTTCAGATAGGGCAAATGTCAGTGAGCATTCCGATTTCAGTTCCAGAGCGATTCGTCCAATGAGTCCTTGATATTTAGTCATTTTCAGCCAATTTTCTGGATTTTTGAAAAATTAACTTTTTTGTGAAAATATCCACTAAATGAGGGAATAATATGTGTGAGGGTAGCCCAGAAGAGTTCCAAATTTGTGTGGGTAGAATATATATCCCACTGGGGTAAAATTGAAAAAAGTTGAAAAAATTTTTTTTTGACTTAGTCATTTTTCCAGCGTTTATCAGACTTTCAGATAGGGCAAATGTCAGTGAGCGTTCCGATTTCAGTTCCAGAGCGATTCGCCCAATGAGTCCTTGATATGTAGTTGTTTTCAGCCAATATTTTCGATTTTTGAAAATTTCACTTTTTTGTGAAAATATCCAATAAATGAGGGAATAATATGTGTGAGGGTACCCCAGGAGAGATCCAAATGTGTGTGGGTAGAATATATATCCCACGGGGGTAAAATTGAAAAAAGTTGAAAAATATATATTTTTTGGACTTAGTCATTTTTCCGGCGTTTATCAGACTTTCAGATAGGGCAAATGTCAGTGAGCATTCCGATTTCAGTTCAAGAGCGATTCGCCCAATGAGTCCTTGAAATTTAGTCATTTTCATCCAATTTTCTGGATTGTTGAAAAATTCACTTTTTTGTGAAAACATCCATTAAATGAGGGAATAATATGTGTGAGGGTACCCCAGGAAAGTTCCAAATGTGTGTGGGTAGAATATGTTTCCCACGGGGGTAAAACTGAAAAAAGTTGAAAAATATTTTTTTTTTGGACTTAGTCATTTTTCCGGCGTTTATCAGACCTTCAGATAGGGCAAATGTCAGTGAGCGTTCCGATTTCAGTTCCAGAGAGATTCGTCCAATGAGTCCTTGATATTTAGTCATTTTCAGCCAATTTTCTGGATTTTTGAAAAATTAACTTTTTTGTGAAAATATCCACTAAATGAGGGAATAATATGTGTGAGGGTACCCCAGGAGAGTTCCAAATGTGTGTGGGTAGAATATATATCCCACGGTGGTAAAATTGAAAAAAGTTGAAAAAAATTTTTTTTGGATTTAGTCATTTTTCCGGTGTTTATCAGACTTTCAGATAGGGCAAATGTCAGTGAGCGTTCCGATTTCAGTTCCAGAGCAATTCGCCCAATGAGTCCTTGATATTTAGTCATTTTCAGCCAATTTTCTGGATTTTTGAAAAATTCACTTTTTTGTGAAAATATCCACTAAATGAGGGAATAATATGTGTGAGGGTACCCCAGGAGAGTTCCAAATGTGTGTGGGTAGAATATATATCCCACGGTGGTAAAATTGAAAAAAGTTGAAAAAAATTTTTTTTTGGACTTAGTCATTTTTCCGGCGTTTATCAGACTTTCAGATAGGGCAAATGTCAGTGAGCGTTCCGATTTCAGTTCCAGAGCGATTCGCCCAATGAGTCCTTGATATGTAGTTGTTTTCAGCCAATATTTTCGATTTTTGAAAATTTCACTTTTTTGTGAAAATATCCACTAAATGAGGGAATAATATGTGTGAGGGTACCCTAGGAGAATTCCAAATGTGTGTGGGTAGAATATATATCCCACGGGGGCAAAACTGAAAAAAGTTGAAAAAAATTTTTTTTTTGGACTTAGTCATTTTTCCAGCGTTTATCAGACTTTCAGATAGGGCAAATGTCAGTGAGCATTCCTATTTCAGTTCCAGAGCGATTCGCCCAATGAGTCCTTGATATTTAGTCATTTTCAGCCAATTTTCTGGATTTTTGAAAAATTCACTTTTTTGTGAAAATATCCACTAAATGAGGGAATAATATGTGTGAGGGTACCCCAGGAGAGTTCCAAATGTGTGTGGGTAGAATATATATCCCACGGTGGTAAAATTGAAAAAAGTTGAAAAATTTTTTTTTTTGGACTTAGTAATTTTTCCGGCGTTTATCAGACTTTCAGATAGGGCAAATGTCAGTGAGCGTTCCGATTTCAGTTCCAGAGCGATTCGCCCAATGAGTCCTTGATATGTAGTTGTTTTCAGCCAATATTTTCGATTTTTGAAAATTTCACTTTTTTGTGAAAATATCCACTAAATGAGGGAATAATATGTGTGAGGGTACCCTAGGAGAGTTCCAAATGTGTGTGGGTAGAATATATATCCTACGGGGTAAAATTGAAAAAAGTTGAAAAAATATATTTTTTTTTACTTAGTCATTTTTCCAGCGTTTATCAGACTTTCAGATAGGGCAAATGTCAGTGAGCATTCCGATTTCAGTTCAAGAGCGATTCGCCCAATGATTCCTTGATATTTAGTCATTTTCATCCAATTTTCTGGATTTTTGAAAAATTCACTTTTTTGTGAAAATATCCACTAAATGAGGGAATAATATGTGTGAGGGTACCCCAGGAGAGTTCCAAATGTGTGTGGGTAGAATATGTATCCCACGGGGGTAAAATTGAAAAAAGTTGAAAAATATTTTTTTTTTGGACTTAGTCATTTTTCCGGCGTTTATCAGACTTTCAGATAGGGCAAATGTCAGTGAGCATTCCGATTTCAGTTCAAGAGCGATTCGCCCAATGAGTCCTTGAAATTTAGTCATTTTCATCCAATTTTCTGGATTGTTGAAAAATTCACTTTTTTGTGAAAACATCCATTAAATGAGGGAATAATATGTGTGAGGGTACCCCAGGAAAGTTCCAAATGTGTGTGGGTAGAATATGTTTCCCACGGGGGTAAAACTGAAAAAAGTTGAAAAATATTTTTTTTTTGGACTTAGTCATTTTTCCGGCGTTTATCAGACCTTCAGATAGGGCAAATGTCAGTGAGCGTTCCGATTTCAGTTCCAGAGAGATTCGTCCAATGAGTCCTTGATATTTAGTCATTTTCAGCCAATTTTCTGGATTTTTGAAAAATTAACTTTTTTGTGAAAATATCCACTAAATGAGGGAATAATATGTGTGAGGGTACCCCAGGAGAGTTCCAAATTTGTGTGGGTAGAATATATATCCCACGGTGGTAAAATTGAAAAAAGTTGAAAAATTTTTTTTTTGGATTTAGTCATTTTTCCGGTGTTTATCAGACTTTCAGATAGGGCAAATGTCAGTGAGCGTTCCTATTTCAGTTCCAGAGCGATTCGCCCAATGAGTCCTTGATATTTAGTCATTTTCAGCCAATTTTCTGGATTTTTGAAAAATTCACTTTTTTGTGAAAATATCCACTAAATGAGGGAATAATATGTGTGAGGGTACCCCAGGAGAGTTCCAAATGTGTGTGGGTAGAATATATATCCCACGGTGGTAAAATTGAAAAAAGTTGAAAAAAATTTTTTTTTGGACTTAGTCATTTTTCCGGCGTTTATCAGACTTTCAGATAGGGCAAATGTCAGTGAGCGTTCCGATTTCAGTTCCAGAGCGATTCGCCCAATGAGTCCTTGATATGTAGTTGTTTTCAGCCAATATTTTCGATTTTTGAAAATTTCACTTTTTTGTGAAAATATCCACTAAATGAGGGAATAATATGTGTGAGGGTACCCTAGGAGAATTCCAAATGTGTGTGGGTAGAATATATATCCCACGGGGGCAAAACTGAAAAAAGTTGAAAAAAATTTTTTTTTTGGACTTAGTCATTTTTCCAGCGTTTATCAGACTTTCAGATAGGGCAAATGTCAGTGAGCATTCCTATTTCAGTTCCAGAGCGATTCGCCCAATGAGTCCTTGATATTTAGTCATTTTCAGCCAATTTTCTGGATTTTTGAAAAATTCACTTTTTTGTGAAAATATCCACTAAATGAGGGAATAATATGTGTGAGGGTACCCCAGGAGAGTTCCAAATGTGTGTGGGTAGAATATATATCCCACGGTGGTAAAATTGAAAAAAGTTGAAAAATTTTTTTTTTTGGACTTAGTAATTTTTCCGGCGTTTATCAGACTTTCAGATAGGGCAAATGTCAGTGAGCGTTCCGATTTCAGTTCCAGAGCGATTCGCCCAATGAGTCCTTGATATGTAGTTGTTTTCAGCCAATATTTTCGATTTTTGAAAATTTCACTTTTTTGTGAAAATATCCACTAAATGAGGGAATAATATGTGTGAGGGTACCCTAGGAGAGTTCCAAATGTGTGTGGGTAGAATATATATCCTACGGGGTAAAATTGAAAAAAGTTGAAAAAATATATTTTTTTTGACTTAGTCATTTTTCCAGCGTTTATCAGACTTTCAGATAGGGCAAATGTCAGTGAGCATTCCGATTTCAGTTCAAGAGCGATTCGCCCAATGATTCCTTGATATTTAGTCATTTTCATCCAATTTTCTGGATTTTTGAAAAATTCACTTTTTTGTGAAAATATCCACTAAATGAGGGAATAATATGTGTGAGGGTACCCCAGGAGAGTTCCAAATGTGTGTGGGTAGAATATGTATCCCACGGGGGTAAAATTGAAAAAAGTTGAAAAATATTTTTTTTTTGGACTTAGTCATTTTTCCGGCGTTTATCAGACCTTCAGATAGGGCAAATGTCAGTGAGCATTCCGATTTCAGTTCCAGAGCGATTCGTCCAATGAGTCCTTGATATTTAGTCATTTTCAGCCAATTTTCTGGATTTTTGAAAAATTAACTTTTTTGTGAAAATATCCACTAAATGAGGGAATAATATGTGTGAGGGTAGCCCAGAAGAGTTCCAAATTTGTGTGGGTAGAATATATATCCCACTGGGGTAAAATTGAAAAAAGTTGAAAAAATTTTTTTTTGACTTAGTCATTTTTCCAGCGTTTATCAGACTTTCAGATAGGGCAAATGTCAGTGAGCGTTCCGATTTCAGTTCCAGAGCGATTCGCCCAATGAGTCCTTGATATGTAGTTGTTTTCAGCCAATATTTTCGATTTTTGAAAATTTCACTTTTTTGTGAAAATATCCAATAAATGAGGGAATAATATGTGTGAGGGTACCCCAGGAGAGATCCAAATGTGTGTGGGTAGAATATATATCCCACGGGGGTAAAATTGAAAAAAGTTGAAAAATATATATTTTTTGGACTTAGTCATTTTTCCGGCGTTTATCAGACTTTCAGATAGGGCAAATGTCAGTGAGCATTCCGATTTCAGTTCAAGAGCGATTCGCCCAATGAGTCCTTGAAATTTAGTCATTTTCATCCAATTTTCTGGATTGTTGAAAAATTCACTTTTTTGTGAAAACATCCATTAAATGAGGGAATAATATGTGTGAGGGTACCCCAGGAAAGTTCCAAATGTGTGTGGGTAGAATATGTTTCCCACGGGGGTAAAACTGAAAAAAGTTGAAAAATATTTTTTTTTTGGACTTAGTCATTTTTCCGGCGTTTATCAGACCTTCAGATAGGGCAAATGTCAGTGAGCGTTCCGATTTCAGTTCCAGAGAGATTCGTCCAATGAGTCCTTGATATTTAGTCATTTTCAGCCAATTTTCTGGATTTTTGAAAAATTAACTTTTTTGTGAAAATATCCACTAAATGAGGGAATAATATGTGTGAGGGTACCCCAGGAGAGTTCCAAATGTGTGTGGGTAGAATATATATCCCACGGTGGTAAAATTGAAAAAAGTTGAAAAATTTTTTTTTTTGGACTTAGTAATTTTTCCGGCGTTTATCAGACTTTCAGATAGGGCAAATGTCAGTGAGCGTTCCGATTTCAGTTCCAGAGCGATTCGCCCAATGAGTCCTTGATATGTAGTTGTTTTCAGCCAATATTTTCGATTTTTGAAAATTTCACTTTTTTGTGAAAATATCCACTAAATGAGGGAATAATATGTGTGAGGGTACCCTAGGAGAATTCCAAATGTGTGTGGGTAGAATATATATCCCACGGGGGCAAAACTGAAAAAAGTTGAAAAAAATTTTTTTTTTGGACTTAGTCATTTTTCCAGCGTTTATCAGACTTTCAGATAGGGCAAATGTCAGTGAGCATTCCTATTTCAGTTCCAGAGCGATTCGCCCAATGAGTCCTTGATATTTAGTCATTTTCAGCCAATTTTCTGGATTTTTGAAAAATTCACTTTTTTGTGAAAATATCCACTAAATGAGGGAATAATATGTGTGAGGGTACCCCAGGAGAGTTCCAAATGTGTGTGGGTAGAATATATATCCCACGGTGGTAAAATTGAAAAAAGTTGAAAAATTTTTTTTTTTGGACTTAGTAATTTTTCCGGCGTTTATCAGACTTTCAGATAGGGCAAATGTCAGTGAGCGTTCCGATTTCAGTTCCAGAGCGATTCGCCCAATGAGTCCTTGATATGTAGTTGTTTTCAGCCAATATTTTCGATTTTTGAAAATTTCACTTTTTTGTGAAAATATCCACTAAATGAGGGAATAATATGTGTGAGGGTACCCTAGGAGAGTTCCAAATGTGTGTGGGTAGAATATATATCCTACGGGGTAAAATTGAAAAAAGTTGAAAAAATATATTTTTTTTTACTTAGTCATTTTTCCAGCGTTTATCAGACTTTCAGATAGGGCAAATGTCAGTGAGCATTCCGATTTCAGTTCAAGAGCGATTCGCCCAATGATTCCTTGATATTTAGTCATTTTCATCCAATTTTCTGGATTTTTGAAAAATTCACTTTTTTGTGAAAATATCCACTAAATGAGGGAATAATATGTGTGAGGGTACCCCAGGAGAGTTCCAAATGTGTGTGGGTAGAATATGTATCCCACGGGGGTAAAATTGAAAAAAGTTGAAAAATATTTTTTTTTTGGACTTAGTCATTTTTCCGGCGTTTATCAGACTTTCAGATAGGGCAAATGTCAGTGAGCATTCCGATTTCAGTTCAAGAGCGATTCGCCCAATGAGTCCTTGATATTTAGTCATTTTCAGCCAATTTTCTGGATTTTTGAAAAATTAACTTTTTTGTGAAAATATCCACTAAATGAGGGAATAATATGTGTGAGGGTACCCCAGGAGAGTTCCAAATTTGTGTGGGTAGAATATATATCCCACGGTGGTAAAATTGAAAAAAGTTGAAAAATTTTTTTTTTGGATTTAGTCATTTTTCCGGTGTTTATCAGACTTTCAGATAGGGCAAATGTCAGTGAGCGTTCCGATTTCAGTTCCAGAGCGATTCGCCCAATGAGTCCTTGATATTTAGTCATTTTCAGCCAATTTTCTGGATTTTTGAAAAATTAACTTTTTTGTGAAAATATCCACTAAATGAGGGAATAATATGTGTGAGGGTACCCCAGG
This sequence comes from Phyllobates terribilis, assembly GCF_046119375.1. Lineage (NCBI taxonomy): Eukaryota > Metazoa > Chordata > Amphibia > Anura > Dendrobatidae > Phyllobates > Phyllobates terribilis. The sequence continues at coordinate 5,281,183 of NW_027362832.1, forward strand.
AGAGTTCCAAATGTGTGTGGGTAGAATATATATCCCACGGTGGTAAAATTGAAAAAAGTTGAAAAAATTTTTTTTTTGGATTTAGTCATTTTTCCGGTGTTTATCAGACTTTCAGATAGGGCAAATGTCAGTGAGCGTTCCGATTTCAGTTCCAGAGCGATTCGCCCAATGAGTCCTTGATATTTAGTCATTTTCAGCCAATTTTCTGGATTTTTGAAAAATTCACTTTTTTGTGAAAATATCCACTAAATGAGGGAATAATATGTGTGAGGGTACCCCAGGAGAGTTCCAAATGTGTGTGGGTAGAATATATATCCCACGGGGGCAAAACTGAAAAAAGTTGAAAAAAATTTTTTTTTTGGACTTAGTCATTTTTCCAGCGTTTATCAGACTTTCAGATAGGGCAAATGTCAGTGAGCGTTCCTATTTCAGTTCCAGAGCGATTCGCCCAATGAGTCCTTGATATTTAGTCATTTTCAGCCAATTTTCTGGATTTTTGAAAAATTAACTTTTTTGTGAAAATATCCACTAAATGAGGGAATAATATGTGTGAGGGTAGCCCAGAAGAGTTCCAAATTTGTGTGGGTAGAATATATATCCCACTGGGGTAAAATTGAAAAAAGTTGAAAAAATTTTTTTTTTGGACTTAGTCATTTTTCCGGCGTTTATCAGACTTTCAGATAGGGCAAATGTCAGTGAGCGTTCCGATTTCAGTTCCAGAGCGATTCGCCCAATGAGTCCTTGATATGTAGTTGTTTTCAGCCAATATTTTCGATTTTTGAAAATTTCACTTTTTTGTGAAAATATCCACTAAATGAGGGAATAATATGTGTGAGGGTACCCTAGGAGAATTCCAAATGTGTGTGGGTAGAATATATATCCTACGGGGTAAAATTGAAAAAAGTTGAAAAGATATATTCTTTTTGACTTAGTCATTTTTCCAGCGTTTATCAGACTTTCAGATAGGTCAAATGTCAGTGAGCGTTCCGATTTCAGTTCCAGAGCGATTCGCCCAATGAGTCCTTGATATTTAGTCATTTTCAGCCAATTTTCTGGATTTTTGAAAAATTCACTTTTTTGTGAAAATATCCAATAAATGAGGGAATAATATGTGTGAGGGTACCCCAGGAGAGTTCCAAATGTGTGTGGGTAGAATATATATCCCACGGTGGTAAAATTGAAAAAAGTTGAAAAAATTTTTTTTTTGGACTTAGTCATTTTTGCAGCGTTTATCAGACTTTCAGATAGGGCAAATGTCAGTGAGCATTCCGATTTCAGTTCCAGAGCGATTCGCCCAATGAGTCCTTGATATGTAGTTGTTTTCAGCCAATATTTTTGATTTTTGAAAATTTCACTTTTTTGTGAAAATATCCACTAAATGAGGGAATAATATGTGTGAGGGTACCCTAGGAGAGTTCCAAATGTGTGTGGGTAGAATATATATCCTACGGGGTAAAATTGAAAAAAGTTGAAAAAATATATATTTTTTGACTTAGTCATTTTTCCAGCGTTTATCAGACCTTCAGATAGGGCAAATGTCAGTGAGCGTTCCGATTTCAGTTCCAGAGCGATTCGTCCAATGAGTCCTTGATATTTAGTCATTTTCAGCCAATTTCTGGATTTTTGAAAAATTAACTTTTTTGTGAAAATATCCACTAAATGAGGGAATAATATGTGTGAGGGTACCCCAGAAGAGTTCCAAATGTGTGTGGGTAGAATATATATCCCATGGGGCTAAAATTGAAAAAAGTTGAAAAATATTTTTTTTTGGACTTAGTCATTTTTCCGGCGTTTATCAGACTTTCAGATAGGGCAAATGTCAGTGAGCGTTCCAATTTCAGTTCCAGAGCGATTCGCCCAATGAGTCCTTGATATTTAGTCATTTTCAGCCAATTTTCTGGATTTTTGAAAAATTCACTTTTTTGTGAAAATATCCACTAAATGAGGGAATAATATGTGTGAGGGTACCCCAGGAGAGTTCCAAATGTGTGTGGGTAGAATATATATCCCACAGGGGTAAAATTGAAAAAAGTTGAAAAAATTTTTTTTTTGGACTTAGTCATTTTTCCGGCGTTTATCAGACTTTCAGATAGGGCAAATGTCAGTGAGCGTTCCGATTTCAGTTCCAGAGCGATTAGCCCAATGAGTCCTTGATATGTAGTTGTTTTCAGCCAATATTTTCGATTTTTGAAAATTTCACTTTTTTGTGAAAATATCCACTAAATGAGGGAATAATATGTGTGAGGGTACCCTAGGAGAGTTCCAAATGTGTGTCGGTAGAATATATATCCTACGGGGTAAAATTGAAAAAAGTTGAAAAAATATATATTTTTTGACTTAGTCATTTTTCCAGCGTTTATCAGACTTTCAGATAGGGCAAATATCAGTGAGCGTTCCGATTTCAGTTCCAGAGCGATTCGCCCAATGAGTCCTTGATATTTAGTCATTTTCAGCCAATTTTCTGGATTTTTTAAAATTTCACTTTTTTGTGAAAATATTCACTAAATGAGGGAATAATATGTGTGAGGGTACCCCAGGAGAGTTCCAAATGTGTGTGGGTAGAATATATATCCCACAGGGGTAAAATTGAAAAAAGTTGAAAAAATTTTTTTTTTGGACTTAGTCATTTTTCCGGCATTTATCAGACTTTCAGATAGGGCAAATGTCAGTGAGTATTCCGATTTCAGTTCCAGAGCGATTCGCCCATTGAGTCCTTGATATGTAGTCGTTTTCAGCCAATTTTCTGGATTTTTGAAAAATTCACTTTTTTGTGAAAATATCCACTAAACGAGGGAATAATATGTGTGAGGGTACCCCAGGAGAGTTCCAAATGTGTGTGGGTAGAATATATATCCCACGGGGGTAAAACTGAAAAAAGTTGAAAAAAAAAATTTTTTTTGGACTTAGTCATTTTTCCGGCGTTTATCAGACTTTCAGATAGGGCAAATGTCAGTGAGCGTTCTGATTTCAGTTCCAGAGCGATTCGCCCAATGAGTACTTGATATTTTGTCGTTTTCAGCCAATATTTTGGAATTTTTAAAATTTCACTTTTTTGTGAAAATATCCACTAAATGAGGGAATAACATGTGTGAGGGTACCCCAGGAGTGTTCCAAATGTGTGTGGGTAGAATATATATCCCACGGGGGTAAAATTGAAAAAAGTTGAAAAAAATTATTTTTTGGACTTAGCCATTTTTCCGGCGTTTATCAGACTTTCAGATAGGGCAAATGTCAGTGAGCATTCCGATTTCAGTTCCAGAGCGATTCGCCCAATGAGTCCTTGATATTTAGTCGTTTTCAGCCAATTTTCTGGATTTTTGAAAAATTCACTTTTTTGTGAAAATATCCACTAAATGAGGGAATAATATGTGTGAGGATAGCCCAGGAGAGTTCCAAATGTGTGTGGGTAGAATATATATCCCACGGGGGTAAAATTGAAAAAAGTTGAAAAAAATTATTTTTTGAACTTAGTCATTTTTCCGGCGTTTATCAGACTTTCAGATAGGGCAAATGTCAGTGAGCGTTCCGATTTCAGTTCCAGAGCGATTCGCCCAATGAGTCCTTGATATTTAGTCGTTTTCAGCCAATTTTCTGGATTTTTGAAAAATTCACTTTTTTGTGAAAATATCCACTAAATGAGGGAATAATATGTGTGAGGGTACCCCAGGAGAGTTCCAAATGTGTGTGGGTAAAGTATATATCCCACGGGGGTAAAATTGAAAAAAGTTGAAAAAAATTATTTTTTGGACTTAGCCGTTTTTCCGGCGTTTATCAGACTTTCAGATAGGGCAAATGTCAGTGAGCGTTCCGATTTCAGTTCCAGAGCGATTCGCCCAATGAGTCCTTGATATTTAGTCGTTTTCAGCCAATTTTCTGGATTTTTGAAAAATTCACTTTTTTGTGAAAATATCCACTAAATGAGGGAATAATATGTGTGAGGGTACCCCAGGAGAGTTCCAAATGTGTGTGGGTAGAATAAATATCCCACGGGGGTAAAACTGAAAAAAGTTGAAAAAAAATTTTTTTTTGGACTTAGTCATTTTTCCGGCGTTTATCAGACTTTCAGATAGGGCAAATGTCAGTGAGCGTTCCGATTTCAGTTCCAGAGCGATTCGCCCAATGAGTACTTGATATTTTGTTGTTTTCAGCCAATATTTTGGAATTTTTAAAATTTCACTTTTTTGTGAAAATATCCACTAAATGAGGGAATAATATGTGTGAGGGTACCCTAGGAGAGTTCCAAATGTGTGTGGGTAGAATATATATCCCACTGGGGTAAAATTGAAAAAAGTTGAAAAAAATTTTTTTTTTGACTTAGTCATTTTTCCAGCGTTTATCAGACTTTCAGATAGGGCAAATGTCAGTGAGCGTTCCAATTTCAGTTCCAGAGCGATTCGCCCAATGAGTCCTTGATATGTAGTTGTTTTCAGCCAATATTTTCGATTTTTGAAAATTTCACTTTTTTGTGAAAATATCCACTAAATGAGGGAATAATATGTGTGAGGGTACCCTAGGAGAGTTCCAAATGTGTGTGGGTAGAATATATATCCTACGGGGTAAAATTGAAAAAAGTTGAAAAAATATATATTTTTTGACTTAGTCATTTTTCCAGCGTTTATCAGACTTTCAGATAGGGCAAATATCAGTGAGCGTTCCGATTTCAGTTCCAGAGCGATTCGCCCAATGAGTCCTTGATATTTAGTCATTTTCAGCCAATTTTCTGGATTTTTGAAAATTTCACTTTTTTGTGAAAATATTCACTAAATGAGGGAATAATATGTGTGAGGGTACCCCAGGAGAGTTCCAAATGTGTGTGGGTAGAATATATATCCCACAGGGGTAAAATTGAAAAAAGTTGAAAAAATTTTTTTTTTGGACTTAGTCATTTTTCCGGCATTTATCAGACTTTCAGATAGGGCAAATGTCAGTGAGTATTCCGATTTCAGTTCCAGAGCGATTCGCCCATTGAGTCCTTGATATGTAGTCGTTTTCAGCCAATTTTCTGGATTTTTGAAAAATTCACTTTTTTGTGAAAATATCCACTAAACGAGGGAATAATATGTGTGAGGGTACCCCAGGAGAGTTCCAAATGTGTGTGGGTAAAATATATATCCCACAGGGGTAAAATTGAAAAAAATTGAAAAAAATTATTTTTTGGACTTAGTCATTTTTCCGGCGTTTATCAGACTTTCAGATAGGGCAAATATCAGTGAGCGTTCCGATTTCAGTTCCAGAGCGATTCGCCCAATGAGTCCTTGATATTTAATCATTTTCAGCCAATTTTCTGGATTTTTGAAAAATTCACTTTTTTGTGAAAATATCCACTAAATGAGGGAATAATATGTGTGAGGGTACCCCAGGAGAGTTCCAAATGTGTGTGGGTAGAATATATATCCCACGGGGGTAAAACTGAAAAAAGTTGAAAAAAAAATTTTTTTTTGGACTTAGTCATTTTTCCGGCGTTTATCAGACTTTCAGATAGGGCAAATGTCAGTGAGCGTTCCGATTTCAGTTCCAGAGCGATTCGCCCAATGAGTACTTGATATTTTGTCGTTTTCAGCCAATATTTTGGAATTTTTAAAATTTCACTTTTTTGTGAAAATATCCACTAAATGAGGGAATAATATGTGTGAGGGTACCCCAGGAGTGTTCCAAATGTGTGTGGGTAGAATATATATCCCACGGGGGTAAAATTGAAAAAAGTTGAAAAATTTTTTTTTTTGGAGTTAGTCATTTTTCCGGCGTTTATCAGACTTTCAGATAGGGCAAATGTCAGTGAGCGTTCCGATTTCAGTTCCAGAGCGATTCGCCCAATGAGTCCTTGATATTTAGTCATTTTCAGCCAATTATTGAATTTTTGAAAAATTAACTTTTTTGTGAAAATATCCACTAAATGAGGGAATAATATGTGTGAGGGTACCCCAGGAGAGTTCCAAATGTGTGTGGGTAAAATATATATCCCACGGGGGTAAAATTGAAAAAAGTTGAAACAAATTTTTTTTTGGACTTAGTCATTTTTCCGGCGTTTATCAGACTTTCAGATAGGACAAATGTCAGTGAGCGTTCCGATTTCAGTTCCAGAGCGATTCGCCCAATGAGTCCTTGATATTTAGTCGTTTTCAGCCAATATTTTGGATTTTTGAAAATTTCACTTTTTTGTGAAAATATCCACTAAATGAGGGAATAATATGTGTGAGGGTACCCCAGGAGAGTTCCAAATGTGTGTGGGTAGAATATATATCCCACGGGGGTAAAACTGAAAAAAGTTGAAAAAAAAATTTTTTTTTGGACTTAGTCATTTTTCCGGCGTTTATCAGACTTTCAGATAGGGCAAATGTCAGTGAGCGTTCCGATTTCAGTTCCAGAGCGATTCGCCCAATGAGTACTTGATATTTTGTCGTTTTCAGCCAATATTTTGGAATTTTTAAAATTTCACTTTTTTGTGAAAATATCCACTAAATGAGGGAATAATATGTGTGAGGGTACCCCAGGAGTGTTCCAAATGTGTGTGGGTAGAATATATATCCCACGGGGGTAAAATTGAAAAAAGTTGAAAAAATTTTTTTTTTGGAGTTAGTCATTTTTCCGGCGTTTATCAGACTTTCAGATAGGGCAAATGTCAGTGAGCGTTCCGATTTCAGTTCCAGAGCGATTCGCCCAATGAGTCCTTGATATTTAGTCGTTTTCAGCCAATTTTTTGGATTTTTGAAGAATTCACTTTTTTGTGAAAATATCCACTAAATGAGGGAATAACATGTGTGAGGGTACCCCAGGAGAGTTCCAAATGTGTGTGGGTAAAATATATATCCCACGGGGGTAAAATTGAAAAAAGTTGAAAAAAATTATTTTTTTGGACTTAGCCATTTTTCCGGCATTTATCAGACTTTCAGATAGGGCAAATGTCAGTGAGCGTTCCGATTTCAGTTCCAGAGCGATTCGCCCAATGAGTCCTTGATATGTAGTTGTTTTCAGCCAATATTTTCGATTTTTGAAAATTTCACTTTTTTGTGAAAATATCCACTAAATGAGGGAATAATATGTGTGAGGGTACCCTAGGAGAGTTCCAAATGTGTGTGGGTAGAATATATATCCTACGGGGTAAAATTGAAAAAAGTTGAAAAAATATATATTTTTTGACTTAGTCATTTTTCCAGCGTTTATCAGACTTTCAGATAGGGCAAATATCAGTGAGCGTTCCGATTTCAGTTCCAGAGCGATTCGCCCAATGAGTCCTTGATATTTAGTCATTTTCAGCCAATTTTCTGGATTTTTTAAAATTTCACTTTTTTGTGAAAATATTCACTAAATGAGGGAATAATATGTGTGAGGGTACCCCAGGAGAGTTCCAAATGTGTGTGGGTAGAATATATATCCCACAGGGGTAAAATTGAAAAAAGTTGAAAAAATTTTTTTTTTGGACTTAGTCATTTTTCCGGCATTTATCAGACTTTCAGATAGGGCAAATGTCAGTGAGTATTCCGATTTCAGTTCCAGAGCGATTCGCCCATTGAGTCCTTGATATGTAGTCGTTTTCAGCCAATTTTCTGGATTTTTGAAAAATTCACTTTTTTGTGAAAATATCCACTAAACGAGGGAATAATATGTGTGAGGGTACCCCAGGAGAGTTCCAAATGTGTGTGGGTAGAATATATATCCCACGGGGGTAAAACTGAAAAAAGTTGAAAAAAAAAATTTTTTTTGGACTTAGTCATTTTTCCGGCGTTTATCAGACTTTCAGATAGGGCAAATGTCAGTGAGCGTTCTGATTTCAGTTCCAGAGCGATTCGCCCAATGAGTACTTGATATTTTGTCGTTTTCAGCCAATATTTTGGAATTTTTAAAATTTCACTTTTTTGTGAAAATATCCACTAAATGAGGGAATAACATGTGTGAGGGTACCCCAGGAGTGTTCCAAATGTGTGTGGGTAGAATATATATCCCACGGGGGTAAAATTGAAAAAAGTTGAAAAAAATTATTTTTTGGACTTAGCCATTTTTCCGGCGTTTATCAGACTTTCAGATAGGGCAAATGTCAGTGAGCATTCCGATTTCAGTTCCAGAGCGATTCGCCCAATGAGTCCTTGATATTTAGTCGTTTTCAGCCAATTTTCTGGATTTTTGAAAAATTCACTTTTTTGTGAAAATATCCACTAAATGAGGGAATAATATGTGTGAGGATAGCCCAGGAGAGTTCCAAATGTGTGTGGGTAGAATATATATCCCACGGGGGTAAAATTGAAAAAAGTTGAAAAAAATTATTTTTTGAACTTAGTCATTTTTCCGGCGTTTATCAGACTTTCAGATAGGGCAAATGTCAGTGAGCGTTCCGATTTCAGTTCCAGAGCGATTCGCCCAATGAGTCCTTGATATTTAGTCGTTTTCAGCCAATTTTCTGGATTTTTGAAAAATTCACTTTTTTGTGAAAATATCCACTAAATGAGGGAATAATATGTGTGAGGGTACCCCAGGAGAGTTCCAAATGTGTGTGGGTAAAGTATATATCCCACGGGGGTAAAATTGAAAAAAGTTGAAAAAAATTATTTTTTGGACTTAGCCGTTTTTCCGGCGTTTATCAGACTTTCAGATAGGGCAAATGTCAGTGAGCGTTCCGATTTCAGTTCCAGAGCGATTCGCCCAATGAGTCCTTGATATTTAGTCGTTTTCAGCCAATTTTCTGGATTTTTGAAAAATTCACTTTTTTGTGAAAATATCCACTAAATGAGGGAATAATATGTGTGAGGGTACCCCAGGAGAGTTCCAAATGTGTGTGGGTAGAATAAATATCCCACGGGGGTAAAACTGAAAAAAGTTGAAAAAAAATTTTTTTTTGGACTTAGTCATTTTTCCGGCGTTTATCAGACTTTCAGATAGGGCAAATGTCAGTGAGCGTTCCGATTTCAGTTCCAGAGCGATTCGCCCAATGAGTACTTGATATTTTGTTGTTTTCAGCCAATATTTTGGAATTTTTAAAATTTCACTTTTTTGTGAAAATATCCACTAAATGAGGGAATAATATGTGTGAGGGTACCCTAGGAGAGTTCCAAATGTGTGTGGGTAGAATATATATCCCACTGGGGTAAAATTGAAAAAAGTTGAAAAAAATTTTTTTTTGGACTTAGTCATTTTTCCAGCGTTTATCAGACTTTCAGATAGGGCAAATGTCAGTGAGCGTTCCAATTTCAGTTCCAGAGCGATTCGCCCAATGAGTCCTTGATATGTAGTTGTTTTCAGCCAATATTTTCGATTTTTGAAAATTTCACTTTTTTGTGAAAATATCCACTAAATGAGGGAATAATATGTGTGAGGGTACCCTAGGAGAGTTCCAAATGTGTGTGGGTAGAATATATATCCTACGGGGTAAAATTGAAAAAAGTTGAAAAAATATATATTTTTTGACTTAGTCATTTTTCCAGCGTTTATCAGACTTTCAGATAGGGCAAATATCAGTGAGCGTTCCGATTTCAGTTCCAGAGCGATTCGCCCAATGAGTCCTTGATATTTAGTCATTTTCAGCCAATTTTCTGGATTTTTGAAAATTTCACTTTTTTGTGAAAATATTCACTAAATGAGGGAATAATATGTGTGAGGGTACCCCAGGAGAGTTCCAAATGTGTGTGGGTAGAATATATATCCCACAGGGGTAAAATTGAAAAAAGTTGAAAAAATTTTTTTTTTGGACTTAGTCATTTTTCCGGCATTTATCAGACTTTCAGATAGGGCAAATGTCAGTGAGTATTCCGATTTCAGTTCCAGAGCGATTCGCCCATTGAGTCCTTGATATGTAGTCGTTTTCAGCCAATTTTCTGGATTTTTGAAAAATTCACTTTTTTGTGAAAATATCCACTAAACGAGGGAATAATATGTGTGAGGGTACCCCAGGAGAGTTCCAAATGTGTGTGGGTAAAATATATATCCCACAGGGGTAAAATTGAAAAAAATTGAAAAAAATTATTTTTTGGACTTAGTCATTTTTCCGGCGTTTATCAGACTTTCAGATAGGGCAAATATCAGTGAGCGTTCCGATTTCAGTTCCAGAGCGATTCGCCCAATGAGTCCTTGATATTTAATCATTTTCAGCCAATTTTCTGGATTTTTGAAAAATTCACTTTTTTGTGAAAATATCCACTAAATGAGGGAATAATATGTGTGAGGGTACCCCAGGAGAGTTCCAAATGTGTGTGGGTAGAATATATATCCCACGGGGGTAAAACTGAAAAAAGTTGAAAAAAAAATTTTTTTTTGGACTTAGTCATTTTTCCGGCGTTTATCAGACTTTCAGATAGGGCAAATGTCAGTGAGCGTTCCGATTTCAGTTCCAGAGCGATTCGCCCAATGAGTACTTGATATTTTGTCGTTTTCAGCCAATATTTTGGAATTTTTAAAATTTCACTTTTTTGTGAAAATATCCACTAAATGAGGGAATAATATGTGTGAGGGTACCCCAGGAGTGTTCCAAATGTGTGTGGGTAGAATATATATCCCACGGGGGTAAAATTGAAAAAAGTTGAAAAATTTTTTTTTTTGGAGTTAGTCATTTTTCCGGCGTTTATCAGACTTTCAGATAGGGCAAATGTCAGTGAGCGTTCCGATTTCAGTTCCAGAGCGATTCGCCCAATGAGTCCTTGATATTTAGTCATTTTCAGCCAATTATTGAATTTTTGAAAAATTAACTTTTTTGTGAAAATATCCACTAAATGAGGGAATAATATGTGTGAGGGTACCCCAGGAGAGTTCCAAATGTGTGTGGGTAAAATATATATCCCACGGGGGTAAAATTGAAAAAAGTTGAAACAAATTTTTTTTTGGACTTAGTCATTTTTCCGGCGTTTATCAGACTTTCAGATAGGACAAATGTCAGTGAGCGTTCCGATTTCAGTTCCAGAGCGATTCGCCCAATGAGTCCTTGATATTTAGTCGTTTTCAGCCAATATTTTGGATTTTTGAAAATTTCACTTTTTTGTGAAAATATCCACTAAATGAGGGAATAATATGTGTGAGGGTACCCCAGGAGAGTTCCAAATGTGTGTGGGTAGAATATATATCCCACGGGGGTAAAACTGAAAAAAGTTGAAAAAAAAATTTTTTTTTGGACTTAGTCATTTTTCCGGCGTTTATCAGACTTTCAGATAGGGCAAATGTCAGTGAGCGTTCCGATTTCAGTTCCAGAGCGATTCGCCCAATGAGTACTTGATATTTTGTCGTTTTCAGCCAATATTTTGGAATTTTTAAAATTTCACTTTTTTGTGAAAATATCCACTAAATGAGGGAATAATATGTGTGAGGGTACCCCAGGAGTGTTCCAAATGTGTGTGGGTAGAATATATATCCCACGGGGGTAAAATTGAAAAAAGTTGAAAAAATTTTTTTTTTGGAGTTAGTCATTTTTCCGGCGTTTATCAGACTTTCAGATAGGGCAAATGTCAGTGAGCGTTCCGATTTCAGTTCCAGAGCGATTCGCCCAATGAGTCCTTGATATTTAGTCGTTTTCAGCCAATTTTTTGGATTTTTGAAGAATTCACTTTTTTGTGAAAATATCCACTAAATGAGGGAATAACATGTGTGAGGGTACCCCAGGAGAGTTCCAAATGTGTGTGGGTAAAATATATATCCCACGGGGGTAAAATTGAAAAAAGTTGAAAAAAATTATTTTTTTGGACTTAGCCATTTTTCCGGCATTTATCAGACTTTCAGATAGGGCAAATGTCAGTGAGCGTTCCGATTTCAGTTCCAGAGCGATTCGCCCAATGAGTCCTTGATATTTAGTCATTTTCAGCCAATTATTGAATTTTTGAAAAATTAACTTTTTTGTGAAAATATCCACTAAATGAGGGAATAATATGTGTGAGGGTACCCCAGGAGAGTTCCAAATGTGTGTGGGTAAAATATATATCCCACGGGGGTAAAATTGAAAAAAGTTGAAACAAATTTTTTTTTGGACTTAGTCATTTTTCCGGCGTTTATCAGACTTTCAGATAGGACAAATGTCAGTGAGCGTTCCGATTTCAGTTCCAGAGCGATTCGCCCAATGAGTCCTTGATATTTAGTCGTTTTCAGCCAATATTTTGGATTTTTGAAAATTTCACTTTTTTGTGAAAATATCCACTAAATGAGGGAATAATATGTGTGAGGGTACCCCAGGAGAGTTCCAAATGTGTGTGGGTAGAATATATATCCCACGGGGGTAAAACTGAAAAAAGTTGAAAAAAAAATTTTTTTTTGGACTTAGTCATTTTTCCGGCGTTTATCAGACTTTCAGATAGGGCAAATATCAGTGAGCGTTCCGATTTCAGTTCCAGAGCGATTCGCCCAATGAGTCCTTGATATTTAGTCATTTTCAGCCAATTTTCTGGATTTTTGAAAAATTCACTTTTTTGTGAAAATATCCACTAAATGAGGGAATAATATGTGTGAGGGTACCCCAGGAGTGTTCCAAATGTGTGTGGGTAGAATATATATCCCACGGGGGTAAAATTGAAAAAAGTTGAAAAAATTTTTTTTTTGGAGTTAGTCATTTTTCCGGCGTTTATCAGACTTTCAGATAGGGCAAATGTCAGTGAGCGTTCCGATTTCAGTTCCAGAGCGATTCGCCCTATGAGTCCTTGATATTTAGTCGTTTTCAGCCAATTTTTTGGATTTTTGAAGAATTCACTTTTTTGTGAAAATATCCACTAAATGAGGGAATAACATGTGTGAGGGTACCCCAGGAGAGTTCCAAATGTGTGTGGGTAAAATATATATCCCACGGGGGTAAAACTGAAAAAAGTTGAAAAAAAATTTTTTTTTACACTTAGTCATTTTTCCGGCGTTTATCAGACTTTCAGATAGGGCAAATGTCAGTGAGCGTTCCGATTTCAGTTCCAGAGCGATTCGCCCAATGAGTCCTTGATATTTAGTCATTTTCAGCCAATTATTGAATTTTTGAAAAATTAACTTTTTTGTGAAAATATCCACTAAATGAGGGAATAATATGTGTGAGGGTACCCCAGGAGAGTTCCAAATGTGTGTGGGTAAAATATATATCCCACGGGGGTAAAATTGAAAAAAGTTGAAACAAATTTTTTTTTGGACTTAGTCATTTTTCCGGCGTTTATCAGACTTTCAGATAGGACAAATGTCAGTGAGCGTTCCGATTTCAGTTCCAGAGCGATTCGCCCAATGAGTCCTTGATATTTAGTCGTTTTCAGCCAATATTTTGGATTTTTGAAAATTTCACTTTTTTGTGAAAATATCCACTTAATGAGGGAATAATATGTGTGAGGGTACCCCAGGAGAGTTCCAAATGTGTGTGGGTAGAATATATATCCCACGGGGGTAAAACTGAAAAAAGTTGAAAAAAAAATTTTTTTTTGGACTTAGTCATTTTTCCGGCGTTTATCAGACTTTCAGATAGGGCAAATATCAGTGAGCGTTCCGATTTCAGTTCCAGAGCGATTCGCCCAATGAGTCCTTGATATTTAGTCATTTTCAGCAAATTTTCTGGATTTTTGAAAAATTCACTTTTTTGTGAAAATATCCACTAAATGAGGGAATAATATGTGTGAGGGTACCCCAGGAGAGTTCCAAATGTGTGTGGGTAAAGTATATATCCCACGGGGGTAAAATTGAAAAAAGTTGAAAAAAATTATTTTTTGGACTTAGTCATTTTTCCGGCGTTTATCAGACTTTCAGATAGGGCAAATGTCAGTGAGCGTTCCGATTTCAGTTCCAGAGCGATTCGCCCAATGAGTACTTGATATTTTGTCGTTTTCTGCCAATATTTTGGAATTTTTAAAATTTCACTTTTTTGTGAAAATCTCCACTAAATGAGGGAATAATATGTGTGAGGGTACCCCAGGAGTGTTCCAAATGTGTGTGGGTAGAATATATATCCCACGGGGGTAAAATTGAAAAAAGTTGAAAAAATTTTTTTTTTGGAGTTAGTCATTTTTCCGGCGTTTATCAGACTTTCAGATAGGGCAAATGTCAGTGAGCGTTCCGATTTCAGTTCCAGAGCGATTCGCCCTATGAGTCCTTGATATTTAGTCGTTCTCAGCCAATTTTTTGGATTTTTGAAGAATTCACTTTTTTGTGAAAATATCCACTAAATGAGGGAATAACATGTGTGAGGGTACCCCAGGAGAGTTCCAAATGTGTGTGGGTAAAATATATATCCCACGGGGGTAAAACTGAAAAAAGTTGAAAAAAAATTTTTTTTTACACTTAGTCATTTTTCCGGCGTTTATCAGACTTTCAGATAGGGCAAATGTCAGTGAGCGTTCCGATTTCAGTTCCAGAGCGATTCGCCCAATGAGTACTTGATATTTTGTCGTTTTCAGCCAATATTTTGGAATTTTTAAAATTTCACTTTTTTGTGAAAATATCCACTAAATGAGGGAATAATATATGTGATGGTACCCCAGGAGTGTTCCAAATGTGTGTGGGTAGAATATATATCCCACGGGGGTAAAATTGAAAAAAGTTGAAAAAAATTATTTTTTGGACTTAGCCATTTTTCCGGCGTTTATCAGACTTTCAGATAGGGCAAATGTCAGTGAGCGTTCCGATTTCAGTTCCAGAGCGATTCGCCCAATGAGTCCTTGATATTTAGTTGTTTTCAGCCAATTTTCTGGATTTTTGAAAATTTCACTTTTTTGTGAAAATATCCACTAAATGAGGGAATAATATGTGTGAGGGTAGCCCAGGAGAGTTCCAAATGTGTGTGGGTAGAATATATATCCCACGGGGGTAAAACTGAAAAAAGTTGAAAAAAATTTTTTTTTGGACTTAGTCATTTTTCCGGCGTTTATCAGACTTTCAGATAGGGCAAATGTCAGTGAGCGTTCTGATTTCAGTTCCAGAGCGATTCGCCCAATGAGTCCTTGATATTTAGTCGTTTTCAGCCAATTTTCTGGATTTTTGAAAAATTCACTTTTTTGTGAAAATATCCACTAAATGAGGGAATAATATGTGTGAGGGTACCCCAGGAGAGTTTCAAATGTGTGTGGGTAAAATATATATCCCACGGGGGTAAAATTGAAAAAAGTTGAAAAAAATTATTTTTTGGAGTTAGCCATTTTTCCGGCGTTGATCAGACTTTCACATAGGGCAAATGTCAGTGAGCATTCCGATTTCAGTTCCAGAGTGATTCGCCCGATGAGTCCTTGATATTTAGTCGTTTTCAGCCAATATTTTGGATTTTTGAAAAATTCACTTTTTTGTGAAAATATCAACTAAATGAGGGAATAATATGTGTGAGGGTAGCCCAGGAGAGTTCCAAATGTGTGTGGGTAGAATATATATCCCACGGGGGTAAAACTGAAAAAAGTTGAAAAAAAATTTTTTTTTGGACTTAGTCATTTTTCCGGCATTTATCAGACTTTCAGATAGGGCAAATGTCAGTGAGCGTTCCGATTTCAGTTCCAGAGCGATTCGCCCAATGAGTCCTTGATATTTAGTCATTTTCAGCCAATTTTCTGGATTTTTGAAAAATTCACTTTTTTGTGAAAATATCCACTAAATGAGTGAATAATATGTGTGAGGGTACCCCAGGAGAGTTCCAAATGTGTGTGGGTAAAATATATATCCCACGGGGGTAAAATTGAAAAAAGTTGGAAAAAATTATTTTTTGGACTTAGCCATTTTTCCGGCGTTTATCAGACTTTCAGATAGGGCAAATGTCAGTGAGCATTCCGATTTCAGTTCCAGAGCGATTCGCCCAATGAGTCCTTTATATTTAGTCATTTTCAGCCAATTTCTGGATTTTTGAAAAATTAATTTTTTTGTGAAAATATCCACTAAATGAGGGAATAATATGTGTGAGGGTACCCCAGGAGAGTTCCAAATGTGTGTGGGTAAAATATATATCCCACGGGGGTAAAATTGAAAAAAGTTGGAAAAAATTATTTTTTGGACTTAGCCATTTTTCCGGCGTTTATCAGACTTTCAGATAGGGCAAATGTCAGTGAGCGTTCCGATTTCAGTTCCAGAGCGATTCGCCCAATGAGTCCTTGATATTTAGTCTTTTTCAGCCAATTTTCTGGATTTTTGAAAAATTCACTTTTTTGTGAAAATATCCACTAAATGAGTGAATAATATGTGTGAGGGTACCCCAGGAGAGTTCCAAATGTGTGTGGGTAAAATATATATCCCACGGGGGTAAAATTGAAAAAAGTTGAAAAAAATTATTTTTTGGACTTAGTCATTTTTCCGGCGTTTATCAGACTTTCAGATAGGGCAAATGTCAGTGAGCATTCCGATTTCAGTTCCAGAGCGATTCACCCAATGAGTCCTTGATATTTAGTCGTTTTCAGCCAATTTTCTGGATTTTTGAAAAATTCACTTTTTTGTGAAAATATCCACTAAATGAGGGAATAATATGTGTGAGGGTACCCCAGGAGAGTTCCAAATGTGTGTGGGTAAAGTATATATCCCACGGGGGTAAAATTGAAAAAAGTTGAAAAAAATTATTTTTTGGACTTAGCCATTTTTCCGGCGTTTATCAGACTTTCAGATAGGGCAAATGTCAGTGAGCGTTCCGATTTCAGTTCCAGAGCGATTCGCCCAATGAGTCCTTGATATTTAGTCGTTTTCAGCCAATTTTCTGGATTTTTGAAAAATTCACTTTTTTGTGAAAATATCCACTAAATGAGGGAATAATATGTGTGAGGGTACCCCAGGAGAGTTCCAAATGTGTGTGGGTAAAATATATATCCCACGGGGGTGAAATTGAAAAAAGTTGAAAAAAATTATTTTTTGGACTTAGTCATTTTTCCGGCGTTTATCAGACTTTCAGATAGGGCAAATGACAGTGAGCATTCCGATTTCAGTTCCAGAGCGATTCACCCAATGAGTCCTTGATATTTAGTCGTTTTCAGCCAATTTTCTGGATTTTTGAAAAATTCACTTTTTTGTGAAAATATCCACTAAATGAGGGAATAATATGTGTGAGGGTACCCCAGGAGAGTTCCAAATGTGTGTGGGTAAAGTATATATCCCACGGGGGTAAAATTGAAAAAAGTTGAAAAAAATTATTTTTTGGACTTAGCCATTTTTCCGGCGTTTATCAGACTTTCAGATAGGGCAAATGTCAGTGAGCGTTCCGATTTCAGTTCCAGAGCGATTCGCCCAATGAGTCCTTGATATTTAGTCGTTTTCAGCCAAATTTCTGGATTTTTGAAAAATTCACTTTTTTGTGAAAATATCCACTAAATGAGGGAATAATATGTGTGAGGGTACCCCAGGAGAGTTCCAAATGTGTGTGGGTAAAGTATATATCCCACGGGGGTAAAATTGAAAAAAGTTGAAAAAAAATATTTTTTGGACTTAGCCATTTTTCCGGCGTTTATCAGACTTTCAGATAGGGCAAATGTCAGTGAGCGTTCCGATTTCAGTTCCAGAGCGATTCGCCCAATGAGTCCTTGATATTTAGTTGTTTTCAGCCAATTTTCTGGATTTTTGAAAATTTCACTTTTTTGTGAAAATATCCACTAAATGAGGGAATAATATGTGTGAGGGTAGCCCAGGAGAGTTCCAAATGTGTGTGGGTAGAATATATATCCCACGGGGGTAAAACTGAAAAAAGTTGAAAAAAATTTTTTTTTGGACTTAGTCATTTTTCCGGCGTTTATCAGACTTTCAGATAGGGCAAATGTCAGTGAGCGTTCTGATTTCAGTTCCAGAGCGATTCGCCCAATGAGTCCTTGATATTTAGTCATTTTCAGCCAATTTCTGGATTTTTGAAAAATTAATTTTTTTGTGAAAATATTCACTAAATGAGGGAATAATATGTGTGAGGGTACCCCAGGAGAGTTCCAAATGTGTGTGGGTAAAATATATATCCCACGGGGGTAAAATTGAAAAAAGTTGGAAAAAATTATTTTTTGGACTTAGCCATTTTTCCGGCGTTTATCAGACTTTCAGATAGGGCAAATGTCAGTGAGCATTCCGATTTCAGTTCCAGAGCGATTCGCCCAATGAGTCCTTTATATTTAGTCATTTTCAGCCAATTTCTGGATTTTTGAAAAATTAATTTTTTTGTGAAAATATCCACTAAATGAGGGAATAATATGTGTGAGGGTACCCCAGGAGAGTTCCAAATGTGTGTGGGTAAAATATATATCCCACGGGGGTAAAATTGAAAAAAGTTGAAAAAAATTATTTTTTGGACTTAGTCATTTTTCCGGCGTTTATCAGACTTTCAGATAGGGCAAATGTCAGTGAGCATTCCAATTTCAGTTCCAGAGCGATTCACCCAATGAGTCCTTGATATTTAGTCGTTTTCAGCCAATTTTCTGGATTTTTGAAAAATTCACTTTTTTGTGAAAATATCCACTAAATGAGGGAATAATATGTGTGAGGGTACCCCAGGAGAGTTCCAAATGTGTGTGGGTAAAGTATATATCCCACGGGGGTAAAATTGAAAAAAGTTGAAAAAAATAATTTTTTGGACTTAGCCATTTTTCCGGCGTTTATCAGACTTTCAGATAGGGCAAATGTCAGTGAGCGTTCCGATTTCAGTTCCAGAGCGATTCGCCCAATGAGTCCTTGATATTTAGTCGTTTTCAGCCAATTTTCTGGATTTTTGAAAAATTCACTTTTTTGTGAAAATATCCACTAAATGAGGGAATAATATGTGTGAGGGTACCCCAGGAGAGTTCCAAATGTGTGTGGGTAGAGTATATATCCCACGGGGGTAAAATTGAAAAAAGTTGAAAAAAATTATTTTTTGGACTTAGCCATTTTTCCGGCGTTTATCAGACTTTCAGATAGGGCAAATGTCAGTGAGCGTTCCGATTTCAGTTCCAGAGCGATTCGCCCAATGAGTCCTTGATATTTAGTTGTTTTCAGCCAATTTTCTGGATTTTTGAAAATTTCACTTTTTTGTGAAAATATCCACTAAATCAGGGAATAATATGTGTGAGGGTAGCCCAGGAGAGTTCCAAATGTGTGTGGGTAGAATATATATCCCACGGGGGTAAAACTGAAAAAAGTTGAAAAAAATTTTTTTTTGGACTTAGTCATTTTTCCGGCGTTTATCAGACTTTCAGATAGGGCAAATGTCAGTGAGCGTTCTGATTTCAGTTCCAGAGCGATTCGCCCAATGAGTCCTTGATATTTAGTCATTTTCAGCCAATTTCTGGATTTTTGAAAAATTAATTTTTTTGTGAAAATATTCACTAAATGAGGGAATAATATGTGTGAGGGTACCCCAGGAGAGTTCCAAATGTGTGTGGGTAAAATATATATCCCACGGGGGTAAAATTGAAAAAAGTTGAAAAAAATTATTTTTTGGACTTAGCCATTTTTCCGGCGTTGATCAGACTTTCAGATAGGGCAAATGTCAGTGATCGTTCCGATTTCAGTTCCAGAGCGATTCGCCCAATGAGTCCTTGATATTTAGTCTTTTTCAGCCAATTTTCTGGATTTTTGAAAAATTCACTTTTTTGTGAAAATATCCACTAAATGAGTGAATAATATGTGTGAGGGTACCCCAGGAGAGTTCCAAATGTGTGTGGGTAAAATATATATCCCACGGGGGTAAAATTGAAAAAAGTTGAAAAAAATGATTTTTTGGACTGAGCCATTTTTCCGGCGTTTATCAGACTTTCAGATAGGGCAAATGTCAGTGAGCATTCCGATTTCAGTTCCAGAGCGATTCGCCCAATGAGTCCTTGATATTTAGTCGTTTTCAGCCAATTTTCTGGATTTTTGAAAAATTCACTTTTTTGTGAAAATATCCACTAAATGAGGGAATAATGTGTGTGAGGGTACCCCAGGAGAGTTCCAAATGTGTGTGGGTAAAATATATATCCCACGGGGGTAAAATTGAAAAAAGTTGAAAAAAATTATTTTTTGGACTTAGCCATTTTTCCGGCGTTTATCAGACTTTCAGATAGGGCAAATGTCAGTGAGCGTTCCGATTTCAGTTCCAGAGCGATTCGCCCAATGAGTCCTTGATATTTAGTCGTTTTCAGCCAATTTTCTGGATTTTTGAAAAATTCACTTTTTTGTGAAAATATCCACTAAATGAGGGAATAATATGTGTGAGGGTACCCCAGGAGAGTTCCAAATGTGTGTGGGTAGATTATATATCCCACGGGGGTAAAATTGAAAAAAGGTGAAAAATTTTTTTTTTGGACTTAGTCATTTTTCCGGCGTTTATCAGACTTTCAGATAGGGCAAATGTCAGTGAGCATTCCGATTTCAGTTCCAGAGCGATTCGCCCAATGAGTCCTTTATATTTAGTCATTTTCAGCCAATTTCTGAATTTTTGAAAAATTAATTTTTTTGTGAAAATATCCACTAAATGAGGGAATAATATGTGTGAGGGTACCCCAGGAGAGTACCAAATGTGTGTGGGTAAAATATATATCCCACGGGGGTAAAATTGAAAAAAGTTGAAAAAAATTATTTTTTGGACTTAGTCATTTTTCCGGCGTTTATCAGACTTTCAGATAGGGCAAATGTCAGTGAGCATTCCGATTTCAGTTCCAGAGCGATTCGCCCAATGAGTCCTTGATATTTAGTCGTTTTCAGCCAATTTTCCGGATTTTTGAAAAATTCACTTTTTTGTGAAAATATCCACTAAATGAGGGAATAATATGTGTGAGGGTACCCCAGGAGAGTTCCAAATGTGTGTGGGTAAAGTATATATCCCACGGGGGTAAAATTGAAAAAAGTTGAAAAAAATTATTTTTTGGACTTAGCCATTTTTCCGGCGTTTATCAGACTTTCAGATAGGGCAAATGTCAGTGATCGTTCCGATTTCAGTTCCAGAGCGATTCGCCCAATGAGTCCTTGATATTTAGTCTTTTTCAGCCAATTTTCTGGATTTTTGAAAAATTCACTTTTTTGTGAAAATATCCACTAAATGAGTGAATAATATGTGTGAGGGTACCCCAGGAGAGTTCCAAATGTGTGTGGGTAAAATATATATCCCACGGGGGTAAAATTGAAAAAAGTTGAAAAAAATTATTTTTTGGACTTAGCCATTTTTCCGGCGTTTATCAGACTTTCAGATAGGGCAAATGTCAGTGAGCATTCCGATTTCAGTTCCAGAGCGATTCGCCCAATGAGTCCTTGATATTTAGTCTTTTTCAGCCAATTTTCTGGATTTTTGAAAAATTCACTTTTTTGTGAAAATATCCACTAAATGAGTGAATAATATGTGTGAGGGTACCCCAGGAGAGTTCCAAATGTGTGTGGGTAAAATATATATCCCACGGGGGTAAAATTGAAAAAAGTTGAAAAAAATTATTTTTTGGACTTAGCCATTTTTCCGGCGTTTATCAGACTTTCAGATAGGGCAAATGTCAGTGAGCATTCCGATTTCAGTTCCAGAGCGATTCGCCCAATGAGTCCTTGATATTTAGTCGTTTTCAGCCAATTTTCTGGATTTTTGAAAAATTCACTTTTTTGTGAAAATATCCACTAAATGAGGGAATAATATGTGTGAGGGTACCCCAGGAGAGTTCCAAATGTGTGTGGGTAGATTATATATCCCACGGGGGTAAAATTGAAAAAAGGTGAAAAATTTTTTTTTTTGGACTTAGTCATTTTTCCGGCGTTTATCAGACTTTCAGATAGGGCAAATGTCAGTGAGCATTCCGATTTCAGTTCCAGAGCGATTCGCCCAATGAGTCCTTTATATTTAGTCATTTTCAGCCAATTTCTGGATTTTTGAAAAATTAATTTTTTTGTGAAAATATCCACTAAATGAGGGAATAATATGTGTGAGGGTACCCCAGGAGAGTACCAAATGTGTGTGGGTAAAATATATATCCCACGGCGGTAAAATTGAAAAAAGTTGAAAAAAATTATTTTTTGGACTTAGCCATTTTTCCGGCGTTTATCAGACTTTCAGATAGGGCAAATGTCAGTGAGCATTCCGATTTCAGTTCCAGAGCGATTCGCCCAATGAGTCCTTGATATTTAGTCGTTTTCAGCCAATTTTCTGGATTTTTGAAAATTTCACTTTTTTGTGAAAATATTCACTAAATGAGGGAATAATATGTGTGAGGGTACCCCAGGAGTGTTCCAAATGTGTGTGGGTAGAATATATATCCCATGGGGCTAAAATTGAAAAAAGTTGAAAAATATTTTTTTTTGGACTTAGTCATTTTTCCGGCGTTTATCAGACTTTCAGATAGGGCAAATGTCAGTGAGCGTTCCAATTTCAGTTCCAGAGCGATTCGCCCAATGAGTCCTTGATATTTAGTCATTTTCAGCCAATTTTCTGGATTTTTGAAAAATTCACTTTTTTGTGAAAATATCCACTAAATGAGGGAATAATATGTGTGAGGGTACCCCAGGAGAGTTCCAAATGTGTGTGGGTAGAATATATATCCCACGGGGGTAAAACTGAAAAAAGTTGAAAAAAAAATTTTTTTTTGGACTTAGTCATTTTTCCGGCGTTTATCAGACTTTCAGATAGGGCAAATGTCAGTGAGCATTCCGATTTCAGTTCCAGAGCGATTCGCCCAATGAGTCCTTGATATTTAGTCGTTTTCAGCCAATTTTCTGGATTTTTGAAAAATTCACTTTTTTGTGAAAATATCCACTAAATGATGGAATAATATGTGTGAGGGTACCCCAGGAGAGTTCCAAATGTGTGTGGGTAGAATAAATATCCCACGGGGGTAAAACTGAAAAAAGTTGAAAAAAAATTTTTTTTTGGACTTAGTCATTTTTCCGGCGTTTATCAGACTTTCAGATAGGGCAAATGTCAGTGAGCGTTCCGATTTCAGTTCCAGAGCGATTCGCCCAATGAGTACTTGATATTTTGTCGTTTTCAGCCAATATTTTGGAATTTTTAAAATTTCACTTTTTTGTGAAAATATCCACTAAATGAGGGAATAATATGTGTGAGGGTACCCTAGGAGAGTTCCAAATGTGTGTGGGTAGAATATATATCCCACTGGGGTAAAATTGAAAAAAGTTGAAAAAAATTTTTTTTTGACTTAGTCATTTTTCCAGCGTTTATCAGACTTTCAGATAGGGCAAATGTCAGTGAGCGTTCCAATTTCAGTTCCAGAGCGATTCGCCCAATGAGTCCTTGATATGCAGTTGTTTTCAGCCAATATTTTCGTTTTTTGAAAATTTCACTTTTTTGTGAAAATATCCACTAAATGAGGGAATAATATGTGTGAGGGTACCCTAGGAGAGTTCCAAATGTGTGTGGGTAGAATATATATCCTACGGGGTAAAATTGAAAAAAGTTGAAAAAATATATATTTTTTGACTTCGTCATTTTTCCAGCGTTTATCAGACTTTCAGATAGGGCAAATATCAGTGAGCGTTCCGATTTCAGTTCCAGAGCGATTCGCCCAATGAGTCCTTGATATTTAGTCATTTTCAGCCAATTTTCTGGATTTTTGAAAATTTCACTTTTTTGTGAAAATATTCACTAAATGAGGGAATAATATGTGTGAGGGTACCCCAGGAGTGTTCCAAATGTGTGTGGGTAGAATATATATCCCATGGGGCTAAAATTGAAAAAAGTTGAAAACTATTTTTTTTGGACTTAGTCATTTTTCCGGCGTTTATCAGACTTTCAGATAGGGCAAATGTCAGTGAGCGTTCCAATTTCAGTTCCAGAGCGATTCGCCCAATGAGTCCTTGATATTTATTCATTTTCAGCCAATTTTCTGGATTTTTGAAAAATTCACTTTTTTGTGAAAATATCCACTAAATGAGGGAATAATGTGTGAGGGTACCCTAGGAGAGTTCCAAATGTGTGTGGGTAGAATATATATCCCACGGGGGTAAAACTGAAAAAAGTTGAAAAAAAACTTTTCTTTGGACTTAGTCATTTTTCCGGCGTTTATCAGACTTTCAGATAGGGCAAATGTCAGTGAGCGTTCCGATTTCAGTTCCAGAGCGATACGCCCAATGAGTCCTTGATATTTAGTCGTTTTCAGCCAATATTTTGGATTTTTGAAAATTTCACTTTTTTGTGAAAATATCCACTAAATGAGGGAATAATTTGTGTGAGGGTAGCCCAGGAGAGTTCCAAATGTGTGTGGGTAGAATATATATCCCACGGGGGTAAAATTGAAAAAAGTTGAAATTTTTTTTTTTTTGGACTTAGTCATTTTTCCGGCGTTTATCAGACTTTCAGATAGGGCAAATGTCAGTGAGCGTTCCGATTTCAGTTCCAGAGCGATTCGCCCAATGAGTCCTTGATATTTATTCATTTTCAGCCAATTTTCTGGATTTTTGAAAAATTCACTTTTTTTGTGAAAACATCCACTAAATGAGGGAATAATTTGTGTGAGGGTAGCCCAGGAGAGTTCCAAATGTGTGTGGGTAGAATATATATCCCACGGGGGTAAAATTGAAAAAAGTTGAAAATTTTTTTTTTTTTGGACTTAGTCATTTTTCCGGCGTTTATCAGACTTTCAGATAGGGCAAATGTCAGTGAGCGTTCCGATTTCAGTTCCAAAGCGATTCGCCCAATGAGTCCTTGATATTTATTCATTTTCAGCCAATTTTCTGGATTTTTGAAAAATTCACTTTTTTTTGTAAATATCCACTAAATGAGGGAATAATATGTGTGAGGGTACACCAGGAGAGTTCCAAATGTGTGTGGGTAGAATATATATCCCACGGGGGTAAAACTGAAAAAAGTTGAAAAAAAATTTTTTTTTGGACTTAGTCATTTTTCTGGCGTTTATCAGACTTTCAGATAGGGCAAATGTCAGTGAGCGTTCCGATTTCAGTTCCAGAGTGATTCGCCCAATGAGTCCTTGATATTTGTTCATTTTCAGCCAATTTTTTGGATTTTTGAAAAATTCACTTTTTTGTGAAAATATCCACTAAATGAGGGAATAATATGTGTGAGGGTACCCCAGGAGAGTTCCAAATGTGTGTGGGTAGAATATATATCCCACGGGGGTAAAACTGAAAAAAGTTGAAAGAAAATTTTTTTTTGGACTTAGTCATTTTTCCGGCGTTTATCAGACTTTCAGATAGGGCAAATGTCAGAGAGCGTTCCGATTTCAGTTCCAGAGCGATTCGCCCAATGAGTCCTTGATATTTAGTCATTTTCAGCCAATATTTGTGATTTTTGAAAATTTCACTTTTTTGTGAAAATATCCACTAAATGAGGGAATAATTTGTGTGAGGGTAGCCCAGGAGAGTTTCAAATGTGTGTGGGTAGAATATATATCCCACGGGGGTAAAATTGAAAAAAGTTGAAAATTTTTTTTTTTTGGACTTAGTCATTTTTCCGGCGTTTATCAGACTTTCAGATAGGGCAAATGTCAGTGAGCGTTCCAATTTCAGTTCCAGAGCGATTTGCCCAATGAGTCCTTGATATTTATTCATTTTCAGCCAATTTTCTGGATTTTTGAAAAATTCACTTTTTTTGTGAACACATCCACTAAATGAGGGAATAATTTGTGTGAGGGTAGACCAGGAGAGTTCCAAATGTGTGTGGGTAGAATATATATCCCACGGGGGTAAAATTGAAAAAAGTTGAAAATTTTTTTTTTTTGGACTTAGTCATTTTTCCGGCGTTTATCAGACTTTCAGATAGGGCAAATGTCAGTGAGCGTTCCGATTTCAGTTCCAAAGCGATTCGCCCAATGAGTCCTTGATATTTATTCATTTTCAGCCAATTTTCTGGATTTTTGAAAAATTCACTTTTTTTTGTAAATATCCACTAAATGAGGGAATAATATGTGTGAGGGTACACCAGGAGAGTTCCAAATGTGTGTGGGTAGAATATATATCCCACGGGGGTAAAACTGAAAAAAGTTGAAAAAAAATTTTTTTTTGGACTTAGTCATTTTTCCGGCGTTTATCAGACTTTCAGATAGGGCAAATGTCAGTGAGCGTTCCGATTTCAGTTCCAGAGCGATTCGCCCAATGAGTCCTTGATATTTATTCGTTTTCAGCCAATATTTTGGATTTTTGAAAATGTCACTTTTTTGTGAAAATATCCACTAAATAAGGGAATAATATGTGTGAGGGTACTCCAGGAGAGTTCCAAATGTGTGTGGGTAGAATATATATCCCACGGGGGTAAAATTGAAAAAAGTTTAAAAAATTTTTTTTTGGACTTAGTCATTTTTCCGGCGTTTATCAGACTTTCAGATAGGGCAACTGTCAGTGAGCGTTCCGATTTCAGTTCCAGAGCGATTCGCCCAATGAGTCCTTGATATTTAGTCATTTTCAGCCAATTTTTTGGATTTTTGAAAAATTCACTTTTTTGTGAAAATATCCACTAAATGAGGGAATAATATGTGTGAGGGTAGCCCAGGAGAGTTCCAAATGTGTGTGGGTAGAATATATATCCCACGGGGGTAAAATAGAAAAAAGTTGAAAAAATTTTTTTTTTGGACTTAGTCATTTTTCCGGCGTTTATCAGACTTTCAGATAGGGCAAATGTCAGTGAGCGTTCCGATTTCAGTTCCAGAGCGATTCGCCCAATGAGTCCTTGATATTTATTCATTTTCAGCCAATTTTCTGGATTTTTGAAAAATTCACTTTTTTGTGAAAATATCCACTAAATGAGGGAATAATTTGTGTGAGGGTAGCCCAGGAGAGTTCCAAATGTGTGTGGGTAGAATATATATCCCACGGGGGTAAAACTGAAAAAAGTTGAAAAAAAACTTTTCTTTGGACCTAGTCATTTTTCCGGCGTTTATCAGACTTTCAGATAGGGCAAATGTCAGTGAGCGTTCCGATTTCAGTTCCAGAGCGATTCGCCCAATGAGTCCTTGATATTTAGTCATTTTCAGCCAATTTTATGGATTTTTGAAAAATTCACTTTTTTGTGAAAATATCCACTAAATGAGGGAATAATATGTGTGAGGGTAGCCCAGGAGAGTTCCAAATGTGTGTGGGTAGAATATATATCCCACGGGGGTAAAATAGAAAAAAGTTGAAAAAAATTTTTTTTTGGACTTAGTCATTTTTCCGGCGTTTATCAGACTTTCAGATAGGGCAAATGTCAGTGAGCCTTCCGATTTCAGTTCTAGAGCAATTCGCTCAATGAGTCCTTGATATTTAGTCGTTTTCAGCCAATATTTTTGAAAATTTCACTTTTTTGTGAAAATATCCACTAAATGAGGGAATAATATGTGTGAGGGTACCCCAGGAGTGTTCCAAATGTGTATGGGTAGAATATATATCCCACGGGGGTAAAATTGAAAAAAGTTGAAAAAAATTTTTTCTTTGGACTTAGTCATTTTTCCGGCGTTTATCAGACTTTCAGATAGGGCAAATGTCAGTGAGCGTTCCGATTTCAGTTCCAAAGCGATTCGCCCAATGAGTCCTTGATATTTATTCATTTTCAGCCAATTTTCTGGATTTTTGAAAAATTCACTTTTTTTTGTAAATATCCACTAAATGAGGGAATAATATGTGTGAGGGTACACCAGGAGAGTTCCAAATGTGTGTGGGTAGAATATATATCCCACGGGGGTAAAACTGAAAAAAGTTGAAAAAAAATTTTTTTTTGGACTTAGTCATTTTTCCGGCGTTTATCAGACTTTCAGATAGGGCAAATGTCAGTGAGCGTTCCGATTTCAGTTCCAGAGCGATTCGCCCAATGAGTCCTTGATATTTATTCGTTTTCAGCCAATATTTTGGATTTTTGAAAATGTCACTTTTTTGTGAAAATATCCACTAAATAAGGGAATAATATGTGTGAGGGTACTCCAGGAGAGTTCCAAATGTGTGTGGGTAGAATATATATCCCACGGGGGTAAAATTGAAAAAAGTTTAAAAAATTTTTTTTTGGACTTAGTCATTTTTCCGGCGTTTATCAGACTTTCAGATAGGGCAACTGTCAGTGAGCGTTCCGATTTCAGTTCCAGAGCGATTCGCCCAATGAGTCCTTGATATTTAGTCATTTTCAGCCAATTTTTTGGATTTTTGAAAAATTCACTTTTTTGTGAAAATATCCACTAAATGAGGGAATAATATGTGTGAGGGTAGCCCAGGAGAGTTCCAAATGTGTGTGGGTAGAATATATATCCCACGGGGGTAAAATAGAAAAAAGTTGAAAAAATTTTTTTTTTGGACTTAGTCATTTTTCCGGCGTTTATCAGACTTTCAGATAGGGCAAATGTCAGTGAGCGTTCCGATTTCAGTTCCAGAGCGATTCGCCCAATGAGTCCTTGATATTTAGTCATTTTCAGCCAATTTTATGGATTTTTGAAAAATTCACTTTTTTGTGAAAATATCCACTAAATGAGGGAATAATATGTGTGAGGGTAGCCCAGGAGAGTTCCAAATGTGTGTGGGTAGAATATATATCCCACGGGGGTAAAATAGAAAAAAGTTGAAAAAAATTTTTTTTTGGACTTAGTCATTTTTCCGGCGTTTATCAGACTTTCAGATAGGGCAAATGTCAGTGAGCCTTCCGATTTCAGTTCTAGAGCAATTCGCTCAATGAGTCCTTGATATTTAGTCGTTTTCAGCCAATATTTTTGAAAATTTCACTTTTTTGTGAAAATATCCACTAAATGAGGGAATAATATGTGTGAGGGTACCCCAGGAGTGTTCCAAATGTGTATGGGTAGAATATATATCCCACGGGGGTAAAATTGAAAAAAGTTGAAAAAAATTTTTTCTTTGGACTTAGTCATTTTTCCGGCGTTTATCAGACTTTCAGATAGGGCAAATGTCAGTGAGCATTCCGATTTCAGTTCCAGAGCGATTCGCCCAATGAGTCCTTGATATTTAGTCGTTTTCAGCCAATATTTTGGATTTTTGAAAATTTCACTTTTTTGTGAAAATATCCACTAAATGAGGGAATAATATGTATGAGGGTACCCCAGGAGAGTTCCAAATGTGTGTGGGTAGAATATATATCCCACGGGGGTAAAATTGAAAAAAGTTGAAAAATTTTTTTTTTTGGACTTAGTCATTTTTCCGGCGTTTATCAGACTTTCAGATGGGGCAAATGTCAGTGAGCATTCCGATTTCAGTTCCAGAGCGATTCGCCCAATGAATCCTTGATATTTATTCATTTTCAGCCAATTTTCTGGATTTTTGAAAAATTCACTTTTTTGTGAAAATATCCACTAAATGAGGGAATAATATGTGTGAGGGTACCCCAGGAGAGTTCCAAATGTGTGTGGGTAGAATATATATCCCACGGGGGTAAAACTGAAAAAAGTTGAAAAAAAACTTTTCTTTGGACTTAGTCATTTTTCCGGCGTTTATCAGACTTTCAGATAGGGCAAATGTCAGTGAGCGTTCCGATTTCAGTTCCAGAGCGATTCGCCCAATGAGTCCTTGATATTTATTCGTTTTCAGCCAATATTTTGGATTTTTGAAAATGTCACTTTTTTGTGAAAATATCCACTAAATAAGGGAATAATATGTGTGAGGGTACTCCAGGAGAGTTCCAAATGTGTGTGGGTAGAATATATATCCCACGGGGGTAAAATTGAAAAAAGTTTAAAAAATTTTTTTTTGGACTTAGTCATTTTTCCGGCGTTTATCAGACTTTCAGATAGGGCAACTGTCAGTGAGCGTTCCGATTTCAGTTCCAGAGCGATTCGCCCAATGAGTCCTTGATATTTAGTCATTTTCAGCCAATTTTTTGGATTTTTGAAAAATTCACTTTTTTGTGAAAATATCCACTAAATGAGGGAATAATATGTGTGAGGGTAGCCCAGGAGAGTTCCAAATGTGTGTGGGTAGAATATATATCCCACGGGGGTAAAATAGAAAAAAGTTGAAAAAATTTTTTTTTTGGACTTAGTCATTTTTCCGGCGTTTATCAGACTTTCAGATAGGGCAAATGTCAGTGAGCGTTCCGATTTCAGTTCCAGAGCGATTCGCCCAATGAGTCCTTGATATTTATTCATTTTCAGCCAATTTTCTGGATTTTTGAAAAATTCACTTTTTTGTGAAAATATCCACTAAATGAGGGAATAATTTGTGTGAGGGTAGCCCAGGAGAGTTCCAAATGTGTGTGGGTAGAATATATATCCCACGGGGGTAAAACTGAAAAAAGTTGAAAAAAAACTTTTCTTTGGACCTAGTCATTTTTCCGGCGTTTATCAGACTTTCAGATAGGGCAAATGTCAGTGAGCGTTCCGATTTCAGTTCCAGAGCGATTCGCCCAATGAGTCCTTGATATTTAGTCATTTTCAGCCAATTTTATGGATTTTTGAAAAATTCACTTTTTTGTGAAAATATCCACTAAATGAGGGAATAATATGTGTGAGGGTAGCCCAGGAGAGTTCCAAATGTGTGTGGGTAGAATATATATCCCACGGGGGTAAAATAGAAAAAAGTTGAAAAAAATTTTTTTTTGGACTTAGTCATTTTTCCGGCGTTTATCAGACTTTCAGATAGGGCAAATGTCAGTGAGCCTTCCGATTTCAGTTATAGAGCAATTCGCTCAATGAGTCCTTGATATTTAGTCGTTTTCAGCCAATATTTTTGAAAATTTCACTTTTTTGTGAAAATATCCACTAAATGAGGGAATAATATGTGTGAGGGTACCCCAGGAGTGTTCCAAATGTGTATGGGTAGAATATATATCCCACGGGGGTAAAATTGAAAAAAGTTGAAAAAAATTTTTTCTTTGGACTTAGTCATTTTTCCGGCGTTTATCAGACTTTCAGATAGGGCAAATGTCAGTGAGCATTCCGATTTCAGTTCCAGAGCGATTCGCCCAATGAGTCCTTGATATTTAGTCGTTTTCAGCCAATATTTTGGATTTTTGAAAATTTCACTTTTTTGTGAAAATATCCACTAAATGAGGGAATAATATGTATGAGGGTACCCCAGGAGAGTTCCAAATGTGTGTGGGTAGAATATATATCCCACGGGGGTAAAATTGAAAAAAGTTGAAAAATTTTTTTTTTTGGACTTAGTCATTTTTCCGGCGTTTATCAGACTTTCAGATGGGGCAAATGTCAGTGAGCATTCCGATTTCAGTTCCAGAGCGATTCGCCCAATGAATCCTTGATATTTATTCATTTTCAGCCAATTTTCTGGATTTTTGAAAAATTCACTTTTTTGTGAAAATATCCACTAAATGAGGGAATAATATGTGTGAGGGTACCCCAGGAGAGTTCCAAATGTGTGTGGGTAGAATATATATCCCACGGGGGTAAAACTGAAAAAAGTTGAAAAAAAACTTTTCTTTGGACTTAGTCATTTTTCCGGCGTTTATCAGACTTTCAGATAGGGCAAATGTCAGTGAGCGTTCCGATTTCAGTTCCAGAGCGATACGCCCAATGAGTCCTTGATATTTAGTCGTTTTCAGCCAATATTTTGGATTTTTGAAAATTTCACTTTTTTGTGAAAATATCCACTAAATGAGGGAATAATTTGTGTGAGGGTAGCCCAGGAGAGTTCCAAATGTGTGTGGGTAGAATATATATCCCACGGGGGTAAAATTGAAAAAAGTTGAAAATTTTTATTTTTTGGACTTAGTCATTTTTCCGGCGTTTATCAGACTTTCAGATAGGGCAAATGTCAGTGAGCGTTCCGATTTCAGTTCCAGAGCGATTCGCCCAATGAGTCCTTGATATTTATTCATTTTCAGCCAATCTTCTGGATTTTTGAAAAATTCACTTTTTTTGTGAAAACATCCACTACATGAGGGAATAAATTGTGTGAGGGTAGCCCAGGAGAGTTCCAAATGTGTGTGGGTAGAATATATATCCCACGGGGGTAAAACTGAAAAAAGTTGAAAAAAAACTTTTCTTTGGACTTAGTCATTTTTCCGGCGTTTATCAGACTTTCAGATAGGGCAAATGTCAGTGAGCGTTCCGATTTCAGTTCCAGAGCGATTCGCCCAATGAGTCCTTGATATTTATTCATTTTCAGCCAATTTTCTGGATTTTTGAAAAATTCACTTTTTTTGTGAAAACATCCACTACATGAGGGAATAAATTGTGTGAGGGTAGCCCAGGAGAGTTCCAAATGTGTGTGGGTAGAATATATATCCCACGGGGGTAAAATTGAAAAAAGTTGAAAAATTTTTTTTTTTGGACTTAGTCATTTTTCCGGCGTTTATCAGACTTTCAGATGGGGCAAATGTCAGTGAGCATTCCGATTTCAGTTCCAGAGCAATTCGCCCAATGAATCCTTGATATTTAGTCTTTTTCAGCCAATTTTCTGGATTTTTGAAAAATTCACTTTTTTGTGAAAATATCCACTAAATTAGGGAATAATATGTGTGAGGGTACCCCAGGAGAGTTCCAAATGTGTGTGGGTAGAATATATATCCCACGGGGGTAAAACTGAAAAAAGTTGAAAAAAAATTTTTTTTTGGACTTAGTCATTTTTCCGGCGTTTATCAGACTTTCAGATAGGGCAAATGTCAGTGAGCGTTCCGATTTCAGTTCCAGAGCGATTCGCCCAATGAGTCCTTGATATTTAGTCGTTTTCAGCCAATTTTTTGGATTTTTGAAAAATTCACTTTTTTGTGAAAATATCCACTAAATGAGGGAATAATATGTGTGAGGGTACCCCAGGAGTGTTCCAAATGTGTGTGGGTAGGATATATATCCCACGGGGGTAAAATTGAAAAAAGTTGCAAAAAATTATTTTTTGGACTTAGCCATTTTTCCGGCGTTTATCAGACTTTCAGATAGGGCAAATGTCAGTGAGCGTTCCAATTTCAGTTCCAGAGCGATTCGCCCAATGAGTCCTTGATATTTAATCATTTTCAGCCAATTTTCTGGATTTTTGAAAATTTCACTTTTTTGTGAAAATATCCACTAAATGAGGGAATAATGTGTGTGAGGGTAGCCCAGGAGAATTTCAAATGTGTGTGGGTAGAATATATATCCCACGGGGGTAAAATTGAAAAAAGTTGAAAAAAATTTTTTTTTTGGACTTAGTCATTTTTCCGGCGTTTATCAGACTTTCAGATAGGGCAAATGTCAGTGAGCGTTCCGATTTCAGTTCCAGAGCGATTCGCCCAATGAGTCCTTGATATTTAGTCGTTTTCAGCCAATTTTTTGGATTTTTAAAAAATTCACTTTTTTGTGAAAAATATCCACTAAATGAGGGAATAATATGTGTGAGGTTACCCCAGGAGAGTTCCAAATGTGTGTGGGTAGAATATATATCCCACGGGGGTAAAATTGAAAAAAGTTGAAAAAAATTTTTTTTTTGGACTTAGTCATTTTTCCGGCGTTTATCAGACTTTCAGATAGGGCAAATGTCAGTGAGCTTTCCGATTTCAGTTCCAGAGCGATTCGCCCAATGAGTCCTTGATATTTAGTCATTTTCAGCCAATTTTCTGGATTTTTGAAAAATTCACTTTTTTGTGAAAATATCCACTAAATGAGGGAATAATATGTGTGAGGGTAGCCCAGGAGAGTTCCAAATGTGTGTGGGTAAAATATATATCCCACGGGGGTAAAATTGAAAAAAGTTGAAAAAAATTATTTTTTGGACTTAGCCATTTTTCCGGCGTTTATCAGACTTTCAGATAGGGCAAATGTCAGTGAGCGTTCCAATTTCAGTTCCAGAGCGATTCGCCCAATGAGTCCTTGATATTTAATCATTTTCAGCCAATTTTCTGGATTTTTGAAAATTTCACTTTTTTGTGAAAATATCCACTAAATGAGGGAATAATATGTGTGAGGGTAGCCCAGGAGAGTTTCAAATGTGTGTGGGTAGAATATATATCCCACGGGGGTAAAATTGAAAAAAGTTGAAAAATTTTTTTTTTTGGACTTAGTCATTTTTCCGGCGTTTATCAGACTTTCAGATAGGGCAAATGTCAGTGAGCGTTCCGATTTCAGTTCCAGAGCGATTCGCCCAATGAGTCCTTGATATTTAGTCGTTTTCAGCCAATTTTTTGGATTTTTGAAAAATTCACTTTTTTGTGAAAAATATCCACTAAATGAGGGAATAATATGTGTGAGGGTACCCCAGGAGAGTTCCAAATGTGTGTGG
The DNA here is from genome assembly GCF_046119375.1 of Phyllobates terribilis. Lineage (NCBI taxonomy): Eukaryota > Metazoa > Chordata > Amphibia > Anura > Dendrobatidae > Phyllobates > Phyllobates terribilis. The sequence continues at coordinate 5,315,053 of NW_027362832.1, forward strand.
GTAGAATATATATCCCACGGGGGTAAAATTGAAAAAAGTTGCAAAAAATTATTTTTTGGACTTAGCCATTTTTCCGGCGTTTATCAGACTTTCAGATAGGGCAAATGTCAGTGAGCGTTCCAATTTCAGTTCCAGAGCGATTCGCCCAATGAGTCCTTGATATTTAATCATTTTCAGCCAATTTTCTGGATTTTTGAAAATTTCACTTTTTTGTGAAAATATCCACTAAATGAGGGAATAATGTGTGTGAGGGTAGCCCAGGAGAATTTCAAATGTGTGTGGGTAGAATATATATCCCACGGGGGTAAAATTGAAAAAAGTTGAAAAAAATTTTTTTTTTGGACTTAGTCATTTTTCCGGCGTTTATCAGACTTTCAGATAGGGCAAATGTCAGTGAGCGTTCCGATTTCAGTTCCAGAGCGATTCGCCCAATGAGTCCTTGATATTTAGTCGTTTTCAGCCAATTTTTTGGATTTTTAAAAAATTCACTTTTTTGTGAAAAATATCCACTAAATGAGGGAATAATATGTGTGAGGTTACCCCAGGAGAGTTCCAAATGTGTGTGGGTAGAATATATATCCCACGGGGGTAAAATTGAAAAAAGTTGAAAAAAATTTTTTTTTTGGACTTAGTCATTTTTCCGGCGTTTATCAGACTTTCAGATAGGGCAAATGTCAGTGAGCCTTCCGATTTCAGTTCTAGAGCGATTCACCCAATGAGTCCTTGATATTTAGTCGTTTTCAGCCAATATTTTGGATTTTTGAAAATTTCACTTTTTGTGAAAATATCTACTAAATGAGGGAATAATATGTGTGAGGGTACCCCAGGAGTGTTCCAAATGTGTATGGGTAGAATATATATCCCACGGGGGTAAAATTGAAAAAAGTTGAAAAAAAATTTTTTTTTGGACTTAGCCATTTTTCCGGTGTTTATCAGACTTTCAGATGGGGCAAATGTCAGTGAGCGTTCCGATTTCAGTTCCGGAGCGATTCGCCCAATGAGTCCTTGATATTTATTCATTTTCAGCCAATTTTCTGGATTTTTGAAAAATTCACTTTTTTGTGAAAATATCCACTAAATGAGGGAATAATATGTGTGAGGGTACCCCAGGAGAGTTCCAAATGTGTGTGGGTAGGTTATATATCCCACGGGGGTAAAATTGAAAAAAGTTGAAAAAAATTATTTTTTGGACTTAGCCATTTTTCCGGAGTTTATCAGACTTTCAGATAGAGCAAATGTCAGTGAGCCTTCCGATTTCAGTTCTAGAGCGATTCGCCCAATGAGTCCTTGATATTTAGTCGTTTTCAGCCAATATTTTGGATTTTTGAAAATTTCACTTTTTTGTGAAAATATCTACTAAATGAGGGAATAATATGTGTGAGGGTAGCACAGGAGAGTTCCAAATGTGTGTGGGTAGAATATATATCCCACGGGGGTAAAATTGAAAAAAGTTAAAAAATTTTGGTTTTTGGACTTAGTCATTTTTCCGGTGTTTATCAGACTTTCAGATGGGGCAAATGTCAGTGAGCGTTCCGATTTCAGTTCCAGAGCGATTCGCCCAATGAGTCCTTGATATTTATTCATTTTCAGCCAATTTTCTGGATTTATGAAAAATTCACTTTTTTGTGAAAATATCCACTAAATGAGGGAATAATATGTGTGAGGGTACCCCAGGAGTGTTCCAAATGTGTGTGGGTAGGATATATATCCCACGGGGGTAAAATTGAAAAAAGTTGAAAAAAATTATTTTTTGGACTTAGCCATTTTTCCGGCGTTTATCAGACTTTCAGATAGGGCAAATGTCAGTGAGCGTTCCGATTTCAGTTCCAGAGCGATTCGCCAAATTAGTCCTTGATATTTAGTCATTTTCAGCCAATTTTCTGGATTTTTGAAAAATTCACTTTTTTGTGAAAATATCCACTAAATGAGGGAATAATATGTGTGAGGGTAGCCCAGGAGAGTTCCAAATGTGTGTGGGTAAAATATATATCCCACGGGGGTAAAATTGAAAAAAGTTGAAAAATTTTTTTTTTTGGACTTAGTCATTTTTCCGGCGTGTATCAGACTTTCAGATAGGGCAAATGTCAGTGAGCGTTCCGATTTCAGTTCCAGAGCGATTCGCCCAATGAGTCCTTGATATTTAGTCGTTTTCAGCCAATATTTTGGATTTTTGAAAATTTCACTTTTTTGTGAAAATATCCACTAAATGAGGAAATAATATGTGTGAGGTTACCCCAGGAGAGTTCCAAATGTGTGTGGGTAGAATATATATCCCACGGGGGTAAAATTGAAAAAAGTTGAAAAAAATATTTTTTTGGACTTAGTCATTCTTCCGGCGTTTATCAGACTTTCAGATAGGGCAAATGTCAGTGAGCGTTCCGATTTCAGTTCCAGAGCGATTCGCCCAATGAGTCCTTGATATTTAGTCGTTTTCAGCCAATTTTTTGGATTTTTGAAAAATTCACTTTTTTGTGAAAAATATCCACTAAATGAGGGAATAATATGTGTGAGGGTACCCCAGGAGAGTTCCAAATGTGTGTGGGTAGAATATATATCCCACGGGGGTAAAATTGAAAAAAGTTGAAAAACATTTTTTTTTTGGACTTAGTCATTTTTCCGGCGTTTATCAGACTTTCAGATAGGGCAAATGTCAGTGAGCGTTCCGATTTCAGTTCCAGAGTGATTCGCCAAATTAGTCCTTGATATTTAGTCATTTTCAGCCAATTTTCTGGATTTTTGAAAAATTCACTTTTTTGTGAAAATATCCACTAAATGAGGGAATAATATGTGTGAGGGTAGCCCAGGAGAGTTCCAAATGTGTGTGGGTAAAATATATATCCCACGGGGGTAAAATTGAAAAAAGTTAAAAAAAATTATTTTTTGGACTTAGCCATTTTTCCGGCGTTTATCAGACTTTCAGATAGGGCAAATGTCAGTGAGCGTTCCGATTTCAGTTCCAGAGCGATTCGCCCAATGAGTCCTTGATATTTAGTCGTTTTCAGCCAATATTTTGGATTTTTGAAAATTTCACTTTTTTGTGAAAATATCCACTAAATGAGGGAATAATATGTGTGAGGGTACCCCAGAAGAGTTCCAAATGTGTGTGGGTATAATATATATCCCACGGGGTTGAAATTGAAAAAAGTTTTAAAAATTTTTTTTTTGGACTTAGTCATTTTTCCAGCGTTTATCAGACTTTCAGAAAGGGCAAATGTCAGTGAGCGTTCCGATTTCAGTTCCAGAGCGATTCGCCCAATGAGTCTTGATATTTAGTCGTTTTCAGCCAATATTTTGGATTTTTGAAAATTTCACTTTTTTGTGAAAATATCCACTAAATGAGGGAATAATATGTGTGAGGGTACCCCAGGAGTGTTCCAAATGTGTATGGGTAGAATATATATCCCACAGGGGTAAAATTGAAAAAAGTTGAAAATAATTATTTTTTGGACTTAATCATTTTTCCGGCGTTTATCAGACTTTCAGATAGAGCAAATGTCAGTGAGCCTTCCTATTTCAGTTCTAGAGCGATTCGCCCAATGAGTCCTTGATATTTAGTCGTTTTCAGCCAATATTTTGGATTTTTGAAAATTTCACTTTTTTGTGAAAATATCCACTAAATGAGGAAATAATATGTGTGAGGTTACCCCAGGAGAGTTCCAAATGTGTTTGGGTAGAATATATATCCCACGGGGGTAAAATTGAAAAAAGTTGAAAAAAATATTTTTTTGGACTTAGTCATTCTTCCGGCGTTTATCAGACTTTCAGATAGAGCAAATGTCAGTGAGCGTTCCGATTTCAGTTCCAGAGCGATTCGCCCAATGAGTCCTTGATATTTATTCATTTTCAGCCAATTTTCTGGATTTTTGAAAAATTCACTTTTTTGTGAAAATATCCACTAAATGAGGGAATAATATGTGTGAGGGTACCCCAGAAGAGTTCCAAATGTGTGTGGGTAGAATATATATCCCACGGGGTAAAATTGAAAAAAGTTGAAAAATTTTTTTTTTTGGACTTAGTCATTTTTCCGGCGTGTATCAGACTTTCAGATAGGGCAAATGTCAGTGAGCGTTCCGATTTCAGTTCCAGAGCGATTCGCCCAATGAGTCCTTGATATTTAGTCGTTTTCAGCCAATATTTTGGATTTTTGAAAATTTCACTTTTTTGTGAAAATATCCACTAAATGAGGAAATAATATGTGTGAGGTTACCCCAGGAGAGTTCCAAATGTGTGTGGGTAGAATATATATCCCACGGGGGTAAAATTGAAAAAAGTTGAAAAAAATATTTTTTTGGACTTAGTCATTCTTCCGGCGTTTATCAGACTTTCGGATAGAGCAAATGTCAGTGAGCGTTCCGATTTCAGTTCCAGAGCGATTCGCCCAATGAGTCCTTGATATTTATTCATTTTCAGCCAATTTTCTGGATTTTTGAAAAATTCACTTTTTTGTGAAAATATCCACTAAATGAGGGAATAATATGTGTGAGGGTACCCCAGGAGAGTTCCAAATGTGTGTGGGTAGAATATATATCCCACGGGGGTAAAACTGAAAAAAGTTGAAAAAAAATTTTTTTTTGGACTTAGTCATTTTTCCGGCGTTTATCAGACTTTCAGATAGGGCAAATGTCAGTGAGCGTTCCGATTTCAGTTCCAGAGCGATTCGCCCAATGAGTCCTTGATATTTAGTCGTTTTCAGCCAATTTTTTGGATTTTTGAAAAATTCACTTTTTTGTGAAAATATCCACTAAATGAGGGAATAATATGTGTGAGGGTACCCCAGGAGTGTTCCAAATGTGTGTGGGTAGGATATATATCCCACGGGGGTAAAATTGAAAAAAGTTGAAAAAAATTATTTTTTGGACTTAGCCATTTTTCCGGCGTTTATCAGACTTTCAGATAGGGCAAATGTCAGTGAGCATTCCGATTTCAGTTCCAGAGCGATTCGCCCAATGAGTCCTTGATATTTAGTCGTTTTCAGCCAATTTTTTGGATTTTTGAAAAATTCACTTTTTTGTAAAAAATATCCACTAAATGAGGGAATAATATGTGTGAGGGTACCCCAGGAGAGTTCCAAATGTGTGTGGGTAGAATATATATCCCACGGGGGTAAAATTGAAAAAAGTTGAAAAAAATTTTTTTTTTGGACTTAGTCATTTTTCCGGCGTTTATCAGACTTTCAGATAGGGCAAATGTCAGTGAGCGTTCCGATTTCAGTTCCAGAGCGATTCGCCAAATTAGTCCTTGATATTTAGTCATTTTCAGCCAATTTTCTGGATTTTTGAAAAATTCACTTTTTTGTGAAAATATCCACTAAATGAGGGAATAATATGTGTGAGGGTAGCCCAGGAGAGTTCCAAATGTGTGTGGGTAAAATATATATCCCACGGGGGTAAAATTGAAAAAAGTTAAAAAAAATTATTTTTTGGACTTAGCCATTTTTCCGGCGTTTATCAGACTTTCAGATAGGGCAAATGTCAGTGAGCGTTCCGATTTCAGTTCCAGAGCGATTCGCCCAATGAGTCCTTGATATTTATTCATTTTCAGCCAATTTTCTGGATTTTTGAAAAATTCACTTTTTTGTGAAAATATCCACTAAATGAGGGAATAATATGTGTGAGGGTACCCCAGGAGAGTTCCAAATGTGTGTGGGTAGAATATATATCCCACGGGGGTAAAACTGAAAAAAGTTGAAAAAAAATTTTTTTTTGGACTTAGTCATTTTTCCGGCGTTTATCAGACTTTCAGATAGGGCAAATGTCAGTGAGCGTTCCGATTTCAGTTCCAGAGCGATTCGCCCAATGAGTCCTTGATATTTAGTCGTTTTCAGCCAATTTTTTGGATTTTTGAAAAATTCACTTTTTTGTGAAAATATCCACTAAATGAGGGAATAATATGTGTGAGGGTACCCCAGGAGTGTTCCAAATGTGTGTGGGTAGGATATATATCCCACGGGGGTAAAATTGAAAAAAGTTGAAAAAAATTATTTTTTGGACTTAGCCATTTTTCCGGCGTTTATCAGACTTTCAGATAGGGCAAATGTCAGTGAGCATTCCGATTTCAGTTCCAGAGCGATTCGCCCAATGAGTCCTTGATATTTAGTCGTTTTCAGCCAATTTTTGGGATTTTTGAAAAATTCACTTTTTTGTGAAAAATATCCACTAAATGAGGGAATAATATGTGTGAGGGTACCCCAGGAGAGTTCCAAATGTGTGTGGGTAGAATATATATCCCACGGGGTAAAATTGAAAAAAGTTGAAAAATTTTTTTTTTTGGACTTAGTCATTTTTCCGGCGTGTATCAGACTTTCAGATAGGGCAAATGTCAGTGAGCGTTCCGATTTCAGTTCCAGAGCGATTCGCCCAATGAGTCCTTGATATTTAGTCGTTTTCAGCCAATATTTTGGATTTTTGAAAATTTCACTTTTTTGTGAAAATATCCACTAAATGAGGAAATAATATGTGTGAGGTTACCCCAGGAGAGTTCCAAATGTGTGTGGGTAGAATATATATCCCACGGGGGTAAAATTGAAAAAAGTTGAAAAAAATATTTTTTTGGACTTAGTCATTCTTCCGGCGTTTATCAGACTTTCGGATAGAGCAAATGTCAGTGAGCGTTCCGATTTCAGTTCCAGAGCGATTCGCCCAATGAGTCCTTGATATTTATTCATTTTCAGCCAATTTTCTGGATTTTTGAAAAATTCACTTTTTTGTGAAAATATCCACTAAATGAGGGAATAATATGTGTGAGGGTACCCCAGGAGAGTTCCAAATGTGTGTGGGTAGAATATATATCCCACGGGGGTAAAACTGAAAAAAGTTGAAAAAAAATTTTTTTTTGGACTTAGTCATTTTTCCGGCGTTTATCAGACTTTCAGATAGGGCAAATGTCAGTGAGCGTTCCGATTTCAGTTCCAGAGCGATTCGCCCAATGAGTCCTTGATATTTAGTCGTTTTCAGCCAATTTTTTGGATTTTTGAAAAATTCACTTTTTTGTGAAAATATCCACTAAATGAGGGAATAATATGTGTGAGGGTACCCCAGGAGTGTTCCAAATGTGTGTGGGTAGGATATATATCCCACGGGGGTAAAATTGAAAAAAGTTGAAAAAAATTATTTTTTGGACTTAGCCATTTTTCCGGCGTTTATCAGACTTTCAGATAGGGCAAATGTCAGTGAGCATTCCGATTTCAGTTCCAGAGCGATTCGCCCAATGAGTCCTTGATATTTAGTCGTTTTCAGCCAATTTTTTGGATTTTTGAAAAATTCACTTTTTTGTGAAAAATATCCACTAAATGAGGGAATAATATGTGTGAGGGTACCCCAGGAGAGTTCCAAATGTGTGTGGGTAGAATATATATCCCACGGGGGTAAAATTGAAAAAAGTTGAAAAAAATTTTTTTTTTGGACTTAGTCATTTTTCCGGCGTTTATCAGACTTTCAGATAGGGCAAATGTCAGTGAGCGTTCCGATTTCAGTTCCAGAGCGATTCGCCAAATTAGTCCTTGATATTTAGTCATTTTCAGCCAATTTTCTGGATTTTTGAAAAATTCACTTTTTTGTGAAAATATCCACTAAATGAGGGAATAATATGTGTGAGGGTAGCCCAGGAGAGTTCCAAATGTGTGTGGGTAAAATATATATCCCACGGGGGTAAAATTGAAAAAAGTTAAAAAAAATTATTTTTTGGACTTAGCCATTTTTCCGGCGTTTATCAGACTTTCAGATAGGGCAAATGTCAGTGAGCGTTCCGATTTCAGTTCCAGAGCGATTCGCCCAATGAGTCCTTGATATTTATTCATTTTCAGCCAATTTTCTGGATTTTTGAAAAATTCACTTTTTTGTGAAAATATCCACTAAATGAGGGAATAATATGTGTGAGGGTACCCCAGGAGAGTTCCAAATGTGTGTGGGTAGAATATATATCCCACGGGGGTAAAACTGAAAAAAGTTGAAAAAAAATTTTTTTTTGGACTTAGTCATTTTTCCGGCGTTTATCAGACTTTCAGATAGGGCAAATGTCAGTGAGCGTTCCGATTTCAGTTCCAGAGCGATTCGCCCAATGAGTCCTTGATATTTAGTCGTTTTCAGCCAATTTTTTGGATTTTTGAAAAATTCACTTTTTTGTGAAAATATCCACTAAATGAGGGAATAATATGTGTGAGGGTACCCCAGGAGTGTTCCAAATGTGTGTGGGTAGGATATATATCCCACGGGGGTAAAATTGAAAAAAGTTGAAAAAAATTATTTTTTGGACTTAGCCATTTTTCCGGCGTTTATCAGACTTTCAGATAGGGCAAATGTCAGTGAGCATTCCGATTTCAGTTCCAGAGCGATTCGCCCAATGAGTCCTTGATATTTAGTCGTTTTCAGCCAATTTTTTGGATTTTTGAAAAATTCACTTTTTTGTGAAAAATATCCACTAAATGAGGGAATAATATGTGTGAGGGTACCCCAGGAGAGTTCCAAATGTGTGTGGGTAGAATATATATCCCACGGGGGTAAAATTGAAAAAAGTTGAAAAAAATTTTTTTTTTGGACTTAGTCATTTTTCCGGCGTTTATCAGACTTTCAGATAGGGCAAATGTCAGTGAGCGTTCCGATTTCAGTTCCAGAGCGATTCGCCAAATTAGTCCTTGATATTTAGTCATTTTCAGCCAATTTTCTGGATTTTTGAAAAATTCACTTTTTTGTGAAAATATCCACTAAATGAGGGAATAATATGTGTGAGGGTAGCCCAGGAGAGTTCCAAATGTGTGTGGGTAAAATATATATCCCACGGGGGTAAAATTGAAAAAAGTTAAAAAAAATTATTTTTTGGACTTAGCCATTTTTCCGGCGTTTATCAGACTTTCAGATAGGGCAAATGTCAGTGAGCGTTCCGATTTCAGTTCCAGAGCGATTCGCCCAATGAGTCCTTGATATTTAGTCGTTTTCAGCCAATATTTTGGATTTTTGAAAATTTCACTTTTTTGTGAAAATATCCACTAAATGAGGGAATAATATGTGTGAGGGTACCCCAGAAGAGTTCCAAATGTGTGTGGGTATAATATATATCCCACGGGGTTGAAATTGAAAAAAGTTTAAAAAATTTTTTTTTTGGACTTAGTCATTTTTCCAGCGTTTATCAGACTTTCAGAAAGGGCAAATGTCAGTGAGCGTTCCGATTTCAGTTCCAGAGCGATTCGCCCAATGAGTCTTGATATTTAGTCGTTTTCAGCCAATATTTTGGATTTTTGAAAATTTCACTTTTTTGTGAAAATATCCACTAAATGAGGGAATAATATGTGTGAGGGTACCCCAGGAGTGTTCCAAATGTGTATGGGTAGAATATATATCCCACAGGGGTAAAATTGAAAAAAGTTGAAAATAATTATTTTTTGGACTTAATCATTTTTCCGGCGTTTATCAGACTTTCAGATAGGGCAAATGTCAGTGAGCGTTCCGATTTCAGTTCCAGAGCGATTCGCCCAATGAGTCCTTGATATTTAGTCGTTTTCAGCCAATATTTTGGATTTTTGAAAATTTCACTTTTTTGTGAAAATATCCACTAAATGAGGGAATAATATGTGTGAGGGTACCCCAGAAGAGTTCCAAATGTGTGTGGGTAGAATATATATCCCACGGGGGTAAAATTGAAAAAAGTTGAAAAATTTTTTTTTTTTGGACTTAGTCATTTTTCCGGCGTGTATCAGACTTTCAGATAGGGCAAATGTCAGTGAGCGTTCCGATTTCAGTTCCAGAGCGATTCGCCCAATGAGTCCTTGATATTTAGTCGTTTTCAGCCAATATTTTGGATTTTTGAAAATTTCACTTTTTTGTGAAAATATCCACTAAATGAGGAAATAATATGTGTGAGGTTACCCCAGGAGAGTTCCAAATGTGTGTGGGTAGAATATATATCCCACGGGGGTAAAATTGAAAAAAGTTGAAAAAAATATTTTTTTGGACTTAGTCATTCTTCCGGCGTTTATCAGACTTTCAGATAGAGCAAATGTCAGTGAGCATTCCGATTTCAGTTCCAGAGCGATTCGCCCAATGAGTCCTTGATATTTATTCATTTTCAGCCAATTTTCTGGATTTTTGAAAAATTCATTTTTTTGTGAAAATATCCACTAAATGAGGGAATAATATGTGTGAGGGTACCCCAGGAGAGTTCCAAATGTGTGTGGGTAGAATATATATCCCACGGGGGTAAAACTGAAAAAAGTTGAAAAAAAATTTTTTTTTGGACTTAGTCATTTTTCCGGCGTTTATCAGACTTTCAGATAGGGCGAATGTCAGTGAGCGTTCCGATTTCAGTTCCAGAGCGATTCGCCCAATGAGTCCTTGATATTTAGTCGTTTTCAGCCAATTTTTTGGATTTTTGAAAAATTCACTTTTTTGTGAAAATATCCACTAAATGAGGGAATAATATGTGTGAGGGTACCCCAGGAGAGTTCCAAATGTGTGTGGGTAGGATATATATCCCACGGGGGTAAAATTGAAAAAAGTTGAAAAAAATTATTTTTTGGACTTAGCCATTTTTCCGGCGTTTATCAGACTTTCAGATAGGGCAAATGTCAGTGAGCGTTCCGATTTCAGTTCCAGAGCGATTCGCCCAATGAGTCCTTGATATTTACTCGTTTTCAGCCAATTTTTTGGATTTTTGAAAAATTCACTTTTTTGTGAAAAATATCCACTAAATGAGGGAATAATATGTGTGAGGGTACCCCAGGAGAGTTCCAAATGTGTGTGGGTAGAATATATATCCCACGGGGGTAAAATTGAAAAAAGTTGAAAAACATTTTTTTTTGGACTTAGTCATTTTTCCGGCGTTTATCAGACTTTCGGATAGAGCAAATGTCAGTGAGCGTTCCGATTTCAGTTCCAGAGCGATTCGCCCAATGAGTCCTTGATATTTATTCATTTTCAGCCAATTTTCTGGATTTTTGAAAAATTCACTTTTTTGTGAAAATATCCACTAAATGAGGGAATAATATGTGTGAGGGTACCCCAGGAGAGTTCCAAATGTGTGTGGGTAGAATATATATCCCACGGGGGTAAAACTGAAAAAAGTTGAAAAAAAATTTTTTTTTGGACTTAGTCATTTTTCCGGCGTTTATCAGACTTTCAGATAGGGCAAATGTCAGTGAGCGTTCCGATTTCAGTTCCAGAGCGATTCGCCCAATGAGTCCTTGATATTTAGTCGTTTTCAGCCAATTTTTTGGATTTTTGAAAAATTCACTTTTTTGTGAAAATATCCACTAAATGAGGGAATAATATGTGTGAGGGTACCCCAGGAGTGTTCCAAATGTGTGTGGGTAGGATATATATCCCACGGGGGTAAAATTGAAAAAAGTTGAAAAAAATTATTTTTTGGACTTAGCCATTTTTCCGGCGTTTATCAGACTTTCAGATAGGGCAAATGTCAGTGAGCGTTCCGATTTCAGTTCCAGAGCGATTCGCCCAATGAGTCCTTGATATTTAGTCGTTTTCAGCCAATTTTTTGGATTTTTGAAAAATTCACTTTTTTGTGAAAAATATCCACTAAATGAGGGAATAATATGTGTGAGGGTACCCCAGGAGAGTTCCAAATGTGTGTGGGTAGAATATATATCCCACGGGGGTAAAATTGAAAAAAGTTGAAAAAAATTTTTTTTTTGGACTTAGTCATTTTTCCGGCGTTTATCAGACTTTCAGATAGGGCAAATGTCAGTGAGCGTTCCGATTTCAGTTCCAGAGCGATTCGCCAAATTAGTCCTTGATATTTAGTCATTTTCAGCCAATTTTCTGGATTTTTGAAAAATTCACTTTTTTGTGAAAATATCCACTAAATGAGGGAATAATATGTGTGAGGGTAGCCCAGGAGAGTTCCAAATGTGTGTGGGTAAAATATATATCCCACGGGGGTAAAATTGAAAAAAGTTAAAAAAAAATATTTTTTGGACTTAGCCATTTTTCCGGCGTTTATCAGACTTTCAGATAGGGCAAATGTCAGTGAGCGTTCCGATTTCAGTTCCAGAGCGATTCGCCCAATGAGTCCTTGATATTTAGTCGTTTTCAGCCAATATTTTGGATTTTTGAAAATTTCACTTTTTTGTGAAAATATCCACTAAATGAGGGAATAATATGTGTGAGGGTACCCCAGGAGTGTTCCAAATGTGTATGGGTAGAATATATATCCCACAGGGGTAAAATTGAAAAAAGTTGAAAATAATTATTTTTTGGACTTAATCATTTTTCCGGCGTTTATCAGACTTTCAGATAGAGCAAATGTCAGTGAGCCTTCCGATTTCAGTTCTAGAGCGATTCGCCCAATGAGTCCTTGATATTTAGTCGTTTTCAGCCAATATTTTGGATTTTTGAAAATTTCACTTTTTTGTGAAAATATCCACTAAATGAGGGAATAATATGTGTGAGGGTACCCCAGAAGAGTTCCAAATGTGTGTGGGTAGAATATATATCCCACGGGGGTAAAATTGAAAAAAGTTGAAAAATTTTTTTTTTTTGGACTTAGTCATTTTTCCGGCGTGTATCAGACTTTCAGATAGGGCAAATGTCAGTGAGCGTTCCGATTTCAGTTCCAGAGCGATTCGCCCAATGAGTCCTTGATATTTAGTCGTTTTCAGCCAATATTTTGGATTTTTGAAAATTTCACTTTTTTGTGAAAATATCCACTAAATGAGGAAATAATATGTGTGAGGTTACCCCAGGAGAGTTCCAAATGTGTGTGGGTAGAATATATATCCCACGGGGGTAAAATTGAAAAAAGTTGAAAAAAATATTTTTTTGGACTTAGTCATTCTTCCGGCGTTTATCAGACTTTCAGATAGAGCAAATGTCAGTGAGCGTTCCGATTTCAGTTCCAGAGCGATTCGCCCAATGAGTCCTTGATATTTATTCATTTTCAGCCAATTTTCTGGATTTTTGAAAAATTCACTTTTTTGTGAAAATATCCACTAAATGAGGGAATAATATGTGTGAGGGTACCCCAGGAGAGTTCCAAATGTGTGTGGGTAGAATATATATCCCACGGGGGTAAAACTGAAAAAAGTTGAAAAAAAATTTTTTTTTGGACTTAGTCATTTTTCCGGCGTTTATCAGACTTTCAGATAGGGCGAATGTCAGTGAGCGTTCCGATTTCAGTTCCAGAGCGATTCGCCCAATGAGTCCTTGATATTTAGTCGTTTTCAGCCAATTTTTTGGATTTTTGAAAAATTCACTTTTTTGTGAAAATATCCACTAAATGAGGGAATAATATGTGTGAGGGTACCCCAGGAGTGTTCCAAATGTGTGTGGGTAGGATATATATCCCACGGGGGTAAAATTGAAAAAAGTTGAAAAAAATTATTTTTTGGACTTAGCCATTTTTCCGGCGTTTATCAGACTTTCAGATAGGGCAAATGTCAGTGAGCGTTCCGATTTCAGTTCCAGAGCGATTCGCCCAATGAGTCCTTGATATTTACTCGTTTTCAGCCAATTTTTTGGATTTTTGAAAAATTCACTTTTTTGTGAAAAATATCCACTAAATGAGGGAATAATATGTGTGAGGGTACCCCAGGAGAGTTCCAAATGTGTGTGGGTAGAATATATATCCCACGGGGGTAAAATTGAAAAAAGTTGAAAAACATTTTTTTTTTGGACTTAGTCATTTTTCCTGCGTTTATCAGACTTTCAGATAGGGCAAATGTCAGTGAGCGTTCCGATTTCAGTTCCAGAGCGATTCGACCAATGAGTCTTGATATTTAGTCGTTTTCAGCCAATATTTTGGATTTTTGAAAATTTCACTTTTTTGTGAAAATATCCACTAAATGAGGGAATCATATGTGTGAGGGTACCCCAGGAGTGTTCCAAATGTGTGTGGGTAGGATATATATCCCACGGGGGTAAAATTGAAAAAAGTTGAAAAAAATTATTTTTTGGACTTAGCCATTTTTCCGGCGTTTATCAGACTTTCAGATAGGGCAAATGTCAGTGAGCGTTCCAATTTCAGTTCCAGAGCGATTCGCCCAATGAGTCCTTGATATTTAATCATTTTCAGCCAATTTTCTGGATTTTTGAAAATTTCACTTTTTTGTGAAAATATCCACTAAATGAGGGAATAATATGTGTGAGGGTAGCCCAGGAGAGTTCCAAATGTGTGTGGGTAGAATATATATCCCACGGGGGTGAAATTGAAAAAAGTTGAAAAAATTTTTTTTTTGGACTTAGTCATTTTTCCAGCGTTTATCAGACTTTCAGAAAGGGCAAATGTCAGTGAGCGTTCCGATTTCAGTTCCAGAGCGATTCGCCCAATGAGTCCTTGATATTTAGTCGTTTTCAGCCAATTTTTTGGATTTTTGAAAAATTCACTTTTTTGTGAAAATATCCACTAAATGAGGGAATAATATGTGTGAGGGTACCCCAGGAGTGTTCCAAATGTGTGTGGGTAGGATATATATCCCACGGGGGTAAAATTGAAAAAAGTTGAAAAAAATTATTTTTTGGACTTAGCCATTTTTCCGGCGTTTATCAGACTTTCAGATAGGGCAAATGTCAGTGAGCGTTCCGATTTCAGTTCCAGAGCGATTCGCCCAATGAGTCCTTGATATTTAGTCGTTTTCAGCCAATTTTTTGGATTTTTGAAAAATTCACTTTTTTGTGAAAAATATCCACTAAATGAGGGAATAATATGTGTGAGGGTACCCCAGGAGAGTTCCAAATGTGTGTGGGTAGAATATATATCCCACGGGGGTAAAATTGAAAAAAGTTAAAAAAAAATATTTTTTGGACTTAGCCATTTTTCCGGCGTTTATCAGACTTTCAGATAGGGCAAATGTCAGTGAGCGTTCCGATTTCAGTTCCAGAGCGATTCGCCCAATGAGTCCTTGATATTTAGTCGTTTTCAGCCAATATTTTGGATTTTTGAAAATTTCACTTTTTTGTGAAAATATCCACTAAATGAGGGAATAATATGTGTGAGGGTACCCCAGGAGTGTTCCAAATGTGTATGGGTAGAATATATATCCCACAGGGGTAAAATTGAAAAAAGTTGAAAATAATTATTTTTTGGACTTAATCATTTTTCCGGCGTTTATCAGACTTTCAGATAGAGCAAATGTCAGTGAGCCTTCCGATTTCAGTTCTAGAGCGATTCGCCCAATGAGTCCTTGATATTTAGTCGTTTTCAGCCAATATTTTGGATTTTTGAAAATTTCACTTTTTTGTGAAAATATCCACTAAATGAGGGAATAATATGTGTGAGGGTACCCCAGAAGAGTTCCAAATGTGTGTGGGTAGAATATATATCCCACGGGGGTAAAATTGAAAAAAGTTGAAAAATTTTTTTTTTTTGGACTTAGTCATTTTTCCGGCGTGTATCAGACTTTCAGATAGGGCAAATGTCAGTGAGCGTTCCGATTTCAGTTCCAGAGCGATTCGCCCAATGAGTCCTTGATATTTAGTCGTTTTCAGCCAATATTTTGGATTTTTGAAAATTTCACTTTTTTGTGAAAATATCCACTAAATGAGGAAATAATATGTGTGAGGTTACCCCAGGAGAGTTCCAAATGTGTGTGGGTAGAATATATATCCCACGGGGGTAAAATTGAAAAAAGTTGAAAAAAATATTTTTTTGGACTTAGTCATTCTTCCGGCGTTTATCAGACTTTCAGATAGAGCAAATGTCAGTGAGCGTTCCGATTTCAGTTCCAGAGCGATTCGCCCAATGAGTCCTTGATATTTATTCATTTTCAGCCAATTTTCTGGATTTTTGAAAAATTCACTTTTTTGTGAAAATATCCACTAAATGAGGGAATAATATGTGTGAGGGTACCCCAGGAGAGTTCCAAATGTGTGTGGGTAGAATATATATCCCACGGGGGTAAAACTGAAAAAAGTTGAAAAAAAATTTTTTTTTGGACTTAGTCATTTTTCCGGCGTTTATCAGACTTTCAGATAGGGCGAATGTCAGTGAGCGTTCCGATTTCAGTTCCAGAGCGATTCGCCCAATGAGTCCTTGATATTTAATCATTTTCAGCCAATTTTCTGGATTTTTGAAAATTTCACTTTTTTGTGAAAATATCCACTAAATGAGGGAATAATATGTGTGAGGGTAGCCCAGGAGAGTTCCAAATGTGTGTGGGTAGAATATATATCCCACGGGGGTGAAATTGAAAAAAGTTGAAAAAATTTTTTTTTGGACTTAGTCATTTTTCCAGCGTTTATCAGACTTTCAGAAAGGGCAAATGTCAGTGAGCGTTCCGATTTCAGTTCCAGAGCGATTCGCCCAATGAGTCCTTGATATTTAGTCGTTTTCAGCCAATTTTTTGGATTTTTGAAAAATTCACTTTTTTGTGAAAATATCCACTAAATGAGGGAATAATATGTGTGAGGGTACCCCAGGAGTGTTCCAAATGTGTGTGGGTAGGATATATATCCCACGGGGGTAAAATTGAAAAAAGTTGAAAAAAATTATTTTTTGGACTTAGCCATTTTTCCGGCGTTTATCAGACTTTCAGATAGGGCAAATGTCAGTGAGCGTTCCGATTTCAGTTCCAGAGCGATTCGCCCAATGAGTCCTTGATATTTAGTCGTTTTCAGCCAATTTTTTGGATTTTTGAAAAATTCACTTTTTTGTGAAAAATATCCACTAAATGAGGGAATAATATGTGTGAGGGTACCCCAGGAGAGTTCCAAATGTGTGTGGGTAGAATATATATCCCACGGGGGTAAAATTGAAAAAAGTTGAAAAAAATTTTTTTTTTGGACTTAGTCATTTTTCCGGCGTTTATCAGACTTTCAGATAGGGCAAATGTCAGTGAGCGTTCCGATTTCAGTTCCAGAGCGATTCGCCAAATTAGTCCTTGATATTTAGTCATTTTCAGCCAATTTTCTGGATTTTTGAAAAATTCACTTTTTTGTGAAAATATCCACTAAATGAGGGAATAATATGTGTGAGGGTAGCCCAGGAGAGTTCCAAATGTGTGTGGGTAAAATATATATCCCACGGGGGTAAAATTGAAAAAAGTTAAAAAAAAATATTTTTTGGACTTAGCCATTTTTCCGGCGTTTATCAGACTTTCAGATAGGGCAAATGTCAGTGAGCGTTCCGATTTCAGTTCCAGAGCGATTCGCCCAATGAGTCCTTGATATTTAGTCGTTTTCAGCCAATATTTTGGATTTTTGAAAATTTCACTTTTTTGTGAAAATATCCACTAAATGAGGGAATAATATGTGTGAGGGTACCCCAGGAGTGTTCCAAATGTGTATGGGTAGAATATATATCCCACAGGGGTAAAATTGAAAAAAGTTGAAAATAATTATTTTTTGGACTTAATCATTTTTCCGGCGTTTATCAGACTTTCAGATAGAGCAAATGTCAGTGAGCCTTCCGATTTCAGTTCTAGAGCGATTCGCCCAATGAGTCCTTGATATTTAGTCGTTTTCAGCCAATATTTTGGATTTTTGAAAATTTCACTTTTTTGTGAAAATATCCACTAAATGAGGGAATAATATGTGTGAGGGTACCCCAGAAGAGTTCCAAATGTGTGTGGGTAGAATATATATCCCACGGGGGTAAAATTGAAAAAAGTTGAAAAATTTTTTTTTTTTGGACTTAGTCATTTTTCCGGCGTGTATCAGACTTTCAGATAGGGCAAATGTCAGTGAGCGTTCCGATTTCAGTTCCAGAGCGATTCGCCCAATGAGTCCTTGATATTTAGTCGTTTTCAGCCAATATTTTGGATTTTTGAAAATTTCACTTTTTTGTGAAAATATCCACTAAATGAGGAAATAATATGTGTGAGGTTACCCCAGGAGAGTTCCAAATGTGTGTGGGTAGAATATATATCCCACGGGGGTAAAATTGAAAAAAGTTGAAAAAAATATTTTTTTGGACTTAGTCATTCTTCCGGCGTTTATCAGACTTTCAGATAGAGCAAATGTCAGTGAGCGTTCCGATTTCAGTTCCAGAGCGATTCGCCCAATGAGTCCTTGATATTTATTCATTTTCAGCCAATTTTCTGGATTTTTGAAAAATTCACTTTTTTGTGAAAATATCCACTAAATGAGGGAATAATATGTGTGAGGGTACCCCAGGAGAGTTCCAAATGTGTGTGGGTAGAATATATATCCCACGGGGGTAAAACTGAAAAAAGTTGAAAAAAAATTTTTTTTTGGACTTAGTCATTTTTCCGGCGTTTATCAGACTTTCAGATAGGGCGAATGTCAGTGAGCGTTCCGATTTCAGTTCCAGAGCGATTCGCCCAATGAGTCCTTGATATTTAGTCGTTTTCAGCCAATTTTTTGGATTTTTGAAAAATTCACTTTTTTGTGAAAATATCCACTAAATGAGGGAATAATATGTGTGAGGGTACCCCAGGAGTGTTCCAAATGTGTGTGGGTAGGATATATATCCCACGGGGGTAAAATTGAAAAAAGTTGAAAAAAATTATTTTTTGGACTTAGCCATTTTTCCGGCGTTTATCAGACTTTCAGATAGGGCAAATGTCAGTGAGCGTTCCGATTTCAGTTCCAGAGCGATTCGCCCAATGAGTCCTTGATATTTACTCGTTTTCAGCCAATTTTTTGGATTTTTGAAAAATTCACTTTTTTGTGAAAAATATCCACTAAATGAGGGAATAATATGTGTGAGGGTACCCCAGGAGAGTTCCAAATGTGTGTGGGTAGAATATATATCCCACGGGGGTAAAATTGAAAAAAGTTGAAAAAAATTTTTTTTTTGGACTTAGTCATTTTTCCGGCGTTTATCAGACTTTCAGATAGGGCAAATGTCAGTGAGCGTTCCGATTTCAGTTCCAGAGCGATTCGCCAAATTAGTCCTTGATATTTAGTCATTTTCAGCCAATTTTCTGGATTTTTGAAAAATTCACTTTTTTGTGAAAATATCCACTAAATGAGGGAATAATATGTGTGAGGGTAGCCCAGGAGAGTTCCAAATGTGTGTGGGTAAAATATATATCCCACGGGGGTAAAATTGAAAAAAGTTAAAAAAAAATATTTTTTGGACTTAGCCATTTTTCCGGCGTTTATCAGACTTTCAGATAGGGCAAATGTCAGTGAGCGTTCCGATTTCAGTTCCAGAGCGATTCGCCCAATGAGTCCTTGATATTTAGTCGTTTTCAGCCAATATTTTGGATTTTTGAAAATTTCACTTTTTTGTGAAAATATCCACTAAATGAGGGAATAATATGTGTGAGGGTACCCCAGGAGTGTTCCAAATGTGTATGGGTAGAATATATATCCCACAGGGGTAAAATTGAAAAAAGTTGAAAATAATTATTTTTTGGACTTAATCATTTTTCCGGCGTTTATCAGACTTTCAGATAGAGCAAATGTCAGTGAGCCTTCCGATTTCAGTTCTAGAGCGATTCGCCCAATGAGTCCTTGATATTTAGTCGTTTTCAGCCAATATTTTGGATTTTTGAAAATTTCACTTTTTTGTGAAAATATCCACTAAATGAGGGAATAATATGTGTGAGGGTACCCCAGAAGAGTTCCAAATGTGTGTGGGTAGAATATATATCCCACGGGGGTAAAATTGAAAAAAGTTGAAAAATTTTTTTTTTTTGGACTTAGTCATTTTTCCGGCGTGTATCAGACTTTCAGATAGGGCAAATGTCAGTGAGCGTTCCGATTTCAGTTCCAGAGCGATTCGCCCAATGAGTCCTTGATATTTAGTCGTTTTCAGCCAATATTTTGGATTTTTGAAAATTTCACTTTTTTGTGAAAATATCCACTAAATGAGGAAATAATATGTGTGAGGTTACCCCAGGAGAGTTCCAAATGTGTGTGGGTAGAATATATATCCCACGGGGGTAAAATTGAAAAAAGTTGAAAAAAATATTTTTTTGGACTTAGTCATTCTTCCGGCGTTTATCAGACTTTCAGATAGAGCAAATGTCAGTGAGCGTTCCGATTTCAGTTCCAGAGCGATTCGCCCAATGAGTCCTTGATATTTATTCATTTTCAGCCAATTTTCTGGATTTTTGAAAAATTCACTTTTTTGTGAAAATATCCACTAAATGAGGGAATAATATGTGTGAGGGTACCCCAGGAGAGTTCCAAATGTGTGTGGGTAGAATATATATCCCACGGGGGTAAAACTGAAAAAAGTTGAAAAAAAATTTTTTTTTGGACTTAGTCATTTTTCCGGCGTTTATCAGACTTTCAGATAGGGCGAATGTCAGTGAGCGTTCCGATTTCAGTTCCAGAGCGATTCGCCCAATGAGTCCTTGATATTTAGTCGTTTTCAGCCAATTTTTTGGATTTTTGAAAAATTCACTTTTTTGTGAAAATATCCACTAAATGAGGGAATAATATGTGTGAGGGTACCCCAGGAGTGTTCCAAATGTGTGTGGGTAGGATATATATCCCACGGGGGTAAAATTGAAAAAAGTTGAAAAAAATTATTTTTTGGACTTAGCCATTTTTCCGGCGTTTATCAGACTTTCAGATAGGGCAAATGTCAGTGAGCGTTCCGATTTCAGTTCCAGAGCGATTCGCCCAATGAGTCCTTGATATTTACTCGTTTTCAGCCAATTTTTTGGATTTTTGAAAAATTCACTTTTTTGTGAAAAATATCCACTAAATGAGGGAATAATATGTGTGAGGGTACCCCAGGAGAGTTCCAAATGTGTGTGGGTAGAATATATATCCCACGGGGGTAAAATTGAAAAAAGTTGAAAAACATTTTTTTTTTGGACTTAGTCATTTTTCCGGCGTTTATCAGACTTTCAGATAGGGCAAATGTCAGTGAGCGTTCCGATTTCAGTTCCAGAGCGATTCGCCCAATGAGTCTTGATATTTAGTCGTTTTCAGCCAATATTTTGGATTTTTGAAAATTTCACTTTTTTGTGAAAATATCCACTAAATGAGGGAATCATATGTGTGAGGGTACCCCAGGAGTGTTCCAAATGTGTGTGGGTAGGATATATATCCCACGGGGGTAAAATTGAAAAAAGTTGAAAAAAATTATTTTTTGGACTTAGCCATTTTTCCGGCGTTTATCAGACTTTCAGATAGGGCAAATGTCAGTGAGCGTTCCAATTTCAGTTCCAGAGCGATTCGCCCAATGAGTCCTTGATATTTAATCATTTTCAGCCAATTTTCTGGATTTTTGAAAATTTCACTTTTTTGTGAAAATATCCACTAAATGAGGGAATAATATGTGTGAGGGTAGCCCAGGAGAGTTCCAAATGTGTGTGGGTAGAATATATATCCCACGGGGGTGAAATTGAAAAAAGTTGAAAAAATTTTTTTTTTGGACTTAGTCATTTTTCCAGCGTTTATCAGACTTTCAGAAAGGGCAAATGTCAGTGAGCGTTCCGATTTCAGTTCCAGAGCGATTCGCCCAATGAGTCCTTGATATTTAGTCGTTTTCAGCCAATATTTTGGATTTTTGAAAATTTCACTTTTTTGTGAAAATATCCACTAAATGAGGGAAAAATATGTGTGAGGGTACCCCAGGAGAGTTCCAAATGTGTGTGGGTAGAATATATATCCCACGGGGGTAAAATTGAAAAAAGTTGAAAAAAATTTTTTTTTGGACTTAGTCATTTTTCCGGCGTTTATCAGACTTTCAGATAGGGCAAATGTCAGTGAGCGTTCCGATTTCAGTTCCAGAGCGATTCGCCCAATGAGTCCTTGATATTTAGTCGTTTTCAGCCAATTTTTTGGATTTTTGAAAAATTCACTTTTTTGTGAAAAATATCCACTAAATGAGGGAATAATATGTGTGAGGGTACCCCAGGAGAGTTCCAAATGTGTGTGGGTAGAATATATATCCCATGGGGGTAAAATTGAAAAAAGTTGAAAAAAATTTTTTTTTTGGACTTAGTCATTTTTCCGGCGTTTATCAGACTTTCAGATAGGGCAAATGTCAGTGAGCGTTCCGATTTCAGTTCCAGAGCGATTCGCCAAATTAGTCCTTGATATTTAGTCATTTTCAGCCAATTTTCTGGATTTTTGAAAAATTCACTTTTTTGTGAAAATATCCACTAAATGAGGGAATAATATGTGTGAGGGTAGCCCAGGAGAGTTCCAAATGTGTGTGGGTAAAATATATATCCCACGGGGGTAAAATTGAAAAAAGTTAAAAAAAATTATTTTTTGGACTTAGCCATTTTTCCGGCGTTTATCAGACTTTCAGAAAGGGCAAATGTCAGTGAGCGTTCCGATTTCAGTTCCAGAGCGATTCGCCCAATGAGACTTGATATTTAGTCGTTTTCAGCCAATATTTTGGATTTTTGAAAATTTCACTTTTTTGTGAAAATATCCACTAAATGAGGGAATAATATGTGTGAGGGTACCCCAGGAGTGTTCCAAATGTGTATGGGTAGAATATATATCCCACAGGGGTAAAATTGAAAAAAGTTGAAAATAATTATTTTTTGGACTTAATCATTTTTCCGGCGTTTATCAGACTTTCAGATAGAGCAAATGTCAGTGAGCCTTCCGATTTCAGTTCTAGAGCGATTCGCCCAATGAGTCCTTGATATTTAGTCGTTTTCAGCCAATATTTTGGATTTTTGAAAATTTCACTTTTTTGTGAAAATATCCACTAAATGAGGGAATAATATGTGTGAGGGTACCCCAGAAGAGTTCCAAATGTGTGTGGGTAGAATATATATCCCACGGGGGTAAAATTGAAAAAAGTTGAAAAATTTTTTTTTTTGGACTTAGTCATTTTTCCGGCGTTTATCAGACTTTCAGGTAGGGCAAATGTCAGTGAGCGTTCCGTTTTCAGTTCCAGAGCGATTCGCCCAATGAGTCCTTGATATTTAGTCGTTTTCAGTCAATATTTTGGATTTTTGAAAATTTCACTTTTTTGTGAAAATATCCACTAAATGAGGAAATAATATGTGTGAGGTTACCCCAGGAGAGTTCCAAATGTGTGTGGGTAGAATATATATCTCACGGGGGTAAAATTGAAAAAAGTTGAAAAAAATATTTTTTTGGACTTAGTCATTTTTCCGGCGTTTATCAGACTTTCAGATAGAGCAAATGTCAGTGAGCGTTCCGATTTCAGTTCCAGAGCGATTCGCCCAATGAGTCCTTGATATTTAGTCATTTTCAGCCAATTTTCTGGATTTTTGAAAAATTCACTTTTTTGTGAAAATATCCACTAAATGAGGGAATAATATGTGTGAGGGAACCCCAGGAGAGTTCCAAATGTGTGTGGGTAGAATATATATCCCACGGGGGTAAAACTGAAAAAAGTTGAAAAAAAATTTTTTTTTGGACTTAGTCATTTTTCCGGCGTTTATCAGACTTTCAGATAGGGCAAATGTCAGTGAGCATTCCGATTTCAGTTCCAGAGCGATTCGCCCAATGAGTCCTTGATATTTAGTCGTTTTCAGCCAATTTTTTGGATTTTTGAAAAATTCACTTTATTGTGAAAATATCCACTAAATGAGGGAATAATTTGTGTGAGGGTACCCCAGGAGTGTTCCAAATGTGTGTGGGTAGGATATATATCCCACGGGGGTAAAATTGAAAAAAGTTGAAAAAAATTATTTTTTGGACTTAGCCATTTTTCCGGCGTTTATCAGACTTTCAGATAGGGCAAATGTCAGTGAGCGTTCCAATTTCAGTTCCAGAGCGATTCGCCCAATGAGTCCTTGATATTTAATCATTTTCAGCCAATTTTCTGGATTTTTGAAAATTTCACTTTTTTGTGAAAATATCCACTAAATGAGGGAATAATATGTGTGAGGGTAGCCCAGGAGAGTTCCAAATGTGTGTGGGTAGAATATATATCCCACGGGGGTGAAATTGAAAAAAGTTGAAAAAATTTTTTTTTTGGACTTAGTCATTTTTCCAGCGTTTATCAGACTTTCAGAAAGGGCAAATGTCAGTGATTGTTCCGATTTCAGTTCCAGAGCGATTCGCCCAATGAGTCCTTGATATTTAGTCGTTTTCAGCCAATATTTTGGATTTTTGAAAATTTCACTTTTTTGTTAAAATATCCACTAAATGAGGGAAAAATATGTGTGAGGGTACCCCAGGAGAGTTCCAAATGTGTGTGGGTAGAATATATATCCCACGGGGGTAAAATTGAAAAAAGTTGAAAAAAAATTTTTTTTGGACTTAGTCATTTTTCCGGCGTTTATCAGACTTTCAGATAGGGCAAATGTCAGTGAGCCTTCCGATTTCAGTTCTAGAGCGATTCGCCCAATGAGTCCTTGATATTTAATCGTTTTCAGGGAATATTTTGGATTTTTGAAAAATTCACTTTTTTGTGAAAATATCCACTAAATGAGGGAATAATATGTGTGAGGGTACCCCAGGAGTGTTCCAAATGTGTGTGGGTAGGATATATATCCCACGGGGGTAAAATTGAAAAAAGTTGAAAAAAAATATTTTTTGGACTTAGCCATTTTTCTGGCGTTTATCAGACTTTCAGATAGGGCAAATGTCAGTGAGCATTCCAATTTCAGTTCCAGAGCGATTCGCCCAATGAGTCCTTGATATTTAATCATTTTCAGCCAATTTTCTGGATTTTTGAAAATTTCACTTTTTTGTGAAAATATCCACTAAATGAGGGAATAATATGTGTGAGGGTAGCCCAGGAGAGTTCCAAATGTGTGTGGGTAGAATATATATCCCACGGGGGTGAAATTGACAAAAATTGAAAAAAATTTTTTTTTTGGACTTAGTCATTTTTCCGGCGTTTATCAGACTTTCAGATAGGGCAAATGTCAGTGAGCCTTCCGATTTCAGTTCTAGAGCGATTCGCCCAATGAGTCCTTGATATTTAGTCGTTTTCAGCCAATATTTTGGATTTTTGAAAATTTCACTTTTTTGTGAAAATATCTACTAAATGAGGGAATAATATGTGTGAGGGTAGCCCAGGAGTGTTCCAAATGTGTGTGGGTAGAATATATATCCCACGGGGGTAAAATTGAAAAAAGTTAAAAAATATATTTTTTTGGACTTAGTCATTTTTCCGGCGTTTATCAGACTTTCAGATAGGGCAAATGTCAGTGAGCGTTCCGATTTCAGTTCCAGAGCGATTCGCCCAATGAGTCCTTGATATTTAGTCATTTTCAGCCAATTTTCTGGATTTTTGAAAATTTCACTTTTTTTGTGAAAATATCCACTAAATGAAGGAATAATATGTGTGAGGGTAGCCCAGTAGAGTTCCAAATGTGTGTGGGTAGAATATATATCCCACGGGGGTAAAATTGAAAAAAGTTGAAAAAAATTTTTTTTTGGACTTAGTCATTTTTCCGGCGTTTATCAGACTTTCAGGTAGGGCAAATGTCAGTGAGCGTTCTGATTTCAGTTCCAGAGCGATTCGCCCAATGAGTCCTTGATATTTAGTCATTTTCAGCCAATTCTGGATTTTTGAAAAATTCACTTTTTTGTGAAAATATCCACTAAATGAGGGAATAATATGTGTGAGGGTACCCCAGAAGAGTTCCAAATGTGTGTGGGTAGAATATATATCCCACGGGGGTAAAATTGAAAAAAGTTGAAAAATTATTTTTTTTTTACTTAGTCATTTTTCCGGCGTTTATCAGACTTTCAGGTAGGGCAAATGTCAGTGAGCGTTCCGATTTCAGTTCCAGAGCGATTCGCCCAATGAGTCCATGATATGTAGTCGTTTTCAGCCAATTTTTTGGATTTTTGAAAAATTCACTTTTTTGTGAAAATATCCACTAAATGAGGGAATAATTTGTGTGAGGGTACCCCAGGAGTGTTCCAAATGTGTGTGGGTAGGATATATATCCCACGGGGGTAAAATTGAAAAAAGTTGAAAAAAATTATTTTTTGGACTTAGCCATTTTTCCGGCGTTTATCAGACTTTCAGATAGGGCAAATGTTAGTGAGCGTTCCAATTTCAGTTCCAGAGCGATTCGCCCAATGAGTCCTTGATATTTAATCATTTTCAGCCAATTTTCTGGATTTTTGAAAATTTCACTTTTTTGTGAAAATATCCACTAAATGAGGGAATAATATGTGTGAGGGTAGCCCAGGAGAGTTCCAAATGTGTGTGGGTAGAATATATATCCCACGGGGGTGAAATTGAAAAAAGTTGAAAAAATTTTTTTTTTGGACTTAGTCATTTTTCCAGCGTTTATCAGACTTTCAGAAAGGGCAAATGTCAGTGAGCCTTCCGATTTCAGTTCTAGAGCGATTCGCCCAATGAGTCCTTGATATTTTGTCGTTTTCAGGGAATATTTTGGATTTTTGAAAAATTCACTTTTTTGTGAAAATATCCACTAAATGAGGGAAAAATATGTGTGAGGGTACCCCAGGAGAGTTCCAAATGTGTGTGGGTAGAATATATATCCCACGGGGGTAAAATTGAAAAAAGTTGAAAAAAAATTTTTTTTGGACTTAGTCATTTTTCCGGCGTTTATCAGACTTTCAGATAGGGCAAATGTCAGTGAGCCTTCCGATTTCAGTTCTAGAGCGATTCGCCCAATGAGTCCTTGATATTTAATCGTTTTCAGGGAATATTTTGGATTTTTGAAAAATTCACTTTTTTGTGAAAATATCCACTAAATGAGGGAATAATATGTGTGAGGGTACCCCAGGAGTGTTCCAAATGTGTGTGGGTAGGATATATATCCCACGGGGGTAAAATTGAAAAAAGTTGAAAAAAAATATTTTTTGGACTTAGCCATTTTTCTGGCGTTTATCAGACTTTCAGATAGGGCAAATGTCAGTGAGCATTCCAATTTCAGTTCCAGAGCGATTCGCCCAATGAGTCCTTGATATTTAATCATTTTCAGCCAATTTTCTGGATTTTTGAAAATTTCACTTTTTTGTGAAAATATCCACTAAATGAGGGAATAATATGTGTGAGGGTAGCCCAGGAGAGTTCCAAATGTGTGTGGGTAGAATATATATCCCACGGGGGTGAAATTGACAAAAATTGAAAAAAATTTTTTTTTTGGACTTAGTCATTTTTCCGGCGTTTATCAGACTTTCAGATAGGGCAAATGTCAGTGAGCCTTCCGATTTCAGTTCTAGAGCGATTCGCCCAATGAGTCCTTGATATTTAGTCGTTTTCAGCCAATATTTTGGATTTTTGAAAATTTCACTTTTTTGTGAAAATATCTACTAAATGAGGGAATAATATGTGTGAGGGTAGCCCAGGAGTGTTCCAAATGTGTGTGGGTAGAATATATATCCCACGGGGGTAAAATTGAAAAAAGTTAAAAAATATATTTTTTTGGACTTAGTCATTTTTCCGGCGTTTATCAGACTTTCAGATAGGGCAAATGTCAGTGAGCGTTCCGATTTCAGTTCCAGAGCGATTCGCCCAATGAGTCCTTGATATTTAGTCATTTTCAGCCAATTTTCTGGATTTTTGAAAATTTCACTTTTTTTGTGAAAATATCCACTAAATGAAGGAATAATATGTGTGAGGGTAGCCCAGTAGAGTTCCAAATGTGTGTGGGTAGAATATATATCCCACGGGGGTAAAATTGAAAAAAGTTGAAAAAAATTTTTTTTTGGACTTAGTCATTTTTCCGGCGTTTATCAGACTTTCAGGTAGGGCAAATGTCAGTGAGCGTTCCGATTTCAGTTCCAGAGCGATTCGCCCAATGAGTCCTTGATATTTAATCATTTTCAGCCAATTTTCTGGATTTTTGAAAATTTCACTTTTTTGTGAAAATATCCACTAAATGAGGGAATAATATGTGTGAGGGTAGCCCAGGAGAGTTCCAAATGTGTGTGGGTAGAATATATATCCCACGGGGGTGAAATTGAAAAAAGTTGAAAAAATTTTTTTTTTGGACTTAGTCATTTTTCCAGCGTTTATCAGACTTTCAGAAAGGGCAAATGTCAGTGAGCCTTCCGATTTCAGTTCTAGAGCGATTCGCCCAATGAGTCCTTGATATTTTGTCGTTTTCAGGGAATATTTTGGATTTTTGAAAAATTCACTTTTTTGTGAAAATATCCACTAAATGAGGGAATAATATGTGTGAGGGTACCCCAGGAGTGTTCCAAATGTGTGTGGGTAGGATATATATCCCACGGGGGTAAAATTGAAAAAAGTTGAAAAAAAATATTTTTTGGACTTAGCCATTTTTCCGGCGTTTATCAGACTTTCAGATAGGGCAAATGTCAGTGAGTGTTCCGATTTCAGTTCCAGAGCGATTAGCCCAATGAGTCCTTGATATTTAGTCGTTTTCAGCCAATGTTCTGGATTTTTGAAAAATTCACTTTTTTGTGAAAATATCCACTAAATGAGGGAATAATATGTGTGAGGGTAGCCCAGGAGTGTTCCAAATGTGTGTGGGTAGAATATATATCCCACGGGGGTAAAATTGAAAAAAGTTAAAAAATATATTTTTTTGGACTTAGTCATTTTTCCGGCGTTTATCAGACTTTCAGATAGGGCAAATGTCAGTGAGCGTTCCGATTTCAGTTCCAGAGCGATTCGCCCAATGAGTCCTTGATATTTAGTCATTTTCAGCCAATTTTCTGGATTTTTGAAAATTTCACTTTTTTTGTGAAAATATCCACTAAATGAGGGAATAATATGTGTGAGGGTACCACAGGAGAGTTCCAAATGTGTGTGGATAGAATATATATCCCACGGGGGTAAAACTGAAAAAAGTTGAAAAAAAATTTTTTTTTGGACTTAGTCATTTTTCCGCCGTTTATCAGACTTTCAGATAGGGCAAATGTCAGTGAGCGTTCCGATTTCAGTTCCAGAGCGATTCGCCCAATGATTCCTTGATATTTAGTCGTTTTCAGCCAATATTTTGGATTTTTGAAAATTTCACTTTTTTGTGAAATTATCCACTAAATGAGGGAATAATATGTGTGAGGGTACCCCAGGAGTGTTCCAAATGTGTGTGGGTAGAATATATATCCCACGGGGGTAAAATTGAAAAAAGTTGAAAGATATATATTTTTTGGACTTAGTCATTCTTCCGGCGTTTATCAGACTTTCAGATAAGGGCAACTGTCAGTGAGCGTTCCGATTTCAGTTCCAGAGCGATTCGCCCAATGAGTCCTTGATATTTATTCATTTTCAGCCAATTTTCTGGATTTTTGAAAAATTCACTTTTTTGTGAAAATATCCACTAAATGAGGGAATAATATGTGTGAGGGTAGCCCAGGAGAGTTCCAAATGTGTGTGGGTAGAATATATATCCCACGGGGGTAAAATTGAAAAAAGTAAAAAAATATATTTTTTTGGACTTAGTCATTTTTCCGGCGTTTATCAGACTTTCAGATAGGGCAAATGTCAGTGAGCGTTCCGATTTCAGTTCCAGAGTGATTCGCCCAATGAGTCCTTGATATTTAGTCATTTTCAGCCAATTTTCTGGATTTTTGAAAATTTCACTTTTTTTGTGAAAATATCCACTAAATGAGGGAATAATATATGTGAGGGTAGCCCAGTAGAGTTCATAATGTGTGTGGATAGAATATATATCCCACGGGGGTAAAACTGAAATAAGTTGAAAAAAAAATTTTTTTTGGACTTAGTCATTTTTCCGCCGTTTATCAGACTTTCAGATAGGGCAAATGTCAGTGAGCGTTCCGATTTCAGTTCCAGAGCGATTCGCCCAATGAGTCCTTGATATTTAGTCGTTTTCAGCCAATATTTTGGATTTTTGAAAATTTCACTTTTTTGTGAAATTATCCACTAAATGAGGGAATAATATGTGTGAGGGTACCCCAGGAGTGTTTCAAATGTGTGTGGGTAGAATATATATCCCACGGGGGTAAAATTGAAAAAAGTTGAAAAATATTTTTTTTTGGACTTAGTCATTTTTCCGGCGTTTATCAGACTTTCAGATAGGGCAAATGTCAGTGAGCGTTCCGATTTCAGTTCCAGAGCGATTCCCCCAATGAGTCCTTGATATTTAGTCATTTTCAGCCAATTTTCTGGATTTTTGAAAAATTCACTTTTTTGTGAAAATATCCACTAAATGAAGGAATAACATGTGTGAGGGCACCCCAGGAGAGTTCCAAATGTGTGTGGGTAAAATATATATCCCACGGGGGTAAAATTGAAAAAAGTTGAAAATAATTATTTTTTGGACTTAGCCATTATTCCGGCGTTTATCAGACTTTCAGATAGGGCAAATGTCAGTGAGCATTCCGATTTCAGTTCCAGAGCGATTCGCCCAATGAGTCCTTGATATTTAGTCATTTTCAGCCAATTTCTGGATTTTTGAAAAATTTACTTTTTTTGTGAAAATATCCGCTAAATCAGGGAATAATATGTGTGAGGGTACCCCAGAAGAGTTCCAAATGTGTGTGGGTAGAATATATATCCCACGGGGGTAAAATTGAAAATAGTTCAAAATTTTTTTTTTTGGACTTGGTCATTTTTCCGGCGTTTATCAGACTTTCAGATAGGGCAAATGTCAGTGAGCGTTCCGATTTCAGTTCCAGAGCGATTCGCCCAATGAGTCCTTGATATTTAGTCATTTTCAGCCAATTTTCTGGATTTTTGAAAAATTCACTTTTTTGTGAAAATATCCACTAAATGAGGGAATAATATGTGTGAGGGTACCCCAGAAGAGTTCCAAATGTGTGTGGGTAGAATATATATCTCACGGGGGTAAAATTGAAAAAGTTGAAAAATTTTTTTTTTTGGACTTAGTCATTTTTCCGGCGTTTATCAGACTTTCAGATAGGGCAAATGTCAGTGAGCGTTCCGATTTCAGTTCCAGAGCGATTCGCCCAATGAGTCCTTGATATTTATTCATTTTCAGCCAATTTTCTGGATTTTTGAAAAATTCACTTTTTTGTGAAAATATCCACTAAATGAGGGAATAATATGTGTGAGGGTACCACAGGAGAGTTCCAAATGTGTGTGGATAGAATATATATCCCACGGGGGTAAAACTGAAAAAAGTTGAAAAAAAACTTTTTTTTGGACTTAGTCATTTTTCCGCCGTTTATCAGACTTTCAGATAGGGCAAATGTCAGTGAGCGTTCCGATTTCAGTTCCAGAGTGATTCGCCCAATGATTCCTTGATATTTAGTCGTTTTCAGCCAATATTTTGGATTTTTGAAAATTTCACTTTTTTGTGAAATTATCCACTAAATGAGGGAATAATATGTGTGAGGGTACCGCAGGAGTGTTCCAAATGTGTGTGGGTAGAATATATATCCCACGGGGGTAAAATTGAAAAAAGTTGAAAAATATTTTTTTTTTGGACTTAGTCATTTTTCCGGCGTTTATCAGACTTTCAGATAGGGCAAATGTCAGTGAGCGTTCCGACTTCAGTTCAAAAGCGATTCCCCCAATGAGTCCTTGATATTTAGTCATTTTCAGCCAATTTTCTGGATTTTTGAAAAATTCACTTTTTTGTGAAAATATCCACTAAATGAAGGAATAACATGTGTGAGGGCACCCCAGGAGAGTTCCAAATGTGTGTGGGTAAAATATATATCCCACGGGGGTAAAATTGAAAAAAGTTGAAAATAATTATTTTTTGGACTTAGCCATTATTCCGGCGTTTATCAGACTTTCAGATAGGGCAAATGTCAGTGAGCATTCCGATTTCAGTTCCAGAGCGATTCGCCCAATGAGTCCTTGATATTTAGTCATTTTCAGCCAATTTCTGGATTTTTGAAAAATTTACTTTTTTTGTGAAAATATCCGCTAAATCAGGGAATAATATGTGTGAGGGTACCCCAGAAGAGTTCCAAATGTGTGTGGGTAGAATATATATCCCACGGGGGTAAAATTGAAAATAGTTCAAAATTTTTTTTTTTGGACTTGGTCATTTTTCCGGCGTTTATCAGACTTTCAGATAGGGCAAATGTCAGTGAGCGTTCCGATTTCAGTTCCAGAGCGATTCGCCCAATGAGTCCTTGATATTTAGTCATTTTCAGCCAATTTTCTGGATTTTTGAAAAATTCACTTTTTTGTGAAAATATCCACTAAATGAGGGAATAATATGTGTGAGGGTACCCCAGAAGAGTTCCAAATGTGTGTGGGTAGAATATATATCTCACGGGGGTAAAATTGAAAAAGTTGAAAAATTTTTTTTTTTGGACTTAGTCATTTTTCCGGCGTTTATCAGACTTTCAGATAGGGCAAATGTCAGTGAGCGTTCCGATTTCAGTTCCAGAGCGATTCGCCCAATGAGTCCTTGATATTTATTCATTTTCAGCCAATTTTCTGGATTTTTGAAAAATTCACTTTTTTGTGAAAATATCCACTAAATGAGGGAATAATATGTGTGAGGGTACCACAGGAGAGTTCCAAATGTGTGTGGATAGAATATATATCCCACGGGGGTAAAACTGAAAAAAGTTGAAAAAAAACTTTTTTTTGGACTTAGTCATTTTTCCGCCGTTTATCAGACTTTCAGATAGGGCAAATGTCAGTGAGCGTTCCGATTTCAGTTCCAGAGTGATTCGCCCAATGATTCCTTGATATTTAGTCGTTTTCAGCCAATATTTTGGATTTTTGAAAATTTCACTTTTTTGTGAAATTATCCACTAAATGAGGGAATAATATGTGTGAGGGTACCCCAGGAGTGTTCCAAATGTGTGTGGGTAGAATATATATCCCACGGGGGTAAAATTGAAAAAAGTTGAAAAATATTTTTTTTTGGACTTAGTCATTTTTCCGGCGTTTATCAGACTTTCAGATAGGGCAAATGTCAGTGAGCGTTCCGATTTCAGTTCCAGAGCGATTCCCCCAATGAGTCCTTGATATTTAGTCATTTTCAGCCAATTTTCTGGATTTTTGAAAAATTCACTTTTTTGTGAAAATATCCACTAAATGAAGGAATAACATGTGTGAGGGCACCCCAGGAGAGTTCCAAATGTGTGTGGGTAAAATATATATCCCACGGGGGTAAAATTGAAAAAAGTTGAAAATAATTATTTTTTGGACTTAGCCATTATTCCGGCGTTTATCAGACTTTCAGATAGGGCAAATGTCAGTGAGCATTCCGATTTCAGTTCCAGAGCGATTCGCCCAATGAGTCCTTGATATTTAGTCATTTTCAGCCAATTTCTGGATTTTTGAAAAATTTACTTTTTTTGTGAAAATATCCGCTAAATCAGGGAATAATATGTGTGAGGGTACCCCAGAAGAGTTCCAAATGTGTGTGGGTAGAATATATATCCCACGGGGGTAAAATTGAAAATAGTTCAAAATTTTTTTTTTTGGACTTGGTCATTTTTCCGGCGTTTATCAGACTTTCAGATAGGGCAAATGTCAGTGAGCGTTCCGATTTCAGTTCCAGAGCGATTCGCCCAATGAGTCCTTGATATTTAGTCATTTTCAGCCAATTTTCTGGATTTTTGAAAAATTCACTTTTTTGTGAAAATATCCACTAAATGAGGGAATAATATGTGTGAGGGTACCCCAGAAGAGTTCCAAATGTGTGTGGGTAGAATATATATCTCACGGGGGTAAAATTGAAAAAGTTGAAAAATTTTTTTTTTTGGACTTAGTCATTTTTCCGGCGTTTATCAGACTTTCAGATAGGGCAA
Organism: Phyllobates terribilis; assembly: GCF_046119375.1. NCBI lineage: Eukaryota > Metazoa > Chordata > Amphibia > Anura > Dendrobatidae > Phyllobates > Phyllobates terribilis. Next base: position 5,348,472 of record NW_027362832.1, read on the forward strand.
ATGTCAGTGAGCGTTCCGATTTCAGTTCCAGAGCGATTCGCCCAATGAGTCCTTGATATTTATTCATTTTCAGCCAATTTTCTGGATTTTTGAAAAATTCACTTTTTTGTGAAAATATCCACTAAATGAGGGAATAATATGTGTGAGGGTACCACAGGAGAGTTCCAAATGTGTGTGGATAGAATATATATCCCACGGGGGTAAAACTGAAAAAAGTTGAAAAAAAACTTTTTTTTGGACTTAGTCATTTTTCCGCCGTTTATCAGACTTTCAGATAGGGCAAATGTCAGTGAGCGTTCCGATTTCAGTTCCAGAGTGATTCGCCCAATGATTCCTTGATATTTAGTCGTTTTCAGCCAATATTTTGGATTTTTGAAAATTTCACTTTTTTGTGAAATTATCCACTAAATGAGGGAATAATATGTGTGAGGGTACCGCAGGAGTGTTCCAAATGTGTGTGGGTAGAATATATATCCCACGGGGGTAAAATTGAAAAAAGTTGAAAAATATTTTTTTTTGGACTTAGTCATTTTTCCGGCGTTTATCAGACTTTCAGATAGGGCAAATGTCAGTGAGCGTTCCGACTTCAGTTCAAAAGCGATTCCCCCAATGAGTCCTTGATATTTAGTCATTTTCAGCCAATTTTCTGGATTTTTGAAAAATTCACTTTTTTGTGAAAATATCCACTAAATGAAGGAATAACATGTGTGAGGGCACCCCAGGAGAGTTCCAAATGTGTGTGGGTAAAATATATATCCCACGGGGGTAAAATTGAAAAAAGTTGAAAATAATTATTTTTTGGACTTAGCCATTATTCCGGCGTTTATCAGACTTTCAGATAGGGCAAATGTCAGTGAGCATTCCGATTTCAGTTCCAGAGCGATTCGCCCAATGAGTCCTTGATATTTAGTCATTTTCAGCCAATTTCTGGATTTTTGAAAAATTTACTTTTTTTGTGAAAATATCCGCTAAATCAGGGAATAATATGTGTGAGGGTACCCCAGAAGAGTTCCAAATGTGTGTGGGTAGAATATATATCCCACGGGGGTAAAATTGAAAATAGTTCAAAATTTTTTTTTTTGGACTTGGTCATTTTTCCGGCGTTTATCAGACTTTCAGATAGGGCAAATGTCAGTGAGCGTTCCGATTTCAGTTCCAGAGCGATTCGCCCAATGAGTCCTTGATATTTAGTCATTTTCAGCCAATTTTCTGGATTTTTGAAAAATTCACTTTTTTGTGAAAATATCCACTAAATGAGGGAATAATATGTGTGAGGGTACCCCAGAAGAGTTCCAAATGTGTGTGGGTAGAATATATATCTCACGGGGGTAAAATTGAAAAAGTTGAAAAATTTTTTTTTTTGGACTTAGTCATTTTTCCGGCGTTTATCAGACTTTCAGATAGGGCAAATGTCAGTGAGCGTTCCGATTTCAGTTCCAGAGCGATTCGCCCAATGAGTCCTTGATATTTATTCATTTTCAGCCAATTTTCTGGATTTTTGAAAAATTCACTTTTTTGTGAAAATATCCACTAAATGAGGGAATAATATGTGTGAGGGTACCACAGGAGAGTTCCAAATGTGTGTGGATAGAATATATATCCCACGGGGGTAAAACTGAAAAAAGTTGAAAAAAAACTTTTTTTTGGACTTAGTCATTTTTCCGCCGTTTATCAGACTTTCAGATAGGGCAAATGTCAGTGAGCGTTCCGATTTCAGTTCCAGAGCGATTCGCCCAATGAGTCCTTGATATTTAGTCGTTTTCAGCCAATATTTTGGATTTTTGAAAATTTCACTTTTTTGTGAAAATATCCACTAAATGAAGGAATAATATGTGTGAGGGTACCCCAGGAGAGTTCCAAATGTGTGTTGGTAAAATATATATCCCACGGGGGTAAAATTGAAAAAAGTTGAAAAATTTTTTTTTTTGGACTTAGTCATTTTTCCGGCGTTTATCAGACTTTCAGATAGGGCAAATGTCAGTGAGCATTCCGATTTCAGTTCCAGAGCGATTCGCCCAATGAGTCCTTGATATTTAGTCATTTTCAGCCAATTTCTGGATTTTTGAAAAATTAACTTTTTTTGTGAAAATATCCGCTAAATGAGGGAATAATATGTGTGAGGGTACCCCAGAAGAGTTCCAAATGTGTGTGGGTAGAATATATATCCCACGGGGGTAAAATTGAAAATAGTTGAAAATTTTTTTTTTGGACTTTGTCATTTTTCCGGCGTTTATCAGACTTTCAGATAGGGCAAATGTCAGTGAGCGTTCCGATTTCAGTTCCAGAGCGATTCGCCCAATGAGTCCTTGATATTTAGTCATTTTCAGCCAATTTTCTGGATTTTTGAAAAATTCACTTTTTTGTGAAAATATCCACTAAATGAGGGAATAATATGTGTGAGGGTACCCCAGGAGAGTTCCAAATGTGTGTGGGTAGAATATATATCCCACGGGGGTAAAACTGAAAAAAGTTTAAAAAAAATTTTTTTTTGGACTTAGTCATTTTTCTGGCGTTTATCAGACTTTCAGATAGGGCAAATGTCAGTGAGCGTTCCGATTTCAGTTCCAGAGCGATTCGCCCAATGAGTCCTTGATATTTAGTCGTTTTCAGCCAATATTTTGGATTTTTGAAAATTTCACTTTTTTGTGAAAATATCCACTAAATGAGGGAATAATATGTGTGAGGGTACCCCAGGAGTGTTCCAAATGTGTGTGGGTAGAATATATATCCCACGGGTTTAAAATTGAAAAAAGTTGAAAAAAATTTTTTTTTTGGACTTAGTCATGCTTCCGGCGTTTATCAGACTTTCAGATAAAGGCAACTGTCAGTGAGCGTTCCGATTTCAGTTCCAGAGCGATTCGCCCAATGGATATTTAGTCATTTTCAGCCAATTTTTTGGATTTTTGAAAAATTCACTTTTTTGTGAAAATATCCACTAAATGAGGGAATAATATGTGTGAGGGTAGCCCAGGAGTGTTCCAAATGTGTGTGGGTAGAATATATCCCACGGGGGTAAAATTGAAAAAAGTTAAAAAATATATTTTTTTGGACTTAGTCATTTTTCCGGCGTTTATCAGACTTTCAGATAGGGCAAATGTCAGTGAGCGTTCTGATTTCAGTTCCAGAGCGATTCGCCCAATGAGTCCTTGATATTTAGTCATTTTCAGCCAATTCTGGATTTTTGAAAAATTAACTTTTTTGTGAAAATATCCACTAAATGAGGGAATAATATGTGTGAGGGTACCCCAGAAGAGTTCCAAATGTGTGTGGGTAGAATATATATCCCACGGGGGTAAAATTGAAAAAAGTTGAAAAAAATTTTTTTTTTGACTTAGTCATTTTTCCGGCGTTTATCAGACTTTCAGATAGGGCAAATGTCAGCGAGCGTTCCGATTTCACTTACAGAGCGATTCGCCCAATGAGTCCTTGATAATTATTCATTTTCAGCCAATTTTCTGGATTTTTGAAAAATTCACTTTTTTGTGAAAATATCCACTAAATGAGGGAATAATATGTGTGAGGGTACCCCAGGAGAGTTCCAAATGTGTGTGGGTAGAATATATATCCCACGGGGGTAAAACTGAAAAAGTTGAAAAAAAATTTTTTTTTGGACTTAAGTCATTTTTCCGGCGTTTATCAGACTTTCAGATAGGGCAAATGTCAGTGAGCGTTCCGATTTCAGTTCCAGAGCGATTCGCCCAATGAGTCCTTGATATTTAGTCATTTTCAGCCAATTTCTGGATTTTTGAAAATTTCACTTTTTTTGTGAAAATATCCACTAAATGAGGGAATAATATGTGTGAGGGTACCCCAGAAGAGTTCCAAATGTGTGTGGGTAGAATATATATCCCACGGGGGTAAAATTGAAAAAAGTTGAAAATTTTTTTTTTTTTGGACTTAGTCATTTTTCCGGCGTTTATCAGACTTTCAGATAGGGCAAATGTCAGTGAGCGTTCCGATTTCAGTTCCAGAGCGATTCGCCCAATGAGTCCTTGATATTTAGTCATTTTCAGCCAATTTCTGGATTTTTGAAAATTAACTTTTTTTGTGAAAATATCCGCTAAATGAGGGAATAATATGTGTGAGGGTACCCCAGAAGAGTTCCAAATGTGTGTGGGTAGAATATATATCCCACGGGGGTAAAATTGAAAATAGTTGAAAAATTTTTTTTTTGGACTTGGTCATTTTTCCTGCGTTTATCAGACTTTCAGATAGGGCAAATGTCAGTGAGCGTTCCGATTTCAGTTCCAGAGTGATTCGCCCAATGAGTCCTTGATATTTAGTCATTTTCAGCCAATTTTCTGGATTTTTGAAAAATTCACTTTTTTGTGAAAATATCCACTAAATGAGGGAATAATATGTGTGAGGGTACCCCAGGAGAGTTCCAAATGTGTGTGGGTAAAATATATATCCCACGGGGGTAAAATTGAAAAAAGTTGAAAATAATTATTTTTTGGACATAGCCATTATTCCGGCGTTTATCAGACTTTCAGATAGGGCAAATGTCAGTGAGCGTTCCGATTTCAGTTCCAGAGCGATTCGCCCAATGAGTCCTTGATATTTAGTCATTTTCAGCCAATTTCTGGATTTTTGAAAATTTCACTTTTTTTGTGAAAATATCCACTAAATGAGGGAATAATATGTGTGAGGGTACCCCAGAAGAGTTCCAAATGTGTGTGGGTAGAATATATATCCCACGGGGGTAAAATTGAAAAAAGTTGAAAATTTTTTTTTTTTTGGACTTAGTCATTTTTCCGGCGTTTATCAGACTTTCAGATAGGGCAAATGTCAGTGAGCGTTCCGATTTCAGTTCCAGAGCGATTCGCCCAATGAGTCCTTGATATTTATTCATTTTCAGCCAATTTTCTGGATTTTTGAAAATTTCACTTTTTTTGTGAAAATATCCACTAAATGAGGGAATAATATGTGTGAGGGTAGCCCAGTAGAGTTCCAAATGTGTGTGGGTAGAATATATATCCCACGGGGGTAAAATTGAAAAAAGTTGAAAAATATTTTTTTTTGGACTTAGTCATTTTTCCGTCGTTTATCAGACTTTCAGATAGGGCAAATGTCAGTGAGCGTTCCGATTTCAGTTCCAGAGCGATTCGCCCAATGAGTCCTTGATATTTAGTCGTTTTCAGCCAATATTTTGGATTTTTGAAAATTTCACTTTTTTGTGAAAATATCCACTAAATGAGGGAATAATATGTGTGAGGGTACCCCAGGAGTGTTCCAAATGTGTGTGGGTAGAATATATATCCCACGGGGGTAAAATTGAACAAAGTTGAAAAATTTTTTTTTTTGGACTTAGTCATTTTTCCGGCGTTTATCAGACTTTCAGATAGGGCAAATGTCAGTGAGCGTTCCGATTTCAGTTCCAGAGCGATTCGCCCAATGAGTCCTTGATATTTAGTCATTTTCAGCCAATTTCTGGATTTTTGAAAATTTCACTTTTTTGTGAAAATATCCACTAAATGAGGGAATAATATGTGTGAGGGTACCCCAGAAGAGTTCCAAATGTGTGTGGGTAGAATATATATCCCACGGGGGTAAAATTGAAAAAAGTTGAAAAATTTTTTTTTTTTGGACTTAGTCATTTTTCCGGCGTTTATCAGACTTTCAGATAGGGCAAATGTCAGTGAGCGTTCCGATTTCAGTTCCAGAGCGATTCGCCCAATGAGTCCTTGATATTTAGTCATTTTCAGCCAATTTTCTGGATTTTTGAAAAATTCACTTTTTTGTGAAAATATCCACTAAATGAGGGAATAATATGTGTGAGGGTACCCCAGGAGAGTTCCAAATGTGTGTGGGTAGAATATATATCCCACGGGGGTAAAACTGAAAAAAGTTGAAAAAAAATATTTTTTTGGACTTAGTCATTTTTCCGGCGTTTATCAGACTTTCAGATAGGGCAAATGTCAGTGAGCGTTCCGATTTCAGTTCCAGAGCGATTCGCCCAATGAGTCCTTGATATTTAGTCGTTTTCAGCCAATATTTTGGATTTTTGAAAATTTCACTTTTTTGTGAAAATATCCACTAAATGAGGGAATAATATGTGTGAGGGTACCCCAGGAGTGTTCCAAATGTGTGTGGGTAGAATATATATCCCACGGGTTTAAAATTGAAAAAAGTTGAAAAAAATTTTTTTTTTGGACTTAGTCATTCTTCCGGCGTTTATCAGACTTTCAGATAAGGGCAACTGTCAGTGAGCGTTCCGATTTCAGTTCCAGAGCGATTCGCCCAATGAATATTTAGTCATTTTCAGCCAATTTTTTGGATTTTTGAAAAATTCACTTTTTTTGTGAAAATATCCACTAAATGAGGGAATAATATGTGTGAGGGTAGCCCAGGAGTGTTCCAAATGTGTGTGGGTAGAATATATATCCCACGGGGGTAAAATTGAAAAAAGTTAAAAAATATATTTTTTTGGACTTAGTCATTTTTCCGGCGTTTATCAGACTTTCAGATAGGGCAAATGTCAGTGAGCGTTCTGATTTCAGTTCCAGAGCGATTCGCCCAATGAGTCCTTGATATTTAGTCATTTTCAGCCAATTCTGGATTTTTGAAAAATTAACTTTTTTGTGAAAATATCCACTAAAAGAGGGAATAATATGTGTGAGGGTACCCCAGAAGAGTTCCAAATGTGTGTGGGTAGAATATCTATCCCACGGGGGTAAAATTGAAAAAAGTTGAAAAAATTTTTTTTTTTGACTTAGTCATTTTTCCGGCGTTTATCAGACTTTCAGATAGGGCAAATGTCAGTTTGCATTCCGATTTCAGTTCCAGAGCGATTCGCCCAATGAGCCCTTGATATTTAGTCATTTTCAGCCAATTTTGTGGATTTTTGAAAAATTCACTTTTTTGTGAAAATATCCACTAAATGAGGGAATAATATGTGTGAGGGTACCCCAGGAGAGTTCCAAATGTGTGTGGGTAGAATATATATCCCACGGGGGTAAAACTGAAAAAAGTTTAAAAAAAATTTTTTTTTGGACTTAGTCATTTTTCCGGCGTTTATCAGACTTTCAGATAGGGCAAATGTCAGTGAGCGTTCCGATTTCAGTTCCAGAGCGATTCGCCCAATGAGTCCTTGATATTTAGTCGTTTTCAGCCAATATTTTGGATTTTTGAAAATTTCACTTTTTTGTGAAAATATCCACTAAATGAGGGAATAATATGTGTGAGGGTAGCCCAGGAGTGTTCCAAATGTGTGTGGGTAGAATATATATCCCATGGGGGTAAAATTGAAAAAAGTTAAAAAATATATTTTTTTGGACTTAGTCATTTTTCCGGCTTTTATCAGACTTTCAGATAGGGCAAATGTCAGCTTGCATTCCGATTTCAGTTCCAGAGCGATTCGCCCAATGAGCCCTTGATATTTAGTCATTTTCAGCCAATTTTGTGGATTTTTGAAAATTTCACTTTTTTTGTGAAAATATCCACTAAATGAGGGAATAATATGTGTGAGGATAGCCCAGTAGAGTTGCAAATGTGTGTGGGTAGAATATATATCCCACGGGGGTAAAATTGAAAAAAGTTGAAAAATTTTTTTTTTGGACTTAGTCATTTTTCCGGCGTTTATCAGACTTTCAGATAGGGCAAATGTCAGTGAGCGTTCTGATTTCAGTTCCAGAGCGATTCGCCCAATGAGTCCTTGATATTTAGTCATTTTCAGCCAATTCTGGATTTTTGAAAAATTAACTTTTTTGTGAAAATATCCACTAAATGAGGGAATAATATGTGTGAGGGTACCCCAGAAGAGTTCCAAATGTGTGTGGGTAGAATATATATCCCACGGGGGTAAAATTGAAAAAAGTTGAAAAATTTTTTTTTTTTGACTTAGTCATTTTTCCGGCGTTTATCAGACTTTCAGATAGGGCAAATGTCAGTGAGCGTTCCGATTTCAGTTCCAGAGCGATTCGCCCAATGAGTCCTTGATATTTATTCATTTTCAGACAATTTTCTGGATTTTTGAAAAATTCACTTTTTTGTGAAAATATCCACTAAATGAGGGAATAATATGTGTGAGGTTACCCCAGGAGAGTTCCAAATGTGTGTGGGTAGAATATATATCCCACAGGGGTAAAACTGAAAAAAGTTGAAAAAAAAATTTTTTTTGGACTTAAGTCATTTTTCCAGCGTTTATCAGACTTTCAGATAGGGCAAATGTGAGTGAGCGTTCCGATTTCAGTTCCAGAGCGATTCGCCCAATGAGTCCTTGATATTTAGTAGTTTTCAGCCAATATTTTGGATTTTTGAAAATTTCACTTTTTTGTGAAAATATCCACTAAATGAGGGAATAATATGTGTGAGGGTACCCCAGGAGTGTTCCAAATGTGTGTGGGTAGAATATATATCCCACGGGTTTAAAATTGAAAAAAGTTGAAAAAAATTTTTTTTTTGGACTTAGTCATTCTTCCGGCGTTTATCAGACTTTCAGATAAGGGCAACTGTCAGTGAGCGTTCCGATTTCAGTTCCAGAGCGATTCGCCCAATGAATATTTAGTCATTTTCAGCCAATTTTTTGGATTTTTGAAAAATTCACTTTTTTTGTGAAAATATCCACTAAATGAGGGAATAATATGTGTGAGGGTAGCCCAGGAGTGTTCCAAATGTGTGTGGGTAGAATATATATCCCACGGGGGTAAAATTGAAAAAAGTTAAAAAATATATTTTTTTGGACTTAGTCATTTTTCCGGCGTTTATCAGACTTTCAGATAGGGCAAATGTCAGTGAGCGTTCTGATTTCAGTTCCAGAGCGATTCGCCCAATGAGTCCTTGATATTTAGTCATTTTCAGCCAATTCTGGATTTTTGAAAAATTAACTTTTTTGTGAAAATATCCACTAAAAGAGGGAATAATATGTGTGAGGGTACCCCAGAAGAGTTCCAAATGTGTGTGGGTAGAATATCTATCCCACGGGGGTAAAATTGAAAAAAGTTGAAAAAATTTTTTTTTTTGACTTAGTCATTTTTCCGGCGTTTATCAGACTTTCAGATAGGGCAAATGTCAGTTTGCATTCCGATTTCAGTTCCAGAGCGATTCGCCCAATGAGCCCTTGATATTTAGTCATTTTCAGCCAATTTTGTGGATTTTTGAAAAATTCACTTTTTTGTGAAAATATCCACTAAATGAGGGAATAATATGTGTGAGGGTACCCCAGGAGAGTTCCAAATGTGTGTGGGTAGAATATATATCCCACGGGGGTAAAACTGAAAAAAGTTTAAAAAAAATTTTTTTTTGGACTTAGTCATTTTTCCGGCGTTTATCAGACTTTCAGATAGGGCAAATGTCAGTGAGCGTTCCGATTTCAGTTCCAGAGCGATTCGCCCAATGAGTCCTTGATATTTAGTCGTTTTCAGCCAATATTTTGGATTTTTGAAAATTTCACTTTTTTGTGAAAATATCCACTAAATGAGGGAATAATATGTGTGAGGGTAGCCCAGGAGTGTTCCAAATGTGTGTGGGTAGAATATATATCCCATGGGGGTAAAATTGAAAAAAGTTAAAAAATATATTTTTTTGGACTTAGTCATTTTTCCGGCTTTTATCAGACTTTCAGATAGGGCAAATGTCAGCTTGCATTCCGATTTCAGTTCCAGAGCGATTCGCCCAATGAGCCCTTGATATTTAGTCATTTTCAGCCAATTTTGTGGATTTTTGAAAATTTCACTTTTTTTGTGAAAATATCCACTAAATGAGGGAATAATATGTGTGAGGATAGCCCAGTAGAGTTGCAAATGTGTGTGGGTAGAATATATATCCCACGGGGGTAAAATTGAAAAAAGTTGAAAAATTTTTTTTTTGGACTTAGTCATTTTTCCGGCGTTTATCAGACTTTCAGATAGGGCAAATGTCAGTGAGCGTTCTGATTTCAGTTCCAGAGCGATTCGCCCAATGAGTCCTTGATATTTAGTCATTTTCAGCCAATTCTGGATTTTTGAAAAATTAACTTTTTTGTGAAAATATCCACTAAATGAGGGAATAATATGTGTGAGGGTACCCCAGAAGAGTTCCAAATGTGTGTGGGTAGAATATATATCCCACGGGGGTAAAATTGAAAAAAGTTGAAAAATTTTTTTTTTTTGACTTAGTCATTTTTCCGGCGTTTATCAGACTTTCAGATAGGGCAAATGTCAGTGAGCGTTCCGATTTCAGTTCCAGAGCGATTCGCCCAATGAGTCCTTGATATTTATTCATTTTCAGACAATTTTCTGGATTTTTGAAAAATTCACTTTTTTGTGAAAATATCCACTAAATGAGGGAATAATATGTGTGAGGTTACCCCAGGAGAGTTCCAAATGTGTGTGGGTAGAATATATATCCCACAGGGGTAAAACTGAAAAAAGTTGAAAAAAAAATTTTTTTTGGACTTAAGTCATTTTTCCAGCGTTTATCAGACTTTCAGATAGGGCAAATGTGAGTGAGCGTTCCGATTTCAGTTCCAGAGCGATTCGCCCAATGAGTCCTTGATATTTAGTAGTTTTCAGCCAATATTTTGGATTTTTGAAAATTTCACTTTTTTGTGAAAATATCCACTAAATGAGGGAATAATATGTGTGAGGGTAGCCCAGGAGTGTTCCAAATGTGTGTGGGTAGAATATATATCCCATGGGGGTAAAATTGAAAAAAGTTAAAAAATATATTTTTTTGGACTTAGTCATTTTTCCGGCTTTTATCAGACTTTCAGATAGGGCAAATGTCAGTTTGCATTCCGATTTCAGTTCCAGAGCGATTCGCCCAATGAGCCCTTGATATTTAGTCATTTTCAGCCAATTTTGTGGATTTTTGAAAATTTCACTTTTTTTGTGAAAATATCCACTAAATGAGGGAATAATATGTGTGAGGATAGCCCAGTAGAGTTGCAAATGTGTGTGGGTAGAATATATATCCCACGGGGGTAAAATTGAAAAAAGTTGAAAAATTTTTTTTTTGGACTTAGTCATTTTTCCGGCGTTTATCAGACTTTCAGATAGGGCAAATTTCAGTGAGCGTTCCGATTTCAGTTCCAGAGCGATTCGCCCTATGAGTCCTTGATATTTATTCATTTTCAGACAATTTTCTGGATTTTTGAAAAATTCACTTTTTTGTGAAAATATCCACTAAATGAGGGAATAATATGTGTGAGGTTACCCCAGGAGAGTTCCAAATGTGTGTGGGTAGAATATATATCCCACGGGGGTAAAATTGAAAAAAGTTGAAAAATTTTTTTTTTGGACTTAGTCATTTTTCCGGCGTTTATCAGACTTTCAGATAGGGCAAATGTCAGTGAGCGTTCCGATTTCAGTTCCAGAGCGATTCGCCCAATGAGTCCTTGATATTTATTCATTTTCAGACAATTTTCTGGATTTTTGAAAAATTCACTTTTTTGTGAAAATATCCACTAAATGAGGGAATAATATGTGTGAAGTTACCCCAGGAGAGTTCCAAATGTGTGTGGGTAGAATATATATCCCACGGGGGTAAAACTGAAAAAAGTTGAAAAAAAAATTTTTTTTGGACTTAACTCATTTTTCCAGCATTTATCAGACTTTCAGATAGGGCAAATGTGAGTGAGCGTTCCGATTTCAGTTCCAGAGCGATTCACCCAATGAGTCCTTGATATTTAGTCGTTTTCAGCCAATATTTTGGATTTTTGAAAATTTCACTTTTTTGTGAAAATATCCACTAAATGAGGGAATAATATGTGTGAGGGTACCCCAGGAGTGTTCCAAATGTGTGTGGGTAGAATATATATCCCATGGGGGTAAAATTGAAAAAAGTTAAAAAATATATTTTTTTGGACTTAGTCATTTTTCCGGCTTTTATCAGACTTTCAGATAGGGCAAATGTCAGCTTGCATTCCGATTTCAGTTCCAGAGCGATTCGCCCAATGAGCCCTTGATATTTAGTCATTTTCAGCCAATTTTGTGGATTTTTGAAAATTTCACTTTTTTTGTGAAAATATCCACTAAATGAGGGAATAATATGTGTGAGGATAGCCCAGTAGAGTTGCAAATGTGTGTGGGTAGAATATATATCCCACGGGGGTAAAATTGAAAAAAGTTGAAAAATTTTTTTTTTGGACTTAGTCATTTTTCCGGCGTTTATCAGACTTTCAGATAGGGCAAATGTCAGTGAGCGTTCTGATTTCAGTTCCAGAGCGATTCGCCCAATGAGTCCTTGATATTTAGTCATTTTCAGCCAATTCTGGATTTTTGAAAAATTAACTTTTTTGTGAAAATATCCACTAAATGAGGGAATAATATGTGTGAGGGTACCCCAGAAGAGTTCCAAATGTGTGTGGGTAGAATATATATCCCACGGGGGTAAAATTGAAAAAAGTTGAAAAATTTTTTTTTTTTTGACTTAGTCATTTTTCCGGCGTTTATCAGACTTTCAGATAGGGCAAATGTCAGTGAGCGTTCCGATTTCAGTTCCAGAGCGATTCGCCCAATGAGTCCTTGATATTTATTCATTTTCAGACAATTTTCTGGATTTTTGAAAAATTCACTTTTTTGTGAAAATATCCACTAAATGAGGGAATAATATGTGTGAGGTTACCCCAGGAGAGTTCCAAATGTGTGTGGGTAGAATATATATCCCACAGGGGTAAAACTGAAAAAAGTTGAAAAAAAAATTTTTTTTGGACTTAAGTCATTTTTCCAGCGTTTATCAGACTTTCAGATAGGGCAAATGTGAGTGAGCGTTCCGATTTCAGTTCCAGAGCGATTCGCCCAATGAGTCCTTGATATTTAGTAGTTTTCAGCCAATATTTTGGATTTTTGAAAATTTCACTTTTTTGTGAAAATATCCACTAAATGAGGGAATAATATGTGTGAGGGTACCCCAGGAGTGTTCCAAATGTGTGTGGGTAGAATATATATCCCACGGGGGTAAAATTGAAAAAAGTTGAAAAATATTTTTTTTTGGACTTAGTCATTTTTCCGGCGTTTATCAGACTTTCAGATAGGGCAAATGTCAGTGAGCGTTCTGATTTCAGTTCCAGAGCGATTCGCCCAATGAGTCCTTGATATTTAGTAATTTTCAGCCAATTCTGGATTTTTGAAAAATTAACTTTTTTGTGAAAATATCCACTAAATGAGGGAATAATATGTGTGAGGGTAACCCAGGAGAGTTCCAAATGTGTGAGGGCAGAATATATATCCCACGGGGGTAAAACTGAAAAAAGTTGAAAAAAAATTTTTTTTTGGACTTAAGTCATTTTTCCAGCGTTTATCAGACTTTCAGATAGGGCAAATGTCAGTGAGCGTTCCGATTTCAGTTCCAGAGAAATTCGCCCAATGAGTCCTTGATATTTAGTCATTTTCAGCCAATTCTGGATTTTTGAAAAATTAACTTTTTTGTGAAAATATCCGCTAAATGAGGGAATAATATGTGTGAGGGTAGCCCAGGAGTGTTCCAAATGTGTGTGGGTAGAATATATATCCCATGGGGGTAAAATTGAAAAAAGTTAAAAAATATATTTTTTTGGACTTAGTCATTTTTCCGGCTTTTATCAGACTTTCAGATAGGGCAAATGTCAGTGAGCGTTCCGATTTCAGTTCCAGAGCGATTCGCCCAATGAGTCCTTGATATTTATTCATTTTCAGCCAATTTTCTGGATTTTTGAAAAATTCACTTTTTTGTGAAAATATCCACTAAATGAGGGAATAATATGTGTGAGGGTACCCCAGGAGAGTTCCAAATGTGTGTGGGTAGAATATATATCCCACGGGGGTAAAACTGAAAAAAGTTGAAAAAAAAATTTTTTTTGGACTTAAGTCATTTTTCCAGCGTTTATCAGACTTTCAGATAGGGCAAATGTGAGTGAGCGTTCCGATTTCAGTTCCAGAGCGATTCGCCCAATGAGTCCTTGATATTTAGTCGTTTTCAGCCAATATTTTGGATTTTTGAAAATTTCACTTTTTTGTGAAAATATCCACTAAATGAGGGAATAATATGTGTGAGGGTACCCCAGGAGTGTTCCAAATGTGTGTGGGTAGAATATATATCCCACGGGGGTAAAATTGAAAAAAGTTGAAAAATATTTTTTTTTGGACTTAGTCATTTTTCCGGCGTTTATCAGACTTTCAGATAGGGCAAATGTCAGTGAGCGTTCTGATTTCAGTTCCAGAGCGATTCGCCCAATGAGTCCTTGATATTTAGTCATTTTCAGCCAATTTCTGGATTTTTGAAAAATTAACTTTTTTGTGAAAATATCCACTAAATGAGGGAATAATATGTGTGAGGGTAGCCCAGGAGTGTTCCAAATGTGTGTGGGTAGAATATATATCCCACGGGGGTAAAATTGAAAAAAGTTGAAAATTTTTTTTTTTTTGACTTAGTCATTTTTCTGGCGTTTATCAGACTTTCAGATAGGGCAAATGTCAGTGAGCATTCCGATTTCAGTTCCAGAGCAATTCGCCCAATGAGTCCTTGATATTTAGTCATTTTCAGCCAATTTCTGGATTTTTGAAAAATTAACTTTTTTGTGAAAATATCCACTAAATGAGGGAATAATATGTGTGAGGGTACCCCAGGAGAGCTCCAAATGTGTGTGGGTAACATATATATCCCACGGGGGTAAAATTGAAAAAAGTTGAAAATAATTATTTTTTGGACTTAGCCATTTTTCTGGAGTTTATCAGACTTTCAGATAGGGCAAATGTCAATGAGCGTTCCGATTTCAGTTCCAGAGCGATTCCCCCAATGAGTCCTTGATATTTAGTCATTTTCAGCCAATTCTGAATTTTGAAAAATTAACTTTTTTGTGAAAATATCCACTAAATGAGGGAATAATATGTGTGAGGGTACCCCAGAAGAGTTCCAAATGTGTGTGGGTAGAATATATATCCCACGGGGGTAAAATTGAAAAAAGTTGAAAATTTTTTTTTCTTTGACTTAGTCATTTTTCCGGCATTTATCAGACTTTCAGATAGGGCAAATGTCAGTGAGCGTTCCGATTTCAGTTCCAGAGCAATTCGCCCAATGAGTCCTTGATATTTAGTCATTTTCAGCCAATTTCTGGATTTTTGAAAAATTAACTTTTTTGTGAAAATATCCACTAAATGAGGGAATAATATGTGTGAGGGTAGCCCAGGAGTGTTCCAAATGTGTGTGGGTAGAATATATATCCCACGGGGGTAAAATTGAAAAAAGTTAAAAAATATATTTTTTTGGACTTAGTCATTTTTCCGGCGTTTATCAGACTTTCAGATAGGGCAAATGTCAGTGAGCGTTCCGATTTCAGTTCCAGAGTGATTCGCCCAATGAGTCCTTGATATTTAGTCATTTTCAGCCAATTTTCTGGATTTTTGAAAATTTAACTTTTTTTGTGAAAATATCCACTAAATGAGGGAATAATATGTGTGAGGGTAGCCCAGTAGAGTTCCAAATGTGTGTGGGTAAAATATATATCCCACGGGGGTAAAATTGAAAAAGTCGAAAAAAAATTTTTTTTTGGACTTAAGTCATTTTTCCGGCGTTTATCAGACTTTCAGATAGGGCAAATGTCAGTTTGCATTCCGATTTCAGTTCCAGAGCGATTCGCCCAATGAGTCCTTGATATTTAGTCATTTTCAGCCAATTTTGTGGATTTTTGAAAATTTCACTTTTTTTGTGAAAATATCCACTAACTGAGGGAATAATATGTGTGAGGATAGCCCAGTAGAGTTGCAAATGTGTGTGGGTAGAATATATATCCCACGGGGGTAAAATTGAAAAAAGTTGAAAAATTTTTTTTTTGGACTTAAGTCATTTTTCCGGCGTTTATCAGACTTTCAGATAGGGCAAATGTCAGTGAGCGTTCCGATTTCAGTTCCAGAGCGATTCGACCAATGAGTCCTTGATATTTATTCATTTTCAGCCAATTTTCTGGATTTTTGAAAAATTCACTTTTTTTTTAAAATATCCACTAAATGAGGGAATAATATGTGTGAGGGTAACCCAGGAGAGTTCCAAATGTGTGAGGGTAGAATATATATCCCATGGGGGTAAAATTGAAAAAAGTTAAAAAATATATTTTTTTGGACTTAGTCATTTTTCCGGCTTTTATCAGACTTTCAGATAGGGCAAATGTCAGTGAGCGTTCCGATTTCAGTTCCAGAGCGATTCGCCCAATGAGTCCTTGATATTTAGTCATTTTCAGCCAATTTTCTGGATTTTTGAAAAATTAACTTTTTTGTGAAAATATCCACTAAATGAGGGAATAATATGTGTGAGGGTACCCCAGGAGAGTTCCAAATGTGTGTGGATAGAATATATATCCCACGGGTTTAAAATTGAAAAAAGTTGAAAAAAATTTTTTTTTTGGACTTAGTCATTCTTCCGGCGTTTATCAGACTTTCAGATAAGGGCAACTGTCGGTAAGCGTTCCGATTTCAGTTCCAGAGCGATTCGCCCAATGAGTCCTTGATATTTAGTCATTTTCAGCCAATTTTTTGGATTTTTGAAAAATTCACTTTTTTGTGAAAATATCCACTAAATGAGGGAATAATATGTGTGAGGGTACCCCAGGAGTGTTCCAAATGTGTGTGGGTAGAATATATATCCCACGGGGGTAAAATTTAAAAAAGTTGAAAAATATATTTTTTTGGACTTAGTCATTTTTCCGGCGTTTATCAGACTTTCAGATAGGGCAAATGTCAGTGAGCGTTCCGATTTCAGTTCCAGAGCGATTCCCCCAATGAGTCCTTGATATTTAGTCATTTTCAGCCAATTTTCTGGATTTTTGAAAAATTCACTTTTTTGTGAAAATATCCACTAAATGAGGGAATAATATGTGTGAGGGTACCCCAGAGGAGTTCCAAATGTGTGTGGGTAGAATATATATCCCACGGGGGTAAAACTGAAAAAAGTTAAAAAATATATTTTTTTGAACTTAGTCATTTTTCTGGCGTTTATCAGACTTTCAGATAGGGCAAATGTCAGTGAGCGTTCCGATTTCAGTTCCAGAGCGATTCGCCCAATGAGTCCTTGATATTTATTCATTTTCAGCCAATTTTCTGGATTTTTGAAAAATTCACTTTTTTGTGAAAATATCCACTAAATGAGGGAATAATATGTGTGAGGGTACCCCAGGAGAGCTCCAAATGTGTGTGGGTAAAATATATATCCCACGGGGGTAAAATTGAAAAAAGTTGAAAATAATTATTTTTTGGACTTAGCCATTTTTCCGGCGTTTATCAGACTTTCAGATAGGGCAAATGTCAGTGAGCGTTCCGATTTCAGTTCCAGAGCGATTCCCCCAATGAGTCCTTGATATTTAGTCATTTTCAGCCAATTCTGGATTTTTGAAAAATTAACTTTTTTGTGAAAATATCCACTAAATGAGGGAATAATATGTGTGAGGGTACCCCAGAAGAGTTCCAAATGTGTGTGGGTAGAATATATATCCCACGGGGGTAAAATTGAAAAAAGTTGAAAATTTATTTTTTTTTTACTTAGTCATTTTTCCGGCGTTTATCAGACTTTCAGATAGGGCAAATGTCAGTGAGCGTTCCGATTTCAATTCCAGAGCAATTCACCGAATGCGTCCTTGATATTTAGTCATTTTCAGCCAATTTCTGGATTTTTGAAAAATTGACTTTTTTGTGAAAATATCCACTAAATGAGGGAATAATATGTGTGAGGGTAGCCCAGGAGTGTTCCAAATGTGTGTGGGTAGAATATATATCCCATGGGGGTAAAATTGAAAAAAGTTAAAAAATATATTTTTTTGGACTTAGTCATTTTTCCGGCTTTTATCAGACTTTCAGATAGGGCAAATGTCAGTGAGCGTTCCGATTTCAGTTCCAGAGCGATTCGCCCAATGAGTCCTTGATATTTAGTCATTTTCAGCCAATTTTCTGGATTTTTGAAAAATTAACTTTTTTGTGAAAATATCCACTAAATGAGGGAATAACATGTGTGAGGGTACCCCAGGAGAGTTCCAAATGTGTGTGGATAGAATATATATCCCACGGGTTTAAAATTGAAAAAAGTTGAAAAAAATTTTTTTTTTGGACTTAGTCATTCTTCCGGCGTTTATCAGACTTTCAGATAAGGGCAACTGTCGGTGAGCGTTCCGATTTCAGTTCCAGAGCGATTCGCCCAATGAGTCCTTGATATTTAGTCATTTTCAGCCAATTTTTTGGATTTTTGAAAAATTCACTTTTTTGTGAAAATATCCACTAAATGAGGGAATAATATGTGTGAGGGTACCCCAGGAGTGTTCCAAATGTGTGTGGGTAGAATATATATCCCACGGGGGTAAAATTTAAAAAAGTTGAAAAATATATTTTTTTGGACTTAGTCATTTTTCCGGCGTTTATCAGACTTTCAGATAGGGCAAATGTCAGTGAGCGTTCCGATTTCAGTTCCAGAGCGATTCCCCCAATGAGTCCTTGATATTTAGTCATTTTCAGCCAATTTTCTGGATTTTTGAAAAATTCACTTTTTTGTGAAAATATCCACTAAATGAGGGAATAATATGTGTGAGGGTACCCCAGGAGAGCTCCAAATGTGTGTGGGTAAAATATATATCCCACGGGGGTAAAATTGAAAAAAGTTGAAAATAATTATTTTTTGGACTTAGCCATTTTTCCGGCATTTATCAGACTTTCAGATAAGGCAAATGTCAGTGAGCATTCCAATTTCAGTTCCAGAGCGATTCGCCCAATGAGTCCGTGATATTTAGTCATTTTCAGCCAATTTCTGGATTTTTGAAAAATCAACTTTTTTTGTGAAATTATCCACTAAATGAGGGAATAATATGTGTGAGGGTACCCCAGAGGAGTTCCAAATGTGTGTGGGTAGAATATATATCCCACGGGGGTAAAATTGAAAAAAGTTGAAAATTTTTTTTTTTTTGGACTTAGTCATTTTTCCGGCGTTTATCACACTTTCAGATAGGGCAAATGTCAGTGAGCATTCCGATTTCAGTTCCAGAGCGATTCCCCCAATGAGTCCTTGATATTTAGTCATTTTCAGCCAATTTTCTGGATTTTTGAAAAATTCACTTTTTTGTGAAAATATCCACTAAATGAGGGAATAATATGTGTGAGGGTACCCCAGAAGAGTTCCAAATGTGTGTGGGTAGAATATATATCCCACGGGGGTAAAATTGAAAAAAGGTGAAAAAAATTTTTTTTTTGGACTTGTCATTTTTCCGGCGTTTATCAGACTTTCAGATAGGGCAAATGTCAGTGAGCGTTCCGATTTCAGTTCCAGAGCGATTCGCCCAATGAGTCCTTGATATTTATTCATTTTCAGCCAATTTTCTGGATTTTTGAAAAATTCACTTTTTTGTGAAAATATCCACTAAATGAGGGAATAATATGTGTGAGGGTAGCCCAGGAGAGTTCCAAATGTGTGTGGTTAGAATATATATCACATGGGGGTAAAATTGAAAAAAGTTAAAAAATATATTTTTTTGGACTTAGTCATTTTTCCGGCTTTTATCAGACTTTCAGATAGGGCAAATGTCAGTTTGCATTCCGATTTCAGTTCCAGAGCGATTCGCCCAATGAGTCCTTGATATTTAGTCATTTTCAGCCAATTTTGTGGATTTTTGAAAATTTCACTTTTTTTGTGAAAATATCCACTAAATGAGGGAATAATATGTGTGAGGATAGCCCAGTAGAGTTGCAAATGTGTGTGGGTAGAATATATATCCCACGGGGGTAAAATTGAAAAAAGTTGAAAAATATTTTTTTTTGGACTTAGTCATTTTTCCGGCGTTTATCAGACTTTCAGATAGGGCAAATGTGAGTGAGCATTCTGATTTCAGTTCCAGAGCGATTCGCCCAATGAGTCCTTGATATTTAGTCGTTTTCAGCCAATATTTTGGATTTTTGAAAATTTCACTTTTTTGTGAAAATATCCACTAAATGAGGGAATAATATGTGTGAGGATACCCCAGGAGTGTTCCAAATGTGTGTGGGTAGAATATATATCCCACGGGGGTAAAATTGAAAAAAGTTGAAAAATATTTTTTTTTGGACTTAGTCATTTTTCCGGCGTTTATCAGACTTTCAGATAGGGCAAATGTCAGTGAGCGTTCTGATTTCAGTTCCAGAGCGATTCGCCCAATGAGTCCTTGATATTTAGTCATTTTCAGCCAATTCTGGATTTTTGAAAAATTAACTTTTTTGTGAAAATATCCACTAAATGAGGGAATAATATGTGTGAGGGTACCCCAGAAGAGTTCCAAATGTGTGTGGGTAGAATATATATCCCACGGGGGTAAAATTGAAAAAAGTTGAAAAATATTTTTTTTTTGACTTAGTCATTTTTCCGGCGTTTATCAGACTTTCAGATAGGGCAAATGTCAGTGAGCGTTCCGACTTCAGTTCCAGAGCGATTCGCCCAATGAGTCCTTGATATTTAGTCATTTTCAGCCAATTTTTTGGATTTTTGAAAAATTCACTTTTTTGTGAAAATATCCACTAAATGAGGGAATAATATGTGTGAGGGTACCCCAGGAGTGTTCCAAATGTGTGTGAGTAGAATATATATCCCACGGGGGTAAAATTTAAAAAAGTTGAAAAATATTTTTTTTTGGACTTAGTCATTTTTCCGGCGTTTATCAGACTTTCAGATAGGGCAAATGTCAGTGAGCTTTCTGATTTCAGTTCCAGAGCGATTCCCCCAATGAGTCCTTGATATTTAGTCATTTTCAGCCAATTTTCTGGATTTTTGAAAAATTCACTTTTTTGTGAAAATATCCACTAAATGAGGGAATAATATGTGTGAGGGTACCCCAGGAGTGTTCCAAATGTGTGTGGGTAGAATATATATCCCACGGGGGTAAAATTGAAAAAAGTTGAAAAATATTTTTTTTTGGACTTAGTCATTTTTCCGGCGTTTATCAGACTTTCAGATAGGGCAAATGTCAGTGAGCGTTCCGATTTCAGTTCCAGAGCGATTCCCCCAATGAGTCCTTGATATTTAGTCATTTTCAGCCAATTTTCTGGATTTTTGAAAAATTCACTTTTTTGTGAAAATATCCACTAAATGAGGGAATAATATGTGTGAGGGTACCCCAGGAGAGTTCCAAATGTGTGTGGGTAAAATATATATCCCACGGGGGTAAAATTGAAAAAAGTTGAAATTTTTTTTTTTTTTGACTTAGTCATTTTTCCGGCGTTTATCAGACTTTCAGATAGGGCAAATGTCAGTGAGCGTTCTGATTTCAGTTCCAGAGCAATTCGCCCAATGAGTCCTTGATATTTAGTCATTTTCAGCCAATTTCTGGATTTTTGAAAAATTAACTTTTTTGTGAAAATATCCACTAAATGAGGGAATAATATGTGTGAGGGTACCCCAGGAGAGTTCCAAATGTGTGTGGGTAAAATATATATCCCACGGGGGTAAAATTGAAAAAAGTTGAAAATAATTATTTTTTGGACTTAGCCATTTTTCCGGCGTCTATCAGACTTTCAAATAGGGCAAATGTCAGTGAGCGTTCCGACTTCAGTTCCAGAGCGATTCCCCCAATGAGTCCTTGATATTTAGTCATTTTCAGCCAATTCTGGATTTTTGAAAAACTAACTTTTTTGTGAAAATATCCACTAAATGAGGGAATAATATGTGTGAGGGTATCCCAGAAGAGTTCCAAATGTGTGTGGGTAGAATATATATCCCACGGGGGTAAAATTGAAAAAAGTTGAAAAAAATTTTTTTTTTGGACTTGTCATTTTTCCGGCGTTTATCAGACTTTCAGATAGGGCAAATGTCAGTGAGCGTTCCGATTTCAGTTCCAGAGCGATTCGCCCAATGAGTCCTTGATATTTATTCATTTTCAGCCAATTTTCTGGATTTTTGAAAAATTCACTTTTTTGTGAAAATATCCACTAAATGAGGGAATAATATGTGTGAGGGTACCCCAGGAGAGTTCCAAATGTGTGTGGGTAGAATATATATCCCACGGGGGTAAAACTGAAAAAAGTTTAAAAAAAATTTTTTTTTGGACTTAGTCATTTTTCCGGCGTTTATCAGACTTTCAGATAGGGCAAATGTCAGTGAGCGTTCCAATTTCAGTTCCAGAGCGATTCGCCCAATGAGTCCTTGATATTTAGTCGTTTTCAGCCAATATTTTGGATTTTTGAAAATTTCACTTTTTTTGTGAAAATATCCACTAAATGAGGGAATAATATGTCTGAGGATAGCCCAGTAGAGTTGCAAATGTGTGTGGGTAGAATATATATCCCACGGGGGTAAAATTGAAAAAAGTTGAAAAATTTTTTTTTTGGACTTAGTCATTTTTCCGGCGTTTATCAGACTTTCAGATAGGGCAAATGTCAGTGAGCGTTCCGATTTCAGTTCCAGAGCGATTCGCCCAATGAGTCCTTGATATTTAGTCATTTTCAGCCAATTTTCTGGATTTTTGAAAAATTCACTTTTTTGTGAAAATATCCACTAAATGAGGGAATAATATGTGTGAGGTTACCCCAGGAGAGTTCCAAATGTGTGTGGGTAGAATATATATCCCACGGGGGTAAAATTGAAAAAAGTTGAAAAATATTTTTTTTTGGACTTAGTCATTTTTCCGGCGTTTATCAGACTTTCAGATAGGGCAAATGTCAGTGAGCGTTCCGATTTCAGTTCCAGAGCGATTCCCCCAATGAGTCCTTGATATTTAGTCATTTTCAGCCAATTTCTGGATTTTTGAAAAATCAACTTTTTTGTGAAAATATCCACTAAATGAGGGAATAATATGTGTGAGGGTACCCCAGGAGAGTTCCAAATGTGTGTGGGTAAAATATATATCCCACGGGGGTAAAATTGAAAAAAGTTGAAAATAATTATTTTTTGGACTTAGCCATTTTTCCGGCGTTTATCAGACTTTCAGATAAGGCAAATGTCAGTGAGCGTTCCGATTTCAGTTCCAGAGCGATTCGCCCAATGTGTCCTTGATATTTAGTCATTTTCAGCCAATTTCTGGATTTTTGAAAAATCAACTTTTTTTGTGAAATTATCCACTAAATGAGGGAATAATATGTGTGAGGGTACCCCAGGAGAGTTCCAAATGTGTGTGGGTAGAATATATATCCCACGGGTTTAAAATTGAAAAAAGTTGAAAAAAATTTTTTTTTTGGACTTAGTCATTCTTCCGGCGTTTATCAGACTTTCAGATAAGGGCAACTGTCAGTGAGCGTTCCGATCTCAGTTCCAGAGTGATTCGCCCAATGAGTCCTTGATATTTAGTCATTTTCAGCCAATTTTCTGGATTTTTGAAAAATTCACTTTTTTGTGAAAATATCCACTAAATGAGGGAATAATATGTGTGAGGGTACCCCAGGAGTGTTCCAAATGTGTGTGGGTAGAATATATATCCCACGGGGTAAAATTGAAAAAAGTTGAAAAATGTTTTTTTTTGGAATTAGTCATTGTTCCGGCGTTTATCAGACTTTCAGATAGGGCAAATGTCAGTGAGCGTTCCGATTTCAGTTCCAGAGCGATTCACCCAATGAGTCCTTGATATTTAGTCATTTTCAGCCAATTTTCTGGATTTTTGAAAAATTTACTTTTTTGTGAAAATATCCACTAAATGAGGGAATAATATGTGTGAGGGTACCCCAGAGGAGTTCCAAATGTGTGTGGGTAGAATATATATCCCACGGGGGTAAAATTGAAAAAAGTTGAAAATTTTTTTTTTTGGACTTAGTCATTTTTCCGGCGTTTATCAGACTTTCAGATAGGGCAAATGTCAGTGAGCGTTCCGATTTCAGTTCCAGAGCGATTCACCCAATGAGTCCTTGATATTTAGTCATTTTCAGCCAATTTTCTGGATTTTTGAAAAATTCACTTTTTTGTGAAAATATCCACTAAATGAGGGAATAATATGTGTGAGGGTACCCCAGGAGTGTTCCAAATGTGTGTGGGTAGAATATATATCCCACGGGGTAAAATTGAAAAAAGTTGAAAAATATTTTTTTTTGGACTTAGTCATTTTTCCGGCGTTTATCAGACTTTCAGATAGGAC
The DNA here is from genome assembly GCF_046119375.1 of Phyllobates terribilis. Taxonomy (NCBI): domain Eukaryota; kingdom Metazoa; phylum Chordata; class Amphibia; order Anura; family Dendrobatidae; genus Phyllobates; species Phyllobates terribilis. The sequence goes on from NW_027362832.1 coordinate 5,372,419, forward strand.
AAATGTCAGTGAGCGTTCCGATTTCAGTTCCAGAGCGATTCGCCCAATGAGTCCTTGATATTTAGTCATTTTCAGCCAATTTTTTGGATTTTTGAAAAATTCACTTTTTTGTGAAAATATCCACTAAATGAGGGAATAATATGTGTGAGGGTACCCCAGGAGTGTTCCAAATGTGTGTGGGTAGAATATATATCCCACGGGGGTAAAATTGAAAAAAGTTGAAAATTTTTTTTTTTGGACTTAGTCATTTTTCCGGCGTTTATCAGACTTTCAGATAGGGCAAATGTGAGTGAGCGTTCCGATTTCAGTTCCAGAGCGATTCGCCCAATGTGTCCTTGATATTTAGTCATTTTCAGCCAATTTCTGGATTTTTGAAAAATCAACTTTTTTTGTGAAATTATCCACTAAATGAGGGAATAATATGTGTGAGGGTACCCCAGGAGAGTTCCAAATGTGTGTGGGTAGAATATATATCCCACGGGTTTAAAATTGAAAAAAGTTGAAAAAAATTTTTTTTTTGGACTTAGTCATTCTTCCGGCGTTTATCAGACTTTCAGATAAGGGCAACTGTCAGTGAGCGTTCCGATTTCAGTTCCAGAGTGATTCGCCCAATGAGTCCTTGATATTTAGTCATTTTCAGCCAATTTTTTGGATTTTTGAAAAATTCACTTTTTTGTGAAAATATCCACTAAATGAGGGAATAATATGTGTGAGGGTACCCCAGGAGTGTTCCAAATGTGTGTGGGTAGAATATATATCCCACGGGGTAAAATTGAAAAAAGTTGAAAAATGTTTTTTTTTGGAATTAGTCATTGTTCCGGCGTTTATCAGACTTTCAGATAGGGCAAATGTCAGTGAGCGTTCCGATTTCAGTTCCAGAGCGATTCGCCCAATGAGTCCTTGATATTTAGTCATTTTCAGCCAATTTTCTGGATTTTTGAAAAATTTACTTTTTTGTGAAAATATCCACTAAATGAGGGAATAATATGTGTGAGGGTACCCCAGAGGAGTTCCAAATGTGTGTGGGTAGAATATATATCCCACGGGGGTAAAATTGAAAAAAGTTGAAAATTTTTTTTTTTGGACTTAGTCATTTTTCCGGCGTTTATCAGACTTTCAGATAGGACAAATGTCAGTGAGCGTTCCGATTTCAGTTCCAGAGCGATTCACCCAATGAGTCCTTGATATTTAGTCATTTTCAGCCAATTTTCTGGATTTTTGAAAAATTCACTTTTTTGTGAAAATATCCACTAAATGAGGGAATAATATGTGTGAGGGTACCCCAGGAGTGTTCCAAATGTGTGTGGGTAGAATATATATCCCACGGGGTAAAATTGAAAAAAGTTGAAAAATATTTTTTTTGGACTTAGTCATTTTTCCGGCGTTTATCAGACTTTCAGATAGGGCAAATGTCAGTGAGCGTTCCGATTTCAGTTCCAGAGCGATTCGCCCAATGAGTCCTTGATATTTAGTCATTTTCAGCCAATTTTTCAGATTTTTGAAAAATTCACTTTTTTGTGAAAATATCCACTAAATGAGGGAATAATATGTGTGAGGGTAGCCCAGGAGTGTTCCAAATGTGTGTGGGTAGAATATATATCCCACGGGGGTAAAATTGAAAAAAGTAAAAAAATATATTTTTTTGGACTTAAGTCATTTTTCCGGCGTTTATCAGACTTTCAGATAAGGGCAAGTGTCAGTGACCGTTCCGATTTCAGTTCCAGAGCGATTCCCCCAATGAGTCCTTGATATTTAGTCATTTTCAGCCAATTCTGGATTTTTGAAAAATTTACTTTTTTGTGAAAATATCCACTAAATGAGGGAATAATATGTGTGAGGGTACCCCAGGAGTGTTCCAAATGTGTGTGGGTAGAATATATATCCCACGGGGTAAAATTGAAAAAAGTTGAAAAATATTTTTTTTTGGACTTAGTCATTTTTCCGGCGTTTATCAGACTTTCAGATAGGACAAATGTCAGTGAGCGTTCCGATTTCAGTTCCAGAGCGATTCCCCCAATGAGTCCTTGATATTTAGTCATTTTCAGCCAATTTTCTGGATTTTTGAAAAATTCACTTTTTTGTGAAAATATCCACTAAATGAGGGAATAATATGTGTGAGGGTACCCCAGGAGAGTTCCAAATGTTTGTGGGTAGAATATATATCCCACGGGTTTAAAATTGAAAACAGTTGAAAAAAATTTTTTTTTTGGACTTAGTCATTCTTCCGGCGTTTATCAGACTTTCAGATAAGGGCAACTGTCAGTGAGCGTTCCGATTTCAGTTCCAGAGCGATTCGCCCAATGAGTCCTTGATATTTAGTCATTTTCAGCCAATTTTTCAGATTTTTGAAAAATTCACTTTTTTGTGAAAATATCCACTAAATGAGGGAATAATATGTGTGAGGGTAGCCCAGGAGTGTTCCAAATGTGTGTGGGTAGAATATATATCCCACGGGGGTAAAATTGAAAAAAGTAAAAAAATATATTTTTTTGGACTTAAGTCATTTTTCCGGCGTTTATCAGACTTTCAGATAAGGGCAAGTGTCAGTGACCGTTCCGATTTCAGTTCCAGAGCGATTCCCCCAATGAGTCCTTGATATTTAGTCATTTTCAGCCAATTCTGGATTTTTGAAAAATTTACTTTTTTGTGAAAATATCTACTAAATGAGGGAATAATATGTGTGAGGGTACCCCAGGAGTGTTCCAAATGTGTGTGGGTAGAATATATATCCCACGGGGGTAAAATTGAAAAAAGTAAAAAAATATATTTTTTTGGACATAAGTCATTTTTCCGGCGTTTATCAGACTTTCAGATAAGGGCAAGTGTCAGTGACCGTTCCGATTTCAGTTCCAGAGCGATTCCCCCAATGAGTCCTTGATATTTAGTCATTTTCAGCCAATTCTGGATTTTTGAAAAATTTACTTTTTTGTGAAAATATCCACTAAATGAGGGAATAATATGTGTGAGGGTACCCCAGGAGTGTTCCAAATGTGTGTGGGTAGAATATATATCCCACGGGGTAAAATTGAAAAAAGTTGAAAAATATTTTTTTTTTGGACTTAGTCATTTTTCCGGCGTTTATCAGACTTTCAGATAGGACTAATGTCAGTGAGCGTTCCGATTTCAGTTCCAGAGCGATTCGCCCAATGAGTCCTTGATATTTAGTCATTTTCAGCCAATTTTTTGGATTTTTGAAAAATTCACTTTTTTGTGAAAATATCCACTAAATGAGGGAATAATATGTGTGAGGGTACCCCAGGAGTGTTCCAAATGTGTGTGGGTAGAATGTATATCCCACGGGGGTAAAATTGAAAAAAGTTGAAAATTTTTTTTTTTGGACTTAGTCATTTTTCCGGCGTTTATCAGACTTTCAGATAGGGCAAATGTGAGTGAGCGTTCCGATTTCAGTTCCAGAGCGATTCGCCCAATGTGTCCTTGATATTTAGTCATTTTCAGCCAATTTCTGGATTTTTGAAAAATCAACTTTTTTTGTGAAATTATCCACTAAATGAGGGAATAATATGTGTGAGGGTACCCCAGGAGAGTTCCAAATGTGTGTGGGTAGAATATATATCCCACGGGTTTAAAATTGAAAAAAGTTGAAAAAAATTTTTTTTTTGGACTTAGTCATTCTTCCGGCGTTTATCAGACTTTCAGATAAGGGCAACTGTCAGTGAGCGTTCCGATTTCAGTTCCAGAGTGATTCGCCCAATGAGTCCTTGATATTTAGTCATTTTCAGCCAATTTTTTGGATTTTTGAAAAATTCACTTTTTTGTGAAAATATCCACTAAATGAGGGAATAATATGTGTGGGGGTACCCCAGGAGTGTTCCAAATGTGTGTGGGTAGAATATATATCCCACGAGGGTAAAATTGAAAAAAGTTGAAAATTTTTTTTTTTGGACTTAGTCATTTTTCCGGCGTTTATCAGACTTTCAGATAGGGCAAATGTCAGTGAGCGTTCCGATTTCAGTTCCAGAGCGATTCGCCCAATGAGTCCTTGATATTTAGTCATTTTCAGCCAATTTTCTGGATTTTTGAAAAATTCACTTTTTTGTGAAAATATCCACTAAATGAGGGAATAATATGTGTGAGGGTACCCCAGGAGTGTTCCAAATGTGTGTGGGTAGAATATATATCCCACGGGGTAAAATTGAAAAAAGTTGAAAAATGTTTTTTTTTGGAATTAGTCATTGTTCCGGCGTTTATCAGACTTTCAGATAGGGCAAATGTCAGTGAGCGTTCCGATTTCAGTTCCAGAGCGATTCGCCCAATGAGTCCTTGATATTTAGTCATTTTCAGCCAATTTTCTGGATTTTTGAAAAATTTACTTTTTTGTGAAAATATCCACTAAATGAGGGAATAATATGTGTGAGGGTACCCCAGAGGAGTTCCAAATGTGTGTGGGTAGAATATATATCCCACGGGGGTAAAATTGAAAAAAGTTGAAAATTTTTTTTTTTGGACTTAGTCATTTTCCGGCGTTTATCAGACTTTCAGATAGGGCAAATGTCAGTGAGCGTTCCGATTTCAGTTCCAGAGCGATTCCCCCAATGAGTCCTTGATATTTAGTCATTTTCAGCCAATTTTCTGGATTTTTGAAAAATTCACTTTTTTGTGAAAATATCCACTAAATGAGGGAATAATATGTGTGAGGGTACCCCAGGAGAGTTCCAAATGTTTGTGGGTAGAATATATATCCCACGGGTTTAAAATTGAAAACAGTTGAAAAAAATTTTTTTTTTGGACTTAGTCATTCTTCCGGCGTTTATCAGACTTTCAGATAAGGGCAACTGTCAGTGAGCGTTCCGATTTCAGTTCCAGAGCGATTCGCCCAATGAGTCCTTGATATTTAGTCATTTTCAGCCAATTTTTCAGATTTTTGAAAAATTCACTTTTTTGTGAAAATATCCACTAAATGAGGGAATAATATGTGTGAGGGTAGCCCAGGAGTGTTCCAAATGTGTGTGGGTAGAATATATATCCCACGGGGGTAAAATTGAAAAAAGTAAAAAAATATATTTTTTTGGACTTAAGTCATTTTTCCGGCGTTTATCAGACTTTCAGATAAGGGCAAGTGTCAGTGACCGTTCCGATTTCAGTTCCAGAGCGATTCCCCCAATGAGTCCTTGATATTTAGTCATTTTCAGCCAATTCTGGATTTTTGAAAAATTTACTTTTTTGTGAAAATATCCACTAAATGAGGGAATAATATGTGTGAGGGTACCCCAGGAGTGTTCCAAATGTGTGTGGGTAGAATATATATCCCACGGGGTAAAATTGAAAAAAGTTGAAAAATATTTTTTTTTGGACTTAGTCATTTTTCCGGCGTTTATCAGACTTTCAGATAGGACAAATGTCAGTGAGCGTTCCGATTTCAGTTCCAGAGCGATTCCCCCAATGAGTCCTTGATATTTAGTCATTTTCAGCCAATTTTCTGGATTTTTGAAAAATTCACTTTTTTGTGAAAATATCCACTAAATGAGGGAATAATATGTGTGAGGGTACCCCAGGAGAGTTCCAAATGTTTGTGGGTAGAATATATATCCCACGGGTTTAAAATTGAAAACAGTTGAAAAAAATTTTTTTTTTGGACTTAGTCATTCTTCCGGCGTTTATCAGACTTTCAGATAAGGGCAACTGTCAGTGAGCATTCCGATTTCAGTTCCAGAGCGATTCGCCCAATGAGTCCTTGATATTTAGTCATTTTCAGCCAATTTTTCAGATTTTTGAAAAATTCACTTTTTTGTGAAAATATCCACTAAATGAGGGAATAATATGTGTGAGGGTAGCCCAGGAGTGTTCCAAATGTGTGTGGGTAGAATATATATCCCACGGGGGTAAAATTGAAAAAAGTAAAAAAATATATTTTTTTGGACTTAAGTCATTTTTCCGGCGTTTATCAGACTTTCAGATAAGGGCAAGTGTCAGTGACCGTTCCGATTTCAGTTCCAGAGCGATTCCCCCAATGAGTCCTTGATATTTAGTCATTTTCAGCCAATTCTGGATTTTTGAAAAATTTACTTTTTTGTGAAAATATCCACTAAATGAGGGAATAATATGTGTGAGGGTACCCCAGGAGTGTTCCAAATGTGTGTGGGTAGAATATATATCCCACGGGGTAAAATTGAAAAAAGTTGAAAAATATTTTTTTTTGGACTTAGTCATTTTTCCGGCGTTTATCAGACTTTCAGATAGGACAAATGTCAGTGAGCGTTCCGATTTCAGTTCCAGAGCGATTCCCCCAATGAGTCCTTGATATTTAGTCATTTTCAGCCAATTTTCTGGATTTTTGAAAAATTCACTTTTTTGTGAAAATATCCACTAAATGAGGGAATAATATGTGTGAGGGTACCCCAGGAGAGTTCCAAATGTTTGTGGGTAGAATATATATCCCACGGGTTTAAAATTGAAAACAGTTGAAAAAAATTTTTTTTTTGGACTTAGTCATTCTTCCGGCGTTTATCAGACTTTCAGATAAGGGCAACTGTCAGTGAGCGTTCCGATTTCAGTTCCAGAGCGATTCGCCCAATGAGTCCTTGATATTTAGTCATTTTCAGCCAATTTTTCAGATTTTTGAAAAATTCACTTTTTTGTGAAAATATCCACTAAATGAGGGAATAATATGTGTGAGGGTAGCCCAGGAGTGTTCCAAATGTGTGTGGGTAGAATATATATCCCACGGGGGTAAAATTGAAAAAAGTAAAAAAATATATTTTTTTGGACTTAAGTCATTTTTCCGGCGTTTATCAGACTTTCAGATAAGGGCAAGTGTCAGTGACCGTTCCGATTTCAGTTCCAGAGCGATTCCCCCAATGAGTCCTTGATATTTAGTCATTTTCAGCCAATTCTGGATTTTTGAAAAATTTACTTTTTTGTGAAAATATCCACTAAATGAGGGAATAATATGTGTGAGGGTACCCCAGGAGTGTTCCAAATGTGTGTGGGTAGAATATATATCCCACGGGGTAAAATTGAAAAAAGTTGAAAAATATTTTTTTTTGGACTTAGTCATTTTTCCGGCGTTTATCAGACTTTCAGATAGGACAAATGTCAGTGAGCGTTCCGATTTCAGTTCCAGAGCGATTCGCCCAATGAGTCCTTGATATTTAGTCATTTTCAGCCAATTTTTTGGATTTTTGAAAAATTCACTTTTTTGTGAAAATATCCACTAAATGAGGGAATAATATGTGTGAGGGTACCCCAGGAGTGTTCCAAATGTGTGTGGGTAGAATATATATCCCACGGGGGTAAAATTGAAAAAAGTTGAAAATTTTTTTTTTTGGACTTAGTCATTTTTCCGGCGTTTATCAGACTTTCAGATAGGGCAAATGTGAGTGAGCGTTCCGATTTCAGTTCCAGAGCGATTCGCCCAATGTGTCCTTGATATTTAGTCATTTTCAGCCAATTTCTGGATTTTTGAAAAATCAACTTTTTTTGTGAAATTATCCACTAAATGAGGGAATAATATGTGTGAGGGTACCCCAGGAGAGTTCCAAATGTGTGTGGGTAGAATATATATCCCACGGGTTTAAAATTGAAAAAAGTTGAAAAAAATTTTTTTTTTGGACTTAGTCATTCTTCCGGCGTTTATCAGACTTTCAGATAAGGGCAACTGTCAGTGAGCGTTCCGATTTCAGTTCCAGAGTGATTCGCCCAATGAGTCCTTGATATTTAGTCATTTTCAGCCAATTTTTTGGATTTTTGAAAAATTCACTTTTTTGTGAAAATATCCACTAAATGAGGGAATAATATGTGTGGGGGTACCCCAGGAGTGTTCCAAATGTGTGTGGGTAGAATATATATCCCACGAGGGTAAAATTGAAAAAAGTTGAAAATTTTTTTTTTTGGACTTAGTCATTTTTCCGGCGTTTATCAGACTTTCAGATAGGGCAAATGTCAGTGAGCGTTCCGATTTCAGTTCCAGAGCGATTCGCCCAATGAGTCCTTGATATTTAGTCATTTTCAGCCAATTTTCTGGATTTTTGAAAAATTTACTTTTTTGTGAAAATATCCACTAAATGAGGGAATAATATGTGTGAGGGTACCCCAGAGGAGTTCCAAATGTGTGTGGGTAGAATATATATCCCACGGGGGTAAAATTGAAAAAAGTTGAAAATTTTTTTTTTTGGACTTAGTCATTTTTCCGGCGTTTATCAGACTTTCAGATAGGGCAAATGTCAGTGAGCATTCCGATTTCAGTTCCAGAGCGATTCCCCCAATGAGTCCTTGATATTTAGTCATTTTCAGCCAATTTTCTGGATTTTTGAAAAATTCACTTTTTTGTGAAAATATCCACTAAATGAGGGAATAATATGTGTGAGGGTACCCCAGGAGAGTTCCAAATGTTTGTGGGTAGAATATATATCCCACGGGTTTAAAATTGAAAACAGTTGAAAAAAATTTTTTTTTTGGACTTAGTCATTCTTCCGGCGTTTATCAGACTTTCAGATAAGGGCAACTGTCAGTGAGCGTTCCGATTTCAGTTCCAGAGCGATTCGCCCAATGAGTCCTTGATATTTAGTCATTTTCAGCCAATTTTTCAGATTTTTGAAAAATTCACTTTTTTGTGAAAATATCCACTAAATGAGGGAATAATATGTGTGAGGGTAGCCCAGGAGTGTTCCAAATGTGTGTGGGTAGAATATATATCCCACGGGGGTAAAATTGAAAAAAGTAAAAAAATATATTTTTTTGGACTTAAGTCATTTTTCCGGCGTTTATCAGACTTTCAGATAAGGGCAAGTGTCAGTGACCGTTCCGATTTCAGTTCCAGAGCGATTCCCCCAATGAGTCCTTGATATTTAGTCATTTTCAGCCAATTCTGGATTTTTGAAAAATTTACTTTTTTGTGAAAATATCCACTAAATGAGGGAATAATATGTGTGAGGGTACCCCAGGAGTGTTCCAAATGTGTGTGGGTAGAATATATATCCCACGGGGTAAAATTGAAAAAAGTTGAAAAATTTTTTTTTTTTGACTTAGTCATTTTTCCGGCGTTTATCAGACTTTCAGATAGGGCAAATGTCAGTGAGCGTTCCGATTTCAGTTCCAGAGCGATTCGACCAATGAGTCCTTGATATTTATTCATTTTCAGCCAATTTTCTGGATTTTTGAAAAATTCACTTTTTTGTGAAAATATCCACTAAATGAGGGAATAATATGTGTGAGGGTACCCCAGGAGTGTTCCAAATGTGTGTGGGTAGAATATATATCCCACGGGGTAAAATTGAAAAAAGTTGAAAAATGTTTTTTTTGGACTTAGTCATTTTTCCGGCGTTTATCACACTTTCAGATAGGGCAAATGTCAGTGAGCGTTCCGATTTCAGTTCCAGAGCGATTCGCCCAATGAGTCCTTGATATTTAGTCATTTTCAGCCAATTTTCTGGATTTTTGAAAAATTTACTTTTTTATGAAAATATCCACTAAATGAGGGAATAATATGTGTGAGGGTACCCCAGGAGTGTTCCAAATGTGTGTGGGTAGAATATATATCCCACGGGGTAAAATTGAAAAAAGTTGAAAAATATTTTTTTTTGGACTTAGTCATTTTTCCGGCGTTTATCAGACTTTCAGATAGGGCAAATGTCAGTGAGCGTTCCGATTTCAGTTCCAGAGCGATTCCCCCAATGAGTCCTTGATATTTAGTCATTTTCAGCCAATTTTCTGGATTTTTGAAAAATTCACTTTTTTGTGAAAATATCCACTAAATGAGGGAATAATAAGTGTGAGGGTACCCCAGGAGTGTTCCAAATGTGTGTGGGTAGAATATATATCCCACGGGGGTAAAATTGAAAAAAGTTGAAAAATATTTTTTTTTGGACTTAGTCATTTTTCCGGCGTTTATCAGAATTTCAGATAGGGCAAATGTCAGTGAGCATAACGATTTCAGTTCCAGAGCGATTCGCCCAATGTGTCCTTGATATTTAGTCATTTTCAGCCAATTTTCTGGATTTTTGAAAAATTTACTTTTTTGTGAAAATATCCACTAAATGAGGGAATAATATGTGTGAGGTTACCCCAGGAGAGTTCCAAATGTGTGTGGGTAGAATATATATCCCACGGGTTTAAAATTGAAAACAGTTGAAAAAAATTTTTTTTTTCGACTTAGTCATTCTTCCGGCGTTTATCAGACTTTCAGATAAGGGCAACTGTCAGTGAGCATTCCGATTTCAGTTCCAGAGCGATTCGCCCAATGAGTCCTTGATATTTAGTCATTTTCAGCCAATTTTTCAGATTTTTGAAAAATTCACTTTTTTGTGAAAATATCCACTAAATGAGGGAATAATATGTGTGAGGGTAGCCCAGGAGTGTTCCAAATGTGTGTGGGTAGAATATATATCCCACGGGGGTAAAATTGAAAAAAGTAAAAAAATATATTTTTTTGGACTTAAGTCATTTTTCCGGCGTTTATCAGACTTTCAGATAAGGGCAAGTGTCAGTGACCGTTCCGATTTCAGTTCCAGAGCGATTCCCCCAATGAGTCCTTGATATTTAGTCATTTTCAGCCAATTCTGGATTTTTGAAAAATTTACTTTTTTGTGAAAATATCCACTAAATGAGGGAATAATATGTGTGAGGGTTCCCCAGAGGAGTTCCAAATGTGTGTGGGTAGAATATATATCCCACGGGGGTAAAATTGAAAAAAGTTGAAAATTTTTTTTTTTGGACTTAGTCATTTTTCCGGCGTTTATCAGACTTTCAGATAGGGCAAATGTCAGTGAGCATTCCGATTTCAGTTCCAGAGCGATTCCCCCAATGAGTCCTTGATATTTAGTCATTTTCAGCCAATTTTCTGGATTTTTGAAAAATTCACTTTTTTGTGAAAATATCCACTAAATGAGGGAATAATATGTGTGAGGGTACCCCAGGAGAGTTCCAAATGTTTGTGGGTAGAATATATATCCCACGGGTTTAAAATTGAAAACAGTTGAAAAAAATTTTTTTTTTGGACTTAGTCATTCTTCCGGCGTTTATCAGACTTTCAGATAAGGGCAACTGTCAGTGAGCGTTCCGATTTCAGTTCCAGAGCGATTCGCCCAATGAGTCCTTGATATTTAGTCATTTTCAGCCAATTTTTCAGATTTTTGAAAAATTCACTTTTTTGTGAAAATATCCACTAAATGAGGGAATAATATGTGTGAGGGTAGCCCAGGAGTGTTCCAAATGTGTGTGGGTAGAATATATATCCCACGGGGGTAAAATTGAAAAAAGTAAAAAAATATATTTTTTTGGACTTAAGTCATTTTTCCGGCGTTTATCAGACTTTCAGATAAGGGCAAGTGTCAGTGACCGTTCCGATTTCAGTTCCAGAGCGATTCCCCCAATGAGTCCTTGATATTTAGTCATTTTCAGCCAATTCTGGATTTTTGAAAAATTTACTTTTTTGTGAAAATATCCACTAAATGAGGGAATAATATGTGTGAGGGTACCCCAGGAGTGTTCCAAATGTGTGTGGGTAGAATATATATCCCACGGGGTAAAATTGAAAAAAGTTGAAAAATTTTTTTTTTTTGACTTAGTCATTTTTCCGGCGTTTATCAGACTTTCAGATAGGGCAAATGTCAGTGAGCGTTCCGATTTCAGTTCCAGAGCGATTCGACCAATGAGTCCTTGATATTTATTCATTTTCAGCCAATTTTCTGGATTTTTGAAAAATTCACTTTTTTGTGAAAATATCCACTAAATGAGGGAATAATATGTGTGAGGGTACCCCAGGAGTGTTCCAAATGTGTGTGGGTAGAATATATATCCCACGGGGTAAAATTGAAAAAAGTTGAAAAATGTTTTTTTTGGACTTAGTCATTTTTCCGGCGTTTATCACACTTTCAGATAGGGCAAATGTCAGTGAGCGTTCCGATTTCAGTTCCAGAGCGATTCGCCCAATGAGTCCTTGATATTTAGTCATTTTCAGCCAATTTTCTGGATTTTTGAAAAATTTACTTTTTTATGAAAATATCCACTAAATGAGGGAATAATATGTGTGAGGGTACCCCAGGAGTGTTCCAAATGTGTGTGGGTAGAATATATATCCCACGGGGTAAAATTGAAAAAAGTTGAAAAATATTTTTTTTTGGACTTAGTCATTTTTCCGGCGTTTATCAGACTTTCAGATAGGGCAAATGTCAGTGAGCGTTCCGATTTCAGTTCCAGAGCGATTCCCCCAATGAGTCCTTGATATTTAGTCATTTTCAGCCAATTTTCTGGATTTTTGAAAAATTCACTTTTTTGTGAAAATATCCACTAAATGAGGGAATAATAAGTGTGAGGGTACCCCAGGAGTGTTCCAAATGTGTGTGGGTAGAATATATATCCCACGGGGGTAAAATTGAAAAAAGTTGAAAAATATTTTTTTTTGGACTTAGTCATTTTTCCGGCGTTTATCAGAATTTCAGATAGGGCAAATGTCAGTGAGCATAACGATTTCAGTTCCAGAGCGATTCGCCCAATGTGTCCTTGATATTTAGTCATTTTCAGCCAATTTTCTGGATTTTTGAAAAATTTACTTTTTTGTGAAAATATCCACTAAATGAGGGAATAATATGTGTGAGGTTACCCCAGGAGAGTTCCAAATGTGTGTGGGTAGAATATATATCCCACGGGTTTAAAATTGAAAACAGTTGAAAAAAATTTTTTTTTTCGACTTAGTCATTCTTCCGGCGTTTATCAGACTTTCAGATAAGGGCAACTGTCAGTGAGCATTCCGATTTCAGTTCCAGAGCGATTCGCCCAATGAGTCCTTGATATTTAGTCATTTTCAGCCAATTTTTCAGATTTTTGAAAAATTCACTTTTTTGTGAAAATATCCACTAAATGAGGGAATAATATGTGTGAGGGTAGCCCAGGAGTGTTCCAAATGTGTGTGGGTAGAATATATATCCCACGGGGGTAAAATTGAAAAAAGTAAAAAAATATATTTTTTTGGACTTAAGTCATTTTTCCGGCGTTTATCAGACTTTCAGATAAGGGCAAGTGTCAGTGACCGTTCCGATTTCAGTTCCAGAGCGATTCCCCCAATGAGTCCTTGATATTTAGTCATTTTCAGCCAATTCTGGATTTTTGAAAAATTTACTTTTTTGTGAAAATATCCACTAAATGAGGGAATAATATGTGTGAGGGTACCCCAGAAGAGTTCCAAATGTGTGTGGGTAGAATTTATATCCCACGGGGGTAAAATTGAAAAAAGTTGAAAAATTTTTTTTTTTTGACTTAGTCATTTTTCCGGCGTTTATCAGACTTTCAGATAGGGCAAATGTCAGTGAGCGTTCCGATTTCAGTTCCAGAGCGATTCGACCAATGAGTCCTTGATATTTATTCATTTTCAGCCAATTTTCTGGATTTTTGAAAAATTCACTTTTTTGTGAAAATATCCACTAAATGAGGGAATAATATGTGTGAGGGTACCCCAGGAGTGTTCCAAATGTGTGTGGGTAGAATATATATCCCACGGGGTAAAATTGAAAAAAGTTGAAAAATGTTTTTTTTTGGACTTAGTCATTTTTCCGGCGTTTATCAGACTTTCAGATAGGGCAAATGTCAGTGAGCGTTCCGATTTCAGTTCCAGAGCGATTCGCCCAATGAGTCCTTGATATTTAGTCATTTTCAGCCAATTTTCTGGATTTTTGAAAAATTTACTTTTTTGTGAAAATATCCACTAAATGAGGGAATAATATGTGTGAGGGTACCCCAGGAGAGTTCCAAATGTGTGTGGGTAGAATATATATCCCACGGGTTTAAAATTGAAAAAAGTTGAAAAAAATTTTTTTTTTGGACTTAGTCATTCTTCCGGCATTTATCAGACTTTCAGATAAGGGCAACTGTCAGTGAGCGTTCCGATTTCAGTTCCAGAGTGATTCGCCCAATGAGTCCTTGATATTTAGTCATTTTCAGCCAATTTTTTGGATTTTTGAAAATTTCACTTTTTTGTGAAAATATCCACTAAATGAGGGAATAATATGTGTGAGGGTAGCCCTGGAGTGTTCCAAATGTGTGTGGGTAGAATATATATCCCACGGGGTAAAATTGAAAAAAGTTAAAAAATATATTTTTTTGGACTTAGTCATTTTTCCGGCTTTTATCAGACTTTCAGATAGGGCAAATGTCAGTGAGCGTTCCGATTTCAGTTCCAGAGCGATTCCCCCAATGAGTCCTTGATATTTAGTCATTTTCAGCCAATTTTCTGGATTTTTGAAAAATTCACTTTTTTGTGAAAATATCCACTAAATGAGGGAATAATATGTGTGAGGGTACCCCAGGAGTGTTCCAAATGTGTGTGGGTAGAATATATATCCCACGGGGGTAAAATTGAAAAAAGTTGAAAAATGTTTTTTTTTGGACTTAGTCATTTTTCCGGCGTTTATCAGACTTTCAGATAGGGCAAATGTCAGTGAGCGTTCCAATTTCAGTTCCAGAGCGATTCGCCCAATGAGTCCTTGATATTTAGTCATTTTCAGCCAATTTTCTGGATTTTTGAAAAATTTACTTTTTTGTGAAAATATCCACTAAATGAGGGAATAATATGTGTGAGGGTACCCCAGGAGAGTTCCAAATGTGTGTGGGTAGAATATATATCCCACGGGTTTAAAATTGAAAAAAGTTGAAAAAAATTTTTTTTTTGGACTTAGTCATTCTTCCGGCGTTTATCAGACTTTCAGATAAGGGCAACCGTCAGTGAGCGTTCCGATTTCAGTTCCAGAGTGATTCGCCCAATGAGTCCTTGATATTTAGTCATTTTCAGCCAATTTTTTGGATTTTTGAAAAATTCACTTTTTTGTGAAAATATCCACTAAATGAGGGAATAATATGTGTGAGGGTACCCCAGGAGTGTTCCAAATGTGTGTGGGTAAAATATATATCCCACGGGGGTAAAATTGAAAAAAGTTGAAAAATATATATTTTTGGACTTAGTCATTTTTCCGGCGTTTATCAGACTTTCAGATAGGGCAAATGTCAGTGAGCGTTCCGATTTCAGTTCCAGAGCGATTCGACCAATGAGTCCTTGATATTTATTCATTTTCAGCCAATTTTCTGGATTTTTGAAAAATTCACTTTTTTGTGAAAATGTCCACTAAATGAGGGAATAATATGTGTGAGGGTACCCCAGGAGTGTTCCAAATGTGTGTGGGTAGAATATATATCCCACGGGGTAAAATTGAAAAAAGTTGAAAAATGTTTTTTTTTGGACTTAGTCATTTTTCCGGCGTTTATCAGACTTTCAGATAGGGCAAATGTCAGTGAGCGTTCCGATTTCAGTTCCAGAGCGATTCGCCCAATGAGTCCTTGATATTTAGTCATTTTCAGCCAATTTTCTGGATTTTTGAAAAATTTACTTTTTTGTGAAAATATCCACTAAATGAGGGAATAATATGTGTGAGGGTACCCCAGGAGAGTTCCAAATGTGTGTGGGTAGAATATATATCCCACGGGTTTAAAATTGAAAAAAGTTGAAAAAAATTTTTTTTTTGGACTTAGTCATTCTTCCGGCGTTTATCAGACTTTCAGATAAGGGCAACTGTTAGTGAGCATTCCGATTTCAGTTCCAGAGTGATTCGCCCAATGAGTCCTTGATATTTAGTCATTTTCAGCCAATTTTTTGGATTTTTGAAAAATTCACTTTTTTGTGAAAATATCCACTAAATGAGGGAATAATATGTGTGAGGGTACCCCAGGAGTGTTCCAAATGTGTGTGGGTAGAATATATATCCCACGGGGGTAAAATTGAAAAAAGTTGAAAAATATATTTTTTTGGACTTAGTCATTTTTCCGGCGTTTATCAGACTTTCAGATAGGGCAAATGTCAGTGAGCGTTCCGATTTCAGTTCCAGAGCGATTCCCCCAATGAGTCCTTGATATTTAGTCATTTTCAGCCAATTTTCTGGATTTTTGAAAAATTCACTTTTTTGTGAAAATATCCACTAAATGAGGGAATAATATGTGTGAGGGTACCCCAGAGGAGTTCCAAATGTGTGTGGGTAGAATATATATCCCACGGGGGTAAAATTGAAAAAAGTTGAAAAATTTTTTTTTTGGACTTAGTCATTCTTCCCGCGTTTATCAGACTTTCAGATAAGGGCAACTGTCAGTGAGCGTTCCGATTTCAGTTCCAGAGTGATTCGCCCAATGAGTCCTTGATATTTAGTCATTTTCAGCCAATTTTTTGGATGTTTGAAAAATTCACTTTTTTGTGAAAATATCCACTAAATGAGGGAATAATATGTGTGAGGGTACCCCAGGAGTGTTCCAAATGTGTGTGGGTAGAATATATATCCCACGGGGTAAAATTGAAAAAAGTTGAAAAATATTTTTTTTTGGACTTAGTCATTTTTCCGGCGTTTATCAGACTTTCAGATAGGGCAAATGTCAGTGAGCGTTCCGATTTCAGTTCCAGAGCGATTCGCCCAATGAGTCCTTGATATTTAGTCATTTTCAGCCAATTTTTTGGATTTTTGAAAAATTAACTTTTTTGTGAAAATATCCACTAAATGAGGGAATAATATGTGTGAGGGTACCCCAGAAGAGTTCCAAATGTGTGTTGGTAGAATATATATCCCAAGGGGGTAAAATTGAAAAAAGTTGAAAAATTTTTTTTTTGGGACTTAGTCATTTTTCCGGCGTTTATCAGACTTTCAGATAGGGCAAATGTCAGTGAGCGTTCCGATTTCAGTTCCAGAGCGATTCCCCCAATGAGTCCTTGATATTTATTCATTTTCAACCAATTTTCTGGATTTTTGAAAAATTCACTTTTTTGTGAAAATATCCACTAAATGAGGGAATAATATGTGTGAGGGTACCCCAGGAGAGTTCCAAATGTGTGTGGGTAGAATATATATCCCACGGGGTTAAATTGAAAAAAGTTAAAAAATATTTTTTTTTGGACTTAGTCATTTTTCCGGCGTTTATCAGACTTTCAGATAGGGCAAATGTCAGTGAGCGTTCCGATTTCAGTTCCAGAGCGATTCGCCCAATGAGTCCTTGATATTTAGTCATTTTCAGCCAATTTCTGGATTTTTGAAAAATTAACTTTTTTGTGAAATAGCCACTAAATGAGGGAATAATATGTGTGAGGGTACCCCAGAAGAGTTCCAAATGTGTGTGGGTAGAATATATATCCCACGGGGGTAAAATTGAAAAAAGTTTAAAAAATTTTTTTTTTGGACTTAGTCATTTTTCCGGCGTTTATCAGACTTTCAGATAGGGCAAATGTCAGTGAGCGTTCCGATTTCAGTTCCAGAGCGATTCGCCCAATGAGTCCTTGATATTTAGTCATTTTCAGCCAATTTTCTGGATTTTTGAAAATTTCAATTTTTTTGTGAAAATATCCACTAAATGAGGGAATAATATGTGTGAGGGTAGCCCAGTAGAGTTCCAAATGTGTGTGGGTAGAATATATATCCCACGGGGGTAAAACTGAAAAAAGTTGAAAAAAATTTTTTTTTGGACTTAGTCATGCTTCCGCCATTTATCAGACTTTCAGATAAGGGCAACTGTCAGTGAGCATTCCGATTTCAGTTCCAGAGTGATTCGCCCAATGAGTCCTTGATATTTAGTCATTTTCAGCCAATTTTCTGGATTTTTGAAAAATTTACTTTTTTGTGAAAATATCCACTAAATGAGGGAATAATATGTGTGAGGGTACCCCAGGAGAGTTCCAAATGTGTGTGGGTAGAATATATATTCCACGGGTTTAAAATTGAAAAAAGTTGAAAAAAAATTTTTTTTTGGACTTAGTCATTCTTCCGGCGTTTATCAGACTTTCAGATAAGGGCAACTGTCAGTGAGCGTTCCGATTTCAGTTCCAGAGTGATTCGCCCAATGAGTCCTTGATATTTAGTCATTTTCAGCCAATTTTTTGGATTTTTGAAAAATTCACTTTTTTGTGAAAATATCCACTAAATGAGGGAATAATATGTGTGAGGGTACCCCAGAAGAGTTCCAAATGTGTGTGGGTAGAATTTATATCCCACGGGGGTAATATTGAAAAAAGTTGAAAATTTTTTTTTTTTGACTTAGTCATTTTTCCAGCGTTTATCAGACTTTCTGATAGGGCAAATGTCAGTGAGCGTTCCGATTTCAGTTCCAGAGCGATTCGACCAATGAGTCCTTGATATTTATTCATTTTCAGCCAATTTTCTGGATTTTTGAAAAATTCACTTTTTTGTGAAAATATCCACTAAATGAGGGAATAATATGTGTGAGGGTACCCCAGGAGTGTTCCAAATGTGTGTGGGTAGAATATATATCCCACGGGGGTAAAATTGAAAAAAGTTGAAAAATGTTTTTTTTTGGACTTAGTCATTTTTCCGGCGTTTATCAGACTTTCAGATAGGGCAAATGTCAGTGAGCGTTCCGATTTCAGTTCCAGAGCGATTCGCCCAATGAGTCCTTGATATTTAGTCATTTTCAGCCAATTTTCTAGATTTTTGAAAAATTTACTTTTTGTGAAAATATCCACTAAATGAGGGAATAATATGTGTGAGGGTACCCCAGGAGAGTTCCAAATGTGTGTGGGTAGAATATATATCCCACGGGTTTAAAATTGAAAAAAGTTGAAAAAAACTTTTTTTTTGGACTTAGTCATTCTTCCGGCGTTTATCAGACTTTCAGATAAGGGCAACCGTCAGTGAGCGTTCCGATTTCAGTTCCAGAGTGATTCGCCCAATGAGTCCTTGATATTTAGTCATTTTCAGCCAATTTTTTGGATTTTTGAAAAATTCACTTTTTTGTGAAAATATCCACTAAATGAGGGAATAATATGTGTGAGGGTACCCCAGGAGTGTTCCAAATGTGTGTGGGTAGAATATATATCCCACGGGGGTAAAATTGAAAAAAGTTGAAAAATATATATTTTTGGACTTAGTCATTTTTCCGGCGTTTATCAGACTTTCAGATAGGGCAAATGTCAGTGAGCGTTCCGATTTCAGTTCCAGAGCGATTCGACCAATGAGTCCTTGATATTTATTCATTTTCAGCCAATTTTCTGGATTTTTGAAAAATTCACTTTTTTGTGAAAATGTCCACTAAATGAGGGAATAATATGTGTGAGGGTACCCCAGGAGTGTTCCAAATGTGTGTGGGTAGAATATATATCCCACGGGGTAAAATTGAAAAAAGTTGAAAAATGTTTTTTTTTTGGACTTAGTCATTTTTCCGGCGTTTATCAGACTTTCAGATAGGGCAAATGTCAGTGAGCGTTCCGATTTCAGTTCCAGAGCGATTCGCCCAATGAGTCCTTGATATTTAGTCATTTTCAGCTAATTTTTTGGATTTTTGAAAAATTCACTTTTTTGTGAAAATATCCACTAAATGAGGGAATAATATGTGTGAGGGTACCCCAGGAGTGTTCCAAATGTGTGTGGGTAGAATATATATCCCACGGGGGTAAAATTGAAAAAAGTTGAAAAATATATTTTTTTGGACTTAGTCATTTTTCCGGCGTTTATCAGACTTTCAGATAGGGCAAATGTCAGTGAGCGTTCCGATTTCAGTTCCAGAGCGATTCCCCCAATGAGTCCTTGATATGTAGTCATTTTCAGCCAATTTTCTGGATTTTTGAAAAATTCACTTTTTTGTGAAAATATCCACTAAATGAGGGAATAATATGTGTGAGGGTACCCCAGAGGAGTTCCAAATGTGTGTGGGTAGAATATATATCCCACGGGGGTAAAATTGAAAAAAGTTGAAAAATTTTTTTTTTGGACTTAGTCATTCTTCCGGCGTTTATCAGACTTTCAGATAAGGGCAACTGTCAGTGAGCGTTCCGATTTCAGTTCCAGAGTGATTCGCCCAATGAGTCCTTGATATTTAGTCATTTTCAGCCAATTTTTTGGATTTTTGAAAAATTCACTTTTTTGTGAAAATATCCACTAAATGAGGGAATAATATGTGTGAGGGTACCCCAGGAGTGTTCCAAATGTGTGTGGGTAGAATATATATCCCACGGGGTAAAATTGAAAAAAGTTGAAAAATATTTTTTTTTGGACTTAGTCATTTTTCCGGCGTTGATCAGACTTTCAGATAGGGCAAATGTCAGTGAGAGTTCCGATTTCAGTTCCAGAGCGATTCGCCCAATGAGTCCTTGATATTTAGTCATTTTCAGCCAATTTTTTGGATTTTTGAAAAATTAACTTTTTTGTGAAAATATCCACTAAATGAGGGAATAATATGTGTGAGGGTACCCCAGAAGAGTTCCAAATGTGTGTGGGTAGAATATATATCCCACGGGGGTAAAATTGAAAAAAGTTGAAAAATTTTTTTTTTGGGACTTAGTCATTTTTCCGGCGTTTATCAGACTTTCAGATAGGGCAAATGTCAGTGAGCGTTCCGATTTCAGTTCCAGAGCGATTCGCCCAATGAGTCCTTGATATTTAGTCGTTTTCAGCCAATATTTTGGATTTTTGAAAATTTCACTTTTTTGTGAAAATATCCACTAAATGAGGGAATAATATGTGTGAGGGTACCCCAGGAGAGTTCCAAATGTGTGTGGGTAGAATATATATCCCACGGGGGTAAAACTGAAAAAAGTTGAAAAAAAATTTTTTTTTGGACTTGTCATTTTTCCGGCGTTTATCAGACTTTCAGATAGGGCAAATGTCAGTGAGCATTCCGATTTCAGTTCCAGAGCGATTCGCCCAATGAGTCCTTGATATTTAGTCGTTTTCAGCCAATATTTTGGATTTTTGAAAATTTCACTTTTTTGTGAAAATATCCACTAAATGAGGGAATAATATGTGTGAGGGTAGCCCAGGAGTGTTCCAAATGTGTGTGGGTAGAATATATATCCCATGGGGGTAAAATTGAAAAAAGTTAAAAAATATATTTTTTTGGACTTAGTCATTTTTCCGGCTTTTATCAGACTTTCAGATAGGGCAAATGTCAGTGAGCGTTCCGATTTCAGTTCCAGAGCGATTCGCCCAATGAGTCCTTGATATTTAGTCATTTTCAGCCAATTTCTGGATTTTTGAAAAATTAACTTTTTTGTGAAATAGCCACTAAATGAGGGAATAATATGTGTGAGGGTACCCCAGAAGAGTTCCAAATGTGTGTGGGTAGAATATATATCCCACGGGGGTAAAATTGAAAAAAGTTGAAAAAATTTTTTTTTTGGACTTAGTCATTTTTCCGGCGTTTATCAGACTTTCAGATAGGGCAAATGTCAGTGAGCGTTCCGATTTCAGTTCCAGAGCGATTCGCCCAATGAGTCCTTGATATTTAGTCATTTTCAGCCAATTTTCTGGATTTTTGAAAATTTCAATTTTTTTGTGAAAATATCCACTAAATGAGGGAATAATATGTGTGAGGGTAGCCCAGTAGAGTTCCAAATGTGTGTGGGTAGAATATATATCCCACGGGGGTAAAACTGAAAAAAGTTGAAAAAAATTTTTTTTTGGACTTAGTCATGCTTCCGCCATTTATCAGACTTTCAGATAAGGGCAACTGTCAGTGAGCGTTCCGATTTCACTTCCACAGTGATTCGCCCAATGAGTCCTTGATATTTAGTCATTTTCAGCCAATTTTCTGGATTTTTGAAAAATTTACTTTTTTGTGAAAATATCCACTAAATGAGGGAATAATATGTGTGAGGGTACCCCAGGAGAGTTCCAAATGTGTGTGGGTAGAATATATATCCCACGGGTTTAAAATTGAAAAAAGTTGAAAAAAAATTTTTTTTTGGACTTAGTCATTCTTCCGGCGTTTATCAGACTTTCAGATAAGGGCAACTGTCAGTGAGCGTTCCGATTTCAGTTCCAGAGTGATTCGCCCAATGAGTCCTTGATATTTAGTCATTTTCAGCCAATTTTTTGGATTTTTGAAAAATTCACTTTTTTGTGAAAATATCCACTAAATGAGGGAATAATATGTGTGAGGGTACCCCAGGAGTGTTCCAAATGTGTGTGGGTAGAATATATATCCCACGGGGGTAAAATTGAAAAAAGTTGAAAAATATATATTTTTGGACTTAGTCATTTTTCCGGCGTTTATCAGACTTTCAGATAGGGCAAATGTCAGTGAGCGTTCCGATTTCAGTTCCAGAGCGATTCGACCAATGAGTCCTTGATATTTATTCATTTTCAGCCAATTTTCTGGATTTTTGAAAAATTCACTTTTTTGTGAAAATATCCACTAAATGAGGGAATAATATGTGTGAGGGTACCCCAGGAGTGTTCCAAATGTGTGTGGGTAGAATATCTATCCCACGGGGGTAAAATTGAAAAAAGTTTAAAAATATATTTTTTTGGACTTAGTCATTTTTCCGGCGTTTATCAGACTTTCAGATAGGGCAAATGTCAGTGAGCGTTCCGATTTCAGTTCCAGAGCGATTCCCCCAATGAGTCCTTGATATTTAGTCATTTTCAGCCAATTTTCTGGATTTTTGAAAAATTCACTTTTTTGTGAAAATATCCACTAAATGAGGGAATAATATGTGTGAGGGTACCCCAGAGGAGTTCCAAATGTGTGTGGGTAGAATATATATCCCACGGGGGTAAAATTGAAAAAAGTTGAAAAATTTTTTTTTTGGACTTAGTCATTCTTCCGGCGTTTATCAGACTTTCAGATAAGGGCAACTGTCAGTGAGCGTTCCGATTTCAGTTCCAGAGTGATTCGCCCAATGAGTCCTTGATATTTAGTCATTTTCAGCCAATTTTTTGGATTTTTGAAAAATTAACTTTTTTGTGAAAATATCCACTAAATGAGGGAATAATATGTGTGAGGGTACCCCAGAAGAGTTCCAAATGTGTGTGGGTAGAATATATATCCCACGGGGGTAAAATTGAAAAAAGTTGAAAAATTTTTTTTTTGGGACTTAGTCATTTTTCCGGCGTTTATCAGACTTTCAGATAGGGCAAATGTCAGTGAGCGTTCCGATTTCAGTTCCAGAGCGATTCGCCCAATGAGTCCTTGATATTTAGTCGTTTTCAGCCAATATTTTGGATTTTTGAAAATTTCACTTTTTTGTGAAAATATCCACTAAATGAGGGAATAATATGTGTGAGGGTACCCCAGGAGAGTTCCAAATGTGTCTGGGTAGAATATATATCCCACGGGGGTAAAACTGAAAAAAGTTGAAAAAAAATTTTTTTTTGGACTTGTCATTTTTCCGGCCTTTATCAGACTTTCAGATAGGGCAAATGTCAGTGAGCATTCCGATTTCAGTTCCAGAGCGATTCGCCCAATGAGTCCTTGATATTTAGTCGTTTTCAGCCAATATTTTGGATTTTTGAAAATTTCACTTTTTTGTGAAAATATCCACTAAATGAGGGAATAATATGTGTGAGGGTAGCCCAGGAGTGTTCCAAATGTGTGTGGGTAGAATATATATCCCATGGGGGTAAAATTGAAAAAAGTTAAAAAATATATTTTTTTGGACTTAGTCATTTTTCCGGCTTTTATCAGACTTTCAGATAGGTGCAAATGTCAGTGAGCATTCCGATTTCAGTTCCAGAGCGATTCGCCCAATGAGTCCTTGATATTTAGTCATTTTCAGCCAATTTTCTGGATTTTTGAAAATTTCAATTTTTTTGTGAAAATATCCACTAAATGAGGGAATAATATGTGTGAGGGTAGCCCAGTAGAGTTCCAAATGTGTGTGGGTAGAATATATATCCCACGGGGGTAAAACTGAAAAAAGTTGAAAAAAAAATTTTTTTGGGACTTAGTCATTCTTCCGCCGTTTATCAGACTTTCAGATAAGGGCAACTGTCAGTGAGCGTTCCGATTTCAGTTCCAGAGCGATTCGCCCAATGAGTCCTTGATATTTAGTCATTTTCAGCCAATTTTTTCGATTTTTGAAAAATTCACTTTTTTGTGAAAATATCCACTAAATGAGGGAATAATATGTGTGAGGGTACCCCAGAGGAGTTCCAAATGTGTGTGGGTAGAATATATATCCCACGGGGGTAAAATTGAAAAAAGTTGAAAAATTTTTTTTTTGGACTTAGTCATTCTTCCGGCGTTTATCAGACTTTCAGATAAGGGCAACTGTCAGTGAGCGTTCCGATTTCAGTTCCAGAGTGATTCGCCCAATGAGTCCTTGATATTTAGTCATTTTCAGCCAATTTTTTGGATTTTTGAAAAATTCACTTTTTTGTGAAAATATCCACTAAATGAGGGAATAATATGTGTGAGGGTACCCCAGGAGTGTTCCAAATGTGTGTGGGTAGAATATATATCCCACGGGGTAAAATTGAAAAAAGTTGAAAAATATTTTTTTTTGGACTTAGTCATTTTTCCGGCGTTGATCAGACTTTCAGATAGGGCAAATGTCAGTGAGAGTTCCGATTTCAGTTCCAGAGCGATTCGCCCAATGAGTCCTTGATATTTAGTCATTTTCAGCCAATTTTTTGGATTTTTGAAAAATTAACTTTTTTGTGAAAATATCCACTAAATGAGGGAATAATATGTGTGAGGGTACCCCAGAAGAGTTCCAAATGTGTGTGGGTAGAATATATATCCCACGGGGGTAAAATTGAAAAAAGTTGAAAAAAAAAATATTTTTTTTGGACTTGTCATTTTTCCGGCGTTTATCAGACTTTCAGATAGGGCAAATGTCAGTGAGCATTCCGATTTCAGTTCCAGAGCGATTCGCCCAATGAGTCCTTGATATTTAGTCGTTTTCAGCCAATATTTTGGATTTTTGAAATTTCACTTTTTTGTGAAAATATCCACTAAATGAGGGAATAATATGTGTGAGGGTAGCCCAGTAGAGTTCCAAATGTGTGTGGGTAGAATATATATCCCACGGGGGTAAAACTGAAAAAAGTTGAAAAAAAAATTTTTTTGGGACTTAGTCATTCTTCCGCCGTTTATCAGACTTTCAGATAAGGGCAACTGTCAGTGAGCTTTCCGATTTCAGTTCCAGAGCGATTCGCCCAATGAGTCCTTGATATTTAGTCATTTTCAGCCAATTTTTTCGATTTTTGAAAAATTCACTTTTTTGTGAAAATATCCACTAAATGAGGGAATAATATGTGTGAGGGTACCCCAGGAGTGTTCCAAATGTGTGTGGGTAGAATATATATCCCACGGGGGTAAAACTGAAAAAAGTTGAAAAAAATTTTTTTTTGGACTTAGTCATTCTTCCGCCATTTATCAGACTTTCAGATAAGGGCAACTGTCAGTGAGCGTTCCGATTTCAGTTCCAGAGCGATTCGCCCAATGAGTCCTTGATATTTAGTCATTTTCAGCCAATTTTTTGGATTTTTGAAAAATTCACTTTTTTGTGAAAATATCCACTAAATGAGGGAATAATATGTGTGAGGGTACCCCAGGAGAGTTCCAAATGTGTGTGGGTAAAATATATATCCCACGGGGGTAAAATTGAAAAAAGTTGAAAATAATTATTTTTTGGACTTAGCCATTTTTACGGCGTTTATCAGACTTTCAGATAGGGCAAATGTCAGTGAGCGTTCCGATTTCAGTTCCAGAGCGATTCGCCCAATGAGTCCTTGATATTTATTCATTTTCAACCAATTTTCTGGATTTTTGAAAAATTCACTTTTTTGTGAAAATATCCACTAAATGAGGGAATAATATGTGTGAGGGTACCCCAGGAGAGTTCCAAATGTGTGTGGGTAGAATATATATCCCACGGGGTAAAATTGAAAAAAGTTAAAAAATATTTTTTTTTGGACTTAGTCATTTTTCCGGCGTTTATCAGACTTTCAGATAGTGCAAATGTCAGTGAGCGTTCCGATTTCAGTTCCAGAGCGATTCGCCCAATGAGTCCTTGATATTTAGTCGTTTTCAGCCAATATTTTGGATTTTTGAAAATTTCACTTTTTTGTGAAAATATCCACTAAATGAGGGAATAATATGTGTGAGGGTACCCCAGGAGAGTTCCAAATGTGTGTGGGTAGAATATATATCCCACGGGGGTAAAACTGAAAAAAGTTGAAAAAAAATTTTTTTTTGGACTTGTCATTTTTCCGGCGTTTATCAGACTTTCAGATAGGGCAAATGTCAGTGAGCATTCCGATTTCAGTACCAGAGCGATTCGCCCAATGAGTCCTTGATATTCAGTCGTTTTCAGCCAATATTTTGGATTTTTGAAAATTTCACTTTTTTGTGAAAATATCCACTAAATGAGGGAATAATATGTGTGAGGGTAGCCCAGGAGTGTTCCAAATGTGTGTGGGTAGAATATATATCCCATGGGGGTAAAATTGAAAAAAGTTAAAAAATATATTTTTTTGGACTTAGTCATTTTTCCAGCTTTTATCAGACTTTCAGATAGGGCAAATGTCAGTGAGCATTCCGATTTCAGTTCCAGAGTGATTCGCCCAATGAGTCCTTGATATTTAGTCATTTTCAGCCAATTTTCTGGATTTTTGAAAATTTCAATTTTTTTGTGAAAATATCCACTAAATGAGGGAATAATATGTGTGAGGGTAGCCCAGTAGAGTTCCAAATGTGTGTGGGTAGAATATATATCCCACGGGGGTAAAACTGAAAAAAGTTGAAAAAAATTTTTTTTTTGGACTTAGTCATTCTTCCGCCGTTTATCAGACTTTCAGATAAGGGCAACTGTCAGTGAGCGTTCCGATTTCAGTTCCAGAGCGATTCGCCCAATGAGTCCTTGATATTTAGTCATTTTCAGCCAATTTTTTCGATTTTTGAAAAATTCACTTTTTTGTGAAAATATCCACTAAATGAGGGAATAATATGTGTGAGGGTACCCCAGGAGTGTTCCAAATGTGTGTGGGTAGAATATATATCCCACGGGGGTAAAATTGAAAAAAGTTTAAAAATATTTTTTTTTGGACTTAGTCATTTTTCCGGCGTTTATCAGACTTTCAGATAGGGCAAATGTCAGTGAGCGTTCCGATTTCAGTTCCAGAGCGATTCCCCCAATGAGTCCTTGATATTTATTCATTTTCAACCAATTTTCTGGATTTTTGAAAAATTCACTTTTTTGTGAAAATATCCACTAAATGAGGGAATAATATGTGTGAGGGTACCCCAGGAGAGTTCCAAATGTGTGTGGGTAGAATATATATCCCACGGGGTAAAATTGAAAAAAGTTAAAAAATATTTTTTTTTGGACTTAGTCATTTTTCCGGCGTTTATCAGACTTTCAGATAGGGCAAATGTCAGTGAGCATTCCGATTTCAGTTCCAGAGCGATTCGCCCAATGAGTCCTTGATATTTATTCATTTTCAACCAATTTTCTGGATTTTTGAAAAATTCACTTTTTTGTGAAAATATCCACTAAATGAGGGAATAATATGTGTGAGGGTACCCCAGGAGAGTTCCAAATGTGTGTGGGTAGAATATATATCCCACGGGGTTAAATTGAAAAAAGTTAAAAAATATTTTTTTTTGGACTTAGTCATTTTTCCAGCGTTTATCAGACTTTCAGATAGGGCAAATGTCAGTGAGCGTTCCGATTTCAGTTCCAGAGCGATTCGCCCAATGAGTCCTTGATATTTAGTCATTTTCAGCCAATTTCTGGATTTTTGAAAAATTAACTTTTTTGTGAAATAGCCACTAAATGAGGGAATAATATGTGTGAGGGTACACCAGAAGAGTTCCAAATGTGTGTGGGTAGAATATATATCCCACGGGGGTAAAATTGAAAAAAGTTGAAAAATTTTTTTTTTTGGACTTAGTCATTTTTCCGGCATTTATCAGACTTTCAGATAGGGCAAATGTCAGTGAGCGTTCCGATTTCAGTTCCAGAGCGATTCGCCCAATGAGTCCTTGATATTTAGTCATTTTCAGCCAATTTTCTGGATTTTTGAAAATTTCAATTTTTTTGTGAAAATATCCACTAAATGAGGGAATAATATGTGTGAGGGTAGCCCAGTAGAGTTCCAAATGTGTGTGGGTAGAATATATATCCCACGGGGGTAAAACTGAAAAAAGTTGAAAAAAATTTTTTTTTGGACTTAGTCATTCTTCCGCCATTTATCAGACTTTCAGATAAGGGCAACTGTCAGTGAGCGTTCCAATTTCAGTTCCAGAGCGATTCGCCCAATGAGTCCTTGATATTTAGTCATTTTCAGCCAATTTTTTGGATTTTTGAAAAATTCACTTTTTTGTGAAAATATCCACTAAATGAGGGAATAATATGTGTGAGGGTACCCCAGGAGAGTTCCAAATGTGTGTGGGTAAAATATATATCCCACGGGGGTAAAATTGAAAAAAGTTGAAAATAATTATTTTTTGGACTTAGCCATTTTTACGGCGTTTATCAGACTTTCAGATAGGGCAAATGTCAGTGAGCGTTCCGATTTCAGTTCCAGAGCGATTCCCCCAATGAGTCCTTGATATTTAGTCATTTTCAGCCAATTTTCTGGATTTTTGAAAAATTCACTTTTTTGTGAAAATATCCACTAAATGAGGGAATAATATGTGTGAGGGTACCCCAGGAGAGTTCCAAATGTGTGTGGGTAGAATATATATCCCACGGGGTAAAATTGAAAAAAGTTAAAAAATATTTTTTTTTGGACTTAGTCATTTTTCCGGCGTTTATCAGACTTTCAGATAGGGCAAATGTCAGTGAGCATTCCGATTTCAGTTCCAGAGCGATTCGCCCAATGAGTCCTTGATATTTATTCATTTTCAACCAATTTTCTGGATTTTTGAAAAATTCACTTTTTTGTGAAAATATCCACTAAATGAGGGAATAATATGTGTGAGGGTACCCCAGGAGAGTTCCAAATGTGTGTGGGTAAAATATATATCCCACGGGGGTAAAACTGAAAAAAGTTGAAAAAAAATTTTTTTTTGGACTTAGTCATTTTTCCGTCGTTTATCAGACTTTCAGATAGGGCAAATGTCAGTGAGCGTTCCGATTTCAGTTCCAGAGCGATTCGCCCAATGAGTCCTTGATATTTAGTCGTTTTCAGCCAATATTTTGGATTTTTGAAAAATTCACTTTTTTGTGAAAATATCCACTAAATGAGGGAATAATATGTGTGAGGGTACCCCAGGAGAGTTCCAAATGTGTGTGGGTAAAATATATATCCCACGGGGGTAAAATTGAAAAAAGTTGAAAATAATTATTTTTTGGACTTAGACATTTTTCCGGCGTTTATCAGACTTTCAGATAGGGCAAATGTCAGTGAGCGTTCCGATTTCAGTTCCAGAGCGATTCGCCCAATGAGTCCTTGATATTTAGTCGTTTTCAGCCAATATTTTGGATTTTTGAAAATTTCACTTTTTTGTGAAAATATCCACTAAATGAGGGAATAATATGTGTGAGGGTACCCCAGGAGTGTTCCAAATGTGTGTGGGTAGAATATATATCCCATGGGGGTAAAATTGAAAAAAGTTGAAAAATATTTTTTTTTGGACTTAGTCATTTTTCCAGCGTTTATCAGACTTTCAGATAGGCAAATGTCAGTGAGCGTTCCGATTTCAGTTCCAGAGCGATTCGCCCAATGAGTCCTTGATATTTAGTCGTTTTCAGCCAATATTTTGGATTTTTGAAAAATTCACTTTTTTGTGAAAATATCCACTAAATGAGGGAATAATATGTGTGAGGGTACCCCAGGAGAGTTCCAAATGTGTGTGGGTAAAATATATATCCCACGGGGGTAAAATTTAAAAAAGTTGAAAATAATTATTTTTTGGACTTAGTCATTTTTCCGGCGTTTATCAGACTTTCAGATAGGGCAAATGTCAGTGAGCGTTCCGATTTCAGTTCCAGAGCGATTCGCCCAATGAGTCCTTGATATTTAGTCGTTTTCAGCCAATATTTTGGATTTTTGAAAATTTCACTTTTTTGTGAAAATATCCACTAAATGAGGGAATAATATGTGTGAGGGTACCCCAGGAGAGTTCCAAATGTGTGTGGGTAAAATATATATCCCACGGGGGTAAAATTGAAAAAAGTTGAAAATAATTATTTTTTGGACTTAGCCATTTTTCCGTCGTTTATCAGACTTTCAGATAGGGCAAATGTCAATGAGCGTTTTGATTTCAGTTCCAGAGCGATTCGCCCAATGAGTCCTTGATATTTAGTCATTTTCAGCCAATTTTCTGGATTTTTGAAAAATTCACTTTTTTGTGAAAATATCCACTAAATGAGGGAATAATATGTGTGAGAGTACCTCAGGAGTGTTCCAAATGTGTGCGGGTAGAATATGTATCCCACGGGGGTAAAATTGAAAAAAGTTGAAAAAAATTATTTTTTGGACTTAGCCATTTTTCCGGCATTTATCAGACTTTCAGATATTGCAAATGTCAGTGAGCGTTCCGATTTCAGTTCCAGAGCGATTCGCCCAATGAGTCCTTGATATTTAGTCGTTTTCAGCCAATATTTTGGATTTTTGAAAATTTCACTTTTTTGTGAAAATATCCACTAAATGAGGGAATAATATGTGTGAGGGTACCCCAGGAGAGTTCCAAATGTGTGTGGGTAGAATATATATCCCACGGGGTAAAATTGAAAAAAGTTAAAAAATATTTTTTTTTGGACTTAGTCATTTTTCCGGCGTTTATCAGACTTTCAGATAGGGCAAATGTCAGTGAGCGTTCCGATTTCAGTTCCAGAGTGATTCGCCCAATGAGTCCTTGATATTTAGTCATTTTCAGCCAATTTTCTGGATTTTTGAAAAATTTACTTTTTTGTGAAAATATCCACTAAATGAGGGAATAATATGTGTGAGGGTACCCCAGGAGAGTTCCAAATGTGTGTGGGTAGAATATATATCCCACGGGGGTAAAACTGAAAAAAGTTGAAAAAAAATTTTTTTTTGGACTTAGTCATTTTTCCGTCGTTTATCAGACTTTCAGATAGGGCAAATGTCAGTGAGCGTTCCGATTTCAGTTCCAGAGCGATTCGCCCAATGAGTCCTTGATATTTAGTCATTTTCAGCCAATTTTCTGGATTTTTGAAAAATTCACTTTTTTGTGAAAATATCCACTAAATGAGGGAATAATATGTGTGAGGGTACCCCAGGAGAGTTCCAAGTGTGTGTGGGTAGAATATATATCCCACGGGGGTAAAACTGAAAAAAGTTGAAAAAAATTTTTTTTTTGGACTTAGTCATTTTTCCGGCGTTTATCAGACTTTCAGATAGGGCAAATGTCAGTGAGCATTCCGATTTCAGTTCCAGAGCGATTCGCCCATTGAGTCCTTGATATTTAGTCGTTTTCAGCCAATATTTTGGATTTTTGAAAATTTCACTTTTTTGTGAAAATATCCACTAAATGAGGGAATAATATGTGTGAGGGTACTCCAGGAGTGTTCCAAATGTGTGTGGGTAGAATATATATCCCATGGGGGTAAAATTGAAAAAAGTTGAAAAATATTTTTTTTTGGACTTAGTCATTTTTCCAGCGTTTATCAGACTTTCAGATAGGCAAATGTCAGTGAGCGTTCCGATTTCAGTTCCAGAGCGATTCGCCCAATGAGTCCTTGATATTTAGTCGTTTTCAGCCAATATTTTGGATTTTTGAAAAATTCACTTTTTTGTGAAAATATCCACTAAATGAGGGAATAATATGTGTGAGGGTACCCCAGGAGAGTTCCAAATGTGTGTGGGTAGAATATATATCCCACGGGGGTAAAACTGAAAAAAGTTGAAAAAAATTTTTTTTTTGGACTTAGTCATTTTTCCGGCGTTTATCAGACTTTCAGATAGGGCAAATGTCAGTGAGCGTTCCGATTTCAGTTCCAGAGCGATTCGCCCAATGAGTCCTTGATATTTAGTCGTTTTCAGCCAATATTTTGGATTTTTGAAAATTTCACTTTTTTGTGAAAATATCCACTAAATGAGGGAATAATATGTGTGAGAGTACCTCAGGAGTGTTCCAAATGTGTGCGGGTAGAATATGTATCCCACGGGGGTAAAATTGAAAAAAGTTGAAAAAAATTATTTTTTGGACTTAGCCATTTTTCCGGCGTTTATCAGACTTTCAGATAGGGCAAATGTCAGTGAGCGTTCCGATTTCAGTTCCAGAGTGATTCGCCCAATGAGTCCTTGATATTTAGTCATTTTCAGCCAATTTTCTGGATTTTTGAAAAATTTACTTTTTTGTGAAAATATCCACTAAATGAGGGAATAATATGTGTGAGGGTACCCCAGGAGAGTTCCAAATGTGTGTGGGTAGAATATATATCCCACGGGGGTAAAACTGAAAAAAGTTGAAAAAAAATTTTTTTTTGGACTTAGTCATTTTTCCGTCGTTTATCAGACTTTCAGATAGGGCAAATGTCAGTGAGCATTCCGATTTCAGTTCCAGAGCGATTCACCCAATGAGTCCTTGATATTTAGTCGTTTTCAGCCAATATTTTGGATTTTTGAAAATTTCACTTTTTTGTGAAAATATCCACTAAATGAGGGAATAATATGTGTGAGGGTACCCCAGGAGTGTTCCAAATGTGTGTGGGTAGAATATATATCCCACGGGGGTAAAATTGAAAAAAGTTGAAAAATATTTTTTTTTGGACTTAGTCATTTTTCCGGCGTTTATCAGACTTTCAGATAGGGCAAATGTCAGTGAGCGTTCCGATTTCAGTTCCAGAGCGATTCGCCCAATGAGTCCTTGATATTTAGTCGTTTTCAGCCAATATTTTGGATTTTTGAAAAATTCACTTTTTTGTGAAAATATCCACTAAATGAGGGAATAATATGTGTGAGGGTACCCCAGGAGAGTTCCAAATGTGTGTGGGTAAAATATATATCCCACGGGGGTAAAATTGAAAAAAGTTGAAAATAATTATTTTTTGGACTTAGCCATTTTTCCGGCGTTTATCAGACTTTCAGATAGGGCAAATGTCAGTGAGCATTCCGATTTCAGTTCCAGAGCGATTCGCCCAATGAGTCCTTGATATTTAGTCATTTTCAGCCAATTTCTGGATTTTTGAAAAATTAACTTTTTTGTGAAAATATCCACTAAATGAGGGAATAATATGTGTGAGGGTACCCCAGAAGAGTTCCAAATGTGTGTGGGCAGAATATATATCCCACGGGGGTAAAATTGAAAAAAGTTGAAAAATTTTTTTTTTTTGGACTTAGTCATTTTTCCGGCGTTTATCAGACTTTCAGATAGGGCAAATGTCAGTGAGCGTTCCGATTTCAGTTCCAGAGCGATTCGCCCAATGAGTCCTAGATATTTAGTCGTTTTCAGCCAATATTTTGGATTTTTGAAAATTTCACTTTTTTGTGAAAATATCCACTAAATGAGGGAATAATATGTGTGAGAGTACCTCAGGAGTGTTCCAAATGTATGTGGGTAGAATATGTATCCCACGGGGGTAAAATTGAAACAAGTTGAAAAAAAATATTTTTTTGGACTTAGTCATTTTTCCGGCATTTATCAGACTTTCAGATAGGGCAAATGTCAGTGAGCGTTCCGATTTCAGTTCCAGAGCGATTCACCCAATGAGTCCTTGATATTTAGTCGTTTTCAGCCAATATTTTGGATTTTTGAAAAATTCACTTTTTTGTGAAAATATCCACTAAATGAGGGAATAATATGTGTGAGGGTACCCCAGGAGAGTTCCAAATGTGTGTGGGTAAAATATATATCCCACGGGGGTAAAATTGAAAAAAGTTGAAAATAATTATTTTTTGGACTTAGCCATTTTTCCGGCGTTTATCAGACTTTCAGATAGGGCAAATGTCAGTGAGCATTCCGATTTCAGTTCCAGAGCGATTCGCCCAATGAGTCCTTGATATTTAGTCATTTTCAGCCAATTTCTGGATTTTTGAAAAATTCACTTTTTTGTGAAAATATCCACTAAATGAGGGAATAATATGTGTGAGGGTACCCCAGAAGAGTTCCAAATGTGTGTGGGTAGAATATATATCCCACGGGGGTAAAATTGAAAAAAGTTGAAAAATTTTTTTTTTTGGACTTAGTCATTTTTCCGGCGTTTATCAGACTTTCAGATAGGGCAAATGTCAGTGAGCGTTCCGATTTCAGTTCCAGAGCGATTCGCCCAATGAGTCCTTGATATTTATTCATTTTCAACCAATTTTCTGGATTTTTGAAAAATTCACTTTTTTGTGAAAATATCCACTAAATGAGGGAATAATATGTGTGAGGGTACCCCAGGAGAGTTCCAAATGTGTGTGGGTAGAATATATATCCCACGGGGTAAAATTGAAAAAAGTTAAAAAATTTTTTTTTTTGGACTTAGTCATTTTTCCGGCGTTTATCAGACTTTCAGATAGGGCAAATGTCAGTGAGCGTTCCGATTTCAGTTCCAGAGCGATTCGCCCAATGAGTCCTTGATATTTAGTCGTTTTCAGCCAATATTTTGTATTTTTGAAAATTTCACTTTTTTGTGAAAATATCCACTAAATGAGGGAATAATATGTGTGAGGGTACCCCAGGAGTGTTCCAAATGTGTGTGGGTAGAATATATATCCCATGGGGGTAAAATTGAAAAAAGTTGAAAAATATTTTTTTTTGGACTTAGTCATTTTTCCGGCGTTTATCAGACTTTCAGATAGGGCAAATGTCAGTGAGCGTTCCAATTTCAGTTCCAGAGCGATTCGCCCAATGAGTCCTTGATATTTAGTCATTTTCAGCCAATTTTCTGGATTTTTGAAAAATTTACTTTTTTGTGAAAATATCCACTAAATGAGGGAATAATATGTGTGAGGGTACCCAAGGAGAGTTCCAAATGTGTGTGGGTAGAATATATATCCCACGGGGGTAAAACTGAAAAAAGTTGAAAAAAAATTTTTTTTTGGACTTAGTCATTTTTCCGTCGTTTATCAGACTTTCAGATAGGGCAAATGTCAGTGAGCGTTCCGATTTCAGTTCCAGAGCGACTCGCCCAATGAGTCCTTGATATTTAGTCATTTTCAGCCAATTTTCTGGATTTTTGAAAAATTCACTTTTTTGTGAAAATATCCACTAAATGAGGGAATAATATGTGTGAGGGTACCCCAGGAGAGTTCCAAATGTGTGTGGGTAGAATATATATCCCACGGGGGTAAAATTTAAAAAAGTTGAAAAAAAATATTTTTTGGACTTAGCCATTTTTCCGGCGTTTATCAGACTTTCAGATAGGGCAAATGTCAGTGAGCGTTCCAATTTCAGTTCCAGAGCGATTCGCCCAATGAGTCCTTGATATTTAGTCGTTTTCAGCCAATATTCTGGATTTTTGAAAATTTCACTTTTTTGTGAAAATATCCACTAAATGAGGGAATAATATGTGTGAGGGTACCCCAGGAGAGTTCCAAAGTGTGTTGGTAGAATATATATCCCACGGGGGTAAAATTGAAAAAAGTTGAAAAAAATTTTTTTTTTGGACTTAGTCATTTTTCGGGCGTTTATCAGACTTTCAGATAGGGCAAATGTCAGTGAGCGTTCCGATTTCAGTTCCAGAGCGATTCGCCCATTGAGTCCTTCATATTTAGTCGTTTTCAGCCAATATTTTGGATTTTTGAAAAATTCACTTTTTTGTGAAAATATCCACTAAATGAGGGAATAATATGTGTGAGGGTACCCCAGGAGTGTTCCAAATGTGTGTGGGTAGAATATATATCCCATGGGGGTAAAATTGAAAAAAGTTGAAAAATATTTTTTTTTGGACTTAGTCATTTTTCCAGCATTTATCAGACTTTCAGATAGGCAAATGTCAGTGAGCGTTCCGATTTCAGTTCCAGAGCGATTCGCCCAATGAGTCCTTGATATTTAGTCGTTTTCAGCCAATATTTTGGATTTTTGAAAAATTCACTTTTTTGTGAAAATATCCACTAAATGAGGGAATAATATGTGTGAGGGTACCCCAGGAGAGTTCCAAATGTGTGTGGGTAAAATATATATCCCACGGGGGTAAAATTGAAAAAAGTTGAAAATAATTATTTTTTGGACTTAGTCATTTTTCCGGCGTTTATCAGACTTTCAGATAGGGCAAATGTCAGTGAGCATTCCGATTTCAGTTCCAGAGCGATTCGCCCAATGAGTCCTTGATATTTAGTCGTTTTCAGCCAATATTTTGGATTTTTGAAAATTTCACTTTTTTGTGAAAATATCCACTAAATGAGGGAATAATATGTGTGAGGGTACCCCAGGAGAGTTCCAAATGTGTGTGGGTAGAATATATATCCCACGGGGGTAAAACTGAAAAAAGTTGAAAAAAAAATTTTTTTGGGACTTAGTCATTTTTCCGTTGTTTATCAGACTTTCAGATAGGGCAAATGTCAGTGAGCGTTCCGATTTCAGTTCCAGAGCGATTCACCCAATGAGTCCTTGATATTTATTCGTTTTCAGCCAATATTTTGGATTTTTGAAAATTTCACTTTTTTGTGAAAATATCCACTAAATGAGGGAATAATATGTGTGAGGGTACCCCAGAAGTGTTCCAAATGTGTGTGGGTAGAATATATATACCACGGGGGTAAAATTGAAAAAAGTTGAAAAATATTTTATTTTGGACTTAGTCATTTTTCCGGCGTTTATCAGAATTTCAGATAGGGCAAATGTCAGTGAGCATTCCGATTTCAGTTCCAGAGCGATTCGCCCAATGAGTCCTTGATATTTAGTCGTTTTCAGCCAATATTTTGGATTTTTGAAAAATTCACTTTTTTGTGAAAATATCCACTAAATGAGGGAATAATATGTGTGAGGGTACCCCAGGAGAGTTCCAAATGTGTGTGGGTAAAATATATATCCCACGGGGGTAAAATTGAAAAAAGTTGAAAATAATAATTTTTTGGACTTAGCCATTTTTCCGGCGTTTATCAGACTTTCAGATAGGGCAAATGTCAGTGAGCGTTCCGATTTCAGTTCCAGAGCGATTCGCCCAATGAGTCCTTGATATTTAGTCATTTTCAGCCAATTTCTGGATTTTTGAAAAATTAACTTTTTTGTGAAAATATCCACTAAATGAGGGAATAATATGTGTGAAGGTACCCCAGAAGAGTTCCAAATGTGTGTGGGTAGAATATATATCCCACGGGGCTAAAATTGAAAAAAGTTGAAAAATTTTTTTTTTTGGACTTAGTCATTTTTCCGGCGTTTATCAGACTTTCAGATAGGGCAAATGTCAGTGAGCGTTCCGATTTCAGTTCCAGAGCGATTCGCCCAATGAGTCCTTGATATTTATTCATTTTCAACCAATTTTCTGGATTTTTGAAAAATTCACTTTTTTGTGAAAATATCCACTAAATGAGGGAATAATATGTGTGAGGGTACCCCAGGAGAGTTCCAAATGTGTGTGGGTAGAATATATATCCCACGGGGGTAAAACTGAAAAAAGTTGAAAAAAAATTTTTTTTTGGACTTAGTCATTTTTCCGTCGTTTATCAGACTTTCAGATAGGGCAAATGTCAGTGAGCGTTCCGATTTCAGTTCCAGAGCGATTCGCCCAATGAGTCCTTGATATTTAGTCATTTTCAGCCAATTTTCTGGATTTTTGAAAAATTCACTTTTTTGTGAAAATATCCACTAAATGAGGGAATAATATGTGTGAGGGTACCCCAGGAGAGTTCCAAATGTGTGAGGGTAGAATATATATCCCACGGGGGTAAAACTGAAAAAAGTTGAAAAAAATTTTTTTTTTGGACTTAGTCATTTTTCCGGCGTTTATCAGACTTTCAGATAGGGCAAATGTCAGTGAGCGTTCCGATTTCAGTTCCAGAGCGATTCGCCCAATGAGTCCTTGATATTTAGTCGTTTTCAGCCAATATTTTGGATTTTTGAAAATTTCACTTTTTTGTGAAAATATCCACTAAATGAGGGAATAATATGTGTGAGAGTAGATCAGGAGTGTTCCAAATGTGTGTGGGTAGAATATGTATCCCACGGGGGTAAAATTGAAAAAAGTTGAAAAAAATTATTTTTTGGACTTAGCCATTTTTCCGGCGTTTATCAGACTTTCAGATAGGGCAAATGTCAGTGAGCGTTCCGATTTCAGTTCCAGAGCGATTCACCCAATGAGTGCTTGATATTTAGTCGTTTTCAGCCAATATTCTGAATTTTTGAAAATTTCACTTTTTTGTGAAAATATCCACTAAATGAGGGAATAATATGTGTGAGGGTACCCCAGGAGTGTTCCAAATGTGTGTGGGTGGAATATATATCCCAAGGGGGTAAAATTGAAAAAAGTTGAAAAAAATTTTTTTTTAGACTTAGTCATTTTTCCGGCGTTTATCAGACTTTCAGATAGGGCAAATGTCAGTGAGCGTTCCGATTTCAGTTCCAGAGCGATTCGCCCAATGAGTCCTTGATATTTAGTCATTTTCAGCCAATTTTCTGGATTTTTGAAAAATTCACTTTTTTGTGAAAATATCCACTAAATGAGGGAATAATATGTGTGAGGGTACCCCAGAAGTGTTCCAAATGTGTGTGGGTAGAATATATATCCCACGGGGGTAAAATTGAAAAAAGTTGAAAAATATTTTATTTTGGACTTAGTCATTTTTCCGGCGTTTATCAGAATTTCAGATAGGGCAAATGTCAGTGAGCGTTCCGATTTCAGTTCCAGAGCGATTCGCCCAATGAGTCCTTGATATTTAGTCGTTTTCAGCCAATATTTTGGATTTTTGAAAAATTCACTTTTTTGTGAAAATATCCACTAAATGAGGGAATAATATGTGTGAGGGTACCCCAGGAGAGTTCCAAATGTGTGTGGGTAAAATATATATCCCACGGGGGTAAAATTGAAAAAAGTTGAAAATAATTATTTTTTGGACTTAGCCATTTTTCCGGCGTTTATCAGACTTTCAGATAGGGCAAATGTCAGTGAGCATTCCGATTTCAGTTCCAGAGCGATTCGCCCAATGAGTCCTTGATATTTAGTCATTTTCAGCCAATTTCTGGATTTTTGAAAAATTAACTTTTTTGTGAAAATATCCACTAAATGAGGGAATAATATGTGTGAGGGTACCGCAGAAGAGTTCCAAATGTGTGTGGGTAGAATATATGTCCCACGCGGTAAAATTGAAAAAAGTTGAAAAAATTTTTTTTTTGGACTTAGTCATTTTTCCGGCGTTTATCAGACTTTCAGATAGGGCAAATGTCAGTGAGCGTTCCGATTTCAGTTCCAGAGCGATTCGCCCAATGAGTCCTAGATATTTAGTCGTTTTCAGCCAATATTTTGGATTTTTGAAAATTTCACTTTTTTGTGAAAATATCCACTAAATGAGGGAATAATATGTGTGAGAGTACCTCAGGAGTGTTCCAAATTTGTGTGGGTAGAATATGTATCCCACAGGGGTAAAATTGAAACAAGTTGAAAAAAAATATTTTTTTGGACTTAGTCATTTTTCCGGCATTTATCAGACTTTCAGATAGGGCAAATGTCAGTGAGCGTTCCGATTTCAGTTCCAGAGTGATTCACCCAATGAGTCCTTGATATTTAGTCGTTTTCAGACAATATTTTGGATTTTTGAAAATTTCACTTTTTTGTGAAAATATCCACTAAATGAGGGAATAATATGTGTGAGGGTACCCCAGGAGTGTTCCAAATGTGTGTGGGTAGAATATATATCCCACGGGGGTAAAATTGAAAAAAGTTGAAAATAATAATTTTTTGGACTTAGCCATTTTTCCGGCGTTTATCAGACTTTCAGATAGGGCAAATGTCAGTGAGCGTTCCGATTTCAGTTCCAGAGCGATTCGCCCAATGAGTCCTTGATATTTAGTCATTTTCAGCCAATTTCTGGATTTTTGAAAAATTAACTTTTTTGTGAAAATATCCACTAAATGAGGGAATAATATGTGTGAGGGTACCCCAGGAGATTTCCAAATGTGTGTGGGTAGAATATATATCCCACGGGGTAAAATTGAAAAAAGTTAAAAAATTTTTTTTTTTGGACTTAGTCATTTTTCCGGCGTTTATCAGACTTTCAGATAGGGCAAATGTCAGTGAGCGTTCCGATTTCAGTTCCAGAGCGATTCGCCCAATGAGTCCTTGATATTTAGTCATTTTCAGCCAATTTTCTGGATTTTTGAAAAATTTCACTTTTTTGTGAAAATATCCACTTAATGAGGGAATAATATGTGTGAGGGTACCCCAGGAGAGTTCCAAATGTGTGTGGGTAGAATATATATCCCACGGGGGTAAAACTGAAAAAAGTTGAAAAAAAATTTTTTTTTGGACTTAGTCATTTTTCCGTCGTTTATCAGACTTTCAGATAGGGCAAATGTCAGTGAGCGTTCCGATTTCAGTTCCAGAGCGATTCGCCCAATGAGTCCTTGATATTTAGTCATTTTCAGCCAATTTTCTGGATTTTTGAAAAATTCACTTTTTTGTGAAAATATCCACTAAATGAGGGAATAATATGTGTGAGGGTACCCCAGGAGAGTTCCAAATGTGTGAGGGTAGAATATATATCCCACGGGGGTAAAACTGAAAAAAGTTGAAAAAAATTTTTTTTTTGGACTTAGTCATTTTTCCGGCGTTTATCAGACTTTCAGATAGGGCAAATGTCAGTGAGCGTTCCGATTTCAGTTCCAGAGCGATTCGCCCAATGAGTCCTTGATATTTATTCATTTTCAACCAATTTTCTGGATTTTTGAAAAATTCACTTTTTTGTGAAAATATCCGCTAAATGAGGGAATAATAT
The DNA here is from genome assembly GCF_046119375.1 of Phyllobates terribilis. Classification (NCBI taxonomy): domain Eukaryota; kingdom Metazoa; phylum Chordata; class Amphibia; order Anura; family Dendrobatidae; genus Phyllobates; species Phyllobates terribilis. The sequence goes on from NW_027362832.1 coordinate 5,412,897, forward strand.
GTGTGAGGGTACCCCAGGAGATTTCCAAATGTGTGTGGGTAGAATATATATCCCACGGGGTAAAATTGAAAAAAGTAAAAAAATTTTTTTTTTTGGACTTAGTCATTTTTCCGGCGTTTATCAGACTTTCAGATAGGGCAAATGTCAGTGAGCATTCCGATTTCAGTTCCAGAGCGATTCGCCCAATGAGTCCTTGATATTTAGTCATTTTCAGCCAATTTTCTGGATTTTTGAAAAATTTACTTTTTTGTGAAAATATCCACTAAATGAGGGAATAATATGTGTGAGGGTACCCCAGGAGAGTTCCAAATGTGTGTGGGTAGAATATATATCCCACGGGGGTAAAACTGAAAAAAGTTTAAAAAAAATTTTTTTTTGGACTTAGTCATTTTTCCGGCGTTTATCAGACTTTCAGATAGGGCAAATGTCAGTGAGCGTTCCGATTTCAGTTCCAGAGCGATTCGCCCAATGAGTCCTTGATATTTAGTCATTTTCAGCCAATTTTCTGGATTTTTGAAAAATTCACTTTTTTGTGAAAATATCCACTAAATGAGGGAATAATATGTGTGAGGGTACCCCAGGAGAGTTCCAAATGTGTGAGGGTAGAATATATATCCCACGGGGGTAAAACTGAAAAAAGTTGAAAAAAATTTTTTTTTTGGACTTAGTCATTTTTCCGGCGTTTATCAGACTTTCAGATAGGGCAAATGTCAGTGAGCGTTCCGATTTCAGTTCCAGAGCGATTCACCCAATGAGTCCTTGATATTTAGTCGTTTTCAGCCAATATTTTGGATTTTTGAAAATTTCACTTTTTTGTGAAAATATCCACTAAATGAGGGAATAATATGTGTGAGAGTAGATCAGGAGTGTTCCAAATGTGTGTGGGTAGAATATGTATCCCACGGGGGTAAAATTGAAAAAAGTTGAAAAAAATTATTTTTTGGACTTAGCCATTTTTCCGGCGTTTATCAGACTTTCAGATAGGGCAAATGTCAGTGAGCGTTCCGATTTCAGTTCCAGAGCGATTCGCCCAATGATTCCTTGATATTTAGTCGTTTTCAGCCAATATTCTGAATTTTTGAAAATTTCACTTTTTTGTGAAAATATCCACTAAATGAGGGAATAATATGTGTGAGGGTACCCCAGGAGTGTTCCAAATGTGTGTGGGTGGAATATATATCCCACGGGGGTAAAATTGAAAAAAGTTGAAAAAAATTTTTTTTTAGACTTAGTCATTTTTCCGGCGTTTATCAGACTTTCAGATAGGGCAAATGTCAGTGAGCGTTCCGATTTCAGTTCCAGAGCGATTCGCCCAATGAGTCCTTGATATTTAGTCGTTTTCAGCCAATATTCTGGATTTTTGAAAATTTCACTTTTTTGTGAAAATATCCACTAAATGAGGGAATAATATGTGTGAGGGTACCCCAGGAGAGTTCCAAAGTGTGTTGGTAGAATATATATCCCACGGGGGTAAAATTGAAAAAAGTTGAAAAAATTTTTTTTTTTGGACTTAGTCATTTTTCCGGCGATTATCAGACTTTCAGATAGGGCAAATGTCAGTGAGCGTTCCGATTTCAGTTCCAGAGTGATTCGCCCAATGAGTCCTTGATATTTAGCCATTTTCAGCCAATTTCTCGATTTTTGAAAAATTCACTTTTTTGTGAAAATATCCACTAAATGAGGGAATAATATGTGTGAGGGTACCCCAGAAGAGTTCCAAATGTGTGTGGGTAGAATATATATCCCACGGGGGTAAAATTGAAAAAAGTTGAAAGAAAATTTTTTTTTGGACTTAGTCATTTTTCCGGCGTTTATCAGACTTTCAGATAGGGCAAATGTCAGTGAGCGTTCCGATTTCAGTTCCAGAGCGATTCGCCCAATGAGTCCTTGATATTTAGTCGTTTTCAGCCAATATTCTGGATTTTTCAAAATTTCACTTTTTTGTGAAAATATCCACTAAATGAGGGAATAATATGTGTGAGGGTACCCCAGGAGAGTTCCAAAGTGTGTGGGTAAAATATATATCCCACGGGGGTAAAATTGAAAAAAGTTGAAAAAAATTTTTTTTTTGGACTTAGTCATTCTTCCGGCGTTTATCAGACTTTCAGATAGGGCAAATGTCAGTGAGCGTTCCGATTTCAGATCCAGAGCGATTCGCCCAATGAGTCCTTGATATTTAGTCATTTTCAGCCAATTTCTGGATTTTTGAAAAATTAACTTTTTTGTGAAAATATCCACTAAATGAGGGAATAATATGTGTGAAGGTACCCCAGAAGAGTTCCAAATGTGTGTGGGTAGAATATATATCCCACGGGGCTAAAATTGAAAAAAGTTGAAAAATTTTTTTTTTTTATACTTAGTCATTTTTCCGGCGTTTATCAGACTTTCAGATAGGGCAAATGTCAGTGAGCGTTCCGATTTCAGTTCCAGAGCGATTCGCCCAATGAGTCTTTGATATTTATTCATTTTCAACCAATTTTCTGGATTTTTGAAAAATTCACTTTTTTGTGAAAATATCCACTAAATGAGGGAATAATATGTGTGAGGGTACCCCAGGAGATTTCCAAATGTGTGTGGGTAGAATATATATCCCACGGGGTAAAATTGAAAAAAGTTAAAAAAATTTTTTTTTTGGACTTAGTCATTTTTCCGGCGTTTATCAGACTTTCAGATAGGGCAAATGTCAGTGAGCGTTCCGATTTCAGTTCCAGAGCGATTCGCCCAATGAGTCCTTGATATTTAGTCATTTTCAGCCAATTTTCTGGATTTTTGAAAAATTTACTTTTTTGTGAAAATATCCACTAAATGAGGGAATAATATGTGTGAGGGTACCCCAGGAGAGTTCCAAATGTGTGTGGGTAGAATATATATCCCACGGGGGTAAAACTGAAAAAAGTTGAAAAAAAATTTTTTTTTGGACTTAGTCATTTTTGCGGCGTTTATCAGACTTTCAGATAGGGCAAATGTCAGTGAGCGTTCCGATTTCAGTTCCAGAGCGATTCGCCCAATGAGTCCTTGATATTTAGTCGTTTTCAGCCAATATTTTGGATTTTTGAAAATTTCACTTTTTTGTGAAAATATCCACTAAATGAGGGAATAATATGTGTGAGAGTAGATCAGGAGTGTTCCAAATGTGTGTGGGTAGAATATGTATCCCACGGGGGTAAAATTGAAAAAAGTTGAAAAAAATTATTTTTTGGACTTAGCCATTTTTCCGGCGTTTATCAGACTTTCAGATAGGGCAAATGTCAGTGAGCGTTCCGATTTCAGTTCCAGAGCGATTCACCCAATGAGTCCTTGATATTTAGTCGTTTTCAGCCAATATTCTGAATTTTTGAAAATTTCACTTTTTTGTGAAAATATCCACTAAATGAGGGAATAATATGTGTGAGGGTACCCCAGGAGTGTTCCAAATGTGTGTGGGTGGAATATATATCCCACGGGGGTAAAATTGAAAAAAGTTGAAAAAAATTTTTTTTTAGACTTAGTCATTTTTCCGTCGTTTATCAGACTTTCAGATAGGGCAAATGTCAGTGAGCGTTCCGATTTCAGTTCCAGAGCGATTCGCCCAATGAGTCCTTGATATTTAGTCGTTTTCAGCCAATATTCTGGATTTTTGAAAATTTCACTTTTTTGTGAAAATATCCACTAAATGAGGGAATAATATGTGTGAGGGTACCCCAGGAGAGTTCCAAAGTGTGTTGGTAGAATATATATCCCACGGGGGTAAAATTGAAAAAAGTTGAAAAAAATTTTTTTTTTGGACTTAGTCATTTTTCCGGCGATTATCAGACTTTCAGATAGGGCAAATGTCAGTGAGCGTTCCGATTTCAGTTCCAGAGTGATTCGCCCAATGAGTCCTTGATATTTAGCCATTTTCAGCCAATTTCTGGATTTTTGAAAAATTCACTTTTTTGTGAAAATATCCACTAAATGAGGGAATAATATGTGTGAGGGTACCCCAGAAGAGTTCCAAATGTGTGTGGGTAGAATATATATCCCACGGGGGTAAAATTGAAAAAAGTTGAAAGAAAATTTTTTTTTGGACTTAGTCATTTTTCCGGCGTTTATCAGACTTTCAGATAGGGCAAATGTCAGTGAGCGTTCCGATTTCAGTTCCAGAGCGATTCGCCCAATGAGTCCTTGATATTTAGTCGTTTTCAGCCAATATTCTGGATTTTTCAAAATTTCACTTTTTTGTGAAAATATCCACTAAATGAGGGAATAATATGTGTGAGGGTACCCCAGGAGAGTTCCAAAGTGTGTGGGTAAAATATATATCCCACGGGGGTAAAATTGAAAAAAGTTGAAAAAAATTTTTTTTTTGGACTTAGTCATTCTTCCGGCGTTTATCAGACTTTCAGATAGGGCAAATGTCAGTGAGCGTTCCGATTTCAGTTCCAGAGCGATTCGCCCAATGAGTCCTTGATATTTAGTCATTTTCAGCCAATTTCTGGATTTTTGAAAAATTAACTTTTTTGTGAAAATATCCACTAAATGAGGGAATAATATGTGTGAAGGTACCCCAGAAGAGTTCCAAATGTGTGTGGGTAGAATATATATCCCACGGGGCTAAAATTGAAAAAAGTTGAAAAATTTTTTTTTTTGGACTTAGTCATTTTTCCGGCGTTTATCAGACTTTCAGATAGGGCAAATGTCAGTGAGCGTTCCGATTTCAGTTCCAGAGCGATTCGCCCAATGAGTCCTTGATATTTATTCATTTTCAACCAATTTTCTGGATTTTTGAAAAATTCACTTTTTTGTGAAAATATCTACTAAATGAGGGAATAATATGTGTGAGGGTACCCCAGGAGATTTCCAAATGTGTGTGGGTAGAATATATATCCCACGGGGTAAAATTGAAAAAAGTTAAAAAAATTTTTTTTTTGGACTTAGTCATTTTTCCGGCGTTTATCAGACTTTCAGATAGGGCAAATGTCAGTGAGCGTTCCGATTTCAGTTCCAGAGCGATTCGCCCAATGAGTCCTTGATATTTAGTCATTTTCAGCCAATTTTCTGGATTTTTGAAAAATTTACTTTTTTGTGAAAATATCCACTAAATGAGGGAATAATATGTGTGAGGGTACCCCAGGAGAGTTCCAAATGTGTGTGGGTAGAATATATATCCCACGGGGGTAAAACTGAAAAAAGTTGAAAAAAAATTTTTTTTTGGACTTAGTCATTTTTCCGTCGTTTATCAGACTTTCAGATAGGGCAAATGTCAGTGAGCGTTCCGATTTCAGTTCCAGAGCGATTCGCCCAATGAGTCCTTGATATTTAGTCATTTTCAGCCAATTTTCTGGATTTTTGAAAAATTCACTTTTTTGTGAAAATATCCACTAAATGAGGGAATAATATGTGTGAGGGTACCCCAGGAGAGTTCCAAATGTGTGAGGGTAGAATATATATCCCACGGGGGTAAAACTGAAAAAAGTTGAAAAAAATTTTTTTTTTGGACTTAGTCATTTTTCCGGCGTTTATCAGACTTTCAGATAGGGCAAATGTCAGTGAGCGTTCCGATTTCAGTTCCAGAGCGATTCGCCCAATGAGTCCTTGATATTTAGTCGTTTTCAGCCAATATTTTGGATTTTTGAAAATTTCACTTTTTTGTGAAAATATCCACTAAATGAGGGAATAATATGTGTGAGAGTAGATCAGGAGTGTTCCAAATGTGTGTGGGTAGAATATGTATCCCACGGGGGTAAAATTGAAAAAAGTTGAAAAAAATTATTTTTTGGACTTAGCCATTTTTCCGGCGTTTATCAGACTTTCAGATAGGGCAAATGTCAGTGAGCGTTCCGATTTCAGTTCCAGAGCGATTCACCCAATGAGTCCTTGATATTTAGTCGTTTTCAGCCAATATTCTGAATTTTTGAAAATTTCACTTTTTTGTGAAAATATCCACTAAATGAGGGAATAATATGTGTGAGGGTACTCCAGGAGTGTTCCAAATGTGTGTGGGTGGAATATATATCCCACGGGGGTAAAATTGAAAAAAGTTGAAAAAATTTTTTTTTTAGACTTAGTCATTTTTCCGTCGTTTATCAGACTTTCAGATAGGGCAAATGTCAGTGAGCGTTCCGATTTCAGTTCCAGAGCGATTCGCCCAATGAGTCCTTGATATTTAGTCGTTTTCAGCCAATATTCTGGATTTTTGAAAATTTCACTTTTTTGTGAAAATATCCACTAAATGAGGGAATAATATGTGTGAGGGTACCCCAGGAGAGTTCCAAAGTGTGTTGGTAGAATATATATCCCACGGGGGTAAAATTGAAAAAAGTTGAAAAAAATTTTTTTTTTGGACTTAGTCATTTTTCCGGCGATTATCAGACTTTCAGATAGGGCAAATGTCAGTGAGCGTTCCGATTTCAGTTCCAGAGTGATTCGCCCAATGAGTCCTTGATATTTAGCCATTTTCAGCCAATTTCTGGATTTTTGAAAATTTCAGTTTTTTGTGAAAATATCCACTAAATGAGGGAATAATATGTGTGAGGGTACCCCAGAAGAGTTCCAAATGTGTGTGGGTAGAATATATATCCAACGGGGGTAAAATTGAAAAAAGTTGAAAGAAAATTTTTTTTTGGACTTAGTCATTTTTTTGGCGTTTATCAGACTTTCAGATAGGGCAAATGTCAGTGAGCGTTCCGATTTCAGTTCCAGAGCGATTCGCCCAATGAGTCCTTGATATTTAGTCGTTTTCAGCCAATATTCTGGATTTTTGAAAATTTCACTTTTTTGTGAAAATATCCACTAAATGAGGGAATAATATGTGTGAGGGTACCCCAGGAGAGTTCCAAAGTGTGTGGGTAAAATATATATCCCACGGGGGTAAAATTGAAAAAAGTTGAAAAAAATTTTTTTTTTGGACTTAGTCATTCTTCCGGCGTTTATCAGACTTTCAGATAGGGCAAATGTCAGTGAGCGTTCCGATTTCAGTTCCAGAGCGATTCGCCCAATGAGTCCTTGATATTTAGTCATTTTCAGCCAATTTCTGGATTTTTGAAAAATTAACTTTTTTGTGAAAATATCCACTAAATGAGGGAATAATATGTGTGAAGGTACCCCAGAAGAGTTCCAAATGTGTGTGGGTAGAATATATATCCCACGGGGCTAAAATTGAAAAAAGTTGAAAAATTTTTTTTTTTGGACTTAGTCATTTTTCCGGCGTTTATCAGACTTTCAGATAGGGCAAATGTCAGTGAGCGTTCCGATTTCAGTTCCAGAGCGATTCGCCCAATGAGTCCTTGATATTTATTCATTTTCAACCAATTTTCTGGATTTTTGAAAAATTCACTTTTTTGTGAAAATATCCACTAAATGAGGGAATAATATGTGTGAGGGTACCCCAGGAGATTTCCAAATGTGTGTGGGTAGAATATATATCCCACGGGGTAAAATTGAAAAAAGTTAAAAAAATTTTTTTTTTGGACTTAGTCATTTTTCCGGCGTTTATCAGACTTTCAGATAGGGCAAATGTCAGTGAGCGTTCCGATTTCAGTTCCAGAGCGATTCGCCCAATGAGTCCTTGATATTTAGTCATTTTCAGCCAATTTTCTGGATTTTTGAAAAATTTACTTTTTTGTGAAAATATCCACTAAATGAGGGAATAATATGTGTGAGGGTACCCCAGGAGAGTTCCAAATGTGTGTGGGTAGAATATATATCCCACGGGGGTAAAACTGAAAAAAGTTGAAAAAAAATTTTTTTTTGGACTTAGTCATTTTTCCGTCGTTTATCAGACTTTCAGATAGGGCAAATGTCAGTGAGCGTTCCGATTTCAGTTCCAGAGCGATTCGCCCAATGAGTCCTTGATATTTAGTCATTTTCAGCCAATTTTCTGGATTTTTGAAAAATTCACTTTTTTGTGAAAATATCCACTAAATGAGGTAATAATATGTGTGAGGGTACCCCAGGAGAGTTCCAAATGTGTGAGGGTAGAATATATATCCCACGGGGGTAAAACTGAAAAAAGTTGAAAAAAATTTTTTTTTTGGACTTAGTCATTTTTCCGGCGTTTATCAGACTTTCAGATAGGGCAAATGTCAGTGAGCGTTCCGATTTCAGTTCCAGAGCGATTCGCCCAATGAGTCCTTGATATTTAGTCGTTTTCAGCCAATATTTTGGATTTTTGAAAATTTCACTTTTTTGTGAAAATATCCACTAAATGAGGGAATAATATGTGTGAGAGTAGATCAGGAGTGTTCCAAATGTGTGTGGGTAGAATATGTATCCCACGGGGGTAAAATTGAAAAAAGTTGAAAAAAATTATTTTTTGGACTTAGCCATTTTTCCGGCGTTTATCAGACTTTCAGATAGGGCAAATGTCAGTGAGCGTTCCGATTTCAGTTCCAGAGCGATTCACCCAATGAGTCCTTGATATTTAGTCGTTTTCAGCCAATATTCTGAATTTTTGAAAATTTCACTTTTTTGTGAAAATATCCACTAAATGAGGGAATAATATGTGTGAGGGTACCCCAGGAGTGTTCCAAATGTGTGTGGGTGGAATATATATCCCACGGGGGTAAAATTGAAAAAAGTTGAAAAAAATTTTTTTTTAGACTTAGTCATTTTTCCGTCGTTTATCAGACTTTCAGATAGGGCAAATGTCAGTGAGCGTTCCGATTTCAGTTCCAGAGCGATTCGCCCAATGAGTCCTTGATATTTAGTCGTTTTCAGCCAATATTCTGGATTTTTGAAAATTTCACTTTTTTGTGAAAATATCCACTAAATGAGGGAATAATATGTGTGAGGGTACCCCAGGAGAGTTCCAAAGTGTGTTGGTAGAATATATATCCCACGGGGGTAAAATTGAAAAAAGTTGAAAAAAATTTTTTTTTTGGACTTAGTCATTTTTCCGGCGATTATCAGACTTTCAGATAGGGCAAATGTCAGTGAGCGTTCCGATTTCAGTTCCAGAGTGATTCGCCCAATGAGTCCTTGATATTTAGCCATTTTCAGCCAATTTCTGGATTTTTGAAAATTTCAGTTTTTTGTGAAAATATCCACTAAATGAGGGAATAATATGTGTGAGGGTACCCCAGAAGAGTTCCAAATGTGTGTGGGTAGAATATATATCCAACGGGGGTAAAATTGAAAAAAGTTGAAAGAAAATTTTTTTTTGGACTTAGTCATTTTTTTGGCGTTTATCAGACTTTCAGATAGGGCAAATGTCAGTGAGCGTTCCGATTTCAGTTCCAGAGCGATTCGCCCAATGAGTCCTTGATATTTAGTCGTTTTCAGCCAATATTCTGGATTTTTGAAAATTTCACTTTTTTGTGAAAATATCCACTAAATGAGGGAATAATATGTGTGAGGGTACCCCAGGAGAGTTCCAAAGTGTGTGGGTAAAATATATATCCCACGGGGGTAAAATTGAAAAAAGTTGAAAAAAATTTTTTTTTTGGACTTAGTCATTCTTCCGGCGTTTATCAGACTTTCAGATAGGGCAAATGTCAGTGAGCGTTCCGATTTCAGTTCCAGAGCGATTCCCCCAATGAGTCCTTGATATTTAGTCATTTTCAGCCAATTTTCTGGATTTTTGAAAAATTCACTTTTTTGTGAAAATATCCACTAAATGAGGGAATAATATCTGTGAGGGTATCCCAGAAGAGTTCCAAATGTGTGTGGGTAGAATATATATCCCACGGGGGTAAAATTGAAAAAAGTTGAAAATTTTTTTTTTTTGGACTTAGTCATTTTTCCGGCGTTTATCAGACTTTCAGATAGGGCAAATGTCAGTGAGCGTTCCGATTTCAGTTCCAGAGCGATTCGCCCAATGAGTCCTTGATATTTATTCATTTTCAACCAATTTTCTGGATTTTTGAAAAATTCACTTTTTTGTGAAAATATCCACTAAATGAGGGAATAATATGTGTGAGAGTACCCCAGGAGAATTCCAAATGTGTGTGGGTAGAATATATATCCCACGGGGTAAAATTGAAAAAAGTTAAAAAATATTTTTTTTTTGGACTTAGTCATTTTTCCGGCGTTTATCAGACTTTCAGATAGGGCAAATGTCAGTGAGCGTTCCGATTTCAGTTCCAGAGTGATTCGCCCAATGAGTCCTTGATATTTATTCATTTTCAACCAATTTTCTGGATTTTTGAAAAATTCACTTTTTTGTGAAAATATCCACTAAATGAGGGAATAATATGTGTGAGGGTACCCCAGGAGAGATCCAAATGTGTGTGGGTAGAATATATATCCCACGGGGTAAAATTGAAAAAAGTTAAAAAATATTTTTTTTTGGACTTAGTCATTTTTCCGGCGTTTATCAGACTTTCAGATAGGGCAAATGTCAGTGAGCGTTCCGATTTCAGTTCCAGAGCGATTCGCCCAATGAGTCCTTGATATTTAGTCATTTTCAGCCAATATTTTGGATTTTTGAAAATTTCACTTTTTTGTGAAAATATCCACTAAATGAGGGAATAATATGTGTGAGGGTACCTCAGGAGTGTTCCAAATGTGTGTGGGTAGAATATATATCCCACGCGGGTAAAATTGAAACAAGTTGAAAAAAAATATTTTTTTGGACTTAGTCATTTTTCCGGCATTTATCAGACTTTCAGATAGGGCAAATGTCAGTGAGCATTCCGATTTCAGTTCCAGAGCGATTCGCACAATGATTCCTTGATATTTAGTCGTTTTCAGCCAATTTTCTGGACTTTTGAAAAATTCACTTTTTTGTGAAAATATCCACTAAATGAGGGAATAATATGTGTGAGGGTACCCCAGGAGAGTTCCAAATGTGTGTGGGTAAAATATATATCCCACGGGGGTAAAATTGAAAAAAGTTGAAAAAAATTATTTTTTGGACTTCGCCATTTTTCCGGCGTTTATCAGACTTTCAGATAGGGCAAATGTCAGTGAGCGTTCCGATTTCAGTTCCAGAGCGATTCGCCCAATGAGTACTTGATATTTAGTCATTTTCAGCCAATTTTCTGGATTTTTGAAAAATTCACTTTTTTGTGAAAATATCCACTAAATGAGGGAATTATATGTGTGAGGGTACCCCAGGAGAGTTCCAAATGTGTGTGGGTAGAATATATATCCCACGGGGGTAAAATTGAAAAAAGTTGAAAAAAATTATTTTTTGGACTTAGCCATTTTTCCGTCGTTTATCAGACTTTCAGATAGGGCAAACGTCAGTGAGCGTTCCGATTTCAGTTCCAGAGCGATTCGCCCTATGAGTCCTTGATATTTAGTCATTTTCAGCCAATTTTCTGGATTTTTGAAAAATTCACTTTTTTGTGAAAATATCCACTAAATGAGGGAATAATATGTGTGAGGGTACCCCAGGAGAGTTCCAAATGTGTGTGGGTAGAATATATATCCCACGGGGGTAAAATTGAAAAAAGTTGAAAAAAAATTTTTTTTTGGACTTAGTCATTTTTCCGGCGTTTATCAGACTTTCAGATAGGGCAAATGTCAGTGAGCGTTCCGATTTCAGTTCCAGAGCGATTCGCTCAATGATTCCTTGATATTTAGTCGTTTTCAGCCAATTTTCTGGATTTTTGAAAAATTCACTTTTTTGTGAAAATATCCACTAAATGAGGGAATAATATGTGGGAGGGTACCCCAGGAGAGTTCCAAATGTGTGTGGGTAAAATATATATCCCACGGGGGTAAAATTGAAAAAAGTTGAAAAATTTTTTTTTTTGGACTTAGTCATTTTTCCGGCGTTTATCAGACTTTCAGATAGGGCAAATGTCAGTGAGCGTTCCGATTTCAGTTCCAGAGCGATTCGCCCAATGAGTCCTTGATATTTAGTCGTTTTCAGCCAATATTTTGGATTTTTGAAAATTTCACTTTTTTGTGAAAATATCCACTAAATGAGGGAATAATATGTGTGAGGGTAGCCAAGGAGTGTTCCAAATGTGTGTGGGTAGAATATATATCCCATGGGGGTAAAATTGAAAAAAGTAAAAAAATATATTTTTTTGGACTTAGTCATTTTTCCGGCTTTTATCAGACTTTCAGATAGGGCAAATGTCAGTGAGCGTTCCGATTTCAGTTCCAGAGCGATTCGCCCAATGAGTCCTTGATATGTAGTCATTTTCAGCCAATTTTCTGGATTTTTGAAAATTTCACTTTTTTTGTGAAAATATCCACTAAATGAGGGAATAATATGTGTGAGGGTACCCCAGGAGTGTTCCATATGTGTGTGGGTAGAATATATATCCCACGGGGTAAAATTGAAAAAAGTTGAAAAATATTTTTTTTTGGACTTAGTCATTTTTCCGGCGTTTATCAGACTTTCAGATAGGGCAAATGTCAGTGAGCGTTCCGATTTCAGTTCCAGAGCGATTCGCCCAATGAGTCCTTGATATTTAGTCATTTTCAGCCAATTTTCTGGATTTTGAAAAATTCACTTTTTGGTGAAAATATCCACTAAATGAGGGAATAATATGTGTGAGGGTACCCCAGGAGAGTTCCAAATGTGTGTGGGTAGAATATATATCCCACGGGTTTAAAATTGAAAAAAGTTGAAAAAAATTTTTTTTTTGGACTTAGTCATTCTTCCGGCGTTTATCAGACTTTCAGATAAGGGCAACTGTCAGTGAGCATTCCGATTTCAGTTCCAGAGCGATTCGCCCAATGAGTCCTTGATATTTAGTCATTTTCAGCCAATTTTTTGGATTTTTGAAAAATTCACTTTTTTGTGAAAATATCCACTAAATGAGGGAATAATATGTGTGAGGGTACCCCAGGAGTGTTCCAAAGGTGTGTGGGTAGAATATATATCCCACGGGGGTAAAATTGAAAAAAGTTGAAAAATATTTTTTTTTGGACTTAGTCATTTTTCCGGCGTTTATCAGACTTTCAGATAGGGCAAATGTCAGTGAGCGTTTCGATTTCAGTTCCAGAGCGATTCGCCCAATGAGTCCTTGATATTTATTCATTTTCAACCAATTTTCTGGATTTTTGAAAAATTCACTTTTTTGTGAAAATATCCACTAAATGAGGGAATAATATGTGTGAGGGTACCCCAGAAGAGTTCCAAATGTGTGTGGGTAGAATATATATCCCACGGGGGTAAAATTGAAAAAAGTTGAAAAAATTTTTTTTTGGACTTAGTCATTTTTCCGGCGTTTATCAGACTTTCAGATAGGGCAAATGTCAGTGAGCGTTCCGATTTCAGTTCCAGAGCGATTCGCCCAATGAGTCCTTGATATTTAGTCGTTTTCAGCCAATATTTTGGATTTTTGAAAATTTCACTTTTTTGTGAAAATATCCACTAAATGAGGGAATAATATGTGTGAGGGTACCCCAGGGGTGTTCCAAATGTGTGTGGGTAGAATATATATCCCACGGGGTAAAATTGAAAAAAGTTGAAAAATATTTTTTTTTGGACTTAGTCATTTTTCCGGCGTTTATCAGACTTTCAGATAGGGCAAATATCAGTGAGCATTCCGATTTCAGTTCCAGAGCGATTCGCACAATGAATCCTTGATATTTAGTAGTTTTCAGCCAATATTTTGGATTTTTGAAAATTTCACTTTTTTGTGAAAATATCCACTAAATGAGGGAATAATATGTGGGAGGGTACCCCAGGAGAGTTCCAAATGTGTGTGGGTAAAATATATATCCCACGGGGGTAAAATTGAAAAAAGTTGAAAAAAATTATTTTTTGGACTTACCCATTTTTCTGGCGTTTAACAGACTTTCAGATAGGGCAAATGTCAGTGAGCGTTCCGATTTCAGTTCCAGAGCGATTCGCCCAATGAGTCCTTGATATTTAGTCGTTTTCAGCCAATATTTTGGATTTTTGAAAATTTCACTTTTTTGTGAAAATATCCACTAAATGAGGGAATAATATGTGTGAGGGTACCTCAGGAGTGTTCCAAATGTGTGTGGGTAGAATAAATATCCCACGGGGGTAAAATTGAAACAAGTTGAAAAAAAATATTTTTTTGGACTTAGTCATTTTTACGGCATTTATCAGACTTTCAGATAGGGAAAATGTCAGTGAGCATTCCGATTTCAGCTCCAGAGCGATTCGCACAATGATTCATTGATATTTAGTCGTGTTCAGCCAATTTTCTGGATTTTTGAAAAATTCACTTTTTTGTGAAAATATCCACTAAATGAGGGAATAATATGTGTGAGGGTACCCCAGGAGAGTTCCAAATGTGTGTGGGTAAAATATATATCCCACGGGGGTAAAATTGAAAAAAGTTGAAAAAAATTATTTTTTGGACTTAGCCAATTTTCCGGCGTTTATCAGACTTTCAGATAGGGCAAATGTCAGTGAGCGTTCCGATTTCAGTTCCAGAGCGATTCGCCCAATGAGTACTTGATATTTAGTCATTTTCAGCCAATTTTCTGGATTTTTGAAAAATTCACTTTTTTGTGAAAATATCCACTAAATGAGGGAATAATATGTGTGAGGGTACCCCAGGAGAGTTCCAAATGTGTGTGGGTAGAATATATATCCCACGGGGGTAAAATTGAAAAAAGTTGAAAAAAATTATTTTTTGGACTTAGCCATTTTTCCGTCGTTTATCAGACTTTCAGATAGGGCAAATGTCAGTGAGCGTTCCGATTTCAGTTCCAGAGCGATTCGCCCAATGAGTCCTTGATATTTAGTCATTTTCAGCCAATTTTCTGGATTTTTGAAAAATTCACTTTTTTGTGAAAATATCCACTAAATGAGGGAATAATATGTGTGAGGGTACCCCAGGAGAGTTCCAAATGTGTGTGGGTAGAATATATATCCGACGGGGGTAAAACTGAAAAAAGTTGAAAAAAAATTTTTTTTTGGACTTAGTCATTTTTCCGGCGTTTATCAGACTTTCAGATAGGGCAAATGTCAGTGAGCGTTCCGATTTCAGTTCCAGAGCGATTCGCCCAATGATTCCTTGATATTTAGTCGTTTTCAGCCAATTTTCTGGATTTTTGAAAAATTCACTTTTTTGTGAAAATAACAACTAAATGAGGGAATAATATGTGGGAGGGTACCTCAGGAGTGTTCCAAATGTGTGTGGGTAGAATATATATCCCACGGGGGTAAAATTGAAACAAGTTGAAAAAAAATATTTTTTTGGACTTAGTCATTTTTCCGGCATTTATCAGACTTTCAGATAGGGCAAATGTCAGTGAGCATTCCGATTTCAGTTCCAGAGCGATTGAAACAATGATTCCTTGATATTTAGTCGTTTACAGCCAATTTTCTGGACTTTTGAAAAATTCACTTTTTTGTGAAAATATCCACTAAATGAGGGAATAATATGTGTGAGGGTACCCCAGGAGAGTTCCAAATGTGTGTGGGTAAAATATATATCCCACGGGGGTAAAATTGAAAAAAGTTGAAAAAAATTATTTTTTGGACTTAGCCATTTTTCCGGCGTTTATCAGACTTTCAGATAGGGCAAATGTCAGTGAGCGTTCCGATTTCAGTTACAGAGCGATTCCCCCAATGAGTCCTTGATATTTAGTCGTTTTCAGCCAATATTTTGGATTTTTGAAAATTTCACTTTTTTGTGAAAATATCCACTAAATGAGGGAATAATATGTGTGAGGGTACCCCAGGAGTGTTCCAAATGTGTGTGGGTAGAATATATATCCCACGGGGTAAAATTGAAAAAAGTTGAAAAATATTTTTTTTTGGACTTAGTCATTTTTCCGGCGTTTATCAGACTTTCAGATAGGGCAAATGTCAGTGAGCGTTCCGATTTCAGTTCCAGAGCGATTCGCCCAATGAGTCCTTGATATTTAGTCGTTTTCAGCCAATATTTTGGATTTCTGAAAATTTTACTTTTTTGTGAAAATATCCACTAAATGAGGGAATAATATGTGTGACGGTACCCCAGGAGTGTTCCAAATGTGTGTGGGTAGAATATATATCCCACGGGGTAAAATTGAAAAAAGTTGAAAAATATTTTTTTTTGGACTTAGTCATTTTTCCGGCGTTTATCAGACTTTCAGATAGGGCAAATGTCAGTGAGCGTTCCGATTTCAGTTCCAGAGCGATTCGCCCAATGAGTCCTTGATATTTAGTTGTTTTCAGCCAATATTTTGGATTTTTGAAAATTTCACTTTTTTGTGAAAATATCCACTAAATGAGGGAATAATATGTGTGAGGGTACCCCAGGAGTGTTCCAAATGTGTGTGGGTAGAATATATATCCCACGGGGGTAAAATTGAAAAAAGTTGAAAAATTTTTTTTTTGGACTTAGTCATTTTTCCGGCGTTTATCAGACTTTCAGATAGGGCAAATGTCAGTGAGCGTTTTGATTTCAGTTCCAGAGCGATTCGCCCAATGAGTCCTTGATATTTAGTCATTTTCAGCCAATTGTCTGGATTTTTGAAAAATTTACTTTTTTGTGAAAATATCCACTAAATGAGGGAATAATATGTGTGAGGGTACCCCAGGAGAGTTCCAAATGTGTGTGGGTAGAATATATATCCAACGGGGGTAAAACTGAAAAAAGTTGAAAAAAAATTTTTTTTTGGACTTAGTCATTTTTCCGTCGTTTATCAGACTTTCAGATAGGGCAAATGTCATTGAGCGTTCCGATTTCAGTTCCAGAGCGATTCGCCCAATGAGTCCTTGATATTTACTCGTTTTCAGCCAATATTTTGGATTTTTGAAAATTTCATTTTTTTGTGAAAATATCCACTAAATGAGGGAATAATATGTGTGAGGGTACCTCAGGAGTGTTCCAAATGTGTGTGGGTAGAATATATATCCCACGGGGGTAAAATTGAAACAGGTTGAAAAAAAATATTTTTTTGGACTTAGTCATTTTTCCGGCATTTATCAGACTTTCAGATAGGGCAAATGTCATTGAGCATTCCGATTTCAGTTCCAGAGCGATTCGCACAATGATTCCTTGATATTTAGTCGTTTTCAGCCAATTTTCTGGACTTTTGAAAAATTCACTTTTTTGTGAAAATATCCACTAAATGAGGGAATAATATGTGTGAGGGTACCCCAGGAGAGTTCCAAATGTGTGTGGGTAAAATATATATCCCACGGGGGTAAAATTGAAAAAAGTTGAAAAATATTTTTTTTTGGACTTAGTCATTTTTCCGGCGTTTATCAGACTTTCAGATAGGGCAAATGTCAGTGAGCGTTCCGATTTCAGTTCCAGAGCGATTCCCCCAATGAGTCCTTGATATTTAGTCATTTTCAGCCAATTTTCTGTATTTTTGAAAAATTCACTTTTTTGTGAAAATATCCACTAAATGAGGGAATAATATCTGTGAGGGTACCCCAGAAGAGTTCCAAATGTGTGTGGGTAGAATATATATCCCACGGGGGTAAAATTGAAAAAAGTTGAAAAAATTTTTTTTTGGACTTAGTCATTTTTCCGGCGTTTATCAGACTTTCAGATAGGGCAAATGTCAGTGAGAGTTCCGATTTCAGTTCCAGAGCGATTCGCCCAATGAGTCCTTGATATTTAGTTGTTTTCAGCCAATATTTTGGATTTTTGAAAAATTCACTTTTTTGTGAAAATATCCACTAAATGAGGGAATAATATGTGTGAGGGTACCCCAGGGGTGTTCCAAGTGTGTGTGGGTAGAATATATATCCCACGGGGTAAAATTGAAAAAAGTTGAAAAATATTTTTTTTTGGACTTAGTCATTTTTACGGCATTTATCAGACTTTCAGATAGGGAAAATGTCAGTGAGCATTCCGATTTCAGTTCCAGAGCGATTCGCACAATGATTCATTGATATTTAGTCGTGTTCAGCCAATTTTCTGGATTTTTGAAAAATTCACTTTTTTGTGAAAATATCCACTAAATGAGGGAATAATATGTGGGAGGGTACCCCAGGAGAGTTCCAAATGTGTGTGGGTAAAATATATATCCCACGGGGGTAAAATTGAAAAAAGTTGAAAAAAATTATTTTTTGGACTTAGCCAATTTTCCGGCGTTTATCAGACTTTCAGATAGGGCAAATGTCAGTGAGCGTTCCGATTTCAGTTCCAGAGCGATTCGCCCAATGAGTACTTGATATTTAGTCATTTTCAGCCAATTTTCTGGATTTTTGAAAAATTCACTTTTTTGTGAAAATATCCACTAAATGAGGGAATAATATGTGTGAGGGTGCCCCAGGAGAGTTCCAAATGTGTGTGGGTAGAATATATATCCCACGGGTTTAAAATTGAAAAAAGTTGAAAAAAATTTTTTTTTTGGACTTAGTCATTCTTCCGGCGTTTATCAGACTTTCAGATAAGGGCAACTGTCAGTGAGCATTCCGATTTCAGTTCCAGAGCGATTCGCCCAATGAGTCCTTGATATTTATTCATTTTCAACCAATTTTCTGGATTTTTGAAAAATTCACTTTTTTGTGAAAATATCCACTAAATGAGGGAATAATATGTGTGAGGGTACCCCAGGAGAGTTCCAAATGTGTGTGGGTAGAATATATATCCCACGGGGTAAAATTGAAAAAAGTTAAAAAATATTTTTTTTTGGACTTAGTCATTTTTCCGGCGTTTATCAGACTTTCAGATAGGGCAAATGTCAGTGAGCGTTTCGATTTCAGTTCCAGAGCGATTCGCCCAATGAGTCCTTGATATTTATTCATTTTCAACCAATTTTCTGGATTTTTGAAAAATTCACTTTTTTGTGAAAATATCCACTAAATGAGGGAAAAATATGTGTGAGGGTACCCCAGAAGAGTTCCAAATGTGTGTGGGTAGAATATATATTCCACGGGGGTAAAATTGAAAAAAGTTGAAAAAATTTTTTTTTGGACTTAGTCATTTTTCCGGCGTTTATCAGACTTTCAGATAGGGCAAATGTCAGTGAGCGTTCCGATTTCAGTTCCAGAGCGATTCGCCCAATGATTCCTTGATATTTAGTCGTTTTCAGCCAATTTTCTGGATTTTTGAAAAATTCACTTTTTTGTGAAAATATCCACTAAATGAGGGAATAATATGTGGGAGGGTACCCCAGGAGAGTTCCAAATGTGTGTGAGTAAAATATATATCCCACGGGGGTAAAATTGAAAAAAGTTGAAAAAAATTATTTTTTGGACTTAGCCATTTTTCTGTCGTTTATCAGACTTTCAGATAGGGCAAATGTCAGTGAGCGTTCCGATTTCAGTTCCAGAGCGATTCGCCCAATGAGTCCTTGATATTTAGTCGTTTTCAGCCAATATTTTGGATTTTTGAAAATTTCACTTTTTTGTGAAAATATCCACTAAATGAGGGAATAATATGTGTGAGGGTACCTCAGGAGTGTTCCAAATGTGTGTGGGTAGAATATATATCCCACGGGGGGTAAAATTGAAACAAGTTGAAAAAAAATATTTTTTTGGACTTAGTCATTTTTCCGGCATTTATCAGACTTTCAGATAGGGCAAATGTCAGTGAGCGTTCCGATTTCAGTTCCAGAGCGATTCGCCCAATGATTCCTTGATATTTAGTCATTTTCAGCCAATTTTCTGGATTTTGAAAAATTCACTTTTTTGTGAAAATATCCACTAAATGAGGGAATAATATGTGTGAGGGTACCCCAGGAGAGTTCCAAATGTGTGTGGGTAGAATATATATCCCACGGGGGTAAAATTGAAAAAAGTTGAAAAAAATTATTTTTTGGACTTAGCCATTTTTCCGTCGTTTATCAGACTTTCAGATAGTGCAAATGTCAGTGAGCGTTCCGATTTCAGTTCCAGAGCGATTCGCCCAATGAGTCCCTGATATTTAGTCATTTTCAGCCAATTTTCTGGATTTTTGAAAAATTCACTTTTTTGTGAAAATATCCACTAAATGAGGGAATAATATGTGTGAGGGTACCCCAGGAGAGTTCCAAATGTGTGTGGGTAGAATATATATCCCACGGGGGTAAAATTGAAAAAAGTTGAAAAAAATTATTTTTTGGACTTAGCCATTTTTCCGGCGTTTATCAGACTTTCAGATAGGGCAAATGTCAGTGAGCGTTCCGATTTCAGTTCCAGAGCGATTCGCCCAATGTGTCCTTGATATTTAGTCGTTTTCAGCCAATATTCTGGATTTTTGAAAATTTCACTTTTTTGTGAAAATATCCACTAAATGAGGGAATAATATGTGTGAGGGTACCCAAGGAGAGTTCCAAATGTGTGTGGGTAAAATATATATCCCACGGGGGTAAAATTGAAAAAAGTTGAAAAAAATTATTTTTTGGACTTAGCCATTTTTCCGGTGTTTATCAGACTTTCAGATAGGGCAAATGTCAGTGAGCATTCCGATTTCAGTTCCAGAGCGATACGCCCAATGAGTCCTTGATATTTAGTCATGTTCAGCCAATTTTCTGGATTTTTGAAAAATTCACTTTTTTGTGAAAATATCCATTAAATGAGGGAATAATATGTGTGAGGGTACCCCAGGAGAGTTCCAAATGTGTGTGGGTAAAATATATATCCCACGGGGGTAAAATTGAAAAAAGTTGAAAAAAATTATTTTTTTGGCCTTAGTCATTTTTCCGGCGATTATCAGACTTTCAGATAGGGCAAATGTCAGTGAGCGTTCCGATTTCAGTTCCAGAGCGATTCGCCCAATGATTCCTTGATATTTAGTCGTTTTCAGCCAATTTTCTGGATTTTTGAAAAATTCACTTTTTTGTGAAAATATCCACTAAATGAGGGAATAATATGTGGGAGGGTACCCCAGGAGAGTTCCAAATGTGTGTGAGTAAAATATATATCCCACGGGGGTAAAATTGAAAAAAGTTGAAAAAAATTATTTTTTGGACTTAGCCATTTTTCTGGCGTTTATCAGACTTTCAGATAGGGCAAATGTCAGTGAGCGTTCCGATTTCAGTTCCAGAGCGATTCGCCCAATGATTCCTTGATATTTAGTCATTTTCAGCCAATTTTCTGGATTTTTGAAAAATTCACTTTTTTGTGAAAATATCCACTAAATGAGGGAATAATATGTGTGAGGGTACCCCAGGAGAGTTCCAAATGTGTGTGGGTAGAATATATATCCCACGGGGGTAAAATTGAAAAAAGTTGAAAAAAATTATTTTTTGGACTTAGCCATTTTTCCGTCGTTTATCAGACTTTCAGATAGTGCAAATGTCAGTGAGCGTTCCGATTTCAGTTCCAGAGCGATTCGCCCAATGAGTCCTTGATATTTAGTCGTTTTCAGCCAATATTCTGGATTTTTGAAAATTTCACTTTTTTGTGAAAATATCCACTAAATGAGGGAATAATATGTGTGAGGGTACCCCAGGAGAGTTCCAAATGTGTGTGGGTAAAATATATATCCCACGGGGGTAAAATTTAAAAAAGATGAAAAAAATTATTTTTTGGACTTAGCCATTTTTCCGGCGTTTATCAGACTTTCAGAAAGGGCAAATGTCAGTGAGCGTTCCGATTTCAGTTCCAGAGCGATTCGCCCAATGAGTCCTTGATATTTAGTCGTTTTCAGCCAATATTCTGGATTTTTGAAAATTTCACTTTTTTGTGAAAATATCCACTAAATGAGGGAATAATATGTGTGAGGGTACCCCAGGAGAGTTCCAAAGTGTGTGGGTAAAATATATATCCCACGGGGGTAAAATTGAAAAAAGTTGAAAAAAATTATTTTTTGGACTTAGCCATTTTTCCGGCATTTATCAGACTTTCAGATAGGGCAAATGTCAGTGAGCGTTCCGATTTCAGTTCCAGAGGGATTCGCCCATTGAGTCCTTGATATTTAGTCGTTTTCAGCCAATATTTTGGATTTTTGAAAAATTCATATTTTTGGGAAAATACCCACTAAATGAGGGAATAATATGTGTGAGGGTACCCCAGAAGAGTTCCAAATGTGTGTGGGTAGAATATATATCCCACGGGGGTAAAATTGAAAAAAGTTGAAAAAAATTTTTTTTTTGGCCTTAGTCATTTTTCCGGCGATTATCAGACTTTCAGAGAGGGCAAATGTCAGTGAGCGTTCCGATTTCAGTTCCAGAGCGATTCGCCCAATGAGTCCTTGATATTTAGTCGTTTTCAGCCAATATTTTGGATTTTTGAAAATTTCACTTTTTTGTGAAAATATCCACTAAATGAGGGAATAATATGTGTGAGGGTACCCCAGGAGAGTTCCAAATGTGTGTGGGTAAAATATATATCCCACGGGGGTAAAATTGAAAAAAGTTGAAAAAAATTATTTTTTGGACTTAGCCATTTTTCCGGCGTTTATCAGACTTTCAGATAGGGCAAATGTCAGTGAGCATTCCGATTTCAGTTCCAGAGCGATACGCCCAATGAGTCCTTGATATTTAGTCATGTTCAGCCAATTTTCTGGATTTTTGAAAAATTCACTTTTTTGTGAAAATATCCATTAAATGAGGGAATAATATGTGTGAGGGTACCCCAGGAGAGTTTCAAATGTGTGTGGGTAAAATATATATCCCACGGGGGTAAAATTGAAAAAAGTTGAAAAAAATTTTTTTTTTGGCCTTAGTCATTTTTCCGGCGTTTATCAGACTTTCAGATAGGGCAAATGTCAGTGAGCATTCCGATTTCAGTTCCAGAGCGATACGCCCAATGAGTCCTTGATATTTAGTCATGTTCAGCCAATTTTCTGGATTTTTGAAAAATTCACTTTTTTGTGAAAATATCCATTAAATGAGGGAATAATATGTGTGAGGGTACCCCAGGAGAGTTCCAAATGTGTGTGGGTAAAATATATATCCCACGGGGGTAAAATTGAAAAAAGTTGAAAAAAATTATTTTTTTGGCCTTAGTCATTTTTCCGGCGATTATCAGACTTTCAGATAGGGCAAATGTCAGTGAGCGTTCCGATTTCAGTTCCAGAGCGATTCGCCCAATGATTCCTTGATATTTAGTCGTTTTCAGCCAATTTTCTGGATTTTTGAAAAATTCACTTTTTTGTGAAAATATCCACTAAATGAGGGAATAATATGTGGGAGGGTACCCCAGGAGAGTTCCAAATGTGTGTGAGTAAAATATATATCCCACGGGGGTAAAATTGAAAAAAGTTGAAAAAAATTATTTTTTGGACTTAGCCATTTTTCTGGCGTTTATCAGACTTTCAGATAGGGCAAATGTCAGTGAGCGTTCCGATTTCAGTTCCAGAGCAATTCGCCCAATGAGTCCTTGATATTTAGTCATTTTCAGCCAATTTTCTGGATTTTTGAAAAATTCACTTTTTTGTGAAAATATCCATTAAATGAGGGAATAATATGTGTGAGGGTACCCCAGGAGAGTTCCAAATGTGTGTGGGTAAAATATATATCCCACGGGGGTAAAATTGAAAAAAGTTGAAAAAAATTATTTTTTTGGCCTTAGTCATTTTTCCGGCGATTATCAGACTTTCAGATAGGGCAAATGTCAGTGAGCGTTCCGATTTCAGTTCCAGAGCGATTCGCCCAATGATTCCTTGATATTTAGTCGTTTTCAGCCAATTTTCTGGATTTTTGAAAAATTCACTTTTTTGTGAAAATATCCACTAAATGAGGGAATAATATGTGGGAGGGTACCCCAGGAGAGTTCCAAATGTGTGTGAGTAAAATATATATCCCACGGGGGTAAAATTGAAAAAAGTTGAAAAAAATTATTTTTTGGACTTAGCCATTTTTCTGGCGTTTATCAGACTTTCAGATAGGGCAAATGTCAGTGAGCGTTCCGATTTCAGTTCCAGAGCGATTCGCCCAATGAGTCCTTGATATTTAGTCGTTTTCAGCCAATATTTTGGATTTTTGAAAATTTCACTTTTTTGTGAAAATATCCACTAAATGAGGGAATAATATGTGTGAGGGTACCTCAGGAGTGTTCCAAATGTGTGTGGGTAGAATATATATCCCACGGGGGGTAAAATTGAAACAAGTTGAAAAAAAATATTTTTTTGGACTTAGTCATTTTTCCGGCATTTATCAGACTTTCAGATAGGGCAAATGTCAGTGAGCGTTCCGATTTCAGTTCCAGAGCGATTCGCCCAATGATTCCTTGATATTTAGTCATTTTCAGCCAATTTTCTGGATTTTTGAAAAATTCACTTTTTTGTGAAAATATCCACTAAATGAGGGAATAATATGTGTGAGGGTACCCCAGGAGAGTTCCAAATGTGTGTGGGTAGAATATATATCCCACGGGGGTAAAATTGAAAAAAGTTGAAAAAAATTATTTT
This sequence comes from Phyllobates terribilis, assembly GCF_046119375.1. Classification (NCBI taxonomy): domain Eukaryota; kingdom Metazoa; phylum Chordata; class Amphibia; order Anura; family Dendrobatidae; genus Phyllobates; species Phyllobates terribilis. The sequence goes on from NW_027362832.1 coordinate 5,436,968, forward strand.
TTGGACTTAGCCATTTTTCCGTCGTTTATCAGACTTTCAGATAGTGCAAATGTCAGTGAGCGTTCCGATTTCAGTTCCAGAGCGATTCGCCCAATGAGTCCTTGATATTTAGTCATTTTCAGCCAATTTTCTGGATTTTTGAAAAATTCACTTTTTTGTGAAAATATCCACTAAATGAGGGAATAATATGTGTGAGGGTACCCCAGGAGAGTTCCAAATGTGTGTGGGTAGAATATATATCCCACGGGGGTAAAATTGAAAAAAGTTGAAAAAAATTATTTTTTGGACTTAGCCATTTTTCCGTCGTTTATCAGACTTTCAGATAGTGCAAATGTCAGTGAGCGTTCCGATTTCAGTTCCAGAGCGATTCGCCCAATGAGTCCTTGATATTTAGTCATTTTCAGCCAATTTTCTGGATTTTTGAAAAATTCACTTTTTTGTGAAAATATCCACTAAATGAGGGAATAATATGTGTGAGGGTACCCCAGGAGAGTTCCAAATGTGTGTGTGTAAAATATATATCCCACGAGGGTAAAATTTAAAAAAGTTGAAAAAAATTATTTTTTGGACTTAGCCATTTTTCCGGCGTTTATCAGACTTTCAGATAGGGCAAATGTCAGTGAGCGTTCCGATTTCAGTTCCAGAGCGATTCGCCCAATGAGTCCTTGATATTTAGTCGTTTTCAGCCAATATTCTGGATTTTTGAAAATTTCACTTTTTTGTGAAAATATCCACTAAATGAGGGAATAATATGTGTGAGGGTACCCCAGGAGAGTTCCAAATGTGTGTGGGTAAAATATATATCCCACGGGGGTAAAATTGAAAAAAGTTGAAAAAAATTATTTTTTGGACTTAGCCATTTTTCCGGCGTTTATCAGACTTTCAGATAGGGCAAATGTCAGTGAGCATTCCGATTTCAGTTCCAGAGCGATACGCCCAATGAGTCCTTGATATTTAGTCATGTTCAGCCAATTTTCTGGATTTTTGAAAAATTCACTTTTTTGTGAAAATATCCATTAAATGAGGGAATAATATGTGTGAGGGTACCCCAGGAGAGTTTCAAATGTGTGTGGGTAAAATATATATCCCACGGGGGTAAAATTGAAAAAAGTTGAAAAAAATTTTTTTTTTGGCCTTAGTCATTTTTCCGGCGATTATCAGACTTTCAGATAGGGCAAATGTCAGTGAGCGTTCCGATTTCAGTTCCAGAGCGATTCGCCCAATGATTCCTTGATATTTAGTCGTTTTCAGCCAATTTTCTGGATTTTTGAAAAATTCACTTTTTTGTGAAAATATCCACTAAATGAGGGAATAATATGTGGGAGGGTACCCCAGGAGAGTTCCAAATGTGTGTGGGTAAAATATATATCCCACGGGGGTAAAATTGAAAAAAGTTGAAAAAAATTATTTTTTGGACTTAGCCATTTTTCCGGCATTTATCAGACTTTCAGATAGGGCAAATGTCAGTGAGCGTTCCGATTTCAGTTCCAGAGCGATTCGCCCAATGAGTCCTTGATATTTAGTCGTTTTCAGCCAATATTTTGGATTTTTGAAAATTTCACTTTTTTGTGAAAATATCCACTAAATGAGGGAATAATATGTGTGAGGGTACCCCAGGAGAGTTCCAAATGTGTGTGGGTAAAATATATATCCCACGGGGGTAAAATTGAAAAAAGTTGAAAAAAATTATTTTTTGGACTTAGCCATTTTTCCGGCGTTTATCAGACTTTCAGATAGGGCAAATGTCAGTGAGCATTCCGATTTCAGTTCCAGAGCGATACGCCCAATGAGTCCTTGATATTTAGTCATGTTCAGCCAATTTTCTGGATTTTTGAAAAATTCACTTTTTTGTGAAAATATCCATTAAATGAGGGAATAATATGTGTGAGGGTACCCCAGGAGAGTTTCAAATGTGTGTGGGTAAAATATATATCCCACGGGGGTAAAATTGAAAAAAGTTTAAAAAAATTTTTTTTTTGGCCTTAGTCATTTTTCCGGCGTTTATCAGACTTTCAGATAGGGCAAATGTCAGTGAGCATTCCGATTTCAGTTCCAGAGCGATACGCCCAATGAGTCCTTGATATTTAGTCATGTTCAGCCAATTTTCTGGATTTTTGAAAAATTCACTTTTTTGTGAAAATATCCATTAAATGAGGGAATAATATGTGTGAGGGTACCCCAGGAGAGTTCCAAATGTGTGTGGGTAAAATATATATCCCACGGGGGTAAAATTGAAAAAAGTTGAAAAAAATTATTTTTTTGGCCTTAGTCATTTTTCCGGCGATTATCAGACTTTCAGATAGGGCAAATGTCAGTGAGCGTTCCGATTTCAGTTCCAGAGCGATTCGCCCAATGATTCCTTGATATTTAGTCGTTTTCAGCCAATTTTCTGGATTTTTGAAAAATTCACTTTTTTGTGAAAATATCCACTAAATGAGGGAATAATATGTGGGAGGGTACCCCAGGAGAGTTCCAAATGTGTGTGAGTAAAATATATATCCCACGGGGGTAAAACTGAAAAAAGTTGAAAAAAATTATTTTTTGGACTTAGCCATTTTTCTGGCGTTTATCAGACTTTCAGATAGGGCAAATGTCAGTGAGCGTTCCGATTTCAGTTCCAGAGCGATTCGCCCAATGAGTCCTTGATATTTAGTCGTTTTCAGCCAATATTTTGGATTTTTGAAAATTTCACTTTTTTGTGAAAATATCCACTAAATGAGGGAATAATATGTGTGAGGGTACCTCAGGAGTGTTCCAAATGTGTGTGGGTAGAATATATATCCCACGGGGGGTAAAATTGAAACAAGTTGAAAAAAAATATTTTTTTGGACTTAGTCATTTTTCCGGCATTTATCAGACTTTCAGATAGGGCAAATGTCAGTGAGCGTTCCGATTTCAGTTCCAGAGCGATTCGCCCAATGATTCCTTGATATTTAGTCATTTTCAGCCAATTTTCTGGATTTTTGAAAAATTCACTTTTTTGTGAAAATATCCACTAAATGAGGGAATAATATGTGTGAGGGTACCCCAGGAGAGTTCCAAATGTGTGTGGGTAGAATATATATCCCACGGGGGTAAAATTGAAAAAAGTTGAAAAAAATTATTTTTTGGACTTAGCCATTTTTCCGTCGTTTATCAGACTTTCAGATAGTGCAAATGTCAGTGAGCGTTCCGATTTCAGTTCCAGAGCGATTCGCCCAATGAGTCCTTGATATTTAGTCATTTTCAGCCAATTTTCTGGATTTTTGAAAAATTCACTTTTTTGTGAAAATATCCACTAAATGAGGGAATAATATGTGTGAGGGTACCCCAGGAGAGTTCCAAATGTGTGTGTGTAAAATATATATCCCACGAGGGTAAAATTTAAAAAAGTTGAAAAAAATTATTTTTTGGACTTAGCCATTTTTCGGCGTTTATCAGACTTTCAGATAGGGCAAATGTCAGTGAGCGTTCCGATTTCAGTTCCAGAGCGATTCGCCCAATGAGTCCTTGATATTTAGTCGTTTTCAGCCAATATTCTGGATTTTTGAAAATTTCACTTTTTTGTGAAAATATCCACTAAATGAGGGAATAATATGTGTGAGGGTACCCCAGGAGAGTTCCAAATGTGTGTGGGTAAAATATATATCCCACGGGGGTAAAATTTAAAAAAGATGAAAAAAATTATTTTTTGGACTTAGCCATTTTTCCGGCGTTTATCAGACTTTCAGAAAGGGCAAATGTCAGTGAGCGTTCCGATTTCAGTTCCAGAGCGATTCGCCCAATGAGTCCTTGATATTTAGTCGTTTTCAGCCAATATTCTGGATTTTTGAAAATTTCACTTTTTTGTGAAAATATCCACTAAATGAGGGAATAATATGTGTGAGGGTACCCCAGGAGAGTTCCAAAGTGTGTGGGTAAAATATATATCCCACGGGGGTAAAATTGAAAAAAGTTGAAAAAAATTATTTTTTGGACTTAGCCATTTTTCCGGCATTTATCAGACTTTCAGATAGGGCAAATGTCAGTGAGCGTTCCGATTTCAGTTCCAGAGGGATTCGCCCATTGAGTCCTTGATATTTAGTCGTTTTCAGCCAATATTTTGGATTTTTGAAAAATTCATATTTTTGGGAAAATACCCACTAAATGAGGGAATAATATGTGTGAGGGTACCCCAGAAGAGTTCCAAATGTGTGTGGGTAGAATATATATCCCACGGGGGTAAAATTGAAAAAAGTTGAAAAAATTTTTTTTTTGGCCTTAGTCATTTTTCCGGCGATTATCAGACTTTCAGAGAGGGCAAATGTCAGTGAGCGTTCCGATTTCAGTTCCAGAGCGATTCGCCCAATGAGTCCTTGATATTTAGTCGTTTTCAGCCAATATTTTGGATTTTTGAAAATTTCACTTTTTTGTGAAAATATCCACTAAATGAGGGAATAATATGTGTGAGGGTACCCCAGGAGAGTTCCAAATGTGTGTGGGTAAAATATATATCCCACGGGGGTAAAATTGAAAAAAGTTGAAAAAAATTATTTTTTGGACTTAGCCATTTTTCCGGCGTTTATCAGACTTTCAGATAGGGCAAATGTCAGTGAGCATTCCGATTTCAGTTCCAGAGCGATACGCCCAATGAGTCCTTGATATTTAGTCATGTTCAGCCAATTTTCTGGATTTTTGAAAAATTCACTTTTTTGTGAAAATATCCATTAAATGAGGGAATAATATGTGTGAGGGTACCCCAGGAGAGTTTCAAATGTGTGTGGGTAAAATATATATCCCACGGGGGTAAAATTGAAAAAAGTTGAAAAAAATTTTTTTTTTGGCCTTAGTCATTTTTCCGGCGATTATCAGACTTTCAGATAGGGCAAATGTCAGTGAGCGTTCCGATTTCAGTTCCAGAGCGATTCGCCCAATGATTCCTTGATATTTAGTCGTTTTCAGTCAATTTTCTGGATTTTTGAAAAATTCACTTTTTTGTGAAAATATCCACTAAATGAGGGAATAATATGTGGGAGGGTACCCCAGGAGAGTTCCAAATGTGTGTGGGTAAAATATATATCCCACGGGGGTAAAATTGAAAAAAGTTGAAAAAAAATTTTTTTTTGGCCTTAGTCATTTTTCCGGCGATTATCAGACTTTCAGATAGGGCAAATGTCAGTGAGCGTTCCGATTTCAGTTCCAGAGCGATTCGCCCAATGATTCCTTGATATTTAGTCGTTTTCAGCCAATTTTCTGGATTTTTGAAAAATTCACTTTTTTGTGAAAATATCCACTAAATGAGGGAATAATATGTGGGAGGGTACCCCAGGAGAGTTCCAAATGTGTGTGGGTAAAATATATATCCCACGGGGGTAAAATTGAAAAAAGTTGAAAAAAATTATTTTTTGGACTTAGCCATTTTTCTGACGTTTATCAGACTTTCAGATAGGGCAAATGTCAGTGAGCGTTCCGATTTCAGTTCCAGAGCGATTCGCCCAATGAGTCCTTGATATTTAGTCGTTTTCAGCCAATATTTTGGATTTTTGAAAATTTCACTTTTTTGTGAAAATATCCACTAAATGAGGGAATAATATGTGTGAGGGTACCTCAGGAGTGTTCCAAATGTGTGTGGGTAGAATATATATCCCACGGGGGTAAAATTGAAACAAGTTAAAAAATATATTTTTTTGGACTTAGTCATTTTTCCGGCATTTATCAGACTTTCAGATAGGGAAAATGTCAGTGAGCGTTCCGATTTCAGTTCCAGAGCGATTCGCCCAATGATTCCTTGATATTTAGTCGTTTTCAGCCAATTTTCTGGATTTTTGAAAAATTCACTTTTTTGTGAAAATATCCACTAAATGAGGTAATAATATGTGTGAGGGTACCCCAGGAGAGTTCCAAATGTGTGTGGGTAAAATATATATCCCACGGGGGTAAAATTGAAAAAAGTTGAAAAAAATTATTTTTTGGACTTAGCCATTTTTCCGGCGTTTATCAGACTTTCAGATAGGGCAAATGTCAGTGAGCGTTCCGATTTCAGTTCCAGAGCGATTAGCCCAATGAGTCCTTGATATTTAGTAATTTTCAGCCAATTTTCTGGATTTTTGAAAAATTCACTTTTTTCTGAAAATATCCACTAAATGAGGGAAAAATATGTGTGAGGGTTCCCCAGGAGAGTTCCAAATGTGTGTGGGTAAAATATTTATCCCACGGGGGTAAAATTGAAAAAAGTTGAAAAAAATTATTTTTTGGACTTAGCCATTTTTCCGGCGTTTATCAGACTTTCAGATAGGGCAAATGTCAGTGAGCATTCCGATTTCAGTTCCAGAGCGATACGCCCAATGAGTCCTTGATATTTAGTCATGTTCAGCCAATTTTCTGGATTTTTGAAAAATTCACTTTTTTGTGAAAATATCCATTAAATGAGGGAATAATATGTGTGAGGGTACCCCAGGAGAGTTCCAAATGTGTGTGGGTAAAATATATATCCCACGGGGGTAAAATTGAAAAAAGTTGAAAAAAATTTTTTTTTTGGCCTTAGTCATTTTTCCGGCGATTATCAGACTTTCAGATAGGGCAAATGTCAGTGAGCGTTCCGATTTCAGTTCCAGAGCGATTCGCCCAATGAGTCCTTGATATTTAGTCGTTTTCAGCCAATTTTCTGGATTTTTGAAAAATTCACTTTTTTGTGAAAATATCCACTAAATGAGGGAATAATATGTGGGAGGGTACCCCAGGAGAGTTCCAAATGTGTGTGGGTAAAATATATATCCCACGGGGGTAAAATTGAAAAAAGTTTAAAAAAATTTTTTTTTTGGCCTTAGTCATTTTTCCGGCGATTATCAGACTTTCAGATAGGGCAAATGTCAGTGAGCGTTCCGATTTCAGTTCCAGAGCGATTCGCCCAATGATTCCTTGATATTTAGTCGTTTTCAGCCAATTTTCTGGATTTTTGAAAAATTCACTTTTTTGTGAAAATATCCACTAAATGAGGGAATAATATGTGTGAGGGTACCCCAGGAGAGTTCCAAATGTGTGTGGGTAGAATATATATCCCACGGGGGTAAAATTGAAAAAAGTTGAAAAAAATTATTTTTTGGACTTAGCCATTTTTCCGTCGTTTATCAGACTTTCAGATAGTGCAAATGTCAGTGAGCGTTCCGATTTCAGTTCCAGAGCGATTCGCCCAATGAGTCCTTGATATTTAGTCATTTTCAGCCAATTTTCTGGATTTTTGAAAAATTCACTTTTTTGTGAAAATATCCACTAAATGAGGGAATAATATGTGTGAGGGTACCCCAGGAGAGTTCCAAATGTGTGTGTGTAAAATATATATCCCACGAGGGTAAAATTTAAAAAAGTTGAAAAAAATTATTTTTTGGACTTAGCCATTTTTCCGGCGTTTATCAGACTTTCAGATAGGGCAAATGTCAGTGAGCGTTCCGATTTCAGTTCCAGAGCGATTCGCCCAATGAGTCCTTGATATTTAGTCGTTTTCAGCCAATATTCTGGATTTTTGAAAATTTCACTTTTTTGTGAAAATATCCACTAAATGAGGGAATAATATGTGTGAGGGTACCCCAGGAGAGTTCCAAATGTGTGTGGGTAAAATATATATCCCACGGGGGTAAAATTTAAAAAAGATGAAAAAAATTATTTTTTGGACTTAGCCATTTTTCCGGCGTTTATCAGACTTTCAGAAAGGGCAAATGTCAGTGAGCGTTCCGATTTCAGTTCCAGAGCGATTCGCCCAATGAGTCCTTGATATTTAGTCGTTTTCAGCCAATATTCTGGATTTTTGAAAATTTCACTTTTTTGTGAAAATATCCACTAAATGAGGGAATAATATGTGTGAGGGTACCCCAGGAGAGTTCCAAAGTGTGTGGGTAAAATATATATCCCACGGGGGTAAAATTGAAAAAAGTTGAAAAAAAATATTTTTTGGACTTAGCCATTTTTCCGGCATTTATCAGACTTTCAGATAGGGCAAATGTCAGTGAGCGTTCCGATTTCAGTTCCAGAGCGATTCGCCCATTGAGTCCTTGATATTTAGTCGTTTTCAGCCAATATTTTGGATTTTTGAAAAATTCACTTTTTTGTGAAAATACCGACTAAATGAGGGAATAATATGTGTGAGGGTACCCCAGAAGAGTTCCAAATGTGTGTGGGTAGAATATATATCCCACGGGGGTAAAATTGAAAAAAGTTGAAAAAAATTTTTTTTTTGGCCTTAGTCATTTTTCCGGCGATTATCAGACTTTCAGAGAGGGCAAATGTCAGTGAGCGTTCCGATTTCAGTTCCAGAGCGATTCGCCCAATGAGTCCTTGATATTTAGTCGTTTTCAGCCAATATTTTGGATTTTTGAAAATTTCACTTTTTTGTGAAAATATCCACTAAATGAGGGAATAATATGTGTGAGGGTACCCCAGGAGAGTTCCAAATGTGTGTGGGTAAAATATATATCCCACGGGGGTAAAATTGAAAAAAGTTGAAAAAAATTATTTTTTGGACTTAGCCATTTTTCCGGCGTTTATCAGACTTTCAGATAGGGCAAATGTCAGTGAGCATTCCGATTTCAGTTCCAGAGCGATACGCCCAATGAGTCCTTGATATTTAGTCATGTTCAGCCAATTTTCTGGATTTTTGAAAAATTCACTTTTTTGTGAAAATATCCACTAAATGAGGGAATAATATGTGGGAGGGTACCCCAGGAGAGTTCCAAATGTGTGTGGGTAAAATATATATCCCACGGGGGTAAAATTGAAAAAAGTTGAAAAAAAATATTTTTTTGGCCTTAGTCATTTTTCCGGCGATTATCAGACTTTCAGATAGGGCAAATGTCAGTGAGCGTTCCGATTTCAGTTCCAGAGCGATTCGCCCAATGAGTCCTTGATATTTAGTCGTTTTCAGCCAATATTTTGGATTTTTGAAAATTTCACTTTTTTGTGAAAATATCCACTAAATGAGGGAATAATATGTGTGAGGGTACCTCAGGAGTGTTCCAAATGTGTGTGGGTAGAATATATATCCCACGGGGGTAAAATTGAAACAAGTTAAAAAATATATTTTTTTGGACTTAGTCATTTTTCCGGCATTTATCAGACTTTCAGATAGGGAAAATGTCAGTGAGCGTTCCGATTTCAGTTCCAGAGCGATTCGCCCAATGATTCCTTGATATTTAGTCGTTTTCAGCCAATTTTCTGGATTTTTGAAAAATTCACTTTTTTGTGAAAATATCCACTAAATGAGGGAATAATATGTGTGAGGGTACCCCAGGAGAGTTCCAAATGTGTGTGGGTAAAATATATATCCCACGGGGGTAAAATTGAAAAAAGTTGAAAAAAATTATTTTTTGGACTTAGCCATTTTTCCGGCGTTTATCAGACTTTCAGATAGGGCAAATGTCAGTGAGCGTTCCGATTTCAGTTCCAGAGCAATTCGCCCAATGAGTCCTTGATATTTAGTCATTTTCAGCCAATTTTCTGGATTTTTGAAAAATTCACTTTTTTTTGAAAATATCCACTAAATGAGGGAATAATATGTGTGAGGGTACCCCAGGAGAGTTCCAAATGTGTGTGGGTAAAATATATATCCCACGGGGGTAAAATTGAAAAAAGTTGAAAAAAATTATTTTTTGGACTTAGCCATTTTTCCGGCGTTTATCAGACTTTCAGATAGGGCAAATGTCAGTGAGCGTTCCGATTTCAGTTCCAGAGCGATTAGCCCAATGAGTCCTTGATATTTAGTAATTTTCAGCCAATTTTCTGGATTTTTGAAAAATTCACTTTTTTGTGAAAATATCCACTAAATGAGGGAAAAATATGTGTGAGGGTTCCCCAGGAGAGTTCCAAATGTGTGTGGGTAAAATATTTATCCCACGGGGGTAAAATTGAAAAAAGTTGAAAAAAATTATTTTTTGGACTTAGCCATTTTTCCGGCGTTTATCAGACTTTCAGATAGGGCAAATGTCAGTGAGCGTTCCGATTTCAGTTCCAGAGCGATTCGCCCAATGAGTCCTTGATATTTAGTCGTTTTCAGCCAATATTTTGGATTTTTGAAAATTTCACTTTTTTGTGAAAATATCCACTAAATGAGGGAATAATATGTGTGAGGGTACCTCAGGAGTGTTCCAAATGTGTGTGGGTAGAATATATATCCCACGGGGGTAAAATTGAAACAAGTTAAAAAAAATATTTTTTTTGGACTTAGTCATTTTTCCGGCATTTATCAGACTTTCAGATAGGGCAAATGTCAGTGAGCGTTCCGATTTCAGTTCCAGAGCGATTCGCCCAATGATTCCTTGATATTTAGTGATTTTCAGCCAATTTTCTGGATTTTTGAAAAATTCACTTTTTTGTGAAAATATCCACTAAATGAGGGAATAATATGTGTGAGGGTACCCCAGGAGAGTTCCAAATGTGTGTGGGTAAAATATATATCCCACGGGGGTAAAATTGAAAAAAGTTGAAAAAAATTATTTTTTGGACTTAGCCATTTTTCCGGCGTTTATCAGACTTTCAGATAGGGCAAATGTCAGTGAGCGTTCCGATTTCAGTTCCAGAGCGATTAGCCCAATGAGTCCTTGATATTTAGTCATTTTCAGCCAATTTTCTGGATTTTTGAAAAATTCACTTTTTTGTGAAAATATCCACTAAATGAGGGAAAAATATGTGTGAGGGTTCCCCAGGAGAGTTCCAAATGTGTGTGGGTAAAATATTTATCCCACGGGGGTAAAATTGAAAAAAGTTTAAAAATTTTTTTTTTTGGACTTAGTCATTTTTCCAGCGTTTATCAGACTTTCAGATAGTGCAAATGTCAGTGAGCGTTCCGATATCAGTTCCAGAGCAATTCGCCCAATGATTCCTTGATATTTAGTTCTTTTCAGCCAATTTTCTGGATTTTTGAAAAATTCACTTTTTTGTGAAAATATCCACTAAATGAGGGAATAAAATGTGTGAGGGTACCCCAGGAGAGTTCCAAATGTGTGTGGGTAAAATATATATCCCACGGGGGTAAAATTGAAAAAAGTTGAAAAAAATTATTTTTTGGACTTAGCCATTTTTCCGGCATTTATCAGACTTTCAGATAGGGCAAATGTCAGTGAGCGTTCCGATTTCAGTTCCAGAGCGATTCGCCCAATGAGTCCTTGATATTTAGTCATGTTCAGCCAATTTTCTGGATTTTTGAAAAATTCACTTTTTTGTGAAAATATCCACTAAATGAGGGAATAATATGTGTGAGGGTACCCCAGGAGAGTTCCAAATGTGTGTGGGTAAAATATATATCCCACGGGGGTAAAATTGAAAAAAGTTGAAAAAAATTTTTTTTTTGGCCTTAGTCATTTTTCCGGCGATTATCAGACTTTCAGATAGGGCAAATGTCAGTTAGCGTTCCGATTTCAGTTCCAGAGCGATTCGCCCAATGATTCCTTGATATTTAGTCGTTTTCAGCCAATTTTCTGGATTTTTGAAAAATTCACTTTTTTGTGAAAATATCCACTAAATGAGGGAATAATATGTGGGAGGGTACCCCAGGAGAGTTCCAAATGTGTGTGGGTAAAATATATATCCCACGGGGGTAAAATTGAAAAAAGTTGAAAAAAATTATTTTTTGGACTTAGCCATTTTTCTGGCGTTTATCAGACTTTCAGATAGGGCAAATGTCAGTGAGCGTTCCGATTTCAGTTCCAGAGCGATTCGCCCAATGAGTCCTTGATATTTAGTCGTTTTCAGCCAATATTTTGGATTTTTGAAAATTTCACTTTTTTGTGAAAATATCCACTAAATGAGGGAATAATATGTGTGAGGGTACCTCAGGAGTGTTCCAAATGTGTGTGGGTAGAATATATATCCCACGGGGGTAAAATTGAAACAAGTTGAAAAAAATATTTTTTTGGACTTAGCCATTTTTCCGGCGTTTATCAGACTTTCAGATAGGGCAAATGTCAGTGAGCGTTCCGATTTCAGTTCCAGAGCGATTCGCCCAATGAGTCCTTGATATTTAGTCATTTTCAGCCAATTTTCTGGATTTTTGAAAAATTCACTTTTTTGTGAAAATATCCACTAAATGAGGGAATAATATGTGTGAGGGTACCCCAGGAGAGTTCCAAATGTGTGTGGGTAAAATATATATCCCACGGGGGTAAAATTGAAAAAAGTTGAAAAAAATTATTTTTTGGACTTAGCCATTTTTCCGGCGTTTATCAGACTTTCAGATAGGGCAAATGTCAGTGAGCGTTCCGATTTCAGTTCCAGAGCGATTAGCCCAATGAGTCCTTGATATTTAGTCATTTTCAGCCAATTTTCTGGATTTTTGAAAAATTCACTTTTTTGTGAAAATATCCACTAAATGAGGGAAAAATATGTGTGAGGGTTCCCCAGGAGAGTTCCAAATGTGTGTGGGTAAAATATTTATCCCACGGGGGTAAAATTGAAAAAAGTTTAAAAATTTTTTTTTTTGGACTTAGTCATTTTTCCAGCGTTTATCAGACTTTCAGATAGTGCAAATGTCAGTGAGCGTTCCGATATCAGTTCCAGAGCAATTCGCCCAATGATTCCTTGATATTTAGTTCTTTTCAGCCAATTTTCTGGATTTTTGAAAAATTCACTTTTTTGTGAAAATATCCACTAAATGAGGGAATAAAATGTGTGAGGGTACCCCAGGAGAGTTCCAAATGTGTGTGGGTAAAATATATATCCCACGGGGGTAAAATTTAAAAAAGATGAAAAAAATTATTTTTTGGACTTAGCCATTTTTCCGGCGTTTATCAGACTTTCAGATAGGGCAAATGTCAGTGAGCGTTCCGATTTCAGTTCCAGAGCGATTCGCCCAATGAGTCCTTGATATTTAGTCGTTTTCAGCCAATATTCTGGATTTTTGAAAATTTCACTTTTTTGTGAAAATATCCACTAAATGAGGGAATAATATGTGTGAGGGTACCCCAGAAGAGTTCCAAAGTGTGTGGGTAAAATATATATCCCACGGGGGTAAAATTGAAAAAAGTTGAAAAAAATTATTTTTTGGACTTAGCCATTTTTCCGGCATTTATCAGACTTTCAGATAGGGCAAATGTCAGTGAGCGTTCCGATTTCAGTTCCAGAGCGATTCGCCCAATGAGTCCTTGATATTTAGTCATGTTCAGCCAATTTTCTGGATTTTTGAAAAATTCACTTTTTTGTGAAAATATCCACTAAATGAGGGAATAATATGTGTGAGGGTACCCCAGGAGAGTTCCAAATGTGTGCGGGTAAAATATATATCCCACGGGGGTAAAATTGAAAAAAGTTGAAAAAAATTTTTTTTTTGGCCTTAGTCATTTTTCCGGCGATTATCAGACTTTCAGATAGGGCAAATGTCAGTTAGCGTTCCGATTTCAGTTCCAGAGCGATTCGCCCAATGATTCCTTGATATTTAGTCGTTTTCAGCCAATTTTCTGGATTTTTGAAAAATTCACTTTTTTGTGAAAATATCCACTAAATGAGGGAATAATATGTGGGAGGGTACCCCAGGAGAGTTCCAAATGTGTGTGGGTAAAATATATATCCCACGGGGGTAAAATTGAAAAAAGTTGAAAAAAATTATTTTTTGGACTTAGCCATTTTTCTGGCGTTTATCAGACTTTCAGATAGGGCAAATGTCAGTGAGCGTTCCGATTTCAGTTCCAGAGCGATTCGCCCAATGAGTCCTTGATATTTAGTCGTTTTCAGCCAATATTTTGGATTTTTGAAAATTTCACTTTTTTGTGAAAATATCCACTAAATGAGGGAATAATATGTGTGAGGGTACCTCAGGAGTGTTCCAAATGTGTGTGGGTAGAATATATATCCCACGGGGGTAAAATTGAAACAAGTTGAAAAAAATGTTTTTTTGGACTTAGCCATTTTTCCGGCGTTTATCAGACTTTCAGATAGGGCAAATGTCAGTGAGCGTTCCGATTTCAGTTCCAGAGCGATTCGCCCAATGAGTCCTTGATATTTAGTCATTTTCAGCCAATTTTCTGGATTTTTGAAAAATTCACTTTTTTGTGAAAATATCCACTAAATGAGGGAATAATATGTGTGAGGGTACCCCAGGAGAGTTCCAAATGTGTGTGGGTAAAATATATATCCCACGGGGGTAAAATTGAAAAAAGTTGAAAAAAATTATTTTTTGGACTTAGCCATTTTTCCGGCGTTTATCAGACTTTCAGATAGGGCAAATGTCAGTGAGCGTTCCGATTTCAGTTCCAGAGCGATTAGCCCAATGAGTCCTTGATATTTAGTCATTTTCAGCCAATATTCTGGATTTTTGAAAAATTCACTTTTTTGTGAAAATATCCACTAAATGAGGGAAAAATATGTGTGAGGGTTCCCCAGGAGAGTTCCAAATGTGTGTGGGTAAAATATTTATCCCACGGGGGTAAAATTGAAAAAAGTTTAAAAATTTTTTTTTTTGGACTTAGTCATTTTTCCAGCGTTTATCAGACTTTCAGATAGTGCAAATGTCAGTGAGCGTTCCGATTTCAGTTCCAGAGCAATTCTCCCAATGATTCCTTGATATTTAGTTCTTTTCAGCCAATTTTCTGGATTTTTGAAAAATTCACTTTTTTGTGAAAATATCCACTAAATGAGGGAATAAAATGTGTGAGGGTACCCCAGGAGAGTTCCAAATGTGTGTGGGTAAAATATATATCCCACGGGGGTAAAATTTAAAAAAGATGAAAAAAATTATTTTTTGGACTTAGCCATTTTTCCGGCGTTTATCAGACTTTCAGATAGGGCAAATGTCAGTGAGCGTTCCGATTTCAGTTCCAGAGCGATTCGCCCAATGAGTCCTTGATATTTAGTCGTTTTCAGCCAATATTCTGGATTTTTGAAAATTTCATTTTTTTGTGAAAATATCCACTAAATGAGGGAATAATATGTGTGAGGGTACCCCAGGAGAGTTCCAAAGTGTGTGGGTAAAATATATATCCCACGGGGGTAAAATTGAAAAAAGTTGAAAAAAATTATTTTTTGGACTTAGCCATTTTTCCGGCATTTATCAGACTTTCAGATAGGGCAAATGTCAGTGAGCGTTCCGATTTCAGTTCCAGAGCGATTCGCCCAATGAGTCCTTGATATTTAGTCGTTTTCAGCCAATATTTTGGATTTTTGAAAATTTCACTTTTTTGTGAAAATATCCACTAAATGAGGGAATAATATGTGTGAGGGTACCTCAGGAGTGTTCCAAATGTGTGTGGGTAGAATATATATCCCACGGGGGTAAAATTGAAACAAGTTGAAAAAAATATTTTTTTGGACTTAGCCATTTTTCCGGCGTTTATCAGACTTTCAGATAGGGCAAATGTCAGTGAGCGTTCCGATTTCAGTTCCAGAGCGATTCGCCCAATGAGTCCTTGATATTTAGTCATTTTCAGCCAATTTTCTGGATTTTTGAAAAATTCACTTTTTTGTGAAAATATCCACTAAATGAGGGAATAATATGTGTGAGGGTACCCCAGGAGAGTTCCAAATGTGTGTGGGTAAAATATATATCCCACGGGGGTAAAATTGAAAAAAGTTGAAAAAAATTATTTTTTGGACTTAGCCATTTTTCCGGCGTTTATCAGACTTTCAGATAGGGCAAATGTCAGTGAGCGTTCCGATTTCAGTTCCAGAGCGATTAGCCCAATGAGTCCTTGATATTTAGTCATTTTCAGCCAATTTTCTGGATTTTTGAAAAATTCACTTTTTTGTGAAAATATCCACTAAATGAGGGAAAAATATGTGTGAGGGTTCCCCAGGAGAGTTCCAAATGTGTGTGGGTAAAATATTTATCCCACGGGGGTAAAATTGAAAAAAGTTTAAAAATTTTTTTTTTTGGACTTAGTCATTTTTCCAGCGTTTATCAGACTTTCAGATAGTGCAAATGTCAGTGAGCGTTCCGATTTCAGTTCCAGAGCAATTCTCCCAATGATTCCTTGATATTTAGTTCTTTTCAGCCAATTTTCTGGATTTTTGAAAAATTCACTTTTTTGTGAAAATATCCACTAAATGAGGGAATAAAATGTGTGAGGGTACCCCAGGAGAGTTCCAAATGTGTGTGGGTAAAATATATATCCCACGGGGGTAAAATTTAAAAAAGATGAAAAAAATTATTTTTTGGACTTAGCCATTTTTCCGGCGTTTATCAGACTTTCAGATAGGGCAAATGTCAGTGAGCGTTCCGATTTCAGTTCCAGAGCGATTCGCCCAATGAGTCCTTGATATTTAGTCGTTTTCAGCCAATATTCTGGATTTTTGAAAATTTCATTTTTTTGTGAAAATATCCACTAAATGAGGGAATAATATGTGTGAGGGTACCCCAGGAGAGTTCCAAAGTGTGTGGGTAAAATATATATCCCACGGGGGTAAAATTGAAAAAAGTTGAAAAAAATTATTTTTTGGACTTAGCCATTTTTCCGGCATTTATCAGACTTTCAGATAGGGCAAATGTCAGTGAGCGTTCCGATTTCAGTTCCAGAGCGATTCGCCCAATGAGTCCTTGATATTTAGTCGTTTTCAGCCAATATTTTGGATTTTTGAAAATTTCACTTTTTTGTGAAAATATCCACTAAATGAGGGAATAATATGTGTGAGGGTACCTCAGGAGTGTTCCAAATGTGTGTGGGTAGAATATATATCCCACGGGGGTAAAATTGAAACAAGTTGAAAAAAATATTTTTTTGGACTTAGTCATTTTTCCGGCATTTATCAGACTTTCAGATAGGGCAAATAAATGTCAGTGAGCGTTCCGATTTCAGTTCCAGAGCGATTCGCCCAATGATTCCTTGATATTTAGTCGTTTTCAGCCAATTTTCTGAATTTTTGAAAAATTCACTTTTTTGTGAAAATATCCACTAAATGAGGGAATAATATGTGTGAGGGTACCCCAGGAGAGTTCCAAATGTGTGTGGGTAAAATATATATCCCACGGGGGTAAAATTGAAAAAAGTTGAAAAAAATTATTTTTTGGACTTAGCCATTTTTCCGGCGTTTATCAGACTTTCAGATAGGGCAAATGTCAGTGAGCGTTCCGATTTCAGTTCCAGAGCGATTCGCCCAATGATTCCTTGATATTTAGTCGTTTTCAGCCAATTTTCTGGATTTTTGAAAAATTCACTTTTTTGTGAAAATATCCACTAAATGAGGGAATAATATGTGTGAGGGTACCCCAGGAGAGTTCCAAATGTGTGTGGGTAAAATATATATCCCACGGGGGTAAAATTGAAAAAAGTTGAAAAAAATTTTTTTTTTGGCCTTAGTCATTTTTCCGGCGATTATCAGACTTTCAGATAGGGCAAATGTCAGTGAGCGTTCCGATTTCAGTTCCAGAGCGATTCGCCCAATGATTCCTTGATATTTAGTCGTTTTCAGCCAATTTTCTGGATTTTTGAAAAATTCACTTTTTTGTGAAAATATCCACTAAATGAGGGAATAATGTGTTGGAGGGTACCCCAGGAGAGTTCCAAATGTGTGTGGGTAAAATATATATCCCACGGGGGTAAAATTGAAAAAAGTTGAAAAAAATTATTTTTTGGACTTAGCCATTTTTCTGGCGTTTATCAGACTTTCAGATAGGGCAAATGTCAGTGAGCGTTCCGATTTCAGTTCCAGAGCGATTCGCCCAATGAGTCCTTGATATTTAGTCGTTTTCAGCCAATATTTTGGATTTTTGAAAATTTCACTTTTTTGTGAAAATATCCACTAAATGAGGGAATAATATGTGTGAGGGTACCTCAGGAGTGTTCCAAATGTGTGTGGGTAGAATATATATCCCACGGGGGTAAAATTGAAACAAGTTGAAAAAAATATTTTTTTGGACTTAGTCATTTTTCCGGCATTTATCAGACTTTCAGATAGGGCAAATGTCAGTGAGCGTTCCGATTTCAGTTCCAGAGCGATTCGCCCAATGATTCCTTGATATTTAGTCGTTTTCAGCCAATTTTCTGGATTTTTGAAAAATTCACTTTTTTGTGAAAATATCCACTAAATGAGGGAATAATATGTGTGAGGGTACCCCAGGAGAGTTCCAAATGTGTGTGGGTAAAATATATATCCCACGGGGGTAAAATTGAAAAAAGTTGAAAAAAATTATTTTTTGGACTTAGCCATTTTTCCGGCGTTTATCAGACTTTCAGATAGGGCAAATGTCAGTGAGCGTTCCGATTTCAGTTCCAGAGCGATTCGCCCAATGAGTCCTTGATATTTAGTCATTTTCAGCCAATTTTCTGGATTTTTGAAAAATTCACTTTTTTGTGAAAATATCCACTAAATGAGGGAATAATATGTGTGAGGGTACCCCAGGAGAGTTCCAAATGTGTGTGGGTAAAATATATATCCCACGGGGGTAAAATTGAAAAAAGTTGAAAAAAATTATTTTTTGGACTTAGCCATTTTTCCGGCGTTTATCAGACTTTCAGATAGGGCAAATGTCAGTGAGCGTTCCGATTTCAGTTCCAGAGCGATTAGCCCAATGAGTCCTTGATATTTAGTCATTTTCAGCCAATTTTCTGGATTTTTGAAAAATTCACTTTTTTGTGAAAATATCCACTAAATGAGGGAAAAATATGTGTGAGGGTTCCCCAGGAGAGTTCCAAATGTGTGTGGGTAAAATATTTATCCCACGGGGGTAAAATTGAAAAAAGTTTAAAAATTTTTTTTTTTGGACTTAGTCATTTTTCCAGCGTTTATCAGACTTTCAGATAGTGCAAATGTCAGTGAGCGTTCCGATTTCAGTTCCAGAGCGATTCGCCCAATGAGTCCTTGATATTTAGTCATTTTCAGCCAATATTCTGGATTTTTGAAAATTTCACTTTTTTGTGAAAATATCCACTAAATGAGGGAATAATATGTGTGAGGGTACCCCAGGAGAGTTCCAAAGTGTGTGGGTAAAATATATATCCGACGGGGGTAAAATTGAAAAAAGTTAAAAAAAATAATTTTTTGGACTTAGCCATTTTTCCGGCATTTATCAGACTTTCAGATAGAGCAAATGTGAGTGAGCGTTCCGATTTCAGTTCCAGAGCGATTCGCCCATTGAGTCCTTGATATTTAGTCGTTTTCAGCCAATATTTTGGATTTTTGAAAAATTCACTTTTTTGTGAAAATATCCACTAAATGAGGGAATAATATGTGTGAGGGTACCCCAGAAGAGTTCCAAATGTGTGTGGGTAGAATATATAACCCACGGGGGTAAAATTGAAAAAAGTTGAAAGAAAATTTTTTTTTGGACTTAGTCATTTTTCCGGCGTTTATCAGACTTTCAGATAGGGCAAATGTCAGTGAGCGTTCCGATTTCAGTTCTAGAGCGATTCGCCCAATGAGTCCTTGATATTTAGTCATTTTCAGCCAATATTTTGGATTTTTGAAAATTTCACTTTTTTGTGAAAATATCCACTAAATGAGGGAATAATATGTGTGAGGGTACCCCAGGAGAGTTCCAAAGTGTGTGGGTAAAATATATATCCCACGGGGGTAAAATTGAAAAAAGTTGAAAAAAATTATTTTTTGGACTTAGCCATTTTTCCGGCATTTATCAGACTTTCAGATAGGGCAAATGTCAGTGAGCGTTCCGATTTCAGTTCCAGAGCGATTCGCCCAATGAGTCCTTGATATTTAGTCGTTTTCAGCCAATATTTTGGATTTTTGAAAATTTCACTTTTTTGTGAAAATATCCACTAAATGAGGGAATAATATGTGTGAGGGTACCTCAGGAGTGTTCCAAATGTGTGTGGGTAGAATATATATCCCACGGGGGTAAAATTGAAACAAGTTGAAAAAAATATTTTTTTGGACTTAGTCATTTTTCCGGCATTTATCAGACTTTCAGATAGGGCAAATAAATGTCAGTGAGCGTTCCGATTTCAGTTCCAGAGCGATTCGCCCAATGATTCCTTGATATTTAGTCGTTTTCAGCCAATTTTCTGAATTTTTGAAAAATTCACTTTTTTGTGAAAATATCCACTAAATGAGGGAATAATATGTGTGAGGGTACCCCAGGAGAGTTCCAAATGTGTGTGGGTAAAATATATATCCCACGGGGGTAAAATTGAAAAAAGTTGAAAAAAATTATTTTTTGGACTTAGCCATTTTTCCGGCGTTTATCAGACTTTCAGATAGGGCAAATGTCAGTGAGCGTTCCGATTTCAGTTCCAGAGCGATTCGCCCAATGATTCCTTGATATTTAGTCGTTTTCAGCCAATTTTCTGGATTTTTGAAAAATTCACTTTTTTGTGAAAATATCCACTAAATGAGGGAATAATATGTGTGAGGGTACCCCAGGAGAGTTCCAAATGTGTGTGGGTAAAATATATATCCCACGGGGGTAAAATTGAAAAAAGTTGAAAAAAATTTTTTTTTTGGCCTTAGTCATTTTTCCGGCGATTATCAGACTTTCAGATAGGGCAAATGTCAGTGAGCGTTCCGATTTCAGTTCCAGAGCGATTCGCCCAATGATTCCTTGATATTTAGTCGTTTTCAGCCAATTTTCTGGATTTTTGAAAAATTCACTTTTTTGTGAAAATATCCACTAAATGAGGGAATAATGTGTTGGAGGGTACCCCAGGAGAGTTCCAAATGTGTGTGGGTAAAATATATATCCCACGGGGGTAAAATTGAAAAAAGTTGAAAAAAATTATTTTTTGGACTTAGCCATTTTTCTGGCGTTTATCAGACTTTCAGATAGGGCAAATGTCAGTGAGCGTTCCGATTTCAGTTCCAGAGCGATTCGCCCAATGAGTCCTTGATATTTAGTCGTTTTCAGCCAATATTTTGGATTTTTGAAAATTTCACTTTTTTGTGAAAATATCCACTAAATGAGGGAATAATATGTGTGAGGGTACCTCAGGAGTGTTCCAAATGTGTGTGGGTAGAATATATATCCCACGGGGGTAAAATTGAAACAAGTTGAAAAAAATATTTTTTTGGACTTAGTCATTTTTCCGGCATTTATCAGACTTTCAGATAGGGCAAATGTCAGTGAGCGTTCCGATTTCAGTTCCAGAGCGATTCGCCCAATGATTCCTTGATATTTAGTCGTTTTCAGCCAATTTTCTGGATTTTTGAAAAATTCACTTTTTTGTGAAAATATCCACTAAATGAGGGAATAATATGTGTGAGGGTACCCCAGGAGAGTTCCAAATGTGTGTGGGTAAAATATATATCCCACGGGGGTAAAATTGAAAAAAGTTGAAAAAAATTATTTTTTGGACTTAGCCATTTTTCCGGCGTTTATCAGACTTTCAGATAGGGCAAATGTCAGTGAGCGTTCCGATTTCAGTTCCAGAGCGATTCGCCCAATGAGTCCTTGATATTTAGTCATTTTCAGCCAATTTTCTGGATTTTTGAAAAATTCACTTTTTTGTGAAAATATCCACTAAATGAGGGAATAATATGTGTGAGGGTACCCCAGGAGAGTTCCAAATGTGTGTGGGTAAAATATATATCCCACGGGGGTAAAATTGAAAAAAGTTGAAAAAAATTATTTTTTGGACTTAGCCATTTTTCCGGCGTTTATCAGACTTTCAGATAGGGCAAATGTCAGTGAGCGTTCCGATTTCAGTTCCAGAGCGATTAGCCCAATGAGTCCTTGATATTTAGTCATTTTCAGCCAATTTTCTGGATTTTTGAAAAATTCACTTTTTTGTGAAAATATCCACTAAATGAGGGAAAAATATGTGTGAGGGTTCCCCAGGAGAGTTCCAAATGTGTGTGGGTAAAATATTTATCCCACGGGGGTAAAATTGAAAAAAGTTTAAAAATTTTTTTTTTTGGACTTAGTCATTTTTCCAGCGTTTATCAGACTTTCAGATAGTGCAAATGTCAGTGAGCGTTCCGATTTCAGTTCCAGAGCGATTCGCCCAATGAGTCCTTGATATTTAGTCGTTTTCAGCCAATATTCTGGATTTTTGAAAATTTCACTTTTTTGTGAAAATATCCACTAAATGAGGGAATAATATGTGTGAGGGTACCCCAGGAGAGTTCCAAAGTGTGTGGGTAAAATATATATCCGACGGGGGTAAAATTGAAAAAAGTTAAAAAAAATAATTTTTTGGACTTAGCCATTTTTCCGGCATTTATCAGACTTTCAGATAGGGCAAATGTGAGTGAGCGTTCCGATTTCAGTTCCAGAGCGATTCGCCCATTGAGTCCTTGATATTTAGTCGTTTTCAGCCAATATTTTGGATTTTTGAAAAATTCACTTTTTTGTGAAAATATCCACTAAATGAGGGAATAATATGTGTGAGGGTACCCCAGAAGAGTTCCAAATGTGTGTGGGTAGAATATATAACCCACGGGGGTAAAATTGAAAAAAGTTGAAAGAAAATTTTTTTTTGGACTTAGTCATTTTTCCGGCGTTTATCAGACTTTCAGATAGGGCAAATGTCAGTGAGCGTTCCGATTTCAGTTCTAGAGCGATTCGCCCAATGAGTCCTTGATATTTAGTCATTTTCAGCCAATATTTTGGATTTTTGAAAATTTCACTTTTTTGTGAAAATATCCACTAAATGAGGGAATAATATGTGTGAGGGTACCCCAGGAGAGTTCCAAAGTGTGTGGGTAAAATATATATCCCACGGGGGTAAAATTGAAAAAAGTTGAAAAAAATTATTTTTTGGACTTAGCCATTTTTCCGGCATTTATCAGACTTTCAGATAGGGCAAATGTCAGTGAGCGTTCCGATTTCAGTTCCAGAGCGATTCGCCCAATGAGTCCTTGATATTTAGTCGTTTTCAGCCAATATTTTGGATTTTTGAAAATTTCACTTTTTTGTGAAAATATCCACTAAATGAGGGAATAATATGTGTGAGGGTACCTCAGGAGTGTTCCAAATGTGTGTGGGTAGAATATATATCCCACGGGGGTAAAATTGAAACAAGTTGAAAAAAATATTTTTTTGGACTTAGTCATTTTTCCGGCATTTATCAGACTTTCAGATAGGGCAAATAAATGTCAGTGAGCGTTCCGATTTCAGTTCCAGAGCGATTCGCCCAATGATTCCTTGATATTTAGTCGTTTTCAGCCAATTTTCTGAATTTTTGAAAAATTCACTTTTTTGTGAAAATATCCACTAAATGAGGGAATAATATGTGTGAGGGTACCCCAGGAGAGTTCCAAATGTGTGTGGGTAAAATATATATCCCACGGGGGTAAAATTGAAAAAAGTTGAAAAAAATTATTTTTTGGACTTAGCCATTTTTCCGGCGTTTATCAGACTTTCAGATAGGGCAAATGTCAGTGAGCGTTCCGATTTCAGTTCCAGAGCGATTCGCCCAATGATTCCTTGATATTTAGTCGTTTTCAGCCAATTTTCTGGATTTTTGAAAAATTCACTTTTTTGTGAAAATATCCACTAAATGAGGGAATAATATGTGTGAGGGTACCCCAGGAGAGTTCCAAATGTGTGTGGGTAAAATATATATCCCACGGGGGTAAAATTGAAAAAAGTTGAAAAAAATTTTTTTTTTGGCCTTAGTCATTTTTCCGGCGATTATCAGACTTTCAGATAGGGCAAATGTCAGTGAGCGTTCCGATTTCAGTTCCAGAGCGATTCGCCCAATGATTCCTTGATATTTAGTCGTTTTCAGCCAATTTTCTGGATTTTTGAAAAATTCACTTTTTTGTGAAAATATCCACTAAATGAGGGAATAATGTGTTGGAGGGTACCCCAGGAGAGTTCCAAATGTGTGTGGGTAAAATATATATCCCACGGGGGTAAAATTGAAAAAAGTTGAAAAAAATTATTTTTTGGACTTAGCCATTTTTCTGGCGTTTATCAGACTTTCAGATAGGGCAAATGTCAGTGAGCGTTCCGATTTCAGTTCCAGAGCGATTCGCCCAATGAGTCCTTGATATTTAGTCGTTTTCAGCCAATATTTTGGATTTTTGAAAATTTCACTTTTTTGTGAAAATATCCACTAAATGAGGGAATAATATGTGTGAGGGTACCTCAGGAGTGTTCCAAATGTGTGTGGGTAGAATATATATCCCACGGGGGTAAAATTGAAACAAGTTGAAAAAAATATTTTTTTGGACTTAGTCATTTTTCCGGCATTTATCAGACTTTCAGATAGGGCAAATGTCAGTGAGCGTTCCGATTTCAGTTCCAGAGCGATTCGCCCAATGATTCCTTGATATTTAGTCGTTTTCAGCCAATTTTCTGGATTTTTGAAAAATTCACTTTTTTGTGAAAATATCCACTAAATGAGGGAATAATATGTGTGAGGGTACCCCAGGAGAGTTCCAAATGTGTGTGGGTAAAATATATATCCCACGGGGGTAAAATTGAAAAAAGTTGAAAAAAATTATTTTTTGGACTTAGCCATTTTTCCGGCGTTTATCAGACTTTCAGATAGGGCAAATGTCAGTGAGCGTTCCGATTTCAGTTCCAGAGCGATTCGCCCAATGAGTCCTTGATATTTAGTCATTTTCAGCCAATTTTCTGGATTTTTGAAAAATTCACTTTTTTGTGAAAATATCCACTAAATGAGGGAATAATATGTGTGAGGGTACCCCAGGAGAGTTCCAAATGTGTGTGGGTAAAATATATATCCCACGGGGGTAAAATTGAAAAAAGTTGAAAAAAATTATTTTTTGGACTTAGCCATTTTTCCGGCGTTTATCAGACTTTCAGATAGGGCAAATGTCAGTGAGCGTTCCGATTTCAGTTCCAGAGCGATTAGCCCAATGAGTCCTTGATATTTAGTCATTTTCAGCCAATTTTCTGGATTTTTGAAAAATTCACTTTTTTGTGAAAATATCCACTAAATGAGGGAAAAATATGTGTGAGGGTTCCCCAGGAGAGTTCCAAATGTGTGTGGGTAAAATATTTATCCCACGGGGGTAAAATTGAAAAAAGTTTAAAAATTTTTTTTTTTGGACTTAGTCATTTTTCCAGCGTTTATCAGACTTTCAGATAGTGCAAATGTCAGTGAGCGTTCCGATTTCAGTTCCAGAGCGATTCGCCCAATGAGTCCTTGATATTTAGTCGTTTTCAGCCAATATTCTGGATTTTTGAAAATTTCACTTTTTTGTGAAAATATCCACTAAATGAGGGAATAATATGTGTGAGGGTACCCCAGGAGAGTTCCAAAGTGTGTGGGTAAAATATATATCCGACGGGGGTAAAATTGAAAAAAGTTAAAAAAAATAATTTTTTGGACTTAGCCATTTTTCCGGCATTTATCAGACTTTCAGATAGGGCAAATGTGAGTGAGCGTTCCGATTTCAGTTCCAGAGCGATTCGCCCATTGAGTCCTTGATATTTAGTCGTTTTCAGCCAATATTTTGGATTTTTGAAAAATTCACTTTTTTGTGAAAATATCCACTAAATGAGGGAATAATATGTGTGAGGGTACCCCAGAAGAGTTCCAAATGTGTGTGGGTAGAATATATAACCCACGGGGGTAAAATTGAAAAAAGTTGAAAGAAAATTTTTTTTTGGACTTAGCCATTTTTCCGGCGTTTATCAGTCTTTCAGATAGGGCAAATGTCAGTGAGTGTTCCGATTTCAGTTCCAGAGCGATTCGCCCAATGAGTCCTTGATATTTAGTCGTTTTCAGCCAATATTTTGGATTTTTGAAAATTTCACTTTTTTGTGAAAATATCCACTAAATGAGGGAATAATATGTGGGAGGGTACCCCAGGAGAGTTCCAAATGTGTGTGGGTAAAATATATATCCCACGGGGGTAAAATTGAAAAAAGTTGAAAAAAATTATTTTTTGGACTTAGCCATTTTTCTGGCGTTTATCAGACTTTCAGATAGGGCAAATGTCAGTGAGCGTTCCGATTTCAGTTCCAGAGCGATTCGCCCATTGAGTCCTTGATATTTAGTCGTTTTCAGCCAATATTTTGGATTTTTGAAAAATTCACTTTTTTTGTGAAAATACCCACTAAATGAGGGAATAATATGTGTGAGGGTACCCCAGAAGAGTTCCAAATGTGTGTGGGTAGAATATATATCCCACGGGGGTAAAATTGAAAAAAGTTGAAAAAAATTTTTTTTTTGGCCTTAGTCATTTTTCCGGCGATTATCAGACTTTCAGAGAGGGCAAATGTCAGTGAGCATTCCGATTTCAGTTCCAGAGCGATTCGCCCAATGAGTCCTTGATATTTAGTCGTTTTCAGCCAATATTTTGGATTTTTGAAAATTTCACTTTTTTGTGAAAATATCAACTAAATGAGGGAATAATATGTGTGAGGGTACCCCAGGAGAGTTCCAAATGTGTGTGGGTAAAATATATATCCCACGGGGGTAAAATTGAAAAAAGTTGAAAAAAATTATTTTTTGGACTTAGCCATTTTTCCGGCGTTTATCAGACTTTCAGATAGGGCAAATGTCAGTGAGCATTCCGATTTCAGTTCCAGAGCGATTCGCCCAATGAGTCCTTGATATTTAGTCATGTTCAGCCAATTTTCTGGATTTTTGAAAAATTCACTTTTTTGTGAAAATATCCACTAAATGAGGGAATAATATGTGTGAGGGTACCCCAGGAGAGTTCCAAATGTGTGTGGGTAAAATATATATCCCACGGGGGTAAAATTGAAAAAAGTTGAAAAAAATTTTTTTTTTGGCCTTAGTCATTTTTCCGGCGATTATCAGACTTTCAGATAGGGCAAATGTCAGTGAGCGTTCCGATTTCAGTTCCAGAGCGATTCGCCCAATGATTCCTTGATAATTAGTCGTTTTCAGCCAATTTTCTGGATTTTTGAAAAATTCACTTTTTTGTGAAAATATCCACTAAATGAGGGAATAATATGTGGGAGGGTACCCCAGGAGAGTTCCAAATGTGTGTGGGTAAAATATATATCCCACGGGGGTAAAATTGAAAAAAGTTGAAAAAAATTATTTTTTGGACTTAGCCATTTTTTTGGCGTTTATCAGACTTTCAGATAGGGCAAATGTCAGTGAGCATTCCGATTTCAGTTCCAGAGCGATTCGCCCAATGAGTCCTTGATATTTAGTCGTTTTCAGCCAATATTTTGGATTTTTGAAAATTTCACTTTTTTGTGAAAATATCCACTAAATGAGGGAATAATATGTGTGAGGGTACCTCAGGAGTGTTCCAAATGTGTGTGGGTAGAATATATATCCCACGGGGGTAAAATTGAAACAAGTTGAAAAAAATATTTTTTTGGACTTAGTCATTTTTCCGGCATTTATCAGACTTTCAGATAGGGCAAATGTCAGTGAGCGTTCCGATTTCAGTTCCAGAGCGATTCGCCCAATGATTCCTTGATATTTAGTCGTTTTCAGCCAATTTTCTGGATTTTTGAAAAATTCACTTTTTTGTGAAAATATCCACTAAATGAGGGAATAATATGTGTGAGGGTACCCCAGGAGAGTTCCAAATGTGTGTGGGTAAAATATATATCCCACGGGGGTAAAATTGAAAAAAGTTGAAAAAAATTATTTTTTGGACTTAGCCATTTTTCCGGCGTTTATCAGACTTTCAGATAGGGCAAATGTCAGTGAGCGTTCCGATTTCAGTTCCAGAGCGATTCGCCCAATGAGTCCTTGATATTTAGTCATTTTCAGCCAATTTTCTGGATTTTTGAAAAATTCACTTTTTTGTGAAAATATCCACTAAATGAGGGAATAATATGTGTGAGGGTACCCCAGGAGAGTTCCAAATGTGTGTGGGTAAAATATATATCCCACGGGGGTAAAATTGAAAAAAGTTGAAAAAAATTATTTTTTGGACTTAGCCATTTTTCCGGCGATTATCAGACTTTCAGATAGGGCAAATGTCAGTGAGCGTTCCGATTTCAGTTCCAGAGCGATTAGCCCAATGAGTCCTTGATATTTAGTCATTTTCAGCCAATTTTCTGGATTTTTGAAAAATTCACTTTTTTGTGAAAATATCCACTAAATGAGGGAAAAATATGTGTGAGGGTTCCCCAGGAGAGTTCCAAATGTGTGTGGGTAAAATATTTATCCCACGGGGGTAAAATTGAAAAAAGTTTAAAAATTTTTTTTTTTGGACTTAGTCATTTTTCCAGCGTTTATCAGACTTTCAGATAGTGCAAATGTCAGTGAGCGTTCCGATTTCAGTTCCAGAGCGATTCGCCCAATGATTCCTTGATATTTAGTTCTTTTCAGCCAATTTTCTGGATTTTTGAAAAATTCACTTTTTTGTGAAAATATCCACTAAATGAGGGAATAAAATGTGTGAGGGTACCCCAGGAGAGTTCCAAATGTGTGTGGGTAAAATATATATCCCACAGGGGTAAAATTGAAAAAAGTTGAAAAAAATAATTTTTTGGACTTAGCCATTTTTCCGGCGTTTATCAGACTTTCAGATAGGGCAAATGTCAGTGAGCGTTCCGATTTCAGTTCCAGAGCGATTCGCCCAATGAGTCCTTGATATTTAGTCGTTTTCAGCCAATATTTTGGATTTTTGAAAATTTCACTTTTTTGTGAAAATATCCACTAAATGAGGGAATAATATGTGTGAGGGTACCCCAGGAGAGTTCCAAAGTGTGTGGGTAAAATATATATCCCACGGGGGTAAAATTGAAAAAAGTAAAAAAAAATAATTTTTTGGACTTAGCCATTTTTCCGGCATTTATCAGACTTTCAGATAGGGCAAATGTCAGTGAGCGTTCCGATTTCAGTTCCAGAGCGATTCGCCCATTGAGTCCTTGATATTTAGTCGTTTTCAGCCAATATTTTGGATTTTTGAAAAATTCACTTTTTTGTGAAAATATCCACTAAATGAGGGAATAATATGTGTGAGGGTACCCCAGAAGAGTTCCAAATGTGTGTGGGTAGAATATATAACCCACGGGGGTAAAATTGAAAAAAGTTGAAAGAAAATTTTTTTTTGGACTTAGTCATTTTTCCGGCGTTTATCAGACTTTCAGATAGGGCAAATGTCAGTGAGCGTTCCGATGTCAGTTCCAGAGCGATTCACCCAATGAGTCCTTGATATTTAGTCATTTTCAGCCAATATTTTGGATTTTTGAAAATTTCACTTTTTTGTGAAAATATCCACTAAATGAGGGAATAATATGTGTGAGGGTACCCCAGGAGAGTTCCAAAGTGTGTGGGTAAAATATATATCCCACGGGGGTAAAATTGAAAAAAGTTAAAAAAAATAATTTTTTGGACTTAGCCATTTTTCCGGCATTTATCAGACTTTCAGATAGGGCAAATGTCAGTGAGCGTTCCGATTTCAGTTCCAGAGCGATTCGCCCAATGAGTCCTTGATATTTAGTCATTTTCAGCCAATATTTTGGATTTTTGAAAATTTCACTTTTTTGTGAAAATATCCACTAAATGAGGGAATAATATGTGTGAGGGTACCTCAGGAGTGTTCCAAATGTGTGTGGGTAGAATATATATCCCACGGGGGTAAAATTGAAACAAGTTGAAAAAAAATATTTTTTGGACTTAGTCATTTTTCCGGCTTTTATCAGACTTTCAGATAGGGCAAATGTCAGTGAGCGTTCCGATTTCAGTTCCAGAGCGATTCGCCCAATGATTCCTTGATATTTAGTCGTTTTCAGCCAATTTTCTGGATTTTTGAAAAATTCACTTTTTTGTGAAACTATCCACTAAATGAGGGAATAATATGTGTGAGGGTACCCCAGGAGAGTTCCAAATGTGTGTGGGTAAAATATATATCCCACGGGGGTAAAATTGAAAAAAGTTGAAAAAAATTATTTTTTGGACTTAGCCATTTTTCTGGCGTTTATCAGAATTTCAGATAGGGCAAATGTGAGTGAGCGTTCCGATTTCAGTTCCAGAGCGATTCGCCCAATGAGTCCTTGATGTTTAGTCGTTTTCAGCCAATATTTTGGATTTTTGAAAATTTCACTTTTTTGTGAAAATATCCACTAAATGAGGGAATAATATGTGTGAGGGTACCCCAGGAGAGTTCCAAATGTGTGTGGGTAAAATATATATCCCACGGGGGTAAAATTGAAAAAAGTTGAAAAAAATAATTTTTTGGACTTAGCCATTTTTCCGGCGTTTATCAGACTTTCAGATAGGGCAAATGTCAGTGAGCGTTCCGATTTCAGTTCCAGAGCGATTCGCCCAATGAGTCCTTGATATTTAGTCGTTTTCAGCCAATATTTTGGATTTTTGAAAATTTCACTTTTTTGTGAAAATATCCACTAAATGAGGGAATAATATGTGTGAGGGTACCCCAGGAGAGTTCCAAAGTGTGTGGGTAAAATATATATCCCACGGGGGTAAAATTGAAAAAAGTTAAAAAAAATAATTTTTTGGACTTAGCCATTTTTCCGGCATTTATCAGACTTTCAGATAGGGCAAATGTCAGTGAGCGTTCCGATTTCAGTTCCAGAGCGATTCGCCCATTGAGTCCTTGATATTTAGTCGTTTTCAGCCAATATTTTGGATTTTTGAAAAATTCACTTTTTTGTGAAAATATCCACTAAATGAGGGAATAATATGTGTGAGGGTACCCCAGAAGAGTTCCAAATGTGTGTGGGTAGAATATATAACCCACGGGGGTAAAATTGAAAAAAGTTGAAAGAAAATTTTTTTTTGGACTTAGTCATTTTTCCGGCGTTTATCAGACTTTCAGATAGGGCAAATGTCAGTGAGCGTTCCGATTTCAGTTCCAGAGCGATTCGCCCAATGAGTCCTTGATATTTAGTCGTTTTCAGCCAATATTTTGGATTTTTGAAAATTTCACTTTTTTGTGAAAATATCCACTAAATGAGGGAATAATATGTGTGAGGGTACCTCAGGAGTGTTCCAAATGTGTGTGGGTAGAATATATATCCCACGGGGGTAAAATTGAAACAAGTTGAAAAAAATATTTTTTTGGACTTAGTCATTTTTCCGGCATTTATCAGACTTTCAGATAGGGCAAATAAATGTCAGTGAGCGTTCCGATTTCAGTTCCAGAGCGATTCGCCCAATGATTCCTTGATATTTAGTCGTTTTCAGCCAATTTTCTGAATTTTTGAAAAATTCACTTTTTTGTGAAAATATCCACTAAATGAGGGAATAATATGTGTGAGGGTACCCCAGGAGAGTTCCAAATGTGTGTGGGTAAAATATATATCCCACGGGGGTAAAATTGAAAAAAGTTGAAAAAAATTATTTTTTGGACTTAGCCATTTTTCCGGCGTTTATCAGACTTTCAGATAGGGCAAATGTCAGTGAGCGTTCCGATTTCAGTTCCAGAGCGATTCGCCCAATGATTCCTTGATATTTAGTCGTTTTCAGCCAATTTTCTGGATTTTTGAAAAATTCACTTTTTTGTGAAAATATCCACTAAATGAGGGAATAATATGTGTGAGGGTACCCCAGGAGAGTTCCAAATGTGTGTGGGTAAAATATATATCCCACGGGGGTAAAATTGAAAAAAGTTGAAAAAAATTTTTTTTTTGGCCTTAGTCATTTTTCCGGCGATTATCAGACTTTCAGATAGGGCAAATGTCAGTGAGCGTTCCGATTTCAGTTCCAGAGCGATTCGCCCAATGATTCCTTGATATTTAGTCGTTTTCAGCCAATTTTCTGGATTTTTGAAAAATTCACTTTTTTGTGAAAATATCCACTAAATGAGGGAATAATGTGTTGGAGGGTACCCCAGGAGAGTTCCAAATGTGTGTGGGTAAAATATATATCCCACGGGGGTAAAATTGAAAAAAGTTGAAAAAAATTATTTTTTGGACTTAGCCATTTTTCTGGCGTTTATCAGACTTTCAGATAGGGCAAATGTCAGTGAGCGTTCCGATTTCAGTTCCAGAGCGATTCGCCCAATGAGTCCTTGATATTTAGTCGTTTTCAGCCAATATTTTGGATTTTTGAAAATTTCACTTTTTTGTGAAAATATCCACTAAATGAGGGAATAATATGTGTGAGGGTACCTCAGGAGTGTTCCAAATGTGTGTGGGTAGAATATATATCCCACGGGGGTAAAATTGAAACAAGTTGAAAAAAATATTTTTTTGGACTTAGTCATTTTTCCGGCATTTATCAGACTTTCAGATAGGGCAAATGTCAGTGAGCGTTCCGATTTCAGTTCCAGAGCGATTCGCCCAATGATTCCTTGATATTTAGTCGTTTTCAGCCAATTTTCTGGATTTTTGAAAAATTCACTTTTTTGTGAAAATATCCACTAAATGAGGGAATAATATGTGTGAGGGTACCCCAGGAGAGTTCCAAATGTGTGTGGGTAAAATATATATCCCACGGGGGTAAAATTGAAAAAAGTTGAAAAAAATTATTTTTTGGACTTAGCCATTTTTCCGGCGTTTATCAGACTTTCAGATAGGGCAAATGTCAGTGAGCGTTCCGATTTCAGTTCCAGAGCGATTCGCCCAATGAGTCCTTGATATTTAGTCATTTTCAGCCAATTTTCTGGATTTTTGAAAAATTCACTTTTTTGTGAAAATATCCACTAAATGAGGGAATAATATGTGTGAGGGTACCCCAGGAGAGTTCCAAATGTGTGTGGGTAAAATATATATCCCACGGGGGTAAAATTGAAAAAAGTTGAAAAAAATTATTTTTTGGACTTAGCCATTTTTCCGGCGTTTATCAGACTTTCAGATAGGGCAAATGTCAGTGAGCGTTCCGATTTCAGTTCCAGAGCGATTAGCCCAATGAGTCCTTGATATTTAGTCATTTTCAGCCAATTTTCTGGATTTTTGAAAAATTCACTTTTTTGTGAAAATATCCACTAAATGAGGGAAAAATATGTGTGAGGGTTCCCCAGGAGAGTTCCAAATGTGTGTGGGTAAAATATTTATCCCACGGGGGTAAAATTGAAAAAAGTTTAAAAATTTTTTTTTTTGGACTTAGTCATTTTTCCAGCGTTTATCAGACTTTCAGATAGTGCAAATGTCAGTGAGCGTTCCGATTTCAGTTCCAGAGCGATTCGCCCAATGAGTCCTTGATATTTAGTCGTTTTCAGCCAATATTCTGGATTTTTGAAAATTTCACTTTTTTGTGAAAATATCCACTAAATGAGGGAATAATATGTGTGAGGGTACCCCAGGAGAGTTCCAAAGTGTGTGGGTAAAATATATATCCGACGGGGGTAAAATTGAAAAAAGTTAAAAAAAATAATTTTTTGGACTTAGCCATTTTTCCGGCATTTATCAGACTTTCAGATAGGGCAAATGTGAGTGAGCGTTCCGATTTCAGTTCCAGAGCGATTCGCCCATTGAGTCCTTGATATTTAGTCGTTTTCAGCCAATATTTTGGATTTTTGAAAAATTCACTTTTTTGTGAAAATATCCACTAAATGAGGGAATAATATGTGTGAGGGTACCCCAGAAGAGTTCCAAATGTGTGTGGGTAGAATATATAACCCACGGGGGTAAAATTGAAAAAAGTTGAAAGAAAATTTTTTTTTGGACTTAGCCATTTTTCCGGCGTTTATCAGTCTTTCAGATAGGGCAAATGTCAGTGAGTGTTCCGATTTCAGTTCCAGAGCGATTCGCCCAATGAGTCCTTGATATTTAGTCGTTTTCAGCCAATATTTTGGATTTTTGAAAATTTCACTTTTTTGTGAAAATATCCACTAAATGAGGGAATAATATGTGGGAGGGTACCCCAGGAGAGTTCCAAATGTGTGTGGGTAAAATATATATCCCACGGGGGTAAAATTGAAAAAAGTTGAAAAAAATTATTTTTTGGACTTAGCCATTTTTCTGGCGTTTATCAGACTTTCAGATAGGGCAAATGTCAGTGAGCGTTCCGATTTCAGTTCCAGAGCGATTCGCCCATTGAGTCCTTGATATTTAGTCGTTTTCAGCCAATATTTTGGATTTTTGAAAAATTCACTTTTTTTGTGAAAATACCCACTAAATGAGGGAATAATATGTGTGAGGGTACCCCAGAAGAGTTCCAAATGTGTGTGGGTAGAATATATATCCCACGGGGGTAAAATTGAAAAAAGTTGAAAAAAATTTTTTTTTTGGCCTTAGTCATTTTTCCGGCGATTATCAGACTTTCAGAGAGGGCAAATGTCAGTGAGCATTCCGATTTCAGTTCCAGAGCGATTCGCCCAATGAGTCCTTGATATTTAGTCGTTTTCAGCCAATATTTTGGATTTTTGAAAATTTCACTTTTTTGTGAAAATATCAACTAAATGAGGGAATAATATGTGTGAGGGTACCCCAGGAGAGTTCCAAATGTGTGTGGGTAAAATATATATCCCACGGGGGTAAAATTGAAAAAAGTTGAAAAAAATTATTTTTTGGACTTAGCCATTTTTCCGGCGTTTATCAGACTTTCAGATAGGGCAAATGTCAGTGAGCATTCCGATTTCAGTTCCAGAGCGATTCGCCCAATGAGTCCTTGATATTTAGTCATGTTCAGCCAATTTTCTGGATTTTTGAAAAATTCACTTTTTTGTGAAAATATCCACTAAATGAGGGAATAATATGTGTGAGGGTACCCCAGGAGAGTTCCAAATGTGTGTGGGTAAAATATATATCCCACGGGGGTAAAATTGAAAAAAGTTGAAAAAAATTTTTTTTTTGGCCTTAGTCATTTTTCCGGCGATTATCAGACTTTCAGATAGGGCAAATGTCAGTGAGCGTTCCGATTTCAGTTCCAGAGCGATTCGCCCAATGATTCCTTGATAATTAGTCGTTTTCAGCCAATTTTCTGGATTTTTGAAAAATTCACTTTTTTGTGAAAATATCCACTAAATGAGGGAATAATATGTGGGAGGGTACCCCAGGAGAGTTCCAAATGTGTGTGGGTAAAATATATATCCCACGGGGGTAAAATTGAAAAAAGTTGAAAAAAATTATTTTTTGGACTTAGCCATTTTTTTGGCGTTTATCAGACTTTCAGATAGGGCAAATGTCAGTGAGCATTCCGATTTCAGTTCCAGAGCGATTCGCCCAATGAGTCCTTGATATTTAGTCGTTTTCAGCCAATATTTTGGATTTTTGAAAATTTCACTTTTTTGTGAAAATATCCACTAAATGAGGGAATAATATGTGTGAGGGTACCTCAGGAGTGTTCCAAATGTGTGTGGGTAGAATATATATCCCACGGGGGTAAAATTGAAACAAGTTGAAAAAAATATTTTTTTGGACTTAGTCATTTTTCCGGCATTTATCAGACTTTCAGATAGGGCAAATGTCAGTGAGCGTTCCGATTTCAGTTCCAGAGCGATTCGCCCAATGATTCCTTGATATTTAGTCGTTTTCAGCCAATTTTCTGGATTTTTGAAAAATTCACTTTTTTGTGAAAATATCCACTAAATGAGGGAATAATATGTGTGAGGGTACCCCAGGAGAGTTCCAAATGTGTGTGGGTAAAATATATATCCCACGGGGGTAAAATTGAAAAAAGTTGAAAAAAATTATTTTTTGGACTTAGCCATTTTTCCGGCGTTTATCAGACTTTCAGATAGGGCAAATGTCAGTGAGCGTTCCGATTTCAGTTCCAGAGCGATTCGCCCAATGAGTCCTTGATATTTAGTCATTTTCAGCCAATTTTCTGGATTTTTGAAAAATTCACTTTTTTGTGAAAATATCCACTAAATGAGGGAATAATATGTGTGAGGGTACCCCAGGAGAGTTCCAAATGTGTGTGGGTAAAATATATATCCCACGGGGGTAAAATTGAAAAAAGTTGAAAAAAATTATTTTTTGGACTTAGCCATTTTTCCGGCGTTTATCAGACTTTCAGATAGGGCAAATGTCAGTGAGCGTTCCGATTTCAGTTCCAGAGCGATTAGCCCAATGAGTCCTTGATATTTAGTCATTTTCAGCCAATTTTCTGGATTTTTGAAAAATTCACTTTTTTGTGAAAATATCCACTAAATGAGGGAAAAATATGTGTGAGGGTTCCCCAGGAGAGTTCCAAATGTGTGTGGGTAAAATATTTATCCCACGGGGGTAAAATTGAAAAAAGTTTAAAAATTTTTTTTTTTGGACTTAGTCATTTTTCCAGCGTTTATCAGACTTTCAGATAGTGCAAATGTCAGTGAGCGTTCCGATTTCAGTTCCAGAGCGATTCGCCCAATGATTCCTTGATATTTAGTTCTTTTCAGCCAATTTTCTGGATTTTTGAAAAATTCACTTTTTTGTGAAAATATCCACTAAATGAGGGAATAAAATGTGTGAGGGTACCCCAGGAGAGTTCCAAATGTGTGTGGGTAAAATATATATCCCACAGGGGTAAAATTGAAAAAAGTTGAAAAAAATAATTTTTTGGACTTAGCCATTTTTCCGGCGTTTATCAGACTTTCAGATAGGGCAAATGTCAGTGAGCGTTCCGATTTCAGTTCCAGAGCGATTCGCCCATTGAGTCCTTGATATTTAGTCGTTTTCAGCCAATATTTTGGATTTTTGAAAAATTCACTTTTTTGTGAAAATATCCACTAAATGAGGGAATAATATGTGTGAGGGTACCCCAGAAGAGTTCCAAATGTGTGTGGGTAGAATATATAACCCACGGGGGTAAAATTGAAAAAAGTTGAAAGAAAATTTTTTTTTGGACTTAGTCATTTTTCCGGCGTTTATCAGACTTTCAGATAGGGCAAATGTCAGTGAGCGTTCCGATGTCAGTTCCAGAGCGATTCACCCAATGAGTCCTTGATATTTAGTCATTTTCAGCCAATATTTTGGATTTTTGAAAATTTCACTTTTTTGTGAAAATATCCACTAAATGAGGGAATAATATGTGTGAGGGTACCCCAGGAGAGTTCCAAAGTGTGTGGGTAAAATATATATCCCACGGGGGTAAAATTGAAAAAAGTTAAAAAAAATAATTTTTTGGACTTAGCCATTTTTCCGGCATTTATCAGACTTTCAGATAGGGCAAATGTCAGTGAGCGTTCCGATTTCAGTTCCAGAGCGATTCGCCCAATGAGTCCTTGATATTTAGTCATTTTCAGCCAATATTTTGGATTTTTGAAAATTTCACTTTTTTGTGAAAATATCCACTAAATGAGGGAATAATATGTGTGAGGGTACCTCAGGAGTGTTCCAAATGTGTGTGGGTAGAATATATATCCCACGGGGGTAAAATTGAAACAAGTTGAAAAAAAATATTTTTTGGACTTAGTCATTTTTCCGGCTTTTATCAGACTTTCAGATAGGGCAAATGTCAGTGAGCGTTCCGATTTCAGTTCCAGAGCGATTCGCCCAATGATTCCTTGATATTTAGTCGTTTTCAGCCAATTTTCTGGATTTTTGAAAAATTCACTTTTTTGTGAAACTATCCACTAAATGAGGGAATAATATGTGTGAGGGTACCCCAGGAGAGTTCCAAATGTGTGTGGGTAAAATATATATCCCACGGGGGTAAAATTGAAAAAAGTTGAAAAAAATTATTTTTTGGACTTAGCCATTTTTCTGGCGTTTATCAGAATTTCAGATAGGGCAAATGTGAGTGAGCGTTCCGATTTCAGTTCCAGAGCGATTCGCCCAATGAGTCCTTGATGTTTAGTCGTTTTCAGCCAATATTTTGGATTTTTGAAAATTTCACTTTTTTGTGAAAATATCCACTAAATGAGGGAATAATATGTGTGAGGGTACCCCAGGAGAGTTCCAAATGTGTGTGGGTAAAATATATATCCCACGGGGGTAAAATTGAAAAAAGTTGAAAAAAATAATTTTTTGGACTTAGCCATTTTTCCGGCGTTTATCAGACTTTCAGATAGGGCAAATGTCAGTGAGCGTTCCGATTTCAGTTCCAGAGCGATTCGCCCAATGAGTCCTTGATATTTAGTCGTTTTCAGCCAATATTTTGGATTTTTGAAAATTTCACTTTTTTGTGAAAATATCCACTAAATGAGGGAATAATATGTGTGAGGGTACCCCAGGAGAGTTCCAAAGTGTGTGGGTAAAATATATATCCCACGGGGGTAAAATTGAAAAAAGTTAAAAAAAATAATTTTTTGGACTTAGCCATTTTTCCGGCATTTATCAGACTTTCAGATAGGGCAAATGTCAGTGAGCGTTCCGATTTCAGTTCCAGAGCGATTCGCCCATTGAGTCCTTGATATTTAGTCGTTTTCAGCCAATATTTTGGATTTTTGAAAAATTCACTTTTTTGTGAAAATATCCACTAAATGAGGGAATAATATGTGTGAGGGTACCCCAGAAGAGTTCCAAATGTGTGTGGGTAGAATATATAACCCACGGGGGTAAAATTGAAAAAAGTTGAAAGAAAATTTTTTTTTGGACTTAGTCATTTTTCCGGCGTTTATCAGACTTTCAGATAGGGCAAATGTCAGTGAGCGTTCCGATTTCAGTTCCAGAGCGATTCGCCCAATGAGTCCTTGATATTTAGTCATTTTCAGTCAATATTTTGGATTTTTGAAAATTTCACTTTTTTGTGAAAATATCCACTAAATGAGGGAATAATATGTGTGAGGGTACCTCAGGAGTGTTCCAAATGTGTGTGGGTAGAATATATATCCCACGGGGGTAAAATTGAAACAAGTTGAAAAAAAATATTTTTTGGACTTAGTCATTTTTCCGGCATTTATCAGACTTTCAGATAGGGCAAATGTCAGTGAGCGTTCCGATTTCAGTTCCAGAGCGATTCGCCCAATGATTCCTTGATATT
This sequence comes from Phyllobates terribilis, assembly GCF_046119375.1. Lineage (NCBI taxonomy): Eukaryota > Metazoa > Chordata > Amphibia > Anura > Dendrobatidae > Phyllobates > Phyllobates terribilis. Next base: position 5,475,460 of record NW_027362832.1, read on the forward strand.
TAGTCGTTTTCAGCCAATTTTCTGGATTTTTGAAAAATTCACTTTTTTGTGAAACTATCCACTAAATGAGGGAATAATATGTGTGAGGGTACCCCAGGAGAGTTCCAAATGTGTGTGGGTAAAATATATATCCCATGGGGGTAAAATTGAAAAAAGTTGAAAAAAATTATTTTTTGGACTTAGCCATTTTTCTGGCGTTTATCAGAATTTCAGATAGGGCAAATGTCAGTGAGCGTTCCGATTTCAGTTCCAGAGCGATTCGCCCATTGAGTCCTTGATATTTAGTCGTTTTCAGCCAATATTTTGGATTTTTGAAAAATTCACTTTTTTGTGAAAATATCCACTAAATGAGGGAATAATATGTGTGAGGGTACCCCAGAAGAGTTCCAAATGTGTGTGGGTAGAATATATAACCCACGGGGGTAAAATTGAAAAAAGTTGAAAGAAAATTTTTTTTTGGACTTAGCCATTTTTCCGGCGTTTATCAGTCTTTCAGATAGGGCAAATGTCAGTGAGTGTTCCGATTTCAGTTCCAGAGCGATTCGCCCAATGAGTCCTTGATATTTAGTCGTTTTCAGCCAATATTTTGGATTTTTGAAAATTTCACTTTTTTGTGAAAATATCCACTAAATGAGGGAATAATATGTGGGAGGGTACCCCAGGAGAGTTCCAAATGTGTGTGGGTAAAATATATATCCCACGGGGGTAAAATTGAAAAAAGTTGAAAAAAATTATTTTTTGGACTTAGCCATTTTTCTGGCGTTTATCAGACTTTCAGATAGGGCAAATGTCAGTGAGCGTTCCGATTTCAGTTCCAGAGCGATTCGCCCATTGAGTCCTTGATATTTAGTCGTTTTCAGCCAATATTTTGGATTTTTGAAAAATTCACTTTTTTTGTGAAAATACCCACTAAATGAGGGAATAATATGTGTGAGGGTACCCCAGAAGAGTTCCAAATGTGTGTGGGTAGAATATATATCCCACGGGGGTAAAATTGAAAAAAGTTGAAAAAAATTTTTTTTTTGGCCTTAGTCATTTTTCCGGCGATTATCAGACTTTCAGAGAGGGCAAATGTCAGTGAGCATTCCGATTTCAGTTCCAGAGCGATTCGCCCAATGAGTCCTTGATATTTAGTCGTTTTCAGCCAATATTTTGGATTTTTGAAAATTTCACTTTTTTGTGAAAATATCAACTAAATGAGGGAATAATATGTGTGAGGGTACCCCAGGAGAGTTCCAAATGTGTGTGGGTAAAATATATATCCCACGGGGGTAAAATTGAAAAAAGTTGAAAAAAATTATTTTTTGGACTTAGCCATTTTTCCGGCGTTTATCAGACTTTCAGATAGGGCAAATGTCAGTGAGCATTCCGATTTCAGTTCCAGAGCGATTCGCCCAATGAGTCCTTGATATTTAGTCATGTTCAGCCAATTTTCTGGATTTTTGAAAAATTCACTTTTTTGTGAAAATATCCACTAAATGAGGGAATAATATGTGTGAGGGTACCCCAGGAGAGTTCCAAATGTGTGTGGGTAAAATATATATCCCACGGGGGTAAAATTGAAAAAAGTTGAAAAAAATTTTTTTTTTGGCCTTAGTCATTTTTCCGGCGATTATCAGACTTTCAGATAGGGCAAATGTCAGTGAGCGTTCCGATTTCAGTTCCAGAGCGATTCGCCCAATGATTCCTTGATAATTAGTCGTTTTCAGCCAATTTTCTGGATTTTTGAAAAATTCACTTTTTTGTGAAAATATCCACTAAATGAGGGAATAATATGTGGGAGGGTACCCCAGGAGAGTTCCAAATGTGTGTGGGTAAAATATATATCCCACGGGGGTAAAATTGAAAAAAGTTGAAAAAAATTATTTTTTGGACTTAGCCATTTTTTTGGCGTTTATCAGACTTTCAGATAGGGCAAATGTCAGTGAGCATTCCGATTTCAGTTCCAGAGCGATTCGCCCAATGAGTCCTTGATATTTAGTCGTTTTCAGCCAATATTTTGGATTTTTGAAAATTTCACTTTTTTGTGAAAATATCCACTAAATGAGGGAATAATATGTGTGAGGGTACCTCAGGAGTGTTCCAAATGTGTGTGGGTAGAATATATATCCCACGGGGGTAAAATTGAAACAAGTTGAAAAAAATATTTTTTTGGACTTAGTCATTTTTCCGGCATTTATCAGACTTTCAGATAGGGCAAATGTCAGTGAGCGTTCCGATTTCAGTTCCAGAGCGATTCGCCCAATGATTCCTTGATATTTAGTCGTTTTCAGCCAATTTTCTGGATTTTTGAAAAATTCACTTTTTTGTGAAAATATCCACTAAATGAGGGAATAATATGTGTGAGGGTACCCCAGGAGAGTTCCAAATGTGTGTGGGTAAAATATATATCCCACGGGGGTAAAATTGAAAAAAGTTGAAAAAAATTATTTTTTGGACTTAGCCATTTTTCCGGCGTTTATCAGACTTTCAGATAGGGCAAATGTCAGTGAGCGTTCCGATTTCAGTTCCAGAGCGATTCGCCCAATGAGTCCTTGATATTTAGTCATTTTCAGCCAATTTTCTGGATTTTTGAAAAATTCACTTTTTTGTGAAAATATCCACTAAATGAGGGAATAATATGTGTGAGGGTACCCCAGGAGAGTTCCAAATGTGTGTGGGTAAAATATATATCCCACGGGGGTAAAATTGAAAAAAGTTGAAAAAAATTATTTTTTGGACTTAGCCATTTTTCCGGCGTTTATCAGACTTTCAGATAGGGCAAATGTCAGTGAGCGTTCCGATTTCAGTTCCAGAGCGATTAGCCCAATGAGTCCTTGATATTTAGTCATTTTCAGCCAATTTTCTGGATTTTTGAAAAATTCACTTTTTTGTGAAAATATCCACTAAATGAGGGAAAAATATGTGTGAGGGTTCCCCAGGAGAGTTCCAAATGTGTGTGGGTAAAATATTTATCCCACGGGGGTAAAATTGAAAAAAGTTTAAAAATTTTTTTTTTTGGACTTAGTCATTTTTCCAGCGTTTATCAGACTTTCAGATAGTGCAAATGTCAGTGAGCGTTCCGATTTCAGTTCCAGAGCGATTCGCCCAATGATTCCTTGATATTTAGTTCTTTTCAGCCAATTTTCTGGATTTTTGAAAAATTCACTTTTTTGTGAAAATATCCACTAAATGAGGGAATAAAATGTGTGAGGGTACCCCAGGAGAGTTCCAAATGTGTGTGGGTAAAATATATATCCCACAGGGGTAAAATTGAAAAAAGTTGAAAAAAATAATTTTTTGGACTTAGCCATTTTTCCGGCGTTTATCAGACTTTCAGATAGGGCAAATGTCAGTGAGCGTTCCGATTTCAGTTCCAGAGCGATTCGCCCAATGAGTCCTTGATATTTAGTCGTTTTCAGCCAATATTTTGGATTTTTGAAAATTTCACTTTTTTGTGAAAATATCCACTAAATGAGGGAATAATATGTGTGAGGGTACCCCAGGAGAGTTCCAAAGTGTGTGGGTAAAATATATATCCCACGGGGGTAAAATTGAAAAAAGTAAAAAAAAATAATTTTTTGGACTTAGCCATTTTTCCGGCATTTATCAGACTTTCAGATAGGGCAAATGTCAGTGAGCGTTCCGATTTCAGTTCCAGAGCGATTCGCCCATTGAGTCCTTGATATTTAGTCGTTTTCAGCCAATATTTTGGATTTTTGAAAAATTCACTTTTTTGTGAAAATATCCACTAAATGAGGGAATAATATGTGTGAGGGTACCCCAGAAGAGTTCCAAATGTGTGTGGGTAGAATATATAACCCACGGGGGTAAAATTGAAAAAAGTTGAAAGAAAATTTTTTTTTGGACTTAGTCATTTTTCCGGCGTTTATCAGACTTTCAGATAGGGCAAATGTCAGTGAGCGTTCCGATGTCAGTTCCAGAGCGATTCACCCAATGAGTCCTTGATATTTAGTCATTTTCAGCCAATATTTTGGATTTTTGAAAATTTCACTTTTTTGTGAAAATATCCACTAAATGAGGGAATAATATGTGTGAGGGTACCCCAGGAGAGTTCCAAAGTGTGTGGGTAAAATATATATCCCACGGGGGTAAAATTGAAAAAAGTTAAAAAAAATAATTTTTTGGACTTAGCCATTTTTCCGGCATTTATCAGACTTTCAGATAGGGCAAATGTCAGTGAGCGTTCCGATTTCAGTTCCAGAGCGATTCGCCCAATGAGTCCTTGATATTTAGTCATTTTCAGCCAATATTTTGGATTTTTGAAAATTTCACTTTTTTGTGAAAATATCCACTAAATGAGGGAATAATATGTGTGAGGGTACCTCAGGAGTGTTCCAAATGTGTGTGGGTAGAATATATATCCCACGGGGGTAAAATTGAAACAAGTTGAAAAAAAATATTTTTTGGACTTAGTCATTTTTCCGGCTTTTATCAGACTTTCAGATAGGGCAAATGTCAGTGAGCGTTCCGATTTCAGTTCCAGAGCGATTCGCCCAATGATTCCTTGATATTTAGTCGTTTTCAGCCAATTTTCTGGATTTTTGAAAAATTCACTTTTTTGTGAAACTATCCACTAAATGAGGGAATAATATGTGTGAGGGTACCCCAGGAGAGTTCCAAATGTGTGTGGGTAAAATATATATCCCACGGGGGTAAAATTGAAAAAAGTTGAAAAAAATTATTTTTTGGACTTAGCCATTTTTCTGGCGTTTATCAGAATTTCAGATAGGGCAAATGTGAGTGAGCGTTCCGATTTCAGTTCCAGAGCGATTCGCCCAATGAGTCCTTGATGTTTAGTCGTTTTCAGCCAATATTTTGGATTTTTGAAAATTTCACTTTTTTGTGAAAATATCCACTAAATGAGGGAATAATATGTGTGAGGGTACCCCAGGAGAGTTCCAAATGTGTGTGGGTAAAATATATATCCCACGGGGGTAAAATTGAAAAAAGTTGAAAAAAATAATTTTTTGGACTTAGCCATTTTTCCGGCGTTTATCAGACTTTCAGATAGGGCAAATGTCAGTGAGCGTTCCGATTTCAGTTCCAGAGCGATTCGCCCAATGAGTCCTTGATATTTAGTCGTTTTCAGCCAATATTTTGGATTTTTGAAAATTTCACTTTTTTGTGAAAATATCCACTAAATGAGGGAATAATATGTGTGAGGGTACCCCAGGAGAGTTCCAAAGTGTGTGGGTAAAATATATATCCCACGGGGGTAAAATTGAAAAAAGTTAAAAAAAATAATTTTTTGGACTTAGCCATTTTTCCGGCATTTATCAGACTTTCAGATAGGGCAAATGTCAGTGAGCGTTCCGATTTCAGTTCCAGAGCGATTCGCCCATTGAGTCCTTGATATTTAGTCGTTTTCAGCCAATATTTTGGATTTTTGAAAAATTCACTTTTTTGTGAAAATATCCACTAAATGAGGGAATAATATGTGTGAGGGTACCCCAGAAGAGTTCCAAATGTGTGTGGGTAGAATATATAACCCACGGGGGTAAAATTGAAAAAAGTTGAAAGAAAATTTTTTTTTGGACTTAGTCATTTTTCCGGCGTTTATCAGACTTTCAGATAGGGCAAATGTCAGTGAGCGTTCCGATTTCAGTTCCAGAGCGATTCGCCCAATGAGTCCTTGATATTTAGTCATTTTCAGTCAATATTTTGGATTTTTGAAAATTTCACTTTTTTGTGAAAATATCCACTAAATGAGGGAATAATATGTGTGAGGGTACCTCAGGAGTGTTCCAAATGTGTGTGGGTAGAATATATATCCCACGGGGGTAAAATTGAAACAAGTTGAAAAAAAATATTTTTTGGACTTAGTCATTTTTCCGGCATTTATCAGACTTTCAGATAGGGCAAATGTCAGTGAGCGTTCCGATTTCAGTTCCAGAGCGATTCGCCCAATGATTCCTTGATATTTAGTCGTTTTCAGCCAATTTTCTGGATTTTTGAAAAATTCACTTTTTTGTGAAACTATCCACTAAATGAGGGAATAATATGTGTGAGGGTACCCCAGGAGAGTTCCAAATGTGTGTGGGTAAAATATATATCCCATGGGGGTAAAATTGAAAAAAGTTGAAAAAAATTATTTTTTGGACTTAGCCATTTTTCTGGCGTTTATCAGAATTTCAGATAGGGCAAATGTCAGTGAGCGTTCCGATTTCAGTTCCAGAGCGATTCGCCCAATGAGTCCTTGATATTTAGTCGTTTTCAGCCAATATTTTGGATTTTTGAAAATTTCACTTTTTTGTGAAAATATCCACTAAATGAGGGAATAATATGTGGGAGGGTACCCCAGGAGAGTTCCAAATGTGTGTGGGTAAAATATATATCCCACGGGGGTAAAATTGAAAAAAGTTGAAAAAAATTATTTTTTGGACTTAGCCATTTTTCTGGCGTTTATCAGACTTTCAGATAGGGCAAATGTCAGTGAGCGTTCCGATTTCAGTTCCAGAGCGATTCGCCCATTGAGTCCTTGATATTTAGTCGTTTTCAGCCAATATAATGGATTTTTGAAAAATTCACTTTTTTGTGAAAATACCCACTAAATGAGGGAATAATATGTGTGAGGGTACCCCAGAAGAGTTCCAAATGTGTGTGGGTAGAATATATATCCCACGGGGGTAAAATTGAAAAAAGTTGAAAAAAATTTTTTTTTTGGCCTTAGTCATTTTTCCGGCGATTATCAGACTTTCAGAGAGGGCAAATGTCAGTGAGCATTCCGATTTCAGTTCCAGAGCGATTCGCCCAATGAGTCCTTGATATTTAGTCGTTTTCAGCCAATATTTTGGATTTTTGAAAATTTCACTTTTTTGTGAAAATATCCACTAAATGAGGGAATAATATGTGTGAGGGTACCCCAGGAGAGTTCCAAATGTGTGTGGGTAAAATATATATCCCACGGGGGTAAAATTGAAAAAAGTTGAAAAAAATTATTTTTTGGACTTAGCCATTTTTCCGGCGTTTATCAGACTTTCAGATAGGGCAAATGTCAGTGAGCATTCCGATTTCAGTTCCAGAGCGATTCGCCCAATGAGTCCTTGATATTTAGTCATGTTCAGCCAATTTTCTGGATTTTTGAAAAATTCACTTTTTTGTGAAAATATCCACTAAATGAGGGAATAATATGTGTGAGGGTACCCCAGGAGAGTTCCAAATGTGTGTGGGTAAAATATATATCCCACGGGGGTAAAATTGAAAAAAGTTGAAAAAAATTTTTTTTTTGGCCTTAGTCATTTTTCCGGCGATTATCAGACTTTCAGATAGGGCAAATGTCAGTGAGCGTTCCGATTTCAGTTCCAGAGCGATTCGCCCAATGATTCCTTGATATTTAGTCGTTTTCAGCCAATTTTCTGGATTTTTGAAAAATTCACTTTTTTGTGAAAATATCCACTAAATGAGGGAATAATATGTGGGAGGGTACCCCAGGAGAGTTCCAAATGTGTGTGGGTAAAATATATATCCCACGGGGGTAAAATTGAAAAAAGTTGAAAAAAATTATTTTTTGGACTTAGCCATTTTTTTGGCGTTTATCAGACTTTCAGATAGGGCAAATGTCAGTGAGCGTTCCGATTTCAGTTCCAGAGCGATTCGCCCAATGAGTCCTTGATATTTAGTCGTTTTCAGCCAATATTTTGGATTTTTGAAAATTTCACTTTTTTGTGAAAATATCCACTAAATGAGGGAATAATATGTGTGAGGGTACCTCAGGAGTGTTCCAAATGTGTGTGGGTAGAATATATATCCCACGGGGGTAAAATTGAAACAAGTTGAAAAAAATATTTTTTTGGACTTAGTCATTTTTCCGGCATTTATCAGACTTTCAGATAGGGCAAATGTCAGTGAGCGTTCCGATTTCAGTTCCAGAGCGATTCGCCCAATGATTCCTTGATATTTAGTCGTTTTCAGCCAATTTTCTGGATTTTTGAAAAATTCACTTTTTTGTGAAAATATCCACTAAATGAGGGAATAATATGTGTGAGGGTACCCCAGGAGAGTTCCAAATGTGTGTGGGTAAAATATATATCCCACGGGGGTAAAATTGAAAAAAGTTGAAAAAAATTATTTTTTGGACTTAGCCATTTTTCCGGCGTTTATCAGACTTTCAGATAGGGCAAATGTCAGTGAGCGTTCCGATTTCAGTTCCAGAGCGATTCGCCCAATGAGTCCTTGATATTTAGTCATTTTCAGCCAATTTTCTGGATTTTTGAAAAATTCACTTTTTTGTGAAAATATCCACTAAATGAGGGAATAATATGTGTGAGGGTACCCCAGGAGAGTTCCAAATGTGTGTGGGTAAAATATATATCCCACGGGGGTAAAATTGAAAAAAGTTGAAAAAAATTATTTTTTGGACTTAGCCATTTTTCCGGCGTTTATCAGACTTTCAGATAGGGCAAATGTCAGTGAGCGTTCCGATTTCAGTTCCAGAGCGATTAGCCCAATGAGTCCTTGATATTTAGTCATTTTCAGCCAATTTTCTGGATTTTTGAAAAATTCACTTTTTTGTGAAAATATCCACTAAATGAGGGAAAAATATGTGTGAGGGTTCCCCAGGAGAGTTCCAAATGTGTGTGGGTAAAATATTTATCCCACGGGGGTAAAATTGAAAAAAGTTTAAAAATTTTTTTTTTTGGACATAGTCATTTTTCCAGCGTTTATCAGACTTTCAGATAGTGCAAATGTCAGTGAGCGTTCCGATTTCAGTTCCAGAGCGTTTCGCCCAATGATTCCTTGATATTTAGTTCTTTTCAGCCAATTTTCTGGATTTTTGAAAAATTCACTTTTTTGTGAAAATATCCACTAAATGAGGGAATAAAATGTGTGAGGGTACCCCAGGAGAGTTCCAAATGTGTGTGGGTAAAATATATATCCCACAGGGGTAAAATTGAAAAAAGTTGAAAAAAATAATTTTTTGGACTTAGCCATTTTTCCGGCGTTTATCAGACTTTCAGATAGGGCAAATGTCAGTGAGCGTTCCGATTTCAGTTCCAGAGCGATTCGCCCAATGAGTCCTTGATATTTAGTCGTTTTCAGCCAATATTTTGGATTTTTGAAAATTTCACTTTTTTGTGAAAATATCCACTAAATGAGGGAATAATATGTGTGAGGGTACCCCAGGAGAGTTCCAAAGTGTGTGGGTAAAATATATATCCCACGGGGGTAAAATTGAAAAAAGTAAAAAAAAATAATTTTTTGGACTTAGCCATTTTTCCGGCATTTATCAGACTTTCAGATAGGGCAAATGTCAGTGAGCGTTCCGATTTCAGTTCCAGAGCGATTCGCCCATTGAGTCCTTGATATTTAGTCGTTTTCAGCCAATATTTTGGATTTTTGAAAAATTCACTTTTTTGTGAAAATATCCACTAAATGAGGGAATAATATGTGTGAGGGTACCCCAGAAGAGTTCCAAATGTGTGTGGGTAGAATATATAACCCACGGGGGTAAAATTGAAAAAAGTTGAAAGAAAATTTTTTTTTGGACTTAGTCATTTTTCCGGCGTTTATCAGACTTTCAGATAGGGCAAATGTCAGTGAGCGTTCCGATTTCAGTTCCAGAGCGATTCGCCCAATGAGTCCTTGATATTTAGTCATTTTCAGCCAATATTTTGGATTTTTGAAAATTTCACTTTTTTGTGAAAATATCCACTAAATGAGGGAATAATATGTGTGAGGGTACCTCAGGAGTGTTCCAAATGTGTGTGGGTAGAATATATATCCCACGGGGGTAAAATTGAAACAAGTTGAAAAAAAATATTTTTTGGACTTAGTCATTTTTCCGGCATTTATCAGACTTTCAGATAGGGCAAATGTCAGTGAGCGTTCCGATTTCAGTTCCAGAGCGATTCGCCCAATGATTCCTTGATATTTAGTCGTTTTCAGCCAATTTTCTGGATTTTTGAAAAATTCACTTTTTTGTGAAACTATCCACTAAATGAGGGAATAATATGTGTGAGGGTACCCCAGGAGAGTTCCAAATGTGTGTGGGTAAAATATATATCCCACGGGGGTAAAATTGAAAAAAGTTGAAAAAAATTATTTTTTGGACTTAGCCATTTTTCTGGCGTTTATCAGAATTTCAGATAGGGCAAATGTCAGTGAGCGTTCCGATTTCAGTTCCAGAGCGATTTGCCCAATGAGTCCTTGATATTTAGTCATTTTCAGCCAATTTTCTGGATTTTTGAAAAATTCACTTTTTTGTGAAAATATCCACTAAATGAGGGAAAAATATGTGTGAGGGTTCCCCAGGAGAGTTCCAAATGTGTGTGGGTAAAATATTTATCCCACGGGGGTAAAATTGAAAAAAGTTTAAAAATTTTTTTTTTTGGACATAGTCATTTTTCCAGCGTTTATCAGACTTTCAGATAGTGCAAATGTCAGTGAGCGTTCCGATTTCAGTTCCAGAGCGATTCGCCCAATGATTCCTTGATATTTAGTTCTTTTCAGCCAATTTTCTGGATTTTTGAAAAATTCACTTTTTTGTGAAAATATCCACTAAATGAGGGAATAAAATGTGTGAGGGTACCCCAGGAGAGTTCCAAATGTGTGTGGGTAAAATATATATCCCACAGGGGTAAAATTGAAAAAAGTTGAAAAAAATAATTTTTTGGACTTAGCCATTTTTCCGGCGTTTATCAGACTTTCAGATAGGGCAAATGTCAGTGAGCGTTCCGATTTCAGTTCCAGAGCGATTCGCCCAATGAGTCCTTGATATTTAGTCGTTTTCAGCCAATATTTTGGATTTTTGAAAATTTCACTTTTTTGTGAAAATATCCACTAAATGAGGGAATAATATGTGTGAGGGTACCCCAGGAGAGTTCCAAAGTGTGTGGGTAAAATATATATCCCACGGGGGTAAAATTGAAAAAAGTAAAAAAAAATAATTTTTTGGACTTAGCCATTTTTCCGGCATTTATCAGACTTTCAGATAGGGCAAATGTCAGTGAGCGTTCCGATTTCAGTTCCAGAGCGATTCGCCCATTGAGTCCTTGATATTTAGTCGTTTTCAGCCAATATTTTGGATTTTTGAAAAATTCACTTTTTTGTGAAAATATCCACTAAATGAGGGAATAATATGTGTGAGGGTACCCCAGAAGAGTTCCAAATGTGTGTGGGTAGAATATATAACCCACGGGGGTAAAATTGAAAAAAGTTGAAAGAAAATTTTTTTTTGGACTTAGTCATTTTTCCGGCGTTTATCAGACTTTCAGATAGGGCAAATGTCAGTGAGCGTTCCGATTTCAGTTCCAGAGCGATTCGCCCAATGAGTCCTTGATATTTAGTCATTTTCAGCCAATATTTTGGATTTTTGAAAATTTCACTTTTTTGTGAAAATATCCACTAAATGAGGGAATAATATGTGTGAGGGTACCTCAGGAGTGTTCCAAATGTGTGTGGGTAGAATATATATCCCACGGGGGTAAAATTGAAACAAGTTGAAAAAAAATATTTTTTGGACTTAGTCATTTTTCCGGCATTTATCAGACTTTCAGATAGGGCAAATGTCAGTGAGCGTTCCGATTTCAGTTCCAGAGCGATTCGCCCAATGATTCCTTGATATTTAGTCGTTTTCAGCCAATTTTCTGGATTTTTGAAAAATTCACTTTTTTGTGAAACTATCCACTAAATGAGGGAATAATATGTGTGAGGGTACCCCAGGAGAGTTCCAAATGTGTGTGGGTAAAATATATATCCCACGGGGGTAAAATTGAAAAAAGTTGAAAAAAATTATTTTTTGGACTTAGCCATTTTTCTGGCGTTTATCAGAATTTCAGATAGGGCAAATGTCAGTGAGCGTTCCGATTTCAGTTCCAGAGCGATTTGCCCAATGAGTCCTTGATATTTAGTCATTTTCAGCCAATATTTTGGATTTTTGAAAATTTCACTTTTTTGTGAAAATATCCACTAAATGAGGGAATAATATGTGTGAGGGTACCTCAGGAGTGTTCCAAATGTGTGTGGGTAGAATATATATCCCACGGGGGTAAAATTGAAACAAGTTGAAAAAAAATATTTTTTGGACTTAGTCATTTTTCCGGCTTTTATCAGACTTTCAGATAGGGCAAATGTCAGTGAGCGTTCCGATTTCAGTTCCAGAGCGATTCGCCCAATGATTCCTTGATATTTAGTCGTTTTCAGCCAATTTTCTGGATTTTTGAAAAATTCACTTTTTTGTGAAACTATCCACTAAATGAGGGAATAATATGTGTGAGGGTACCCCAGGAGAGTTCCAAATGTGTGTGGGTAAAATATATATCCCACGGGGGTAAAATTGAAAAAAGTTGAAAAAAATTATTTTTTGGACTTAGCCATTTTTTTGGCGTTTATCAGACTTTCAGATAGGGCAAATGTCAGTGAGCGTTCCGATTTCAGTTCCAGAGCGATTCGCCCAATGAGTCCTTGATATTTAGTCGTTTTCAGCCAATATTTTGGATTTTTGAAAATTTCACTTTTTTGTGAAAATATCCACTAAATGAGGGAATAATATGTGTGAGGGTACCTCAGGAGTGTTCCAAATGTGTGTGGGTAGAATATATATCCCACGGGGGTAAAATTGAAACAAGTTGAAAAAAATATTTTTTTGGACTTAGTCATTTTTCCGGCATTTATCAGACTTTCAGATAGGGCAAATGTCAGTGAGCGTTCCGATTTCAGTTCCAGAGCGATTCGCCCAATGATTCCTTGATATTTAGTCGTTTTCAGCCAATTTTCTGGATTTTTGAAAAATTCACTTTTTTGTGAAAATATCCACTAAATGAGGGAATAATATGTGTGAGGGTACCCCAGGAGAGTTCCAAATGTGTGTGGGTAAAATATATATCCCACGGGGGTAAAATTGAAAAAAGTTGAAAAAAATTATTTTTTGGACTTAGCCATTTTTCCGGCGTTTATCAGACTTTCAGATAGGGCAAATGTCAGTGAGCGTTCCGATTTCAGTTCCAGAGCGATTAGCCCAATGAGTCCTTGATATTTAGTCATTTTCAGCCAATTTTCTGGATTTTTGAAAAATTCACTTTTTTGTGAAAATATCCACTAAATGAGGGAAAAATATGTGTGAGGGTTCCCCAGGAGAGTTCCAAATGTGTGTGGGTAAAATATTTATCCCACGGGGGTAAAATTGAAAAAAGTTTAAAAATTTTTTTTTTTGGACTTAGTCATTTTTCCAGCGTTTATCAGACTTTCAGATAGTGCAAATGTCAGTGAGCGTTCCGATTTCAGTTCCAGAGCGATTCGCCCAATGATTCCTTGATATTTAGTTCTTTTCAGCCAATTTTCTGGATTTTTGAAAAATTCACTTTTTTGTGAAAATATCCACTAAATGAGGGAATAAAATGTGTGAGGGTACCCCAGGAGAGTTCCAAATGTGTGTGGGTAAAATATATATCCCACAGGGGTAAAATTGAAAAAAGTTGAAAAAAATAATTTTTTGGACTTAGCCATTTTTCCGGCGTTTATCAGACTTTCAGATAGGGCAAATGTCAGTGAGCGTTCCGATTTCAGTTCCAGAGCGATTCGCCCAATGAGTCCTTGATATTTAGTCGTTTTCAGCCAATATTTTGGATTTTTGAAAATTTCACTTTTTTGTGAAAATATCCACTAAATGAGGGAATAATATGTGTGAGGGTACCCCAGGAGAGTTCCAAAGTGTGTGGGTAAAATATATATCCCACGGGGGTAAAATTGAAAAAAGTAAAAAAAAATAATTTTTTGGACTTAGCCATTTTTCCGGCATTTATCAGACTTTCAGATAGGGCAAATGTCAGTGAGCGTTCCGATTTCAGTTCCAGAGCGATTCGCCCATTGAGTCCTTGATATTTAGTTGTTTTCAGCCAATATTTTGGATTTTTGAAAAATTCACTTTTTTGTGAAAATATCCACTAAATGAGGGAATAATATGTGTGAGGGTACCCCAGAAGAGTTCCAAATGTGTGTGGGTAGAATATATAACCCACGGGGGTAAAATTGAAAAAAGTTGAAAGAAAATTTTTTTTTGGACTTAGTCATTTTTCCGGTGTTTATCAGACTTTCAGATAGGGCAAATGTCAGTGAGCGTTCCGATTTCAGTTCCAGAGCGATTCGCCCAATGAGTCCTTGATATTTAGTCATTTTCAGCCAATATTTTGGATTTTTGAAAATTTCACTTTTTTGTGAAAATATCCACTAAATGAGGGAATAATATGTGTGAGGGTACCTCAGGAGTGTTCCAAATGTGTGTGGGTAGAATATATATCCCACGGGGGTAAAATTGAAACAAGTTGAAAAAAAATATTTTTTGGACTTAGTCATTTTTCCGGCATTTATCAGACTTTCAGATAGGGCAAATGTCAGTGAGCGTTCCGATTTCAGTTCCAGAGCGATTCGCCCAATGATTCCTTGATATTTAGTCGTTTTCAGCCAATTTTCTGGATTTTTGAAAAATTCACTTTTTTGTGAAACTATCCACTAAATGAGGGAATAATATGTGTGAGGGTACCCCAGGAGAGTTCCAAATGTGTGTGGGTAAAATATATATCCCACGGGGGTAAAATTGAAAAAAGTTGAAAAAAATTATTTTTTGGACTTAGCCATTTTTCTGGCGTTTATCAGAATTTCAGATAGGGCAAATGTGAGTGAGCGTTCCGATTTCAGTTCCAGAGCGATTCGCCCAATGAGTCCTTGATGTTTAGTCGAATTCAGCCAATATTTTGGATTTTTGAAAATTTCACTTTTTTGTGAAAATATCCACTAAATGAGGGAATAATATGTGTGAGGGTACCCCAGGAGAGTTCCAAATGTGTGTGGGTAAAATATATATACCACGGGGGTAAAATTGAAAAAAGTTGAAAAAAATAATTTTTTGGACTTAGCCATTTTTCCGGCGTTTATCAGACTTTCAGATAGGGCAAATGTCAGTGAGTGTTCCGATTTCAGTTCCAGAGCGATTCGCCCAATGAGTCCTTGATATTTAGTCGTTTTCAGCCAATATTTTGGATTTTTGAAAATTTCACTTTTTTGTGAAAATATCCACTAAATGAGGGAATAATATGTGTGAGGGTACCCCAGGAGAGTTCCAAAGTGTGTGGGTAAAATATATATCCCACGGGGGTAAAATTGAAAAAAGTTAAAAAAAATAATTTTTTGGACTTAGCCATTTTTCCGGCATTTATCAGACTTGCAGATAGGGCAAATGTCAGTGAGCGTTCCGATTTCAGTTCCAGAGCGATTTGCCCAATGAGTCCTTGATATTTAGTCATTTTCAGCCAATATTTTGGATTTTTGAAAATTTCACTTTTTTGTGAAAATATCCACTAAATGAGGGAATAATATGTGTGAGGGTACCTCAGGAGTGTTCCAAATGTGTGTGGGTAGAATATATATCCCACGGGGGTAAAATTGAAACAAGTTGAAAAAAAATATTTTTTGGACTTAGTCATTTTTCCGGCTTTTATCAGACTTTCAGATAGGGCAAATGTCAGTGAGCGTTCCGATTTCAGTTCCAGAGCGATTCGCCCAATGATTCCTTGATATTTAGTCGTTTTCAGCCAATTTTCTGGATTTTTGAAAAATTCACTTTTTTGTGAAACTATCCACTAAATGAGGGAATAATATGTGTGAGGGTACCCCAGGAGAGTTCCAAATGTGTGTGGGTAAAATATATATCCCACGGGGGTAAAATTGAAAAAAGTTGAAAGAAAATTTTTTTTTGGACTTAGTCATTTTTCCGGCGTTTATCAGACTTTCAGATAGGGCAAATGTCAGTGAGCGTTCCGATTTCAGTTCCAGAGCGATTCGCCCAATGAGTCCTTGATATTTAGTCATTTTCAGTCAATATTTTGGATTTTTGAAAATTTCACTTTTTTGTGAAAATATCCACTAAATGAGGGAATAATATGTGTGAGGGTACCTCAGGAGTGTTCCAAATGTGTGTGGGTAGAATATATATCCCACGGGGGTAAAATTGAAACAAGTTGAAAAAAAATATTTTTTGGACTTAGTCATTTTTCCGGCATTTATCAGACTTTCAGATAGGGCAAATGTCAGTGAGCGTTCCGATTTCAGTTCCAGAGCGATTCGCCCAATGATTCCTTGATATTTAGTCGTTTTCAGCCAATTTTCTGGATTTTTGAAAAATTCACTTTTTTGTGAAACTATCCACTAAATGAGGGAATAATATGTGTGAGGGTACCCCAGGAGAGTTCCAAATGTGTGTGGGTAAAATATATATCCCACGGGGGTAAAATTGAAAAAAGTTGAAAAAAATTATTTTTTGGACTTAGCCATTTTTCCGGCGTTTATCAGACTTTCAGATAGGGCAAATGTCAGTGAGCGTTCCGATTTCAGTTCCAGAGCGATTCGCCCAATGAGTCCTTGATATTTAGTCATTTTCAGCCAATTTTCTGGATTTTTGAAAAATTCACTTTTTTGTGAAAATATCCACTAAATGAGGGAATAATATGTGTGAGGGCACCCCAGGAGAGTTCCAAATGTGTGTGGGTAAAATATATATCCCACGGGGGTAAAATTGAAAAAAGTTGAAAAAAATTTTTTTTTGGACTTGGTCATTTTTCCGGCGTTTATCAGACTTTCAGATAGGGCAAATGTCAGTGAGCGTTCCGATTTCAGTTCCAGAGCGATTCGCCCAATGAGTCCTTCATATTTAGTCATTTTCAGCCAATATTTTGGATTTTTGAAAATTTCACTTTTTTGTGAAAATATCCACTAAATAAGGGAATAATATGTGTGAGGGTACCCCAGGAGTGTTCCAAATGTGTGTGGGTAGAATATACATCCCACGGGGGTAAAATTGAAAAAAGTTGAAAAAAAATTTTTTTTTGGACTTAGTCATTTTTCCGGCGTTTATCAGACTTTCAGATAGGGCAAATGTCAGTGAGCATTCCGATTTCAGTTCCAGAGCGATTCGCCCAATGATTCCTTGATATTTAGTCGTTTTCAGCCAATTTTCTGGATTTTTGAAAAATTCACTTTTTTGTGAAAATATCCACTAAATGAGGGAATAATATGTGTGAGGGTACCTCAGGAGTGTTCCAAATGTGTGTGGGTAAAATATATATCCCACGGGGGTAAAATTGAAAAAAGTTGAAAAAAATTATTTTTTGGACTTAGCCATTTTTCTGGCGTTTATCAGAATTTCAGATAGGGCAAATGTTAGTGAGCGTTCCGATTTCAGTTCCAGAGCGATTCGCCCAATGAGTCCTTGATGTTTAGTCGTTTTCAGCCAATATTTTGGATTTTTGAAAATTTCACTTTTTTGTGAAACTATCCACTAAATGAGGGAATAATATGTGTGAGGGTACCCCAGGAGAGTTCCAAATGTGTGTGGGTAAAATATATATCCCACGGGGGTAAAATTGAAAAAAGTTGAAAAAAATTATTTTTTGGACTTAGCCATTTTTCCGGCGTTTATCAGACTTTCAGATAGGGCAAATGTCAGTGAGCGTTCCGATTTCAGTTCCAGAGCGATTCGCCCAATGAGTCCTTGATATTTAGTCATTTTCAGCCAATTTTCTGGATTTTTGAAAAATTCACTTTTTTGTGAAAATATCCACTAAATGAGGGAATAATATGTGTGAGGGCACCCCAGGAGAGTTCCAAATGTGTGTGGGTAAAATATATATCCCACGGGGGTAAAATTGAAAAAAGTTGAAAAAAATTTTTTTTTGGACTTGGTCATTTTTCCGGCGTTTATCAGACTTTCAGATAGGGCAAATGTCAGTGAGCGTTCCGATTTCAGTTCCAGAGCGATTCGCCCAATGAGTCCTTCATATTTAGTCATTTTCAGCCAATATTTTGGATTTTTGAAAATTTCACTTTTTTGTGAAAATATCCACTAAATAAGGGAATAATATGTGTGAGGGTACCCCAGGAGTGTTCCAAATGTGTGTGGGTAGAATATACATCCCACGGGGGTAAAATTGAAAAAAGTTGAAAAAAAATTTTTTTTTGGACTTAGTCATTTTTCCGGCGTTTATCAGACTTTCAGATAGGGCAAATGTCAGTGAGCATTCCGATTTCAGTTCCAGAGCGATTCGCCCAATGATTCCTTGATATTTAGTCGTTTTCAGCCAATTTTCTGGATTTTTGAAAAATTCACTTTTTTGTGAAAATATCCACTAAATGAGGGAATAATATGTGTGAGGGTACCTCAGGAGTGTTCCAAATGTGTGTGGGTAAAATATATATCCCACGGGGGTAAAATTGAAAAAAGTTGAAAAAAATTATTTTTTGGACTTAGCCATTTTTCTGGCGTTTATCAGAATTTCAGATAGGGCAAATGTTAGTGAGCGTTCCGATTTCAGTTCCAGAGCGATTCGCCCAATGAGTCCTTGATGTTTAGTCGTTTTCAGGAAATATTTTGGATTTTTGAAAATTTCACTTTTTTGTGAAAATATCCACTAAATGAGGGAATAATATGTGTGAGGGTACCCCAGGAGAGTTCCAAAGTGTGTGGGTAAAATATATATCCCACGGGGGTAAAATTGAAAAAAGTTAAAAAAAATAATTTTTTGGACTTAGCCATTTTTCCGGCATTTATCAGACTTTCAGATAGGGCAAATGTCAGTGAGCGTTCCGATTTCAGTTCCAGAGCGATTCGCCCAATGAGTCCTTGATATTTAGTCGTTTTCAGCCAATATTTTGGATTTTTGAAAAATTCACTTTTTTGTGAAAATATCCACTAAATGAGGGAATAATATGTGTGAGGGTACCCCAGAAGAGTTCCAAATGTGTGTGGGTAGAATATATAACCCACGGGGGTAAAATTGAAAAAAGTTGAAAGAAAATTTTTTTTTGGACTTAGTCATTTTTCCGGCGTTTATCAGACTTTCAGATAGGGCAAATGTCAGTGAGCGTTCCGATTTCAGTTCCAGAGCGATTCGCCCAATGAGTCCTTGATATTTAGTCATTTTCAGCCAATATTTTGGATTTTTGAAAATTTCACTTTTTTGTGAAAATATCCACTAAATGAGGGAATAATATGTGTGAGGGTACCTCAGGAGTGTTCCAAATGTGTGTGGGTAGAATATATATCCCACGGGGGTAAAATTGAAACAAGTTGAAAAAAAATATTTTTTGGACTTAGTCATTTTTCCGGCATTTATCAGACTTTCAGATAGGGCAAATGTCAGTGAGCGTTCCGATTTCAGTTCCAGAGCGATTCGCCCAATGATTCCTTGATATTTAGTCGTTTTCAGCCAATTTTCTGGATTTTTGAAAAATTCACTTTTTTGTGAAACTATCCACTAAATGAGGGAATAATATGTGTGAGGGTACCCCAGGAGAGTTCCAAATGTGTGTGGGTAAAATATATATCCCACGGGGGTAAAATTGAAAAAAGTTGAAAAAAATTATTTTTTGGACTTAGCCATTTTTCTGGCGTTTATCAGAATTTCAGATAGGGCAAATGTTAGTGAGCGTTCCGATTTCAGTTCCAGAGCGATTCGCCCAATGAGTCCTTGATGTTTAGTCGTTTTCAGCCAATATTTTGGATTTTTGAAAATTTCACTTTTTTGTGAAAATATCCACTAAATGAGGGAATAATATGTGTGAGGGTACCTCAGGAGTGTTCCAAATGTGTGTGGGTAGAATATATATCCCACGGGGGTAAAATTGAAACAAGTTGAAAAAATATATTTTTTTGGACTTAGTCATTTTTCCGGCATTTATCAGACTTTCAGATAGGGCAAATGTCAGTGAGCGTTCCGATTTCAGTTCCAGAGCGATTCGCCCAATGATTCCTTGATATTTAGTAGTTTTCAGCCAATTTTCTGGATTTTTGAAAAATTCACTTTTTTGTGAAAATATCCACTAAATGAGGGAATAATATGTGTGAGGGTACCCCAGGAGAGTTCCAAATGTGTGTGGGTAAAATATATATCCCACAGGGGTAAAATTGAAAAAAGTTGAAAAAAATTATTTTTTGGACTTAGCCATTTTTCCGGCGTTTATCAGACTTTCAGATAGGGCAAATGTCAGTGAGCGTTCCGATTTCAGTTCCAGAGCGATTCGCCCAATGAGTCCTTGATATTTAGTCATTTTCAGCCAATTTTCTGGATTTTTGAAAAATTCACTTTTTTGTGAAAATATCCACTAAATGAGGGAATAATATGTGTGAGGGCACCCCAGGAGAGTTCCAAATGTGTGTGGGTAAAATATATATCCCACGGGGGTAAAATTGAAAAAAGTTGAAAAAAATTTTTTTTTGGACTTGGTCATTTTTCCGGCGTTTATCAGACTTTCAGATAGGGCAAATGTCAGTGAGCGTTCCGATTTCAGTTCCAGAGCGATTCGCCCAATGAGTCCTTGATATTTAGTCATTTTCAGCCAATATTTTGGATTTTTGAAAATTTCACTTTTTTGTGAAAATATCCACTAAATAAGGGAATAATATGTGTGAGGGTACCCCAGGAGTGTTCCAAATGTGTGTGGGTAGAATATACATCCCACGGGGGTAAAATTGAAAAAAGTTGAAAAAAAATTTTTTTTTGGACTTAGTCATTTTTCCGGCGTTTATCAGACTTTCAGATAGGGCAAATGTCAGTGAGCGTTCCGATTTCAGTTCCAGAGCGATTCGCCCAATGAGTCCTTGATATTTAGTCATTTTCAGCCAATTTTCTGGATTTTTGAAAAATTCACTTTTTTGTGAAAATATCCACTAAATGAGGGAATAATATGTGTGAGGGTACCCCAGGAGAGTTCCAAATGTGTGTGGGTAAAATATATATCCCATGGGGGTAAAATTGAAAAAAGTTGAAAAAAAATTTTTTTTGGGACTTAGTCATTTTTCCGGCGTTTATCAGAATTTCAGATAGGGCAAATGTTAGTGAGCATTCCGATTTCAGTTCCAGAGCGATTCGCCCAATGAGTCCTTGATGTTTAGTCGTTTTCAGCCAATATTTTGGATTTTTGAAAATTTCACTTTTTTGTGAAAATATCCACTAAATGAGGGAATAATATGTTTGAGGGTACCTCAGGAGTGTTCCAAATGTGTGTGGGTAGAATATATATCCCACGGGGGTAAAATTGAAACAAGTTGAAAAAAAATATTTTTTTGGACTTAGTCATTTTTCCGGCATTTATCAGACTTTCAGATAGGGCAAATGTCAGTGAGCGTTCCGATTTCAGTTCCAGAGCGATTCGCCCAATGATTCCTTGATATTTAGTCGTTTTCAGCCAATTTTCTGGATTTTTGAAAAATTCACTTTTTTGTGAAAATATCCACTAAATGAGGGAATAATATGTGTGAGGGTACCCCAGGAGAGTTCCAAATGTGTGTGGGGAAAAATATATATCCCACAGGGGTAAAATTGAAAAAAGTTGAAAAAAATTATTTTTTGGACTTAGCCATTTTTCCGGCGTTTATCAGACTTTCAGATAGGGCAAATGTCAGTGAGCGTTCCGATTTCAGTTCCAGAGCGATTCGCCCAATGAGTCCTTGATATTTAGTCATTTTCAGCCAATTTTCTGGATTTTTGAAAAATTCACTTTTTTGTGAAAATATCCACTAAATGAGGGAATAATATGTGTGAGGGTACCCCAGGAGAGTTCCAAATGTGTGTGGGTAAAATATATATCCCACGGGGGTAAAATTGAAAAAAGTTTAAAAAAAATTTTTTTTTGGACTTAGTCATTTTTCCGGCGTTTATCAGAATTTCAGATAGGGCAAATGTTAGTGAGCATTCCGATTTCAGTTCCAGAGCGATTCGCCCAATGAGTCCTTGATGTTTAGTCGTTTTCAGCCAATATTTTGGATTTTTGAAAATTTCACTTTTTTGTGAAAATATCCACTAAATGAGGGAATAATATGTGTGAGGGTACCTCAGGAGTGTTCCAAATGTGTGTGGGTAGAATATATATCCCACGGGGGTAAAATTGAAACAAGTTGAAAAAAAATATTTTTTTGGACTTAGTCATTTTTCCGGCATTTATCAGACTTTCAGATAGGGCAAATGTCAGTGAGCGTTCCGATTTCAGTTCCAGAGCGATTCGCCCAATGATTCCTTGATATTTAGTCGTTTTCAGCCAATTTTCTGGATTTTTGAAAAATTCACTTTTTTGTGAAAATATCCACTAAATGAGGGAATAATATGTGTGAGGGTACCCCAGGAGAGTTCCAAATGTGTGTGGGGAAAAATATATATCCCACAGGGGTAAAATTGAAAAAAGTTGAAAAAAATTATTTTTTGGACTTAGCCATTTTTCCGGCGTTTATCAGACTTTCAGATAGGGCAAATGTCAGTGAGCGTTCCGATTTCAGTTCCAGAGCGATTCGCCCAATGAGTCCTTGATATTTAGTCATTTTCAGCCAATTTTCTGGATTTTTGAAAAATTCACTTTTTTGTGAAAATATCCACTAAATGAGGGAATAATATGTGTGAGGGTACCCCAGGAGAGTTCCAAATGTGTGTGGGTAAAATATATATCCCACGGGGGTAAAATTGAAAAAAGTTGAAAAAAATTTTTTTTTGGACTTGGTCATTTTTCCGGCGTTTATCAGACTTTCAGATAGGGCAAATGTCAGTGAGCGTTCCGATTTCAGTTCCAGAGCGATTCGCCCAATGATTCCTTGATATTTAGTCGTTTTCAGCCAATTTTCTGGATTTTTGAAAAATTCACTTTTTTGTGAAAATATCCACTAAATGAGGGAATAATATGTGTGAGGGTATCTCAGGAGTGTTCCAAATGTGTGTGGGTAAAATATATATCCCACGGGGGTAAAATTGAAAAAAGTTGAAAAAAATTATTTTTTGGACTTAGCCATTTTTCTGGCGTTTATCAGAATTTCAGATAGGGCAAATGTTAGTGAGCGTTCCGATTTCAGTTCCAGAGCGATTCGCCCAATGAGTCCTTGATGTTTAGTCGTTTTCAACCAATAATTTGGATTTTTGAAAATTTCACTTTTTTGTGAAAATATCCACTAAATGAGTGAATAATATGTGTGAGGGTACCTCAGGAGTGTTCCAAATGTGTGTGGGTAGAATATATATCCCACGGGGGTAAAATTGAAACAAGTTGAAAAAAAATATTTTTTTGGACTTAGTCATTTTTCCGGCATTTATCAGACTTTCAGATAGGGCAAATGTCAGTGAGCGTTCCGATTTCAGTTCCAGAGCGATTCGCCCAATGATTCCTTGATATTTAGTCGTTTTCAGCCAATTTTCTGGATTTTTGAAAAATTCACTTTTTTTGTGAAAATATCCACTAAATGAGGGAATAATATGTGTGAGGGTACCCCAGGAGAGTTCCAAATGTGTGTGGGTAAAATATATATCCCACGGGGGTAAAATTGAAAAAAGTTGAAAAAAATTATTTTTTGGACTTAGCCATTTTTCCGGCGTTTATCAGACTTTCAGATAGGGCAAATGTCAGTGAGCGTTCCGATTTCAGTTCCAGAGCGATTCGCCCAATGAGTCCTTGATATTTAGTCATTTTCAGCCAATTTTCTGGATTTTTGAAAAATTCACTTTTTTGTGAAAATATCCACTAAATGAGGGAAAAATATGTGTGAGGGTACCCCAGGAGAGTTCCAAATGTGTGTGGGTAAAATATTTATCCCACGGGGGTAAAATTGGAAAAAGTTTAAAAAATTTTTTTTTATGGACTTAGTCATTTTTCCAGCGTTTATCAGACTTTCAGATAGGGCAAATGTCAGTGAGCGTTCCGATTTCAGTTCCAGAGCGATTCGCCAAATGATTCCTTGATATTTAGTCGTTTTCAGCCAATTTTCTGGATTTTTGAAAAATTCACTTTTTTGTGAAAATATCCACTAAATGAGGGAATAAAATGTGTGAGGGTACCCCAGGAGAGTTCCAAATGTGTGTGGGTAAAATATATATCCCACGGGGGTAAAATTGAAAAAAGTTGAAAAAAATTATTTTTTGGACTTAGCCATTTTTCTGGCGTTGATCAGACTTTCAGATAGGGCAAATGTCAGTGAGCGTTCCGATTTCAGTTCCAGAGTGATTCACCCAATGAGTCCTTGATATTTAGTCATTTTCAGCCAATTTTCTGGATTTTTGAAAAATTCACTTTTTTGTGAAAATATCCACTAAATGAGGGAATAATATGTGTGAGGGTACCCCAGGAGAGTTCCAAAGTGTGTGGGTAAAATATATATCCCACGGGGGTAAAATTGAAAAAAGTTGAAAAAAATTATTTTTTGGACTTAGCCATTTTTCTGGCATTTATCAGACTTTCAGATAGGGCAAATGTCAGTGAGCGTTCCGATTTCAGTTCCAGAGCGATTCGCCCATTGAGTCCTTGATATTTAGTCGTTTTCAGCCAATATTTTGGATTTTTGAAAAATTCACTTTTTTGTGAAAATACCCACTAAATGAGGGAATAATATGTGTGAGGGTACCCCAGAAGAGTTCCAAATGTGTGTGGGTAGAATATATATCCCACGGGGGTAAAATTGAAAAAAGTTGAAAAAAATTTTTTTTTTGGACTTAGTCATTTTTCCGGCGATTATCAGACTTTCAGATAGGGCAAATGTCAGTGAACGTTCCGATTTCAGTTCCAGAGCGATTCGCCCAATGAGTCCTTGATATTTAGCCATTTTCAGCCAATTTCTGGATTTTTGAAAAATTCACTTTTTTGTGAAAATATCCACTAAATGAGGGAATAATATGTGTGAGGGTACCCCAGGAGAGTTCCAAAGTGTGTGGGTAAAATATATATCCCACGGGGGTAAAATTGAAAAAAGTTGAAAAAAATTATTTTTTGGACTTAGCCATTTTTCCGGCGTTTATCAGACTTTCAGATAGGGCAAATGTCAGTGAGTGTTCCGATTTCAGTTCCAGAGCGATTCGCCCATTGAGTCCTTGATATTTAGTCGTTTTCAGCCAATATTTTGGATTTTTGAAAAATTCACTTTTTTGTGAAAATATCCACTAAATGAGGGAATAATATGTGTAAGGGTACCCCAGGAGAGTTCCAAATGTGTGTGGGTAAAATATATATCCCACGGGGTAAAATTGAAAAAAGTTAAAAAAAATTATTTTTTGGACTTAGCCATTTTTCCGGCGTTTATCAGACTTTCAGATAGGGCAAATGTCAGTGAGCGTTCCGATTTCAGTTCCAGAGCGATTCGCCCAATGAGTCCTTCATATTTAGTCATTTTCAGCCAATTTTCTGGATTTTTGAAAAATTCACTTTTTTGTGAAAATATCCACTAAATGAGGGAATAATATGTGTGAGGGTACCCCAGGAGAGTTCCAAATGTGTGTGGGTAAAATATATATCCCACGGGGGTAAAATTGAAAAAAGTTGAAAAAATTTTTTTTTTGGACTTGGTCATTTTTCCGGCGTTTATCAGACTTTCAGATAGGGCAAATGTCAGTGAGCGTTCCGATTTCAGTTCCAGAGCGATTCGCCCAATGAGTCCTTGATATTTAGTCATTTTCAGCCAATTTCTGGATTTTTGAAAAATTCACTTTTTTGTGAAAATATCCACTAAATGAGGGAATAATATGTGTGAGGGTACCCCAGGAGTGTTCCAAATGTGTGTGGGTAGAATATATATCCCACGGGGGTAAAATTGAAAAAAGTTGAAAAAAAATTTTTTTTTGGACTTAGTCATTTTTCCGGCGTTTATCAGACTTTCAGATAGGGCAAATGTCAGTGAGCGTTCCGATTTCAGTTCCAGAGCGATTCGCCCAATGATTCCTTGATATTTAGTAGTTTTCAGCCAATTTTCTGGATTTTTGAAATATTCACTTTTTTGTGAAAATATCCACTAAATGAGGGAATAATATGTGTGAGGGTACCCCAGGAGAGTTCCAAAGTGTGTGGGTAAAATATATATCCCAGGGGGGTAAAATTGAAAAAAGTTGAAAAAAATTATTTTTTGGACTTAAGGCCCTGTCACACATAACGAGATCGCTAGCGAGATCGTTACTACGTCACAGTTTTGAGATCGCTGGAGAGATCGTTCGGGAGCCGTCAAACATGTATAACTTGCCAACGATTTCGGCCGCCCCAGCGATCTAACTAACGATCTCGTTGGTCGCTGGGACGCTGTCACACAGCAGCTACTTCAACGATCCACACTCAACGATACACACTTTGAGGGACTGTACTGTGACAGAAAGGCGTGCATAAAATTACCTTTCCGCGCCCACTAATCTCCGATTGGTGGACGCTACTGCGTTCTGATTGGCGGCCGGGTTTTTTTAAAAAGGCGACGTTGGGGCAATTCCGCTCCCTTGTTTCTATCTGCGCTCTGCTTTCGGATCGTAGCAGTGTTCTCCGGGCAAGTTTCGTCCATCTGGGATTTGTTGAAGCCTTGTCAGCGTCCTGATTTTGGGATCCTAGTTGCGTTCTACTGCTGTGATTCCATTCATTTGTGGATTTTCTTCAGCTGTGACTGAACATTGACTTTTGGGTTCTTCAGGCACTGTATCGCTTTGTTTCCACGGTAAGTTATTTTAGTGGATTTTTATCACACTCAATAAGTATACATTTGCTTATACATTGGACGCCATTTTTGGTCAGCAAATGGTGTGTAGTATTTTTTACTTTGTTTTAAAATGTTTCATGTATGCTCACTGTATTGCTAACTTTTTCAGATGGCTTTCAAAAGTGAAGAGTTTGTGAGGGAAATGATTGACCTGTACCGCTCCCTGCCGTGCCTTTGGCAAATAAAATCAACAGACTACTGCAATAGAGAGAAAAAGAGGGAGGCCTACCAGCAATTGATTTCCCTCTTTAAAAGGCATGGCCCCAACGAGAAGGTGGATGAAGAGCTGGTGAAGAGAAAGATCCAGGGTCTACGCACCGTATATAAGAAAGAACTCAACCGGGTGGAGAAATCAAAGAAGTCAGGTACCGGCACAGATGAGGTTTATGTGCCGACATTATGGTATTATGATTTGCTTGCCTTCACCCGTGACCAGGAGCTACCTCGACGAATGGCGTGTACGATGCGGCCGACCCCGGAAGAAGACCCCAACATACGGACTGACTCCCCTGTTGAAGATGTAAGTACCTTCTTTGCTTCCCTGTAAATAGCATTTATACTTTCAATGTACATGCCATAGTTTAGCCGCCCCTCATATTTGTTTTTTTAGTGACCATGCTGGTCATAACATACCTGCTGGATGTTGTAACCAAATCTTAACTTTAATTTTGTGTTCCCACAGCACCATCGGCAAGATGACGACATCTCGGCTACGGAACGTGGTATGGAGGAGGCGAGTGTTATGTCAAGGAATGAGGAACCTATGGCATCGGTGAATGAAGACCCTATGGCCTCTACAAGTGAAGACCTTGTGCCTCGGCGACAGAGAAAATCAAGGAAAAGAAAGGCCAGCTTGCCGCCATCGCCAGATCTAGTATCTCTGGCGAACAAGATTCTACTTCTGCAGACCCAGGCCAAGCGGGACAGCTTTGCAACATATGCTGGCGAGAGACTACAGAGGCTGGATGACCGACAGAGGGCGCATGCAGAAAGGGTCATGTTTGAGACTTTAAATAAAGCGGCAGCCGGTGAACTTAATGAAACGTCTACTGTACATACTCTGATTGACCCTGGCCATTTTCAACAAGATTCTTGGACCCATAGGCCGGACCCACTTCACAGCACACCAGTGCAGAGGATCCGGCGTCCACAAAGCCTTGCCCCCCCCCCACAGTATCCCATGTGTTCTGATTCTTTTGTTTCTCCCAGGCACGGATACACAAATACAGGCAATCGATATGAAGAACTGTAGTGATGTTTCATTTCAATTTTTTTTTATCATTTTGTAAATATTGTTAATTTAATACTTATTTAAATTGTTAAAATTGTTTATATTTTTGTTTGTTTATAAAAAAAAGGTTTATTGTCCTCTTTTTTAACTTTACCCCTGCCCTCTGATCGCCCTCTGATATTCCTGATTGAAATAAAAATGTTTTTTGGTTGCCTTATTTTCTGCTTTACCTCTTCCCGAGGGTGGGACCCCTCACCCCTGCCCTCCGATCCCTTCCCAATCTCCGTTCCCTCCCCTCCATTCTCTACCGTCTATTCCCATCCCTGCTCTCTGCTGGTGATCACCTCCTCCCCTTCTCCTCCTCCGGCTCCAGGCTTTATCACCTGTCTTCTCCCTGTGTCCTCTGGTCTTCTTCACAGCTGGTTTTCTTCCCCTCCTCTTCCTACTTCCCTTCTTTTAGTCTTTGGGGTCATAGTCATGGTGCACGGTATGGCAATGATCTGCCATACCATGCACCATGAGTCTGACTCAGATTATAGGTTGTATATACTAGATTCTTGATAGGGCGTTGATCCAGGGAACTAGTCTGATTGCCGTATGTGGAGTCAGGAAGGAATTTTTTTTCCCAAAACGGAGCATGGTTTTTTTTTGCTTTCCTCTGGATCAACATGTTAGGTCTTCCTTATAGCTTTCATACTATGTTCCTATTCTTTCCTCTTCTCTCTTCTTCTTGAATTAGCTGGCATCTGTGAAAGCCGACTTCAGACGGCTTTCCTGCCCCCACACAACTTCAGCTAATAATATCAATAAGTAGGCGGCAATGAAAGCCGACTTCAGACGGCTTTCCTGCCCCTACACTACTTCAGCTGATAACATCAATTAGTAGACAGCTATTAAAGCCGATTTCAGACGGCTTTCCTGCCCCCACACAACTTCAGCTGATAATATCAATAAGTAGGCGGCAATGAAAGCCGACTTCAGACGGCTTTCCTGCCCCTACACTACTTCAGCTGATAACATCAATTAGTAGACAGCTATTAAAGCCAACTTCAGACGGCTTTCATACCCCCACAACTTTAGCTGATAGCATCAATTTGCAGGCGGCTATTAAAGCCGACTTCAGACGGCTTTCCTGCCCCCACACAACTTCAGCTGATAACATCAATAAGTAGGCGGCAATGAAAGCCGACTTCAGACGGCTTTCCTGCCCCTACACTACTTCAGCTGATAACATCAATTAGTAGACAGCTATTAAAGCCGACTTCAGATGGCTTTCATGCCCCCACAACTTTAGCTGATAGCATCAATTTGCAGGCGGCTATTAAAGCCGACTTCAGACGGCTTTCCTGCCCCCACACAACTTCAGCTGATAACATCAATAAGTAGGCGGCAATGAAAGCCTACTTCAGACTGCTTTCCTGCCCCTACACAACTTCAGCTGATAACATCAATAAGCAGGAAGGTGTGAAAGCCGACTTTGGAGTGGGCTTTACTGCCCCTGCACTGCTTGTTAGGCAGTATCACACAGGATAGGATTAGATACACAACCCATCAGGCAGTATCACACAGGATAGGATTAGATACACAACTCTTTAGGCAGTATCACACAGGATAGGATTAGATACACAACCTGTCAGGCAGTATCACACAGGATAGGATTAGATACACAACCCGTCAGGCAGTATCACACAGGATAGGATTAGATACACAACTCTTTAGGCAGTATCACACAGGATGGGATTAGATACACAACCCGTCAGGCAGTATCACACAGGATAGGATTAGATACACAACTCTTTAGACAGTATCACACAGGATAGGATTAGATACACAACCCGTCAGGCAGTATCACACAGGATAGGATTAGATACACAACTCTTTAGGCAGTATCACACAGGATGGGATTAGATGCACAACCCGTCAGGCAGTATCACACAGGATAGGATTAGATACACAACTCTTTAGACAGTATCACACAGGATAGGATTAGATACACAACCCGTCAGGCAGTATCACACAGGATAGGATTAGATACACAACCCGTCAGGCAGTATCACACAGGATAGGATTAGATACACAACTCTTTAGGCAGTATCACACAGGATGGGATTAGATACACAACCCGTCAGGCAGTATCACACAGGATAGGATTAGATACACAACCCATCAGGCAGTATCACACAGGATAGGATTAGATACACAACTCTCTAGACAGTATCACACAGGATAGGATTAGATACACAACCCGTCAGGCAGTATCACACAGGATAGGATTAGATACACAACCCATCAGGCAGTATCACACAGGATAGGATTAGATACACAACTCTTTAGGCAGTATCACACAGGATAGGATTAGATACACAACCTGTCAGGCAGTATCACACAGGATAGGATTAGATACACAACCCGTCAGGCAGTATCACACAGGATAGGATTAGATACACAACCCGTCAGGCAGTATCACACAGGATAGGATTAGATACACAACCCGTCAGGCAGTATCACACAGGATAGGATTAGATACACAACCCGTCAGGCAGTATCACACAGGATAGGATTAGATACACAACTCTTTAGGCAGTATCACACAGGATAGGATTAGATACACAACCTGTCAGGCAGTATCACACAGGATAGGATTAGATACACAACCCGTCAGGCAGTATCACACAGGATAGGATTAGATGTAACAAAGTGTAGACAATAGTGGATATAAACTAATTTTTTTTTATAAAAATAAAAAAAATATAACCAACCAAATAATATCAACTACATAACAAAAAATAATTTATTGGCTGCCGTGACGGTCATGGGCTGCCACAAATCTTGCCAGCATCACTCCGTGCTGGTGGATCTCTTCACTCAGTCTCCGTTGTGACGCCAGGAGATCTTGTAGTGTTGGGATTTCTACGGAGGTAATAGTTAAACTTAAAAGTCCAATAATTCTGTACATTCATCAAATTAAGGCTATGTGCCCACGATGCACCACTCCCGGGTACCATCCACACATTAGAACGCGCTAATTACGCAAGTACAGATGCAGTATTGCGGAATTGGCGCATTATAATGCAAGTCAATGGCGGCGCAAAAAAACCACCTTATGCAAAATAATTGGTAGTGCTGCGTTTTTTTCCGCAATGATAATGTGCAGCGGAAATTTCCGCAGCATGTGCATAGCACATGCGGATTATCATTGGGGAACATGGCAGACCTTCTACCATGCGCTTTTAATGCGTTTCCACAGCAGCAAAAACGCTGCAGAAACACCTTAAAAAACACATCGTGGGCACACAGCCTATCAGGTACATGTTTGGTATTTAACACTTACGGTTTTCAGGTTGCTCGGATGATGACGAGCTTAAGGACCACCCGGATCCCCTGGCACCACCGGCTAGAGAAAGACACAACACTTAATAGTACATGACAGCCCTACACTTTCCAAGTTGTATGGACCGTATGTTATGTCAAAGCATTACCGAAAGATGAAGCTGCACCTATATCACGGAGTGATGCTGGTGAGCTGGTAGAGGAATGCTGCTGGGGCTCCAGGGCTGGAGGTGACTCCCTTGGGGGCTCTGGGGCTGCAGGTGCTGGAAAACAAATAACATTAGATACCTAAGGTGATTGCAGTTGTAACTAATGTGCTGCCATATATTGTGTTAACATATTTTAAAACCACTCACCACTGCGGGGCAGGGACCGTGACCGGATGCTGACGATTCGGTCGGCAGACCTATATTTCAGGTCCGCCAGCTTTTTCCGGATTTGTGTACCAGAGCGCTGCACTCCAAATCTCCGGAACAGGCCCCGACCGATCCTCTGCAGCACCGCCTGCTTATGGAGCACTGGATGCTCAGAGTGCACATGGCACTCATAATCAAGTGCATCCAGATGCTCCACAAGGTAGCACACCTCAGCATCACCCCAAGGAGATGCCCTGACCCTGGATGCCATAATGCTCTTTAATAAGCTAGGCCGCAACTACGTCGTTAGACCCGCCCACGACGCATGAACATCGGTAACCACGCCCACGACGCATGAACGTCGCCAATAAACCCGCGGTTTATTAGAGAACCCTATTGTGACTTTAATTATTAGCGTGTCGGACTAGAGACGCTGTATTGATAATGCGACATCTGTAGAACGCAGCAGTGTCTCTATTGTGACGGTCACACAGGAACACTGGTGTTTAGGTGGTTTTATGTAGAAATATGTATCTATATTTTTATGTCGATATGCATACTTCTGTGTCTGTGAGTATGTGTGTGTATAGCTGGTTATCTGTATATAAGTGTACATCCTGGTATACAGGGCTGCGGAGTCGATAAGCCAAACCGACTCCTCAATTTCCATTACTCCGACTCCACCTCCCTCATACATGGCTCATGTGATACATTAGGGTCATTACACTGTGCATGTGGAGGCTAAAAAGGAGGAAGTCACCATCGGGGTATCATACTGTGTTAAGGGGGACACTTTTGTTGGCATCCCATTTTTATGGGGCTATGAAAGAGTAATTTAGGAGTTCAGAAAGGAAGAAAGGCTGGAAGGTTGTGGGATCTGCTCTTCTGTGTCCCCAACAATTATTTCCTTTTTTTTTTTTTTTTTTGTGGGGGGGGGTCCCAATTATAACTTCTGCTATGAGCTCCCATGATTCCTATGTCCGCCCCTGGAGTACACGTATGTGTATACGGGCCCTTACTATAGAAACAATGATAAACAAATCTTTTGCAAAGTTAAACACAGTTTATTACACAAATCAATACAAAACTGAAAGTAGTGTATAATTGTCAGTAGTTGCCCACTATAAGTTATGATGTTGCCAAGTAACAGCACCAGGACCGTTAAAATACTGGCAGTAGTTGTCGCGGCAGGTCTTCGCATCCTGGGTGTTTCTGCCATATCCCACTGGTTGAAGGCCTGCAATTGCAGGATCGTTTGAACGCCATTCACCGAGCTCCACTTCCCCATTGGCTAGGTCCACAGAGTCCACGAAGCCAGGCGGACAGTACGTAATTGCATCACGTCGACGAAGAAAGTTGTGAAGTGTGCAACAGGCCAAAACAACAGAGTCTATTGATGTAAGCTTCATGTTAATTGGCGTGTGAAAAACTCTGAAGCGGTTGGCCATGATACCGAAGGCATTTTCGACAACACGACGTGCCCTTGACAAACGATAATTGAAAATTCTTCTTTCCTGGGTAAGACTTTTTTGGGGGAACGGTTTAATAAGATTGGGATGAAGTGGGAAGGCTTCATCGCCGACAAAAACAAAATTAAGGTTACCTGTAGTCTTTGAGTTGGGAGGCAAGTGTAGGTCACAGTTGTCCAATCGCTCTCCAAAAAGTGTGTGCTCTAAAACACCACCATCAGAAACCCTGCCGTTCATGCCAACATCTACATTTATAAATTCGTAATTGGCATTAACAAGGGCCATCATGATGATGCTGAAATAGCCCTTATAATTATAAAAATAGGATCCGCTATTTGGTGGCTGAGTGATTCGGACATGTTTCCCGTCCAAAGCCCCACCACAGTTAGGGAACTGCCACAGCTGCTCAAAATCAGAGGCAATCTTTCTCCATTCCTCCTCCGTGTTGGGAAACTGTATGTAACTACGTAGACTGTGGTAAATTGCATTACATGTCTCCGGGATTAGAACACTGAGCATGGGCCTTGAAATGGCTGCAGAAAAATGCAAGTCTTGGAGTGAGCGTCCGGTGGCCAGGAATCTCAGTGTGACTGCCAATCTTTCATCTGCCGGAATGGCAGCACGCATCGCTGTATCCTTCCGTTGAATACGTGGCGTAACTCGTTCCAATAACTCTTTAAAAGATTCCTCTGACATCCTCAGATAGTTGCGGAAATCATGAGGATTCTTCTCCTGAAGCTCTCTTACAAGTTGCATGTGGGACAATTCAGACCTCTTCTGCAGCCACTCTCTGGTCCACATGCGACGCTTTCGTTTGGAACGCCTCTGTAGCTCTCGTGCCTCATCTTGACGCCGAGCTTCCTCAAACAGCAATGCAGCAACCACAATAGCACACTGCCCGTCGTCCATGATGTGCAAACTGCAAACATAACATGAAAAGATGAGAACACTTTCAACAAAACAATTAACACAAGTATTGAAACCGTATATAAAAAATATCATGGAAAACCATCTTCCATTCTGTTAGTGAGCATGACAGAAAATGCGCTGTGTGGGTGCATGTGCATGAGACCCCTAAAATATCTGCCCATACAAAAGCATATATATATATATATATATATATATATATATATATAGATATATATAGATATATATATATATCTATATATATACAAATAGAAGCCAAGCCCTCCCTCCCTGGAAAGCAAAGATAACAGATAATTAGTAAATGTGTGATAAAAGATTAAAAATGGAAACGCATCTGAGACCTCAAACAATACCTACCTTACTAAAGATGTCTGATATGTTCAAAGCGGAGTCACAGCTGGAGAACGCTGCAATGATCCGCAAAAATCAACACTAGTCCAATGAACGGATATTAGCAGCCCGGAGAACTCTGGTAGGATCTGCAATAAGCACGAGGTCAGAAACAAAGGACGGAATCGCTATTCTGTTGCCTTCTTTATGCGCGTCCGGAAATGAGAACGCCGTAGCGACCACCAATCGGGGACGAGGGGCACGGAATAGTCCAATTTATACACGCCTACGTGTCTCAGTTCTGAATCGCTGGACGAGGTCGTTGGCTAGGTGTCAAATACAGCGATGCACACTGCCCAGCGGGAGTGCAACGACCCAGGAATGGTCCAGGGAGCTTTGTAACGATCAACGATCTCGAAGCAGGGGCCTGATCGTTGCTACCTGTCAAACGTAGCGAGATCGCTAGCGATGTCGCTGTTGCGTCACAAAACCCGTGACGTATCAACGATCTCGCTAGCGATCTCGTTATGTGTGACAGGGCCTTTAGCCATTTTTCCGGCGTTTATCAGACTTTCAGATAGGGCAAATGTCAGTGAGCGTTCCGATTTCAGTTCCAGAGCGATTCGCCCAATGAGTCCTTGATATTTAGTCGTTTTCAGCCAATATTCTGGATTTTTGAAAATTTCACTTTTTTGTGAAAATATCCACTAAATGAGGGAATAATATGTGTGAGGGTACCCCTGGAGAGTTCCAAAGTGTGTGGGTAAAATATATATCCCACGGGGGTAAAATTGAAAAAAGTTGAAAAAAAATATTTTTTGGACTTAGCCATTTTTCCGGCGTTTATCAGACTTTCAGATAGGGCAAATGTCAGTGAGCGTTCCGATTTCAGGTCCAGAGCGATTCGCCCAATGAGTCCTTGATATTTAGTCTTTTTCAGCCAATATTTTGGATTTTTGAAAAATTCACTTTTTTGTGAAAATACCCACTAAATGAGGGAATAATATGTGTGAGGGTACCCCAGAAGAGTTCCAAATGTGTGTGGGTAGAATATATATCCCACGGGGGTAAAATTGAAAAAAATTGAAAAAAAAATATTGTTTTGGACTTAGTCATTTTTCTGGCGTTTATCAGACTTTCAGATAGGGCAAATGTCAGTGAGCGTTCCGATTTCAGTTCCAGAGCGATTCGCCCAATGATTCCTTGATATTTAGTCGTTTTCAGCCAATTTTCTGGATTTTTGAAAAATTCACTTTTTTGTGAAAATATCCACTAAATGAGGGAATAATATGTGTGAGGGTACCCCAGGAGAGTTCCAAATGTGTGTGGGTAAAATATATATCCCACGGGGGTAAAATTGAAAAAAGTTGAAAAAAATTATTTTTTGGACTTAGCCATTTTTCCGGCGTTTATCAGACTTTCAGATAGGGCAAATGTCAGTGAGCGTTCCGATTTCAGTTCCAGAGCGATTCGCCCAATGAGTCCTTGATATTTAGCCATTTTCAGCCAATTTCTGGATTTTTGAAAAATTCACTTTTTTGTGAAAATATCCACTAAATGAGGGAATAATATGTGTGAGGGTACCCCAGAAGAGTTCCAAATGTGTGTGGGTAGAATATATATCCCACGGGGGTAAAATTGAAAAAAGTTGAAAGAAAATTTTTTTTTGGACTTAGTCATTTTTCCAGCGTTTATCAGACTTTCAGATAGGGCAAATGTCAGTGAGCGTTACGATTTCAGTTCCAGAGTGATTCGCCCAATGATTCCTTGATATTTAGTCGTTTTCAGCCAATTTTCTGGATTTTTGAAAAATTCACTTTTTTGTGAAAATATCCACTAAATGAGGGAATAATATGTGTGAGGGTACCCCAGGAGAGTTCCAAAGTGTGTGGGTAAAATATATATCCCACGGGGGTAAAATTGAAAAAAGTTGAAAAAAATTATTTTTTGGACTTAGCCATTTTTCCGGCGTTTATCAGACTTTCAGATAGGTCAAATGTCAGTGAGCGTTCCGATTTTAGTTCCAGAGCGATTCGCCCAATGAGTCCTTCATATTTAGTCATTTTCAGCCAATTTTCTGGATTTTTGAAAAATTCACTTTTTTGTGAAAATATCCACTAAATGAGGGAATAATATGTGTGAGGGTACCCCAGGAGAGTTCCAAATGTGTGTGGGTAAAATATATATCCCACGGGGGTAAAATTGAAAAAAGTTGAAAAAAAATATTTTTTGGACTTAGCCATTTTTCCGGCGTTTATCAGACTTTCAGATAGGGCAAATGTCAGTGAGCGTTCCGATTTCAGTTCCAGAGCGATTCGCCCAATGAGTCCTTGATATTTAGTCTTTTTCAGCCAATATTTTGGATTTTTGAAAAATTCACTTTTTTGTGAAAATATCCACTAAATGAGGGAATAATATGTGTGAGGGTACCCCAGGAGAGTTCCAAATGTGTGTGGGTAAAATATATATCCCACGGGGGTAAAATTGAAAAAAGTTGAAAAAAAATATTTTTTGGACTTAGCCATTTTTCCGGCGTTTATCAGACTTTCAGATAGGGCAAATGTCAGTGAGCGTTCCGATTTCAGTTCCAGAGCGATTCGCCCAATGAGTCCTTGATATTTAGTCTTTTTCAGCCAATTTCTGGATTTTTGAAAAATTCACTTTTTTGTGAAAATATCCACTAAATGAGGGAATAATATGTGTGAGGGTACCCCAGGAGAGTTCCAAAGTGTGTGGGTAAAATATATATCACACGGGGGTAAAATTGAAAAAAGTTGAAAAAAATTATTTTTTGGACTTAGCCATTTTTCCGGCATTTATCAGACTTTCAGATAGGGCAAATGTCAGTGAGCGTTCCGATTTCAGTTCCAGAGCGATTCGCCCATTGAGTCCTTGATATTTAGTCGTTTTCAGCCAATATTTTGGATTTTTGAAAAATTCACTTTTTTGTGAAAATATCCACTAAATGAGGGAATAATATGTGTGAGGGTACCCCAGAAGAGTTCCAAATGTGTGTGGGTAGAATATATATCCCACGGGGGTAAAATTGAAAAAAGTTGAAAAAAATTTTTTTTTTGGACTTAGTCAT
This sequence comes from Phyllobates terribilis, assembly GCF_046119375.1. Lineage (NCBI taxonomy): Eukaryota > Metazoa > Chordata > Amphibia > Anura > Dendrobatidae > Phyllobates > Phyllobates terribilis. The sequence goes on from NW_027362832.1 coordinate 5,512,652, forward strand.
TTTTCCGGCGATTATCAGACTTTCAGATAGGGCAAATGTCAGTGAGCGTTCCGATTTCAGTTCCAGAGCGATTCGCCCAATGAGTCCTTGATATTTAGCCATTTTCAGCCAATTTCTGGATTTTTGAAAAATTCACTTTTTTGTGAAAATATCCACTAAATGAGGGAATAATATGTGTGAGGGTACCCCAGAAGAGTTCCAAATGTGTGTGGGTAGAATATATATCCCACGGGGGTAAAATTGAAAAAAGTTGAAAGAAAATTTTTTTTTGGACTTAGTCATTTTTCCAGCGTTTATCAGACTTTCAGATAGGGCAAATGTCAGTGAGCATTCCGATTTCAGTTCCAGAGCGATTCGCCCAATGAGTCCTTGATATTTAGTCGTTTTCAGCCAATATTTTGGATTTTTGAAAATTTCAATTTTTTGTGAAAATATCCACTAAATGAGGGAATAATATGTGTGAGGGTACCTCAGGAGTGTTCCAAATGTGTGTGGGTAGAATATATATCCCACGGGGGTAAAATTGAAAAAAGTTAAAAAAAAATATTTTTTTGGACTTAGTCATTTTTCCGGCGTTTATCAGACTTTCAGATAGGGCAAATGACAGTGAGCGTTCCGATTTCAGTTCCAGAGCGATTCGCCCAATGATTCCTTGATATTTAGTCGTTTTCAGCCAATTTTCTGGATTTTTGAAAAATTCACTTTTTTGTGAAAATATCCACTAAATGAGGGAATAATATGTGTGAGGGTACCCCAGAAGAGTTCCAAATGTGTGTGGGTAGAATATATATCCCACGGGGGTAAAATTGAAAAAAGTTGAAAAAAATTTTTTTTTTGGACTTAGTCATTTTTCCGGCGATTATCAGACTTTCAGATAGGGCAAATGTCAGTGAGCGTTACGATTTCAGTTCCAGAGTGATTCGCCCAATGATTCCTTGATATTTAGTCGTTTTCAGCCAATTTTCTGGATTTTTGAAAAATTCACTTTTTTGTGAAAATATCCACTAAATGAGGGAATAATATGTGTGAGGGTACCCCAGAAGAGTTCCAAATGTGTGTGGGTAGAATATATATACCACGGGGGTAAAATTGAAAAAAGTTGAAAAAAATTTTTTTTTTGGACTTAGTCATTTTTCCGGCGATTATCAGACTTTCAGATAGGGCAAATGTCAGTGAGCGTTCCGATTTCAGTTCCAGAGCGATTCGCCCAATGAGTCCTTGATATTTAGCCATTTTCAGCCAATTGCTGGATTTTTGAAAAATTCACTTTTTTGTGAAAATATCCACTAAATGAGGGAATAATATGTGTGAGGGTACCCCAGAAGAGTTCCAAATGTGTGTGGGTAGAATATATATCCCACGGGGGTAAAATTGAAAAAAGTTGAAAGAAAATTTTTTTTTGGACTTAGTCATTTTTCCAGCGTTTATCAGACTTTCAGATAGGGCAAATGTCAGTGAGCGTTCCGATTTCAGTTCCAGAGCGATTCGCCCAATGAGTCCTTGATATTTAGTCGTTTTCAGCCAATATTTTGGATTTTTGAAAATTTCACTTTTTTGTGAAAATATCCACTAAATGAGGGAATAATATGTGTGAGGGTACCTCAGGAGTGTTCCAAATGTGTGTGGGTAGAATATATATCCCACGGGGGTAAAATTGAAAAAAGTTAAAAAAAAATATTTTTTTGGACTTAGTCATTTTTCCGGCGTTTATCAGACTTTCAGATAGGGCAAATGTCAGTGAGCGTTCCGATTTCAGTTCCAGAGCGATTCGCCCAATGATTCCTTGATATTTAGTCGTTTTCAGCCAATTTTCTGGATTTTTGAAAAATTCACTTTTTTGTGAAAATACCCACTAAATGAGGGAATAATATGTGTGAGGGTACCCCAGAAGAGTTCCAAATGTGTGTGGGTAGAATATATATCCCACGGGGGTAAAATTGAAAAAAGTTGAAAAAAAAATTTTGTTTTGGACTTAGTCATTTTTCTGGCGTTTATCAGGCTTTCAGATAGGGCAAATGTCAGTGAGCGTTCCGATTTCAGTTCCAGAGCGATTCGCCCAATGAGTCCTTGATATTTCGTCGTTTTCAGCCAATATTTTGGATTTTTGAAAATTTCACTTTTTTGTGAAAATATCCACTAAATGAGGGAATAATATGTGTGAGGGTACCTCAGGAGTGTTCCAAATGTGTGTGGGTAGAATATATATCCCACGGGGGTAAAATTGAAAAATGTTAAAAAAAAATATTTTTTTGGACTTAGTCATTTTTCCGGCGTTTATCAGACTTTCAGATAGGGCAAATGTCAGTGAGCGTTCCGATTTCAGTTCCAGAGCGATTCGCCCAATGAGTCCTTGATATTTAGCCATTTTCAGCCAATTTCTGGATTTTTGAAAAATTCACTTTTTTGTGAAAATATCCACTAAATGAGGGAATAATATGTGTGAGGGTACCCCAGAAGAGTTCCAAATGTGTGTGGGTAGAATATATATCCCACGGGGGTAAAATTGAAAAAAGTTGAAAGAAAATTTTTTTTTGGACTTAGTCATTTTTCCAGCGTTTATCAGACTTTCAGATAGGGCAAATGTCAGTGAGCGTTACGATTTCAGTTCCAGAGTGATTCGCCCAATGATTCCTTGATATTAAGTCGTTTTCAGCCACTTTTCTGGATTTTTGAAAAATTCACTTTTTTGTGAAAATATCCACTAAATGAGGGAATAATATGTGTGAGGGTACCCCAGGAGAGTTCCAAAGTGTGTGGGTAAAATATATATCCCACGGGGGTAAAATTGAAAAAAGTTGAAAAAAATTATTTTTTGGACTTAGCCATTTTTCCGGCGTTTATCAGACTTTCAGATAGGTCAAATGTCAGTGAGCGTTCCGATTTTAGTTCCAGAGCGATTCGCCCAATGAGTCCTTCATATTTAGTCATTTTCAGCCAATTTTCTGGATTTTTGAAAAATTCACTTTTTTGTGAAAATATCCACACTAAATGTGTGAGGGTACCCCAGGAGAGTTCTAAATGTGTGTGGGTAAAATATATATCCCACGGGGGTAAAATTGAAAAAAGTTGAAAAAAATTTTTTTTTTGGACTTAGTCATTTTTCCGGCGATTATCAGACTTTCAGATAGGGCAAATGTCAGTGAGCGTTCCGATTTCAGTTCCAGAGCGATTCGCCCAATGAGTCCTTGATATTTAGTCGTTTTCAGCCAATATTTTGGATTTTTGAAAATTTCACTTTTTTGTGAAAATATCCACTAAATGAGGGAATAATATGTGTGAGGGTACCTCAGGAGTGTTCCAAATGTGTGTGGGTAGAATATATATCCCACGGGGGTAAAATTGAAAAAAGTTAAAAAAAAAATATTTTTTTGGACTTAGTCATTTTTCCGGCGTTTATCAGACTTTCAGATAGGGCAAATGTCAGTGAGCGTTCCGATTTCAGTTCCAGAGCGATTCGCCCAATGATTCCTTGATATTTAGTCGTTTTCAGCCAATTTTCTGGATTTTTGAAAAATTCACTTTTTTGTGAAAATATCCACTAAATGAGGGAATAATATGTGTGAGGGTACCCCAGGAGAGTTCCAAATGTGTGTGGGTAAAATATATATCCCACGGGGGTAAAATTGAAAAAAGTTGAAAAAAAATATTTTTTGGACTTAGCCATTTTTCCGGCGTTTATCAGACTTTCAGATAGGGCAAATGTCAGTGAGCGTTCCGATTTCAGTTCCAGAGCGATTCGCCCAATGAGTCCTTGATATTTAGTCTTTTTCAGCCAATTTCTGGATTTTTGAAAAATTCACTTTTTGTGAAAATATCCACTAAATGAGGGAATAATATGTGTGAGGGTACCCCAGGAGAGTTCCAAAGTGTGTGGGTAAAATATATATCACACGGGGGTAAAATTGAAAAAAGTTGAAAAAAATTATTTTTTGGACTTAGCCATTTTTCCGGCATTTATCAGACTTTCAGATAGGGCAAATGTCAGTGAGCGTTCCGATTTCAGTTCCAGAGCGATTCGCCCATTGAGTCCTTGATATTTAGTCGTTTTCAGCCAATATTTTGGATTTTTGAAAAATTCACTTTTTTGTGAAAATACCCACTAAATGAGGGAATAATATGTGTGAGGGTACCCCAGAAGAGTTCCAAATGTGTGTGGGTAGAATATATATCCCACGGGGGTAAAATTGGAAAAAGTTTAAAAAAATTTTTTTTTTGGACTTAGTCATTTTTCCGGCGATTATCAGACTTTCAGATAGGGCAAATGTCAGTGAGCGTTCCGATTTCAGTTCCAGAGCGATTCGCCCAATGATTCCTTGATATTTAGTCGTTTTCAGCCACTTTTCTGGATTTTTGAAAAATTCACTTTTTTGTGAAAATATCCACTAAATGAGGGAATAATATGTGTGAGGGTACCCCAGGAGAGTTCCAAAGTGTGTGGGTAAAATATATATCCCACGGGGGTAAAATTGAAAAAAGTTGAAAAAATTATTTTTTGGACTTAGCCATTTTTCCGGCGTTTATCAGACTTTCAGATAGGTCAAATGTCAGTGAGCGTTCCGATTTTAGTTCCAGAGCGATTCGCCCAATGAGTCCTTCATATTTAGTCATTTTCAGCCAATTTTCTGGATTTTTGAAAAATTCACTTTTTTGTGAAAATATCCACTAAATGAGGGAATAATATGTGTGAGGGTACCCCAGGAGAGTTCTAAATGTGTGTGAGTAAAATATATATCCCACGGGGGTAAAATTGAAAAAAGTTGAAAAAAAATATTTTTTGGACTTAGCCATTTTTCCGGCGTTTATCAGACTTTCAGATAGGGCAAATGTCAGTGAGCGTTCCGATTTCAGTTCCAGAGCGATTCGCCCATTGAGTCCTTGATATTTAGTCGTTTTCAGCCAATATTTTGGATTTTTGAAAAATTCACTTTTTTGTGAAAATACCCACTAAATGAGGGAATAATATGTGTGAGGGTACCCCAGGAGAGTTCCAAATGTGTGTGGGTAAAATATATATCCCACGGGGGTAAAATTGAAAAAAGTTGAAAAAAAATATTTTTTGGACTTAGCCATTTTTCCGGCGTTTATCAGACTTTCAGATAGGGCAAATGTCAGTGAGCGTTCCGATTTCAGTTCCAGAGCGATTCGCCCAATGAGTCCTTGATATTTAGTCTTTTTCAGCCAATTTCTGGATTTTTGAAAAATTCACTTTTTGTGAAAATATCCACTAAATGAGGGAATAATATGTGTGAGGGTACCCCAGGAGAGTTCCAAAGTGTGTGGGTAAAATATATATCACACGGGGGTAAAATTGAAAAAAGTTGAAAAAAATTATTTTTTGGACTTAGCCATTTTTCCGGCATTTATCAGACTTTCAGATAGGGCAAATGTCAGTGAGCGTTCCGATTTCAGTTCCAGAGCGATTCGCCCATTGAGTCCTTGATATTTAGTCGTTTTCAGCCAATTTCTGGATTTTTGAAAAATTCACTTTTTTGTGAAAATATCCACTAAATGAGGGAATAATATGTGTGAGGGTACCCCAGGAGAGTTCCAAAGTGTGTGGGTAAAATATATATCCCACGGGGGTAAAATTGAAAAAAGTTGAAAAAAATTATTTTTTGGACTTAGCCATTTTTCCGGCGTTTATCAGACTTTCAGATAGGTCAAATGTCAGTGAGCGTTCCGATTTTAGTTCCAGAGTGATTCGCCCAATGAGTCCTTCATATTTAGTCATTTTCAGCCAATTTTCTGGATTTTTGAAAAATTCACTTTTTTTGTGAAAATATCCACTAAATGAGGGAATAATATGTGTGAGGGTACCCCAGGAGAGTTCCAAATGTGTGTCGGTAAAATATATATCCCACGGGGGTAAAATTGAAAAAAGTTGAAAAAAAATATTTTTTGGACTTAGCCATTTTTCCGGCGTTTATCAGACTTTCAGATAGGGCAAATGTCAGTGAGCGTTCCGATTTCAGTTCCAGAGCGATTCGCCCAATGAGTCCTTGATATTTAGTCTTTTTCAGCCAATTTCTGGATTTTTGAAAAATTCACTTTTTGTGAAAATATCCACTAAATGAGGGAATAATATGTGTGAGGGTACCCCAGGAGAGTTCCAAAGTGTGTGGGTAAAATATATATCACACGGGGGTAAAATTGAAAAAAGTTGAAAAAAATTATTTTTTGGACTTAGCCATTTTTCCGGCATTTATCAGACTTTCAGATAGGGCAAATGTCAGTGAGCGTTCCGATTTCAGTTCCAGAGCGATTCGCCCATTGAGTCCTTGATATTTAGTCGTTTTCAGCCAATATTTTGGATTTTTGAAAAATTCACTTTTTTGTGAAAATACCCACTAAATGAGGGAATAATATGTGTGAGGGTACCCCAGAAGAGTTCCAAATGTGTGTGGGTAGAATATATATCCCACGGGGGTAAAATTGAAAAAAGTTGAAAAAAATTTTTTTTTTGGACTTAGTCATTTTTCCGGCGATTATCAGACTTTCAGATAGGGCAAATGTCAGTGAGCGTTCCGATTTCAGTTCCAGAGCGATTCGCCCAATGAGTCCTTGATATTTAGTCGTTTTCAGCCAATTTTCTGGATTTTTGAAAAATTCACTTTTTTGTGAAAATATCCACTAAATGAGGGAATAATATGTGTGAGGGTACCCCAGAAGAGTTCCAAATGTGTGTGGGTAGAATATATATCCCACGGGGGTAAAATTGAAAAAAGTTGAAAAAAATTTTTTTTTTGGACTTAGTCATTTTTCCGGCGATTATCAGACTTTCAGATAGGGCAAATGTCAGTGAGCGTTCCGATTTCAGTTCCAGAGCGATTCGCCCAATGAGTCCTTGATATTTAGCCATTTTCAGCCAATTTCTGGATTTTTGAAAAATTCACTTTTTTGTGAAAATATCCACTAAATGAGGGAATAATATGTGTGAGGGTACCCCAGGAGAGTTCCAAAGTGTGTGGGTAAAATATATATCCCACGGGGGTAAAATTGAAAAAAGTTGAAAAAAATTATTTTTTGGACTTAGCCATTTTTCCGGCGTTTATCAGACTTTCAGATAGGTCAAATGTCAGTGAGCGTTCCGATTTTAGTTCCAGAGTGATTCGCCCAATGAGTCCTTCATATTTAGTCATTTTCAGCCAATTTTCTGGATTTTTGAAAAATTCACTTTTTTTGTGAAAATATCCACTAAATGAGGGAATAATATGTGTGAGGGTACCCCAGGAGAGTTCCAAATGTGTGTCGGTAAAATATATATCCCACGGGGGTAAAATTGAAAAAAGTTGAAAAAAAATATTTTTTGGACTTAGCCATTTTTCCGGCGTTTATCAGACTTTCAGATAGGGCAAATGTCAGTGAGCGTTCCGATTTCAGTTCCAGAGCGATTCGCCCATTGAGTCCTTGATATTTAGTCGTTTTCAGCCAATATTTTGGATTTTTGAAAAATTCACTTTTTTGTGAAAATACCCACTAAATGAGGGAATAATATGTGTGAGGGTACCCCAGAAGAGTTCCAAATGTGTGTGGGTAGAATATATATCCCACGGGGGTAAAATTGAAAAAAGTTGAAAAAAATTTTTTTTTTGGACTTAGTCATTTTTCCGGCGATTATCAGACTTTCAGATAGGGCAAATGTCAGTGAGAGTTCCGATTTCAGTTCCAGAGCGATTCGCCCAATGAGTCCTTGATATTTAGCCATTTTCAGCCAATTTCTGGATTTTTGAAAAATTCACTTTTTTGTGAAAATATCCACTAAATGAGGGAATAATATGTGTGAGGGTACCCCAGAAGAGTTCCAAATGTGTGTGGGTAGAATATATATCCCACGGGGGTAAAATTGAAAAAAGTTGAAAGAAAATTTTTTTTTGGACTTAGTCATTTTTCCAGCGTTTATCAGACTTTCAGATAGGGCAAATGTCAGTGAGCGTTCCGATTTCAGTTCCAGAGCGATTCGCCCAATGAGTCCTTGATATTTAGTCGTTTTCAGCCAATATTTTGGATTTTTGAAAATTTCACATTTTTGTGAAAATATCCACTAAATGAGGGAATAATATGTGTGAGGGTACCTCAGGAGTGTTCCAAATGTGTGTGGGTAGAATATATATCCCACGGGGGTAAAATTGAAAAAAGTTAAAAAAAAATATTTTTTTGGACTTAGTCATTTTTCCGGCGTTTATCAGACTTTCAGATAGGGCAAATGTCAGTGAGCGTTCCGATTTCAGTTCCAGAGCGATTCGCCCAATGATTCCTTGATATTTAGTCGTTTTCAGCCAATTTTCTGGATTTTTGAAAAATTCACTTTTTTGTGAAAATATCCACTAAATGAGGGAATAATATGTGTGAGGGTACCCCAGAAGAGTTCCAAATGTGTGTGGGTAGAATATATATCCCACGGGGGTAAAATTGAAAAAAGTTGAAAAAAATTTTTTTTTTGGACTTAGTCATTTTTCCGGCGATTATCAGACTTTCAGATAGGGCAAATGTCAGTGAGCGTTCCGATTTCAGTTCCAGAGCGATTCGCCCAATGAGTCCTTGATATTTAGCCATTTTCAGCCAATTTCTGGATTTTTGAAAATTTCACTTTTTTGTGAAAATATCCACTAAATGAGGGAATAATATGTGTGAGAGTACCTCAGGAGTGTTCCAAATGTGTGTGGGTAGAATATATATCCCACGGGGGTAAAATTGAAAAAAGTTAAAAAAAAATATTTTTTTGGACTTAGTCATTTTTCAGGCGTTTATCAGACTTTCAGATAGGGCAAATGTCAGTGAGCGTTCTGATTTCAGTTCCAGAGCGATTCGCCCAATGAGTCCTTGATATTTAGTCTTTTTCAGCCAATTTCTGGATTTTTGAAAAATTCACTTTTTGTGAAAATATCCACTAAATGAGGGAATAATATGTGTGAGGGTACCCCAGGAGAGTTCCAAAGTGTGTGGGTAAAATATATATCACACGGGGGTAAAATTGAAAAAAGTTGAAAAAAATTATTTTTTGGACTTAGCCATTTTTCCGGCATTTATCAGACTTTCAGATAGGGCAAATGTCAGTGAGCGTTCCGATTTCAGTTCCAGAGCGATTCGCCCATTGAGTCCTTGATATTTAGTCGTTTTCAGCCAATTTCTGGATTTTTGAAAAATTCACTTTTTTGTGAAAATATCCACTAAATGAGGGAATAATATGTGTGAGGGTACCCCAGAAGAGTTCCAAATGTGTGTGGGTAGAATATATATCCCACGGGGGTAAAATTGAAAAAAGTTGAAAAAAATTTTTTTTTTGGACTTAGTCATTTTTCCGGCGATTATCAGACTTTCAGATAGGGCAAATGTCAGTGAGCGTTCCGATTTCAGTTCCAGAGCGATTCGCCCAATGAGTCCTTGATATTTAGCCATTTTCAGCCAATTTCTGGATTTTTGAAAAATTCACTTTTTTGTGAAAATATCCACTAAATGAGGGAATAATATGTGTGAGGGTACCCCAGGAGAGTTCCAAAGTGTGTGGGTAAAATATATATCCCACGGGGGTAAAATTGAAAAAAGTTGAAAAAAATTATTTTTTGGACTTAGCCATTTTTCCGGCGTTTATCAGACTTTCAGATAGGTCAAATGTCAGTGAGCGTTCCGATTTTAGTTCCAGAGTGATTCGCCCAATGAGTCCTTCATATTTAGTCATTTTCAGCCAATTTTCTGGATTTTTGAAAAATTCACTTTTTTTGTGAAAATATCCACTAAATGAGGGAATAATATGTGTGAGGGTACCCCAGGAGAGTTCCAAATGTGTGTCGGTAAAATATATATCCCACGGGGGTAAAATTGAAAAAAGTTGAAAAAAAATATTTTTTGGACTTAGCCATTTTTCCGGCGTTTATCAGACTTTCAGATAGGGCAAATGTCAGTGAGCGTTCCGATTTCAGTTCCAGAGCGATTCGCCCATTGAGTCCTTGATATTTAGTCGTTTTCAGCCAATATTTTGGATTTTTGAAAAATTCACTTTTTTGTGAAAATACCCACTAAATGAGGGAATAATATGTGTGAGGGTACCCCAGAAGAGTTCCAAATGTGTGTGGGTAGAATATATATCCCACGGGGGTAAAATTGAAAAAAGTTGAAAAAAATTTTTTTTTTGGACTTAGTCATTTTTCCGGCGATTATCAGACTTTCAGATAGGGCAAATGTCAGTGAGAGTTCCGATTTCAGTTCCAGAGCGATTCGCCCAATGAGTCCTTGATATTTAGCCATTTTCAGCCAATTTCTGGATTTTTGAAAAATTCACTTTTTTGTGAAAATATCCACTAAATGAGGGAATAATATGTGTGAGGGTACCCCAGAAGAGTTCCAAATGTGTGTGGGTAGAATATATATCCCACGGGGGTAAAATTGAAAAAAGTTGAAAGAAAATTTTTTTTTGGACTTAGTCATTTTTCCAGCGTTTATCAGACTTTCAGATAGGGCAAATGTCAGTGAGCGTTCCGATTTCAGTTCCAGAGCGATTCGCCCAATGAGTCCTTGATATTTAGTCGTTTTCAGCCAATATTTTGGATTTTTGAAAATTTCACATTTTTGTGAAAATATCCACTAAATGAGGGAATAATATGTGTGAGGGTACCTCAGGAGTGTTCCAAATGTGTGTGGGTAGAATATATATCCCACGGGGGTAAAATTGAAAAAAGTTAAAAAAAAATATTTTTTTGGACTTAGTCATTTTTCCGGCGTTTATCAGACTTTCAGATAGGGCAAATGTCAGTGAGCGTTCCGATTTCAGTTCCAGAGCGATTCGCCCAATGAGTCCTTGATATTTAGTCGTTTTCAGCCAATATTTTGGATTTTTGAAAATTTCACATTTTTGTGAAAATATCCACTAAATGAGGGAATAATATGTGTGAGGGTACCTCAGGAGTGTTCCAAATGTGTGTGGGTAGAATATATATCCCACGGGGGTAAAATTGAAAAAAGTTAAAAAAAAATATTTTTTTGGACTTAGTCATTTTTCCGGCGTTTATCAGACTTTCAGATAGGGCAAATGTCAGTGAGCGTTCCGATTTCAGTTCCAGAGCGATTCGCCCAATGATTCCTTGATATTTAGTCGTTTTCAGCCAATTTTCTGGATTTTTGAAAAATTCACTTTTTTGTGAAAATATCCACTAAATGAGGGAATAATATGTGTGAGGGTACCCCAGAAGAGTTCCAAATGTGTGTGGGTAGAATATATATCCCACGGGGGTAAAATTGAAAAAAGTTGAAAAAAATTTTTTTTTTGGACTTAGTCATTTTTCCGGCGATTATCAGACTTTCAGATAGGGCAAATGTCAGTGAGCGTTCCGATTTCAGTTCCAGAGCGATTCGCCCAATGAGTCCTTGATATTTAGCCATTTTCAGCCAATTTCTGGATTTTTGAAAAATTCACTTTTTTGTGAAAATATCCACTAAATGAGGGAATAATATGTGTGAGGGTACCCCAGAAGAGTTCCAAATGTGTGTGGGTAGAATATATATCCCACGGGGGTAAAATTGAAAAAAGTTGAAAGAAAATTTTTTTTTGGACTTAGTCATTTTTCCAGCGTTTATCAGACTTTTAGATAGGGCAAATGTCAGTGAGCGTTCCGATTTCAGTTCCAGAGCGATTCGCCCAATGAGTCCTTGATATTTAGTCGTTTTCAGCCAATATTTTGGATTTTTGAAAATTTCACTTTTTTGTGAAAATATCCACTAAATGAGGGAATAATATGTGTGAGGGTACCTCAGGAGTGTTCCAAATGTGTGTGGGTAGAATATATATCCCACGGGGGTAAAATTGAAAAAAGTTGAAAGAAAATTTTTTTTTGGACTTAGTCATTTTTCCAGCGTTTATCAGACTTTCAGATAGGGCAAATGTCAGTGAGCGTTCCGATTTCAGTTCCAGAGTGATTCGCCCAATGATTCCTTGATATTTAGTCGTTTTCAACCAATTTTCTGGATTTTTGAAAAATTCACTTTTGTGTGAAAATATCCACTAAATGAGGGAATAATATGTGTGAGGGTACCCCAGGAGAGTTCCAAAGTGTGTGGGTAAAATATATATCCCACGGGGGTAAAATTGAAAAAAGTTGAAAAAAATTATTTTTTGGACTTAGCCATTTTTCCGGCGTTTATCAGACTTTCAGATAGGGCAAATGTCAGTGAGCGTTCCGATTTCAGTTCCAGAGCGATTCGCCCATTGAGTCCTTGATATTTAGTCGTTTTCAGCCAATATTTTGGATTTTTGAAAAATTCACTTTTTTGTGAAAATACCCACTAAATAAGGGAATAATATGTGTGAGGGTACCCCAGGAGAGTTCCAAATGTGTGTGGGTAGAATATATATCCCACGGGGGTAAAATTGAAAAAAGTTGAAAAAAAAATTTTGTTTTGGACTTAGTCATTTTTCTGGCGTTTATCAGACTTTCAGATAGGGCAAATGTCAGTGAGCGTTCCGATTTCAGTTCCAGAGCGATTCGCCCAATGAGTCCTTGATATTTAGTCGTTTTCAGCCAATTTTCTGGATTTTTGAAAAATTCACTTTTTTGTGAAAATATCCACTAAATGAGGGAATAATATGTGTGAGGGTACCCCAGAAGAGTTCCAAATGTGTGTGGGTAAAATATATATCCCATAGGGGTAAAATTGAAAAAAGTTAAAAAAAATTATTTTTTGGACTTAGCCATTTTTCCGGCGTTTATCAGACTTTCAGATAGGGCAAATGTCAGTGAGCGTTCCGATTTCAGTTCCAGAGCGATTCGCCCAATGAGTCCTTCATATTTAGTCATTTTCAGCCAATTTTCTGGATTTTTGAAAAATTCACTTTTTTGTGAAAATATCCACTAAATGTGGGAATAATATGTGTGAGGGTACCCCAGGAGAGTTCCAAATGTGTGTGGGTAGAATATATATCCCACGGGGGTAAAATTGAAAAAAGTTGAAAAATTTTTTTTTTTGGACTTAGTCATTTTTCCAGCATTTATCAGACTTTCAGATAGGGCAAATGTCAGTGAGCGTTCCGATTTCAGTTCCAGAGCGATTCGCCCAATGATTCCTTGATATTTAGTCGTTTTCAGCCAATTTTCTGGATTTTTGAAAAATTCACTTTTTTGTGAAAATATCCACTAAATGAGGGAATAATATGTGTGAGGGTACCCCAGGAGAGTTCCAAATGTGTGTGGGTAAAATTTTTATCCCACGGGGGTAAAATTGAAAAAAGTTGAAAAATTTTTTTTTTTGGACTTAGCCATTTTTCCGGCGTTTATCAGACTTTCAGATAGGGCAAATGTCAGTGAGCGTTCCGATTTCAGTTCCAGAGCGATTCGCCCAATGAGTCCTTGATATTTAGTCGTTTTCAGCCAATATTTTGGATTTTTGAAAATTTCACATTTTTGTGAAAATATCCACTAAATGAGGGAATAATATGTGTGAGGGTACCTCAGGAGTGTTCCAAATGTGTGTGGGTAGAATATATATCCCACGGGGGTAAAATTGAAAAAAGTTAAAAAAAAATATTTTTTTGGACTTAGTCATTTTTCCGGCGTTTATCAGACTTTCAGATAGGGCAAATGTCAGTGAGCGTTCCGATTTCAGTTCCAGAGCGATTCGCCCAATGAGTCCTTGATATTTAGTCGTTTTCAGCCAATATTTTGGATTTTTGAAAATTTCACATTTTTGTGAAAATATCCACTAAATGAGGGAATAATATGTGTGAGGGTACCTCAGGAGTGTTCCAAATGTGTGTGGGTAGAATATATATCCCACGGGGGTAAAATTGAAAAAAGTTAAAAAAAAATATTTTTTTGGACTTAGTCATTTTTCCGGCGTTTATCAGACTTTCAGATAGGGCAAATGTCAGTGAGCGTTCCGATTTCAGTTCCAGAGCGATTCGCCCAATGATTCCTTGATATTTAGTCGTTTTCAGCCAATTTTCTGGATTTTTGAAAAATTCACTTTTTTGTGAAAATATCCACTAAATGAGGGAATAATATGTGTGAGGGTACCCCAGAAGAGTTCCAAATGTGTGTGGGTAGAATATATATCCCACGGGGGTAAAATTGAAAAAAGTTGAAAAAAATTTTTTTTTTGGACTTAGTCATTTTTCCGGCGATTATCAGACTTTCAGATAGGGCAAATGTCAGTGAGCGTTCCGATTTCAGTTCCAGAGCGATTCGCCCAATGAGTCCTTGATATTTAGCCATTTTCAGCCAATTTCTGGATTTTTGAAAATTTCACTTTTTTGTGAAAATATCCACTAAATGAGGGAATAATATGTGTGAGGGTACCTCAGGAGTGTTCCAAATGTGTGTGGGTAGAATATATATCCCACGGGGGTAAAATTGAAAAAAGTTGAAAGAAAATTTTTTTTTGGACTTAGTCATTTTTCCAGCGTTTATCAGACTTTCAGATAGGGCAAATGTCAGTGAGCGTTCCGATTTCAGTTCCAGAGTGATTCGCCCAATGATTCCTTGATATTTAGTCGTTTTCAACCAATTTTCTGGATTTTTGAAAAATTCACTTTTGTGTGAAAATATCCACTAAATGAGGGAATAATATGTGTGAGGGTACCCCAGGAGAGTTCCAAAGTGTGTGGGTAAAATATATATCCCACGGGGGTAAAATTGAAAAAAGTTGAAAAAAATTATTTTTTGGACTTAGCCATTTTTCCGGCGTTTATCAGACTTTCAGATAGGGCAAATGTCAGTGAGCGTTCCGATTTCAGTTCCAGAGCGATTCGCCCATTGAGTCCTTGATATTTAGTCGTTTTCAGCCAATATTTTGGATTTTTGAAAAATTCACTTTTTTGTGAAAATACCCACTAAATAAGGGAATAATATGTGTGAGGGTACCCCAGGAGAGTTCCAAATGTGTGTGGGTAGAATATATATCCCACGGGGGTAAAATTGAAAAAAGTTGAAAAAAAAATTTTGTTTTGGACTTAGTCATTTTTCTGGCGTTTATCAGACTTTCAGATAGGGCAAATGTCAGTGAGCGTTCCGATTTCAGTTCCAGAGCGATTCGCCCAATGAGTCCTTGATATTTAGTCGTTTTCAGCCAATTTTCTGGATTTTTGAAAAATTCACTTTTTTGTGAAAATATCCACTAAATGAGGGAATAATATGTGTGAGGGTACCCCAGAAGAGTTCCAAATGTGTGTGGGTAAAATATATATCCCATGGGGGTAAAATTGAAAAAAGTTAAAAAAAATTATTTTTTGGACTTAGCCATTTTTCCGGCGTTTATCAGACTTTCAGATAGGGCAAATGTCAGTGAGCGTTCCGATTTCAGTTCTAGAGCGATTCGCCCAATGAGTCCTTCATATTTAGTCATTTTCAGCCAATTTTCTGGATTTTTGAAAAATTCACTTTTTTGTGAAAATATCCACTAAATGTGGGAATAATATGTGTGAGGGTACCCCAGGAGAGTTCCAAATGTGTGTGGGTAGAATATATATCCCACGGGGGTAAAATTGAAAAAAGTTGAAAAATTTTTTTTTTTGGACTTAGTCATTTTTCCAGCATTTATCAGACTTTCAGATAGGGCAAATGTCAGTGAGCGTTCCGATTTCAGTTCCAGAGCGATTCGCCCAATGATTCCTTGATATTTAGTCGTTTTCAGCCAATTTTCTGGATTTTTGAAAAATTCACTTTTTTGTGAAAATATCCACTAAATGAGGGAATAATATGTGTGAGGGTACCCCAGGAGAGTTCCAAATGTGTGTGGGTAAAATTTTTATCCCACGGGGGTAAAATTGAAAAAAGTTGAAAAATTTTTTTTTTTGGACTTAGCCATTTTTCCGGCGTTTATCAGACTTTCAGATAGGGCAAATGTCAGTGAGCGTTCCGATTTCAGTTCCAGAGCGATTCGCCCAATGAGTCCTTGATATTTAGTCGTTTTCAGCCAATATTCTGGATTTTTGAAAATTTCACTTTTTTGTGAAAATATCCACTAAATGAGGGAATAATATGTGTGAGGGTACCCCAGGAGAGTTCCAAATGTGTGTGGGTAGAATATATATCCCACGGGGGTAAAACTGAAAAAAGTTGAAAAAAATTTTTTTTTTGGACTTAGTCATTTTTCCGGCGTTTATCAGACTTTCAGATAGGGCAAATGTCAGTGAGCGTTCCGATTTCAGTTCCAGAGCGATTCGCCCAATGAGTCCTTGATATTTAGTCATTTTCAGCCAATTTTCTGGATTTTTGAAAAATTCACTTTTTTGTGAAAATATCCACTAAATGAGGGAATAATATGTGTGAGGGTACCCCAGGAGAGTTCCAAATGTGTGTGGGTAGAATATATATCCCACGGGGGTAAAATTGAAAAAAGTTGAAAAAAAATTTTTTTTTGGACTTAGCCATTTTTCCGGCGTTTATCAGACTTTCAGATAGGGCAAATGTCAGTGAGCGTTCCGATTTCAGTTCCAGAGCGATTCGCCCAATGAGTCCTTGATATTTAGTCTTTTTCAGCCAATTTCTGGATTTTTGAAAAATTCACTTTTTGTGAAAATATCCACTAAATGAGGGAATAATATGTGTGAGGGTACCCCAGGAGAGTTCCAAAGTGTGTGGGTAAAATATATATCCCACGGGGGTAAAATTGAAAAAGGTTGAAAAAAATTATTTTTTGGACTTAGCCATTTTTCCGGCGTTTATCAGACTTTCAGATAGGTCAAATGTCAGTGAGCGTTCCGATTTTAGTTCCAGAGTGATTCGCCCAATGAGTCCTTCATATTTAGTCATTTTCAGCCAATTTTCTGGATTTTTGAAAAATTCACTTTTTTTGTGAAAATATCCACTAAATGAGGGAATAATATGTGTGAGGGTACCCCAGGAGAGTTCCAAATGTGTGTCGGTAAAATATATATCCCACGGGGGTAAAATTGAAAAAAGTTGAAAAAAAATATTTTTTGGACTTAGCCATTTTTCCGGCGTTTATCAGACTTTCAGATAGGGCAAATGTCAGTGAGCGTTCCGATTTCAGTTCCAGAGCGATTCGCCCAATGAGTCCTTGATATGTAGTCTTTTTCAGCCAATTTCTGGATTTTTGAAAAATTCACTTTTTGTGAAAATATCCACTAAATGAGGGAATAATATGTGTGAGGGTACCCCAGGAGAGTTCCAAAGTGTGTGGGTAAAATATATATCACACGGGGGTAAAATTGAAAAAAGTTGAAAAAAATTATTTTTTGGACTTAGCCATTTTTCCGGCATTTATCAGACTTTCAAATAGGGCAAATGTCAGTGAGCGTTCCGATTTCAGTTCCAGAGCGATTCGCCCATTGAGTCCTTGATATTTAGTCGTTTTCAGCCAATATTTTGGATTTTTGAAAAATTCACTTTTTTGTGAAAATACCCACTAAATGAGGGAATAATATGTGTGAGGGTACCCCAGAAGAGTTCCAAATGTGTGTGGGTAGAATATATATCCCACGGGGGTAAAATTGAAAAAAGTTGAAAAAAATTTTTTTTTTGGACTTAGTCATTTTTCCGGCGATTATCAGACTTTCAGATAGGGCAAATGTCAGTGAGCGTTCCGATTTCAGTTCCAGAGCGATTCGCCCAATGAGTCCTTGATATTTAGTCGTTTTCAGCCAATTTTCTGGATTTTTGAAAAATTCACTTTTTTGTGAAAATATCCACTAAATGAGGGAATAATATGTGTGAGGGTACCCCAGAAGAGTTCCAAATGTGTGTGGGTAGAATATATATCCCACGGGGGTAAAATTGAAAAAAGTTGAAAAAAATTTTTTTTTTGGACTTAGTCATTTTTCCGGCGATTATCAGACTTTCAGATAGGGCAAATGTCAGTGAGCGTTCCGATTTCAGTTCCAGAGCGATTCGCCCAATGAGTCCTTGATATTTAGCCATTTTCAGCCAATTTCTGGATTTTTGAAAAATTCACTTTTTTGTGAAAATATCCACTAAATGAGGGAATAATATGTGTGAGGGTACCCCAGGAGAGTTCCAAAGTGTGTGGGTAAAATATATATCCCACGGGGGTAAAATTGAAAAAAGTTGAAAAAAATTATTTTTTGGACTTAGCCATTTTTCCGGCGTTTATCAGACTTTCAGATAGGGCAAATGTCAGTGAGCGTTCCGATTTCAGTTCCAGAGCGATTCGCCCATTGAGTCCTTGATATTTAGTCGTTTTCAGCCAATATTTTGGATTTTTGAAAAATTCACTTTTTTGTGAAAATACCCACTAAATGAGGGAATAATATGTGTGAGGGTACCCCAGAAGAGTTCCAAATGTGTGTGGGTAGAATATATATCCCACGGGGGTAAAATTGAAAAAAGTTGAAAAAAATTTTTTTTTTGGACTTAGTCATTTTTCCGGCGATTATCAGACTTTCAGATAGGGCAAATGTCAGTGAGCGTTCCGATTTCAGTTCCAGAGCGATTCGCCCAATGAGTCCTTGATATTTAGCCATTTTCAGCCAATTTCTGGATTTTTGAAAAATTCACTTTTTTGTGAAAATATCCACTAAATGAGGGAATAATATGTGTGAGGGTACCCCAGAAGAGTTCCAAATGTGTGTGGGTAGAATATATATCCCACGGGGGTAAAATTGAAAAAAGTTGAAAGAAAATTTTTTTTTGGACTTAGTCATTTTTCCAGCGTTTATCAGACTTTCAGATAGGGCAAATGTCAGTGAGCGTTCCGATTTCAGTTCCAGAGCGATTCGCCCAATGAGTCCTTGATATTTAGTCGTTTTCAGCCAATATTTTGGATTTTTGAAAATTTCACATTTTTGTGAAAATATCCACTAAATGAGGGAATAATATGTGTGAGGGTACCTCAGGAGTGTTCCAAATGTGTGTGGGTAGAATATATATCCCACGGGGGTAAAATTGAAAAAAGTTAAAAAAAAATATTTTTTTGGACTTAGTCATTTTTCCGGCGTTTATCAGACTTTCAGATAGGGCAAATGTCAGTGAGCGTTCCGATTTCAGTTCCAGAGCGATTCGCCCAATGAGTCCTTGATATTTAGTCGTTTTCAGCCAATTTTCTGGATTTTTGAAAAATTCACTTTTTTGTGAAAATATCCACTAAATGAGGGAATAATATGTGTGAGGGTACCCCAGAAGAGTTCCAAATGTGTGTGGGTAGAATATATATCCCACGGGGGTAAAATTGAAAAAAGTTGAAAAAAATTTTTTTTTTGGACTTAGTCATTTTTCCGGCGATTATCAGACTTTCAGATAGGGCAAATGTCAGTGAGCGTTCCGATTTCAGTTCCAGAGCGATTCGCCCAATGAGTCCTTGATATTTAGCCATTTTCAGCCAATTTCTGGATTTTTGAAAAATTCACTTTTTTGTGAAAATATCCACTAAATGAGGGAATAATATGTGTGAGGGTACCCCAGGAGAGTTCCAAAGTGTGTGGGTAAAATATATATCCCACGGGGGTAAAATTGAAAAAAGTTGAAAAAAATTATTTTTTGGACTTAGCCATTTTTCCGGCGTTTATCAGACTTTCAGATAGGGCAAATGTCAGTGAGCGTTCCGATTTCAGTTCCAGAGCGATTCGCCCATTGAGTCCTTGATATTTAGTCGTTTTCAGCCAATATTTTGGATTTTTGAAAAATTCACTTTTTTGTGAAAATACCCACTAAATGAGGGAATAATATGTGTGAGGGTACCCCAGAAGAGTTCCAAATGTGTGTGGGTAGAATATATATCCCACGGGGGTAAAATTGAAAAAAGTTGAAAAAAATTTTTTTTTTGGACTTAGTCATTTTTCCGGCGATTATCAGACTTTCAGATAGGGCAAATGTCAGTGAGCGTTCCGATTTCAGTTCCAGAGCGATTCGCCCAATGAGTCCTTGATATTTAGCCATTTTCAGCCAATTTCTGGATTTTTGAAAAATTCACTTTTTTGTGAAAATATCCACTAAATGAGGGAATAATATGTGTGAGGGTACCCCAGAAGAGTTCCAAATGTGTGTGGGTAGAATATATATCCCACGGGGGTAAAATTGAAAAAAGTTGAAAGAAAATTTTTTTTTGGACTTAGTCATTTTTCCAGCGTTTATCAGACTTTCAGATAGGGCAAATGTCAGTGAGCGTTCCGATTTCAGTTCCAGAGCGATTCGCCCAATGAGTCCTTGATATTTAGTCGTTTTCAGCCAATATTTTGGATTTTTGAAAATTTCACATTTTTGTGAAAATATCCACTAAATGAGGGAATAATATGTGTGAGGGTACCTCAGGAGAGTTCCAAATGTGTGTGGGTAGAATATATATCCCACGGGGGTAAAATTGAAAAAAGTTAAAAAAAAATATTTTTTTGGACTTAGTCATTTTTCCGGCGTTTATCAGACTTTCAGATAGGGCAAATGTCAGTGAGCGTTCCGATTTCAGTTCCAGAGCGATTCGCCCAATGAGTCCTTGATATTTTGTCGTTTTCAGCCAATTTTCTGGATTTTTGAAAAATTCACTTTTTTGTGAAAATATCCACTAAATGAGGGAATAATATGTGTGAGGGTACCCCAGAAGAGTTCCAAATGTGTGTGGGTAAAATATATATCCCATGGGGGTAAAATTGAAAAAAGTTAAAAAAATATATTTTTTGGACTTAGCCATTTTTCCGGCGTTTATCAGACTTTCAGATAGGGCAAATGTCAGTGAGCGTTCCGATTTCAGTTCCAGAGCGATTCGCCCAATGAGTCCTTCATATTTAGTCATTTTCAGCCAATTTTCTGGATTTTTGAAAAATTCACTTTTTTGTGAAAATATCCACTAAATGTGGGAATAATATGTGTGAGGGTACCCCAGGAGAGTTCCAAATGTGTGTGGGTAGAATATATATCCCACGGGGGTAAAACTGAAAAAAGTTGAAAAAAATTTTTTTTTTGGACTTAGTCATTTTTCCGGCGATTATCAGACTTTCAGATAGGGCAAATGTCAGTGAGCGTTCCGATTTCAGTTCCAGAGCGATTCGCCCAATGAGTCCTTGATATTTAGTCATTTTCAGCCATTTTCTGGATTTTTGAAAAATTCACTTTTTTGTGAAAATATCCACTAAATGAGGGAATAATATGTGTGAGGGTACCCCAGGAGTGTTCCAAATGTGTGTGGGTAGAATATATATCCCACGGGGGTAAAATTGAAAAAAGTTGAAAAAAAAATTTTTTTTGGACTTAGTCATTTTTCCGGCGTTTATCAGACTTTCAGATAGGGCAAATGTCAGTGAGCATTCCGATTTCAGTTCCAGAGCGATTCGCCCAATGATTCCTTGATATTTAGTCGTTTTCAGCCAATTTTCTGGATTTTTGAAAAATTCACTTTTTTGTGAAAATATCCACTAAATGAGGGAATAATATGTGTGAGGGTACCCCAGGAGAGTTCCAAATGTGTGTGGGTAAAATATATATCCCAGGGGGGTAAAATTGAAAAAAATTGAAAAAAATTATTTTTTGGACTTAGCCATTTTTCCGGCGTTTATCAGACTTTCAGATAGGGCAAATGTCAGTGAGCGTTCCGATTTCAGTTCCAGAGCGATTCGCCCAATGAGTCCTTGATATTTAGTCATTTTCAGCCAATTTTCTGGATTTTTGAAAAATTCACTTTTTTGTGAAAATATCCACTAAATGAGGGAAAAATATGTGTGAGGGTAGCCCAAGAGAGTTCCAAATGTGTGAGGTTAGAATATATATCCCACGGGGGTAAAATTGAAAAAAGTTGAAAAATTTTTTTTTTTGGACTTAGTCATTTTTCCAGCATTTATCAGACTTTCAGATAGGGCAAATGTCAGTGAGCATTCCAATTTCAGTTCCAGAGCGATTCGCCCAATGATTCCTTGATATTTAGTCGTTTTCAGCCAATTTTCTGGATTTTTGAAAAATTCACTTTTTTGTGAAAATATCCACTAAATGAGGGAATAATATGTGTGAGGGTACCCCAGGAGAGTTCCAAATGTGTGTGGGTAAAATTTTTATCCCACGGGGGTAAAATTGAAAAAAGTTGAAAAATTTTTTTTTTTGGACTTAGCCATTTTTCCGGCGTTTATCAGACTTTCAGATAGGGCAAATGTCAGTGAGCGTTCCGATTTCAGTTCCAGAGCGATTCGCCCAATGAGTCCTTGATATTTAGTCGTTTTCAGCCAATATTCTGGATTTTTGAAAATTTCACTTTTTTGTGAAAATATCCACTAAATGAGGGAATAATATGTGTGAGGGTACCCCAGGAGAGTTCCAAATGTGTGTGGGTAGAATATATATCCCACGGGGGTAAAACTGAAAAAAGTTGAAAAAAATTTTTTTTTTGGACTTAGTCATTTTTCCGGCGATTATCAGACTTTCAGATAGGGCAAATGTCAGTGAGCGTTCCGATTTCAGTTCCAGAGCGATTCGCCCAATGAGTTCTTGATATTTAGTCATTTTCAGCCAATTTCTGGATTTTTGAAAAATTCACTTTTTTGTGAAAATATCCACTAAATGAGGGAATAATATGTGTGAGGGTACCCCAGGAGAGTTCCAAATGTGTGTGGGTAGAATATATATCCCACGGGGGTAAAATTGAAAAAAGTTGAAAAAAAATTTTTTTTTGGACTTAGCCATTTTTCCGGCGTTTATCAGACTTTCAGATAGGGCAAATGTCAGTGAGCGTTCCGATTTCAGTTCCAGAGCGATTCGCCCAATGAGTCCTTGATATTTAGTCGTTTTCAGCCAATTTTCTGGATTTTTGAAAAATTCACTTTTTTGTGAAAATATCCACTAAATGAGGGAATAATATGTGTGAGGGTACCCCAGGAGAGTTCCAAATGTGTGTGGGTAAAATATATATCCCACAGGGGTAAAATTGAAAAAAGTTGAAAAAAATTATTTTTTGGACTTAGCCATTTTTCCGGCGTTTATCAGACTTTCAGATAGGGCAAATGTCAGTGAGCGTTCCGATTTCAGTTCCAGAGCGATTCGCCCATTGAGTCCTTGATATTTAGTCGTTTTCAGCCAATATTTTGGATTTTTGAAAAATTCACTTTTTTGTGAAAATACCCACTAAATGAGGGAATAATATGTGTGAGGGTACCCCAGAAGAGTTCCAAATGTGTGTGGGTAGAATATATATCCCACGGGGGTAAAATTGAAAAAAGTTGAAAAAAATTTTTTTTTTGGACTTAGTCATTTTTCCGGCGATTATCAGACTTTCAGATAGGGCAAATATCAGTGAGCGTTCCGATTTCAGTTCCAGAGCGATTCGCCCAATGAGTCCTTGATATTTAGCCATTTTCAGCCAATTTCTGGATTTTTGAAAAATTCACTTTTTTGTGAAAATATCCACTAAATGAGGGAATAATATGTGTGAGGGTACCCCAGAAGAGTTCCAAATGTGTGTGGGTAGAATATATATCCCACGGGGGTAAAATTGAAAAAAGTTGAAAGAAAATTTTTTTTTGGACTTAGTCATTTTTCCAGCGTTTATCAGACTTTCAGATAGGGCAAATGTCAGTGAGCGTTCCGATTTCAGTTCCAGAGCGATTCGCCCAATGAGTCCTTGATATTTAGTCGTTTTCAGCCAATATTTTGGATTTTTGAAAATTTCACTTTTTTGTGAAAATATCCACTAAATGAGGGAATAATATGTGTGAGGGTACCTCAGGAGTGTTCCAAATGTGTGTGGGTAGAATATATATCCCACGGGGGTAAAATTGAAAAAAGTTGAAAGAAAATTTTTTTTTGGACTTAGTCATTTTTCCAGCGTTTATCAGACTTTCAGATAGGGCAAATGTCAGTGAGCGTTCCGATTTCAGTTCCAGAGTGATTCGCCCAATGATTCCTTGATATTTAGTCGTTTTCAGCCAATTTTCTGGATTTTTGAAAAATTCACTTTTGTGTGAAAATATCCACTAAATGAGGGAATAATATGTGTGAGGGTACCCCAGGAGAGTTCCAAAGTGTGTGGGTAAAATATATATCCCACGGGGGTAAAATTGAAAAAAGTTGAAAAAAATTATTTTTTGGACTTAGCCATTTTTCCGGCGTTTATCAGACTTTCAGATAGGGCAAATGTCAGTGAGCATTCCAATTTCAGTTCCAGAGCGATTCGCCCAATGATTCCTTGATATTTAGTCGTTTTCAGCCAATTTTCTGGATTTTTGAAAAATTCACTTTTTTGTGAAAATATCCACTAAATGAGGGAATAATATGTGTGAGGGTACCCCAGGAGAGTTCCAAATGTGTGTGGGTAAAATTTTTATCCCACGGGGGTAAAATTGAAAAAAGTTGAAAAATTTTTTTTTTTGGACTTAGCCATTTTTCCGGCGTTTATCAGACTTTCAGATAGGGCAAATGTCAGTGAGCGTTCCGATTTCAGTTCCAGAGCGATTCGCCCAATGAGTCCTTGATATTTAGTCGTTTTCAGCCAATATTCTGGATTTTTGAAAATTTCACTTTTTTGTGAAAATATCCACTAAATGAGGGAATAATATGTGTGAGGGTACCCCAGGAGAGTTCCAAATGTGTGTGGGTAGAATATATATCCCACGGGGGTAAAACTGAAAAAAGTTGAAAAAAATTTTTTTTTTGGACTTAGTCATTTTTCCGGCGATTATCAGACTTTCAGATAGGGCAAATGTCAGTGAGCGTTCCGATTTCAGTTCCAGAGCGATTCGCCCAATGAGTTCTTGATATTTAGTCATTTTCAGCCAATTTCTGGATTTTTGAAAAATTCACTTTTTTGTGAAAATATCCACTAAATGAGGGAATAATATGTGTGAGGGTACCCCAGGAGAGTTCCAAATGTGTGTGGGTAGAATATATATCCCACGGGGGTAAAATTGAAAAAAGTTGAAAAAAAATTTTTTTTTGGACTTAGCCATTTTTCCGGCGTTTATCAGACTTTCAGATAGGGCAAATGTCAGTGAGCGTTCCGATTTCAGTTCCAGAGCGATTCGCCCAATGAGTCCTTGATATTTAGTCGTTTTCAGCCAATTTTCTGGATTTTTGAAAAATTCACTTTTTTGTGAAAATATCCACTAAATGAGGGAATAATATGTGTGAGGGTACCCCAGGAGAGTTCCAAATGTGTGTGGGTAAAATATATATCCCACAGGGGTAAAATTGAAAAAAGTTGAAAAAAATTATTTTTTGGACTTAGCCATTTTTCCGGCGTTTATCAGACTTTCAGATAGGGCAAATGTCAGTGAGCGTTCCGATTTCAGTTCCAGAGCGATTCGCCCATTGAGTCCTTGATATTTAGTCGTTTTCAGCCAATATTTTGGATTTTTGAAAAATTCACTTTTTTGTGAAAATACCCACTAAATGAGGGAATAATATGTGTGAGGGTACCCCAGAAGAGTTCCAAATGTGTGTGGGTAGAATATATATCCCACGGGGGTAAAATTGAAAAAAGTTGAAAAAAATTTTTTTTTTGGACTTAGTCATTTTTCCGGCGATTATCAGACTTTCAGATAGGGCAAATGTCAGTGAGCGTTCCGATTTCAGTTCCAGAGCGATTCGCCCAATGAGTCCTTGATATTTAGCCATTTTCAGCCAATTTCTGGATTTTTGAAAAATTCACTTTTTTGTGAAAATATCCACTAAATGAGGGAATAATATGTGTGAGGGTACCCCAGAAGAGTTCCAAATGTGTGTGGGTAGAATATATATCCCACGGGGGTAAAATTGAAAAAAGTTGAAAGAAAATTTTTTTTTGGACTTAGTCATTTTTCCAGCGTTTATCAGACTTTCAGATAGGGCAAATGTCAGTGAGCGTTCCGATTTCAGTTCCAGAGCGATTCGCCCAATGAGTCCTTGATATTTAGTCGTTTTCAGCCAATATTTTGGATTTTTGAAAATTTCACTTTTTTGTGAAAATATCCACTAAATGAGGGAATAATATGTGTGAGGGTACCTCAGGAGTGTTCCAAATGTGTGTGGGTAGAATATATATCCCACGGGGGTAAAATTGAAAAAAGTTGAAAGAAAATTTTTTTTTGGACTTAGTCATTTTTCCAGCGTTTATCAGACTTTCAGATAGGGCAAATGTCAGTGAGCGTTCCGATTTCAGTTCCAGAGTGATTCGCCCAATGATTCCTTGATATTTAGTCGTTTTCAGCCAATTTTCTGGATTTTTGAAAAATTCACTTTTGTGTGAAAATATCCACTAAATGAGGGAATAATATGTGTGAGGGTACCCCAGGAGAGTTCCAAAGTGTGTGGGTAAAATATATATCCCACGGGGGTAAAATTGAAAAAAGTTGAAAAAAATTATTTTTTGGACTTAGCCATTTTTCCGGCGTTTATCAGACTTTCAGATAGGGCAAATGTCAGTGAGCGTTCCGATTTCAGTTCCAGAGCGATTCGCCCATTGAGTCCTTGATATTTAGTCGTTTTCAGCCAATATTTTGGATTTTTGAAAAATTCACTTTTTTGTGAAAATACCCACAAAATAAGGGAATAATATGTGTGAGGGTACCCCAGGAGAGTTCCAAATGTGTGTGGGTAGAATATATATCCCACGGGGGTAAAATTGAAAAAAGTTGAAAAAAAAATTTTGTTTTGGACTTAGTCATTTTTCCGGCGATTATCAGACTTTCAGATAGGGCAAATGTCAGTGAGCGTTCCGATTTCAGTTCCAGAGCGATTCGCCCAATGAGTCCTTGATATTTAGTCATTTTCAGCCATTTTCTGGATTTTTGAAAAATTCACTTTTTTGTGAAAATATCCACTAAATGAGGGAATAATATGTGTGAGGGTACCCCAGGAGTGTTCCAAATGTGTGTGGGTAGAATATATATCCCACGGGGGTAAAATTGAAAAAAGTTGAAAAAAAAATTTTTTTTGGACTTAGTCATTTTTCCGGCGTTTATCAGACTTTCAGATAGGGCAAATGTCAGTGAGCATTCCGATTTCAGTTCCAGAGCGATTCGCCCAATGATTCCTTGATATTTAGTCGTTTTCAGCCAATTTTCTGGATTTTTGAAAAATTCACTTTTTTTGTGAAAATATCCACTAAATGAGGGAATAATATGTGTGAGGGTACCCCAGGAGAGTTCCAAATGTGTGTGGGTAAAATTTTTATCCCACGGGGGTAAAATTGAAAAAAGTTGAAAAATTTTTTTTTTTTGGACTTAGCCATTTTTCCGGCGTTTATCAGACTTTCAGATAGGGCAAATGTCAGTGAGCGTTCCGATTTCAGTTCCAGAGCGATTCGCCCAATGAGTCCTTGATATTTAGTCGTTTTCAGCCAATATTCTGGATTTTTGAAAATTTCACTTTTTTGTGAAAATATCCACTAAATGAGGGAATAATATGTGTGAGGGTACCCCAGGAGAGTTCCAAATGTGTGTGGGTAGAATATATATCCCACGGGGGTAAAACTGAAAAAAGTTGAAAAAAATTTTTTTTTTGGACTTAGTCATTTTTCCGGCGATTATCAGACTTTCAGATAGGGCAAATGTCAGTGAGCGTTCCGATTTCAGTTCCAGAGCGATTCGCCCAATGAGTTCTTGATATTTAGTCATTTTCAGCCAATTTCTGGATTTTTGAAAAATTCACTTTTTTGTGAAAATATCCACTAAATGAGGGAATAATATGTGTGAGGGTACCCCAGGAGAGTTCCAAATGTGTGTGGGTAGAATATATATCCCACGGGGGTAAAATTGAAAAAAGTTGAAAAAAAATTTTTTTTTGGACTTAGCCATTTTTCCGGCGTTTATCAGACTTTCAGATAGGGCAAATGTCAGTGAGCGTTCCGATTTCAGTTCCAGAGCGATTCGCCCAATGAGTCCTTGATATTTAGTCGTTTTCAGCCAATTTTCTGGATTTTTGAAAAATTCACTTTTTTGTGAAAATATCCACTAAATGAGGGAATAATATGTGTGAGGGTACCCCAGGAGAGTTCCAAATGTGTGTGGGTAAAATATATATCCCACAGGGGTAAAATTGAAAAAAGTTGAAAAAAATTATTTTTTGGACTTAGCCATTTTTCCGGCGTTTATCAGACTTTCAGATAGGGCAAATGTCAGTGAGCGTTCCGATTTCAGTTCCAGAGCGATTCGCCCAATGAGTCCTTGATATTTAGTCGTTTTCAGCCAATATTCTGGATTTTTGAAAATTTCACTTTTTTGTGAAAATATCCACTAAATGAGGGAATAATATGTGTGAGGGTACCCCAGGAGAGTTCCAAATGTGTGTGGGTAGAATATATATCCCACGGGGGTAAAACTGAAAAAAGTTGAAAAAAATTTTTTTTTTGGACTTAGTCATTTTTCCGGCGATTATCAGACTTTCAGATAGGGCAAATGTCAGTGAGCGTTCCGATTTCAGTTCCAGAGCGATTCGCCCAATGAGTTCTTGATATTTAGTCATTTTCAGCCAATTTCTGGATTTTTGAAAAATTCACTTTTTTGTGAAAATATCCACTAAATGAGGGAATAATATGTGTGAGGGTACCCCAGGAGTGTTCCAAATGTGTGTGGGTAGAATATATATCCCACGGGGGTAAAATTGAAAAAAGTTGAAAAAAAATTTTTTTTTGGACTTAGTCATTTTTCCGGCGTTTATCAGACTTTCAGATAGGGCAAATGTCAGTGAGCATTCCGATTTCAGTTCCAGAGCGATTCGCCCAATGATTCCTTGATATTTAGTCGTTTTCAGCCAATTTTCTGGATTTTTGAAAAATTCACTTTTTTGTGAAAATATCCACTAAATGAGGGAATAATATGTGTGGGGGTACCCCAGGAGAGTTCCAAATGTGTGTGGGTGAAATATATATCCCAGGGGGGTAAAATTGAAAAAAGTTGAAAAAAATTATTTTTTGGACTTAGCCATTTTTCCGGCGTTTATCAGACTTTCAGATAGGGCAAATGTCAGTGAGCGTTCCGATTTCAGTTCCAGAGCGATTCGCCCAATGAGTCCTTGATATTTAGTCGTTTTCAGCCAATTTTCTGGATTTTTGAAAAATTCACTTTTTTGTGAAAATATCCACTAAATGAGGGAATAATATGTGTGAGGGTACCCCAGGAGAGTTCCAAATGTGTGTGGGTAAAATATATATCCCACGGGGGTAAAATTGAAAAAAGTTGAAAAAAAATATTTTTTGGACTTAGCCATTTTTCCGGCGTTTATCAGACTTTCAGATAGGGCAAATGTCAGTGAGCATTCCGATTTCAGTTCCAGAGCTATTCGCCCAATGAGTCCTTGATATTTAGTCGTTTTCAGCCAATATTTTGGATTTTTGAAAATTTCACTTTTTTGTGAAAATACCCACTAAATGAGGGAATAATATGTGTGAGGGTAGCCCAGGAGAGTTCCAAATGTGTGAGGGTAGAATATATATCCCACGGGGGTAAAATTGAAAAAAGTTGAAAAATTTTTTTTTTTGGACTTAGTCATTTTTCCAGCGTTTATCAGACTTTCAGATAGGGCAAATGTCAGTGAGCGTTCCGATTTCAGTTCCAGAGCGATTCGCCCAATGAGTACTTGATATTTAGTCGTTTTCAGCCAATATTCTGGATTTTTGAAAATTTCACTTTTTTGTGAAAATATCCACTAAATGAGGGAATAATATGTGTGAGGGTACCCCAGGAGAGTTCCAAATGTGTGTGGGTAAAATTTTTATCCCACGGGGGTAAAATTGAAAAAAGTTGAAAAATTTTTTTTTTTGGACTTAGTCATTTTTCCAGCGTTTATCAGACTTTCAGATAGGGCAAATGTCAGTGAGCGTTCCGATTTCAGTTCCAGAGCGATTCGCCCAATGATTCCTTGATATTTAGTCGTTTTCAGCCAATTTTCTGGATTTTTGAAAAATTCACTTTTTTGTGAAAATATCCACTAAATGAGGGAATAATATGTGTGAGGGTACCCCAGGAGAGTTCCAAATGTGTGTGGGTAAAATATATATCCCACAGGGGTAAAATTGAAAAAAGTTGAAAAAAATTATTTTTTGGACTTAGCCATTTTTCCGGCGTTTATCAGACTTTCAGATAGGGCAAATGTCAGTGAGCGTTCCGATTTCAGTTCCAGAGCGATTTGCCCAATGAGTCCTTGATATTTAGTCGTTTTCAACCAATATTCTGGATTTTTGAAAATTTCACTTTTTTGTGAAAATATCCACTAAATGAGGGAATAATATGTGTGAGGGTACCCCAGGAGAGTTCCAAATGTGTGTGGGTAAAATATATATCCCACGGGGGTAAAATTGAAAAAAGTTGAAAAAAATTATTTTTTGGACTTAGCCATTTTTCCGGCGTTTATCAGACTTTCAGATAGGGCAAATGTCAGTGAGCGTTCCGATTTCAGTTCCAGAGCGATTCGCCCAATGAGTCCTTGATATTTAGTCGTTTTCAGCCAATATTCTGGATTTTTGAAAATTTCACTTTTTTGTGAAAATATCCACTAAATGAGGGAATAATATGTGTGAGGGTACCCCAGGAGAGTTACAAATGTGTGTGGGTAGAATATATATCCCACGGGGGTAAAACTGAAAAAAGTTGAAAAAAATTTTTTTTTTGGACTTAGTCATTTTTCCGGCGATTATCAGACTTTCAGATAGGGCAAATGTCAGTGAGCGTTCCGATTTCAGTTCCAGAGCGATTCGCCCAATGAGTTCTTGATATTTAGTCATTTTCAGCCAATTTCTGGATTTTTGAAAAATTCACTTTTTTGTGAAAATATCCACTAAATGAGGGAATAATATGTGTGAGGGTACCCCAGGAGTGTTCCAAATGTGTGTGGGTAGAATATATATCCCACGGGGGTAAAATTGAAAAAAGTTGAAAAAAAATTTTTTTTTGGACTTAGTCATTTTTCCGGCGTTTATCAGACTTTCAGATAGGGCAAATGTCAGTGAGCATTCCGATTTCAGTTCCAGAGCGATTCGCCCAATGATTCCTTGATATTTAGTCGTTTTCAGCCAATTTTCTGGATTTTTGAAAAATTCACTTTTTTGTGAAAATATCCACTAAATGAGGGAATAATATGTGTGAGGGTACCCCAGGAGAGTTCCAAATGTGTGTGGGTAAAATATATATCCCACAGGGGTAAAATTGAAAAAAGTTGAAAAAAATTATTTTTTGGACTTAGCCATTTTTCCGGCGTTTATCAGACTTTCAGATAGGGCAAATGTCAGTGAGCGTTCCGATTTCAGTTCCAGAGCGATTTGCCCAATGAGTCCTTGATATTTAGTCGTTTTCAACCAATATTCTGGATTTTTGAAAATTTCACTTTTTTGTGAAAATATCCACTAAATGAGGGAATAATATGTGTGAGGGTACCCCAGGAGAGTTCCAAATGTGTGTGGGTAAAATATATATCCCACGGGGGTAAAATTGAAAAAAGTTGAAAAAAATTATTTTTTGGACTTAGCCATTTTTCCGGCGTTTATCAGACTTTCAGATAGGGCAAATGTCAGTGAGCGTTCCGATTTCAGTTCCAGAGCGATTCGCCCAATGAGTCCTTGATATTTAGTCGTTTTCAGCCAATATTCTGGATTTTTGAAAATTTCACTTTTTTGTGAAAATATCCACTAAATGAGGGAATAATATGTGTGAGGGTACCCCAGGAGAGTTACAAATGTGTGTGGGTAGAATATATATCCCACGGGGGTAAAACTGAAAAAAGTTGAAAAAAATTTTTTTTTTGGACTTAGTCATTTTTCCGGCGATTATCAGACTTTCAGATAGGGCAAATGTCAGTGAGCGTTCCGATTTCAGTTCCAGAGCGATTCGCCCAATGAGTTCTTGATATTTAGTCATTTTCAGCCAATTTCTGGATTTTTGAAAAATTCACTTTTTTGTGAAAATATCCACTAAATGAGGGAATAATATGTGTGAGGGTACCCCAGGAGTGTTCCAAATGTGTGTGGGTAGAATATATATCCCACGGGGGTAAAATTGAAAAAAGTTGAAAAAAAATTTTTTTTTGGACTTAGTCATTTTTCCGGCGTTTATCAGACTTTCAGATAGGGCAAATGTCAGTGAGCATTCCGATTTCAGTTCCAGAGCGATTCGCTCAATGATTCCTTGATATTTAGTCGTTTTCAGCCAATTTTCTGGATTTTTGAAAAATTCACTTTTTTGTGAAAATATCCACTAAATGAGGGAATAATATGTGTGAGGGTAGCCCAGGAGAGTTCCAAATGTGTGAGGGTAGAATATATATCCCACGGGGGTAAAATTGAAAAAAGTTGAAAAATTTTTTTTTTTGGACTTAGTCATTTTTCCAGCGTTTATCAGACTTTCAGATAGGGCAAATGTCAGTGAGCGTTCCGATTTCAGTTCCAGAGCGATTCGCCCAATGAGTCCTTGATATTTAGTCGTTTTCAGCCAATATTCTGGATTTTTGAAAATTTCACTTTTTTGTGAAAATATCCACTAAATGAGGGAATAATATGTGTGAGGGTACCCCAGGAGAGTTCCAAATGTGTGTGGGTAGAATATATATCCCACGGGGGTAAAATTGAAAAAAGTTGAAAAAAAAATTTTTTTTGGGCTTAGTCATTTTTCCGGCGTTTATCAGACTTTCAGATAGGGCAAATGTCAGTGAGCGTTCCGATTTCAGTTCCAGAGCGATTCGCCCAATGAGTTCTTGATATTTAGTCATTTTCAGCCAATTTCTGGATTTTTGAAAAATTCACTTTTTTGTGAAAATATCCACTAAATGAGGGAATAATATGTGTGAGGGTACCCCAGGAGAGTTCCAAATGTGTGTGGGTAGAATATATATCCCACGGGGGTAAAATTGAAAAAAGTTGAAAAAAAATTTTTTTTTGGACTTAGCCATTTTTCCGGCGTTTATCAGACTTTCAGATAGGGCAAATGTCAGTGAGCGTTCCGATTTCAGTTCCAGAGCGATTCGCCCAATGAGTCCTTGATATTTAGTCGTTTTCAGCCAATTTTCTGGATTTTTGAAAAATTCACTTTTTTGTGAAAATATCCACTAAATGAGGGAATAATATGTGTGAGGGTACCCCAGGAGAGTTCCAAATGTGTGTGGGTAAAATATATATCCCACAGGGGTAAAATTGAAAAAAGTTGAAAAAAATTATTTTTTGGACTTAGCCATTTTTCCGGCGTTTATCAGACTTTCAGATAGGGCAAATGTCAGTGAGCGTTCCGATTTCAGTTCCAGAGCGATTTGCCCAATGAGTCCTTGATATTTAGTCGTTTTCAACCAATATTCTGGATTTTTGAAAATTTCACTTTTTTGTGAAAATATCCACTAAATGAGGGAATAATATGTGTGAGGGTACCCCAGGAGAGTTCCAAATGTGTGTGGGTAAAATATATATCCCACGGGGTAAAATTGAAAAAAGTTGAAAAAAATTATTTTTTGGACTTAGCCATTTTTCCGGCGTTTATCAGACTTTCAGATAGGGCAAATGTCAGTGAGCGTTCCGATTTCAGTTCCAGAGCGATTCGCCCAATGAGTCCTTGATATTTAGTCGTTTTCAGCCAATATTCTGGATTTTTGAAAATTTCACTTTTTTGTGAAAATATCCACTAAATGAGGGAATAATATGTGTGAGGGTACCCCAGGAGAGTTCCAAATGTGTGTGGGTAGAATATATATCCCACGGGGGTAAAACTGAAAAAAGTTGAAAAAAATTTTTTTTTTGGACTTAGTCATTTTTCCGGCGTTTATCAGACTTTCAGATAGGGCAAATGTCAGTGAGCATTCCGATTTCAGTTCCAGAGCGATTCGCCCAATGATTCCTTGATATTTAGTCGTTTTCAGCCAATTTTCTGGATTTTTGAAAAATTCACTTTTTTGTGAAAATATCCACTAAATGAGGGAATAATATGTGTGAGGGTACCCCAGGAGAGTTCCAAATGTGTGTGGGTAAAATATATATCCCACGGGGGTAAAATTGAAAAAAGTTGAAAAAAAATATTTTTTGGACTTAGCCATTTTTCCGGCGTTTATCAGACTTTCAGATAGGGCAAATGTCAGTGAGCATTCCGATTTCAGTTCCAGAGCGATTCGCCCAATGAGTCCTTGATATTTAGTCGTTTTCAGCCAATATTTTGGATTTTTGAAAATTTCACTTTTTTGTGAAAATACCCACTAAATGAGGGAATAATATGTGTGAGGGTAGCCCAGGAGAGTTCCAAATGTGTGAGGGTAGAATATATATCCCACGGGGGTAAAATTGAAAAAAGTTGAAAAATTTTTTTTTTTGGACTTAGTCATTTTTCCAGCGTTTATCAGACTTTCAGATAGGGCAAATGTCAGTGAGCGTTCCGATTTCAGTTCCAGAGCGATTCGCCCAATGAGTACTTGATATTTAGTCGTTTTCAGCCAATATTCTGGATTTTTGAAAATTTCACTTTTTTGTGAAAATATCCACTAAATGAGGGAATAATATGTGTGAGGGTACCCCAGGAGAGTTCCAAATGTGTGTGGGTAAAATTTTTATCCCACGGGGGTAAAATTGAAAAAAGTTGAAAAATTTTTTTTTTTGGACTTAGTCATTTTTCCAGCGTTTATCAGACTTTCAGATAGGGCAAATGTCAGTGAGCGTTCCGATTTCAGTTCCAGAGCGATTCGCCCAATGATTCCTTGATATTTAGTCGTTTTCAGCCAATTTTCTGGATTTTTGAAAAATTCACTTTTTTGTGAAAATATCCACTAAATGAGGGAATAATATGTGTGAGGGTACCCCAGGAGAGTTCCAAATGTGTGTGGGTAAAATATATATCCCACAGGGGTAAAATTGAAAAAAGTTGAAAAAAATTATTTTTTGGACTTAGCCATTTTTCCGGCGTTTATCAGACTTTCAGATAGGGCAAATGTCAGTGAGCGTTCCGATTTCAGTTCCAGAGCGATTTGCCCAATGAGTCCTTGATATTTAGTCGTTTTCAACCAATATTCTGGATTTTTGAAAATTTCACTTTTTTGTGAAAATATCCACTAAATGAGGGAATAATATGTGTGAGGGTACCCCAGGAGAGTTCCAAATGTGTGTGGGTAAAATATATATCCCACGGGGGTAAAATTGAAAAAAGTTGAAAAAAATTATTTTTTGGACTTAGCCATTTTTCCGGCGTTTATCAGACTTTCAGATAGGGCAAATGTCAGTGAGCGTTCCGATTTCAGTTCCAGAGCGATTCGCCCAATGAGTCCTTGATATTTAGTCGTTTTCAGCCAATATTCTGGATTTTTGAAAATTTCACTTTTTTGTGAAAATATCCACTAAATGAGGGAATAATATGTGTGAGGGTACCCCAGGAGAGTTACAAATGTGTGTGGGTAGAATATATATCCCACGGGGGTAAAACTGAAAAAAGTTGAAAAAAATTTTTTTTTTGGACTTAGTCATTTTTCCGGCGATTATCAGACTTTCAGATAGGGCAAATGTCAGTGAGCGTTCCGATTTCAGTTCCAGAGCGATTCGCCCAATGAGTTCTTGATATTTAGTCATTTTCAGCCAATTTCTGGATTTTTGAAAAATTCACTTTTTTGTGAAAATATCCACTAAATGAGGGAATAATATGTGTGAGGGTACCCCAGGAGTGTTCCAAATGTGTGTGGGTAGAATATATATCCCACGGGGGTAAAATTGAAAAAAGTTGAAAAAAAATTTTTTTTTGGACTTAGTCATTTTTCCGGCGTTTATCAGACTTTCAGATAGGGCAAATGTCAGTGAGCATTCCGATTTCAGTTCCAGAGCGATTCGCCCAATGATTCCTTGATATTTAGTCGTTTTCAGCCAATTTTCTGGATTTTTGAAAAATTCACTTTTTTGTGAAAATATCCACTAAATGAGGGAATAATATGTGTGAGGGTAGCCCAGGAGAGTTCCAAATGTGTGAGGGTAGAATATATATCCCACGGGGGTAAAATTGAAAAAAGTTGAAAAATTTTTTTTTTTGGACTTAGTCATTTTTCCAGCGTTTATCAGACTTTCAGATAGGGCAAATGTCAGTGAGCGTTCCGATTTCAGTTCCAGAGCGATTCGCCCAATGAGTCCTTGATATTTAGTCGTTTTCAGCCAATATTCTGGATTTTTGAAAATTTCACTTTTTTGTGAAAATATCCACTAAATGAGGGAATAATATGTGTGAGGGTACCCCAGGAGAGTTCCAAATGTGTGTGGGTAGAATATATATCCCACGGGGGTAAAACTGAAAAAAATTGAAAAAAATTTTTTTTTTGGACTTAGTCATTTTTCCGGCGATTATCAGACTTTCAGATAGGGCAAATGTCAGTGAGCGTTCCGATTTCAGTTCCAGAGCGATTCGCCCAATGAGTCCTTGATATTTAATCATTTTCAGCCAATTTCTGGATTTTTGAAAAATTAACTTTTTTGTGAAAATATCCACTAAATGAGGGAATAATATGTGTGAGGGTACCCCAGGAGAGTTCCAAATGTGTGTGGGTAGAATATATATCCCACGGGGGTAAAATTGAAAAAAGTTGAAAAAAAATTTTTTTTTGGGCTTAGTCATTTTTCCGGCGTTTATCAGACTTTCAGATAGGGCAAATGTCAGTGAGCGTTCCGATTTCACTTCCAGAGCGATTCGCCCAATGAGTCCTTGATATTTAATCATTTTCAGCCAATTTTCTGGATTTTTGAAAATTTCACTTTTTTGTGAAAATATCCACTAAATGAGGGAATAATATGTGTGAGGGTAGCCCAGGAAAGTTCCAAATGTGTGTGGGTAGAATATATATCCCACGGGGGTAAAATTGAAAAAAGTTTAAAAAAATTTTTTTTTGGACTTAGTCATTTTTCCGGCGTTTATCAGACTTTCAGATAGGGCAAATGTCAGTGAGCGTTCAGATTTCAGTTCCAGAGCGATTCGCCCAATGAGTCTTGATATTTAGTCGTTTTCAGCCAATATTTAGGATTTTTGAAATTGTCACTTTTTTGTGAAAATATCCACTAAATGAGGGAATAATATGTGTGAGGGTACCCCAGGAGAGTTCCAAATGTGTGTGGGTAAAATATATATCCCACGGGGGTAAAATTGAAAAAAGTTGAAAAAAATTATTTTTTGGACTTAGCCATTTTTCCGGCGTTTATCAGACTATCAGATAGGGCAAATGTCAGTGAGCGTTCCGATTTCAGTTCCAGAGCGATTCACCCAATGAGTCCTTGATATTTAGTCGTTTTCAACCAATATTCTGGATTTTTGAAAATTTCACTTTTTTGTGAAAATATCCACTAAATGAGGGAATAATATGTGTGAGGGTACCCCAGGAGAGTTCCAAATGTGTGTGGGTAAAATATATATCCCACGGGGGTAAAATTGAAAAAAGTTGAAAAAAATTATTTTTTGGACTTAGCCATTTTTCCGGCGTTTATCAGACTTTCAGATAGGGCAAATGTCAGTGAGCGTTCCGCTTTCAGTTCCAGAGCGATTCGCCCCATGAGTCCTTGATATTTAGTCTTTTTCAGCCAATATTCTGGATTTTTGAAAATTTCACTTTTTTGTGAAAATATCCACTAAATGAGGGAATAATATGTGTGAGGGTATCCCAGGAGAGTTCCAAATGTGTGTGGGTAAAATATATATCCCAGGGGGGTAAAATTGAAAAAAGTTGAAAAAAATTATTTTTTGGACTTAGCCATTTTTCCGGCGTTTATCAGACTTTCAGATAGGGCAAATGTCAGTGAGCGTTCCGATTTCAGTTCCAGAGCGATTCGCACAATGAGTCCTTGATATTTAGTCATTTTCAGCCAATTTTCTGGATTTTTGAAAAATTCACTTTTTTGTGAAAATATCCACTAAATGAGGGAAAAATATGTGTGAGGGTAGCCCAGGAGAGTTCCAAATGTGTGAGGGTAGAATAGATATCCCACGGGGGTAAAATTGAAAAAAGTTGAAAAATTTTTTTTTTTGGACTTAGTCATTTTTCCAGCATTTATCAGACTTTCAGATAGGGCAAATGTCAGTGAGCGTTCCGATTTCAGTTCCAGAGCGATTCGCCCAATGATTCCTTGATATTTAGTCGTTTTCAGCCAATTTTCTGGATTTTTGAAAAATTCACTTTTTTGTGAAAATATCCACTAAATGAGGGAATAATATGTGTGAGGGTACCCCAGGAGAGTTCCAAATGTGTGTGGGTAAAATATATATCCCACAGGGGTAAAATTGAAAAAAGTTGAAAAAAATTATTTTTTGGACTTAGCCATTTTTCCGGCGTTTATCAGACTTTCAGATAGGGCAAATGTCAGTGAGCGTTCCGATTTCAGTTCCAGAGCGATTCGCCCAATGAGTCCTTGATATTTAGTCGTTTTCAGCCAATATTCTGGATTTTTGAAAATTTCACTTTTTTGTGAAAATATCCACTAAATGAGGGAATAATATGTGTGAGGGTACCCCAGGAGAGTTCCAAATGTGTGTGGGTAAAATATATATCCCACGGGGGTAAAATTGAAAAAAGTTGAAAAATTTTTTTTTTTGGACTTAGTCATTTTTCCGGCGTTTATCAGACTTTCAGATAGGGCAAATGTCAGTGAGCGTTCCGATTTCAGTTCCAGAGCGATTCGCCCAATGAGTCCTTGATATTTAGTCATTTTCAGCCAATTTTCTGGATTTTTGAAAAATTCACTTTTTTGTGAAAATATCCACTAAATGAGGGAATAATATGTGTGAGGGTACCCCAGGAGAGTTCCAAATGTGTGTGGGTAAAATATATATCCCACGGGGGTAAAATTGAAAAAAGTTGAAAAAAATTATTTTTTGGACTTAGCCATTTTTCCGGCGTTTATCAGACTATCAGATAGGGCAAATGTCAGTGAGCGTTCCGATTTCAGTTCCAGAGCGATTCGCCCAATGAGTCCTTGATATTTAGTCGTTTTCAACCAATATTCTGGATTTTTGAAAATTTCACTTTTTTGTGAAAATATCCACTAAATGAGGGAATAATATGTGTGAGGGTACCCCAGGAGAGTTCCAAATGTGTGTGGGTAGAATATATATCCCACGGGGGTAAAACTGAAAAAAATTGAAAAAAATTTTTTTTTTGGACTTAGTCATTTTTCCGGCGATTATCAGACTTTCAGATAGGGCAAATGTCAGTGAGCGTTCCGATTTCAGTTCCAGAGCGATTCGCCCAATGAGTTCTTGATATTTAGTCATTTTCAGCCAATTTCTGGATTTTTGAAAAATTCACTTTTTTGTGAAAATATCCACTAAATGAGGGAATAATATGTGTGAGGGTACCCCAGGAGTGTTCCAAATGTGTGTGGGTAGAATATATATCCCACGGGGGTAAAATTGAAAAAAGTTGAAAAAAAATTTTTTTTTGGACTTAGTCATTTTTCTGGTGTTTATCAGACTTTCAGATAGGGCAAATGTCAGTGAGCGTTCCGATTTCAGTTCCAGAGCGATTCGCCCAATGAGTCCTTGATATTTAGTCGTTTTCAGCCAATTTTCTGTATTTTTGAAAAATTCACTTTTTTGTGAAAATATCCACTAAATGAGGGAATAATATGTGTGAGGGTAGCCCAGGAGAGTTCCAAATGTGTGAGGGTAGAATATATATCCCACGGGGGTAAAATTGAAAAAAGTTGAAAAATTTTTTTTTTTGGACTTAGTCATTTTTCCAGCGTTTATCAGACTTTCAGATAGGGCAAATGTCAGTGAGCGTTCCGATTTCAGTTCCAGAGCGATTCGCCCAATGAGTCCTTGATATTTAATCATTTTCAGCCAATTTCTGGATTTTTGAAAAATTCACTTTTTTGTGAAAATATCCACTAAATGAGGGAATAATATGTGTGAGGGTACCCCAGGAGAGTTCCAAATGTGTGTGGGTAGAATATATATCCCACGGGGGTAAAATTGAAAAAAGTTGAAAAAAAATTTTTTTTTGGGCTTAGTCATTTTTCCGGCGTTTATCAGACTTTCAGATAGGGCAAATGTCAGTAAGCGTTCCGATTTCATTTCCAGAGCGATTCGCCCAATGAGTCCTTGATATTTAATCATTTTCAGCCAATTTTCTGGATTTTTGAAAATTTCACTTTTTTGTGAAAATATCCACTAAATGAGGGAATAATATGTGTGAGGGTAGCCCAGGAAAGTTCCAAATGTGTGTGGGTAGAATATATATCCCACGGGGGTAAAATTGAAAAAAGTTTAAAAAAATTTTTTTTTGGACTTAGTCATTTTTCCGGCGTTTATCAGACTTTCAGATAGGGCAAATGTCAGTGAGCGTTCAGATTTCAGTTCCAGAGCGATTCGCCCAATGAGTCTTGATATTTAGTCGTTTTCAGCCAATATTTAGGATTTTTGAAATTGTCACTTTTTTGTGAAAATATCCACTAAATGAGGGAATAATATGTGTGAGGGTACCCCAGGAGAGTTCCAAATGTGTGTGGGTAAAATATTTATCCCACGGGGGTAAAATTGAAAAAAGTTGAAAAAAATTATTTTTTGGACTTAGCCATTTTTCCGGCGTTTATCAGACTTTCAGATAGGGCAAATGTCAGTGAGCGTTCCGATTTCAGTTCCAGAGCGATTCGCCCAATGAGTCCTTGATATTTAGTCGTTTTCAGCCAATATTCTGGATTTTTGAAAAATTCACTTTTTTGTGAAAATATCCACTAAATGAGGGAATAATATGTGTGAGGGTACCCCAGGAGAGTTCCAAATGTGTGTGGGTAAAATATATATCCCACGGGGGTAAAATTGAAAAAAGTTGAAAAAAATTATTTTTTGGACTTAGCCATTTTTCCGGCGTTTATCAGACTATCAGATAGGGCAAATGTCAGTGAGCGTTCCGATTTCAGTTCTAGAGCGATTCGCCGAATGAGTCCTTGATATTTAGTCGTTTTCAACCAATATTCTGGATTTTTGAAAATTTCACTTTTTTGTGAAAATATCCACTAAATGAGGGAATAATATGTGTGAGGGTACCCCAGGAGAGTTCCAAATGTGTGTGGGTAAAATATATATCCCAGGGGGGTAAAATTGAAAAAAGTTGAAAAAAATTATTTTTTGGACTTAGCCATTTTTCCGGCGTTTATCAGACTTTCAGATAGGGCAAATGTCAGTGAGCGTTCCGATTTCAGTTCCAGAGCGATTCGCCCAATGAGTCCTTGATATTTAGTCATTTTCAGCCAATTTTCTGGATTTTTGAAAAATTCACTTTTTTGTGAAAATATCCACTAAATGAGGGAAAAATATGTGTGAGGGTAGCCCAGGAGAGTTCCAAATGTGTGAGGGTAGAATAGATATCCCACGGGGGTAAAATTGAAAAAAGTTGAAAAATTTTTTTTTTTGGACTTAGTCATTTTTCCAGCATTTATCAGACTTTCAGATAGGGCAAATGTCAGTGAGCGTTCCGATTTCAGTTCCAGAGCGATTCGCCCAATGATTCCTTGATATTTAGTCGTTTTCAGCCAATTTTCTGGATTTTTGAAAAATTCACTTTTTTGTGAAAATATCCACTAAATGAGGGAATAATATGTGTGAGGGTACGCCAGGAGAGTTCCAAATGTGTGTGGGTAAAATATATATCCCACGGGGGTAAAATTGAAAAAAGTTGAAAAATTTTTTTTTTTGGACTTAGTCATTTTTCCGGCGTTTATCAGACTTTCAGATAGGGCAAATGTCAGTGAGCGTTCCGATTTCAGTTCCAGAGCGATTCGCCCAATGAGTCCTTGATATTTAGTCATTTTCAGCCAATTTTCTGGATTTTTGAAAAATTCACTTTTTTGTGAAAATATCCACTAAATGAGGGAATAATATGTGTGAGGGTACCCCAGGAGAGTTCCAAAT
This sequence comes from Phyllobates terribilis, assembly GCF_046119375.1. Classification (NCBI taxonomy): domain Eukaryota; kingdom Metazoa; phylum Chordata; class Amphibia; order Anura; family Dendrobatidae; genus Phyllobates; species Phyllobates terribilis. The sequence continues at coordinate 5,554,323 of NW_027362832.1, forward strand.
GTGTGTGGGTAAAATATATATCCCATGGGGGTAAAATTGAAAAAAGTTGAAAAAAATTATTTTTTGGACTTAGCCATTTTTCCGGCGTTTATCAGACTATCAGATAGGGCAAATGTCAGTGAGCGTTCCGATTTCAGTTCCAGAGCGATTCGCCCAATGAGTCCTTGATATTTAGTCGTTTTCAACCAATATTCTGGATTTTTGAAAATTTCACTTTTTTGTGAAAATATCCACTAAATGAGGGAATAATATGTGTGAGGGTACCCCAGGAGAGTTCCAAATGTGTGTGGGTAGAATATATATCCCACGGGGGTAAAACTGAAAAAAATTGAAAAAAATTTTTTTTTTGGACTTAGTCATTTTTCCGGCGATTATCAGACTTTCAGATAGGGCAAATGTCAGTGAGCGTTCCGATTTCAGTTCCAGAGCGATTCGCCCAATGAGTTCTTGATATTTAGTCATTTTCAGCCAATTTCTGGATTTTTGAAAAATTCACTTTTTTGTGAAAATATCCACTAAATGAGGGAATAATATGTGTGAGGGTACCCCAGGAGAGTTCCAAATGTGTGTGGGTAGAATATATATCCCACGGGGGTAAAATTGAAAAAAGTTGAAAAAAAATTTTTTTTTGGGCTTAGTCATTTTTCCGGCGTTTATCAGACTTTCAGATAGGGCAAATGTCAGTGAGCGTTCCGATTTCATTTCCAGAGCGATTCGCCCAATGAGTCCTTGATATTTAATCATTTTCAGCCAATTTTCTGGATTTTTGAAAATTTCACTTTTTTGTGAAAATATCCACTAAATGAGGGAATAATATGTGTGAGGGTAGCCCAGGAAAGTTCCAAATGTGTGTGGGTAGAATATATATCCCACGGGGGTAAAATTGAAAAAAGTTTAAAAAAATTTTTTTTTGGACTTAGTCATTTTTCCGGCGTTTATCAGACTTTCAGATAGGGCAAATGTCAGTGAGCGTTCAGATTTCAGTTCCAGAGCGATTCGCCCAATGAGTCTTGATATTTAGTCGTTTTCAGCCAATATTTAGGATTTTTGAAATTGTCACTTTTTTGTGAAAATATCCACTAAATGAGGGAATAATATGTGTGAGGGTACCCCAGGAGAGTTCCAAATGTGTGTGGGTAAAATATTTATCCCACGGGGGTAAAATTGAAAAAAGTTGAAAAAAATTATTTTTTGGACTTAGCCATTTTTCCGGCGTTTATCAGACTTTCAGATAGGGCAAATGTCAGTGAGCGTTCCGATTTCAGTTCCAGAGCGATTCGCCCAATGAGTCCTTGATATTTAGTCGTTTTCAGCCAATATTCTGGATTTTTGAAAAATTCACTTTTTTGTGAAAATATCCACTAAATGAGGGAATAATATGTGTGAGGGTACCCCAGGAGAGTTCCAAATGTGTGTGGGTAAAATATATATCCCACGGGGGTAAAATTGAAAAAAGTTGAAAAAAATTATTTTTTGGACTTAGCCATTTTTCCGGCGTTTATCAGACTATCAGATAGGGCAAATGTCAGTGAGCGTTCCGATTTCAGTTCTAGAGCGATTCGCCGAATGAGTCCTTGATATTTAGTCGTTTTCAACCAATATTCTGGATTTTTGAAAATTTCACTTTTTTGTGAAAATATCCACTAAATGAGGGAATAATATGTGTGAGGGTACCCCAGGAGAGTTCCAAATGTGTGTGGGTAAAATATATATCCCACGGGGGTAAAATTGAAAAAAGTTGAAAAAAATTATTTTTTGGACTTAGCCATTTTTCCGGCGTTTATCAGACTTTCAGATAGGGCAAATGTCAGTGAGCGTTCCGATTTCAGTTCCAGAGCGATTCGCCCCATGAGTCCTTGATATTTAGTCTTTTTCAGCCAATATTCTGGATTTTTGAAAATTTCACTTTTTTGTGAAAATATCCACTAAATGAGGGAATAATATGTGTGAGGGTACCCCAGGAGAGTTCCAAATGTGTGTGGGTAAAATATATATCCCAGGGGGGTAAAATTGAAAAAAGTTGAAAAAAATTATTTTTTGGACTTAGCCATTTTTCCGGCGTTTATCAGACTTTCAGATAGGGCAAATGTCAGTGAGCGTTCCGATTTCAGTTCCAGAGCGATTCGCCCAATGAGTCCTTGATATTTAGTCATTTTCAGCCAATTTTCTGGATTTTTGAAAAATTCACTTTTTTGTGAAAATATCCACTAAATGAGGGAAAAATATGTGTGAGGGTAGCCCAGGAGAGTTCCAAATGTGTGAGGGTAGAATAGATATCCCACGGGGGTAAAATTGAAAAAAGTTGAAAAATTTTTTTTTTTGGACTTAGTCATTTTTCCAGCATTTATCAGACTTTCAGATAGGGCAAATGTCAGTGAGCGTTCCGATTTCAGTTCCAGAGCGATTCGCCCAATGATTCCTTGATATTTAGTCGTTTTCAGCCAATTTTCTGGATTTTTGAAAAATTCACTTTTTTGTGAAAATATCCACTAAATGAGGGAATAATATGTGTGAGGGTACCCCAGGAGAGTTCCAAATGTGTGTGGGTAAAATATATATCCCACAGGGGTAAAATTGAAAAAAGTTGAAAAAAATTATTTTTTGGACTTAGCCATTTTTCTGGCGTTTATCAGACTTTCAGATAGGGCAAATGTCAGTGAGCGTTCCGATTTCAGTTCCAAAGCGATTCGCCCAATGAGTCCTTGATATTTAGTCGTTTTCAGCCAATATTCTGGATTTTTGAAAATTTCACTTTTTTGTGAAAATATCCACTAAATGAGGGAATAATATGTGTGAGGGTACCCCAGGAGAGTTCCAAATGTGTGTGGGTAAAATATATATCCCACGGGGGTAAAATTGAAAAAAGTTGAAAAAAATTATTTTTTGGACTTAGCCATTTTTCCGGCGTTTATCAGACTTTCAGATAGGGCAAATGTCAGTGAGCGTTCCGATTTCAGTTCCAGAACGATTCGCCCAATGAGTCCTTGATATTTAGTCATTTTCAGCCAATATTCTGGATTTTTGAAAATTTCACTTTTTTGTGAAAATATCCACTAAATGAGGGAATAATATGTGTGAGGGTACCCCAGGAGAGTTCCAAATGTGTGTGGGTAGAATATATATCCCACGGGGGTAAAACTGAAAAAAGTTGAAAAAAAATTTTTTTTGGACTTACTCATTTTTCCGGCGATTATCAGACTTTCAGATAGGGCAAATGTCAGTGAGCGTTCCGATTTCAGTTCCAGAGCGATTCGCCCAATGAGTTCTTGATATTTAGTCATTTTCAGCCAATTTCTGGATTTTTGAAAAATTCACTTTTTTGTGAAAATATCCACTAAATGAGGGAATAATATGTGTGAGGGTACCCCAGGAGAGTTCCAAATGTGTGAGGGTAGAATATATATCCCATGGGGGTAAAATTGAAAAAAGTTGAAAAATTTTTTTTTTTGCACTTAGTCATTTTTCCAGCGTTTATCAGACTTTCAGATAGGGCAAATGTCAGTGAGCGTTCCGATTTCAGTTCCAGAGCGATTCGCCCAATGAGTCCTTGATATTTAATCATTTTTAGCCAATTTCTGGATTTTTGAAAAATTAACTTTTTTGTGAAAATATCCACTAAATGAGGGAATAATATGTGTGAGGGTACCCCAGGAGAGTTCCAAATGTGTGTGGGTAGAATATATATCCCACGGGGGTAAAATTGAAAAAAGTTGAAAAAAAATTTTTTTTTGGGCTTAGTCATTTTTCCGGCGTTTATCAGACTTTCAGATAGGGCAAATGTCAGTGAGCGTTCCGATTTCAGTTCCAGAGCGATTCGCCCAATGAGTCCTTGATATTTAATCATTTTCAGCCAATTTCTGGATTTTTGAAAAATTCACTTTTTTGTGAAAATATCCACTAAATGAGGGAATAATATGTGTGAGGGTACCCCAGGAGAGTTCCAAATGTGTGTGGGTAGAATATATATCCCACGGGGGTAAAATTGAAAAAAGTTTAAAAAAATTTTTTTTTGGACTTAGTCATTTTTCCGGCGTTTATCAGACTTTCAGATAGGGCAAATGTCAGTGAGCGTTCAGATTTCAGTTCCAGAGCGATTCGCCCAATGAGTCTTGATATTTAGTCGTTTTCAGCCAATATTTAGGATTTTTGAAATTGTCACTTTTTTGTGAAAATATCCACTAAATGAGGGAATAATATGTGTGAGGGTACCCCAGGAGAGTTCCAAATGTGTGTGGGTAAAATATTTATCCCACGGGGGTAAAATTGAAAAAAGTTGAAAAAAATTATTTTTTGGACTTAGCCATTTTTCCGGCGTTTATCAGACTTTCAGATAGGGCAAATGTCAGTGAGCGTTCCGATTTCAGTTCCAGAGCGATTCGCCCAATGAGTCCTTGATATTTAGTCGTTTTCAGCCAATATTCTGGATTTTTGAAAAATTCACTTTTTTGTGAAAATATCCACTAAATGAGGGAATAATATGTGTGAGGGTACCCCAGGAGAGTTCCAAATGTGTGTGGGTAAAATATATATCCCACGGGGGTAAAATTGAAAAAAGTTGAAAAAAATTATTTTTTGGACTTAGCCATTTTTCCGGCGTTTATCAGACTATCAGATAGGGCAAATGTCAGTGAGCGTTCCGATTTCAGTTCTAGAGCGATTCGCCGAATGAGTCCTTGATATTTAGTCGTTTTCAACCAATATTCTGGATTTTTGAAAATTTCACTTTTTTGTGAAAATATCCACTAAATGAGGGAATAATATGTGTGAGGGTACCCCAGGAGAGTTCCAAATGTGTGTGGGTAAAATATATATCCCAGGGGGGTAAAATTGAAAAAAGTTGAAAAAAATTATTTTTTGGACTTAGCCATTTTTCCGGCGTTTATCAGACTTTCAGATAGGGCAAATGTCAGTGAGCGTTCCGATTTCAGTTCCAGAGCGATTCGCCCAATGAGTCCTTGATATTTAGTCATTTTCAGCCAATTTTCTGGATTTTTGAAAAATTCACTTTTTTGTGAAAATATCCACTAAATGAGGGAAAAATATGTGTGAGGGTAGCCCAGGAGAGTTCCAAATGTGTGAGGGTAGAATAGATATCCCACGGGGGTAAAATTGAAAAAAGTTGAAAAATTTTTTTTTTTGGACTTAGTCATTTTTCCAGCATTTATCAGACTTTCAGATAGGGCAAATGTCAGTGAGCGTTCCGATTTCAGTTCCAGAGCGATTCGCCCAATGATTCCTTGATATTTAGTCGTTTTCAGCCAATTTTCTGGATTTTTGAAAAATTCACTTTTTTGTGAAAATATCCACTAAATGAGGGAATAATATGTGTGAGGGTACGCCAGGAGAGTTCCAAATGTGTGTGGGTAAAATATATATTCCACGGGGGTAAAATTGAAAAAAGTTGAAAAATTTTTTTTTTTGGACTTAGTCATTTTTCCGGCGTTTATCAGACTTTCAGATAGGGCAAATGTCAGTGAGCGTTCCGATTTCAGTTCCAGAGCGATTCGCCCAATGAGTCCTTGATATTTAGTCATTTTCAGCCAATTTTCTGGATTTTTGAAAAATTCACTTTTTTGTGAAAATATCCACTAAATGAGGGAATAATATGTGTGAGGGTACCCCAGGAGAGTTCCAAATGTGTGTGGGTAAAATATATATCCCACGGGGGTAAAATTGAAAAAAGTTGAAAAAAATTATTTTTTGGACTTAGCCATTTTTCCGGCGTTTATCAGACTATCAGATAGGGCAAATGTCAGTGAGCGTTCCGATTTCAGTTCCAGAGCGATTCGCCCAATGAGTCCTTGATATTTAGTCGTTTTCAACCAATATTCTGGATTTTTGAAAATTTCACTTTTTTGTGAAAATATCCACTAAATGAGGGAATAATATGTGTGAGGGTACCCCAGGAGAGTTCCAAATGTGTGTGGGTAGAATATATATCCCACGGGGGTAAAACTGAAAAAAATTGAAAAAAATTTTTTTTTTGGACTTAGTCATTTTTCCGGCGATTATCAGACTTTCAGATAGGGCAAATGTCAGTGAGCGTTCCGATTTCAGTTCCAGAGCGATTCGCCCAATGAGTTCTTGATATTTAGTCATTTTCAGCCAATTTCTGGATTTTTGAAAAATTCACTTTTTTGTGAAAATATCCACTAAATGAGGGAATAATATGTGTGAGGGTACCCCAGGAGTGTTCCAAATGTGTGTGGGTAGAATATATATCCCACGGGGGTAAAATTGAAAAAAGTTGAAAAAAAATTTTTTTTTGGACTTAGTCATTTTTCTGGTGTTTATCAGACTTTCAGATAGGGCAAATGTCAGTGAGCGTTCCGATTTCAGTTCCAGAGCGATTCGCCCAATGAGTCCTTGATATTTAGTCGTTTTCAGCCAATTTTCTGTATTTTTGAAAAATTCACTTTTTTGTGAAAATATCCACTAAATGAGGGAATAATATGTGTGAGGGTACCCCAGGAGAGTTCCAAATGTGTGTGGGTAAAATATATATCCCACGGGGGTAAAATTGAAAAAAGTTGAAAAAAATTATTTTTTGGACTTAGCCATTTTTCCGGCGTTTATCAGACTTTCAAATAGGGCAAATGTCAGTGAGCGTTCCGATTTCAGTTCCAGAGCGATTCGCCCAATGAGTCCTTGATATTTAGTCGTTTTCAGCCAATATTTTGGATTTTTGAAAATTTCACTTTTTTGTGAAAATACCCACTAAATGAGGGAATAATATGTGTGAGGGTAGCCCAGGAGAGTTCCAAATGTGTGAGGGTAGAATATATATCCCACGGGGGTAAAATTGAAAAAAGTTGAAAAATTTTTTTTTTTGGACTTAGTCATTTTTCCAGCGTTTATCAGACTTTCAGATAGGGCAAATGTCAGTGAGCGTTCCGATTTCAGTTCCAGAGCGATTCGCCCAATGAGTCCTTGATATTTAGTCGTTTTCAGCCAATATTCTGGATTTTTGAAAAATTCACTTTTTTGTGAAAATATCCACTAAATGAGGGAATAATATGTGTGAGGGTACCCCAGGAGAGTTCCAAATGTGTGTGGGTAAAATATATATCCCACGGGGGTAAAATTGAAAAAAGTTGAAAAAAATTATTTTTTGGACTTAGCCATTTTTCCGGCGTTTATCAGACTATCAGATAGGGCAAATGTCAGTGAGCGTTCCGATTTCAGTTCTAGAGCGATTCGCCGAATGAGTCCTTGATATTTAGTCGTTTTCAACCAATATTCTGGATTTTTGAAAATTTCACTTTTTTGTGAAAATATCCACTAAATGAGGGAATAATATGTGTGAGGGTACCCCAGGAGAGTTCCAAATGTGTGTGGGTAAAATATATATCCCAGGGGGGTAAAATTGAAAAAAGTTGAAAAAAATTATTTTTTGGACTTAGCCATTTTTCCGGCGTTTATCAGACTTTCAGATAGGGCAAATGTCAGTGAGCGTTCCGATTTCAGTTCCAGAGCGATTCGCCCAATGAGTCCTTGATATTTAGTCATTTTCAGCCAATTTTCTGGATTTTTGAAAAATTCACTTTTTTGTGAAAATATCCACTAAATGAGGGAAAAATATGTGTGAGGGTAGCCCAGGAGAGTTCCAAATGTGTGAGGGTAGAATAGATATCCCACGGGGGTAAAATTGAAAAAAGTTGAAAAATTTTTTTTTTTGGACTTAGTCATTTTTCCAGCATTTATCAGACTTTCAGATAGGGCAAATGTCAGTGAGCGTTCCGATTTCAGTTCCAGAGCGATTCGCCCAATGATTCCTTGATATTTAGTCGTTTTCAGCCAATTTTCTGGATTTTTGAAAAATTCACTTTTTTGTGAAAATATCCACTAAATGAGGGAATAATATGTGTGAGGGTACGCCAGGAGAGTTCCAAATGTGTGTGGGTAAAATATATATCCCACGGGGGTAAAATTGAAAAAAGTTGAAAAATTTTTTTTTTTGGACTTAGTCATTTTTCCGGCGTTTATCAGACTTTCAGATAGGGCAAATGTCAGTGAGCGTTCCGATTTCAGTTCCAGAGCGATTCGCCCAATGAGTCCTTGATATTTAGTCATTTTCAGCCAATTTTCTGGATTTTTGAAAAATTCACTTTTTTGTGAAAATATCCACTAAATGAGGGAATAATATGTGTGAGGGTACCCCAGGAGAGTTCCAAATGTGTGTGGGTAAAATATATATCCCACGGGGGTAAAATTGAAAAAAGTTGAAAAAAATTATTTTTTGGACTTAGCCATTTTTCCGGCGTTTATCAGACTATCAGATAGGGCAAATGTCAGTGAGCGTTCCGATTTCAGTTCCAGAGCGATTCGCCCAATGAGTTCTTGATATTTAGTCATTTTCAGCCAATTTCTGGAATTTTGAAAAATTCACTTTTTTGTGAAAATATCCACTAAATGAGGGAATAATATGTGTGAGGGTACCCCAGGAGTGTTCCAAATGTGTGTGGGTAGAATATATATCCCACGGGGGTAAAATTGAAAAAAGTTGAAAAAAAATTTTTTTTTGGACTTAGTCATTTTTCTGGTGTTTATCAGACTTTCAGATAGGGCAAATGTCAGTGAGCGTTCCGATTTCAGTTCCAGAGCGATTCGCCCAATGAGTCCTTGATATTTAGTCGTTTTCAGCCAATTTTCTGTATTTTTGAAAAATTCACTTTTTTGTGAAAATATCCACTAAATGAGGGAATAATATGTGTGAGGGTACCCCAGGAGAGTTCCAAATGTGTGTGGGTAAAATATATATCCCACGGGGGTAAAATTGAAAAAAGTTGAAAAAAATTATTTTTTGGACTTAGCCATTTTTCCGGCGTTTATCAGACTTTCAGATAGGGCAAATGTCAGTGAGCGTTCCGATTTCAGTTCCAGAGCGATTCGCCCAATGAGTCCTTGATATTTAGTCGTTTTCAGCCAATATTTTGGATTTTTGAAAATTTCACTTTTTTGTGAAAATACCCACTAAATGAGGGAATAATATGTGTGAGGGTAGCCCAGGAGAGTTCCAAATGTGTGAGGGTAGAATATATATCCCACGGGGGTAAAATTGAAAAAAGTTGAAAAATTTTTTTTTTTGGACTTAGTCATTTTTCCAGCGTTTATCAGACTTTCAGATAGGGCAAATGTCAGTGAGCGTTCCGATTTCAGTTCCAGAGCGATTCGCCCAATGAGTCCTTGATATTTAATCATTTTCAGCCAATTTCTGGATTTTTGAAAAATTCACTTTTTTGTGAAAATATCCACTAAATGAGGGAATAATATGTGTGAGGGTAGCCCAGGAAAGTTCCAAATGTGTGTGGGTAGAATATATATCCCACGGGGGTAAAATTGAAAAAAGTTTAAAAAAATTTTTTTTTGGACTTAGTCATTTTTCCGGCGTTTATCAGACTTTCAGATAGGGCAAATGTCAGTGAGCGTTCAGATTTCAGTTCCAGAGCGATTCGCCCAATGAGTCTTGATATTTAGTCGTTTTCAGCCAATATTTAGGATTTTTGAAATTGTCACTTTTTTGTGAAAATATCCACTAAATGAGGGAATAATATGTGTGAGGGTACCCCAGGAGAGTTCCAAATGTGTGTGGGTAAAATATTTATCCCACGGGGGTAAAATTGAAAAAAGTTGAAAAAAATTATTTTTTGGACTTAGCCATTTTTCCGGCGTTTATCAGACTTTCAGATAGGGCAAATGTCAGTGAGCGTTCCGATTTCAGTTCCAGAGCGATTCGCCCAATGAGTCCTTGATATTTAGTCGTTTTCAGCCAATATTCTGGATTTTTGAAAAATTCACTTTTTTGTGAAAATATCCACTAAATGAGGGAATAATATGTGTGAGGGTACCCCAGGAGAGTTCCAAATGTGTGTGGGTAAAATATATATCCCACGGGGGTAAAATTGAAAAAAGTTGAAAAAAATTATTTTTTGGACTTAGCCATTTTTCCGGCGTTTATCAGACTATCAGATAGGGCAAATGTCAGTGAGCGTTCCGATTTCAGTTCTAGAGCGATTCGCCGAATGAGTCCTTGATATTTAGTCGTTTTCAACCAATATTCTGGATTTTTGAAAATTTCACTTTTTTGTGAAAATATCCACTAAATGAGGGAATAATATGTGTGAGGGTACCCCAGGAGAGTTCCAAATGTGTGTGGGTAAAATATATATCCCACGGGGGTAAAATTGAAAAAAGTTGAAAAAAATTATTTTTTGGACTTAGCCATTTTTCCGGCGTTTATCAGACTTTCAGATAGGGCAAATGTCAGTGAGCGTTCCGATTTCAGTTCCAGAGCGATTCGCCCCATGAGTCCTTGATATTTAGTCTTTTTCAGCCAATATTCTGGATTTTTAAAAATTTCACTTTTTTGTGAAAATATCCACTAAATGAGGGAATAATATGTGTGAGGGTACCCCAGGAGAGTTCCAAATGTGTGTGGGTAAAATATATATCCCAGGGGGGTAAAATTGAAAAAAGTTGAAAAAAATTATTTTTTGGACTTAGCCATTTTTCCGGCGTTTATCAGACTTTCAGATAGGGCAAATGTCAGTGAGCGTTCCGATTTCAGTTCCAGAGCGATTCGCCCAATGAGTCCTTGATATTTAGTCATTTTCAGCCAATTTTCTGGATTTTTGAAAAATTCACTTTTTTGTGAAAATATCCACTAAATGAGGGAAAAATATGTGTGAGGGTAGCCCAGGAGAGTTCCAAATGTGTGAGGGTAGAATAGATATCCCACGGGGGTAAAATTGAAAAAAGTTGAAAAATTTTTTTTTTTGGACTTAGTCATTTTTCCAGCATTTATCAGACTTTCAGATAGGGCAAATGTCAGTGAGCGTTCCGATTTCAGTTCCAGAGCGATTCGCCCAATGATTCCTTGATATTTAGTCGTTTTCAGCCAATTTTCTGGATTTTTGAAAAATTCACTTTTTTGTGAAAATATCCACTAAATGAGGGAATAATATGTGTGAGGGTACCCCAGGAGAGTTCCAAATGTGTGTGGGTAAAATATATATCCCACAGGGGTAAAATTGAAAAAAGTTGAAAAAAATTATTTTTTGGACTTAGCCATTTTTCTGGCGTTTATCAGACTTTCAGATAGGGCAAATGTCAGTGAGCGTTCCGATTTCAGTTCCAAAGCGATTCGCCCAATGAGTCCTTGATATTTAGTCGTTTTCAGCCAATATTCTGGATTTTTGAAAATTTCACTTTTTTGTGAAAATATCCACTAAATGAGGGAATAATATGTGTGAGGGTACCCCAGGAGAGTTCCAAATGTGTGTGGGTAAAATATATATCCCACGGGGGTAAAATTGAAAAAAGTTGAAAAAAATTATTTTTTGGACTTAGCCATTTTTCCGGCGTTTATCAGACTTTCAGATAGGGCAAATGTCAGTGAGCGTTCCGATTTCAGTTCCAGAGCGATTCGCCCAATGAGTCCTTGATATTTAGTCATTTTCAGCCAATATTCTGGATTTTTGAAAATTTCACTTTTTTGTGAAAATATCCACTAAATGAGGGAATAATATGTGTGAGGGTACCCCAGGAGAGTTCCAAATGTGTGTGGGTAGAATATATATTCCACGGGGGTAAAACTGAAAAAAGTTGAAAAAAAATTTTTTTTGGACTTACTCATTTTTCCGGCGATTATCAGACTTTCAGATAGGGCAAATGTCAGTGAGCATTCCGATTTCAGTTCCAGAGCGATTCGCCCAATGAGTTCTTGATATTTAGTCATTTTCAGCCAATTTCTGGATTTTTGAAAAATTCACTTTTTTGTGAAAATATCCACTAAATGAGGGAATAATATGTGTGAGGGTACCCCAGGAGAGTTCCAAATGTGTGTGGGTAGAATATATATCCCACGGGGGTAAAATTGAAAAAAGTTGAAAAATTTTTTTTTTTGGACTTAGTCATTTTTCCGGCGTTTATCAGACTTTCAGATAGGGCAAATGTCAGTGAGCGTTCCGATTTCAGTTCCAGAGCGATTCGCGCAATGAGTCCTTGATATTTAGTCATTTTCAGCCAATTTTCTGGATTTTTGAAAAATTCACTTTTTTGTGAAAATATCCACTAAATGAGGGAATAATATGTGTGAGGGTACCCCAGGAGAGTTCCAAATGTGTGTGGGTAAAATATATATCCCAGGGGGGTAAAATTGAAAAAAGTTGAAAAAAATTATTTTTTGGACTTAGCCATTTTTCCGGCGTTTATCAGACTTTCAGATAGGGCAAATGTCAGTGAGCGTTCCGATTTCAGTTCCAGAGCGATTCGCCCAATGAGTCCTTGATATTTAGTCGTTTTCAGCCAATTTTCTGGATTTTTGAAAATTTCACTTTTTTGTGAAAATACCCACTAAATGAGGGAATAATATGTGTGAGGGTAGCCCAGGAGAGTTCCAAATGTGTGAGGGTAGAATATATATCCCATGGGGGTAAAATTGAAAAAAGTTGAAAAATTTTTTTTTTTGCACTTAGTCATTTTTCCAGCGTTTATCAGACTTTCAGATAGGGCAAATGTCAGTGAGCGTTCCGATTTCAGTTCCAGAGCGATTCGCCCAATGAGTCCTTGATATTTAATCATTTTTAGCCAATTTCTGGATTTTTGAAAAATTAACTTTTTTGTGAAAATATCCACTAAATGAGGGAATAATATGTGTGAGGGTACCCCAGGAGAGTTCCAAATGTGTGTGGGTAGAATATATATCCCACGGGGGTAAAATTGAAAAAAGTTGAAAAAAAATTTTTTTTTGGGCTTAGTCATTTTTCCGGCGTTTATCAGACTTTCAGATAGGGCAAATGTCAGTGAGCGTTCCGATTTCACTTCCAGAGCGATTCGCCCAATGAGTCCTTGATATTTAATCATTTTCAGCCAATTTTCTGGATTTTTGAAAATTTCACTTTTTTGTGAAAATATCCACTAAATGAGGGAATAATATGTGTGAGGGTAGCCCAGGAAAGTTCCAAATTTGTGTGGGTAGAATATATATCCCACGGGGGTAAAATTGAAAAAAGTTTAAAAAAATTTTTTTTTGGACTTAGTCATTTTTCCGGCCTTTATCAGACTTTCAGATAGGGCAAATGTCAGTGAGCGCTCAGATTTCAGTTCCAGAGCGATTCGCCCAATGAGTCTTGATATTTAGTCGTTTTCAGCCAATATTTTGGATTTTTGAAATTGTCACTTTTTTGTGAAAATATCCACTAAATGAGGGAATAATATGTGTGAGGGTACCCCAGGAGTGTTCCAAATGTGTGTGGGTAGAATATATATCCCACGGGGGTAAAATTGAAAAAAGTTGAAAAATTTTTTTTTTTGGACTTAGTCATTTTTCCGGCGTTTATCAGACTTTCAGATAGGGCAAATGTCAGTGAGCGTTCCGATTTCAGTTCCAGAGCGATTCGCCCAATGAGTCCTTGATATTTAGTCATTTTCAGCCAATTTTCTGGATTTTTGAAAAATTCACTTTTTTGTGAAAATATCCACTAAATGAGGGAATAATATGTGTGAGGGTACCCCAGGAGAGTTCCAAATGTGTGTGGGTAAAATATATATCCCACGGGGGTAAAATTGAAAAAAGTTGAAAAAAATTATTTTTTGGACTTAGCCATTTTTCCGGCGTTTATCAGACTATCAGATAGGGCAAATGTCAGTGAGCGTTCCGATTTCAGTTCCAGAGCGATTCGCCCCATGAGTCCTTGATATTTAGTCTTTTTCAGCCAATATTCTGGATTTTTGAAAATTTCACTTTTTTGTGAAAATATCCACTAAATGAGGGAATAATATGTGTGAGGGTACCCCAGGAGAGTTCCAAATGTGTGTGGGTAAAATATATATCCCAGGGGGGTAAAATTGAAAAAAGTTGAAAAAAATTATTTTTTGGACTTAGCCATTTTTCCGGCGTTTATCAGACTTTCAGATAGGGCAAATGTCAGTGAGCGTTCCGATTTCAGTTCCAGAGCGATTCGCCCAATGAGTCCTTGATATTTAGTCATTTTCAGCCAATATTCTGGATTTTTGAAAAATTCACTTTTTTGTGAAAATATCCACTAAATGAGGGAATAATATGTGTGAGGGTACCCCAGGAGAGTTCCAAATGTGTGTGGGTAAAATATATATCCCACAGGGGTAAAATTGAAAAAAGTTGAAAAAAATTATTTTTTGGACTTAGCCATTTTTCCGGCGTTTATCAGACTTTCAGATAGGGCAAATGTCAGTGAGCGTTCCGATTTCAGTTCCAGAGCGATTCGCCCAATGAGTCCTTGATATTTAGTCGTTTTCAGCCAATATTCTGGATTTTTGAAAATTTCACTTTTTTGTGAAAATATCCACTAAATGAGGGAATAATATGTGTGAGGGTACCCCAGGAGAGTTCCAAATGTGTGTGGGTAAAATATATATCCCACGGGGGTAAAATTGAAAAAAGTTGAAAAAAATTATTTTTTGGACTTAGCCATTTTTCCGGCGTTTATCAGACTTTCAGATAGGGCAAATGTCAGTGAGCGTTCCGATTTCAGTTCCAGAGCGATTCGCTCAATGAGTCCTTGATATTTAGTCATTTTCAGCCAATATTCTGGATTTTTGAAAATTTCACTTTTTTGTGAAAATATCCACTAAATGAGGGAATAATATGTGTGAGGGTACCCCAGGAGAGTTCCAAATGTGTGTGGGTAGAATATATATCCCACGGGGGTAAAACTGAAAAAAGTTGAAAAAAATTTTTTTTTTGGACTTACTCATTTTTCCGGCGATTATCAGACTTTCAGATAGGGCAAATGTCAGTGAGCGTTCCGATTTCAGTTCCAGAGCAATTCGCCCAATGAGTTCTTGATATTTAGTCATTTTCAGCCAATTTCTGGATTTTTGAAAAATTCACTTTTTTGTGAAAATATCCACTAAATGAGGGAATAATATGTGTGAGGGTACCCCAGGAGAGTTCCAAATGTGTGTGGGTAAAATATATATCCCAGGGGGGTAAAATTGAAAAAAGTTGAAAAAAATTATTTTTTGGACTTAGCCATTTTTCCGGCGTTTATCAGACTTTCAGATAGGGCAAATGTCAGTGAGCGTTCCGATTTCAGTTCCAGAGCGATTCGCCCAATGAGTCCTTGATATTTAGTCGTTTTCAGCCAATTTTCTGGATTTTTGAAAATTTCACTTTTTTGTGAAAATACCCACTAAATGAGGGAATAATATGTGTGAGGGTAGCCCAGGAGAGTTCCAAATGTGTGAGGGTAGAATATATATCCCACGGGGGTAAAATTGAAAAAAGTTGAAAAATTTTTTTTTTTGGACTTAGTCATTTTTCCAGCGTTTATCAGACTTTCAGATAGGGCAAATGTCAGTGAGCGTTCCGATTTCAGTTCCAGAGCGATTCGCCCAATGAGTCCTTGATATTTAATCATTTTTAGCCAATTTCTGGATTTTTGAAAAATTAACTTTTTTGTGAAAATATCCACTAAATGAGGGAATAATATGTGTGAGGGTACCCCAGGAGAGTTCCAAATGTGTGTGGGTAGAATATATATCCCACGGGGGTAAAATTGAAAAAAGTTGAAAAAAAATTTTTTTTTGGGCTTAGTCATTTTTCCGGCGTTTATCAGACTTTCAGATAGGGCAAATGTCAGTGAGCGATCCGATTTCACTTCCAGAGCGATTCGCCCAATGAGTCCTTGATATTTAATCATTTTCAGCCAATTTTCTGGATTTTTGAAAATTTCACTTTTTTGTGAAAATATCCACTAAATGAGGGAATAATATGTGTGAGGGTAGCCCAGGAAAGTTCCAAATTTGTGTGGGTAGAATATATATCCCACGGGGGTAAAATTGAAAAAAGTTTAAAAAAATTTTTTTTTGGACTTAGTCATTTTTCCGGCCTTTATCAGACTTTCAGATAGGGCAAATGTCAGTGAGCGTTCAGATTTCAGTTCCAGAGCGATTCGCCCAATGAGTCTTGATATTTAGTCGTTTTCAGCCAATATTTTGGATTTTTGAAATTGTCACTTTTTTGTGAAAATATCCACTAAATGAGGGAATAATATGTGTGAGGGTACCCCAGGAGTGTTCCAAATGTGTGTGGGTAGAATATATATCCCACGGGGGTAAAATTGAAAAAAGTTGAAAAAAATTATTTTTTGGACTTAGCCATTTTTCCGGCGTTTATCAGACTTTCAGATAGGGCAAATGTCAGTGAGCGTTCCGATTTCAGTTCCAGAGCGATTCGCCCCATGAGTCCTTGATATTTAGTCTTTTTCAGACAATATTCTGGATTTTTGAAAATTTCACTTTTTTGTGAAAATATCCACTAAATGAGGGAATAATATGTGTGAGGGTACCCCAGGAGAGTTCCAAATGTGTGTGGGTAAAATATATATCCCAGGGGGGTAAAATTGAAAAAAGTTGAAAAAAATTATTTTTTGGACTTAGCCATTTTTCCGGCGTTTATCAGACTTTCAGATAGGGCAAATGTCAGTGAGCGTTCCGATTTCAGTTCCAGAGCGATTCGCCCAATGAGTCCTTGATATTTAGTCATTTTCAGCCAATTTTCTGGATTTTTGAAAAATTCACTTTTTTGTGAAAATATCCACTAAATGAGGGAAAAATATGTGTGAGGGTAGCCCAGGAGAGTTCCAAATGTGTGAGGGTAGAATAGATATCCCACGGGGGTAAAATTGAAAAAAGTTGAAAAAAATTA
This sequence comes from Phyllobates terribilis, assembly GCF_046119375.1. Classification (NCBI taxonomy): domain Eukaryota; kingdom Metazoa; phylum Chordata; class Amphibia; order Anura; family Dendrobatidae; genus Phyllobates; species Phyllobates terribilis. Next base: position 5,571,013 of record NW_027362832.1, read on the forward strand.
TTTTTTGGACTTAGCCATTTTTCCGGCGTTTATCAGACTTTCAGATAGGGCAAATGTCAGTGAGCGTTCCGATTTCAGTTCCAGAGCGATTCGCCCAATGAGTCCTTGATATTTAGTCATTTTCAGCCAATATTCTGGATTTTTGAAAATTTCACTTTTTTGTGAAAATATCCACTAAATGAGGGAATAATATGTGTGAGGGTACCCCAGGAGAGTTCCAAATGTGTGTGGGTAGAATATATATCCCACGGGGGTAAAACTGAAAAAAGTTGAAAAAAATTTTTTTTTTGGACTTACTCATTTTTCCGGCGATTATCAGACTTTCAGATAGGGCAAATGTCAGTGAGCGTTCCGATTTCAGTTCCAGAGCAATTCGCCCAATGAGTTCTTGATATTTAGTCATTTTCAGCCAATTTCTGGATTTTTGAAAAATTCACTTTTTTGTGAAAATATCCACTAAATGAGGGAATAATATGTGTGAGGGTACCGAAGGAGAGTTCCAAATGTGTGTGGGTAAAATATATATCCCAGGGGGGTAAAATTGAAAAAAGTTGAAAAAAATTATTTTTTGGACTTAGCCATTTTTCCGGCGTTTATCAGACTTTCAGATAGGGCAAATGTCAGTGAGCGTTCCGATTTCAGTTCCAGAGCGATTCGCCCAATGAGTCCTTGATATTTAGTCGTTTTCAGCCAATTTTCTGGATTTTTGAAAATTTCACTTTTTTGTGAAAATACCCACTAAATGAGGGAATAATATGTGTGAGGGTAGCCCAGGAGAGTTCCAAATGTGTGAGGGTAGAATATATATCCCACGGGGGTAAAATTGAAAAAAGTTGAAAAATTTTTTTTTTTGGACTTAGTCATTTTTCCAGCGTTTATCAGACTTTCAGATAGGGCAAATGTCAGTGAGCGTTCCGATTTCAGTTCCAGAGCGATTCGCCCAATGAGTCCTTGATATTTAATCATTTTTAGCCAATTTCTGGATTTTTGAAAAATTAACTTTTTTGTGAAAATATCCACTAAATGAGGGAATAATATGTGTGAGGGTACCCCAGGAGAGTTCCAAATGTGTGTGGGTAGAATATATATCCCACGGGGGTAAAATTGAAAAAAGTTGAAAAAAAATTTTTTTTTGGGCTTAGTCATTTTTCCGGCGTTTATCAGACTTTCAGATAGGGCAAATGTCAGTGAGCGTTCCGATTTCACTTCCAGAGCGATTCGCCCAATGAGTCCTTGATATTTAATCATTTTCAGCCAATTTTCTGGATTTTTGAAAATTTCACTTTTTTGTGAAAATATCCACTAAATGAGGGAATAATATGTGTGAGGGTAGCCCAGGAAAGTTCCAAATTTGTGTGGGTAGAATATATATCCCACGGGGGTAAAATTGAAAAAAGTTTAAAAAAATTTTTTTTTGGACTTAGTCATTTTTCCGGCCTTTATCAGACTTTCAGATAGGGCAAATGTCAGTGAGCGTTCAGATTTCAGTTCCAGAGCGATTCGCCCAATGAGTCTTGATATTTAGTCGTTTTCAGCCAATATTTTGGATTTTTGAAATTGTCACTTTTTTGTGAAAATATCCACTAAATGAGGGAATAATATGTGTGAGGGTACCCCAGGAGTGTTCCAAATGTGTGTGGGTAGAATATATATCCCACGGGGGTAAAATTGAAAAAAGTTGAAAAAAATTATTTTTTGGACTTAGCCATTTTTCCGGCGTTTATCAGACTTTCAGATAGGGCAAATGTCAGTGAGCGTTCCGATTTCAGTTCCAGAGCGATTCGCCCCATGAGTCCTTGATATTTAGTCTTTTTCAGCCAATATTCTGGATTTTTGAAAATTTCACTTTTTTGTGAAAATATCCACTAAATGAGGGAATAATATGTGTGAGGGTACCCCAGGAGAGTTCCAAATGTGTGTGGGTAAAATATATATCCCAGGGGGGTAAAATTGAAAAAAGTTGAAAAAAATTATTTTTTGGACTTAGCCATTTTTCCGGCGTTTATCAGACTTTCAGATAGGGCAAATGTCAGTGAGCATTCCGATTTCAGTTCCAGAGCGATTCGCCCAATGAGTCCTTGATATTTAGTCATTTTCAGCCAATTTTCTGGATTTTTGAAAAATTCACTTTTTTGTGAAAATATCCACTAAATGAGGGAAAAATATGTGTGAGGGTAGCCCAGGAGAGTTCCAAATGTGTGAGGGTAGAATAGATATCCCACGGGGGTAAAATTGAAAAAAGTTGAAAAATTTTTTTTTTTGGACTTAGTCATTTTTCCAGCATTTATCAGACTTCCAGATAGGGCAAATGTCAGTGAGCGTTCCGATTTCAGTTCCAGAGCGATTCGCCCAATGAGTCCTTGATATTTAGTCGTTTTCAGCCAATATTCTGGATTTTTGAAAATTTCACTTTTTTGTGAAAATATCCACTAAATGAGGGAATAATATGTGTGAGGGTACCCCAGGAGAGTTCCAAATGTGTGTGGGTAAAATATATATCCCACGGGGGTAAAATTGAAAAAAGTTGAAAAAAATTATTTTTTGGACTTAGCCATTTTTCCGGCGTTTATCAGACTTTCAGATAGGGCAAATGTCAGTGAGCGTTCCGATTTCAGTTCCAGAGCGATTCGCCCAATGAGTCCTTGATATTTAGTCATTTTCAGCCAATATTCTGGATTTTTGAAAATTTCACTTTTTTGTGAAAATATCCACTAAATGAGGGAATAATATGTGTGAGGGTACCCCAGGAGAGTTCCAAATGTGTGTGGGTAGAATATATATCCCACGGGGGTAAAACTGAAAAAAGTTGAAAAAAATTTTTTTTTTGGACTTACTCATTTTTCCGGCGATTATCAGACTTTCAGATAGGGCAAATGTCAGTGAGCGTTCCGATTTCAGTTCCAGAGCAATTCGCCCAATGAGTTCTTGATATTTAGTCATTTTCAGCCAATTTCTGGATTTTTGAAAAATTCACTTTTTTGTGAAAATATCCACTAAATGAGGGAATAATATGTGTGAGGGTACCGAAGGAGAGTTCCAAATGTGTGTGGGTAAAATATATATCCCAGGGGGGTAAAATTGAAAATAGTTGAAAAAAATTATTTTTTGGACTTAGCCATTTTTCCGGCGTTTATCAGACTTTCAGATAGGGCAAATGTCAGTGAGCGTTCCGATTTCAGTTCCAGAGCGATTCGCCCAATGAGTCCTTGATATTTAGTCGTTTTCAGCCAATTTTCTGGATTTTTGAAAATTTCACTTTTTTGTGAAAATACCCACTAAATGAGGGAATAATATGTGTGAGGGTAGCCCAGGAGAGTTCCAAATGTGTGAGGGTAGAATATATATCCCACGGGGGTAAAATTGAAAAAAGTTGAAAAATTTTTTTTTTTGGACTTAGTCATTTTTCCAGCGTTTATCAGACTTTCAGATAGGGCAAATGTCAGTGAGCGTTCCGATTTCAGTTCCAGAGCGATTCGCCCAATGAGTCCTTGATATTTAATCATTTTTAGCCAATTTCTGGATTTTTGAAAAATTAACTTTTTTGTGAAAATATCCACTAAATGAGGGAATAATATGTGTGAGGGTACCCCAGGAGAGTTCCAAATGTGTGTGGGTAGAATATATATCCCACGGGGGTAAAATTGAAAAAAGTTGAAAAAAAATTTTTTTTTGGGCTTAGTCATTTTTCCGGCGTTTATCAGACTTTCAGATAGGGCAAATGTCAGTGAGCGTTCCGATTTCACTTCCAGAGCGATTCGCCCAATGAGTCCTTGATATTTAATCATTTTCAGCCAATTTTCTGGATTTTTGAAAATTTCACTTTTTTGTGAAAATATCCACTAAATGAGGGAATAATATGTGTGAGGGTAGCCCAGGAAAGTTCCAAATTTGTGTGGGTAGAATATATATCCCACGGGGGTAAAATTGAAAAAAGTTTAAAAAAATTTTTTTTTGGACTTAGTCATTTTTCCGACCTTTATCAGACTTTCAGATAGGGCAAATGTCAGTGAGCGTTCAGATTTCAGTTCCAGAGCGATTCGCCCAATGAGTCTTGATATTTAGTCGTTTTCAGCCAATATTTTGGATTTTTGAAATTGTCACTTTTTTGTGAAAATATCCACTAAATGAGGGAATAATATGTGTGAGGGTACCCCAGGAGTGTTCCAAATGTGTGTGGGTAGGATATATATCCCACGGGGGTAAAATTGAAAAAAGTTGAAAAAAATTATTTTTTGGACTTAGCCATTTTTCCGGCGTTTATCAGACTTTCAGATAGGGCAAATGTCAGTGAGCGTTCCGATTTCAGTTCCAGAGCGATTCGCCCCATGAGTCCTTGATATTTAGTCTTTTTCAGCCAATATTCTGGATTTTTGAAAATTTCACTTTTTTGTGAAAATATCCACTAAATGAGGGAATAATATGTGTGAGGGTACCCCAGGAGAGTTCCAAATGTGTGTGGGTAAAATATATATCCCAGGGGGGTAAAATTGAAAAAAGTTGAAAAAAATTATTTTTTGGACTTAGCCATTTTTCCGGCGTTTATCAGACTTTCAGATAGGGCAAATGTCAGTGAGCATTCCGATTTCAGTTCCAGAGCGATTCGCCCAATGAGTCCTTGATATTTAGTCATTTTCAGCCAATTTTCTGGATTTTTGAAAAATTCACTTTTTTGTGAAAATATCCACTAAATGAGGGAAAAATATGTGTGAGGGTAGCCCAGGAGAGTTCCAAATGTGTGAGGGTAGAATAGATATCCCACGGGGGTAAAATTGAAAAAAGTTGAAAAATTTTTTTTTTTGGACTTAGTCATTTTTCCAGCATTTATCAGACTTCCAGATAGGGCAAATGTCAGTGAGCGTTCCGATTTCAGTTCCAGAGCGATTCGCCCAATGAGTCCTTGATATTTAGTCGTTTTCAGCCAATATTCTGGATTTTTGAAAATTTCACTTTTTTGTGAAAATATCCACTAAATGAGGGAATAATATGTGTGAGGGTACCCCAGGAGAGTTCCAAATGTGTGTGGGTAAAATATATATCCCACGGGGGTAAAATTGAAAAAAGTTGAAAAAAATTATTTTTTGGACTTAGCCATTTTTCCGGCGTTTATCAGACTTTCAGATAGGGCAAATGTCAGTGAGCGTTCCGATTTCAGTTCCAGAGCGATTCGCCCAATGAGTCCTTGATATTTAGTCATTTTCAGCCAATATTCTGGATTTTTGAAAATTTCACTTTTTTGTGAAAATATCCACTAAATGAGGGAATAATATGTGTGAGGGTACCCCAGGAGAGTTCCAAATGTGTGTGGGTAGAATATATATCCCACGGGGGTAAAACTGAAAAAAGTTGAAAAAAATTTTTTTTTTGGACTTACTCATTTTTCCGGCGATTATCAGACTTTCAGATAGGGCAAATGTCAGTGAGCGTTCCGATTTCAGTTCCAGAGCAATTCGCCCAATGAGTTCTTGATATTTAGTCATTTTCAACCAATTTCTGGATTTTTGAAAAATTCACTTTTTTGTGAAAATACCCACTAAATGAGGGAATAATATGTGTGAGGGTACCGAAGGAGAGTTCCAAATGTGTGTGGGTAAAATATATATCCCAGGGGGGTAAAATTGAAAAAAGTTGAAAAAAATTTTTTTTTGGACTTAGTCATTTTTCCGGCCTTGATCAGACTTTCAGATAGGGCAAATGTCAGTGAGCGTTCAGATTTCAGTTCCAGAGCGATTCGCCCAATGAGTCTTGATATTTAGTCGTTTTCAGCCAATATTTTGGATTTTTGAAATTGTCACTTTTTTGTGAAAATATCCACTAAATGAGGGAATAATATGTGTGAGGGTACCCCAGGAGTGTTCCAAATGTGTGTGGGTAGAATATATATCCCACGGGGCTAAAATTGAAAAACGTTGAAAAATTTTTTTTTTTTGGACTGTCATTTTTCCGGCGTTTATCAGACTTTCAGATAGGGCAAATGTCAGTGAGCGTTCCGATTTCAGTTCCAGAGCGATTCGCCCAATGAGTCCTTGATATTTAGTCATTTTCAGCCAATTTTCTGGATTTTTGAAAAATTCACTTTTTTGTGAAAATATCCACTGAATGAGGGAATAATATGTGTGAGGGTACCCCAGGAGAGTTCCAAATGTGTGTGGGTAGAATATATATCCCAAGGGGGTAAAATTTAAAAAAAAATTTTTTTTGAACTTAGTCATTTTTCCGGTGATTATCAGACTTTCAGATAGGGCAAATGTCAGTGAGCGTTCCGATTTCAGTTCCAGAGCGATTCGCCCAATGATTCCTTGATATTTAGTCGTTTTCAGCCAATTTTCTGGATTTTTGAAAAATTCACTTTTTTGTGAAAATATCCACTAAATGAGGGAATAATATGTGTGAGGGTACCCCAGGAGAGTTCCAAATGTGTGTGGGTAAAATATATATCCCACAGGGGTAAAATTGAAAAAAGTTGAAAAAAATTATTTTTTGGACTTAGCCATTTTTCCGGCGTTTATCAGACTTTCAGATAGGGCAAATGTCAGTGAGCGTTCCGATTTCAGTTCCAGAGCGATTCGCCCAATGAGTCCTTGATATTTAGTCGTTTTCAGCCAATATTCTGGATTTTTGAAAATTTCACTTTTTTGTGAAAATATCCACTAAATGAGGGAATAATATGTGTGAGGGTACCCCAGGAGAGTTCCAAATGTGTGTGGGTAAAATATATATCCCACGGGGGTAAAATTGAAAAAAGTTGAAAAAAATTATTTTTTGGACTTAGCCATTTTTCCGGCGTTTATCAGACTTTCAGATAGGGCAAATGTCAGTGAGCGTTCCGATTTCAGTTCCAGAGCGATTCGCCCAATGAGTCTTGATATTTAGTCGTTTTCAGCCAATATTTTGGATTTTTGAAATTGTCACTTTTTTGTGAAAATATCCACTAAATGAGGGAATAATATGTGTGAGGGTACCCCAGGAGTGTTCCAAATGTGTGTGGGTAGAATATATATCCCACGGGGGTAAAATTGAAAAAAGTTGAAAAATTTTTTTTTTTGGACTTAGTCATTTTTCCGGCGTTTATCAGACTTTCAGATAGGGCAAATGTCAGTGAGCGTTCCGATTTCAGTTCCAGAGCGATTCGCCCAATGAGTCCTTGATATTTAGTCATTTTCAGCCAATTTTCTGGATTTTTGAAAAATTCACTTTTTTGTGAAAATATCCACTAAATGAGGGAATAATATGTGTGAGGGTACCCCAGGAGAGTTCCAAATGTGTGTGGGTAGAATATATATCCCACGGGGGTAAAATTGAAAAAAATTTTTTTTTTGAACTTAGTCATTTTTCCGGTGATTATCAGACTTTCAGATAGGGCAAATGTCAGTGAGCGTTCCGATTTCAGTTCCAGAGCGATTCGCCCAATGAGTCCTTGATATTTAATCATTTTCAGCCAATTTTCTGGATTTTTGAAAATTTCACTTTTTTGTGAAAATATCCACTAAATGAGGGAATAATATGTGTGAGGGTACCCCAGGAGAGTTCCAAATGTGTGTGGGTAGAATATATATCCCAAGGGGGTAAAATTTAAAAAAAAAATTTTTTTGAACTTAGTCATTTTTCCGGTGATTATCAGACTTTCAGATAGGGCAAATGTCAGTGAGCGTTCCGATTTCAGTTCCAGAGCGATTCGCCCAATGATTCCTTGATATTTAGTCGTTTTCAGCCAATTTTCTGGATTTTTGAAAAATTCACTTTTTTGTGAAAATATCCACTAAATGAGGGAATAATATGTGTGAGGGTACCCCAGGAGAGTTCCAAATGTGTGTGGGTAAAATATATATAACACAGGGGTAAAATTGAAAAAAGTTGAAAAAAATTATTTTTTGGACTTAGCCATTTTTCCGGCGTTTATCAGACTTTCAGATAGGGCAAATGTCAGTGAGCATTCCGATTTCAGTTCCAGAGCGATTCGCCCAATGAGTCCTTGATATTTAGTCGATTTCAGCCAATATTCTGGATTTTTGAAAATTTCACTTTTTTGTGAAAATATCCACTAAATGAGGGAATAATATGTGTGAGGGTACCCCAGGAGAGTTCCAAATGTGTGTGGGTAGAATATATATCCCACGGGGGTAAAACTGAAAAAAGTTGAAAAAAATTTTTTTTTTGGACTTACTCATTTTTCCGGCGATTATCAGACTTTCAGATAGGGCAAATGTCAGTGAGCGTTCCGATTTCAGTTCCAGAGCGATTCGCCCAATGAGTTCTTGATATTTAGTCATTTTCAGCCAATTTCTGGATTTTTGAAAAATTCACTTTTTTGTGAAAATATCCACTAAATGAGGGAATAATATGTGTGAGGGTACCCCAGGAGAGTTCCAAATGTGTGTGGGTAAAATATATATCCCAGGGGGGTAAAATTGAAAAAAGTTGAAAAAAATTATTTTTTGGACTTAGCCATTTTTCCGGCGTTTATCAGACTTTCAGATAGGGCAAATGCCAGTGAGCGTTCCGATTTCAGTTCCAGAGCGATTCGCCCAATGAGTCCTTGATATTTAGTCGTTTTCAGCCAATTTTCTGGATTTTTGAAAATTTCACTTTTTTGTGAAAATACCCACTAAATGAGGGAATAATATGTGTGAGGGTAGCCCAGGAAAGTTCCAAATGTGTGTGGGTAGAATATATATCCCACGGGGGTAAAATTGAAAAAAGTTTAAAAAAATTTTTTTTTGGACTTAGTCATTTTTCCGGCGTTTATCAGACTTTCAGATAGGGCAAATGTCAGTGAGCGTTCAGATTTCAGTTCAAGAGCGATTCGCCCAATGAGTCTTGATATTTAGTCGTTTTCAGCCAATATTTAGGATTTTTGAAATTGTCACTTTTTTGTGAAAATATCCACTAAATGAGGGAATAATATGTGTGAGGGTACCCCAGGAGTGTTCCAAATGTGTGTGGGTAGAATATATATCCCACGGGGGTAAAATTTAAAAAAATTTTTTTTTTGAACTTAGTCATTTTTCCGGTGATTATCAGACTTTCAGATAGGGCAAATGTCAGTGAGCGTTCCGATTTCAGTTCCAGAGCGATTCGCCCAATGAGTCCTTGATATTTAATCATTTTCAGCCAATTTTCTGGATTTTTGAAAATTTCACTTTTTTGTGAAAATATCCACTAAATGAGGGAATAATATGTGTGAGGGTAGCCCAGGAAAGATCCAAATGTGTGTGGGTAGAATATATATCCCACGGGGCTAAAATTGAAAAACGTTGAAAAATTTTTTTTTTTTGGACTGTCATTTTTCCGGCGTTTATCAGACTTTCAGATAGGGCAAATATCAGTGAGCGTTCCGATTTCAGTTCCAGAGCGATTCGCCCAATGAGTCCTTGATATTTAATCATTTTCAGCCAATTTTCTGGATTTTTGAAAAATTCACTTTTTTGTGAAAATATCCACTGAATGAGGGAATAATATGTGTGAGGGTACCCCAGGAGAGTTCCAAATGTGTGTGGGTAGAATATATATCCCAAGGGGGTAAAATTTTAAAAAAAATTTTTTTTGAACTTAGTCATTTTTCCGGTGATTATCAGACTTTCAGATAGGGCAAATGTCAGTGAGCGTTCCGATTTCAGTTCCAGAGCGATTCGCCCAATGAGTCCTTGATATTTAGTCATTTTCAGCCAATTTTTGGGATTTTTGAAAAATTCACTTTTTTGTGAAAATATCCACTAAATGAGGGAATAATATGTGTGAGGGTAGCCCAGGAGAGTTCCAAATGTGTGTGGGTAGAATATATATCCCACGGGGGTAAAATTGAAAAAAGTTGAAAACATTTTTTTTTTGGACTTAGTCATTTTTCCGGCATTTATCAGACTTTCAGATAGGGCAAATGTCAGTGAGCGTTCCGATTTCAGTTCCAGAGCGATTCGCCCAATGAGTCCTTGATATTTAGTCATTTTCAGCCAATTTTCTGGATTTTTGAAAAATTCACTTTTTGTGAAAATATCCACTAAATGAGGGAATAATATGTGTGAGGGTACCCCAGGAGAGTTCCAAATGTGTGTGGGTAGAATATATATCCCACGGGGGTAAAATTGAAAAAAAAATTTTTTTTGAACTTAGTCATTTTTCCGGTGATTATCAGACTTTCAGATAGGGCAAATGTCAGTGAGCGTTCCGATTTCAGTTCCAGAGCGATTCGCCCAATGAGTCCTTGATATTTAGTCATTTTCAGCCAATTTTCTGGATTTTTGAAAAATTCACTTTTTTGTGAAAATATCCACTGAATGAGGGAATAATATGTGTGAGGGTACCCCAGGAGAGTTCCAAATGTGTGTGGGTAGAATATATATCCCACGGGGGTAAAATTTAAAAAAATTTTTTTTTTGAACTTAGTCATTTTTCCGGTGATTATCAGACTTTCAGATAGGGCAAATGTCAGTGAGCGTTCCGATTTCAGTTCCAGAGCGATTCGCCCAATGAGTCCTTGATATTTAGTCATTTTCAGCCAATTTTTTGGATTTTTGAAAAATTCACTTTTTTGTGAAAATATCCACTAAATGAGGGAATAATATGTGTGAGGGTACCCCAGAAGATTTCCAAATGTGTGTGGGTAGAATATATATCCCACGGGGGTAAAATTGAAAAAAGTTGAAAAAAAATTTTTTTTTGGACTTAGTCATTTTTCCAGCGTTTATCAGACTTTGAGATAGGACAAATGTCAGTGAGCATTCCGATTTCAGTTCCAGAGCGATTCGACCAATGAGTTTTTGATATTTAGTCATTTTCAGCAAATTTTCTGGATTTTTGAAAATTTCACTTTTTTGTGAAAATATCCACTAAATGAGGGTATAATATGTGTGAGGGTAGCCCAGGAAAGTTCCAAATGTGTGTGCCTAGAATATATATCCCACGGGGGTAAAATTGAAAAAAGTTGAAAAAAAATTTTTTTTTGGACTTAGTCATTTTTCCGGCGTTTATCAGACTTTCAGATAGGGCAATTGTCAGTGAGCATTCCGATTTCAGTTCCAGAGCGATTCGCCCAATGAGTCCTTGATATTTAGTCATTTTCAGCCAATTTTCTGGATTTTTGAAAAATTCACTTTTTTGTGAAAATATCCACTAAATGAGGGAATAATATGTGTGAGGGTACCCCAGGAGAGTTCCAAATGTGTGTGGGTAGAATATATATGTCACGGGGGTAAAATTGAAAAAAAATTTTTTTTTGAACTTAGTCATTTTTCCGGTGATTATCAGACTTTCAGATAGGGCAAATGTCAGTGAGCGTTCCGATTTCAGTTCCAGAGCGATTCGACCAATGAGTCTTGATATTTAGTTGTTTTCAGCCAATATTTTGGATTTTTGAAAATTTCACTTTTTTGTGAAAATACCCACTAAATGAGGGAATAATATGTGTGAGGGTAGCCCAGGAAAGTTCCAAATGTGTGTGGGTAGAATATACATCCCACGGGGGTAAAATTGAAAAAAGTTGAAAAAATATTTTTTTTGGACTTAGTCATTTTTCCGGCGTTTATCAGACTTTCAGATAGGGCAAATGTCAGTGAGCGTTCCGATTTCAGTTCCAGAGCGATTCGCCCAATGAGTCCTTGATATTTAGTCATTTTCAGCCAAGTTCTGGATTTTTGAAAAATTCACTTTTTTTGTGAAAATATCCACTAAATGAGGGAATAATATGTGTGAGGGTACCCCAGAAGATTTCCAAATGTGTGTGGGTAGAATATATATCCCACAGGGGTAAAATTGAAAAAAGTTTAAAAAAAAATTTTTTTTTGGACTTAGTCATTTTTCCGGCGTTTATCAGACTTTCAGATAGGGCAAATGTCAGTGAGCGTTCCGATTTCAGTTCCAGAGCGATTCGCCCAATGAGTCCTTGATATTTAATCATTTTCAGCCAATTTTCTGGATTTTTGAAAATTTCACTTTTTTGTGAAAATATCCACTAAATGAGGGAATAATATGTGTGAGGGTACCCCAGGAGAGTTCCAAATGTGTGTGGGTAGAATATATATCCCACGGGGGTAAAATTGAAAAAAGTGGAAAAATTTTTTTTTTTGGACTTAGTCATTTTTCCGGCGTTTATCAGACTTTCAGATAGGGCAAATGTCAGTGAGCGTTCCGATTTCAGTTCCAGAGCGATTCGACCAATGAGTCTTGATATTTAGTTGTTTTCAGCCAATATTTTGGATTTTTGAAAATTTCACTTTTTTGTGAAAATACCCACTAAATGAGGGAATAATATGTGTGAGGGTAGCCCAGGAAAGTTCCAAATGTGTGTGGGTAGAATATACATCCCACGGGGGTAAAATTGAAAAAAGTTGAAAAAATATTTTTTTTGTACTTAGTCATTTTTCCAGCGTTTATCAGACTTTCACATAGGGCAAATGTCAGTGAGCGTTCCGATTTCAGTTCCAGAGCGATTCGCCCAATGATTCCTTGATATTTAGTCATTTTTAGCCAAGTTCTGGATTTTTGAAAAATTCACTTTTTTGTGAAAATATCCACTAAATGAGGGAATAATATGTGTGAGGGTACCCCAGAAGAGTTCCAAATCTGTGTGGGTAGAATATATATCCCACAGGGGTAAAATTGAAAAAAGTTGAAAAAAAAATTTTTTTTTTACTTAGTCATTTTTCCGGCATTTATCAGACTTTCAGATAGGGCAAATGTCAGTGAGTGTTCCGATTTCAGTTCCAGAGCGATTCGCCCAATGAGTCCTTGATATTTAATCATTTTCAGCCAATTTTCTGGATTTTTGAAAATTTCACTTTTTTGTGAAAATATCCACTAAATGAGGGAATAATATGTGTGAGGGTACCCCAGAAGAGTTCCAAATGTGTGTGGGTAGAATATATATCCCACGGGGGTAAAATTGAAAAAAGTTGAAAAAAAAATTTTTTTTGGACTTAGTCATTTTTCCAGCGTTTATCAGACTTTGTGATAGGACAAATGTCAGTGAGCGTTCCGATTTCAGTTCCAGAGCGATTCGACCAATGAGTTTTTGATATTTAGTCATTTTCAGCAAATTTTCTGGATTTTTGAAAATTTCACTTTTTTGTGAAAATATCCACTAAATGACGGTATAATATGTGTGAGGGTAGCCCAGGAAATTTCCAAATGTGTGTGCCTAGAATATATATCCCACGGGGGTAAAATTGAAAAAAGTTGAAAAAAAATTTTTTTTTGGACTTAGTCATTTTTCCAGCGTTTACCAGACTTTAAGATAGGGCAAATGTCAGTGAGCATTCCGATTTCAGTTCCAGAGTGATTCGCCCAATGAGTCTTGATATTTAGTCGTTTTCAGCCAATATTTTGGATTTTTGAAAATGTAACTTTTTTGTGAAAATATCCACTAAATGAGGGAATAATATGTGTGAGGGTACCCCAGGAGTGTTACAAATGTGTGTGGGTAGAATATATATCCCACAAGGGTAAAATTGAAAAAAGTTGAAAAATTTTTTTTTTTGGACTTAGTCATTTTTCCGGCGTTTATCAGACTTTCAGATAGGGCAAATGTCAGTGAGCATTCCGATTTTAGTTCCAGAGCGATTCGCCCAATGAGTCCTTGATATTTAGTCATTTTCAGCCAATTTTTTGGATTTTTGAAAAATTCACTTTTTTGTGAAAATATCCACTAAATGAGGGAATAATATGTGTGAGGGTACCCCAGGAGAGTTCCAAATGTGTGTGGGTAGAATATATATCCCACGGGGGTAAAATTGAAAAAAAATTTTTTTTTGAACTTAGTCATTTTTCCGGTGATTATCAGACTTTCAGATAGGGCAAATGTCAGTGAGCGTTCCGATTTCAGTTCCAGAGCGATTCGCCCAATGAGTCCTTGATATTTAGTCATTTTCAGCCAAGTTCTGGATTTTTGAAAAATTCACTTTTTTGTGAAAATATCCACTAAATGAGGGAATAATATGTGTGAGGGTACCCCAGAAGAGTTCCAAATGTGTGTGGGTAGAATATATATCCCACAGGGGTAAAATTGAAAAAAGTTGAAAAAAAAATTTTTTTTGGACTTAGTCATTTTTCCGGCGTTTATCAGACTTTCAGATAGGGCAAATGTCAGTGAGCGTTCCGATTTCAGTTCCAGAGCGATTCGCCCAATGAGTCCTTGATATTTAATCATTTTCAGCCAATTTTCTGGATTTTTGAAAATTTCACTTTTTTGTGAAAATATCCACTAAATGAGGGAATAATATGTGTGAGGGTAGCCCAGGAGAGTTCCAAATGTGTGAGGGTAGAATAGATATCCCACAGGGGTAAAATTGAAAAAAGTTGAAAAATTTTTTTTTTTGGACTTAGTCATTTTTCCGGCGTTTATCAGACTTTCAGATAGGGCAAATGTCAGTGAGCGTTCCGATTTCAGTTCCAGAGCGATTCGCCCAATGAGTCCTTGATATTTAATCATTTTCAGCCAATTTTCTGGATTTTTGAAAATGTCACTTTTTTGTGAAAATATCCACTAAATGAGGGAATAATATGTGTGAGGGTACCCCAGGAGAGTTCCAAATGTGTGTGGGTAGAATATATATCCCACGGGGGTAAAATTGAAAAAAGTGGAAAAATTTTTTTTTTTGGACTTAGTCATTTTTCCGGCGTTTATCAGACTTTCAGATAGGGCAAATGTCAGTGAGCGTTCCGATTTAAGTTCCAGAGCGATTCGACCAATGAGTCTTGATATTTAGTTGTTTTCAGCCAATATTTTGGATTTTTGAAAATTTCACTTTTTTGTGAAAATACCCACTAAATGAGGGAATAATATGTGTGAGGGTAGCCCAGGAAAGTTCCAAATGTGTGTGGGTAGAATATACATCCCACGGGGGTAAAATTGAAAAAAGTTGAAAAAATATTTATTTTGGACTTAGTCATTTTTCCAGCGTTTATCAGACTTTCAGATAGGGCAAATGTCAGTGAGCGTTCCGATTTCAGTTCCAGAGCGATTCGCCCAATGAGTCCTTGATATTTAGTCATTTTCAGACAAGTTCTGGATTTTTGAAAAATTCACTTTTTTGTGAAAATATCCACTAAATGAGGGAATAATATGTGTGAGGGTACCCCAGAAGAGTTCCAAATCTGTGTGGGTAGAATATATATCCCACAGGGGTAAAATTGAAAAAAGTTGAAAAAAAAATTTTTTTTTTACTTAGTCATTTTTCCGGCATTTATCAGACTTTCAGATAGGGCAAATGTCAGTGAGTGTTCCGATTTCAGTTCCAGAGCGATTCGCCCAATGAGTCCTTGATATTTAATCATTTTCAGCCAATTTTCTGGATTTTTGAAAATTTCACTTTTTTGTGAAAATATCCACTAAATGAGGGAATAATATGTGTGAGGGTACCCCAGAAGAGTTCCAAATGTGTGTGGGTAGAATATATATCCCACGGGGGTAAAATTGAAAAAAGTTGAAAAAAAATTTTTTTTTGGACTTAGTCATTTTTCCAGCGTTTATCAGACTTTGTGATAGGACAAATGTCAGTGAGCGTTCTTCCGATTTCAGTTCCAGAGCGATTCGACCAATGAGTTTTTGATATTTAGTCATTTTCAGCAAATTTTCTGGATTTTTGAAAATTTCACTTTTTTGTGAAAATATCCACTAAATGACGGTATAATATGTGTGAGGGTAGCCCAGGAAAGTTCCAAATGTGTGTGCCTAGAATATATATCCCACGGGGGTAAAATTGAAAAAAGTTGAAAAAAAATTTTTTTTTGGACTTAGTCATTTTTCCGGCATTTATCAGACTTTCAGATAGGGCAAATGTCAGTGAGCGTTCCGATTTCAGTTCCAGAGCGATTCGCCCAATGAGTCCTTGATATTTAATCATTTTCAGCCAATTTTCTGGATTTTTGAAAATTTCACTTTTTTGTGAAAATATCCACTAAATGAGGGAATAATATGTGTGAGGGTACCCCAGGAGAGTTCCAAATGTGTGTGGGTAGAATATATATCCCACGGGGGTAAAATTGAAAAAAGTTGAAAAAAATTTTTTTTTTGGACTTAGTCATTTTTCCGGCGATTATCAGACTTTCAGATAGGGCAAATGTCAGTGAGCGTTCCGATTTCAGTTCCAGAGCGATTCGCCCAATGAGTCCTTGATATTTAATCATTTTCAGCCAATTTTCTGGATTTTTGAAAATTTCACTTTTTTGTGAAAATATCCACTGAATGAGGGAATAATATGTGTGAGGGTACCCCAGGAGAGTTCCAAATGTGTGTGGGTAGAATATATATCCCACGGGGGTAAAATTTAAAAAAAATTTTTTTTTGAACTTAGTCATTTTTCCGGTGATTATCAGACTTTCAGATAGGGCAAATGTCAGTGAGCGTTCCGATTTCAGTTCCAGAGCGATTCGCCCAATGAGTCCTTGATATTTAGTCATTTTCAGCCAAATTTCTGGATTTTTGAAAAATTCACTTTTTTGTGAAAATATCCACTAAATGAGGGAATAATATGTGTGAGGGTACCCCAGGAGAGTTCCAAATGTGTGTGCCTAAAATATATATACCACGGGGGTAAAATTGAAAAAAGTTGAAAAAAATTTTTTTTTTGGACTTAGTCATTTTTCCGGCGTTTATCAGACTTTCAGATAGGGCAAATGTCAGTGAGCGTTCCGATTTCAGTTCCAGAGCGATTCGCCCAATGAGTCCTTGATATTTAATCATTTTCAGCCAATTTTCTGGATTTTTGAAAAATTCACTTTGTTCTGAAAATATCCACTAAATGAGGGAATAATATGTGTGAGGGTAGCCCAGGAAAGTTCCAAATGTGTGTGGGTAGAATATATATCCCACGGGGGTAAAATTGAAAAAAGTTGAAAAATTTTTTTTTTTGGACTTAGTCATTTTTCCGGCGTTTATCAGACTTTCAGATAGGGCAAATGTCAGTGAGCATTCCGATTTCAGTTCCAGAGCGATTCGACCAATGAGTCTTGATATTTAGTTGTTTTCAGCCAATATTTTGGATTTTTGAAAATTTCACTTTTTTGTGAAAATACCCACTAAATGAGGGAATAATATGTGTGAGGGTAGCCCAGGAAAGTTCCAAATGTGTGTGGGTAGAATATACATCCCACGGGGGTAAAATTGAAAAAAGTTGAAAAAATATTTTTTTTGGACTTAGTCATTTTTCTGGCGTTTATCAGACTTTCAGATAGGGCAAATGTCAGTGAGCATTCCGATTTCAGTTCCAGAGCGATTCGCCCAATGAGTCCTTGATATTTAGTCATTTTCAGCCAAGTTCTGGATTTTTGAAAAATTCACTTTTTTGTGAAAATATCCACTAAATGAGGGAATAATATGTGTGAGGGTACCCCAGAAGAGTTCCAAATGTGTGTGGGTAGAATATATATCCCACATGGGTAAAATTGAAAAAAGTTGAAAAAAAAATTTTTTTTGGACTTAGTCATTTTTCCGGCGTTTATCAGACTTTCAGATAGGGCAAATGTCAGTGAGCGTTCCGATTTCAGTTCCAGAGCGATTCGCCCAATGAGTTCTTGATATTTAGTCATTTTCAGCCAATTTTCTGGATTTTTGAAAATTTCACTTTTTTGTGAAAATATCCACTAAATGAGGGTATAATATGTGTGAGGGTAGCCCAGGAAAGTTCCAAATGTGTGTGCCTAGAATATATATACCACGGGGGTAAAATTGAAAAAAGTTGAAAAAAAATTTTTTTTTG
The DNA here is from genome assembly GCF_046119375.1 of Phyllobates terribilis. NCBI lineage: Eukaryota > Metazoa > Chordata > Amphibia > Anura > Dendrobatidae > Phyllobates > Phyllobates terribilis. The sequence goes on from NW_027362832.1 coordinate 5,588,697, forward strand.
GACTTAGTCATTTTTCCGGCGTTTATCAGACTTTCAGATAGGGCAAATGTCAGTGAGCGTTCCGATTTCAGTTCCAGAGCGATTCGCCCAATGAGTCCTTGATATTTAATCATTTTCAGCCAATTTTCTGGATTTTTGAAAAATTCACTTTGTTCTGAAAATATCCACTAAATGAGGGAATAATATGTGTGAGGGTAGCCCAGGAAAGTTCCAAATGTGTGTGGGTAGAATATACATCCCACGGGGGTAAAATTGAAAAAAGTTGAAAAAATATTTTTTTTGGACTTAGTCATTTTTCCGGCGTTTATCAGACTTTCAGATAGGGCAAATGTCAGTGAGCATTCCGATTTCAGTTCCAGAGTGATTCGCCCAATGAGTCCTTGATATTTAGTCATTTTCAGCCAAGTTCTGGATTTTTGAAAAATTCACTTTTTTGTGAAAATATCCACTAAATGAGGGAATAATATGTGTGAGGGTACCCCAGAAGAGTTCCAAATGTGTGTGGGTAGAATATATATCCCACAGGGGTAAAATTGAAAAAAGTTGAAAAAAAAATTTTTTTTGGACTTAGTCATTTTTCCGGCGTTTATCAGACTTTCAGATAGGGCAAATGTCAGTGAGCGTTCCGATTTCAGTTCCAGAGCGATTCGCCCAATGAGTCCTTGATATTTAGTCATTTTCAGCCAATTTTTTGGATTTTTGAAAAATTCACTTTTTTGTGAAAATATCCACTAAATGAGGGAATAATATGTGTGAGGGTAGCCCAGGAGAGTTCCAAATGTGTGTGGGTAGAATATATATCCCACGGGGGTAAAATTGAAAAAAGTTGAAAAATTTTTTTTTTGGACTTAGTCATTTTTCCGGCATTTATCAGACTTTCAGATAGGGCAAATGTCAGTGAGCGTTCCGATTTCAGTTCCAGAGCGATTCGACCAATGAGTCATTGATATTTAGTCATTTTCAGCCAATTTTCTGGATTTTTGAAAAATTCACTTTTTTTGTGAAAATATCCACTAAATGAGGGAATAATATGTGTGAGGGTACCCCAGGAGAGTTCCAAATGTGTGTGGGTAGAATATATATCCCACGGGGGTAAAATTGAAAAAAGTTGAAAAAATTTTTTTTTTTGAACTTAGTCATTTTTCCGGCGTTTATCAGACTTTCAGATAGGGCAAATGTCAGTGAGCGTTCCGATTTCAGTTCCAGAGCGATTCGCCCAATGAGTCCTTGATATTTAGTCATTTTCTGCCAATTTCTGGATTTTTGAAAAATTAACTTTTTTGTGAAAATATCCACTAAATGAGGGAATAATATGTGTGAGGGTACCCCAGAAGAGTTCCAAATGTGTGTGGGTAGAATATATATCCCACAGGGGTAAAATTGAAAAAAGTTGAAAAAAAAATTTTTTTTGGACTTAGTCATTTTTCCGGCGTTTATCAGACTTTCAGATAGGGCAAATGTCAGTGAGCGTTCCAATTTCAATTCCAGAGCGATTCGCCCAATGAGTCCTTGATATTTAATCATTTTCAGCCAATTTTCTGGATTTTTGAAAATTTCACTTTTTTGTGAAAATATCCACTAAATGAGGGAATAATATGTGTGAGGGTACCCCAGGAGAGTTCCAAATGTGTGTGGGTAGAATATATATCCCACGGGGGTAAAATTGAAAAAAGTTGAAAAAAATTTTTTTTTGGGACTTAGTAATTTTTCCGGCGATTATCAGACTTTCAGATAGGGCAAATGTCAGTGAGCGTTCCGATTTCAGTTCCAGAGCGATTCGCCCAATGAGTCCTTGATATTTAGTCATTTTCAGCCAATTTCTGGATTTTTGAAAAATTAACTTTTTTGTGAAAATATCCACTAAATGAGGAAATAATATGTGTGAGGGTACCCCAGAAGAGTTCCAAATGTGTGTCGGTAGAATATTTATCCAACGGGGGTAAAATTGAAAAAAGTTGAAAAAAAATTTTTTTTTGGACTTAGTCATTTTTCCGGCGTTTATCAGACTTTCAGATAGGGCAAATGTCAGTGAGCATTCCGATTTCAGTTACAGAGCGATTCGCCCAATGAGTCCTTGATATTTAGTCATTTTCAGCCAATTTCTGGATTTTTGAAAAATTAACTTTTTTGTGAAAATATCCACTAAATGAGGGAATAATATGTGTGAGGGTAGCCCAGGAAAGTTCCAAATGTGTGTGGGTAGAATATATATCCCACGGGGGTAAAATTGAAAAAAGTTGAAAAATTTTTTTTTTGGACTTAGTCATTTTTCCAGCGTTTACCAGACCTTAAGATAGGGCAAATGTCAGTGAGCATTCCGATTTCAGTTCCAGAGTGATTCGCCCAATGAGTCTTGATATTTAGTCGTTTTCAGCCAATATTTTGGATTTTTGAAAATGTCACTTTTTTGTGAAAATATCCACTAAATGAGGGAATAATGTGTGTGAGGGTACCCCAGGAGTGTTCCAAATGTGTGTGGGTAGAATATATATCCCACGGGGGTAAAATTGAAAAAAGTTGAAAAAAAAAAATTTTTTTGACTTAGTCATTTTTCCGCCGTTTATCAGACTTTCAGATAGGACAAATGTCAGTGAGCGTTCCGATTTCAGTTCCAGAGCGATTCGCCCAATGAGTTCTTGAGATTTAGTCATTTTCAGCCAATTTTCTGGATTTTTGAAAATTTCACTTTTTTGTGAAAATATCCACTAAATGAGGGTATAATATGTGTGAGGGTAGCCCAGGAAAGTTCCAAATGTGTGTGGGTAGAATATATATCCCACGGGGGTAAAATTGAAAAAAGTTGAAAAAAAATTTTTTTTTGGACTTAGTCATTTTTCCGGCGTTTATCAGACTTTCAGATAGGGCAAATGTCAGTGAGCGTTCCAATTTCAGTTCCAGAGCGATTCGCCCAATGAGTTCTTGATATTTTGTCATTTTCAGTTAATTTTCTGGATTTTTGAAAAATTCACTTTTTTGTGAAAATATCCACTAAATGAGGGAATAATATGTGTGAGGGTACCCCAGTAGAGTTCCAAATGTGTGTGGGTAGAATATATATCCCACGGGGGTAAAATTGAAAAAAGTTGAAAAAAAATTTTTTTTTGGACTTAGTCATTTTTCCAGCGTTTATCAGACTTTGAGATAGGACAAATGTCAGTGAGCGTTCCGATTTCAGTTCCAGAGCGATTTGCCCAATGAGTTCTTGATATTTAGTCATTTTCAGCCAATTTTCTGGATTTTTGAAAATTTCACTTTTTTGTGAAAATATCCACTAAATGAGGGTATAATATGTGTGAGGGTAGCCCAGGAAAGTTCCAAATGTGTGTGCCTAGAATATATATCCCACAGGGGTAAAATTGAAAAAAGTTGAAAAAAAAATTTTTTTTGGACTTAGTCACTTTTCCGGCGTTTATCAGACTTTCAGATAGGGCAAATGTCAGTGAGCGTTCCGATTTCAGTTCCAGAGCGATTCGCCCAATGAGTCCTTGATATTTAATCATTTTCAGCCAATTTTCTGGATTTTTGAAAAATTCACTTTGTTCTGAAAATATCCACTAAATGAGGGAATAATATGTGTGAGGGTAGCCCAGGAAAGTTCCAAATGTGTGTGGGTAGAATATATATCCCACGGGGGTAAAATTGAAAAAAGTTGAAAAATTTTTTTTTTTCGACTTAGTCATTTTTCCGGCGTTTATCAGACTTTCAGATAGGGCAAATGTCAGTGAGCGTTCCGATTTCAGTTCCAGAGCGATTCGACCAATGAGTCTTGATATTTAGTTGTTTTCAGCCAATATTTTGGATTTTTGAAAATTTCACTTTTTTGTGAAAATACCCACTAAATGAGGGAATAATATGTGTGAGGGTAGCCCAGGAAAGTTCCAAATGTGTGTGGGTAGAATATACATCCCACGGGGGTAAAATTGAAAAAAGTTGAAAAAACATTTTTTTTGGACTTAGTCATTTTTCCGGCGTTTATCAGACTTTCAGATAGGGCAAATGTCAGTGAGCGTTCCGATTTCAGTTCCAGAGCGATTCGCCAAATGAGTCCTTGATATTTAGTCATTTTCAGTCAAGTTCTGGATTTTTGAAAAATTAACTTTTTTGTGAAAATATCCACTAAATGAGGGAATAATATGTGTGAGGGTACCCCAGAAGAGTTCCAAATGTGTGTGGGTAGAATATATATCCCACAGGGGTAAAATTGAAAAAAGTTGAAAAAAAAAATTTTTTTGGACTTAGTCATTTTTCCGGCGTTTATCAGACTTTCAGATAGGGCAAATGTCAGTGAGCGTTCCGATTTCAGTTCCAGAGCGATTCGCCCAATGAGTCCTTGATATTTAGTCATTTTCAGCCAATTTTTTGGATTTTTGAAAAATTCACTTTTTTGTGAAAATATCCACTAAATGAGGGAATAATATGTGTGAGGGTAGCCCAGGAGAGTTCCAAATGTGTGTGGGTAGAATATATATCCCACGGGGGTAAAATTGAAAAAAATTTTTTTTTTGAACTTAGTCATTTTTCCGGTGATTATCAGACTTTCAGATAGGGCAAATGTCAGTGAGCGTTCCGATTTCAGTTCCAGAGCGATTCGCCCAATGAGTCCTTGATATTTAGTCATTTTCAGCCAATTTTTTGGATTTTTGAAAAATTCACTTTTTTGTGAAAATATCCACTAAATGAGGGAATAATATGTGTGAGGGTAGCCCAGGAGAGTTCCAAATGTGTGTGGGTAGAATATATATCCCACGGGGGTAAAATTTAAAAAAGTTGAAAAATTTTTTTTTTGGACTTAGTCATTTTTCCGGCGTTTATCAGACTTTCAGATAGGGCAAATGTCAGTGAGTGTTCCGATTTCAGTTCCAGAGCGATTTGCCCAATGAGTCCTTGAAATTTAGTCATTTTCAGCCAATTTTTTGGATTTTTCAAAAATTCACTTTTTTGGGAAAATATCCACTAAATGAGGGAATAATATGTGTGAGGGTAGCCCAGGAGAGTTCCAAATGTGTGTGGGTAGAATATATATCCCACGGGGGTAAAATTGAAAAAAGTTGAAAAAAATTTTTTTTTGGACTTAGTCATTTTTCTGGCGTTTATCAGACTTTCACATAGGGCAAATGTTAGTGAGCATTCTGATTTCAGTTCCAGAGCGATTCGCCCAATGAGTCCTTGATATTTAGTCATTTTCTGCCAATTTCTGGATTTTTGAAAAATTAACTTTTTTGTGAAAATATCCACTAAATGAGGAAATAATATGTGTGAGGGTACCCCAGAAGAGTTCCAAATGTGTGTCGGTAGAATATTTATCCCACGGGGGTAAAATTGAAAAAAGTTTAAAAAAAATTTTTTTTTGGACTTAGTCATTTTTCCGGCGTTTATCAGACTTTCAGATAGGGCAAATGTCAGTGAGCATTCCGATTTCAGTTCCAGAGTGATTCGCCCAATGAGTCTTGATATTTAGTCGTTTTCAGCCAATATTTTGGATTTTTGAAAATGTCACTTTTTTGTGAAAATATCCACTAAATGAGGGAATAATATGTGTGAGGGTACCCCAGGAGTGTTCCAAATGTGTGTGGGTAGAATATATATCCCACGGGGGTAAAATTGAAAAAAGTTGAAAAATTTTTTTTTTTGGACTTAGTCATTTTTCCGGCGTTTATCAGTCTTTCAGATAGGGCAAATGTCAGTGAGCGTTCCGATTTCAGTTCCAGAGCGATTCGCCCAATGAGTATTGATATTTAGTCGTTTTCAGCCAATATTTTGGATTTTTGAAAATTTCACTTTTTTGTGAAAATATCCACTAAATGAGGGTATAATATGTGTGAGGGTAGCCCAGGAAAGTTCCAAATGTGTGTGGGTAGAATATATATCCCACGGGGGTAAAATTGAAAAAAGTTGAAAAAAAATTTTTTTTTGGACTTAGTCATTTTTCCGGCGTTTGTCAGACTTTCAGATAGGGCAAATGTCAGTGAGCGTTCCGATTTCAGTTCCAGAGCGATTTGCCCAATGAGTTCTTGATATTTAGTCATTTTCAGCCAATTTTCTGGATTTTTGAAAATTTCACTTTTTTGTGAAAATATCCACTCCACTAAATGAGGGTATAATATGTGTGAGGGTAGCCCAGGAAAGTTCCAAATGTGTGTGCCTAGAATATATATCCCACAGGGGTAAAATTGAAAAAAGTTGAAAAAAAAATTTTTTTTGGACTTAGTCACTTTTCCGGCGTTTATCAGACTTTCAGATAGGGCAAATGTCAGTGAGCGTTCCGATTTCAGTTCCAGAGCGATTCGCCCAATGAGTCCTTGATATTTAATCATTTTCAGCCAATTTTCTGGATTTTTGAAAAATTCACTTTGTTCTGAAAATATCCACTAAATGAGGGAATAATATGTGTGAGGGTAGCCCAGGAAAGTTCCAAATGTGTGTGGGTAGAATATATATCCCACGGGGGTAAAATTGAAAAAAGTTGAAAAAAAAATTTTTTTTGGACTTAGTCATTTTTCCAGCGTTTACCAGACTTTAAGATAGGGCAAATGTCAGTGAGCATTCCGATTTCAGTTCGAGAGTGATTCGCCCAATGAGTCTTGATATTTAGTCGTTTTCAGCCAATATTTTGGATTTTTGAAAATGTAACTTTTTTGTGAAAATATCCACTAAATGAGGGAATAATATGTGTGAGGGTACCCCAGGAGTGTTCCAAATGTGTGTGGGTAGAATATATATCCCACGGGGGTAAAATTGAAAAAAGTTGAAAAATTTTTTTTTTTGGACTTAGTCATTTTTCCGGCGTTTATCATACTTTCAGATAGGGCAAATGTCAGTGAGCGTTCCGATTTTAGTTCCAGAGCGATTCGCCCAATGAGTCCTTGATATTTAGTCGTTTTCAGCCAATTTTCTGGATTTTTGAAAAATTCACTTTTTTGTGAAAATATCCACTAAATGAGGGAATAATATGTGTGAGGGTACCCCAGGAGAGTTCCAAATGTGTGTGGGTAGAATATATATCCCACGGGGGTAAAATTGAAAAAAATTGAAAAATTTTTTTTTTGGACTTAGTCATTTTTCCGGCGTTTATCAGACTTTCAGATAGGGCAAATGTCAGTGAGCGTTCCGATTTCAGTTCCAGAGCGATTCGCCCAATGAGTCATTGATATTTAGTCATTTTCAGCCAATTTTCTGGATTTTTGAAAAATTCACTTTTTTTGTGAAAATATCCACTAAATGAGGGAATAATATGTGTGAGGGTACCCCAGGAGAGTTCCAAATGTGTGTGGGTAGAATATATATCCCACGGGGGTAAAATTGAAAAAAGTTGAAAAAAATTTTTTTTTTGAACTTAGTCATTTTTCCGGCGTTTATCAGACTTTCAGATAGGGCAAATGTCAGTGAGCATTCCGATTTCAGTTCCAGAGCGATTCGCCCAATGAGTCCTTGAAATTTAGTCATTTTCAGCCAATTTTTTGGATTTTTGAAAAATTCACTTTTTTGTGAAAATATCCACTAAATGAGGGAATAATATGTGTGAGGGTAGCCCAGGAGAGTTCCAAATGTGTGTGGGTAGAATATATATCCCACGGGGGTAAAATTGAAAAAAGTTGAAAAAATTTTTTTTTTGGACTTAGTCATTTTTCCGGCGTTTATCAGACTTTCACATAGGGCAAATGTTAGTGAGCATTCCGATTTCAGTTCCAGAGCGATTCGCCCAATGAGTCCTTGATATTTAGTCATTTTCTGCCAATTTCTGGATTTTTGAAAAATTAACTTTTTTGTGAAAATATCCACTAAATGAGGGAATAATATGTGTGAGGGTACCCCAGAAGAGTTCCAAATGTGTGTGGGTAGAATATATATCCCACAGGGGTAAAATTGAAAAAAGTTGAAAAAAAAAATTTTTTTTGGACTTAGTCATTTTTCCGGCATTTATCAGACTTTCAGATAGGGCAAATGTCAGTGAGCGTTCCGATTTCAGTTCCAGAGCGATTCGCCCAATGAGTCCTTGATATTTAGTCATTTTCAGCCAATTTTCTGGATTTTTGAAAAATTCACTTTTTTGTGAAAATATCCACTAAATGAGGGAATAATATGTGTGAGGGTACCCCAGGAGAGTTCCAAATGTGTGTGGGTAGAATATATATCCCACGGGGGTAAAATTGAAAAAAGTTGAAAAATTTTTTTTTTTGGACTTAGTCATTTTTCCAGCGTTTACCAGACTTTAAGATAGGGCAAATGTCAGTGAGCATTCCGATTTCAGTTCCAGAGTGATTCGCCCAATGAGTCTTGATATTTAGTCGTTTTCAGCCAATATTTTGGATTTTTGAAAATATAACTTTTTTGTGAAAATATCCACTAAATGAGGGAATAATATGTGTGAGGGTACCCCAGGAGTGTTCCAAATGTGTGTGGGTAGAATATATATCCCACGGGGGTAAAATTGAAAAAAGTTGAAAAATTTTTTTTTTTGGACTTAGTCATTTTTCCGGCGTTTATCAGACTTTCAGATAGGGCAAATGTCAGTGAGCGTTCCGATTTTAGTTCCAGAGCGATTCGCCCAATGAGTCCTTGATATTTAGTCATTTTCAGCCAATTTTCTGGATTTTTGAGAAATTCACTTTTTTGTGAAAATATCCACTAAATGAGGGAATAATATGTGTGAGGGTACCCCAGGAGAGTTCCAAATGTGTGTGGGTAGAATATATATCCCACGGGGGTAAAATTGAAAAAAATTGAAAATTTTTTTTTTTGGACTTAGTCATTTTTCCGACGTTTATCAGACTTTCAGATAGGGCAAATGTCAGTGAGCGTTCCGATTTCAGTTCCAGAGCGATTCGCCCAATGAGTCATTGATATTTAGTCATTTTCAGCCAATTTTCTGGATTTTTGAAAAATTCACTTTTTTTGTGAAAATATCCACTAAATGAGGGAATAATATGTGTGAGGGTACCCCAGGAGAGTTCCAAATGTGTGTGGGTAGAATATATATCCCACGGGGGTAAAATTGAAAAAAGTTGAAAAAAATTTTTTTTTTTAACTTAGTCATTTTTCCGGCGTTTATCAGACTTTCAGATAGGGCAAATGTCAGTGAGCGTTCCGATTTCAGTTCCAGAGCGATTCGCCCAATGAGTCCTTGAAATTTAGTCATTTTCAGCCAATTTTTGGGATTTTTAAAAAATTCACTTTTTTGTGAAAATATCCACTAAATGAGGGAATAATATGTGTGAGGGTAGCCCAGGAGAGTTCCAAATGTGTGTGGGTAGAATATATATCCCACGGGGGTAAAATTGAAAAAAGTTGAAAAAATTTTTTTTTTGGACTTAGTCATTTTTCCGGCGTTTATCAGACTTTCACATAGGGCAAATGTCAGTGAGCGTTCCGATTTCAGTTCCAGAGTGATTCGCCCAATGAGTCCTTGATATTTAGTCATTTTCAGCCGATTTTCTGGATTTTTGAAAAATTCACTTTTTTTGTGAAAATATCCACTAAATGAGGGAATAATATGTGTGAGGGTACCCCAGGAGAGTTCCAAATGTGTGTGGGTAGAATATATATCCCACGGGGGTAAAATTGAAAAAAGTTGAAAAAAATTTTTTTTTTGGACTTAGTCATTTTTACGGCGTTTATCAGACTTTCACATAGGGCAAATGTCAGTGAGCGTTCCGATTTCAGTTCCAGAGCGATTCGCCCAATGAGTCCTTGATATTTAGTCGTTTTCAGCCAATATTTTGGATTTTTGAAAATGTAACTTTTTTGTGAAAATATCCACTAAATGAGGGAATAATATGTGTGAGGGTACCCCAGGAGTGTTCCAAATGTGTGTGGGTAGAATATATATCCCACGGGGGTAAAATTGAAAAAAGTTGAAAAATTTTTTTTTTTGGACTTAGTCATTTTTCCGGCGTTTATCAGACTTTCAGATAGGGCAAATGTCAGTGAGCGTTCCGATTTTAGTTCCAGAGCGATTCGCCCAATGAGTCCTTGATATTTAGTCATTTTCAGCCAATTTTCTGGATTTTTGAAAAATTCACTTTTTTGTGAAAATACCCACTAAATGAGGGAATAATATGTGTGAGGGTAGCCCAGGAAAGTTCCAAATGTGTGTGGGTAGAATATACATCCCACGGGGGTAAAATTGAAAAAAGTTGAAAAAATATTTTTTTTGGACTTAGTCATTTTTCCGGCGTTTATCAGACTTTCAGATAGGGCAAATGTCAGTGAGCGTTCCGATTTCAGTTCCAGAGCGATTCGCCAAATGAGTCCTTGATATTTAGTCATTTTCAGCCAAGTTCTGGATTTTTGAAAAATTAACTTTTTTGTGAAAATATCCACTAAATGAGGGAATAATATGTGTGAGGGTACCCCAGAAGAGTTCCAAATGTGTGTGGGTAGAATATATATCCCACAGGGGTAAAATTGAAAAAAGTTGAAAAAAAAAATTTTTTTGGACTTAGTCATTTTTCCGGCGTTTATCAGACTTTCAGATAGGGCAAATGTCAGTGAGCGTTCCGATTTCAGTTCCAGAGCGATTCGCCCAATGAGTCCTTGATATTTAGTCATTTTCAGCCAATTTTCTGGATTTTTGAAAAATTCACTTTTTTTGTGAAAATATCCACTAAATGAGGGAACAATATGTGTGAGGGTACCCCAGGAGAGTTCCAAATGTGTGTGGGTAGAATATATATCCCACGGGGGTAAAATTGAAAAAAGTTGAAAAAAATTTTTTTTTTGGACTTAGTCATTTTTCCGGCGTTTATCAGACTTTCACATAGGGCAAATGTCAGTGAGCATTCCGATTTCAGTTCCAGAGCGATTCGCCCAATGAGTCCTTGATATTTAGTCATTTTCAGCCAATTTCTGGATTTTTGAAAAATTAACTTTTTTGTGAAAATATCCACTAAATGAGGGAATAATATGTGTGAGGGTACCCCAGGAGAGTTCCAAATGTGTGTGGGTAGAATATATATCCCACGGGGGTAAAATTGAAAAAAGTTGAAAAAAATTTTTTTTTTGGGACTTAGTCATTTTTCCGGCGATTATCAGACTTTCAGATATGGCAAATGTCAGTGAGCGTTCCGATTTCAGTTCCAGAGCGATTCGCCCAATGAGTCCTTGAAATTTAGTCATTTTCAGCCAATTACTGGATTTTTGAAAAATTAACTTTTTTGTGAAAATATCCACTAAATGAGGAAATAATATGTGTGAGGGTAGCCCAGGAAAGTTCCAAATGTGTGTGGGTAGAATATATATCCCACGGGGGTAAAATTGAAAAAAGTTGAAAAATTTTTTTTTTTGGACTTAGTCATTTTTCCAGCGTTTACCAGACTTTAAGATAGGGCAAATGTCAGTGAGCATTCCGATTTCAGTTCCAGAGTGATTCGCCCAATGAGTCTTGATATTTAGTCGTTTTCAGCCAATATTTTGGATTTTTGAAAATGTAACTTTTTTGTGAAAATATCCACTAAATGAGGCAATAATATGTGTGAGGGTACCCCAGGAGTGTTCCAAATGTGTGTGGTTAGAATATATATCCCACGGGGGTAAAATTGAAAAAAGTTGAAAAATTTTTTTTTTTGGACTTAGTCATTTTTCCGGCGTTTATCAGACTTTCAGATAGGGCAAATGTCAGTGAGCGTTCCGATTTTAGTTCCAGAGCGATTCGCCCAATGAGTCCTTGATATTTAGTCATTTTCAGCCAATTTTCTGGATTTTTGAAAAATTCACTTTTTTGTGAAAATATCCACTAAATGAGGGAATAATATGTGTGAGGGTACCCCAGGAGAGTTCCAAATGTGTGTGGGTAGAATATATATCCCACGGGGGTAAAATTGAAAAAAATTGAAAATTTTTTTTTTTGGACTTAGTCATTTTTCCGGCGTTTATCAGACTTTCAGATAGGGCAAATGTCAGTGAGCGTTCCGATTTCAGTTCCAGAGCGATTCGCCCAATGAGTCATTGATATTTAGTCATTTTCAGCCAATTTTCTGGATTTTTGAAAAATTCACTTTTTTTGTGAAAATATCCACTAAATGAGGGAATAATATATGTGAGGGTACCCCAGGAGAGTTCCAAATGTGTGTGGGTAGAATATATATCCCACGGGGGTAAAATTGAAAAAAGTTGAAAAAAATTTTTTTTTTGAACTTAGTCATTTTTCCGGCGTTTATCAGACTTTCAGATAGGGCAAATGTCAGTGAGCGTTCCGATTTCAGTTCCAGAGCGATTCGCCCAATGAGTCCTTGAAATTTAGTCATTTTCAGCCAATTTTTTGGATTTTTCAAAAATTCACTTTTTTGGGAAAATATCCACTAAATGAGGGAATAATATGTGTGAGGGTAGCCCAGGAGAGTTCCAAATGTGTGTGGGTAGAATATATATCCCACGGGGGTAAAATTGAAAAAAGTTGAAAAAATTTTTTTTTTGGACTTAGTCATTTTTCCGGCGTTTATCAGACTTTCACATAGGGCAAATGTCAGTGAGCATTCCGATTTCAGTTCCAGAGCGATTCGCCCAATGAGTCCTTGATATTTAGTCATTTTCAGCCAATTTCTGGATTTTTGAAAAATTAACTTTTTTGTGAAAATATCCACTAAATGAGGAAATAATATGTGTGAGGGTACCCCAGAAGAGTTCCAAATGTGTGTGGGTAGAATATATATCCCACAGGGGTAAAATTGAAAAAAGTTGAAAAAAAAATTTTTTTTGGACTTAGTCATTTTTCCGGCGATTATCAGACTTTCAGATATGGCAAATGTCAGTGAGCATTCCGATTTCAGTTCCAGAGTGATTCGCCCAATGAGTCTTGATATTTAGTCGTTTTCAGCCAATATTTTGGATTTTTGAAAATGTAACTTTTTTGTGAAAATATCCACTAAATGAGGGAATAATATGTGTGAGGGTACCCCAGGAGTGTTCCAAATGTGTGTGGGTAGAATATATATCCCACGGGGGTAAAATTGAAAAAAGTTGAAAAATTTTTTTTTTTGGACTTAGTCATTTTTCCGGCGTTTATCAGACTTTCAGATAGGGCAAATGTCAGTGAGCGTTCCGATTTTAGTTCCAGAGCGATTCGCCCAATGAGTCCTTGATATTTAGTCATTTTCAGCCAATTTTCTGGATTTTTGAAAAATTCACTTTTTTGTGAAAATATCCACTAAATGAGGGAATAATATGTGTGAGGGTACCCCAGGAGAGTTCCAAATGTGTGTGGGTAGAATATATATCCCACGGGGGTAAAATTGAAAAAAATTGAAAAATTTTTTTTTTGGACTTAGTCATTTTTCCGGCGTTTATCAGACTTTCAGATAGGGCAAATGTCAGTGAGCGTTCCGATTTCAGTTCCAGAGCGATTCGCCCAATGAGTCATTGATATTTAGTCATTTTCAGCCAATTTTCTGGATTTTTGAAAAATTCACTTTTTTTGTGAAAATATCCACTAAATGAGGGAATAATATGTGTGAGGGTACCCCAGGAGAGTTCCAAATGTGTGTGGATAGAATATATATCCCACGGGGGTAAAATTGAAAAAAATTTTTTTTTTGAACTTAGTCATTTTTCCGGTGATTATCAGACTTTCAGATAGGGCAAATGTCAGTGAGCGTTCCGATTTCAGTTCCAGAGCGATTTGCCCAATGAGTCCTTGATATTTAGTCATTTTCAGCCAATTTTTGGGATTTTTGAAAAATTCACTTTTTTGTGAAAATATCCACTAAATGAGGGAATAATATGTGTGAGGGTACCCCAGGAGAGTTCCAAATGTGTGTGGGTAGAATATATATCCCACGGGGGTAAAATTGAAAAAAGTGGAAAAAAATTTTTTTTTGGGACTTAGTCATTTTTCCGGCGATTATCAGACTTTCAGATATGGCAAATGTCAGTGAGCGTTCCGATTTCAGTTCCAGAGCGATTCGCCCAATGAGTCCTTGATATTTAGTCATTTTCAGCCAATTTCTGGATTTTTGAAAAATTAACTTTTTTGTGAAAATATCCACTAAATGAGGAAATAATATGGTGAGGGTAGCCCAGGAAAGTTCCAAATGTGTGTGGGTAGAATATATATCCCATGGGGGTAAAATTGAAAAAAGTTGAAAAATTTTTTTTTTTGGACTTAGTCATTTTTCCAGCGTTTACCAGACTTTAAGATAGGGCAAATGTCAGTGAGCATTCCGATTTCAGTTCCAGAGTGATTCGCCCAATGAGTCTTGATATTTAGTCGTTTTCAGCCAATATTTTGGATTTTTGAAAATGTAACTTTTTTGTGAAAATATCCACTAAATGAGGGAATAATATGTGTGAGGGTACCCCAGGAGTGTTCCAAATGTGTGTGGGTAGAATATATATCCCACGGGGGTAAAATTGAAAAAAGTTGAAAAAATTTTTTTTTTGGACTTAGTCATTTTTCCGGCGTTTATCAGACTTTCACATAGGGCAAATGTTAGTGAGCATTCCGATTTCAGTTCCAGAGCGATTCGCCCAATGAGTCCTTGATATTTAGTCATTTTCTGCCAATTTCTGGATTTTTGAAAAATTAACTTTTTTGTGAAAATATCCACTAAATGAGGGAATAATATGTGTGAGGGTACCCCAGAAGAGTTCCAAATGTGTGTGGGTAGAATATATATCCCACAGGGGTAAAATTGAAAAAAGTTGAAAAAAAAATTTTTTTTGGACTTAGTCATTTTTCCGGCATTTATCAGACTTTCAGATAGGGCAAATGTCAGTGAGCGTTCCGATTTTAGTTCCAGAGCGATTCGCCCAATGAGTCCTTGATATTTAGTCATTTTCAGCCAATTTTCTGGATTTTTGAAAAATTCACTTTTTTGTGAAAATATCCACTAAATGAGGGAATAATATGTGTGAGGGTACCCCAGGAGAGTTCCAAATGTGTGTGGGTAGAATATATATCCCACGGGGGTAAAATTGAAAAAAATTTTTTTTTTGAACTTAGTCATTTTTCCGGTGATTATCAGACTTTCAGATAGGGCAAATGTCAGTGAGCGTTCCGATTTCAGTTCCAGAGCGATTCGCCCAATGAGTCCTTGATATTTAGTCATTTTCAGCCAATTTTTGGGATTTTTGAAAAATTCACTTTTTTGTGAAAATATCCACTAAATGAGGGAATAATATGTGTGAGGGTACCCCAGGAGAGTTCCAAATGTGTGTGGGTAGAATATATATCCCACGGGGGTAAAATTGAAAAAAGTTGAAAAAAATTTTTTTTTGGGACTTAGTCATTTTTCCGGCGATTATCAGACTTTCAGATATGGCAAATGTCAGTGAGCGTTCCGATTTCAGTTCCAGAGCGATTCGCCCAATGAGTCCTTGATATTTAGTCATTTTCAGCCAATTTTTGGGATTTTTGAAAAATTCACTTTTTTGTGAAAATATCCACTAAATGAGGGAATAATATGTGTGAGGGTACCCCAGGAGAGTTCCAAATGTGTGTGGGTAGAATATATATCCCACGGGGGTAAAATTGAAAAAAGTTGAAAAAAATTTTTTTTTGGGACTTAGTCATTTTTCCGGCGATTATCAGACTTTCAGATATGGCAAATGTCAGTGAGCGTTCCGATTTCAGTTCCAGAGCGATTCGCCCAATGAGTCCTTGATATTTAGTCATTTTCAGCCAATTTCTGGATTTTTGAAAAATTAACTTTTTTGTGAAAATATCCACTAAATGAGGAAATAATATGTGTGAGGGTAGCCCAGGAAAGTTCCAAATGTGTGTGGGTAGAATATATATCCCATGGGGGTAAAATTGAAAAAAGTTGAAAAATTTTTTTTTTTGGACTTAGTCATTTTTCCAGCGTTTACCAGACTTTAAGATAAGGCAAATGTCAGTGAGCATTCCGATTTCAGTTCCAGAGTGATTCGCCCAATGAGTCTTGATATTTAGTCGTTTTCAGCCAATATTTTGGATTTTTGAAAATGTAACTTTTTTGTGAAAATATCCACTAAATGAGGGAATAATATGTGTGAGGGTACCCCAGGAGTGTTCCAAATGTGTGTGGGTAGAATATATATCCCACGGGGGTAAAATTGAAAAAAGTTGAAAAATTTTTTTTTTTGGACTTAGTCATTTTTCCGGCGTTTATCAGACTTTCAGAGAGGGCAAATGTCAGTGAGCGTTCCGATTTTAGTTCCAGAGCGATTCGCCCAATGAGTCCTTGATATTTAGTCATTTTCAGCCAATTTTCTGGATTTTTGAAAAATTCACTTTTTTGTGAAAATATCCACTAAATGAGGGAATAATATGTGTGAGGGTACCCCAGGAGAGTTCCAAATGTGTGTGGGTAGAATATATATCCCACGGGGGTAAAATTGAAAAAAATTGAAAAATTTTTTTTTTGGACTTAGTCATTTTTCCGGCGTTTATCAGACTTTCAGATAGGGCAAATGTCAGTGAGCGTTCCGATTTCAGTTCCAGAGCGATTCGCCCAATGAGTCATTGATATTTAGTCATTTTCAGCCAATTTTCTGGATTTTTGAAAAATTCACTTTTTTTGTGAAAATATCCACTAAATGAGGGAATAATATGTGTGAGGGTACCCCAGGAGAGTTCCAAATGTGTGTGGGTAGAATATATATCCCACGGGGGTAAAATTGAAAAAAGTTGAAAAATTTTTTTTTTGGACTTAGTCATTTTTCCAGCGTTTACCAGACCTTAAGATAGGGCAAATGTCAGTGAGCATTCCGATTTCAGTTCCAGAGTGATTCGCCCAATGAGTCTTGATATTTAGTCGTTTTCAGCCAATATTTTGGATTTTTGAAAATGTCACTTTTTTTGTGAAAATATCCACTAAATGAGGGAATAATATGTGTGAGGGTACCCCAGGAGTGTTCCAAATGTGTGTGGGTGGAATATATATCCCACGGGGGTAAAATTGAAAAAAGTTGAAAAATTTTTTTTTTTGGACTTAGTCATTTTTCCGGCGTTTATCAGACTTTCAGATAGGGCAAATGTCAGTGAGCGTTCCGATTTCAGTTCCAGAGCGATTCGCCCAATGAGTATTGATATTTAGTCCTTTTCAGCCAATATTTTGGATTTTTGAAAATTGTCACTTTTTTGTGAAAATATCCACTAAATGAGGGAATAATATGTGTGAGGGTACCCCAGGAGTGTTCCAAATGTGTGTGCGTAGAATATATATCCCACGGGGGTAAAATTGAAAAAAGTTGAAAAATTTTTTTTTTTGGACTTAGTCATTTTTCCGGCGTTTATCATACTTTCAGATAGGGCAAATGTCAGTGAGCGTTCCGATTTTAGTTCCAGAGTGATTCGCCCAATGAGTCTTGATATTTAGTCGTTTTCAGCCAATATTTTGGATTTTTGAAAATGTAACTTTTTTGTGAAAATATCCACTAAATGAGGGAATAATATGTGTGAGGGTACCCCAGGAGAGTTCCAAATGTGTGTGGGTAGAATATATATCCCACGGGGGTAAAATTGAAAAAAATTGAAAAATTTTTTTTTTGGACTTAGTCATTTTTCCGGCGTTTATCAGACTTTCAGATAGGGCAAATGTCAGTGAGCATTCCGATTTCAGTTCCAGAGCGATTCGCCCAATGAGTCATTGATATTTAGTCATTTTCAGCCAATTTTCTGGATTTTTGAAAAATTCACTTTTTTTGTGAAAATATCCACTAAATGAGGGAATAATATGTGTGAGGGTACCCCAGGAGAGTTCCAAATGTGTGTGGGTAGAATATATATCCCACGGGGGTAAAATTGAAAAAAGTTGAAAAAAATTTTTTTTTTGAACTTAGTCATTTTTCCGGCGTTTATCAGACTTTCAGATAGGGCAAATGTCAGTGAGCATTCCGATTTCAGTTCCAGAGCGATTCGCCCAATGAGTCCTTGAAATTTAGTCATTTTCAGCCAATTTTTTGGATTTTTGAAAAATTCACTTTTTTGTGAAAATATCCACTAAATGAGGGAATAATATGTGTGAGGGTAGCCCAGGAGAGTTCCAAATGTGTGTGGGTAGAATATATATCCCACGGGGTAAAATTGAAAAAAATTGAAAAATTTTTTTTTTGGACTTAGTCATTTTTCCGGCGTTTATCAGACTTTCAGATAGGGCAAATGTCAGTGAGCGTTCCGATTTCAGTTCCAGAGCGATTCGCCCAATGAGTCATTGATATTTAGTCATTTTCAGCCAATTTTCTGGATTTTTGAAAAATTCACTTTTTTTGTGAAAATATCCACTAAATGAGGGAATAATATGTGTGAGGGTACCCCAGGAGAGTTCCAAATGTGTGTGGGTAGAATATATATCCCACGGGGGTAAAATTGAAAAAAGTTTAAAAAAATTTTTTTTTTGAACTTAGTCATTTTTCCGGCGTTTATCAGACTTTCAGATAGGGCAAATGTCAGTGAGCATTCCGATTTCAGTTCCAGAGCGATTCGCCCAATGAGTCCTTGAAATTTAGTCATTTTCAGCCAATTTTTTGGATTTTTGAAAAATTCACTTTTTTGTGAAAATATCCACTAAATGAGGGAATAATATGTGTGAGGGTAGCCCAGGAGAGTTCCAAATGTGTGTGGGTAGAATATATATCCCACGGGGGTAAAATTGAAAAAAGTTGAAAAAATTTTTTTTTTGGACTTAGTCATTTTTCCGGCGTTTATCAGACTTTCACATAGGGCAAATGTTAGTGAGCATTCCGATTTCAGTTCCAGAGCGATTCGCCCAATGAGTCCTTGATATTTAGTCATTTTCTGCCAATTTCTGGATTTTTGAAAAATTAACTTTTTTGTGAAAATATCCACTAAATGAGGGAATAATATGTGTGAGGGTACCCCAGAAGAGTTCCAAATGTGTGTGGGTAGAATATATATCCCACAGGGGTAAAATTGAAAAAAGTTGAAAAAAAAAATTTTTTTTGGACTTAGTCATTTTTCCGGCATTTATCAGACTTTCAGATATGGCAAATGTCAGTGAGCGTTCCGATTTCAGTTCCAGAGCGATTCGCCCAATGAGTCCTTGATATTTAGTCATTTTCAGCCAATTACTGGATTTTTGAAAAATTAACTTTTTTGTGAAAATATCCACTAAATGAGGAAATAATATGTGTGAGGGTAGCCCAGGAAAGTTCCAAATGTGTGTGGGTAGAATATATATCCCACGGGGGTAAAATTGAAAAAAGTTGAAAAATTTTTTTTTTTGGACTTAGTCATTTTTCCAGCGTTTACCAGACTTTAAGATAGGGCAAATGTCAGTGAGCATTCCGATTTCAGTTCCAGAGTGATTCGCCCAATGAGTCTTGATATTTAGTCGTTTTCAGCCAATATTTTGGATTTTTGAAAATGTAACTTTTTTGTGAAAATATCCACTAAATGAGGGAATAATATGTGAGGGTACCCCAGGAGTGTTCCAAATGTGTGTGGGTAGAATATATATCCCACGGGGGTAAAATTGAAAAAAGTTGAAAAATTTTTTTTTTTGGACTTAGTCATTTTTCCGGCGTTTATCAGACTTTCAGATAGGGCAAATGTCAGTGAGCGTTCCGATTTTAGTTCCAGAGCGATTCGCCCAATGAGTCCTTGATATTTAGTCATTTTCAGCCAATTTTCTGGATTTTTGAAAAATTCACTTTTTTGTGAAAATATCCACTAAATGAGGGAATAATATGTGTGAGGGTACCCCAGGAGAGTTCCAAATGTGTGTGGGTAGAATATATATCCCACGGGGGTAAAATAGAAAAAAATTGAAAATTTTTTTTTTTGGACTTATTCATTTTTCCGGCGTTTATCAGACTTTCACATAGGGCAAATGTTAGTGAGCATTCCGATTTCAGTTCCAGAGCGATTCGCCCAATGAGTCCTTGATATTTAGTCATTTTCTGCCAATTTCTGGATTTTTGAAAAATTAACTTTTTTGTGAAAATATCCACTAAATGAGGGAATAATATGTGTGAGGGTACCCCAGAAGAGTTCCAAATGTGTGTGGGTAGAATATATATCCCACAGGGGTAAAATTGAAAAAAGTTAAAAAAAAAATTTTTTTTGGACTTAGTCATTTTTCCGGCATTTATCAGACTTTCAGATAGGGCAAATGTCAGTGAGCGTTCCGATTTTAGTTCCAGAGCGATTCGCCCAATGAGTCCTTGATATTTAGTCATTTTCAGCCAATTTTCTGGATTTTTGAAAAATTCACTTTTTTGTGAAAATATCCACTAAATGAGGGAATAATATGTGTGAGGGTACCCCAGGAGAATTCCAAATGTGTGTGGGTAGAATATATATCCCACGGGGGTAAAATTCAAAAAATTTTTTTTTTTGAACTTAGTCATTTTTCCGGTGATTATCAGACTTTCAGATAGGGCAAATGTCAGTGAGCGTTCCGATTTCAGTTCCAGAGCGATTCGCCCAATGAGTCCTTGATATTTAGTCATTTTCAGCCAATTTTTGGGATTTTTGAAAAATTCACTTTTTTGTGAAAATATCCCCTAAATGAGGGAATAATATGTGTGAGGGTAGCCCAGGAGAGTTCCAAATGTGTGTGGGTAGAATATATATCCCACGGGGGTAAAATTGAAAAAAGTTGAACAATTTTTTTTTTGGACTTAGTCATTTTTCCGGCGTTTATCAGACTTTCAGATAGGGCAAATGTCAGTGAGCGTTCCGATTTCAGTTCCAGAGCGATTCGCCCAATGAGTCCTTGAAATTTAGTCATTTTCAGCCAATTTTTTGGATTTTTGAAAAATTCACTTTTTTGTGAAAATATCCACTAAATGAGGGAATAATATGTGTGAGGGTAGCCCAGGAGAGTTCCAAATGTGTGTGGGTAGAATATATATCCCACGGGGGTAAAATTGAAAAAAGTTGAAAAAAATTTTTTTTTGGACTTAGTCATTTTTCCGGCGTTTATCAGACTTTCACATAGGGCAAATGTTAGTGAGCATTCCGATTTCAGTTCCAGAGCGATTCGCCCAATGAGTCCTTGATATTTAGTCATTTTCTGCCAATTTCTGGATTTTTGAAAAATTAACTTTTTTGTGAAAATATCCACTAAATGAGGGAATAATATGTGTGAGGGTACCCCAGAAGAGTTCCAAATGTGTGTGGGTAGAAAATATATCCCACGGGGGTAAAATTGAAAAAAGTTGAAAAAAATTTTTTTTTGGGACTTAGTCATTTTTCCGGCGATTACCAGACCTTAAGATAGGGCAAATGTCAGTGAGCATTCCGATTTCAGTTCCAGAGTGATTCGCCCAATGAGTCTTGATATTTAGTCGTTTTCAGCCAATATTTTGGATTTTTGAAAATGTCACTTTTTTGTGAAAATATCCACTAA
Organism: Phyllobates terribilis; assembly: GCF_046119375.1. NCBI lineage: Eukaryota > Metazoa > Chordata > Amphibia > Anura > Dendrobatidae > Phyllobates > Phyllobates terribilis. The sequence goes on from NW_027362832.1 coordinate 5,609,984, forward strand.
ATGAGGGAATAATATGTGTGAGGGTACCCCAGGAGTGTTCCAAATGTGTGTGGGTAGAATATATATCCCACGGGGGTAAAATTGAAAAAAGTTGAAAAATTTTTTTTTTGGACTTAGTCATTTTTCCGGCGTTTATCAGACTTTCAGATAGGGCAAATGTCACTGAGCGTTCCGATTTCAGTTCCAGAGCGATTCGCCCAATGAGTCCTTGATATTTAGTCATTTTCAGCCAATTTTCTGGATTTTTGAAAAATTCACTTTTTTGTGAAAATATCCACTAAATGAAGGAATAATATGTGTGAGGGTACCCCAGGAGAGTTCCAAATGTGTGTGGGTAGAATATATAACCCACGGGGGTAAAATTGAAAAAAATTTTTTTTTTGAACTTAGTCATTTTTCCGGTGATTATCAGACTTTCAGATAGGGCAAATGTCAGTGAGCATTCCGATTTCAGTTCCAGAGCGATTCGCCCAATGAGTCCTTGATATTTAGTCATTTTCAGCCAATTTTTTGGATTTTTGAAAAATTCACTTTTTTGTGAAAATATCCACTAAATGAGGGAATAATATGTGTGAGGGTAGCCCAGGAGAGTTCCAAATGTGTGTGGGTAGAATATATATCCCACGGGGGTAAAATTGAAAAAAGTTGAAAAAATTTTTTTTTTGGACTTAGTCATTTTTCCGGCGTTTATCAGACTTTCAGATACGGCAAATGTCAGTGAGCACTCCGATTTCAGTTACAGAGCGATTCGCCCAATGAGTCCTTGATATTTAGTCATTTTCAGCCAATTTCTGGATTTTTGAAAAATTAACTTTTTTGTGAAAATATCCACTAAATGAGGGAATAATATATGTGAGGGTAGCCCAGGAAAGTTCCAAATGTGTGTGGGTAGAATATATATCCCACGGGGGTAAAATTGAAAAAAGTTGAAAAAATTTTTTTTTTGAACTTAGTCATTTTTCCGGTGATTATCAGACTTTCAGATAGGGCAAATGTCAGTGAGCGTTCCGATTTCAGTTCCAGAGCGATTCGCCCAATGAGTCCTTGATATTTAGTCATTTTCAGCCAATTTTCTGGATTTTTGAAAATGTCACTTTTTTGTGAAAATATCCACTAAATGAGGCAATAATATGTGTGAGTGTAGCCCATGAGAGTTCCAAATGTGTGTGGGTAGAATATATATCCCACGGGGGTAAAACTGAAAAAAGTTGAAAAATATTTTTTTTTGGACTTAGTCATTTTTCCGGCGTTTATCAGACTATCAGATAGGACAAATGTCAGTGAGCGTTCCGATTTCAGTTCCAGAGCGATTCGCCCAATGAGTTCTTGAGATTTAGTCATTTTCAGCCAATTTTCTGGATTTTTGAAAATTTCACTTTTTTGTGAAAATATCCACTAAATGAGGGTATAATATGTGTGAGGGTAGCCCAGGAAAGTTCCAAATGTGTGTGGGTAGAATATATATCCCACGGGGGTAAAATTTAAAAAAGTTGAAAAAAAATTTTTTTTTGGACTTAGTCATTTTTCCGGCGTTTATCAGACTTTCAGATAGGGCAAATGTTAGTGAGCATTCCGATTTCAGTTCCAGAGCGATTCGCCCAATGAGTTCTTGAGATTTAGTCATTTTCAGCCAATTTTCTGGATTTTTGAAAATTTCACTTTTTTGTGAAAATATCCACTAAATGAGGGTATAATATGTGTGAGGGTAGCCCAGGAAAGTTCCAAATGTGTGTGGGTAGAATATATATCCCACGGGGGTAAAATTGAAAAAAGTTGAAAAAAAAATTTTTTTTGGACTTAGTCATTTTTCCGGCGTTTATCAGACTTTCAGATAGGGCAAATGTTAGTGAGCGTTCCGATTTCAGTTCCAGAGCGATTCGCCCAATGAGTCCTTGATATTTAGTCATTTTCAGTTAATTTTCTGGATTTTTGAAAAATTCACTTTTTTGTGAAAATATCCACTAACTGAGGGAATAATATGTGTGAGGGTACCCCAGAAGAGTTCCAAATGTGTGTGGGTAGAAAATATATCCCACGGGGGTAAAATTGAAAAAAGTTGAAAAAAATTTTTTTTTGGGACTTAGTCATTTTTCCGGCGATTACCAGACCTTAAGATAGGGCAAATGTCAGTGAGCATTCCGATTTCAGTTCCAGAGTGATTCGCCCAATGAGTCTTGATATTTAGTCGTTTTCAGCCAATATTTTGGATTTTTGAAAATGTCACTTTTTTGTGAAAATATCCACTAAATGAGGGAATAATATGTGTGAGGGTACCCCAGGAGTGTTCCAAATGTGTGTGGGTAGAATATATATCCCACGGGGGTAAAATTGAAAAAAGTTGAAAAATTTTTTTTTTGGACTTAGTCATTTTTCCGGCGTTTATCAGACTTTCAGATAGGGCAAATGTCACTGAGCGTTCCGATTTCAGTTCCAGAGCGATTCGCCCAATGAGTCCTTGATATTTAGTCATTTTCAGCCAATTTTCTGGATTTTTGAAAAATTCACTTTTTTGTGAAAATATCCACTAAATGAAGGAATAATATGTGTGAGGGTACCCCAGGAGAGTTCCAAATGTGTGTGGGTAGAATATATAACCCACGGGGGTAAAATTGAAAAAAATTTTTTTTTTGAACTTAGTCATTTTTCCGGTGATTATCAGACTTTCAGATAGGGCAAATGTCAGTGAGCATTCCGATTTCAGTTCCAGAGCGATTCGCCCAATGAGTCCTTGATATTTAGTCATTTTCAGCCAATTTTTTGGATTTTTGAAAAATTCACTTTTTTGTGAAAATATCCACTAAATGAGGGAATAATATGTGTGAGGGTAGCCCAGGAGAGTTCCAAATGTGTGTGGGTAGAATATATATCCCACGGGGGTAAAATTGAAAAAAGTTGAAAAAATTTTTTTTTTGGACTTAGTCATTTTTCCGGCGTTTATCAGACTTTCAGATACGGCAAATGTCAGTGAGCACTCCGATTTCAGTTACAGAGCGATTCGCCCAATGAGTCCTTGATATTTAGTCATTTTCAGCCAATTTCTGGATTTTTGAAAAATTAACTTTTTTGTGAAAATATCCACTAAATGAGGGAATAATATATGTGAGGGTAGCCCAGGAAAGTTCCAAATGTGTGTGGGTAGAATATATATCCCACGGGGGTAAAATTGAAAAAAGTTGAAAAAATTTTTTTTTTGAACTTAGTCATTTTTCCGGTGATTATCAGACTTTCAGATAGGGCAAATGTCAGTGAGCGTTCCGATTTCAGTTCCAGAGCGATTCGCCCAATGAGTCCTTGATATTTAGTCATTTTCAGCCAATTTTCTGGATTTTTGAAAATGTCACTTTTTTGTGAAAATATCCACTAAATGAGGCAATAATATGTGTGAGTGTAGCCCATGAGAGTTCCAAATGTGTGTGGGTAGAATATATATCCCACGGGGGTAAAACTGAAAAAAGTTGAAAAATATTTTTTTTTGGACTTAGTCATTTTTCCGGCGTTTATCAGACTATCAGATAGGACAAATGTCAGTGAGCGTTCCGATTTCAGTTCCAGAGCGATTCGCCCAATGAGTTCTTGAGATTTAGTCATTTTCAGCCAATTTTCTGGATTTTTGAAAATTTCACTTTTTTGTGAAAATATCCACTAAATGAGGGTATAATATGTGTGAGGGTAGCCCAGGAAAGTTCCAAATGTGTGTGGGTAGAATATATATCCCACGGGGGTAAAATTTAAAAAAGTTGAAAAAAAATTTTTTTTTGGACTTAGTCATTTTTCCGGCGTTTATCAGACTTTCAGATAGGGCAAATGTTAGTGAGCATTCCGATTTCAGTTCCAGAGCGATTCGCCCAATGAGTTCTTGAGATTTAGTCATTTTCAGCCAATTTTCTGGATTTTTGAAAATTTCACTTTTTTGTGAAAATATCCACTAAATGAGGGTATAATATGTGTGAGGGTAGCCCAGGAAAGTTCCAAATGTGTGTGGGTAGAATATATATCCCACGGGGGTAAAATTGAAAAAAGTTGAAAAAAAAATTTTTTTTGGACTTAGTCATTTTTCCGGCGTTTATCAGACTTTCAGATAGGGCAAATGTTAGTGAGCGTTCCGATTTCAGTTCCAGAGCGATTCGCCCAATGAGTCCTTGATATTTAGTCATTTTCAGTTAATTTTCTGGATTTTTGAAAAATTCACTTTTTTGTGAAAATATCCACTAACTGAGGGAATAATATGTGTGAGGGTACCCCAGGAGAGTTCCAAATGTGTGTGGGTAGAATATATATCCCACGGGGGTAAAATTGAAAAAAGTTGAAAAAAATTTTTTTTTTGGACTTAGTCATTTTTCCGGCGATTATCAGACTTTCAGATAGGGCAAAAGTCAGTGAGCGTTCCGATTTCAGTTCCAGAGCGATTCGCCCAATGAGTCCTTGATATTTAGTCATTTTCAGCCAATTTCTGGATTTTTGAAAAATTAACTTTTTTGTGAAAATATCCACTAAATGAGGGAATAATATGTGTGAGGGTACCCCAGGAGTGTTCCAAATGTGTGTGGGTAGAATATATATCCCACGGGGGTAAAATTGAAAAAAGTTGAAAAAATTTTTTTTTGGACTTAGCCATTTTTACCGCGTTTATCAGACTATCAGATAGGGCAAATATCAGTGAGCGTTCCGATTTCAGTTCCAGAGCGATTTGCCCAATGAGTATTGATATTTCATCGTTTTCAGCCAATATTTTGGATTTTTGAAAATTTCACTTTTTTGTGAAAATATCCACTAAATGAGGGAATAATATGTGTGAGTGTAGCCCATGAGAGTTCCAAATGTGTGTGGGTAGAATATATATCCCACGGGGGTAAAATTGAAAAAAGTTGAAAAAAAAAATTTTTTTTGACTTAGTCATTTTTCCGGCGTTTATCAGACTTTCAGATAGGACAAATGTCAGTGAGCGTTCCGATTTCAGTTCCAGAGCGATTCGCCCAATGAGTTCTTGAGATTTAGTCATTTTCAGCCAATTTTCTGGATTTTTGAAAATTTCACTTTTTTGTGAAAATATCCACTAAATGAGGGTATAATATGTGTGAGGGTAGCCCAGGAAAGTTCCAAATGTGTGTGGGTAGAATATATATCCCACGGGGGTAAAATTGAAAAAAGTTGAAAAAAAATATTTTTTGGACTTAGTCATTTTTCCGGCGTTTATCAGACTTTCAGATAGGGCAAATGTTAGTGAGCATTCCGATTTCAGTTCCAGAGCGATTCGCCCAATGAGTTCTTGAGATTTAGTCATTTTCAGCCAATTTTCTGGATTTTTGAAAATTTCACTTTTTTGTGAAAATATCCACTAAATGAGGGTATAATATGTGTGAGGGTAGCCCAGGAAAGTTCCAAATGTGTGTGGGTAGAATATATATCCCACGGGGGTAAAATTGAAAAAAGTTGAAAAAAAATTTTTTTTTGGACTTAGTCATTTTTCCGGCGTTTATCAGACTTTCAGATAGGGCAAATGTTAGTGAGTGTTCCGATTTCAGTTCCAGAGCGATTCGCCCAATGAGTCCTTGATATTTAGTCATTTTCAGTTAATTTTCTGGATTTTTGAAAAATTCACTTTTTTGTGAAAATATCCACTAACTGAGGGAATAATATGTGTGAGGGTACCCCAGGAGAGTTCCAAATGTGTGTGGGTAGAATATATATCCCATGGGGGTAAAATTGAAAAAAGTTGAAAAAAATTTTTTTTTGGGACTTAGTCATTTTTCCGGCGTTTATCAGACTTTCAGATAGGGCAAATGTCAGTGAGCGTTCCGATTTCAGTTCCAGAGCGATTCGCCCAATGAGTCCTTGATATTTAGTCATTTTCAGCCAATTTTCTGGATTGTTGAAAATTTCACTTGTTTGTGAAAATATCCACTAAATGAGGGAATAATATGTGTGAGGGTACCCCAGGAGTGTTCCAAATGTGTGTGGGTAGAATATATATCCCACGGGGGTAAAATTGAAAAAAGTTGAAAAAATTTTTTTTTGGACTTAGCCATTTTTACCGCGTTTATCAGACTATCAGATAGGGCAAATATCAGTGAGCGTTCCGATTTCAGTTCCAGAGCGATTCGCCCAATGAGTATTGATATTTAGTCGTTTTCAGCCAATATTTTGGATTTTTGAAAATTTCACTTTTTTGTGAAAATATCCACTAAATGAGGGAATAATATGTGTGAGTGTAGCCCATGAGAGTTCCAAATGTGTGTGGGTAGAATATATATCCCACGGGGGTAAAACTGAAAAAAGTTGAAAAATATTTTTTTTTGGATTTAGTAATTTTTCCGGCGTTTATCAGACTATCAGATAGGGCAAATGTCAGTGAGTGTTCCGATTTCAGTTCCAGAGCGATTCGCCCAATGAGTCTTGATATTTAGTCGTTTTCAGCCAATATTTTGGATTTTTGAAAATTTCACTTTTTTGTGAAAATATCCACTAAATGAGGGAATAATATGTGTGAGGGTACCCCAGGAGTGTTCCAAATGTGTGTGGGTAGAATATATATCCCACGGGGGTAAAATTGAAAAAAGTTGAAAAAATTTTTTTTTTTGGACTTAGCCATTTTTCCGGCGTTTATCAGACTATCAGATAGGGCAAATGTCAATGAGCGTTCCGATTTCAGTTCCAGAGCGATTCTCCCAATGAGTCCTTGATATTTAGTAATTTTCAGCCAATTTTCTGGATTTTTGAAAAATTCACTTTTTTGTGAAAATATCCACTAAATGAGGGAATAATATGTGTGAGGGTAGCCCAGGAGAGTTCCAAATGTGTGTGGGTAGAATATATATCCCACGGGGGTAAAATTGAAAAAAGTTGAAAAAAATTTTTTTTTGGACTTAGTCATTTTTCCGGCGTTTATCAGACTTTCAGATAGGGCAAATGTCAGTGAGGATTCCGATTTCAGTTCCAGAGCGATTCGCCCAATGAGTCCTTGATATTTAGTCATTTTCAGCCAATTTCTGGATTTTTGAAAAATTAACTTTTTTGTGAAAATATCCACTAAATGAGGGAATAATATGTGTGAGGGTAGCCCAGGAAAGTTCCAAATGTGTGTGGGTAGAATATATATCCCACGGGGGTAAAATTGAAAAAAGTTGAAAAAATTTTTTTTTTTGGACTTATTCATTTTTCCGGCGTTTATCAGACTTTCAGATAGGACAAATGTCAGTGAGCGTTCCGATTTCAGTTCCAGAGCGATTCGCCCAATGAGTTCTTGAGATTTAGTCATTTTCAGCCAATTTTCTGGATTTTTGAAAATTTCAATTTTTTGTGAAAATATCCACTAAATGAGGGTATAATATGTGTGAGGGTAGCCCAGGAAAGTTCCAAATGTGTGTGGGTAGAATATATATCCCACGGGGGTAAAATTGAAAAAAGTTGAAAAAAAATTTTTTTTTGGACTTAGTCATTTTTCCGGCGTTTATCAGACTTTCAGATAGGGCAAATGTCAGTGAGCGTTCCGATTTCAGTTCCAGAGCGATTCGCCCAATGAGTCTTGATTAGAGATGAGCGTTGTTCTACTCGAACTGTTCGCCAATCTCAAATTCGAGCTGTTTTGGGCGGTGTTCGAGCCGGTCGGCGAACACGAACAATTTGAGAAAAATTCGGCTGTTCGAGGTTATGTTCGATAACTGTTCGTGCACCAAAATCATAACTGGATTTTTTCTCAGTAATGATGAAAATTAATGTTAATACGCAGTTTGAGTGTACAGCGGGGCGGGGGGAGGGGCAGGGGATGGATCTCTGCAGGAACAATGAAGATCTCCATTTTTTTTTCTCTTTCCCGCATTTGCAGTGGGGAGGTGCAATCTGTCAGCCTATCAGCAGCGCACACACGGAGCGAAGTGCTTTTTTTCACACAAGCAAGGGCATGTGTGATTGGCAGTGTATGTCACATGTCCTTGCCCTATAAGACCAAGCCATTTTCCCCGTCGCCACCATTTTCTCACTGCTGCAGCTGCGTGTTAGACGGCACCGCTGTTGCTGTGTGCGCTATACCTTGTTAATTTCAAGCCAATTTTCGCACAAATATACAGATAGCTTGGGAGTAGGGAATAGTTGTGATTGCAGTCCTTTTAAGGACTAGGTTACAGCATTTCCTACGACTTTTATCAGGCAGGTCTGTGCTCTTAAATAGATAGATTGTGGGAGTAAAGACTAATTGTAATTGGAGTCCTTTTCAGGACTAGGTTACATCAGTTCCTATCAGTTTTTGCCAGGCAGGTCTGTGCCAGTGCTGTGCAAGTTTTTTTCACAGCATTTGGCTGAATCTAGCAAAGCTAATCCTTTTTGGCCTATTGCAGAGTGTGTTAGTCAGTGGAGTAGCCTATCTGTGTTGCAAGATATACCACCTGTGTATAGAATACCAATTTTTTTACTGCACCTAGTGAAGTAAAATCTTTTGGGCATAGCATCATTCTATTAGTCCATCTATACTGACCTCCATCAGGTTGCAAACTGAATATAATTTTTTTCTGCATCTAGCTCTGAAAAAATATTTGGGCTTCTAGCAGTGTGTGGGACTTGGTCTATTAGTCCATCTATACTGACCTCCATCAGGTTGCAAATTAAAAATAATTTTTTTCTTCATTTAGCTCTGAAAAAATATTTGGGCTTCTAGCAGTGTGTGGGACTTGTTCTATTAGTCCTTCTATACTGACCTCCAGCAGGTTGCAAATTGAATATAATTTTTTTCTGCATCTAGCTCTGAAAAAATATTTGGGCTTCTAGCGGTGTGTGGGACTTGGTCTATTAGTCCATCTATACTGACCTCCATCAGGTTGCAAATTAAAAATAATTTTTTTCTGCATCTAGCTCTGAAAAAATATTTGGGCTTCTAGCAGTGTGTGGGACTTGGTCTATTAGTCCATCTATACTGACCTCCATCAGGTTGCAAATTAAAAATAATTTTTTTCTTCATTTAGCTCTGAAAAAATATTTGGGCTTCTAGCAGCGTGTGGGACTTGTTCTATTAGTCCATCTATACTGACCTCCATCAGGTTGCAAATTAAAAATAATTTTTTTCTGCATCTAGCTCAGAAAAAATATTTGGGCTTCTAGCAGTGTGTGGGACTTGGTCTATTAGTCCATCTATACTGACCTCCATCAGGTTGCAAATTAAAAATTATTTTTTTCTGCATCTAGCTCTGAAAAAATATTTGGGCTTCTAGCAGTGTGTGGGACTTGGTCTATTAGTCCATCTATACTGACCTCCATCAGGTTGCAAATTGAATAAAAAAAATTTCTGCATCTAGCTCTGAAAAAATATTTGGGCTTCTAGCGGTGTGTGGGACTTGGTCTATTAGTCCATCTATACTGACCTCCATCAGGTTGCAAATTGAATAAAAAAAATTTCTGCATCTAGCTCTGAAAAAATATTTGGGTTTCTAGCGGTGTGTGGGACTTGGTCTATTAGTCCATCTATACTGACCTCCATCAGGTTGCAAATTGAATAAAAAAAATTTCTGCATCTAGCTCTGAAAAAATATTTGGGCTTCTAGCGGTGTGTGGGACTTGGTCTATTAGTCCATCTATACTGACCTCCATCAGGTTGCAAATTAAAAATAATTTTTTTCTGCATCTAGCTCTGAAAAAATATTTGGGCTTCTAGCAGTGTGTGGGACTTGGTCTATTAGTCCATTTATACTGACCTCCATCAGGTTGCAAATTAAAAATAATTTTTTTCTTCATTTAGCTCTGAAAAAATATTTGGGCTTCTAGCAGTGTGTGGGACTTGTTCTATTAGTCCTTCTATACTGACGTCCAGCAGGTTGCAAATTGAATATAATTTTTTTCTGCATCTAGCTCTGAAAAAATATTTGGGCTTCTAGCGGTGTGTGGGACTTGGTCTATTAGTCCATCTATACTGACCTCCATCAGGTTGCAAATTAAAAATAATTTTTTTCTGCATCTAGCTCTGAAAAAATATTTGGGCTTCTAGCAGTGTGTGGGACTTGGTCTATTAGTCCATCTATACTGACCTCCATCAGGTTGCAAATTAAAAATTATTTTTTTCTGCATCTAGCTCTGAAAAAATATTTGGGCTTCTAGCAGTGTGTGGGACTTGGTCTATTAGTCCATCTATACTGACCTCCATCAGGTTGCAAATTAAAAATTATTTTTTTCTGCATCTAGCTCTGAAAAAATATTTGGGCTTCTAGCAGTGTGTGGGACTTGGTCTATTAGTCCATCTATACTGACCTCCATCAGGTTGCAAATTAAAAATAATTTTTTTCTGCATCTAACCCAGCCAATAGTTTTGGCCTAATACCACAGTTTGGCCACTCAGCTCTGCTCGGTTACCATCCATTGTTTTTTTGTGCAAACAACTCCAGAGTTGTGAATTAGTTAACCACCAAAATGAGTGGAAAAAGGCCTGCTGCTGGTGGAAAGGGGAATAGGCGTGTTGGGAAGGGGAAAAAAGGTTGTGTCCGTGGGGTAGGTGCAGAAGAAAGACCATCTTCCAGCCAAACTAAAATGTCTACTTCTTTTAGCGGACAATGTGATAAGATCCCTTTCTTACGGCCACGCCAATCGCTACAAATTCCAGATGAGGCACAAAAACAGCAGGTGCTTCAACGGATATCAAGTGCTCCTTTAAGTGGGCTCTCCTCCACATCAACTTCAACATCACAAATACTCCAGTCCTCAAAGGTGTCACCCAAATCGCACTTGCTTCCTCACAGCTCCCAAATCTCCAGCTGCCCGTCTGAGTATGAGGTAGAACAGATGGTTGAGTCTGCAGAGCTGTTTACTCATACTATAGCCTGGGAATCAGAGGTCGACTCCAGCGCTTCTGTGAATCCAGACGAGGAAATGATCTGCACTGATGCCCAGAATCTTTATGAGTCGGATCCAGGACCAGACGCAGAAGGTTCTGACCATAATGTAGACCCTCATTCCCAAACTGTAACTCCTGTTGGTGGAGACAATGAGGAAGACGATGATAAGACTCAAATACCTGATTGGAGCGACAACTTTAGTTTTTTGTCAGGGCAGGAACAGGTTGGCTCTGAGGACGACGGATGTGATAACGCACAGGGTGATGATGATGAGGTCGGAGATCCCACTTACTGTCAACCCACAGTCAGCCAAGAGATGAGGTCAGCAGAGGAGGTGGAGGAAGATGCTAGTGACGACGAGGTCAGGTTGCGCCTTCCTGGACAGAGACGTAGTACTGGAAGCACGTCAACAACTGCATCCTCAAACACAACTCTGCCTCTCACCACAAGTCGTGGTGGCTCTTCAGGTCGCATGGGTGCTAAGCCTTGCATAGCCTGGGCATTTTTTCAGATCGATAAAGATGACCCAACTCGTGTTATCTGTAACATTTGTCAGCAAAAGCTAAGTAGAGGCCAAAAAATACATAGTTTGAGTACTTCATGCATGAACCGGCACATGGACATGAAGCATAAGTTGCAGTGGGAAGCTCAGTGTGCTACAATGCGGCCTAGCCGGCCGGGCCAACCACCGTCTGCCATATCTTGTGCATCCGCGGCCTCTTCATCCTCTGTGACTGGGGGGACAGCAGTCACACCTGTTTTGGGGCGCAGACCTGCCACCTCTTTACCCGCAACAGCCAGCGTGATTGGCAGGTCATCATTTTCTTTGGAGGTGGGAACACCAGCTGGTCTTGAGCGCTGTCCGACATCGATAGCACCACCTTTGGATCAAGGCAACCTAACATGTCCGCCTGCATCTTCCTCACAGACCGGCAGTTTGCCGGGGACACCCTTATCAACCCCGTCTAAGCACAATAGCCAGCCCTCGGTCCCTCAGATGTGGACAAGTAAAAGACCATTTCCTCCTAGCCATGAGAAAGCTAAGAGGTTGAATTTCACCATCTGCAAGCTCTTGGCTACAGAAATGCTGCCTTTCCGCCTGGTGGACACAGAGGATTTTCGAGACCTTATGTCCGTCGCAGTGCCCCAGTACCAGATGCCCAGTCGGCACTACTTCTCAAAGAAAGGTGTGCCTGCGCTCCACCAGCATGTCGCACACAACATCACCGCTTCTTTGAGAAACTCTGTGTGTGACAGGGTGCATTTCACCACAGACACTTGGACGAGTAGGCATGGACAGGGGCGTTACATGTCGCTGACTGGGCACTGGGTAACTATGGTGACAGCAGGACAAGGGGCTGCTGTCCAAGTCTTGCCGTCCCCACGAGTTGTGCGTCAATCCTCTTTATGTCATTTTTCCTCCACTGCTTCTGCCTCCTCAACCTCCTCTCGGTCTTCCACTTGCACCCAAAGCCTGTCTGGTCATGCCACAAGCTTTCTAACTGCGCAGAAGGGATCCTGCACACCTCCTTACTATGCTGGCAGTAGGGCTCAACGTCATCAGGCGGTTTTTACATTGAAATGTCTGGGAAATGTGAGTCACACAGCTGAGGAGTTGTGGTCAGCTCTGGAGAACCAATTTCATGAATGGTTGTCTCCACTGGACCTGAAACCAGGGAAGGCCGTGTGCGACAATGCTGCAAACCTGGGTGCGGCCCTTCGCCGGGGCAATGTCACACACGTGCCTTGTATGGCTCACGTGTTGAACCTGGTTGTCCAGCAATTTTTAGCCCACTATCCCAGACTAGATGGCCTTCTGCAGAGGGCACGGTCGCTGTGTGCTCACTTCCGCCGTTCGCATCCCGCAGCTCAGCGACTTACATCTCTACAGAAGTCGTTGGGCCTGCCACTTCACCGGCTAAAATGCGATGTGCCTACCCGGTGGAATTCAACTCTGCACATGTTGCAGAGACTGTGGCAGCACCGACAAGCCCTGGTGCAATACGTTCTGACGTATAGCCTGGGCCAACGAGATTCAGAGGTGGGGCAAATCACGCTGGAGGAGTGGTCTCAGATCAGGGACCTATGCACCCTTCTGCACAGTTTTGAAATGGCGACGAAGATGTTTAGTGCTGACGATGCCATTATCAGCATGACTATTCCGGTGATTTACATGCTGGAGCACATGTTAAACAGAATTCGGAGTCAGGTGGTGGCACAAGAGGAGGTGGAGGAAGTAGAGGAGGAGGAGTTGTATGCGGAAGGGCTAACATCTGCAAGGTCCAGACGGTCGGCAGCACCAGGGCGGCAGGCATGTGAGGGTGGGGGAGATGATTTTATCAGGGCGCATGGTAGCAGCCAAACTAGTGAGGAAGGTGCAGGAGCCCAGGAAGAAGTGGAGGACGAACTGATGGAAGACTCATCAGATGAGGGAGACCTTGATCACATTTCTGTTGTGCGAGGTTGGGGGGAGAGGACAGAGGAAGGAAGCATGATTGTTACCTCGCCACCAACACAACAGGGACTTGGTGCTCCTGGATGCGCAACACACATGAGTGCCTTCTTGCTGCACTACCTGCAACATGACCCTCGAATTGTGAGAATTAGAAATAATCCTGACTACTGGGTTGCCACACTGTTAGATCCCCGGTACAAAAGTAAATTTGCAGAAATTATTCCTGCCATAGAAAGGGATGCACGCATGCAGGAGTATCAGCAGAGACTGTTGCAGAATCTTACATGTGCTTTTCCACAAAATACCAGTGGTGCACGTAGTGAATCTCACAGTTCCAACTTGCCAACCGTGGGACCGTCAAGTGTTCAGCACTCAAACCGTAACAGAACCACAGTATCTGCTGGTAACATCAATTTTGCGGAATCATTTCACCACTTTTTTAGCCCATCCTTTGCAAGGCCACAGGAGACAAGAAGTCTGACACATAGTCAACGCCTAGAGACGATGGTACAGGAGTATCTCCAAGTAAACATTGAAGCCACGACTGTGTCACTGGACCCTTGCTCTTTTTGGGCTTCCAATCTGGATAAATGGCCGGAGCTAGCCACTTACGCCTTGGAGATCTTGTCATGCCCCGCAGCCAGCGTTCTGTCTGAACGTGTGTTCAGCGCTGCTGGTGGTGTGCTGACAGATAAGCGCACGCGGCTCTCCACTGATAATGTAGACAGACTCACGTTCATAAAGATGAACAAATCATGGATCCGAAACGACTTTTCTACCCCTGTGTCATCCTGGGGAGAGTAAAAGCTTGATGATTGGTTAAAATCACCCTACCAACCGTTTTAAGCTTTCAAATTACTAATCATGTTTATCTGTATCTTGACTGGAAAATAATTTGGGCTTTGTAGCAGTGTGCAGCACTGATCCTATTAGGCCATCTATAATAAGCTTCACCAGATTTAAAATGAAAAATAATTTTTAGCTGCATCTAGCCCGGAAAATAATTTTGGGGCTCCGAGATGCGCAAGACACATAAGTGCCTTCTTGCTGCACTACCTGCAGCATGACCCTCATATTGTCAGAATTCGAAGTAATCATGACTACTGGGTTGCCACACTCTTAGATCCCCCAAACTTTTCGATCAACCTTTTCATTTTAATAAAGACCAAAAAAATGGTCATTTTTGAAATTATAAGCATTAGCAGGTTGTTAGAAACTGAAATCAAACAGTTTTCAACTCAAAACTTTATTCTAGGTGATGTTACATTTTCACATAGGACCCCTTGTTCGAAAGGAGCTTCTGAACTCTCTCGTCCATTGAATTTGTCAGGTTTTGGATGGTTTCTGCTTCAATTGTTTTGCATGAGGACAGAATACCCTCCCAGAGCTGATGCTTAGATGTGAACTGCCTCCCGCCATCATAGACACTCCTTTTAATGATGCTCCAAAGGTTCTGAATGGGGTAGAGGTCAGGGGAGCATGGGGGTCACACCATAAGTTTGTCCCCTTTTATGCCCATATCAGCCAGAGATGCAGATGTTTTATGTGCAGCATGAGATGGTGCATTATCATGCAGAAAAATGATCTTGCTGTGAAATACACGGTTCTTCTTCTTGAACCATGGCAGGAAGTGCTGTTTGAGAAAATCCACATACATTATGGAGTTCATCTTTAGCGCCTTCAGGGATCCTAAAGGGGCCGACAATCTCTCTCCCCATGATTCCAGCCCAAAACATTACTCCACCTCCTCCTTGTTGGCGCTGTAGCCGTGTTTGCGTGGGGTGTCCATCAACCAGCCATCCTCCACTCCATTCATCTGGACCATCGAGCGCTGCACGGCACTCATCCGTGAACAAAACAGTTTTGAAATCAGTCTTCATGTAATGTTTGGCCCACTGGAGCCGTTTCTGCTTGTGTGAAGTGGATAGAGGAGGTCGACAGGATGGCGTATGCACAGCTGCAAACCTCTGAAGGACCCTGCATCTTGTTGTTCGGGGGACGTTGGAGGCACAAGCAGCTTCAAAAACTTGTCTGCTGCTATGACAAGGCTTTTTGCCGCTGCTCTTTCAACCTGACGTAATTGCCTGTAGGAAAGAGTCCTCAATTTGCCCTTATCAGCACGCACACGTGTGTACTGTGAATCAGCTACATACTTCTTGATTGCCAAGACACTTCATCCTGATCATCGCACAATGTTGATTGTAGTCATGCCTTGACCTATACACTCCACAATTTGTTGCTTCTCAGCAGCCGACACATCCTTTTTCTTTCCCATTTTGGCAGAAAATGTAGGCTGCTTAATAATGTGAGAGAGCCTTCTTAAGTAGTCTTGCCTTTCATTGGACACACCTGGCAAACTAATTAGCACAGGTGTCTGCAATTGCTTACAGTGATATAAAGAGCCCTGACACACATCACCATCAATGAGTTTAACTGACAAACAAACAAATTCTTCCCTTATCACTCCTAAACACTTTTTGCATAATAATTTGGAACGTGGTGTACATGTGCTTTTCCACAAAACACCAGTGGTTCACGTAGTGAATCTTACAGTTCTAACTTGCCAACCGTGGTCTGTATGGAATTGTTCAATAAAGGGCCCAAAATTAAGATAACATAGATGGGAGAGGTCTCTTTGAATAGGAATTCCTAAGTATTTGATACCCTGTGAGGGCCAGGCAAAGGGAAAGTTGGACTGGATGGAATCCTATATGGATTTAGGGAGGGAGACATCGAGGGCCTCAGACTTCGCTGCATTGATTTTAAAATTTTACCATGTAACAAAGTGATCTATTTCAGCCATAACAGCAGGGATGGATATATGTGATTGAGTGATATATACTAGGACATCATCAGCAAATAGAGAGCACTTGTACTCGGTGCCTCCCACCTCAATCCACCTAATATTGGGGTTATGGCGAATTGATGAGAGCAGGAGCTCCGTCACTAGGATGTATAAGAGAGGGGACAGAGGACATCCCTGCCTTGTCCCATTGGTGATTGTGAAAGGTGATGAAAATGTTCTGACGCACCCCCTGGGCCTTGGGACACCCGGAGCCGGACCCTTTTTGGTGGATGCTGGTGGTTGTAGTCTTCGTGGCGGCGATCCGGTTCCGTGGCTCAGGGCGGTCAAACCAGTGGCGGAACTATTTATGTGGTTTTGATGTTTAAATGTCCGACTATGCCACCCGTGGATTGCGGTCAGAGTGAACCGCCGCTACAGGGCAGACCGCTAAGGCTGGTGTTGTGGGTGCAGCAGAGCGTAGCATAACTCCCCACGGGAGGAGTATAGCCTCAGGGCAGTGTATGCGGAGGATGGGGGTGATGGTGCAGGGCAGCAGCAGTAACGACACGGAGTCAGTGATGCAGTTCAGGGCCTTTACTCACAGTTCTTATTATCCAGACCACGTCTGCAGGTAACGGCTGCCCACGTCGTACTGTGCTCACCAGGTGAGGGGCTCAGACAACTCCCAGATAACTTTGGAGCGCTTCACAGGACCCCCTTTGTGTGTCCTTTGTCTGGCCTTTCTTACCAACACTTCTGTCCGGCTGCCTCGGGCCTCCTCTTGGTAAACTTGGCGCCAGTTTCCCTGACCCTATGTGGTGCCTTCCTAGCGGGTGGAGCAAGGGGCTGCGCCACATAAAATGTCAGAGCCTCCGGTTTCTAGCTGAGGGTCGTTTCCTGCCTCCACTAGTTCGGGGACCGGTCTCCCCCTTTGGCCTGACCCCTCCACGCAGGTGGATTCGGGCGTGCGGTGGCGACTCGCCCGTCCGCACCCCTGGGATCCCTTCATTCCTCGTTCCTGGAGCCTTCTCCGCTCCTCTTCCTTCCTTCTCCCTCTTGCAGGCCTGGGCCTCTGTTACTAGGCCCGCCTCCGGAGCAGAGCTCATGCAGAGCCCCTGCTCCCTGCCACTTCTGCTCAGACTTCTCTGCACTGAACTAAGATGGTGCCCACCTTTTATACTCCCTTCTCAATGCACCCAGGAACTGCTTCCTCCTTGCTTCTGCACTGCAGGGTTCCCCTTCCTCAGTGTTCCCTCCCCCCACTCCAGCCAGGGACAGGGACTGTCGTGCCCATCTCAGGGGCATATTGGTCGCCCTGCCCCACGGCAATGTGGTGTAATGCATGCAGGTGTCGTGTCCTGATCCACACTCCATCCTTATCTGAGAGTGAGATATCACACCTCTGGGTGAGGTGCAATACGTCTGTAGCAACCGAGCCCTCGGTGCTACAGTTCCATTTATCTTCAGCCTAGGTGACGTATTGTGATACAGGGCCGTGATTTTGGCTATAAAAGGGTCCCCTAGACCCCTACCCCAAGCTTTTTAAGAGAATCATATATGGCGTGCCAGGAGACTCTATGGAATGCTTTCTCAGCATCCAACGAGAGTATCTACTTACAAATTTTTAACTGCATCTAGCCCAGGAAATACTTTGTGCCTAGTAGCAGTGTCTGCTAGTCAGCGGATTATCCCGGCTGTTAAGCAAGCTACACCACCTGTAGTTTGGACACTTAATTTTTTCAAAGGAAATGCTTCGGGACCACGGGATACTTAGTGAAGAGCATCAGGAGGCACCCCAAGGCATAGGGGCTGGGACTGGCACTAGGATGCCTTGCGGTGGACAGCCGAGCTCGATCCTTATAAAAGCTTTTTAACTGCAGCAGCTTTAGTGGACGCTACTGGAGCTGGAATTACGCGGCTGCTGGCATGAGACTTGCCCTCCAATAGATCCTTGTAAATGGATTTAAAGTGTATTCATTCAAATTAGAGGGACAATTTAAATTAAAAAGCTTAGAGCTGCCTCCACCACAGGGGGGCTCTCTCGACCCACCAGCGGACAGGCACCAGTATTGGGAGAGGGGGGCTGGCCATCAGGGTTCACCGCGGCTCTGGCACAAACCCGGCGACACGGAGGTGGCACGGGCAGGAGCGGACTGGCCGTGTCGGCTTCTCACTTTTTGGATTTTAGAAGGGCATGACATGCCTATATCTGTGTCTCCCCCTCCTTTTACTCCTCCACCTCTTTTCTTTTCGCATGACTATATGTACTTGTCACTTTTCCATGTGTTAGTTGTGTCTTCTGAGCAGTTTGTCAGCTTTTGGACACCTTTGAAGGTGTTTTCTATGTGTTTCTATGTGTTTTTGTTTGCCTGCCATTGGTTTTAACGGTGTTCGAAGGTGTTCGACGAACAGTTCGACGAACAGTTCGGCGAACACACGGGTGTTCGACGAACCGAACCGAACTCGAACACTACGGGGGTGGCTCAACACTAGTCTTGATATTTAGTCGTTTTCAGCCAACATTTTGGATTTTTGAAAATTTCACTTTTTTGTGAAAATATCCACTAAATGAGGGAATAATATGTGTAAGGGTACCCCAGGAGTGTTCCAAATGTGTGTGGGTAGAATATATATCCCACGGGGGTAAAATTGAAAAAAGTTGAAAAAAAAATTTTTTTTTGACTTAGTCATTTTTCCGGCGTTTATCAGACTTTCAGATAGGACAAATGTCAGTGAGCGTTCCGATTTCAGTTCCAGAGCGATTCGCGCAATGAGTTCTTGAGATTTAGTCATTTTCAGCCAATTTTCTGGATTTTTGAAAATTTCACTTTTTTGTGAAAATATCCACTAAATGAGGGTATAATATGTGTGAGGGTAGCCCAGGAAAGTTCCAAATGTGTGTGGGTAGAATATATATCCCACGGGGGTAAAATTGAAAAAAGTTGAAAAAAAATTTTTTTTTGGACTTAGTCATTTTTCCGGCGTTTATCAGACTTTCAGATAGGGCAAATGTCAGTGAGCGTTCCAATTTCAGTTCCAGAGCGATTCGCCCAATGAGTTCTTGATATTTAGTCATTTTCAGCCAATTTTCGGGATTTTTGAAAATTTCACTTTTTTGTGAAAATATCCACTAAATGAGGGTATAATATGTGTGAGGGTAGCCCAGGAAAGTTCCAAATGTGTGTGGGTAGAATATATATCCCACGGGGGCAAAATTGAAAAAAGTTGAAAAAAAATTTTTTTTTGGACTTAGTCATTTTTCCGGCGTTTATCAGACTTTCAGATAGGGCAAATGTTAGTGAGCGTTCCGATTTCAGTTCCAGAGCGATTCACCCAATGAGTCCTTGATATTTAGTCATTTTCAGTTAATTTTCTGGATTTTTGAAAAATTCACTTTATTGTGAAAATATCCACTAAATGAGGGAATAATATGTGTGAGGGTACCCCAGGAGAGTTCCAAATGTGTGTGGGTAGAATATATATCCCACGGGGGTAAAATTGAAAAAAGTTGAAAAAAATTTTTTTTTTGGACTTAGTCATTTTTCCGGCGATTATCAGATTTTCAGATAGGGCAAATGTCAGTGAGCGCTCCGATTTCAGTTCCAGAGCGATTCGCCCAATGAGTCCTTGATATTTAGTCATTTTCAGCCAATTTCTGGATTTTTGAAAAATTAACTTTTTTGTGAAAATATCCACTAAATGAGGGAATAATATGTGTGAGGGTACCCCAGAAGAGTTCCAAATGTGTGTCGGTAGAATATTTATCCCACGGGGGTAAAATTGAAAAAAGTTGAAAAAAAATTTTTTTTTGGACTTAGTCATTTTTTCGGCGTTTATCAGACTTTCAGATAGGGCAAATGTCAGTGAGCGTTCCGATTTCAGTTCCAGAGCGATTCGCCCAATGAGTATTGATATTTAGTCGTTTTCAGCCAATATTTTGGATTTTTGAAAATTTCACTTTTTTTGTGAAAATATCCACTAAATGAGGGAACAATATGTGTGAGTGTAGCCCATGAGAGTTCCAAATGTGTGTGAGTAGAATATATATCCCACGGGGGTAAAACTGAAAAAAGTTGAAAAATATTTTTTTTTGGACTTAGTCATTTTTCCGGCGTTTATCAGACTTTCAGATAGGGCAAATGTCAGTGAGGATTCCGATTTCAGTTCCAGAGCGATTCGCCCAATGAGTCCTTGATATTTAGTCATTTTCAGCCAATTTCTGGATTTTTGAAAATTTCACTTTTTTGTGAAAATATCCACTAAATGAGGGAATAATATGTGTGAGGGTAGCCCAGGAAAGTTCCAAATGTGTGTGGGTAGAATATATATCCCACGGGGGTAAAATTGAAAAAAGTTGAAAAAATTTTTTTTTTGGACTTATTCATTTTTCCGGCGTTTATCAGACTTTCAGATAGGACAAATGTCAGTGAGCGTTCCGATTTCAGTTCCAGAGCGATTCGCCCAATGAGTCTTGATATTTAGTCGTTTTCAGCCAATATTTTGGATTTTTGAAAATTTCACTTTTTTGTGAAAATATCCACTAAATGAGGGAATAATATGTGTGAGGGTACCCCAGAAGATTTCCAAATGTGTGTGGGTAGAATATATATCCCACGGGGGTAAAATTGAAAAAAATTGAAAAATTTATTTTTTTGGACTTAATCATTTTTCCGGCCTTTATCAGACTTTCAGATAGGGCAAATGTCAGTGAGCGTTCCGACTTCAGTTCCAGAGCGATTCGCCCAATGAGTCTTTGATATTTAGTCATTTTCAGCCAATTTCTGGATTTTTGAAAAATTAACTTTTTTGTGAAAATATCCACTAAATGAGGGAATAATATGTGTGAGGGTACCCCAGAAGAGTTCCAAATGTGTGTGCGTAGAATATATATCCCACGGGGGTAAAATTGAAAAAAGTTGAAAAAAAAATTTTTTTTTTACTTAGTCATTTTTCCGGCGTTTATCAGACGTTACGATAGGGCAAATGTCAGTGAGCGTTCCGATTTCACTTCCAGAGTGATTCGCCCAATGAGTCCTTGATATTTAATCATTTTCAGCCAATTTTCTGGATTTTTGAAAATTTCACTTTTTTGTGAAAATATCCACTAAATGAGGGAATAATATGTGTGAGGGTAGCCCAGGAAAGTTCCAAATGTGTGTGGGTAGAATATATATCCCACGGGGGTAAAATTGAAAAAAGTTGAAAAATTTTTTTTTTTTGGACTTAGTCATTTTTCCGGCGTTTATCAGACTTTCAGATAGGGCAAATGTCAGTGAGCGTTCCGATTTCAGTTCCAGAGCGATTCGCCCAATGAGTCCTTGATATTTAGTCATTTTCAGCCAATTTTCTGGATTTTTGAAAAATTCACTTTTTTTGTGAAAATATCCACTAAATGAGGGAATAATATGTGTGAGTCTACCCCAGGAGAGTTCCAAATGTGTGTGTGTACAATATATATCCCACGGGGTAAAATTGAAAAAAGTTGAAAAAAATTTTTTTTTTGAACTTAGTCATTTTTCCGGTGATTATCAGACTTTCAGATAGGGCAAATGTCAGTGAGCGTTCCGATTTCAGTTCCAGAGTGATTCGCCCAATGAGTCCTTGATATTTAGTCATTTTCAGCCAATTTTTTGGATTTTTGAAAAATTCACTTTTTTGTGAAAATATCCACTAAATGAGGGAATAATATGTGTGAGGGTACCCCAGGAGTGTTCCAAATGTGTGTGGGTAGAATATATTTCCCACGGGGGTAAAATTGAAAAAAGTTGAAAAAATTTTTTTTTTGGACTTAGCCATTTTTCCGGCGTTTATCAGACTATCAGATAATGCAAATGTCAGTGAGCGTTCCGATTTCAGTTCCAGAGCGATTCGCCCAATGAGTCCTTGATATTTAGTAATTTTCAGCCAATTTTCTGGATTTTTGAAAAATTCACTTTTTTGTGAAAATATCCACTAAATGAGGGAATAATATGTGTGAGAGTAGCCCAGGAGAGTTCCAAATGTGTGTGGGTAGAATATATATCCCACGGGGGTAAAATTGAAAAAAGTTGAAAAAAATTTTTTTTTGGACTTAGTCATTTTTCCGGCGTTTATCAGACTTTCAGATAGGGCAAATGTCAGTGAGCATTCCGATTTCAGTTCCAGAGCGATTCTCCCAATGAGTCCTTGATATTTAGTCATTTTCAGCCAATTTCTGGATTTTTGAAAATTTCACTTTTTTGTGAAAATATCCACTAAATGAGGGAATAATATGTGTGAGGGTACCCCAGAAGAGTTCCAAATGTGTGTGGGTAGAATATATATCCCACGGGGGTAAAATTGAAAAAAGTTGAAAAAAATTTTTTTTTTGGACTTAGTCATTTTTCCGGCGTTTATCAGACTTTCAGATAGGGCAAATGTCAGTGAGCGTTCCGATTTCAGTTCCAGAGCGATTCGCCCAATGAGTCCTTGATATTTAACCATTTTCAGCCAATTTTCTGGATTTTTGAAAATTTCACTTTTTTGTGAAAATATCCACTAAATGAGGGAATAATATGTGTGAGGGTAGCCCAGGAAAGTTCCAAATGTGTGTGGGTAGAATATATATCCCACGGGGGTAAAATTGAAAAAAGTTGAAAAAATTTTTTTTTTTGGACTTAGTCATTTTTCCGGCGTTTATCAGACTTTCAGATAGGGCAAATGTCAGTGAGCGTTCCGATTTCAGTTCCAGAGCGATTCGCCCAATGAGTCCTTGATATTTAGTCATTTTCAGCCAATTTTCTGGATTTTTGAAAAATTCACTTTTTTTGTGAAAATATCCACTAAATGAGGGAATAATATGTGTGAGTCTACCCCAGGAGAGTTCCAAATGTGTGTGTGTACAATATATATCCCATGGGGTAAAATTGAAAAAAGTTGAAAAAATTTTTTTTTTTGAACTTAGTCATTTTTCCGGTGATTATCAGACTTTCAGATAGGGCAAATGTCAGTGAGCGTTCCGATTTCAGTTCCAGAGTGATTCGCCCAATGAGTCCTTGATATTTAGTCATTTTCAGCCAATTTTTTGGGTTTTTGAAAAATTCACTTTTTTGTGAAAATATCCACTAAATGAGGGAATAATATGTGTGAGGGTACCCCAGGAGTGTTCCAAATGTGTGTGGGTAGAATATATATCCCACGGGGGTAAAACTGAAAAAAGTTGAAAAATATTTTTTTTTGGACTTAGTCATTTTTCCGGCGTTTATCAGACTTTCAGATAGGGCAAATGTCAGTGAGGATTCCGATTTCAGTTCCAGAGCGATTCGCCCAATGAGTCCTTGATATTTAGTCATTTTCAGCCAATTTCTGGATTTTTGAAAATTTCACTTTTTTGTGAAAATATCCACTAAATGAGGGAATAATATGTGTGAGGGTAGCCCAGGAAAGTTCCAAATGTGTGTGGGTAGAATATATATCCCACGGGGGTAAAATTGAAAAAAGTTGAAAAAATTTTTTTTTTGGACTTATTCATTTTTCCGGCGTTTATCAGACTTTCAGATAGGACAAATGTCAGTGAGCGTTCCGATTTCAGTTCCAGAGCGATTCGCCCAATGAGTCTTGATATTTAGTCGTTTTCAGCCAATATTTTGGATTTTTGAAAATTTCACTTTTTTGTGAAAATATCCACTAAATGAGGGAATAATATGTGTGAGGGTACCCCAGAAGATTTCCAAATGTGTGTGGGTAGAATATATATCCCACGGGGGTAAAATTGAAAAAAATTGAAAAATTTATTTTTTTGGACTTAATCATTTTTCCGGCCTTTATCAGACTTTCAGATAGGGCAAATGTCAGTGAGCGTTCCGACTTCAGTTCCAGAGCGATTCGCCCAATGAGTCTTTGATATTTAGTCATTTTCAGCCAATTTCTGGATTTTTGAAAAATTAACTTTTTTGTGAAAATATCCACTAAATGAGGGAATAATATGTGTGAGGGTACCCCAGAAGAGTTCCAAATGTGTGTGCGTAGAATATATATCCCACGGGGGTAAAATTGAAAAAAGTTGAAAAAAAAATTTTTTTTTTACTTAGTCATTTTTCCGGCGTTTATCAGACGTTACGATAGGGCAAATGTCAGTGAGCGTTCCGATTTCACTTCCAGAGTGATTCGCCCAATGAGTCCTTGATATTTAATCATTTTCAGCCAATTTTCTGGATTTTTGAAAATTTCACTTTTTTGTGAAAATATCCACTAAATGAGGGAATAATATGTGTGAGGGTAGCCCAGGAAAGTTCCAAATGTGTGTGGGTAGAATATATATCCCACGGGGGTAAAATTGAAAAAAGTTGAAAAATTTTTTTTTTTTGGACTTAGTCATTTTTCCGGCGTTTATCAGACTTTCAGATAGGGCAAATGTCAGTGAGCGTTCCGATTTCAGTTCCAGAGCGATTCGCCCAATGAGTCCTTGATATTTAGTCATTTTCAGCCAATTTTCTGGATTTTTGAAAAATTCACTTTTTTTGTGAAAATATCCACTAAATGAGGGAATAATATGTGTGAGTCTACCCCAGGAGAGTTCCAAATGTGTGTGTGTACAATATATATCCCACGGGGTAAAATTGAAAAAAGTTGAAAAAAATTTTTTTTTTGAACTTAGTCATTTTTCCGGTGATTATCAGACTTTCAGATAGGGCAAATGTCAGTGAGCGTTCCGATTTCAGTTCCAGAGTGATTCGCCCAATGAGTCCTTGATATTTAGTCATTTTCAGCCAATTTTTTGGATTTTTGAAAAATTCACTTTTTTGTGAAAATATCCACTAAATGAGGGAATAATATGTGTGAGGGTACCCCAGGAGTGTTCCAAATGTGTGTGGGTAGAATATATTTCCCACGGGGGTAAAATTGAAAAAAGTTGAAAAAATTTTTTTTTTGGACTTAGCCATTTTTCCGGCGTTTATCAGACTATCAGATAATGCAAATGTCAGTGAGCGTTCCGATTTCAGTTCCAGAGCGATTCGCCCAATGAGTCCTTGATATTTAGTAATTTTCAGCCAATTTTCTGGATTTTTGAAAAATTCACTTTTTTGTGAAAATATCCACTAAATGAGGGAATAATATGTGTGAGAGTAGCCCAGGAGAGTTCCAAATGTGTGTGGGTAGAATATATATCCCACGGGGGTAAAATTGAAAAAAGTTGAAAAAAATTTTTTTTTGGACTTAGTCATTTTTCCGGCGTTTATCAGACTTTCAGATAGGGCAAATGTCAGTGAGCATTCCGATTTCAGTTCCAGAGCGATTCTCCCAATGAGTCCTTGATATTTAGTCATTTTCAGCCAATTTCTGGATTTTTGAAAATTTCACTTTTTTGTGAAAATATCCACTAAATGAGGGAATAATATGTGTGAGGGTACCCCAGAAGAGTTCCAAATGTGTGTGGGTAGAATATATATCCCACGGGGGTAAAATTGAAAAAAGTTGAAAAAAATTTTTTTTTTGGACTTAGTCATTTTTCCGGCGTTTATCAGACTTTCAGATAGGGCAAATGTCAGTGAGCGTTCCGATTTCAGTTCCAGAGCGATTCGCCCAATGAGTCCTTGATATTTAACCATTTTCAGCCAATTTTCTGGATTTTTGAAAATTTCACTTTTTTGTGAAAATATCCACTAAATGAGGGAATAATATGTGTGAGGGTAGCCCAGGAAAGTTCCAAATGTGTGTGGGTAGAATATATATCCCACGGGGGTAAAATTGAAAAAAGTTGAAAAAATTTTTTTTTTTGGACTTAGTCATTTTTCCGGCGTTTATCAGACTTTCAGATAGGGCAAATGTCAGTGAGCGTTCCGATTTCAGTTCCAGAGCGATTCGCCCAATGAGTCCTTGATATTTAGTCATTTTCAGCCAATTTTCTGGATTTTTGAAAAATTCACTTTTTTTGTGAAAATATCCACTAAATGAGGGAATAATATGTGTGAGTCTACCCCAGGAGAGTTCCAAATGTGTGTGTGTACAATATATATCCCATGGGGTAAAATTGAAAAAAGTTGAAAAAATTTTTTTTTTTGAACTTAGTCATTTTTCCGGTGATTATCAGACTTTCAGATAGGGCAAATGTCAGTGAGCGTTCCGATTTCAGTTCCAGAGTGATTCGCCCAATGAGTCCTTGATATTTAGTCATTTTCAGCCAATTTTTTGGGTTTTTGAAAAATTCACTTTTTTGTGAAAATATCCACTAAATGAGGGAATAATATGTGTGAGGGTACCCCAGGAGTGTTCCAAATGTGTGTGGGTAGAATATATATCCCACGGGGGTAAAATTGAAAAAAGTTGAAAAAATTTTTTTTTTGGACTTAGCCATTTTTCCGGCGTTTATCAGACTATCAGATAATGCAAATGTCAGTGAGCGTTCCGATTTCAGTTCCAGAGCGATTCACCCAATGAGTCCTTGATATTTAGTAATTTTCAGCCAATTTTCTGGATTTTTGAAAAATTCACTTTTTTGTGAAAATATCCACTAAATGAGGGAATAATATGTGTGAGAGTAGCCCAGGAGAGTTCCAAATGTGTGTGGGTAGAATATATATCCCACGGGGGTAAAATTGAAAAAAGTTGAAAAAAATTTTTTTTTGGACTTAGTCATTTTTCCGGCGTTTATCAGACTTTCAGATAGGGCAAATGTCAGTGAGCATTCCGATTTCAGTTCCAGAGCGATTCTCCCAATGAGTCCTTGATATTTAGTCATTTTCAGCCAATTTCTGGATTTTTGAAAATTTCACTTTTTTGTGAAAATATCCACTAAATGAGGGAATAATATGTGTGAGGGTACCCCAGAAGAGTTCCAAATGTGTGTGGGTAGAATATATATCCCACGGGGGTAAAATTGAAAAAAGTTGAAAAAAAATTTTTTTTTGGACTTAGTCATTTTTCCGGCGTTTATCAGACTTTCAGATAGGGCAAATGTCAGTGAGCGTTCCGATTTCAGTTCCAGAGCGATTCGCCCAATGAGTCCTTGATATTTAACCATTTTCAGCCAATTTTCTGGATTTTTGAAAATTTCACTTTTTTGTGAAAATATCCACTAAATGAGGGAATAATATGTGTGAGGGTAGCCCAGGAAAGTTCCAAATGTGTGTGGGTAGAATATATATCCCACGGGGATAAAATTGAAAAAAGTTGAAAAAATTTTTTTTTGGACTTAGTCATTTTTCCGGCGTTTATCAAACTTTCAGATAGGGCAAATGTCAGTGAGCATTCCGATTTCAGTTCCAGAGTGATTCGCCCAATGAGTCCTTGATATTTAGTCATTTTCAGCCAATTTCTGGATTTTTGAAAAATTAACTTTTTTGTGAAAATATCCACTAAATGAGGGAATAATATGTGTGAGGGTACCCCAGAAGAGTTCCAAATGTGTGTGGGTAGAATATATATCCCACGGGGTAAAATTGAAAAAAGTTGAAAAAATTTTTTTTTTGGACTTAGCCATTTTTCCGGCGTTTATCAGACTATCAGATAATGCAAATGTCAGTGAGCGTTCCGATTTCAGTTCCAGAGCGATTCGCCCAATGAGTCCTTGATATTTAACCATTTTCAGCCAATTTTCTGGATTTTTGAAAATTTCACTTTTTTGTGAAAATATCCACTAAATGAGGGAATAATATGTGTGAGGGTAGCCCAGGAAAGTTCCAAATGTGTGTGGGTAGAATATATATCCCACGGGGGTAAAATTGAAAAAAGTTGAAAAATTTTTTTTTTTTGGACTTAGTCATTTTTCCGGCGTTTATCAGACTTTCAGATAGGGCAAATGTCAGTGAGCGTTCCGATTTCAGTTCCAGAGCGATTCGCCCAATGAGTCCTTGATATTTAGTCATTTTCAGCCAATTTCTGGATTTTTGAAAATTTCACTTTTTTGTGAAAATATCCACTAAATGAGGGAATAATATGTGTGAGGGTAGCCCAGGAAAGTTCCAAATGTGTGTGGGTAGAATATATATCCCACGGGGATAAAATTGAAAAAAGTTGAAAAAATTTTTTTTTGGACTTAGTCATTTTTCCGGCGTTTATCAAACTTTCAGATAGGGCAAATGTCAGTGAGCATTCCGATTTCAGTTCCAGAGTGATTCGCCCAATGAGTCCTTGATATTTAGTCATTTTCAGCCAATTTCTGGATTTTTGAAAATTTCACTTTTTTGTGAAAATATCCACTAAATGAGGGAATAATATGTGTGAGGGTACCCCAGAAGAGTTCCAAATGTGTGTGGGTAGAATATATATCCCACGGGGGTAAAATTGAAAAAAGTTGAAAAAAATTTTTTTTTTGGACTTAGTCATTTTTCCGGCGTTTATCAGACTTTCAGATAGGGCAAATGTCAGTGAGCGTTCCGATTTCAGTTCCAGAGCGATTCGCCCAATGAGTCCTTGATATTTAACCATTTTCAGCCAATTTTCTGGATTTTTGAAAATTTCACTTTTTTGTGAAAATATCCACTAAATGAGGGAATAATATGTGTGAGGGTAGCCCAGGAAAGTTCCAAATGTGTGTGGGTAGAATATATATCCCACGGGGGTAAAATTGAAAAAAGTTGAAAAAATTTTTTTTTTTGGACTTAGTCATTTTTCCGGCGTTTATCAGACTTTCAGATAGGGCAAATGTCAGTGAGCGTTCCGATTTCAGTTCCAGAGCGATTCGCCCAATGAGTCCTTGATATTTAGTCATTTTCAGCCAATTTTCTGGATTTTTGAAAAATTCACTTTTTTTGTGAAAATATCCACTAAATGAGGGAATAATATGTGTGAGTCTACCCCAGGAGAGTTCCAAATGTGTGTGTGTACAATATATATCCCATGGGGTAAAATTGAAAAAAGTTGAAAAAATTTTTTTTTTTGAACTTAGTCATTTTTCCGGTGATTATCAGACTTTCAGATAGGGCAAATGTCAGTGAGCGTTCCGATTTCAGTTCCAGAGTGATTCGCCCAATGAGTCCTTGATATTTAGTCATTTTCAGCCAATTTTTTGGGTTTTTGAAAAATTCACTTTTTTGTGAAAATATCCACTAAATGAGGGAATAATATGTGTGAGGGTACCCCAGGAGTGTTCCAAATGTGTGTGGGTAGAATATATATCCCACGGGGGTAAAATTGAAAAAAGTTGAAAAAATTTTTTTTTTGGACTTAGCCATTTTTCCGGCGTTTATCAGACTATCAGATAATGCAAATGTCAGTGAGCGTTCCGATTTCAGTTCCAGAGCGATTCGCCCAATGAGTCCTTGATATTTAACCATTTTCAGCCAATTTTCTGGATTTTTGAAAATTTCACTTTTTTGTGAAAATATCCACTAAATGAGGGAATAATATGTGTGAGGGTAGCCCAGGAAAGTTCCAAATGTGTGTGGGTAGAATATATATCCCACGGGGGTAAAATTGAAAAAAGTTGAAAAATTTTTTTTTTTTGGACTTAGTCATTTTTCCGGCGTTTATCAGACTTTCAGATAGGGCAAATGTCAGTGAGCGTTCCGATTTCAGTTCCAGAGCGATTCGCCCAATGAGTCCTTGATATTTAGTCATTTTCAGCCAATTTTCTGGATTTTTGAAAAATTCACTTTTTTTGTGAAAATATCCACTAAATGAGGGAATAATATGTGTGAGTCTACCCCAGGAGAGTTCCAAATGTGTGTGTGTACAATATATATCCCACGGGGTAAAATTGAAAAAAGTTGAAAAAATTTTTTTTTTTGAACTTAGTCATTTTTCCGGTGATTATCAGACTTTCAGATAGGGCAAATGTCAGTGAGCGTTCCGATTTCAGTTCCAGAGTGATTCGCCCAATGAGTCCTTGATATTTAGTCATTTTCAGCCAATTTTTTGGATTTTTGAAAAATTCACTTTTTTGTGAAAATATCCACTAAATGAGGGAATAATATGTGTGAGGGTACCCCAGGAGTGTTCCAAATGTGTGTGGGTAGAATATATATCCCACGGGGGTAAAATTGAAAAAAGTTGAAAAAATTTTTTTTTTGGACTTAGCCATTTTTCCGGCGTTTATCAGACTATCAGATAATGCAAATGTCAGTGAGCGTTCCGATTTCAGTTCCAGAGCGAATCACCCAATGAGTCCTTGATATTTAGTAATTTTCAGCCAATTTTCTGGATTTTTGAAAAATTCACTTTTTTGTGAAAATATCCACTAAATGAGGGAATAATATGTGTGAGAGTAGCCCAGGAGAGTTCCAAATGTGTGTGGGTAGAATATATATCCCACGGGGGTAAAATTGAAAAAAGTTGAAAAAAATTTTTTTTTGGACTTAGTCATTTTTCCGGCGTTTATCAGACTTTCAGATAGGGCAAATGTCAGTGAGCATTCCGATTTCAGTTCCAGAGCGATTCTCCCAATGAGTCCTTGATATTTAGTCATTTTCAGCCAATTTCTGGATTTTTGAAAATTTCACTTTTTTGTGAAAATATCCACTAAATGAGGGAATAATATGTGTGAGGGTAGCCCAGGAAAGTTCCAAATGTGTGTGGGTAGAATATATATCCCACGGGGATAAAATTGAAAAAAGTTGAAAAAATTTTTTTTTGGACTTAGTCATTTTTCCGGCGTTTATCAAACTTTCAGATAGGGCAAATGTCAGTGAGCATTCCGATTTCAGTTCCAGAGTGATTCGCCCAATGAGTCCTTGATATTTAGTCATTTTCAGCCAATTTCTGGATTTTTGAAAATTTCACTTTTTTGTGAAAATATCCACTAAATGAGGGAATAATATGTGTGAGGGTACCCCAGAAGAGTTCCAAATGTGTGTGGGTAGAATATATATCCCACGGGGGTAAAATTGAAAAAAGTTGAAAAAAATTTTTTTTTTGGACTTAGTCATTTTTCCGGCGTTTATCAGACTTTCAGATAGGGCAAATGTCAGTGAGCGTTCCGATTTCAGTTCCAGAGCGATTCGCCCAATGAGTCCTTGATATTTAACCATTTTCAGCCAATTTTCTGGATTTTTCAAAATTTCACTTTTTTGTGAAAATATCCACTAAATGAGGGAATAATATGTGTGAGGGTAGCCCAGGAAAGTTCCAAATGTGTGTGGGTAGAATATATATCCCACGGGGGTAAAATTGAAAAAAGTTGAAAAAATTTTTTTTTTTGGACTTAGTCATTTTTCCGGCGTTTATCAGACTTTCAGATAGGGCAAATGTCAGTGAGCGTTCCGATTTCAGTTCCAGAGCGATTCGCCCAATGAGTCCTTGATATTTAGTCATTTTCAGCCAATTTTCTGGATTTTTGAAAAATTCACTTTTTTTGTGAAAATATCCACTAAATGAGGGAATAATATGTGTGAGTCTACCCCAGGAGAGTTCCAAATGTGTGTGTGTACAATATATATCCCATGGGGTAAAATTGAAAAAAGTTGAAAAAATTTTTTTTTTTGAACTTAGTCATTTTTCCGGTGATTATCAGACTTTCAGATAGGGCAAATGTCAGTGAGCGTTCCGATTTCAGTTCCAGAGTGATTCGCCCAATGAGTCCTTGATATTTAGTCATTTTCAGCCAATTTTTTGGGTTTTTGAAAAATTCACTTTTTTGTGAAAATATCCACTAAATGAGGGAATAATATGTGTGAGGGTACCCCAGGAGTGTTCCAAATGTGTGTGGGTAGAATATATATCCCACGGGGGTAAAATTGAAAAAAGTTGAAAAAATTTTTTTTTTGGACTTAGCCATTTTTCCGGCGTTTATCAGACTATCAGATAATGCAAATGTCAGTGAGCGTTCCGATTTCAGTTCCAGAGCGATTCACCCAATGAGTCCTTGATATTTAGTAATTTTCAGCCAATTTTCTGGATTTTTGAAAAATTCACTTTTTTGTGAAAATATCCACTAAATGAGGGAATAATATGTGTGAGAGTAGCCCAGGAGAGTTCCAAATGTGTGTGGGTAGAATATATATCCCACGGGGGTAAAATTGAAAAAAGTTGAAAAAAATTTTTTTTTGGACTTAGTCATTTTTCCGGCGTTTATCAGACTTTCAGATAGGGCAAATGTCAGTGAGCATTCCGATTTCAGTTCCAGAGCGATTCTCCCAATGAGTCCTTGATATTTAGTCATTTTCAGCCAATTTCTGGATTTTTGAAAATTTCACTTTTTTGTGAAAATATCCACTAAATGAGGGAATAATATGTGTGAGGGTACCCCAGAAGAGTTCCAAATGTGTGTGGGTAGAATATATATCCCACGGGGGTAAAATTGAAAAAAGTTGAAAAAAAATTTTTTTTTGGACTTAGTCATTTTTCCGGCGTTTATCAGACTTTCAGATAGGGCAAATGTCAGTGAGCGTTCCGATTTCAGTTCCAGAGCGATTCGCCCAATGAGTCCTTGATATTTAACCATTTTCAGCCAATTTTCTGGATTTTTGAAAATTTCACTTTTTTGTGAAAATATCCACTAAATGAGGGAATAATATGTGTGAGGGTACCCCAGAAGAGTTCCAAATGTGTGTGGGTAGAATATATATCCCACGGGGTAAAATTGAAAAAAGTTGAAAAAATTTTTTTTTTGGACTTAGCCATTTTTCCGGCGTTTATCAGACTATCAGATAATGCAAATGTCAGTGAGCGTTCCGATTTCAGTTCCAGAGCGATTCGCCCAATGAGTCCTTGATATTTAACCATTTTCAGCCAATTTTCTGGATTTTTGAAAATTTCACTTTTTTGTGAAAATATCCACTAAATGAGGGAATAATATGTGTGAGGGTAGCCCAGGAAAGTTCCAAATGTGTGTGGGTAGAATATATATCCCACGGGGGTAAAATTGAAAAAAGTTGAAAAATTTTTTTTTTTTGGACTTAGTCATTTTTCCGGCGTTTATCAGACTTTCAGATAGGGCAAATGTCAGTGAGCGTTCCGATTTCAGTTCCAGAGCGATTCGCCCAATGAGTCCTTGATATTTAGTCATTTTCAGCCAATTTTCTGGATTTTTGAAAAATTCACTTTTTTTGTGAAAATATCCACTAAATGAGGGAATAATATGTGTGAGTCTACCCCAGGAGAGTTCCAAATGTGTGTGTGTACAATATATATCCCACGGGGTAAAATTGAAAAAAGTTGAAAAAATTTTTTTTTTTGAACTTAGTCATTTTTCCGGTGATTATCAGACTTTCAGATAGGGCAAATGTCAGTGAGCGTTCCGATTTCAGTTCCAGAGTGATTCGCCCAATGAGTCCTTGATATTTAGTCATTTTCAGCCAATTTTTTGGATTTTTGAAAAATTCACTTTTTTGTGAAAATATCCACTAAATGAGGGAATAATATGTGTGAGGGTACCCCAGGAGTGTTCCAAATGTGTGTGGGTAGAATATATATCCCACGGGGGTAAAATTGAAAAAAGTTGAAAAAATTTTTTTTTTGGACTTAGCCATTTTTCCGGCGTTTATCAGACTATCAGATAATGCAAATGTCAGTGAGCGTTCCGATTTCAGTTCCAGAGCGAATCACCCAATGAGTCCTTGATATTTAGTAATTTTCAGCCAATTTTCTGGATTTTTGAAAAATTCACTTTTTTGTGAAAATATCCACTAAATGAGGGAATAATATGTGTGAGAGTAGCCCAGGAGAGTTCCAAATGTGTGTGGGTAGAATATATATCCCACGGGGGTAAAATTGAAAAAAGTTGAAAAAAATTTTTTTTTGGACTTAGTCATTTTTCCGGCGTTTATCAGACTTTCAGATAGGGCAAATGTCAGTGAGCATTCCGATTTCAGTTCCAGAGCGATTCTCCCAATGAGTCGTTGATATTTAGTCATTTTCAGCCAATTTCTGGATTTTTGAAAATTTCACTTTTTTGTGAAAATATCCACTAAATGAGGGAATAATATGTGTGAGGGTACCCCAGAAGAGTTCCAAATGTGTGTGGGTAGAATATATATCCCACGGGGATAAAATTGAAAAAAGTTGAAAAAATTTTTTTTTGGACTTAGTCATTTTTCCGGCGTTTATCAAACTTTCAGATAGGGCAAATGTCAGTGAGCATTCCGATTTCAGTTCCAGAGTGATTCGCCCAATGAGTCCTTGATATTTAGTCATTTTCAGCCAATTTCTGGATTTTTGAAAAATTAACTTTTTTGTGAAAATATCCACTAAATGAGGGAATAATATGTGTGAGGGTACCCCAGAAGAGTTCCAAATGTGTGTGGGTAGAATATATATCCCACGGGGGTAAAATTGAAAAAAGTTGAAAATTTTTTTTTTTTGGACTTAG
Organism: Phyllobates terribilis; assembly: GCF_046119375.1. Classification (NCBI taxonomy): domain Eukaryota; kingdom Metazoa; phylum Chordata; class Amphibia; order Anura; family Dendrobatidae; genus Phyllobates; species Phyllobates terribilis. The sequence goes on from NW_027362832.1 coordinate 5,644,234, forward strand.
TCATTTTTCCGGCGTTTATCAGACTATCAGTTAGGGCAAATGTCATTCAGCGTTCCGATTTCAGTTCCAGAGCGATTCGCCCAATGAGTCCTTGATATTTAGTCATTTTCAGCCAATTTTCTGGATTTTTGAAAAATTCACTTTTTTTGTGAAAATATCCACTAAATGAGGGAATAATATGTGTGAGTCTACCCCAGGAGAGTTCCAAATGTGTGTGTGTACAATATATATCCCACGGGGTAAAATTGAAAAAAGTTGAAAAAATTTTTTTTTTTGAACTTAGTCATTTTTCCGGTGATTATCAGACTTTCAGATAGAGCAAATGTCAGTGAGCGTTCCGATTTCAGTTCCAGAGTGATTCGCCCAATGAGTCCTTGATATTTAGTCATTTTCAGCCAATTTTTTGGATTTTTGAAAAATTCACTTTTTTGTGAAAATATCCACTAAATGAGGGAATAATATGTGTGAGGGTACCCCAGGAGTGTTCCAAATGTGTGTGGGTAGAATATATATCCCACGGGGGTAAAATTGAAAAAAGTTGAAAAAAATTTTTTTTTGGACTTAGTCTGATAAACGCCGGAAAAATGGCTAAGTCCAAAAAAAAATTTTTTTCAACTTTTTTCAATTTTACCCCCGTGGGATATATATTCTACCCACACACATTTGGAACACTCCTGGGGTACCCTCACACATATTATTCCCTCATTTAGTGGATATTTTCACAAAAAAGTGAATTTTTCAAAAATCCAGAAAATTGGCTGAAAATGACTAAATATCAAGGACTCATTGGGCGAATCGCTCTGGAACTGAAATCGGAACGCTCACTGACATTTGCATTATCTGATAGTCTGATAAACGCCGGAAAAATGGCTATCAGATAATGCAAATGTCAGTGAGCGTTCCGATTTCAGTTCCAGAGCGATTCGCCCAATGAGTCCTTGATATTTAGTAATTTTCAGCCAATTTTCTGGATTTTTGAAAATTTCACTTTTTTGTGAAAATATCCACTAAATGAGGGAATAATATGTGTGAGGGTACCCCAGAAGAGTTCCAAATGTGTGTGGGTAGAATATATATCCCACGGGGGTAAAATTGAAAAAAGTTGAAAAAAATTTTTTTTTTGGACTTAGTCATTTTTCCGGCGTTTATCAGACTTTCAGATAGGGCAAATGTCAGTGAGCGTTCCGATTTCAGTTCCAGAGCGATTCGCCCAATGAGTCCTTGATATTTAACCATTTTCAGCCAATTTTCTGGATTTTTGAAAATTTCACTTTTTTGTGAAAATATCCACTAAATGAGGGAATAATATGTGTGAGGGTAGCCCAGGAAAGTTCCAAATGTGTGTGGGTAGAATATATATCCCACGGGGATAAAATTGAAAAAAGTTGAAAAAATTTTTTTTTGGACTTAGTCATTTTTCCGGCGTTTATCAGACTTTCCGATAGGGCAAATGTCAGTGAGCGTTCCGATTTCACTTCCAGAGTGATTCGCCCAATGAGTCCTTGATATTTAATCATTTTCAGCCAATTTTCTGGATTTTTGAAAATTTCACTTTTTTGTGAAAATATCCACTAAATGAGGGAATAATATGTGTGAGGGTAGCCCAGGAGAGTTCCAAATGTGTGTGGGTAGAATATATATCCCACGGGGGTAAAATTGAAAAAAGTTGAAAAAAATTTTTTTTTGGACTTAGTCATTTTTCCGGCGTTTATCAGACTTTCAGATAGGGCAAATGTCAGTGAGCATTCCGATTTCAGTTCCAGAGCGATTCGCCCAATGAGTCCTTGATATTTAGTCATTTTCAGCCAATTTCTGGATTTTTGAAAAATTCACTTTTTTGTGAAAATATCCACTAAATGAGGGAATAATATGTGTGAGGGTACCCCAGAAGAGTTCCAAATGTGTGTGGGTAGAATATATATCCCACGGGGGTAAAATTGAAAAAAGTTGAAAAAAAATTTTTTTTTGGACTTAGTCATTTTTCCGGCGTTTTATCAGACTTTCAGATAGGGCAAATGTCAGTGTGCGTTCCGATTTCAGTTCCAGAGCGATTCGCCCAATGAGTCCTTGATATTTAGTCATTTTCAGCCAATTTTCTGGATTTTTGAAAAATTCACTTTTTTTGTGAAAATATCCACTAAATGAGGGAATAATATGTGTGAGTCTACCCCAGGAGAGTTCCAAATGTGTGTGGGTAGAATATATATCCCACGGGGTAAAATTGAAAAAAGTTGAAAAATTTTTTTTTTTTTAACTTAGTCATTTTTCCGGTGATTATCAGACTTTCAGATAGGGCAAATGTCAGTGAGCATTCCGATTTCAGTTCCAGAGCGATTCGCCCAATGAGTCCTTGATATTTAGTCATTTTCAGCCAATTTTTTGGATTTTTGAAAAATTCACTTTTTTGTGAAAATATCCACTAAATGAGGGAATAATATGTGTGAGGGTACCCCAGAAGAGTTCCAAATGTGTGTGGGTAGAATATATATCCCACGGGGGTAAAATTGAAAAAATTTGAAAAAAAATTTTTTTGGGGACTTAGTCATTTTTCCGGCGTTTACCAGACTTTCAGATAGGGCAAATGTCAGTGAGCGTTCCGATTTCAGTTCCAGAGCGATTCGCCCAATGAGTCCTTGATATTTAGTCATTTTCAGCCAATTTTCTGGATTTTTGAAAAATTCACTTTTTTTGTGAAAATATCCACTAAATGAGGGAATAATATGTGTGAGTCTACCCCAGGAGAGTTCCAAATGTGTGTGGGTAGAATATATATCCCACGGGGTAAAATTGAAAAAAGTTGAAAAAAATTTTTTTTTTGAACTTAGTCATTTTTCCGGTGATTATCAGACTTTCAGATAGGGCAAATGTCAGTGAGCGTTCCTATTTCAGTTCCAGAGCGATTCGCCCAATGAGTCCTTGATATTTAGTAATTTTCAGCCAATTTTCTGGATTTTTGAAAAATTCACTTTTTTGTGAAAATATCCACTAAATGAGGGAATAATATGTGTGAGGGTAGCCCAGGAGAGTTCCAAATGTGTGTGGGTAGAATATATATCCCACGGGGGTAAAATTGAAAAAAGTTGAAAAATTTTTTTTTTTGGACTTATTCATTTTTCCGGCGTTTATCAGACTTTCAGATAGGGCAAATGTCAGTGAGCGTTCCGATTTCAGTTCCAGAGCGATTCGCCCAATGAGTCCTTGATATTTAGTCATTTTCAGCCAATTTCTGGATTTTTGAAAAATTAACTTTTTTGTGAAAATATCCACTAAATGAGGGAATAATATGTGTGAGGGTACCCCAGAAGATTTCCAAATGTGTGTGGGTAGAATATATATCCCACGGGGGTAAAATTGAAAAAAATTGAAAAATTTATTTTTTTGGACTTAGTCATTTTTCCGGCCTTTATCAGACTTTCAGATAGGGCAAATGTCAGTGAGCGTTCCGACTTCAGTTCCAGAGCGATTCGCCCAATGAGTCTTTGATATTTAGTCATTTTCAGCCAATTTCTGGATTTTTGAAAAATTAACTTTTTTGTGAAAATATCCACTAAATGAGGGAATAATATGTGTGAGGGTACCCCAGAAGAGTTCCAAATGTGTGTGCGTAGAATATATATCCCACGGGGGTAAAATTGAAAAAAGTTGAAAAAAAAATATTTTTTTGACTTAGTCATTTTTCCAGCGTTTATCAGACGTTCCGATAGGGCAAATGTCAGTGAGCGTTCCGATTTCACTTCCAGAGTGATTCGCCCAATGAGTCCTTGATATTTAATCATTTTCAGCCAATTTTCTGGATTTTTGAAAATTTCACTTTTTTGTGAAAATATCCACTAAATGAGGGAATAATATGTGTGAGGGTAGCCCAGGAAAGTTCCAAATGTGTGTGGGTTGAATATATATCCCACGGGGGTAAAATTGAAAAAAGTTGAAAAATTTTTTTTTTTTGGACTTAGTCATTTTTCCGGCGTTTATCAGACTTTCAGATAGGGCAAATGTCAGTGAGCATTCCGATTTCAGTTCCAGAGCGATTCTCCCAATGAGTCCTTGATATTTAGTCATTTTCAGCCAATTTCTGGATTTTTGAAAATTTCACTTTTTTGTGAAAATATCCACTAAATGAGGGAATAATATGTGTGAGGGTACCCCAGAAGAGTTCCAAATGTGTGTGGGTAGAATATATATCCCACGGGGGTAAAATTGAAAAAAGTTGAAAAAAATTTTTTTTTTGGACTTAGTCATTTTTCCGGCGTTTATCAGACTTTCAGATAGGGCAAATGTCAGTGAGCGTTCCGATTTCAGTTCCAGAGCGATTCGCCCAATGAGTCCTTGATATTTAACCATTTTCAGCCAATTTTCTGGATTTTTGAAAATTTCACTTTTTTGTGAAAATATCCACTAAATGAGGGAATAATATGTGTGAGGGTAGCCCAGGAAAGTTCCAAATGTGTGTGGGTAGAATATATATCCCACGGGGATAAAATTGAAAAAAGTTGAAAAAATTTTTTTTTGGACTTAGTCATTTTTCCGGCGTTTATCAGACTTTCCGATAGGGCAAATGTCAGTGAGCGTTCCGATTTCACTTCCAGAGTGATTCGCCCAATGAGTCCTTGATATTTAATCATTTTCAGCCAATTTTCTGGATTTTTGAAAATTTCACTTTTTTGTGAAAATATCCACTAAATGAGGGAATAATATGTGTGAGGGTAGCCCAGGAGAGTTCCAAATGTGTGTGGGTAGAATATATATCCCACGGGGGTAAAATTGAAAAAAGTTGAAAAAAATTTTTTTTTGGACTTAGTCATTTTTCCGGCGTTTATCAGACTTTCAGATAGGGCAAATGTCAGTGAGCATTCCGATTTCAGTTCCAGAGCGATTCGCCCAATGAGTCCTTGATATTTAGTCATTTTCAGCCAATTTCTGGATTTTTGAAAAATTCACTTTTTTGTGAAAATATCCACTAAATGAGGGAATAATATGTGTGAGGGTACCCCAGAAGAGTTCCAAATGTGTGTGGGTAGAATATATATCCCACGGGGGTAAAATTGAAAAAAGTTGAAAAAAAATTTTTTTTGGGACTTAGTCATTTTTCCGGCGTTTTATCAGACTTTCAGATAGGGCAAATGTCAGTGTGCGTTCCGATTTCAGTTCCAGAGCGATTCGCCCAATGAGTCCTTGATATTTAGTCATTTTCAGCCAATTTTCTGGATTTTTGAAAAATTCACTTTTTTTGTGAAAATATCCACTAAATGAGGGAATAATATGTGTGAGTCTACCCCAGGAGAGTTCCAAATGTGTGTGGGTAGAATATATATCCCACGGGGTAAAATTGAAAAAAGTTGAAAAAATTTTTTTTTTTTAACTTAGTCATTTTTCCGGTGATTATCAGACTTTCAGATAGGGCAAATGTCAGTGAGCATTCCGATTTCAGTTCCAGAGCGATTCGCCCAATGAGTCCTTGATATTTAGTCATTTTCAGCCAATTTTTTGGATTTTTGAAAAATTCACTTTTTTGTGAAAATATCCACTAAATGAGGGAATAATATGTGTGAGGGTACCCCAGAAGAGTTCCAAATGTGTGTGGGTAGAATATATATCCCACGGGGGTAAAATTGAAAAAATTTGAAAAAAATTTTTTTTGGGGACTTAGTCATTTTTCCGGCGTTTACCAGACTTTCAGATAGGGCAAATGTCAGTGAGCGTTCCGATTTCAGTTCCAGAGCGATTCGCCCAATGAGTCCTTGATATTTAGTCATTTTCAGCCAATTTTCTGGATTTTTGAAAAATTCACTTTTTTTGTGAAAATATCCACTAAATGAGGGAATAATATGTGTGAGTCTACCCCAGGAGAGTTCCAAATGTGTGTGGGTAGAATATATATCCCACGGGGTAAAATTGAAAAAAGTTGAAAAAAATTTTTTTTTTGAACTTAGTCATTTTTCCGGTGATTATCAGACTTTCAAATAGGGCAAATGTCAGTGAGCGTTCCTATTTCAGTTCCAGAGCGATTCGCCCAATGAGTCCTTGATATTTAGTAATTTTCAGCCAATTTTCTGGATTTTTGAAAAATTCACTTTTTTGTGAAAATATCCACTAAATGAGGGAATAATATGTGTGAGGGTAGCCCAGGAGAGTTCCAAATGTGTGTGGGTAGAATATATATCCCACGGGGGTAAAATTGAAAAAAGTTGAAAAATTTTTTTTTTTGGACTTATTCATTTTTCCGGCGTTTATCAGACTTTCAGATAGGGCAAATGTCAGTGAGCGTTCCGATTTCAGTTCCAGAGCGATTCGCCCAATGAGTCCTTGATATTTAGTCATTTTCAGCCAATTTCTGGATTTTTGAAAAATTAACTTTTTTGTGAAAATATCCACTAAATGAGGGAATAATATGTGTGAGGGTACCCCAGAAGATTTCCAAATGTGTGTGGGTAGAATATATATCCCACGGGGGTAAAATTGAAAAAAATTGAAAAATTTATTTTTTTGGACTTAGTCATTTTTCCGGCCTTTATCAGACTTTCAGATAGGGCAAATGTCAGTGAGCGTTCCGACTTCAGTTCCAGAGCGATTCGCCCAATGAGTCTTTGATATTTAGTCATTTTCAGCCAATTTCTGGATTTTTGAAAAATTAACTTTTTTGTGAAAATATCCACTAAATGAGGGAATAATATGTGTGAGGGTACCCCAGAAGAGTTCCAAATGTGTGTGCGTAGAATATATATCCCACGGGGGTAAAATTGAAAAAAGTTGAAAAAAAAATTTTTTTTTGACTTAGTCATTTTTCCGGCGTTTATCAGACGTTCCGATAGGGCAAATGTCAGTGAGCGTTCCGATTTCACTTCCAGAGTGATTCGCCCAATGAGTCCTTGATATTTAATCATTTTCAGCCAATTTTCTGGATTTTTGAAAATTTCACTTTTTTGTGAAAATATCCACTAAATGAGGGAATAATATGTGTGAGGGTAGCCCAGGAAAGTTCCAAATGTGTGTGGGTTGAATATATATCCCACGGGGGTAAAATTGAAAAAAGTTGAAAAATTTTTTTTTTTTGGACTTAGTCATTTTTCCGGCGTTTATCAGACTTTCAGATAGGGCAAATGTCAGTGAGCATTCCGATTTCAGTTCCAGAGCGATTCTCCCAATGAGTCCTTGATATTTAGTCATTTTCAGCCAATTTCTGGATTTTTGAAAATTTCACTTTTTTGTGAAAATATCCACTAAATGAGGGAATAATATGTGTGAGGGTACCCCAGAAGAGTTCCAAATGTGTGTGGGTAGAATATATATCCCACGGGGGTAAAATTGAAAAAAGTTGAAAAAAATTTTTTTTTTGGACTTAGTCATTTTTCCGGCGTTTATCAGACTTTCAGATAGGGCAAATGTCAGTGAGCGTTCCGATTTCAGTTCCAGAGCGATTCGCCCAATGAGTCCTTGATATTTAACCATTTTCAGCCAATTTTCTGGATTTTTGAAAATTTCACTTTTTTGTGAAAATATCCACTAAATGAGGGAATAATATGTGTGAGGGTAGCCCAGGAAAGTTCCAAATGTGTGTGGGTAGAATATATATCCCACGGGGATAAAATTGAAAAAAGTTGAAAAAATTTTTTTTTGGACTTAGTCATTTTTCCGGCGTTTATCAGACTTTCCGATAGGGCAAATGTCAGTGAGCGTTCCGATTTCACTTCCAGAGTGATTCGCCCAATGAGTCCTTGATATTTAATCATTTTCAGCCAATTTTCTGGATTTTTGAAAATTTCACTTTTTTGTGAAAATATCCACTAAATGAGGGAATAATATGTGTGAGGGTAGCCCAGGAGAGTTCCAAATGTGTGTGGGTAGAATATATATCCCACGGGGGTAAAATTGAAAAAAGTTGAAAAAATTTTTTTTTTGGACTTAGTCATTTTTCCGGCGTTTATCAGACTTTCAGATAGGGCAAATGTCAGTGAGCATTCCGATTTCAGTTCCAGAGCGATTCGCCCAATGAGTCCTTGATATTTAGTCATTTTCAGCCAATTTCTGGATTTTTGAAAAATTCACTTTTTTGTGAAAATATCCACTAAATGAGGGAATAATATGTGTGAGGGTACCCCAGAAGAGTTCCAAATGTGTGTGGGTAGAATATATATCCCACGGGGGTAAAATTGAAAAAAGTTGAAAAAAAATTTTTTTTTGGACTTAGTCATTTTTCCGGCGTTTTATCAGACTTTCAGATAGGGCAAATGTCAGTGTGCGTTCCGATTTCAGTTCCAGAGCGATTCGCCCAATGAGTCCTTGATATTTAGTCATTTTCAGCCAATTTTCTGGATTTTTGAAAAATTCACTTTTTTTGTGAAAATATCCACTAAATGAGGGAATAATATGTGTGAGTCTACCCCAGGAGAGTTCCAAATGTGTGTGGGTAGAATATATATCCCACGGGGTAAAATTGAAAAAAGTTGAAAAAATTTTTTTTTTTTAACTTAGTCATTTTTCCGGTGATTATCAGACTTTCAGATAGGGCAAATGTCAGTGAGCATTCCGATTTCAGTTCCAGAGCGATTCGCCCAATGAGTCCTTGATATTTAGTCATTTTCAGCCAATTTTTTGGATTTTTGAAAAATTCACTTTTTTGTGAAAATATCCACTAAATGAGGGAATAATATGTGTGAGGGTTCCCCAGAAGAGTTCCAAATGTGTGTGGGTAGAATATATATCCCACGGGGGTAAAATTGAAAAAATTTGAAAAAAAATTTTTTTGGGGACTTAGTCATTTTTCCGGCGTTTACCAGACTTTCAGATAGGGCAAATGTCAGTGAGCGTTCCGATTTCAGTTCCAGAGCGATTCGCCCAATGAGTCCTTGATATTTAGTCATTTTCAGCCAATTTTCTGGATTTTTGAAAAATTCACTTTTTTTGTGAAAATATCCACTAAATGAGGGAATAATATGTGTGAGTCTACCCCAGGAGAGTTCCAAATGTGTGTGGGTAGAATATATATCCCACGGGGTAAAATTGAAAAAAGTTGAAAAAAAATTTTTTTTTGAACTTAGTCATTTTTCCGGTGATTATCAGACTTTCAGATAGGGCAAATGTCAGTGAGCGTTCCGATTTCAGTTCCAGAGCGATTCGCCCAATGAGTCCTTGATATTTAGTAATTTTCAGCCAATTTTCTGGATTTTTGAAAAATTCACTTTTTTGTGAAAATATCCACTAAATGAGGGAATAATATGTGTGAGGGTAGCCCAGGAGAGTTCCAAATGTGTGTGGGTAGAATATATATCCCACGGGGGTAAAATTGAAAAAAGTTGAAAAATTTTTTTTTTTGGACTTATTCATTTTTCCGGCGTTTATCAGACTTTCAGATAGGGCAAATGTCAGTGAGCGTTCCGATTTCAGTTCCAGAGCGATTCGCCCAATGAGTCCTTGATATTTAGTCATTTTCAGCCAATTTCTGGATTTTTGAAAAATTAACTTTTTTGTGAAAATATCCACTAAATGAGGGAATAATATGTGTGAGGGTACCCCAGAAGATTTCCAAATGTGTGTGGGTAGAATATATATCCCACGGGGGTAAAATTGAAAAAAATTGAAAAATTTATTTTTTTGGACTTAGTCATTTTTCCGGCCTTTATCAGACTTTCAGATAGGGCAAATGTCAGTGAGCGTTCCGACTTCAGTTCCAGAGCGATTCGCCCAATGAGTCTTTGATATTTAGTCATTTTCAGCCAATTTCTGGATTTTTGAAAAATTAACTTTTTTGTGAAAATATCCACTAAATGAGGGAATAATATGTGTGAGGGTACCCCAGAAGAGTTCCAAATGTGTGTGCGTAGAATATATATCCCACGGGGGTAAAATTGAAAAAAGTTGAAAAAAAAATTTTTTTTTGACTTAGTCATTTTTCCGGCGTTTATCAGACGTTCCGATAGGGCAAATGTCAGTGAGCGTTCCGATTTCACTTCCAGAGTGATTCGCCCAATGAGTCCTTGATATTTAATCATTTTCAGCCAATTTTCTGGATTTTTGAAAATTTCACTTTTTTGTGAAAATATCCACTAAATGAGGGAATAATATGTGTGAGGGTAGCCCAGGAAAGTTCCAAATGTGTGTGGGTTGAATATATATCCCACGGGGGTAAAATTGAAAAAAGTTGAAAAATTTTTTTTTTTTGGACTTAGTCATTTTTCCGGCGTTTATCAGACTTTCAGATAGGGCAAATGTCAGTGAGCGTTCCGATTTCAGTTCCAGAGCGATTCGCCCAATGAGTCCTTGATATTTAGTCATTTTCAGCCAATTTTCTGGATTTTTGAAAAATTCACTTTTTTGTGAAAATATCCACTAAATGAGGGAATAATATGTGTGAGGGTACCCCAGGAGTGTTCCAAATGTGTGTGGGTAGAATATATATCCCACGGGGGTAAAATTGAAAAAAGTTGAAAAAATTTTTTTTTTGGACTTAGCCATTTTTCCGGCGTTTATCAGACTATCAGATAATGCAAATGTCAGTGAGCGTTCCGATTTCAGTTCCAGATCGATTCGCCCAATGAGTCCTTGATATTTAGTAATTTTCAGCCAATTTTCTGGATTTTTGAAAAATTCACTTTTTTGTGAAAATATCCACTAAATGAGGGAATAATATGTGTGAGAGTAGCCCAGGAGAGTTCCAAATGTGTGTGGGTAGAATATATATCCCACGGGGGTAAAATTGAAAAAAGTTGAAAAAAATTTTTTTTTGGACTTAGTCATTTTTCCGGCGTTTATCAGACTTTCAGATAGGGCAAATGTCAGTGAGCATTCCGATTTCAGTTCCAGAGCGATTCTCCCAATGAGTCCTTGATATTTAGTCATTTTCAGCCAATTTCTGGATTTTTGAAAATTTCACTTTTTTGTGAAAATATCCACTAAATGAGGGAATAATATGTGTGAGGGTACCCCAGAAGAGTTCCAAATGTGTGTGGGTAGAATATATATCCCACGGGGGTAAAATTGAAAAAAGTTGAAAAAAATTTTTTTTTTGGACTTAGTCATTTTTCCGGCATTTATCAGACTTTCAGATAGGGCAAATGTCAGTGAGCATTCCGATTTCAGTTCCAGAGCGATTCGCCCAATGAGTCCGTGATATTTAGTCATTTTCAGCCAATTTTTTGGATTTTTGAAAAATTCACTTTTTTGTGAAAATATCCACTAAATGAGGGAATAATATGTGTGAGGGTACCCCAGGAGTGTTCCAAATGTGTGTGGGTAGAATATACATCCCACGGGGGTAAAATTGAAAAAAGTTGAAAAATTTTTTTTTTTGGACTTATTCATTTTTCCGGCGTTTATCAGACTTTCAGATAGGGCAAATGTCAGTGAGCGTTCCGATTTCAGTTCCAGAGCGATTCGCCCAATGAGTCCTTGATATTTAGTCATTTTCAGCCAATTTCTGGATTTTTGAAAAATTAACTTTTTTGTGAAAATATCCACTAAATGAGGGAATAATATGTGTGAGGGTACCCCAGAAGATTTCCAAATGTGTGTGGGTAGAATATATATCCCACGGGGGTAAAATTGAAAAAAATTGAAAAATTTATTTTTTTGGACTTAGTCATTTTTCCGGCCTTTATCAGACTTTCAGATAGGGCAAATGTCAGTGAGCGTTCCGACTTCAGTTCCAGAGCGATTCGCCCAATGAGTCTTTGATATTTAGTCATTTTCAGCCAATTTCTGGATTTTTGAAAAATTAACTTTTTTGTGAAAATATCCACTAAATGTGGGAATAATATGTGTGAGGGTACCCCAGAAGAGTTCCAAATGTGTGTGTGTACAATATATATCCCACGGGGTAAAATTGAAAAAAGTTGAAAAAATTTTTTTTTTTGAACTTAGTCATTTTTCCGGTGATTATCAGACTTTCAGATAGGGAAAATGTCAGTGAGCGTTCCGATTTCAGTTCCAGAGTGATTCGCCCAATGAGTCCTTGATATTTATTCATTTTCAGCCAATTTTTTGGATTTTTGAAAAATTCACTTTTTTGTGAAAATATCCACTAAATGAGGGAATAATATGTGTGAGGGTAGCCCAGGAAAGTTCCAAATGTGTGTGGGTAGAATATATATCCCACGGGGGTAAAATTGAAAAAAGTTGAAAAATTTTTTTTTTTTGGACTTAGTCATTTTTCCGGTGATTATCAGACTTTCAGATAGGGCAAATGTCAGTGAGCGTTGCGATTTCAGTTCCAGAGCGATTCGCCCAATGAGTCCTTGATATTTAGTCATTTTCAGCCAATTTCTGGATTTTTGAAAAATTCACTTTTTTGTGAAAATATCCACTAAATGAAGGAATAATATGTGTGAGGGTAGCCCAGGAGAGTTCCAAATGTGTGTGGGTAGAATATATATCCCACGGGGGTAAAATTGAAAAAAGTTGAAAAAAATTTTTTTTTGGACTTAGTCATTTTTCCGGCGTTTATCAGACTTTCAGATAGGGCAAATGTCAGTGAGCATTCCGATTTCAGTTCCAGAGCGATTCGCCCAATGAGTCCTTGATATTTAGTCATTTTCAGCCAATTTTCTGGATTTTTGAAAAATTCACTTTTTTGTGAAAATATCCACTAAATGAGGGAATAATATGTGTGAGGGTACCCCAGGAGAGTTCCAAATGTGTGTGGGTAGAATATATATCCCACGGGGGTAAAATTGAAAAAATTTGAAAAAAAATTTTTTGGGGACTTAGTCATTTTTCCGGCGTTTACCAGACTTTCAGATAGGGCAAATGTCAGTGAGCGTTCCGATTTCAGTTCCAGAGCGATTCGCCCAATGAGTCCTTGATATTTAGTCATTTTCAGCCAATTTTCTGGATTTTTGAAAAATTCACTTTTTTTGTGAAAATATCCACTAAATGAGGGAATAATATGTGTGAGTCTACCCCAGGAGAGTTCCAAATGTGTGTGGGTAGAATATATATCCCACGGGGTAAAATTGAAAAAAGTTGAAAAAATTTTTTTTTTTGAACTTAGTCATTTTTCCGGTGATTATCAGACTTTCAGATAGGGCAAATGTCAGTGAGCGTTCCGATTTCAGTTCCAGAGCGATTCGCCCAATGAGTCCTTGATATTTAGTAATTTTCAGCCAATTTTCTGGATTTTTGAAAAATTCACTTTTTTGTGAAAATATCCACTAAATGAGGGAATAATATGTGTGAGGGTACCCCAGGAGAGTTCCAAATGTGTGTGGGTAGAATATATATCCCACGGGGGTAAAATTGAAAAAATTTGAAAAAAATTTTTTTGGGGACTTAGTCATTTTTCCGGCGTTTACCAGACTTTCAGATAGGGCAAATGTCAGTGAGCGTTCCGATTTCAGTTCCAGAGCGATTCGCCCAATGAGTCCTTGATATTTAGTCATTTTCAGCCAATTTTCTGGATTTTTGAAAAATTCACTTTTTTTGTGAAAATATCCACTAAATGAGGGAATAATATGTGTGAGTCTACCCCAGGAGAGTTCCAAATGTGTGTGGGTAGAATATATATCCCACGGGGTAAAATTGAAAAAAGTTGAAAAAATTTTTTTTTTTGAACTTAGTCATTTTTCCGGTGATTATCAGACTTTCAGATAGGGCAAATGTCAGTGAGCGTTCCGATTTCAGTTCCAGAGCGATTCGCCCAATGAGTCCTTGATATTTAGTAATTTTCAGCCAATTTTCTGGATTTTTGAAAAATTCACTTTTTTGTGAAAATATCCACTAAATGAGGGAATAATATGTGTGAGGGTAGCCCAGGAGAGTTCCAAATGTGTGTGGGTAGAATATATATCCCACGGGGGTAAAATTGAAAAAAGTTGAAAAAAATTTTTTTTTGGACTTAGTCATTTTTCCGGCGTTTATCAGACTTTCAGATAGGGCAAATGTCAGTGAGCATTCCGATTTCAGTTCCAGAGCGATTCGCCCAATGAGTCCTTGATATTTAGTCATTTTCAGCCAATTTCTGGATTTTTGAAAAATTCACTTTTTTGTGAAAATATCCACTAAATGAGGGAATAATATGTGTGAGGGTACCCCAGAAGAGTTCCAAATGTGTGTGGGTAGAATATATATCCCACGGGGGTAAAATTGAAAAAAGTTGAAAAAAATTTTTTTTTTGAACTTAGTCATTTTTCCGGCGTTTATCAGACTTTCAGATAGGGCAAATGTCAGTGAGCGTTCCGATTTCAGTTCCAGAGCGATTCGCCCAATGAGTCCTTGATATTTAGTCATTTTCAGCCAATTTTTTGGATTTTTGAAAAATTCACTTTTTTGTGAAAATATCCACTAAATGAGGGAATAATATGTGTGAGGGTACCCCAGAAGAGTTCCAAATGTGTGTGGGTAGAATATATATCCCACGGGGGTAAAATTGAAAAAAGTTGAAAAAAAATTTTTTTGGGGACTTAGTCATTTTTCCGGCATTTATCAGACTTTCAGATAGGGCAAATGTCAGTGAGCGTTCCGATTTCAGTTCCAGAGCGATTCGCCCAATGAGTCCTTGATATTTAGTCATTTTCAGCCAATTTTCTGGATTTTTGAAAAATTCACTTTTTTTGTGAAAATATCCACTAAATGAGGGAATAATATGTGTGAGTCTACCCCAGGAGAGTTCCAAATGTGTGTGGGTAGAATATATATCCCACGGGGTAAAATTGAAAAAAGTTGAAAAAAAATTTTTTTTTGAACTTAGTCATTTTTCCGGTGATTATCAGACTTTCAGATAGGGCAAATGTCAGTGAGCATTCCGATTTTAGTTCCAGAGCGATTCGCCCAATGAGTCCTTGATATTTAGTCATTTTCAGCCAATTTTTTGGATTTTTGAAAAATTCACTTTTTTGTGAAAATATCCACTAAATGAGGGAATAATATGTGTGAGGGTACCCCAGGAGTGTTCCAAATGTGTTTGGGTAGAATATATATCCCACGGGGGTAAAATTGGAAAAAGTTGAAAAAATTTTTTTTTTGGACTTAGCCATTTTTCCGGCGTTTATCAGACTATCAGATAGGGCAAATGTCAGTGAGCGTTCCGATTTCAGTTCCAGAGCGATTCGCCCAATGAGTCCTTGATATTTAGTAATTTTCAGCCAATTTTCTGGATTTTTGAAAAATTCACTTTTTTGTGAAAATATCCACTAAATGAGGGAATAATATGTGTGAGGGTAGCCCAGGAGAGTTCCAAATGTGTGTGGGTAGAATATATATCCCACGGGGGTAAAATTGAAAAAAGTTGAAAAAAATTTTTTTTTGGACTTAGTCATTTTTCCGGCGTTTATCAGACTTTCAGATAGGGCAAATGTCAGTGAGCGTTCCGATTTCACTTCCAGAGTGATTCGCCCAATGAGTCCTTGATATTTAATCATTTTCAGCCAATTTTCTGGATTTTTGAAAATTTCACTTTTTTGTGAAAATATCCACTAAATGAGGGAATAATATGTGTGAGGGTAGCCCAGGAAAGTTCCAAATGTGTGTGGGTAGAATATATATCCCACGGGGGTAAAATTGAAAAAAGTTGAAAAATTATTTTTTTTTGGACTTAGTCATTTTTCCGGCGTTTATCAGACTTTCAGATAGGGCAAATGTCAGTGAGCGTTCCGATTTCAGTTCCAGAGCGATTCGCCCAATGAGTCCTTGATATTTAGTCATTTTCAGAAAATTTTCTGGATTTTTGAAAAATTCACTTTTTTGTGAAAATATCCACTAAATGAGGGAATAATATGTGTGAGGGTACCCCAGAAGAGTTCCAAATGTGTGTGGGTAGAATATATATCCCACGGGGGTAAAATTGAAAAAAGTTGAAAAAAAATTTTTTTTTGGACTTAGTCATTTTTCCGGCGTTTATCAGACTTTCAGATAGGGCAAATGTCAGTGAGCGTTCCGATTTCAGTTCCAGAGCGATTCGCCCAATGAGTCCTTGATATTTAGTCATTTTCAGCCAATTTTCTGGATTTTTGAAAAATTCACTTTTTTTGTGAAAATATCCACTAAATGAGGGAATAATATGTGTGAGTCTACCCCAGGAGAGTTCCAAATGTGTGTGGGTAGAATATATATCCCACGGGGTAAAATTGAAAAAAGTTGAAAAAAATTTTTTTTTTGAACTTAGTCATTTTTCCGGTGATTATCAGACTTTCAGATAGGGCAAATGTCAGTGAGCGTTCCGATTTCAGTTCCAGAGCGATTCGCCCAATGAGTCCTTGATATTTAGTCATTTTCAGCCAATTTTTTGGATTTTTGAAAAATTCACTTTTTTGTGAAAATATCCACTAAATGAGGGAATAATATGTGTGAGGGTACCCCAGGAGTGTTCCAAATGTGTGTGGGTAGAATATATATCCCACGGGGGTAACATTGGAAAAAGTTGAAAAAATTTTTTTTTTGGACTTAGCCATTTTTCCGGCGTTTATCAGACTATCAGATAGGGCAAATGTCAGTGAGCGTTCCGATTTCAGTTCCAGAGCGATTCGCCCAATGAGTCCTTGATATTTAGTAATTTTCAGCCAATTTTCTGGATTTTTGAAAAATTCACTTTTTTGTGAAAATATCCACTAAATGAGGGAATAATATGTGTGAGGGTAGCCCAGGAGAGTTCCAAATGTGTGTGGGTAGAATATATATCCCACGGGGGTAAAATTGAAAAAAGTTGAAAAAAATTTGTTTTTGGACTTAGTCATTTTTCCGGCGTTTATCAGACTTTCAGATAGGGCAAATGTCAGTGAGCATTCCGATTTCAGTTCCAGAGCGATTCGCCCAATGAGTCCTTGATATTTAGTCATTTTCAGCCAATTTCTGGATTTTTGAAAAATTCACTTTTTTGTGAAAATATCCACTAAATGAGGGAATAATATGTGTGAGGGTACCCCAGAAGAGTTCCAAATGTGTGTGCGTAGAATATATATCCCACGGGGGTAAAATTGAAAAAAGTTGAAAAAAAAATTTTTTTTTTACTTAGTCATTTTTCCGGCGTTTATCAGACTTTCCGATAGGGCAAATGTCAGTGAGCGTTCCGATTTCACTTCCAGAGTGATTCGCCCAATGAGTCCTTGATATTTAATCATTTTCAGCCAATTTTCTGGATTTTTGAAAATTTCACTTTTTTGTGAAAATATCCACTAAATGAGGGAATAATATGTGTGAGGGTAGCCCAGGAAAGTTCCAAATGTGTGTGGGTAGAATATATATCCCACGGGGGTAAAATTGAAAAAAGTTGAAAAATTATTATTTTTTGGACTTAGTCATTTTTCCGGCGTTTATCAGACTTTCAGATAGGGCAAATGTCAGTGAGCGTTCCGATTTCAGTTCCAGAGCGATTCGCCCAATGAGTCCTTGATATTTAGTCATTTTCAGCCAATTTTCTGGATTTTTGAAAAATTCACTTTTTTTGTGAAAATATCCACTAAATGAGGGAATAATATGTGTGAGTCTACCCCAGGAGAGTTCCAAATGTGTGTGGGTAGAATATATATCCCACGGGGTAAAATTGAAAAAAGTTGAAAAATTTTTTTTTTTTGAACTTAGTCATTTTTCCGGTGATTATCAGACTTTCAGATAGGGCAAATGTCAGTGAGCGTTCCGATTTCAGTTCCAGAGCGATTTGCCCAATGAGTCCTTGATATTTAGTAATTTTCAGCCAATTTTCTGGATTTTTGAAAAATTCACTTTTTTGTGAAAATATCCACTAAATGAGGGAATAATATGTGTGAGGGTAGCCCAGGAGAGTTCCAAATGTGTGTGGGTAGAATATATATCCCACGGGGGTAAAATTGAAAAAAGTTGAAAAAAAATTTTTTTTGGACTTAGTCATTTTTCCGGCGTTTATCAGACTTTCAGATAGGGCAAATGTCAGTGAGCATTCCGATTTCAGTTCCAGAGCGATTCGCCCAATGAGTCCTTGATATTTAGTCATTTTCAGCCAATTTCTGGATTTTTGAAAAATTCACTTTTTTGTGAAAATATCCACTAAATGAGGGAATAATATGTGTGAGGGTACCCCAGAAGAGTTCCAAATGTGTGTGGGTAGAATATATATCCCACGGGGGTAAAATTGAAAAAAGTTGAAAAAAAATTTTTTTTTGGACTTAGTCATTTTTCCGGCGTTTATCAGACTTTCAGATAGGGCAAATGTCAGTGAGCGTTCCGATTTCAGTTCCAGAGCGATTCGCCCAATGAGTCCTTGATATTTAGTCATTTTCAACCAATTTTCTGGATTTTTGAAAAATTCACTTTTTTTGTGAAAATATCCACTAAATGAGGGAATAATATGTGTGAGTCTACCCCAGGAGAGTTCCAAATGTGTGTGGGTAGAATATATATCCCACGGGGTAAAATTGAAAAAAGTTGAAAAAATTTTTTTTTTTTAACTTAGTCATTTTTCCGGTGATTATCAGACTTTCAGATAGGGCAAATGTCAGTGAGCGTTCCGATTTCAGTTCCAGAGCGATTCGCCCAATGAGTCCTTGATATTTAGTCATTTTCAGCCAATTTTTTGGATTTTTGAAAAATTCACTTTTTTGTGAAAATATCCACTAAATGAGGGAATAATATGTGTGAGGGTACCCCAGGAGTGTTCCAAATGTGTGTGGGTAGAATATATATCCCACGGGGGTAAAATTGGAAAAAGTTGAAAAAATTTTTTTTTTGGACTTAGCCATTTTTCCGGCGTTTATCAGACTATCAGATAGGGCAAATGTCAGTGAGCGTTCCGATTTCAGTTCCAGAGCGATTCGCCCAATGAGTCCTTGATATTTAGTAATTTTCAGCCAATTTTCTGGATTTTTGAAAAATTCACTTTTTTGTGAAAATATCCACTAAATGAGGGAATAATATGTGTGAGGGTAGCCCAGGAGAGTTCCAAATGTGTGTGCGTAGAATATATATCCCACGGGGGTAAAATTGAAAAAAGTTGAAAAAAAAATTTTTTTTTGACTTAGTCATTTTTCCGGCGTTTATCAGACTTTCCGATAGGGCAAATGTCAGTGAGCGTTCCGATTTCACTTCCAGAGTGATTCGCCCAATGAGTCCTTGATATTTAATCATTTTCAGCCAATTTTCTGGATTTTTGAAAATTTCACTTTTTTGTGAAAATATCCACTAAATGAGGGAATAATATGTGTGAGGGTAGCCCAGGAAAGTTCCAAATGTGTGTGGGTAGAATACATATCCCACGGGGGTAAAATTGAAAAAAGTTGAAAAATTATTTTTTTTTGGACTTAGTCATTTTTCCGGCGTTTATCAGACTTTCAGATAGGGCAAATGTCAGTGAGCGTTCCGATTTCAGTTCCAGAGCGATTCGCCCAATGAGTCCTTGATATTTAGTCATTTTCAGCCAATTTTCTGGATTTTTGAAAAATTCACTTTTTTTGTGAAAATATCCACTAAATGAGGGAATAATATGTGTGAGTCTACCCCAGGAGAGTTCCAAATGTGTGTGGGTAGAATATATATCCCACGGGGTAAAATTGAAAAAAGTTGAAAAAATTTTTTTTTGAACTTAGTCATTTTTCCGGTGATTATCAGACTTTCAGATAGGGCAAATGTCAGTGAGCGTTCCGATTTCAGTTCCAGAGCGATTCGCCCAATGAGTCCTTGATATTTAGTAATTTTCAGCCAATTTTCTGGATTTTTGAAAAATTCACTTTTTTGTGAAAATATCCACTAAATGAGGGAATAACATGTGTGAGGGTAGCCCAGGAGAGTTCCAAATGTGTGTGGGTAGAATATATATCCCACGGGGGTAAAATTGAAAAAAGTTGAAAAAAATTTTTTTTTGGACTTAGTCATTTTTCCGGCGTTTATCAGACTTTCAGATAGGGCAAATGTCAGTGAGCATTCCGATTTCAGTTCCAGAGCGATTCGCCCAATGAGTCCTTGATATTTAGTCATTTTCAGCCAATTTCTGGATTTTTGAAAAATTCACTTTTTTGTGAAAATATCCACTAAATGAGGGAATAATATGTGTGAGGGTACCCCAGAAGAGTTCCAAATGTGTGTGGGTAGAATATATATCCCACGGGGGTAAAATTGAAAAAAGTTGAAAAAAAATTTTTTTTTGGACTTAGTCATTTTTCCGGCGTTTATCAGACTTTCAGATAGGGCAAATGTCAGTGAGCGTTCCGATTTCAGTTCCAGAGCGATTCGCCCAATGAGTCCTTGATATTTAGTCATTTTCAACCAATTTTCTGGATTTTTGAAAAATTCACTTTTTTTGTGAAAATATCCACTAAATGAGGGAATAATATGTGTGAGTCTACCCCAGGAGAGTTCCAAATGTGTGTGGGTAGAATATATATCCCACGGGGTAAAATTGAAAAAAGTTGAAAAAATTTTTTTTTTTTAACTTAGTCATTTTTCCGGTGATTATCAGACTTTCAGATAGGGCAAATGTCAGTGAGCGTTCCGATTTCAGTTCCAGAGCGATTCGCCCAATGAGTCCTTGATATTTAGTCATTTTCAGCCAATTTTTTGGATTTTTGAAAAATTCACTTTTTTGTGAAAATATCCACTAAATGAGGGAATAATATGTGTGAGGGTACCCCAGGAGTGTTCCAAATGTGTGTGGGTAGAATATATATCCCACGGGGGTAAAATTGGAAAAAGTTGAAAAAATTTTTTTTTTGGACTTAGCCATTTTTCCGGCGTTTATCAGACTATCAGATAGGGCAAATGTCAGTGAGCGTTCCGATTTCAGTTCCAGAGCGATTCGCCCAATGAGTCCTTGATATTTAGTAATTTTCAGCCAATTTTCTGGATTTTTGAAAAATTCACTTTTTTGTGAAAATATCCACTAAATGAGGGAATAATATGTGTGAGGGTAGCCCAGGAGAGTTCCAAATGGGTGTGCGTAGAATATATATCCCACGGGGGTAAAATTGAAAAAAGTTGAAAAAAAAATTTTTTTTTGAGAACTTAGTCATTTTTCCGGTGATTATCAGACTTTCAGATAGGGCAAATGTCAGTGAGCGTTCCGATTTCAGTTCCAGAGCGATTCGCCCAATGAGTCCTTGATATTTAGTAATTTTCAGCCAATTTTCTTGAATTTTGAAAAATTCACTTTTTTGTGAAAATATCCACTAAATGAGGGAATAACATGTGTGAGGGTAGCCCAGGAGAGTTCCAAATGTGTGTGGGTAGAATATATATCCCACGGGGGTAAAATTGAAAAAAGTTGAAAAAAATTTTTTTTTGGACTTAGTCATTTTTCCGGCGTTTATCAGACTTTCAGATAGGGCAAATGTCAGGGAGCATTCCGATTTCAGTTCCAGAGCGATTCGCCCAATGAGTCCTTGATATTTAGTCATTTTCAGCCAATTTCTGGATTTTTGAAAAATTCACTTTTTTGTGAAAATATCCACTAAATGAGGGAATAATATGTGTGAGTCTACCCCAGGAGAGTTCCAAATGTGTGTGGGTAGAATATATATCCCACGGGGTAAAATTGAAAAAAGTTGAAAAAAAATTTTTTTTTTAACTTAGTCATTTTTCCGGTGATTATCAGACTTTCAGATAGGGCAAATGTCAGTGAGCGTTCCGATTTCAGTTCCAGAGCGATTCGCCCAATGAGTCCTTGATATTTAGTCATTTTCAGCCAATTTTTTGGATTTTTGAAAAATTCACTTTTTTGTGAAAATATCCACTAAATGAGGGAATAATATGTGTGAGGGTACCCCAGAAGAGTTCCAAATGTGTGTGGGTAGAATATATATCCCACGGGGGTAAAATTGAAAAAAGTTGAAAAAAAATTTTTTTGGGGACTTAGTCATTTTTCCGGCGTTTATCAGACTTTCAGATAGGGCAAATGTCAGTGAGCGTTCCGATTTCAGTTCCAGAGCGATTCGCCCAATGAGTCCTTGATATTTAGTAATTTTCAGCCAATTTTCTGGATTTTTGAAAAATTCACTTTTTTGTGAAAATATCCACTAAATGAGGGAATAACATGTGTGAGGGTAGCCCAGGAGAGTTCCAAATGTGTGTGGGTAGAATATATATCCCACGGGGGTAAAATTGAAAAAAGTTGAAAAAAATTTTTTTTTGGACTTAGTCATTTTTCCGGTGATTATCAGACTTTCAGATAGGGCAAATGTCAGTGAGCGTTCCGATTTCAGTTCCAGAGCGATTCGCCCAATGAGTCCTTGATATTTAGTCATTTTCAGCCAATTTTTTGGATTTTTGAAAAATTCACTTTTTTGTGAAAATATCCACTAAATGAGGGAATAATATGTGTGAGGGTACCCCAGAAGAGTTCCAAATGTGTGTGGGTAGAATATATATCCCACGGGGGTAAAATTGAAAAAAGTTGAAAAAATTTTTTTTTGGGGACTTAGTCATTTTTCCGGCGTTTATCAGACTTTCAGATAGGGCAAATGTCAGTGAGCGTTCCGATTTCAGTTCCAGAGCGATTCGCCCAATGAGTCCTTGATATTTAGTCATTTTCAGCCAATTTTCTGGATTTTTGAAAAATTCACTTTTTTTGTGAAAATATCCACTAAATGAGGGAATAATATGTGTGAGTCTACCCCAGGAGAGTTCCAAATGTGTGTGGGTAGAATATATATCCCACGGGGTAAAATTGAAAAAAGTTGAAAAAAATTTTTTTTTTGAACTTAGTCATTTTTCCGGTGATTATCAGACTTTCAGATAGGGCAAATGTCAGTGAGCGTTCCGATTTCAGTTCCAGAGCGATTCGCCCAATGAGTCCTTGATATTTAGTAATTTTCAGCCAATTTTCTGGATTTTTGAAAAATTCACTTTTTTGTGAAAATATCCACTAAATGAGGGAATAATATGTGTGAGTCTACCCCAGGAGAGTTCCAAATGTGTGTGGGTAGAATATATATCCCACTGGGTAAAATTGAAAAAAGTTGAAAAAAAATTTTTTTTTTAACTTAGTCATTTTTCCGGTGATTATCAGACTTTCAGATAGGGCAAATGTCAGTGAGCGTTCCGATTTCAGTTCCAGAGCGATTCGCCCAATGAGTCCTTGATATTTAGTCATTTTCAGCCAATTTTCTGGATTTTTGAAAAATTCACTTTTTTTGTGAAAATATCCACTAAATGAGGGAATAATATGTGTGAGTCTACCCCAGGAGAGTTCCAAATGTGTGTGGGTAGAAT
The DNA here is from genome assembly GCF_046119375.1 of Phyllobates terribilis. NCBI lineage: Eukaryota > Metazoa > Chordata > Amphibia > Anura > Dendrobatidae > Phyllobates > Phyllobates terribilis. The sequence continues at coordinate 5,667,328 of NW_027362832.1, forward strand.
ATATATCCCACGGGGTAAAATTGAAAAAAGTTGAAAAAAATTTTTTTTTTTAACTTAGTCATTTTTCCGGTGATTATCAGACTTTCAGATAGGGCAAATGTCAGTGAGCGTTCCGATTTCAGTTCCAGAGCGATTCGCCCAATGAGTCCTTGATATTTAGTAATTTTCAGCCAATTTTCTGGATTTTTGAAAAATTCACTTTTTTGTGAAAATATCCACTAAATGAGGGAATAACATGTGTGAGGGTAGCCCAGGAGAGTTCCAAATGTGTGTGGGTAGAATATATATCCCACGGGGGTAAAATTGAAAAAAGTTGAAAAAAATTTTTTTTTGGACTTAGTCATTTTTCCGGCGTTTATCAGACTTTCAGATAGGGCAAATGTCAGTGAGCATTCCGATTTCAGTTCCAGAGCGATTCGCCCAATGAGTCCTTGATATTTAGTCATTTTCAGCCAATTTCTGGATTTTTGAAAAATTCACTTTTTTGTGAAAATATCCACTAAATGAGGGAATAATATGTGTGAGTCTACCCCAGGAGAGTTCCAAATGTGTGTGGGTAGAATATATATCCCACGGGGTAAAATTGAAAAAAGTTGAAAAAAAATTTTTTTTTTAACTTAGTCATTTTTCCGGTGATTATCAGACTTTCAGATAGGGCAAATGTCAGTGAGCGTTCCGATTTCAGTTCCAGAGCGATTCGCCCAATGAGTCCTTGATATTTAGTCATTTTCAGCCAATTTTTTGGATTTTTGAAAAATTCACTTTTTTGTGAAAATATCCACTAAATGAGGGAATAATATGTGTGAGGGTACCCCAGAAGAGTTCCAAATGTGTGTGGGTAGAATATATATCCCACGGGGGTAAAATTGAAAAAAGTTGAAAAAAAATTTTTTTGGGGACTTAGTCATTTTTCCGGCGTTTATCAGACTTTCAGATAGGGCAAATGTCAGTGAGCGTTCCGATTTCAGTTCCAGAGCGATTCGCCCAATGAGTCCTTGATATTTAGTCATTTTCAGCCAATTTTCTGGATTTTTGAAAAATTCACTTTTTTTGTGAAAATATCCACTAAATGAGGGAATAATATGTGTGAGTCTACCCCAGGAGAGTTCCAAATGTGTGTGGGTAGAATATATATCCCACGGGGGTAAAATTGAAAAAAGTTGAAAAAATTTTTTTTTTTGAACTTAGTCATTTTTCCGGTGATTATCAGACTTTCAGATAGGGCAAATGTCAGTGAGCGTTCCGATTTCAGTTCCAGAGCGATTCGCCCAATGAGTCCTTGATATTTAGTCATTTTCAGCTTATTTTTTGGATTTTTGAAAAATTCACTTTTTTGTGAAAATATCCACTAAATGAGGGAATAATATGTGTGAGGGTACCCCAGGAGTGTTCCAAATGTGTGTGGGTAGAATATATATCCCACGGGGGTAAAATTGGAAAAAGTTGAAAAAATTTTTTTTTTGGACTTAGCCATTTTTCCGGCGTTTATCAGACTATCAGATAGGGCAAATGTCAGTGAGCGTTCCGATTTCAGTTCCAGAGCGATTCGCCCAATGAGTCCTTGATATTTAGTCATTTTCAGCCAATTTCTGGATTTTTGAAAAATTCACTTTTTTGTGAAAATATCCACTAAATGAGGGAATAATATGTGTGAGTCTACCCCAGGAGAGTTCCAAATGTGTGTGGGTAGAATATATATCCCACGGGGTAAAATTGAAAAAAGTTGAAAAAAAATTTTTTTTTTAACTTAGTCATTTTTCCGGTGATTATCAGACTTTCAGATAGGGCAAATGTCAGTGAGCGTTCCGATTTCAGTTCCAGAGCGATTCGCCCAATGAGTTCTTGATATTTAGTCATTTTCAGCCAATTTTCTGGATTTTTGAAAATTTCACTTTTTTGTGAAAATATCCACTAAATGAGGGTATAATACGTGTGAGGGTAGCCCAGGAAAGTTCCAAATGTGTGTGGGTAGAATATATATCCCACGGGGGTAAAATTGAAAAAAGTTGAAAAATTTTTTTTTTTTGGACTTAGTCATTTTTCCGGCGTTTATCAGACTTTCAGATAGGGCAAATGTCAGTGAGCGTTCCGATTTCAGTTCCAGAGCGATTCGCCCAATGAGTCCTTGATATTTAGTCATTTTCAGCCAATTTTCTGGATTTTTGAAAAATTCACTTTTTTTGTGAAAATATCCACTAAATGAGGGAATAATATGTGTGAGGGTACCCCAGAAGAGTTCCAAATGTGTGTGGGTAGAATATATATCCCACGGGGGTAAAATTGAAAAAAGTTGAAAAAAAATTTTTTTGGGGACTTAGTCATTTTTCCGGCGTTTATCAGACTTTCAGATAGGGCAAATGTCAGTGAGCGTTCCGATTTCAGTTCCAGAGCGATTCGCCCAATGAGTCCTTGATATTTAGTCATTTTCAGCCAATTTTCTGGATTTTTGAAAAATTCACTTTTTTTGTGAAAATATCCACTAAATGAGGGAATAATATGTGTGAGTCTACCCCAGGAGAGTTCCAAATGTGTGTGGGTAGAATATATATCCCACGGGGGTAAAATTGAAAAAAGTTGAAAAAAATTTTTTTTTGGACTTAGTCATTTTTCCGGCGTTTATCAGACTTTCAGATAGGGCAAATGTCAGTGAGCATTCCCATTTCAGTTCCAGAGCGATTCACCCAATGAGTCCTTGATATTTAGTCATTTTCAGCCAATTTCTGGATTTTTGAAAAATTAACTTTTTTCTGAAAATATCCACAAAATGAGGGAATAATATGTGTGTGGGTACCCCAGAAGAGTTCCAAATGTGTGTGGGTAGAATATATATCCCACGGGGGTAAAATTGAAAAAAGTTGAAAAAAAAATTTTTTGGGGACTTAGTCATTTTTCCGGCGTTTATCAGACTTTCAGATAGGGCAAATGTCAGTGAGCGTTCCGATTTCAGTTCCAGAGCGATTCGCCCAATGAGTCTTTGATATTTAGTCATTTTCAGCCAATTTCTGGATTTTTGAAAAATTAACTTTTTTGTGAAAATATCCACTAAATGAGGGAATAATATGTGTGAGGGTACCCCAGAAGAGTTCCAAATGTGTTTGGGTAGAATATATATCCCACGGGGGTAAAATTGAAAAAAGTTGAAAAATTTTTTTTTTTTGGACTTAGTCATTTTTCCGGCGTTTATCAGACTTTCAGATAGGGCAAATGTCAGTGAGCGTTCCGATTTCAGTTCCAGAGCGATTCGCCCAATGAGTTCTTGATATTTAGTCATTTTCAGCCAATTTTCTGGATTTTTGAAAATTTCACTTTTTTGTGAAAATATCCACTAAATGAGGGTATAATACGTGTGAGTGTAGCCCAGGAAAGTTCCAAATGTGTGTGGGTAGAATATATATCCCACGGGGGTAAAATTGAAAAAAGTTGAAAAATTTTTTTTTTTTGGACTTAGTCATTTTTCCGGCGTTTATCAGACTTTCAGATAGGGCAAATGTCAGAGAGCGTTCCGATTTCAGTTCCAGAGCGATTCGCCCAATGAGTCCTTGATATTTAGTCATTTTCAGCCAATTTTCTGGATTTTTGAAAAATTCACTTTTTTTGTGAAAATATCCACTAAATGAGGGAATAATATGTGTGAGTCTACCCCAGAAGAGTTCCAAATGTGTGTGGGTAGAATATATATCCCACGGGGGTAAAATTGAAAAAAGTTGAAAAAAAAATTTTTTTTTGACTTAGTCATTTTTCCGGCGTTTATCAGACTTTCAGATAGGGCAAATGTCAGTGAGCGTTCCGATTTCACTTCCAGAGCGATTCGCCCAATGAGTCCTTGATATTTAATAATTTTCAGCCAATTTTCTGGATTTATGAAAATTTCACTTTTTTGTGAAAATATCCACTAAATGAGGGAATAATATGTGTGAGTCTACCCCAGAAGAGTTCCAAATGTGTGTGGGTAGAATATATATCCCACGGGGGTAAAATTGAAAAAAGTTGAAAAAAAATTTTTTGGGGGACTTAGTCATTTTTCCGGCGTTTATCAGACTTTCAGATAGGGCAAATGTCAGTGAGCGTTCCGATTTCAGTTCCAGAGCGATTCGCCCAATGAGTCCTTGATATTTAATCATTTTCAGCCAATTTTCTGGATTTTTGAAAATTTCACTTTTTTGTGACAATATCCACTAAATGAGGGAATAATATGTGTGAGGGTAGCCCAGGAAAGTTCCAAATGTGTGTGGGTAGAATATATATCCCACGGGGGTAAAATTGAAAAAAGTTGAAAAATTTTTTTTTTTTGGACTTAGTCATTTTTCCGGCGTTTATCAGACTTTCAGATAGGGCAAATGTCAGTGAGCATTCCGATTTCAGTTCCAGAGCGATTCGCCCAATGAGTCCTTGATATTTAGTCATTTTCAGCCAATTTTTTGGATTTTTGAAAAATTCACTTTTTTGTGAAAATATCCACTAAATGAGGGAATAATATGTGTGAGGGTACCCCAGAAGAGTTCCAAATGTGTGTGGGTAGAATATATATCCCACGGGGGTAAAATTGAAAAAAGTTGAAAAAAAAATTTTGGGGGGACTTAGTCATTTTTCCGGCGTTTATCAGACTTTCATATAGGGCAAATGTCAGTGAGCGTTCCGATTTCAGTTCCAGAGCGATTCGCCCAATGAGTCTTGATATTTAGTCGTTTTCAGCCAATATTTTGGATTTTTGAAAATTTCACTTTTTTGTGAAAATATCCACTAAATGAGGGAATAATATGTGTGAGGGTAGCCCAGGAGAGGTCCAAATGTGTGGGGTAGAATATATATCCCACGAGGGTAAAATTGAAAAAAGTTGAAAAATATTTTTTTTTGGACTTAGTCATTTTTCCGGCGATTATCAGACTTTCAGATAGGGCAAATGTCAGTGAGCGTTCCGATTTCAGTTCCAGAGCGATTCGCCCAATGAGTCTTGATATTTAGTCGTTTTCAGCCAATATTTTGGATTTTTGAAAATTTCACTTTTTTGTGAAAATATCCACTAAATGAGGGAATAATATGTGTGAGGGTACCCCAGGAGTGTTCCAAATGTGTGTGGGTAGAATATATATCCCACGGGTGTAAAATTGAAAAAAGTTGAAAAATTTTTTTTTTTTTAACTTAGTCATTTTTCCGGTGATTATCAGACTTTCAGATAGGGCAAATGTCAGTGAGCGTTCCGATTTCAGTTCCAGAGCGATTCGCCCAATGAGTCCTTGATATTTAGTCATTTTCAGCCAATTTTTTGGATTTTTGAAAAATTCACTTTTTTGTGAAAATATCCACTAAATGAGGGAATAATATGTGTGAGGGTACCCCAGAAGAGTTCCAAATGTGTGTGGGTAGAATATATATCCCACGGGGGTAAAATTGAAAAAAGTTGAAAAAAAATTTTTTTGGGGACTTAGTCATTTTTCCGGCGTTTATCAGACTTTCAGATAGGGCAAATGTCAGTGAGTGTTCCGATTTCAGTTCCAGAGCGATTCGCCCAATGAGTCCTTGATATTTAGTCATTGTCAGGCAATTTTCTGGATTTTTGAAAAATTCACTTTTTTTGTGAAAATATCCACTAAATGAGGGAATAATATGTGTGAGTCTACCCCAGGAGAGTTCCAAATGTGTGTGGGTAGAATATATATCCCACGGGGTAAAATTGAAAAAAGTTGAAAAAAAATTTTTTTTTTTAACTTAGTCATTTTTCCGGTGATTATCAGACTTTCAGATAGGGCAAATGTCAGTGAGCGTTCCGATTTCAGTTCCAGAGCGATTCGCCCAATGAGTCCTTGATATTTAGTCATTTTCAGCCAATTTTTTGGATTTTTGAAAAATTCACTTTTTTGTGAAAATATCCACTAAATGAGGGAATAATATGTGTGAGGGTACCCCAGAAGAGTTCCAAATGTGTGTGGGTAGAATATATATCCCACGGGGGTAAAATTGAAAAAAGTTGAAAAAAAAATTTTTTTTTGACTTAGTCATTTTTCCGGCGTTTATCAGACTTTCAGATAGGGCAAATGTCAGTGAGCGTTCCGATTTCACTTCCAGAGCGATTCGCCCAATGAGTCCTTGATATTTAATAATTTTCAGCCAATTTTCTGGATTTATGAAAATTTCACTTTTTTGTGAAAATATCCACTAAATGAGGGAATAATATGTGTGAGTCTACCCCAGAAGAGTTCCAAATGTGTGTGGGTAGAATATTTATCCCACGGGGGTAAAATTGAAAAAAGTTGAAAAAAAAATTTTTGGGGGACTTAGTCATTTTTCCGGCGTTTATCAGACTTTCAGATAGGGCAAATGTCAGTGAGCGTTCCGATTTCAGTTCCAGAGCGATTCGCCCAATGAGTCCTTGATATTTAATCATTTTCAGCCAATTTTCTGGATTTTTGAAAATTTCACTTTTTTGTGACAATATCCACTAAATGAGGGAATAATATGTGTGAGGGTAGCCCAGGAAAGTTCCAAATGTGTGTGGGTAGAATATATATCCCACGGGGGAAAAATTGAAAAAAGTTGAAAAAATTTTTTTTTTGGACTTAGTCATTTTTCCGGCGTTTATCAGACTTTCAGATAGGGCAAATGTCAGTGAGCGTTCCGATTTCAGTTCCAGAGCGATTCGCCCAATGAGTCTTTGATATTTAGTCATTTTCAGCCAATTTCTGGATTTTTGAAAAATTAACTTTTTTGTGAAAATATCCACTAAATGAGGGAATAATATGTGTGAGGGTACCCCAGAAGAGTTCCAAATGTGTTTGGGTAGAATATATATCCCACGGGGGTAAAATTGAAAAAAGTTGAAAAATATTTTTTTTTGGACTTAGTCATTTTTCCAGCGTTTATCAGACTTTCAGATAGGGCAAATGTCAGTGAGCATTCCGATTTCTGTTCCAGAGCGATTCGCCCAATGAGTCCTTGATATTTAGTCATTTTCAGCCAATTTCTGGATTTTTGAAAAATTAACTTTTTTGTGAAAATATCCACTAAATGAGGGAATAATATGTGTGAGGGTACCCCAGGAGAGTTCCAAATGTGTGTGGGTAGAATATATATCCCACGGGGTAAAATTGAAAAAAGTTGAAAAAAATTTTTTTTTTTAACTTTGTCATTTTTCCGGTGATTATCAGACTTTCAGATAGGGCAAATGTCAGTGAGCGTTCCGATTTCAGTTCCAGAGCGATTCGCCCAATGAGTCCTTGATATTTAGTCATTTTCAGCCAATTTTTTGGATTTTTGAAAAATTCACTTTTTTGTGAAAATATCCACTAAATGAGGGAATAATTTGTGTGAGGGTACCCCAGGAGTGTTTCAAATGTGTGTGGGTAGAATATATATCCCACAGGGGTAAAACTGAAAAAAGTTGAAAAAAATTTTTTTTTTGGACTTAGTCATTTTTCCGGCGTTTATCAGACTTTCAGATAGGGCAAATGTCAGTGAGCGTTCCGATTTCAGTTCCAGAGCGATTCGCCCAATGAGTCTTGATATTTAGTCGTTTTCAGCCAATATTTTGGATTTTTGAAAATTTCACTTTTTTGTGAAAATATCCACTAAATGAGGGAATAATATGTGTGAGTGTAGCCCATGAGAGTTCCAAATGTGTGTGGGTAGAATATATATCCCACGTGGGTAAAACTAAAAAAAGTTGAAAAATATTTTTTTTTGGACTTAGCCATTTTTACCGCGTTTATCAGACTATCAGATAGGGCAAATGTTAGTGAGCGTTCCGATTTCAGTTCCAGAGCGATTCGCCCAATGAGTCCTTGATATTTAGTCATTTTCAGCCAATTTTCTGGATTTTTGAAAAATTCACTTTTTTTGTGAAAATATCCACTAAATGAGGGAATAATATGTGTGAGTCTACCCCAGAAGAGTTCCAAATGTGTGTGGGTAGAATATATATCCCACGGGGGTAAAATTGAAAAAAGTTGAAAAAAAAATTTTTTTTTGACTTAGTCATTTTTCCGGCGTTTATCAGACTTTCAGATAGGGCAAATGTCAGTGAGCGTTCCGATTTCACTTCCAGAGCGATTCGCCCAATGAGTCCTTGATATTTAATAATTTTCAGCCAATTTTCTGGATTTATGAAAATTTCACTTTTTTGTGAAAATATCCACTAAATGAGGGAATAATATGTGTGAGTCTACCCCAGAAGAGTTCCAAATGTGTGTGGGTAGAATATATATCCCACGGGGGTAAAATTGAAAAAAGTTGAAAAAAAATTTTTTGGGGGACTTAGTCATTTTTCCGGCGTTTATCAGACTTTCAGATAGGGCAAATGTCAGTGAGCGTTCCGATTTCAGTTCCAGAGCGATTCGCCCAATGAGTCCTTGATATTTAGTCATTTTCAGCCAATTTTTTGGATTTTTGAAAAATTCACTTTTTTGTGAAAATATCCACTAAATGAGGGAATAATTTGTGTGAGGGTACCCCAGGAGTGTTTCAAATGTGTGTGGGTAGAATATATATCCCACAGGGGTAAAACTGAAAAAAGTTGAAAAAAATTTTTTTTTTGGACTTAGTCATTTTTCCGGCGTTTATCAGACTTTCAGATAGGGCAAATGTCAGTGAGCGTTCCGATTTCAGTTCCAGAGCGATTCGCCCAATGAGTCTTGATATTTAGTCGTTTTCAGCCAATATTTTGGATTTTTGAAAATTTCACTTTTTTGTGAAAATATCCACTAAATGAGGGAATAATATGTGTGAGTGTAGCCCATGAGAGTTCCAAATGTGTGTGGGTAGAATATATATCCCACGTGGGTAAAACTGAAAAAAGTTGAAAAATATTTTTTTTTGGACTTAGCCATTTTTACCGCGTTTATCAGACTATCAGATAGGGCAAATGTTAGTGAGCGTTCCGATTTCAGTTCCAGAGCGATTCGCCCAATGAGTCCTTGATATTTAGTCATTTTCAGCCAATTTTCTGGATTTTTGAAAAATTCACTTTTTTTGTGAAAATATCCACTAAATGAGGGAATAATATGTGTGAGTCTACCCCAGAAGAGTTCCAAATGTGTGTGGGTAGAATATATATCCCACGGGGGTAAAATTGAAAAAAGTTGAAAAAAAAATTTTTTTTTGACTTAGTCATTTTTCCGGCGTTTATCAGACTTTCAGATAGGGCAAATGTCAGTGAGCGTTCCGATTTCACTTCCAGAGCGATTCGCCCAATGAGTCCTTGATATTTAATAATTTTCAGCCAATTTTCTGGATTTATGAAAATTTCACTTTTTTGTGAAAATATCCACTAAATGAGGGAATAATATGTGTGAGTCTACCCCAGAAGAGTTCCAAATGTGTGTGGGTAGAATATATATCCCACGGGGGTAAAATTGAAAAAAGTTGAAAAAAAATTTTTTGGGGGACTTAGTCATTTTTCCGGCGTTTATCAGACTTTCAGATAGGGCAAATGTCAGTGAGCGTTCCGATTTCAGTTCCAGAGCGATTCGCCCAATGAGTCCTTGATATTTAATCATTTTCAGCCAATTTTCTGGATTTTTGAAAATTTCACTTTTTTGTGACAATATCCACTAAATGAGGGAATAATATGTGTGAGGGTAGCCCAGGAAAGTTCCAAATGTGTGTGGGTAGAATATATATCCCACGGGGGTAAAATTGAAAAAAGTTGAAAAATTTTTTTTTTTTGGACTTAGTCATTTTTCCGGCGTTTATCAGACTTTCAGATAGGGCAAATGTCAGTGAGCGTTCCGATTTCAGTTCCAGAGCGATTCGCCCAATGAGTCCTTGATATTTAGTCATTTTCAGCCAATTTTTTGGATTTTTGAAAAATTCACTTTTTTGTGAAAATATCCACTAAATGAGGGAATAATATGTGTGAGGGTACCCCAGAAGAGTTCCAAATGTGTGTGGGTAGAATATATATCCCACGGGGGTAAAATTGAAAAAAGTTGAAAAAAAAATTTTGGGGGGACTTAGTCATTTTTCCGGCGTTTATCAGACTTTCATATAGGGCAAATGTCAGTGAGAGTTCCGATTTCAGTTCCAGAGCTATTCGCCCAATGAGTCCTTGATATTTAATCATTTTCAGCCAATTTGCTGGATTTTTGAAAATTTCACTTTTTTGTGACAATATCCACTAAATGAGGGAATAATATGTGTGAGGGTAGCCCAGGAAAGTTCCAAATGTGTGGGGTAGAATATATATCCCACGAGGGTAAAATTGAAAAAAGTTGAAAAATTTTTTTTTTTGGACTTAGTCATTTTTCCGGCGTTTATCAGACTTTCAGATAGGGCAAATGTCAGTGAGCGTTCCGATTTCAGTTCCAGAGCGATTCGCCCAATGAGTCTTGATATTTAGTCGTTTTCAGCCAATATTTTGGATTTTTGAAAATTTCACTTTTTTGTGAAAATATCCACTAAATGAGGGAATAATATGTGTGAGGGTAGCCCAGGAGAGGTCCAAATGTGTGGGGTAGAATATATATCCCACGAGGGTAAAATTGAAAAAAGTTGAAAAATATTTTTTTTTGGACTTAGTCATTTTTCCGGCGATTATCAGACTTTCAGATAGGGCAAATGTCAGTGAGCGTTCCGATTTCAGTTCCAGAGCGATTCGCCCAATGAGTCTTGATATTTAGTCGTTTTCAGCCAATATTTTGGATTTTTGAAAATTTCACTTTTTTGTGAAAATATCCACTAAATGAGGGAATAATATGTGTGAGGGTACCCCAGGAGTGTTCCAAATGTGTGTGGGTAGAATATATATCCCACGGGTGTAAAATTGAAAAAAGTTGAAAAATTTTTTTTTTTTTAACTTAGTCATTTTTCCGGTGATTATCAGACTTTCAGATAGGGCAAATGTCAGTGAGCGTTCCGATTTCAGTTCCAGAGCGATTCGCCCAATGAGTCCTTGATATTTAGTCATTTTCAGCCAATTTTTTGGATTTTTGAAAAATTCACTTTTTTGTGAAAATATCCACTAAATGAGGGAATAATATGTGTGAGGGTACCCCAGAAGAGTTCCAAATGTGTGTGGGTAGAATATATATCCCACGGGGGTAAAATTGAAAAAAGTTGAAAAAAAATTTTTTTGGGGACTTAGTCATTTTTCCGGCGTTTATCAGACTTTCAGATAGGGCAAATGTCAGTGAGCGTTCCGATTTCAGTTCCAGAGCGATTCGCCCAATGAGTCCTTGATATTTAGTCATTTTCAGGCAATTTTCTGGATTTTTGAAAAATTCACTTTTTTTGTGAAAATATCCACTAAATGAGGGAATAATATGTGTGAGTCTACCCCAGGAGAGTTCCAAATGTGTGTGGGTAGAATATATATCCCACGGGGTAAAATTGAAAAAAGTTGAAAAAAAATTTTTTTTTTTAACTTAGTCATTTTTCCGGTGATTATCAGACTTTCAGATAGGGCAAATGTCAGTGAGCGTTCCGATTTCAGTTCCAGAGCGATTCGCCCAATGAGTCCTTGATATTTAGTCATTTTCAGCCAATTTTTTGGATTTTTGAAAAATTCACTTTTTTGTGAAAATATCCACTAAATGAGGGAATAATATGTGTGAGGGTACCCCAGAAGAGTTCCAAATGTGTGTGGGTAGAATATATATCCCACGGGGGTAAAATTGAAAAAAGTTGAAAAAAAAATTTTTTTTTGACTTAGTCATTTTTCCGGCGTTTATCAGACTTTCAGATAGGGCAAATGTCAGTGAGCGTTCCGATTTCACTTCCAGAGCGATTCGCCCAATGAGTCCTTGATATTTAATAATTTTCAGCCAATTTTCTGGATTTATGAAAATTTCACTTTTTTGTGAAAATATCCACTAAATGAGGGAATAATATGTGTGAGTCTACCCCAGAAGAGTTCCAAATGTGTGTGGGTAGAATATTTATCCCACGGGGGTAAAATTGAAAAAAGTTGAAAAAAAAATTTTTGGGGGACTTAGTCATTTTTCCGGCGTTTATCAGACTTTCAGATAGGGCAAATGTCAGTGAGCGTTCCGATTTCAGTTCCAGAGCGATTCGCCCAATGAGTCCTTGATATTTAATCATTTTCAGCCAATTTTCTGGATTTTTGAAAATTTCACTTTTTTGTGACAATATCCACTAAATGAGGGAATAATATGTGTGAGGGTAGCCCAGGAAAGTTCCAAATGTGTGTGGGTAGAATATATATCCCACGGGGGAAAAATTGAAAAAAGTTGAAAAAATTTTTTTTTTGGACTTAGTCATTTTTCCGGCGTTTATCAGACTTTCAGATAGGGCAAATGTCAGTGAGCGTTCCGATTTCAGTTCCAGAGCGATTCGCCCAATGAGTCTTTGATATTTAGTCATTTTCAGCCAATTTCTGGATTTTTGAAAAATTAACTTTTTTGTGAAAATATCCACTAAATGAGGGAATAATATGTGTGAGGGTACCCCAGAAGAGTTCCAAATGTGTTTGGGTAGAATATATATCCCACGGGGGTAAAATTGAAAAAAGTTGAAAAATATTTTTTTTTGGACTTAGTCATTTTTCCAGCGTTTATCAGACTTTCAGATAGGGCAAATGTCAGTGAGCATTCCGATTTCTGTTCCAGAGCGATTCGCCCAATGAGTCCTTGATATTTAGTCATTTTCAGCCAATTTCTGGATTTTTGAAAAATTAACTTTTTTGTGAAAATATCCACTAAATGAGGGAATAATATGTGTGAGGGTACCCCAGAAGAGTTCCAAATGTGTGTGGGTAGAATATATATCCCACGGGGGTAAAATTGAAAAAAGTTGAAAAAATAATTTTTTTTGGACTTTGTCATTTTTCCGGCGATTATCAGACTTTCAGATAGGGCAAATGTCAGTGAGCGTTCCGATTTCAGTTCCAGAGCGATTCGCCCAATGAGTCTTGATATTTAGTCATTTTCAGCCAATTTTCTGGATTTTTGAAAAATTCACTTTTTTTGTGAAAATATCCACTAAATGAGGGAATAATATGTGTGAGTCTACCCCAGGAGAGTTCCAAATGTGTGTGGGTAGAATATATATCCCACGGGGTAAAATTGAAAAAAGTTGAAAAAAATTTTTTTTTTTAACTTTGTCATTTTTCCGGTGATTATCAGACTTTCAGATAGGGCAAATGTCAGTGAGCGTTCCGATTTCAGTTCCAGAGCGATTCGCCCAATGAGTCCTTGATATTTAGTCATTTTCAGCCAATTTTTTGGATTTTTGAAAAATTCACTTTTTTGTGAAAATATCCACTAAATGAGGGAATAATTTGTGTGAGGGTACCCCAGGAGTGTTTCAAATGTGTGTGGGTAGAATATATATCCCACAGGGGTAAAACTGAAAAAAGTTGAAAAAAATTTTTTTTTTGGACTTAGTCATTTTTCCGGCGTTTATCAGACTTTCAGATAGGGCAAATGTCAGTGAGCGTTCCGATTTCAGTTCCAGAGCGATTCGCCCAATGAGTCTTGATATTTAGTCGTTTTCAGCCAATATTTTGGATTTTTGAAAATTTCACTTTTTTGTGAAAATATCCACTAAATGAGGGAATAATATGTGTGAGTGTAGCCCATGAGAGTTCCAAATGTGTGTGGGTAGAATATATATCCCACGTGGGTAAAACTGAAAAAAGTTGAAAAATATTTTTTTTTGGACTTAGCCATTTTTACCGCGTTTATCAGACTATCAGATAGGGCAAATGTTAGTGAGCGTTCCGATTTCAGTTCCAGAGCGATTCGCCCAATGAGTCTTGATATTTAGTCGTTTTCAGCCAATATTTTGGATTTTTGAAAATTTCACTTTTTTGTGAAAATATCCACTAAATGAGGGAATAATATGTGTGAGTCTACCCCAGGAGAGTTCCAAATGTGTGTGGGTAGAATATATATCCCACGGGGTAAAATTGAAAAAAGTTGAAAAAATTTTTTTTTTTGAACTTAGTCATTTTTCCGGTGATTATCAGACTTTCAGATAGGGCAAATGTCAGTGAGCGTTCCGATTTCAGTTCCAGAGCGATTCGCCCAATGAGTCCTTGATATTTAGTCATTTTCAGGCAATTTTCTGGATTTTTGAAAAATTCACTTTTTTTGTGAAAATATCCACTAAATGAGGGAATAATATGTGTGAGTCTACCCCAGGAGAGTTCCAAATGTGTGTGGGTAGAATATATATCCCACGGGGTAAAATTGAAAAAAGTTGAAAAAAAATTTTTTTTTTTAACTTAGTCATTTTTCCGGTGATTATCAGACTTTCAGATAGGGCAAATGTCAGTGAGCGTTCCGATTTCAGTTCCAGAGCGATTCGCCCAATGAGTCCTTGATATTTAGTCATTTTCAGCCAATTTTTTGGATTTTTGAAAAATTCACTTTTTTGTGAAAATATCCACTAAATGAGGGAATAATATGTGTGAGGGTACCCCAGAAGAGTTCCAAATGTGTGTGGGTAGAATATATATCCCACGGGGGTAAAATTGAAAAAAGTTGAAAAAAAAATTTTTTTTTGACTTAGTCATTTTTCCGGCGTTTATCAGACTTTCAGATAGGGCAAATGTCAGTGAGCGTTCCGATTTCACTTCCAGAGCGATTCGCCCAATGAGTCCTTGATATTTAATAATTTTCAGCCAATTTTCTGGATTTATGAAAATTTCACTTTTTTGTGAAAATATCCACTAAATGAGGGAATAATATGTGTGAGTCTACCCCAGAAGAGTTCCAAATGTGTGTGGGTAGAATATTTATCCCACGGGGGTAAAATTGAAAAAAGTTGAAAAAAAAATTTTTGGGGGACTTAGTCATTTTTCCGGCGTTTATCAGACTTTCAGATAGGGCAAATGTCAGTGAGCGTTCCGATTTCAGTTCCAGAGCGATTCGCCCAATGAGTCCTTGATATTTAATCATTTTCAGCCAATTTTCTGGATTTTTGAAAATTTCACTTTTTTGTGACAATATCCACTAAATGAGGGAATAATATGTGTGAGGGTAGCCCAGGAAAGTTCCAAATGTGTGTGGGTAGAATATATATCCCACGGGGGAAAAATTGAAAAAAGTTGAAAAAATTTTTTTTTTGGACTTAGTCATTTTTCCGGCGTTTATCAGACTTTCAGATAGGGCAAATGTCAGTGAGCGTTCCGATTTCAGTTCCAGAGCGATTCGCCCAATGAGTCTTTGATATTTAGTCATTTTCAGCCAATTTCTGGATTTTTGAAAAATTAACTTTTTTGTGAAAATATCCACTAAATGAGGGAATAATATGTGTGAGGGTACCCCAGAAGAGTTCCAAATGTGTTTGGGTAGAATATATATCCCACGGGGGTAAAATTGAAAAAAGTTGAAAAATATTTTTTTTTGGACTTAGTCATTTTTCCAGCGTTTATCAGACTTTCAGATAGGGCAAATGTCAGTGAGCATTCCGATTTCTGTTCCAGAGCGATTCGCCCAATGAGTCCTTGATATTTAGTCATTTTCAGCCAATTTCTGGATTTTTGAAAAATTAACTTTTTTGTGAAAATATCCACTAAATGAGGGAATAATATGTGTGAGGGTACCCCAGAAGAGTTCCAAATGTGTGTGGGTAGAATATATATCCCACGGGGGTAAAATTGAAAAAAGTTGAAAAAATAATTTTTTTTGGACTTTGTCATTTTTCCGGCGATTATCAGACTTTCAGATAGGGCAAATGTCAGTGAGCGTTCCGATTTCAGTTCCAGAGCGATTCGCCCAATGAGTCTTGATATTTAGTCATTTTCAGCCAATTTTCTGGATTTTTGAAAAATTCACTTTTTTTGTGAAAATATCCACTAAATGAGGGAATAATATGTGTGAGTCTACCCCAGGAGAGTTCCAAATGTGTGTGGGTAGAATATATATCCCACGGGGTAAAATTGAAAAAAGTTGAAAAAAATTTTTTTTTTTAACTTTGTCATTTTTCCGGTGATTATCAGACTTTCAGATAGGGCAAATGTCAGTGAGCGTTCCGATTTCAGTTCCAGAGCGATTCGCCCAATGAGTCCTTGATATTTAGTCATTTTCAGCCAATTTTTTGGATTTTTGAAAAATTCACTTTTTTGTGAAAATATCCACTAAATGAGGGAATAATTTGTGTGAGGGTACCCCAGGAGTGTTTCAAATGTGTGTGGGTAGAATATATATCCCACAGGGGTAAAACTGAAAAAAGTTGAAAAAAATTTTTTTTTTGGACTTAGTCATTTTTCCGGCGTTTATCAGACTTTCAGATAGGGCAAATGTCAGTGAGCGTTCCGATTTCAGTTCCAGAGCGATTCGCCCAATGAGTCTTGATATTTAGTCGTTTTCAGCCAATATTTTGGATTTTTGAAAATTTCACTTTTTTGTGAAAATATCCACTAAATGAGGGAATAATATGTGTGAGTGTAGCCCATGAGAGTTCCAAATGTGTGTGGGTAGAATATATATCCCACGTGGGTAAAACTGAAAAAAGTTGAAAAATATTTTTTTTTGGACTTAGCCATTTTTACCGCGTTTATCAGACTATCAGATAGGGCAAATGTTAGTGAGCGTTCCGATTTCAGTTCCAGAGCGATTCGCCCAATGAGTCTTGATATTTAGTCGTTTTCAGCCAATATTTTGGATTTTTGAAAATTTCACTTTTTTGTGAAAATATCCACTAAATGAGGGAATAATATGTGTGAGTCTACCCCAGGAGAGTTCCAAATGTGTGGGTAGAATATATATCCCACGGGGTAAAATTGAAAAAAGTTGAAAAAATTTTTTTTTTTGAACTTAGTCATTTTTCCGGTGATTATCAGACTTTCAGATAGGGCAAATGTCAGTGAGCGTTCCGATTTCAGTTCCAGAGCGATTCGCCCAATGAGTCCTTGATATTTAGTCATTTTCAGCCAATTTTCTGGATTTTTGAAAAATTCACTTTTTTTGTGAAAATATCCACTAAATGAGGGAATAATATGTGTGAGTCTACCCCAGGAGAGTTCCAAATGTGTGTGGGTAGAATATATATCCCACGGGGTAAAATTGAAAAAAGTTGAAAAAAATTTTTTTTTTTAAACTTTGTCATTTTTCCGGTGATTATCAGACTTTCAGATAGGGCAAATGTCAGTGAGCATTCCGATTTCAGTTCCAGAGCGATTCGCCCAATGAGTCCTTGATATTTAGTCATTTTCAGCCAATTTTTTGGATTTTTGAAAAATTCACTTTTTTGTGAAAATATCCACTAAATGAGGGAATAACATGTGTGAGGGTAGCCCAGGAGAGTTCCAAATGTGTGTGGGTAGAATATATATCCCACGGGGGTAAAATTGAAAAAAGTTGAAAAAAATTTTTTTTTGGACTTAGTCATTTTTCCGGCGTTTATCAGACTTTCAGATACGGCAAATGTCAGTGAGCATTCCGATTTCAGTTCCAGAGCGATTCGCCCAATGAGTCCTTGATATTTAGTCATTTTCAGCCAATTTCTGGATTTTTGAAAAATTCACTTTTTTGTGAAAATATCCACTAAATGAGGGAATAATATGTGTGAGGGTACCCCAGAAGAGTTCCAAATGTGTGTGGGTAGAATATATATCCCACGGGGGTAAAATTGAAAAAAGTTGAAAAAAAATTTTTTTTTGGACTTAGTCATTTTTCCGGCGTTTATCAGACTTTCAGATAGGGCAAATGTCAGTGAGCGTTCCGATTTCAGTTCCAGAGCGATTCGCCCAATGAGTCCTTGATATTTAGTCATTTTCAGCCAATTTTTTGGATTTTTGAAAAATTCACTTTTTTGTGAAAATATCCACTAAATGAGGGAATAATATGTGTGAGGGTACCCCAGAAGAGTTCCAAATGTGTGTGGGTAGAATATATATCCCACGGGGGTAAAATTGAAAAAAGTTGAAAAAATTTTTTTTTGGGGACTTAGTCATTTTTCCGGCGTTTATCATACTTTCAGATAGGGCAAATGTCAGTGAGCGTTCCGATTTCAGTTCCAGAGCGATTCGCCCAATGAGTCCTTGATATTTAGTCATTTTCAGCCAATTTTCTGGATTTTTGAAAAATTCACTTTTTTTGTGAAAATATCCACTAAATGAGGGAATAATATGTGTGAGTCTACCCCAGGAGAGTTCCAAATGTGTGTGGGTAGAATATATATCCCACGGGGTAAAATTGAAAAAAGTTGAAAAAAATTTTTTTTTTTTAACTTAGTCATTTTTCCGGTGATTATCAGACTTTCAGATAGGGCAAATGTCAGTGAGCGTTCCGATTTCAGTTCCAGAGCGATTCGCCCAATGAGTCCTTGATATTTAGTCATTTTCAGACAATTTTTTGGATTTTTGAAAAATTCACTTTTTGTGAAAATATCCACTAAATGAGGGAATAATATGTGTGAGGGTACCCCAGAAGAGTTCCAAATGTGTGTGGGTAGAATATATATCCCACGGGGGTAAAATTGAAAAAAGTTGAAAAAAAATTTTTTGGGGGACTTAGTCATTTTTCCGGCGTTTATCAGACTTTCAGATAGGGCAAATGTCAGTGAGCATTCCGATTTCACTTCCAGAGCGATTCGCCCAATGAGTCCTTGATATTTAATCATTTTCAGCCAATTTTCTGGATTTTTGAAAATTTCACTTTTTTGTGACAATATCCACTAAATGAGGGAATAATATGTGTGAGGGTAGCCCAGGAAAGTTCCAAATGTGTGTGGGTAGAATATATATCCCACGGGGGTAAAATTGAAAAAAGTTGAAAAAATTTTTTTTTTGGACTTAGTCATTTTTCCGGCCTTTATCAGACTTTCAGATAGGGCAAATGTCAGTGAGCGTTCCGATTTCAGTTCCAGAGCGATTCGCCCAATGAGTTCTTGATATTTAGTCATTTTCAGCCAATTTTCTGGATTTTTGAAAATTTCACTTTTTTGTGAAAATATCCACTAAATGAGGGTATAATACGTGTGAGGGTAGCCCAGGAAAGTTCCAAATGTGTGTGGGTAGAATATATATCCCACGGGGGTAAAATTGAAAAAAGTTAAAAAAAAAAATTTTTTTTGACTTAGTCATTTTTCCGGCGTTTATCAGACTTTCAGATAGGGCAAATGGCAGTGAGCGTTCCGATTTCACTTCCAGAGCGATTCGCCCAATGAGTCTTGATATTTAGTCATTTTCAGCCAATTTTCTGGATTTTTGAAAAATTCACTTTTTTTGTGAAAATATCCACTAAATGAGGGAATAATATGTGTGAGTCTACCCCAGGAGAGTTCCAAATGTGTGTGGGTAGAATATATATCCCACGGGGTAAAATTGAAAAAAGTTGAAAAAAATTTTTTTTTTTAACTTTGTCATTTTTCCGGTGATTATCAGACTTTCAGATAGGGCAAATGTCAGTGAGCGTTCCGATTTCAGTTCCAGAGCGATTCGCCCAATGAGTCCTTGATATTTAGTCATTTTCAGCCAATTTTTTGGATTTTTGAAAAATTCACTTTTTTGTGAAAATATCCACTAAATGAGGGAATAATATGTGTGAGGGTACCCCAGAAGAGTTCCAAATGTGTGTGGGTAGAATATATATCCCACGGGGGTAAAATTGAAAAAAGTTGAAAAAATTTTTTTTTGGGGACTTAGTCATTTTTCCGGCGTTTATCATACTTTCAGATAGGGCAAATGTCAGTGAGCGTTCCGATTTCAGTTCCAGAGCGATTCGCCCAATGAGTCCTTGATATTTAGTCATTTTCAGCCAATTTTCTGGATTTTTGAAAAATTCACTTTTTTTGTGAAAATATCCACTAAATGAGGGAATAATATGTGTGAGTCTACCCCAGGAGAGTTCCAAATGTGTGTGGGTAGAATATATATCCCACGGGGTAAAATTGAAAAAAGTTGAAAAAATTTTTTTTTTTTTAACTTAGTCATTTTTCCGGTGATTATCAGACTTTCAGATAGGGCAAATGTCAGTGAGCGTTCCGATTTCAGTTCCAGAGCGATTCGCCCAATGAGTCCTTGATATTTAGTCATTTTCAGACAATTTTTTGGATTTTTGAAAAATTCACTTTTTTGTGAAAATATCCACTAAATGAGGGAATAATATGTGTGAGGGTACCCCAGAAGAGTTCCAAATGTGTGTGGGTAGAATATATATCCCACGGGGGTAAAATTGAAAAAAGTTGAAAAAAAATTTTTTGGGGGACTTAGTCATTTTTCCGGCGTTTATCAGACTTTCAGATAGGGCAAATGTCAGTGAGCATTCCGATTTCACTTCCAGAGCGATTCGCCCAATGAGTCCTTGATATTTAATCATTTTCAGCCAATTTTCTGGATTTTTGAAAATTTCACTTTTTTGTGACAATATCCACTAAATGAGGGAATAATATGTGTGAGGGTAGCCCAGGAAAGTTCCAAATGTGTGTGGGTAGAATATATATCCCACGGGGGTAAAATTGAAAAAAGTTGAAAAAATTTTTTTTTTGGACTTAGTCATTTTTCCGGCCTTTATCAGACTTTCAGATAGGGCAAATGTCAGTGAGCGTTCCGATTTCAGTTCCAGAGCGATTCGCCCAATGAGTTCTTGATATTTAGTCATTTTCAGCCAATTTTCTGGATTTTTGAAAATTTCACTTTTTTGTGAAAATATCCACTAAATGAGGGTATAATACGTGTGAGGGTAGCCCAGGAAAGTTCCAAATGTGTGTGGGTAGAATATATATCCCACGGGGGTAAAATTGAAAAAAGTTAAAAAAAAAAAATTTTTTTGACTTAGTCATTTTTCCGGCGTTTATCAGACTTTCAGATAGGGCAAATGGCAGTGAGCGTTCCGATTTCACTTCCAGAGCGATTCGCCCAATGAGTCCTTGATATTTAATAATTTTCAGCCAATTTTCTGGATTTATGAAAATTTCACTTTTTTGTGAAAATATCCACTAAATGAGGGAATAATATGTGTGAGTCTACCCCAGAAGAGTTCCAAATGTGTGTGGGTAGAATATATATCCCACGGGGGTAAAATTGAAAAAAGTTGAAAAAAAATTTTTTTTTTGACTTAGTCATTTTTCCGGCGTTTATCAGACTTTCAGATAGGGCAAATGTCAGTGAGCGTTCCGATTTCAGTTCCAGAGCGATTCGCCCAATGAGTCTTTGATATTTAGTCATTTTCAGCCAATTTTCTGGATCTTTGAAAAATTCACTTTTTTTGTGAAAATATCCACTAAATGAGGGAATAATATGTGTGAGTCTACCCCAGGAGAGTTCCAAATGTGTGTGGGTAGAATATATATCCCACGGGGGTAAAATTGAAAAAAGTTGAAAAATTTTTTTTTTTGGACTTAGTCATTTTTCCGGCGTTTATCAGACTTTCAGATAGGGCAAATGTCAGTGAGCGTTCCGACTTCAGTTCCAGAGCGATTCGCCCAATGAGTCTTTGATATTTAGTCATTTTCAGCCAATTTCTGGATTTTTGAAAAATTAACTTTTTTGTGAAAATATCCACTAAATGAGGGAATAATATGTGTGAGGGTACCCCAGAAGAGTTCCAAATGTGTGTGGGTAGAATATATATCCCACGGGGGTAAAATTGAAAAAAGTTGAAAAAATTTTTTTTTTTGACTTAGTCATTTTTCCGGCGTTTATCAGACTTTCAGATAGGGCAAATGTCAGTGAGCGTTCCGATTTCAGTTCCAGAGCGATTCGCCCAATGAGTCCTTGATATTTAGTCATTTTCAGCCAATTTTTTGGATTTTTGAAAAATTCACTTTTTTGTGAAAATATCCACTAAATGAGGGAATAATATGTGTGAGGGTAGCCCAGGAGAGTTCCAAATGTGTGTGGGTAGAATATATATCCCACGGGGGTAAAATTGAAAAAAGTTGAAAAAATTTTTTTTTTGGACTTAGTCATTTTTCCGGCGTTTATCAGACTTTCAGATAGGGCAAATGTCAGTGAGCATTCCGATTTCAGTTCCAGAGCGATGCACCCAATGAGTCCTTGATATTTAGTCATTTTCAGCCAATTTCTGGATTTTTGAAAAATTAACTTTTTTCTGAAAATATCCACTAAATGAGGGAATAATATGTGTGAGGGTACCCCAGAAGAGTTCCAAATGTGTGTGGGTAGAATATATATCCCACGGGGGTAAAATTGAAAAAAGATGAAAAAAAAATTTGGGGGGGACTTAGTCATTTTTCCGGCGTTTATCAGACTTTCAGATAGGGCAAATGTCAGTGAGAGTTCCGATTTCAGTTCCAGAGCGATTCGCCCAATGAGTCCTTGATATTTAATCATTTTCAGCCAATTTTCTGGATTTTTGAAAATTTCACTTTTTTGTGACAATATCCACTAAATGAGGGAATAATATGTGTGAGGGTAGCCCAGGAAAGTTCCAAATGTGTGTGGGTAGAATATATATCCCACGGGGGTAAAATTGAAAAAAGTTGAAAAATTTTTTTTTTTTGGACTTAGTCATTTTTCCGGCGTTTATCAGACTTTCAGATAGGGCAAATGTCAGTGAGCGTTCCGATTTCAGTTCCAGAGCGATTCGCCCAATGAGTCTTTGATATTTAGTCATTTTCAGCCAATTTCTGGATTTTTGAAAAATTAACTTTTTTGTGAAAATATCCACTAAATGAGGGAATAATATGTGTGAGGGTACCCCAGAAGAGTTCCAAATGTGTTTGGGTAGAATATATATCCCACGGGGGTAAAATTGAAAAAAGTTGAAAAAAATTTTTTTTTTTGACTTAGTCATTTTTCCGGCGTTTATCAGACTTTCAGATAGGGCAAATGTCAGTGAGCGTTCCGATTTCAGTTCCAGAGCGATTCGCCCAATGAGTCCTTGATATTTAATCATTTTCAGCCAATTTTCTGGATTTTTGGAAATTTCACTTTTTTGTGAAAATATCCACTAAATGAGGGTATAATACGTGTGAGGGTAGCCCAGGAAAGTTCCAAATGTGTGTGGGTAGAATATATATCCCACGGGGGTAAAATTGAAAAAAGTAGAAAAATTTTTTTTTTTTGGACTTAGTCATTTTTCCGGCGTTTATCAGACTTTCAGATAGGGCAAATGTCAGTGAGCGTTCCGATTTCAGTTCCAGAGCGATTCGCCCAATGAGTCTTGATATTTAGTCGTTTTCAGCCAATATTTTGGATTTTTGAAAATTTCACTTTTTTGTGAAAATATCCACTAAATGAGGGAATAATATGTGTGAGGGTAGCCCAGGAGAGTTCCAAATGTGTGTGGGTAGAATATATATCCCACGAGGGTAAAATTGAAAAAAGTTGAAAAATATTTTTTTTTGGACTTAGTCATTTTTCCAGCGTTTATCAGACTTTCAGATAGGGCAAATGTCAGTGAGCGTTCCGATTTCTGTTCCAGAGCGATTCGCCCAATGAGTCCTTGATATTTAGTCATTTTCAGCCAATTTCTGGATTTTTGAAAAATTAACTTTTTTCTGAAAATATCCACTAAATGAGGGAATAATATGTGTGAGGGTACCCCAGAAGAGTTCCAAATGTGTGTGGGTAGAATATATATCCCACGGGGGTAAAATTGAAAAAAGTTGAAAAAAAAATTTTGGGGGGACTTAGTCATTTTTCCGGCGTTTATCAGACTTTCAGATAGGGCAAATGTCAGTGAGAGTTCCGATTTCAGTTCCAGAGCGATTCGCCCAATGAGTCCTTGATATTTAATCATTTTCAGCCAATTTTCTGGATTTTTGAAAATTTCACTTTTTTGTGACAATATCCACTAAATGAGGGAATAATATGTGTGAGGGTAGCCCAGGAAAGTTCCAAATGTGTGTGGGTAGAATATATATCCCACGGGGGTAAAATTGAAAAAAGTTGAAAAATTTTTTTTTTTTGGACTTAGTCATTTTTCCGGCGTTTATCAGACTTTCAGATAGGGCAAATGTCAGTGAGCGTTCCGATTTCAGTTCCAGAGCGATTCGCCCAATGAGTCTTTGATATTTAGTCATTTTCAGCCAATTTCTGGATTTTTGAAAAATTAACTTTTTTGTGAAAATATCCACTAAATGAGGGAATAATATGTGTGAGGGTACCCCAGAAGAGTTCCAAATGTGTTTGGGTAGAATATATATCCCACGGGGGTAAAATTGAAAAAAGTTGAAAAAAAATTTTTTTTTTGACTTAGTCATTTTTCCGGCGTTTATCAGACTTTCAGATAGGGCAAATGTCAGTGAGCGTTCCGATTTCAGTTCCAGAGCGATTCGCCCAATGAGTCCTTGATATTTAATCATTTTCAGCCAATTTTCTGGATTTTTGGAAATTTCACTTTTTTGTGAAAATATCCACTAAATGAGGGTATAATACGTGTGAGGGTAGCCCAGGAAAGTTCCAAATGTGTGTGGGTAGAATATATATCCCACGGGGGTAAAATTGAAAAAAGTAGAAAAATTTTTTTTTTTTGGACTTAGTCATTTTTCCGGCGTTTATCAGACTTTCAGATAGGGCAAATGTCAGTGAGCGTTCCGATTTCAGTTCCAGAGCGATTCGCCCAATGAGTCTTGATATTTAGTCGTTTTCAGCCAATATTTTGGATTTTTGAAAATTTCACTTTTTTGTGAAAATATCCACTAAATGAGGGAATAATATGTGTGAGGGTAGCCCAGGAGAGTTCCAAATGTGTGTGGGTAGAATATATATCCCACGAGGGTAAAATTGAAAAAAGTTGAAAAATATTTTTTTTTGGACTTAGTCATTTTTCCAGCGTTTATCAGACTTTCAGATAGGGCAAATGTCAGTGAGCGTTCCGATTTCTGTTCCAGAGCGATTCGCCCAATGAGTCCTTGATATTTAGTCATTTTCAGCCTATTTCTGGATTTTTGAAAAATTAACTTTTTTGTGAAAATATCCACTAAATGAGGGAATCATATGTGTGAGGGTACCCCAGAAGAGTTCCAAATGTGTGTGGGTAGAATATATATCCCACGGGGGTAAAATTGAAAAAGTTGAAAAAATAATTTTTTTTGGACTTAGTCATTTTTCCGGCGATTATCAGACTTTCAGATAGGGCAAATGTCAGTGAGCGTTCCGATTTCAGTTCCAGAGCGATTCGCCCAATGAGTCTTGATATTTAGTCGTTTTCAGCCAATATTTTGGATTTTTGAAAATTTCACTTTTTTGTGAAAATATCCACTAAATGAGGGAATAATATGTGTGAGGGTACCCCAGGAGTGTTCCAAATGTGTGTGGGTAGAATATATATCCCACGGGTGTAAAATTGAAAAAAGTTGAAAAATTTTTTTTTTTGGACTTAGTCATTTTTCCGGCGTTTATCAAACTTTCAGATAGGGCAAATGTCAGTGAGCATTCCGATTTCAGTTCAAGAGCGATTCGCCCAATGAGTCCTTGATTTTTAGTCATTTTCAGCCAATTTCTGGATTTTTGAAAAATTAACTTTTTTGTGAAAATATCCACTAAATGAGGGAATAATATGTGTGAGGGTACCCCAGAAGAGTTCCAAATGTGTGTCGGTAGAATATATATCCCACGGGGGTAAAATTGAAAAAAGTTGAAAAAAATT
This sequence comes from Phyllobates terribilis, assembly GCF_046119375.1. Lineage (NCBI taxonomy): Eukaryota > Metazoa > Chordata > Amphibia > Anura > Dendrobatidae > Phyllobates > Phyllobates terribilis. The sequence continues at coordinate 5,692,782 of NW_027362832.1, forward strand.
TTTTTTTTGGACTTAGTCATTTTTCTGGCGTTTATCAAACGTTCAGATAGGGCAAATGTCAGTGAGCGTTCCGATTTCAGTTCCAGAGCGATTCGCCCAATGAGACCTTGATATTTAGTCATTTTCAGCCAATATTTTGGATTTTTGAAAATTTCACTTTTTTGTGAAAATGTCCACTAAATGAGGGAATATGTGTGAGGGTACCACAGGAGAGTTCCAACTGTGTGTGGGTAGAATATATATCCCACAGGGGTAAAATTGAAAAAAGATGAAAAAAATTTTTTTTTGGACTTGGTCATTTTTCTGGCGTTTATCAGACTTTCAGATAGGGCAAATGTCAGTGAGCGTTCCGATTTCAGTTCCAGAGCGATTCGCCCAATGAGTCCTTGATATTTAGTCATTTTCAGCCAATTTTCTGGATTTTTGAAAATTTCACTTTTTTGTGAAAATATCCACTAAATGAGGGAATAATATGTGTGAGGGTACCCCAGGAGTGTTCCAAATGTGTGTGTGTAGAATATATATCCCACGGGGGTAAAATTGAAAAAAGTTGAAAACATTTTTTTTGGACTTAGCCATTTTTCCGGCGTTTATCAGACTTTCAGATAGGGCAAATGTCAGTGAGCGTTCCGATTTCAGTTCTAGAGTGATTCGACCAATGAGTCCTTGATATTTAGTCATTTTCAGCCAATTTTCTGGATATTTGAAAAATTCACTTTTTTGGGAAAATATCCACTAAATGAGGGAATAATATGTGTGAGGGTACCCCAGGAGAGTTCCAAATGTGTGTGGGTAGAATATATATCCCACGGGGGTAAAACTGAAAAAAGTTGAAAAAAATTTTTTTTTTGGACTTAGTCATTTTTCCGGCGTTTATCAGACTTTCAGAGAGGGCAAATGTCAGTGAGCATTCCGATTTCAGTTCCAGAGCGATTCGCCCAATGAGTCCTTGATTATTTAGCCGTTTTCAGCCAATATTTTGGATTTTTGAAAATTTCACTTTTTTGTGAAAATATCCACTAAATGAGGGAATAATTTGTGTGAGGGTACCCCAGGAGTGTTCCAAATGTGTGTGGGTAGAATATATATCCCACGGGGGTAAAATTGAAAAAAGTTGAAAAAATTTTTTTTTGGACTTAGCCATTTTTACCGCGTTTATCAGACTATCAGATAGGGCAAATGTCAGTGAGCGTTCCGATTTCAGTTCCAGAGCGATTCGCCCAATGAGTCTTGATATTTAGTCGTTTTCAGCCAATATTTTGGATTTTTGAAAATTTCACTTTTTTGTGAAAATATCCACTAAATGAGGGAATAATATGTGTGAGTGTAGCCCATGAGAGTTCCAAATGTGTGTGGGTAGAATATATATCCCACGGGGGTAAAACTGAAAAAAGTTGAAAAATATTTTTTTTTGGACTTAGCCATTTTTACCGCGTTTATCAGACTATCAGATAGGGCAAATGTCAGTGAGCGTTCCGATTTCAGTTCCAGAGCGATTCGCCCAATGAGTCTTGATATTTTGTCGTTTTCAGCCAATATTTTGGATTTTTGAAAATTTCACTTTTTTGTGAAAATATCCACTAAATGAGGGAAAAATATGTGTGAGGGTAGCCGAGGAGAGTTCCAAATGTGTGAGGGTAGAATATATATCCCACGGGGGTAAAATTGAAAAAAGTTGAAAATATTTTTTTTTTTGGACTTAGGCATTTTTGCAGCATTTATCAAACTTTAAGATAGGGCAAATGTCAGTGAGCGTTCCGATTTCAGTTCCAGAGCGATTCGCCCAATGAGTCTTGATATTTAGTCGTTTTCAGCCAATATTTTGGATTTTTGAAAATTTCACTTTTTTGTGAAAATATCCACTAAATGAGGGAATAATATGTGTGAGGGTAGCCCAGGAGAGTTCCAAATGTGTGTGGGTAGAATATATATCCCACGAGGGTAAAATTGAAAAAAGTTGAAAAATATTTTTTTTTGGACTTAGTCATTTTTCCAGCGTTTATCAGACTTTCAGATAGGGCAAATGTCAGTGAGCGTTCCGATTTCTGTTCCAGAGCGATTCGCCCAATGAGTCCTTGATATTTAGTCATTTTCAGCCAATTTCTGGATTTTTGAAAAATTAACTTTTTTGTGAAAATATCCACTAAATGAGGGAATAATATGTGTGAGGGTACCCCAGAAGAGTTCCAAATGTGTGTGGGTAGAATATATATCCCACGGGGGTAAAATTGAAAAAGTTGAAAAAATAATTTTTTTTGGACTTAGTCATTTTTCCGGCGATTATCAGACTTTCAGATAGGGCAAATGTCAGTGAGCGTTCCGATTTCAGTTCCAGAGCGATTCGCCCAATGAGTCTTGATATTTAGTCGTTTTCAGCCAATATTTTGGATTTTTGAAAATTTCACTTTTTTGTGAAAATATCCACTAAATGAGGGAATAATATGTGTGAGGGTACCCCAGGAGTGTTCCAAATGTGTGTGGGTAGAATATATATCCCACGGGTGTAAAATTGAAAAAAGTTGAAAAATTTTTTTTTTTGGACTTAGTCATTTTTCCGGCGTTTATCAAACTTTCAGATAGGGCAAATGTCAGTGAGCATTCCGATTTCAGTTCAAGAGCGATTCGCCCAATGAGTCCTTGATTTTTAGTCATTTTCAGCCAATTTCTGGATTTTTGAAAAATTAACTTTTTTGTGAAAATATCCACTAAATGAGGGAATAATATGTGTGAGGGTACCCCAGAAGAGTTCCAAATGTGTGTGGGTAGAATATATATCCCACGGGGGTAAAATTGAAAAAAGTTGAAAAAAAATTTTTTTTTGGACTTAGTCATTTTTCTGGCGTTTATCAAACGTTCAGATAGGGCAAATGTCAGTGAGCGTTCCGATTTCAGTTCCAGAGCGATTCGCCCAATGAGACCTTGATATTTAGTCATTTTCAGCCAATATTTTGGATTTTTGAAAATTTCACTTTTTTGTGAAAATGTCCACTAAATGAGGGAATATGTGTGAGGGTACCACAGGAGAGTTCCAACTGTGTGTGGGTAGAATATATATCCCACAGGGGTAAAATTGAAAAAAGATGAAAAAAATTTTTTTTTGGACTTGGTCATTTTTCTGGCGTTTATCAGACTTTCAGATAGGGCAAATGTCAGTGAGTGTTCCGATTTCAGTTCCAGAGCGATTCGCCCAATGAGTCCTTGATATTTAGTCATTTTCAGCCAATTTTCTGGATTTTTGAAAATTTCACTTTTTTGTGAAAATATCCACTAAATGAGGGAATAATATGTGTGAGGGTACCCCAGGAGTGTTCCAAATGTGTGTGTGTAGAATATATATCCCACGGGGGTAAAATTGAAAAAAGTTGAAAACATTTTTTTTGGACTTAGCCATTTTTCCGGCGTTTATCAGACTTTCAGATAGGGCAAATGTCAGTGAGCATTCCGATTTCAGTTCCAGAGCGATTCGCCCAATGAGTCCTTGATTATTTAGCCGTTTTCAGCCAATATTTTGGATTTTTGAAAATTTCACTTTTTTGTGAAAATATCCACTAAATGAGGGAATAATTTGTGTGAGGGTACCCCAGGAGTGTTTCAAATGTGTGTGGGTAGAATATATATCCCACGGGGGTAAAACTGAAAAAAGTTGAAAAAAATTTTTTTTTTGGACTTAGTCATTTTTCCGGCGTTTATCAGACTTTCAGATAGGGGAAATGTCAGTGAGCATTCCGATTTCAGTTCCAGAGCGATTCGCCCAATGAGTCCTTGATATTTAGTCCTTTTCCGCCAATATTTTGGATTTTTGAAAATTTCACTTTTTTGTGAAAATATCCACTAAATGAGGGAATAATATGTGTGAGGGTACCCCAGGAGTGTTCCAAATGTGTGTGGGTAGAATATATATCCCACGGGGGTAAAATTGAAAAAAGTTGAAAAAATTTTTTTTTGGACTTAGCCATTTTTACCGCGTTTATCAGACTATCAGATAGGGCAAATGTCAGTGAGCGTTCCGATTTCAGTTCCAGAGCGATTAGCCCAATGAGTCTTGATATTTAGTCGTTTTCAGCCAATATTTTGGATTTTTGAAAATTTCACTTTTTTGTGAAAATATCCACTAAATGAGGGAATAATATGTGTGAGTGTAGCCCATGAGAGTTCCAAATGTGTGTGGGTAGAATATATATCCCACGGGGGTAAAACTGAAAAAAGTTGAAAAATATTTTTTTTTGGACTTAGCCATTTTTACCGCGTTTATCAGACTATCAGATAGGGCAAATGTCAGTGAGCGTTCCGATTTCAGTTCCAGAGCGATTCGCCCAATGAGTCTTGATATTTTGTCGTTTTCAGCCAATATTTTGGATTTTTGAAAATTTCACTTTTTTGTGAAAATATCCACTAAATGAGGGAAAAATATGTGTGAGGGTAGCCGAGGAGAGTTCCAAATGTGTGTGGGTAGAATATATATCCCACGGGGGTAAAATTGAAAAAAGTTGAAAAATTTTTTTTTTTTGGACTTAGTCATTTTTCCGGCGTTTATCAGACTTTCAGATAGGGCAAATGTCAGTGAGCGTTCCGATTTCAGTTCCAGAGCGATTCGCCCAATGAGTCCTTGATATTTAGTCATTTTCAGCCAATTTTCTGGATTTTTGAAAAATTCACTTTTTTTGTGAAAATATCCACTAAATGAGGGAATAATATGTGTGAGTCTACCCCAGAAGAGTTCCAAATGTGTGTGGGTAGAATATATATCCCACGGGGGTAAAATTGAAAAAAGTTAAAAAAAAAATTTTTTTTGACTTAGTCATTTTTCCGGCGTTTATCAGACTTTCAGATAGGGCAAATGTCAGTGAGCGTTCCGATTTCACTTCCAGAGCGATTCGCCCAATGAGTTCTTGATATTTAGTCATTTTCAGCCAATATTTTGGATTTTTGAAAAATTCACTTTTTTGTGAAAATATCCACTAAATGAGGGAATAATATGTGTGAGGGTAGCCCAGGAGAGTTCCAAATGTGTGTGGGTAGAATATATATCCCACGAGGGTAAAATTGAAAAAAGTTGAAAAATATTTTTTTTTGGACTTAGTCATTTTTCCAGCGTTTATCAGACTTTCAGATAGGGCAAATGTCAGTGAGCGTTCCGATTTCTGTTCCAGAGCGATTCGCCCAATGAGTCCTTGATATTTAGTCATTTTCAGCCAATTTCTGGATTTTTGAAAAATTAACTTTTTTGTGAAAATATCCACTAAATGAGGGAATCATATGTGTGAGGGTACCCCAGAAGAGTTCCAAATGTGTGTGGGTAGAATATATATCCCACGGGGGTAAAATTGAAAAAGTTGAAAAAATAATTTTTTTTGGACTTAGTCATTTTTCCGGCGATTATCAGACTTTCAGATAGGGCAAATGTCAGTGAGCGTTCCGATTTCAGTTCCAGAGCGATTCGCCCAATGAGTCTTGATATTTAGTCGTTTTCAGCCAATATTTTGGATTTTTGAAAATTTCACTTTTTTGTGAAAATATCCACTAAATGAGGGAATAATATGTGTGAGGGTACCCCAGGAGTGTTCCAAATGTGTGTGGGTAGAATATATATCCCACGGGTGTAAAATTGAAAAAAGTTGAAAAATTTTTTTTTTTGGACTTAGTCATTTTTCCGGCGTTTATCAAACTTTCAGATAGGGCAAATGTCAGTGAGGATTCCGATTTCAGTTCAAGAGCGATTCGCCCAATGAGTCCTTGATTTTTAGTCATTTTCAGCCAATTTCTGGATTTTTGAAAAATTAACTTTTTTGTGAAAATATCCACTAAATGAGGGAATAATATGTGTGAGGGTACCCCAGAAGAGTTCCAAATGTGTGTGGGTAGAATATATATCCCACGGGGGTAAAATTGAAAAAAGTTGAAAAAAATTTTTTTTTTGGACTTAGTCATTTTTCTGGCGTTTATCAAACGTTCAGATAGGGCAAATGTCAGTGAGAGTTCCGATTTCAGTTCCAGAGCGATTCGCCCAATGAGACCTTGATATTTAGTCATTTTCAGCCAATATTTTGGATTTTTGAAAATTTCACTTTTTTGTGAAAATGTCCACTAAATGAGGGAATATGTGTGAGGGTACCACAGGAGAGTTCCAACTGTGTGTGGGTAGAATATATATCCCACAGGGGTAAAATTGAAAAAAGATGAAAAAAATTTTTTTTTGGACTTGGTCATTTTTCTGGCGTTTATCAGACTTTCAGATAGGGCAAATGTCAGTGAGCGTTCCGATTTCAGTTCCAGAGCGATTCGCCCAATGAGTCCTTGATATTTAGTCATTTTCAGCCAATTTTCTGGATTTTTGAAAATTTCACTTTTTTGTGAAAATATCCACTAAATGAGGGAATAATATGTGTGAGGGTACCCCAGGAGTGTTCCAAATGTGTGTGTGTAGAATATATATCCCACGGGGGTAAAATTGAAAAAAGTTGAAAACATTTTTTTTGGACTTAGCCATTTTTCCGGCGTTTATCAGACTTTCAGATAGGGCAAATGTCAGTGAGCATTCCGATTTCAGTTCCAGAGCGATTCGCCCAATGAGTCCTTGATTATTTAGCCGTTTTCAGCCAATATTTTGGATTTTTGAAAATTTCACTTTTTTGTGAAAATATCCACTAAATGAGGGAATAATTTGTGTGAGGGTACCCCAGGAGTGTTTCAAATGTGTGTGGGTAGAATATATATCCCACGGGGGTAAAACTGAAAAAAGTTGAAAAAAATTTTTTTTTTGGACTTAGTCATTTTTCCGGCGTTTATCAGACTTTCAGATAGGGGAAATGTCAGTGAGCATTCCGATTTCAGTTCCAGAGCGATTCGCCCAATGAGTCCTTGATATTTAGTCCTTTTCCGCCAATATTTTGGATTTTTGAAAATTTCACTTTTTTGTGAAAATATCCACTAAATGAGGGAATAATATGTGTGAGGGTACCCCAGGAGTGTTCCAAATGTGTGTGGGTAGAATATATATCCCACGGGGGTAAAATTGAAAAAAGTTGAAAAAATTTTTTTTTGGACTTAGCCATTTTTACCGCGTTTATCAGACTATCAGATAGGGCAAATGTCAGTGAGCGTTCCGATTTCAGTTCCAGAGCGATTAGCCCAATGAGTCTTGATATTTAGTCGTTTTCAGCCAATATTTTGGATTTTTGAAAATTTCACTTTTTTGTGAAAATATCCACTAAATGAGGGAATAATATGTGTGAGTGTAGCCCATGAGAGTTCCAAATGTGTGTGGGTAGAATATATATCCCACGGGGGTAAAACTGAAAAAAGTTGAAAAATATTTTTTTTTGGACTTAGCCATTTTTACCGCGTTTATCAGACTATCAGATAGGGCAAATGTCAGTGAGCGTTCCGATTTCAGTTCCAGAGCGATTCGCCCAATGAGTCTTGATATTTTCTCGTTTTCAGCCAATATTTTGGATTTTTGAAAATTTCACTTTTTTGTGAAAATATCCACTAAATGAGGGAAAAATATGTGTGAGGGTAGCCGAGGAGAGTTCCAAATGTGTGAGGGTAGAATATATATCCCACGGGGGTAAAATTGAAAAAAGTTGAAAATATTTTTTTTTTTGGACTTAGGCATTTTTGCAGCATTTATCAAACTTTCAGATAGGGCAAATGTCAGTGAGCGTTCCGATTTCAGTTCCAGAGCGATTCGCCCAATGAGTTCTTGATATTTAGTCATTTTCAGCCAATTTTCTGGATTTTTGAAAATTTCACTTTTTTGTGAAAATATCCACTAAATGAGGGTATAATACGTGTGAGGGTAGCCCAGGAAAGTTCCTAATGTGTGTGGGTAGAATATATATCCCACGGGGGTAAAATTGAAAAAAGTTGAAAAATTTTTTTTTTTTGGACTTAGTCATTTTTCCGGCGATTATCAGACTTTCAGATAGGGCAAATGTCAGTGAGCGTTCCGATTTCAGTTCCAGAGCGATTCGCCCAATGAGTCTTGATATTTAGTCGTTTTCAGCCAATATTTTGGATTTTTGAAAATTTCACTTTTTTGTGAAAATATCCACTAAATGAGGGAATAATATGTGTGAGGGTACCCCAGGAGTGTTCCAAATGTGTGTGGGTAGAATATATATCCCACGGGTGTAAAATTGAAAAAAGTTGAAAAATTTTTTTTTTTGGACTTAGTCATTTTTCCGGCGTTTATCAAACTTTCAGATAGGGCAAATGTCAGTGAGCATTCCGATTTCAGTTCAAGAGCGATTCGCCCAATGAGTCCTTGATTTTTAGTCATTTTCAGCCAATTTCTGGATTTTTGAAAAATTAACTTTTTTGTGAAAATATCCACTAAATGAGGGAATAATATGTGTGAGGGTACCCCAGAAGAGTTCCAAATGTGTGTGGGTAGAATATATATCCCACGGGGGTAAAATTGAAAAAAGTTGAAAAAAATTTTTTTTTTGGACTTAGTCATTTTTCTGGCGTTTATCAAACGTTCAGATAGGGCAAATGTCAGTGAGAGTTCCGATTTCAGTTCCAGAGCGATTCGCCCAATGAGACCTTGATATTTAGTCATTTTCAGCCAATATTTTGGATTTTTGAAAATTTCACTTTTTTGTGAAAATGTCCACTAAATGAGGGAATATGTGTGAGGGTACCACAGGAGAGTTCCAACTGTGTGTGGGTAGAATATATATCCCACAGGGGTAAAATTGAAAAAAGATGAAAAAAATTTTTTTTTGGACTTGGTCATTTTTCTGGCGTTTATCAGACTTTCAGATAGGGCAAATGTCAGTGAGCGTTCCGATTTCAGTTCCAGAGCGATTCGCCCAATGAGTCCTTGATATTTAGTCATTTTCAGCCAATTTTCTGGATTTTTGAAAATTTCACTTTTTTGTGAAAATATCCACTAAATGAGGGAATAATATGTGTGAGGGTACCCCAGGAGTGTTCCAAATGTGTGTGTGTAGAATATATATCCCACGGGGGTAAAATTGAAAAAAGTTGAAAACATTTTTTTTGGACTTAGCCATTTTTCCGGCGTTTATCAGACTTTCAGATAGGGCAAATGTCAGTGAGCATTCCGATTTCAGTTCCAGAGCGATTCGCCCAATGAGTCCTTGATTATTTAGCCGTTTTCAGCCAATATTTTGGATTTTTGAAAATTTCACTTTTTTGTGAAAATATCCACTAAATGAGGGAATAATTTGTGTGAGGGTACCCCAGGAGTGTTTCAAATGTGTGTGGGTAGAATATATATCCCACGGGGGTAAAACTGAAAAAAGTTGAAAAAAATTTTTTTTTTGGACTTAGTCATTTTTCCGGCGTTTATCAGACTTTCAGATAGGGGAAATGTCAGTGAGCATTCCGATTTCAGTTCCAGAGCGATTCGCCCAATGAGTCCTTGATATTTAGTCCTTTTCCGCCAATATTTTGGATTTTTGAAAATTTCACTTTTTTGTGAAAATATCCACTAAATGAGGGAATAATATGTGTGAGGGTACCCCAGGAGTGTTCCAAATGTGTGTGGGTAGAATATATATCCCACGGGGGTAAAATTGAAAAAAGTTGAAAAAATTTTTTTTTGGACTTAGCCATTTTTACCGCGTTTATCAGACTATCAGATAGGGCAAATGTCAGTGAGCGTTCCGATTTCAGTTCCAGAGCGATTAGCCCAATGAGTCTTGATATTTAGTCGTTTTCAGCCAATATTTTGGATTTTTGAAAATTTCACTTTTTTGTGAAAATATCCACTAAATGAGGGAATAATATGTGTGAGTGTAGCCCATGAGAGTTCCAAATGTGTGTGGGTAGAATATATATCCCACGGGGGTAAAACTGAAAAAAGTTGAAAAATATTTTTTTTTGGACTTAGCCATTTTTACCGCGTTTATCAGACTATCAGATAGGGCAAATGTCAGTGAGCGTTCCGATTTCAGTTCCAGAGCGATTCGCCCAATGAGTCTTGATATTTTCTCGTTTTCAGCCAATATTTTGGATTTTTGAAAATTTCACTTTTTTGTGAAAATATCCACTAAATGAGGGAAAAATATGTGTGAGGGTAGCCGAGGAGAGTTCCAAATGTGTGAGGGTAGAATATATATCCCACGGGGGTAAAATTGAAAAAAGTTGAAAATATTTTTTTTTTTGGACTTAGGCATTTTTGCAGCATTTATCAAACTTTCAGATAGGGCAAATGTCAGTGAGCGTTCCGATTTCAGTTCCAGAGCGATTCGCCCAATGAGTTCTTGATATTTAGTCATTTTCAGCCAATTTTCTGGATTTTTGAAAATTTCACTTTTTTGTGAAAATATCCACTAAATGAGGGTATAATACGTGTGAGGGTAGCCCAGGAAAGTTCCTAATGTGTGTGGGTAGAATATATATCCCACGGGGGTAAAATTGAAAAAAGTTGAAAAATTTTTTTTTTTTGGACTTAGTCATTTTTCCGGCGTTTATCAGACTTTCAGATAGGGCAAATGTCAGTGAGCGTTCCGATTTCAGTTCCAGAGCGATTCGCCCAATGAGTCCTTGATATTTAGTCATTTTCAGCCAATTTTCTGGATTTTTGAAAAATTCACTTTTTTTGTGAAAATATCCACTAAATGAGGGAATAATATGTGTGAGTCTACCCCAGAAGAGTTCCAAATGTGTGTGGGTAGAATATATATCCCACGGGGGTAAAATTGAAAAAAGTTAAAAAAAAAAATTTTTTTGACTTAGTCATTTTTCCGGCGTTTATCAGACTTTCAGATAGGGCAAATGTCAGTGAGCGTTCCGATTTCACTTCCAGAGCGATTCGCCCAATGAGTTCTTGATATTTAGTCATTTTCAGCCAATTTTTTGGATTTTTGAAAAATTCACTTTTTTGTGAAAATATCCACTAAATGAGGGAATAATATGTGTGAGGGTAGCCCAGGAGAGTTCCAAATGTGTGTGGGTAGAATATATATCCCACGGGGGTAAAATTGAAAAAAGTTGAAAAAAATTTTTTTTTGGACTTAGTCATTTTTCCGGCGTTTATCAGACTTTCAGATAGGGCAAATGTCAGTGAGCATTCCGATTTCAGTTCCAGAGCGATGCACCCAATGAGTCCTTGATATTTAGTCATTTTCAGCCAATTTCTGGATTTTTGAAAAATTAACTTTTTTCTGAAAATATCCACTAAATGAGGGAATAATATGTGTGAGGGTACCCCAGAAGAGTTCCAAATGTGTGTGGGTAGAATATATATCCCACGGGGGTAAAATTGAAAAAAGTTGAAAAAAAATTTTTTGGGGGACTTAGTCATTTTTCCGGCGTTTATCAGACTTTCAGATAGGGCAAATGTCAGTGAGCGTTCCGATTTCAGTTCCAGAGCGATTCGCCCAATGAGTCCTTGATATTTAATCATTTGCAGCCAATTTTCTGGATTTTTGAAAATTTCACTTTTTTGTGACAATATCCACTAAATGAGGGAATAATATGTGTGAGGGTAGCCCAGGAAAGTTCCAAATGTGTGTGGGTAGAATATATATCCCACGGGGGTAAAATTGAAAAAAGTTGAAAAATTTTTTTTTTTTGGACTTAGTCATTTTTCCGGCGTTTATCAGACTTTCAGATAGGGCAAATGTCAGTGAGCGTTCCGATTTCAGTTCCAGAGCGATTCGCCCAATGAGTCTTTGATATTTAGTCATTTTCAGCCAATTTCTGGATTTTTGAAAAATTAACTTTTTTGTGAAAATATCCACTAAATGAGGGAATAATATGTGTGAGGGTACCCCAGAAGAGTTCCAAATGTGTTTGGGTAGAATATATATCCCACGGGGGTAAAATTGAAAAAAGTTGAAAAAAAATTTTTTTTTTGACTTAGTCATTTTTCCGGCGATTATCAGACTTTCAGATAGGGCAAATGTCAGTGAGCGTTCCGATTTCAGTTCCAGAGCTATTTGCCCAATGAGTCTTGATATTTAGTCATTTTCAGCCAATATTTTGGATTTTTGAAAATTTCACTTTTTTGTGAAAATGTCCACTAAATGAGGGAATATGTGTGAGTGTACCACAGGAGAGTTCCAACTGTGTGTGGGTAGAATATATATCCCACGGGGGTAAAATTGAAAAAAGATGAAAAAAATTTTTTTTTGGACTTGGTCATTTTTCTGGCGTTTATCAGACTTTCAGATAGGGCAAATGTCAGTGAGCGTTCCGATTTCAGTTCCAGAGCGATTCGCCCAATGAGTCCTTGATATTTAGTCATTTTCAGCCAATTTTCTGGATTTTTGAAAATTTCACTTTTTTGTGAAAATATCCACTAAATGAGGGAATAATATGTGTGAGGGTACCCCAGGAGTGTTCCAAATGTGTGTGTGTAGAATATATATCCCACGGGGTTAAAATTGAAAAAAGTTGAAAACATTTTTTTTGGACTTAGCCATTTTTCCGGCGTTTATCAGACTTTCAGATAGGGCAAATGTCAGTGAGCGTTCCGATTTCAGTTCTAGAGTGATTCGACCAATGAGTCCTTGATATTTAGTCATTTTCAGCCAATTTTCTGGATATTTGAAAAATTCACTTTTTTGGGAAAATATCCACTAAATGAGGGAATAATATGTGTGAGGGTACCCCAGGAGTGTTCCAAATGTGTGTGTGTAGAATATATATCCCACGGGGGTAAAATTGAAAAAAGTTGAAAAATTTTTTTTTGGACTTAGCCATTTTTCCGGCGTTTATCAGACTTTCAGATAGGGCAAATGTCAGTGAGCGTTCCGATTTCAGTTCCAGAGCGATTCGCCCAATGAGTCCTTGATATTTAGTCATTTTCAGCCAATTTTCTGGATTTTTGAAAATTTCACTTTTTTGTGAAAATATCCACTAAATGAGGGAATAATATGTGTGAGGGTACCCCAGGAGTGTTCCAAATGTGTGTGGGTAGAATATATATCCCACGGGGGTAAAATTGAAAAAAGTTGAAAAAATTTTTTTTTGGACTTAGCCATTTTTACCGCGTTTATCAGACTATCAGATAGGGCAAATGTCAGTGAGCGTTCCGATTTCAGTTCCAGAGCGATTCGCCCAATGAGTCTTGATATTTAGTCGTTTTCAGCCAATATTTTGGATTTTTGAAAATTTCACTTTTTTGTGAAAATATCCACTAAATGAGGGAATAATATGTGTGAGTGTAGCCCATGAGAGTTCCAAATGTGTGTGGGTAGAATATATATCCCACGGGGGTAAAACTGAAAAAAGTTGAAAAATATTTTTTTTTGGACTTAGCCATTTTTACCGCGTTTATCAGACTATCAGATAGGGCAAATGTCAGTGAGCGTTCCGATTTCAGTTCCAGAGCGATTCGCCCAATGAGTCTTGATATTTAGTCGTTTTCAGCCAATATTTTGGATTTTTGAAAATTTCACTTTTTTGTGAAAATATCCACTAAATGAGGGAATAATATGTGTGAGTGTAGCCCATGAGAGTTCCAAATGTGTGTGGGTAGAATATATATCCCACGGGGGTAAAACTGAAAAAAGTTGAAAAATATTTTTTTTTGGACTTAGCCATTTTTACCGCGTTTATCAGACTATCAGATAGGGCAAATGTCAGTGAGCGTTCCGATTTCAGTTCCAGAGCGATTCGCCCAATGAGTCTTGATATTTTGTCGTTTTCAGCCAATATTTTGGATTTTTGAAAATTTCACTTTTTTGTGAAAATATCCACTAAATGAGGGAAAAATATGTGTGAGGGTAGCCGAGGAGAGTTCCAAATGTGTGAGGGTAGAATATATATCCCACGGGGGTAAAATTGAAAAAAGTTGAAAATATTTTTTTTTTTGGACTTAGGCATTTTTGCAGCATTTATCAAACTTTCAGATAGGGCAAATGTCAGTGAGCGTTCCGATTTCAGTTCCAGAGCGATTCGCCCAATGAGTTCTTGATATTTAGTCATTTTCAGCCAATTTTCTGGATTTTTGAAAATTTCACTTTTTTGTGAAAATATCCACTAAATGAGGGTATAATACGTGTGAGGGTAGCCCAGGAAAGTTCCTAATGTGTGTGGGTAGAATATATATCCCACGGGGGTAAAATTGAAAAAAGTTGAAAAATTTTTTTTTTTTGGACTTAGTCATTTTTCCGGCGTTTATCAGACTTTCAGATAGGGCAAATGTCAGTGAGCGTTCCGATTTCAGTTCCAGAGCGATTCGCCCAATGAGTCCTTGATATTTAGTCATTTTCAGCCAATTTTCTGGATTTTTGAAAAATTCACTTTTTTTGTGAAAATATCCACTAAATGAGGGAATAATATGTGTGAGTCTACCCCAGAAGAGTTCCAAATGTGTGTGGGTAGAATATATATCCCACGGGGGTAAAATTGAAAAAAGTTAAAAAAAAAATTTTTTTTGACTTAGTCATTTTTCCGGCGTTTATCAGACTTTCAGATAGGGCAAATGTCAGTGAGCGTTCCGATTTCACTTCCAGAGCGATTCGCCCAATGAGTTCTTGATATTTAGTCATTTTCAGCCAATTTTTTGGATTTTTGAAAAATTCACTTTTTTGTGAAAATATCCACTAAATGAGGGAATAATATGTGTGAGGGTAGCCCAGGAGAGTTCCAAATGTGTGTGGGTAGAATATATATCCCACGGGGGTAAAATTGAAAAAAGTTGAAAAAAATTTTTTTTTGGACTTAGTCATTTTTCCGGCGTTTATCAGACTTTCAGATAGGGCAAATGTCAGTGAGCATTCCGATTTCAGTTCCAGAGCGATGCACCCAATGAGTCCTTGATATTTAGTCATTTTCAGCCAATTTCTGGATTTTTGAAAAATTAACTTTTTTCTGAAAATATCCACTAAATGAGGGAATAATATGTGTGAGGGTACCCCAGAAGAGTTCCAAATGTGTGTGGGTAGAATATATATCCCACGGGGGTAAAATTGAAAAAAGTTGAAAAAAAATTTTTTGGGGGACTTAGTCATTTTTCCGGCGTTTATCAGACTTTCAGATAGGGCAAATGTCAGTGAGCGTTCCGATTTCAGTTCCAGAGCGATTCGCCCAATGAGTCCTTGATATTTAATCATTTGCAGCCAATTTTCTGGATTTTTGAAAATTTCACTTTTTTGTGACAATATCCACTAAATGAGGGAATAATATGTGTGAGGGTAGCCCAGGAAAGTTCCAAATGTGTGTGGGTAGAATATATATCCCACGGGGGTAAAATTGAAAAAAGTTGAAAAATTTTTTTTTTTTGGACTTAGTCATTTTTCCGGCGTTTATCAGACTTTCAGATAGGGCAAATGTCAGTGAGCGTTCCGATTTCAGTTCCAGAGCGATTCGCCCAATGAGTCTTTGATATTTAGTCATTTTCAGCCAATTTCTGGATTTTTGAAAAATTAACTTTTTTGTGAAAATATCCACTAAATGAGGGAATAATATGTGTGAGGGTACCCCAGAAGAGTTCCAAATGTGTTTGGGTAGAATATATATCCCACGGGGGTAAAATTGAAAAAAGTTGAAAAAAAATTTTTTTTTTGACTTAGTCATTTTTCCGGCGATTATCAGACTTTCAGATAGGGCAAATGTCAGTGAGCGTTCCGATTTC
Source organism: Phyllobates terribilis (assembly GCF_046119375.1). Classification (NCBI taxonomy): domain Eukaryota; kingdom Metazoa; phylum Chordata; class Amphibia; order Anura; family Dendrobatidae; genus Phyllobates; species Phyllobates terribilis. Next base: position 5,708,341 of record NW_027362832.1, read on the forward strand.
AGTTCCAGAGCTATTTGCCCAATGAGTCTTGATATTTAGTGATTTTCAGCCAATATTTTGGATTTTTGAAAATTTCACTTTTTTGTGAAAATGTCCACTAAATGAGGGAATATGTGTGAGTGTACCACAGGAGAGTTCCAACTGTGTGTGGGTAGAATATATATCCCACGGGGGTAAAATTGAAAAAAGATGAAAAAAATTTTTTTTTGGACTTGGTCATTTTTCTGGCGTTTATCAGACTTTCAGATAGGGCAAATGTCAGTGAGCGTTCCGATTTCAGTTCCAGAGCGATTCGCCCAATGAGTCCTTGATATTTAGTCATTTTCAGCCAATTTTCTGGATTTTTGAAAATTTCACTTTTTTGTGAAAATATCCACTAAATGAGGGAATAATATGTGTGAGGGTACCCCAGGAGTGTTCCAAATGTGTGTGTGTAGAATATATATCCCACGGGGTTAAAATTGAAAAAAGTTGAAAACATTTTTTTTGGACTTAGCCATTTTTCCGGCGTTTATCAGACTTTCAGATAGGGCAAATGTCAGTGAGCGTTCCGATTTCAGTTCTAGAGTGATTCGACCAATGAGTCCTTGATATTTAGTCATTTTCAGCCAATTTTCTGGATATTTGAAAAATTCACTTTTTTGTGAAAATATCCACTAAATGAGGGAATAATATGTGTGAGGGTACCCCAGGAGTGTTCCAAATGTGTGTGTGTAGAATATATATCCCACGGGGGTAAAATTGAAAAAAGTTGAAAAATTTTTTTTTGGACTTAGCCATTTTTCCGGCGTTTATCAGACTTTCAGATAGGGCAAATGTCAGTGAGCGTTCCGATTTCAGTTCCAGAGCGATTCGCCCAATGAGTCCTTGATATTTAGTCATTTTCAGCCAATTTTCTGGATTTTTGAAAATTTCACTTTTTTGTGAAAATATCCACTAAATGAGGGAATAATATGTGTGAGGGTACCCCAGGAGTGTTCCAAATGTGTGTGGGTAGAATATATATCCCACGGGGGTAAAATTGAAAAAAGTTGAAAAAATTTTTTTTTGGACTTAGCCATTTTTACCGCGTTTATCAGACTATCAGATAGGGCAAATGTCAGTGAGCGTTCCGATTTCAGTTCCAGAGCGATTCGCCCAATGAGTCTTGATATTTAGTCGTTTTCAGCCAATATTTTGGATTTTTGAAAATTTCACTTTTTTGTGAAAATATCCACTAAATGAGGGAATAATATGTGTGAGTGTAGCCCATGAGAGTTCCAAATGTGTGTGGGTAGAATATATATCCCACGGGGGTAAAACTGAAAAAAGTTGAAAAATATTTTTTTTTGGACTTAGCCATTTTTACCGCGTTTATCAGACTATCAGATAGGGCAAATGTCAGTGAGCGTTCCGATTTCAGTTCCAGAGCGATTCGCCCAATGAGTCTTGATATTTTGTCGTTTTCAGCCAATATTTTGGATTTTTGAAAATTTCACTTTTTTGTGAAAATATCCACTAAATGAGGGAAAAATATGTGTGAGGGTAGCCGAGGAGAGTTCCAAATGTGTGAGGGTAGAATATATATCCCACGGGGGTAAAATTGAAAAAAGTTGAAAATATTTTTTTTTTTGGACTTAGGCATTTTTGCAGCATTTATCAAACTTTCAGATAGGGCAAATGTCAGTGAGCGTTCCGATTTCAGTTCCAGAGCGATTCGCCCAATGAGTTCTTGATATTTAGTCATTTTCAGCCAATTTTCTGGATTTTTGAAAATTTCACTTTTTTGTGAAAATATCCACTAAATGAGGGTATAATACGTGTGAGGGTAGCCCAGGAAAGTTCCTAATGTGTGTGGGTAGAATATATATCCCACGGGGGTAAAATTGAAAAAAGTTGAAAAATTTTTTTTTTTTGGACTTAGTCATTTTTCCGGCGTTTATCAGACTTTCAGATAGGGCAAATGTCAGTGAGCGTTCCGATTTCAGTTCCAGAGCGATTCGCCCAATGAGTCCTTGATATTTAGTCATTTTCAGCCAATTTTCTGGATTTTTGAAAAATTCACTTTTTTTGTGAAAATATCCACTAAATGAGGGAATAATATGTGTGAGTCTACCCCAGAAGAGTTCCAAATGTGTGTGGGTAGAATATATATCCCACGGGGGTAAAATTGAAAAAAGTTAAAAAAAAAAATTTTTTTGACTTAGTCATTTTTCCGGCGTTTATCAGACTTTCAGATAGGGCAAATGTCAGTGAGCGTTCCGATTTCACTTCCAGAGCGATTCGCCCAATGAGTTCTTGATATTTAGTCATTTTCAGCCAATTTTTTGGATTTTTGAAAAATTCACTTTTTTGTGAAAATATCCACTAAATGAGGGAATAATATGTGTGAGGGTAGCCCAGGAGAGTTCCAAATGTGTGTGGGTAGAATATATATCCCACGGGGGTAAAATTGAAAAAAGTTGAAAAAAATTTTTTTTTGGACTTAGTCATTTTTCCGGCGTTTATCAGACTTTCAGATAGGGCAAATGTCAGTGAGCATTCCGATTTCAGTTCCAGAGCGATGCACCCAATGAGTCCTTGATATTTAGTCATTTTCAGCCAATTTCTGGATTTTTGAAAAATTAACTTTTTTCTGAAAATATCCACTAAATGAGGGAATAATATGTGTGAGGGTACCCCAGAAGAGTTCCAAATGTGTGTGGGTAGAATATATATCCCACGGGGGTAAAATTGAAAAAAGTTGAAAAAAAATTTTTTGGGGGACTTAGTCATTTTTCCGGCGTTTATCAGACTTTCAGATAGGGCAAATGTCAGTGAGCGTTCCGATTTCAGTTCCAGAGCAATTCGCCCAATGAGTCCTTGATATTTAATCATTTGCAGCCAATTTTCTGGATTTTTGAAAATTTCACTTTTTTGTGACAATATCCACTAAATGAGGGAATAATATGTGTGAGGGTAGCCCAGGAAAGTTCCAAATGTGTGTGGGTAGAATATATATCCCACGGGGGTAAAATTGAAAAAAGTTGAAAAATTTTTTTTTTTTGGACTTAGTCATTTTTCCGGCGTTTATCAGACTTTCAGATAGGGCAAATGTCAGTGAGCGTTCCGATTTCAGTTCCAGAGCGATTCGCCCAATGAGTCTTTGATATTTAGTCATTTTCAGCCAATTTCTGGATTTTTGAAAAATTAACTTTTTTGTGAAAATATCCACTAAATGAGGGAATAATATGTGTGAGGGTACCCCAGAAGAGTTCCAAATGTGTTTGGGTAGAATATATATCCCACGGGGGTAAAATTGAAAAAAGTTGAAAAAAAATTTTTTTTTTGACTTAGTCATTTTTCCGGCGATTATCAGACTTTCAGATAGGGCAAATGTCAGTGAGCGTTCCGATTTCAGTTCCAGAGCTATTTGCCCAATGAGTCTTGATATTTAGTGATTTTCAGCCAATATTTTGGATTTTTGAAAATTTCACTTTTTTGTGAAAATGTCCACTAAATGAGGGAATATGTGTGAGTGTACCACAGGAGAGTTCCAACTGTGTGTGGGTAGAATATATATCCCACGGGGGTAAAATTGAAAAAAGATGAAAAAAATTTTTTTTTGGACTTGGTCATTTTTCTGGCGTTTATCAGACTTTCAGATAGGGCAAATGTCAGTGAGCGTTCCGATTTCAGTTCCAGAGCGATTCGCCCAATGAGTCCTTGATATTTAGTCATTTTCAGCCAATTTTCTGGATTTTTGAAAATTTCACTTTTTTGTGAAAATATCCACTAAATGAGGGAATAATATGTGTGAGGGTACCCCAGGAGTGTTCCAAATGTGTGTGTGTAGAATATATATCCCACGGGGTTAAAATTGAAAAAAGTTGAAAACATTTTTTTTGGACTTAGCCATTTTTCCGGCGTTTATCAGACTTTCAGATAGGGCAAATGTCAGTGAGCGTTCCGATTTCAGTTCTAGAGTGATTCGACCAATGAGTCCTTGATATTTAGTCATTTTCAGCCAATTTTCTGGATATTTGAAAAATTCACTTTTTTGTGAAAATATCCACTAAATGAGGGAATAATATGTGTGAGGGTACCCCAGGAGTGTTCCAAATGTGTGTGTGTAGAATATATATCCCACGGGGGTAAAATTGAAAAAAGTTGAAAAATTTTTTTTTGGACTTAGCCATTTTTCCGGCGTTTATCAGACTTTCAGATAGGGCAAATGTCAGTGAGCGTTCCGATTTCAGTTCCAGAGCGATTCGCCCAATGAGTCCTTGATATTTAGTCATTTTCAGCCAATTTTCTGGATTTTTGAAAATTTCACTTTTTTGTGAAAATATCCACTAAATGAGGGAATAATATGTGTGAGGGTACCCCAGGAGTGTTCCAAATGTGTGTGGGTAGAATATAGATCCCACGGGGGTAAAATTGAAAAAAGTTGAAAAAATTTTTTTTTGGACTTAGCCATTTTTACCGCGTTTATCAGACTATCAGATAGGGCAAATGTCAGTGAGCGTTCCGATTTCAGTTCCAGAGCGATTCGCCCAATGAGTCTTGATATTTAGTCGTTTTCAGCCAATATTTTGGATTTTTGAAAATTTCACTTTTTTGTGAAAATATCCACTAAATGAGGGAAAAATATGTGTGAGGGTAGCCGAGGAGAGTTCCAAATGTGTGAGGGTAGAATATATATCCCACGGGGGTAAAATTGAAAAAAGTTGAAAATATTTTTTTTTTTGGACTTAGGCATTTTTGCAGCGTTTATCAAACTTTCAGATAGGGCAAATGTCAGTGAGCGTTCCGATTTCAGTTCCAGAGCGATTCGCCCAATGAGTCTTGATATTTAGTCGTTTTCAGCCAATATTTTGGATTTTTGAAAATTTCACTTTTTTGTGAAAATATCCACTAAATGAGGGAATAATATGTGTGAGGGTACCCCAGGAGTGTTCCAAATGTGTGTGGGTAGAATATATATCCCACGGGGGTAAAATTGAAAATAGTTGAAACAATTTTTTTTTTGGACTTAGCCATTTTTCCGGCGTTTATCAGACTTTCAGATAGGGCAAATGTCAGTGAGCGTTCCGATTTCAGTTCCAGAGTGATTCGCCCAATGAGTCCTTGATATTTAGCCATTTTCAGCCAATTTTCTGGATTTTTGAAAAATTCACTTTTTTGTGCAAATATCCACTAAATGAGGGAATAATATGTGTGAGGGTACCAAAGGAGAGTTCCAAATGTGTGTGGGTAGAATATATATCCCACGGGGGTAAAACTGAAAAAAGTTGAAAAAAATTTTTTTTTTGGACTTAGTCATTTTTCCGGCGTTTATCAGACTTTCAGATAGGGAAATGTCAGTGAGCGTTCCGATTTCAGTTCCAGAGCGATTCGCCCAATGAGTCCTTGATATTTAGTCATTTTCAGCCAATTTCTGGATTTTTGAAAAATAAACTTTTTTGTGAAAATATCCACTAAATGAGGGAATAATATGTGTGAGGGTATCCCAGGAGTGTTCCAAATGTGTGTCGGTAGAATATATATCCCACGGGGTAAAATTGAAAAAAGTTGAAAAATTTATTTTTGGACTTAGTCATTTTTCCGGCGTTTATCAGACTTTCAGAAAGGGCAAATGTCAGTGAGCGTTCCGATTTCAGTACCAGAGCGATTCGCCCAATGAGTCTTGATATTTAGTCGTTTTCAGCCAATATTTTGGATTTTTGAAAATTTCACTTTTTTGTGAAAATATCCACTAAATGAGGGAATAATTTGTGTGAGGGTACGCCAGGAGAGTTCCAAATGTGTGTGGGTAGAATATATATCCCACGGGGGTAAAATTGAAAAAAGTTGAAAAAAATTTTTTTTTGAACTTAGTCATTTTTCTGGCGTTTATCAGACTTTCAGATAGGGCAAATGTCAGTGAGCATTCCGATTTCAGTTCCAGAGCGATTCGCCCAATGAGTCCTTGATATTTAGTCGTTTTCAGCCAATATTTTGGATTTTTGAAAATTTCACTTTTTTGAGAAAATATCCACTAAATGAGGGAATAATTTGTGTGAGGGTACCCCAGGAGTGTTCCAAATGTGTGTCGGTAGAATATATATCCCACGGGGTAAAATTGAAAAAGTTGAAAAATTTATTTTTGGACTTAGTCATTTTTCCGAAGTTTATCAGACTTTCAGATAGGGCAAATGTCAGTGAGCATTCCGATTTCAGTTCCAGAGCGATTCGCCCAATGAGTCTTGATATTTAGTCGTTTTCAGCCAATATTTTGGATTTTTGAAAATTTCACTTTTTTGTGAAAATATCCACTAAATGAGGGAAAAATATGTGTGAGGGTAGCCCAGGAGAGTTCCAAATGTGTGAGGGTAGAATATATATCCCACGGGGGTAAAATTGAAAAAAGTTGAAAAATTTTTTTTTTTGGACTTAGGCATTTTTCCAGCGTTTATCAAACCTTCAGATAGGGCAAATGTCAGTGAGCGTTCCGATTTCAGTTCCAGAGCGATTCGCCCAATGGGTCTTGATATTTAGTCGTTTTCAGCCAATATTTTGGATTTTTGAAAATTTCACTTTTTTGTGAAAATATCCACTAAATGAGGGAATAATATGTGTGAGGGTACCCCAGGAGTGTTCCAAATGTGTGTGGGTAGAATATATATCCCACAGGGGTAAAATTGAAAAAAGTTGAAAAATTTTTTTTTTTGGACTTAGTCATTTTTCCGGCGTTTATCTGACTTTCAGATAGGGCAAATGTCAGTGAGCGTTCCGATTTCAGTTCCAGAGCGATTCGCCCAATGAGTCCTTGATATTTAGTCATTTTCAGCCAATTTCTAGATTTTTGAAAAATTAACTTTTTTGTGAAAATATCCACTAAATGAGGGAATAATATGTGTGAGGGTAGCCCAGGAGAGTTCCAAATGTGTGTGGGTAGAATATATATCCCACGGGGGTAAAATTGAAAAAAGTTGAAAAATTTTTTTTTTTGGACTTAGGCATTTTTCCAGCGTTTATCAAACTTTCAGAGAGGGCAAATGTCAGTGAGCGTTCCGATTTCAGTTCCAGAGCGATTCACCCAATGGGTCTTGATATTTAGTCGTTTTCAGCCAATATTTTGGATTTTTGAAAATTTCACTTTTTTGTGAAAATATCCACTAAATGAGGGAATAATATGTGTGAGGGTACCCCAGGAGTGTTCCAAATGTGTGAGGGTAGAATATATATCCCACGGGGGTAAAACTGAAAAAAGTTGAAAAATATTTTTTTTTGGACTTAGCCATTTTTACCGCGTTTATCAGACTATCAGATAGGGCAAATGTCAGTGAGCGTTCCGATTTCAGTTCCAGAGCGATTCGCCCAATGAGTCTTGATATTTAGTCGTTTTCAGCCAATATTTAGGATTTTTGAAAATTTCACTTTTTTGTGAAAATATCCACTAAATGAGGGAAAAATATGTGTGAGGGTAGCCGAGGAGAGTTCCAAATGTGTGAGGGTAGAATATATATCCCACGGGGGTAAAATTGAAAAAAGTTGAAAATATTTTTTTTTTTGGACTTAGGCATTTTTGCAGCGTTTATCAAACTTTCAGATAGGGCAAATGTCAGTGAGCGTTCCGATTTCAGTTCCAGAGCGATTCGCCCAATGAGTCTTGATATTTAGTCGTTTTCAGCCAATATTTTGGATTTTTGAAAATTTCACTTTTTTGTGAAAATATCCACTAAATGAGGGAATAATATGTGTGAGGGTACCCCAGGAGTGTTCCAAATGTGTGTGGGTAGAATATATATCCCATGGGGGTAAAATTGAAAATAGTTGAAACAATTTTTTTTTTGGACTTAGCCATTTTTCCGGCGTTTATCAGACTTTCAGATAGGGCAAATGTCAGTGAGCGTTCCGATTTCAGTTCCAGAGTGATTCGCCCAATGAGTCCTTGATATTTAGCCATTTTCAGCCAATTTTCTGGATTTTTGAAAAATTCACTTTTTTGTGCAAATATCCACTAAATGAGGGAATAATATGTGTGAGGGTACCAAAGGAGAGTTCCAAATGTGTGTGGGTAGAATATATATCCCACGGGGGTAAAACTGAAAAAAGTTGAAAAAAATTTTTTTTTTGGACTTAGTCATTTTTCCGGCGTTTATCAGACTTTCAGATAGGGAAATGTCAGTGAGCGTTCCGATTTCAGTTCCAGAGCGATTCGCCCAATGAGTCCTTGATATTTAGTCATTTTCAGCCAATTTCTGGATTTTTGAAAAATAAACTTTTTTTGTGAAAATATCCACTAAATGAGGGAATAATATGTGTGAGGGTATCCCAGGAGTGTTCCAAATGTGTGTCGGTAGAATATATATCCCACGGGGTAAAATTGAAAAAAGTTGAAATATTTATTTTTGGACTTAGTCATTTTTCCGGCGTTTATCAGACTTTCAGAAAGGGCAAATGTCAGTGAGCGTTCCGATTTCAGTACCAGAGCGATTCGCCCAATGAGTCTTGATATTTAGTCGTTTTCAGCCAATATTTTGGATTTTTGAAAATTTCACTTTTTTGTGAAAATATCCACTAAATGAGGGAATAATTTGTGTGAGGGTACGCCAGGAGAGTTCCAAATGTGTGTGGGTAGAATATATATCCCACGGGGGTAAAATTGAAAAAAGTTGAAAAAAATTTTTTTTTGAACTTAGTCATTTTTCTGGCGTTTATCAGACTTTCAGATAGGGCAAATGTCAGTGAGCATTCCGATTTCAGTTCCAGAGTGATTCGCCCAATGCGTCTTGATATTTAGTCGTTTTCAGCCAATATTTTGGATTTTTGAAAATTTCACTTTTTTGTGAAAATATCCACTAAATGAGGGAATAATATGTGTGAGTGTAGCCCATGAGAGTTCCAAATGTGTGTGGGTAGAATATATATCCCACGGGGGTAAAACTGAAAAAAGTTGAAAAATATTTTTTTTTGGACTTAGTCATTTTTCCGGCGTTTATCAGACTATCACATAGGGCAAATGTCAGTGAGTGTTCCGATTTCAGTTCCAGAGCGATTTGCCCAATGAGTCTTGATATTTAGTCGTTTTCAGCCAATATTTTGGATTTTTGAAAATTTCACTTTTTTGTGAAAATATCCACTAAATGAGGGAATAATATGTGTGAGTGTAGCCCATGAGAGTTCCAAATGTGTGTGGGTAGAATATATATCCCACGGGGGTAAAATTGAAAAAAGTTGAAAAAATTTTTTTTTTGGACTTGGTCATTTTTCCGGCATTTATCAGACTTTCAGATAGGGCAAATGTCAGTGAGCGTTCCGATTTCAGTTCCAGAGCGATTCGCCCAATAAGTCCTTGATATTTAGTCATGTTCAGCCAATTTTCTGGATTTTTGAAAAATTCACTTTTTTGTGAAAATATCCACTAAATGAGGGAATAATATGTGTGAGGGTACCAAAGGAGAGTTCCAAATGTGTGTGGGTAAAATATATATCCCACGGGGGTAAAACTGAAAAAAGTTGAAAAAATTTTTTTTTTTTGGACTTAGTCATTTTTCCGGCGTTTATCACACTTTCAGATAGGGAAATGTCAGTGAGCGTTCCGATTTCAGTTCCAGAGCGATTCGCCCAATGAGTCCTTGATATTTAGTCATTTTCAGCCAATTTCTGGATTTTTGAAAAATAAACTTTTTTGTGAAAATATCCACTAAATGAGGGAATAATATGTGTGAGGGTATCCCAGGAGTGTTCCAAATGTGTGTCGGTAGAATATATATCCCACGGGGTAAAATTGAAAAAGTTGAAAAATTTATTTTTGGACTTAGTCATTTTTCCGACGTTTATCAGACTTTCAGATAGGGCAAATGTCAGTGAGCGTTCCGATTTCAGTTCCAGAGCGATTCGCCCAATGATTCTTGATATTTAGTCATTTTCAGCCAATTTCTGGATTTTTGAAAAATTAACTTTTTTTGTGAAAATATCCACTAAATGAGGGAATAATATGTGTGAGGGTACCCCAGGAGTGTTCCAAATGTGTGTGTGTAGAATATATATCCCACGGGGGTAAAATTGAAAAAAGTTGAAAACATTTTTTTTGGACTTAGCCATTTTTCCGGCGTTTATCAGACTTTCAGATAGGGCAAATGTCAGTGAGCGTTCCGATTTCAGTTCTAGAGTGATTCGACCAAGGAGTCCTTGATATTTAGTCATTTTCAGCCAATTTTCTGGATTTTTGAAAAATTCACTTTTTTGGGAAAATATCCACTAAATGAGGGAATAACATGTGTGAGGGTACCCCAGGAGAGTTCCAAATGTGTGTGGGTAGAATATATATCCCACGGGGGTAAAACTGAAAAAAGTTTAAAAAAAAATTTTTTTTAGACTTAGTCATTTTTCCGGCGTTTATCAGACTTTCAGATAGGGCAAATGTCAGTGAGCGTTCCGATTTCAGTTCCAGAGCGATTCGCCCAATGAGTCCTGATATTTAGTCGTTTTCAGCCAATATTTTGGATTTTTGAAAATTTCACTTTTTTGTGAAAATATCCACTAAATGAGGGAATAATATGTGTGAGGGTACCCCAGGAGTGTTCCAAATGTGTGTGTGTAGAATATATATCCCACGCGGGTAAAATTGAAAAAAGTTGAAAACATTTTTTTTGGACTTACCCATTTTTCCGGCGTTTATCAAACTTTCAGATAGGGCAAATGTCAGTGAGCGTTCCGATTTCAGTTCCAGAGCGATTCGCCCAATGGGTCTTGATATTTAGTCGTTTTCAGCCAATATTTTGGATTTTTGAAAATTTCACTTTTTTGTGAAAATATCCACTAAATGAGGGAATAATATGTGTGAGGGTACCCCAGGAGTGTTCCAAATGTGTGTGGGTAGAATATATATCCCACGGGGGTAAAATTGAAAAAAGTTGAAAAATTTTTTTTTTTTGGACTTAGTCAGTTTTCCGGCGTTTATCAGACTTTCAGATAGGGCAAATGTCAGTGAGCATTCCGATTTCAGTTCCAGAGCGATTCGCCCAATGAGTCCTTGATATTTAGTCATTTTCAGCCAATCTTCTGGATTTTTGAAAATTTCACTTTTTTGTGAAAATATCCACTAAATGAGGGATTAATATGTGTGAGGGTACCCCAGGAGTGTTCCAAATGTGTGTGTGTAGAATATATATCCCACGGGGTAAAATTGAAAAAAGTTGAAAAATTTTTTTTTTTGGACTTAGGCATTTTTCCAGCGTTTATCAAACTTTCAGATAGGGCAAATGTCAGTGAGCGTTCCGATTTCAGTTCCAGAGCGATTCGCCCAATGAGTCCTGATATTTAGTCGTTTTCAGCCAATATTTTGGATTTTTGAAAATTTCACTTTTTTGTGAAAATATCCACTAAATGAGGGAATAATATGTGTGAGGGTACCCCAGGAGAGTTCCAACTGTGTGTGGGTAGAATATATATCCCACGGGGGTAAAATTGAAAAAAGTTGAAAAAAATTTTTTTTTTGGACTTGGTCATTTTTCCGGCGTTTATCAGACTTTCAGATAGGGCAAATGTCAGTGAGCGTTCCGATTTCAGTTCCAGAGCGATTCGCCCAATGAGTCCTTGATATTTAGTCATTTTCAGCCAATTTTCTGGATTTTTGAAAATTTCACTTTTTTGTGAAAATATCCACTAAATGAGGGAATAATATGTGTGAGGGTACCCCAGGAGTGTTCCAAATGTGTGTGTGTAGAATATATATCCCACGGGGGTAAAATTGAAAAAAGTTGAAAACATTTTTTTTGGACTTAGCCATTTTTCCGGCGTTTATCAGACTTTCAGATAGGGCAAATGTCAGTGAGCGTTCCGATTTCAGTTCCAGAGCGATTCGCCCAATGAGTCCTTGATATTTAGTCATTTTCAGCCAATTTCTGGATTTTTGAAAAATTAACTTTTTTGTGAAAATATCCACTAAATGAGGGAATAATATGTGTGAGGGTACCCCAGGAGAGTTCCAAATGTGTGTGGGTAGAATATAGATCCCACGGGGGTAAAACTGAAAAAAGTTTAAAAAAAAAATTTTTTTGAACTTAGTCATTTTTCCAGCGTTTATCAGACTTTCAGATAGGGCAAATGTCAGTGAGCGTTCCGATTTCAGTTCCAGAGCGATTCGCCCAATGAGTCCTGATATTTAGTCGTTTTCAGCCAATATTTTGGATTTTTGAAAATTTCACTTTTTTGTGAAAATATCCACTAAATGAGGGAATAATATGTGTGAGGGTACCCCAGGAGAGTTCCAACTGTGTGTGGGTAGAATATATATCCCACGGGGGTAAAATTGAAAAAAGTTGAAAAAAATTTTTTTTTTGGACTTGGTCATTTTTCCGGCGTTTATCAGACTTTCAGATAGGGCAAATGTCAGTGAGCGTTCCGATTTCAGTTCCAGAGCGATTCGCCCAATGAGTCCTTGATATTTAGTCATTTTCAGCCAATTTTCTGGATTTTTGAAAATTTCACTTTTTTGTGAAAATATCCACTAAATGAGGGAATAATATGTGTGAGGGTACCCCAGGAGTGTTCCAAATGTGTGTGTGTAGAATATATATCCCACGGGGGTAAAATTGAAAAAAGTTGAAAACATTTTTTTTGGACTTAGCCATTTTTCCGGCGTTTATCAGACTTTCAGATAGGGCAAATGTCAGTGAGCGTTCCGATTTCAGTTCCAGAGCGATTCGCCCAATGAGTCCTTGATATTTAGTCATTTTCAGCCAATTTCTGGATTTTTGAAAAATTAACTTTTTTGTGAAAATATCCACTAAATGAGGGAATAATATGTGTGAGGGTACCCCAGGAGAGTTCCAAATGTGTGTGGGTAGAATATAGATCCCACGGGGGTAAAACTGAAAAAAGTTTAAAAAAAAAATTTTTTTGAACTTAGTCATTTTTCCAGCGTTTATCAGACTTTCAGATAGGGCAAATGTCAGTGAGCGTTCCGATTTCAGTTCCAGAGCGATTCGCCCAATGAGTCCTGATATTTAGGCGTTTTCAGCCAATATTTTGGATTTTTGAAAATTTCACTTTTTTGTGAAAATATCCACTAAATGAGGGAATAATATGTGTGAGGGTACCCCAGGAGTGTTCCAAATGTGTGTGTTTAGAATACATATCCCACGGGGGTAAAATTGAAAAAAGTTGAAAACATTTTTTTTGGACTTAGCCATTTTTCCGGCGTTTATCAGACTTTCAGATAGGGCAAATGTCAGTGAGCGTTCCGATTTCAGTTCCAGAGCGATTCGCCCAATGAGTCCATGATATTTAGTCATTTTCAGCCAATTTCTGGATTTTTGAAAAATTAACTTTTTTGTGAAAATATCCACTAAATGAGGGAATAATATGTGTGAGGGTACCCCAGGAGAGTTCCAAATGTGTGTGGGTAGAATATAGATCCCACGGGGGTAAAACTGAAAAAAGTTTAAAAAAAAATTTTTTTTGGACTTAGTCATTTTTCCAGCGTTTATCAGACTTTCAGATAGGGCAAATGTCAGTGAGCGTTCCGATTTCAGTTCCAGAGCGATTCGCCCAATGAGTCCTTGATATTTAGTCATTTTCAGCCAATCTTCTGGATTTTTGAAAATTTCACTTTTTTGTGAAAATATCCACTAAATGAGGGATTAATATGTGTGAGGGTACCCCAGGAGTGTTCCAAATGTGTGTGTGTAGAATATATATCCCACGGGGTAAAATTGAAAAAAGTTGAAAAATTTTTTTTTTTGGACTTAGGCATTTTTCCAGCGTTTATCAAACTTTCAGATAGGGCAAATGTCAGTGAGCGTTCCGATTTCAGTTCCAGAGCGATTCGCCCAATGAGTCCTGATATTTAGTCGTTTTCAGCCAATATTTTGGATTTTTGAAAATTTCACTTTTTTGTGAAAATATCCACTAAATGAGGGAATAATATGTGTGAGGGTACCCCAGGAGAGTTCCAACTGTGTGTGGGTAGAATATATATCCCACGGGGGTAAAATTGAAAAAAGTTGAAAAAAATTTTTTTTTTGGACTTGGTCATTTTTCCGGCGTTTATCAGACTTTCAGATAGGGCAAATGTCAGTGAGCGTTCCGATTTCAGTTCCAGAGCGATTCGCCCAATGAGTCCTTGATATTTAGTCATTTTCAGCCAATTTTCTGGATTTTTGAAAATTTCACTTTTTTGTGAAAATATCCACTAAATGAGGGAATAATATGTGTGAGGGTACCCCAGGAGTGTTCCAAATGTGTGTGTGTAGAATATATATCCCACGGGGGTAAAATTGAAAAAAGTTGAAAACATTTTTTTTGGACTTAGCCATTTTTCCGGCGTTTATCAGACTTTCAGATAGGGCAAATGTCAGTGAGCGTTCCGATTTCAGTTCCAGAGCGATTCGCCCAATGAGTCCTTGATATTTAGTCATTTTCAGCCAATTTCTGGATTTTTGAAAAATTAACTTTTTTGTGAAAATATCCACTAAATGAGGGAATAATATGTGTGAGGGTACCCCAGGAGAGTTCCAAATGTGTGTGGGTAGAATATAGATCCCACGGGGGTAAAACTGAAAAAAGTTTAAAAAAAAATTTTTTTTGAACTTAGTCATTTTTCCAGCGTTTATCAGACTTTCAGATAGGGCAAATGTCAGTGAGCGTTCCGATTTCAGTTCCAGAGCGATTCGCCCAATGAGTCCTGATATTTAGGCGTTTTCAGCCAATATTTTGGATTTTTGAAAATTTCACTTTTTTGTGAAAATATCCACTAAATGAGGGAATAATATGTGTGAGGGTACCCCAGGAGTGTTCCAAATGTGTGTGTTTAGAATACATATCCCACGGGGGTAAAATTGAAAAAAGTTGAAAACATTTTTTTTGGACTTAGCCATTTTTCCGGCGTTTATCAGACTTTCAGATAGGGCAAATGTCAGTGAGCGTTCCGATTTCAGTTCCAGAGCGATTCGCCCAATGAGTCCATGATATTTAGTCATTTTCAGCCAATTTCTGGATTTTTGAAAAATTAACTTTTTTGTGAAAATATCCACTAAATGAGGGAATAATATGTGTGAGGGTACCCCAGGAGAGTTCCAAATGTGTGTGGGTAGAATATAGATCCCACGGGGGTAAAACTGAAAAAAGTTTAAAAAAAAATTTTTTTTGGACTTAGTCATTTTTCCAGCGTTTATCAGACTTTCAGATAGGGCAAATGTCAGTGAGCGTTCCGATTTCAGTTCCAGAGCGATTCGCCCAATGAGTCCTTGATATTTAGTCATTTTCAACCAATTTTCTGGATTTTTGAAAAATTCACTTTTTTGGGAAAATATCCACTAAATGAGGGAATAATATGTGTGAGGGTACCCCAGGAGAGTTCCAAATGTGTGTGGATAGAATATATATCCCACGGGGGTAAAACTGAAAAAAGTTGAAAAAAAAATTTTTTTTTGGACTTAGTCATTTTTTCGGCGTTTATCAGACTTTCAGATAGGGCAAATGTCAGTGAGTGTTCCGATTTCAGCTCCAGAGCGATTCGCCCAATGAGTCCTTGATATTTAGTCGTTTTCAGCCAATATTTTGGATTTTTGAAAATTTCACTTTTTTGTGAAAATATCCACTAAATGAGGGAATAATTTGTGTGAGGGTACCCCAGGAGTGTTCCAAATGTGTGTGGGTAGAATATATATCCCACGGGGGTAAAACTGAAAAAAGTTGAAAAAAATTTTTTTTTTGGACTTGGTCATTTTTCCGGCGTTTATCAGACTTTCAGATAGGGCAAATGTCAGTGAGCGTTCCGATTTCAGTTCCAGAGCGATTTGCCCAATGAGTCCTTGATATTTAGTAGTTTTCAGCCAATATTTTGGATTTTTGAAAATTTCACTTTTTTGTGAAAATATCCACTAAATTAGGGAATAATATGTGTGAGGGTACCCCAGGAGAGTTCCAAATGTGTGTGGGTAGAATATATATCCCACGGGGGTAAAATTTAAAAAAGTTGAAAAAAATTTTTTTTTGGACTTGGTCATTTTTCCGGCGTTTATCAGACTTTCAGATAGGGCAAATGTCAGTGAGCGTTCCGATTTCAGTTCCAGAGCGATTCGCCCAATGAGTCCTTGATAATTAGTCATTTTCAGCCAATTTTCTGGATTTTTGAAAATTTCACTTTTTTGTGAAAATATCCACTAAATGAGGGAATAATATGTGTGAGGGTACCCCAGGAGTGTTCCAAATGTGTGTGTGTAGAATATATATCCCACGGGGGTAAAATTGAAAAAAGTTGAAAAATTTTTTTTTGGACTTAGCCATTTTTCCGGCGTTTATCAGACTTTCAGATAGGGCAAATGTCAGTGAGCGTTCCGATTTCAGTACTAGAGTGATTCGCCCAATGAGTCCTTGATATTTAGTCATTTTCAGCCAATTTTCTGGATTTTTGAAAAATTCACTTTTTTGGGAAAATATCCACTAAATGAGGGAATAATATGTGTGAGGGTACCCCAGGAGAGTTCCAAATGTGTGTGGGTAGAATATATATCCCACGGAGGTAAAATTGAAAAAAGTTTAAAAAAATTTTTTTTTGGACTTAGTCATTTTTCTGGCGTTTATCAGACTTTCAGATAGGGCAAATGTCAGTGAGCGTTCCGATTTCAGTTCCAGAGCGATTCGCCCAATGAGTCCTTGATATTTAGTCGTTTTCAGCCAATATTTTGGATTTTTGAAAATTTCACTTTTTTGTGAAAATATCCACTAAATGAGGGAATAATATGTGTGAGGGTACCCCAGGAGAGTTCCAAATGTGTGTGGGTAGAATATATATCCCACGGGGGTAAAATTGAAAAAAGTTGAAAAAAATTTTTTTTTGGACTTGGTATTTTTTCCGGCGTTTATCAGACTTTCAGATAGGGCAAATGTCAGTGAGCATTCCGATTTCAGTTCCAGAGCGATTCGCCCAATGAGTCCTTGATATTTAGTCATTTTCAGCCAATCTTCTGGATTTTTGAAAATTTCACTTTTTTGTGAAAATATCCACTAAATGAGGGAATAATATGTGTGAGGGTACCCCAGGAGTGTTCCAAATGTGTGTGTGTAGAATATATATAACACGGGGGTAAAATTGAAAAAAGTTGAAAAATTTTTTTTTGGACTTAGCCATTTTTCCGGCGTTTATCAGACTTTCAGATAGGGCAAATGTCAGTGAGCGTTCCGATTTCAGTACTAGAGTGATTCGCCCAATGAGTCCTTGATATTTATTCATTTTCAACCAATTTTCTGGATTTTTGAAAAATTCACTTTTTTGGGAAAATATCCACTAAATGAGGGAATAATATGTGTGAGGGTACCCCAGGAGAGTTCCAAATGTGTGTCGATAGAATATATATCCCACGGGGGTAAAACTGAAAAAAGTTGAAAAAAAAATTTTTTTTGGACTTAGTCATTTTTCCGGCGTTTATCAGACTTTCAGATAGGGCAAATGTCAGTGAGTGTTCCGATTTCAGTTCCAGAGCGATTCGCCCAATGAGTCCTTGATATTTAGTCGTTTTCAGCGAATATTTTGGATTTTTGAAAATTTCACTTTTTTGTGAAAATATCCACTAAATGAGGGAATAATTTGTGTGAGGGTACCCCAGGAGTGTTCCAAATGTGTGTGGGTAGAATATATATCCCACGGGGGTAAAACTGAAAAAAGTTGAAAAAAATTTTTTTTTTGGACTTGGTCATTTTTCCGGCGTTTATCAGACTTTCAGATAGGGCAAATGTCATTGAGCATTCCGATTTCAGTTCCAGAGCGATTCGCCCATTGAGTCCTTGATATTTAGTCATTTTCAGCCAAATTTCTGGATTTTTGAAAATTTCACTTTTTTGTGAAAATATCCACTAAATGAGGGAATAATATGCGTGAGGGTAGCCCAGGAGAGTTCCAAATGTGTGTGTGTAGAATATATATCCCACGGGGGTAAAATTGAAAAAAGTTGAAAATTTTTTTTTTGGACTTAGCCATTTTTCCGGCGTTTATCAGACTTTCAGATAGGGCAAATGTCAGTGAGAGTTCCGATTTCAGTTCCAGAGCGATTTGCCCAATGAGTCCTTGATATTTAGTCGTTTTCAGCCAATATTTTGGATTTTTGAAAATTTCACTTTTTTGTGAAAATATCCACTAAATTAGGGAATAATATGTGTGAGGGTACCCCAGGAGAGTTCCAAATGTGTGTGGGTAGAATATATATCCCACGGGGGTAAAATTTAAAAAAGTTGAAAAAATTTTTTTTGGACTTAGCCATTTTTCCGGCGTTTATCAGACTTTCAGATAGGGCAAATGTCAGTGAGCGTTCCGATTTCAGTTCTAGAGTGATTCGCCCAATGAGTCCTTGATATTTAGTCATTTTTAGCCAATTTTCTGGATTTTTGAAAAATTCACTTTTTTGGGAAAATATCCACTAAATGAGGGAATAATATGTGTGAGGGTACCCCAGGAGAGTTCCAAATGTGTGTGGGTAGAATATATATCCCACGGAGGTAAAATTGAAAAAAGTTTAAAAAATTTTTTTTTTGGACTTAGTCATTTTTCTGGCGTTTATCAGACTTTCAGATAGGGCAAATGTCAGTGAGCGTTCCGATTTCAGTTCCAGAGCGATTCGCCCAATGAGTCCTTGATATTTAGTCGTTTTCAGCCAATATTTTGGATTTTTGAAAATTTCACTTTTTTGTGAAAATATCCACTAAATGAGGGAATAATATGTGTGAGGGTACCCCAGGAGATTTCCAAATGTGTGTGGGTAGAATATATATCCCACGGGGGTAAAATTGAAAAAAGTTGAAAAAAATTTTTTTTTGGACTTGGTAATTTTTCCGGCGTTTATCAGACTTTCAGATAGGGCAAATGTCAGTGAGCGTTCCGATTTCAGTTTCAGAGTGATTCGCCCAATGAGTCCTTGATATTTAGTCGTTTTCAGCCAATATTTTGGATTTTTGAAAATTTCACTTTTTTGTGAAAATATCCACTAAATGAGGGAATAATTTGTGTGAGGGTACCCCAGGAGTGTTCCAAATGTGTGTGGGTAGAATACATATCCCACGGGGGTAAAATTGAAAAAAGTTGAAAAAAATTTTTTTTTGGACTTAGTCATTTTTCCGGCGTTTATCAGACTTTCAGATAGGGCGAATGTCAGTGAGCGTTCCGATTTCAGTTCCAGAGCGATTCGCCCAATGAGTCCTTGATATTTAGTCATTTTCAGCCAATCTTCTGGATTTTTGAAAATTTCACTTTTTTGTGAAAATATCCACTAAATGAGGGAATAATATGTGTGAGGGTACCCCATGAGTGTTCCAAATGTGTGTGTGTAGAATATATATAACACGGGGGTAAAATTGAAAAAAGTTGAAAAATTTTTTTTTGGACTTAGCCATTTTTCCGGCGTTTATCAGACTTTCAGATAGGGCAAATGTCAGTGAGCGTTCCGATTTCAGTACTAGAGTGATTCGCCCAATGAGTCCTTGATATTTATTCATTTTCAACCAATTTTCTGGATTTTTGAAAAATTCACTTTTTTGGGAAAATATCCACTAAATGAGGGAATAATATGTGTGAGGGTACCCCAGGAGAGTTCCAAATGTGTGTCGATAGAATATATATCCCACGGGGGTAAAACTGAAAAAAGTTGAAAAAAAAATTTTTTTTGGACTTAGTCATTTTTCCGGCGTTTATCAGACTTTCAGATAGGGCAAATGTCAGTGAGTGTTCCGATTTCAGTTCCAGAGCGATTCGCCCAATGAGTCCTTGATATTTAGTCGTTTTCAGCGAATATTTTGGATTTTTGAAAATTTCACTTTTTTGTGAAAATATCCACTAAATGAGGGAATAATTTGTGTGAGGGTACCCCAGGAGTGTTCCAAATGTGTGTGGGTAGAATATATATCCCACGGGGGTAAAACTGAAAAAAGTTGAAAAAAAATTTTTTTTTGGACTTGGTCATTTTTCCGGCGTTTATCAGACTTTCAGATAGGGCAAATGTCATTGAGCATTCCGATTTCAGTTCCAGAGCGATTCGCCCATTGAGTCCTTGATATTTAGTCATTTTCAGCCAATTTTCTGGATTTTTGAAAATTTCACTTTTTTGTGAAAATATCCACTAAATGAGGGAATAATATGCGTGAGGGTAGCCCAGGAGAGTTCCAAATGTGTGTGTGTAGAATATATATCCCACGGGGGTAAAATTGAAAAAAGTTGAAAATTTTTTTTTTGGACTTAGCCATTTTTCCGGCGTTTATCAGACTTTCAGATAGGGCAAATGTCAGTGAGCGTTCCGATTTCAGTTCTAGAGTGATTCGCCCAATGAGTCCTTGATATTTAGTCATTTTTAGCCAATTTTCTGGATTTTTGAAAAATTCACTTTTTTGGGAAAATATCCACTAAATGAGGGAATAATATGTGTGAGGGTACCCCAGGAGAGTTCCAAATGTGTGTGGGTAGAATATATATCCCACGGAGGTAAAATTGAAAAAAGTTTAAAAAATTTTTTTTTTGGACTTAGTCATTTTTCTGGCGTTTATCAGACTTTCAGATAGGGCAAATGTCAGTGAGCGTTCCGATTTCAGTTCCAGAGCGATTCGCCCAATGAGTCCTTGATATTTAGTCGTTTTCAGCCAATATTTTGGATTTTTGAAAATTTCACTTTTTTGTGAAAATATCCACTAAATGAGGGAATAATATGTGTGAGGGTACCCCAGGAGAGTTCCAAATGTGTGTGGGTAGAATATATATCCCACGGGGGTAAAATTGAAAAAAGTTGAAAAAAATTTTTTTTTGGACTTGGTAATTTTTCCGGCGTTTATCAGACTTTCAGATAGGGCAAATGTCAGTGAGCGTTCCGATTTCAGTTTCAGAGTGATTCGCCCAATGAGTCCTTGATATTTAGTCGTTTTCAGCCAATATTTTGGATTTTTGAAAATTTCACTTTTTTGTGAAAATATCCACTAAATGAGGGAATAATTTGTGTGAGGGTACCCCAGGAGTGTTCCAAATGTGTGTGGGTAGAATACATATCCCACGGGGGTAAAATTGAAAAAAGTTGAAAAAAATTTTTTTTTGGACTTGGTCATTTTTCCGGCGTTTATCAGACTTTCAGATAGGGCGAATGTCAGTGAGCGTTCCGATTTCAGTTCCAGAGCGATTCGCCCAATGAGTCCTGATATTTAGTCGTTTTCAGCCAATATTTTGGATTTTTGAAAATTTCACTTTTTTGTGAAAATATCCACTAAATGAGGGAATAATATGTGTGAGGGTACCCCAGGAGTGTTCCAAATGTGTGTGTGTAGAATATATATCCCACGGGGGTAAAATTGAAAAAAGTTGAAAAATTTTTTTTTGAACTTAGCCATTTTTCCGGCGTTTATCAGACTTTCAGATAGGGCAAATGTCAGTGAGCGTTCCGATTTCAGTTCCAGAGCAATTCGCCCAATGTGAGTCCTTGATAATTAGTCATTTTCAGCCAATTTTCTGGATTTTTGAAAATTTCACTTTTTTGTGAAAATATCCACTAAATGAGGGAATAATATGTGTGAGGGTACCCCAGGAGAGTTCCAAATGTGTGTGGGTAGAATATATATCCCACGGAGGTAAAATTGAAAAAAGTTTAAAAAAATTTTTTTTTGGACTTAGTCATTTTTCTGGCGTTTATCAGACTTTCAGATAGGGCAAATGTCAGTGAGCGTTCCGATTTCAGTTCCAGAGCGATTCGCCCAATGAGTCCTTGATATTTAGTCGTTTTCAGCCAATATTTTGGATTTTTGGAAATTTCACTTTTTTGTGAAAATATCCACTAAATGAGGGAATAATATGTGTGAGGGTACCCCAGGAGAGTTCCAAATGTGTGTGGATAGAATATATATCCCACGGGGGTAAAACTGAAAAAAGTTGAAAAAAAAATTTTTTTTGGACTTAGTCATTTTTCCGGCGTTTATCAGACTTTCAGATAGGGCAAATGTCAGTGAGTGTTCTGATTTCAGTTCCAGAGCGATTCGCCCAATGAGTCCTTGATATTTAGTCGTTTTCAGCCAATATTTTGGATTTTTGAAAATTTCACTTTTTTGTGAAAATATCCACTAAATGAGGGAATAATATGTGTGAGGGTACCCCAGGAGTGTTCCAAATGTGTGTGTGTAGAATATATATCCCACGGGGGTAAAATTGAAAAAAGTTGAGAAAATTTTTTTTTTTAACTTAGCCATTTTTCCGGCGTTTATCAGACTTTCAGATAGGGCAAATGTCAGTGAGCATTCCGATTTCAGTTCTAGAGTGATTCGCCCAATGAGTCCTTGATATTTAGTCATTTTCAGCCAATTTTCTGGATTTTTGAAAATTTCACTTTTTTGGGAAAATATCCACTAAATGAGGGAATAATATGTGTGAGGGTACCCCAGGAGAGTTCCAAATGTGTGTGGGTAGAATATATATCCCACGGGGGTAAAACTGAAAAAAGTTGAAAAAAATTTTTTTTTTTGGACTTAGTCATTTTTCCGGCGTTTATCAGACTTTCAGATAGGGCAAATTTCAGTGAGCGTTCCGATTTCAGTTCCAGAGCGATTCGCCCAATGAGTCCTTGATATTTAGTCGTTTTCAGCTAATATTTTGGATTTTTGAAAATTTCACTTTTTTGTGAAAATATCCACTAAATGAGGGAATAATATGTGTGAGGGTACCCCAGGAGAGTTCCAAATGTGTGTGGGTAGAATATATATCCCACGGGGGTAAAATTGAAAAAAGTTGAAAAAAATTTTTTTTTGGACTTGGTCATTTTTCCGGCGTTTATCCGACTTTCAGATAGGGCAAATGTCAGTGAGCGTTTCGATTTCACTTCCAGAGCGATTCGCCCAATGAGTCCTTGATATTTAGTCATTTTCAGCCAATTTTCTGGATTTTTGAAAATTTCACTTTTTTGTGAAAATATCCACTAAATGAGGGAATAATATGTGTGAGGGTAGCCCAGGAGAGTTTCAAATGTGTGTGTGTAGAATATATATCCCACGGGGGTAAAATTGAAAAAAGTTGAAAAATTTTTTTTTGGATTTAGCCATTTTTCCGGCGTTTATCAGACTTTCAGATAGGGCAAATATCAGTGAGCGTTCCGATTTCAGTTCCAGAGCGATTCGCCCAATGAGTCCTTGATATTTAGTCGTTTTCAGCCAATATTTTGGATTTTTGAAAATTTCACTTTTTTGTGAAAATATCCACTAAATGAGAGAATAATTTGTGTGAGGGTACCCCAGGAGAGTTCCAAATGTGTGTGGGTAGAATATATATCCCACGGGGGTAAAACTGAAAAAAGTTGAAAAAAAAATTTTTTTTGGACTTAGTCATTTTTCCGGCGTTTATCAGACTTTCAGATAGGGCAAATGTCAGTGAGCATTCCGATTTCAGTTCCAGAGCGATTCGCCCAATGAGTCCTGATATTTAGTCATTTTCAGCCAATATTTTGGATTTTTGAAAATTTCACTTTTTTTGTGAAAATATCCACTAAATGAGGGAATAATATGTGTGAGGGTACCCCAGGAGAGTTCCAAATGTGTGTGGGTAGAATATATATCCCACGGAGGTAAAATTGAAAAAAGTTTAAAAAAATTTTTTTTTGGACTTAGTCATTTTTCTGGCGTTTATCAGACTTTCAGATAGGGCAAATGTCAGTGAGCGTTCCGATTTCAGTTCCAGAGCGATTCGCCCAATGAGTCCTTGATATTTAGTCGTTTTCAGCCAATATTTTGGATTTTTGAAAATTTCACTTTTTTGTGAAAATATCCACTAAATGAGGGAATAATATGTGTGAGGGTACCCCAGGAGAGTTCCAAATGTGTGTGGGTAGAATATATATCCCACGGGGGTAAAATTGAAAAAAGTTGAAAAAAAAGTTTTTTTGGACTTGGTCATTTTTCAGGCGTTTATCAGACTTTCAGATAGGGCAAATGTCAGTGAGCGTTCCGATTTCAGTTCCAGAGCGATTCGCCCAATGAGTCCTTGATATTTAGTCATTTTCAGCCAATATTTTGGATTTTTGAAAATTTCACTTTTTTGTGAAAATATCCACTAAATGAGGGAATAATATGTGTGAGGGTACCCCAGGAGTGTTCCAAATGTGTGTGTGTAGAATATATATCCCACGGGGGTAAAATTGAAAAAAGTTGAAAATTTTTTTTTTTAACTTAGCCATTTTTCCGGCGTTTATCAGACTTTCAGATAGGGCAAATGTCAGTGAGCATTCCGATTTCAGTTCTAGAGTGATTCGCCCAATGAGTCCTTGATATTTAGTCATTTTCAGCCAATTTTCTGGATTTTTGAAAATTTCACTTTTTTGGGAAAATATCCACTAAATGAGGGAATAATATGTGTGAGGGTACCCCAGGAGAGTTCCAAATGTGTGTGGGTAGAATATATATCCCACGGGGGTAAAACTGAAAAGAGTTGAGAAAAATTTTTTTTTTGGACTTAGTCATTTTTCCGGCGTTTATCAGACTTTCAGATAGGGCAAATGTCAGTGAGCGTTCCGATTTCAGTTCCAGAGCGATTCGCCCAATGAGTCCTTGATATTTAGTCGTTTTCAGCCAATATTTTGGATTTTTGAAAATTTCACTTTTTTGTGAAGATATCCACTAAATGAGGGAATAATTTGTGTGAGGGTACCCCATGAGTGTTCCAAATGTGTGTGGGTAGAATATATATCCCATGGATGTAAAACTGAAAAAAGTTGAAAAAAATTTTTTTTTTGGACTTGGTCATTTTTCCGGCGTTTATCAGACTTTCAGATAGGGCAAATGTCAGTGAGTGTTCCGATTTCAGTTCTAGAGTGATTCGCCCAATGAGTCCTTGATATTTAGTCATTTTCAGCCAATTTTCTGGATTTTTGAAAAATTCACTTTTTTGGGAAAATATCCACTAAATGAGGGAATAATATTTGTGAGGGTACCCCAGGAGAGTTCCAAATGTCTGTGGGTAGAATATATATCCCACGGGGGTAAAACTGAAAAAAGTTGAAAAAAAAATTTTTTTTGGACTTAGTCATTTTTCCGGCGTTTATCAGACTTTCAGATAGGGCAAATGTCAGTGAGCGTTCCGATTTCAGTTCCAGAGCGATTCGCCCAATGAGTCCTGATATTTAGTCATTTTCAGCCAATATTTTGGATTTTTGAAAATTTCACTTTTTTTGTGAAAATATCCACTAAATGAGGGAATAATATGTGTGATGGTACCCCAGGAGAGTTCCAAATGTGTGTCGGTAGAATATATATCCCACAGAGGTAAAATTGAAAAAAGTTTAAAAAAATTTTTTTTTGGACTTAGTCATTTTTCTGGCGTTTATCAGACTTTCAGATAGGGCAAATGTCAGTGAGCGTTCCGATTTCAGTTCCAGAGCGATTCGCCCAATGAGTCCTTGATATTTAGTCATTTTCAGCCAATCTTCTGGATTTTTGAAAATTTCACTTTTTTGTGAAAATATCCACTAAATGAGGGAATAGTTTGTGTGAGGGTACCGCAGGAGTGTTCCAAATGTGTGTGGGTAGAATATATATCCCACGGGGGTAAAACTGAAAAAAGTTGAAAAAAATTTTTTTTTTGGACTTAGTCATTTTTCCGGCGTTTATCAGACTTTCAGATAGGGCAAATTTCAGTGAGCGTTCCGATTTCAGTTCCAGAGCGATTCGCCCAATGAGTCCTTGATATTTAGTCGTTTTCAGCCAATATTTTGGATTTTTGAAAATTTCACTTTTTTGTGAAAATATCCACTAAATGAGGGAATAATATGTGTGAGGGTACCCCAGGAGAGTTCCAAATGTGTGTGGGTAGAATATATATCCCACGGGGGTAAAATTGAAAAAAGTTGAAAAATTTTTTTTTGGATTTAGCCATTTTTCCGGCGTTTATCAGACTTTCAGATAGGGCAAATGTCAGTGAGCGTTCCGATTTCAGTTCCAGAGCGATTCGCCCAATGAGTCCTTGATATTTAGTCGTTTTCAGCCAATATTTTGGATTTTTGAAAATTTCACTTTTTTGTGAAAATATCCACTAAATGAGGGAATAATTTGTGTGAGGGTACCCCAGGAGTGTTCCAAATGTGTGTGGGTAGAATATGTATCCCACGGGGGTAAAACTGAAAAAAGTTGAAAAAAATTTTTTTTTTGGACTTATTCATTTTTCCGGCGTTTATCAGACTTTCAGATAGGGCAAATGTCAGTGAGCATTCCGATTTCAGTTCTAGAGTGATTCGCCCAATGAGTCATTGATATTTAGTCATTTTCAGCCAATTTTCTGGATTTTTGAAAAATTCACTTTTTTGGGAAAATATCCACTAAATGAGGGAATAATATTTGTGAGGGTACCCCAGGAGAGTTCCAAATGTGTGTGGGTAGAATATATATCCCACGGGGGTAAAACTGAAAAAAGTTGAAAAAAAAATTTTTTTTGGACTTAGTCATTTTTCCGGCGTTTATCAGACTTTCAGATAGGGCAAATGTCAGTGAGCGTTCCGATTTCAGTTCCAGAGCGATTCGCCCAATGAGTCCTGATATTTAGTCATTTTCAGCCAATATTTTGGATTTTTGAAAATTTCACTTTTTTTGTGAAAATATCCACTAAATGAGGGAATAATATGTGTGAGGGTACCCCAGGAGAGTTCCAAATGTGTGTGGGTAGAATATATATCCCACGGAGGTAAAATTGAAAAAAGTTTAAAAAAATTTTTTTTTGGACTTAGTCATTTTTCTGGCGTTTATCAGACTTTCAGATAGGGCAAATGTCAGTGAGCGTTCCGATTTCAGTTCCAGAGCGATTCGCCCAATGAGTCCTTGATATTTAGTCGTTTTCAGCCAATATTTTGGATTTTTGAAAATTTCACTTTTTTGTGAAAATATCCACTAAATGAGGGAATAATATGTGTGAGGGTACCCCAGGAGAGTTCCAAATGTGTGTGGGTAGAATATATATCCCACGGGGGTAAAATTGAAAAAAGTTGAAAAAAAAGTTTTTTTGGACTTGGTCATTTTTCAGGCGTTTATCAGACTTTCAGATAGGGCAAATGTCAGTGAGCGTTCCGATTTCAGTTCCAGAGCGATTCGCCCAATGAGTACTTGATATTTAGTCATTTTTAGCCAATCTTCTGGATTTTTGAAAATTTCACTTTTTTGAGAAAATATCCACTAAATGAGGGAATAATATGTGTGAGGGTACCCCAGGAGTGTTCCAAATGTGTGTGTGTAGAATACATATTCCACGGGGGTAAAATTGAAAAAAGTTGAAAAATTTTTTTTTGGACTTAGCCATTTTTCCGGCGTTTATCAGACTTTCAGATAGGGCAAATGTCAGTGAGCGTTCCGATTTCAGTTCTAGAGTGATTCGCCCAATGAGTCCTTGATATTTAGTCATTTTCAGCCAATTTTCTGGATTTTTGAAAAATTCACTTTTTTGGGAAAATATCCACTAAATGAGGGAATAATATGTGTGAGGGTACCCCAGGAGAGTTCCAAATGTGTGTGGGTAGAATATATATCCCACGGGGGTAAAACTGAAAAAAGTTGAAAAAAAATTTTTTTTTGGACTTAGTCATTTTTCCGGCGTTTATCAGACTTTCAGATAGGGCAAATTTCAGTGAGCGTTCCGATTTCAGTTCCAGAGCGATTCGCCCAATGAGTCCTTGATATTTAGTCGTTTTCAGCCAATATTTTGGATTTTTGAAAATTTCTTTTTTTTGTGAAAATATCCACTAAATGAGGGAATAATTTGTGTGAGGGTACCCCAGGAGTGTTCCAAATGTGTGTAGGTAGAATATATATCCCACGGGGGTAAAATTGAAAAAAGTTGAAAAAAATTTTTTTTTGGACTTGGTCATTTTTCCGGCGTTTATCCGACTTTCAGTTAGGGCAAATGTCAGTGAGCGTTTCGATTTCAGTTCCAGAGCGATTCGCCCAATGAGTCCTTGATATTTAGTCATTTTCAGCCAATTTTCTGGATTTTTGAAAATTTCACTTTTTTGTGAAAATATCCACTAAATGAGGGAATAATATGTGTGAGGGTAGCCCAGGAGAGTTTCAAATGTGTGTGTGTAGAATATATATCCCACGGGGGTAAAATTGAAAAAAGTTGAAAAATTTTTTTTTGGACTTAGCCATTTTTCCGGCGTTTATCAGACTTTCAGATAGGGCAAATGTCAGTGAGCGTTCCGATTTCAGTTACAGAGCGATTCGCCCAATGAGTCCTTGATATTTAGTCATTTTCAGCCAATTTTCTGGATTTTTGAAAATTTCACTTTTTTGTGAAAATATCCACTAAATGAGGGAATAATATGTGTGAGGGTAGCCCAGGAGAGTTTCAAATGTGTGTGTGTAGAATATATATCCCACGGGGGTAAAATTGAAAAAAGTTGAAAAATTTTTTTTTGGACTTAGCCATTTTTCCGGCGTTTATCAGACTTTCAGATAGGGCAAATGTCAGTGAGCGTTCCGATTTCAGTTCCAGAGCGATTCGCCCAATGAGTCCTTGATATTTAGTCATTTTCAGCCAATTTTCTGGATTTTTGAAAATTTCACTTTTTTGTGAAAATATCCACTAAATGAGGGAATAATATGTGTGAGGGTAGCCCAGGAGAGTTCCAAATGTGTGTGTGTAGAATATATATCCCACGGGGGTAAAATTGAAAAAAGTTGAAAAATTTTTTTTTGGACTTAGCCATTTTTCCGGCGTTTATCAGACTTTCAGATAGGGCAAATGTCAGGGAGCGTTCCGATTTCAGTTCCAGAGCGATTCGCCAAATGAGTCCTTGATATTTAGTCGTTTTCAGCCAATATTTTGGATTTTTTAAAATTTCACTTTTTTGTGAAAATATCCACTAAATGAGGGAATAATATGTGTGAGGGTACCCCAGGAGAGTTCCAAATGTGTGTGGGTAGAATATATGTCCCACGGAGGTAAAATTGAAAAAAGTTTAAAAAAATTTTTTTTTGGACTTAGTCATTTTTCTGGCGTTTATCAGACTTTCAGATAGGGCAAATGTCAGTGAGCGTTCCGATTTCAGTTCCAGAGCGATTCGCCCAATGAGTCCTTGATATTTAGTCGTTTTCAGCCAATATTTTGGATTTTTGAAAATTTCACTTTTTTGTGAAAATATCCACTAAATGAGGGAATAATATGTGTGAGGGTACCCCAGGAGAGTTCCAAATGTGTGTGGGTAGAATATATATCCCACGGGGGTAAAATTGAAAAAAGTTGAAAAATTTTTTTTTCTGGACTTGGTCATTTTTCCGGCGTTTATCAGACTTTCAGATAGAGCAAATGTCAGTGAGCGTTCCAATTTCAGTTCCAGAGCGATTCGCCCAATGAGTCCTTGAAATTTAGTCATTTTCAGCCAATTTTCTGGATTTTTGAAAATTTCACTTTTTTGTGAAAATATCCACTAAATGAGGGAATAATATGTGTGAGGGTAGCCCAGGAGAGTTTCAAATGTGTGTGTGTAGAATATATATCCCACGGGGGTAAAATTGAAAAAAGTTGAAAAATTTTTTTTTGGACTTAGCCATTTTTCCGGCGTTTATCAGACTTTCAGATAGGGCAAATGTCAGTGAGCGTTCCGATTTCAGTTACAGAGCGATTCGCCCAATGAGTCCTTGAAATTTAGTCATTTTCAGCCAATTTTCTGGATTTTTGAAAATTTCACTTTTTTGTGAAAATATCCACTAAATGAGGGAATAATATGTGTGAGGGTAGCCCAGGAGAGTTCCAAATGTGTGTGTGTAGAATATATATCCCACGGGGGTAAAATTGAAAAAAGTTGAAAAATTTTTTTTTGGACTTAGCCATTTTTCCGGCGTTTATCAGACTTTCAGATAGGGCAAATGTCAGGGAGCGTTCCGATTTCAGTTCCAGAGCGATTCGCCAAATGAGTCCTTGATATTTAGTCGTTTTCAGCCAATATTTTGGATTTTTTAAAATTTCACTTTTTTGTGAAAATATCCACTAAATGAGGGAATAATATGTGTGAGGGTACCCCAGGAGAGTTCCAAATGTGTGTGGGTAGAATATATGTCCCACGGAGGTAAAATTGAAAAAAGTTTAAAAAAATTTTTTTTTGGACTTAGTCATTTTTCTGGCGTTTATCAGACTTTCAGATAGGGCAAATGTCAGTGAGCGTTCCGATTTCAGTTCCAGAGCGATTCGCCCAATGAGTCCTTGATATTTAGTCGTTTTCAGCCAATATTTTGGATTTTTGAAAATTTCACTTTTTTGTGAAAATATCCACTAAATGAGGGAATAATATGTGTGAGGGTACCCCAGGAGAGTTCCAAATGTGTGTGGGTAGAATATATATCCCACGGGGGTAAAATTGAAAAAAGTTGAAAAATTTTTTTTTCTGGACTTGGTCATTTTTCCGGCGTTTATCAGACTTTCAGATAGAGCAAATGTCAGTGAGCGTTCCAATTTCAGTTCCAGAGCGATTCGCCCAATGAGTCCTTGAAATTTAGTCATTTTCAGCCAATTTTCTGGATTTTTGAAAATTTCACTTTTTTGTGAAAATATCCACTAAATGAGGGAATAATATGTGTGAGGGTAGCCCAGGAGAGTTTCAAATGTGTGTGTGTAGAATATATATCCCACGGGGGTAAAATTGAAAAAAGTTGAAAAATTTTTTTTTGGACTTAGCCATTTTTCCGGCGTTTATCAGACTTTCAGATAGGGCAAATGTCAGTGAGCGTTCCGATTTCAGTTACAGAGCGATTCGCCCAATGAGTCCTTGAAATTTAGTCATTTTCAGCCAATTTTCTGGATTTTTGAAAATTTCACTTTTTTGTGAAAATATCCACTAAATGAGGGAATAATATGTGTGAGGGTAGCCCAGGAGAGTTCCAAATGTGTGTGTGTAGAATATATATCCCACGGGGGTAAAATTGAAAAAAGTTGAAAAATTTTTTTTTGGACTTAGCCATTTTTCCGGCGTTTATCAGACTTTCAGATAGGGCAAATGTCAGGGAGCGTTCCGATTTCAGTTCCAGAGCGATTCGCCAAATGAGTCCTTGATATTTAGTCGTTTTCAGCCAATATTTTGGATTTTTTAAAATTTCACTTTTTTGTGAAAATATCCACTAAATGAGGGAATAATATGTGTGAGGGTACCCCAGGAGAGTTCCAAATGTGTGTGGGTAGAATATATGTCCCACGGAGGTAAAATTGAAAAAAGTTTAAAAAAATTTTTTTTTGGACTTAGTCATTTTTCTGGCGTTTATCAGACTTTCAGATAGGGCAAATGTCAGTGAGCGTTCCGATTTCAGTTCCAGAGCGATTCGCCCAATGAGTCCTTGATATTTAGTCGTTTTCAGCCAATATTTTGGATTTTTGAAAATTTCACTTTTTTGTGAAAATATCCACTAAATGAGGGAATAATATGTGTGAGGGTACCCCAGGAGAGTTCCAAATGTGTGTGGGTAGAATATATATCCCACGGGGGTAAAATTGAAAAAAGTTGAAAAATTTTTTTTTCTGGACTTGGTCATTTTTCCGGCGTTTATCAGACTTTCAGATAGAGCAAATGTCAGTGAGCGTTCCAATTTCAGTTCCAGAGCGATTCGCCCAATGAGTCCTTGAAATTTAGTCATTTTCAGCCAATTTTCTGGATTTTTGAAAATTTCACTTTTTTGTGAAAATATCCACTAAATGAGGGAATAATATGTGTGAGGGTAGCCCAGGAGAGTTTCAAATGTGTGTGTGTAGAATATATATCCCACGGGGGTAAAATTGAAAAAAGTTGAAAAATTTTTTTTTGGACTTAGCCATTTTTCCGGCGTTTATCAGACTTTCAGATAGGGCAAATGTCAGTGAGCGTTCCGATTTCAGTTACAGAGCGATTCGCCCAATGAGTCCTTGAAATTTAGTCATTTTCAGCCAATTTTCTGGATTTTTGAAAATTTCACTTTTTTGTGAAAATATCCACTAAATGAGGGAATAATATGTGTGAGGGTAGCCCAGGAGAGTTTCAAATGTGTGTGTGTAGAATATATATCCCACGGGGGTAAAATTGAAAAAAGTTGAAAAATTTTTTTTTGGAGTTAGCCATTTTTCCGGCGTTTATCAGACTTTCAGATAGGGCAAATGTCAGTGAGCGTTCCGATTTCAGTTACAGAGCGATTCGCCCAATGAGTCCTTGATATTTAGTCATTTTCAGCCAATTTTCTGGATTTTTGAAAATTTCACTTTTTTGTGAAAATATCCACTAAATGAGGGAATAATATGTGTGAGGGTAGCCCAGGAGAGTTTCAAATGTGTGTGTGTAGAATATATATCCCACGGGGGTAAAATTGAAAAAAGTTGAAAAATTTTTTTTTGGACTTAGCCATTTTTCCGGCGTTTATCAGACTTTCAGATAGGGCAAATGTCAGTGAGCGTTCCGATTTCAGTTCCAGAGCGATTCGCCCAATGAGTCCTTGATATTTAGTCATTTTCAGCCAATTTTCTGGATTTTTGAAAATTTCACTTTTTTGTGAAAATATCCACTAAATGAGGGAATAATATGTGTGAGGGTAGCCCAGGAGAGTTCCAAATGTGTGTGTGTAGAATATATATCCCACGGGGGTAAAATTGAAAAAAGTTGAAAAATTTTTTTTTGGACTTAGCCATTTTTCCGGCGTTTATCAGACTTTCAGATACGGCAAATGTGAGGGAGCGTTCCGATTTCAGTTCCAGAGCGATTCGCCGAATGAGTCCTTGATATTTAGTCGTTTTCAGCCAATATTTTGGATTTTTTAAAATTTCCCTTTTTTGTGAAAATATCCACTAAATGAGGGAATAATATGTGTGAGGGTACCCCAGGAGAGTTCCAAATGTGTGTGGGTAGAATATATGTCCCACAGAGGTAAAATTGAAAAAAGTTTAAAAAAATTTTTTTTTGGACTTAGTCATTTTTCTGGCGTTTATCAGACTTTCAGATAGGGCAAATGTCAGTGAGCGTTCCGATTTCAGTTCCAGAGCGATTCGCCCAATGAGTCCTTGATATTTAGTCGTTTTCAGCCAATATTTTGGATTTTTGAAAATTTCACTTTTTTGTGAAAATATCCACTAAATGAGGGAATAATATGTGTGAGGGTACCCCAGGAGAGTTCCAAATGTGTGTGGGTAGAATATATATCCCACGGGGGTAAAATTGAAAAAAGTTGAAAAATTTTTTTTTCTGGACTTGGTCATTTTTCCGGCGTTTATCAGACTTTCAGATAGAGCAAATGTCAGTGAGCGTTCCAATTTCAGTTCCAGAGCGATTCGCCCAATGAGTCCTTGAAATTTAGTCATTTTCAGCCAATTTTCTGGATTTTTGAAAATTTCACTTTTTTGTGAAAATATCCACTAAATGAGGGAATAATATGTGTGAGGGTAGCCCAGGAGAGTTTCAAATGTGTGTGTGTAGAATATATATCCCACGGGGGTAAAATTGAAAAAAGTTGAAAAATTTTTTTTTGGACTTAGCCATTTTTCCGGCGTTTATCAGACTTTCAGATAGGGCAAATGTCAGTGAGCGTTCCGATTTCAGTTCCAGAGCGATTCGCCCAATGAGTCCTTGATATTTAGTCATTTTCAGCCAATTTTCTGGATTTTTGAAAATTTCACTTTTTTGTGAAAATATCCACTAAATGAGGGAATAATATGTGTGAGGGTAGCCCAGGAGAGTTCCAAATGTGTGTGTGTAGAATATATATCCCACGGGGGTAAAATTGAAAAAAGTTGAAAAATTTTTTTTTGGACTTAGCCATTTTTCCGGCGTTTATCAGACTTTCAGATAGGGCAAATGTCAGGGAGCGTTCCGATTTCAGTTCCAGAGCGATTCGCCAAATGAGTCCTTGATATTTAGTCGTTTTCAGCCAATATTTTGGATTTTTGAAAATTTCACTTTTTTGTGAAAATATCCACTAAATGAGGGAATAATATGTGTGAGGGTACCCCAGGAGAGTTCCAAATGTGTGTGGGTAGAATATATGTCCCACAGAGGTAAAATTGAAAAAAGTTTAAAAAAATTTTTTTTTGGACTTAGTCATTTTTCTGGCGTTTATCAGACTTTCAGATAGGGCAAATGTCAGTGAGCGTTCCGATTTCAGTTCCAGAGCGATTCGCCCAATGAGTCCTTGATATTTAGTCGTTTTCAGCCAATATTTTGGATTTTTGAAAATTTCACTTTTTTGTGAAAATATCCACTAAATGAGGGAATAATATGTGTGAGGGTACCCCAGGAGAGTTCCAAATGTGTGTGGGTAGAATATATATCCCACGGGGGTAAAATTGAAAAAAGTTGAAAAATTTTTTTTTCTGGACTTGGTCATTTTTCCGGCGTTTATCAGACTTTCAGATAGAGCAAATGTCAGTGAGCGTTCCAATTTCAGTTCCAGAGCGATTCGCCCAATGAGTCCTTGAAATTTAGTCATTTTCAGCCAATTTTCTGGATTTTTGAAAATTTCACTTTTTTGTGAAAATATCCACTAAATGAGGGAATAATATGTGTGAGGGTAGCCCAGGAGAGTTTCAAATGTGTGTGTGTAGAATATATATCCCACGGGGGTAAAATTGAAAAAAGTTGAAAAATTTTTTTTTGGACTTAGCCATTTTTCCGGCGTTTATCAGACTTTCAGATAGGGCAAATGTCAGTGAGCGTTCCGATTTCAGTTCCAGAGCGATTCGCCCAATGAGTCCTTGATATTTAGTCATTTTCAGCCAATTTTCTGGATTTTTGAAAATTTCACTTTTTTGTGAAAATATCCACTAAATGAGGGAATAATATGTGTGAGGGTAGCCCAGGAGAGTTCCAAATGTGTGTGTGTAGAATATATATCCCACGGGGGTAAAATTGAAAAAAGTTGAAAAATTTTTTTTTGGACTTAGCCATTTTTCCGGCGTTTATCAGACTTTCAGATAGGGCAAATGTCAGGGAGCGTTCCGATTTCAGTTCCAGAGCGATTCGCCAAATGAGTCCTTGATATTTAGTCGTTTTCAGCCAATATTTTGGATTTTTGAAAATTTCACTTTTTTGTGAAAATATCCACTAAATGAGGGAATAATATGTGTGAGGGTACCCCAGGAGAGTTCCAAATGTGTGTGGGTAGAATATATATCCCACGGGGGTAAAACTGAAAAAAGTTGAAAAAAAATTTTTTTTTGGACTTAGTCATTTTTCCGGCGTTTATCAGACTTTCAGATAGGGCAAATTTCAGTGAGCGTTCCGATTTCAGTTCCAGAGCGATTCGCCCAATGAGTCCTTGATATTTAGTCGTTTTCAGCCAATATTTTGGATTTTTGAAAATTTCATTTTTTTGTGAAAATATCCACTAAATGAGGGAATAATTTGTGTGAGGGTACCCCAGGAGTGTTCCAAATGTGTGTAGGTAGAATATATATCCCACGGGGGTAAAATTGAAAAAAGTTGAAAAAATTTTTTTTTTGGACTTGGTCATTTTTCCGGCGTTTATCCGACTTTCAGATAGGGCAAATGTCAGTGAGCGTTCCGATTTCAGTTACAGAGCGATTCGCAGAATGAGTCCTTGATATTTAGTCATTTTCAGCCAATTTTCTGGATTTTTGAAAATTTCACTTTTTTGTGAAAATATCCACTAAATGAGGGAATAATATGTGTGAGGGTAGCCCAGGAGAGTTCCAAATGTGTGTGTGCAGAATATATATCCCACGGGGGTAAAATTGAAAAAAGTTGAAAAATTTTTTTTTGGACTTAGCCATTTTTCCGGCGTTTATCAGACTTTCAGATAGGGCAAATGTCAGTGAGCGTTCCAATTTCAGTTCTAGAGTGATTCGCCCAATGAGTCCTTGATATTTAGTCATTTTCAGCCAATTTTTTGATTTTTGAAAAATTCACTTTTTTGGGAAAATATCCACTAAATGAGGGAATAATATGTGTGAGGGTACCCCAGGAGAGTTCCAAATGTGTGTGGGTAGAATATATATCCCACGGGGGTAAAATTGAAAAAAGTTGAAAAAAATTTTTTTTTGGACTTGGTCATTTTTCCGGCGTTTATCCGACTTTCAGATAGGGCAAATGTCAGTGAGCATTTCGATTTCAGTTCCAGAGCGATTCGCCCAATGAGTCCTTGATATTTAGTCATTTTCAGCCAATTTTCTGGATTTTTGAAAATTTCACTTTTTTGTGAAAATATCCACTAAATGAGGGAATAATATGTGTGAGGGTAGCCCAGGAGAGTTCCAAATGTGTGTGTGTAGAATATATATCCCACGGGGGTAAAATTGAAAAAAGTTGAAAAATTTTTTTTTGGACTTAGCCATTTTTCCGGCGTTTATCAGACTTTCAGATAGGGCAAATGTCAGTGAGCGTTCCGATTTCAGTTCTAGAGTGATTCGCCCAATGAGTCCTTGATATTTAGTCATTTTCAGCCAATTTTTTAATTTTTGAAAAATTCACTTTTTTGGGAAAATATCCACTAAATGAGGGAATAATATGTGTGAGGGTACCCCAGGAGAGTTCCAAATGTGTGTGGGTAGAATATATATCCCACGGGGGTAAAATTGAAAAAAGTTGAAAAATTTTTTTTTGGACTTGGTCATTTTTCCGGCGTTTATCCGACTTTCAGATAGGGCAAATGTCAGTGAGCGTTCCGATTTCAGTTACAGAGCGATTCGCCCAATGAGTCCTTGATATTTAGTCATTTTCAGCCAATTTTCTGGATTTTTGAAAATTTCACTTTTTTGTGAAAATATCCACTAAATGAGGGAATAATATGTGTGAGGGTAGCCCAGGAGAGTTTCAAATGTGTGTGTGTAGAATATATATCCCACGGGGGTAAAATTGAAAAAAGTTGAAAAATTTTTTTTTGGACTTAGCCATTTTTCCGGCGTTTATCAGACTTTCAGATAGGGCAAATGTCAGTGAGCGTTCCGATTTCAGTTCCAGAGCGATTCGCCCAATGAGTCCTTGATATTTAGTCATTTTCAGCCAATTTTCTGGATTTTTGAAAATTTCACTTTTTTGTGAAAATATCCACTAAATGAGGGAATAATATGTGTGAGGGTAGCCCAGGAGAGTTCCAAATGTGTGTGTGTAGAATATATATCCCACGGGGGTAAAATTGAAAAAAGTTGAAAAATTTTTTTTTGGACTTAGCCATTTTTCCGGCGTTTATCAGACTTTCAGATACGGCAAATGTGAGGGAGCGTTCCGATTTCAGTTCCAGAGCGATTCGCCGAATGAGTCCTTGATATTTAGTCGTTTTCAGCCAATATTTTGGATTTTTTAAAATTTCCCTTTTTTGTGAAAATATCCACTAAATGAGGGAATAATATGTGTGAGGGTACCCCAGGAGAGTTCCAAATGTGTGTGGGTAGAATATATGTCCCACAGAGGTAAAATTGAAAAAAGTTTAAAAAAATTTTTTTTTGGACTTAGTCATTTTTCTGGCGTTTATCAGACTTTCAGATAGGGCAAATGTCAGTGAGCGTTCCGATTTCAGTTCCAGAGCGATTCGCCCAATGAGTCCTTGATATTTAGTCGTTTTCAGCCAATATTTTGGATTTTTGAAAATTTCACTTTTTTGTGAAAATATCCACTAAATGAGGGAATAATATGTGTGAGGGTACCCCAGGAGAGTTCCAAATGTGTGTGGGTAGAATATATATCCCACGGGGGTAAAATTGAAAAAAGTTGAAAAATTTTTTTTTCTGGACTTGGTCATTTTTCCGGCGTTTATCAGACTTTCAGATAGAGCAAATGTCAGTGAGCGTTCCAATTTCAGTTCCAGAGCGATTCGCCCAATGAGTCCTTGAAATTTAGTCATTTTCAGCCAATTTTCTGGATTTTTGAAAATTTCACTTTTTTGTGAAAATATCCACTAAATGAGGGAATAATATGTGTGAGGGTAGCCCAGGAGAGTTTCAAATGTGTGTGTGTAGAATATATATCCCACGGGGGTAAAATTGAAAAAAGTTGAAAAATTTTTTTTTGGACTTAGCCATTTTTCCGGCGTTTATCAGACTTTCAGATAGGGCAAATGTCAGTGAGCGTTCCGATTTCAGTTCCAGAGCGATTCGCCCAATGAGTCCTTGATATTTAGTCATTTTCAGCCAATTTTCTGGATTTTTGAAAATTTCACTTTTTTGTGAAAATATCCACTAAATGAGGGAATAATATGTGTGAGGGTAGCCCAGGAGAGTTCCAAATGTGTGTGGGTAGAATATATGTCCCACGGAGGTAAAATTGAAAAAAGTTGAAAAATTTTTTTTTGGACTTAGCCATTTTTCCGGCGTTTATCAGACTTTCAGATAGGGCAAATGTCAGGGAGCGTTCCGATTTCAGTTCCAGAGCGATTCGCCCAATGAGTCCTTGATATTTAGTCGTTTTCAGCCAATATTTTGGATTTTTGAAAATTTCATTTTTTTGTGAAAATATCCACTAAATGAGGGAATAATTTGTGTGAGGGTACCCCAGGAGTGTTCCAAATGTGTGTAGGTAGAATATATATCCCACGGGGGTAAAATTGAAAAAAGTTGAAAAAATTTTTTTTTTGGACTTGGTCATTTTTCCGGCGTTTATCCGACTTTCAGATAGGGCAAATGTCAGTGAGCGTTCCGATTTCAGTTACAGAGCGATTCGCAGAATGAGTCCTTGATATTTAGTCATTTTCAGCCAATTTTCTGGATTTTTGAAAATTTCACTTTTTTGTGAAAATATCCACTAAATGAGGGAATAATATGTGTGAGGGTAGCCCAGGAGAGTTCCAAATGTGTGTGTGCAGAATATATATCCCACGGGGGTAAAATTGAAAAAAGTTGAAAAATTTTTTTTTGGACTTAGCCATTTTTCCGGCGTTTATCAGACTTTCAGATAGGGCAAATGTCAGTGAGCGTTCCAATTTCAGTTCTAGAGTGATTCGCCCAATGAGTCCTTGATATTTAGTCATTTTCAGCCAATTTTTTGATTTTTGAAAAATTCACTTTTTTGGGAAAATATCCACTAAATGAGGGAATAATATGTGTGAGGGTACCCCAGGAGAGTTCCAAATGTGTGTGGGTAGAATATATATCCCACGGGGGTAAAATTGAAAAAAGTTGAAAAAAATTTTTTTTTGGACTTGGTCATTTTTCCGGCGTTTATCCAACTTTCAGATAGGGCAAATGTCAGTGAGCATTTCGATTTCAGTTCCAGAGCGATTCGCCCAATGAGTCCTTGATATTTAGTCATTTTCAGCCAATTTTCTGGATTTTTGAAAATTTCACTTTTTTGTGAAAATATCCACTAAATGAGGGAATAATATGTGTGAGGGTAGCCCAGGAGAGTTCCAAATGTGTGTGTGTAGAATATATATCCCACGGGGGTAAAATTGAAAAAAGTTGAAAAATTTTTTTTTGGACTTAGCCATTTTTCCGGCGTTTATCAGACTTTCAGATAGGGCAAATGTCAGTGAGCGTTCCGATTTCAGTTCTAGAGTGATTCGCCCAATGAGTCCTTGATATTTAGTCATTTTCAGCCAATTTTTTAATTTTTGAAAAATTCACTTTTTTGGGAAAATATCCACTAAATGAGGGAATAATATGTGTGAGGGTACCCCAGGAGAGTTCCAAATGTGTGTGGGTAGAATATATATCCCACGGGGGTAAAATTGAAAAAAGTTGAAAAAAATTTTTTTTTGGACTTGGTCATTTTTCCGGCGTTTATCCGACTTTCAGATAGGGCAAATGTCAGTGAGCGTTTCGATTTCAGTTCCAGAGCGATTCGCCCAATGAGTCCTTGATATTTAGTCATTTTCAGCCAATTTTCTGGATTTTTGAAAATTTCACTTTTTTGTGAAAATATCCACTAAATGAGGGAATAATATGGGTGAGGGTAGCCCAGGAGAGTTTCAAATGTGTGTGTGTAGAATATATATCCCACGGGGGTAAAATTGAAAAAAGTTGAAAAATTTTTTTTTGGACTTAGCCATTTTTCCGGCGTTTATCAGACTTTCAGATAGGGCAAATGTCAGTGAGCATTCCGATTTCAGTTCTAGAGTGATTCGCCCAATGAGTCCTTGATATTTAGTCATTTTCAGCCAATTTTCTGGATTTTTGAAAAATTCACTTTTTTGGGAAAATATTCACTAAATGAGGGAATAATATGTGTGAGGGTACCCCAGGAGAGTTCCAAATGTGTGTGGGTAGAATATATATCCCACGGGGGTAAAACTGAAAAAAGTTGAAAAAAAATTTTTTTTTGGACTTAGTCATTTTTCCGGCGTTTATCAGACTTTCAGATAGGGCAAATTTCAGTGAGCGTTCCGATTTCAGTTCCAGAGCGATTCGCCCAATGAGTCCTTGATATTTAGTCGTTTTCAGCCAATATTTTGGATTTTTGAAAATTTCATTTTTTTGTGAAAATATCCACTAAATGAGAGAATAATTTGTGTGAGGGTACCCCAGGAGTGTTCCAAATGTGTGTAGGTAGAATATATATCCCACGGGGGTAAAATTGAAAAAAGTTGAAAAATTTTTTTTTTTGGACTTG
This sequence comes from Phyllobates terribilis, assembly GCF_046119375.1. NCBI lineage: Eukaryota > Metazoa > Chordata > Amphibia > Anura > Dendrobatidae > Phyllobates > Phyllobates terribilis. The sequence continues at coordinate 5,748,771 of NW_027362832.1, forward strand.
GTCATTTTTCCGGCGTTTATCCGACTTTCAGATAGGGCAAATGTCAGTGAGCGTTCCGATTTCAGTTCCAGAGCGATTCGCCCAATGAGTCCTTGATATTTAGTCATTTTCAGCCAATTTTCTGGATTTTTGAAAATTTCACTTTTTTGTGAAAATATCCACTAAATGAGGGAATAATATGTGTGAGGGTACCCCAGGAGAGTTCCAAATGTGTGTGGGTAGAATATATATCCCACGGGGGTAAAACTGAAAAAAGTTGAAAAAAAAATTTTTTTTTGACTTAGTCATTTTTCCAGCGTTTATCAGACTTTCAGATAGGGCAAATGTCAGTGAGCATTCCGATTTCAGTTCCAGAGTGATTCGCCCAATGAGTCCTTGATATTTAGTCGTTTTCAGCCAATATTTTGGATTTTTGAAAATTTCACTTTTTTGTGAAAATATCCACTAAATGAGGGAATAATTTGTGTGAGGGTACCCCAGGAGTGTTCCAAATGTGTGTGGGTAGAATATATAACCCACGGGGGTAAAACTGAAAAAAGTTGAAAAAATTTTTTTTTTTGGACTTGGTCATTTTTCCGGCGTTTATCAGACTTTCAGATAGGGCAAATGTCAGTGAGCGTTCCGATTTCAGTTCCAGAGCGATTCGCCCAATGAGTCCTTGATATTTAGTCATTTTCAGCCAATTTTCTGGATTTTTGAAAATTTCACTTTTTTGTGAAAATATCCACTAAATGAGGGAATAATATGTGTGAGGGTAGCCCAGGAGAGTTCCAAATGTGTGTGTGTAGAATATATATCCCACGGGGGTAAAATTGAAAAAAGTTGAAAAATTTTTTTTTGGACTTAGCCATTTTTCCGGCGTTTATCAGACTTTCAGATAGGGCAAATGTCAGGGAGCGTTCCGATTTCAGTTCCAGAGCGATTCGCCCAATGAGTCCTTGATATTTAGTCGTTTTCAGCCAATATTTTGGATTTTTGAAAATTTCATTTTTTTGTGAAAATATCCACTAAATGAGGGAATAATTTGTGTGAGGGTACCCCAGGAGTGTTCCAAATGTGTGTAGGTAGAATATATGTCCCACGGGGGTAAAACTGAAAAAAGTTGAAAAAAATTTTTTTTTTGGACTTAGTCATTTTTCCGGCGTTTATCAGACTTTCAGATAGGGCAAATGTCAGTGAGCGTTCCGATTTCAGTTCCAGAACGATTCGCCCAATGAGTCCTTGATATTTAGTCATTTTCAGCCAATTTTCTGGATTTTTGAAAATTTCACATTTTTGTGAAAATAACCACTAAATGAGGGAATAATATGTGTGAGGGTAGCCCAGGAGAGTTCCAAATGTGTGTGTGTAGAATATATATCCCACGGGGGTAAAATTGAAAAAAGTTGAAAAATTTTTTTTTGGACTTAGCCATTTTTCCGGCGTTTATCAGACTTTCAGATAGGGCAAATGTCAGTGAGCGTTCCGATTTCAGTTCTAGAGTGATTAGCCCAATGAGTCCTTGATATTTAGTCATTTTCAGCCAATTTTCTGGATTTTTGAAAATTTCACTTTTTTGTGAACATATCCACTAAATGAGGGAATAATATGTGTGAGGGTAGCCCAGGAGAGTTCCAAATGTGTGTGTGTAGAATATATATCCCTCGGGGGTAAAATTGAAAAAAGTTGAAATTTTTTTTTTTCTGGATTGGGTCATTTTTCCGGCGTTTATCAGACTTTCAGATAGAGCAAATGTCAGTGAGCGTTAAAATTTCAGTTCCAGAGCGATTCGCCCAATGAGTCCTTGAAATTTAGTCATTTTCAGCCAATCTTCTGGATTTTTGAAAATTTCACTTTTTTGTGAAAATATCCACTAAATGAGGGAATAATATGTGTGAGGGTACCCCAGGAGTGTTCCAAATGTGTGTGTGTAGAATATATATCCCAAGGGGGTAAAATTGAAAAAAGTTGAAAATTTTTTTTTTGGACTTAGCCATTTTTCCGGCGTTTATCAGACTTTCAGATAGGGCAAATGTCAGTGAGCGTTCCGATTTCAGTTCTAGAGTGATTCGCCCAATGAGTCCTTGATATTTAGTCATTTTCAGCCAATTTTCTGGATTTTTGAAAAATTCACTTTTTGGGGAAAATATCCACTTAATGAGGGAATAATATGTGTGAGGGTACCCCAGGAGAGTTCCAAATGTGTGTGAGTAGAATATATATCCCACGTGGGTAAAACTGAAAAAAGTTGAAAAAAAATTTTTTTTTTGACTTAGTCATTTTTCCAGCGTTTATCATACTTTCAGATAGGGCAAATGTCAGTGAGCATTCCGATTTCAGTTCCAGAGTGATTCGCCCAATGAGTCCTTGATATTTAGTCGTTTTCAGCCAATATTTTGGATTTTTGAAAATTTCACTTTTTTGTGAAAATATCCACTAAATGAGGGAATAATTTGTGTGAGGGTACCCCAGGAGTGTTCCAAATGTGTGTGGGTAGAATATATAACCCACGGGGGTAAAACTGAAAAAAGTTGAAAACATTTTTTTTTTTGGACTTGGTCATTTTTCCGGCGTTTATCAGACTTTCAGATAGGGCAAATGTCAGTGAGCGTTCCGATTTCAGTTCCAGAGCGATTCGCCCAATGAGTCCTTGATATTTAGTCATTTTCAGCCAATTTTCTGGATTTTTGAAAATTTCACTTTTTTGTGAAAATATCCACTAAATGAGGGAATAATATGTGTGAGGGTAGCCCAGGTGAGTTCCAAATGTGTGTGTGTAGAATATATATCCCACCGGGGTAAAATTGAAAAAAGTTGAAAAAATTTTTTTTGGGACTTAGCCATTTTTCCGGCGTTTATCAGACTTTCAGATAGGGCAAATGTCAGGGAGCGTTCCGATTTCAGTTCCAGAGCGATTCGCCCAATGAGTCCTTGATATTTAGTCGTTTTCAGCCAATTTTCTGGATTTTTGAAAAATTCACTTTTTTGGGAAAATATCCACTAAATAAGGGAATAATATGTGTGAGGGTACCCCAGGAGAGTTCCAAATGTGTGTGGGTAGAATATATATCCCACGGGGGTAAAACTGAAAAAAGTTGAAAAAAAAATTTTTTTTAGACTTAGTCATTTTTCCGGCGTTTATCAGACTTTCAGATAGGGCAAATGTCAGTGAGCGTTCCGATTTCAGTTCCAGAGCGATTCGCCCAATGAGTCCTTGATATTTAGTCATTTTCAGCCGATTTTCTGGATTTTTGAAAATTTCACTTTTTTGTGAAAATATCCACTAAATGAGGGAATAATATGTGTGAGGGTAGCCCAGGAGAGTTCCAAATGTGTGTGTGTAGAATATACATCCCACGGGGGTAAAATTGAAAAAAGTTGAAAAATTTTTTTTTGGACTTAGCCATTTTTCCGGCGTTTATCAGACTTTCAGATAGGGCAAATGTCAGGGAGCGTTCCGATTTCAGTTCCAGAGCGATTCGCCCAATGAGTCCTTGATATTTAGTCGTTTTCAGCCAATATTTTGGATTTTTGAAAATTTCATTTTTTTGTGAAAATATCCACTAAATGAGGGAATAATTTGTGTGAGGGTACCCCAGGAGTGTTCCAAATGTGTGTAGGTAGAATATATGTCCCACGGGGGTAAAACTGAAAAAAGTTGAAAAAAATTTTTTTTTTGGACTTAGTCATTTTTCCGGCGTTTATCAGACTTTCAGATAGGGCAAATGTCAGTGAGCGTTCCGATTTCAGTTCCAGAACGATTCGCCCAATGAGTCCTTGATATTTAGTCATTTTCAGCCAATTTTCTGGATTTTTGAAAATTTCACATTTTTGTGAAAATAACCACTAAATGAGGGAATAATATGTGTGAGGGTAGCCCAGGAGAGTTCCAAATGTGTGTGTGTAGAATATATATCCCACGGGGGTAAAATTGAAAAAAGTTGAAAAATTTTTTTTTGGACTTAGCCATTTTTCCGGCGTTTATCAGACTTTCAGATAGGGCAAATGTCAGTGAGCGTTCCGATTTCAGTTCTAGAGTGATTAGCCCAATGAGTCCTTGATATTTAGTCATTTTCAGCCAATTTTCTGGATTTTTGAAAATTTCACTTTTTTGTGAACATATCCACTAAATGAGGGAATAATATGTGTGAGGGTAGCCCAGGAGAGTTCCAAATGTGTGTGTGTAGAATATATATCCCTCGGGGGTAAAATTGAAAAAAGTTGAAATTTTTTTTTTTCTGGATTGGGTCATTTTTCCGGCGTTTATCAGACTTTCAGATAGAGCAAATGTCAGTGAGCGTTAAAATTTCAGTTCCAGAGCGATTCGCCCAATGAGTCCTTGAAATTTAGTCATTTTCAGCCAATCTTCTGGATTTTTGAAAATTTCACTTTTTTGTGAAAATATCCACTAAATGAGGGAATAATATGTGTGAGGGTACCCCAGGAGTGTTCCAAATGTGTGTGTGTAGAATATATATCCCAAGGGGGTAAAATTGAAAAAAGTTGAAAATTTTTTTTTTGGACTTAGCCATTTTTCCGGCGTTTATCAGACTTTCAGATAGGGCAAATGTCAGTGAGCGTTCCGATTTCAGTTCTAGAGTGATTCGCCCAATGAGTCCTTGATATTTAGTCATTTTCAGCCAATTTTCTGGATTTTTGAAAAATTCACTTTTTGGGGAAAATATCCACTTAATGAGGGAATAATATGTGTGAGGGTACCCCAGGAGAGTTCCAAATGTGTGTGAGTAGAATATATATCCCACGTGGGTAAAACTGAAAAAAGTTGAAAAAAAATTTTTTTTTTGACTTAGTCATTTTTCCAGCGTTTATCATACTTTCAGATAGGGCAAATGTCAGTGAGCATTCCGATTTCAGTTCCAGAGTGATTCGCCCAATGAGTCCTTGATATTTAGTCGTTTTCAGCCAATATTTTGGATTTTTGAAAATTTCACTTTTTTGTGAAAATATCCACTAAATGAGGGAATAATTTGTGTGAGGGTACCCCAGGAGTGTTCCAAATGTGTGTGGGTAGAATATATAACCCACGGGGGTAAAACTGAAAAAAGTTGAAAACATTTTTTTTTTGGACTTGGTCATTTTTCCGGCGTTTATCAGACTTTCAGATAGGGCAAATGTCAGTGAGCGTTCCGATTTCAGTTCCAGAGCGATTCGCCCAATGAGTCCTTGATAATTAGTCATTTTCAGCCAATTTTCTGGATTTTTGAAAATTTCACTTTTTTGTGAAAATATCCACTAAATGAGGGAATAATATGTGTGAGGGTAGCCCAGGTGAGTTCCAAATGTGTGTGTGTAGAATATATATCCCACGGGGGTAAAATTGAAAAAAGTTGAAAAATTTTTTTTTGGGACTTAGCCATTTTTCCGGCGTTTATCAGACTTTCAGATAGGGCAAATGTCAGGGAGCGTTCCGATTTCAGTTCCAGAGCGATTCGCCCAATGAGTCCTTGATATTTAGTCGTTTTCAGCCAATTTTCTGGATTTTTGAAAAATTCACTTTTTTGGGAAAATATCCACTAAATAAGGGAATAATATGTGTGAGGGTACCCCAGGAGAGTTCCAAATGTGTGTGGGTAGAATATATATCCCACGGGGGTAAAACTGAAAAAAGTTGAAAAAAAAATTTTTTTTAGACTTAGTCATTTTTCCGGCGTTTATCAGACTTTCAGATAGGGCAAATGTCAGTGAGCGTTCCGATTTCAGTTCCAGAGCGATTCGCCCAATGAGTCCTTGATATTTAGTCATTTTCAGCCGATTTTCTGGATTTTTGAAAATTTCACTTTTTTGTGAAAATATCCACTAAATGAGGGAATAATATGTGTGAGGGTAGCCCAGGAGAGTTCCAAATGTGTGTGTGTAGAATATACATCCCACGGGGGTAAAATTGAAAAAAGTTGAAAAATTTTTTTTTGGACTTAGCCATTTTTCCGGCGTTTATCAGACTTTCAGATAGGGCAAATGTCAGGGAGCGTTCCGATTTCAGTTCCAGAGCGATTCGCCCAATGAGTCCTTGATATTTAGTCGTTTTCAGCCAATATTTTGGATTTTTGAAAATTTCATTTTTTTGTGAAAATATCCACTAAATGAGGGAATAATTTGTGTGAGGGTACCCCAGGAGTGTTCCAAATGTGTGTAGGTAGAATATATATCCCACGGGGGTAAAACTGAAAAAAGTTGAAAAAAATTTTTTTTTTGGACTTAGTCATTTTTCCGGCGTTTATCAGACTTTCAGATAGGGCAAATGTCAGTGAGCATTCCGATTTCAGTTCCAGAGCGATTCGCCCAATGAGTCCTTGATATTTAGTCATTTTCAGCCAATTTTCTGGATTTTTGAAAATTTCACATTTTTGTGAAAATAACCACTAAATGAGCGAATAATATGTGTGAGGGTAGCCCAGGAGAGTTCCAAATGTGTGTGTGTAGAATATATATCCCACGGGGGTAAAATTGAAAAAAGTTGAAAAATTTTTTTTTGGACTTAGCCATTTTTCCGGCGTTTATCAGACCTTCAGATAGGGCAAATGTCAGTGAGCGTTCCGATTTCAGTTCTAGAGTGATTAGCCCAATGAGTCCTTGATATTTAGTCATTTTCAGCCAATTTTCTGGATTTTTGAAAAATTCACTTTTTTGGGAAAATATCCACTAAATAAGGGAATAATATGTGTGAGGGTACCCCAGGAGAGTTCCAAATGTGTGTGGGTAGAATATATATCCCACAGGGGTAAAACTGAAAAAAGTTGAAAAAAAAATTTTTTTTAGACTTAGTCATTTTTCCGGCGTTTATCAGACTTTCAGATAGGGCAAATGTCAGTGAGCGTTCCGATTTCAGTTCCAGAGTGATTCGCCCAATGAGTCCTTGATATTTAGTCGTTTTCAGCCAATATTTTGGATTTTTGAAAATTTCACTTTTTTGTGAAAATATCCACTAAATGAGGGAATAATTTGTGTGAGGGTACCCCAGGAGAGTTCCAAATGTGTGTGGGTAGAATATATATATCCCACGGGGGTAAAACTGAAAAAAGTTGAAAAAAATTTTTTTTTGGACTTGGTCATTTTTCCAGCGTTTATCAGACTTTCAGATAGGGCAAATGTCAATGAGCATTCCGATTTCAGTTCCAGAGTGATTCGCCCAATGAGTCCTTGATATTTAGTCGTTTTCAGCCAATATTTTGGATTTTTGAAAATTTCACTTTTTTGTGAAAATATCCACTAAATGAGGGAATAATTTGTGTGAGGGTACCCCAGGAGTGTTCCAAATGTGTGTGGGTAGAATATATAACCCACAGGGGTAAAACTGAAAAAAGTTGAAAAAATTTTTTTTTTTGGACTTGGTCATTTTTCCGGCGTTTATCAGACTTTCAGATAGGGCAAATGTCAGTGAGCGTTCCGATTTCAGTTCCAGAGCGATTCGCCCAATGAGTCCTTGATATTTAGTCATTTTCAGCCAATTTTCTGGATTTTTGAAAATTTCACTTTTTTGTGAAAATATCCACTAAATGAGGGAATAATATGTGTGAGGGTAGGCCAGGAGAGTTCCAAATGTGTGTGTGTAGAATATATATCCCACGGGGGTAAAATTGAAAAAAGTTGAAAAATTTTTTTTTGGACTTAGCCATTTTTCCTGCGTTTATCAGACTTTCAGATAGGGCAAATGTCAGGGAGCGTTCCGATTTCAGTTCTAGAGTGATTAGCCCAATGAGTCCTTGATATTTAGTCATTTTCAGCCAATTTTCTGGATTTTTGAAAATTTCACTTTTTTGTGAACATATCCACTAAATGAGGGAATAATATGTGTGAGGGTAGCCCAGGAGAGTTCCAAATGTGTGTGTGTAGAATATATATCCCTCGGGGGTAAAATTGAAAAAAGTTGAAATTTTTTTTTTTCTGGATTGGGTCATTTTTCCGGCGTTTATCAGACTTTCAGATAGAGCAAATGTCAGTGAGCGTTAAAATTTCAGTTCCAGAGCGATTCGCCCAATGAGTCCTTGAAATTTAGTCATTTTCAGCCAATCTTCTGGATTTTTGAAAATTTCACTTTTTTGTGAAAATATCCACTAAATGAGGGAATAATATGTGTGAGGGTACCCCAGGAGTGTTCCAAATGTGTGTGTGTAGAATATATATCCCAAGGGGGTAAAATTGAAAAAAGTTGAAAATTTTTTTTTTGGACTTAGCCATTTTTCCGGCGTTTATCAGACTTTCAGATAGGGCAAATGTCAGTGAGCGTTCCGATTTCAGTTCTAGAGTGATTCGCCCAATGAGTCCTTGATATTTAGTCATTTTCAGCCAATTTTCTGGATTTTTGAAAAATTCACTTTTTGGGGAAAATATCCACTTAATGAGGGAATAATATGTGTGAGGGTACCCCAGGAGAGTTCCAAATGTGTGTGAGTAGAATATATATCCCACGTGGGTAAAACTGAAAAAAGTTGAAAAAAAATTTTTTTTTTGACTTAGTCATTTTTCCAGCGTTTATCATACTTTCAGATAGGGCAAATGTCAGTGAGCATTCCGATTTCAGTTCCAGAGTGATTCGCCCAATGAGTCCTTGATATTTAGTCGTTTTCAGCCAATATTTTGGATTTTTGAAAATTTCACTTTTTTGTGAAAATATCCACTAAATGAGGGAATAATTTGTGTGAGGGTACCCCAGGAGTGTTCCAAATGTGTGTGGGTAGAATATATAACCCACGGGGGTAAAACTGAAAAAAGTTGAAAACATTTTTTTTTTTGGACTTGGTCATTTTTCCGGCGTTTATCAGACTTTCAGATAGGGCAAATGTCAGTGAGCGTTCCGATTTCAGTTCCAGAGCGATTCGCCCAATGAGTCCTTGATATTTAGTCATTTTCAGCCAATTTTCTGGATTTTTGAAAATTTCACTTTTTTGTGAAAATATCCACTAAATGAGGGAATAATATGTGTGAGGGTAGCCCAGGTGAGTTCCAAATGTGTGTGTGTAGAATATATATCCCACGGGGGTAAAATTGAAAAAAGTTGAAAAATTTTTTTTTTGGACTTAGCCATTTTTCCGGCGTTTATCAGACTTTCAGATAGGGCAAATGTCAGGGAGCGTTCCGATTTCAGTTCCAGAGCGATTCGCCCAATGAGTCCTTGATATTTAGTCGTTTTCAGCCAATTTTCTGGATTTTTGAAAAATTCACTTTTTTGGGAAAATATCCACTAAATAAGGGAATAATATGTGTGAGGGTACCCCAGGAGAGTTCCAAATGTGTGTGGGTAGAATATATATCCCACGGGGGTAAAACTGAAAAAAGTTGAAAAAAAAATTTTTTTTAGACTTAGTCATTTTTCCGGCGTTTATCAGACTTTCAGATAGGGCAAATGTCAGTGAGCGTTCCGATTTCAGTTCCAGAGCGATTCGCCCAATGAGTCCTTGATATTTAGTCATTTTCAGCCGATTTTCTGGATTTTTGAAAATTTCACTTTTTTGTGAAAATATCCACTAAATGAGGGAATAATATGTGTGAGGGTAGCCCAGGAGAGTTCCAAATGTGTGTGTGTAGAATATACATCCCACGGGGGTAAAATTGAAAAAAGTTGAAAAATTTTTTTTTGGACTTAGCCATTTTTCCGGCGTTTATCAGACTTTCAGATAGGGCAAATGTCAGGGAGCGTTCCGATTTCAGTTCCAGAGCGATTCGCCCAATGAGTCCTTGATATTTAGTCGTTTTCAGCCAATATTTTGGATTTTTGAAAATTTCATTTTTTTGTGAAAATATCCACGAAATGAGGGAATAATTTGTGTGAGGGTACCCCAGGAGTGTTCCAAATGTGTGTAGGTAGAATATATATCCCACGGGGGTAAAACTGAAAAAAGTTGAAAAAAATTTTTTTTTTGGACTTAGTCATTTTTCCGGCGTTTATCAGACTTTCAGATAGGGCAAATGTCAGTGAGCATTCCGATTTCAGTTCCAGAGCGATTCGCCCAATGAGTCCTTGATATTTAGTCATTTTCAGCCAATTTTCTGGATTTTTGAAAATTTCACATTTTTGTGAAAATAACCACTAAATGAGCGAATAATATGTGTGAGGGTAGCCCAGGAGAGTTCCAAATGTGTGTGTGTAGAATATATATCCCACGGGGGTAAAATTGAAAAAAGTTGAAAAATTTTTTTTTGGACTTAGCCATTTTTCCGGCGTTTATCAGACCTTCAGATAGGGCAAATGTCAGTGAGCGTTCCGATTTCAGTTCTAGAGTGATTAGCCCAATGAGTCCTTGATATTTAGTCATTTTCAGCCAATTTTCTGGATTTTTGAAAAATTCACTTTTTTGGGAAAATATCCACTAAATAAGGGAATAATATGTGTGAGGGTACCCCAGGAGAGTTCCAAATGTGTGTGGGTAGAATATATATCCCACAGGGGTAAAACTGAAAAAAGTTGAAAAAAAAATTTTTTTTAGACTTAGTCATTTTTCCGGCGTTTATCAGACTTTCAGATAGGGCAAATGTCAGTGAGCGTTCCGATTTCAGTTCCAGAGTGATTCGCCCAATGAGTCCTTGATATTTAGTCGTTTTCAGCCAATATTTTGGATTTTTGAAAATTTCACTTTTTTGTGAAAATATCCACTAAATGAGGGAATAATTTGTGTGAGGGTACCCCAGGAGAGTTCCAAATGTGTGTGGGTAGAATATATATATCCCACGGGGGTAAAACTGAAAAAAGTTGAAAAAAATTTTTTTTTGGACTTGGTCATTTTTCCAGCGTTTATCAGACTTTCAGATAGGGCAAATGTCAGTGAGCATTCCGATTTCAGTTCCAGAGTGATTCGCCCAATGAGTCCTTGATATTTAGTCGTTTTCAGCCAATATTTTGGATTTTTGAAAATTTCACTTTTTTGTGAAAATATCCACTAAATGAGGGAATAATTTGTGTGAGGGTACCCCAGGAGTGTTCCAAATGTGTGTGGGTAGAATATATAACCCACAGGGGTAAAACTGAAAAAAGTTGAAAAAATTTTTTTTTTTGGACTTGGTCATTTTTCCGGCGTTTATCAGACTTTCAGATAGGGCAAATGTCAGTGAGCGTTCCGATTTCAGTTCCAGAGCGATTCGCGCAATGAGTCCTTGATATTTAGTCATTTTCAGCCAATTTTCTGGATTTTTGAAAATTTCACTTTTTTGTGAAAATATCCACTAAATGAGGGAATAATATGTGTGAGGGTAGGCCAGGAGAGTTCCAAATGTGTGTGTGTAGAATATATATCCCACGGGGGTAAAATTGAAAAAAGTTGAAAAATTTTTTTTTGGACTTAGCCATTTTTCCTGCGTTTATCAGACTTTCAGATAGGGCAAATGTCAGGGAGCGTTCCGATTTCAGTTCCAGAGCGATTCGCCCAATGAGTCCTTGATATTTAGTCGTTTTCAGCCAATATTTTGGATTTTTGAAAATTTCATTTTTTTGTGAAAATATCCACTAAATGAGGGAATAATTTGTGTGAGGGTACCCCAGGAGTGTTCCAAATGTGTGTAGGTAGAATATATATCCCACGGGGGTAAAACTGAAAAAAGTTGAAAAAAATTTTTTTTTTGGACTTAGTCATTTTTCCGGCGTTTATCAGACTTTCAGATAGGGCAAATGTCAGTGAGCGTTCCGATTTCAGTTCCAGAGCGATTCGCCCAATGAGTCCTTGATATTTAGTCATTTTCAGCCAATTTTCTGGATTTTTGAAAATTTCACATTTTTGTGAAAATAACCACTAAATGAGGGAATAATATGTGTGAGGGTAGCCCAGGAGAGTTCCAAATGTGTGTGTGTAGAATATATATCCCACGGGGGTAAAATTGAAAAAAGTTGAAAAATTTTTTTTTGGACTTAGCCATTTTTCCGGCGTTTATCAGACTTTCAGATAGGGCAAATGTCAGTGAGTGTTCCGATTTCAGTTCTAGAGTGATTAGTCCAATGAGTCCTTGATATTTAGTCATTTTCAGCCAATTTTCTGGATTTTTGAAAAATTCACTTTTTTGGGAAAATATCCACTTAATGAGGGAATATTATGTGTGAGGGTACCCCAGGAGAGTTCCAAATGTGTGTGGGTAGAAAATATATCCCACGGGGGTAAAACTGAAAAAAGTTGAAAAAAAATTTTTTTTTTTACTTAGTCATTTTTCCAGCGTTTATCAGACTTTCAGATAGGGCAAATGTCAGTGAGCATTCCGATTTCAGTTCCAGAGAGATTCGCCCAATGAGTCCTTGATATTTAGTCATTTTCAGCCAATTTTCTGGATTTTTGAAAATTTCACTTTTTTGTGAAAATATCCACTAAATGAGGGAATAATATGTGTGAGGGTAGCCCAGGAGAGTTCCAAATGTGTGTGTGCAGAATATATATCCCACGGGGGTAAAATTGAAAAAAGTTGAAAAATTTTTTTTTGGACTTAGCCATTTTTCCGGCGTTTATCAGACTTTCAGATAGGGCAAATGTCAGGGAGCGTTCCGATTTCAGTTCCAGAGCGATTGGCCCAATGAGTCCTTGATATTTAGTCGTTTTCAGCCAATATTTTGGATTTTTGAAAATTTCATTTTTTTGTAAAAATATCCACTAAATGAGGGAATAATTTGTGTGAGGGTACCCCAGGAGTGTTCCAAATGTGTGTAGGTAGAATATATATCCCACGGGGGTAAAACTGAAAAAAGTTGAAAAAAAATTTTTTTTTGGACTTAGTCATTTTTCCGGCGTTTATCAGACTTTCAGATAGGGCAAATGTCAGTGAGCGTTCCGATTTCAGTTCTAGAGTGATTAGCCCAATGAGTCCTTGATATTTAGTCATTTTCAGCCAATTTTCTGGATTTTTGAAAAATTCACTTTTTTGGGAAAATATCCACTAAATAAGGGAATAATATGTGTGAGGGTACCCCAGGAGAGTTCCAAATGTGTGTGGGTAGAATATATATCCCACGGGGGTAAAACTGAAAAAAGTTGAAAAAAAAATTTTTTTTAGACTTAGTCATTTTTCCGGCATTTATCAGACTTTCAGATAGGGCAAATGTCAGTGAGCGTTCCGATTTCAGTTCCAGAGTGATTCGCCCAATGAGTCCTTGATATTTAGTCGTTTTCAGCCAATATTTTGGATTTTTGAAAATGTCACTTTTTTGTGAAAATATCCACTAAATGAGGGAATAATTTGTGTGAGGGTACCCCAGGAGAGTTCCAAATGTGTGTGGGTAGAATATATATATCCCACGGGGGTAAAACTGAAAAAAGTTGAAAAAAATTTTTTTTTGGACTTGGTCATTTTTCCGGCGTTTATCAGACTTTCAGATAGGGCATATGTCAGTGAGCGTTCCTATTTCAGTTCCAGAGTGATTCGCCCAATGAGTCCTTAATATTTAGTCGTTTTCAGCCAATATTTTGGATTTTTGAAAATTTCACTTTTTTGTGAAAATATCCACTAAATGAGGGAATAATATGTGTGAGGGTACCCCAGGAGTGTTCCAAATGTGTGTGTGTAGAATATATATCCCACGGGGGTAAAATTGAAAAAAGTTGAAAAATTTTTTTTTGGACTTAGCCATTTTTCCGGCGTTTATCAGACTTTCAGATAGGGCAAATGTCAGTGAGCGTTCCGATTTCAGTTCCAGAGTGATTCGCCCAATGAGTCCTTGATATTTAGTCGTTTTCAGCCAATATTTTGGATTTTTGAAAATGTCACTTTTTTGTGAAAATATCCACTAAATGAGGGAATAATTTGTGTGAGGGTACCCCAGGAGAGTTCCAAATGTGTGTGGGTAGAATATATATATCCCACGGGGGTAAAACTGAAAAAAGTTGAAAAAAATTTTTTTTTGGACTTGGTCATTTTTCCGGCGTTTATCAGACTTTCAGATAGGGCATATGTCAGTGAGCGTTCCTATTTCAGTTCCAGAGTGATTCGCCCAATGAGTCCTTAATATTTAGTCGTTTTCAGCCAATATTTTGGATTTTTGAAAATTTCACTTTTTTGTGAAAATATCCACTAAATGAGGGAATAATATGTGTGAGGGTACCCCAGGAGTGTTCCAAATGTGTGTGTGTAGAATATATATCCCACGGGGGTAAAATTGAAAAAAGTTGAAAAATTTTTTTTTGGACTTAGCCATTTTTCCGGCGTTTATCAGACTTTCAGATAGGGCAAATGTCAGTGAGCGTTCCGATTTCAGTTCCAGAGTGATTCGCCCAATGAGTCCTTGATATTTAGTCGTTTTCAGCCAATATTTTGGATTTTTGAAAATGTCACTTTTTTGTGAAAATATCCACTAAATGAGGGAATAATTTGTGTGAGGGTACCCCAGGAGAGTTCCAAATGTGTGTGGGTAGAATATATATATCCCACGGGGGTAAAACTGAAAAAAGTTGAAAAAAATTTTTTTTTGGACTTGGTCATTTTTCCGGCGTTTATCAGACTTTCAGATAGGGCATATGTCAGTGAGCGTTCCTATTTCAGTTCCAGAGTGATTCGCCCAATGAGTCCTTAATATTTAGTCGTTTTCAGCCAATATTTTGGATTTTTGAAAATTTCACTTTTTTGTGAAAATATCCACTAAATGAGGGAATAATATGTGTGAGGGTACCCCAGGAGTGTTCCAAATGTGTGTGTGTAGAATATATATCCCACGGGGGTAAAATTGAAAAAAGTTGAAAAATTTTTTTTTGGACTTAGCCATTTTTCCGGCGTTTATCAGACTGTCAGATAGGGCAAATGTCAGTGAGCATTCCGATTTCAGTTCTAGAGTGATTCGCGCAATGAGTCCTTGATATTTAGTCATTTTCAGCCAATTTTCTGGATTTTTGAAAAATTCACTTTTTTGGGAAAATATCCACTAAATGAGGGAATAATATGTGTGAGGGTACCCCAGGAGAGTTCCAAATGTGTGTGGGTAGAATATATATCCCACGGGGGTAAAACTGAAAAAAGTTGAAAAAAAAATTTTTTTTGGACTTAGTCATTTTTCCGGCGTTTATCAGACTTTCAGATAGGGCAAATGTCAGTGAGCGTTCCGATTTCCGTTCCAGAGCGATTCACCCAATGAGTCCTGATATTTAGTCGTTTTCAGCCAATATTTTGGATTTTTGAAAATTTCACTTTTTTGTGAAAATATCCACTAAATGAGGGAATAATATGTGTGAGGGTACCCCAGGAGTGTTCCAAATGTGTGTGTGTAGAATATATATCCCACGGGGGTAAAATTGAAAAAAGTTGAAAAAAATTTTTTTTTGGACTTAGCTATTTTTCCGGCGTTTATCAGACTTTCAGATAGGGCAAATGTTAGTGAGCGTTCCGATTTCAGTTCCAGAGTGATTCGCCCAATGAGTCCTTGATATTTAGTCGTTTTCAGGCAATATTTTGGATTTTTGAAAATTTCACTTTTTTGTGAAAATATCCCCTAAATGAGGGAATAATTTGTGTGAGGGTACGCCAGGAGTGTTCCAAATGTGTGTGGGTAGAATATATAACCCACGGGGGTAAAACTGAAAAAAGTTGAAAAAAATTTTTTTTTTGGACTTGGTCATTTTTTCGGCGTTTATCAGACTTTCAGATAGGGCAAATGTCAGTGAGCGTTCCGATTTCAGTTCCAGAGCGATTCGCCCAATGAGTCCTTGATATTTAGTCATTTTCAGCCAATTTTCTGGATTTTTGAAAATTTCACTTTTTTGTGAAAATATCCACTAAATGAGGGAATAATATGTGTGAGGGTAGCCCAGGAGAGTTCCAAATGTGTGTGTGTAGAATATATATCCCACGGGGGTAAAATTGAAAAAAGTTGAAAAATTTTTTTTTGGACTTAGCCATTTTTCCGGCGTTTATCAGACTTTCAGATAGGGCAAATGTCAGGGAGCATTCCGATTTCAGTTCCAGAGCGATTCGCCCAATGAGTCCTTGATATTTAGTCATTTTCAGCCAATTTTCTGGATTTTTGAAAATTTCACTTTTTTGTGAAAATATCCACTAAATGAGGGAATAATATGTGTGAGGGTACCCCAGGAGTGTTCCAAATGTGTGTAGGTAGAATATATATCCCACGGGGGTAAAACTGAAAAAAGTTGAAAAAAATTTTTTTTTTGGACTTAGTCATTTTTCCGGCGTTTATCAGACTTTCAGATAGGGCAAATGTCAGTGAGCGTTCCGATTTCAGTTCTAGAGTGATTAGCCCAATGAGTCCTTGATATTTAGTAATTTTCAGCCAATTTTCTGGATTTTTGAAAAATTCACTTTTTTGGGAAAATATCCACTAAATAAGGGAATAATATGTGTGAGGGTACCCCAGGAGAGTTCCAAATGTGTGTGGGTAGAATATATATCCCACGGGGGTAAAACTGAAAAAAGTTGAAAAAAAAATTTTTTTTAGACTTAGTCATTTTTCCGGCGTTTATCAGACTTTCAGATAGGGCAAATGTCAGTGAGCGTTCCGATTTCAGTTCCAGAGTGATTCGCCCAATGAGTCCTTGATATTTAGTCGTTTTCAGCCAATATTTTGGATTTTTGAAAATTTCACTTTTTTGTGAAAATATCCACTAAATGAGGGAATAATTTGTGTGAGGGTACCCCAGGAGAGTTCCAAATGTGTGTGGGTAGAATATATATATCCCACGGGGGTAAAACTGAAAAAAGTTGAAAAAAATTTTTTTTTGGACTTGGTCATTTTTCCGGCGTTTATCAGACTTTCAGATAGGGCATATGTCAGTGAGCGTTCCTATTTCAGTTCCAGAGTGATTCGCCCAATGAGTCCTTGATATTTAGTCGTTTTCAGCCAATATTTTGGATTTTTGAAAATTTCACTTTTTTGTGAAAATATCCACTAAATGAGGGAATAATTTGTGTGAGGGTACCCCAGGAGAGTTCCAAATGTGTGTGGGTAGAATATATATATCCCACGGGGGTAAAACTGAAAAAAGTTGAAAAAAATTTTTTTTTGGACTTGGTCATTTTTCCGGCGTTTATCAGACTTTCAGATAGGGCATATGTCAGTGAGCGTTCCTATTTCAGTTCCAGAGTGATTCGCCCAATGAGTCCTTGATATTTAGTCGTTTTCAGCCAATATTTTGGATTTTTGAAAATTTCACTTTTTTGTGAAAATATTGACTAAATGAGGGAATAATATGTGTGAGGGTACCCCAGGAGTGTTCCAAATGTGTGTGTGTAGAATATATATCCCACGGGGGTAAAATTGAAAAAAGTTGAAAAATTTTTTTTTGGACTTAGCCATTTTTCCGGCGTTTATCAGACTTTCAGATAGGGCAAATGTCAGTGAGCATTCCGATTTCAGTTCTAGAGTGATTCGCCCAATGAGTCCTTGATATTTAGTCATTTTCAGCCAATTTTCTGGATTTTTGAAAAATTCACTTTTTTGGGAAAATATCCACTAAATGAGGGAATAATATGTGTGAGGGTACCCCAGGAGAGTTCCAAATGTGTGTGGGTAGAATATATATCCCACGGGGGTAAAACTGAAAAAAGTTGAAAAAAAAATTTTTTTTGGACTTAGTCATTTTTCCGGCGTTTATCAGACTTTCAGATAGGGCAAATGTCAGTGAGCGTTCCGATTTCCGTTCCAGAGCGATTCACCCAATGAGTCCTGATATTTAGTCGTTTTCAGCCAATATTTTGGATTTTTGAAAATTTCACTTTTTTGTGAAAATATCCACTAAATGAGGGAATAATATGTGTGAGGGTACCCCAGGAGTGTTCCAAATGTGTGTGTGTAGAATATATATCCCACGGGGGTAAAATTGAAAAAAGTTGAAAAAAATTTTTTTTTGGACTTAGCTATTTTTCCGGCGTTTATCAGACTTTCAGATAGGGCAAATGTTAGTGAGCGTTCCGATTTCAGTTCCAGAGTGATTCGCCCAATGAGTCCTTGATATTTAGTCGTTTTCAGGCAATATTTTGGATTTTTGAAAATTTCACTTTTTTGTGAAAATATCCCCTAAATGAGGGAATAATTTGTGTGAGGGTACGCCAGGAGTGTTCCAAATGTGTGTGGGTAGAATATATAACCCACGGGGGTAAAACTGAAAAAAGTTGAAAAAATTTTTTTTTTTGGACTTGGTCATTTTTTCGGCGTTTATCAGACTTTCAGATAGGGCAAATGTCAGTGAGCGTTCCGATTTCAGTTCCAGAGCGATTCGCCCAATGAGTCCTTGATATTTAGTCATTTTCAGCCAATTTTCTGGATTTTTGAAAATTTCACTTTTTTGTGAAAATATCCACTAAATGAGGGAATAATATGTGTGAGGGTAGCCCAGGAGAGTTCCAAATGTGTGTGTGTAGAATATATATCCTACGGGGGTAAAATTGAAAAAAGTTGAAAAAATTTTTTTTGGACTTAGCCATTTTTCCGGCGTTTATCAGACTTTCAGATAGGGCAAATGTCAGGGAGCGTTCCGATTTCAGTTCCAGAGCGATTCGCCCAATGAGTCCTTGATATTTAGTCGTTTTCAGCCAATATTTTGGATTTTTGAAAATTTCATTTTTTTGTGAAAATATCCACTAAATGAGGGAATAATTTGTGTGAGGGTACCCCAGGAGTGTTCCAAATGTGTGTAGGTAGAATATATATCCCACGGGGGTAAAACTGAAAAAAGTTGAAAAAAATTTTTTTTTTGGACTTAGTCATTTTTCCGGCGTTTATCAGACTTTCAGATAGGGCAAATGTCAGTGAGCATTCCGATTTCAGTTCTAGAGTGATTAGCCCAATGAGTCCTTGATATTTAGTAATTTTCAGCCAATTTTCTGGATTTTTGAAAAATTCACTTTTTTGGGAAAATATCCACTAAATAAGGGAATAATATGTGTGAGGGTACCCCAGGAGAGTTCCAAATGTGTGTGGGTAGAATATATATCCCACGGGGGTAAAACTGAAAAAAGTTGAAAAAAAAATTTTTTTTAGACTTAGTCATTTTTCCGGCGTTTATCAGACTTTCAGATAGGGCAAATGTCAGTGAGCGTTCCGATTTCAGTTCCAGAGTGATTCGCCCAATGAGTCCTTGATATTTTGTCGTTTTCAGCCAATATTTTGGATTTTTGAAAATTTCACTTTTTTGTGAAAATATCCACTAAATGAGGGAATAATTTGTGTGAGGGTACCCCAGGAGAGTTCCAAATGTGTGTGGGTAGAATATATATATCCCACGGGGGTAAAACTGAAAAAAGTTGAAAAAAATTTTTTTTTGGACTTGGTCATTTTTCCGGCGTTTATCAGACTTTCAGATAGGGCATATGTCAGTGAGCGTTCCTATTTCAGTTCCAGAGTGATTCGCCCAATGAGTCCTTGATATTTAGTCGTTTTCAGCCAATATTTTGGATTTTTAAAAATTTCACTTTTTTGTGAAAATATCCACTAAATGAGGGAATAATATGTGTGAGGGTACCCCAGGAGTGTTCCAAATGTGTGTGTGTAGAATATATATCCCACGGGGGTAAAATTGAAAAAAGTTGAAAAATTTTTTTTTGGACTTAGCCATTTTTCCGGCGTTTATCAGACTTTCAGATAGGGCAAATGTCAGTGAGCATTCCGATTTCAGTTCTAGAGTGATTCGCCCAATGAGTCCTTGATATTTAGTCATTTTCAGCCAATTTTCTGGATTTTTGAAAAATTCACTTTTTTGGGAAAATATCCACTAAATGAGGGAATAATATGTGTGAGGGTACCCCAGGAGAGTTCCAAATGTGTGTGGGTAGAATATATATCCCACGGGGGTAAAACTGAAAAAAGTTGAAAAAAAAATTTTTTTTGGACTTAGTCATTTTTCCGGCGTTTATCAGACTTTCAGATAGGGCAAATGTCAGTGAGCGTTCCGATTTCCGTTCCAGAGCGATTCACCCAATGAGTCCTGATATTTAGTCGTTTTCAGCCAATATTTTGGATTTTTGAAAATTTCACTTTTTTGTGAAAATATCCACTAAATGAGGGAATAATATGTGTGAGGGTACCCCAGGAGTGTTCCAAATGTGTGTGTGTAGAATATATATCCCACGGGGGTAAAATTGAAAAAAGTTGAAAAAAATTTTTTTTTGGACTTAGCTGTTTTTCCGGCGTTTATCAGACTTTCAGATAGGGCAAATGTTAGTGAGCGTTCCGATTTCAGTTCCAGAGTGATTCGCCCAATGAGTCCTTGATATTTAGTCGTTTTCAGGCAATATTTTGGATTTTTGAAAATTTCACTTTTTTGTGAAAATATCCCCTAAATGAGGGAATAATTTGTGTGAGGGTACGCCAGGAGTGTTCCAAATGTGTGTGGGTAGAATATATAACCCACGGGGGTAAAACTGAAAAAAGTTGAAAAAATTTTTTTTTTTGGACTTGGTCATTTTTTCGGCGTTTATCAGACTTTCAGATAGGGCAAATGTCAGTGAGCGTTCCGATTTCAGTTCCAGAGCGATTCGCCCAATGAGTCCTTGATATTTAGTCATTTTCAGCCAATTTTCTGGATTTTTGAAAATTTCACTTTTTTGTGAAAATATCCACTAAATGAGGGAATAATATGTGTGAGGGTAGCCCAGGAGAGTTCCAAATGTGTGTGTGTAGAATATATATCCTACGGGGGTAAAATTGAAAAAAGTTGAAAAAATTTTTTTTGGACTTAGCCATTTTTCCGGCGTTTATCAGACTTTCAGATAGGGCAAATGTCAGGGAGCGTTCCGATTTCAGTTCCAGAGCGATTCGCCCAATGAGTCCTTGATATTTAGTCGTTTTCAGCCAATATTTTGGATTTTTGAAAATTTCATTTTTTTGTGAAAATATCCACTAAATGAGGGAATAATTTGTGTGAGGGTACCCCAGGAGTGTTCCAAATGTGTGTAGGTAGAATATATATCCCACGGGGGTAAAACTGAAAAAAGTTGAAAAAAATTTTTTTTTTGGACTTAGTCATTTTTCCGGCGTTTATCAGACTTTCAGATAGGGCAAATGTCAGTGAGCATTCCGATTTCAGTTCTAGAGTGATTAGCCCAATGAGTCCTTGATATTTAGTAATTTTCAGCCAATTTTCTGGATTTTTGAAAAATTCACTTTTTTGGGAAAATATCCACTAAATAAGGGAATAATATGTGTGAGGGTACCCCAGGAGAGTTCCAAATGTGTGTGGGTAGAATATATATCCCACGGGGGTAAAACTGAAAAAAGTTGAAAAAAAAATTTTTTTTAGACTTAGTCATTTTTCCGGCGTTTATCAGACTTTCAGATAGGGCAAATGTCAGTGAGCGTTCCGATTTCAGTTCCAGAGTGATTCGCCCAATGAGTCCTTGATATTTAGTCGTTTTCAGCCAATATTTTGGATTTTTGAAAATTTCACTTTTTTGTGAAAATATCCACTAAATGAGGGAATAATTTGTGTGAGGGTACCCCAGGAGAGTTCCAAATGTGTGTGGGTAGAATATATATATCCCACGGGGGTAAAACTGAAAAAAGTTGAAAAAAATTTTTTTTTGGACTTGGTCATTTTTCCGGCGTTTATCAGACTTTCAGATAGGGCATATGTCAGTGAGCGTTCCTATTTCAGTTCCAGAGTGATTCGCCCAATGAGTCCTTAATATTTAGTCGTTTTCAGCCAATATTTTGGATTTTTGAAAATTTCACTTTTTTGTGAAAATATCCACTAAATGAGGGAATAATATGTGTGAGGGTACCCCAGGAGTGTTCCAAATGTGTGTGTGTAGAATATATATCCCACGGGGGTAAAATTGAAAAAAGTTAAAAAATTTTTTTTTGGACTTAGCCATTTTTCCGGCGTTTATCAGACTTTCAGATAGGGCAAATGTCAGTGAGCATTCCGATTTCAGTTCTAGAGTGATTCGCGCAATGAGTCCTTGATATTTAGTCATTTTCAGCCAATTTTCTGGATTTTTGAAAAATTCACTTTTTTGGGAAAATATCCACTAAATGAGGGAATAATATGTGTGAGGGTACCCCAGGAGAGTTCCAAATGTGTGTGGGTAGAATATATATCCCACGGGGGTAAAACTGAAAAAAGTTGAAAAAAAAATTTTTTTTGGACTTAGTCATTTTTCCGGCGTTTATCAGACTTTCAGATAGGGCAAATGTCAGTGAGCGTTCCGATTTCCGTTCCAGAGCGATTCACCCAATGAGTCCTGATATTTAGTCGTTTTCAGCCAATATTTTGGATTTTTGAAAATTTCACTTTTTTGTGAAAATATCCACTAAATGAGGGAATAATATGTGTGAGGGTACCCCAGGAGTGTTCCAAATGTGTGTGTGTAGAATATATATCCCACGGGGGTAAAATTGAAAAAAGTTGAAAAAAATTTTTTTTTGGACTTAGCTATTTTTCCGGCGTTTATCAGACTTTCAGATAGGGCAAATGTTAGTGAGCGTTCCGATTTCAGTTCCAGAGTGATTCGCCCAATGAGTCCTTGATATTTAGTCGTTTTCAGGCAATATTTTGGATTTTTGAAAATTTCACTTTTTTGTGAAAATATCCCCTAAATGAGGGAATAATTTGTGTGAGGGTACGCCAGGAGTGTTCCAAATGTGTGTGGGTAGAATATATAACCCACGGGGGTAAAACTGAAAAAAGTTGAAAAAAATTTTTTTTTTGGACTTGGTCATTTTTTCGGCGTTTATCAGACTTTCAGATAGGGCAAATGTCAGTGAGCGTTCCGATTTCAGTTCCAGAGCGATTCGCCCAATGAGTCCTTGATATTTAGTCATTTTCAGCCAATTTTCTGGATTTTTGAAAATTTCACTTTTTTGTGAAAATATCCACTAAATGAGGGAATAATATGTGTGAGGGTAGCCCAGGAGAGTTCCAAATGTGTGTGTGTAGAATATATATCCCACGGGGGTAAAATTGAAAAAAGTTGAAAAATTTTTTTTTGGACTTAGCCATTTTTCCGGCGTTTATCAGACTTTCAGATAGGGCAAATGTCAGGGAGCATTCCGATTTCAGTTCCAGAGCGATTCGCCCAATGAGTCCTTGATATTTAGTCATTTTCAGCCAATTTTCTGGATTTTTGAAAATTTCACTTTTTTGTGAAAATATCCACTAAATGAGGGAATAATATGTGTGAGGGTACCCCAGGAGTGTTCCAAATGTGTGTAGGTAGAATATATATCCCACGGGGGTAAAACTGAAAAAAGTTGAAAAAAATTTTTTTTTTGGACTTAGTCATTTTTCCGGCGTTTATCAGACTTTCAGATAGGGCAAATGTCAGTGAGCGTTCCGATTTCAGTTCTAGAGTGATTAGCCCAATGAGTCCTTGATATTTAGTAATTTTCAGCCAATTTTCTGGATTTTTGAAAAATTCACTTTTTTGGGAAAATATCCACTAAATAAGGGAATAATATGTGTGAGGGTACCCCAGGAGAGTTCCAAATGTGTGTGGGTAGAATATATATCCCACGGGGGTAAAACTGAAAAAAGTTGAAAAAAAAATTTTTTTTAGACTTAGTCATTTTTCCGGCGTTTATCAGACTTTCAGATAGGGCAAATGTCAGTGAGCGTTCCGATTTCAGTTCCAGAGTGATTCGCCCAATGAGTCCTTGATATTTAGTCGTTTTCAGCCAATATTTTGGATTTTTGAAAATTTCACTTTTTTGTGAAAATATCCACTAAATGAGGGAATAATTTGTGTGAGGGTACCCCAGGAGAGTTCCAAATGTGTGTGGGTAGAATATATATATCCCACGGGGGTAAAACTGAAAAAAGTTGAAAAAAATTTTTTTTTGGACTTGGTCATTTTTCCGGCGTTTATCAGACTTTCAGATAGGGCATATGTCAGTGAGCGTTCCTATTTCAGTTCCAGAGTGATTCGCCCAATGAGTCCTTGATATTTAGTCGTTTTCAGCCAATATTTTGGATTTTTGAAAATTTCACTTTTTTGTGAAAATATCCACTAAATGAGGGAATAATTTGTGTGAGGGTACCCCAGGAGAGTTCCAAATGTGTGTGGGTAGAATATATATATCCCACGGGGGTAAAACTGAAAAAAGTTGAAAAAAATTTTTTTTTGGACTTGGTCATTTTTCCGGCGTTTATCAGACTTTCAGATAGGGCAAATGTCAGTGAGCGTTCCGATTTCCGTTCCAGAGCGATTCACCCAATGAGTCCTGATATTTAGTCGTTTTCAGCCAATATTTTGGATTTTTGAAAATTTCACTTTTTTGTGAAAATATCCACTAAATGAGGGAATAATATGTGTGAGGGTACCCCAGGAGTGTTCCAAATGTGTGTGTGTAGAATATATATCCCACGGGGGTAAAATTGAAAAAAGTTGAAAAAAATTTTTTTTTGGACTTAGCTATTTTTCCGGCGTTTATCAGACTTTCAGATAGGGCAAATGTTAGTGAGCGTTCCGATTTCAGTTCCAGAGTGATTCGCCCAATGAGTCCTTGATATTTAGTCGTTTTCAGGCAATATTTTGGATTTTTGAAAATTTCACTTTTTTGTGAAAATATCCCCTAAATGAGGGAATAATTTGTGTGAGGGTACGCCAGGAGTGTTCCAAATGTGTGTGGGTAGAATATATAACCCACGGGGGTAAAACTGAAAAAAGTTGAAAAAATTTTTTTTTTTGGACTTGGTCATTTTTTCGGCGTTTATCAGACTTTCAGATAGGGCAAATGTCAGTGAGCGTTCCGATTTCAGTTCCAGAGCGATTCGCCCAATGAGTCCTTGATATTTAGTCATTTTCAGCCAATTTTCTGGATTTTTGAAAATTTCACTTTTTTGTGAAAATATCCACTAAATGAGGGAATAATATGTGTGAGGGTAGCCCAGGAGAGTTCCAAATGTGTGTGTGTAGAATATATATCCTACGGGGGTAAAATTGAAAAAAGTTGAAAAAATTTTTTTTGGACTTAGCCATTTTTCCGGCGTTTATCAGACTTTCAGATAGGGCAAATGTCAGGGAGCGTTCCGATTTCAGTTCCAGAGCGATTCGCCCAATGAGTCCTTGATATTTAGTCGTTTTCAGCCAATATTTTGGATTTTTGAAAATTTCATTTTTTTGTGAAAATATCCACTAAATGAGGGAATAATTTGTGTGAGGGTACCCCAGGAGTGTTCCAAATGTGTGTAGGTAGAATATATATCCCACGGGGGTAAAACTGAAAAAAGTTGAAAAAAATTTTTTTTTTGGACTTAGTCATTTTTCCGGCGTTTATCAGACTTTCAGATAGGGCAAATGTCAGTGAGCATTCCGATTTCAGTTCTAGAGTGATTAGCCCAATGAGTCCTTGATATTTAGTAATTTTCAGCCAATTTTCTGGATTTTTGAAAAATTCACTTTTTTGGGAAAATATCCACTAAATAAGGGAATAATATGTGTGAGGGTACCCCAGGAGAGTTCCAAATGTGTGTGGGTAGAATATATATCCCACGGGGGTAAAACTGAAAAAAGTTGAAAAAAAAATTTTTTTTAGACTTAGTCATTTTTCCGGCGTTTATCAGACTTTCAGATAGGGCAAATGTCAGTGAGCGTTCCGATTTCAGTTCCAGAGTGATTCGCCCAATGAGTCCTTGATATTTAGTCGTTTTCAGCCAATATTTTGGATTTTTGAAAATTTCACTTTTTTGTGAAAATATCCACTAAATGAGGGAATAATTTGTGTGAGGGTACCCCAGGAGAGTTCCAAATGTGTGTGGGTAGAATATATATATCCCACGGGGGTAAAACTGAAAAAAGTTGAAAAAAATTTTTTTTTGGACTTGGTCATTTTTCCGGCGTTTATCAGACTTTCAGATAGGGCATATGTCAGTGAGCGTTCCTATTTCAGTTCCAGAGTGATTCGCCCAATGAGTCCTTGATATTTAGTCGTTTTCAGCCAATATTTTGGATTTTTAAAAATTTCACTTTTTTGTGAAAATATCCACTAAATGAGGGAATAATATGTGTGAGGGTACCCCAGGAGTGTTCCAAATGTGTGTGTGTAGAATATATATCCCACGGGGGTAAAATTGAAAAAAGTTGAAAAATTTTTTTTTGGACTTAGCCATTTTTCCGGCGTTTATCAGACTTTCAGATAGGGCAAATGTCAGTGAGCATTCCGATTTCAGTTCTAGAGTGATTCGCCCAATGAGTCCTTGATATTTAGTCATTTTCAGCCAATTTTCTGGATTTTTGAAAAATTCACTTTTTTGGGAAAATATCCACTAAATGAGGGAATAATATGTGTGAGGGTACCCCAGGAGAGTTCCAAATGTGTGTGGGTAGAATATATATCCCACGGGGGTAAAACTGAAAAAAGTTGAAAAAAAAATTTTTTTTGGACTTAGTCATTTTTCCGGCGTTTATCAGACTTTCAGATAGGGCAAATGTCAGTGAGCGTTCCGATTTCCGTTCCAGAGCGATTCACCCAATGAGTCCTGATATTTAGTCGTTTTCAGCCAATATTTTGGATTTTTGAAAATTTCACTTTTTTGTGAAAATATCCACTAAATGAGGGAATAATATGTGTGAGGGTACCCCAGGAGTGTTCCAAATGTGTGTGTGTAGAATATATATCCCACGGGGGTAAAATTGAAAAAAGTTGAAAAAAATTTTTTTTTGGACTTAGCTGTTTTTCCGGCGTTTATCAGACTTTCAGATAGGGCAAATGTTAGTGAGCGTTCCGATTTCAGTTCCAGAGTGATTCGCCCAATGAGTCCTTGATATTTAGTCGTTTTCAGGCAATATTTTGGATTTTTGAAAATTTCACTTTTTTGTGAAAATATCCCCTAAATGAGGGAATAATTTGTGTGAGGGTACGCCAGGAGTGTTCCAAATGTGTGTGGGTAGAATATATAACCCACGGGGGTAAAACTGAAAAAAGTTGAAAAAATTTTTTTTTTTGGACTTGGTCATTTTTTCGGCGTTTATCAGACTTTCAGATAGGGCAAATGTCAGTGAGCGTTCCGATTTCAGTTCCAGAGCGATTCGCCCAATGAGTCCTTGATATTTAGTCATTTTCAGCCAATTTTCTGGATTTTTGAAAATTTCACTTTTTTGTGAAAATATCCACTAAATGAGGGAATAATATGTGTGAGGGTAGCCCAGGAGAGTTCCAAATGTGTGTGTGTAGAATATATATCCTACGGGGGTAAAATTGAAAAAAGTTGAAAAAATTTTTTTTGGACTTAGCCATTTTTCCGGCGTTTATCAGACTTTCAGATAGGGCAAATGTCAGGGAGCGTTCCGATTTCAGTTCCAGAGCGATTCGCCCAATGAGTCCTTGATATTTAGTCGTTTTCAGCCAATATTTTGGATTTTTGAAAATTTCATTTTTTTGTGAAAATATCCACTAAATGAGGGAATAATTTGTGTGAGGGTACCCCAGGAGTGTTCCAAATGTGTGTAGGTAGAATATATATCCCACGGGGGTAAAACTGAAAAAAGTTGAAAAAAATTTTTTTTTTGGACTTAGTCATTTTTCCGGCGTTTATCAGACTTTCAGATAGGGCAAATGTCAGTGAGCATTCCGATTTCAGTTCTAGAGTGATTAGCCCAATGAGTCCTTGATATTTAGTAATTTTCAGCCAATTTTCTGGATTTTTGAAAAATTCACTTTTTTGGGAAAATATCCACTAAATAAGGGAATAATATGTGTGAGGGTACCCCAGGAGAGTTCCAAATGTGTGTGGGTAGAATATATATCCCACGGGGGTAAAACTGAAAAAAGTTGAAAAAAAAATTTTTTTTAGACTTAGTCATTTTTCCGGCGTTTATCAGACTTTCAGATAGGGCAAATGTCAGTGAGCGTTCCGATTTCAGTTCCAGAGTGATTCGCCCAATGAGTCCTTGATATTTAGTCGTTTTCAGCCAATATTTTGGATTTTTGAAAATTTCACTTTTTTGTGAAAATATCCACTAAATGAGGGAATAATTTGTGTGAGGGTACCCCAGGAGAGTTCCAAATGTGTGTGGGTAGAATATATATATCCCACGGGGGTAAAACTGAAAAAAGTTGAAAAAAATTTTTTTTTGGACTTGGTCATTTTTCCGGCGTTTATCAGACTTTCAGATAGGGCATATGTCAGTGAGCGTTCCTATTTCAGTTCCAGAGTGATTCGCCCAATGAGTCCTTGATATTTAGTCGTTTTCAGCCAATATTTTGGATTTTTAAAAATTTCACTTTTTTGTGAAAATATCCACTAAATGAGGGAATAATATGTGTGAGGGTACCCCAGGAGTGTTCCAAATGTGTGTGTGTAGAATATATATCCCACGGGGGTAAAATTGAAAAAAGTTGAAAAATTTTTTTTTGGACTTAGCCATTTTTCCGGCGTTTATCAGACTTTCAGATAGGGCAAATGTCAGTGAGCATTCCGATTTCAGTTCTAGAGTGATTCGCCCAATGAGTCCTTGATATTTAGTCATTTTCAGCCAATTTTCTGGATTTTTGAAAAATTCACTTTTTTGGGAAAATATCCACTAAATGAGGGAATAATATGTGTGAGGGTACCCCAGGAGAGTTCCAAATGTGTGTGGGTAGAATATATATCCCACGGGGGTAAAACTGAAAAAAGTTGAAAAAAAAATTTTTTTTGGACTTAGTCATTTTTCCGGCGTTTATCAGACTTTCAGATAGGGCAAATGTCAGTGAGCGTTCCGATTTCCGTTCCAGAGCGATTCACCCAATGAGTCCTGATATTTAGTCGTTTTCAGCCAATATTTTGGATTTTTGAAAATTTCACTTTTTTGTGAAAATATCCACTAAATGAGGGAATAATATGTGTGAGGGTACCCCAGGAGTGTTCCAAATGTGTGTGTGTAGAATATATATCCCACGGGGGTAAAATTGAAAAAAGTTGAAAAAAATTTTTTTTTGGACTTAGCTGTTTTTCCGGCGTTTATCAGACTTTCAGATAGGGCAAATGTTAGTGAGCGTTCCGATTTCAGTTCCAGAGTGATTCGCCCAATGAGTCCTTGATATTTAGTCGTTTTCAGGCAATATTTTGGATTTTTGAAAATTTCACTTTTTTGTGAAAATATCCCCTAAATGAGGGAATAATTTGTGTGAGGGTACGCCAGGAGTGTTCCAAATGTGTGTGGGTAGAATATATAACCCACGGGGGTAAAACTGAAAAAAGTTGAAAAAATTTTTTTTTTTGGACTTGGTCATTTTTTCGGCGTTTATCAGACTTTCAGATAGGGCAAATGTCAGTGAGCGTTCCGATTTCAGTTCCAGAGCGATTCGCCCAATGAGTCCTTGATATTTAGTCATTTTCAGCCAATTTTCTGGATTTTTGAAAATTTCACTTTTTTGTGAAAATATCCACTAAATGAGGGAATAATATGTGTGAGGGTAGCCCAGGAGAGTTCCAAATGTGTGTGTGTAGAATATATATCCTACGGGGGTAAAATTGAAAAAAGTTGAAAAAATTTTTTTTGGACTTAGCCATTTTTCCGGCGTTTATCAGACTTTCAGATAGGGCAAATGTCAGGGAGCGTTCCGATTTCAGTTCCAGAGCGATTCGCCCAATGAGTCCTTGATATTTAGTCGTTTTCAGCCAATATTTTGGATTTTTGAAAATTTCATTTTTTTGTGAAAATATCCACTAAATGAGGGAATAATTTGTGTGAGGGTACCCCAGGAGTGTTCCAAATGTGTGTAGGTAGAATATATATCCCACGGGGGTAAAACTGAAAAAAGTTGAAAAAAATTTTTTTTTTGGACTTAGTCATTTTTCCGGCGTTTATCAGACTTTCAGATAGGGCAAATGTCAGTGAGCATTCCGATTTCAGTTCTAGAGTGATTAGCCCAATGAGTCCTTGATATTTAGTAATTTTCAGCCAATTTTCTGGATTTTTGAAAAATTCACTTTTTTGGGAAAATATCCACTAAATAAGGGAATAATATGTGTGAGGGTACCCCAGGAGAGTTCCAAATGTGTGTGGGTAGAATATATATCCCACGGGGGTAAAACTGAAAAAAGTTGAAAAAAAAATTTTTTTTAGACTTAGTCATTTTTCCGGCGTTTATCAGACTTTCAGATAGGGCAAATGTCAGTGAGCGTTCCGATTTCAGTTCCAGAGTGATTCGCCCAATGAGTCCTTGATATTTAGTCGTTTTCAGCCAATATTTTGGATTTTTGAAAATTTCACTTTTTTGTGAAAATATCCACTAAATGAGGGAATAATTTGTGTGAGGGTACCCCAGGAGAGTTCCAAATGTGTGTGGGTAGAATATATATATCCCACGGGGGTAAAACTGAAAAAAGTTGAAAAAAATTTTTTTTTGGACTTGGTCATTTTTCCGGCGTTTATCAGACTTTCAGATAGGGCATATGTCAGTGAGCGTTCCTATTTCAGTTCCAGAGTGATTCGCCCAATGAGTCCTTGATATTTAGTCGTTTTCAGCCAATATTTTGGATTTTTAAAAATTTCACTTTTTTGTGAAAATATCCACTAAATGAGGGAATAATATGTGTGAGGGTACCCCAGGAGTGTTCCAAATGTGTGTGTGTAGAATATATATCCCACGGGGGTAAAATTGAAAAAAGTTGAAAAATTTTTTTTTGGACTTAGCCATTTTTCCGGCGTTTATCAGACTTTCAGATAGGGCAAATGTCAGTGAGCATTCCGATTTCAGTTCTAGAGTGATTCGCCCAATGAGTCCTTGATATTTAGTCATTTTCAGCAAATTTTCTGGATTTTTGAAAAATTCACTTTTTTGGGAAAATATCCACTAAATGAGGGAATAATATGTGTGAGCTTACCCCAGGAGAGTTCCAAATGTGTGTGGGTAGAATATATATCCCACAGGGGTAAAACTGAAAAAAGTTGAAAAAAAAATTTTTTTTGGACTTAGTCATTTTTCCGGCGTTTATCAGACTTTCAGATAGGGCAAATGTCAGTGAGCGTTCCGATTTCAGTTCCAGAGCGATTCGCCCAATGAGTCCTGATATTTAGTCGTTTTCAGCCAATATTTTGGATTTTTGAAAATTTCATTTTTTTGTGAAAATATCCACTAAATGAGGGAATAATATGTGTGAGGGTACCCCAGGAGTGTTCCAAATGTGTGTGTGTAGAATATATATCCCACGGGGGTAAAATTGAAAAAAGTTGAAAAAAATTTTTTTTTGGACTTAGCCATTTTTCCGGCGTTTATCAGACTTTCAGATAGGGCAAATGTTAGTGAGCGTTCCGATTTCAGTTCCAGAGTGATTTGCCCAATGAGTCCTGATATTTAGCCGTTTTCAGCCAATATTTTGGATTTTTGAAAATTTCACTTTTTGTGAAAATATCCACTAAATGAGGGAATAATATGTGTGAGGGTACCCCAGGAGAGTTCCAAATGTGTGTGGGTAGAATATATATCCCAAGGGGGTAAAATTGAAAAAAGTTGAAAAAAAATTTTTTTTTGGACTTGGTCATTTTTCCGGCGTTTATCAGACTTTCAGATAGGGCAAATGTCAGTGAGCGTTCCGATTTCAGTTCTAGAGTGACTAGCCCAATGAGTCCTTGATATTTAGTCATTTTCAGCCAATTTTCTGGATTTTTGAAAAATTCACTTTTTTGGGAAAATATCCACTAAATAAGGGAATAATATGTGTGAGGGTACCCCAGGAGAGTTCCAAATGTGTGTGGGTAGAATATATATCCCACGGGGGTAAAACTGAAAAAAGTTGAAAAAAAAATTTTTTTTAGACTTAGTCATTTTTCCGGCGTTTATCAGACTTTCAGATAGGGCAAATGTCAGTGAGCGTTCCGATTTCAGTTCCAGAGTGATTCGCCCAATGAGTCCTTGATATTTAGTCGTTTTCAGCCAATATTTTGGATTTTTGAAAATTTCACTTTTTTGTGAAAATATCCACTAAATGAGGGAATAATTTGTGTGAGGGTACCCCAGGAGAGTTCCAAATGTGTGTGGGTAGAATATATATATCCCGCGGGGGTAAAATTGAAAAAAGTTGAAAAATTTTTTTTTTTGGTCTTAGTCATTTTTCCGGCGTTTATCAGACTTTCAGATAGGGCAAATGTCAGTGAGTGTTCCGATTTCAGTTCCAGAGCGATTCGCCCAATGAGTCCTGATATTTAGTCGTTTTCAGCCAATATTTTGGATTTTTGAAAATTTCACTTTTTTGTGAAAATATCCACTAAATGAGGGAATAATATGTGTGAGGGTACCCCAGGAGTGTTCCAAATGTGTGTGTGTAGAATATATATCCCACGGGGGTAAAATTGAAAAAAGTTGAAAAAATTTTTTTTTTGGTCTTAGTCATTTTTCCGGCGTTTATCAGAGTTTCAGATAGGGCAAATGTCAGTGAGCGTTCCGATTTCAGTTCTAGAGTGATTCGCCCAATGAGTCCTGATATTTAGCCGTTTTCAGCCAATATTTTGGATTTTTGAAAATTTCACTTTTTTGTGAAAATATCCACTAAATGAGGGAATAATTTGTGTGAGGGTACACCAGGAGTGTTCCAAATGTGTGTGGGTAGAATATATATCCCGCGGGGGTAAAATTGAAAAAAGTTGAAAAAATTTTTTTTTTGGTCTTAGTCATTTTTCCGGCGTTTATCAGACTTTCAGATAGGGCAAATGTCAGTGAGCGTTCCGATTTCAGTTCTAGAGTGATTCGCCCAATGAGTCCTTGATATTTAGTCATTTTCAGCCAATTTTCTGGATTTTTGAAAAATTCACTTTTTTGGGAAAATATCCACTTAATGAGGGAATAATATGTGTGAGGGTACCCCAGGAGAGTTCCAAATGTGTGTGGGTAGAAAATATATCCCACGGGGGTAAAACTGAAAAAAGTTGAAAAAAAAATTTTTTTTAGACTTAGTCATTTTTCGGGCGTTTATCAGACTTTCAGATAGGGCAAATGTCAGTGAGCATTCCGATTTCAGTTCTAGAGTGATTCACCCAATGAGTCCTTGATATTTAGTCATTTTCAGCCAATTTTCTGGATTTTTGAAAAATTCACTTTTTTGGGAAAATATCCACTAAATGAGGGAATAATATGTGTGAGGGTACCCCAGGAGAGTTCCAAATGTGTGTGGGTAGAATATATATCCCACGGGGGTAAAACTGAAAAAAGTTGAAAAAAAAATTTTTTTTGGACTTAGTCATTTTTCCGGCGTTTATCAGACTTTCAGATAGGGCAAATGTCAGTGAGCGTTCCGATTTCCGTTCCAGAGCGATTCACCCAATGAGTCCTGATATTTAGTCGTTTTCAGCCAATATTTTGGATTTTTGAAAATTTCACTTTTTTGTGAAAATATCCACTAAATGAGGGAATAATATGTGTGAGGGTACCCCAGGAGTGTTCCAAATGTGTGTGTGTAGAATATATATCCCACGGGGGTAAAATTGAAAAAAGTTGAAAAAAAATTTTTTTTGGACTTGGTCATTTCTCCGGCGTTTATCAGACTTTCAGATAGGGCAAATGTCAGTGAGCGTTCCGATTTCAGTTCCAGAGTGATTCGCCCAATGAGTCCTTGATATTTAGTCGTTTTCAGCCAATATTTTGGATTTTTGAAAATTTCACTTTTTTGTGAAAATATCCACTAAATGAGGGAATAATTTGTGTGAGGGTACCCCAGGAGTGTTCCAAATGTGTGTGGGTAGAATATATAACCCACGGGGGTAAAACTGAAAAAAATTGAAAAAATTTTTTTTTTTGGACTTGGTCATTTTTCCGGCGTTTATCAGACTTTCAGATAGGGCAAATGTCAGTGAGCGTTCCGATTTCAGTTCCAGAGCGATTCGCCCAATGAGTCCTTGATATTTAGTCATTTTCAGCCAATTTTCTGGATTTTTGAAAATTTCACATTTTTGTGAAAATAACCACTAAATGAGGGAATAATATGTGTGAGGGTAGCCCAGGAGAGTTCCAAATGTGTGTGTGTAGAATATATATCCCACGGGGGTAAAATTGAAAAAAGTTGAAAAATTTTTTTTTGGACTTAGCCATTTTTCCGGCGTTTATCAGACTTTCAGATAGGGCAAATGTCAGTGAGTGTTCCGATTTCAGTTCTAGAGTGATTAGTCCAATGAGTCCTTGATATTTAGTCATTTTCAGCCAATTTTCTGGATTTTTGAAAAATTCACTTTTTTGGGAAAATATCCACTAAATAAGGGAATAATATGTGTGAGGGTACCCCAGGAGAGTTCCAAATGTTTGTGGGTAGAATATATATCCCACGGGGGTAAAACTGAAAAAAGTTGAAAAAAATTTTTTTTTTGGACTTAGTCATTTTTCCGGAGTTTATCAGACTTTCAGATAGGGCAAATGTCAGTGAGCGTTCCGATTTCAGTTCCAGAGCGATTCGCCCAATGAGTCCTTGATATTTAGTCATTTTCAGCCAATTTTCTGGATTTTTGAAAATTTCACATTTTTGTGAAAATAACCACTAAATGAGGGAATAATATGTGTGAGGGTAGCCCAGGAGAGTTCCAAATGTGTGTGTGTAGAATATATATCCCACGGGGGTAAAATTGAAAAAAGTTGAAAAATTTTTTTTTGGACTTAGCCATTTTTCCGGCGTTTATCAGACTTTCAGATAGGGCAAATGTCAGTGAGTGTTCCGATTTCAGTTCTAGAGTGATTAGTCCAATGAGTCCTTGATATTTAGTCATTTTCAGCCAATTTTCTGGATTTTTGAAAAATTCACTTTTTTGGGAAAATATCCACTAAATAAGGGAATAATATGTGTGAGGGTACCCCAGGAGAGTTCCAAATGTTTGTGGGTAGAATATATATCCCACGGGGGTAAAACTGAAAAAAGTTGAAAAAAATTTTTTTTTGGACTTGGTCATTTTTCCGGCGTTTATCAGACTTTCAGATAGGGCATATGTCAGTGAGCGTTCCTATTTCAGTTCCAGAGTGATTCGCCCAATGAGTCCTTGATATTTAGTCGTTTTCATCCAATATTTTGGATTTTTGAAAATTTCACTTTTTTGTGAAAATATCCACTAAATGAGGGAATAATTTGTGTGAGGGTACCCCAGGAGTGTTCCAAATGTGTGTGGGTAGAATATATAACCCACGGGGGTAAAACTGAAAAAAGTTGAAAAAATTTTTTTTTTTGGACTTAGTCATTTTTCCGGCGTTTATCAGACTTTCAGATAGGGCAAATGTCAGTGAGCATTCCGATTTCAGTTCCAGAGCGATTCGCCCAATGAGTCCTTGATATTTAGTCATTTTCAGCCAATTTTCTGGATTTTTGAAAATTTCACTTTTTTGTGAAAATATCCACTAAATGAGGGAATAATATGTGTGAGGGTAGCCCAGGAGAGTTCCAAATGTGTGTGTGTAGAATATATATCCCACGGGGGTAAAATTGAAAAAAGTTGAAAAATTTTTTTTTGGACTTAGCCATTTTTCCGGCGTTTATCAGACTTTCAGATAGGGCAAATGTCAGTGAGCGTTCCGATTTCAGTTCTAGAATGATTCGCCCAATGAGTCCTTGATATTTAGTCATTTTCAGCCAATTTTCTGGATTTTTGAAAAATTCACTTTTTTGGGAAAATATCCACTTAATGAGGGAATAATATGTGTGAGGGTACCCCAGGAGAGTTCCAAATGTGTGTGGGTAGAATATATATCCCACGGGGGTAAAACTGAAAAAAGTTGAAAAAAAATTTTTTTTTTGACTTAGTCATTTTTCCAGCGTTTATCAGACTTTCAGATAGGGCAAATGTCAGTGAGCATTCCGATTTCAGTTCCAGAGCGATTCGCCCAATGAGTGCTTGATATTTAGTCGTTTTTAGCCAATATTTTGGATTTTTGAAAATTTCACTTTTTTGTGAAAATATCCACTAAATGAGGGAATAATTTGTGTGAGGGTACACCAGGAGTGTTCCAAATGTGTGTGGGTAGAATATATATCCCGCGGGGGTAAAATTGAAAAAAGTTGAAAAAATTTTCTTTTTGGTCTTAGTCATTTTTCCGGCGTTTATCAGACTTTCAGATAGGGCAAATGTCAGTGAGCGTTCCGATATCAGTTCTAGAGTGATTCGCCCAATGAGTCCTTGATATTTAGTCATTTTCAGCCAATTTTCTGGATTTTTGAAAAATTCTCTTTTTTGGGAAAATATCCACTTAATGAGGGAATAATATGTGTGAGGGTACCCCAGGAGAGTTCCAAATGTGTGTGGGTAGAAAATATATCCCACGGGGGTAAAACTGAAAAAAGTTGAAAAAAATTTTTTTTTTTTACTTAGTCATTTTTCCAGCGTTTATCAGACTTTCAGATAGGGCAAATGTCAGTGAGCATTCCGATTTCAGTTCCAGAGAGATTCGCCCAATGAGTCCTTGATATTTAGTCATTTTCAGCCAATTTTCTGGATTTTTGAAAATTTCACTTTTTTGTGAAAATATCCACTAAATGAGGGAATAATATGTGTGAGGGTAGCCCAGGAGAGTTCCAAATGTGTGTGTGTAGAATATATATCCCACGGGGGTAAAATTGAAAAAAGTTGAAAAATTTTTTTTTGGACTTAGCCATTTTTCCGGCGTTTATCAGACTTTCAGATAGGGCAAATGTCAGGGAGCGTTCCGATTTCAGTTCTAGAGCGATTGGCCCAATGAGTCCTTGATATTTAGTCGTTTTCAGCCAATATTTTGGATTTTTGAAAATTTCATTTTTTTGTGAAAATATCCACTAAATGAGGGAATAATTTGTGTGAGGGTACCCCAGGAGTGTTCCAAATGTGTGTAGGTAGAATATATATCCCACGGGGGTAAAACTGAAAAAAGTTGAAAAAAAATTTTTTTTTGGACTTAGTCATTTTTCCGGCGTTTATCAGACTTTCAGATAGGGCAAATGTCAGTGAGCGTTCCGATTTCAGTTCTAGAGTGATTAGCCCAATGAGTCCTTGATATTTAGTCATTTTCAGCCAATTTTCTGGATTTTTGAAAAATTCACTTTTTTGTGAAAATATCCACTAAATAAGGGAATAATATGTGTGAGGGTACCCCAGGAGAGTTCCAAATGTGTGTGGGTAGAATATATATCCCACGGGGGTAAAACTGAAAAAAGTTGAAAAAAAAATTTTTTTTAGACTTAGTCATTTTTCGGGCGTTTATCAGACTTTCAGATAGGGCAAATGTCAGTGAGCGTTCCGATTTCAGTTCCAGAGCGATTCGCCCAATGAGTCCTTGATATTTAGTCATTTTCAGCCAATTTTCTGGATTTTTGAAAATTTCACTTTTTTGGGAAAATATCCACTAAATAAGGGAATAATATGTGTGAGGGTACCCCAGGAGAGTTCCAAATGTTTGTGGGTAGAATATATATCCCACGGGGGTAAAACTGAAAAAAGTTGAAAAAAATTTTTTTTTGGACTTGGTCATTTTTCCGGCGTTTATCAGACTTTCAGATAGGGCATATGTCAGTGAGCGTTCCTATTTCAGTTCCAGAGTGATTCGCCCAATGAGTCCTTGATATTTAGTCGTTTTCATCCAATATTTTGGATTTTTGAAAATTTCACTTTTTTGTGAAAATATCCACTAAATGAGGGAATAATTTGTGTGAGGGTACCCCAGGAGTGTTCCAAATGTGTGTGGGTAGAATATATAACCCACGGGGGTAAAACTGAAAAAAGTTGAAAAAATTTTTTTTTTTGGACTTAGTCATTTTTCCGGCGTTTATCAGACTTTCAGATAGGGCAAATGTCAGTGAGCATTCCGATTTCAGTTCCAGAGTGATTCGCCCAATGAGTCCTTGATATTTAGTCGTTTTCAGCCAATATTTTGGATTTTTGAAAATTTCACTTTTTTGTGAAAATATCCACTAAATGAGGGAATAATTTGTGTGAGGGTACCCCAGGAGTGTTCCAAATGTGTGTGGGTAGAATATATAACCCACGGGGGTAAAACTGAAAAAAATTGAAAAAATTTTTTTTTTTGGACTTGGTCATTTTTCCGGCGTTTATCAGACTTTCAGATAGGGCAAATGTCAGTGAGCGTTCCGATTTCAGTTCCAGAGCGATTCGCCCAATGAGTCCTTGATATTTAGTCATTTTCAGCCAATTTTCTGGATTTTTGAAAATTTCACATTTTTGTGAAAATAACCACTAAATGAGGGAATAATATGTGTGAGGGTAGCCCAGGAGAGTTCCAAATGTGTGTGTGTAGAATATATATCCCACGGGGGTAAAATTGAAAAAAGTTGAAAAATTTTTTTTTGGACTTAGCCATTTTTCCGGCGTTTATCAGACTTTCAGATAGGGCAAATGTCAGTGAGTGTTCCGATTTCAGTTCTAGAGTGATTAGTCCAATGAGTCCTTGATATTTAGTCATTTTCAGCCAATTTTCTGGATTTTTGAAAAATTCACTTTTTTGGGAAAATATCCACTAAATAAGGGAATAATATGTGTGAGGGTACCCCAGGAGAGTTCCAAATGTTTGTGGGTAGAATATATATCCCACGGGGGTAAAACTGAAAAAAGTTGAAAAAAATTTTTTTTTTGGACTTAGTCATTTTTCCGGAGTTTATCAGACTTTCAGATAGGGCAAATGTCAGTGAGCGTTCCGATTTCAGTTCCAGAGCGATTCGCCCAATGAGTCCTTGATATTTAGTCATTTTCAGCCAATTTTCTGGATTTTTGAAAATTTCACATTTTTGTGAAAATAACCACTAAATGAGGGAATAATATGTGTGAGGGTAGCCCAGGAGAGTTCCAAATGTGTGTGTGTAGAATATATATCCCACGGGGGTAAAATTGAAAAAAGTTGAAAAATTTTTTTTTGGACTTAGCCATTTTTCCGGCGTTTATCAGACTTTCAGATAGGGCAAATGTCAGTGAGTGTTCCGATTTCAGTTCTAGAGTGATTAGTCCAATGAGTCCTTGATATTTAGTCATTTTCAGCCAATTTTCTGGATTTTTGAAAAATTCACTTTTTTGGGAAAATATCCACTAAATAAGGGAATAATATGTGTGAGGGTACCCCAGGAGAGTTCCAAATGTTTGTGGGTAGAATATATATCCCACGGGGGTAAAACTGAAAAAAGTTGAAAAAAATTTTTTTTTGGACTTGGTCATTTTTCCGGCGTTTATCAGACTTTCAGATAGGGCATATGTCAGTGAGCGTTCCTATTTCAGTTCCAGAGTGATTCGCCCAATGAGTCCTTGATATTTAGTCGTTTTCATCCAATATTTTGGATTTTTGAAAATTTCACTTTTTTGTGAAAATATCCACTAAATGAGGGAATAATTTGTGTGAGGGTACCCCAGGAGTGTTCCAAATGTGTGTGGGTAGAATATATAACCCACGGGGGTAAAACTGAAAAAAGTTGAAAAAATTTTTTTTTTTGGACTTAGTCATTTTTCCGGCGTTTATCAGACTTTCAGATAGGGCAAATGTCAGTGAGCATTCCGATTTCAGTTCCAGAGCGATTCGCCCAATGAGTCCTTGATATTTAGTCATTTTCAGCCAATTTTCTGGATTTTTGAAAATTTCACTTTTTTGTGAAAATATCCACTAAATGAGGGAATAATATGTGTGAGGGTAGCCCAGGAGAGTTCCAAATGTGTGTGTGTAGAATATATATCCCACGGGGGTAAAATTGAAAAAAGTTGAAAAATTTTTTTTTGGACTTAGCCATTTTTCCGGCGTTTATCAGACTTTCAGATAGGGCAAATGTCAGTGAGCGTTCCGATTTCAGTTCTAGAATGATTCGCCCAATGAGTCCTTGATATTTAGTCATTTTCAGCCAATTTTCTGGATTTTTGAAAAATTCACTTTTTTGGGAAAATATCCACTTAATGAGGGAATAATATGTGTGAGGGTACCCCAGGAGAGTTCCAAATGTGTGTGGGTAGAATATATATCCCACGGGGGTAAAACTGAAAAAAGTTGAAAAAAAATTTTTTTTTTGACTTAGTCATTTTTCCAGCGTTTATCAGACTTTCAGATAGGGCAAATGTCAGTGAGCATTCCGATTTCAGTTCCAGAGCGATTCGCCCAATGAGTGCTTGATATTTAGTCGTTTTTAGCCAATATTTTGGATTTTTGAAAATTTCACTTTTTTGTGAAAATATCCACTAAATGAGGGAATAATTTGTGTGAGGGTACACCAGGAGTGTTCCAAATGTGTGTGGGTAGAATATATATCCCGCGGGGGTAAAATTGAAAAAAGTTGAAAAAATTTTCTTTTTGGTCTTAGTCATTTTTCCGGCGTTTATCAGACTTTCAGATAGGGCAAATGTCAGTGAGCGTTCCGATATCAGTTCTAGAGTGATTCGCCCAATGAGTCCTTGATATTTAGTCATTTTCAGCCAATTTTCTGGATTTTTGAAAAATTCTCTTTTTTGGGAAAATATCCACTTAATGAGGGAATAATATGTGTGAGGGTACCCCAGGAGAGTTCCAAATGTGTGTGGGTAGAAAATATATCCCACGGGGGTAAAACTGAAAAAAGTTGAAAAAAATTTTTTTTTTTTACTTAGTCATTTTTCCAGCGTTTATCAGACTTTCAGATAGGGCAAATGTCAGTGAGCATTCCGATTTCAGTTCCAGAGAGATTCGCCCAATGAGTCCTTGATATTTAGTCATTTTCAGCCAATTTTCTGGATTTTTGAAAATTTCACTTTTTTGTGAAAATATCCACTAAATGAGGGAATAATATGTGTGAGGGTAGCCCAGGAGAGTTCCAAATGTGTGTGTGTAGAATATATATCCCACGGGGGTAAAATTGAAAAAAGTTGAAAAATTTTTTTTTGGACTTAGCCATTTTTCCGGCGTTTATCAGACTTTCAGATAGGGCAAATGTCAGGGAGCGTTCCGATTTCAGTTCTAGAGCGATTGGCCCAATGAGTCCTTGATATTTAGTCGTTTTCAGCCAATATTTTGGATTTTTGAAAATTTCATTTTTTTGTGAAAATATCCACTAAATGAGGGAATAATTTGTGTGAGGGTACCCCAGGAGTGTTCCAAATGTGTGTAGGTAGAATATATATCCCACGGGGGTAAAACTGAAAAAAGTTGAAAAAAAATTTTTTTTTGGACTTAGTCATTTTTCCGGCGTTTATCAGACTTTCAGATAGGGCAAATGTCAGTGAGCGTTCCGATTTCAGTTCTAGAGTGATTAGCCCAATGAGTCCTTGATATTTAGTCATTTTCAGCCAATTTTCTGGATTTTTGAAAAATTCACTTTTTTGGGAAAATATCCACTAAATAAGGGAATAATATGTGTGAGGGTACCCCAGGAGAGTTCCAAATGTGTGTGGGTAGAATATATATCCCACGGGGGTAAAACTGAAAAAAGTTGAAAAAAAAATTTTTTTTAGACTTAGTCATTTTTCGGGCGTTTATCAGACTTTCAGATAGGGCAAATGTCAGTGAGCGTTCCGATTTCAGTTCCAGAGCGATTCGCCCAATGAGTCCTTGATATTTAGTCATTTTCAGCCAATTTTCTGGATTTTTGAAAATTTCACTTTTTTGGGAAAATATCCACTAAATAAGGGAATAATATGTGTGAGGGTACCCCAGGAGAGTTCCAAATGTTTGTGGGTAGAATATATATCCCACGGGGGTAAAACTGAAAAAAGTTGAAAAAAATTTTTTTTTGGACTTGGTCATTTTTCCGGCGTTTATCAGACTTTCAGATAGGGCATATGTCAGTGAGCGTTCCTATTTCAGTTCCAGAGTGATTCGCCCAATGAGTCCTTGATATTTAGTCGTTTTCATCCAATATTTTGGATTTTTGAAAATTTCACTTTTTTGTGAAAATATCCACTAAATGAGGGAATAATTTGTGTGAGGGTACCCCAGGAGTGTTCCAAATGTGTGTGGGTAGAATATATAACCCACGGGGGTAAAACTGAAAAAAGTTGAAAAAATTTTTTTTTTTGGACTTAGTCATTTTTCCGGCGTTTATCAGACTTTCAGATAGGGCAAATGTCAGTGAGCATTCCGATTTCAGTT
Source organism: Phyllobates terribilis (assembly GCF_046119375.1). Lineage (NCBI taxonomy): Eukaryota > Metazoa > Chordata > Amphibia > Anura > Dendrobatidae > Phyllobates > Phyllobates terribilis. Next base: position 5,790,580 of record NW_027362832.1, read on the forward strand.
CCAGAGCGATTCACCCAATGAGTCCTTGATATTTAGTCATTTTCAGCCAATTTTCTGGATTTTTGAAAATTTCACTTTTTTGTGAAAATATCCACTAAATGAGGGAATAATATGTGTGAGGGTAGCCCAGGAGAGTTCCAAATGTGTGTGTGTAGAATATATATCCCACGGGGGTAAAATTGAAAAAAGTTGAAAAATTTTTTTTTGGACTTAGTCATTTTTCCAGCGTTTATCAGACTTTCAGATAGGGCAAATGTCAGTGAGCATTCCGATTTCAGTTCCAGAGCGATTCGCCCAATGAGTGCTTGATATTTAGTCGTTTTTAGCCAATATTTTGGATTTTTGAAAATTTCACTTTTTTGTGAAAATATCCACTAAATGAGGGAATAATTTGTGTGAGGGTACACCAGGAGTGTTCCAAATGTGTGTGGGTAGAATATATATCCCGCGGGGGTAAAATTGAAAAAAGTTGAAAAAATTTTTTTTTTGGTCTTAGTCATTTTTCCGGCGTTTATCAGACTTTCAGATAGGGCAAATGTCAGTGAGCGTTCCGATTTCAGTTCCAGAGTGATTCGCCCAATGAGTCCTTGATATTTAGTCGTTTTCAGCCAATATTTTGGATTTTTGAAAATTTCACTTTTTTGTGAAAATATCCACTAAATGAGGGAATAATTTGTGTGAGGGTACCCCAGGAGAGTTCCAAATGTGTGTGGGTAGAATATATATATCCCACGGGGGTAAAACTGAAAAAAGTTGAAAAAAATTTTTTTTTGGACTTGGTCATTTTTCCGGCGTTTATCAGACTTTCAGATAGGGCATATGTCAGTGAGCGTTCCTATTTCAGTTCCAGAGTGTTTCGCCCAATGAGTCCTTAATATTTAGTCGTTTTCAGCCAATATTTTGGATTTTTGAAAATTTCACTTTTTTGTGAAAATATCCACTAAATGAGGGAATAATATGTGTGAGGGTACCCCAGGAGTGTTCCAAATGTGTGTGTGTAGAATATATATCCCACGGGGGTAAAATTGAAAAAAGTTGAAAAAATTTTTTTTGGACTTAGCCATTTTTCCGGCGTTTATCAGACTTTCAGATAGGGCAAATGTCAGGGAGCGTTCCGATTTCAGTTCCAGAGCGATTCGCCCAATGAGTCCTTGATATTTAGTCGTTTTCAGCCAATATTTTGGATTTTTGAAAATTTCATTTTTTTGTGAAAATATCCACTAAATGAGGGAATAATTTGTGTGAGGGTACCCCAGGAGTGTTCCAAATGTGTGTAGGTAGAATATATATCCCACGGGGGTAAAACTGAAAAAAGTTGAAAAAAATTTTTTTTTTGGACTTAGTCATTTTTCCGGCGTTTATCAGACTTTCAGATAGGGCAAATGTCAGTGAGCGTTCCGATTTCAGTTCTAGAGTGATTAGCCCAATGAGTCCTTGATATTTAGTAATATTCAGCCAATTTTCTGGATTTTTGAAAAATACACTTTTTTGGGAAAATATCCACTAAATAAGGGAATAATATGTGTGAGGGTACCCCAGGAGAGTTCCAAATGTGTGTGTGTAGAATATATATCCCACGGGGGTAAAATTGAAAAAAGTTGAAAAATTTTTTTTTGGACTTAGCCATTTTTCCGGCGTTTATCAGACTTTCAGATAGGGCAAATGTCAGTGAGCATTCCGATTTCAGTTCTAGAGTGATTCGCCCAATGAGTCCTTGATATTTAGTCATTTTCAGCCAATTTTCTGGATTTTTGAAAAATTCACTTTTTTGGGAAAATATCCACTAAATGAGGGAATAATATGTGTGAGGGTACCCCAGGAGAGTTCCAAATGTGTGTGGGTAGAATATATATCCCACGGGGGTAAAACTGAAAAAAGTTGAAAAAAAATTTTTTTTTGGACTTAGTCATTTTTCCGGCGTTTATCAGACTTTCAGATAGGGCAAATGTCAGTGAGCGTTCCGATTTCAGTTCCAGAGCGATTTGCCCAATGAGTCCTGATATTTAGCCGTTTTCAGCCAATATTTTGGATTTTTGAAAATTTCACTTTTTGTGAAAATATCCACTAAATGAGGGAATAATATGTGTGAGGGTAGCCCAGGAGAGTTCCAAATGTGTGTGTGTAGAATATATATCCCACGGGGGTAAAATTGAAAAAAGTTGAAAAATTTTTTTTTGGACTTAGCCATTTTTCCGGCGTTTATCAGACTTTCAGATAGGGCAAATGTCAGTGAGCGTTCCGATTTCAGTTCTAGAATGATTCGCCCAATGAGTCCTTGATATTTAGTCATTTTCAGCCAATTTTCTGGATTTTTGAAAAATTCACTTTTTTGGGAAAATATCCACTTAATGAGGGAATAATATGTGTGAGGGTACCCCAGGAGAGTTCCAAATGTGTGTGGGTAGAATATATATCCCACGGGGGTAAAACTGAAAAAAGTTGAAAAAAAATTTTTTTTTTGACTTAGTCATTTTTCCAGCGTTTATCAGACTTTCAGATAGGGCAAATGTCAGTGAGCATTCCGATTTCAGTTCCAGAGCGATTCGCCCAATGAGTGCTTGATATTTAGTCGTTTTTAGCCAATATTTTGGATTTTTGAAAATTTCACTTTTTTGTGAAAATATCCACTAAATGAGGGAATAATTTGTGTGAGGGTACACCAGGAGTGTTCCAAATGTGTGTGGGTAGAATATATATCCCGCGGGGGTAAAATTGAAAAAAGTTGAAAAAATTTTCTTTTTGGTCTTAGTCATTTTTCCGGCGTTTATCAGACTTTCAGATAGGGCAAATGTCAGTGAGCGTTCCGATATCAGTTCTAGAGTGATTCGCCCAATGAGTCCTTGATATTTAGTCATTTTCAGCCAATTTTCTGGATTTTTGAAAAATTCTCTTTTTTGGGAAAATATCCACTTAATGAGGGAATAATATGTGTGAGGGTACCCCAGGAGAGTTCCAAATGTGTGTGGGTAGAAAATATATCCCACGGGGGTAAAACTGAAAAAAGTTGAAAAAAATTTTTTTTTTTTACTTAGTCATTTTTCCAGCGTTTATCAGACTTTCAGATAGGGCAAATGTCAGTGAGCATTCCGATTTCAGTTCCAGAGAGATTCGCCCAATGAGTCCTTGATATTTAGTCATTTTCAGCCAATTTTCTGGATTTTTGAAAATTTCACTTTTTTGTGAAAATATCCACTAAATGAGGGAATAATATGTGTGAGGGTAGCCCAGGAGAGTTCCAAATGTGTGTGTGTAGAATATATATCCCGCGGGGGTAAAATTGAAAAAAGTTGAAAAAATTTTTTTTTTGGTCTTAGTCATTTTTCCGGCGTTTATCAGACTTTCAGATAGGGCAAATGTCAGTGAGCGTTCCGATTTCAGTTCCAGAGTGATTCGCCCAATGAGTCCTTGATATTTAGTCGTTTTCAGCCAATATTTTGGATTTTTGAAAATTTCACTTTTTTGTGAAAATATCCACTAAATGAGGGAATAATTTGTGTGAGGGTACCCCAGGAGAGTTCCAAATGTGTGTGGGTAGAATATATATATCCCACGGGGGTAAAACTGAAAAAAGTTGAAAAAAATTTTTTTTTGGACTTGGTCATTTTTCCGGCGTTTATCAGACTTTCAGATAGGGCATATGTCAGTGAGCGTTCCTATTTCAGTTCCAGAGTGTTTCGCCCAATGAGTCCTTAATATTTAGTCGTTTTCAGCCAATATTTTGGATTTTTGAAAATTTCACTTTTTTGTGAAAATATCCACTAAATGAGGGAATAATATGTGTGAGGGTACCCCTGGAGTGTTCCAAATGTGTGTGTGTAGAATATATATCCCACGGGGGTAAAATTGAAAAAAGTTGAAAAAATTTTTTTTGGACTTAGCCATTTTTCCGGCGTTTATCAGACTTTCAGATAGGGCAAATGTCAGTGAGCGTTCCGATTTCAGTTCTAGAGTGATTAGCCCAATGAGTCCTTGATATTTAGTAATATTCAGCCAATTTTCTGGATTTTTGAAAAATACACTTTTTTGGGAAAATATCCACTAAATAAGGGAATAATATGTGTGAGGGTACCCCAGGAGAGTTCCAAATGTGTGTGTGTAGAATATATATCCCACGGGGGTAAAATTGAAAAAAGTTGAAAAATTTTTTTTTGGACTTAGCCATTTTTCCGGCGTTTATCAGACTTTCAGATAGGGCAAATGTCAGTGAGCATTCCGATTTCAGTTCTAGAGTGATTCGCCCAATGAGTCCTTGATATTTAGTCATTTTCAGCCAATTTTCTGGATTTTTGAAAAATTCACTTTTTTGGGAAAATATCCACTAAATGAGGGAATAATATGTGTGAGGGTACCCCAGGAGAGTTCCAAATGTGTGTGGGTAGAATATATATCCCACGGGGGTAAAACTGAAAAAAGTTGAAAAAAAATTTTTTTTTGGACTTAGTCATTTTTCCGGCGTTTATCAGACTTTCAGATAGGGCAAATGTCAGTGAGCGTTCCGATTTCAGTTCCAGAGCGATTTGCCCAATGAGTCCTGATATTTAGCCGTTTTCAGCCAATATTTTGGATTTTTGAAAATTTCACTTTTTGTGAAAATATCCACTAAATGAGGGAATAATATGTGTGAGGGTACCCCAGGAGAGTTCCAAATGTGTGTGGGTAGAATATATATCCCAAGGGGGTAAAATTGAAAAAAGTTGAAAAAAAATTTTTTTTTGGACTTGGTCATTTTTCCGGCGTTTATCAGACTTTCAGATAGTGCAAATGTCAGTGAGCGTTCCGATTTCAGTTCTAGAGTGATTAGCCCAATGAGTCCTTGATATTTAGTCATTTTCAGCCAATTTTCTGGATTTTTGAAAAATTCACTTTTTTGGGAAAATATCCACTAAATAAGGGAATAATATGTGTGAGGGTACCCCAGGAGAGTTCCAAATGTGTGTGGGTAGAATATATATCCCACGGGGGTAAAACTGAAAAAAGTTGAAAAAAAAATTTTTTTTAGACTTAGTCATTTTTCCGGCGTTTATCAGACTTTCAGATAGGGCAAATGTTAGTGAGCGTTCCGATTTCAGTTCCAGAGTGATTCGCCCAATGAGTCCTTGATATTTAGTCGTTTTCAGCCAATATTTTGGATTTTTGAAAATTTCACTTTTTTGTGAAAATATCCACTAAATGAGGGAATAATTTGTGTGAGGGTACCCCAGGAGAGTTCCAAATGTGTGTGGGTAGAATATATATATCCCACGGGGGTAAAACTGAAAAAAGTTGAAAAAAATTTTTTTTTGGACTTGGTCATTTTTCCGGCGTTTATCAGACTTTCAGATAGGGCATATGTCAGTGAGCGTTCCTATTTCAGTTCCAGAGTGATTCGCCCAATGAGTCCTTGATATTTAGTCGTTTTCAGCCAATATTTTGGATTTTTGAAAATTTCACTTTTTTGTGAAAATATCCACTAAATGAGGGAATAATATGTGTGAGGGTACCCCAGGAGAGTTCCAAATGTGTGTGGGTAGAATATATATCCCACGGGGGTAAAACTGAAAAAAGTTGAAAAAAAAATTTTTTTTGGACTTAGTCATTTTTCCGGCGTTTATCAGACTTTCAGATAGGGCAAATGTCAGTGAGCGTTCCGATTTCAGTTCCAGAGCGATTCGCCCAATGAGTCCTGATATTTAGCCGTTTTCAGCCAATATTTTGGATTTTTGAAAATTTCACTTTTTGTGAAAATATCCACTAAATGAGGGAATAATATGTGTGAGGGTACCCCAGGAGAGTTCCAAATGTGTGTGGGTAGAATATATATCCCAAGGGGGTAAAATTGAAAAAAGTTGAAAAAAAATTTTTTTTGGGACTTGGTCATTTTTCCGGCGTTTATCAGACTTTCAGATAGCGCAAATGTCAGTGAGCGTTCCGATTTCAGTTCCAGAGCGATTCGCCCAATGAGTGCTTGATATTTAGTCGTTTTTAGCCAATATTTTGGATTTTTGAAAATTTCACTTTTTTGTGAAAATATCCACTAAATGAGGGAATAATTTGTGTGAGGGTACACCAGGAGTGTTCCAAATGTGTGTGGGTAGAATATATATCCCGCGGGGGTAAAATTGAAAAAAGTTGAAAAATTTTTTTTTTTGGTCTTAGTCATTTTTCCGGCGTTTATCAGACTTTCAGATAGGGCAAATGTCAGTGAGCGTTCCGATTTCAGTTCCAGAGCGATTCGCCCAATGAGTCCTGATATTTAGTCATTTTCAGCCAATAGTTTGGATTTTTGAAAATTTCACTTTTTTGTGAAAATATCCACTAAATGAGGGAATAATATGTGTGAGGGTACCCCAGGAGTGTTCCAAATGTGTGTGTGTAGAATATATATCCCACGGGGGTAAAATTAAAAAAGTTGAAAAAAAATTTTTTTTTGGACTTAGTCATTTTTCCGGCGTTTATCAGACTTTCAGATAGGGCAAATGTCAGTGAGCGTTCCGATTTCAGTTCCAGAGCGATTCGCCCAATGAGTCCTTGATATTTAGTCGTTTTCAGCCAATATTTTGGATTTTTGAAAATTGCACTTTTTTGTGAAAATATCCACTAAATGAGGGAATAATATGTGTGAGGGTACCCCAGGAGTGTTCCAAATGTGTGTGGGTAAAATATATATCCCACGGGGGTAAAATTGAAAAAAGTTGAAAAATTTTTTCTTGACAGCCATTTTTCCGGCGTTTATCAGACTTTCAGATAGGGCAAATGTCAGCGAGCGTTCCAATTTCAGTTCTAGAGTGATTCGCCCAATGAGTCCTTGATATTTAGTCATTTTCAGCCAATTTTCTGGATTTTTGAAAAATTCACTTTTTTGGGAAAATATCCACTAAATAAGGGAATAATATGTGTGAGGGTACCCCAGGAGAGTTCCAAATGTGTGTGGGTAGAATATATATCCCGCGGGGGTAAAATTGAAAGAAGTTGAAAAAATTTTTTTTTTGGTCTTAGTCATTTTTCCGGCGTTTATCAGACTTTCAGATAGGGCAAATGTCAGTGAGCGTTCCGATTTCAGTTCCAGAGCGATTCGCCCAATGAGCCTGATATTTTGTCGTTTTCAGCCAATATTTTGGATTTTTGAAAATTTCACTTTTTTGTGAAAATATCCACTAAATGAGGGAATAATATGTGTGAGGGTACCCCAGGAGTGTTCCAAATGTGTGTGTGTAGAATATATATCCCACGGGGGTAAAATTGAAAAAAGTTGAAAAATTTATTTTTGGACTTAGCCATTTTTCCGGCGTTTATCAGACTTTCAGATAGGGCAAATGTCAGTGAGCGTACCGATTTCAGTTCTAGAGTGATTCGCCCAATGAGTCCTTGATATTTAGTCATTTTCAGCCAATTTTCTGGATTTTTGAAAAATTCACTTTTTTGGGAAAATATCCACTAAATAAGGGAATAATATGTGTGAGGGTACCCCAGGAGAGTTCCAAATGTGTGTGGGTAGAATATATATCCCGCGGGGGTAAAATTGAAAGAAGTTGAAAAAATTTTTTTTTTGGTCTTAGTCATTTTTCCGGCGTTTATCAGACTTTCAGATAGGGCAAATGTCAGTGAGCGTTCCGATTTCAGTTCCAGAGCGATTCGCCCAATGAGTCCTTGATATTTAGTCGTTTTCAGCCAATATTTTGGATTTTTGAAAATTTCACTTTTTTGTGAAAATATCCACTAAATGAGGGAATAATATGTGTGAGGGTACCCCAGGAGTGTTCCAAATGTGTGTGTGTAGAATATATATCCCACGAGGGTAAAATTGAAAAAAGTTGAAAAATTTATTTTTGGACTTAGCCATTTTTCCGGCGTTTATCAGACTTTCAGATAGGGCAAATGTCAGTGAGCGTACCGATTTCAGTTCTAGAGTGATTCGCCCAATGAGTCCTTGATATTTAGTCATTTTCAGCCAATTTTCTGGATTTTTGAAAAATTCACTTTTTTGGGAAAATATCCACTAAATAAGGGAATAATATGTGTGAGGGTACCCCAGGAGAGTTCCAAATGTGTGTGGGTAGAATATATATCCCGCGGGGGTAAAATTGAAAGAAGTTGAAAAAATTTTTTTTTTGGTCTTAGTCATTTTTCCGGCGTTTATCAGACTTTCAGATAGGGCAAATGTCAGTGAGCGTTCCGATTTCAGTTCCAGAGCCATTCGCCCAATGAGTCCTGATATTTAGTCATTTTCAGCCAATATTTTGGATTTTTGAAAATTTCACTTTTTTGTGAAAATATCCACTAAATGAGGGAATAATATGTGTTAGGGTACCCCAGGAGTGTTCCAAATGTGTGTGTGTAGAATATATATCCCACGGGGGTAAAATTAAAAAAGTTGAAAAAAATTTTTTTTTTGGACTTAGTCATTTTTCCGGCGTTTATCAGACTTTCAGATAGGGCAAATGTCAGTGAGCGTTCCGATTTCAGTTCTAGAGTGATTCGCCCAATGAGTCCTTGATATTTAGTCATTTTCAGCCAATTTTCTGGATTTTTGAAAAATTCACTTTTTTGGGAAAATATCCACTAAATAAGGGAATAATATGTGTGAGGGTACCCCAGGAGAGTTCCAAATGTGTGTGGGTAGAATATATATCCCACGGGGGTAAAATTGAAAAAAGTTGAAAAAAATTTTTTTTTGGACTTGGTCATTTTTCCGGCGTTTATCAGACTTTCAGATAGGGCAAATGTCAGTGAGCGTTCCGATTTCAGTTCCAGAGCGATTCGCCCAATGAGTCCTTGATATTTAGTCGTTTTCAGCCAATATTTTGGATTTTTGAAAATTTCACTTTTTTGTGAAAATATCCACTAAATGAGGGAATAATATGTGTGAGGGTACCCCAGGAGTGTTCCAAATGTGTGTGGGTAAAATATATATCCCACGGGGGTAAAATTGAAAAAAGTTGAAAAATTTTTTCTTGACTTAGCCATTTTTCCGGCGTTTATCAGACTTTCAGATAGGGCAAATGTCAGCGAGCGTTCCAATTTCAGTTCTAGAGTGATTCGCTCAATGAGTCCTTGATATTTAGTCATTTTCAGCCAATTTTCTGGATTTTTGAAAAATTCACTTTTTTGGGAAAATATCCACTAAATGAGGGAATAATATGTGTGAGGGTACCCCAGAAGAGTTCCAAATGTGTGTGTGTAGAACATATATCCCAACGGGGGTAAAATTGAAAAAAGTTGAAAAATTTTTTTTTGGACTTAGCCATTTTTCCGGCGTTTATCAGACTTTCAGATAGGGCAAATGTCAGTGAGCGTTCCGATTTCAGTTCCAGAGTGATTCGCCCAATGAGTCCTGATATTTAGCCGTTTTCAGCCAATATTTTGGATTTTTGAAAATTTCAATTTTTGTGAAAATATCCACTAAATGAGGGAATAATATGTGTGAGGGTACCCCAGGAGAGTTCCAAATGTGTGTGGGTAGAATATATATCCCAAGGGGGTAAAATTGAAAAAAGTTGAAAAAAAATTTTTTTTGGACTTGGTCATTTTTCCGGCGTTTATCAGACTTTCAGATAGGGCAAATGTCAGTGAGCGTTCCGATTTCAGTTCCAGAGCGATTCGCCCAATGAGTCCTTGATATTTAGTCGTTTTCAGCCAATATTTTGGATTTTTGAAAATTTCACTTTTTTGTGAAAATATCCACTAAATGAGAGAATAATATGTGTGAGGGTACCCCAGGAGTGTTCCAAATGTGTGTGGGTAAAATATATATCCCACGGGGGTAAAATTGAAAAAAGTTGAAAAAAATTTTTTTTTTGGACTTAGTCATTTTTCCGGCGTTTATCAGACTTTCAGATAGGGCAAATGTCAGTGAGCGTTCCGATTTCAGTTCCAGAGCAATTCGCCCAATGAGTCCTTGATATTTAGTAATTTTCAGCCAATTTTCTGGATTTTTGAAAAATTCACTTTTTTGTGAAAATATCCACTAAATGAGGGAATAATATGTGTGAGGGTACACCAGGAGAGTTCCAAATGTGTGTGGGTGGAATATATATCCCACGGGGGTAAAACTGAAAAAAGTTGAAAAAAACATTTTTTTGGGACTTAGTCATTTTTCCGGCGTTTATCAGACTTTCAGAAAGGGCAAATGTCAGTGAGCGTTCCGATTTCAGTTCCAGAGTGATTCGCCCAATGAGTCCTTGATATTTAGTCAGTTTCAGCCAATATTTTGGATTTTTGAAAATTTCACTTTTTTGTGAAAATATTCACTAAATGAGGGAATAATATGTGTGAGGGTACCCCAGGAGAGTTCCAAATGTGTGTGGGTAGAATATATCTCCCACGGGGGTAAAATTGAAAAAAGTTGAAAAAAATTTTTTTTTGGACTTGGTCATTTTTCCGGCGTTTATCAGACTTTCAGATAGGGCAAATGTCAGTGAGCGTTCCGATTTCAGTTCCAGAGCGATTCGCCCAATGAGTCCTGATATTTAGTCGTTTTCAGCCAATATTTTGGATTTTTGAAAATTTCACTTTTTTGTGAAAATATCCACTAAATGAGGGAATAATATGTGTGAGGGTACCCCAGAAGAGTTCCAAATGTGTGTGTGTAGAACATATATCCCAACGGGGGTAAAATTGAAAAAAGTTGAAAAATTTTTTTTTGGACTTAGCCATTTTTCCGGCGTTTATCAGACTTTCAGATAGGGCAAATGTCAGTGAGTGTTCCGATTTCAGTTCCAGAGCGATTCGCCCAATGAGTCCTTGATATTTAGTCATTTTCAGCCAATTTTCTGGATTTTTGAAAAATTCACTTTTTTGTGAAAATATCCACTAAATGAGGGAATAATATGTGTGAGGGTACCCCAGGAGAGTTTCAAATGTGTGTGGGTAAAATATATATCCCACGGGGGTAAAATTGAAAAAAGTTTAAAAAAATTATTTTTTCGACTTAGCCATTTTTCCGGTGTTTATCAGACTTTCAGATAGGGCAAATGTCAGTGAGCGTTCCGATTTCAGTTCCAGAGCGATTCGCCCAATGAGTCTTGATATTTAGTCGTTTTCAGCCAATATTTTGGATTTTTGAAAATTTCACTTTTTTGTGAAAATATCCACTAAATGAGGGAATAATATGTGTGAGGGTACCCCAGGAGTGTTACAAATGTGTGTGGGTAGAATATATATCCCACGGGGGTAAAATTGAAAAAAGTTTAAAAAAATTTTTTTTTTGGACTTAGTCATTTTTCCGGCGTTTAACAGACTTTCAGATAGGGCAAATGTCAGTGAGCATTCTGAATTCAGTTCCAGAGCGATTCGCCCAATGAGTCCTTGATATTTAGTCGTTTTCAGCCAATATTTTGGATTTTTGAAAATTTCACTTTTTTGTGAAAATATCCACTAAGTGAGGGAATAATATGTGTGAGGGTACCCCATGAGTGTTCCAAATGTGTGTGGGTAGAATATATATCCCACAGGGCTAAAATTGAAAAAAGTTGAAAAATTTTTTTTTTTGGACTTACCCATTTTTCTGGCGTTTATCAGACTTTCAGATAGGGCAAATGTCAGTGAGCGTTCCGATTTCAGTTCCAGAGCGATTTGCCCAATGAGTCCTTGATATTTAGTCATTTTCAGCCAATTTTCTGGATTTTTGAAAATTTCACTTTTTTGTGAAAACATCCACTAAATGAGGGAATAATATGTGTGAGGGTACCCCAGCAGAGTTCCAAATGTGTGTGGGTAGAATATATATCCCACGGGGGTAAAACTGAAAAAAGTTGAAAAAAATTTTTTTTTTGAACTTAGTCATTTTTCCGGCTTTTATCAGACTTTCAGATAGGGCAAATGTCAGTGAGCGTTCCGATTTCAGTTCCAGAGCGATTCGCCCAATGAGTCCTTGATATTTAGTCGTTTTCAGCCAATATTTTGGATTTTTGAAAATTTCACTTTTTTGTGAAAATATCCACTAAATGAGGGAATAATATGTGTGAGGGTACCCCAGGAGAGTTCCAAATGTGTGTGGGTAAAATATATATCCCACGGAGGTAAAATTGAAAAAAGTTGAAAAAAATTATTTTTTCGACTTAGCCATTTTTCCGGTGTTTATCAGACTTTCAGATAGGGCAAATGTCAGTGAGCGTTCCGATTTCAGTTCCAGAGCGATTCGCCCACTGAGTCCTTGATATTTAGTCGTTTTCAGCCAATTTTCTGGATTTTTGAAAAATTCATTTTTTTGTGAAAATATCCACTAAATGAGGGAATAATATGTGTGAGGGTACCCCATGAGTGTTACAAATGTGTGTGGGTAGAATATATATCCCACAGGGCTAAAATTGAAAAAAGTTGAAAAATTTTTTTTTTTGGACTTACCCATTTTTCTGGCGTTTATCAGACTTTCAGATAGGGCAAATGTCAGTGAGCGTTCCGATTTCAGTTCCAGAGCGATTTGCCCAATGAGTCCTTGATATTTAGTCATTTTCAGCCAATTTTCTAGATTTTTGAAAATTTCACTTTTTTGTGAAAACATCCACTAAATGAGGGAATAATATGTGTGAGGGTACCCCAGCAGAGTTCCAAATGTGTGTGGGTAGAATATATATCCCACGGGGGTAAAACTGAAAAAAGTTGAAAAAAATTTTTTTTTTGAACTTAGTCATTTTTCCGGCTTTTATCAGACTTTCAGATAGGGCAAATGTCAGTGAGCGTTCCGATTTCAGTTCCAGAGCGATTCGCCCAATGAGTCCTTGATATTTAGTCGTTTTCAGCCAATATTTTGGATTTTTGAAAATTTCACTTTTTTGTGAAAATATCCACTAAATGAGGGAATAATATGTGTGAGGGTACCCCAGGAGTGTTCCAAATGTGTGTGGGTAAAATATATATCCCACGGGGGTAAAATTGAAAAAAGTTGAAAAAAATTATTTTTTCGACTTAGCCATTTTTCCGGTGTTTATCAGACTTTCAGATAGGGCAAATGTCAGTGAGCGTTCCGATTTCAGTTCCAGAGCGATTCGCCCAATGAGTCTTGATATTTAGTCGTTTTCAGCCAATATTTTGGATTTTTGAAAATTTCACTTTTTTGTGAAAATATCCACTAAATGAGGGAATAATATGTGTGAGGGTACCCCAGGAGTGTTCCAAATGTGTGTGGGTAGAATATATATCCCACAGGGGTAAAATTGAAAAAAGTTGAAAAATTTTTTTTTTTGGACTTAGCCATTTTTCCGGCATTTATCAGACTTTCAGATAGGGCAAATGTCAGTGAGCGTTCCGATTTCAGTTCCAGAGCGATTCGCCCAATGAGTCCTTGATATTTAGTCGTTTTCAGCCAATATTTTGGATTTTTGAAAATTTCACTTTTTTGTGAAAATATCCACTAAATGAGGGAATAATATGTGTGAGGGTACCCCAGGAGTGTTCCAAATGTGTGTGGGTAAAATATATATCCCACGGGGGTAAAATTGAAAAAAGTTGAAAAAAAATTTTTTTTTAGACTTAGTCATTTTTCCGGCGTTTATCAGACTTTCAGATAGGGCAAATGTCAGTGAGTGTTCCGATTTCAGTTCCAGAGCGATTCGCCCAATGAGTCCTTGATATTTAGTCATTTTCAGCCAATTTTCTGGATTTTTGAAAAATTCACTTTTTTGTGAAAATATCCACTAAATGAGGGAATAATATGTGTGAGGGTACCCCAGGAGAGTTCCAAATGTGTGTGGGTAGAATATATATCCCACAGGGGTAAAATTGAAAAAAGTTGAAAAATTTTTTTTTTTGGACTTAGCCATTTTTCTGGCGTTTATCAGACTTTCAGATAGGGCAAATGTCAGTGAGCGTTCCGATTTCAGTTCCAGAGCGATTCGCCCAATGAGTCCTTGATATTTAGTCATTTTCAGCCAATTTTCTGGATTTTTGAAAATTTCACTTTTTTGTGAAAACATCCACTAAATGAGGGAATAATATGTGTGAGGGTACCCCAGGAGTGTTCCAAATGTGTGTGGGTAAAATATATATCCCACGGGGGTAAAATTGAAAAAAGTTGAAAAAAATTTTTTTTTTGGACTTAGTCATTTTTCCGGCGTTTATCAGACTTTCAGATAGGGCAAATGTCAGTGAGTGTTCCGATTTCAGTTCCAGAGCGATTCGCCCAATGAGTCTTGATATTTAGTCGTTTTCAGCCAATATTTTGGATTTTTGAAAATTTCACTTTTTTGTGAAAATATCCACTAAATGAGGGAATAATATGTGTGAGGGTACCCCAGGAGTGTTCTAAATGTGTGTGGGTAGAATATATATCCCACAGGGGTAAAATTGAAAAAAGTTGAAAAATTTTTTTTTTTGGACTTAGCCATTTTTCTGGCGTTTATCAGACTTTCAGATAGGGCAAATGTCAGTGAGCGTTCCGATTTCAGTTCCAGAGCGATTCGCCCAATGAGTCCTTGATATTTAGTCATTTTCAGCCAATTTTCTGGATTTTTGAAAATTTCACTTTTTTGTGAAAATATCCACTAAATGAGGGAATAATATGTGTGAGGGTACCCCAGGAGAGTTTCAAATGTGTGTGGGTAAAATATATATCCCACGGGGGTAAAATTGAAAAAAGTTGAAAAAAAATATTTTTTCGACTTAGCCATTTTTCCGCCGGTGTTTATCAGACTTTCAGATAGGGCAAATGTCAGTGAGCGTTCCGATTTCAGTTCCAGAGCGATTCGCCCAATGAGTCTTGATATTTAGTCGTTTTCAGCCAATACTTTTGATTTTTGAAAATTTCACTTTTTTGTGAAAATATCCACTAAATGAGGGAATAATATGTGTGAGGGTACCCCAGGAGTGTTCCAAATGTGTGTGGGTAGAATATATATCCCACAGGGGTAAAATTGAAAAAAGTTGGAAAATTTTTTTTTTTGGACTTAGCCATTTTTCCGGCATTTATCAGACTTTCAGATAGGGCAAATGTCAGTGAGCGTTCCGATTTCAGTTCCAGAGCGATTCGCCCAATGAGTCCTTGATATTTAGTCATTTTCAGCCAATTTTCTGGATTTTTTAAAATTTCACTTTTTTGTGAAAATATCCACTAAATGAGGGAATAATATGTGTGAGGGTACCCCAGGAGAGTTCCAAATGTGTGTGGGTAAAATATATATCCCACGGAGGTAAAATTGAAAAAAGTTGAAAAAAATTATTTTTTCGACTTAGCCATTTTTCCGGTGTTTATCAGACTTTCAGATAGGGCAAATGTCAGTGAGCGTTCCGATTTCAGTTCCAGAGCGATTCACCCAATGAGTCCTTGATATTTAGTCGTTTTCAGCCAATTTTCTGGATTTTTGAAAAATTCATTTTTTTGTGAAAATATCCACTAAATGAGGGAATAATATGTGTGAGGTACCCCAGGAGAGTTACAAATGTGTGTGGGTAGAATATATATCCCACGGGGGTAAAATTGAAAAAAGTTTAAAAAAAATTTTTTTTTGGACTTAGTCATTTTTCCGGCATTTATCAGACTTTCAGATAGGGCAAATGTCAGTGAGCGTTCCGATTTCAGTTCCAGAGCGATTTGCCCAATGAGTCCTTGATATTTAGTCGTTTTCAGCCAATATTTTGGATTTTTGAAAATTTCACTTTTTTGTGAAAATATCCACTAAATGAGGGAATAATATGTGTGAGGGTACCCCAGGAGTGTTCCAAATGTGTGTGGGTAAAATATATATCCCACGGGGGTAAAATTGAAAAAAGTTGAAAAAAATTTTTTTTTTGGACTTAGTCATTTTTCCGGCGTTTATCAGACTTTCAGATAGGGCAAATGTCAGTGAGTGTTCCGATTTCAGTTCCAGAGCGATTCGCCCAATGAGTCCTTGATATTTAGTCATTTTCAGCCAATTTTCTGGATTTTTGAAAAATTCACTTTTTTGTGAAAATATCCACTAAATGAGGGAATAATATGTGTGAGGGTACCCCAGGAGAGTTCCAAATGTGTGTGGGTAAAATATATATCCCACGGAGGTAAAATTGAAAGAAGTTGAAAAAAATTATTTTTTCGACTTAGCCATTTTTCCGGTTTTTATCAGACTTTCAGATAGGGCAAATGTCAGTGAGCGTTCCGATTTCAGTTCCAGAGCGATTCGCCCAATGAGTCTTGATATTTAGTCGTTTTCAGCCAATATTTTGGATTTTTGAAAATTTCACTTTTTTGTGAAAATATCCACAAAATGAGGGAATAATATGTGTGAGGGTACCCCAGGAGTGTTCCAAATGTGTGTGGGTAGAATATATATCCCACAGGGGTAAAATTGAAAAAAGTTGAAAAATTTTTTTTTTTGGACTTAGCCATTTTTCTGGCGTTTATCAGACTTTCAGATAGGGCAAATGTCAGTGAGCGTTCCGATTTCAGTTCCAGAGCCATTCGCCCAATGAGTCCTGATATTTAGTCATTTTCAGCCAATATTTTGGATTTTTGAAAATTTCACTTTTTTGTGAAAATATCCACTAAATGAGGGAATAATATGTGTTAGGGTACCCCAGGAGTGTTCCAAATGTGTGTGTGTAGAATATATATCCCACGGGGGTAAAATTAAAAAAGTTGAAAAAAATTTTTTTTTTGGACTTAGTCATTTTTCCGGCGTTTATCAGACTTTCAGATAGGGCAAATGTCAGTGAGCGTTCCGATTTCAGTTCTAGAGTGATTCGCCCAATGAGTCCTTGATATTTAGTCATTTTCAGCCAATTTTCTGGATTTTTGAAAAATTCACTTTTTTGGGAAAATATCCACTAAATAAGGGAATAATATGTGTGAGGGTACCCCAGGAGAGTTCCAAATGTGTGTGGGTAGAATATATATCCCACGGGGGTAAAATTGAAAAAAGTTGAAAAAAATTTTTTTTTGGACTTGGTCATTTTTCCGGCGTTTATCAGACTTTCAGATAGGGCAAATGTCAGTGAGCGTTCCGATTTCAGTTCCAGAGCGATTCGCCCAATGAGTCCTTGATATTTAGTCGTTTTCAGCCAATATTTTGGATTTTTGAAAATTTCACTTTTTTGTGAAAATATCCACTAAATGAGGGAATAATATGTGTGAGGGTACCCCAGGAGTGTTCCAAATGTGTGTGGGTAAAATATATATCCCACGGGGGTAAAATTGAAAAAAGTTGAAAAATTTTTTCTTGACTTAGCCATTTTTCCGGCGTTTATCAGACTTTCAGATAGGGCAAATGTCAGCGAGCGTTCCAATTTCAGTTCTAGAGTGATTCGCTCAATGAGTCCTTGATATTTAGTCATTTTCAGCCAATTTTCTGGATTTTTGAAAAATTCACTTTTTTGGGAAAATATCCACTAAATGAGGGAATAATATGTGTGAGGGTACCCCAGAAGAGTTCCAAATGTGTGTGTGTAGAACATATATCCCAACGGGGGTAAAATTGAAAAAAGTTGAAAAATTTTTTTTTGGACTTAGCCATTTTTCCGGCGTTTATCAGACTTTCAGATAGGGCAAATGTCAGTGAGCGTTCCGATTTCAGTTCCAGAGTGATTCGCCCAATGAGTCCTGATATTTAGCCGTTTTCAGCCAATATTTTGGATTTTTGAAAATTTCAATTTTTGTGAAAATATCCACTAAATGAGGGAATAATATGTGTGAGGGTACCCCAGGAGAGTTCCAAATGTGTGTGGGTAGAATATATATCCCAAGGGGGTAAAATTGAAAAAAGTTGAAAAAAAATTTTTTTTGGACTTGGTCATTTTTCCGGCGTTTATCAGACTTTCAGATAGGGCAAATGTCAGTGAGCGTTCCGATTTCAGTTCCAGAGCGATTCGCCCAATGAGTCCTTGATATTTAGTCGTTTTCAGCCAATATTTTGGATTTTTGAAAATTTCACTTTTTTGTGAAAATATCCACTAAATGAGAGAATAATATGTGTGAGGGTACCCCAGGAGTGTTCCAAATGTGTGTGGGTAAAATATATATCCCACGGGGGTAAAATTGAAAAAAGTTGAAAAAAATTTTTTTTTTGGACTTAGTCATTTTTCCGGCGTTTATCAGACTTTCAGATAGGGCAAATGTCAGTGAGCGTTCCGATTTCAGTTCCAGAGCAATTCGCCCAATGAGTCCTTGATATTTAGTAATTTTCAGCCAATTTTCTGGATTTTTGAAAAATTCACTTTTTTGTGAAAATATCCACTAAATGAGGGAATAATATGTGTGAGGGTACACCAGGAGAGTTCCAAATGTGTGTGGGTGGAATATATATCCCACGGGGGTAAAACTGAAAAAAGTTGAAAAAAACATTTTTTTGGGACTTAGTCATTTTTCCGGCGTTTATCAGACTTTCAGAAAGGGCAAATGTCAGTGAGCGTTCCGATTTCAGTTCCAGAGTGATTCGCCCAATGAGTCCTTGATATTTAGTCAGTTTCAGCCAATATTTTGGATTTTTGAAAATTTCACTTTTTTGTGAAAATATTCACTAAATGAGGGAATAATATGTGTGAGGGTACCCCAGGAGAGTTCCAAATGTGTGTGGGTAGAATATATCTCCCACGGGGGTAAAATTGAAAAAAGTTGAAAAAAATTTTTTTTTGGACTTGGTCATTTTTCCGGCGTTTATCAGACTTTCAGATAGGGCAAATGTCAGTGAGCGTTCCGATTTCAGTTCCAGAGCGATTCGCCCAATGAGTCCTGATATTTAGTCGTTTTCAGCCAATATTTTGGATTTTTGAAAATTTCACTTTTTTGTGAAAATATCCACTAAATGAGGGAATAATATGTGTGAGGGTACCCCAGAAGAGTTCCAAATGTGTGTGTGTAGAACATATATCCCAACGGGGGTAAAATTGAAAAAAGTTGAAAAATTTTTTTTTGGACTTAGCCATTTTTCCGGCGTTTATCAGACTTTCAGATAGGGCAAATGTCAGTGAGTGTTCCGATTTCAGTTCCAGAGCGATTCGCCCAATGAGTCCTTGATATTTAGTCATTTTCAGCCAATTTTCTGGATTTTTGAAAAATTCACTTTTTTGTGAAAATATCCACTAAATGAGGGAATAATATGTGTGAGGGTACCCCAGGAGAGTTTCAAATGTGTGTGGGTAAAATATATATCCCACGGGGGTAAAATTGAAAAAAGTTTAAAAAAATTATTTTTTCGACTTAGCCATTTTTCCGGTGTTTATCAGACTTTCAGATAGGGCAAATGTCAGTGAGCGTTCCGATTTCAGTTCCAGAGCGATTCGCCCAATGAGTCTTGATATTTAGTCGTTTTCAGCCAATATTTTGGATTTTTGAAAATTTCACTTTTTTGTGAAAATATCCACTAAATGAGGGAATAATATGTGTGAGGGTACCCCAGGAGTGTTACAAATGTGTGTGGGTAGAATATATATCCCACGGGGGTAAAATTGAAAAAAGTTTAAAAAAATTTTTTTTTTGGACTTAGTCATTTTTCCGGCGTTTAACAGACTTTCAGATAGGGCAAATGTCAGTGAGCATTCTGAATTCAGTTCCAGAGCGATTCGCCCAATGAGTCCTTGATATTTAGTCGTTTTCAGCCAATATTTTGGATTTTTGAAAATTTCACTTTTTTGTGAAAATATCCACTAAGTGAGGGAATAATATGTGTGAGGGTACCCCATGAGTGTTCCAAATGTGTGTGGGTAGAATATATATCCCACAGGGCTAAAATTGAAAAAAGTTGAAAAATTTTTTTTTTTGGACTTACCCATTTTTCTGGCGTTTATCAGACTTTCAGATAGGGCAAATGTCAGTGAGCGTTCCGATTTCAGTTCCAGAGCGATTTGCCCAATGAGTCCTTGATATTTAGTCATTTTCAGCCAATTTTCTGGATTTTTGAAAATTTCACTTTTTTGTGAAAACATCCACTAAATGAGGGAATAATATGTGTGAGGGTACCCCAGCAGAGTTCCAAATGTGTGTGGGTAGAATATATATCCCACGGGGGTAAAACTGAAAAAAGTTGAAAAAAATTTTTTTTTTGAACTTAGTCATTTTTCCGGCTTTTATCAGACTTTCAGATAGGGCAAATGTCAGTGAGCGTTCCGATTTCAGTTCCAGAGCGATTCGCCCAATGAGTCCTTGATATTTAGTCGTTTTCAGCCAATATTTTGGATTTTTGAAAATTTCACTTTTTTGTGAAAATATCCACTAAATGAGGGAATAATATGTGTGAGGGTACCCCAGGAGAGTTCCAAATGTGTGTGGGTAAAATATATATCCCACGGAGGTAAAATTGAAAAAAGTTGAAAAAAATTATTTTTTCGACTTAGCCATTTTTCCGGTGTTTATCAGACTTTCAGATAGGGCAAATGTCAGTGAGCGTTCCGATTTCAGTTCCAGAGCGATTCGCCCACTGAGTCCTTGATATTTAGTCGTTTTCAGCCAATTTTCTGGATTTTTGAAAAATTCATTTTTTTGTGAAAATATCCACTAAATGAGGGAATAATATGTGTGAGGGTACCCCATGAGTGTTACAAATGTGTGTGGGTAGAATATATATCCCACAGGGCTAAAATTGAAAAAAGTTGAAAAATTTTTTTTTTTGGACTTACCCATTTTTCTGGCGTTTATCAGACTTTCAGATAGGGCAAATGTCAGTGAGCGTTCCGATTTCAGTTCCAGAGCGATTTGCCCAATGAGTCCTTGATATTTAGTCATTTTCAGCCAATTTTCTAGATTTTTGAAAATTTCACTTTTTTGTGAAAACATCCACTAAATGAGGGAATAATATGTGTGAGGGTACCCCAGCAGAGTTCCAAATGTGTGTGGGTAGAATATATATCCCACGGGGGTAAAACTGAAAAAAGTTGAAAAAAATTTTTTTTTTGAACTTAGTCATTTTTCCGGCTTTTATCAGACTTTCAGATAGGGCAAATGTCAGTGAGCGTTCCGATTTCAGTTCCAGAGCGATTCGCCCAATGAGTCCTTGATATTTAGTCGTTTTCAGCCAATATTTTGGATTTTTGAAAATTTCACTTTTTTGTGAAAATATCCACTAAATGAGGGAATAATATGTGTGAGGGTACCCCAGGAGTGTTCCAAATGTGTGTGGGTAAAATATATATCCCACGGGGGTAAAATTGAAAAAAGTTGAAAAAAATTATTTTTTCGACTTAGCCATTTTTCCGGTGTTTATCAGACTTTCAGATAGGGCAAATGTCAGTGAGCGTTCCGATTTCAGTTCCAGAGCGATTCGCCCAATGAGTCTTGATATTTAGTCGTTTTCAGCCAATATTTTGGATTTTTGAAAATTTCACTTTTTTGTGAAAATATCCACTAAATGAGGGAATAATATGTGTGAGGGTACCCCAGGAGTGTTCCAAATGTGTGTGGGTAGAATATATATCCCACAGGGGTAAAATTGAAAAAAGTTGAAAAATTTTTTTTTTTGGACTTAGCCATTTTTCCGGCATTTATCAGACTTTCAGATAGGGCAAATGTCAGTGAGCGTTCCGATTTCAGTTCCAGAGCGATTCGCCCAATGAGTCCTTGATATTTAGTCGTTTTCAGCCAATATTTTGGATTTTTGAAAATTTCACTTTTTTGTGAAAATATCCACTAAATGAGGGAATAATATGTGTGAGGGTACCCCAGGAGTGTTCCAAATGTGTGTGGGTAAAATATATATCCCACGGGGGTAAAATTGAAAAAAGTTGAAAAAAAATTTTTTTTTAGACTTAGTCATTTTTCCGGCGTTTATCAGACTTTCAGATAGGGCAAATGTCAGTGAGTGTTCCGATTTCAGTTCCAGAGCGATTCGCCCAATGAGTCCTTGATATTTAGTCATTTTCAGCCAATTTTCTGGATTTTTGAAAAATTCACTTTTTTGTGAAAATATCCACTAAATGAGGGAATAATATGTGTGAGGGTACCCCAGGAGAGTTCCAAATGTGTGTGGGTAGAATATATATCCCACAGGGGTAAAATTGAAAAAAGTTGAAAAATTTTTTTTTTTGGACTTAGCCATTTTTCTGGCGTTTATCAGACTTTCAGATAGGGCAAATGTCAGTGAGCGTTCCGATTTCAGTTCCAGAGCGATTCGCCCAATGAGTCCTTGATATTTAGTCATTTTCAGCCAATTTTCTGGATTTTTGAAAATTTCACTTTTTTGTGAAAACATCCACTAAATGAGGGAATAATATGTGTGAGGGTACCCCAGGAGTGTTCCAAATGTGTGTGGGTAAAATATATATCCCACGGGGGTAAAATTGAAAAAAGTTGAAAAAAATTTTTTTTTTGGACTTAGTCATTTTTCCGGCGTTTATCAGACTTTCAGATAGGGCAAATGTCAGTGAGTGTTCCGATTTCAGTTCCAGAGCGATTCGCCCAATGAGTCTTGATATTTAGTCGTTTTCAGCCAATATTTTGGATTTTTGAAAATTTCACTTTTTTGTGAAAATATCCACTAAATGAGGGAATAATATGTGTGAGGGTACCCCAGGAGTGTTCTAAATGTGTGTGGGTAGAATATATATCCCACAGGGGTAAAATTGAAAAAAGTTGAAAAATTTTTTTTTTTGGACTTAGCCATTTTTCTGGCGTTTATCAG
Source organism: Phyllobates terribilis (assembly GCF_046119375.1). Taxonomy (NCBI): domain Eukaryota; kingdom Metazoa; phylum Chordata; class Amphibia; order Anura; family Dendrobatidae; genus Phyllobates; species Phyllobates terribilis. The sequence continues at coordinate 5,813,073 of NW_027362832.1, forward strand.
ACTTTCAGATAGGGCAAATGTCAGTGAGCGTTCCGATTTCAGTTCCAGAGCGATTCGCCCAATGAGTCCTTGATATTTAGTCATTTTCAGCCAATTTTCTGGATTTTTGAAAATTTCACTTTTTTGTGAAAATATCCACTAAATGAGGGAATAATATGTGTGAGGGTACCCCAGGAGAGTTTCAAATGTGTGTGGGTAAAATATATATCCCACGGGGGTAAAATTGAAAAAAGTTGAAAAAAAATATTTTTTCGACTTAGCCATTTTTCCGCCGGTGTTTATCAGACTTTCAGATAGGGCAAATGTCAGTGAGCGTTCCGATTTCAGTTCCAGAGCGATTCGCCCAATGAGTCTTGATATTTAGTCGTTTTCAGCCAATACTTTTGATTTTTGAAAATTTCACTTTTTTGTGAAAATATCCACTAAATGAGGGAATAATATGTGTGAGGGTACCCCAGGAGTGTTCCAAATGTGTGTGGGTAGAATATATATCCCACAGGGGTAAAATTGAAAAAAGTTGGAAAATTTTTTTTTTTGGACTTAGCCATTTTTCCGGCATTTATCAGACTTTCAGATAGGGCAAATGTCAGTGAGCGTTCCGATTTCAGTTCCAGAGCGATTCGCCCAATGAGTCCTTGATATTTAGTCATTTTCAGCCAATTTTCTGGATTTTTTAAAATTTCACTTTTTTGTGAAAATATCCACTAAATGAGGGAATAATATGTGTGAGGGTACCCCAGGAGAGTTCCAAATGTGTGTGGGTAAAATATATATCCCACGGAGGTAAAATTGAAAAAAGTTGAAAAAAATTATTTTTTCGACTTAGCCATTTTTCCGGTGTTTATCAGACTTTCAGATAGGGCAAATGTCAGTGAGCGTTCCGATTTCAGTTCCAGAGCGATTCACCCAATGAGTCCTTGATATTTAGTCGTTTTCAGCCAATTTTCTGGATTTTTGAAAAATTCATTTTTTTGTGAAAATATCCACTAAATGAGGGAATAATATGTGTGAGGTACCCCAGGAGAGTTACAAATGTGTGTGGGTAGAATATATATCCCACGGGGGTAAAATTGAAAAAAGTTTAAAAAAAATTTTTTTTTGGACTTAGTCATTTTTCCGGCATTTATCAGACTTTCAGATAGGGCAAATGTCAGTGAGCGTTCCGATTTCAGTTCCAGAGCGATTTGCCCAATGAGTCCTTGATATTTAGTCGTTTTCAGCCAATATTTTGGATTTTTGAAAATTTCACTTTTTTGTGAAAATATCCACTAAATGAGGGAATAATATGTGTGAGGGTACCCCAGGAGTGTTCCAAATGTGTGTGGGTAAAATATATATCCCACGGGGGTAAAATTGAAAAAAGTTGAAAAAAATTTTTTTTTTGGACTTAGTCATTTTTCCGGCGTTTATCAGACTTTCAGATAGGGCAAATGTCAGTGAGTGTTCCGATTTCAGTTCCAGAGCGATTCGCCCAATGAGTCCTTGATATTTAGTCATTTTCAGCCAATTTTCTGGATTTTTGAAAAATTCACTTTTTTGTGAAAATATCCACTAAATGAGGGAATAATATGTGTGAGGGTACCCCAGGAGAGTTCCAAATGTGTGTGGGTAAAATATATATCCCACGGAGGTAAAATTGAAAGAAGTTGAAAAAAATTATTTTTTCGACTTAGCCATTTTTCCGGTTTTTATCAGACTTTCAGATAGGGCAAATGTCAGTGAGCGTTCCGATTTCAGTTCCAGAGCGATTCGCCCAATGAGTCTTGATATTTAGTCGTTTTCAGCCAATATTTTGGATTTTTGAAAATTTCACTTTTTTGTGAAAATATCCACAAAATGAGGGAATAATATGTGTGAGGGTACCCCAGGAGTGTTCCAAATGTGTGTGGGTAGAATATATATCCCACAGGGGTAAAATTGAAAAAAGTTGAAAAATTTTTTTTTTTGGACTTAGCCATTTTTCTGGCGTTTATCAGACTTTCAGATAGGGCAAATGTCAGTGAGCGTTCCGATTTCAGTTCCAGAGCGATTCGCCCAATGAGTCCTTGATATTTAGTCATTTTCAGCCAATTTTCTGGATTTTTGAAAATTTCACTTTTTTGTGAAAACATCCACTAAATGAGGGAATAATATGTGTGAGGGTACCCCAGCAGAGTTCCAAATGTGTGTGGGTAGAATATATATCCCACGGGGGTAAAACTGAAAAAAGTTGAAAAAAATTTTTTTTTTGAACTTAGTCATTTTTCCGGCTTTTATCAGACTTTCAGATAGGGCAAATGTCAGTGAGCGTTCCGATTTCAGTTCCAGAGCGATTCGCCCAATGAGTCCTTGATATTTAGTCGTTTTCAGCCAATATTTTGGATTTTTGAAAATTTCACTTTTTTGTGAAAATATCCACTAAATGAGGGAATAATATGTGTGAGGGTACCCCAGGAGTGTTCCAAATGTGTGTGGGTAAAATATATATCCCACGGGGGTAAAATTGAAAAAAGTTAAAAAAAATTTTTTTTTTGGACTTAGTCATTTTTCCGGCGTTTATCAGACTTTCAGATAGGGCAAATGTCAGTGAGTGTTCCGATTTCAGTTCCAGAGCGATTCGCCCAATGAGTCTTGATATTTAGTCGTTTTCAGCCAATATTTTGGATTTTTGAAAATTTCACTTTTTTGTGAAAATATCCACTAAATGAGGGAATAATATGTGTGAGGGTACCCCAGGAGTGTTCCAAATGTGTGTGGGTAAAATATATATCCCACGGGGGTAAAATTGAAAAAAGTTAAAAAAAATTTTTTTTTTGGACTTAGTCATTTTTCCGGCGTTTATCAGACTTTCAGATAGGGCAAATGTCAGTGAGTGTTCCGATTTCAGTTCCAGAGCGATTCGCCCAATGAGTCTTGATATTTAGTCGTTTTCAGCCAATATTTTTGATTTTTGAAAATTTCACTTTTTTGTGAAAATATCCACTAAATGAGGGAATAATATGTGTGAGGGTACCCCAGGAGTGTTCCAAATGTGTGTGGGTAGAATATATATCCCACAGGGGTAAAATTGAAAAAAGTTGGAAAATTTTTTTTTTTGGACTTAGCCATTTTTCCGGCATTTATCAGACTTTCAGATAGGGCAAATGTCAGTGAGCGTTCCGATTTCAGTTCCAGAGCGATTCGCCCAATGAGTCCTTGATATTTAGTCATTTTCAGCCAATTTTCTGGATTTTTGAAAAATTCACTTTTTTTGAAAATATCCACTAAATGAGGGAATAATATGTGTGAGGGTACCCCAGGAGAGTTCCAAATGTGTGTGGGTAAAATATATATCCCACGGAGGTAAAATTGAAAAAAGTTGAAAAAAATTATTTTTTCGACTTAGCCATTTTTCCGGTGTTTATCAGACTTTCAGATAGGGCAAATGTCAGTGAGCGTTCCGATTTCAGTTCCAGAGCGATTCGCCCAATGATTCTTGATATTTAGTCGTTTTCAGTCAATATTTTGGATTTTTGAAAATTTCACTTTTTTGTGAAAATATCCACTAAATGAGGGAATAATATGTGTGAGGGTACCCCAGGAGTGTTCCAAATGTGTGTGGGTAGAATATATATCCCACATGGGTAAAATTGAAAAAAGTTGAAAAATTTTTTTTTTTGGACTTGGTCATTTTTCCGGCGTTTATCAGACTTTCAGATAGGGCAAATGTCAGTGAGCGTTCCGATTTCAGTTCCAGAGCGATTCGCCCAATGAGTCTTGATATTTAGTCGTTTTCAGCCAATATTTTGGATTTTTGAAAATTTCACTTTTTTGTGAAAATATCCACAAAATGAGGGAATAATATGTGTGAGGGTACCCCAGGAGTGTTCCAAATGTGTGTGGGTAGAATATATATCCCACAGGGGTAAAATTGAAAAAAGTTGAAAAATTTTTTTTTTTGGACTTAGCCATTTTTCTGGCGTTTATCAGACTTTCAGATAGGGCAAATGTCAGTGAGCGTTCCGATTTCAGTTCCAGAGCGATTCGCCCAATGAGTCCTTGATATTTAGTCATTTTCAGCCAATTTTCTGGATTTTTGAAAATTTCACTTTTTTGTGAAAACATCCACTAAATGAGGGAATAATATGTGTGAGGGTACCCCAGCAGAGTTCCAAATGTGTGTGGGTAGAATATATATCCCACGGGGGTAAAACTGAAAAAAGTTGAAAAAAATTTTTTTTTTGAACTTAGTCATTTTTCCGGCTTTTATCAGACTTTCAGATAGGGCAAATGTCAGTGAGCGTTCCGATTTCAGTTCCAGAGCGATTCGCCCAATGAGTCCTTGATATTTAGTCGTTTTCAGCCAATATTTTGGATTTTTGAAAATTTCACTTTTTTGTGAAAATATCCACTAAATGAGGGAATAATATGTGTGAGGGTACCCCAGGAGTGTTCCAAATGTGTGTGGGTAAAATATATATCCCACGGGGGTAAAATTGAAAAAAGTTAAAAAAAATTTTTTTTTTGGACTTAGTCATTTTTCCGGCGTTTATCAGACTTTCAGATAGGGCAAATGTCAGTGAGTGTTCCGATTTCAGTTCCAGAGCGATTCGCCCAATGAGTCTTGATATTTAGTCGTTTTCAGCCAATATTTTGGATTTTTGAAAATTTCACTTTTTTGTGAAAATATCCACTAAATGAGGGAATAATATGTGTGAGGGTACCCCAGGAGTGTTCCAAATGTGTGTGGGTAAAATATATATCCCACGGGGGTAAAATTGAAAAAAGTTAAAAAAAATTTTTTTTTTGGACTTAGTCATTTTTCCGGCGTTTATCAGACTTTCAGATAGGGCAAATGTCAGTGAGTGTTCCGATTTCAGTTCCAGAGCGATTCGCCCAATGAGTCTTGATATTTAGTCGTTTTCAGCCAATATTTTTGATTTTTGAAAATTTCACTTTTTTGTGAAAATATCCACTAAATGAGGGAATAATATGTGTGAGGGTACCCCAGGAGTGTTCCAAATGTGTGTGGGTAGAATATATATCCCACAGGGGTAAAATTGAAAAAAGTTGGAAAATTTTTTTTTTTGGACTTAGCCATTTTTCCGGCATTTATCAGACTTTCAGATAGGGCAAATGTCAGTGAGCGTTCCGATTTCAGTTCCAGAGCGATTCGCCCAATGAGTCCTTGATATTTAGTCATTTTCAGCCAATTTTCTGGATTTTTGAAAAATTCACTTTTTTTGAAAATATCCACTAAATGAGGGAATAATATGTGTGAGGGTACCCCAGGAGAGTTCCAAATGTGTGTGGGTAAAATATATATCCCACGGAGGTAAAATTGAAAAAAGTTGAAAAAAATTATTTTTTCGACTTAGCCATTTTTCCGGTGTTTATCAGACTTTCAGATAGGGCAAATGTCAGTGAGCGTTCCGATTTCAGTTCCAGAGCGATTCGCCCAATGATTCTTGATATTTAGTCGTTTTCAGTCAATATTTTGGATTTTTGAAAATTTCACTTTTTTGTGAAAATATCCACTAAATGAGGGAATAATATGTGTGAGGGTACCCCAGGAGTGTTCCAAATGTGTGTGGGTAGAATATATATCCCACATGGGTAAAATTGAAAAAAGTTGAAAAATTTTTTTTTTTGGACTTGGTCATTTTTCCGGCGTTTATCAGACTTTCAGATAGGGCAAATGTCAGTGAGCGTTCCGATTTCAGTTCCAGAGCGATTCGCCCAATGAGTCCTTGATATTTAGTCATTTTCAGCCAATTTTCTGGATTTTTGAAAATTTCACTTTTTTGTGAAAATATCCACTAAATGAGGGAATAATATGTGTGAGGGTACCCCAGGAGAGTTTCAAATGTGTGTGGGTAAAATATATATCCCACGGGGGTAAAATTGAAAAAAGTTGAAAAAAAATATTTTTTCGACTTAGCCATTTTTCCGCCGGTGTTTATCAGACTTTCAGATAGGGCAAATGTCAGTGAGCGTTCCGATTTCAGTTCCAGAGCGATTCGCCCAATGAGTCTTGATATTTTGTCGTTTTCAGCCAATATTTTTGATTTTTGAAAATTTCACTTTTTTGTGAAAATATCCACTAAATGAGGGAATAATATGTGTGAGGGTACCCCAGGAGTGTTCCAAATGTGTGTGGGTAGAATATATATCCCACAGGGGTAAAATTGAAAAAAGTTGGAAAATTTTTTTTTTTGGACTTAGCCATTTTTCCGGCATTTATCAGACTTTCAGATAGGGCAAATGTCAGTGAGCGTTCCGATTTCAGTTCCAGAGCGATTCGCCTAATGAGTCCTTGATATTTAGTCATTTTCAGCCAATTTTCTGGATTTTTGAAAAATTCACTTTTTTGTGAAAATATCCAATAAATGAGGGAATAATATGTGTGAGGGTACCCCAGGAGAGTTCCAAATGTGTGTGGGTAAAATATATATCCCACGGAGGTAAAATTGAAAGAAGTTGAAAAAAATTATTTTTTCGACTTAGCCATTTTTCCGGTGTTTATCAGACTTTCAGATAGGGCAAATGTCAGTGAGTGTTGCGATTTCAGTTCCAGAGCGATTCGCCCAATGAGTCTTGATATTTAGTCGTTTTCAGTCAATATTTTGGATTTTTGAAAATTTCACTTTTTTGTGAAAATGTCCACTAAATGAGGGAATAATATGTGTGAGGGTACCCCAGGAGTGTTCCAAATGTGTGTGGGTAGAATATATATCCCACAGGGGTAAAATTGAAAAAAGTTGAAAAATTTTTTTTTTTGGACTTAGCCATTTTTCTGGCGTTTATCAGACTTTCAGATAGGGCAAATGTCAGTGAGCGTTCCGATTTCAGTTCCAGAGCGATTCGCCCAATGAGTCCTTGATATTTAGTCATTTTCAGCCAATTTTCTGGATTTTTGAAAATTTCACTTTTTTGTGAAAATATCCACTAAATGAGGGAATAATATGTGTGAGGGTACCCCAGGAGAGTTTCAAATGTGTGTGGGTAAAATATATATCCCACGGGGGTAAAATTGAAAAAAGTTGAAAAAAAATATTTTTTCGACTTAGCCATTTTTCCGCCGGTGTTTATCAGACTTTCAGATAGGGCAAATGTCAGTGAGTGTTCCGATTTCAGTTCCAGAGCGATTCGCCCAATGAGTCTTGATATTTAGTCGTTTTCAGCCAATATTTTGGATTTTTGAAAATTTCACTTTTTTGTGAAAATATCCACTAAATGAGGGAATAATATGTGTGAGGGTACCCCAGGAGTGTTCCAAATGTGTGTGGGTAGAATATATATCCCACAGGGGTAAAATTGAAAAAAGTTGGAAAATTTTTTTTTTTGGACTTAGCCATTTTTCCGGTGTTTATCAGACTTTCAGATAGGGCAAATGTCAGTGAGTGTTCCGATTTCAGTTCCAGAGCGATTCGCCCAATGAGTCTTGATATTTAGTCGTTTTCAGTCAATATTTTGGATTTTTGAAAATTTCACTTTTTTGTGAAAATGTCCACTAAATGAGGGAATAATATGTGTGAGGGTACCCCAGGAGTGTTCCAAATGTGTGTGGGTAGAATATATATCCCACAGGAGTAAAATTGAAAAAAGTTGAAAAATTTTTTTTTTTGGACTTAGCCATTTTTCTGGCGTTTATCAGACTTTCAGATAGGGCAAATGTCAGTGAGCGTTCCGATTTCAGTTCCAGAGCGATTCGCCCAATGAGTCCTTGATATTTAGTCATTTTCAGCCAATTTTCTGGATTTTTGAAAATTTCACTTTTTTGTGAAAATATCCACTAAATGAGGGAATAATATGTGTGAGGGTACCCCAGGAGAGTTTCAAATGTGTGTGGGTAAAATATATATCCCACGGGGGTAAAATTGAAAAAAGTTGAAAAAAAATATTTTTTCGACTTAGCCATTTTTCCGCCGGTGTTTATCAGACTTTCAGATAGGGCAAATGTCAGTGAGTGTTCCGATTTCAGTTCCAGAGCGATTCGCCCAATGAGTCTTGATATTTAGTCGTTTTCAGCCAATATTTTGGATTTTTGAAAATTTCACTTTTTTGTGAAAATATCCACTAAATGAGGGAATAATATGTGTGAGGGTACCCCAGGAGTGTTCCAAATGTGTGTGGGTAGAATATATATCCCACAGGGGTAAAATTGAAAAAAGTTGGAAAATTTTTTTTTTTGGACTTAGCCATTTTTCCGGTGTTTATCAGACTTTCAGATAGGGCAAATGTCAGTGAGTGTTCCGATTTCAGTTCCAGAGCGATTCGCCCAATGAGTCTTGATATTTAGTCGTTTTCAGTCAATATTTTGGATTTTTGAAAATTTCACTTTTTTGTGAAAATATCCACTAAATGAGGGAATAATATGTGTGAGGGTGCCCCAGGAGTGTTCCAAATGTGTGTGGGTAGAATATGTATCCCACAGGGGTAAAATTGAAAAAAGTTGAAAAATTTTTTTTTTTGGACTTAGCCATTTTTCTGGCGTTTATCAGACTTTCAGATAGGGCAAATGTCAGTGAGCGTTCCGATTTCAGTTCCAGAGCGATTCGCCCAATGAGTCCTTGATATTTAGTCATTTTCAGCCAATTTTCTGGATTTTGGAAAATTTCACTTTTTTGTGAAAATATCCACTAAATGAGGGAATAATATGTGTGAGGGTACCCCAGGAGAGTTCCAAATGTGTGTGGGTAAAATATATATCCCACGGAGGTAAAATTGAAAAAAGTTGAAAAAAATTATTTTTTCGACTTAGCCATTTTTCCGGTGTTTATCAGACTTTCAGATAGGGCAAATGTCAGTGAGCGTTCCGATTTCAGTTCCAGAGCGATTCGCCCAATGAGTCTTGATATTTAGTCGTTTTCAGCCAATATTTTGGATTTTTGAAAATTTCACTTTTTTGTGAAAATATCCACTAAATGAGGGAATAATATGTGTGAGGGTACCCCAGGAGTGTTCCAAATGTGTGTGGGTAGAATATATATCCCACAGGGGTAAAATTGAAAAAAGTTGAAAAATTTTTTTTTTTGGACTTAGCCATTTTTCTGGCGTTTATCAGACTTTCAGATAGGGCAAATGTCAGTGAGCGTTCCGATTTCAGTTCCAGAGCGATTCGCCCAATGAGTCCTTGATATTTAGTCGTTTTCAGCCAATTTTCTGGATTTTTGAAAAATTCTTTTTTTTGTGAAAATGTCCACTAAATGAGGGAATAATATGTGTGAGGGTACCCCAGGAGAGTTCCAAATGTGTGTGGGTAAAATATATATCCCACGGAGGTAAAATTGAAAAAAGTTGAAAAAAATTATTTTTTCGACTTAGCCATTTTTCCGGTGTTTATCAGACTTTCAGATAGGGCAAATGTCAGTGAGCATTCCGATTTCAGTTCCAGAGCGATTCGCCCAATGAGTCTTGATATTTAGTCGTTTTCAGCCAATATTTTGGATTTTTGAAAATTTCACTTTTTTGTGATAATATCCACTAAATGAGGGAATAATATGTGTGAGGGTACCCCAGGAGTGTTCCAAATGTGTGTGGGTAGAATATATATCCCACAGGGGTAAAATTGAAAAAAGTTGAAAAATTTTTTTTTTTGGACTTAGCCATTTTTCTGGCGTTTATCAGACTTTCAGATAGGGCAAATGTCAGTGAGCGTTCCGATTTCAGTTCCAGAGCGATCCGCCCAATGAGTCCTTGATATTTAGTCATTTTCAGCCAATTTTCTGGATTTTTGAAAAATTCACTTTTTTGTGAAAATATCCAATAAATGAGGGAATAATATGTGTGAGGGTACCCCAGGAGAGTTCCAAATGTGTGTGGGTAAAATATATATCCCACGGAGGTAAAATTGAAAAAAGTTGAAAAAAATTATTTTTTCGACTTAGCCATTTTTCCGGTGTTTATCAGACTTTCAGATAGGGCAAATGTCAGTGAGCGTTCCGATTTCAGTTCCAGAGCGATTCGCCCAATGAGTCTTGATATTTAGTCGTTTTCAGTCAATATTTTGGATTTTTGAAAATTTCACTTTTTTGTGAAAATATCCACTAAATGAGGGAATAATATGTGTGAGGGTACCCCAGGAGTGTTCCAAATGTGTGTGGGTAGAATATATATCCCACAGGGGTAAAATTGAAAAAAGTTGAAAAATTTTTTTTTTTGGACTTAGCCATTTTTCTGGCGTTTATCAGACTTTCAGATAGGGCAAATGTCAGTGAGCGTTCTGATTTCAGTTCCAGAGCGATTCGCCCAATGAGTCCTTGATATTTAGTCATTTTCAGCCAATTTTCTGGATTTTTGAAAATTTCACTTTTTTGTGAAAATATCCACAAAATGAGGGAATAATATGTGTGAGGGTACCCCAGGAGAGTTTCAAATGTGTGTGGGTAAAATATATATCCCAAGGGGGTAAAATTGAAAAAAGTTGAAAAAAAATATTTTTTCGACTTAGCCATTTTTCCGCCGGTGTTTATCAGACTTTCAGATAGGGCAAATGTCAGTGAGCGTTCCGATTTCAGTTCCAGAGCGATTCGCCCAATGAGTCTTGATATTTAGTCGTTTTCAGCCAATATTTTGGATTTTTGAAAATTTCACTTTTTTGTGAAAATATCCACTAAATGAGGGAATAATATGTGTGAGGGTACCCCAGGAGTGTTCCAAATGTGTGTGGGTAGAATATATATCCCACAGGGGTAAAATTGAAAAAAGTTGGAAAATTTTTTTTTTTGGACTTAGCCATTTTTCCGGCATTTATCAGACTTTCAGATAGGGCAAATGTCAGTGAGCGTTCCGATTTCAGTTCCAGAGCGATTCGCCCAATGAGTCCTTGATATTTAGTCATTTTCAGTCAATTTTCTGGATTTTTGAAAAATTCACTTTTTTGTGAAAATATCCAATAAATGAGGGAATAATATGTGTGAGGGTACCCCAGGAGAGTTCCAAATGTGTGTGGGTAAAATATATATCCCACGGAGGTAAAATTGAAAAAAGTTGAAAAAAATTATTTTTTCGACTTAGCCATTTTTCCGGTGTTTATCAGACTTTCAGATAGGGAAAATGTCAGTGAGTGTTCCGATTTCAGTTCCAGAGCGATTCGCCCAATGAGTCTTGATATTTAGTCGTTTTCAGTCAATATTTTGGATTTTTGAAAATTTCACTTTTTTGTGAAAATATCCACTAAATGAGGGAATAATATGTGTGAGGGTACCCCAGGATTGTTCCAAATGTGTGTGGGTAGAATATATATCCCACAGGGGTAAAATTGAAAAAAGTTGAAAAATTTTTTTTTTTGGACTTAGCCATTTTTCTGGCGTTTATCAGACTTTCAGATAGGGCAAATGTCAGTGAGCGTTCCGATTTCAGTTCCAGAGCGATTCGCCCAATGAGTCCTTGATATTTAGTCATTTTCAGCCAATTTTCTGGATTTTTGAAAAATTCACTTTTTTGTGAAAATATCCACTAAATGAGGGAATAATATGTGTGAGGGTACCCCAGGAGAGTTCCAAATGTGTGTGGGTAGAATATATATCCCATGGGGGTAAAACTGAAAAAAGTTGAAAAAATTTTTTTTTTGGACTTAGTCATTTTTCCGGCGTTTATCAGACTTTCAGATAGGTCAAATGTCAGTGAGCGTTCCGATTTCAGTTCCAGAGCGATTCGCCCAATGAGTCCTTGATATTTAGTCGTTTTCAGCCAATTTTATGGATTTTTGAAAAATTCATTTTTTTGTGAAAATGTCCACTAAATGAGGGAATAATATGTGTGAGGGTACCCCAGGAGAGTTCCAAATGTGTGTGGGTAAAATATATATCCCACGGGGGTAAAATTGAAAAAAGTTGAAAAAAATTATTTTTTCGACTTAGCCATTTTTCCGGTGTTTATCAGACTTTCAGATAGGGCAAATGTCAGTGAGCATTCCGATTTCAGTTCCAGAGCGATTCGCCCAATGAGTCTTGATATTTAGTCGTTTTCAGCCAATATTTTGGATTTTTGAAAATTTCACTTTTTTGTGAAAATATCCACTAAATGAGGGAATAATATGTGTGAGGGTACCCCAGGAGTGTTCCAAATGTGTGTGGGTAGAATATATATCCCACAGGGGTAAAATTGAAAAAAGTTGAAAAATTTTTTTTTTTGGACTTAGCCATTTTTCTGGCGTTTATCAGACTTTCAGATAGGGCAAATGTCAGTGAGCGTTCCGATTTCAGTTCCAGAGCGATTCGCCCAATGAGTCCTTGATATTTAGTCATTTTCAGCCAATTTTCTGGATTTTTGAAAAATTCACTTTTTTGTGAAAATATCCACTAAATGAGGGAATAATATGTGTGAGGGTACCCCAGGAGAGTTCCAAATGTGTGTGGGTAGAATATATATCCCATGGGGGTAAAACTGAAAAAAGTTGAAAAAATTTTTTTTTTTGGACTTAGTCATTTTTCCGGCGTTTATCAGACTTTCAGATAGGTCAAATGTCAGTGAGCGTTCCGATTTCAGTTCCAGAGCGATTCGCCCAATGAGTCCTTGATATTTAGTCGTTTTCAGCCAATTTTCTGGATTTTTGAAAAATTCATTTTTTTGTGAAAATGTCCACTAAATGAGGGAATAATATGTGTGAGGGTACCCCAGGAGAGTTCCAAATGTGTGTGGGTAAAATATATATCCCACGGAGGTAAAATTGAAAAAAGTTGAAAAAAATTATTTTTTCGACTTAGCCATTTTTCCGGTGTTTATCAGACTTTCAGATAGGGCAAATGTCAGTGAGCATTCCGATTTCAGTTCCAGAGCGATTCGCCCAATGAGTCTTGATATTTAGTCGTTTTCAGCCAATATTTTGGATTTTTGAAAATTTCACTTTTTTGTGAAAATATCCACTAAATGAGGGAATAATATGTGTGAGGGTACCCCAGGAGTGTTCCAAATGTGTGTGGGTAGAATATATATCCCACAGGGGTAAAATTGAAAAAAGTTGAAAAATTTTTTTTTTGGACTTAGCCATTTTTCCGGCGTTTATCAGACTTTCAGATAGGGCAAATGTCAGTGAGCGTTCCGATTTCAATTCCAGAGCGATTCGCCCAATGAGTCCTTGATATTTAGTCATTTTCAGCCAATTTTCAGGATTTTTGAAAAATTCACTTTTTTCTGAAAATATCCACTAAATGAGGGAATAATATGTGTGAGGGTACCCCAGGAGAGTTACAAATGTGTGTGGGTAGAATATATATCCCACGGGGGTAAAATTGTAAAAAGTTAAAAAAAAAATTTTTTTTGGACTTAGTCATTTTTCCGGCGTTTATCAGACTTTCAGATAGGGCAAATGTCAGTGAGCGTTCCGATTTCAATTCCAGAGCGATTCGCCCAATGAGTCCTTGATATTTAGTCATTTTCAGCCAATTTTCTGGATTTTTGAAAAATTCACTTTTTTCTGAAAATATCCACTAAATGAGGGAATAATATGTGTGAGGGTACCCCAGGAGAGTTCCAAATGTGTGTGGGTAGAATATATATCCCACGGGGGTAAAACTGAAAAAAGTTGAAAAAAATTTTTTTTTTGGACTTAGTCATTTTTCCGGCGTTTATCAGACTTTCAGATAGGCCAAATGTCAGTGAGCGTTCCGATTTCAGTTCCAGAGCGATTCGCCCAATGAGTCTTGAGATTTAGTCGTTTTCAGCCAATATTTTGGATTTTTGAAAATTTCACTTTTTTGTGAAAATATCCACTAAATGAGGGAATAATATGTGTGAGGGTACCCCAGGAGTGTTCCAAATGTGTGTGGGTAGAATATATATCCCACAGGGGTAAAATTGAAAAAAGTTGAAAAATTTTTTTTTTTGGACTTAGCCATTTTTCCGGCATTTATCAGACTTTCAGATAGGGCAAATGTCAGTGAGCGTTCCGATTTCAGTTCCAGAGCGATTCGCCCAATGAGTCCTTGATATTTAGTCGTTTTCAGCCAATATTTTGGATTTTTGAAAATTTCACTTTTTTGTGAAAATATCCACTAAATGAGGGAATAATATGTGTGAGGGTACCCCAGGAGTGTTCCAAATGTGTGTGGGTAGAATATATATCCCACGGGGGTAAAATTGAAAAAAGTTGAAAAATTTTTTTTTTTTGGACTTAGTCATTTTTCCGGCGTTTATCAGACTTTCAGATAGGGCAAATGTCAGTGAGCGTTCCGATTTCAGTTCCAGAGCGATTCGCCCAATGAGTCCTTGATATTTAGTCATTTTCAGCCAATTTTCTGGATTTTTGAAAAATTCACTTTTTTGTGAAAATATCCACTAAATGAGGGAATAATATGTGTGAGGGTACCCCAGGAGAGTTCCAAATGTGTGTGGGTAGAATATATATCCCATGGGGGTAAAACTGAAAAAAGTTGAAAAAATTTTTTTTTTTGGACTTAGTCATTTTTCCGGCGTTTATCAGTCTTTTCAGATAGGTCAAATGTCAGTGAGCATTCCGATTTCAGTTCCAGAGCGATTCGCCCAATGAGTCCTTGATATTTAGTCGTTTTCAGCCAATTTTCTGGATTTTTGAAAAATTCACTTTTTTGTGAAAATATCCACTAAATGAGGGAATAATATGTGTGAGGGTACCCCAGGAGAGTTCCAAATGTGTGTGGGTAAAATATATATCCCACGGGGGTAAAATTGAAAAAAGTTGAAAAAAATTATTTTTTCGACTTAGCCATTTTTCCGGTGTTTATCAGACTTTCAGATAGGGCAAATGTCAGTGAGCGTTCCGATTTCAGTTCCAGAGCGATTCGCCCAATGAGTCTTGATATTTAGTCGTTTTCAGCCAATATTTTGGATTTTTGAAAATTTCACTTTTTTGTGAAAATATCCACTAAATGAGGGAATAATATGTGTGAGGGTACCCCAGGAGTGTTCCAAATGTGTGTGGGTAGAATATATATCCCACGGGGGTAAAATTGAAAAAAGTTGAAAAATTTTTTTTTTTGGACTTAGCCATTTTTCTGGCGTTTATCAGACTTTCAGATAGGGCAAATGTCAGTGAGTGTTCCGATTCCAATTCCAGAGCGATTCGCCCAATGAGTCCTTGGTATTTAGTCATTTTCAGCCAATTTTCTGGATTTTTGAAAAATTCACTTTTTTCTGAAAATATCCACTAAATGAGGGAATAATATGTGTGAGGGTACCCCAGGAGTGTTCCAAATGTGTGTGGGTAGAATATATATCCCACATTGGTAAAATTGAAAAAAGTTGAAAAATTTTTTTTTTGGACTTAGCCATTTTTCCGGCATTTATCAGACTTTCAGATAGGGCAAATGTCAGTGAGCGTTCCGATTTCAGTTCCAGAGCGATTCGCCCAATGAGTCCTTGATATTTAGTCGTTTTCAGCCAATATTTTGGATTTTTGAAAATTTCACTTTTTTGTGAAAATATCCACTAAATGAGGGAATAATATGTGTGAGGGTACCCCAGGAGAGTTCCAAATGTGTGTGGGTAGAATATATATCCCATGGGGGTAAAACTGAAAAAAGTTGAAAAAATTTTTTTTTTTGGACTTAGTCATTTTTCCGGCGTTTATCAGACTTTCAGATAGGTCAAATGTCAGTGAGCATTCCGATTTCAGTTCCAGAGCGATTCGCCCAATGAGTCCTTGATATTTAGTCGTTTTCAGCCAATTTTCTGGATTTTTGAAAAATTCACTTTTTTGTGAAAATATCCACTAAAAGAGGGAATAATATGTGTGAGGGTACCCCAGGAGAGTTCCAAATGTGTGTGGGTAAAATATATATCCCACGGGGGTAAAATTGAAAAAAGTTGAAAAAAATTATTTTTTCGACTTAGCCATTTTTCCGGTGTTTATCAGACTTTCAGATAGGGCAAATGTCAGTGAGCGTTCCGATTTCAGTTCCAGAGCGATTCGCCCAATGAGTCTTGATGTTTAGTCGTTTTCAGCCAATATTTTGGATTTTTGAAAATTTCACTTTTTTGTGAAAATATCCACTAAACGAGGGAATAATATGTGTGAGGGTACCCCAGGAGTGTACCAAATGTGTGTGGGAAGAATATATATCCGACGGGCATAAAATTGAAAATAGTTGAAAAAATTTTTTTTTTGGACTTAGTCATTTTTCCGGCGTTTATCAGACTTTCAGATAGGGCAAATGTCAGTGAGCATTCCGATTTCAGTTCCAGAGCGATTCGCCCAATGAGTCTTGATATTTAGTCGTTTTCAGCCAATATTTTGGATTTTTGAAAATTTCACTTTTTTGTGAAAATATCCACTAAATGAGGGAATAATATGTGTGAGGGTACCCCAGGAGTGTTCCAAATGTGTGTGGGTAGAATATATATCCCACGGGGGTAAAACTGAAAAAAGTTGAAAAAGATTTTTTTTTTGGACTTAGCCATTTTTCTGGCGTTTATCAGACTTTCAGATAGGGCAAATGTCAGTGAGCGTTCCGATTTCAATTCCAGAGCGATTCGCCCAATGAGTCCTTGATATTTAGTCATTTTCAGCCAATTTTCTGGATTTTTGAAAAATTCACTTTTTTCTGAAAATATCCACTAAATGAGGGAATAATATGTGTGAGGGTACCCCAGGAGAGTTACAAATGTGTGTGGGTAGAATATATATCCCACGGGGGTAAAATTGAAAAAAGTTTAAAAAAAATTTTTTTTTGGACTTAGTCATTTTTCCGGCGTTTATCAGGCTTTCAGATAGGGCAAATGTCAGTGAGCGTTCCGATTTCAGTTCCAGAGCGATTCGCCCAATGAGTCCTTGATATTTAGTCATTTTCAGCCAATTTTCTGGATTTTTGAAAATTTCACTTTTTTGTGAAAATATCCACTAAATGAGGGAATAATATGTGTGAGGGTACCCCAGCAGAGTTCCAAATGTGTGTGGGTAGAATATATATCCCATGGGGGTAAAACTGAAAAAGGTTGAAAACATTTTTTTTTTGGACTTAGTCATTTTTCCGGCGTTTATCAGACTTTCAGATAGGGCAAATGTCAGTGAGCATTCCGTTTTCAGTTCCAGAGCGATTCGCCCAATGAGTCCTTGATATTTAGTCGTTTTCAGCCAATATTTTGGATTTTTGAAAATTTCACATTTTTGTGAAAATATCCACTAAATGAGGGAATAATATGTGTGAGGGTACCCCAGGAGTGTTCCAAATGTGTGTGGGTAGAATATATGTCCCACGGGGGTAAAATTGAAAAAAGTTGAAAAATTTTTTTTTTTGGACTTAGCCATTTTTCCGGCGTTTATCAGACTTTCAGATAGGGCAAATGTCAGTGAGCGTTCCGATTTCAGTTCCAGAGCGATTCGCCCAATGAGTCCTTGATATTTAGTCGTTTTCAGCCAATATTTTGGATTTTTGAAAATTTCACTTTTTTGTTAAAATATCCACTAAATGAGGGAATAATATGTGTGAGGGTACCCCAGGAGTGTTCTAAATGTGTGTGGGTAGAATATATATCCCACAGGGGTAAAATTGAAAAAAGTTGAAAAAAAATATTTTTTTGGAATTAGTCATTTTTCCGGCGTTTATCAGACTTTCAGATAGGGCAAATGTCAGTGAGCGTTCCAATTTCAGTTCCAGAGCGATTCGCCCAATGAGTCCTTGATATTTAGTCATTTTCAGCCAATTTTCTGGATTTTTGAAAATGTCACTTTTTTGTGAAAATATCCACTAAATGAGGGAATAATATGTGTGAGGGTACCCCAGGAGTGTTCCAAATGTGTGTGGGTAAAATATATATCCCACGGGGGTAAAATTGAAAAAAGTTGAAAAATTTTTTTTTTTTGGACTTAGTCATTTTTCCGGCGTTTATCAGACTTTCAGATAGGGCAAATGTCAGTGAGCGTTCCGATTTCAGTTCCAGAGCGATACGCCCAATGAGTCCTTGATATTTAGTCGTTTTCAGCCAATATTTTGGATTTTTGAAAATTTCACTTTTTTGTGAAAATATCCACTAAATGAGGGAATAATATGTGTGAGGGTACCCCAGGAGTGTTCCAAATGTGTGTGGGTAGAATATATATCCCACATTGGTAAAATTGAAAAAAGTTGAAAAATTTTTTTTTTTGGACTTAGCCATTTTTCCGGCATTTATCAGACTTTCAGATAGGGCAAATGTCAGTGAGCGTTCCGATTTCAGTTCCAGAGCGATTCGCCCAATGAGTCCTTGATATTTAGTCGTTTTCAGCCAATATTTTGGATTTTTGAAAATTTCACTTTTTTGTGAAAATATCCACTAAATGAGGGAATAATATGTGTGAGGGTACCCCAGGAGAGTTCCAAATGTGTGTGGGTAGAATATATATCCCATGGGGGTAAAACTGAAAAAAGTTGAAAAAATTTTTTTTTTTGGACTTAGTCATTTTTCCGGCGTTTATCAGACTTTCAGATAGGTCAAATGTCAGTAAGCATTCCGATTTCAGTTCCAGAGCGATTCGCCCAATGAGTCCTTGATATTTAGTCGTTTTCAGCCAATTTTCTGGATTTTTGAAAAATTCACTTTTTTGTGAAAATATCCACTAAAAGAGGGAATAATATGTGTGAGGGTACCCCAGGAGAGTTCCAAATGTGTGTGGGTAAAATATATATCCCACGGGGGTAAAATTGAAAAAAGTTGAAAAAAATTATTTTTTCGACTTAGCCATTTTTCCGGTGTTTATCAGACTTTCAGATAGGGCAAATGTCAGTGAGCGTTCCGATTTCAGTTCCAGAGCGATTCGCCCAATGAGTCTTGATGTTTAGTCGTTTTCAGCCAATATTTTGGATTTTTGAAAATTTCACTTTTTTGTGAAAATATCCACTAAACGAGGGAATAATATGTGTGAGGGTACCTCAGGAGTGTACCAAATGTGTGTGGGTAGAATATATATCCGACGGGCATAAAATTGAAAATAGTTGAAAAAATTTTTTTTTTGGACTTAGTCATTTTTCCGGCGTTTATCAGACATTCAGATAGGGCAAATGTCAGTGAGCATTCCGATTTCAGTTCCAGAGCGATTCGCCCAATGAGTCTTGATATTTAGTCGTTTTCAGCCAATATTTTGGATTTTTGAAAATTTCACTTTTTTGTGAAAATATCCACTAAATGAGGGAATAATATGTGTGAGGGTACCCCAGGAGTGTTCCAAATGTGTGTGGGTAGAATATATATCCCACAAGGGTAAAATTGAAAAAAGTTGAAAAAATTTTTTTTTGGACTTACCCATTTTTCTGGCGTTTATCAGACTTTCAGATAGGGCAAATGTCAGTGAGCATTCCAATTTCAGTTCCAGAGCGATTCGCCCAATGAGTCCCTGATATTTAGTCATTTTCAGCCAATTTTCTGGATTTTTGAAAATTTCACTTTTTTGTGAAAACATCCACTAAATGAGGGAATAATATGTGTGAGGGTACACCAGCAGAGTTCCAAATGTGTGTGGGTAGAATATATATCCCACGGGGGTAAAACTGAAAAAAGTTGAAAAAGATTTTTTTTTTGGACTTAGCCATTTTTCTGGCGTTTATCAGACTTTCAGATAGGGCAAATGTCAGTGAGCGTTCCGATTTCAATTCCAGAGCGATTCGCCCAATGAGTCCTTGATATTTAGTCATTTTCAGCCAATTTTCTGGATTTTTGAAAAATTCACTTTTTTCTGAAAATATCCACTAAATGAGGGAATAATATGTGTGAGGGTACCCCAGGAGAGTTACAAATGTGTGTGGGTAGAATATATATCCCACGGGGGTAAAATTGAAAAAAGTTAAAAAAAAATTTTTTTTTGGACTTAGTCATTTTTCCGGCGTTTATCAGGCTTTCAGATAGGGCAAATGTCAGTGAGCGTTCTGATTTCAGTTCCAGAGCGATTCGCCCAATGAGTCCTTGATATTTAGTCATTTTCAGCCAATTTTCTGGATTTTTGAAAATTTCACTTTTTTGTGAAAATATCCACTAAATGAGGGAATAATATGTGTGAGGGTACCCCAGCAGAGTTCCAAATGTGTGTGGGTAGAATATATATCCCATGGGGGTAAAACTGAAAAAGGTTGAAAACATTTTTTTTTTGGACTTAGTCATTTTTCCGGCGTTTATCAGACTTTCAGATAGGGCAAATGTCAGTGAGCATTCCGTTTTCAGTTCCAGAGCGATTCGCCCAATGAGTCCTTGATATTTAGTCGTTTTCAGCCAATATTTTGGATTTTTGAAAATTTCACTTTTTTGTGAAAATATCCACTAAATGAGGGAATAATATGTGTGAGGGTACCCCAGGAGTGTTCCAAATGTGTGTGGGTAGAATATATGTCCCACGGGGGTAAAATTGAAAAAAGTTGAAAAATTTTTTTTTTTGGACTTAGCCATTTTTCCGGCGTTTATCAGACTTTCAGATAGGGCAAATGTCAGTGAGCGTTCCGATTTCAGTTCCAGAGCGATTCGCCCAATGAGTCCTTGATATTTAGTCGTTTTCAGCCAATATTTTGGATTTTTGAAAATTTCACTTTTTTGTTAAAATATCCACTAAATGAGGGAATAATATGTGTGAGGGTACCCCAGGAGTGTTCTAAATGTGTGTGGGTAGAATATATATCCCACAGGGGTAAAATTGAAAAAAGTTGAAAAAAAATATTTTTTTGGACTTAGTCATTTTTCCGGCGTTTATCAGACTTTCAGATAGGGCAAATGTCAGTGAGCGTTCCAATTTCAGTTCCAGAGCGATTCGCCCAATGAGTCCTTGATATTTAGTCATTTTCAGCCAATTTTCTGGATTTTTGAAAATGTCACTTTTTTGTGAAAATATCCACTAAATGAGGGAATAATATGTGTGAGGGTACCCCAGGAGTGTTCCAAATGTGTGTGGGTAAAATATATATCCCACGGGTGTAAAATTGAAAAAAGTTGAAAAATTTTTTTTTTTTGGACTTAGTCATTTTTCCGGCGTTTATCAGACTTTCAGATAGGGCAAATGTCAGTGAGCGTTCCGATTTCAGTTCCAGAGCGATTCGCCCAATGAGTCCTTGATATTTAGTCGTTTTCAGCCAATTTTCTGGATTTTTGAAAAATTCACTTTTTTGTGAAAATATCCACTAAATGAGGGAATAATATGTGTGAGGGTACCCCAGGAGAGTTCCAAATGTGTGTGGGTAAAATATATATCCCACGGGGGTAAAATTTAAAAATGTTGAAAAAAATTATTTTTTCGACTTAGCCATTTTTCCGGTGTTTATCAGACTTTCAGATAGGGCAAATGTCAGTGAGCGTTCCGATTTCAGTTCCAGAGCGATTCGCCCAATGAGTCCTTGATATTTAGTCGTTTTCAGCCAATTTTCTGGATTTTTGAAAATTTCACTTTTTTGTGAAAATATCCACTAAATGAGGGAATAATATGTGTGAGGGTACCCCAGGAGTGTTCCAAATGTGTGTGGGTAAAATATATATCCCACGGGGTAAAATTGAAAAAAGTTGAAAAAAAATTTTTTTTTGGACTTAGTCATTTTTCCGGCGTTTATCAGACTTTCAGATAGGGCAAATGTCAGTGAGCATTCCGTTTTCAGTTCCAGAGCGATTCGCCCAATGAGTCCTTGATATTTAGTCGTTTTCAGCCAATATTTTGGATTTTTGAAAATTTCACTTTTTTGTGAAAATATCCACTAAATGAGGGAATAATATGTGTGAGGGTACCCCAGGAGTGTTCCAAATGTGTGTGGGTAGAATATATGTCCCACGGGGGTAAAATTGAAAAAAGTTGAAAAATTTTTTTTTTTTGGACTTAGCCATTTTTCCGGCGTTTATCAGACTTTCAGATAGGGCAAATGTCAGTGAGCATTCCGATTTCAGTTCCAGAGCGATTCGCCCAATGAGTCCTTGATATTTAGTCGTTTTCAGCCAATATTTTGGATTTTTGAAAATTTCACTTTTTTGTGAAAATATCCACTAAATGAGGGAATAATATGTGTGAGGGTACCCCAGGAGTGTTCTAAATGTGTGTGGGTAGAATATATATCCCACAGGGGTAAAATTGAAAAAAGTTGAAAAAATTTTTTTTTTTGGACTTAGTCATTTTTCCGGCGTTTATCAGACTTTCAGATAGGGCAAATGTCAGTGAGCGTTCCGATTTCAGTTCCAGAGCGATTCGCCCAATGAGTCCTTGATATTTAGTCGTTTTCAGCCAATTTTCTGGATTTTTGAAAAATTCACTTTTTTGTGAAAATATCCACTAAATGAGGGAATAATATGTGTGAGAGTAGCCCAGGAGAGTTCCAAATGTGTGTGGGTAGAATATATATCCGACGGGCATAAA
Organism: Phyllobates terribilis; assembly: GCF_046119375.1. Classification (NCBI taxonomy): domain Eukaryota; kingdom Metazoa; phylum Chordata; class Amphibia; order Anura; family Dendrobatidae; genus Phyllobates; species Phyllobates terribilis. The sequence goes on from NW_027362832.1 coordinate 5,835,298, forward strand.
ATTGAAAATAGTTGAAAAAATTTTTTTTTTGGACTTAGTCATTTTTCCGGCGTTTATCAGACTTTCAGATAGGGCAAATGTCAGTGAGCGTTCCGATTTCAGTTCCAGAGCGATTCGCCCAATGAGTCTTGAGATTTAGTCGTTTTCAGCCAATATTTTGGATTTTTGAAAATTTCACTTTTTTGTGAAAATATCCACTAAATGAGGGAATAATATGTGTGAGGGTACCCCAGGAGTGTTCCAAATGTGTGTGGGTAGAATATATATCCCACAGGGGTAAAATTGAAAAAAGTTGAAAAAATTTTTTTTTTGGACTTAGCCATTTTTCCGGCATTTATCAGACTTTCAGATAGGGCAAATGTCAGTGAGCGTTCCGATTTCAGTTCCAGAGCGATTCGCCCAATGAGTCCTTGATATTTAGTCGTTTTCAGCCAATATTTTGGATTTTTGAAAATTTCACTTTTTTGTGAAAATATCCACTAAATGAGGGATATAATATGTGTGAGGGTACCCCAGGAGAGTTCCAAATGTGTGTGGGTAGAATATATATCCCATGGGGGTAAAACTGAAAAAAGTTGAAAAAATTTTTTTTTTTGGACTTAGTCATTTTTCCGGCGTTTATCAGACTTTCAGATAGGTCAAATGTCAGTGAGCATTCCGATTTCAGTTCCAGAGCGATTCGCCCAATGAGTCCTTGATGTTTAGTCGTTTTCAGCCAATTTTCTGGATTTTTGAAAAATTCACTTTTTTGTGAAAATATCCACTAAATGAGGGAATAATATGTGTGAGGGTACCCCAGGAGAGTTCCAAATGTGTGTGGGTAAAATATATATCCTACGGGGGTAAAATTGAAAAAAGTTGAAAAAAATTATTTTTTCGACTTAGCCATTTTTCCGGTGTTTATCAGACTTTCAGATAGGGCAAATGTCAGTGAGCGTTCCGATTTCAGTTCCAGAGCGATTCGCCCAATGAGTCTTGATGTTTAGTCGTTTTCAGCCAATATTTTGGATTTTTGAAAATTTCACTTTTTTGTGAAAATATCCACTAAACGAGGGAATAATATGTGTGAGGGTACCCCAGGAGTGTACCAAATGTGTGTGGGTAGAATATATATCCGACGGGCATAAAATTGAAAATAGTTGAAAAAATTTTTTTTTTGGACTTAGTCATTTTTCCGGCGTTTATCAGACTTTCAGATAGGGCAAATGTCAGTGAGCGTTCCGATTTCAGTTCCAGAGCGATTCGCCCAATGAGTCCCTGATATTTAGTCATTTTCAGCCAATTTTCTGGATTTTTGAAAATTTCACTTTTTTGTGAAAACATCCACTAAATGAGGGAATAATATGTGTGAGGGTACCCCAGCAGAGTTCCAAATGTGTGTGGGTAGAATATATATCCCACGGGGGTAAAACTGAAAAAAGTTGAAAAAGATTTTTTTTTTGGACTTAGCCATTTTTCCGGCGTTTATCAGACTTTCAGATAGGGCAAATGTCAGTGAGCGTTCCGATTTCAATTCCAGAGCGATTCGCCCAATGAGTCCTTGATATTTAGTCATTTTCAGCCAATTTTCTGGATTTTTGAAAAATTCACTTTTTTCTGAAAATATCCACTAAATGAGGGAATAATATGTGTGAGGGTACCCCAGCAGAGTTCCAAATGTGTGTGGGTAGAATATATATCCCATGGGGGTAAAACTGAAAAAGGTTGAAAACATTTTTTTTTTGGACTTAGTCATTTTTCCGGCGTTTATCAGACTTTCAGATAGGGCAAATGTCAGTGAGCATTCCGTTTTCAGTTCCAGAGCGATTCGCCCAATGAGTCCTTGATATTTAGTCGTTTTCAGCCAATATTTTGGATTTTTGAAAATTTCACTTTTTTGTGAAAATATCCACTAAATGAGGGAATAATATGTGTGAGGGTACCCCAGGAGTGTTCCAAATGTGTGTGGGTAAAATATATATCCCACGGGGGTAAAATTGAAAAAAGTTGAAAAAAATTATTTTTTCAACTTAGCCATTTTTCCGGTGTTTATCAGACTTTCAGATAGGGCAAATGTCAGTGAGCGTTCCGATTTCAGTTCCAGAGCGATTCGCCCAATGAGTCCTTGATATTTAGTCGTTTTCAGCCAATTTTCTGGATTTTTGAAAATTTCACTTTTTTGTGAAAATATCCACTAAATGAGGGAATAATATGTGTGAGGGTACCCCAGGAGTGTTCCAAATGTGTGTGGGTAGAATATATATCCCACGGGGGTAAAATTGAAAAAAGTTGAAAAATTTTTTTTTTTGGACTTAGCCATTTTTCCGGCGTTTATCAGACTTTCAGATAGGGCAAATGTCAGTGAGCGTTCCGATTTCAGTTCCAGAGCGATTCGCCCAATGAGTCCTTGATATTTAGTCGTTTTCAGCCAATATTTTGGATTTTTGAAAATTTCACTTTTTTGTGAAAATATCCACTAAATGAGGGAATAATATGTGTGAGGGTACCCCAGGAGTGTTCCAAATGTGTGTGGGCAGAATATATATCCCACAGGGGTAAAATTGAAAAAAGTTGAAAAAAAATTTTTTTTTGGACTTAGTCATTTTTCCGGCGTTTTTTCAGACTTTCAGATAGGGCAAATGTCAGTGAGCGTTCCGATTTCAGTTCCAGAGCGATTCGCCCAATGAGTCCTTGATATTTAGTCGTTTTCAGCCAATATTTTCGATTTTTGAAAATTTCACTTTTTTGTGAAAATATCCACTAAATGAGGGAATAATATGTGTGAGGGTACCCCAGGAGTGTTCCAAATGTGTGTGGGTAAAATATATATCCCACGGGGGTAAAATTGAAAAAAGTTGAAAATTTTTTTTTTTTTGGACTTAGTCATTTTTCCGGCGTTTATCAGACTTTCAGATAGGGCAAATGTCAGTGAGCGTTCCGATTTCAGTTCCAGAGCGATTCGCCCAATGAGTCCTTGATATTTAGTCATTTTCAGCCAATTTTCTGGATTTTTGAAAAATTCACTTTTTTGTGAAAATATCCACTAAATGAGGGAATAATATGTGTGAGGGTACCCCAGGAGAGTTCCAAATGTGTGTGGGTAGAATATATATCCCATGGGGGTAAAACTGAAAAAAGTTGAAAAAATTTTTTTTTTTGGACTTAGTCATTTTTCCGGCGTTTATCAGACTTTCAGATAGGGCAAATGTCAGTGAGCGTTCCGATTTCAGTTCCAGAGCGATTCGCCCAATGAGTCCTTGATATTTAGTCATTTTCAGCCAATTTTCTGGATTTTTGAAAAATTCACTTTTTTGTGAAAATATCCACTAAATGAGGGAATAATATGTGTGAGGGTACCCCAGGAGAGTTCCAAATGTGTGTGGGTAGAATATATATCCCATGGGGGTAAAACTGAAAAAAGTTGAAAAAAATTTTTTTTTTGGACTTAGTCATTTTTCCGGCGTTTATCAGACTTTCAGATAGGGCAAATGTCAGTGAGCGTTCCGATTTCAGTTCCAGAGCGATTCGCCCAATGAGTCCTTGATATTTAGTCATTTTCAGCCAATTTTCTGGATTTTTGAAAAATTCACTTTTTTGTGAAAATATCCACTAAATGAGGGAATAATATGTGTGAGAGTAGCCCAGGAGAGTTCCAAATGTGTGTGGGTAGAATATATATCCGACGGGCATAAAATTGAAAATAGTTGAAAAAAATTTTTTTTTGGACTTAGTCATTTTTCCGGCGTTTATCAGACTTTCAGATAGGGCAAAGGTCAGTGAGCGTTCCGATTTCAGTTCCAGAGCGTTTCGCCCAATGAGTCTTGAGATTTAGTCGTTTTCAGCCAATATTTTGGATTTTTGAAAATTTCACTTTTTTGTGAAAATATCCACTAAATGAGGGAATAATATGTGTGAGGGTACCCCAGGAGTGTTCCAAATGTGTGTGGGTAGAATATATATCCCACGGGGGTAAAATTGAAAAAAGTTGAAACATTTTTTTTTTTGGACTTAGCCATTTTTCCGGCGTTTATCAGACTTTCAGATAGGGCAAATGTCAGTGAGCGTTCCGATTTCAGTTCCAGAGCGATTCGCCCAATGAGTCCTTGATATTTAGTCGTTTTCAGCCAATATTTTGGATTTTTGAAAATTTCACTTTTTTGTGAAAATATCCACTAAATGAGGGAATAATATGTGTGAGGGTACCCCAGGAGTGTTCCAAATGTGTGTGGGTAGAATATATATCCCACAGGGGTAAAATTGAAAAAAGTTGAAAAAAAATTTTTTTTTGGACTTAGTCATTTTTCCGGCGTTTATCAGACTTTCAGATAGGGCAAATGTCAGTGAGCATTCCGATTTCAGTTCCAGAGCGATTCGCCCAATGAGTCCTTGATATTTAGTCGTTTTCAGACAATATTTTGGATTTTTGAAAATTTCACTTTTTTGTGAAAATATCCACTAAATGAGGGAATAATATGTGTGAGGGTACCCCAGGAGTGTTCCAAATGTGTGTGGGTAAAATATATATCCCACGGGGGTAAAATTGAAAAAAGTTGAAAAATTTTTTTTTTTTGGACTTAGTCATTTTTCCGGCGTTTATCAGACTTTCAGATAGGGCAAATGTCAGTGAGCGTTCCGATTTCAGTTCCAGAGCGATTCGCCCAATGAGTCCTTGATATTTAGTCGTTTTCAGCCAATTTTCTGGATTTTTGAAAAATTCACTTTTTTGTGAAAATATCCACTAAATGAGGGAATAATATGTGTGAGGGTACCCCAGGAGAGTTCCAAATGTGTGTGGGTAAAATATATATCCCACGGGGGTAAAATTGAAAAAAGTTGAAAAAAATTATTTTTTCGACTTAGCCATTTTTCCGGTGTTTATCAGACTTTCAGATAGGGCAAATGTCAGTGAGCGTTCCGATTTCAGTTCCAGAGCGATTTGCCCAATGAGTCTTGATATTTAGTCGTTTTCAGCCAATATTTTGGATTTTTGAAAATTTCACTTTTTTGTGAAAATATCCACTAAATGAGGGAATAATATGTGTGAGGGTACCCCAGGAGTGTTCCAAATGTGTGTGGGTAGAATATATATCCCACGGGGGTAAAATTGAAAAAAGTTGAAAAATTTATTTTTTTGGACTTAGCCATTTTTCCGGCGTTTATCAGACTTTCAGATAGGGCAAATGTCAGTGAGCGTTCCGATTTCAGTTCCAGAGCGATTCTCCCAATGAGTCCTTGATATTTAGTCGTTTTCAGCCAATATTTTGGATTTTTGAAAATTTCACTTTTTTGTGAAAATATCCACTAAATGAGGGAATAATATGTGTGAGGGTACCCCAGGAGTGTTCCAAATGTGTGTGGGTAAAATATATATCCCACGGGGGTAAAATTGAAAAAAGTTGAAAAATTTTTTTTTTTTGGACTTAGTCATTTTTCCGGCGTTTATCAGACTTTCAGATAGGGCAAATGTCAGTGAGCGTTCCGATTTCAGTTCCAGAGCGATTCACCCAATGAGTCCTTGATATTTAGTCATTTTCAGCCAATTTTCTAGATTTTTGAAAAATTCACTTTTTTGTGAAAATATCCACTAAATGAGGGAATAATATGTGTGAGAGTAGCCCAGGAGAGTTCCAAATGTGTGTGGGTAGAATATATATCCGACGGGCATAAAATTGAAAATAGTTGAAAAAATTTTTTTTTTGGACTTAGTCATTTTTCCGGCGTTTATCAGACTTTCAGATAGGGCAAATGTCAGTGAGCGTTCCGATTTCAGTTCCAGAGCGATTCGCCCAATGAGTCTTGAGATTTAGTCGTTTTCAGCCAATATTTTGGATTTTTGAAAATTTCACTTTTTTGTGAAAATATCCACTAAATGAGGGAATAATATGTGTGAGGGTACCCCAGGAGTGTTCCAAATGTGTGTGGGTAGAATATATATCCCACAGGGGTAAAATTGAAAAAAGTTGAAAAAATTTTTTTTTTGGACTTAGCCATTTTTCCGGCATTTATCAGACTTTCAGATAGGGCAAATGTCAGTGAGCGTTCCGATTTCAGTTCCAGAGCGATTCGCCCAATGAGTCCTTGATATTTAGTCGTTTTCAGCCAATATTTTGGATTTTTGAAAATTTCACTTTTTTGTGAAAATATCCACTAAATGAGGGATATAATATGTGTGAGGGTACCCCAGGAGAGTTCCAAATGTGTGTGGGTAGAATATATATCCCATGGGGGTAAAACTGAAAAAAGTTGAAAAAATTTTTTTTTTTGGACTTAGTCATTTTTCCGGCGTTTATCAGACTTTCAGATAGGTCAAATGTCAGTGAGCATTCCGATTTCAGTTCCAGAGCGATTCGCCCAATGAGTCCTTGATGTTTAGTCGTTTTCAGCCAATTTTCTGGATTTTTGAAAAATTCACTTTTTTGTGAAAATATCCACTAAATGAGGGAATAATATGTGTGAGGGTACCCCAGGAGAGTTCCAAATGTGTGTGGGTAAAATATATATCCTACGGGGGTAAAATTGAAAAAAGTTGAAAAAAATTATTTTTTCGACTTAGCCATTTTTCCGGTGTTTATCAGACTTTCAGATAGGGCAAATGTCAGTGAGCGTTCCGATTTCAGTTCCAGAGCGATTCGCCCAATGAGTCTTGATGTTTAGTCGTTTTCAGCCAATATTTTGGATTTTTGAAAATTTCACTTTTTTGTGAAAATATCCACTAAACGAGGGAATAATATGTGTGAGGGTACCCCAGGAGTGTACCAAATGTGTGTGGGTAGAATATATATCCGACGGGCATAAAATTGAAAATAGTTGAAAAAATTTTTTTTTTGGACTTAGTCATTTTTCCGGCGTTTATCAGACTTTCAGATAGGGCAAATGTCAGTGAGCGTTCCGATTTCAGTTCCAGAGCGATTCGCCCAATGAGTCCCTGATATTTAGTCATTTTCAGCCAATTTTCTGGATTTTTGAAAATTTCACTTTTTTGTGAAAACATCCACTAAATGAGGGAATAATATGTGTGAGGGTACCCCAGCAGAGTTCCAAATGTGTGTGGGTAGAATATATATCCCACGGGGGTAAAACTGAAAAAAGTTGAAAAAGATTTTTTTTTTGGACTTAGCCATTTTTCCGGCGTTTATCAGACTTTCAGATAGGGCAAATGTCAGTGAGCGTTCCGATTTCAATTCCAGAGCGATTCGCCCAATGAGTCCTTGATATTTAGTCATTTTCAGCCAATTTTCTGGATTTTTGAAAAATTCACTTTTTTCTGAAAATATCCACTAAATGAGGGAATAATATGTGTGAGGGTACCCCAGCAGAGTTCCAAATGTGTGTGGGTAGAATATATATCCCATGGGGGTAAAACTGAAAAAGGTTGAAAACATTTTTTTTTTGGACTTAGTCATTTTTCCGGCGTTTATCAGACTTTCAGATAGGGCAAATGTCAGTGAGCATTCCGTTTTCAGTTCCAGAGCGATTCGCCCAATGAGTCCTTGATATTTAGTCGTTTTCAGCCAATATTTTGGATTTTTGAAAATTTCACTTTTTTGTGAAAATATCCACTAAATGAGGGAATAATATGTGTGAGGGTACCCCAGGAGTGTTCCAAATGTGTGTGGGTAAAATATATATCCCACGGGGGTAAAATTGAAAAAAGTTGAAAAAAATTATTTTTTCAACTTAGCCATTTTTCCGGTGTTTATCAGACTTTCAGATAGGGCAAATGTCAGTGAGCGTTCCGATTTCAGTTCCAGAGCGATTCGCCCAATGAGTCCTTGATATTTAGTCGTTTTCAGCCAATTTTCTGGATTTTTGAAAATTTCACTTTTTTGTGAAAATATCCACTAAATGAGGGAATAATATGTGTGAGGGTACCCCAGGAGTGTTCCAAATGTGTGTGGGTAGAATATATATCCCACGGGGGTAAAATTGAAAAAAGTTGAAAAATTTTTTTTTTTGGACTTAGCCATTTTTCCGGCGTTTATCAGACTTTCAGATAGGGCAAATGTCAGTGAGCGTTCCGATTTCAGTTCCAGAGCGATTCGCCCAATGAGTCCTTGATATTTAGTCGTTTTCAGCCAATATTTTGGATTTTTGAAAATTTCACTTTTTTGTGAAAATATCCACTAAATGAGGGAATAATATGTGTGAGGGTACCCCAGGAGTGTTCCAAATGTGTGTGGGCAGAATATATATCCCACAGGGGTAAAATTGAAAAAAGTTGAAAAAAAATTTTTTTTTGGACTTAGTCATTTTTCCGGCGTTTTTTCAGACTTTCAGATAGGGCAAATGTCAGTGAGCGTTCCGATTTCAGTTCCAGAGCGATTCGCCCAATGAGTCCTTGATATTTAGTCGTTTTCAGCCAATATTTTCGATTTTTGAAAATTTCACTTTTTTGTGAAAATATCCACTAAATGAGGGAATAATATGTGTGAGGGTACCCCAGGAGTGTTCCAAATGTGTGTGGGTAAAATATATATCCCACGGGGGTAAAATTGAAAAAAGTTGAAAATTTTTTTTTTTTTGGACTTAGTCATTTTTCCGGCGTTTATCAGACTTTCAGATAGGGCAAATGTCAGTGAGCGTTCCGATTTCAGTTCCAGAGCGATTCGCCCAATGAGTCCTTGATATTTAGTCATTTTCAGCCAATTTTCTGGATTTTTGAAAAATTCACTTTTTTGTGAAAATATCCACTAAATGAGGGAATAATATGTGTGAGGGTACCCCAGGAGAGTTCCAAATGTGTGTGGGTAGAATATATATCCCATGGGGGTAAAACTGAAAAAAGTTGAAAAAAATTTTTTTTTTGGACTTCGTCATTTTTCCGGCGTTTATCAGACTTTCAGATAGGGCAAATGTCAGTGAGCTTTCCGATTTCAGTTCCAGAGCGATTCGCCCAATGAGTCCTTGATATTTAGTCATTTTCAGCCAATTTTCTGGATTTTTGAAAAATTCACTTTTTTGTGAAAATATCCACTAAATGAGGGAATAATATGTGTGAGGGTACCCCAGGAGAGTTCCAAATGTGTGTGGGTAGAATATATATCCCATGGGGGTAAAACTGAAAAAAGTTGAAAAAATTTTTTTTTTTGGACTTAGTCATTTTTCCGGCGTTTATCAGACTTTCAGATAGGGCAAATGTCAGTGAGCGTTCCGATTTCAGTTCCAGAGCGATTCGCCCAATGAGTCCTTGATATTTAGTCATTTTCAGCCAATTTTCTGGATTTTTGAAAAATTCACTTTTTTGTGAAAATATCCACTAAATGAGGGAATAATATGTGTGAGGGTACCCCAGGAGAGTTCCAAATGTGTGTGGGTAGAATATATATCCCATGGGGGTAAAACTGAAAAAAGTTGAAAAAAATTTTTTTTTTGGACTTAGTCATTTTTCCGGCGTTTATCAGACTTTCAGATAGGGCAAATGTCAGTGAGCGTTCCGATTTCAGTTCCAGAGCGATTCGCCCAATGAGTCCTTGATATTTAGTCATTTTCAGCCAATTTTCTGGATTTTTGAAAAATTCACTTTTTTGTGAAAATATCCACTAAATGAGGGAATAATATGTGTGAGAGTAGCCCAGGAGAGTTCCAAATGTGTGTGGGTAGAATATATATCCGACGGGCATAAAATTGAAAATAGTTGAAAAAAATTTTTTTTTGGACTTAGTCATTTTTCCGGCGTTTATCAGACTTTCAGATAGGGCAAAGGTCAGTGAGCGTTCCGATTTCAGTTCCAGAGCGTTTCGCCCAATGAGTCTTGAGATTTAGTCGTTTTCAGCCAATATTTTGGATTTTTGAAAATTTCACTTTTTTGTGAAAATATCCACTAAATGAGGGAATAATATGTGTGAGGGTACCCCAGGAGTGTTCCAAATGTGTGTGGGTAGAATATATATCCCACGGGGGTAAAATTGAAAAAAGTTGAAACATTTTTTTTTTTGGACTTAGCCATTTTTCCGGCGTTTATCAGACTTTCAGATAGGGCAAATGTCAGTGAGCGTTCCGATTTCAGTTCCAGAGCGATTCGCCCAATGAGTCCTTGATATTTAGTCGTTTTCAGCCAATATTTTGGATTTTTGAAAATTTCACTTTTTTGTGAAAATATCCACTAAATGAGGGAATAATATGTGTGAGGGTACCCCAGGAGTGTTCCAAATGTGTGTGGGTAGAATATATATCCCACAGGGGTAAAATTGAAAAAAGTTGAAAAAAAATTTTTTTTTGGACTTAGTCATTTTTCCGGCGTTTATCAGACTTTCAGATAGGGCAAATGTCAGTGAGCATTCCGATTTCAGTTCCAGAGCGATTCGCCCAATGAGTCCTTGATATTTAGTCGTTTTCAGACAATATTTTGGATTTTTGAAAATTTCACTTTTTTGTGAAAATATCCACTAAATGAGGGAATAATATGTGTGAGGGTACCCCAGGAGTGTTCCAAATGTGTGTGGGTAAAATATATATCCCACGGGGGTAAAATTGAAAAAAGTTGAAAAATTTTTTTTTTTTGGACTTAGTCATTTTTCCGGCGTTTATCAGACTTTCAGATAGGGCAAATGTCAGTGAGCGTTCCGATTTCAGTTCCAGAGCGATTCGCCCAATGAGTCCTTGATATTTAGTCGTTTTCAGCCAATTTTCTGGATTTTTGAAAAATTCACTTTTTTGTGAAAATATCCACTAAATGAGGGAATAATATGTGTGAGGGTACCCCAGGAGAGTTCCAAATGTGTGTGGGTAAAATATATATCCCACGGGGGTAAAATTGAAAAAAGTTGAAAAAAATTATTTTTTCGACTTAGCCATTTTTCCGGTGTTTATCAGACTTTCAGATAGGGCAAATGTCAGTGAGCGTTCCGATTTCAGTTCCAGAGCGATTTGCCCAATGAGTCTTGATATTTAGTCGTTTTCAGCCAATATTTTGGATTTTTGAAAATTTCACTTTTTTGTGAAAATATCCACTAAATGAGGGAATAATATGTGTGAGGGTACCCCAGGAGTGTTCCAAATGTGTGTGGGTAAAATATATATCCCACGGGGGTAAAATTGAAAAAAGTTGAAAAATTTTTTTTTTTTGGACTTAGTCATTTTTCCGGCGTTTATCAGACTTTCAGATAGGGCAAATGTCAGTGAGCGTTCCGATTTCAGTTCCAGAGCGATTCACCCAATGAGTCCTTGATATTTAGTCATTTTCAGCCAATTTTCTAGATTTTTGAAAAATTCACTTTTTTGTGAAAATATCCACTAAATGAGGGAATAATATGTGTGAGGGTACCCCAGGAGTGTTCCAAATGTGTGTGGGTAGAATATATATCCCACGGGGGTAAAATTGAAAAAAGTTGAAAAATTTTTTTTTTGGACTTAGCCATTTTTCCGGCGTTTATCAGACTTTCAGATAGGGCAAATGTCAGTGAGCATTCCGATTTCAGTTCCAGAGCGATTTGCCCAATGAGTCCTTGATATTTAGTCGTTTTCAGCCAATATTTTGGATTTTTGAACATTTCACTTTTTTGTGAAAATATCCACTAAATGAGGGAATAATATGTGTGAGAGTACCCCAGGAGAGCTCCAAATGTGTGTGGGTAGAATATATATCCCACGGGGGTAAAACTGAAAAAAGTTGAAAAAAATTTTTTTTTTGGGCTTAGCCATTTTTCCGGCGTTTATCAGACTTTCAGATAGGGCAAATGTCAGTGAGCGTTCCGATTTCAATTCCAGAGCGATTCGCCCAATGAGTCCTTGATATTTAGTCATTTTCAGCCAATTTTCTGGATTTTTGAAAAATTCACTTTTTTGTGAAAATATCCACTAAATGAGGGAATAATATGTGTGAGGGTACCCCAGGAGTGTTCCAAATGTGTGTGGGTAGAATATATATCCCACGGGGGTAAAATTGAAAAAAGTTGAAAAATTTTTTTTTTGGACTTAGCCATTTTTCCGGTGTTTATCAGACTTTCAGATAGGGCAAATGTCAGTGAGCATTCCGATTTCAGTTCCAGAGCGATTTGCCCAATGAGTCCTTGATATTTAGTCGTTTTCAGCCAATATTTTGGATTTTTGAACATTTCACTTTTTTGTGAAAATATCCACTAAATGAGGGAATAATATGTGTGAGAGTACCCCAGGAGAGCTCCAAATGTGTGTGGGTAGAATATATATCCCACGGGGGTAAAATTGAAAATAGTTGAAAAAAATTTTTTTTTGGACTTAGCCATTTTTCCGGCGTTTATCAGACTTTCAGATAGGGCAAATGTCAGTGAGCGTTCCGATTTCAGTTCCAGAGCGATTCGCCCAATGAGTCCTTGATATTTAGTCGTTTTCAGCCAATATTTTGGATTTTTGAAAATTTCACTTTTTTGTGAAAATATCCACTAAATGAGGGAATAATATGTGTGAGGGTACACCAGGAGTGTTCCAAATGTGTGTGGGTAGAATATATATCCCACGGGGGTAAAATTGAAAAAAGTTGAAAAAAATTTTTTTTTTGGACTTAGTCATTTTTCTGGCGTTTATCAGACTTTCAGATAGGGCAAATGTCAGTGAGCGTTCCGATTTCAGTTCCAGAGCGATTCGCCCAATGAGTCCTTGATATTTAGTCATTTTCAGCCAATTTTCTGGATTTTTGAAAAATTCACTTTTTTGTGAAAATATCCACTAAATGAGGGAATAATATGTGTGAGGGTACCCCAGGAGTGTTCCAAATGTGTGTGGGTAGAATATATATCCCACGGGGGTAAAATTGAAAAAAGTTGAAAAATTTTTTTTTTGGACTTAGCCATTTTTCCGGCGTTTATCAGACTTTCAGATAGGGCAAATGTCAGTGAGCATTCCGATTTCAGTTCCAGAGCGATTTTCCCAATGAGTCCTTGATATTTAGTCGTTTTCAGCCAATATTTTGGATTTTTGAACATTTCACTTTTTTGTGAAAATATCCACTAAATGAGGGAATAATATGTGTGAGAGTACCCCAGGAGAGCTCCAAATGTGTGTGGGTAGAATATATATCCCACGGGGGTAAAATTGAAAATAGTTGAAAAAAATTTTTTTTTGGACTTAGCCATTTTTCCGGCGTTCATCAGACTTTCAGATAGGGCAAATGTCAGTGAGCGTTCCGATTTCAGTTCCAGAGCGATTCGCCCAATGAGTCCTTGATATTTAGTCGTTTTCAGACAATATTTTGGATTTTTGAAAATTTCACTTTTTTGTGAAAATATCCACTAAATGAGGGAATAATATGTGTGAGGGTACCCCAGGAGTGTTCCAAATGTGTGTGGGTAAAATATATATCCCACGGGGGTAAAATTGAAAAAAGTTGAAAAATTTTTTTTTTTTGGACTTAGTCATTTTTCCGGCGTTTATCAGACTTTCAGATAGGGCAAATGTCAGTGAGCGTTCCGATTTCAGTTCCAGAGCGATTCGCCCAATGAGTCCTTGATATTTAGTCGTTTTCAGCCAATTTTCTGGATTTTTGAAAAATTCACTTTTTTGTGAAAATATCCACTAAATGAGGGAATAATATGTGTGAGGGTACCCCAGGAGAGTTCCAAATGTGTGTGGGTAAAATATATATCCCACGGGGGTAAAATTGAAAAAAGTTGAAAAAAATTATTTTTTCGACTTAGCCATTTTTCCGGTGTTTATCAGACTTTCAGATAGGGCAAATGTCAGTGAGCGTTCCGATTTCAGTTCCAGAGCGATTTGCCCAATGAGTCTTGATATTTAGTCGTTTTCAGCCAATATTTTGGATTTTTGAAAATTTCACTTTTTTGTGAAAATATCCACTAAATGAGGGAATAATATGTGTGAGGGTACCCCAGGAGTGTTCCAAATGTGTGTGGGTAGAATATATATCCCACGGGGGTAAAATTGAAAAAAGTTGAAAAATTTATTTTTTTGGACTTAGCCATTTTTCCGGCGTTTATCAGACTTTCAGATAGGGCAAATGTCAGTGAGCGTTCCGATTTCAGTTCCAGAGCGATTCTCCCAATGAGTCCTTGATATTTAGTCGTTTTCAGCCAATATTTTGGATTTTTGAAAATTTCACTTTTTTGTGAAAATATCCACTAAATGAGGGAATAATATGTGTGAGGGTACCCCAGGAGTGTTCCAAATGTGTGTGGGTAAAATATATATCCCACGGGGGTAAAATTGAAAAAAGTTGAAAAATTTTTTTTTTTTGGACTTAGTCATTTTTCCGGCGTTTATCAGACTTTCAGATAGGGCAAATGTCAGTGAGCGTTCCGATTTCAGTTCCAGAGCGATTCACCCAATGAGTCCTTGATATTTAGTCATTTTCAGCCAATTTTCTAGATTTTTGAAAAATTCACTTTTTTGTGAAAATATCCACTAAATGAGGGAATAATATGTGTGAGGGTACCCCAGGAGTGTTCCAAATGTGTGTGGGTAGAATATATATCCCACGGGGGTAAAATTGAAAAAAGTTGAAAAATTTTTTTTTTGGACTTAGCCATTTTTCCGGCGTTTATCAGACTTTCAGATAGGGCAAATGTCAGTGAGCATTCCGATTTCAGTTCCAGAGCGATTTGCCCAATGAGTCCTTGATATTTAGTCGTTTTCAGCCAATATTTTGGATTTTTGAACATTTCACTTTTTTGTGAAAATATCCACTAAATGAGGGAATAATATGTGTGAGAGTACCCCAGGAGAGCTCCAAATGTGTGTGGGTAGAATATATATCCCACGGGGGTAAAACTGAAAAAAGTTGAAAAAAATTTTTTTTTTGGGCTTAGCCATTTTTCTGGCGTTTATCAGACTTTCAGATAGGGCAAATGTCAGTGAGCGTTCCGATTTCAATTCCAGAGCGATTCGCCCAATGAGTCCTTGATATTTAGTCATTTTCAGCCAATTTTCTGGATTTTTGAAAAATTCACTTTTTTGTGAAAATATCCACTAAATGAGGGAATAATATGTGTGAGGGTACCCCAGGAGTGTTCCAAATGTGTGTGGGTAGAATATATATCCCACGGGGGTAAAATTGAAAAAAGTTGAAAAATTTTTTTTTTGGACTTAGCCATTTTTCCGGCGTTTATCAGACTTTCAGATAGGGCAAATGTCAGTGAGCATTCCGATTTCAGTTCCAGAGCGATTTGCCCAATGAGTCCTTGATATTTAGTCGTTTTCAGCCAATATTTTGGATTTTTGAACATTTCACTTTTTTGTGAAAATATCCACTAAATGAGGGAATAATATGTGTGAGAGTACCCCAGGAGAGCTCCAAATGTGTGTGGGTAGAATATATATCCCACGGGGGTAAAATTGAAAATAGTTGAAAAAAATTTTTTTTTGGACTTAGCCATTTTTCCGGCGTTTATCAGACTTTCAGATAGGGCAAATGTCAGTGAGCGTTCCGATTTCAGTTCCAGAGCGATTCGCCCAATGAGTCCTTGATATTTAGTCGTTTTCAGCCAATATTTTGGATTTTTGAAAATTTCACTTTTTTGTGAAAATATCCACTAAATGAGGGAATAATATGTGTGAGGGTACACCAGGAGTGTTCCAAATGTGTGTGGGTAGAATATATATCCCACGGGGGTAAAATTGAAAAAAGTTGAAAAAAATTTTTTTTTTGGACTTAGTCATTTTTCTGGCGTTTATCAGACTTTCAGATAGGGCAAATGTCAGTGAGCGTTCCGATTTCAGTTCCAGAGCGATTCGCCCAATGAGTCCTTGATATTTAGTCATTTTCAGCCAATTTTCTGGATTTTTGAAAAATTCACTTTTTTGTGAAAATATCCACTAAATGAGGGAATAATATGTGTGAGGGTACCCCAGGAGTGTTCCAAATGTGTGTGGGTAGAATATATATCCCACGGGGGTAAAATTGAAAAAAGTTGAAAAATTTTTTTTTTGGACTTAGCCATTTTTCCGGCGTTTATCAGACTTTCAGATAGGGCAAATGTCAGTGAGCATTCCGATTTCAGTTCCAGAGCGATTTTCCCAATGAGTCCTTGATATTTAGTCGTTTTCAGCCAATATTTTGGATTTTTGAACATTTCACTTTTTTGTGAAAATATCCACTAAATGAGGGAATAATATGTGTGAGAGTACCCCAGGAGAGCTCCAAATGTGTGTGGGTAGAATATATATCCCACGGGGGTAAAATTGAAAATAGTTGAAAAAAATTTTTTTTTGGACTTAGCCATTTTTCCGGCGTTCATCAGACTTTCAGATAGGGCAAATGTCAGTGAGCGTTCCGATTTCAGGTCCAGAGCGATTCGCCCAATGAGTCCTTGATATTTAGTCGTTTTCAGCCAATATTTTGGATTTTTGAAAATTTCACTTTTTTGTGAAAATATCCACTAAATGAGGGAATAATATGTGTGAGGGTACCCCAGGAGAGTTCCAAATGTGTGTGGGTAGAATATATATCCCATGGGGGTAAAATTGAAAAAAGTTGAAAAATTTTTTTTTGGACTTAGTCATTTTTCCGGCGTTTATCAGACTTTCAGATAGGACAAATGTCAGTGAGCGTTCCGATTTCAGTTCCAGCGCAATTCGCGCAATGAGTCCTTGATATTTAGTCGTTTTCAGCCAATATTTTGGATTTTTGAAAATTTCACTTTTTTGTGAAAATATCCACTAAATGAGGGAATAATATGTGTTAGGGTAGCCCAGGAGAGTTCCAAATGTGTGTGGGTAGAATATATATCCCACGGGGGTAAAATTGAAAAAAGTTGAAAAATTTTTTTTTTGGACTTAGTCATTTTTCCGGCGTTTATCAGACTTTCAGATAGGACAAATGTCAGTGAGCGTTCCGATTTCAGTTCCAGAGCGATTCGCCCAATGAGTCCTTGATATTTAGTCATTTTCAGCCAATTTTCTGGATTTTTGAAAAATTCACTTTTTTGTTAAAATATCCACTAAATGAGGGAATAATATGTGTGAGGATACCCCAGGAGAGTTCCAAATGTGTGTGGGTAGAATATATATCCCACGGGGGTAAAACTGAAAAAAGTTGAAAAAAATTTTTTTTTTGGGCTTAGCCATTTTTCCGGCGTTTATCAGACTTTCAGATAGGGCAAATGTCAGTGAGCGTTCCGATTTCAATTCCAGAGCGATTCGCCCAATGAGTCCTTGATATTTAGTCATTTTCAGCCAATTTTCTGGATTTTTGAAAAATTCACTTTTTTGTGAAAATATCCACTAAATGAGGGAATAATATGTGTGAGGGTACCCCAGGAGTGTTCCAAATGTGTGTGGGTAGAATATATATCCCACGGGGGTAAAATTGAAAAAAGTTGAAAAATTTTTTTTTTGGACTTAGCCATTTTTCCGGCGTTTATCAGACTTTCAGATAGGGCAAATGTCAGTGAGCATTCCGATTTCAGTTCCAGAGCGATTTGCCCAATGAGTCCTTGATATTTAGTCGTTTTCAGCCAATATTTTGGATTTTTGAACATTTCACTTTTTTGTGAAAATATCCACTAAATGAGGGAATAATATGTGTGAGAGTACCCCAGGAGAGCTCCAAATGTGTGTGGGTAGAATATATATCCCACGGGGGTAAAATTGAAAATAGTTGAAAAAAATTTTTTTTTGGACTTAGCCATTTTTCCGGCGTTTATCAGACTTTCAGATAGGGCAAATGTCAGTGAGCGTTCCGATTTCAGTTCCAGAGCGATTCGCCCAATGAGTCCTTGATATTTAGTCGTTTTCAGCCAATATTTTGGATTTTTGAAAATTTCACTTTTTTGTGAAAATATCCACTAAATGAGGGAATAATATGTGTGAGGGTACACCAGGAGTGTTCCAAATGTGTGTGGGTAGAATATATATCCCACGGGGGTAAAATTGAAAAAAGTTGAAAAAAATTTTTTTTTTGGACTTAGTCATTTTTCTGGCGTTTATCAGACTTTCAGATAGGGCAAATGTCAGTGAGCGTTCCGATTTCAGTTCCAGAGCGATTCGCCCAATGAGTCCTTGATATTTAGTCATTTTCAGCCAATTTTCTGGATTTTTGAAAAATTCACTTTTTTGTGAAAATATCCACTAAATGAGGGAATAATATGTGTGAGGGTACCCCAGGAGTGTTCCAAATGTGTGTGGGTAGAATATATATCCCACGGGGGTAAAATTGAAAAAAGTTGAAAAATTTTTTTTTTGGACTTAGCCATTTTTCCGGCGTTTATCAGACTTTCAGATAGGGCAAATGTCAGTGAGCATTCCGATTTCAGTTCCAGAGCGATTTTCCCAATGAGTCCTTGATATTTAGTCGTTTTCAGCCAATATTTTGGATTTTTGAACATTTCACTTTTTTGTGAAAATATCCACTAAATGAGGGAATAATATGTGTGAGAGTACCCCAGGAGAGCTCCAAATGTGTGTGGGTAGAATATATATCCCACGGGGGTAAAATTGAAAATAGTTGAAAAAAATTTTTTTTTGGACTTAGCCATTTTTCCGGCGTTCATCAGACTTTCAGATAGGGCAAATGTCAGTGAGCGTTCCGATTTCAGTTCCAGAGCGATTCGCCCAATGAGTCCTTGATATTTAGTCGTTTTCAGCCAATATTTTGGATTTTTGAAAATTTCACTTTTTTGTGAAAATATCCACTAAATGAGGGAATAATATGTGTGAGGGTACCCCAGGAGAGTTCCAAATGTGTGTGGGTAGAATATATATCCCATGGGGGTAAAATTGAAAAAAGTTGAAAAATTTTTTTTTGGACTTAGTCATTTTTCCGGCGTTTATCAGACTTTCAGATAGGACAAATGTCAGTGAGCGTTCCGATTTCAGTTCCAGCGCAATTCGCGCAATGAGTCCTTGATATTTAGTCGTTTTCAGCCAATATTTTGGATTTTTGAAAATTTCACTTTTTTGTGAAAATATCCACTAAATGAGGGAATAATATGTGTTAGGGTAGCCCAGGAGAGTTCCAAATGTGTGTGGGTAGAATATATATCCCACGGGGGTAAAATTGAAAAAAGTTGAAAAATTTTTTTTTTGGACTTAGTCATTTTTCCGGCGTTTATCAGACTTTCAGATAGGACAAATGTCAGTGAGCGTTCCGATTTCAGTTCCAGAGCGATTCGCCCAATGAGTCCTTGATATTTAGTCATTTTCAGCCAATTTTCTGGATTTTTGAAAAATTCACTTTTTTGTTAAAATATCCACTAAATGAGGGAATAATATGTGTGAGGATACCCCAGGAGAGTTCCAAATGTGTGTGGGTAGAATATATATCCCATGGGGGTAAAATTGAAAAAAGTTGAAAATTTTTTTTTTGGACTTAGTCATTTTTCTGGCGTTTATCAGACTTTCAGATAGGGCAAATGTCAGTGAGCGTTCCGATTTCAGTTCCAGAGCCATTCGCGCAATGAGTCCTTGATATTTAGTCATTTTCAGCCAATTTTCTGGATTTTTGAAAAATTCACTTTTTTGTGAAAATATCCACTAAATGAGGGAATAATATGTGTGAGGGTACCCCAGGAGAGTTCCAAATGTGTGTGGGTAGAATACATATCCCATGGGGGTAAAATTGAAAAAAGTTGAAAAAAAATTTTTTTTTCGACTTAGTCATTTTTCCGGCGTTTATCAGACTTTCAGATAGGACAAATGGCAGTGAGTGTTCCGATTTCAGTTCCAGAGCGATTCACCCAATGAGTCCTTGATATTTAGTCATTTTCAGCCAATTTTCTATATTTTTGAAAAATTCACTTTTTTGTGAAAATATCCACTAAATGAGGGAATAATATGTGTGAGGGTACCCCAGGAGAGTTCCAAATGTGTGTGGGTAGAATATATATCCCATGGGGGTAAAATTGAAAAAAGTTGAAAAATTTTTTTTTGGACTTAGTCATTTTTCCGGCGTTTATCAGACTTTCAGATAGGAGAAATGTCAGTGAGCGTTCCGATTTCAGTTCCAGCGCAATTCGCGCAATGAGTCCTTGATATTTAGTCGTTTTCAGCCAATATTTTGGATTTTTGAAAATTTCACTTTTTTGTGAAAATATCCACTAAATGAGGGAATAATATGTGTTAGGGTAGCCCAGGAGAGTTCCAAATGTGTGTGGGTAGAATATATATCCCACGGGGGTAAAATTGAAAAAAGTTGAAAAATTTTTTTTTTGGACTTAGTCATTTTTCCGGCGTTTATCAGACTTTCAGATAGGACAAATGTCAGTGAGCGTTCCGATTTCAGTTCCAGAGCGATTCGCCCAATGAGTCCTTGATATTTAGTCATTTTCAGCCAATTTTCTGGATTTTTGAAAAATTCACTTTTTTGTTAAAATATCCACTAAATGAGGGAATAATATGTGTGAGGATACCCCAGGAGAGTTCCAAATGTGTGTGGGTAGAATATATATCCCATGGGGGTAAAATTGAAAAAAGTTGAAAATTTTTTTTTTGGACTTAGTCATTTTTCTGGCGTTTATCAGACTTTCAGATAGGGCAAATGTCAGTGAGCGTTCCGATTTCAGTTCCAGAGCCATTCGCGCAATGAGTCCTTGATATTTAGTCATTTTCAGCCAATTTTCTGGATTTTTGAAAAATTCACTTTTTTGTGAAAATATCCACTAAATGAGGGAATAATATGTGTGAGGGTACCCCAGGAGAGTTCCAAATGTGTGTGGGTAGAATACATATCCCATGGGGGTAAAATTGAAAAAAGTTGAAAAAAAATTTTTTTTTCGACTTAGTCATTTTTCCGGCGTTTATCAGACTTTCAGATAGGACAAATGGCAGTGAGTGTTCCGATTTCAGTTCCAGAGCGATTCACCCAATGAGTCCTTGATATTTAGTCATATTCAGCCAATTTTCTGTATTTTTGAAAAATTCACTTTTTTGTGAAAATATCCACTAAATGAGGGAATAATATGTGTGAGGGTACCCCAGGAGAGTTCCAAATGTGTGTGGGTAGAATATATATCCCATGGGGGTAAAATTGAAAAAAGTTGAAAAATTTTTTTTTGGACTTAGTCATTTTTCCGGCGTTTATCAGACTTTCAGATAGGACAAATGTCAGTGAGCGTTCCGATTTCAGTTCCAGAGCGATTCGCGCAATGAGTCCTTGATATTTAGTCGTTTTCAGCCAATATTTTGGATTTTTGAAAATTTCACTTTTTTGTGAAAATATCCACTAAACGAGGGAATAATATGTGTTAGGGTAGCCCAGGAGAGTTCCAAATGTGTGTGGGTAGAATATATATCCCACGGGGGTAAAATTGAAAAAAGTTGAAAAATTTTTTTTTTGGACTTAGTCATTTTTCCGGCGTTTATCAGACTTTCAGATAGGACAAATGTCAGTGAGCGTTCCGATTTCAGTTCCAGAGCGATTCGCCCAATGAGTCCTTGATATTTAGTCATTTTCAGCCAATTTTCTGGATTTTTGAAAAATTCACTTTTTTGTTAAAATATCCACTAAATGAGGGAATAATATGTGTGAGGATACCCCAGGAGAGTTCCAAATGTGTGTGGGTAGAATATATATCCCATGGGGGTAAAATTGAAAAAAGTTGAAAATTTTTTTTTTGGACTTAGTCATTTTTCCGGCGTTTATCAGACTTTCAGATAGGGCAAATGTCAGTGAGCGTTCCGATTTCAGTTCCAGAGCCATTCGCGCAATGAGTCCTTGATATTTAGTCGTTTTCAGCCAATATTTTGGATTTTTGAAAATTTCACTTTTTTGGGAAAATATCCACTAAATGAGGGAATAATATGTGTGAGGGTAGCCCAGGAGAGTTCCAAATGTGTGTGGGTAGAATATATATCCCATGGGGATAAAATTGAAAAAAGTTGAAAAAAAATTTTTTTTTGGACTTAGTCATTTTTCTGACGTTTATCAGACTTTCAGATAGGACAAATATCAGTGAGCGTTCCGATTTCAGTTCCAGAGCGATTCGCCCAATGAGTCCTTGATATTTAGTCATTTTCAGCCAATTTTCTGGATTTTTGAAAAATTCACTTTTTTGTGAAAATATCCACTAAATGAGGGAATAATATGTGTGAGGGTACCCCAGGAGAGTTCCAAATGTGTGTGGGTAGAATATATATCCCATGGGGGTAAAATTAAAAAAAGTTGAAAAAAAATTTTTTTTTCGACTTAGTCATTTTTCCGGCGTTTATCAGACTTTCAGATAGGACAAATGGCAGTGAGTGTTCCGATTTCAGTTCCAGAGCGATTCGCCCAATGAGTCCTTGATATTTAGTCATTTTCAGCCAATTTTCTGTATTTTTGAAAAATTCACTTTTTTGTGAAAATATCCACTAAATGAGGGAATAATATGTGTGAGGGTACCCCAGGAGAGTTCCAAATGTGTGTGGGTAGAATATATATCCCATGGGGGTAAAATTGAAAAAAGTTTAAAAATTTTTTTTTGGACTTAGTCATTTTTCCGGCGTTTATCAGACTTTCAGATAGGACAAATGTCAGTGAGCGTTCCGATTTCAGTTCCAGAGCGATTCGCCCAATGAGTCCTTGATATTTAGTCATTTTCAGCCAATTTTCTGGATTTTTGAAAAATTCACTTTTTTGTTAAAATATCCACTAAATGAGGGAATAATATGTGTGAGGATACCCCAGGAGAGTTCCAAATGTGTGTGGGTAGAATATATATCCCATGGGGGTAAAATTTAAAAAAGTTGAAAAAAAATTTTTTTTTGGACTCAGTAATTTTTCCGGCGTTTATCAAACTTTCAGATAGGGCAAATGTCAGTGAGCGTTCCGATTTCAGTTCCAGAGCGATTCGCCCAATGAGTCCTTGATATTTAGTCATTTTCAGCCAATTTTCTGTATTTTTGAAAAATTCACTTTTTTGTGAAAATATCCACTAAATGAGGGAATAATATGTGTGAGGGTACCCCAGGAGAGTTCCAAATGTGTGTGGGTAGAATATATATCCCATGGGGGTAAAATTGAAAAAAGTTGAAAAATTTTTTTTTGGACTTAGTCATTTTTCCGGCGTTTATCAAACTTTCAGATAGGGCAAATGTCAGTGAGCGTTCCGATTTCAGTTCCAGAGCCATTCGCGCAATGAGTCCTTGATATTTAGTCGTTTTCAGCCAATATTTTGGATTTTTGAAAATTTCCCTTTTTTGTGAAAATATCCACTAAATGAGGGAATAATATGTGTGAGGTTACCCCAGAAGTGTTCCAAATGTGTGTGGGTAGAAAATATATCCCACGGGGGTAAAATTGAAAAAAGTTTAAAAATATTTTTTTTTGGACTTAGTCATTTTTCTGGCGTTTATCAGACTTTCAGATAGGGCAAATGTCAGTGAGCGTTCCGATTTCAGTTCCAGAGCGATTCGCCCAATGAGTCTTGATATTTAGTCGTTTTCAGCCAATATTTTGGATTTTTGAAAATTTCACTTTTTTGTGAAAATATCCACTAAATGAGGGAATAATATGTGTGAGGGTACCCCAGGAGTGTTCCAAATGAGTGTTGGTAAAATATATATCCCACGGGGGTAAAATTGAAAAAAGTTGAAAATTTTTTTTTTTTGGACTTAGCCATTTTTCCGGCGTTTATCAGACTTTCAGATAGGGCAAATGTCAGTGAGCATTCCGATTTCAGTTCCAGAGCGATTCGCCCAATGAGTACTTGATATTTAGTCATTTTCAGCCAATTTTCTGGATTTTTGAAAATTTCACTTTTTTGTGAAAATATCCACTAAATGAGGGAATAATATGTGTTAGGGTAGCCCAGGAGAGTTCCAAATGTGTGTGGGTAGAATATATATCCCATGGGGGTAAAATTGAAAAAAGTTGAAAAAAAATTTTTTTTTGGACTTAGTCATTTTTCCGGCGTTTATCAGACTTTCAGATAGGACAAATGGCAGTGAGCGTTCCGATTTCAGTTCCAGAGCGATTCGCCCAATGAGTCCTTGATATTTAGTCATTTTCAGCCAATTTTCTGTATTTTTGAAAAATTCACTTTTTTGTGAAAATATCCACTAAATGAGGGAATAATATGTGTGAGGGTACCCCAGGAGAGTTCCAAATGTGTGTGGGTAGAAGATATATCCCACGGGGGTAAAACTGAAAAAAGTTGAAAAAAATTTTTTTTTTGGACTTAGTCATTTTTCCGGCGTTTATCAGACTTTCAGATAGGGCAAATGTCAGTGAGCATTCCGATTTCAGTTCCAGAGCGATTCGCCCAATGAGTCCTTGATATTTAGTCGTTTTCAGCCAATATTTTGTATTTTTGAAAATTTCACTTTTTTGTGAAAATATCCACTAAATGAGGGAGTAATATGTGTGAGGGTACCCCAGGAGAGTTCCAAATGTGTGTGGGTAGAATATATATCCCATGGGGGTAAAATTTTAAAAAGTTGAAAAAAATTTTTTTTTTGGACTTAGTCATTTTTCCGGCGTTTATCAGACTTTCAGATAGGGCAAATGTCAGTGAGCATTCCGATTTCAGTTCCAGAGCGATTCGCCCAATGAGTCCTTGATATTTAGTCATTTTCAGCCAATTTTCTGGATTTTTGAAAAATTCACTTTTTTGTTAAAATATCCACTAAATGAGGGAATAATATGTGTGAGGATACCCCAGGAGAGTTCCAAATGTGTGTGGGTAGAATATATATCCCATGGGGGTAAAATTTAAAAAAGTTGAAAAAAAATTTTTTTTTGGACTCAGTAATTTTTCCGGCGTTTATCAAACTTTCAGATAGGGCAAATGTCAGTGAGCGTTCCGATTTCAGTTCCAGAGCGATTCGCCCAATGAGTCCTTGATATTTAGTCATTTTCAGCCAATTTTCTGTATTTTTGAAAAATTCACTTTTTTGTGAAAATATCCACTAAATGAGGGAATAATATGTGTGAGGGTACCCCAGGAGAGTTCCAAATGTGTGTGGGTAGAATATATATCCCATGGGGGTAAAATTGAAAAAAGTTGAAAAATTTTTTTTTGGACTTAGTCATTTTTCCGGCGTTTATCAGACTTTCAGATAGGGCAAATGTCAGTGAGCGTTCCGATTTCAGTTCCAGAGCCATTCGCGCAATGAGTCCTTGATATTTAGTCGTTTTCAGCCAATATTTTGGATTTTTGAAAATTTCACTTTTTTGTGAAAATATCCACTAAATGAGGGAATAATATGTGTGAGGTTACCCCAGAAGTGTTCCAAATGTGTGTGGGTAGAAAATATATCCCACGGGGGTAAAATTGAAAAAAGTTTAAAAATATTTTTTTTTGGACTTAGTCATTTTTCTGGCGTTTATCAGACTTTCAGATAGGGCAAATGTCAGTGAGCGTTCCGATTTCAGTTCCAGAGCGATTCGCCCAATGAGTCTTGATATTTAGTCGTTTTCAGCCAATATTTTGGATTTTTGAAAATTTCACTTTTTTGTGAAAATATCCACTAAATGAGGGAATAATATGTGTGAGGGTACCCCAGGAGTGTTCCAAATGAGTGTTGGTAAAATATATTTCCCACGGGGGTAAAATTGAAAAAAGTTGAAAATTTTTTTTTTTTGGACTTAGCCATTTTTCCGGCGTTTATCAGACTTTCAGATAGGGCAAATGTCAGTGAGCATTCCGATTTCAGTTCCAGAGCGATTCGCCCAATGAGTACTTGATATTTAGTCATTTTCAGCCAATTTTCTGGATTTTTGAAAATTTCACTTTTTTGTGAAAATATCCACTAAATGAGGGAATAATATGTGTTAGGGTAGCCCAGGAGAGTTCCAAATGTGTGTGGGTAGAATATATATCCCATGGGGGTAAAATTGAAAAAAGTTGAAAAAAAATTTTTTTTTGGACTTAGTCATTTTTCCGGCGTTTATCAGACTTTCAGATAGGGCAAATGTCAGTGAGCATTCCGATTTCAGTTCCAGAGCGATTCGCCCAATGAGTCCTTGATATTTAGTCGTTTTCAGCCAATATTTTGTATTTTTGAAAATTTCACTTTTTTGTGAAAATATCCACTAAATGAGGGAGTAATATGTGTGAGGGTACCCCAGGAGAGTTCCAAATGTGTGTGGGTAGAATATATATCCCATGGGGGTAAAATTTTAAAAAGTTGAAAAAAATTTTTTTTTTGGACTTAGTCATTTTTCCGGCGTTTATCAGACTTTCAGATAGGGCAAATGTCAGTGAGCATTCCGATTTCAGTTCCAGAGCGATTCGCCCAATGAGTCCTTGATATTTAGTCATTTTCAGCCAATTTTCTGGATTTTTGAAAAATTAACTTTTTTGTGATAATATCCACTAAATGAGGGAATAATATGTGTGAGGGTACCCCAGGAGAGTTCCAAATGTGTGTGGGTAGAATATATATCCCACGGGGGTAAAACTGAAAAAAGTTGAAAAAATTTTTTTTATTGGACTTAGTCATTTTTCCGGCGTTTATCAGACTTTCAGATAGGGCAAATGTCAGTGAGCATTGCGATTTCAGTTCCAGAGCGATTCGCCCAATGAGTCCTTGACATTTAGTCGTTTTCAGCCAATATTTTGTATTTTTGAAAATTTCACTTTTTTGTGAAAATATCCACTAAATGAGGGAGTAATATGTGTGAGGGTACTCCAGGAGAGTTCCAAATGTGTGTGGGTAGAACATATATCACATGGGGGTAAAATTTTAAAAAGTTGAAAAAAATTTTTTTTTGGGACTTAGTCATTTTTCCGGCGTTTATCAGACTTTCAGATAGGGCAAATGTCAGTGAGCGTTCCGATTTCAGTTCCAGAGCGATTCGCCCAATGAGTCCTTAATATTTAGTCATTTTCAGCCAATTTTCTGGATTTTTGAAAAATTCACTTTTTTGTGAAAATATCCACTAATTGAGGGAATAATATGTGTGAGGGTACCCCAGAAGAGTTCCAAATGTGTGTGGGTAGAATATATATCCCACGGGGGTAAAATTGAAAAAAGTTGAAAACATTTTTTTTTTGGACTTAGTCATTTTTCCGGCGTTTATCAGACTTTCAGATAGGGCAAATGTCAGTGAGCGTTCCGATTTCAGTTCCAGAGCGATTCGCCCAATGAGTCCTTGATATTTAGTCATTTTCAGCCAATTTTCTGGATTCTTGAAAAATTCACTTTTTGGTGAAAATATCCACTAAATGAGGGAATAATATGTGTGAGGGTACCAAAGAAGAGTTCCAAATGTGTGTGGGTAGAATATATATCCCATGGGGGTAGAATTGAAAAAAGTTGAAAAAAAATTTTTTTTTGGACTTAGTCATTTTTCCGGCGTTTATCAGACTTTCAGATAGGGCAAATGTCAGTGAGCATTCCGATTTCAGTTCCAGAGCGATTCGCCCAAAGAGTCCTTGATATTTAGTCGTTTTCAGCTAATATTTTGGATTTTTGAAAATTTCACTTTTTTGTGAAAATATCCACTAAATGAGGGAATAATATGTGTGAGGGTACCCCAGGAGAGTTCCAAATGTGTGTGGGTTGAATATATATCCCACAGGGGTAAAATTGAAAAAAGTTGAAAAATATTTTTTTTTGGACTTAGTCTTTTTTCCGGCGTTTATCAGACTTTCAGATAGGGCAAATGTCAGTGAGCGTTCCGATTTCAGTTCCAGAGCGATTCGCCCAATGAGTCCTTGATATTTAGTCGTTTTCAGCCAATATTTTGTATTTTTGAAAATTTCACTTTTTTGTGAAAATATCCACTAAATGAGGGAGTAATATGTGTGAGGGTACCCCAGGAGAGTTCCAAATGTGTGTGGGTAGAATATATATCCCATGGGGGTAAAATTTTAAAAAGTTGAAAAAAATTTTTTTTTTGGACTTAGTCATTTTTCCGGCGTTTATCAGACTTTCAGATAGGGCAAATGTCAGTGAGCATTCCGATTTCAGTTCCAGAGCGATTCGCCCAATGAGTCCTTGATATTTAGTCATTTTCAGCCAATTTTCTGGATTTTTGAAAAATTAACTTTTTTGTGATAATATCCACTAAATGAGGGAATAATATGTGTGAGGGTACCCCAGGAGAGTTCCAAATGTGTGTGGGTAGAATATATATCCCACGGGGGTAAAACTGAAAAAAGTTGAAAAAATTTTTTTTATTGGACTTAGTCAT
The DNA here is from genome assembly GCF_046119375.1 of Phyllobates terribilis. NCBI lineage: Eukaryota > Metazoa > Chordata > Amphibia > Anura > Dendrobatidae > Phyllobates > Phyllobates terribilis. Next base: position 5,863,262 of record NW_027362832.1, read on the forward strand.
TTTTCCGGCGTTTATCAGACTTTCAGATAGGGCAAATGTCAGTGAGCATTGCGATTTCAGTTCCAGAGCGATTCGCCCAATGAGTCCTTGACATTTAGTCGTTTTCAGCCAATATTTTGTATTTTTGAAAATTTCACTTTTTTGTGAAAATATCCACTAAATGAGGGAGTAATATGTGTGAGGGTACTCCAGGAGAGTTCCAAATGTGTGTGGGTAGAACATATATCACATGGGGGTAAAATTTTAAAAAGTTGAAAAAAATTTTTTTTTGGGACTTAGTCATTTTTCCGGCGTTTATCAGACTTTCAGATAGGGCAAATGTCAGTGAGCGTTCCGATTTCAGTTCCAGAGCGATTCGCCCAATGAGTCCTTAATATTTAGTCATTTTCAGCCAATTTTCTGGATTTTTGAAAAATTCACTTTTTTGTGAAAATATCCACTAATTGAGGGAATAATATGTGTGAGGGTACCCCAGAAGAGTTCCAAATGTGTGTGGGTAGAATATATATCCCACGGGGGTAAAATTGAAAAAAGTTGAAAACATTTTTTTTTTGGACTTAGTCATTTTTCCGGCGTTTATCAGACTTTCAGATAGGGCAAATGTCAGTGAGCGTTCCGATTTCAGTTCCAGAGCGATTCGCCCAATGAGTCCTTGATATTTAGTCATTTTCAGCCAATTTTCTGGATTCTTGAAAAATTCACTTTTTGGTGAAAATATCCACTAAATGAGGGAATAATATGTGTGAGGGTACCAAAGAAGAGTTCCAAATGTGTGTGGGTAGAATATATATCCCATGGGGGTAGAATTGAAAAAAGTTGAAAAAAAATTTTTTTTTGGACTTAGTCATTTTTCCGGCGTTTATCAGACTTTCAGATAGGGCAAATGTCAGTGAGCATTCCGATTTCAGTTCCAGAGCGATTCGCCCAAAGAGTCCTTGATATTTAGTCGTTTTCAGCTAATATTTTGGATTTTTGAAAATTTCACTTTTTTGTGAAAATATCCACTAAATGAGGGAATAATATGTGTGAGGGTACCCCAGGAGAGTTCCAAATGTGTGTGGGTTGAATATATATCCCACAGGGGTAAAATTGAAAAAAGTTGAAAAATATTTTTTTTTGGACTTAGTCTTTTTTCCGGCGTTTATCAGACTTTCAGATAGGGCAAATGTCAGTGAGCGTTCCGATTTCAGTTCCAGAGCGATTCGCCCAATGAGTCCTTGATATTTAGTCATTTTCAGCCAATTTTCTGGATTTTTGAAAAATTCACTTTTTGGTGAAAATATCCACTAAATGAGGGAATAATATGTGTGAGGGTACCAAAGAAGAGTTCCAAATGTGTGTGGGTAGAATATATATCCCATGGGGGTAGAATTGAAAAAAGTTGAAAAAAAATTTTTTTTTGGACTTAGTAATTTTCCGGCGTTTATCAGACTTTCAGATAGGGCAAATGTCAGTGAGCGTTCCGATTTCAGTTCCAGAGCGATTCGCCCAATGAGTCCTTGATATTTAGTAGTTTTCAGCCAATTTTCTTGATTTTTGAAAAATTAACTTTTTTGTGATAATATCCACTAAATGAGGGAATAATATGTGTGAGGGTACCCCAGGAGAGTTCCAAATGTGTGTGGGTAGAATATATATCCCACGGGGGTAAAACTGAAAAAAGTTGAAAAAAATTTTTTTTTTGGACTTAGTCATTTTTCCGGCGTTTATCAGACTTTCAGATAGGGCAAATGTCAGTGAGCATTCCGATTTCAGTTCCAGAGCGATACGCCCAAAGAGTCCTTGATATTTAGTCGTTTTCAGCCAATATTTTGGATTTTTGAAAATTTCACTTTTTTGTGAAAATATCCACTAAATGAGGGAATAATATGTGTGAGGGTACCCCAGGAGAGTTCCAAATGTGTGTGGGTTGAATATATATCCCACAGGGGTAAAATTGAAAAAAGTTGAAAAATATTTTTTTTTGGACTTAGTCATTTTTCCGGCGTTTATCAGACTTTCAGATAGGGCAAATGTCAGTGAGCGTTCCGATTTCAGTTCCAGAGCAATTCGCCCAATGAGTCCTTGATATTTAGTCGTTTTCAGCCAATATTTTGTATTTTTGAAAATTTCACTTTTTTGTGAAAATATCCACTAAATGAGGGAGTAATATGTGTGAGGGTACCCCAGGAGAGTTCCAAATGTGTGTGGGTAGAATATATATCCCACGGGGGTAAAATCGAAAAAAGTTGAAAAATTTTCTTTTTTTGGACTTAGCCATTTTTCCGGCGTTTATCAGACTTTCAGATAGGGCAAATGTCAGTGAGCATTCCGATTTCAGTTCCAGAGCGATTCGCCCAATGAGTCCTTGATATTTAGTCGTTTTCAGCCAATTTTCTGGATTTTTGAAAAATTCACTTTTTTGTGAAAATATCCACTAAATGAGGGAATAATATGTGTGAGGGTACCCCAGGAGAGTTCCAAATGTGTGTGGGTAGAATATATATCCCACGGGAGTAAAACTGAAAAAAGTTGAAAAAAATTTTTTTTTTGGACTTAGTCATTTTTCCGTCGTTTATAAGACTTTCAGATAGGGCAAATGTCAGTGAGCAGTCCGATTTCAGTTCCAGAGCAATTCGCCCAATGAGTCCTTGATATTTAGTCGTTTTCAGCCAATATTTTGTATTTTTGAAAATTTCACTTTTTTGTGAAAATATCCACTAAATGAGGGAGTAATATGTGTGAGGGTACCCCAGGAGAGTTCCAAATGTGTGTGGGTAGAATATATATCCCACGGGGGTAAAATCGAAAAAAGTTGAAAAATTTTCTTTTTTTGGACTTAGCCATTTTTCCGGCGTTTATCAGACTTTCAGATAGGGCAAATGTCAGTGAGCATTCCGATTTCAGTTCCAGAGCGATTCGCCCAATGAGTCCTTGATATTTAGTAATTTTCAGCCAATTTTCTGGATTTTTGAAAAATTAACTTTTTTGTGATAATATCCACTAAATGAGGGAATAATATGTGTGAGGGTACCCCAGGAGAGTTCCAAATGTGTGTGGGTAGAATATATATCCCACGGGGGTAAAACTGAAAAAAGTTGAAAAAAATTTTTTTTTTGGACTTAGTCATTTTTCCGGCGTTTATCAGACTTTCAGATAGGGCAAATGTCAGTGAGCATTCCGATTTCAGTTCCAGAGCGATTCGCCCAATGAGTCCTTGATATTTAGTCGTTTTCAGCCAATATTTTGTATTTTTGAAAATTTCACTTTTTTGTGAAAATATCCACTAAATGAGGGAATAATATGTGTGAGGGTACCAAAGAAGAGTTCCAAATGTGTTTGGGTAGAATATATATCCCATGGGGGTAGAATTGAAAAAAGTTGAAAAAAAATTTTTTTTTGGACTTAGTAATTTTCCGGCGTTTATCAGACTTTCAGATAGGGCAAATGTCAGTGAGCGTTCCGATTTCAGTTCCAGAGCGATATGCCCAAAGAGTCCTTGATATTTAGTCGTTTTCAGCCAATATTTTGGATTTTTGAAAATTTCACTTTTTTGTGAAAATATCCACTAAATGAGGGAATAATATGTGTGAGGGTACCCCAGGAGAGTTCCAAATGTGTGTGGGTTGAATATATATCCCACAGGGGTAAAATTGAAAAAAGTTGAAAAATATTTTTTTTTGGACTTAGTCATTTTTCCGGCGTTTATCAGACTTTCAGATAGGGCAAATGTCAGTGAGCGTTCCGATTTCAGTTCCAGAGCGATTCGCCCAATGAGTCCTTGATATTTAGTCGTTTTCAGCCAATTTTCAGGATTTTTGAAAAATTCACTTTTTTGTGAAAATATCCACTAAATGAGGGAATAATATGTGTGAGGGTACCCCAGGAGAGTTCCAAATGTGTGTGGGTAGAATATATATCCCACGGGGGTAAAACTGAAAAAAGTTGAAAAAAATTTTTTTTTTGGACTTAGTCATTTTTCCGTCGTTTATAAGACTTTCAGATAGGGCAAATGTCAGTGAGCAGTCCGATTTCAGTTCCAGAGCAATTCGCCCAATGAGTCCTTGATATTTAGTCGTTTTCAGCCAATATTTTGTATTTTTGAAAATTTCACTTTTTTGTGAAAATATCCACTAAATGAGGGAGTAATATGTGTGAGGGTACCCCAGGAGAGTTCCAAATGTGTGTGGGTAGAATATATATCCCACGGGGGTAAAATCGAAAAAAGTTGAAAAATTTTCTTTTTTTGGACTTAGCCATTTTTCCGGCGTTTATCAGACTTTCAGATAGGGCAAATGTCAGTGAGCATTCCGATTTCAGTTCCAGAGCGATTCGCCCAATGAGTCCTTGATATTTAGTAATTTTCAGCCAATTTTCTGGATTTTTGAAAAATTAACTTTTTTGTGATAATATCCACTAAATGAGGGAATAATATGTGTGAGGGTACCCCAGGAGAGTTCCAAATGTGTGTGGGTAGAATATATATCCCACGGGGGTAAAACTGAAAAAAGTTGAAAAAAATTTTTTTTTTGGACTTAGTCATTTTTCCGGCGTTTATCAGACTTTCAGATAGGGCAAATGTCAGTGAGCATTCCGATTTCAGTTCCAGAGCGATTCGCCCAATGAGTCCTTGATATTTAGTCGTTTTCAGCCAATATTTTGTATTTTTGAAAATTTCACTTTTTTGTGAAAATATCCACTAAATGAGGGAGTAATATGTGTGAGGGTACCCCAGGAGAGTTCCAAATGTGTGTGGGTAGAATATATATCCCATGGGGGTAAAATTTTAAAAAGTTGAAAAAGATTTTTTTTTTGGACTTAGTCATTTTTCCGGCGTTTATCAGACTTTCAGATAGGGCAAATGTCAGTGAGCATTCCGATTTCAGTTCCAGAGCGATTCGCCCAATGAGTCCTTGATATTTAGTCATTTTCAGCCAATTTTCTGGATTATTGAAAAATTAACTTTTTTGTGATAATATCCACTAAATGAGGGAATAATATGTGTGAGGGTACCCCAGGAGAGTTCCAAATGTGTGTGGGTAGAATATATATCCCACGGGGGTAAAACTGAAAAAAGTTGAAAAAAATTTTTTTTTTGGACTTAGTCATTTTTCCGGCGTTTATCAGACTTTCAGATAGGGCAAATGTCAGTGAGCGTTCCGATTTCAGTTCCAGAGCAATTCGCCCAATGAGTCCTTGATATTTAGTCATTTTCAGCCAATTTTCTGGATTTTTGAAAAATTCACTTTTTGGTGAAAATATCCACTAAATGAGGGAATAATATGTGTGAGGGTACCAAAGAAGAGTTCCAAATGTGTGTGGGTAGAATATATATCCCATGGGGGTAGAATTGAAAAAAGTTGAAAAAAAATTTTTTTTTGGACTTAGTAATTTTCCGGCGTTTATCAGACTTTCAGATAGGGCAAATGTCAGTGAGCGTTCCGATTTCAGTTCCAGAGCGATTCGCCCAATGAGTCCTTGATATTTAGTAGTTTTCAACCAATTTTCTGGATTTTTGAAAAATTCACTTTTTTGTGATAATATCCACTAAATGAGGGAATAATATGTGTGAGGGTACCCCAGGAGAGTTCCAAATGTGTGTGGGTAGAATATATATCCCACGGGGGTAAAACTGAAAAAAGTTGAAAAAAATTTTTTTTTTGGACTTAGTCATTTTTCCGGCGTTTATCAGACTTTCAGATAGGGCAAATGTCAGTGAGCATTCCGATTTCAGTTCCAGAGCGATTCGCCCAATGAGTCCTTGATATTTAGTCGTTTTCAGCCAATATTTTGTATTTTTGAAAATTTCACTTTTTTGTGAAAATATCCACTAAATGAGGGAGTAATATGTGTGAGGGTACCCCAGGAGAGTTCCAAATGTGTGTGGGTAGAATATATATCCCATGGGGGTAAAATTTTAAAAAGTTGAAAAAAATTTTTTTTTTGGACTTAGTCATTTTTCCGGCGTTTATCAGACTTTCAGATAGGGCAAATGTCAGTGAGCATTCCGATTTCAGTTCCAGAGCGATTCGCCCAATGAGTCCTTGATATTTAGTCATTTTCAGCCAATTTTCTGGATTTTTGAAAAATTTACTTTTTTGTGATAATATCCACTAAATGAGGGAATAATATGTGTGAGGGTACCCCAGGAGAGTTCCAAATGTGTGTGGGTAGAATATATATCCCACGGGGGTAAAACTGAAAAAAGTTGAAAAAAATTTTTTTTTTGGACTTAGTCATTTTTCCGGCGTTTATCAGACTTTCAGATAGGGCAAATGTCAGTGAGCGTTCCGATTTCAGTTCCAGAGCGATTCGCCCAATGAGTCCTTGATATTTAGTCATTTTCAGCCAATTTTCTGGATTTTTGAAAAATTCACTTTTTGGTGAAAATATCCACTAAATGAGGGAATAATATGTGTGAGGGTACCAAAGAAGAGTTCCAAATGTGTGTGGGTAGAATATATATCCCATGGGGGTAGAATTGAAAAAAGTTGAAAAAAAATTTTTTTTTGGACTTAGTAATTTTCCGGCGTTTATCAGACTTTCAGATAGGGCAAATGTCAGTGAGCGTTCCGATTTCAGTTCCAGAGCGATTCGCCCAATGAGTCCTTGATATTTAGTCGTTTTCAGCCAATTTTCTGGATTTTTGAAAAATTCACTTTTTTGTGAAAATATCCACTAAATGAGGGAATAATATGTGTGAGGGTACCCCAGGAGAGTTCCAAATGTGTGTGGGTAGAATATATATCCCACGGGGGTAAAACTGAAAAAAGTTGAAAAAATTTTTTTTTTTGGACTTAGTCATTTTTCCGGCGTTTATCAGACTTTCAGATAGGGCAAATGTCAGTGAGCATTGCGATTTCAGTTCCAGAGCGATTCGCCCAATGAGTCCTTGATATTTAGTCATTTTCAGCCAATATTTTGTATTTTTGAAAATTTCACTTTTTTGTGAAAATATCCACTAAATGAGGGAGTAATATGTGTGAGGGTACCCCAGGAGAGTTCCAAATGTGTGTGGGTAGAATATATATCCCACGGGGGTAAAATTGAAAAAAGTTGAAAACATTTTTTTTTTGGACTTAGTCATTTTTCCGGCGTTTATCAGACTTTCAGATAGGGCAAATGTCAGTGAGCGTTCCGATTTCAGTTCCAGAGCGATTCGCCCAATGAGTCCTTGATATTTAGCAGTTTTCAGCCAATTTTCTGGATTTTTGAAAAATTCACTTTTTTGTGATAATATCCACTAAATGAGGGAATAATATGTGTGAGGGTACCCCAGGAGAGTTCCAAATGTGTGTGGGTAGAATATATATCCCACGGGGGTAAAACTGAAAAAAGTTGAAAAAAATTTTTTTTTTGGACTTAGTCATTTTTCCGGCGTTTATCAAACTTTCAGATAGGGCAAATGTCAGTGAGCATTGCGATTTCAGTTCCAGAGCGATTCGCCCAATGAGTCCTTGATATTTAGTCATTTTCAGCCAATATTTTGTATTTTTGAAAATTTCACTTTTTTGTGAAAATATCCACTAAATGAGGGAATAATATGTGTGAGGGTACCCCAGGAGAGTTCCAAATGTGTGTGGGTAGAATATATATCCCACGGGGGTAAAACTGAAAAAAGTTGAAAAAAATTTTTTTTTTGGACTTAGTCATTTTTCCGTCGTTTATAAGACTTTCAGATAGGGCAAATGTCAGTGAGCAGTCCGATTTCAGTTCCAGAGCAATTCGCCCAATGAGTCCTTGATATTTAGTCGTTTTCAGCCAATATTTTGTATTTTTGAAAATTTCACTTTTTTGTGAAAATATCCACTAAATGAGGGAGTAATATGTGTGAGGGTACCCCAGGAGAGTTCCAAATGTGTGTGGGTAGAATATATATCCCACGGGGGTAAAATCGAAAAAAGTTGAAAAATTTTCTTTTTTTGGACTTAGCCATTTTTCCGGCGTTTATCAGACTTTCAGATAGGGCAAATGTCAGTGAGCATTCCGATTTCAGTTCCAGAGCGATTCGCCCAATGAGTCCTTGATATTTAGTAATTTTCAGCCAATTTTCTGGATTTTTGAAAAATTAACTTTTTTGTGATAATATCCACTAAATGAGGGAATAATATGTGTGAGGGTACCCCAGGAGAGTTCCAAATGTGTGTGGGTAGAATATATATCCCACGGGGGTAAAACTGAAAAAAGTTGAAAAAAATTTTTTTTTTGGACTTAGTCATTTTTCCGGCGTTTATCAGACTTTCAGATAGGGCAAATGTCAGTGAGCATTCCGATTTCAGTTCCAGAGCGATTCGCCCAATGAGTCCTTGATATTTAGTCGTTTTCAGCCAATATTTTGTATTTTTGAAAATTTCACTTTTTTGTGAAAATATCCACTAAATGAGGGAGTAATATGTGTGAGGGTACCCCAGGAGAGTTCCAAATGTGTGTGGGTAGAATATATATCCCATGGGGGTAAAATTTTAAAAAGTTGAAAAAAATTTTTTTTTTGGACTTAGTCATTTTTCCGGCGTTTATCAGACTTTCAGATAGGGCAAATGTCAGTGAGCATTCCGATTTCAGTTCCAGAGCGATTCGCCCAATGAGTCCTTGATATTTAGTCATTTTCAGCCAATTTTCTGGATTTTTGAAAAATTAACTTTTTTGTGATAATATCCACTAAATGAGGGAATAATATGTGTGAGGGTACCCCAGGAGAGTTCCAAATGTGTGTGGGTAGAATATATATCCCACGGGGGTAAAACTGAAAAAAGTTGAAAAAAATTTTTTTTTTGGACTTAGTCATTTTTCCGGCATTTATCAGACTTTCAGATAGGGCAAATGTCAGTGAGCGTTCCGATTTCAGTTCCAGAGCGATTCGCCCAATGAGTCCTTGATATTTAGTCATTTTCAGCCAATTTTCTGGATTTTTGAAAAATTCACTTTTTGGTGAAAATATCCACTAAATGAGGGAATAATATGTGTGAGGGTACCAAAGAAGAGTTCCAAATGTGTGTGGGTAGAATATATATCCCATGGGGGTAGAATTGAAAAAAGTTGAAAAAAAATTTTTTTTTGGACTTAGTAATTTTCCGGCGTTTATCAGACTTTCAGATAGGGCAAATGTCAGTGAGCGTTCCGATTTCAGTTCCAGAGCGATTCGCCCAATGAGTCCTTGATATTTAGTAGTTTTCAGCCAATTTTCTGGATTTTTGAAAAATTCACTTTTTTGTGATAATATCCACTAAATGAGGGAATAATATGTGTGAGGGTACCCCAGGAGAGTTCCAAATGTGTGTGGGTAGAATATATATCCCACGGGGGTAAAACTGAAAAAAGTTGAAAAAAATTTTTTTTTTGGACTTAGTCATTTTTCCGGCGTTTATCAGACTTTCAGATAGGGCAAATGTCAGTGAGCATTCCGATTTCAGTTCCAGAGCGATTCGCCCAATGAGTCCTTGATATTTAGTCGTTTTCAGCCAATATTTTGTATTTTTGAAAATTTCACTTTTTTGTGAAAATATCCACTAAATGAGGGAGTAATATGTGTGAGGGTACCCCAGGAGAGTTCCAAATGTGTGTGGGTAGAATATATATCCCATGGGGGTAAAATTTTAAAAAGTTGAAAAAAATTTTTTTTTTGGACTTAGTCATTTTTCCGGCGTTTATCAGACTTTCAGATAGGGCAAATGTCAGTGAGCATTCCGATTTCAGTTCCAGAGCGATCCGCCCAATGAGTCCTTGATATTTAGTCATTTTCAGCCAATTTTCTGGATTTTTGAAAAATTAACTTTTTTGTGATAATATCCACTAAATGAGGGAATAATATGTGTGAGGGTACCCCAGGAGAGTTCCAAATGTGTGTGGGTAGAATATATATCCCACGGGGGTAAAACTGAAAAAAGTTGAAAAAAATTTTTTTTTTGGACTTAGTCATTTTTCCGGCGTTTATCAGACTTTCAGATAGGGCAAATGTCAGTGAGCGTTCCGATTTCAGTTCCAGAGCGATCCGCCCAATGAGTCCTTGATATTTAGTCATTTTCAGCCAATTTTCTGGATTTTTGAAAAATTCACTTTTTGGTGAAAATATCCACTAAATGAGGGAATAATATGTGTGAGGGTACCAAAGAAGAGTTCCAAATGTGTGTGGGTAGAATATATATCCCATGGGGGTAGAATTGAAAAAAGTTGAAAAAAAATTTTTTTTTGGACTTAGTAATTTTCCGGCGTTTATCAGACTTTCAGATAGGGCAAATGTCAGTGAGCGTTCCGATTTCAGTTCCAGAGCGATTCGCCCAATGAGTCCTTGATATTTAGTAGTTTTCAGCCAATATTTTGGATTTTTGAAAATTTCACTTTTTTGTGAAAATATCCACTAAATGAGGGAATAATATGTGTGAGGGTACCCCAGGAGAGTTCCAAATGTGTGTGGGTTGAATATATATCCCACAGGGGTAAAATTGAAAAAAGTTGAAAAATATTTTTTTTTGGACTTAGTCATTTTTCCGGCGTTTATCAGACTTTCAGATAGGGCAAATGTCAGTGAGCGTTCCGATTTCAGTTCCAGAGCGATTCGCCCAATGAGTCCTTGATATTTAGTCGTTTTCAGCCAATTTTCTGGATTTTTGAAAAATTCACTTTTTTGTGAAAATATCCACTAAATGAGGGAATAATATGTGTGAGGGTACCCCAGGAGAGTTCCAAATGTGTGTGGGTAGAATATATATCCCACGGGGGTAAAACTGAAAAAAGTTGAAAAAAATTTTTTTTTGGACTTAGTCATTTTTCCGGCGTTTATCAGACTTTCAGATAGGGCAAATGTCAGTGAGCATTCCGATTTCAGTTCCAGAGCGATTCGCCCAAAGAGTCCTTGATATTTAGTCGTTTTCAGCCAATTTCCTGGATTTTTGAAAAATTCACTTTTTTGTGAAAATATCCACTAAATGAGGGAATAATATGTGTGAGGGTACCCCAGGAGAGTTCCAAATGTGTGTGGGTAGAATATATATCCCACGGGGGTAAAATCGAAAAAAGTTGAAAAATTTTCTTTTTTTGGACTTAGCCATTTTTCCGGCATTTATCAGACTTTCAGATAGGGCAAATGTCAGTGAGCGTTCCGATTTCAGTTCCAGAGCGATTCGCCCAATGAGTCCTTGATATTTAGCAGTTTTCAGCCAATTTTCTGGATTTTTGAAAAATTCACTTTTTTGTGATAATATCCACTAAATGAGGGAATAATATGTGTGAGGGTACCCCAGGAGAGTTCCAAATGTGTGTGGGTAGAATATATATCCCACGGGGGTAAAACTGAAAAAAGTTGAAAAAAATTTTTTTTTTGGACTTAGTCATTTTTCCGGCGTTTATCAGACTTTCAGATAGGGCAAATGTCAGTGAGCGTTCCGATTTCAGTTCCAGAGCGATTTGCCCAATGAGTCCTTGATATTTAGTCATTTTCAGCCAATTTTCTGGATTCTTGAAAAATTCACTTTTTGGTGAAAATATCCACTAAATGAGGGAATAATGTGTGAGGGTACCCCAGGAGAGTTCCAAATGTGTGTGGGTAGAATATATATCCCACGGGGGTAAAACTGAAAAAAGTTGAAAAATATTTTTTTTTGGACTTAGTCATTTTTCCGGCGTTTATCATACTTTCAGATAGGGCAAATGTCAGTGAGCATTCCGATTTCAGTTCCAGAGCGATTCGCCCAAAGAGTCCTTGATATTTAGTCGTTTTCAGCCAATTTTCTGGATTTTTGAAAAATTCACTTTTTTGTGAAAATATCCACTAAATGAGGGAATAATATGTGTGAGGGTACCCCAGGAGAGTTCCAAATGTGTGTGGGTAGAATATATATCCCACGGGGGTAAAACTGAAAAAAGTTGAAAAAAATTTTTTTTTTGGACTTAGTCATTTTTCCGGCGTTTATCAGACTTTCAGATAGGGCAAATGTCAGTGAGCATTCCGATTTCAGTTCCAGAGCAATTCGCCCAATGAGTCCTTGATATTTAGCAGTTTTCAGCCAATTTTCTGGATTTTTGAAAAATTCACTTTTTTGTGATAATATCCACTAAATGAGGGAATAATATGTGTGAGGGTACCCCAGGAGAGTTCCAAATGTGTGTGGGTAGAATATATATCCCACGGGGGTAAAACTGAAAAAAGTTGAAAAAAATTTTTTTTTTGGACTTAGTCATTTTTCCGGCGTTTATCAGACTTTCAGATAGGGCAAATGTCAGTGAGCATTGCGATTTCAGTTCCAGAGCGATTCGCCCAATGAGTCCTTGATATTAAGTCATTTTCAGCCAATATTTTGTATTTTTGAAAATTTCACTTTTTTGTGAAAATATCCACTAAATGAGGGAGTAATATGTGTGAGGGTACCCCAGGAGAGTTCCAAATGTGTGTGGGTAGAATATATATCCCACGGGGGTAAAATTGAAAAAAGTTGAAAACATTTTTTTTTTGGACTTAGTCATTTTTCCGGCGTTTATCAGACTTTCAGATAGGGCAAATGTCAGTGAGCGTTCCGATTTCAGTTCCAGAGCGATTCGCCCAATGAGTCCTTGATATTTAGCAGTTTTCAGCCAATTTTCTGGATTTTTGAAAAATTCACTTTTTTGTGATAATATCCACTAAATGAGGGAATAATATGTGTGAGGGTACCCCAGGAGAGTTCCAAATGTGTGTGGGTAGAATATATATCCCACGGGGGTAAAACTGAAAAAAGTTGAAAAAAATTTTTTTTTTGGACTTAGTCATTTTTCCGGCGTTTATCAAACTTTCAGATAGGGCAAATGTCAGTGAGCATTGCGATTTCAGTTCCAGAGCGATTCGCCCAATGAGTCCTTGATATTTAGTCATTTTCAGCCAATATTTTGTATTTTTGAAAATTTCACTTTTTTGTGAAAATATTCACTAAATGAGGGAGTAATATGTGTGAGGGTACCCCAGGAGAGTTCCAAATGTGTGTGGGTAGAATATATATCCCATGGGGGTAAAATTTAAAAAAGTTGAAAAAAATTTTTTTTTTGGACTTAGTCATTTTTCCGGCGTTTATCAGACTTTCAGATAGGGCAAATGTCAGTGAGCGTTCCGATTTCAGTTCCAGAGCGATTTGCCCAATGAGTCCTTGATATTTAGTCATTTTCAGCCAATTTTCTGGATTCTTGAAAAATTCACTTTTTGGTGAAAATATCCACTAAATGAGGGAATAATGTGTGAGGGTACCCCAGGAGAGTTCCAAATGTGTGTGGGTAGAATATATATCCCACGGGGGTAAAACTGAAAAAAGTTGAAAAATATTTTTTTTTGGACTTAGTCATTTTTCCGGCGTTTATCATACTTTCAGATAGGGCAAATGTCAGTGAGCATTCCGATTTCAGTTCCAGAGCGATTCGCCCAAAGAGTCCTTGATATTTAGTCGTTTTCAGCCAATTTTCTGGATTTTTGAAAAATTCACTTTTTTGTGAAAATATCCACTAAATGAGGGAATAATATGTGTGAGGGTACCCCAGGAGAGTTCCAAATGTGTGTGGGTAGAATATATATCCCACGGGGGTAAAACTGAAAAAAGTTGAAAAAAATTTTTTTTTTGGACTTAGTCATTTTTCCGGCGTTTATCAGACTTTCAGATAGGGCAAATGTCAGTGAGCATTCCGATTTCAGTTCCAGAGCAATTCGCCCAATGAGTCCTTGATATTTAGTCGTTTTCAGCCAATATTTTGTATTTTTGAAAATTTCACTTTTTTGTGAAAATATCCACTAAATGAGGGAGTAATATGTGTGAGGGTACCCCAGGAGAGTTCCAAATGTGTGTGGGTAGAATATATATCCCACGGGGGTAAAACTGAAAAAAGTTGAAAAAAATTTTTTTTTTGGACTTAGTCATTTTTCCGGCGTTTATCAGACTTTCAGATAGGGCAAATGTCAGTGAGCATTCCGATTTCAGTTCCAGAGCGATTCGCCCAAAGAGTCCTTGATATTTAGTCGTTTTCAGCCAATTTTCTGGATTTTTGAAAAATTCACTTTTTTGTGAAAATATCCACTAAATGAGGGAATAATATGTGTGAGGGTACCCCAGGAGAGTTCCAAATGTGTGTTGGTAGAATATATATCCCACGGGGGTAAAATCGAAAAAAGTTGAAAAATTTTCTTTTTTTGGACTTAGCCATTTTTCCGGCGTTTATCAGACTTTCAGATAGGGCAAATGTCAGTGAGCGTTCCGATTTCAGTTCCAGAGCGATTCGCCCAATGAGTCCTTGATATTTAGCAGTTTTCAGCCACTTTTCTGGATTTTTGAAAAATTCACTTTTTTGTGATAATATCCACTAAATGAGGGAATAATATGTGTGAGGGTACCCCAGGAGAGTTCCAAATGTGTGTGGGTAGAATATATATCCCACGGGGGTAAAACTGAAAAAAGTTGAAAAAAATTTTTTTTTTGGACTTAGTCATTTTTCCGGCGTTTATCAAACTTTCAGATAGGGCAAATGTCAGTGAGCATTGCGATTTCAGTTCCAGAGCGATTCGCCCAATGAGTCCTTGATATTTAGTCATTTTCAGCCAATATTTTGTATTTTTGAAAATTTCACTTTTTTGTGAAAATATCCTCTAAATGAGGGAGTAATATGTGTGAGGGTACCCCAGGAGAGTTCCAAATGTGTGTGGGTAGAATATATATCCCATGGGGGTAAAATTTAAAAAAGTTGAAAAAAATTTTTTTTTTGGACTTAGTCATTTTTCCGGCGTTTATCAGACTTTCAGATAGGGCAAATGTCAGTGAGCGTTCCAATTTCAGTTCCAGAGCGATTTGCCCAATGAGTCCTTGATATTTAGTCATTTTCAGCCAATTTTCTGGATTCTTGAAAAATTCACTTTTTGGTGAAAATATCCACTAAATGAGGGAATAATGTGTGAGGGTACCCCAGGAGAGTTCCAAATGTGTGTGGGTAGAATATATATCCCACGGGGGTAAAATCGAAAAAAGTTGAAAAATTTTCTTTTTTTGGACTTAGCCATTTTTCCGGCGTTTATCATACTTTCAGATAGGGCAAATGTCAGTGAGCATTCCGATTTCAGTTCCAGAGCGATTCGCCCAAAGAGTCCTTGATATTTAGTCGTTTTCAGCCAATTTTCTGGATTTTTGAAAAATTCACTTTTTTGTGAAAATATCCACTAAATGAGGGAATAATATGTGTGAGGGTACCCCAGGAGAGTTCCAAATGTGTGTTGGTAGAATATATATCCCACGGGGGTAAAATCGAAAAAAGTTGAAAAATTTTCTTTTTTTGGACTTAGCCATTTTTCCGGCGTTTATCAGACTTTCAGATAGGGCAAATGTCAGTGAGCGTTCCGATTTCAGTTCCAGAGCGATTCGCCCAATGAGTCCTTGATATTTAGCAGTTTTCAGCCAATTTTCTGGATTTTTGAAAAATTCACTTTTTTGTGATAATATCCACTAAATGAGGGAATAATATGTGTGAGGGTACCCCAGGAGAGTTCCAAATGTGTGTGGGTAGAATATATATCCCACGGGGGTAAAACTGAAAAAAGTTGAAAAAAATTTTTTTTTTGGACTTAGTCATTTTTCCGGCGTTTATCAGACTTTCAGATAGGGCAAATGTCAGTGAGCATTGCGATTTCAGTTCCAGAGCGATTCGCCCAATGAGTCCTTGATATTTAGTCATTTTCAGCCAATATTTTGTATTTTTGAAAATTTCACTTTTTTGTGAAAATATCCACTAAATGAGGGAATAATATGTGTGAGGGTACCCCAGGAGAGTTCCAAATGTGTGTGGGTAGAATATATATCCCACGGGGGTAAAATTGAAAAAAGTTGAAAACATTTTTTTTTTGGACTTAGTCATTTTTCCGGCGTTTATCAGACTTTCAGATAGGGCAAATGTCAGTGAGCGTTCCGATTTCAGTTCCAGAGCGATTCGCCCAATGAGTCCTTGATATTTAGCAGTTTTCAGCCAATTTTCTGGATTTTAGAAAAATTCACTTTTTTGTGATAATATCCACTAAATGAGGGAATAATATGTGTGAGGGTACCCCAGGAGAGTTCCAAATGTGTGTGGGTAGAATATATATCCCACGGGGGTAAAACTGAAAAAAGTTGAAAAAAATTTTTTTTTTGGACTTAGTCATTTTTCCGGCGTTTATCAAACTTTCAGATAGGGCAAATGTCAGTGAGCATTGCGATTTCAGTTCCAGAGCGATTCGCCCAATGAGTCCTTGATATTTAGTCATTTTCAGCCAATATTTTGTATTTTTGAAAATTTCACTTTTTTGTGAAAATATCCACTAAATGAGGGAGTAATATGTGTGAGGGTACCCCAGGAGAGTTCCAAATGTGTGTGGGTAGAATATATATCCCACGGGGGTAAAACTGAAAAAAGTTGAAAAATATTTTTTTTTGGACTTAGTCATTTTTCCGGCGTTTATCAGACTTTCAGATAGGGCAAATGTCAGTGAGCATTCCGATTTCAGTTCCAGAGCAATTCGTCCAATGAGTCCTTGATATTTAGTCGTTTTCAGCCAATATTTTGTATTTTTGAAAATTTCACTTTTTTGTGAAAATATCCACTAAATGAGGGAGTAATATGTGTGAGGGTACCCCAGGAGAGTTCCAAATCTGTGTGGGTAGAATATATATCCCACGGGGGTAAAATCAAAAAAAGTTGAAAAATTTTCTTTTTTTGGACTTAGCCATTTTTCCGGCGTTTATCAGTCTTTCAGATAGGGCAAATGTCAGTGAGCATTCCGATTTCAGTTCCAGAGCGATTCGCCCAATGAGTCCTTGATATTTAGTCGTTTTCAGCCAATTTTCTGAATTTTTAAAAAATTCACTTTTTTGTGAAAATATCCACTAAATGAGGGAATAATATGTGTGAGGGTACCCCAGGAGAGTTCCAAATGTGTGTGGGTAGAATATATATCCCACGGGGGTAAAACTGAAAAAAGTTGAAAAAAATTTTTTTTTTGGACTTAGTCATTTTTCCGGCGTTTATCAGACTTTCAGATAGGGCAAATGTCAGTGAGCATTGCGATTTCAGTTCCAGAGCGATTCGCCCAATGAGTCCTTGATATTTAGTCATTTTCAGCCAATATTTTGTATTTTTGAAAATTTCACTTTTTTGTGAAAATATCCACTAAATGAGGGAGTAATATGTGTGAGGGTACCCCAGGAGAGTTCCAAATGTGTGTGGGTAGAATATATATCCCACGGGGGTAAAATTGAAAAAAGTTGAAAACATTTTTTTTTTGGACTTAGTCATTTTTCCGGCGTTTATCAGACTTTCAGATAGGGCAAATGTCAGTGAGCGTTCCGATTTCAGTTCCAGAGCGATTCGCCCAATGAGTCCTTGATATTTAGCAGTTTTCAGCCAATTTTCTGGATTTTAGAAAAATTCACTTTTTTGTGATAATATCCACTAAATGAGGGAATAATATGTGTGAGGGTACCCCAGGAGAGTTCCAAATGTGTGTGGGTAGAATATATATCCCACGGGGGTAAAACTGAAAAAAGTTGAAAAAAATTTTTTTTTTGGACTTAGTCATTTTTCCGGCGTTTATCAAACTTTCAGATAGGGCAAATGTCAGTGAGCATTGCGATTTCAGTTCCAGAGCGATTCGCCCAATGAGTCCTTGATATTTAGTCATTTTCAGCCAATATTTTGTATTTTTGAAAATTTCACTTTTTTGTGAAAATATCCACTAAATGAGGGAGTAATATGTGTGAGGGTACCCCAGGAGAGTTCCAAATGTGTGTGGGTAGAATATATATCCCACGGGGGTAAAACTGAAAAAAGTTGAAAAATATTTTTTTTTGGACTTAGTCATTTTTCCGGCGTTTATCAGACTTTCAGATAGGGCAAATGTCAGTGAGCATTCCGATTTCAGTTCCAGAGCAATTCGTCCAATGAGTCCTTGATATTTAGTCGTTTTCAGCCAATATTTTGTATTTTTGAAAATTTCACTTTTTTGTGAAAATATCCACTAAATGAGGGAGTAATATGTGTGAGGGTACCCCAGGAGAGTTCCAAATGTGTGTGGGTAGAATATATATCCCACGGGGGTAAAATCGAAAAAAGTTGAAAAATTTTCTTTTTTTGGACTTAGCCATTTTTCCGGCGTTTATCAGACTTTCAGATAGGGCAAATGTCAGTGAGCGTTCCGATTTCAGTTCCAGAGCGATTCGCCCAATGAGTCCTTGATATTTAGCAGTTTTCAGCCAATTTTCTGGATTTTAGAAAAATTCACTTTTTTGTGATAATATCCACTAAATGAGGGAATAATATGTGTGAGGGTACCCCAGGAGAGTTCCAAATGTGTGTGGGTAGAATATATATCCCACGGGGGTAAAACTGAAAAAAGTTGAAAAAAATTTTTTTTTTGGACTTAGTCATTTTTCCGGCGTTTATCAAACTTTCAGATAGGGCAAATGTCAGTGAGCATTGCGATTTCAGTTCCAGAGCGATTCGCCCAATGAGTCCTTGATATTTAGTCATTTTCAGCCAATATTTTGTATTTTTGAAAATTTCACTTTTTTGTGAAAATATCCACTAAATGAGGGAGTAATATGTGTGAGGGTACCCCAGGAGAGTTCCAAATGTGTGTGGGTAGAATATATATCCCACGGGGGTAAAACTGAAAAAAGTTGAAAAATATTTTTTTTTGGACTTAGTCATTTTTCCGGCGTTTATCAGACTTTCAGATAGGGCAAATGTCAGTGAGCATTCCGATTTCAGTTCCAGAGCAATTCGTCCAATGAGTCCTTGATATTTAGTCGTTTTCAGCCAATATTTTGTATTTTTGAAAATTTCACTTTTTTGTGAAAATATCCACTAAATGAGGGAATAATATGTGTGAGGGTACCCCAGGAGAGTTCCAAATGTGTGTTGGTAGAATATATATCCCACGGGGGTAAAATCGAAAAAAGTTGAAAAATTTTCTTTTTTTGGACTTAGCCATTTTTCCGGCGTTTATCAGACTTTCAGATAGGGCAAATGTCAGTGAGCGTTCCGATTTCAGTTCCAGAGCGATTCGCCCAATGAGTCCTTGATATTTAGCAGTTTTCAGCCAATTTTCTGGATTTTTGAAAAATTCACTTTTTTGTGATAATATCCACTAAATGAGGGAATAATATGTGTGAGGGTACCCCAGGAGAGTTCCAAATGTGTGTGGGTAGAATATATATCCCACGGGGGTAAAACTGAAAAAAGTTGAAAAAAATTTTTTTTTTGGACTTAGTCATTTTTCCGGCGTTTATCAGACTTTCAGATAGGGCAAATGTCAGTGAGCATTGCGATTTCAGTTCCAGAGCGATTCGCCCAATGAGTCCTTGATATTTAGTCATTTTCAGCCAATATTTTGTATTTTTGAAAATTTCACTTTTTTGTGAAAATATCCACTAAATGAGGGAATAATATGTGTGAGGGTACCCCAGGAGAGTTCCAAATGTGTGTGGGTAGAATATATATCCCACGGGGGTAAAATTGAAAAAAGTTGAAAACATTTTTTTTTTGGACTTAGTCATTTTTCCGGCGTTTATCAGACTTTCAGATAGGGCAAATGTCAGTGAGCGTTCCGATTTCAGTTCCAGAGCGATTCGCCCAATGAGTCCTTGATATTTAGCAGTTTTCAGCCAATTTTCTGGATTTTAGAAAAATTCACTTTTTTGTGATAATATCCACTAAATGAGGGAATAATATGTGTGAGGGTACCCCAGGAGAGTTCCAAATGTGTGTGGGTAGAATATATATCCCACGGGGGTAAAACTGAAAAAAGTTGAAAAATATTTTTTTTTGGACTTAGTCATTTTTCCGGCGTTTATCAGACTTTCAGATAGGGCAAATGTCAGTGAGCATTCCGATTTCAGTTCCAGAGCAATTCGTCCAATGAGTCCTTGATATTTAGTCGTTTTCAGCCAATATTTTGTATTTTTGAAAATTTCACTTTTTTGTGAAAATATCCACTAAATGAGGGAGTAATATGTGTGAGGGTACCCCAGGAGAGTTCCAAATCTGTGTGGGTAGAATATATATCCCACGGGGGTAAAATCGAAAAAAGTTGAAAAATTTTCTTTTTTTGGACTTAGCCATTTTTCCGGCGTTTATCAGTCTTTCAGATAGGGCAAATGTCAGTGAGCATTCCGATTTCAGTTCCAGAGCGATTCGCCCAATGAGTCCTTGATATTTAGTCGTTTTCAGCCAATTTTCTGAATTTTTAAAAAATTCACTTTTTTGTGAAAATATCCACTAAATGAGGGAATAATATGTGTGAGGGTACCCCAGGAGAGTTCCAAATGTGTGTGGGTAGAATATATATCCCACGGGGGTAAAACTGAAAAAAGTTGAAAAAAATTTTTTTTTTGGACTTAGTCATTTTTCCGGCGTTTATCAGACTTTCAGATAGGGCAAATGTCAGTGAGCATTGCGATTTCAGTTCCAGAGCGATTCGCCCAATGAGTCCTTGATATTTAGTCATTTTCAGCCAATATTTTGTATTTTTGAAAATTTCACTTTTTTGTGAAAATATCCACTAAATGAGGGAGTAATATGTGTGAGGGTACCCCAGGAGAGTTCCAAATGTGTGTGGGTAGAATATATATCCCACGGGGGTAAAATTGAAAAAAGTTGAAAACATTTTTTTTTTGGACTTAGTCATTTTTCCGGCGTTTATCAGACTTTCAGATAGGGCAAATGTCAGTGAGCGTTCCGATTTCAGTTCCAGAGCGATTCGCCCAATGAGTCCTTGATATTTAGCAGTTTTCAGCCAATTTTCTGGATTTTAGAAAAATTCACTTTTTTGTGATAATATCCACTAAATGAGGGAATAATATGTGTGAGGGTACCCCAGGAGAGTTCCAAATGTGTGTGGGTAGAATATATATCCCACGGGGGTAAAACTGAAAAAAGTTGAAAAAAATTTTTTTTTTGGACTTAGTCATTTTTCCGGCGTTTATCAAACTTTCAGATAGGGCAAATGTCAGTGAGCATTGCGATTTCAGTTCCAGAGCGATTCGCCCAATGAGTCCTTGATATTTAGTCATTTTCAGCCAATATTTTGTATTTTTGAAAATTTCACTTTTTTGTGAAAATATCCACTAAATGAGGGAGTAATATGTGTGAGGGTACCCCAGGAGAGTTCCAAATGTGTGTGGGTAGAATATATATCCCACGGGGGTAAAACTGAAAAAAGTTGAAAAATATTTTTTTTTGGACTTAGTCATTTTTCCGGCGTTTATCAGACTTTCAGATAGGGCAAATGTCAGTGAGCATTCCGATTTCAGTTCCAGAGCAATTCGTCCAATGAGTCCTTGATATTTAGTCGTTTTCAGCCAATATTTTGTATTTTTGAAAATTTCACTTTTTTGTGAAAATATCCACTAAATGAGGGAATAATATGTGTGAGGGTACCCCAGGAGAGTTCCAAATGTGTGTTGGTAGAATATATATCCCACGGGGGTAAAATCGAAAAAAGTTGAAAAATTTTCTTTTTTTGGACTTAGCCATTTTTCCGGCGTTTATCAGACTTTCAGATAGGGCAAATGTCAGTGAGCGTTCCGATTTCAGTTCCAGAGCGATTCGCCCAATGAGTCCTTGATATTTAGCAGTTTTCAGCCAATTTTCTGGATTTTTGAAAAATTCACTTTTTTGTGATAATATCCACTAAATGAGGGAATAATATGTGTGAGGGTACCCCAGGAGAGTTCCAAATGTGTGTGGGTAGAATATATATCCCACGGGGGTAAAACTGAAAAAAGTTGAAAAAAATTTTTTTTTTGGACTTAGTCATTTTTCCGGCGTTTATCAGACTTTCAGATAGGGCAAATGTC
The DNA here is from genome assembly GCF_046119375.1 of Phyllobates terribilis. NCBI lineage: Eukaryota > Metazoa > Chordata > Amphibia > Anura > Dendrobatidae > Phyllobates > Phyllobates terribilis. Next base: position 5,885,062 of record NW_027362832.1, read on the forward strand.
AGTGAGCATTGCGATTTCAGTTCCAGAGCGATTCGCCCAATGAGTCCTTGATATTTAGTCATTTTCAGCCAATATTTTGTATTTTTGAAAATTTCACTTTTTTGTGAAAATATCCACTAAATGAGGGAATAATATGTGTGAGGGTACCCCAGGAGAGTTCCAAATGTGTGTGGGTAGAATATATATCCCACGGGGGTAAAATTGAAAAAAGTTGAAAACATTTTTTTTTTGGACTTAGTCATTTTTCCGGCGTTTATCAGACTTTCAGATAGGGCAAATGTCAGTGAGCGTTCCGATTTCAGTTCCAGAGCGATTCGCCCAATGAGTCCTTGATATTTAGCAGTTTTCAGCCAATTTTCTGGATTTTAGAAAAATTCACTTTTTTGTGATAATATCCACTAAATGAGGGAATAATATGTGTGAGGGTACCCCAGGAGAGTTCCAAATGTGTGTGGGTAGAATATATATCCCACGGGGGTAAAACTGAAAAAAGTTGAAAAAAATTTTTTTTTTGGACTTAGTCATTTTTCCGGCGTTTATCAAACTTTCAGATAGGGCAAATGTCAGTGAGCATTGCGATTTCAGTTCCAGAGCGATTCGCCCAATGAGTCCTTGATATTTAGTCATTTTCAGCCAATATTTTGTATTTTTGAAAATTTCACTTTTTTGTGAAAATATCCACTAAATGAGGGAGTAATATGTGTGAGGGTACCCCAGGAGAGTTCCAAATGTGTGTGGGTAGAATATATATCCCACGGGGGTAAAACTGAAAAAAGTTGAAAAATATTTTTTTTTGGACTTAGTCATTTTTCCGGCGTTTATCAGACTTTCAGATAGGGCAAATGTCAGTGAGCATTCCGATTTCAGTTCCAGAGCAATTCGTCCAATGAGTCCTTGATATTTAGTCGTTTTCAGCCAATATTTTGTATTTTTGAAAATTTCACTTTTTTGTGAAAATATCCACTAAATGAGGGAGTAATATGTGTGAGGGTACCCCAGGAGAGTTCCAAATCTGTGTGGGTAGAATATATATCCCACGGGGGTAAAATCGAAAAAAGTTGAAAAATTTTCTTTTTTTGGACTTAGCCATTTTTCCGGCGTTTATCAGTCTTTCAGATAGGGCAAATGTCAGTGAGCATTCCGATTTCAGTTCCAGAGCGATTCGCCCAATGAGTCCTTGATATTTAGTCGTTTTCAGCCAATTTTCTGAATTTTTAAAAAATTCACTTTTTTGTGAAAATATCCACTAAATGAGGGAATAATATGTGTGAGGGTACCCCAGGAGAGTTCCAAATGTGTGTGGGTAGAATATATATCCCACGGGGGTAAAACTGAAAAAAGTTGAAAAAAATTTTTTTTTTGGACTTAGTCATTTTTCCGGCGTTTATCAGACTTTCAGATAGGGCAAATGTCAGTGAGCATTGCGATTTCAGTTCCAGAGCGATTCGCCCAATGAGTCCTTGATATTTAGTCATTTTCAGCCAATATTTTGTATTTTTGAAAATTTCACTTTTTTGTGAAAATATCCACTAAATGAGGGAGTAATATGTGTGAGGGTACCCCAGGAGAGTTCCAAATGTGTGTGGGTAGAATATATATCCCACGGGGGTAAAATCGAAAAAAGTTGAAAAATTTTCTTTTTTTGGACTTAGCCATTTTTCCGGCGTTTATCAGACTTTCAGATAGGGCAAATGTCAGTGAGCGTTCCGATTTCAGTTCCAGAGCGATTCGCCCAATGAGTCCTTGATATTTAGCAGTTTTCAGCCAATTTTCTGGATTTTAGAAAAATTCACTTTTTTGTGATAATATCCACTAAATGAGGGAATAATATGTGTGAGGGTACCCCAGGAGAGTTCCAAATGTGTGTGGGTAGAATATATATCCCACGGGGGTAAAACTGAAAAAAGTTGAAAAAAATTTTTTTTTTGGACTTAGTCATTTTTCCGGCGTTTATCAAACTTTCAGATAGGGCAAATGTCAGTGAGCATTGCGATTTCAGTTCCAGAGCGATTCGCCCAATGAGTCCTTGATATTTAGTCATTTTCAGCCAATATTTTGTATTTTTGAAAATTTCACTTTTTTGTGAAAATATCCACTAAATGAGGGAGTAATATGTGTGAGGGTACCCCAGGAGAGTTCCAAATGTGTGTGGGTAGAATATATATCCCACGGGGGTAAAACTGAAAAAAGTTGAAAAATATTTTTTTTTGGACTTAGTCATTTTTCCGGCGTTTATCAGACTTTCAGATAGGGCAAATGTCAGTGAGCATTCCGATTTCAGTTCCAGAGCAATTCGTCCAATGAGTCCTTGATATTTAGTCGTTTTCAGCCAATATTTTGTATTTTTGAAAATTTCACTTTTTTGTGAAAATATCCACTAAATGAGGGAGTAATATGTGTGAGGGTACCCCAGGAGAGTTCCAAATGTGTGTGGGTAGAATATATATCCCACGGGGGTAAAATCGAAAAAAGTTGAAAAATTTTCTTTTTTTGGACTTAGCCATTTTTCCGGCGTTTATCAGTCTTTCAGATAGGGCAAATGTCAGTGAGCATTCCGATTTCAGTTCCAGAGCGATTCGCCCAATGAGTCCTTGATATTTAGTCGTTTTCAGCCAATTTTCTGAATTTTTAAAAAATTCACTTTTTTGTGAAAATATCCACTAAATGAGGGAATAATATGTGTGAGGGTACCCCAGGAGAGTTCCAAATGTGTGTGGGTAGAATATATATCCCACGGGGGTAAAACTGAAAAAAGTTGAAAAAAATTTTTTTTTTGGACTTAGTCATTTTTCCGGCGTTTATCAGACTTTCAGATAGGGCAAATGTCAGTGAGCATTGCGATTTCAGTTCCAGAGCGATTCGCCCAATGAGTCCTTGATATTTAGTCATTTTCAGCCAATATTTTGTATTTTTGAAAATTTCACTTTTTTGTGAAAATATCCACTAAATGAGGGAGTAATATGTGTGAGGGTACCCCAGGAGAGTTCCAAATGTGTGTGGGTAGAATATATATCCCACGGGGGTAAAATTGAAAAAAGTTGAAAACATTTTTTTTTTGGACTTAGTCATTTTTCCGGCGTTTATCAGACTTTCAGATAGGGCAAATGTCAGTGAGCGTTCCGATTTCAGTTCCAGAGCGATTCGCCCAATGAGTCCTTGATATTTAGCAGTTTTCAGCCAATTTTCTGGATTTTAGAAAAATTCACTTTTTTGTGATAATATCCACTAAATGAGGGAATAATATGTGTGAGGGTACCCCAGGAGAGTTCCAAATGTGTGTGGGTAGAATATATATCCCACGGGGGTAAAACTGAAAAAAGTTGAAAAAAATTTTTTTTTTGGACTTAGTCATTTTTCCGGCGTTTATCAAACTTTCAGATAGGGCAAATGTCAGTGAGCATTGCGATTTCAGTTCCAGAGCGATTCGCCCAATGAGTCCTTGATATTTAGTCATTTTCAGCCAATATTTTGTATTTTTGAAAATTTCACTTTTTTGTGAAAATATCCACTAAATGAGGGAGTAATATGTGTGAGGGTACCCCAGGAGAGTTCCAAATGTGTGTGGGTAGAATATATATCCCACGGGGGTAAAATCGAAAAAAGTTGAAAAATTTTCTTTTTTTGGACTTAGCCATTTTTCCGGCGTTTATCAGTCTTTCAGATAGGGCAAATGTCAGTGAGCATTCCGATTTCAGTTCCAGAGCGATTCGCCCAATGAGTCCTTGATATTTAGTCGTTTTCAGCCAATTTTCTGAATTTTTAAAAAATTCACTTTTTTGTGAAAATATCCACTAAATGAGGGAATAATATGTGTGAGGGTACCCCAGGAGAGTTCCAAATGTGTGTGGGTAGAATATATATCCCACGGGGGTAAAACTGAAAAAAGTTGAAAAAAATTTTTTTTTTGGACTTAGTCATTTTTCCGGCGTTTATCAGACTTTCAGATAGGGCAAATGTCAGTGAGCATTCCGATTTCAGTTCCAGAGCAATTCGCCCAATGAGTCCTTGATATTTAGTCGTTTTCAGCCAATATTTTGTATTTTTGAAAATTTCACTTTTTTGTGAAAATATCCACTAAATGAGGGAGTAATATGTGTGAGGGTACCCCAGGAGAGTTCCAAATGTGTGTGGGTAGAATATATATCCCACGGGGTGTAAAATCGAAAAAAGTTGAAAAATTTTCTTTTTTTGGACTTAGCCATTTTTCCGGCGTTTATCAGACTTTCAGATAGGGCAAATGTCAGTGAGCATTCCGATTTCAGTTCCAGAGCGATTCGCCCAATGAGTCCTTGATATTTAGTCATTTTCAGCCAATTTTCTGGATTTTTGAAAAATTCACTTTTTTGTGAAAATATCCACTAAATGAGGGAATAATAAGTGTGAGGGTACCCCAGGAGAGTTCCAAATGTGTGTGGGTAGAATATATATCCCAAGGGGGTAAAATTGAAAAAAGTTTAAAAAAAAATTTTTTGGGACTTAGTCATTTTTCCGGCGTTTAGCAGACTTTCAGATAGGGCAAATGTCAGTGAGCATTCCGAATTCAGTTCCAGAGCGTTTCGCCCAATGAGTCCTTGATATTTAGTCGTTTTCAGCCAATTTTCTGGATTTTTGAAAAATTCACTTTTTTTGCGAAAATATCCACTAAATGAGGGAATAATATGTGTGAGGGTACCCCAGGAGAGTTCCAAATGTGTGTGGGTAGAATATATATCCCATGGGGGTAAAATTTAAAAAAGTTGAAAAAAATTTTTTTTTGGACTTAGTCATTTTTCCGGCGTTTATCAGACTTTCAGATAGGGCAAATGTCAGTGAGCGTTCCGATTTCAGTTCCAGAGCGATTTGCCCAATGAGTCCTTGATATTTAGTCATTTTCAGCCAATTTTCTGGATTCTTGAAAAATTCACTTTTTGGTGAAAATATCCACTAAATGAGGGAATAATGTGTGAGGGTACCCCAGGAGAGTTCCAAATGTGTGTGGGTAGAATATATATCCCACGGGGGTAAAATCGAAAAAAGTTGAAAAATTTTCTTTTTTTGGACTTAGCCATTTTTCCGGCGTTTATCAGACTTTCAGATAGGGCAAATGTCAGTGAGCATTCCGATTTCAGTTCCAGAGCAATTCGCCCAATGAGTCCTTGATATTTAGTCGTTTTCAGCCAATATTTTGTATTTTTGAAAATTTCACTTTTTTGTGAAAATATCCACTAAATGAGGGAGTAATATGTGTGAGGGTACCCCAGGAGAGTTCCAAATGTGTGTGGGTAGAATATATATCCCACGGGGTGTAAAATCGAAAAAAGTTGAAAAATTTTCTTTTTTTGGACTTAGCCATTTTTCCGGCGTTTATCAGACTTTCAGATAGGGCAAATGTCAGTGAGCATTCCGATTTCAGTTCCAGAGCGATTCGCCCAATGAGTCCTTGATATTTAGTCATTTTCAGCCAATTTTCTGGATTTTTGAAAATTTCACTTGTTTGTGATAATATCCACTAAATGAGGGAATAATATGTGTGAGGGTACCCCAGGAGAGTTCCAAATGTGTGTGGGTAGAATATATATCCCACGGGGGTAAAACTGAAAAAAGTTGAAAAAAATTTTTTTTTTGGACTTAGTCATTTTTCCGGCGTTTATCAGACTTTCAGATAGGGCAAATGTCAGTGAGCATTCCGATTTCAGTTCCAGAGCGATTCGCCCAATGAGTCCTTGATATTTAGTAGTTTTCAGCCAATTTTCTGGATTTTTGAAAAATTCACTTTTTTGTGATAATATCCACTAAATGAGGGAATAATATGTGTGAGGGTACCCCAGGAGAGTTCCAAATGTGTGTGGGTAGAATATATATCCCACAGGGGTAAAATTGAAAAAAGTTGAAAAATATTTTTTTTTGGACTTAGTCATTTTTCCGGCGTTTATCAGACTTTCAGATAGGGCAAATGTCAGTGAGCGTTCCGATTTCAGTTCCAGAGCGATTCGCCCAATGAGTCCTTGATATTTAGTCGTTTTCAGCCAATTTTCTGGATTTTTGAAAAATTCACTTTTTTGTGAAAATATCCACTAAATGAGGGAATAATATGTGTGAGGGTACCCCAGGAGAGTTCCAAATGTGTGTGGGTAGAATATATATCCCACGGGGGTAAAACTGAAAAAAGTTGAAAAAAATTTTTTTTTTGGACTTAGTCATTTTTCCGGCGTTTATCAGACTTTCAGATAGGGCAAATGTCAGTGAGCATTCCGATTTCAGTTCCAGAGCGATTCGCCCAAAGAGTCCTTGATATTTAGTCGTTTTCAGCCAATTTTCTGGATTTTTGAAAAATTCACTTTTTTGTGATAATATCCACTAAATGAGGGAATAATATGTGTGAGGGTACCCCAGGAGAGTTCCAAATGTGTGTGGGTAGAATATATATCCCATGGGGGTAAAACTGAAAAAAGTTGAAAAAAATTTTTTTTTTTGGACTTAGTCATTTTTCCGGCGTTTATCAGACTTTCAGATAGGGCAAATGTCAGTGAGCGTTCCGATTTCAGTTCCAGAGCGATTCGCCCAATGAGTCCTTGATATTTAGTCGTTTTCAGCCAATTTTCTGGATTTTTGAAAAATTCACTTTTTTGTGAAAATATCCACTAAATGAGGGAATAATATGTGTGAGGGTACCCCAGGAGAGTTCCAAATGTGTGTGGGTAGAATATATATCCCACGGGGGTAAAATCGAAAAAAGTTGAAAAATTTTCTTTTTTTGGACTTAGCCATTTTTCCGGCGTTTATCAGACTTTCAGATAGGGCAAATGTCAGTGAGCATTCCGATTTCAGTTCCAGAGCGATTCGCCCAATGAGTCCTTGATATTTAGTCATTTTCAGCCAATTTTCTGGATTTTTGAAAAATTCACTTTTTTGTGAAAATATCCACTAAATGAGGGAATAATAAGTGTGAGGGTACCCCAGGAGAGTTCCAAATGTGTGTGGGTAGAATATATATCCCAAGGGGGTAAAATTGAAAAAAGTTGAAAAAAAAATTTTTTGGGACTTAGTCATTTTTCCGGCGTTTAGCAGACTTTCAGATAGGGCAAATGTCAGTGAGCATTCCGAATTCAGTTCCAGAGCGTTTCGCCCAATGAGTCCTTGATATTTAGTCGTTTTCAGCCAATTTTCTGGATTTTTGAAAAATTCACTTTTTTGTGAAAATATCCACTAAATGAGGGAATAATATGTGTGAGGGTACCCCAGGAGAGTTCCAAATGTGTGTGGGTAAAATATATATCCCACGGGGGTAAAATTGAAAAAAGTTGAAAAAAATTATTTTTTGGACTTAGCCATTTTTCCGGCGTTTATCAGAATTTCAGAGAGGGCAAATGTCAGTGAGCGTTCCGATTTCAGTTCCAGAGCGATTCGCCCAATGAATCCTTGATATTTAGTCATTTTCAGCCAATTTTCTGGATTTTTGAAAATTTCATGTTTTTGTGAAAATATCCACTAAATGAGGGAATAATATGTGTGAGGGTAGCCCAGGAGAGTTCCAAATGTGTGTGGGTAGAATATATATCCCACGGGGGTAAAATTGAAAAAAGTTGAAAAAAATTATTTTTGGACTTAGCCATTTTTCCGGTGTTTATCAGACTTTCAGAAAGGGCAAATGTCAGTGAGCGTTCCGATTTCAGTTCCAGAGCGATTCGCCCAATGAGTCCTTGATATTTAGTCATTTTCAGCCAATTTTCTGGATTTTTGAAAATTTCACTTTTTTGTGAAAATATCCACTAAATGAGGGAATAATATGTGTGAGGGTACCCCAGGAGTGTTCCAAATGTGTGTGGGTAGAATATATATCCCACGGGGGTAAAATTGAAATAAGTTGAAAAATTTTTTTTTTTGGACTTAATCATTTTTCCGGCGTTTATCAGACTTTCAGATAGGGCAAATGTCAGTGAGCGTTCCAATTTCAATTCCAGAGCGATTCGCCCAATGAGTCCTTGATATTTAGTCATTTTCAGCCAATTTTCTGGATTTTTGAAAAATTCACTTTTTTGTCACTATATCCACTAAATGAGGGAATAATATGTGTGAGGGTAGCCCAGGAGAGTTCCAAATGTGTGTGGGTAGAATATATATCCCACGGGGGTAAAATTGAAAAAAGTTGAAAAAATTTTTTTTTTGGACTTAGTCATTTTTACGGCATTTATCAGACTTTCAGATAGGGCAAATGTCAGTTAGCGTTATGATTTCAGTTCCAGAGCGATTCGCCCAATGAGTCCTTGATATTTAGTCGTTTTCAGCCAATTTTCTGGATTTTTGAAAAATTCACTTTTTGGTGAAAATTTCCACTAAATGAGGGAATAATATGTGTGAGGGTACCCCAGAAGAGTTCCAAATGTGTGTGGGTAGAATATATATCCCACGGGGTAAAATTGAAAAAAGTTGAAAAATTTTTTTTTTTCGACTTAGTCATTTTTCCGGCGTTTATCAGACTTTCAGATAGGGCAAATGTCAGTGAGCGTTCCGATTTCAGTTCCAGAGCGATTCGCCCAATGAGTCCTTGATATTTAGTCATTTTCAGCCAATTTTCTGGATTTTTGAAAAATTCACTTTTTTGTGAAAATATCCACTAAATGAGGGAATAATATGTGTGAGGGTACCAAAGAAGAGTTCGAAATGTGTGTGGGTAGAATATATATACCATGGGGGTAGAATTGAAAAAAGTTGAAAAAATATTTTGTTTTTGGACTTAGTCATTTTTCCGGTGTTTATCAGACTTTCAGATAGGGAAAATGTCAGTGAGCGTTCCGATTTCAGTTCTAGAGCGATTCGCCCAATGAGTCCATGATATTTAGTCATTTTCAGCCAATTTTCTGGATTTTTGAAAAATTCACTTTTTTGTGAAAATATCCACTAAATGAGGGAATAATATGTGTGAGGGTAGCCCAGGAGAGTTCCAAATGTGTGTGGGTAGAATATATATCCCACGGGGGTAAAATCGAAAAAAGTTGAAAATTTTCTTTTTTGGACTTAGCCATTTTTCCGGCGTTTATCAGACTTTCAGATAGGGCAAATGTCAGTGAGCATTCCGATTTCAGTTCCAGAGCAATTCGCCCAATGAGTCCTTGATATTTAGTCGTTTTCAGCCAATATTTAGTATTTTTGAAAATTTCACTTTTTTGTGAAAATATCCACTAAATGAGGGAGTAATATGTGTGAGGGTACCCCAGGAGAGTTCCAAATGTGTGTGGGTAGAATAGATATCCCATGGGAGTAAAATTTAAAAAAGTTGAAAAAAATTTTTTTTTTGAACTTAGTCATATTTCCGGCGTTTATCAGACTTTCAGATAGGGCAAATGTCAGTGAGCGTTCCGATTTCAGTTCCAGAGCGATTCGCCCAATGAGTCCTTGATATTTAGTCATTTTCAGCCAATTTTCTGGATTTTTGAAAAATTCACTTTTTTGTGAAAATATCCACTAAATGAGGGAATAATATGTGTGAGGGTACCAAAGAAGAGTTCCAAATGTGTGTGGGTAGAATATATATCCCATGGGGGTAGAATTGAAAAAAGTTGAAAAAATATTTTTTTTTGGGACTTAGTCATTTTTCCGGTGTTTATCAGACTTTCAGATAGGGAAAATGTCAGTGAGCGTTCCGATTTCAGTTCTAGAGCGATTCGCCCAATGAGTCCTTGATATTTAGTCATTTTCAGCCAATTTTCTGGATTTTTGAAAAATTCACTTTTTTGTGAAAATATCCACTAAATGAGGGAATAATATGTGTGAGGGTAGCCCAGGAGAGTTCCAAATGTGTGTGGGTAGAATATATATCCCACGGGGGTAAAATCGAAAAAAGTTGAAAATTTTCTTTTTTGGACTTAGCCATTTTTCCGGCGTTTATCAGACTTTCAGATAGGGCAAATGTCAGTGAGTGTTCCGATTTCAGTTCCAGAGCGATTCGCCCAATGAGTCCTTGATATTTAGTCATTTTCAGCCAATTTTCTGGATTTTTGAAAAATTCACTTTTTGGTGAAAATATCCACTAAATGAGGGAATAATATGTGTGAGGGTACCAAAGAAGAGTTCCAAATGTGTGTGGGTAGAATATATTTCCCATGGGGGTAGAATTGAAAAAAGTTGAAAAAAAATTTTTTTTTGGACTTAGTCATTTTTCCGGCGTTTATCAGACTTTCAGATAGGGCAAATGCCAGTGAGCGTTCCGATTTCAGTTCCAGAGCGATTCGCCCAATGAGTCCTTGATATTTAGTAGTTTTCAGCCAATTTTCTGGATTTTTGAAAAATTCACTTTTTTGTGATAATATCCACTAAATGAGGGAATAATATGTGTGAGGGTACCCCAGGAGAGTTCCAAGTGTGTGTGGGTAGAATATATATCCCACGGGGGTAAAACTGATAAAAGTTGAAAAAAATTTTTTTTTTTGGACTTAGTCATTTTTCCGGCGTTTATCAGACTTTCAGATAGGGCAAATGTCAGTGAGCGTTCCGATTTCAGTTCCAGAACGATTCGCCCAATGAGTCCTTGATATGTAGTCGTTTTCAGCCAATATTTTGTATTTTTGAAAATTTCACTTTTTTGTGAAAATATCCACTAAATGAGGGAGTAATATGTGTGAGGGTACCCCAGGAGAGTTCCAAATGTGTGTGGGTAGAATATATATCCCACGGGGGTAAAACTGAAAAAAGTTGAAAAAATTTTTTTTTTGGACTTAGTCATTTTTCCGGTGTTTATCATACTTTCAGATAGGGCAAATGTCAGTGAGCGTTATGATTTCAATTCCAGAGCGATTCGCCCAATGAGTCCTTGATATTTAGTCATTTTCAGCCAATTTTCTGGATTTTTGAAAAATTCACTTTTTTGTGAAAATATCCACTAAATGAGGGAATAAAATGTGTGAGGGTACCCCAGGAGAGTTCCAAATGTGTGTGGGTAGAATATATATCCCAAGGGGGTAAAATTGAAAAAAGTTGAAAAAAAAATTTTTTGGGACTTAGTCATTTTTCCGGCGTTTAGCAGACTTTCAGATAGGGCAAATGTCAGTGAGCATTCCGAATTCAGTTCCAGAGCGTTTCGCCCAATGAGTCCTTGATATTTAGTCGTTTTCAGCCAATTTTCTGGATTTTTGAAAAATTCACTTTTTTGTGAAAATATCCACTAAATGAGGGAATAATATGTGTGAGGGTACCCCAGGAGAGTTCCAAATGTGTGTGGGTAAAATATATATCCCACGGGGGTAAAATTGAAAAAAGTTGAAAAAAATTATTTTTTGGACTTAGCCATTTTTCCGGCGTTTATCAGAATTTCAGATAGGGCAAATGTCAGTGAGCGTTCCGATTTCAGTTCCAGAGCGATTCGCCCAATGAATCCTTGATATTTAGTCATTTTCAGCCAATTTTCTGGATTTTTGAAAATGTCATGTTTTTGTGAAAATATCCACTAAATGAGGGAATAATATGTGTGAGGGTAGCCCAGGAGAGTTCCAAATGTGTGTGGGTAGAATATATATCCCACGGGGGTAAAATTGAAAAAAGTTGAAAAAAATTATTTTTGGACTTAGCCATTTTTCCGGTGTTTATCAGACTTTCAGAAAGGGCAAATGTCAGTGAGCGTTCCGATTTCAGTTCCAGAGCGATTCGCCCAATGAGTCCTTGATATTTAGTCATTTTCAGCCAATTTTCTGGATTTTTGAAAATTTCACTTTTTTGTGAAAATATCCACTAAATGAGGGAATAATATGTGTGAGGGTACCCCAGGAGTGTTCCAAATGTGTGTGGGTAGAATATATATCCCACGGGGGTAAAATTGAAAAAAGTTGAAAAATTTTTTTTTTTGGACTTAATCATTTTTCCGGCGTTTATCAGACTTTCAGATAGGGCAAATGTCAGTGAGCGTTCCAATTTCAATTCCAGAGCGATTCGCCCAATGAGTCCTTGATATTTAGTCATTTTCAGCCAATATTTAGTATTTTTGAAAATTTCACTTTTTTGTGAAAATATCCACTAAATGAGGGAGTAATATGTGTGAGGGTACCCCAGGAGAGTTCCAAATGTGTGTGGGTAGAATAGATATCCCATGGGAGTAAAATTTAAAAAAGTTGAAAAAAATTTTTTTTTTGAACTTAGTCATATTTCCGGCGTTTATCAGACTTTCAGATAGGGCAAATGTCAGTGAGCGTTCCGATTTCAGTTCCAGAGCGATTCGCCCAATGAGTCCTTGATATTTAGTCATTTTCAGCCAATTTTCTGGATTTTTGAAAAATTCACTTTTTTGTGAAAATATCCACTAAATGAGGGAATAATATGTGTGAGGGTACCAAAGAAGAGTTCCAAATGTGTGTGGGTAGAATATATATCCCATGGGGGTAGAATTGAAAAAAGTTGAAAAAATATTTTTTTTTTGGACTTGGTCATTTTTCCGGTGTTTATCAGACTTTCAGATAGGGAAAATGTCAGTGAGCGTTCCGCTTTCAGTTCTAGAGCGATTCGCCCAATGAGTCCTTGATATTTAGTCATTTTCAGCCAATTTTCTGGATTTTTGAAAAATTCACTTTTTTGTGAAAATATCCACTAAATGAGGGAATAATATGTGTGAGGGTACCCCAGAAGAGTTCCAAATGTGTGTCGGTAGAATATATATCCCAAGGGGGTAAAATTGAAAAAAGTTGAAAAAAAAATTTTTGGGGACTTAGTCATTTTTCCGGCGTTTAGCAGACTTTCAGATAGGGCAAATGTCAGTGAGCGTTCCGATTTCAGTTCCAGAGCGTTTCGCCCAATGAGTCCTTGATATTTAGTCGTTTTCAGCCAATTTTCTGGATTTTTGAAAAATTCACTTTTTTGTGAAAATATCCACTAAATGAGGGAATAATATGTGTGAGGGTACCCCAGGAGAGTTCCAAATGTGTGTGGGTAAAATATATATCCCACGGGGGTAAAATTGAAAAAAGTTGAAAAAAATTATTTTTTGGACTTAGCCATTTTTCCGGCGTTTATCAGAATTTCAGATAGGGCAAATGTCAGTGAGCGTTCCGATTTCAGTTCCAGAGCGATTCGCCCAATGAATCCTTGATATTTAGTCATTTTCAGCCAATTTTCTGGATTTTTGAAAATTTCATGTTTTTGTGAAAATATCCACTAAATGAGGGAATAATATGTGTGAGGGTAGCCCAGGAGAGTTCCAAATGTGTGTGGGTAGAATATATATCCCACGGGGGTAAAATTGAAAAAAGTTGAAAAAAATTATTTTTGGACTTAGCCATTTTTCCGGTGTTTATCAGACTTTCAGAAAGGGCAAATGTCAGTGAGCGTTCCGATTTCAGTTCCAGAGCGATTCGCCCAATGAGTCCTTGATATTTAGTCATTTTCAGCCAATTTTCTGGATTTTTGAAAATTTCACTTTTTTGTGAAAATATCCACAAAATGAGGGAATAATATGTGTGAGGGTACCCCAGGAGTGTTCCAAATGTGTGTGGGTAGAATATATATCCCACGGGGGTAAAATTGAAAAAAGTTGAAAAATTTTTTTTTTTGGACTTAATCATTTTTCCGGCGTTTCTCAGACTTTCAGATAGGGCAAATGTCAGTGAGCGTTATGATTTCAGTTCCAGAGCGATTCGCCCAATGAGTCCTTGATATTTAGTCATTTTCAGCCAATTTCTGGATTTTTGAAAAATTCACTTTTTTGTGAAAATATCCACTAAATGAGGGAATAATATGTGTGAGGGTACCCCAGGAGAGTTCCAAATGTGTGTGGGTAAAATATATATCACACGGGGGTAAAATTGAAAAAAGTTGAAAAAAAAATTTTTTTGGACTTAGTCATTTTTACGGCGTTTAGCAGACTTTCAGATAGGGCAAATGTCAGTGAGCGTTCCGATTTCAGTTCCAGAGCGTTTCGCCCAATGAGTCCTTGATATTTAGTCGTTTTCAGCCAATTTTCTGGATTTTTGAAAAATTCACTTTTTTGTGAAAATATCCACTAAATGAGGGAATAATATGTGTGAGGGTACCCCAGGAGAGTTCCAAATGTGTGTGGGTAAAATATATATCCCACGGGGGTAAAATTGAAAAAAGTTGAAAAAAATTATTTTTGGACTTAGCCATTTTTCCGGTGTTTATCAGACTTTCAGAAAGGGCAAATGTCAGTGAGCGTTCCGATTTCAGTTCCAGAGCGATTCGCCCAATGAGTCCTTGATATTTAGTCATTTTCAGCCAATTTTTTGGATTTTTGAAAAATTCACTTTTCTGTGAAAATATCCACTAAATGAGGGAATAATATGTGTGAGGGTACCCCAGGAGAGTTCCAAATGTGTGTGGGTAGAATATATATCCAGCGGGGGTAAAATTGAAAAAAGTTGAAAAAAAAATTTTTTGGGACTTAGTCATTTTTCCGGCGTTTAGCAGACTTTCAGATAGGGAAAATGTCAGTGAGCGTTCCGATTTCAGTTCTAGAGCGATTCGCCCAATGAGTCCTTGATATTTAGTCATTTTCAGCCAATTTTCTGGATTTTTGAAAAATTCCCTTTTTTGTGAAAATATCCACTAAATGAGGGAATAATATGTGAGAGGGTACCCCAGAAGAGTTCCAAATGTGTGTCGGTAGAATATATATCCCAAGGGGGTAAAATTGAAAAAAGTTGAAAAAAAAATTTTTGGGGACTTAGTCATTTTTCCGGCGTTTAGCAGACTTTCAGATAGGGCAAATGTCAGTGAGCGTTCAGATTTCAGTTCCAGAGCGTTTCGCCCAATGAGTCCTTGATATTTAGTCGTTTTCAGCCAATTTTCTGGATTTTTGAAAAATTCACTTTTTTGTGAAAATATCCACTAAATGAGGGAATAATATGTGTGAGGGTACCCCAGGAGAGTTCCAAATGTGTGTGGGTAAAATATATATCCCACGGGGGTAAAATTGAAAAAAGTTGAAAAAAATTATTTTTTGGACTTAGCCATTTTTCCGGCGTTTATCAGAATTTCAGATAGGGCAAATGTCAGTGAGCGTTCCGATTTCAGTTCCAGAGCGATTCGCCCAATGAATCCTTGATATTTAGTCATTTTCAGCCAATTTTCTGGATTTTTGAAAATTTCATGTTTTTGTGAAAATATCCACTAAATGAGGGAATAATATGTGTGAGGGTAGCCCAGGAGAGTTCCAAATGTGTGTGGGTAGAATATATATCCCACGGGGGTAAAATTGAAAAAAGTTGAAAAAAATTATTTTTGGACTTAGCCATTTTTCCGGTGTTTATCAGACTTTCAGAAAGGGCAAATGTCAGTGAGCGTTCCGATTTCAGTTCCAGAGCGATTCGCCCAATGAGTCCTTGATATTTAGTCATTTTCAGCCAATTTTCTGGATTTTTGAAAATTTCACTTTTTTGTGAAAATATCCACTAAATGAGGGAATAATATGTGTGAGGGTACCCCAGGAGTGTTCCAAATGTGTGTGGGTAGAATATATATCCCACGGGGGTAAAATTGAAAAAAGTTGAAAAATTTTTTTTTTTGGACTTAATCATTTTTCCGGCGTTTATCAGACTTTCAGATAGGGCAAATGTCAGTGAGCGTTCCAATTTCAATTCCAGAGCGATTCGCCCAATGAGTCCTTGATATTTAGTCATTTTCAGCCAATTTTCTGGATTTTTGAAAAATTCACTTTTTTGTCACTATATCCACTAAATGAGGGAATAATATGTGTGAGGGTAGCCCAGGAGAGTTCCAAATGTGTGTGGGTAGAATATATATCCCACGGGGGTAAAATTGAAAAAAGTTGAAAAAATTTTTTTTTTGGACTTAGTCATTTTTACGGCGTTTATCAGACTTTCAGATAGGGCAAATGTCAGTTAGCGTTATGATTTCAGTTCCAGAGCGATTCGCCCAATGAGTCCTTGATATTTAGTCGTTTTCAGCCAATTTTCTGGATTTTTGAAAAATTCACTTTTTGGTGAAAATTTCCACTAAATGAGGGAATAATATGTGTGAGGGTATCCCAGAAGAGTTCCAAATGTGTGTGGGTAGAATATATATCCCACGGGGTAAAATTGAAAAAAGTTGAAAATTTTTTTTTTTTCGACTTAGTCATTTTTCCAGCGTTTATCAGACTTTCAGATAGGGCAAATGTCAGTGAGCGTTCCGATTTCAGTTCCAGAGCGATTCGCCCAATGAGTCCTTGATATTTAGTCATTTTCAGCCAATTTTCTGGATTTTTGAAAAATTCACTTTTTTGTGAAAATATCCACTAAATGAGGGAATAATATGTGTGAGGGTACCAAAGAAGAGTTCCAAATGTGTGTGGGTAGAATATATATCCCATGGGGGTAGAATTGAAAAAAGTTGAAAAAATATTTTTTTTTGGGACTTAGTCATTTTTCCGGTGTTTATCAGACTTTCAGATAGGGAAAATGTCAGTGAGCGTTCCGATTTCAGTTCTAGAGCGATTCGCCCAATGAGTCCTTGATATTTAGTCATTTTCAGCCAATTTTCTGGATTTTTGAAAAATTCACTTTTTTGTGAAAATATCCACTAAATGAGGGAATAATATGTGTGAGGGTAGCCCAGGAGAGTTCCAAATGTGTGTGGGTAGAATATATATCCCACGGGGGTAAAATCGAAAAAAGTTGAAAATTTTCTTTTTTGGACTTAGCCATTTTTCCGGCGTTTATCAGACTTTCAGATAGGGCAAATGTCAGTGAGTGTTCCGATTTCAGTTCCAGAGCGATTCGCCCAATGAGTCCTTGATATTTAGTCATTTTCAGCCAATTTTCTGGATTTTTGAAAAATTCACTTTTTGGTGAAAATATCCACTAAATGAGGGAATAATATGTGTGAGGGTACCAAAGAAGAGTTCCAAATGTGTGTGGGTAGAATATATATCCCATGGGGGTAGAATTGAAAAAAGTTGAAAAAAAATTTTTTTTTGGACTTAGTCATTTTTCCGGCGTTTATCAGACTTTCAGATAGGGCAAATGCCAGTGAGCATTCCGATTTCAGTTCCAGAGCGATTCGCCCAATGAGTCCTTGATATTTAGTAGTTTTCAGCCAATTTTCTGGATTTTTGAAAAATTCACTTTTTTGTGATAATATCCACTAAATGAGGGAATAATATGTGTGAGGGTACCCCAGGAGAGTTCCAAGTGTGTGTGGGTAGAATATATATCCCACGGGGGTAAAACTGATAAAAGTTGAAAAAAATTTTTTTTTTTGGACTTAGTCATTTTTCCGGCGTTTATCAGACTTTCAGATAGGGCAAATGTCAGTGAGCGTTCCGATTTCAGTTCCAGAGCGATTCGCCCAATGAATCCTTGATATTTAGTCATTTTCAGCCAATTTTCTGGATTTTTGAAAATGTCATGTTTTTGTGAAAATATCCACTAAATGAGGGAATAATATGTGTGAGGGTAGCCCAGGAGAGTTCCAAATGTGTGTGGGTAGAATATATATCCCACGGGGGTAAAATTGAAAAAAGTTGAAAAAAATTATTTTTGGACTTAGCCATTTTTCCGGTGTTTATCAGACTTTCAGAAAGGGCAAATGTCAGTGAGCGTTCCGATTTCAGTTCCAGAGCGATTCGCCCAATGAGTCCTTGATATTTAGTCATTTTCAGCCAATTTTCTGGATTTTTGAAAATTTCACTTTTTTGTGAAAATATCCACTAAATGAGGGAATAATATGTGTGAGGGTACCCCAGGAGTGTTCCAAATGTGTGTGGGTAGAATATATATCCCACGGGGGTAAAATTGAAAAAAGTTGAAAAATTTTTTTTTTTGGACTTAATCATTTTTCCGGCGTTTATCAGACTTTCAGATAGGGCAAATGTCAGTGAGCGTTCCAATTTCAATTCCAGAGCGATTCGCCCAATGAGTCCTTGATATTTAGTCATTTTCAGCCAATTTTCTGGATTTTTGAAAAATTCACTTTTTTGTCACTATATCCACTAAATGAGGGAATAATATGTGTGAGGGTAGCCCAGGAGAGTTCCAAATGTGTGTGGGTAGAATATATATCCCACGGGGTAAAATTGAAAAAAGTTGAAAAATTTTTTTTTTTCGACTTAGTCATTTTTCCGGCGTTTATCAGACTTTCAGATAGGGCAAATGTCAGTGAGCGTTCCGATTTCAGTTCCAGAGCGATTCGCCCAATGAGTCCTTGATATTTAGTCATTTTCAGCCAATTTTCTGGATTTTTGAAAAATTCACTTTTTTGTGAAAATATCCACTAAATGAGGGAATAATATGTGTGAGGGTACCAAAGAAGAGTTCCAAATGTGTGTGGGTAGAATATATATCCCATGGGGGTAGAATTGAAAAAAGTTGAAAAAATATTTTGTTTTTGGACTTAGTCATTTTTCCGGTGTTTATCAGACTTTCAGATAGGGAAAATGTCAGTGAGCGTTCCGATTTCAGTTCTAGAGCGATTCGCCCAATGAGTCCTTGATATTTAGTCATTTTCAGCCAATTTTCTGGATTTTTGAAAAATTCACTTTTTTGTGAAAATATCCACTAAATGAGGGAATAATATGTGTGAGGGTAGCCCAGGAGAGTTCCAAATGTGTGTGGGTAGAATATATATCCCACGGGGGTAAAATCGAAAAAAGTTGAAAATTTTCTTTTTTGGACTTAGCCATTTTTCCGGCGTTTATCAGACTTTCAGATAGGGCAAATGTCACTGAGCATTCCGATTTCAGTTCCAGAGCAATTCGCCCAATGAGTCCTTGATATTTAGTCGTTTTCAGCCAATATTTAGTATTTTTGAAAATTTCACTTTTTTGTGAAAATATCCACTAAATGAGGGAGTAATATGTGTGAGGGTACCCCAGGAGAGTTCCAAATGTGTGTGGGTAGAATAGATATCCCATGGGAGTAAAATTTAAAAAAGTTGAAAAAAATTTTTTTTTTGAACTTAGTCATATTTCCGGCGTTTATCAGACTTTCAGATAGGGCAAATGTCAGTGAGCGTTCCGATTTCAGTTCCAGAGCGATTCGCCCAATGAGTCCTTGATATTTAGTCATTTTCAGCCAATTTTCTGGATTTTTGAAAAATTCACTTTTTTGTGAAAATATCCACTAAATGAGGGAATAATATGTGTGAGGGTACCAAAGAAGAGTTCCAAATGTGTGTGGGTAGAATATATATCCCATGGGGGTAGAATTGAAAAAAGTTGAAAAAATATTTTTTTTTTGGACTTGGTCATTTTTCCGGTGTTTATCAGACTTTCAGATAGGGAAAATGTCAGTGAGCGTTCCGCTTTCAGTTCTAGAGCGATTCGCCCAATGAGTCCTTGATATTTAGTCATTTTCAGCCAATTTTCTGGATTTTTGAAAAATTCACTTTTTTGTGAAAATATCCACTAAATGAGGGAATAATATGTGTGAGGGTACCCCAGAAGAGTTCCAAATGTGTGTCGGTAGAATATATATCCCAAGGGGGTAAAATTGAAAAAAGTTGAAAAAAAATTTTTTGGGGACTTAGTCATTTTTCCGGCGTTTAGCAGACTTTCAGATAGGGCAAATGTCAGTGAGCGTTCCGATTTCAGTTCCAGAGCGTTTCGCCCAATGAGTCCTTGATATTTAGTCGTTTTCAGCCAATTTTCTGGATTTTTGAAAAATTCACTTTTTTGTGAAAATATCCACTAAATGAGGGAATAATATGTGTGAGGGTACCCCAGGAGAGTTCCAAATGTGTGTGGGTAAAATATATATCCCACGGGGGTAAAATTGAAAAAAGTTGAAAAAAATTATTTTTTGGACTTAGCCATTTTTCCGGCGTTTATCAGAATTTCAGATAGGGCAAATGTCAGTGAGCGTTCCGATTTCAGTTCCAGAGCGATTCGCCCAATGAATCCTTGATATTTAGTCATTTTCAGCCAATTTTCTGGATTTTTGAAAATTTCATGTTTTTGTGAAAATATCCACTAAATGAGGGAATAATATGTGTGAGGGTAGCCCAGGAGAGTTCCAAATGTGTGTGGGTAGAATATATATCCCACGGGGGTAAAATTGAAAAAAGTTGAAAAAAATTATTTTTGGACTTAGCCATTTTTCCGGTGTTTATCAGACTTTCAGAAAGGGCAAATGTCAGTGAGCGTTCCGATTTCAGTTCCAGAGCGATTCGCCCAATGAGTCCTTGATATTTAGTCATTTTCAGCCAATTTTCTGGATTTTTGAAAATTTCACTTTTTTGTGAAAATATCCACTAAATGAGGGAATAATATGTGTGAGGGTACCCCAGGAGTGTTCCAAATGTGTGTGGGTAGAATATATATCCCACGGGGGTAAAATTGAAAAAAGTTGAAAAATTTTTTTTTTTGGACTTAATCATTTTTCCGGCGTTTATCAGACTTTCAGATAGGGCAAATGTCAGTGAGCGTTATGATTTCAGTTCCAGAGCGATTCGCCCAATGAGTCCTTGATATTTAGTCATTTTCAGCCAATTTCTGGATTTTTGAAAAATTCACTTTTTTGTGAAAATATCCACTAAATGAGGGAATAATATGTGTGAGGGTACCCCAGGAGAGTTCCAAATGTGTGTGGGTAAAATATATATCACACGGGGGTAAAATTGAAAAAAGTTGAAAAAAAAATTTTTTTGGACTTAGTCATTTTTACGGCGTTTAGCAGACTTTCAGATAGGGCAAATATCAGTGAGCGTTCCGATTTCAGTTCCAGAGCGTTTCGCCCAATGAGTCCTTGATATTTAGTCGTTTTCAGCCAATTTTCTGGATTTTTGAAAAATTCACTTTTTTGTGAAAATATCCACTAAATGAGGGAATAATATGTGTGAGGGTACCCCAGGAGAGTTCCAAATGTGTGTGGGTAAAATATATATCCCACGGGGGTAAAATTGAAAAAAGTTGAAAAAAATTATTTTTGGACTTAGCCATTTTTCCGGTGTTTATCAGACTTTCAGAAAGGGCAAATGTCAGTGAGCGTTCCGATTTCAGTTCCAGAGCGATTCGCCCAATGAGTCCTTGATATTTAGTCATTTTCAGCCAATTTTTTGGATTTTTGAAAAATTCACTTTTCTGTGAAAATATCCACTAAATGAGGGAATAATATGTGTGAGGGTACCCCAGGAGAGTTCCAAATGTGTGTGGGTAGAATATATATCCAGCGGGGGTAAAATTGAAAAAAGTTGAAAAAAAAATTTTTTGGGACTTAGTCATTTTTCCGGCGTTTAGCAGACTTTCAGATAGGGCAAATGTCAGTGAGCGTTCCGATTTCAGTTCCAGAGCGTTTCGCCCAATGAGTCCTTGATATTTAGTCGTTTTCAGCCAATTTTCTGGATTTTTGAAAAATTCACTTTTTTGTGAAAATATCCACTAAATGAGGGAATAATATGTGTGAGGGTACCCCAGGAGAGTTCCAATTGTGTGTGGGTAAAATATATATCCCACAGGGGTAAAATTGAAAAAAGTTGAAAAAAATTATTTTTTGGACTTAGCCATTTTTCCGGCGTTTATCAGACTTTCAGATAGGGCAAATGTCAGTGAGCGTTCCGATTTCAGTTCCAGAGCGATTCGCCCAATGAGTCCTTGATATTTAGTCGTTTTCAGCCAATTTTCTGGATTTTTGAAAAATTCACTTTTTTGTGAAAATATCCACTAAATGAGGGAATAATAAGTGTGAGGGTACCCCAGGAGAGTTCCAAATGTGTGTGGGTAAAATATATATCCCACGGGGTTAAAATTGAAAAAAGTTGAAAAAAAATATTTTTTGGACTTAGCCATTTTTCTGGCGTTTATCAGACTTTCAGATAGGGCAAATGTCAGTGAGCGTTCCGATTTCAGTTCCAGAGCGATTCGCCCAATGAGTCCTTGATATTTAGTCATTTTCAGCCAATTTTCTGGATTTTTGAAAAATTCACTTTTTTGTGAAAATATCCACTAAATGAGGGAATAATAAGTGTGAGGGTACCCCAGGAGAGTTCCAAATGTGTGTGGGTAGAATATATATCCCACAGGGGTAAAATTGAAAAAAGTTGAAAAAAAAATTTTTTTGGACTTAGTCATTTTTCCGGCATTTAGCAGACTTTCAGATAGGGCAAATGTCAGTGAGCGTTCCGATTTCAGTTCCAGAGCGATTCGCCCAATGAGTCCTTGATATTTAGTCGTTTTCAGCCAATTTTCTGGATTTTTGAAAAATTCACTTTTTTGTGAAAATATCCACTAAATGAGGGAATAATGTGTGAGGGTACCCCAGGAGAGTTCCAAATGTGTGTGGGTAGAATATATATCCCACGGGGGTAAAACTGAAAAAAGTTGAAAAATATTTTTTTTTGGACTTAGTCATTTTTCCGGCGTTTATCAGACTTTCAGATAGGGCAAATGTCAGTGAGCATTCCGATTTCAGTTCCAGAGCAATTCGCCCAATGAGTCCTTGATATTTAGTCGTTTTCAGCCAATATTTTGTATTTTTGAAAATTTCACTTTTTTGTGAAAATATCCACTAAATGAGGGAGTAATATGTGTGAGGGTACCCCAGGAGAGTTCCAAATGTGTGTGGGTAGAATATATATCCCACGGGGGTAAAATCGAAAAAAGTTGAAAAATTTTCTTTTTTTGGACTTAGCCATTTTTCCGGCGTTTATCAGTCTTTCAGATAGGGCAAATGTCAGTGAGCATTCCGATTTCAGTTCCAGAGCGATTCGCCCAATGAGTCCTTGATATTTAGTCGTTTTCAGCCAATTTTCTGGATTTTTGAAAAATTCACTTTTTTGTGAAAATATCCACTAAATGAGGGAATAATATGTGTGAGGGTACCCCAGGAGAGTTCCAAATGTGTGTGGGTAGAATATATATCCCACGGGGGTAAAACTGAAAAAAGTTGAAAAAAATTTTTTTTTTGGACTTAGTCATTTTTCCGGCGTTTATCAGACTTTCAGATAGGGCAAATGTCAGTGAGCATTCCGATTTCAGTTCCAGAGCAATTCGCCCAATGAGTCCTTGATATTTAGTCGTTTTCAGCCAATATTTTGTATTTTTGAAAATTTCACTTTTTTGTGAAAATATCCACTAAATGAGGGAGTAATATGTGTGAGGGTACCCCAGGAGAGTTCCAAATGTGTGTGGGTAGAATATATATCCCACGGGGTGTAAAATCGAAAAAAGTTGAAAAATTTTCTTTTTTTGGACTTAGCCATTTTTCCGGCGTTTATCAGACTTTCAGATAGGGCAAATGTCAGTGAGCATTCCGATTTCAGTTCCAGAGCGATTCGCCCAATGAGTCCTTGATATTTAGTCATTTTCAGCCAATTTTCTGGATTTTTGAAAATTTCACTTGTTTGTGATAATATCCACTAAATGAGGGAATAATATGTGTGAGGGTACCCCAGGAGAGTTCCAAATGTGTGTGGGTAGAATATATATCCCACGGGGGTAAAACTGAAAAAAGTTGAAAAAAATTTTTTTTTTGGACTTAGTCATTTTTCCGGCGTTTATCAGACTTTCAGATAGGGCAAATGTCAGTGAGCATTCCGATTTCAGTTCCAGAGCGATTCGCCCAATGAGTCCTTGATATTTAGTAGTTTTCAGCCAATTTTCTGGATTTTTGAAAAATTCACTTTTTTGTGATAATATCCACTAAATGAGGGAATAATATGTGTGAGGGTACCCCAGGAGAGTTCCAAATGTGTGTGGGTTGAATATATATCCCACAGGGGTAAAATTGAAAAAAGTTGAAAAATATTTTTTTTTGGACTTAGTCATTTTTCCGGCGTTTATCAGACTTTCAGATAGGGCAAATGTCAGTGAGCGTTCCGATTTCAGTTCCAGAGCGATTCGCCCAATGAGTCCTTGATATTTAGTCGTTTTCAGCCAATTTTCTGGATTTTTGAAAAATTCACTTTTTTGTGAAAATATCCACTAAATGAGGGAATAATATGTGTGAGGGTACCCCAGGAGAGTTCCAAATGTGTGTGGGTAGAATATATATCCCACGGGGGTAAAACTGAAAAAAGTTGAAAAAAATTTTTTTTTTGGACTTAGTCATTTTTCCGGCGTTTATCAGACTTTCAGATAGGGCAAATGTCAGTGAGCATTCCGATTTCAGTTCCAGAGCGATTCGCCCAAAGAGTCCTTGATATTTAGTCGTTTTCAGCCAATTTTCTGGATTTTTGAAAAATTCACTTTTTTGTGATAATATCCACTAAATGAGGGAATAATATGTGTGAGGGTACCCCAGGAGAGTTCCAAATGTGTGTGGGTAGAATATATATCCCATGGGGGTAAAACTGAAAAAAGTTGAAAAAAATTTTTTTTTTTGGACTTAGTCATTTTTCCGGCGTTTATCAGACTTTCAGATAGGGCAAATGTCAGTGAGCGTTCCGATTTCAGTTCCAGAGCGATTTGCCCAATGAGTCCTTGATATTTAGTCGTTTTCAGCCAATTTTCTGGATTTTTGAAAAATTCACTTTTTTGTGAAAATATCCACTAAATGAGGGAATAATATGTGTGAGGGTACCCCAGGAGAGTTCCAAATGTGTGTGGGTAGAATATATATCCCACGGGGGTAAAATCGAAAAAAGTTGAAAAATTTTCTTTTTTTGGACTTAGCCATTTTTCCGGCGTTTATCAGACTTTCAGATAGGGCAAATGTCAGTGAGCATTCCGATTTCAGTTCCAGAGCGATTCGCCCAATGAGTCCTTGATATTTAGTCATTTTCAGCCAATTTTCTGGATTTTTGAAAAATTCACTTTTTTGTGAAAATATCCACTAAATGAGGGAATAATAAGTGTGAGGGTACCCCAGGAGAGTTCCAAATGTGTGTGGGTAGAATATATATCCCAAGGGGGTAAAATTGAAAAAAGTTGAAAAAAAAATTTTTTGGGACTTAGTCATTTTTCCGGCGTTTAGCAGACTTTCAGATAGGGCAAATGTCAGTGAGCATTCCGAATTCAGTTCCAGAGCGTTTCGCCCAATGAGTCCTTGATATTTAGTCGTTTTCAGCCAATTTTCTGGATTTTTGAAAAATTCACTTTTTTGTGAAAATATCCACTAAATGAGGGAATAATATGTGTGAGGGTACCCCAGGAGAGTTCCAAATGTGTGTGGGTAAAATATATATCCCACGGGGGTAAAATTGAAAAAAGTTGAAAAAAATTATTTTTTGGACTTAGTCATTTTTCCGGCGTTTATCAAACTTTCAGATAGGGCAAATGTCAGTGAGCATTGCGATTTCAGTTCCAGAGCGATTCGCCCAATGAGTCCTTGATATTTAGTCATTTTCAGCCAATATTTTGTATTTTTGAAAATTTCACTTTTTTGTGAAAATATCCACTAAATGAGGGAGTAATATGTGTGAGGGTACCCCAGGAGAGTTCCAAATGTGTGTGGGTAGAATATATATCCCACGGGGGTAAAACTGAAAAAAGTTGAAAAATATTTTTTTTTGGACTTAGTCATTTTTCCGGCGTTTATCAGACTTTCAGATAGGGCAAATGTCAGTGAGCATTCCGATTTCAGTTCCAGAGCAATTCGTCCAATGAGTCCTTGATATTTAGTCGTTTTCAGCCAATATTTTGTATTTTTGAAAATTTCACTTTTTTGTGAAAATATCCACTAAATGAGGGAGTAATATGTGTGAGGGTACCCCAGGAGAGTTCCAAATGTGTGTGGGTAGAATATATATCCCACGGGGGTAAAATCGAAAAAAGTTGAAAAATTTTCTTTTTTTGGACTTAGCCATTTTTCCGGCGTTTATCAGTCTTTCAGATAGGGCAAATGTCAGTGAGCATTCCGATTTCAGTTCCAGAGCGATTCGCCCAATGAGTCCTTGATATTTAGTCGTTTTCAGCCAATTTTCTGAATTTTTAAAAAATTCACTTTTTTGTGAAAATATCCACTAAATGAGGGAATAATATGTGTGAGGGTACCCCAGGAGAGTTCCAAATGTGTGTGGGTAGAATATATATCCCACGGGGGTAAAACTGAAAAAAGTTGAAAAAAATTTTTTTTTTGGACTTAGTCATTTTTCCGGCGTTTATCAGACTTTCAGATAGGGCAAATGTCAGTGAGCATTCCGATTTCAGTTCCAGAGCAATTCGCCCAATGAGTCCTTGATATTTAGTCGTTTTCAGCCAATATTTTGTATTTTTGAAAATTTCACTTTTTTGTGAAAATATCCACTAAATGAGGGAGTAATATGTGTGAGGGTACCCCAGGAGAGTTCCAAATGTGTGTGGGTAGAATATATATCCCACGGGGTGTAAAATCGAAAAAAGTTGAAAAATTTTCTTTTTTTGGACTTAGCCATTTTTCCGGCGTTTATCAGACTTTCAGATAGGGCAAATGTCAGTGAGCATTCCGATTTCAGTTCCAGAGCGATTCGCCCAATGAGTCCTTGATATTTAGTCATTTTCAGCCAATTTTCTGGATTTTTGAAAAATTCACTTTTTTGTGAAAATATCCACTAAATGAGGGAATAATAAGTGTGAGGGTACCCCAGGAGAGTTCCAAATGTGTGTGGGTAGAATATATATCCCAAGGGGGTAAAATTGAAAAAAGTTGAAAAAAAAATTTTTTGGGACTTAGTCATTTTTCCGGCGTTTAGCAGACTTTCAGATAGGGCAAATGTCAGTGAGCATTCCGAATTCAGTTCCAGAGCGTTTCGCCCAATGAGTCCTTGATATTTAGTCGTTTTCAGCCAATTTTCTGGATTTTTGAAAAATTCACTTTTTTGCGAAAATATCCACTAAATGAGGGAATAATATGTGTGAGGGTACCCCAGGAGAGTTCCAAATGTGTGTGGGTAAAATATATATCCCACGGGGTTAAAATTGAAAAAAGTTGAAAAAAATTATTTTTTGGACTTAGCCATTTTTCCGGCGTTTATCAGACTTTCAGATAGGGCAAATGTCAGTGAGCATTGCGATTTCAGTTCCAGAGCGATTCGCCCAATGAGTCCTTGATATTTAGTCATTTTCAGCCAATATTTTGTATTTTTGAAAATTTCACTTTTTTGTGAAAATATCCACTAAATGAGGGAGTAATATGTGTGAGGGTACCCCAGGAGAGTTCCAAATGTGTGTGGGTAGAATATATATCCCATGGGGGTAAAATTTAAAAAAGTTGAAAAAAATTTTTTTTTGGACTTAGTCATTTTTCCGGCGTTTATCAGACTTTCAGATAGGGCAAATGTCAGTGAGCGTTCCGATTTCAGTTCCAGAGCGATTTGCCCAATGAGTCCTTGATATTTAGTCATTTTCAGCCAATTTTCTGGATTCTTGAAAAATTCACTTTTTGGTGAAAATATCCACTAAATGAGGGAATAATGTGTGAGGGTACCCCAGGAGAGTTCCAAATGTGTGTGGGTAGAATATATATCCCACGGGGGTAAAACTGAAAAAAGTTGAAAAATATTTTTTTTTGGACTTAGTCATTTTTCCGGCGTTTATCAGACTTTCAGATAGGGCAAATGTCAGTGAGCATTCCGATTTCAGTTCCAGAGCAATTCGCCCAATGAGTCCTTGATATTTAGTCGTTTTCAGCCAATATTTTGTATTTTTGAAAATTTCACTTTTTTGTGAAAATATCCACTAAATGAGGGAGTAATATGTGTGAGGGTACCCCAGGAGAGTTCCAAATGTGTGTGGGTAGAATATATATCCCACGGGGGTAAAATCGAAAAAAGTTGAAAAATTTTCTTTTTTTGGACTTAGCCATTTTTCCGGCGTTTATCAGTCTTTCAGATAGGGCAAATGTCAGTGAGCATTCCGATTTCAGTTCCAGAGCGATTCGCCCAATGAGTCCTTGATATTTAGTCGTTTTCAGCCAATTTTCTGGATTTTTGAAAAATTCACTTTTTTGTGAAAATATCCACTAAATGAGGGAATAATATGTGTGAGGGTACCCCAGGAGAGTTCCAAATGTGTGTGGGTAGAATATATATCCCACGGGGGTAAAACTGAAAAAAGTTGAAAAAAATTTTTTTTTTGGACTTAGTCATTTTTCCGGCGTTTATCAGACTTTCAGATAGGGCAAATGTCAGTGAGCATTCCGATTTCAGTTCCAGAGCAATTCGCCCAATGAGTCCTTGATATTTAGTCGTTTTCAGCCAATATTTTGTATTTTTGAAAATTTCACTTTTTTGTGAAAATATCCACTAAATGAGGGAGTAATATGTGTGAGGGTACCCCAGGAGAGTTCCAAATGTGTGTGGGTAGAATATATATCCCACGGGGTGTAAAATCGAAAAAAGTTGAAAAATTTTCTTTTTTTGGACTTAGCCATTTTTCCGGCGTTTATCAGACTTTCAGATAGGGCA
Organism: Phyllobates terribilis; assembly: GCF_046119375.1. Classification (NCBI taxonomy): domain Eukaryota; kingdom Metazoa; phylum Chordata; class Amphibia; order Anura; family Dendrobatidae; genus Phyllobates; species Phyllobates terribilis. Next base: position 5,913,292 of record NW_027362832.1, read on the forward strand.
AATGTCAGTGAGCATTCCGATTTCAGTTCCAGAGCGATTCGCCCAATGAGTCCTTGATATTTAGTCATTTTCAGCCAATTTTCTGGATTTTTGAAAATTTCACTTGTTTGTGATAATATCCACTAAATGAGGGAATAATATGTGTGAGGGTACCCCAGGAGAGTTCCAAATGTGTGTGGGTAGAATATATATCCCACGGGGGTAAAACTGAAAAAAGTTGAAAAAAATTTTTTTTTTGGACTTAGTCATTTTTCCGGCGTTTATCAGACTTTCAGATAGGGCAAATGTCAGTGAGCATTCCGATTTCAGTTCCAGAGCGATTCGCCCAATGAGTCCTTGATATTTAGTAGTTTTCAGCCAATTTTCTGGATTTTTGAAAAATTCACTTTTTTGTGATAATATCCACTAAATGAGGGAATAATATGTGTGAGGGTACCCCAGGAGAGTTCCAAATGTGTGTGGGTTGAATATATATCCCACAGGGGTAAAATTGAAAAAAGTTGAAAAATATTTTTTTTTGGACTTAGTCATTTTTCCGGCGTTTATCAGACTTTCAGATAGGGCAAATGTCAGTGAGCGTTCCGATTTCAGTTCCAGAGCGATTCGCCCAATGAGTCCTTGATATTTAGTCGTTTTCAGCCAATTTTCTGGATTTTTGAAAAATTCACTTTTTTGTGAAAATATCCACTAAATGAGGGAATAATATGTGTGAGGGTACCCCAGGAGAGTTCCAAATGTGTGTGGGTAGAATATATATCCCACGGGGGTAAAACTGAAAAAAGTTGAAAAAAATTTTTTTTTTGGACTTAGTCATTTTTCCGGCGTTTATCAGACTTTCAGATAGGGCAAATGTCAGTGAGCATTCCGATTTCAGTTCCAGAGCGATTCGCCCAAAGAGTCCTTGATATTTAGTCGTTTTCAGCCAATTTTCTGGATTTTTGAAAAATTCACTTTTTTGTGATAATATCCACTAAATGAGGGAATAATATGTGTGAGGGTACCCCAGGAGAGTTCCAAATGTGTGTGGGTAGAATATATATCCCATGGGGGTAAAACTGAAAAAAGTTGAAAAAAATTTTTTTTTTTGGACTTAGTCATTTTTCCGGCGTTTATCAGACTTTCAGATAGGGCAAATGTCAGTGAGCGTTCCGATTTCAGTTCCAGAGCGATTCGCCCAATGAGTCCTTGATATTTAGTCGTTTTCAGCCAATTTTCTGGATTTTTGAAAAATTCACTTTTTTGTGAAAATATCCACTAAATGAGGGAATAATATGTGTGAGGGTACCCCAGAAGACTTCCAAATGTGTGTGGGTAGAATATATATCCCACGGGGGTAAAATCGAAAAAAGTTGAAAAATTTTCTTTTTTTGGACTTAGCCATTTTTCCGGCGTTTATCAGACTTTCAGATAGGGCAAATGTCAGTGAGCATTCCGATTTCAGTTCCAGAGCGATTCGCCCAATGAGTCCTTGATATTTAGTCATTTTCAGCCAATTTTCTGGATTTTTGAAAAATTCACTTTTTTGTGAAAATATCCACTAAATGAGGGAATAATATGTGTGAGGGTACCAAAGAAGAGTTCGAAATGTGTGTGGGTAGAATATATATCCCATGGGGGTAGAATTGAAAAAAGTTGAAAAAATATTTTGTTTTTGGACTTAGTCATTTTTCCGGTGTTTATCAGACTTTCAGATAGGGAAAATGTCAGTGAGCGTTCCGATTTCAGTTCTAGAGCGATTCGCCCAATGAGTCCATGATATTTAGTCATTTTCAGCCAATTTTCTGGATTTTTGAAAAATTCACTTTTTTGTGAAAATATCCACTAAATGAGGGAATAATATGTGTGAGGGTAGCCCAGGAGAGTTCCAAATGTGTGTGGGTAGAATATATATCCCACGGGGGTAAAATCGAAAAAAGTTGAAAATTTTCTTTTTTGGACTTAGCCATTTTTCCGGCGTTTATCAGACTTTCAGATAGGGCAAATGTCAGTGAGCATTCCGATTTCAGTTCCAGAGCAATTCGCCCAATGAGTCCTTGATATTTAGTCGTTTTCAGCCAATATTTAGTATTTTTGAAAATTTCACTTTTTTGTGAAAATATCCACTAAATGAGGGAGTAATATGTGTGAGGGTACCCCAGGAGAGTTCCAAATGTGTGTGGGTAGAATAGATATCCCATGGGAGTAAAATTTAAAAAAGTTGAAAAAAATTTTTTTTTTGAACTTAGTCATATTTCCGGCGTTTATCAGACTTTCAGATAGGGCAAATGTCAGTGAGCGTTCCGATTTCAGTTCCAGAGCGATTCGCCCAATGAGTCCTTGATATTTAGTCATTTTCAGCCAATTTTCTGGATTTTTGAAAAATTCACTTTTTTGTGAAAATATCCACTAAATGAGGGAATAATATGTGTGAGGGTACCAAAGAAGAATTCCAAATGTGTGTGGGTAGAATATATATCCCATGGGGGTAGAATTGAAAAAAGTTGAAAAAATATTTTTTTTTTGGACTTGGTCATTTTTCCGGTGTTTATCAGACTTTCAGATAGGGAAAATGTCAGTGAGCGTTCCGATTTCAGTTCTAGAGCGATTCGCCCAATGAGTCCTTGATATTTAGTCATTTTCAGCCAATTTTCTGGATTTTTGAAAAATTCCCTTTTTTGTGAAAATATCCACTAAATGAGGGAATAATATGTGAGAGGGTACCCCAGAAGAGTTCCAAATGTGTGTCGGTAGAATATATATCCCAAGGGGGTAAAATTGAAAAAAGTTGAAAAAAAAATTTTTGGGGACTTAGTCATTTTTCCGGCGTTTAGCAGACTTTCAGATAGGGCAAATGTCAGTGAGCGTTCCGATTTCAGTTCCAGAGCGTTTCGCCCAATGAGTCCTTGATATTTAGTCGTTTTCAGCCAATTTTCTGGATTTTTGAAAAATTCACTTTTTTGTGAAAATATCCACTAAATGAGGGAATAATATGTGTGAGGGTACCCCAGGAGAGTTCCAAATGTGTGTGGGTAAAATATATATCCCACGGGGGTAAAATTGAAAAAAGTTGAAAAAAATTATTTTTTGGACTTAGCCATTTTTCCGGCGTTTATCAGAATTTCAGATAGGGCAAATGTCAGTGAGCGTTCCGATTTCAGTTCCAGAGCGATTCGCCCAATGAATCCTTGATATTTAGTCATTTTCAGCCAATTTTCTGGATTTTTGAAAATTTCATGTTTTTGTGAAAATATCCACTAAATGAGGGAATAATATGTGTGAGGGTAGCCCAGGAGAGTTCCAAATGTGTGTGGGTAGAATATATATCCCACGGGGGTAAAATTGAAAAAAGTTGAAAAAAATTATTTTTGGACTTAGCCATTTTTCCGGTGTTTATCAGACTTTCAGAAAGGGCAAATGTCAGTGAGCGTTCCGATTTCAGTTCCAGAGCGATTCGCCCAATGAGTCCTTGATATTTAGTCATTTTCAGCCAATTTTCTGGATTTTTGAAAATTTCACTTTTTTGTGAAAATATCCACTAAATGAGGGAATAATATGTGTGAGGGTACCCCAGGAGTGTTCCAAATGTGTGTGGGTAGAATATATATCCCACGGGGGTAAAATTGAAAAAAGTTGAAAAATTTTTTTTTTTGGACTTAATCATTTTTCCGGCGTTTATCAGACTTTCAGATAGGGCAAATGTCAGTGAGCGTTCCAATTTCAATTCCAGAGCGATTCGCCCAATGAGTCCTTGATATTTAGTCATTTTCAGCCAATTTTCTGGATTTTTGAAAAATTCACTTTTTTGTCACTATATCCACTAAATGAGGGAATAATATGTGTGAGGGTAGCCCAGGAGAGTTCCAAATGTGTGTGGGTAGAATATATATCCCACGGGGGTAAAATTGAAAAAAGTTGAAAAAATTTTTTTTTTGGACTTAGTCATTTTTACGGCGTTTATCAGACTTTCAGATAGGGCAAATGTCAGTTAGCGTTATGATTTCAGTTCCAGAGCGATTCGCCCAATGAGTCCTTGATATTTAGTCGTTTTCAGCCAATTTTCTGGATTTTTGAAAAATTCACTTTTTGGTGAAAATTTCCACTAAATGAGGGAATAATATGTGTGAGGGTATCCCAGAAGAGTTCCAAATGTGTGTGGGTAGAATATATATCCCACGGGGTAAAATTGAAAAAAGTTGAACATTTTTTTTTTTTCGACTTAGTCATTTTTCCAGCGTTTATCAGACTTTCAGATAGGGCAAATGTCAGTGAGCGTTCCGATTTCAGTTCCAGAGCGATTCGCCCAATGAGTCCTTGATATTTAGTCATTTTCAGCCAATTTTCTGGATTTTTGAAAAATTCACTTTTTTGTGAAAATATCCACTAAATGAGGGAATAATATGTGTGAGGGTACCAAAGAAGAGTTCCAAATGTGTGTGGGTAGAATATATATCCCATGGGGGTAGAATTGAAAAAAGTTGAAAAAATATTTTTTTTTGGGACTTAGTCATTTTTCCGGTGTTTATCAGACTTTCAGATAGGGAAAATGTCAGTGAGCGTTCCGATTTCAGTTCTAGAGCGATTCGCCCAATGAGTCCTTGATATTTAGTCATTTTCAGCCAATTTTCTGGATTTTTGAAAAATTCACTTTTTTGTGAAAATATCCACTAAATGAGGGAATAATATGTGTGAGGGTAGCCCAGGAGAGTTCCAAATGTGTGTGGGTAGAATATATATCCCACGGGGGTAAAATCGAAAAAAGTTGAAAATTTTCTTTTTTGGACTTAGCCATTTTTCCGGCGTTTATCAGACTTTCAGATAGGGCAAATGTCAGTGAGTGTTCCGATTTCAGTTCCAGAGCGATTCGCCCAATGAGTCCTTGATATTTAGTCATTTTCAGCCAATTTTCTGGATTTTTGAAAAATTCACTTTTTGGTGAAAATATCCACTAAATGAGGGAATAATATGTGTGAGGGTACCAAAGAAGAGTTCCAAATGTGTGTGGGTAGAATATATATCCCATGGGGGTAGAATTGAAAAAAGTTGAAAAAAAATTTTTTTTTGGACTTAGTCATTTTTCCGGCGTTTATCAGACTTTCAGATAGGGCAAATGCCAGTGAGCGTTCCGATTTCAGTTCCAGAGCGATTCGCCCAATGAGTCCTTGATATTTAGTAGTTTTCAGCCAATTTTCTGGATTTTTGAAAAATTCACTTTTTTGTGATAATATCCACTAAATGAGGGAATAATATGTGTGAGGGTACCCCAGGAGAGTTCAAAGTGTGTGTGGGTAGAATATATATCCCACGGGGGTAAAACTGATAAAAGTTGAAAAAAATTTTTTTTTTTGGACTTAGTCATTTTTCCGGCGTTTATCAGACTTTCAGATAGGGCAAATGTCAGTGAGCGTTCCGATTTCAGTTCCAGAACGATTCGCCCAATGAGTCCTTGATATGTAGTCGTTTTCAGCCAATATTTTGTATTTTTGAAAATTTCACTTTTTTGTGAAAATATCCACTAAATGAGGGAGTAATATGTGTGAGGGTACCCCAGGAGAGTTCCAAATGTGTGTGGGTAGAATATATATCCCACGGGGGTAAAACTGAAAAAAGTTGAAAAAATTTTTTTTTTGGACTTAGTCATTTTTCCGGTGTTTATCATACTTTCAGATAGGGCAAATGTCAGTGAGCGTTATGATTTCAATTCCAGAGCGATTCGCCCAATGAGTCCTTGATATTTAGTCATTTTCAGCCAATTTTCTGGATTTTTGAAAAATTCACTTTTTTGTGAAAATATCCACTAAATGAGGGAATAAAATGTGTGAGGGTACCCCAGGAGAGTTCCAAATGTGTGTGGGTAGAATATATATCCCAAGGGGGTAAAATTGAAAAAAGTTGAAAAAAAAATTTTTTGGGACTTAGTCATTTTTCCGGCGTTTAGCAGACTTTCAGATAGGGCAAATGTCAGTGAGCATTCCGAATTCAGTTCCAGAGCGTTTCGCCCAATGAGTCCTTGATATTTAGTCGTTTTCAGCCAATTTTCTGGATTTTTGAAAAATTCACTTTTTTGTGAAAATATCCACTAAATGAGGGAATAATATGTGTGAGGGTACCCCAGGAGAGTTCCAAATGTGTGTGGGTAAAATATATATCCCACGGGGGTAAAATTGAAAAAAGTTGAAAAAAATTATTTTTTGGACTTAGCCATTTTTCCGGCGTTTATCAGAATTTCAGATAGGGCAAATGTCAGTGAGCGTTCCGATTTCAGTTCCAGAGCGATTCGCCCAATGAATCCTTGATATTTAGTCATTTTCAGCCAATTTTCTGGATTTTTGAAAATGTCATGTTTTTGTGAAAATATCCACTAAATGAGGGAATAATATGTGTGAGGGTAGCCCAGGAGAGTTCCAAATGTGTGTGGGTAGAATATATATCCCACGGGGGTAAAATTGAAAAAAGTTGAAAAAAATTATTTTTGGACTTAGCCATTTTTCCGGTGTTTATCAGACTTTCAGAAAGGGCAAATGTCAGTGAGCGTTCCGATTTCAGTTCCAGAGCGATTCGCCCAATGAGTCCTTGATATTTAGTCATTTTCAGCCAATTTTCTGGATTTTTGAAAATTTCACTTTTTTGTGAAAATATCCACTAAATGAGGGAATAATATGTGTGAGGGTACCCCAGGAGTGTTCCAAATGTGTGTGGGTAGAATATATATCCCACGGGGGTAAAATTGAAAAAAGTTGAAAAATTTTTTTTTTTGGACTTAATCATTTTTCCGGCGTTTATCAGACTTTCAGATAGGGCAAATGTCAGTGAGCGTTCCAATTTCAATTCCAGAGCGATTCGCCCAATGAGTCCTTGATATTTAGTCATTTTCAGCCAATTTTCTGGATTTTTGAAAAATTCACTTTTTTGTCACTATATCCACTAAATGAGGGAATAATATGTGTGAGGGTAGCCCAGGAGAGTTCCAAATGTGTGTGGGTAGAATATATATCCCACGGGGTAAAATTGAAAAAAGTTGAAAATTTTTTTTTTTTCGACTTAGTCATTTTTCCGGCGTTTATCAGACTTTCAGATAGGGCAAATGTCAGTGAGCGTTCCGATTTCAGTTCCAGAGCGATTCGCCCAATGAGTCCTTGATATTTAGTCATTTTCAGCCAATTTTCTGGATTTTTGAAAAATTCACTTTTTTGTGAAAATATCCACTAAATGAGGGAATAATATGTGTGAGGGTACCAAAGAAGAGTTCCAAATGTGTGTGGGTAGAATATATATCCCATGGGGGTAGAATTGAAAAAAGTTGAAAAAATATTTTGTTTTTGGACTTAGTCATTTTTCCGGTGTTTATCAGACTTTCAGATAGGGAAAATGTCAGTGAGCGTTCCGATTTCAGTTCTAGAGCGATTCGCCCAATGAGTCCTTGATATTTAGTCATTTTCAGCCAATTTTCTGGATTTTTGAAAAATTCACTTTTTTGTGAAAATATCCACTAAATGAGGGAATAATATGTGTGAGGGTAGCCCAGGAGAGTTCCAAATGTGTGTGGGTAGAATATATATCCCACGGGGGTAAAATCGAAAAAAGTTGAAAATTTTCTTTTTTGGACTTAGCCATTTTTCCGGCGTTTATCAGACTTTCAGATAGGGCAAATGTCACTGAGCATTCCGATTTCAGTTCCAGAGCAATTCGCCCAATGAGTCCTTGATATTTAGTCGTTTTCAGCCAATATTTAGTATTTTTGAAAATTTCACTTTTTTGTGAAAATATCCACTAAATGAGGGAGTAATATGTGTGAGGGTACCCCAGGAGAGTTCCAAATGTGTGTGGGTAGAATAGATATCCCATGGGAGTAAAATTTAAAAAAGTTGAAAAAAATTTTTTTTTTGAACTTAGTCATATTTCCGGCGTTTATCAGACTTTCAGATAGGGCAAATGTCAGTGAGCGTTCCGATTTCAGTTCCAGAGCGATTCGCCCAATGAGTCCTTGATATTTAGTCATTTTCAGCCAATTTTCTGGATTTTTGAAAAATTCACTTTTTTGTGAAAATATCCACTAAATGAGGGAATAATATGTGTGAGGGTACCAAAGAAGAATTCCAAATGTGTGTGGGTAGAATATATATCCCATGGGGGTAGAATTGAAAAAAGTTGAAAAAATATTTTTTTTTTGGACTTGGTCATTTTTCCGGTGTTTATCAGACTTTCAGATAGGGAAAATGTCAGTGAGCGTTCCGATTTCAGTTCTAGAGCGATTCGCCCAATGAGTCCTTGATATTTAGTCATTTTCAGCCAATTTTCTGGATTTTTGAAAAATTCCCTTTTTTGTGAAAATATCCACTAAATGAGGGAATAATATGTGAGAGGGTACCCCAGAAGAGTTCCAAATGTGTGTCGGTAGAATATATATCCCAAGGGGGTAAAATTGAAAAAAGTTGAAAAAAAAATTTTTGGGGACTTAGTCATTTTTCCGGCGTTTAGCAGACTTTCAGATAGGGCAAATGTCAGTGAGCGTTCCGATTTCAGTTCCAGAGCGTTTCGCCCAATGAGTCCTTGATATTTAGTCGTTTTCAGCCAATTTTCTGGATTTTTGAAAAATTCACTTTTTTGTGAAAATATCCACTAAATGAGGGAATAATATGTGTGAGGGTACCCCAGGAGAGTTCCAAATGTGTGTGGGTAAAATATATATCCCACGGGGGTAAAATTGAAAAAAGTTGAAAAAAATTATTTTTTGGACTTAGCCATTTTTCCGGCGTTTATCAGAATTTCAGATAGGGCAAATGTCAGTGAGCGTTCCGATTTCAGTTCCAGAGCGATTCGCCCAATGAATCCTTGATATTTAGTCATTTTCAGCCAATTTTCTGGATTTTTGAAAATTTCATGTTTTTGTGAAAATATCCACTAAATGAGGGAATAATATGTGTGAGGGTAGCCCAGGAGAGTTCCAAATGTGTGTGGGTAGAATATATATCCCACGGGGGTAAAATTGAAAAAAGTTGAAAAAAATTATTTTTGGACTTAGCCATTTTTCCGGTGTTTATCAGACTTTCAGAAAGGGCAAATGTCAGTGAGCGTTCCGATTTCAGTTCCAGAGCGATTCGCCCAATGAGTCCTTGATATTTAGTCATTTTCAGCCAATTTTCTGGATTTTTGAAAATTTCACTTTTTTGTGAAAATATCCACTAAATGAGGGAATAATATGTGTGAGGGTACCCCAGGAGTGTTCCAAATGTGTGTGGGTAGAATATATATCCCACGGGGGTAAAATTGAAAAAAGTTGAAAAATTTTTTTTTTTGGACTTAATCATTTTTCCGGCGTTTATCAGACTTTCAGATAGGGCAAATGTCAGTGAGCGTTCCAATTTCAATTCCAGAGCGATTCGCCCAATGAGTCCTTGATATTTAGTCATTTTCAGCCAATTTTCTGGATTTTTGAAAAATTCACTTTTTTGTCACTATATCCACTAAATGAGGGAATAATATGTGTGAGGGTAGCCCAGGAGAGTTCCAAATGTGTGTGGGTAGAATATATATCCCACGGGGGTAAAATTGAAAAAAGTTGAAAAAATTTTTTTTTTGGACTTAGTCATTTTTACGGCGTTTATCAGACTTTCAGATAGGGCAAATGTCAGTTAGCGTTATGATTTCAGTTCCAGAGCGATTCGCCCAATGAGTCCTTGATATTTAGTCGTTTTCAGCCAATTTTCTGGATTTTTGAAAAATTCACTTTTTGGTGAAAATTTCCACTAAATGAGGGAATAATATGTGTGAGGGTATCCCAGAAGAGTTTCAAATGTGTGTGGGTAGAATATATATCCCACGGGGTAAAATTGAAAAAAGTTGAACATTTTTTTTTTTTCGACTTAGTCATTTTTCCAGCGTTTATCAGACTTTCAGATAGGGCAAATGTCAGTGAGCGTTCCGATTTCAGTTCCAGAGCGATTCGCCCAATGAGTCCTTGATATTTAGTCATTTTCAGCCAATTTTCTGGATTTTTGAAAAATTCACTTTTTTGTGAAAATATCCACTAAATGAGGGAATAATATGTGTGAGGGTACCAAAGAAGAGTTCCAAATGTGTGTGGGTAGAATATATATCCCATGGGGGTAGAATTGAAAAAAGTTGAAAAAAAATTTTTTTTTGGACTTAGTCATTTTTCCGGCGTTTATCAGACTTTCAGATAGGGCAAATGCCAGTGAGCGTTCCGATTTCAGTTCCAGAGCGATTCGCCCAATGAGTCCTTGATATTTAGTAGTTTTCAGCCAATTTTCTGGATTTTTGAAAAATTCACTTTTTTGTGATAATATCCACTAAATGAGGGAATAATATGTGTGAGGGTACCCCAGGAGAGTTCCAAGTGTGTGTGGGTAGAATATATATCCCACGGGGGTAAAACTGATAAAAGTTGAAAAAAATTTTTTTTTTTGGACTTAGTCATTTTTCCGGCGTTTATCAGACTTTCAGATAGGGCAAATGTCAGTGAGCGTTCCGATTTCAGTTCCAGAACGATTCGCCCAATGAGTCCTTGATATGTAGTCGTTTTCAGCCAATATTTTGTATTTTTGAAAATTTCACTTTTTTGTGAAAATATCCACTAAATGAGGGAGTAATATGTGTGAGGGTACCCCAGGAGAGTTCCAAATGTGTGTGGGTAGAATATATATCCCACGGGGGTAAAACTGAAAAAAGTTGAAAAAATTTTTTTTTTGGACTTAGTCATTTTTCCGGTGTTTATCATACTTTCAGATAGGGCAAATGTCAGTGAGCGTTATGATTTCAATTCCAGAGCGATTCGCCCAATGAGTCCTTGATATTTAGTCATTTTCAGCCAATTTTCTGGATTTTTGAAAAATTCACTTTTTTGTGAAAATATCCACTAAATGAGGGAATAAAATGTGTGAGGGTACCCCAGGAGAGTTCCAAATGTGTGTGGGTAGAATATATATCCCAAGGGGGTAAAATTGAAAAAAGTTGAAAAAAAAATTTTTTGGGACTTAGTCATTTTTCCGGCGTTTAGCAGACTTTCAGATAGGGCAAATGTCAGTGAGCATTCCGAATTCAGTTCCAGAGCGTTTCGCCCAATGAGTCCTTGATATTTAGTCGTTTTCAGCCAATTTTCTGGATTTTTGAAAAATTCACTTTTTTGTGAAAATATCCACTAAATGAGGGAATAATATGTGTGAGGGTACCCCAGGAGAGTTCCAAATGTGTGTGGGTAAAATATATATCCCACGGGGGTAAAATTGAAAAAAGTTGAAAAAAATTATTTTTTGGACTTAGCCATTTTTCCGGCGTTTATCAGAATTTCAGATAGGGCAAATGTCAGTGAGCGTTCCGATTTCAGTTCCAGAGCGATTCGCCCAATGAATCCTTGATATTTAGTCATTTTCAGCCAATTTTCTGGATTTTTGAAAATGTCATGTTTTTGTGAAAATATCCACTAAATGAGGGAATAATATGTGTGAGGGTAGCCCAGGAGAGTTCCAAATGTGTGTGGGTAGAATATATATCCCACGGGGGTAAAATTGAAAAAAGTTGAAAAAAATTATTTTTGGACTTAGCCATTTTTCCGGTGTTTATCAGACTTTCAGAAAGGGCAAATGTCAGTGAGCGTTCCGATTTCAGTTCCAGAGCGATTCGCCCAATGAGTCCTTGATATTTAGTCATTTTCAGCCAATTTTCTGGATTTTTGAAAATTTCACTTTTTTGTGAAAATATCCACTAAATGAGGGAATAATATGTGTGAGGGTACCCCAGGAGTGTTCCAAATGTGTGTGGGTAGAATATATATCCCACGGGGGTAAAATTGAAAAAAGTTGAAAAATTTTTTTTTTTGGACTTAATCATTTTTCCGGCGTTTATCAGACTTTCAGATAGGGCAAATGTCAGTGAGCGTTCCAATTTCAATTCCAGAGCGATTCGCCCAATGAGTCCTTGATATTTAGTCATTTTCAGCCAATTTTCTGGATTTTTGAAAAATTCACTTTTTTGTCACTATATCCACTAAATGAGGGAATAATATGTGTGAGGGTAGCCCAGGAGAGTTCCAAATGTGTGTGGGTAGAATATATATCCCACGGGGTAAAATTGAAAAAAGTTGAAAATTTTTTTTTTTTCGACTTAGTCATTTTTCCGGCGTTTATCAGACTTTCAGATAGGGCAAATGTCAGTGAGCGTTCCGATTTCAGTTCCAGAGCGATTCGCCCAATGAGTCCTTGATATTTAGTCATTTTCAGCCAATTTTCTGGATTTTTGAAAAATTCACTTTTTTGTGAAAATATCCACTAAATGAGGGAATAATATGTGTGAGGGTACCAAAGAAGAGTTCCAAATGTGTGTGGGTAGAATATATATCCCATGGGGGTAGAATTGAAAAAAGTTGAAAAAATATTTTGTTTTTGGACTTAGTCATTTTTCCGGTGTTTATCAGACTTTCAGATAGGGAAAATGTCAGTGAGCGTTCCGATTTCAGTTCTAGAGCGATTCGCCCAATGAGTCCTTGATATTTAGTCATTTTCAGCCAATTTTCTGGATTTTTGAAAAATTCACTTTTTTGTGAAAATATCCACTAAATGAGGGAATAATATGTGTGAGGGTAGCCCAGGAGAGTTCCAAATGTGTGTGGGTAGAATATATATCCCACGGGGGTAAAATCGAAAAAAGTTGAAAATTTTCTTTTTTGGACTTAGCCATTTTTCCGGCGTTTATCAGACTTTCAGATAGGGCAAATGTCACTGAGCATTCCGATTTCAGTTCCAGAGCAATTCGCCCAATGAGTCCTTGATATTTAGTCGTTTTCAGCCAATATTTAGTATTTTTGAAAATTTCACTTTTTTGTGAAAATATCCACTAAATGAGGGAGTAATATGTGTGAGGGTACCCCAGGAGAGTTCCAAATGTGTGTGGGTAGAATAGATATCCCATGGGAGTAAAATTTAAAAAAGTTGAAAAAAATTTTTTTTTTGAACTTAGTCATATTTCCGGCGTTTATCAGACTTTCAGATAGGGCAAATGTCAGTGAGCGTTCCGATTTCAGTTCCAGAGCGATTCGCCCAATGAGTCCTTGATATTTAGTCATTTTCAGCCAATTTTCTGGATTTTTGAAAAATTCACTTTTTTGTGAAAATATCCACTAAATGAGGGAATAATATGTGTGAGGGTACCAAAGAAGAGTTCCAAATGTGTGTGGGTAGAATATATATCCCATGGGGGTAGAATTGAAAAAAGTTGAAAAAATATTTTTTTTTTGGACTTGGTCATTTTTCCGGTGTTTATCAGACTTTCAGATAGGGAAAATGTCAGTGAGCGTTCCGCTTTCAGTTCTAGAGCGATTCGCCCAATGAGTCCTTGATATTTAGTCATTTTCAGCCAATTTTCTGGATTTTTGAAAAATTCACTTTTTTGTGAAAATATCCACTAAATGAGGGAATAATATGTGTGAGGGTACCCCAGAAGAGTTCCAAATGTGTGTCGGTAGAATATATATCCCAAGGGGGTAAAATTGAAAAAAGTTGAAAAAAAAATTTTTGGGGACTTAGTCATTTTTCCGGCGTTTAGCAGACTTTCAGATAGGGCAAATGTCAGTGAGCGTTCCGATTTCAGTTCCAGAGCGTTTCGCCCAATGAGTCCTTGATATTTAGTCGTTTTCAGCCAATTTTCTGGATTTTTGAAAAATTCACTTTTTTGTGAAAATATCCACTAAATGAGGGAATAATATGTGTGAGGGTACCCCAGGAGAGTTCCAAATGTGTGTGGGTAAAATATATATCCCACGGGGGTAAAATTGAAAAAAGTTGAAAAAAATTATTTTTTGGACTTAGCCATTTTTCCGGCGTTTATCAGAATTTCAGATAGGGCAAATGTCAGTGAGCGTTCCGATTTCAGTTCCAGAGCGATTCGCCCAATGAATCCTTGATATTTAGTCATTTTCAGCCAATTTTCTGGATTTTTGAAAATTTCATGTTTTTGTGAAAATATCCACTAAATGAGGGAATAATATGTGTGAGGGTAGCCCAGGAGAGTTCCAAATGTGTGTGGGTAGAATATATATCCCACGGGGGTAAAATTGAAAAAAGTTGAAAAAAATTATTTTTGGACTTAGCCATTTTTCCGGTGTTTATCAGACTTTCAGAAAGGGCAAATGTCAGTGAGCGTTCCGATTTCAGTTCCAGAGCGATTCGCCCAATGAGTCCTTGATATTTAGTCATTTTCAGCCAATTTTCTGGATTTTTGAAAATTTCACTTTTTTGTGAAAATATCCACTAAATGAGGGAATAATATGTGTGAGGGTACCCCAGGAGTGTTCCAAATGTGTGTGGGTAGAATATATATCCCACGGGGGTAAAATTGAAAAAAGTTGAAAAATTTTTTTTTTTGGACTTAATCATTTTTCCGGCGTTTATCAGACTTTCAGATAGGGCAAATGTCAGTGAGCGTTATGATTTCAGTTCCAGAGCGATTCGCCCAATGAGTCCTTGATATTTAGTCATTTTCAGCCAATTTCTGGATTTTTGAAAAATTCACTTTTTTGTGAAAATATCCACTAAATGAGGGAATAATATGTGTGAGGGTACCCCAGGAGAGTTCCAAATGTGTGTGGGTAAAATATATATCACACGGGGGTAAAATTGAAAAAAGTTGAAAAAAAAATTTTTTTGGACTTAGTCATTTTTACGGCGTTTAGCAGACTTTCAGATAGGGCAAATGTCAGTGAGCGTTCCGATTTCAGTTCCAGAGCGTTTCGCCCAATGAGTCCTTGATATTTAGTCGTTTTCAGCCAATTTTCTGGATTTTTGAAAAATTCACTTTTTTGTGAAAATATCCACTAAATGAGGGAATAATATGTGTGAGGGTACCCCAGGAGAGTTCCAAATGTGTGTGGGTAAAATATATATCCCACAGGGGTAAAATTGAAAAAAGTTGAAAAAAATTATTTTTTGGACTTAGCCATTTTTCCGGCGTTTATCAGACTTTCAGATAGGGCAAATGTCAGTGAGCGTTCCGATTTCAGTTCCAGAGCGATTCGCCCAATGAGTCCTTGATATTTAGTCGTTTTCAGCCAATTTTCTGGATTTTTGAAAAATTCACTTTTTTGTGAAAATATCCACTAAATGAGGGAATAATAAGTGTGAGGGTACCCCAGGAGAGTTCCAAATGTGTGTGGGTAAAATATATATCCCACGGGGTTAAAATTGAAAAAAGTTGAAAAAAAATATTTTTTGGACTTAGCCATTTTTCTGGCGTTTATCAGACTTTCAGATAGGGCAAATGTCAGTGAGCGTTCCGATTTCAGTTCCAGAGCGATTCGCCCAATGAGTCCTTGATATTTAGTCATTTTCAGCCAATTTTCTGGATTTTTGAAAAATTCACTTTTTTGTGAAAATATCCACTAAATGAGGGAATAATAAGTGTGAGGGTACCCCAGGAGAGTTCCAAATGTGTGTGGGTAGAATATATATCCCACAGGGGTAAAATTGAAAAAAGTTGAAAAAAAAATTTTTTTGGACTTAGTCATTTTTCCGGCATTTAGCAGACTTTCAGATAGGGCAAATGTCAGTGAGCGTTCCGATTTCAGTTCCAGAGCGATTCGCCCAATGAGTCCTTGATATTTAGTCGTTTTCAGCCAATTTTCTGGATTTTTGAAAAATTCACTTTTTTGTGAAAATATCCACTAAATGAGGGAATAATATGTGTGAGGGTACCCCAGGAGAGTTCCAAATGTGTGTGGGTAGAATATATATCCCACGGGGGTAAAACTGAAAAAAGTTGAAAAAAAATTTTTTTTTGGACTTGTCTTTTTTCTGGCGTTTATCAGACTTTCAGATAGGGCAAATGTCAGTGAGCATTCCGATTTCAGTTCCAGAGCGATTCGCCCAATGGGTCCTTGATATTTAGTCATTTTCAGCCAATTTTCTGGATTTTTGAAAAATTCACTTTTTTGTGAAAATATCCACTAAATGAGGGAATAATATGTGTGAGGGTACCCCAGGAGAGTTCCAAATGTGTGTGGGTAAAATATATATCACACGGGGGTAAAATTGAAAAAAGTTGAAAAAAAATTTTTTTTGGACTTAGTCATTTTTATGGCGTTTAGCAGACTTTCAGATAGGGCAAATATCAGTGAGCGTTCCGATTTCAGTTCCAGAGCGATTCGCCCAATGAATCCTTGATATTTAGTCGTTTACAGCCAATTTTCTGGATTTTTGAAAAATTCACTTTTTTGTGAAAATATCCACTAAATGAGGGAATAATATGTGTGAGGGTACCCCAGGAGAGTTCCAAATGTGTGTGGGTAAAATATATATCCCACGGGGGTAAAATTGAAAAAAGTTGAAAAAAATTATTTTTGGACTTAGCCATTTTTCCGGTGTTTATCAGACTTTCAGAAAGGGCAAATGTCAGTGAGCGTTCCGATTTCAGTTCCAGAGCGATTCGCCCAATGAGTCCTTGATATTTAGTCATTTTCAGCCAATTTCTGGATTTTTGAAAAATTTACTTTTTTGTGAAAATATCCACTAAATGAGGGAATAATATGTGTGAGGGTACCCCAGAAGAGTTCCAAATGTGTGTGGGTAGAATATATATCCCACGGGGGTAAAATTGAAAAAAGTTGAAAAATATTTTTTTTTGGACTTAGTCATTTTTCCGGCGTTTATCAGACTTTCAGATAGGGCAAATGTCAGTGAGCGTTCCGATTTCAGTTCCAGAGCGATTCGCCCAATGAGTCCTTGATATTTAGTCATTTTCAGCCAATTTTCTGGATTTTTGAAAATTTCACTTTTTTGTGAAAATATCCACTAAATGAGGGAATAATATGTGTGAGGGTACCCCAGGAGTGTTCCAAATGTGTGTGGGTAGAATATATATCCCACGGGGGTAAAATTGAAAAAAGTTGAAAAATTTTTTTTTTTTGGACTTAATCATTTTTCCGGCGTTTATCAGACTTTCAGATAGGGCAAATGTCAGTGAGCGTTCCAATTTCAATTCCAGAGCGACTCGCCCAATGAGTCCTTGATATTTAGTCATTTTCAGCCAATTTTCTGGATTTTTGAAAAATTCACTTTTTTGTGAAAATATCCACTAAATGAGGGAATAATATGTGTGAGGGTACCCCAGGAGAGTTCCAAATGTGTGTGGGTAAAATATATATCCCACGGGGGTAAAATTGAAAAAAGTTGAAAAAAAAATTTTTTAGACTTAGTCATTTTTCCGGTGTTTATCAGACTTTCAGAAAAGGCAAATGTCAGTGAGCGTTCCGATTTCTGTTCCAGAGCGATTCGCCCAATGAGTCCTTTATATTTAGTCATTTTCAGCCAATTTTTCAGATTTTTGAAAAATTCACTTTTTTGTGAAAATATCCACTAAATGAGGGAATAATATGTGTGAGGGTACCCCAGAAGAGTTCCAAATGTGTGTGGGTAGAATTTATATCCCACGGGGGTAAAATTGAAAAAAGTTGAAAAATATTTTTTTTTTTACTTAGTCATTTTTCCGGCGTTTATCAGACTTTTAGATAGGGCAAATGTCAGTGAGCGTTCTGATTTCAGTTCCAGAGCGATTCGCCCAATGAGTCCTTGATATTTAGTCATTTTCAGCCAATTTTCTGGATTTTTGAAAAATTCACTTTTTTGTGAAAATATCCACTAAATGAGGGAATAATATGTGTGAGGGTACCCCAGGAGAGTTCCAAATGTGTGTGGGTAAAATATATATCACACGGGGGTAAAATTGAAAAAAGTTGAAAAAAAATTTTTTTTGGACTTAGTCATTTTTACAGCGTTTAGCAGACTTTCAGATAGGGCAAATATCAGTGAGCGTTCCGATTTCAGTTCCAGAGCGATTCGCCCAATGAATCCTTGATATTTAGTCGTTTACAGCCAATTTTCTGGATTTTTGAAAAATTCACTTTTTTGTGAAAATATCCACTAAATGAGGGAATAATATGTGTGAGGGTACCCCAGGAGAGTTCCAAATGTGTGTGGGTAAAATATATATCCCACGGGGGTAAAATTGAAAAAAGTTGAAAAAAATTATTTTTGGACTTAGCCATTTTTCCGGTGTTTATCAGACTTTCAGAAAGGGCAAATGTCAGTGAGCGTTCCGATTTCAGTTCCAGAGCGATTCGCCCAATGAGTCCTTGATATTTAGTCATTTTCAGCCAATTTTCTGGATTTTTGAAAATTTCACTTTTTTGTGAAAATATCCACTAAATGAGGGAATAATATGTGTGAGGGTACCCCAGGAGTGTTCCAAATGTGTGTGGGTAGAATATATATCCCACGGGGGTAAAATTGAAAAAAGTTGAAAAATTTTTTTTTTTTGGACTTAATCATTTTTCCGGCGTTTATCAGACTTTCAGATAGGGCAAATGTCAGTGAGCGTTCCAATTTCAATTCCAGAGCGATTCGCCCAATGAGTCCTTGATATTTAGTCATTTTCAGCCAATTTTCTGGATTTTTGAAAAATTCACTTTTTTGTGAAAATATCCACTAAATGAGGGAATAATATGTGTGAGGGTACCCCAGGAGAGTTCCAAATGTGTGTGGGTAAAATATATATCCCACGGGGGTAAAATTGAAAAAAGTTGAAAAAAAAATTTTTTAGACTTAGTAATTTTTCCGGTGTTTATCAGACTTTCAGAAAAGGCAAATGTCAGTGAGCGTTCCGATTTCTGTTCCAGAGCGATTCGCCCAATGAGTCCTTGATATTTAGTCATTTTCAGCCAATTTTTCAGATTTTTGAAAAATTCACTTTTTTGTGAAAATATCCACTAAATGAGGGAATAATATGTGTGAGGGTAGCCCAGGAGAGTTCCAAATGTGTGTGGGTAGAATATATATCCCACGGGGGTAAAATTGAAAAAAGTTGAAAAAATTTTTTTTTTGGACTTAGTCATTTTTACGACGTTTATCAGACTTTCAGATAGGGCATATGTCAGTGAGTGTTCCGATTTCAGTTCCAGAGCGATTCGCCCAATGAGTCCTTGATATTTAGTCGTTTTCAGCCAATATTTTGGATTTTTGAAAATTTCACTTTTTTGTGAAAATATCCACTAAATGAGGGAATAATATGTGTGAGGGTACCCCAGGAGAGTTCCAAATGTGTGTGGGTAGAATATATATCCCACGGGGGTAAAATTGAAAAAAGTTGAAAAAAATTTTTTTTTTGGACTTAGTCATTTTTCCGGTGTTTATCAGACTTTCAGATAGGGCAAATGTCAGTGAGCGTTATGATTTCAGTTCCAGATCGATTCGCCCAATGAGTCCTTGATATTTAGTCATTTTCAGCCAATTTTCTGGATTTTTGAAAAATTCACTTTTTTGTGAAAATATCCACTAAATGAGGGAATAATATGTGTGAGGGTACCCCAGGAGAGTTCCAAATGTGTGTGCGTAAAATATATATCCCACGGGGGTAAAATTGAAAAAAGTTGAAAAAAAAATTTTTTGGGACTTAGTCATTTTTCCAGCGTTTAGCAGACTTTCAGATAGGGCAAATGTCAGTGAGCGTTCCGATTTCAGTTCCAGAGCGTTTCGCCCAATGAGTCCTTGATATTTAGTCGTTTTCAGCCAATTTTCTGGATTTTTGAAAAATTCACTTTTTTGTGAAAATATCCACTAAATGAGGGAATAATATATGTGAGGGTACCCCAGAAGAGTTCCAAATGTGTGTGGGTAGAATTTATATCCCACGGGGGTAAAATTGAAAAAAGTTGAAAAATATTTTTTTTTTGACTTAGTCATTTTTCCGGCGTTTATCAGACTTTCAGATAGGGCAAATGTCAGTGAGCGTTCCGATTTCAGTTCCAGAGCGATTCGACCAATGAGTCCTTGATATTTATTCATTTTCAGCCAATTTTCTGGATTTTTGAAAAATTCACTTTTTTGTGAAAATATCCACTAAATGAGGGAATAATATGTGTGAGGGTACCCCAGGAGAGTTCCAAATGTGTGTGGGTAGAATGTATATCCCACGGAGGTAAAACTGAAAAAAGTTGAAAAAAAATTTTTTTTTGGACTTGTCATTTTTCCGGCGTTTATCAGACTTTCAGATAGGGCAAATGTCAGTGAGCATTCCGATTTCAGTTCCAGAGCGATTCGCCCAATGAGTCCTTGATATTTAGTCATTTTCAGCCAATTTCTGGATTTTTGAAAAATTTACTTTTTTGTGAAAATATCCACTAAATGAGGGAATAATATGTGTGAGGGTACCCCAGAAGAGTTCCAAATGTGTGTGGGTAGAATATATATCCCACGGGGGTAAAATTGAAAAAAGTTGAAAAATTTTTTTTTTTTGGACTTAATCATTTTTCCGGCGTTTATCAGACTTTCAGATAGGGCAAATGTCAGTGAGCGTTCCAATTTCAATTCCAGAGCGATTCGCCCAATGAGTCCTTGATATTTAGTCATTTTCAGCCAATTTTCTGGATTTTTGAAAAATTCACTTTTTTGTGAAAATATCCACTAAATGAGGGAATAATATGTGTGAGGGTACCCCAGGAGAGTTCCAAATGTGTGTGGGTAAAATATATATCCCACGGGGGTAAAATTGAAAAAAGTTGAAAAAAAAATTTTTTAGACTTAGTCATTTTTCCGGTGTTTATCAGACTTTCAGAAAAGGCAAATGTCAGTGAGCGTTCCGATTTCTGTTCCAGAGCGATTCGCCCAATGAGTCCTTGATATTTAGTCATTTTCAGCCAATTTTTCAGATTTTTGAAAAATTCACTTTTTTGTGAAAATATCCACTAAATGAGGGAATAATATGTGTGAGGGTACCCCAGAAGAGTTCCAAATGTGTGTGGGTAGAATTTATATCCCACGGGGGTAAAATTGAAAAAAGTTGAAAAATATTTTTTTTTTTACTTAGTCATTTTTCCGGCGTTTATCAGACTTTTAGATAGGGCAAATGTCAGTGAGCGTTCTGATTTCAGTTCCAGAGCGATTCGCCCAATGAGTCCTTGATATTTAGTCATTTTCAGCCAATTTTCTGGATTTTTGAAAAATTCACTTTTTTGTGAAAATATCCACTAAATGAGGGAATAATATGTGTGAGGGTACCCCAGGAGAGTTCCAAATGTGTGTGGGTAAAATATATATCACACGGGGGTAAAATTGAAAAAAGTTGAAAAAAAATTTTTTTTGGACTTAGTCATTTTTACAGCGTTTAGCAGACTTTCAGATAGGGCAAATATCAGTGAGCGTTCCGATTTCAGTTCCAGAGCGATTCGCCCAATGAATCCTTGATATTTAGTCGTTTACAGCCAATTTTCTGGATTTTTGAAAAATTCACTTTTTTGTGAAAATATCCACTAAATGAGGGAATAATATGTGTGAGGGTACCCCAGGAGAGTTCCAAATGTGTGTGGGTAAAATATATATCCCACGGGGGTAAAATTGAAAAAAGTTGAAAAAAATTATTTTTGGACTTAGCCATTTTTCCGGTGTTTATCAGACTTTCAGAAAGGGCAAATGTCAGTGAGCGTTCCGATTTCAGTTCCAGAGCGATTCGCCCAATGAGTCCTTGATATTTAGTCATTTTCAGCCAATTTTCTGGATTTTTGAAAATTTCACTTTTTTGTGAAAATATCCACTAAATGAGGGAATAATATGTGTGAGGGTACCCCAGGAGTGTTCCAAATGTGTGTGGGTAGAATATATATCCCACGGGGGTAAAATTGAAAAAAGTTGAAAAATTTTTTTTTTTTGGACTTAATCATTTTTCCGGCGTTTATCAGACTTTCAGATAGGGCAAATGTCAGTGAGCGTTCCAATTTCAATTCCAGAGCGATTCGCCCAATGAGTCCTTGATATTTAGTCATTTTCAGCCAATTTTCTGGATTTTTGAAAAATTCACTTTTTTGTGAAAATATCCACTAAATGAGGGAATAATATGTGTGAGGGTACCCCAGGAGAGTTCCAAATGTGTGTGGGTAAAATATATATCCCACGGGGGTAAAATTGAAAAAAGTTGAAAAAAAAATTTTTTAGACTTAGTAATTTTTCCGGTGTTTATCAGACTTTCAGAAAAGGCAAATGTCAGTGAGCGTTCCGATTTCTGTTCCAGAGCGATTCGCCCAATGAGTCCTTGATATTTAGTCATTTTCAGCCAATTTTTCAGATTTTTGAAAAATTCACTTTTTTGTGAAAATATCCACTAAATGAGGGAATAATATGTGTGAGGGTAGCCCAGGAGAGTTCCAAATGTGTGTGGGTAGAATATATATCCCACGGGGGTAAAATTGAAAAAAGTTGAAAAAATTTTTTTTTTGGACTTAGTCATTTTTACGACGTTTATCAGACTTTCAGATAGGGCATATGTCAGTGAGTGTTCCGATTTCAGTTCCAGAGCGATTCGCCCAATGAGTCCTTGATATTTAGTCGTTTTCAGCCAATATTTTGGATTTTTGAAAATTTCACTTTTTTGTGAAAATATCCACTAAATGAGGGAATAATATGTGTGAGGGTACCCCAGGAGAGTTCCAAATGTGTGTGGGTAGAATATATATCTCACGGGGGTAAAATTGAAAAAAGTTGAAAAAAATTTTTTTTTTGGACTTAGTCATTTTTCCGGTGTTTATCAGACTTTCAGATAGGGCAAATGTCAGTGAGCGTTATGATTTCAGTTCCAGATCGATTCGCCCAATGAGTCCTTGATATTTAGTCATTTTCAGCCAATTTTCTGGATTTTTGAAAAATTCACTTTTTTGTGAAAATATCCACTAAATGAGGGAATAATATGTGTGAGGGTACCCCAGGAGAGTTCCAAATGTGTGTGCGTAAAATATATATCCCACGGGGGTAAAATTGAAAAAAGTTGAAAAAAAAATTTTTTGGGACTTAGCCATTTTTCCGGCGTTTATCAGACTTTCAGATAGGGCAAATGTCAGTGAGCGTTCCGATTTCAGTTCCAGAGCGATTCGACCAATGAGTCCTTGATATTTATTCATTTTCAGCCAATTTTCTGGATTTTTGAAAAATTCACTTTTTTTGTGAAAATATCCACTAAATGAGGGAATAATATGTGTGAGGGTACCCCAGGAGATTTCCAAATGTGTGTGGGTAGAATATATATCCCACGGGGGTAAAACTGAAAAAAGTTGAAAAAAAATTTTTTTTTGGACTTGTCATTTTTCCGGCGTTTATCAGACTTTCAGATAGGGCAAATGTCAGTGAGCATTCCGATTTCAGTTCCAGAGCGATTCGCCCAATGAGTCCTTGATATTTAGTCATTTTCAGCCAATTTCTGGATTTTTGAAAAATTAACTTTTTTGTGAAAATATCCACTAATTGAGGGAATAATATGTGTGAGGGTACCCCAGAAGAGTTCCAAATGTGTGTGGGTAGAATATATATCCCACGGGGGTAAAATTGAAAAAAGTTGAAAAAATTTTTTTTTTGGACTTAGTCATTTTTCCGGCGTTTATCAGACTTTCAGATAGGGCAAATGTCAGTGAGCGTTCCGATTTCAGTTCCAGAGCGATTCGCCCAATGAGTCCTTGATATTTAGTCATTTTCAGCAAATTTTCTGGATTTTTGAAAATTTCACTTTTTTTGTGAAAATATCCACTAAATGAGGGAATAATATGTGTGAGGGTAGCCCAGTAGAGTTCCAAATGTGTGTGGGTAAAATATATATCCCACGGGGGTAAAATTGAAAAAAGTTGAAAATAATTATTTTTTGGACTTAGCCATTTTTCCGGCGTTTATCAGACTTTCAGATAGGGCAAATGTCAGTGAGCGTTCCGATTTCAGTTCCAGAGCGATTCGCCCAATGACTCCTTGATATTTAGTCGTTTTCAGCCAATATTTTGGATTTTTGAAAATTTCACTTTTTTGTGAAAATATCCACTAAATGAGGGAATAATATGTGTGAGGGTACCCCAGGAGTGTTCCAAATGTGTGTGGGTAGAATATATATCCCATGGGGGTAAAATTGAAAAAAGTTGAAAAATATTTTTTTTTGGACTTAGTCATTTTTCCGGCGTTTATCAGACTTTCAGATAGGGCAAATGTCAGTGAGCGTTCCGATTTCAGTTCCAGAGCGATTCGCCCAATGAGTCCTTGATATTTAGTCGTTTTCAGCCAATATTTTGGATTTTTGAAAAATTCACTTTTTTGTGAAAATATCCACTAAATGAGGGAATAATATGTGTGAGGGTACCCCAGGAGAGTTCCAAATGTGTGTGGGTAAAATATACATCCCACGGGGGTAAAATTGAAAAAAGTTGAAAATAATTTTTTTTTGGACTTAGTCATTTTTCCGGCGTTTATCAGACTTTCAGATAGGCAAATGTCAGTGAGCGTTCCGATTTCAGTTCCAGAGCGATTCGCCCAATGAGTCCTTGATATTTAGTCATTTTCAGCCAATATTTTGGATTTTTGAAAAATTTACTTTTTTGTGAAAATATCCACTAAATGAGGGAATAATATGTGTGAGGGTACCCCAGGAGAGTTCCAAATGTATGTGGGTAGAATATATATCCCACGGGGGTAAAACTGAAAAAAGTTGAAAAAAAATTTTTTTTTGGACTTAGTCATTTTTCCGTCGTTTATCAGACTTTCAGATAGGGCAAGTGTCAGTGAGCGTTCCGATTTCAGTTCCAGAGCGATTCGCCCAATGAGTCCTTGATATTTAGTCATTTTCAGCCAATTTTCTGGATTTTTGAAAAATTCACTTTTTTGTGAAAATATCCACTAAATGAGGGAATAATATGTGTGAGAGTACCTCAGGAGTGTTCCAAATGTGTGTGGGTAGAATATGTATCCCACGGGGGTAAAATTGAAACAAGTTGAAAAAAAATATTTTTTTGGACTTAGTCATTTTTCCGGCATTTATCAGACTTTCAGATAGGGCAAATGTCAGTGAGCGTTCCGATTTCAGTTCCAGAGCGATTCACCCAATGAGTCCTTGATATTTAGTCGTTTTCAGCCAATATTTTGGATTTTTGAAAATTTCACTTTTTTGTGAAAATATCCACTAAATGAGGGAATAATATGTGTGAGGGTACCCCAGGAGTGTTCCAAATGTGTGTGGGTAGAATATATATCCCACGGGGGTAAAATTGAAAAAAGTTGAAAAATATTTTTTTTTGGACTTAGTCATTTTTCTGGCGTTTATCAGACTTTCAGATAGGGCAAATGTCAGTGAGCGTTCCGATTTCAGTTCCAGAGCGATTCGCCCAATGAGTCCTTGATATTTAGTCGTTTTCAGCCAATATTTTGGATTTTTGAAAAATTCACTTTTTTGTGAAAATATCCACTAAATGAGGGAATAATATGTGTGAGGGTACCCCAGGAGAGTTCCAAATGTGTGTGGGTAAAATATATATCCCACGGGGGTAAAATTGAAAAAAGTTGAAAATAATTATTTTTTGGACTTAGCCATTTTTCCGGCGTTTATCAGACTTTCAGATAGGGCAAATGTCAGTGAGCGTTCCGATTTCAGTTCCAGAGCGATTCGCCCAATGAGTCCTTGATATTTAGTCATTTTCAGCCAATTTTCTGGATTTTTGAAAAATTCACTTTTTTGTGAAAATATCCACTAAATGAGGGAATAATATGTGTGAGGGTACCCCAGGAGAGTTCCAAATGTGTGTGGGTAAAATATATATCCCACGGGGGTAAAATTGAAAAAAGTTGAAAAAAAAATTTTTTAGACTTAGTAATTTTTCCGGTGTTTATCAGACTTTCAGAAAAGGCAAATGTCAGTGAGCGTTCCGATTTCTGTTCCAGAGCGATTCGCCCAATGAGTCCTTGATATTTAGTCATTTTCAGCCAATTTTTCAGATTTTTGAAAAATTCACTTTTTTGTGAAAATATCCACTAAATGAGGGAATAATATGTGTGAGGGTAGCCCAGGAGAGTTCCAAATGTGTGTGGGTAGAATATATATCCCACGGGGGTAAAATTGAAAAAAGTTGAAAAAATTTTTTTTTTGGACTTAGTCATTTTTACGACGTTTATCAGACTTTCAGATAGGGCATATGTCAGTGAGTGTTCCGATTTCAGTTCCAGAGCGATTCGCCCAATGAGTCCTTGATATTTAGTCGTTTTCAGCCAATATTTTGGATTTTTGAAAATTTCACTTTTTTGTGAAAATATCCACTAAATGAGGGAATAATATGTGTGAGGGTACCCCAGGAGAGTTCCAAATGTGTGTGGGTAGAATATATATCCCACGGGGGTAAAATTGAAAAAAGTTGAAAAAAATTTTTTTTTTGGACTTAGTCATTTTTCCGGTGTTTATCAGACTTTCAGATAGGGCAAATGTCAGTGAGCGTTATGATTTCAGTTCCAGATCGATTCGCCCAATGAGTCCTTGATATTTAGTCATTTTCAGCCAATTTTCTGGATTTTTGAAAAATTCACTTTTTTGTGAAAATATCCACTAAATGAGGGAATAATATGTGTGAGGGTACCCCAGGAGAGTTCCAAATGTGTGTGCGTAAAATATATATCCCACGGGGGTAAAATTGAAAAAAGTTGAAAAAAAAATTTTTTGGGACTTAGTCATTTTTCCAGCGTTTAGCAGACTTTCAGATAGGGCAAATGTCAGTGAGCGTTCCGATTTCAGTTCCAGAGCGTTTCGCCCAATGAGTCCTTGATATTTAGTCGTTTTCAGCCAATTTTCTGGATTTTTGAAAAATTCACTTTTTTGTGAAAATATCCACTAAATGAGGGAATAATATATGTGAGGGTACCCCAGAAGAGTTCCAAATGTGTGTGGGTAGAATTTATATCCCACGGGGGTAAAATTGAAAAAAGTTGAAAAATATTTTTTTTTTTACTTAGTCATTTTTCCGGCGTTTATCAGACTTTCAGATAGGGCAAATGTCAGTGAGCGTTCCGATTTCAGTTCCAGAGCGATTCGACCAATGAGTCCTTGATATTTATTCATTTTCAGCCAATTTTCTGGATTTTTGAAAAATTCACTTTTTTGTGAAAATATCCACTAAATGAGGGAATAATATGTGTGAGGGTACCCCAGGAGAGTTCCAAATGTGTGTGGGTAGAATGTATATCCCACGGAGGTAAAACTGAAAAAAGTTGAAAAAAAATTTTTTTTTGGACTTGTCATTTTTCCGGCGTTTATCAGACTTTCAGATAGGGCAAATGTCAGTGAGCATTCCGATTTCAGTTCCAGAGCGATTCGCCCAATGAGTCCTTGATATTTAGTCATTTTCAGCCAATTTCTGGATTTTTGAAAAATTTACTTTTTTGGGAAAATATCCACTAAATGAGGGAATAATATGTGCGAGGGTACCCCAGGAGTGTTCCAAATGTGTGTGGGTAGAATATATATCCCACGGGGGTAAAATTGAAAAAAGTTGAAAATAATTATTTTTTGGACTTAGCCATTTTTCCGGCGTTTATCAGACTTTCAGATAGGGCAAATGTCAGTGAGCGTTCCGATTTCAGTTCCAGAGCGATTCGACCAATGAGTCCTTGATATTTATTCATTTTCAGCCAATTTTCTGGATTTTTGAAAAATTCACTTTTTTTGTGAAAATATCCACTAAATGAGGGAATAATATGTGTGAGGGTACCCCAGGAGATTTCCAAATGTGTGTGGGTAGAATATATATCCCACGGGGGTAAAACTGAAAAAAGTTGAAAAAAAATTTTTTTTTGGACTTGTCATTTTTCCGGCGTTTATCAGACTTTCAGATAGGGCAAATGTCAGTGAGCATTCCGATTTCAGTTCCAGAGCGATTCGCCCAATGAGTCCTTGATATTTAGTCATTTTCAGCCAATTTCTGGATTTTTGAAAAATTAACTTTTTTGTGAAAATATCCACTAATTGAGGGAATAATATGTGTGAGGGTACCCCAGAAGAGTTCCAAATGTGTGTGGGTAGAATATATATCCCACGGGGGTAAAATTGAAAAAAGTTGAAAAAATTTTTTTTTTGGACTTAGTCATTTTTCCGGCGTTTATCAGACTTTCAGATAGGGCAAATGTCAGTGAGCATTCCGATTTCAGTTCCAGAGCGATTCGCCCAATGAGTCCTTGATATTTAGTCGTTTTCAGCCAATATTTTGGATTTTTGAAAATTTCACTTTTTTGTGAAAATATCCGCTAAATGAGGGAATAATATGTGTCAGGGTAGCCCAGGAGTGTTCCAAATGTGTGTGGGTAGAATATATATCCCATGGGGGTAAAATTCAAAAAAGTTAAAAAATATATTTTTTTGGACTTAGTCATTTTTCCGGCTTTTATCAGACTTTCAGATAGGGCAAATGTCAGTGAGCGTTCCGATTTCAGTTCCAGAGCGATTCGCCCAATGAGTCCTTGATATTTAGTCATTTTCAGCAAATTTTCTGGATTTTTGAAAATTTCACTTTTTTTGTGAAAATATCCACTAAATGAGGGAATAATATGTGTGAGGGTAGCCCAGTAGAGTTCCAAATGTGTGTGGGTAAAATATATATCCCACGGGGGTAAAATTGAAAAAAGTTGAAAATAATTATTTTTTGGACTTAGCCATTTTTCCGGCGTTTATCAGACTTTCAGATAGGGCAAATGTCAGTGAGCGTTCCGATTTCAGTTCCAGAGCGATTCGCCCAATGACTCCTTGATATTTAGTCGTTTTCAGCCAATATTTTGGATTTTTGAAAATTTCACTTTTTTGTGAAAATATCCACTAAATGAGGGAATAATATGTGTGAGGGTACCCCAGGAGTGTTCCAAATGTGTGTGGGTAGAATATATATCCCATGGGGGTAAAATTGAAAAAAGTTGAAAAATATTTTTTTTTGGACTTAGTCATTTTTCCGGCGTTTATCAGACTTTCAGATAGGGCAAATGTCAGTGAGCGTTCCGATTTCAGTTCCAGAGCGATTCGCCCAATGAGTCCTTGATATTTAGTCGTTTTCAGCCAATATTTTGGATTTTTGAAAAATTCACTTTTTTGTGAAAATATCCACTAAATGAGGGAATAATATGTGTGAGGGTACCCCAGGAGAGTTCCAAATGTGTGTGGGTAAAATATACATCCCACGGGGGTAAAATTGAAAAAAGTTGAAAATAATTTTTTTTTGGACTTAGTCATTTTTCCGGCGTTTATCAGACTTTCAGATAGGCAAATGTCAGTGAGCGTTCCGATTTCAGTTCCAGAGCGATTCGCCCAATGAGTCCTTGATATTTAGTCATTTTCAGCCAATATTTTGGATTTTTGAAAAATTTACTTTTTTGTGAAAATATCCACTAAATGAGGGAATAATATGTGTGAGGGTACCCCAGGAGAGTTCCAAATGTATGTGGGTAGAATATATATCCCACGGGGGTAAAACTGAAAAAAGTTGAAAAAAAATTTTTTTTTGGACTTAGTCATTTTTCCGTCGTTTATCAGACTTTCAGATAGGGCAAGTGTCAGTGAGCGTTCCGATTTCAGTTCCAGAGCGATTCGCCCAATGAGTC
This sequence comes from Phyllobates terribilis, assembly GCF_046119375.1. Classification (NCBI taxonomy): domain Eukaryota; kingdom Metazoa; phylum Chordata; class Amphibia; order Anura; family Dendrobatidae; genus Phyllobates; species Phyllobates terribilis. The sequence goes on from NW_027362832.1 coordinate 5,942,685, forward strand.
CTTGATATTTAGTCATTTTCAGCCAATTTTCTGGATTTTTGAAAAATTCACTTTTTTGTGAAAATATCCACTAAATGAGGGAATAATATGTGTGAGAGTACCTCAGGAGTGTTCCAAATGTGTGTGGGTAGAATATGTATCCCACGGGGGTAAAATTGAAACAAGTTGAAAAAAAATATTTTTTTGGACTTAGTCATTTTTCCGGCATTTATCAGACTTTCAGATAGGGCAAATGTCAGTGAGCGTTCCGATTTCAGTTCCAGAGCGATTCACCCAATGAGTCCTTGATATTTAGTCGTTTTCAGCCAATATTTTGGATTTTTGAAAATTTCACTTTTTTGTGAAAATATCCACTAAATGAGGGAATAATATGTGTGAGGGTACCCCAGGAGTGTTCCAAATGTGTGTGGGTAGAATATATATCCCACGGGGGTAAAATTGAAAAAAGTTGAAAAATATTTTTTTTTGGACTTAGTCATTTTTCTGGCGTTTATCAGACTTTCAGATAGGGCAAATGTCAGTGAGCGTTCCGATTTCAGTTCCAGAGCGATTCGCCCAATGAGTCCTTGATATTTAGTCGTTTTCAGCCAATATTTTGGATTTTTGAAAAATTCACTTTTTTGTGAAAATATCCACTAAATGAGGGAATAATATGTGTGAGGGTACCCCAGGAGAGTTCCAAATGTGTGTGGGTAAAATATATATCCCACGGGGGTAAAATTGAAAAAAGTTGAAAATAATTATTTTTTGGACTTAGCCATTTTTCCGGCGTTTATCAGACTTTCAGATAGGGCAAATGTCAGTGAGCGTTCCGATTTCAGTTCCAGAGCGATTCGCCCAATGAGTCCTTGATATTTAGTCATTTTCAGCCAATTTCTGGATTTTTGAAAAATTAACTTTTTTGTGAAAATATCCACTAAATGAGGGAATAATATGTGTGAGGGTACCCCAGAAGACTTCCAAATGTGTGTGGGTAGAATATATATCCCACGGGGGTAAAATTGAAAAAAGTAGAAAAATTTTTTTTTTTGGACTTAGTCATTTTTCCGGCGTTTATCAGACTTTCAGATAGGGCAAATGTCAGTGAGCGTTCCGATTTCAGTTCCAGAGCGATTCGCCCAATGAGTCCTTGATATTTAGTCGTTTTCAGCCAATATTTTGGATTTTTGAAAAATTCACTTTTTTGTGAAAATATCCACTAAATGAGGGAATAATATGTGTGAGGGTACCCCAGGAGAGTTCCAAATGTGTGTGGGTAAAATATATATCCCACGGGGGTAAAATTGAAAAAAGTTGAAAATAATTATTTTTTGGACTTAGCCATTTTTCCGGCGTTTATCAGACTTTCAGATAGGGCAAATGTCAGTGAGCGTTCCGATTTCAGTTCCAGAGCGATTCGCCCAATGAGTCCTTGATATTTAGTCATTTTCAGCCAATTTCTGGATTTTTGAAAAATTCACTTTTTTGTGAAAATATCCACTAAATGAGGGAATAATATGTGTGAGGGTACCCCAGAAGAGTTCCAAATGTGTGTGGGTAGAATATATATCCCACGGGGGTAAAATTGAAAAAAGTTGAAAAATATTTTTTTTTGGACTTAGTCATTTTTCCGGCGTTTATCAGACTTTCAGATAGGGCAAATGTCAGTGAGCATTCCGATTTCAGTTCCAGAGCGATTCGCCCAATGAGTCCTTGATATTTAGTCGTTTTCAGCCAATATTTTGGATTTTTGAAAAATTCACTTTTTTGAGAAAATATCCACTAAATGAGGGAATAATATGTGTGAGGGTACCCCAGGAGAGTTCAAATGTGTGTGGGTAAAATATATATCCCACGGGGGTAAAATTGAAAAAAGTTAAAAATAATTATTTTTTGGACTTAGTCATTTTTCCGGCGTTTATCAGACTTTCAGATAGGGCAAATGTCAGTAAGCGTTCCGATTTCAGTTCCAGAGCGATTCGCCCAATGAGTCCTTGATATTTAGTCATTTTCAGCCAATTTTCTGGATTTTTGAAAAATTCACTTTTTTGTGAAAATATCCACTAAATGAGGGAATAATATGTGTGAGAGTACCTCAGGAGTGTTCCAAATGTGTGTGGGTAGAATATGTATCCCACGGGGGTAAAATTGAAACAAGTTGAAAAAAAATATTTTTTTGGACTTAGTCATTTTTCCGGCATTTATCAGACTTTCAGATAGGGCAAATGTCAGTGAGCATTCCGATTTCAGTTCCAGAGCGATTCACCCAATGAGTCCTTGATATTTAGTCGTTTTCAGCCAATATTTTGGATTTTTGAAAAATTCACTTTTTTGTGAAAATATCCACTAAATGAGGGAATAATATGTGTGAGGGTACCCCAGGAGAGTTCCAAATGTGTGTGGGTAAAATATATATCCCACGGGGGTAAAATTGAAAAAAGTTGAAAATAATTATTTTTTGGACTTAGCCATTTTTCCGGCGTTTATCAGACTTTCAGATAGGGCAAATGTCAGTGAGCGTTCCGATTTCAGTTCCAGAGCGATTCGCCCAATGAGTCCTTGATATTTAGTCATTTTCAGCCAATTTCTGGATTTTTGAAAAATTAACTTTTTTGTGAAAATATCCACTAAATGAGGGAATAATATGTGTGAGGGTACCCCAGAAGACTTCCAAATGTGTGTGGGTAGAATATATATCCCACGGGGGTAAAATTGAAAAAAGTAGAAAAATTTTTTTTTTTGGACTTAGTCATTTTTCCGGCGTTTATCAGACTTTCAGATAGGGCAAATGTCAGTGAGCGTTCCGATTTCAGTTCCAGAGCGATTCGCCCAATGAGTCCTTGATATTTAGTCGTTTTCAGCCAATATTTTGGATTTTTGAAAAATTCACTTTTTTGTGAAAATATCCACTAAATGAGGGAATAATATGTGTGAGGGTACCCCAGGAGAGTTCCAAATGTGTGTGGGTAAAATATATATCCCACGGGGGTAAAATTGAAAAAAGTTGAAAATAATTATTTTTTGGACTTAGCCATTTTTCCGGCGTTTATCAGACTTTCAGATAGGGCAAATGTCAGTGAGCGTTCCGATTTCAGTTCCAGAGCGATTCGCCCAATGAGTCCTTGATATTTAGTCATTTTCAGCCAATTTCTGGATTTTTGAAAAATTAACTTTTTTGTGAAAATATCCACTAAATGAGGGAATAATATGTGTGAGGGTACCCCAGAAGACTTCCAAATGTGTGTGGGTAGAATATATATCCCACGGGGGTAAAATTGAAAAAAGTAGAAAAATTTTTTTTTTTGGACTTAGTCATTTTTCCGGCGTTTATCAGACTTTCAGATAGGGCAAATGTCAGTGAGCGTTCCGATTTCAGTTCCAGAGCGATTCGCCCAATGAGTCCTTGATATTTAGTCGTTTTCAGCCAATATTTTGGATTTTTGAAAAATTCACTTTTTTGTGAAAATATCCACTAAATGAGGGAATAATATGTGTGAGGGTACCCCAGGAGAGTTCCAAATGTGTGTGGGTAAAATATATATCCCACGGGGGTAAAATTGAAAAAAGTTGAAAATAATTATTTTTTGGACTTAGCCATTTTTCCGGCGTTTATCAGACTTTCAGATAGGGCAAATGTCAGTGAGCGTTCCGATTTCAGTTCCAGAGCGATTCGCCCAATGAGTCCTTGATATTTAGTCATTTTCAGCCAATTTCTGGATTTTTGAAAAATTCACTTTTTTGTGAAAATATCCACTAAATGAGGGAATAATATGTGTGAGGGTACCCCAGAAGAGTTCCAAATGTGTGTGGGTAGAATATATATCCCACGGGGGTAAAATTGAAAAAAGTTGAAAAATATTTTTTTTTGGACTTAGTCATTTTTCCGGCGTTTATCAGACTTTCAGATAGGGCAAATGTCAGTGAGCATTCCGATTTCAGTTCCAGAGCGGATTCGCCCAATGAGTCCTTGATATTTAGTCGTTTTCAGCCAATATTTTGGATTTTTGAAAAATTCACTTTTTTGAGAAAATATCCACTAAATGAGGGAATAATATGTGTGAGGGTACCCCAGGAGAGTTCAAATGTGTGTGGGTAAAATATATATCCCACGGGGGTAAAATTGAAAAAAGTTGAAAATAATTATTTTTTGGACTTAGTCATTTTTCCGGCGTTTATCAGACTTTCAGATAGGGCAAATGTCAGTGAGCGTTCCGATTTCAGTTCCAGAGCGATTCGCCCAATGAGTCCTTGATATTTAGTCATTTTCAGCCAATTTTCTGGATTTTTTAAAAATTCACTTTTTTGTGAAAATATCCACTAAATGAGGGAATAATATGTGTGAGAGTACCTCAGGAGTGTTCCAAATGTGTGTGGGTAGAATATGTATCCCACGGGGGTAAAATTGAAACAAGTTGAAAAAAAATATTTTTTTGGACTTAGTCATTTTTCCGGCATTTATCAGACTTTCAGATAGGGCAAATGTCAGTGAGCATTCCGATTTCAGTTCCAGAGCGATTCACCCAATGAGTCCTTGATATTTAGTCGTTTTCAGCCAATATTTTGGATTTTTGAAAAATTCACTTTTTTGTGAAAATATCCACTAAATGAGGGAATAATATGTGTGAGGGTACCCCAGGAGAGTTCCAAATGTGTGTGGGTAAAATATATATCCCACGGGGGTAAAATTGAAAAAAGTTGAAAATAATTATTTTTTGGACTTAGCCATTTTTCCGGCGTTTATCAGACTTTCAGATAGGGCAAATGTCAGTGAGCGTTCCGATTTCAGTTCCAGAGCGATTCGCCCAATGAGTCCTTGATATTTAGTCATTTTCAGCCAATTTCTGGATTTTTGAAAAATTAACTTTTTTGTGAAAATATCCACTAAATGAGGGAATAATATGTGTGAGGGTACCCCAGAAGACTTCCAAATGTGTGTGGGTAGAATATATATCCCACGGGGGTAAAATTGAAAAAAGTAGAAAAATTTTTTTTTTTGGACTTAGTCATTTTTCCGGCGTTTATCAGACTTTCAGATAGGGCAAATGTCAGTGAGCGTTCCGATTTCAGTTCCAGAGCGATTCGCCCAATGAGTCCTTGATATTTAGTCGTTTTCAGCCAATATTTTGGATTTTTGAAAAATTCACTTTTTTGTGAAAATATCCACTAAATGAGGGAATAATATGTGTGAGGGTACCCCAGGAGAGTTCCAAATGTGTGTGGGTAAAATATATATCCCACGGGGGTAAAATTGAAAAAAGTTGAAAATAATTATTTTTTGGACTTAGCCATTTTTCCGGCGTTTATCAGACTTTCAGATAGGGCAAATGTCAGTGAGCGTTCCGATTTCAGTTCCAGAGCGATTCGCCCAATGAGTCCTTGATATTTAGTCATTTTCAGCCAATTTCTGGATTTTTGAAAAATTAACTTTTTTGTGAAAATATCCACTAAATGAGGGAATAATATGTGTGAGGGCACCCCAGAAGACTTCCAAATGTGTGTGGGTAGAATATATATCCCACGGGGGTAAAATTGAAAAAAGTAGAAAAATTTTTTTTTTTGGACTTAGTCATTTTTCCGGCGTTTATCAGACTTTCAGATAGGGCAAATGTCAGTGAGCGTTCCGATTTCAGTTCCAGAGCGATTCGCCCAATGAGTCCTTGATATTTAGTCGTTTTCAGCCAATATTTTGGATTTTTGAAAAATTCACTTTTTTGTGAAAATATCCACTAAATGAGGGAATAATATGTGTGAGGGTACCCCAGGAGAGTTCCAAATGTGTGTGGGTAAAATATATATCCCACGGGGGTAAAATTGAAAAAAGTTGAAAATAATTATTTTTTGGACTTAGCCATTTTTCCGGCGTTTATCAGACTTTTAGATAGGGCAAATGTCAGTGAGCGTTCCGATTTCAGTTCCAGAGCGATTCGCCCAATGAGTCCTTGATATTTAGTCATTTTCAGCCAATTTCTGGATTTTTGAAAAATTCACTTTTTTGTGAAAATATCCACTAAATGAGGGAATAATATGTGTGAGGGTACCCCAGAAGAGTTCCAAATGTGTGTGGGTAGAATATATATCCCACGGGGGTAAAATTGAAAAAAGTTGAAAAATATTTTTTTTTGGACTTAGTCATTTTTCCGGCGTTTATCAGACTTTCAGATAGGGCAAATGTCAGTGAGCATTCCGATTTCAGTTCCAGAGCGATTCGCCCAATGAGTCCTTGATATTTAGTCGTTTTCAGCCAATATTTTGGATTTTTGAAAAATTCACTTTTTTGAGAAAATATCCACTAAATGAGGGAATAATATGTGTGAGGGTACCCCAGGAGAGTTCAAATGTGTGTGGGTAAAATATATATCCCACGGGGGTAAAATTGAAAAAAGTTGAAAATAATTATTTTTTGGACTTAGTCATTTTTCCGGCGTTTATCAGACTTTCAGATAGGGCAAATGTCAGTGAGCGTTCCGATTTCAGTTCCAGAGCGATTCGCCCAATGAGTCCTTGATATTTAGTCATTTTCAGCCAATTTTCTGGATTTTTGAAAAATTCACTTTTTTGTGAAAATATCCACTAAATGAGGGAATAATATGTGTGAGAGTACCTCAGGAGTGTTCCAAATGTGTGTGGGTAGAATATGTATCCCACGGGGGTAAAATTGAAACAAGTTGAAAAAAAATATTTTTTTGGACTTAGTCATTTTTCCGGCATTTATCAGACTTTCAGATAGGGCAAATGTCAGTGAGCATTCCGATTTCAGTTCCAGAGCGATTCACCCAATGAGTCCTTGATATTTAGTCGTTTTCAGCCAATATTTTGGATTTTTGAAAAATTCACTTTTTTGTGAAAATATCCACTAAATGAGGGAATAATATGTGTGAGGGTACCCCAGGAGAGTTCCAAATGTGTGTGGGTAAAATATATATCCCACGGGGGTAAAATTGAAAAAAGTTGAAAATAATTATTTTTTGGACTTAGCCATTTTTCCGGCGTTTATCAGACTTTCAGATAGGGCAAATGTCAGTGAGCGTTCCGATTTCAGTTCCAGAGCGATTCGTCCAATGAGTCCTTGATATTTAGTCATTTTCAGCCAATTTCTGGATTTTTGAAAAATTAACTTTTTTGTGAAAATATCCACTAAATGAGGGAATAATATGTGTGAGGGTGCCCCAGAAGACTTCCAAATGTGTGTGGGTAGAATATATATCCCACGGGGGTAAAATTGAAAAAAGTAGAAAAATTTTTTTTTTTGGACTTAGTCATTTTTCCGGCGTTTATCAGACTTTCAGATAGGGCAAATGTCAGTGAGCGTTCCGATTTCAGTTCCAGAGCGATTCGCCCAATGAGTCCTTGATATTTAGTCGTTTTCAGCCAATATTTTGGATTTTTGAAAAATTCACTTTTTTGTGAAAATATCCACTAAATGAGGGAATAATATGTGTGAGGGTACCCCAGGAGAGTTCCAAATGTGTGTGGGTAAAATATATATCCCACGGGGGTAAAATTGAAAAAAGTTGAAAATAATTATTTTTTGGACTTAGCCATTTTTCCGGCGTTTATCAGACTTTCAGATAGGGCAAATGTCAGTGAGCGTTCCGATTTCAGTTCCAGAGCGATTCGCCCAATGAGTCCTTGATATTTAGTCATTTTCAGCCAATTTCTGGATTTTTGAAAAATTAACTTTTTTGTGAAAATATCCACTAAATGAGGGAATAATATGTGTGAGGGTACCCCAGAAGACTTCCAAATGTGTGTGGGTAGAATATATATCCCACGGGGGTAAAATTGAAAAAAGTAGAAAAATTTTTTTTTTTGGACTTAGTCATTTTTCCGGCGTTTATCAGACTTTCAGATAGGGCAAATGTCAGTGAGCGTTCTGATTTCAGTTCCAGAGCGATTCGCCCAATGAGTCCTTGATATTTAGTCGTTTTCAGCCAATATTTTGGATTTTTGAAAAATTCACTTTTTTGTGAAAATATCCACTAAATGAGGGAATAATATGTGTGAGGGTACCCCAGGAGAGTTCCAAATGTGTGTGGGTAAAATATATATCCCACGGGGGTAAAATTGAAAAAAGTTGAAAATAATTATTTTTTGGACTTAGCCATTTTTCCGGCGTTTATCAGACTTTCAGATAGGGCAAATGTCAGTGAGCATTCCGATTTCAGTTCCAGAGCGATTCGCCCAATGAGTCCTTGATATTTAGTCATTTTCAGCCAATTTCTGGATTTTTGAAAAATTCACTTTTTTGTGAAAATATCCACTAAATGAGGGAATAATATGTGTGAGGGTACCCCAGAAGAGTTCCAAATGTGTGTGGGTAGAATATATATCCCACGGGGGTAAAATTGAAAAAAGTTGAAAAATATTTTTTTTTGGACTTAGTCATTTTTCCGGCGTTTATCAGACTTTCAGATAGGGCAAATGTCAGTGAGCATTCCGATTTCAGTTCCAGAGCGATTCGCCCAATGAGTCCTTGATATTTAGTCGTTTTCAGCCAATATTTTGGATTTTTGAAAAATTCACTTTTTTGTGAAAATATCCACTAAATGAGGGAATAATATGTGTGAGGGTACCCCAGGAGAGTTCAAATGTGTGTGGGTAAAATATATATCCCACGGGGGTAAAATTGAAAAAAGTTGAAAATAATTATTTTTTGGACTTAGCCATTTTTCCGGCGTTTATCAGACTTTCAGATAGGGCAAATGTCAGTGAGCGTTCCGATTTCAGTTCCAGAGCGATTCGCCCAATGAGTCCTTGATATTTAGTCATTTTCAGCCAATTTTCTGGATTTTTGAAAAATTCACTTTTTTGTGAAAATATCCACTAAATGAGGGAAAAATATGTGTGAGGGTAGCCCAGGAGAGTTCCAAATGTGTGAGGGTAGAATATATATCCCACGGGGGTAAAATTGAAAAAAGTTGAAAATTTTTTTTTTTTGGACTTAGTCATTTTTCCAGCATTTATCTGACTTTCAGATAGGGCAAATGTCAGTGAGCGTTCCGATTTCAGTTCCAGAGTGATTCGCCCAATGATTCCTTGATATTTAGTCGTTTTCAGCCAATTTTCTGGATTTTTGAAAAATTCACTTTTTTGTGAAAATATCCACTAAATGAGGGAATAAAATGTGGGAGGGTACCCCAGGAGAGTTCCAAATGTGTGTGGGTAAAATATATATCCCACGGGGGTAAAATTGAAAAAAGTTGAAAATAATTATTTTTTGGACTTAGTCATTTTTCCGGCGTTGATCAGACTTTCAGATACGGCAAATGTCAGTGAGCGTTCCGATTTCAGTTCCAGAGCGATTCGCCCAATGAGTCCTTGATATTTAGTCGTTTTCAGCCAATATTTTGGATTTTTGAAAATTTCACTTTTTTGTGAAAATATCCACTAAATGAGGGAATAATATGTGTGACGGTACCCCAGGAGTGTTCCAAATGTGTGTGGGTAGAATATATATCCCATGGGGGTAAAATTGAAAAAAGTTGAAAAATATTTTTTTTTGGACTTAGTCATTTTTCCGGCGTTTATCAGACTTTCAGATAGGGCAAATGTCAGTGAGCGTTCCGATTTCAGTTCCAGAGCGATTCGCCCAATGAGTCCTTGATATTTAGTCATTTTCAGCCAATTTTCTGGATTTTTGAAAAATTTACTTTTTTGTGAAAATATCCACTAAATGAGGGAATAATATGTGTGAGGGTACCCCAGGAGAGTTCCAAATGTGTGTGGGTAGAATATATATCCCACGGGGGTAAAACTGAAAAAAGTTGAAAAAAATTTTTTTTTGGACTTAGTCATTTTTCCGTCGTTTATCAGACTTTCAGATAGGGCAAATGTCAGTGAGCGTTCCGATTTCAGTTCCAGAGCGATTCGCCCAATGATTCCTTGATATTTAGTCGTTTTCAGACAATTTTCTGGATTTTTGAAAAATTCACTTTTTTGTGAAAATATCCACTAAATGAGGGAAAAATATGTGTGAGGGTAGCCCAGGAGAGTTCCAAATGTGTGAGGGTAGAATATATATCCCACGGGGGTAAAATTGAAAAACGTTGAAACATTTTTTTTTTTTTAATTAGTCATTTTTCCAGCATTTATCTGACTTTCAGATTGGGCAAATGTCAGTGAGCGTTCCGATTTCAGTTCCAGAGTGATTCGCCCAATGATTCCTTGATATTTAGTCATTTTCAGCCAATTTTCTGGATTTTTGAAAAATTCACTTTTTTGTGAAAATATCCACTAAATGAGGGAATAACATGTGTGAGGGTACCCCAGGAGAGTTCCAAATGTGTGTGGGTAGAATATATATCCCACGGGGGTAAAACTGAAAAAAGTTGAAAAAAATTTTTTTTTTGGACTTAGTCATTTTTCCGGCGTTTATCAGACTTTCAGATAGGGCAAATGTCAGTGAGCGTTGCGATTTCAGTTCCAGAGCGATTCGCCCAATGAGTCCTTGATATTTAGTCGTTTTCAGCCAATATTTTGGATTTTTGAAAATTTCACTTTTTTGTGAAAATATCCACTAAATGAGGGAATAATATGTGTGAGAGTACGTCAGGAGTGTTCCAAATGTGTGTGGGTAGAATATGTATCCCACGGGGGTAAAATTGAAAAAAGTTGAAAAAAATTATTTTTTGGACTTAGCCATTTTTCCGGCGTTTATCAGACTTTCAGATAGGACAAATGTCAGTGAGCGTTCCGATTTCAGTTCCAGAGCGATTCACCCAATGAGTCCTTGATATTTAGTCGTTTTCAGCCAATATTCTGAATTTTTGAAAATTTCACTTTTTTGTGAAAATATCCACTAAATGAGGGAATAATATGTGTGAGGGTACCCCAGGAGTGTTCCAAATGTGTGTGGGTAGAATATATATCCCACGGGGGTAAAATTGAAAAAAGTTGAAAAAATTTTTTTTTTGGACTTAGTCATTTTTCCGGCGTTTATCAGACTTTCAGATAGGGCAAATGTCAGTGAGCGTTCCGATTTCAGTTCCAGAGCGATTCGCCCAATGATTCCTTGATATTTAGTCATTTTCAGCCAATTTTCTGGATTTTTGAAAAATTCACTTTTTTGTGAAAAAATCCACTAAATGAGGGAAAAATATGTGTGAGGGTACCCCAGGAGAGTTCCAAATGTGTGTGGGTAAAATATATATCCCACGGGGGTAAAATTGAAAAAAGTTGAAAAAAATTATTTTTTGGACTTAGCCATATTTCCGGCGTTTATCAGACTTTCAGATAGGGCAAATGTCAGTGAGCGTTCCGATTTCAGTTCCAGAGCGATTCGCCCAATGAGTCCTTGATATTTAGTCATTTTCAGCCAATTTTCTGGATTTTTGAAAAATTCACTTTTTTGTGAAAATATCCACTAAATGAGGGAAAAATATGTGTGAGGGTAGCCCAGGAGAGTTTCAAATGTGTGAGGGTAGAATATATATCCCACGGGGGTAAAATTGAAAAAAGTTGAAACATTTTTTTTTTTGAATTAGTCATTTTTCCAGCATTTATCTGACTTTCAGATAGGGCAAATGTCAGTGAGCGTTCCGATTTCAGTTCCAGAGTGATTCGCCCAATGATTCCTTGATATTTAGTCGTTTTCAGCCAATTTTCTGGATTTTTGAAAAATTCACTTTTTTGTGAAAATATCCACTAAATGAGGGAATAAAATGTGTGAGGGTACCCCAGGAGAGTTCCAAATGTGTGTGGGTAAAATATATATCCCACGGGGGTAAAATTGAAAAAAGTTGAAAAAAATTATTTTTTGGACTTAGCCATTTTTCCGGCGTTTATCAGACTTTCAGATAGGGCAAATGTCAGTGAGTGTTCCGATTTCAGTTCCAGAGCGATTCGCCCAATGAGTCCTTGATATTTAGTCGTTTTCAGCCAATATTTTGGATTTTTGAAAATTTCACTTTTTTGTGAAAATATCCACTAAATGAGGGAATAATATGTGTGAGGGTACCCCAGGAGTGTTCCAAATGTGTGTGGGTAGAATATATATCCCACGGGGTAAAATTGAAAAAAGTTGAAAAATATTTTTTTTTGGACTTAGTCATTTTTCTGGCGTTTATCAGACTTTCAGATAGGGCAAATGTCAGTGAGCGTTCCGATTTCAGTTCCAGAGCGATTCGCCCAATGAGTCCTTGATATTTAGTCATTTTCAGCCAATTTTCTGGATTTTTGAAAAATTCACTTTTTTGTGAAAATATCCACTAAATGAGGGAATAATATGTGTGAGGGTAGCCCAGGAGTGTTCCAAATGTGTGTGGGTAGAATATATATCCCACGGGGGTAAAATTGAAAAAAGTTAAAAAATATATTTTTTTGGACTTAAGTCATTTTTCCGGCGTTTATCAGACTTTCAGATAGGGCAAATGTCAGTGAGCATTCCGATTTCAGTTCCAGAGCGATTCGCCCAATGAGTCCTTGATATTTAGTCATTTTCAGCCAATTTCTGGATTTTTGAAAAATTAACTTTTTTGTGAAAATATCCACTAAATGAGGGAATAATATGTGTGAGGGTACCCCAGAAGAGTTCCAAATGTGTGTGGGTAGAATATATATCCCACGGGGGTAAAATTGAAAAAAGTTGAAAAATTTTTTTTTTTGGACTTAGTCATTTTTCCGGCGTTTATCAGACTTTCAGATAGGGCAAATGTCAGTGAGCATTCCGATTTCAGTTCCAGAGCGATTTGCCCAATGAGTCCTTGATATTTAGTCGTTTTCAGCCAATATTTTGGATTTTTGAAAATTTCACTTTTTTGTGAAAATATCCACTAAATGAGGGAATAATATGTGTGAGGGTAGCCAAGGAGTGTTCCAAATGTGTGTGGGTAGAATATATATCCCATGGGGGTAAAATTGAAAAAAGTTAAAAAATATATTTTTTTGGACTTAGTCATTTTTCCGGCGTTTATCAGACTTTCAGATAGGGCAAATGTCAGTGAGCGTTCCGATTTCAGTTCCAGAGCGATTCGCCCAATGAGTCCTTGATATTTAGTCATTTTCAGCCAATTTTCTGGATTTTTGAAAATTTCACTTTTTTGTGAAAATATCCACTAAATGAGGGAAAAATATGTGTGAGGGTAGCCCAGGAGAGTTCCAAATGTGTGAGGGTAGAATATATATCCCACGGGGGTAAAATTGAAAAAAGTTGAAAATTTTTTTTTTTTGGACTTAGTCATTTTTCCAGCATTTATCTGACTTTCAGATAGGGCAAATGTCAGTGAGCGTTCCGATTTCAGTTCCAGAGTGATTCGCCCAATGATTCCTTGATATTTAGTCGTTTTCAGCCAATTTTCTGGATTTTTGAAAAATTCACTTTTTTGTGAAAATATCCACTAAATGAGGGAATAAAATGTGGGAGGGTACCCCAGGAGAGTTCCAAATGTGTGTGGGTAAAATATATATCCCACGGGGGTAAAATTGAAAAAAGTTGAAAATAATTATTTTTTGGACTTAGTCATTTTTCCGGCGTTGATCAGACTTTCAGATACGGCAAATGTCAGTGAGCGTTCCGATTTCAGTTCCAGAGCGATTCGCCCAATGAGTCCTTGATATTTAGTCGTTTTCAGCCAATATTTTGGATTTTTGAAAATTTCACTTTTTTGTGAAAATATCCACTAAATGAGGGAATAATATGTGTGACGGTACCCCAGGAGTGTTCCAAATGTGTGTGGGTAGAATATATATCCCATGGGGGTAAAATTGAAAAAAGTTGAAAAATATTTTTTTTTGGACTTAGTCATTTTTCCGGCGTTTATCAGACTTTCAGATAGGGCAAATGTCAGTGAGCGTTCCGATTTCAGTTCCAGAGCGATTCGCCCAATGAGTCCTTGATATTTAGTCATTTTCAGCCAATTTTCTGGATTTTTGAAAAATTTACTTTTTTGTGAAAATATCCACTAAATGAGGGAATAATATGTGTGAGGGTACCCCAGGAGAGTTCCAAATGTGTGTGGGTAGAATATATATCCCACGGGGGTAAAACTGAAAAAAGTTGAAAAAAATTTTTTTTTGGACTTAGTCATTTTTCCGTCGTTTATCAGACTTTCAGATAGGGCAAATGTCAGTGAGCGTTCCGATTTCAGTTCCAGAGCGATTCGCCCAATGATTCCTTGATATTTAGTCGTTTTCAGACAATTTTCTGGATTTTTGAAAAATTCACTTTTTTGTGAAAATATCCACTAAATGAGGGAAAAATATGTGTGAGGGTAGCCCAGGAGAGTTCCAAATGTGTGAGGGTAGAATATATATCCCACGGGGGTAAAATTGAAAAAAGTTGAAACATTTTTTTTTTTTTAATTAGTCATTTTTCCAGCATTTATCTGACTTTCAGATTGGGCAAATGTCAGTGAGCGTTCCGATTTCAGTTCCAGAGTGATTCGCCCAATGATTCCTTGATATTTAGTCGTTTTCAGCCAATTTTCTGGATTTTTGAAAAATTCACTTTTTTGTGAAAATATCCACTAAATGAGGGAATAACATGTGTGAGGGTACCCCAGGAGAGTTCCAAATGTGTGTGGGTAGAATATATATCCCACGGGGGTAAAACTGAAAAAAGTTGAAAAAAATTTTTTTTTTGGACTTAGTCATTTTTCCGGCGTTTATCAGACTTTCAGATAGGGCAAATGTCAGTGAGCGTTGCGATTTCAGTTCCAGAGCGATTCGCCCAATGAGTCCTTGATATTTAGTCGTTTTCAGCCAATATTTTGGATTTTTGAAAATTTCACTTTTTTGTGAAAATATCCACTAAATGAGGGAATAATATGTGTGAGAGTACGTCAGGAGTGTTCCAAATGTGTGTGGGTAGAATATGTATCCCACGGGGGTAAAATTGAAAAAAGTTGAAAAAAATTATTTTTTGGACTTAGCCATTTTTCCGGCGTTTATCAGACTTTCAGATAGGACAAATGTCAGTGAGCGTTCCGATTTCAGTTCCAGAGCGATTCACCCAATGAGTCCTTGATATTTAGTCGTTTTCAGCCAATATTCTGAATTTTTGAAAATTTCACTTTTTTGTGAAAATATCCACTAAATGAGGGAATAATATGTGTGAGGGTACCCCAGGAGTGTTCCAAATGTGTGTGGGTAGAATATATATCCCACGGGGGTAAAATTGAAAAAAGTTGAAAAAATTTTTTTTTTGGACTTAGTCATTTTTCCGGCGTTTATCAGACTTTCAGATAGGGCAAATGTCAGTGAGCGTTCCGATTTCAGTTCCAGAGCGATTCGCCCAATGATTCCTTGATATTTAGTCATTTTCAGCCAATTTTCTGGATTTTTGAAAAATTCACTTTTTTGTGAAAAAATCCACTAAATGAGGGAAAAATATGTGTGAGGGTACCCCAGGAGAGTTCCAAATGTGTGTGGGTAAAATATATATCCCACGGGGGTAAAATTGAAAAAAGTTGAAAAAAATTATTTTTTGGACTTAGCCATATTTCCGGCGTTTATCAGACTTTCAGATAGGGCAAATGTCAGTGAGCGTTCCGATTTCAGTTCCAGAGCGATTCGCCCAATGAGTCCTTGATATTTAGTCATTTTCAGCCAATTTTCTGGATTTTTGAAAAATTCACTTTTTTGTGAAAATATCCACTAAATGAGGGAAAAATATGTGTGAGGGTAGCCCAGGAGAGTTTCAAATGTGTGAGGGTAGAATATATATCCCACGGGGGTAAAATTGAAAAAAGTTGAAACATTTTTTTTTTTGAATTAGTCATTTTTCCAGCATTTATCTGACTTTCAGATAGGGCAAATGTCAGTGAGCGTTCCGATTTCAGTTCCAGAGTGATTCGCCCAATGATTCCTTGATATTTAGTCGTTTTCAGCCAATTTTCTGGATTTTTGAAAAATTCACTTTTTTGTGAAAATATCCACTAAATGAGGGAATAAAATGTGTGAGGGTACCCCAGGAGAGTTCCAAATGTGTGTGGGTAAAATATATATCCCACGGGGGTAAAATTGAAAAAAGTTGAAAAAAATTATTTTTTGGACTTAGCCATTTTTCCGGCGTTTATCAGACTTTCAGATAGGGCAAATGTCAGTGAGTGTTCCGATTTCAGTTCCAGAGCGATTCGCCCAATGAGTCCTTGATATTTAGTCGTTTTCAGCCAATATTTTGGATTTTTGAAAATTTCACTTTTTTGTGAAAATATCCACTAAATGAGGGAATAATATGTGTGAGGGTACCCCAGGAGTGTTCCAAATGTGTGTGGGTAGAATATATATCCCACGGGGTAAAATTGAAAAAAGTTGAAAAATATTTTTTTTTGGACTTAGTCATTTTTCTGGCGTTTATCAGACTTTCAGATAGGGCAAATGTCAGTGAGCGTTCCGATTTCAGTTCCAGAGCGATTCGCCCAATGAGTCCTTGATATTTAGTCATTTTCAGCCAATTTTCTGGATTTTTGAAAAATTCACTTTTTTGTGAAAATATCCACTAAATGAGGGAATAATATGTGTGAGGGTAGCCCAGGAGTGTTCCAAATGTGTGTGGGTAGAATATATATCCCACGGGGGTAAAATTGAAAAAAGTTAAAAAATATATTTTTTTGGACTTAAGTCATTTTTCCGGCGTTTATCAGACTTTCAGATAGGGCAAATGTCAGTGAGCATTCCGATTTCAGTTCCAGAGCGATTCGCCCAATGAGTCCTTGATATTTAGTCATTTTCAGCCAATTTCTGGATTTTTGAAAAATTAACTTTTTTGTGAAAATATCCACTAAATGAGGGAATAATATGTGTGAGGGTACCCCAGAAGAGTTCCAAATGTGTGTGGGTAGAATATATATCCCACGGGGGTAAAATTGAAAAAAGTTGAAAAATTTTTTTTTTTGGACTTAGTCATTTTTCCGGCGTTTATCAGACTTTCAGATAGGGCAAATGTCAGTGAGCATTCCGATTTCAGTTCCAGAGCGATTTGCCCAATGAGTCCTTGATATTTAGTCGTTTTCAGCCAATATTTTGGATTTTTGAAAATTTCACTTTTTTGTGAAAATATCCACTAAATGAGGGAATAATATGTGTGAGGGTAGCCAAGGAGTGTTCCAAATGTGTGTGGGTAGAATATATATCCCATGGGGGTAAAATTGAAAAAAGTTAAAAAATATATTTTTTTGGACTTAGTCATTTTTCCGGCTTTTATCAGACTTTCAGATAGGGCAAATGTCAGTGAGCGTTCCGATTTCAGTTCCAGAGCGATTCGCCCAATGAGTCCTTGATATTTAGTCGTTTTCAGCCAATATTTTGGATTTTTGAAAATTTCACTTTTTTGTGAAAATATCCACTAAATGAGGGAATAATATGTGTGAGAGTACCTCAGGAGTGTTCCAAATGTGTGTGGGTAGAATATGTATCCCACGGGGGTAAAATTGAAAAAAGTTGAAAAAAATTATTTTTTGGACTTAGCCATTTTTCCGGCGTTTATCAGACTTTCAGATAGGACAAATGTCAGTGAGCGTTCCGATTTCAGTTCCAGAGCGATTCACCCAATGATTCCTTGATATTTAGTCGTTTTCAGACAATTTTCTGGATTTTTGAAAAATTCACTTTTTTGTGAAAATATCCACTAAATGAGGGAATAATATGTGTGAGGGTACCCCAGGAGAGTTCCAAATGTGTGTGGGTAAAATATATATCCCACGGGGGTAAAATTGAAAAAAGTTGAAAAAAATTATTTTTTGGACTTAGCCATATTTCCGGCGTTTATCAGACTTTCAGATAGGGCAAATGTCAGTGAGCGTTCCGATTTCAGTTCCAGAGCGATTCGCCCAATGAGTCCTTGATATTTAGTCATTTTCAGCCAATTTTCTGGATTTTTGAAAAATTCACTTTTTTGTGAAAATATCCACTAAATGAGGGAAAAATATGTGTGAGGGTAGCCCAGGAGAGTTCCAAATGTGTGAGGGTAGAATATATATCCCACGGGGGTAAAATTGAAAAAAGTTGAAACATTTTTTTTTTTGAATTAGTCATTTTTCCAGCATTTATCTGACTTTCAGATAGGGCAAATGTCAGTGAGCGTTCCGATTTCAGTTCCAGAGTGATTCGCCCAATGATTCCTTGATATTTAGTCGTTTTCAGCCAATTTTCTGGATTTTTGAAAAATTCACTTTTTTGTGAAAATATCCACTAAATGAGGGAATAAAATGTGTGAGGGTACCCCAGGAGAGTTCCAAATGTGTGTGGGTAAAATATATATCCCACGGGGGTAAAATTGAAAAAAGTTGAAAAAAATTATTTTTTGGACTTAGCCATTTTTCCGGCGTTTATCAGACTTTCAGATAGGGCAAATGTCAGTGAGTGTTCCGATTTCAGTTCCAGAGCGATTCGCCCAATGAGTCCTTGATATTTAGTCGTTTTCAGCCAATATTTTGGATTTTTGAAAATTTCACTTTTTTGTGAAAATATCCACTAAATGAGGGAATAATATGTGTGAGGGTACCCCAGGAGTGTTCCAAATGTGTGTGGGTAGAATATATATCCCACGGGGTAAAATTGAAAAAAGTTGAAAAATATTTTTTTTTGGACTTAGTCATTTTTCTGGCGTTTATCAGACTTTCAGATAGGGCAAATGTCAGTGAGCGTTCCGATTTCAGTTCCAGAGCGATTCGCCCAATGAGTCCTTGATATTTAGTCGTTTTCAGCCAATATTTTGGATTTTTGAAAATTTCACTTTTTTGTGAAAATATCCACTAAATGAGGGAATAATATGTGTGAGGGTAGCCCAGGAGTGTTCCAAATGTGTGTGGGTAGAATATATATCCCACGGGGGTAAAATTGAAAAAAGTTAAAAAATATATTTTTTTGGACTTAAGTCATTTTTCCGGCGTTTATCAGACTTTCAGATAGGGCAAATGTCAGTGAGCATTCCGATTTCAGTTACAGAGCGATTCGCCCAATGAGTCCTTGATATTTAGTCATTTTCAGCCAATTTCTGGATTTTTGAAAAATTAACTTTTTTGTGAAAATATCCACTAAATGAGGGAATAATATGTGTGAGGGTACCCCAGAAGAGTTCCAAATGTGTGTGGGTAGAATATATATCCCACGGGGGTAAAATTGAAAAAAGTTGAAAAATTTTTTTTTTTGGACTTAGTCATTTTTCCGGCGTTTATCAGACTTTCAGATAGGGCAAATGTCAGTGAGCATTCCGATTTCAGTTCCAGAGCGATTTGCCCAATGAGTCCTTGATATTTAGTCGTTTTCAGCCAATATTTTGGATTTTTGAAAATTTCACTTTTTTGTGAAAATATCCACTAAATGAGGGAATAATATGTGTGAGGGTAGCCAAGGAGTGTTCCAAATGTGTGTGGGTAGAATATATATCCCATGGGGGTAAAATTGAAAAAAGTTAAAAAATATATTTTTTTGGACTTAGTCATTTTTCCGGCTTTTATCAGACTTTCAGATAGGGCAAATGTCAGTGAGCGTTCCGATTTCAGTTCCAGAGCGATTCGCCCAATGAGTCCTTGATATTTAGTCGTTTTCAGCCAATATTTTGGATTTTTGAAAATTTCACTTTTTTGTGAAAATATCCACTAAATGAGGGAATAATATGTGTGAGGGTACCCCAGGAGTGTTCCAAATGTGTGTGGGTAGAATATATATCCCACGGGGTAAAATTGAAAAAAGTTGAAAAATATTTTTTTTTGGACTTAGTCATTTTTCTGGCGTTTATCAGACTTTCAGATAGGGCAAATGTCAGTGAGCGTTCCGATTTCAGTTCCAGAGCGATTCGCCCAATGAGTCCTTGATATTTAGTCGTTTTCAGCCAATATTTTGGATTTTTGAAAATTTCACTTTTTTGTGAAAATATCCACTAAATGAGGGAATAATATGTGTGAGGGTAGCCCAGGAGTGTTCCAAATGTGTGTGGGTAGAATATATATCCCACGGGGGTAAAATTGAAAAAAGTTAAAAAATATATTTTTTTGGACTTAAGTCATTTTTCCGGCGTTTATCAGACTTTCAGATAGGGCAAATGTCAGTGAGCATTCCGATTTCAGTTCCAGAGCGATTCGCCCAATGAGTCCTTGATATTTAGTCATTTTCAGCCAATTTCTGGATTTTTGAAAAATTAACTTTTTTGTGAAAATATCCACTAAATGAGGGAATAATATGTGTGAGGGTACCCCAGAAGAGTTCCAAATGTGTGTGGGTAGAATATATATCCCACGGGGGTAAAATTGAAAAAAGTTGAAAAATTTTTTTTTTTGGACTTAGTCATTTTTCCGGCGTTTATCAGACTTTCAGATAGGGCAAATGTCAGTGAGCATTCCGATTTCAGTTCCAGAGCGATTTGCCCAATGAGTCCTTGATATTTAGTCGTTTTCAGCCAATATTTTGGATTTTTGAAAATTTCACTTTTTTGTGAAAATATCCACTAAATGAGGGAATAATATGTGTGAGGGTAGCCAAGGAGTGTTCCAAATGTGTGTGGGTAGAATATATATCCCATGGGGGTAAAATTGAAAAAAGTTAAAAAATATATTTTTTTGGACTTAGTCATTTTTCCGGCTTTTATCAGACTTTCAGATAGGGCAAATGTCAGTGAGCGTTCCGATTTCAGTTCCAGAGCGATTCGCCCAATGAGTCCTTGATATTTAGTCGTTTTCAGCCAATATTTTGGATTTTTGAAAATTTCACTTTTTTGTGAAAATATCCACTAAATGAGGGAATAATATGTGTGAGAGTACCTCAGGAGTGTTCCAAATGTGTGTGGGTAGAATATGTATCCCACGGGGGTAAAATTGAAAAAAGTTGAAAAAAATTATTTTTTGGACTTAGCCATTTTTCCGGCGTTTATCAGACTTTCAGATAGGACAAATGTCAGTGAGCGTTCCGATTTCAGTTCCAGAGCGATTCACCCAATGATTCCTTGATATTTAGTCGTTTTCAGACAATTTTCTGGATTTTTGAAAAATTCACTTTTTTGTGAAAATATCCACTAAATGAGGGAATAATATGTGTGAGGGTACCCCAGGAGAGTTCCAAATGTGTGTGGGTAAAATATATATCCCACGGGGGTAAAATTGAAAAAAGTTGAAAAAAATTATTTTTTGGACTTAGCCATATTTCCGGCGTTTATCAGACTTTCAGATAGGGCAAATGTCAGTGAGCGTTCCGATTTCAGTTCCAGAGCGATTCGCCCAATGAGTCCTTGATATTTAGTCATTTTCAGCCAATTTTCTGGATTTTTGAAAAATTCACTTTTTTGTGAAAATATCCACTAAATGAGGGAAAAATATGTGTGAGGGTAGCCCAGGAGAGTTCCAAATGTGTGAGGGTAGAATATATATCCCACGGGGGTAAAATTGAAAAAAGTTGAAACATTTTTTTTTTTGAATTAGTCATTTTTCCAGCATTTATCTGACTTTCAGATAGGGCAAATGTCAGTGAGCGTTCCGATTTCAGTTCCAGAGTGATTCGCCCAATGATTCCTTGATATTTAGTCGTTTTCAGCCAATTTTCTGGATTTTTGAAAAATTCACTTTTTTGTGAAAATATCCACTAAATGAGGGAATAAAATGTGTGAGGGTACCCCAGGAGAGTTCCAAATGTGTGTGGGTAAAATATATATCCCACGGGGGTAAAATTGAAAAAAGTTGAAAAAAATTATTTTTTGGACTTAGCCATTTTTCCGGCGTTTATCAGACTTTCAGATAGGGCAAATGTCAGTGAGTGTTCCGATTTCAGTTCCAGAGCGATTCGCCCAATGAGTCCTTGATATTTAGTCGTTTTCAGCCAATATTTTGGATTTTTGAAAATTTCACTTTTTTGTGAAAATATCCACTAAATGAGGGAATAATATGTGTGAGGGTACCCCAGGAGTGTTCCAAATGTGTGTGGGTAGAATATATATCCCACGGGGTAAAATTGAAAAAAGTTGAAAAATATTTTTTTTTGGACTTAGTCATTTTTCTGGCGTTTATCAGACTTTCAGATAGGGCAAATGTCAGTGAGCATTCCGATTTCAGTTCCAGAGCGATTCGCCCAATGAGTCCTTGATATTTAGTCGTTTTCAGCCAATATTTTGGATTTTTGAAAATTTCACTTTTTTGTGAAAATATCCACTAAATGAGGGAATAATGTGTGTGAGGGTACCTCAGGAGTGTTCCAAATGTGTGTGGGTAGAATATATATCCCACGGGGGTAAAATTGAAAAAAGTTTAAAAAAATTATTTTTTGGACTTAGCCATTTTTCCGACGTTTATCAGACTTTCAGATAGGGCAAATATCAGTGAGCGTTCCGATTTCAGTTCCAGAGCGATTCCCCCAATGAGTCCTTGATATTTAGTCATTTTCAGCCAATTTTCTGGATTTTTGAAAAATTCACTTTTTTGTGAAAATATCCACTAAATGAGGGAATAATATGTGTGAGGGTACCCCAGAAGAGTTCCAAATGTGTGTGGGTAGAATATATATCCCACGGGGGTAAAATTGAAAAAAGTTGAAAAATTTTTTTTTTTGGACTTAGTCATTTTTCCGGCGTTTATCAGACTTTCAGATAGGGCAAATGTCAGTGAGCGTTCCGATTTCAGTTCCAGAGCGATTTGCCCAATGAGTCCTTGATATTTAGTCGTTTTCAGCCAATATTTTGGATTTTTGAAAATTTCACTTTTTTGTGAAAATATCCACTAAATGAGGGAATAATATGTGTGAGGGTAGCCAAGGAGTGTTCCAAATGTGTGTGGGTAGAATATATATCCCATGGGGGTAAAATTGAAAAAAGTTAAAAAATATATTTTTTTGGACTTAGTCATTTTTCCGGCTTTTATCAGACTTTCAGATAGGGCAAATGTCAGTGAGCGTTCCGACTTCAGTTCCAGAGCGATTCGCCCAATGAGTCCTTCATAATTAGTCATTTTCAGCCAATTTTCTGGATTTTTGAAAATTTCACTTTTTTTGTGAAAATATCCACTAAATGAGGGAATAATATGTGTGAGGGTACCCCAGGAGTGTTCCAAATGTGTGTGGGTAGAATATATATCCCACGGGTTTAAAATTGAAAAAAGTTGAAAAAAATTTTTTTTTTGGACTTAGTCATTCTTCCGCCGTTTATCAGACTTTCAGATAAGGGCAAATGTCAGTGAGCGTTCCGATTTCAGTTCCAGAGCGATTCGCCCAATGAGTCCTTGATATTTAGTCATTTTCAGCCAATTTTTTGGATTTTTGAAAAATTTACTTTTTTGTGAAAATATCCACTAAATGAGGGAATAATATGTGTGAGTGTACCCCAGGAGAGTTCCAAATGTGTGTGGGTAGAAGATATATCCCACGGGTTTAAAATTGAAAACAGTTGAAAAAAATTTTTTTTTTGGACTTAGTCATTCTTCCGGCGTTTATCAGACTTTCAGATAAGGGCAACTGTCAGTGAGCGTTCCGATTTCAGTTCCAGAGCGATTCGCCCAATGAGTCCTTTATATTTAGTCATTTTCAGCCAATTTCTGGATTTTTGAAAAATTAACTTTTTTGTGAAAATATCCACTAAATGAGGGAATAATATCTGTGAGGGTATCCCAGAAGAGTTCCAAATGTGTGTGGGTAGAATATATATCCCACGGGGGTAAAATTGAAAAAAGTTGAAAATTTTTTTTTTTTGGACTTAGTCATTTTTCCGGCGTTTATCAGACTTTCAGATAGGGCAAATGTCAGTGAGCGTTCCGATTTCAGTTCCAGAGCGATTCGCCCAATGAGTCCTTGATATTTATTCATTTTCAACCAATTTTCTGGATTTTTGAAAAATTCACTTTTTTGTGAAAATATCCACTAAATGAGGGAATAATATGTGTGAGGGTACCCCAGGAGAGTTCCAAATGTGTGTGGGTAGAATATATATCCCACGGGGTAAAATTGAAAAAAGTTAAAAAATATTTTTTTTTGGACTTAGTCATTTTTCCGGCGTTTATCAGACTTTCAGATAGGGCAAATGTCAGTGAGCGTTCCGATTTCAGTTCCAGAGCGATTCGCCCAATGAGTCCTTGATATTTAGTCATTTTCAGCCAATTTCTGGATTTTTGAAAAATTAACTTTTTTGTGAAAATAGCCACTAAATGAGGGAATAATATGTGTGAGGGTACCCCAGAAGAGTTCCAAATGTGTGTGGGTAGAATATATATCCCACGGGGGTAAAATTGAAAAAAGTTGAAAAAATTTTTTTTTTGGACTTAGTCATTTTTCCGGCGTTTATCAGACTTTCAGATAGGGCAAATGTCAGTGAGCGTTCCGATTTCAGTTCCAGAGCGATTCGCCCAATGAGTCCTTGATATTTAGTCGTTTTCAGCCAATATTTTGGATTTTTGAAAAATTCACTTTTTTGTGAA
This sequence comes from Phyllobates terribilis, assembly GCF_046119375.1. Lineage (NCBI taxonomy): Eukaryota > Metazoa > Chordata > Amphibia > Anura > Dendrobatidae > Phyllobates > Phyllobates terribilis. The sequence continues at coordinate 5,966,984 of NW_027362832.1, forward strand.
AATATCCACTAAATGAGGGAATAATATGTGTGAGGGTACCCCAGGAGAGTTCCAAATGTGTGTGGGTAGAATATATATCCCACGGGGGTAAAATTGAAAAAAGTTGAAAAATATTTTTTTTTGGACTTAGTCATTTTTCCGGCGTTTATCAGAATTTCAGATAGGGCAAATGTCTGTGAGCGTTCCGATTTCAGTTCCAGAGCGATGCGCCCAATGAGTCCTTGATATTTTGTCATTTTCAGCCAATTTTCTGGATTTTTGAAAAATTTACTTTTTTTTGAAAATATCCACTAAATGAGGGAATAATATGTGTGAGGGTACCCCAGGAGAGTTCCAAATGTGTGTGGGTAGAATATATATCCCACGGGTTTAAAATTGAAAACAGTTGAAAAAAATTTTTTTTTTGGACTTCGTCATTCTTCCGGCGTTTATCAGACTTTCAGATAAGGGCAACTATCAGTGAGCGTTCTGATTTCAATTCCAGAGCGATTCGCCCAATGAGTCCTTTATATTTAGTCATTTTCAGCCAATTTCTGGATTTTTGAAAAATTAATTTTTTGTGAAAATATCCACTAAATGAGGGAATAATATCTGTGAGGGTACCCCAGAAGAGTTCCAAATGTGTGTGGGTAGAATATATATCCCACGGGGGTAAAATTGAAAAAAGTTGAAAAAATTTTTTTTTTGGACTTAGTCATTTTTCCGGCGTTTATCAGACTTTCAGATAGGGCAAATGTCAGTGAGCGTTCCGATTTCAGTTCCAGAGCGATTCGCCCAATGAGTCCTTGATATTTAGTCGTTTTCAGCCAATATTTTGGATTTTTGAAAAATTCACTTTTTTGTGAAAATATCCACTAAATGAGGGAATAATATGTGTGAGGGTACCCCAGGAGAGTTCCAAATGTGTGTGGGTAAAATATATATCCCACGGGGGTAAAATTGAAAAAAGTTGAAAATAATTATTTTTTGGACTTAGCCATTTTTCCGGCGTTTATCAGACTTTCAGATAGGGCAAATGTCAGTGAGCGTTCCGATTTCAGTTCCAGAGCGATTCACCCAATGAGTCCTTGATATTTAGTCGTTTTCAGCCAATATTTTGGATTTTTGAAAATTTCACTTTTTTGTGAAAATATCCACTAAATGAGGGAATAATATGTGTGAGGGTACCCCAGGAGTGTTCCAAATGTGTGTAGGTAGAATATATATCCCACGGGGTAAAATTGAAAAAAGTTGAAAAATATTTTTTTTTGGACTTAGTCATTTTTCCGGCGTTTATCAGACTTTCAGATAGGGCAAATGTCAGTGAGCATTCCGATTTCAGTTCCAGAGCGATTCGCCCAATGAGTCCTTGATATTTATTCATTTTCAACCAATTTTCTGGATTTTTGAAAAATTCACTTTTTGGTGAAAATATCCACTAAATGAGGGAATAATATGTGTGAGGGTACCCCAGGAGAGATCCAAATGTGTGTGGGTAGAATATATATCCCACGGGGTAAAATTGAAAAAAGTTAAAAAATATTTTTTTTTGGACTTAGTCATTTATCCGGCGTTTATCAGACTTTCAGATAGGGCAAATGTCAGTGAGCGTTCCGATTTCAGTTCCAGAGCGATTCGCCCAATGAGTCCTTGATATTTAGTCATTTTCAGCCAATTTCTGGATTTTTGAAAAATTAACTTTTTTTGTGAAAATATCCGCTAAATGAGGGAATAATATGTGTGAGAGTACCCCAGAAGAGTTCGAAATGTGTGTGGGTAGAATATATATCCCACGGGGGTAAAATTGAAAAAAGTTGAAAAATTTTTTTTTTGAACTTGGTCATTTTTCCAGCGTTTATCAGACTTTCAGATAGGGCAAATGTCAGTGAGCGTTCCGATTTCAGTTCCAGAGCGATTCGCCCAATGAGTCCTTGATATTTAGTCATTTTCAGCCAATTTCTGGATTTTTGAAAAATTAACTTTTTTTGTGAAAATATCCGCTAAATGAGGGAATAATATGTGTGAGGGTACCCCAGAAGAGTTCCAAATGTGTGTGGGTAGAATATATATCCCATGGGGGTAAAATTGAAAAAAGTTGAAAATTTTTTTTTTTGGACTTGGTCATTTTTCCGGCGTTTATCAGACTTTCAGATAGGGCAAATGTCAGTGAGCGTTCCGATTTCAGTTCCAGAGCGATTCGCCCAATGAGTCCTTGATATTTAGTCATTTTCAGCCAATTTCTGGATTTTTGAAAAATTAACTTTTTTTGTGAAAATATCCGCTAAATGAGGGAATAATATGTGTGAGAGTACCCCAGAAGAGTTCCAAATGTGTGTGGGTAGAATATATATCCCACGGGGGTAAAATTGAAAAAAGTTGAAAAATTTTTTTTTTGAACTTGGTCATTTTTCCAGCGTTTATCAGACTTTCAGATAGGGCAAATGTCAGTGAGCGTTCCGATTTCAGTTCCAGAGCGATTCGCCCAATGAGTCCTTGATATTTAGTCGTTTTCATCCAATATTTTGGATTTTTGAAAAATTCACTTTTTTGTGAAAATATCCACTAAATGAGGGAATAATATGTGTGAGGGTACCCCAGGAGAGTTCCAAATGTGTGTGGGTAAAATATATATCCCACGGGGGTAAAATTGAAAAAAGTTGAAAATAATTATTTTTTGGACTTAGCCATTTTTCCGGCGTTTATCAGACTTTCAGATAGGGCAAATGTCAGTGAGCGTTCCGAGTTCAGTTCCAGAGCGATTCACCCAATGAGTCCTTGATATTTAGTCGTTTTCAGCCAATATTTTGGATTTTTGAAAATTTCACTTTTTTGTGAAAATATCCACTAAATGAGGGAATAATATGTGTGAGGGTACCCCAGGAGTGTTCCAAATGTGTGTGGGTAGAATATATATCCCACGGGGTAAAATAGAAAAAAGTTAAAAATTTTTTTTTTTGGACTTAGTCATTTTTCCGGCGTTTATCAGACTTTCAGATAGGGCAAATGTCAGTGAGCGTTCCGATTTCAGTTCCAGAACGATTCGCCCAATGAGTCCTTGATATTTATTCATTTTCAACCAATTTTCTGGATTTTTGAAAAATTCACTTTTTTGTGAAAATATCCACTAAATGAGGGAATAATATGTGTGAGGGTACCCCAGGAGAGTTCCAAATGTGTGTGGGTAGAATATATATCCCACGGGGTAAAATTGAAAAAAGTTAAAAAATATTTTTTTTTGGACTTAGTCATTTTTCCGGCGTTTATCAGACTTTCAGATAGGGCAAATGTCAGTGAGCGTTCCGATTTCAGTTCCAGAGCGATTCGCCCAATGAGTCCTTGATATTTAGTCATTTTCAGCCAATTTCTGGATTTTTGAAAAATTAACTTTTTTGTGAAAATAGCCACTAAATGAGGGAATAATATGTGTGAGGGTACCCCAGAAGAGTTCCAAATGTGTGTGGGTAGAATATATATCCCACGGGGGTAAAATTGAAAAAAGTTGAAAAAATTTTTTTTTTGGACTTAGTCATTTTTCCGGCGTTTATCAGACTTTCAGATAGGGCAAATGTCAGTGAGCGTTCCGATTTCAGTTCCAGAGCGATTCGCCCAATGAGTCCTTGATATTTAGTCGTTTTCAGCCAATATTTTGGATTTTTGAAAAATTCAATTTTTGTGAAAATATCCACTAAATGAGGGAATAATATCTGTGAGGGTACCCCAGAAGAGTTCCAAATGTGTGTGGGTAGAATATATATCCCACGGGGGTAAAATTGAAAAAAGTTGAAAAATTGTTTTTTTTGGACTTAAGTCATTTTTCCGGCGTTTATCAGACTTTCAGATACGGCAAATGTCAGTGAGCGTTCCGATTTCAGTTCCAGAGCGATTCGCCCAATGAGTCCTTGATATTTATTCATTTTCAACCAATTTTCTGGATTTTTGAAAAATTCACTTTTTTGTGAAAATATCCACTAAATGAGGGAATAATATGTGTGAGGGTACCCCAGGGGAGTTCCAAATGTGTGTGGGTAGAATATATATCCCACGGGTTTAAAATTGAAAACAGTTGAAAAAAATTTTTTTTTTGGACTTAGTCATTCTTCCGGCGTTTATCAGACTTTCAGATAAGGGCAACTGTCAGTGAGCGTTCCGATTTCAATTCCAGAGCGATTCGCCCAATGAGTCCTTGATATTTAGTCATTTTCACCCAATTTCTGGATTTTTGAAAAATTAACTTTTTTGTGAAAATATCCACTAAATGAGGGAATAATATGTGTGAGGGTACCCCAGAAGAGTTCCAAATGTGTGTGGGTAGAATATATATCCCACGGGGGTAAAATAGAAAAAAGTTAAAAAATTTTTTTTTTGGACTTAGTCATTTTTCCGGCGTTTATCAGACTTTCAGATAGGGCAAATGTCAGTGAGCGTTCCGATTTCAGTTCCAGAGCGATTCGCCCAATGAGTCCTTGATATTTAGTCGTTTTCAGCCAATATTTTGGATTTTTGAAAAATTCACTTTTTTGTGAAAATATCCACTAAATGAGGGAATAATATGTGTGAGGGTACCCCAGGAGAGTTCCAAATGTGTGTGGGTAAAATATATATCCCACGGGGGTAAAATTGAAAAAAGTTGAAAATAATTATTTTTTGGACTTAGCCATTTTTCCGGCGTTTATCAGACTTTCAGATAGGGCAAATGTCAGTGAGCGTTCCGATTTCAGTTCCAGAGCGATTCGCCCAATGAGTCCTTGATATGTAGTCGTTTTCAGCCAATATTTTGGATTTTTGAAAATTTCACTTTTTTGTGAAAATATCCACTAAATGAGGGAATAATATGTGTGAGGGTACCCCAGGAGTGTTCCAAATGTGTGTGGGTAGAATATATATCCCACGGGGTAAAATTGAAAAAAGTTGAAAAATATTTTTTTTTGGACTTAGTCATTTTTCCGGCGTTTATCAGACTTTCAGATAGGGCAAATGTCAGTGAGCATTCCGATTTCAGTTCCAGAGCGATTCGCCCAATGAGTCCTTGATATTTAGTCGTTTTCAGCCAATATTTTGGATTTTTGAAAATTTCACTTTTTTGTGAAAATATCCACTAAATGAGGGAATAATATGTGTGAGGGTACCCCAGGAGTGTTCCAAATGTGTTTGGGTAGAATATATATCCCACGGGGGTAAAATTGAAAAAAGTTGAAAAATTTTTTTTTTTTGGACTTAGTCATTTTTCCGGCGTTTATCAGACTTTCAGATAGGGCAAATGTCAGTGAGCGTTCCGATTTCAGTTCCAGAGCGATTCGCCCAATGAGTCCTTGATATTTAGTCATTTTCAGCCAATTTCTGGATTTTTGAAAAATTAACTTTTTTGTGAAAATATCCACTAAATGAGGGAATAATATGTGTGAGGGTACCCCAGAAGAGTTCCAAATGTGTGTGGGTAGAATATATATCCCACGGGGGTAAAATAGAAAAAAGTTAAAAATTTTTTTTTTTGGACTTAGTCATTTTTCCGGCGTTTATCAGACTTTCAGATAGGGCAAATGTCAGTGAGCGTTCCGATTTCAGTTCCAGAACGATTCGCCCAATGAGTCCTTGATATTTATTCATTTTCAACCAATTTTCTGGATTTTTGAAAAATTCACTTTTTTGTGAAAATATCCACTAAATGAGGGAATAATATGTGTGAGGGTACCCCAGGAGAGTTCCAAATGTGTGTGGGTAGAATATATATCCCACGGGGTAAAATTGAAAAAAGTTAAAAAATATTTTTTTTTGGACTTAGTCATTTTTCCGGCGTTTATCAGACTTTCAGATAGGGCAAATGTCAGTGAGCGTTCCGATTTCAGTTCCAGAGCGATTCGCCCAATGAGTCCTTGATATTTAGTCATTTTCAGCCAATTTCTGGATTTTTGAAAAATTAACTTTTTTGTGAAAATAGCCACTAAATGAGGGAATAATATGTGTGAGGGTACCCCAGAAGAGTTCCAAATGTGTGTGGGTAGAATATATATCCCACGGGGGTAAAATTGAAAAAAGTTGAAAAAATTTTTTTTTTGGACTTAGTCATTTTTCCGGCGTTTATCAGACTTTCAGATAGGGCAAATGTCAGTGAGCGTTCCGATTTCAGTTCCAGAGCGATTCGCCCAATGAGTCCTTGATATTTAGTCGTTTTCAGCCAATATTTTGGATTTTTGAAAAATTCAATTTTTGTGAAAATATCCACTAAATGAGGGAATAATATCTGTGAGGGTACCCCAGAAGAGTTCCAAATGTGTGTGGGTAGAATATATATCCCACGGGGGTAAAATTGAAAAAAGTTGAAAAATTGTTTTTTTTGGACTTAAGTCATTTTTCCGGCGTTTATCAGACTTTCAGATACGGCAAATGTCAGTGAGCGTTCCGATTTCAGTTCCAGAGCGATTCGCCCAATGAGTCCTTGATATTTATTCATTTTCAACCAATTTTCTGGATTTTTGAAAAATTCACTTTTTTGTGAAAATATCCACTAAATGAGGGAATAATATGTGTGAGGGTACCCCAGGAGAGTTCCAAATGTGTGTGGGTAGAATATATATCCCACGGGGGTAAAATTGAAAAAAGTTGAAAAAATTTTTTTTTTGGACTTAGTCATTTTTCCGGCGTTTATCAGACTTTCAGATAGGGCAAATGTCAGTGAGCGTTCCGATTTCAGTTCCAGAGCGATTCGCCCAATGAGTCCTTGATATTTAGTCGTTTTCAGCCAATATTTTGGATTTTTGAAAAATTCAATTTTTGTGAAAATATCCACTAAATGAGGGAATAATATGTGTGAGGGTACCCCAGGAGAGTTCCAAATGTGTGTGGGTAGTATATATATCCCACGGGGGTAAAATTGAAAAAAGTTGAAAAATATTTTTTTTTGGACTTAGTCATTTTTCCGGCGTTTATCAGAATTTCAGATAGGGCAAATGTCTGTGAGCGTTCCGATTTCAGTTCCAGAGCGATGCGCCCAATGAGTCCTTGATATTTAGTCATTTTCAGCCAATTTTCTGGATTTTTGAAAAATTTACTTTTTTGTGAAAATATCCACTAAATGAGGGAATAATATGTGTGAGGGTACCCCAGGGGAGTTCCAAATGTGTGTGGGTAGAATATATATCCCACGGGTTTAAAATTGAAAACAGTTGAAAAAAATTTTTTTTTTGGACTTAGTCATTCTTCCGGCGTTTATCAGACTTTCAGATAAGGGCAACTGTCAGTGAGCGTTCCGATTTCAATTCCAGAGCGATTCGCCCAATGAGTCCTTGATATTTAGTCATTTTCACCCAATTTCTGGATTTTTGAAAAATTAACTTTTTTGTGAAAATATCCACTAAATGAGGGAATAATATGTGTGAGGGTACCCCAGAAGAGTTCCAAATGTGTGTGGGTAGAATATATATCCCACGGGGGTAAAATAGAAAAAAGTTAAAAAATTTTTTTTTTGGACTTAGTCATTTTTCCGGCGTTTCTCAGACTTTCAGATAGGGCAAATGTCAGTGAGCGTTCCGATTTCAGTTCCAGAACGATTCGCCCAATGAGTCCTTGATATTTATTCATTTTCAACCAATTTTCTGGATTTTTGAAAAAATCACTTTTTTGTGAAAATATCCACTAAATGAGGGAATAATATGTGTGAGGGTACCCCAGGAGAGTTCCAAATGTGTGTGGGTAGAATATATATCCCACGGGGTAAAATTGAAAAAAGTAAAAAAATATTTTTTTTTGGACTTAGTCATTTTTACGGCGTTTATCAGACTTTCAGATAGGGCAAATGTCAGTGAGCGTTCCGATTTCAGTTCCAGAGCGATTCGCCCAATGAGTCCTTGATATTTAGTCGTTTTCAGCCAATATTTTGGATTTTTGAAAAATTCACTTTTTTGTGAAAATATCCACTAAATGAGGGAATAATATGTGTGAGGGTACCCCAGGAGAGTTCCAAATGTGTGTGGGTAAAATATATATCCCACGGGGGTAAAATTGAAAAAAGTTGAAAATAATTATTTTTTGGACTTAGCCATTTTTCCGGCGTTTATCAGACTTTCAGATAGGGCAAATGTCAGTGAGCGTTCCGATTTCAGTTCCAGAGCGATTCGCCCAATGAGTCCTTGATATTTAGTCGTTTTCAGCCAATATTTTGGATTTTTGAAAATTTCACTTTTTTGTGAAAATATCCACTAAATTAGGGAATAATATGTGTGAGGGTACCCCAGGAGTGTTCCAAATGTGTGTGGGTAGAATATATATCCCACGGGGGTAAAATTGAAAAAAGTTGAAAAATTTTTTTTTTTGGACTTAGTCATTTTTCCGGCGTTTATCAGACTTTCAGATAGGGCAAATGTCAGTGAGCGTTCCGATTTCAGTTCCAGAGCGATTCGCCCAATGAGTCCTTGATATTTAGTCATTTTCAGCCAATTTCTGGATTTTTGAAAAATTAACTTTTTTGTGAAAATATCCACTAAATGAGGGAGTAATATGTGTGAGGGTACCCCAGGAGAGTTCCAAATGTGTGTGGGTAGAATATATATCCCACGGGGTAAAATTGAAAAAAGTTAAAAAATATTTTTTTTTGGACTTAGTCATTTTTCCGGCGTTTATCAGACTTTCAGATAGGGCAAATGTCAGTGAGCGTTCCGATTTCAGTTCCAGAGCGATTCGCCCAATGAGTCCTTGATATTTAGTCGTTTTCAGCCAATATTTTGGATTTTTGAAAAATTCACTTTTTTGTGAAAATATCCACTAAATGAGGGAATAATATGTGTGAGGGTACCCCAGGAGAGTTCCAAATGTGTGTGGGTAAAATATATATCCCACGGGGGTAAAATTGAAAAAAGTTGAAAATAATTATTTTTTGGACTTAGCCATTTTTCCGGCGTTTATCAGACTTTCAGATAGGGCAAATGTCAGTGAGCGTTCCGATTTCAGTTCCAGAGCGATTCGCCCAATGAGTCCTTGATATTTAGACGTTTTCAGCCAATATTTTGGATTTTTGAAAATTTCACTTTTTTGTGAAAATATCCACTAAATGAGGGAATAATATGTGTGAGGGTACCCCAGGAGTGTTCCAAATGTGTGTGGGTAGAATATATATCCCACGGGGTAAAATTGAAAAAAGTTGAAAAATATTTTTTTTTGGACTTAGTCATTTTTCCGGCGTTTATCAGACTTTCAGATAGGGCAAATGTCAGTGAGCGTTCCGATTTCAGTTCCAGAGCGATTATCCCAATGAGTCCTTGATATTTAGTCATTTTCAGCCAATTTCTGGATTTTTGAAAAATTAACTTTTTTGTGAAAATATCCACTAAATGAGGGAATAATATGTGTGAGGGTACCCCAGAAGAGTTCCAAATGTGTGTGGGTAGAATATATATCCCACGGGGGTAAAATAGAAAAAAGTTAAAAAATTTTTTTTTTGGACTTAGTCATTTTTCCGGCGTTGATCAGACTTTCAGATAGGGCAAATGTCAGTGAGCGTTCCGATTTCAGTTCCAGAACGATTCGCCCAATGAGTCCTTGATATTTATTCATTTTCAACCAATTTTCTGGATTTTTGAAAAATTCACTTTTTTGTGAAAATATCCACTAAATGAGGGAATAATATGTGTGAGGGTACCCCAGAAGAGTTCCAAATGTGTGTGGGTAGAATATATATTCCACGGGGGTAAAATAGAAAAAAGTTAAAAAAAATTTTTTTTGGACTTAGTCATTTTTCCGGCGTTTATCAGACTTTCAGATAGGGCAAATGTCAGTGAGCGTTCCGATTTCAGTTCCAGAGCGATTCGCCCAATGAGTCCTTGATATTTAGTCGTTTTCAGCCAATATTTTGGATTTTTGAAAATTTCACTTTTTTGTGAAAATATCCACTAAATGAGGGAATAATATGTGTGAGGGTACCCCAGGAGTGTTCCAAATGTGTGTGGGTAGAATATATATCCCACGGGGGTAAAATTGAAAAAAGTTGAAAAATTTTTTTTTTTGGACTTAGTCATTTTTCCGGCGTTTATCAGACTTTCAGATAGGGCAAATGTCAGTGAGCGTTCCGATTTCAGTTCCAGAGCGATTCGCCCAATGAGTCCTTGATATTTAGTCATTTTCAGCCAATTTCTGGATTTTTGAAAAATTAACTTTTTTGTGAAAATATCCACAAAATGAGGGAATAATATGTGTGAGGGAACCCCAGAAGAGTTCCAAATGTGTGTGGGTAGAATATATATCCCACGGGGGTAAAATAGAAAAAAGTTAAAACATTTTTTTTTTGGACTTAGTCATTTTTCCGGCGTTTATCAGACTTTCAGATAGGGCAAATGTCAGTGAGCGTTCCGATTTCAGTTCCAGAACGATTCGCCCAATGAGTCCTTGATATTTATTCATTTTCAACCAATTTTCTGGATTTTTGAAAAATTCACTTTTTTGTGAAAATATCCACTAAATGAGGGAATAATATGTGTGAGGGTACCCCAGGAGAGTTCCAAATGTGTGTGGGTAGAATATATATCCCACGGGGTAACATTGAAAAAAGTTAAAAAATATATTCTTTTGGACTTAGTCATTTTTCCGGCGTTTATCAGACTTTCAGATAGGGCAAATGTCAGTGAGCGTTCCGATTTCAGTTCCAGAGCGATTCGCCCAATGAGTCCTTGATATTTAGTCGTTTTCAGCCAATATTTTGGATTTTTGAAAATTTCACTTTTTTGTGAAAATATCCACTAAATGAGGGAATAATATGTGTAAGGGTACCCCAGGAGTGTTCCAAATGTGTGTGGGTAGAATATATATCCCACGGGGTAAAATTGAAAAAAGTTGAAAAATATTTTTTTTTGGACTTAGTCATTTTCCCGGCGTTTATCAGACTTTCAGATAGGGCAAATGTCAGTGAGCATTCCGATTTCAGTTCCAGAGCGATTCACCCAATGAGTCCGTGATATTTAGTCGTTTTCAGCCAATATTTTGGATTTTTGAAAATTTCACTTTTTTGTGAAAATATCCACTAAATGAGGGAATAATATGTGTGAGGGTACCCCAGGAGTGTTCCAAATGTGTGTGGGTAGAATATATATCCCACGGGGGTAAAATTGAAAAAAGTTGAAAAATTTTTTTTTTTGGACTTAGTCATTTTTCCGGCGTTTATCAGACTTTCAGATAGGGCAAATGTCAGTGAGCATTCCGATTTCAGTTCCAGAGCGATTCGCCCAATGAGTCCTTGATATTTAGTCATTTTCAGCCAATTTCTGGATTTTTGAAAAATTAACTTTTTTGTGAAAATATCCACTAAATGAGGGAATAATATGTGTGAGGGTACCCCAGAAGAGTTCCAAATGTGTGTGGGTAGAATATATATCCCACGGGGGTAAAATAGAAAAAAGTTAAAAATTTTTTTTTTTGGACTTAGTCATTTTTCCGGCGTTTATCAGACTTTCAGATAGGGCAAATGTCAGTGAGCGTTCCGATTTCAGTTCCAGAGCGATTCGCCCAATGAGTCCTTGATATTTAGTCATTTTCAGCCAATTTCTGGATTTTTGAAAAATTAACTTTTTTGTGAAAATATCCACTAAATGAGGGAATAATATGTGTGAGGGTACCCCAGAAGAGTTCCAAATGTGTGTGGGTAGAATATATATCCCACGGGGGTAAAATAGAAAAAAGTTAAAAATTTTTTTTTTTGGACTTAGTCATTTTTCCGGCGTTGATCAGACTTTCAGATAGGGCAAATGTCAGTGAGCGTTCCGATTTCAGTTCCAGAACGATTCGCCCAATGAGTCCTTGATATTTATTCATTTTCAACCAATTTTCTGGATTTTTGAAAAATTCACTTTTTTGTGAAAATATCCACTAAATGAGGGAATAATATGTGTGAGGGTACCCCAGGAGAGTTCCAAATGTGTGTGGGTAGAATATATATCCCACGGGGTAACATTGAAAAAAGTTAAAAAATATATTCTTTTGGACTTAGTCATTTTTCCGGCGTTTATCAGACTTTCAGATAGGGCAAATGTCAGTGAGCGTTCCGATTTCAGTTCCAGAGCGATTCGCCCAATGAGTCCTTGATATTTAGTCGTTTTCAGCCAATATTTTGGATTTTTGAAAATTTCACTTTTTTGTGAAAATATCCACTAAATGAGGGAATAATATGTGTGAGGGTACCCCAGGAGTGTTCCAAATGTGTGTGGGTAGAATATATATCCCACGGGGTAAAATTGAAAAAAGTTGAAAAATATTTTTTTTTGGACTTAGTCATTTTCCCGGCGTTTATCAGACTTTCAGATAGGGCAAATGTCAGTGAGCATTCCGATTTCAGTTCCAGAGCGATTCACCCAATGAGTCCGTGATATTTAGTCGTTTTCAGCCAATATTTTGGATTTTTGAAAATTTCACTTTTTTGTGAAAATATCCACTAAATGAGGGAATAATATGTGTGAGGGTACCCCAGGAGTGTTCCAAATGTGTGTGGGTAGAATATATATCCCACGGGGGTAAAATTGAAAAAAGTTGAAAAATTTTTTTTTTTGGACTTAGTCATTTTTCCGGCGTTTATCAGACTTTCAGATAGGGCAAATGTCAGTGAGCGTTCCGATTTCAGTTCCAGAGCGATTCGCCCAATGAGTCCTTGATATTTAGTCATTTTCAGCCAATTTCTGGATTTTTGAAAAATTAACTTTTTTGTGAAAATATCCACTAAATGAGGGAATAATATGTGTGAGGGTACCCCAGAAGAGTTCCAAATGTGTGTGGGTAGAATATATATCCCACGGGGGTAAAATAGAAAAAAGTTAAAAATTTTTTTTTTTGGACTTAGTCATTTTTCCGGCGTTTATCAGACTTTCAGATAGGGCAAATGTCAGTGAGCGTTCCGATTTCAGTTCCAGAGCGATTCGCCCAATGAGTCCTTGATATTTAGTCATTTTCAGCCAATTTCTGGATTTTTGAAAAATTAACTTTTTTGTGAAAATATCCACTAAATGAGGGAATAATATGTGTGAGGGTACCCCAGAAGAGTTCCAAATGTGTGTGGGTAGAATATATATCCCACGGGGGTAAAATAGAAAAAAGTTAAAAATTTTTTTTTTTGGACTTAGTCATTTTTCCGGCGTTGATCAGACTTTCAGATAGGGCAAATGTCAGTGAGCGTTCCGATTTCAGTTCCAGAACGATTCGCCCAATGAGTCCTTGATATTTATTCATTTTCAACCAATTTTCTGGATTTTTGAAAAATTCACTTTTTTGTGAAAATATCCACTAAATGAGGGAATAATATGTGTGAGGGTACCCCAGGATTGTTCCAAATGTGTGTGGGTAGAATATATATCCCACGGAGTAAAATTGAAAAAAGTTGAAAAATATTTTTTTTTGGACTTAGTCATTTTTCCGGCGTTTATCAGACTTTCAGATAGGGCAAATGTCAGTGAGCATTCCGATTTCAGTTCCAGAGCGATTCGCCCAATGAGTCCTTGATATTTAGTCGTTTTCAGCCAATATTTTGGATTTTTGAAAATTTCACTTTTTTGTGAAAATATCCACTAAATGAGGGAATAATATGTGTGAGGGTACCCCAGGAGTGTTCCAAATGTGTGTGGGTAGAATATATATCCCACGGGGGTAAAATTGAAAAAAGTTGAAAAATTTTTTTTTTTGGACTTAGTCATTTTTCCGGCGTTTATCAGACTTTCAGATAGGGCAAATGTCAGTGAGTGTTCCGATTTCAGTTCAAGAGCGATTCGCCCAATGAGTCCTTGATATTTAGTCATTTTCAGCCAATTTCTGGATTTTTGAAAAATTAACTTTTTTGTGAAAATATCCACTAAATGAGGGAATAATATGTGTGAGGGTACCCCAGAAGAGTTCCAAATGTGTGTGGGTAGAATATATATCCCACGGGGGTAAAATAGAAAAAAGTTAAAAAAAATTTTTTTTGGACTTAGTCATTTTTCCGGCGTTTATCAGACTTTCAGATAGGGCAAATGTCAGTGAGCGTTCCGATTTCAGTTCCAGAACTATTCGCCCAATGAGTCCTTGATATTTACTCATTTTCAACCAATTTTCTGGATTTTTGAAAAATTCACTTTTTTGTGAAAATATCCACTAAATGAGGGAATAATATGTGTGAGGGTACCCCAGGAGAGTTCCAAATGTGTGTGGGTAGAATATATATCCCACGGGGTAACATTGAAAAAAGTTAAAAAATATATTCTTTTGGACTTAGTCATTTTTCCGGCGTTTATCAGACTTTCAGATAGGGCAAATGTCAGTGAGCGTTCCGATTTCAGTTCCAGAGCGATTCGCCCAATGAGTCCTTGATATTTAGTCGTTTTCAGCCAATATTTTGGATTTTTGAAAATTTCACTTTTTTGTGAAAATATCCACTAAATGAGGGAATAATATGTGTGAGGGTACCCCAGGAGTGTTCCAAATGTGTGTGGGTAGAATATATATCCCACGGGGTAAAATTGAAAAAAGTTGAAAAATTTTTTTTTTTGGACTTAGTCATTTTTCCGGCGTTTATCAGACTTTCAGATAGGGCAAATGTCAGTGAGCGTTCCGATTTCAGTTCCAGAGCGATTCGCCCAATGAGTCCTTGATATTTAGTCATTTTCAGCCAATTTCTGGATTTTTGAAAAATTAACTTTTTTGTGAAAATATCCACTAAATGAGGGAATAATATGTGTGAGGGTACCCCAGAAGAGTTCCAAATGTGTGTGGGTAGAATATATATCCCACGGGGGTAAAATAGAAAAAAGTTAAAAAATTTTTTTTTTGGACTTAGTCATTTTTCCGGCGTTTATCAGACTTTCAGATAGGGCAAATGTCAGTGAGCGTTCCGATTTCAGTTCCAGAATGATTCGCCCAATGAGTCCTTGATATTTATTCATTTTCAACCAATTTTCTGGATTTTTGAAAAATTCACTTTTTTGTGAAAATATCCACTAAATGAGGGAATAATATGTGTGAGGGTACCCCAGGAGAGTTCCAAATGTGTGTGGGTAGAATATATATCCCACGGGGTAACATTGAAAAAAGTTAAAAAATATTTTTTTTTGGACTTAGTCATTTTTCCGGCGTTTATCAGACTTTCAGATAGGGCAAATGTCAGTGAGCGTTCCGATTTCAGTTCCAGAGCGATTCGCCCAATGAGTCCTTGATATTTAGTCATTTTCAGCCAATTTCTGGATTTTTGAAAAATTAACTTTTTTGTGAAAATATCCACTAAATGAGGGAATAATATGTGTGAGGGTACCCCAGGAGAGTTCCAAATGTGTGTGGGTAAAATATATATCCCACGGGGGTAAAATTGAAAAAAGTTGAAAAAAATTATTTTTTGGACTTAGCCATTTTTCCGGCGTTTATCAGACTTTCAGATAGGGCAAATGTCAGTGAGCGTTCCGATTTCAGTTCCAGAGCGATTCGCCCAATGAGTCCTTGATATTTAGTCATTTTCAGCCAATTTTCTGGATTTTTGAAAAATTCACTTTTTTGTGAAAATATCCACTAAATGAGGGAATAATATGTGTGAGGGTACCCCAGGAGAGTTCCAAATGTGTGTGGGTAGAATATATATCCCACGGGGGTAAAATTGAAAAAAGTTGAAAAAAAATATTTTTTGGACTTAGCCATTTTTCCGTCGTTTATCAGACTTTCAGATAGGGCAAATGTCAGTGAGCGTTCCGATTTCAGTTCCAGAGCGATTCGCCCAATGAGTCCTTGATATTTAGTCATTTTCAGCCAATTTTCTGGATTTTTGAAAAATTCACTTTTTTGTGAAAATATCCACTAAATGAGGGAATAATATGTGTGAGGGTACCCCAGGAGAGTTCCAAATGTGTGTGGGTAGAATATATATCCCACGGGGGTAAAACTGAAAAAAGTTGAAAAAAAATTTTTTTTTGGACTTAGTCATTTTTCCGGCGTTTATCAGACTTTCAGATAGGGCAAATGTCAGTGAGCGTTCCGATTTCAGTTCCAGAGCGATTCGCCCAATGAGTCCTTGATATTTAGTCATTTTCAGCCAATATTTTGGATTTTTGAAAATTTCACTTTTTTGTGAAAATATCCACTAAATGAGGGAATAATATGTGGGAGGGTACCCCAGGAGAGTTCCAAATGTGTGTGGGTAAAATATATATCCCACGGGGGTAAAATTGAAAAAAGTTGAAAAAAATTATTTTTTGGACTTAGCCATTTTTCTGGCGTTTATCAGACTTTCAGATAGGGCAAATGTCAGTGAGCGTTCCAATTTCAGTTCCAGAGCGATTCGCCCAATGAGTCCTTGATATTTAGTCATTTTCAGCCAATATTTTGGATTTTTGAAAAATTAACTTTTTTGTGAAAATATCCACTAAATGAGGGAATAATATGTTTGAGGGTACCCCAGAAGAGTTCCAAATGTGTGTGGGTAGAATATATATCCCACGGGGGTAAAATTGAAAAAAGGTGAAAAAAATTTTTTTTTGGACTTAGTCATTTTTCCGGCGTTTATCAGACTTTCAGATAGGGCAAATGTCAGTGAGCGTTCCGATTTCAGTTCCAGAGCGATTCGCCCAATGAGTCCTTGATATTTATTCATTTTCAACCAATTTTCTGGATTTTTGAAAAATTCACTTTTTTGTGAAAATATCCACTAAATGAGGGAATAATATGTGTGAGGGTACCCCAGGAGAGATCCAAATGTGTGTGGGTAGAATATATATCCCACGGGGTAAAATTGAAAAAAGTTAAAAAATATTTTTTTTTGGACTTAGTCATTTTTCCGGCGTTTATCAGACTTTCAGATAGGGCAAATGTCAGTTAGCGTTATGATTTCAGTTCCAGAGCGATTCGCCCAATGAGTCCTTGATATTTAGTCGTTTTCAGCCAATATTTTGGATTTTTGAAAATTTCACTTTTTTGTGAAAATATCCACTAAATGAGGGAATAATATGTGTGAGGGTACCACAGGAGTGTTCCAAATGTGTGTGGGTAGAATATATATCCCACGGGGTAAAATTGAAAAAAGTTGAAAAATATTTTTTTTTGGACTTAGTCATTTTTCCGGCGTTTATCAGACTTTCAGATAGGGCAAATGTCAGTGAGCATTCCGATTTCAGTTCCAGAGTGATTCGCCCAATGAGTCCTTGATATTTAGTCGTTTTCAGCCAATATTTTGGATTTTTGAAAATTTCACTTTTTTGTGAAAATATCCACTAAATGAGGGAATAATATGTGTGAGGGTACCCCAGGAGTGTTCCAAATGTGTGTGGGTAGAATATATATCCCACGGGGGTAAAACTGAAAAAAGTTGAAAAATTTTTTTTTTTGGACTTAGTCATTTTTCCGGCGTTTATCAGACTTTCAGATAGGGCAAATGTCAGTGAGCGTTCCGATTTCAGTTCCAGAGCGATTCGCCCAATGAGTCCTTGATATTTAGTCATTTTCAGCCAATTTCTGGATTTTTGAAAAATTTACTTTTTTTGTGAAAATATCCACTAAATGAGGGAATAATATGTGTGAGGGTACCCCAGAAGAGTTCCAAATGTGTGTGGGTAGAATATATATCCCACGGGGGTAAAATTGAAAAAAGTTGAAAAAAATTATTTTTTGGACTTAGCCATTTTTCCGGCGTTTATCAGACTTTCAGATAGGGCAAATGTCAGTGAGCGTTCCGATTTCAGTTCCAGAGCGATTCGCCCAATGAGTCCTTGATATTTAGTCATTTTCAGCCGATTTTCTGGATTTTTGAAAAATTCACTTTTTTGTGAAAATATCCACTAAATGAGGGAATAATATGTGTGAGGGTACCCCAGGAGAGTTCCAAATGTGTGTGGGTAAAATATATATCCCACGGGGGTAAAATTGAAAAAAGTTGAAAAAAATTATTTTTTTGGACTTAGCCATTTTTCCGGCGTTTATCAGACTTTCAGATAGGGCAAATGTCAGTGAGCGTTCCGATTTCAGTTCCAGAGCGATTAGCCCAATGAGTCCTTGATATTTAGTCATTTTCAGCCAATTTTCTGGATTTTTGAAAAATTCACTTTTTTGTGAAAATTTCCACTAAATGAGGGAAAAATATGTGTGAGGGTACCCCAGGAGAGTTCCAAATGTGTGTGGGTAAAATATTTATCCCACGGGGGTAAAATTGAAAAAAGTTTAAACATTTTTTTTTTTGGACTTAGTCATTTTTCCAGCGTTTATCAGACTTTCAGATAGGGCAAATGTGAGTGAGCGTTCCGATTTCAGTTCCAGAGCGATTCGCCCAATGATTCCTTGATATTTAGTCGTTTTCAGCCAATTTTCTGGATTTTTGAAAAATTCACTTTTTTGTGAAAATATCCACTAAATGAGGGAATAATATGTGTGAGGGTACCCCAGGAGAGTTCCAAAGTGTGTGGGTAAAATATATATCACACGGGGGTAAAATTGAAAAAAGTTGAAAAAAATTATTTTTTGGACTTAGTCATTTTTCCGGCGTTTATCAGACTTTCAGATAGGGCAAATGTCAGTGAGCGTTCCGATTTCAGCTCCAGAGCGATTCGCCCAATGAGTCCTTGATATTTAGTCATTTTCAGACAATTTTCTGGATTTTTGAAAAATTCACTTTTTTGTGAAAATATCCACTGAATGAGGGAATAATATGTGTGAGGGTACCCCAGGAGAGTTCCAAATGTCTGTGGGTAGAATATATATCCCACGGGGGTAAAATTTAAAAAAATTTTTTTTTTGAACTTAGTCATTTTTCCGGTGATTATCAGACTTTCAGATAGGGCAAATGTCAGTGAGTGTTCCGATTTCAGTTCCAGAGCGATTCGCCCAATGAGTCCTTGATATTTAGTCATTTTCAGCCAATTTTCTGGATTTTTGAAAATTTCACTTTTTTGTGAAAATATCCACTAAATGAGGGAATAATATGTGTGAGGGTAGCCCAGGAAAGTTCCAAATGTGTGTGGGTAGAATATATATCCCACGGGGGTAAAATTGAAAAAAGTTGAAAAATTTTTTTTTTGGACTTAGTCATTTTTCCGGCATTTATCAGACTTTCAGATAGGGCAAATGTCAGTGAGCGATCCGATTTCAGTTCCAGAGCGATTCGCCCAATGATTCCTTGATATTTAGTCGTTTTCAGCCAATTTTCTGGATTTTTGAAAAATTCACTTTTTTGTGAAAATATCCACTAAATGAGGGAATAATATGTGTGAGGGTACCCCAGGGGAGTTCCAAATGTGTGTGGGTAAAATATATATCCCACGGGGGTAAAATTGAAAAAAGTTGAAAAAAATTATTTTTTGGACTTAGCCATTTTTCCGGCGTTTATCAGACTTCCAGATAGGGCAAATGTCAGTGAGCGTTCCGATTTCAGTTCCAGAGCGATTCGCCCAATGAGTCCTTGATATTTAGTCATTTTCAGCCAATTTTCTGGATTTTTGAAAAATTCACTTTTTTGTGAAAATATCCACTAAATGAGGGAATAATATGTGTGAGGGTACCCCAGGAGAGTTCCAAATGTGTGTGGGTAAAATATATATCCCACGGGAGTAAAATTGAAAAAAGTTGAAAAAAATTATTTTTTTGGACTTAGTCATTTTTCCGGCGTTTATCAGACTTTCAGATAGGGCAAATATCAGTGAGCGTTCCGATTTCAGTTCCAGAGCGATTCGCCCAATGATTCCTTGATATTTAGTCGTTTTCAGCCAATTTTCTGGATTTTTGAAAAATTCACTTTTTTGTGAAAATATCCACTAAATGAGGGAATAAAATGTGTGAGGGTACCCCAGGAGAGTTCCAAATGTGTGTGGGTAAAATATATATCCCACGGGGGTAAAATTTAAAAAAGTTGAAAAAAATTATTTTTTGGACTTAGCCATTTTTCCGGCGTTTATCAGACTTTCAGATAGGGCAAATGTCAGTGAGCGTTCCGATTTCAGTTCCAGAGCGATTCGCCCAATGAGTCCTTGATATTTAGTCGTTTTCAGCCAATATTCTGGATTTTTGAAAATTTCACTTTTTTGTGAAAATATCCACTAAATGAGGGAATAATATGTGTGAGGGTACCCCAGGAGAGTTCCAAAGTGTGTGGGTAAAATATATATCCCACGGGGGTAAAATTGAAAAAAGTTGAAAAAAATTATTTTTTGGACTTAGCCATTTTTCCGGCATTTATCAGACTTTCAGATAGGGCAAATGTCAGTGAGCGTTCCGATTTCAGTTCCAGAGCGATTCGCCCATTGAGTCCTTAATATTTAGTCGTTTTCAGCCAATATTTTGGATTTTTGAAAAATTCACTTTTTTGTGAAAATACCCACTAAATGAGGGAATAATATGTGTGAGGGTACCCCAGGAGAGTTCCAAATGTGTGTGGGTAAAATATTTATCCCACGGGGGTAAAATTGAAAAAAGTTTAAACATTTTTTTTTTTGGACTTAGTCATTTTTCCAGCGTTTATCAGACTTTCAGATAGGGCAAATGTCAGTGAGCGTTCCAATTTCAGTTCCAGAGCGATTCGCCCAATGATTCCTTGATATTTAGTCGTTTTCAGCCAATTTTCTGGATTTTTGAAAAATTCACTTTTTTGTGAAAATATCCACTAAATGAGGGAATAATATGTGTGAGGGTACCCCAGGAGAGTTCCAAAGTGTGTGGGTAAAATATATATCCCACGGGGGTAAAATTGAAAAAAGTTGAAAAAAATTATTTTTTGGACTTAGCCATTTTTCCGGCGTTTATCAGACTTTCAGATAGGGCAAATGTCAGTGAGCGTTCCGATTTCAGTTCCAGAGCGATTCGCCCATTGAGTCCTTGATATTTAGTTGTTTTCAGCCAATATTTTGGATTTTTGAAAAATTCACTTTTTTGTGAAAATACCCACTAAATAAGGGAATAATATGTGTGAGGGTACCCCAGAAAAGTTCCAAATGTGTGTGGGTAGAATATATATCCCACGGGGGTAAAATTGAAAAAAGTTTAAAAAAAAATTTTGTTTTGGACTTCGTCATTTTTCCGGCGTTTATCAGACTTTCAGATAGGGCAAATGTCAGTGAGCGTTCCGATTTCAGTTCCAGAGCGATTCGCCCAATGAGTCCTTGATATTTAGTCGTTTTCAGTCAATATTTTGGATTTTTGAAAATTTCACTTTTTTGTGAAAATATCCACTAAATGAGGGAATAATATGTGTGAGGGTACCTCAGGAGTGTTCCAAATGTGTGTGGGTAGAATATATATCCCACGGGGGTAAAATTGAAAAAAGTTAAAAAATGTGTGAGGGTACCCCAGGAGTGTTCAAAATGTGTGTGGGTAGAATATATATCCCACGGGGGTAAAATTGAAAAAAGTTGAAAAAAAATTTTTTTTTGGACTTAGTCATTTTTCCGGCGTTTATCAGACTTTCAGATAGGGCAAATGTCAGTGAGCTTTCCGATTTCAGTTCCAGAGCGATTCGCCCAATGATTCCTTGATATTTAGTCGTTTTCAGCCAATTTTCTGGATTTTTGAAAAATTCACTTTTTTGTGAAAATATCCACTAAATGAGGGAATAATATGTGTGAGGGTACCCCAGGAGAGTTCCAAATGTTTGTGGGTAAAATATATATCCCAGGGGGGTAAAATTGAAAAAAGTTGAAAAAAATTATTTTTTGGACTTAGCCATTTTTCCGGCGTTTATCAGACTTTCAGATAGGGCAAATGTCAGTGAGCGTTCCGATTTCAGTTCCAGAGCGATTCGCCCAATGAGTCCTTGATATTTAGTCATTTTCAGCCAATTTTCTGGATTTTTGAAAAATTCACTTTTTTGTGAAAATATCCACTAAATGAGGGAAAAATATGTGTGAGGGTAGCCCAGGAGAGTTCCAAATGTGTGAGGGTAGAATATATATCCCACGGGGGTAAAATTGAAAAAAGTTGAAAAATTTTTTTTTTTGGACTTAGTCATTTTTCCAGCATTTATCAGACTTTCAGATAGGGCAAATGTCAGTGAGCGTTCCGATTTCAGTTCCAGAGCGATTCCCCCAATGATTCCTTGATATTTAGTCGTTTTCAGCCAATTTCTGGATTTTTGAAAAATTCACTTTTTTGTGAAAATATCCACTAAATGAGGGAATAATATGTGTGAGGGTACCCCAGGAGAGTTCCAAATGTGTGTGGGTAGAATATTTATCCCACGGGGGTAAAACTGAAAAAAGTTGAAAAAATTTTTTTTTTTGGACTTAGTCATTTTTCCGGCGATTATCAGACTTTCAGATAGGACAAATGTCAGTGAGCGTTCCGATTTCAGTTCCAGAGCGATTCGCCCAATGAGTCCTTGATATTTAGTCATTTTCAGCCAATTTCTGGATTTTTGAAAAATTCACTTTTTTGTGAAAATATCCACTAAATGAGGGAATAATATGTGTGAGGGTACCCCAGGAGTGTTCCAAATGTGTGTGGGTAGAATATATATCCCACGGGGGTAGAATTGAAAAAAGTTGAAAAAAAAATTTTTTTTGAACTTAGTCATTTTTCCGGTGATTATCAGACTTTCAGATAGGGCAAATGTCAGTGAGTGTTCCGATTTCAGTTCCAGAGCGATTCGCCCAATGAGTCCTTGATATTTAGTCATTTTCAGCCAATTTTCTGGATTTTTGAAAATTTCACTTTTTTGTGAAAATATCCACTAAATGAGGGAATAATATGTGTGAGGGTAGCCCAGGAAAGTTCCAAATGTGTGTGGGTAGAATATATATCCCACGGGGGTAAAATTGAAAAAAGTTGAAAAATTTTTTTTTTTGGACTTAGTCATTTTTCCGGCGTTTATCAGACTTTCAGATAGGACAAATGTCAGTGAGCGTTCCGATTTCAGTTCCAGAGCGATTCGCCCAATGAGTTCTTGAGATTTAGTCATTTTCAGCCAATTTTCTGGATTTTTGAAAATTTCACTTTTTTGTGAAAATATCCACTAAATGAGGGAATAATATGTGTGAGGGTACCCCAGGAGTGTTCCAAATGTGTGTGGGTAGAATATATATCCCACGGGGGTAAAACTGAAAAAAGTTGAAAAATATTTTTTTTTGGACTTAGTCATTTTTCCGGCGTTTATCAGACTATCACATAGGGCAAATGTCAGTGAGTGTTCCGATTTCAGTTCCAGAGCGATTCGCCCAATGAGTCTTGATATTTAGTCATTTTCAGCCAATATTTTGGATTTTTGAAAATTTCACTTTTTTGTGAAAATATCCACTAAATGAGGGAATAATATGTGTGAGGGTACCCCAGGAGTGTTCCAAATGTGTGTGGGTAGAATATATATCCCACGGGGGTAAAATTGAAAAAAGTTGAAAAATTTTTTTTTTGGACTTAGCCATTTTTCCGGCGTTTATCAGACTATCAGATAGGGCAAATGTCAGTGAGCGTTCCGATTTCAGTTCCAGAGCGATTCGCCCAATGAGTCCTTGATATTTAATCATTTTCAGCCAATTTTCTGGATTTTTGAAAATTTCACTTTTTTGTGAAAATATCCACTAAATGAGGGAATAATATGTGTGAGGGTAGCCCAGGAAAGTTCCAAATGTGTGTGGGTAGAATATATATCCCACGGGGGTAAAATTGAAAAAAGTTGAAAAAAAATTTTTTTTGGACTTATTCATTTTTCCGGCGTTTATCAGACTTTCAGATCGGACAAATGTCAGTGAGCGTTCCGATTTCAGTTCCAGAGCGATTCGCCCACTGAGTTCTTGATATTTAGTCATTTTCAGCCAATTTTCTGGATTTTTGAAAATTTCACTTTTTTGTGAAAATATCCACTAAATGAGGGTATAATATGTGTGAGGGTAGCCCAGGAAAGTTCCAAATGTGTGTGGGTAGAATATATATCCCACGGGGGTAAAATTGAAAAAAGTTGAAAAAAAATTTTTTTTTGGACTTAGTCATTTTTCCGGCGTTTATCAGACTTTCAGATAGGGCAAATGTTAGTGAGCATTCCGATTTCAGTTCCAGAGCGATTCGCCCTATGAGTCCTTGATATTTAATCATTTTCAGCCAATTTTCTGGATTTTTGAAAATTTCACTTTTTTGTGAAAATATCCACTAAATGAGGGAATAATATGTGTGAGGGTAGCCCAGGAAAGTTCCAAATGTGTGTGGGTAGAATATATATCCCACGGGGTAAAATTGAAAAAAGTTGAAAAAAAATTTTTTTTTAGACTTAGTCATTTTTCCGGCGTTTATCAGACTTTCAGATAGGGCAAATGTCAGTGAGCGTTCCAATTTCAGTTCCAGAGCGATTCGCCCAATGAGTTCTTGATATTTAGTCATTTTCAGCCAATTTTCTGGATTTTTGAAAATTTCACTTTTTTGTGAAAATATCCACTAAATGAGGGTATAATATGTGTGAGGGTAGCCCAGGAAAGTTCCAAATGTGTGTAGGTAGAATATATTTCCCACGGGGGTAAAATTGAAAAAAGTTGAAAAAAAATTTTTTTTTGGACTTAGTCATTTTTCCGGCGTTTATCAGACTTTCAGATAGGGCAAATGTTAGTGAGCATTCCGATTTCAGTTCCAGAGCGATTCGCCCAATGAGTCCTTGATATTTAGTCATTTTCAGTTAATTTTCTGGATTTTTGAAAAATTCACTTTTTTGTGAAAATATCCACTAAATGAGGGAATAATATGTGTGAGGGTACCCCAGGAGAGTTCCAAATGTGTGTGGGTAGAATATATATCCCACGGGGGTAAAATTGAAAAAAGTTGAAAAAAAAATTTTTTTTGGACTTAGTCATTTTTCCGGCGTTTATCAGACTTTCAGATAGGGCAAATGTCAGTGAGCGTTCCTATTTCAGTTCCAGAGCGATTCGCCCAATGAGTCCTTGATATTTAGTCATTTTCAGCCAATTTTCTGGATTTTTGAAAAATTCACTTTTTTTGTGAAAATATCCACTAAATGAGGGAATAATATGTGTGAGTCTACCCCAGGAGAGTTCCAAATGTGTGTGGGTAGAATATATATCCCACGGGTAGTGTTGAGCATTCCGATACTGAAATATCGGGTATCGGCCGATATTCGCGGTATCGGAATTCCGATACTTAATTCCGATACTATTGCAATATCGTATACCGGAATCGGAAGTTCCCATAATGCAATGAGACATTTTCATTTTATTCAGCCAATGAGGATCCTAAGAAGTGTGGGCACATCCTGTTAGGCATGTAGGCATCTTAACTAATGGCATGGCTGTGATTGGCTGCTGAAATGATGTCATGATGCACTATAAAAGCCACCGCCGCCATTTTGAGCTCACTCTGCTGTGAATTCAGTTAGGGATAGGACGCTGTTGTTCTGAGGGACAGTTTTAGCTACCTATTTGCTCTATACTGCTTTACCCAAGCTACTTTCTAAATCACTGTGCCTTGCAGTGCTAGTGCACAGTTCCCTGTGCTGTTCACCGCTATCTGCAAGGTCTGTGTGTGTGAGTGCAGCTCACCCTGTAGTGTGTGCTTCAGCCAAGTCTGGTTGTAGTGCACTCAGTGTGTGTCACTGCCTCATACATTGTCCTTTTTTGCCAATTCATAATTTTTCCTGATATCTCCTATTAGTGTGGTGGTTCCATCTGTATTCAGCTAAATTGGTTCCAAACACACTATATAGGAGTAGATAGAGAAATTTTTTTCCGTCTTGCAGCACTAGTGCACAGTGCTCTGCATCTGTACTGTTCACCGCTGTCTGCAAGGTCTGGTGTGTGAGTGCAGCTCACCCTGTAGTGTGTGCTTCAACCCCGTCTGGTTGTAGTGCACTCAGTGTGTGTCACTGCCTCATACATTGTCCTTTATTGCCAATTCATAATTTTTCCTGATATCTCCTATTAGTGTGGTGGTTCCATCTGTATTCAGCTAAATTGGTTCCAAACACACTATATAGGAGTAGATAGAGAATTTTTTTTCCGTCTTGCAGCACTAGTGCACAGTGCTCTGCATCTGTACTGTTCACCGCTGTCTGCAAGGTCTGGTGTGTGAGTGCAGCTCACCCTGTAGTGTGTGCTTCAACCCCGTCTGGTTGTAGTGCACTCAGTGTGTGTCACTGCCTCATACATTGTCCTTTATTGCCAATTCATAATTTTTCCTGATATCTCCTATTAGTGTGGTGGTTCCATCCATATTCAGCTAAATTGATTCCAAACACACTATATAGGAGTAGATAGAGGAGCCTTTCTGCAGCATTGGGCCCTGCAGCCCCAGCCAGATTAGTATTAGCCTATTTTTTGCAGCCTCATCTATTGCATTGTAGGTTACCTTCCTACATTGTAATAGCTACAAAAAGTTTGTGATACTATCGTTATTACATCTTTAGGCACATCCAGTGTCTTTTTGTGACAAAAAAAACCTAAATAAAGTTCACCAAACACTCCACTTTACAGTTGTGTAGGCCACATTAGCTCATATTAAAGTCTAGTCCACACTTTATAAAATTAGTGTTTCTTATACCTGTTAGCAGCTGTTCAGGAATAAGCACACTAAGCCCTTAGTACTTTTCTGCCTATCTTTATCAGTCTACCAAGATGAAGAAGGCAGGGAGTAAGGCATGTGGTCGTGGTCGTGGGCGTGGGCGTGGAGTTTCTGCAGGGAGAGGACGTGAGGATTCTGTGCCTGCAGGGAGAGGACGTGGGGATTCTGTGCCTGCTGCGGGCACCAGTGACTCAGCATCCCCCAGTTTTACCAGGGAACAGTCCTTTATGCGCAGCTTTGTAGGAGCTAGCCGTACCCCACTGCTGCGCGAGGACCAAATTGAAGCCGTTGTCGGATGGATGGCAGCTAACGCATCGACTTCAATTAGTTCCAGATCCTCTCAGGTCCTGAGCACTGAAGAGCACCCATCTGTCTCTTCACCACCTGCCAAATTGCCCAGGCAGTCAGAGAGCCCTGGACAGGAGCCATCTCTACTTCTGTTCTCTGAATCTCTTGGCTTGGAAAGAGGGGGCCAGCCAAGCAGAATTCGAGAATTTGAAGAAGAGGTAGTATGCAGTGATGCGCAACCGTTTTGTCTCTCTGAATCTGAAGAGGCGGGTGGGCCAGTGCCTATGGTCAGCAGCACACCTCAGTACGCATCTGATGATGAGACTCAGGTGCCACTTTCTGGTGCGTACTGTGCTGTCGAGACTACCCAGGAGAAGCAGTTGTTTGAAGAGGGTGGTGTAGATGATGAGGTCCTTGACCCATCATGGCATGAGGGACAGGAAGGTGGTGGGAGCAGCTCTGAGGAAGAGATTCCCCGAACGGCCCAAAAAGGAGGGAGAGGGAGGGGGCAGACTTGGTTGCCTGTAGCCTCCACTTCGGCACCCATTAGGAGCATGGCTCTTCCAAAATCCAAAGCGGGCGCTCCCAAGACTTGCAGTGCCTGGTCCTTTTTTGACACAGTTGCAGATGACATTTGCTTTGTCAAATGCAAGCTGTGTAATCAGAAGGTGAAAAGAGGGAAAAGTGTCAGCAACCTCAATACCACAAATATGTGGAAACATGTGCGGACCAAGCACGTGGTGGAGTTACACAAACACACTGAAGACCTAGGCCAACCTACAGCGCCACCTACCACCTCTTCAGCTCGTGTTGTAGCCTCTTCCTCCAGCTCACACACAGCTGGTTCGGCTTCCTCACAGGATCGCCATGGAAGAATCTCTGGCACTGTTGTACAGAGACACAGTGTAATTCCACCCACAGCACCACTTTCCCAGTCATCCTCACACTCCCAGGCCAGTCTACAGCCATCGTTAGCACAGGCATGGGAGAAAAGGCGCCCATACTCGGCAAACCACCCCCGAGCACAGGCTCTGAATGCTGGCATTGCTAAACTACTGGCCCTTGAAATGCTATCATTCAGGCTGGTGGAGACTGACACATTCCGTAACTTTATGGCATTGGCAGTCCCACAATACAACGTGCCCAGCCGCTTTTATTTCAGCAGGCAAGCCGTCCCTGCCCTGCAACATCATGTGGAGGGAAAAATTAAACATGCGCTACAAAACGCCGTCAGTAGCAAGGTCCACCTGACCACTGATGCGTGGACCAGTAAGCATGGACAGGGACGATACCTTTCCCTCACTGCCCATTGGGTAAATGTTGTGGAGCCGGGTACAGACCTTGAGACTGGCGCTGTACGTGTTCTGCCAACTCCAAGGATTGCAGGAATCCAGTCTGTACACATTGACTCCTCCTCATACTCCAGTTCCTCTGAATCAGCGCTGCAGGAGCCGTCACGGTCTACCTCCACATCGACCCGTGAACGGTTACCTGTTATGATGACCGATATGAGCACAGCCGTGGCCAAACGTCAACAGGCCGTATTAAAATTAATTTCTTTGGGGAATCGAAGCCACACAGCGCAGGAGCTCTGGAATGCCATCAAGCAGCAGAGTGACGTGTGGTTTGTGCCAGCGAATCTCCAGCCAGGCATGGTAGTGTGTGACAATGGCCGAAATCTGGTGGCAGCTCTGGGCCTAGGCAACCTCACTCACATCCCATGTCTGGCACATGTGCTCAACTTGGTCGTGCAGAGTTTTTTGAGGGACTATCCGGATCTTGATGCACTGCTTCACAAGGTCCGCATAGAGTGCGCTCACTTGCGGCGTTCCAGCAATGCAAGATCACGCATTGCAGCTCTGCAGCGCCGATTATGTCTTCCGGAACATCGCATCATATGTGACCTACCCACCAGGTGGAATTCAACGTTACATATGTTGGAGAGGTTGTGTGAGCAGCAGGCAGCAGTAATGGAGTACCAGCTGCAGCAGGCGCAAACAAGTCGCAGTGCGCGCCGTTCACACTTCACCACCACTGAGTGGGCCTCTATGAAGGACATTTGCCACGTTTTGCGTGCCTTCGATTATTCCACGCGGATGGCGAGTGCAGATGATGCACTAGTCAGCATGACTATCCCCCTTATCTGCCTGCTTGAAAAAACACTGCAAGCACTAAGGGACGAGGTTTTGGAAGAGGTGGAGGATGAGGAGTCACAAATGCCATCTGCTTCTCTACAGTCTGCGCAACGTGGTTCCTCACAAAGGCCTAGGCAGGGGACACTTTGTGAGGAGGATGAGGAGGAGTCAATGGATGAGGAAGACATCTGTCCAGAGGAGGGAGGTACACAATGCTCTAGTAGTCAGTATCTAGAGCGAGGGTGGGGTGATGCAGAGCAGGCAGAGATCACGCCTCAAGCAGGGGACAGCGTTTCTTGGCCAGTTGGCAGTCTGCAGCACATGGTTGATTTCATGCTGCAGTGCCTCAGAAACGACCGCCGCATCGCCCACATTCTCAACACGGCTGATTATTGGGTGTCCACCCTCCTAGATCCTCGCTACCGGGACAACTTACAAAGCCTCATAACACCATTGAACCGGGAGCGTAAAATGCGGGAGTACCAAGACGCACTGGTGCATTCCATCATGTTCTCCATTCCAACCGAGAGCAGTGCTGCTAGTGCTTTACAAAGCAGCTCAGTGCGTCGAGGCAGTGGAGGAAGCTCTGCACAAAGAGGGAGCAGAAGCAGCGCCTCAGCACAAGGCAAGACCAGTATGGCCGAAATGTGGCAAAGTTTTGTGTCCCCGCCGCCACAAATGTCTACACCATCACAGACAGCTCCAGTCAGCAGGAGGCAACGTTTCCGTCAGATGGTGACAGACTACATGTCTTGCCCTCTTAGTGTACTCCCAGACGGCTCTTCTCCCTTCAAGTTTTGGGTCTGTAAGCTGGATACATGGCCAGAGCTTAGTCAGTATGCACTGGAGGTGCTAGCTTGCCCTGCTGCTAGTGTATTATCGGAACGCGTCTTTAGTGCCGCAGGTGGTGTACTAACAGACCGTCGCATGCGACTATCCTCCGATAACGTTGACCGGCTTACTTTTCTCAAAATGAACAAGGCCTGGATCTCTCATGAATTTGCCAGTCCTCTTCCAGAATAAATAATTGGTTGGCAACAGTATCCAGGTCTCCTGTTCTGTTCATGTTTCTACCACCTGAACTGTAATCCCTGAGCTCCAACACCGCCAGTTGGCGCTCGGAAGTGCCGTCTGCACAGTCAACACTTGCTGCCGTGTTATTGGGGTTCAGTAACATCAGCTGTTCTCCTGCTGTGCGGACGGCAATTTCTCCTGATTTGTCCACATCCACTGTACTACACATTTTAAAGTTGCTCCAATTACTCCTCTGGCTCCTCTGTTTTCATTCTTATCCCTGGGCTCCAGCACCGCCAGTTGGCGCTCGGAAGTGCTGTCTGCACAGTCAACACTTGCTACCATGTTATTGGGGTTCAGTAACGTCAGCTGTTCCCCTGCTGTGCGGACGGCAATTTCTCCTGCTCTGTCCACATTCTCACTACTACAGATTTTAAAGTTGCTCCAATTACACCTCTGGCTCCTCTGTTTTCAGTATTATCCCTGAGCTCCAACACCGCCAGTTGGCGCACGGAAGTGCCGTCTGCACAGTCAACACTTGCTGCCGTGTTATTGGGGTTCAGTAACGTCAGCTGTTCTCCTGCTGTGCGGACCGCAATTTCTCCTGCTTTGTCCAAATCCACTGTACTACACATTTTAAAGTTGCTCGAATTACACCTCTGGCTCCTCTGTTTTCATTCTTATCCCTGGGCTCCAGCACCGCCAGTTGGCGCTCGGAAGTGCCGTCTGCACGGTCAACACTTGCTGCCGTGTTATTGGGGTTCAGTAACGTCAGCTGTTCTCCTGCTGTGCGGACGGCAATTTCTCCTGCTTTGTCCACATCCACTGTACTACACATTTTAAAGTTGCTCGAATTACACCTCTGGCTCCTCTGTTTTCATTCTTATCCCTGGGCTCCAGCACCGCCAGTTGGCGCTCGGAAGTGCCGTCTGCACAGTCAACACTTGCTACCATGTTATTGGGGTTCAGTAACGTCAGCTGTTCCCCTGCTGTGTTCACGGCAATTTCTCCTGCTCTGTCCATATTCACTGTGCTACTTATTTAAAACTTGCTCCAATTACACCTCTGGCTCCTCCGTTTTTAGTATTTACCCTGGGCTCCAACACCGCCAGTTGGCGCTCGGAAGTGCTGTCTGCACAGTCAACACTTGCTGCCGTGTTATTGGGGTTCAGTAACGTCAGCTGTTCCCCTGCTGTGCGGACGGCAATTTCTCCTGCTCTGTCCACATTGTCACTACTACAGATTTTAAAGTTGCTCCAATTACACCTCTGGCTCCTCTGTTTTCATTCTTATCCCTGGGCTCCAGCACCGCCAGTTGGCGCTCGGAAGTGCTGTCTGCACAGTCAACACTTGCTACCATGTTATTGGGGTTCAGTAACGTCAGCTGTTCCCCTGCTGTGCGGACGGCAATTTCTCCTGCTCTGTCCACATTCTCACTACTACAGATTTTAAAGTTGCTCCAATTACACCTCTGGCTCCTCTGTTTTCATTCTTATCCCTGGGCTCCAGCACCGCCAGTTGGCGCTCGGAAGTGCTGTCTGCACAGTCAACACTTGCTACCATGTTATTGGGGTTCAGTAACGTCAGCTGTTCCCCTGCTGTGCGGACGGCAATTTCTCCTGCTCTGTCCACATTCTCACTACTACAGATTTTAAAGTTGCTCCAATTACACCTCTGGCTCCTCTGTTTTCATTCTTATCCCTGGGCTCCAGCACCGCCAGTTGGCGCTCGGAAGTGCCGTCTGCACAGTCAACACTTGCTGCGGTGTTATTGGGGTTCGGTAACGTCAGCTGTTCCCCTGCTGTGTTCACGGCAATTTCTCCTGCTCTGTCCATATTCACTGTGCTACTTATTTAAAACTTGCTCCAATTACACCTCTGGCTCCTCCGTTTTTAGTATTTACCCTGGGCTCCAACACCGCCAGTTGGCGCTCGGAAGTGCTGTCTGCACAGTCAACACTTGCTGCCGTGTTATTGGGGTTCAGTAACGTCAGCTGTTCTCCTGCTGTGCGGACGGCAATTTCTCCTGCTTTGTCCACATCCACTGTACTACACATTTTAAAGTTGCTCGAATTACACCTCTGGCTCCTCTGTTTTCATTCTTATCCCTGGGCTCCAGCACCGCCAGTTGGCGCTCGGAAGTGCTGTCTGCACAGTCAACACTTGCTACCATGTTATTGGGGTTCAGTAACGTCAGCTGTTCTCCTGCTGTGCGGACGGCAATTTCTCCTGCTTTGTCCAAATCCACTGTACTACACATTTTAAAGTTGCTCGAATTACACCTCTGGCTCCTCTGTTTTCATTCTTATCCCTGGGCTCCAGCACCGCCAGTTGGCGCTCGGAAGTGCCGTCTGCACAGTCAACACTTGCTGCGGTGTTATTGGGGTTCGGTAACGTCAGCTGTTCCCCTGCTGTGTTCACGGCAATTTCTCCTGCTCTGTCCATATTCACTGTGCTACTTATTTAAAACTTGCTCCAATTACACCTCTGGCTCCTCCGTTTTTAGTATTTACCCTGGGCTCCAATACCGCTAGTTGCTGCTCAGAAGTGCCGTCTGCACAGTCAACGCTTGCTCCAGTGTTATTGGGATTCAGTAACGTCAGCTGATCCCCAGCTGTGTGTCCGGCAAATTCTCCTGCTTTGTCCACATCCACTGTAGTACGGATTTAAAACCTCCTCCAAATACACCTCTGGCTCTTCTGTTTTTAGTATTTACCCTGGGCTCCAGCACCGCCAGCTGGTTCTCGGCAGTTCCATTGGCTCTTGTACCTTCTGCTACCCATCCGGGTTCCAGTACCGTCAGCTGGTTCTCGGCAGTGTCTTTGGCACGGGTACTCCCTCCTGCCCAGCCTGGTTCCAGCACGCCAGCTGTTTCCGGGTAGTGTCAACGTCACTTTGCCTCCAATGCGTTGTCCTGTCGTGTTGCGGTCGGGTTAGCCGACTCTATGGTGCCTGCAGTTTAGGTGACTCCTATGTGGGCTGCGGGATCTGGCAATGAAGGCTGGTTCCATAGTGCCAATAGGACAAGCACCCTCTGTAGGACTGTGGGTTTTGGTAACTGCGGCCGGCTCGCGGCCTTGAACTTTTTTTTTACATGGGTACCTTCTGCTACCCATCCGGGTTCCAGTACCGTCAGCTGGTTCTCGGCAGTGCCTTTGGATTAGGTGCCTCCTTCTCGGTATCCAAGTTCCACCAACGTCTGCTGGTCCTTGGTAGTGCTTTCTGGCACAGGTACCTCCTGCTTAGTAACCGAGTTCCAGTAACATCAGCTGGTCCTCGGTAGTTCCATTGGCTCTTGTACCTTCTGCTACCCATCCGGGTTCCAGTACCGTCAGCTGGTCCTCGGTAGTTCCATTTGCTCTTGTATCTTCTGCTACCCATCCGGGTTCCAGTACCGTCAGCTGGTTCTCGGCAGTGTCTTTGGCACGGGTACTCCCTCCTGCCCAGCCTGGTTCCAGCACGCCAACTGTTTCCGGGTAGTGTCAACGTCACTTTGCCTCCAATGCGTTGTCCTGTCGTGTTGCGGTCGGGTTAGCCGACTCTATGGTGCCTGCAGTTTAGGTGACTCCTATGTGGGCTGCGGGATCTGGCAATGAAGGCTGGTTCCATAGTGCCAATAGGACAAGCACCCTCTGTAGGACTGTGGGTTTTGGTAACTGCGGCCGGCTCGCGGCCTTGAACTTTTTTTTTACATGGGTACCTTCTGCTACCCATCCGGGTTCCAGTACCGTCAGCTGGTTCTCGGCAGTGCCTTTGGATTAGGTGCCTCCTTCTCGGTATCCAAGTTCCACCAACGTCTGCTGGTCCTTGGTAGTGCTTTCTGGCACAGGTACCTCCTGCTTAGTAACCGAGTTCCAGTAACATCAGCTGGTCCTCGGTAGTTCCATTGGCTCTTGTACCTTCTGCTACCCATCCGGGTTCCAGTAACATCAGCTGGTCCTCGGTAGTTCCATTGGCTCTTGTACCTTCTGCTACCCATCCGGGTTCCAGTACCGTCAGCTGGTTCTCGGCAGTGCCTTTGGATTAGGTGCCTCCTTCTCGGTATCCAAGTTCCACCAACGTCTGCTGGTCCTTGGTAGTGCTTTCTGGCACAGGTACCTCCTGCTTAGTAACCGAGTTCCAGTAACATCAGCTGGTCCTCGGTAGTTCCATTGGCTCTTGTACCTTCTGCTATCCATCCGGGTTCCAGTACCGTCAGCTGGTCCTCGGTAGTTCCTCAGCTTTCTTGTACCTTCTGCTACATTTCCAAGTTCAAGCTTTTTGAAATGGTTCTTGGTAATCACTCTGGATCTCCCTGACGAGGACCCTGAAGACGAGGACCCTGAAGACCAACCCTAAGAAGACGAGGACCCCGAAGACAATGACCCTGAAGACGAGGACCCTGAAGACCACCCCGAAGAAGACGAGGACCCTGAAGACCACCCCG
Organism: Phyllobates terribilis; assembly: GCF_046119375.1. Lineage (NCBI taxonomy): Eukaryota > Metazoa > Chordata > Amphibia > Anura > Dendrobatidae > Phyllobates > Phyllobates terribilis. The sequence goes on from NW_027362832.1 coordinate 6,001,267, forward strand.
AAGAAGACGAGGACCCTGAAGACCACCCCGAAGAAGACGAGGACCCCGAAGACGAGGACCCAGAAGACCAACCCGAAGAAGACGAGGACCCCGAAGACGAGGACCCCCGAAGACGACGACCCTGAAGACCACCCCGAAGAAGACCAAGAAGATGACCCTGAAGAAGTTGACCAAGAAGACAAAGAAGAGAAGACAAGCACCAAGATACAGAAAAACAAGAGACAGAAAACCAAGAAGCAGAAATACAAGAAGCTGCAGAACAAAAAGCGGAAGAACATTAAGCATAAGACTAAAAATCAGAGCAAAAGATAATATCTAAATTATAAGCAGAAGATGACTAAGCAGTGTATGGGGGTGAGTCCGTTCCTCCTCGTGGTGCCCCTGGAAAAGACCTGCTGCTGCAGGCCAAACTGAACGCGGACAAATCCTGTTGTAAATCTTTTGTGACGGGCAGAACGAAAGGTGTAATGTCCAACCTTTTATAGATAACAACTACAGGAATGCCTGTCACAAATAAGAATATGATGAAGAAGAAGAATATGAAGAAGATGAAGAAGTAGAATATGAAGAATGTAAAAAAAAGAATAATACGAAGAAGGTGAAGAAGAAGAAGGTGAAGAAGAAGTGGATGAAAAAGATGCTGAGGATGATGAAGGAGAAAGTGTGGGAGAAGTAAAAAAGAAGGTGAAGAGCATGGAAGTAGTGAAACATAAATATCTGACAAAATATAAAAATACTTAACATAGTTAATATTTCCGTAACTCAGAACATAATAAAAAAATATTAATTCCTGCTATTCCATTTGACTGGGCTAAACCTCTATGCCTTTATTGTCTCCCCCACCTCCCACAATACATTCTACATTATTCTTAGTTGTTTTCCTTCATGTAGAAATAACCTACAAGGAAAGAAAGGGTTTATTTTAATTCCGATATTTATGTCCCATTGACTTGCATTGGTTTCCGGTATCGGAATCGGCGATATCCGATACTTTTTCGGTATCGGTCCGATCCAATCCGATCCGATATTTCCCGATATCGGAAGGTATCGCTCAACACTACCCACGGGGTAAAATTGAAAAAAGTTGAAAAAAAATTTTTTTTTGAACTTAGTCATTTTTCCGGTGATTATCAGACTTTCAGATAGGGCAAATGTCAGTGAGCGTTCCGATTTCAGTTCCAGAGCGATTCGCCCTATGAGTCCTTGATATTTAATCATTTTCAGCCAATTTTCTGGATTTTTGAAAATTTCACTTTTTTGTGAAAATATCCACTAAATGAGGGAATAATATGTGTGAGGGTAGCCCAGGAAAGTTCCAAATGTGTGTGGGTAGAATATATATCCCACGGGGGTAAAATTGAAAAAAGTTGAAAAAATTTTTTTTTTGGACTTATTCATTTTTCCGGCGTTTATCAGACTTTCAGATAGGACAAATGTCAGTGAGCGTTCCGATTTCAGTTCCAGAGCGATTCGCCCAATGAGTTCTTGAGATTTAGTCATTTTCAGCCAATTTTCTGGATTTTTGAAAATTTCACTTTTTTGTGAAAATATCCACTAAATGAGGGTATAATATGTGTGAGGGTAGCCCAGGAAAGTTCCAAATGTGTGTGGGTAGAATATATATCCCACGGGGGTAAAATTGAAAAAAGTTGAAAAAAAATTTTTTTTTAGACTTAGTCATTTTTCCGGCGTTTATCAGACTTTCAGATAGGGCAAATGTCAGTGAGCGTTCCAATTTCAGTTCCAGAGCGATTCGCCCAATGAGTTCTTGATATTTAGTCATTTTCAGCCAATTTTCTGGATTTTTGAAAATTTCACTTTTTTGTGAAAATATCCACTAAATGAGGGTATAATATGTGTGAGGGTAGCCCAGGAAAGTTCCAAATGTGTGTGGGTAGAATATATTTCCCACGGGGGTAAAATTGAAAAAAGTTTAAAGAAAATTTTTTTTTGGACTTAGTCATTTTTCCGGCGTTTATCAGACTTTCAGATAGGGCAAATGTTAGTGAGCGTTCCGATTTCAGTTCCAGAGCGATTCGCCCAATGAGTCCTTGATATTTAGTCATTTTCAGTTAATTTTCTGGATTTTTGAAAAATTCACTTTTTTGTGAAAATATCCACTAAATGAGGGAATAATATGTGTGAGGGTACCCCAGGAGAGTTCCAAATGTGTGTGGGTAGAATATATATCCCACGGGGGTAAAATTGAAAAAAGTTGAAAAAAAATTTTTTTTTGGACTTAGTCATTTTTCCGGCGATTATCAGATTTTCAGATAGGGCAAATGTCAGTGAGCGTTCCAATTTCAGTTCCAGAGCGATTCGCCCAATGAGTCCTTGATGTTTAGTCATTTTCAGCCAATTTCTGGATTTTTGAAAAATTAACTTTTTTGTGAAAATATCCACTAAATGAGGGTATAATATGTGTGAGGGTAGCCCAGGAAAGTTCCAAATGTGTGTGGGTAGAATATATTTCCCACGGGGGTAAAATTGAAAAAAGTTGAAAAAAATTTTTTTTTGGACTTAGTCATTTTTCCGGCGTTTATCAGACTTTCAGATAGGACAAATGTCAGTGAGTGTTCCGATTTCAGTTCCAGAGCGATTCGCCCAATGAGTTCTTGAGATTTAGTCATTTTCAGCCAATTTTCTGGATTTTTGAAAATTTCACTTTTTTGTGAAAATATCCACTAAATGAGGGTACAATATGTGTGAGGGTAGCCCAGGAAAGTTCCAAATGTGTGTGGGTAGAATATATATCCCACGGGGGTAAAATTGAAAAAAGTTGAAAAAAAAATTTTTTTTGGACTTGGTCATTTTTCCGGCGTTTATCAGACTTTCAGATAGGGCAAATGTCAGTGAGCATTCCGATTTCAGTTCCAGAGCGATTCGCCCAATGAGTCTTGATATTTAGTCGTTTTCAGCCAATATTTTGGATTTTTGAAAATTTCACTTTTTTGTGAAAATATCCACTAAATGAGGGAATAATATGTGTGAGTCTACCCCAGGAGAGTTCCAAATGTGTGTGGGTAGAATATATATCCCACGGGGTAAAATTGAAAAAAGTTGAAAAAAATTTTTTTTTTGAACTTAGTCATTTTTCCGGTGATTATCAGACTTTCAGATAGGGCAAATGTCAGTGAGCGTTCCGAGTTCAGTTCCAGAGCGATTCGCCCAATGAGTCCTTGATATTTAGTCATTTTCAGCCAATTTTTTGGATTTTTGAAAAATTCACTTTTTTGTGAAAATATCCACTAAATGAGGGAATAATATGTGTGAGGGTAGCCCAGGAAAGTTCCAAATGTGTGTGGGTAGAATGTATATCCCACGGGGGTAAAATTGAAAAAAGTTGAAAAAAAATTTTTTTTTGGACTTAGTCATTTTTCCACCGTTTATCAGACTTTCAGATAGGGCAAATGTCAGTGAGCGTTCCGATTTCAGTTCCAGAGCGATTCGCCGAATGAGTCTTGATATTTAGTCGTTTTCAGCCAATATTTTGGGTTTTTGAAAAATTCACTTTTTTGTGAAAATATCCACTAAATGAGGGAATAATATGTGTGAGGGTAGCCCAGGAAAGTTCCAAATATGTGTGGGTAGAATGTATATCCCACGGGGGTAAAATTGAAAAAAGTTGAAAAAATTTTTTTTTTGGACTTATTCATTTATCCGGCGTTTATCAGACTTTCAGATAGGACAAATGTCAGTGAGCATTCCGATTTCAGTTCCAGAGCGATTCGCCCAATGAGTTCTTGAGATTTATTCATTTTCAGCTAATTTTCGGGATTTTTGAAAATTTCACTTTTTTGTGAAAATATCCACTAAATGAGGGAATAATATGTGTGAGGGTACCCCAGGAGAGTTCCAAATGTGTGTGGGTAGAATATATATCCCACGGGAGTAAAATTGAAAAAAGTTGAAAAATTTTTTTTTTTTGGACTTAGTCATTTTTCCGGCGTTTATCAGACTTTCAGATAGGCCAAATGTCAGTGAGCGATCCGATTTCAGTTCCAGAGCGATTCGCCCAATGAGTCCTTGATATTTAGTCATTTTCAGCCAATTTCTGGATTTTTGAAAAATTAACTTTTTTGTGAAAATATCCACTAAATGAGGGAATAATATGTGTGAGGGTACCCCAGAAGAGTTCCAAATGTGTGTGGGCAGAATATATATCCCACGGGGGTAAAATTGAAAAAAGTTGAAAAATTTTTTTTTTTGGACTTAGTCATTTTTCCGGCCTTTATCAAACTTTCAGATAGGGCAAATGTCAGTGAGCGTTCCGACTTCAGTTCCAGAGCGATTCGCCCAATGAGTCTTTGATATTTAGTCATTTTCAGCCAATTTCTGGATTTTTGAAAAATTAACTTTTTTGTGAAAATATCCACTAAATGAGGGAATAATATGTGTGAGGGTACCCCAGAAGAGTTCCAAATGTGTGTGGGTAGAATATATATCCCACGGGGGTAAAATTGAAAAAAGTTGAAAAAAAATTTTTTTTTTGACTTAGTCATTTTTCCGGCGTTTATCAGACTTTCCGATAGGGCAAATGTCAGTGAGCGTTCCGATTTCACTTCCAGAGCGATTCGCCCAATGAGTCCTTGATGTTTAATCATTTTCAGCCAATTTTCTGGATTTTTGAAAATTTCACTTTTTTGTGAAAATATCCACTAAATGAGGGAATAATATGTGTGAGGGTAGCCCAGGAAAGTTCCAAATGTGTGTGGGTAGAATATATATCCCACGGGGGTAAAATTGAAAAAAGTTGAAAAAAAATTTTTTTTTGGACTTAGTCATTTTTCCGGCGTTTATCAGACTTTCAGATAGGGCAAATGTCAGTGAGCGTTCCGATTTCAGTTCCAGAGCGATTCGCCCAATGAGTCCTTGATATTTAGTCATTTTCAGCCAATTTCTGGATTTTTGAAAAATTAACTTTTTTGTGAAAATATCCACTAAATGAGGGAATAATATGTGTGAGGGTACCACAGAAGAGTTCCAATTGTGTGTGGGTAGAATATATATCCCACGGGGGTAAAATTGAAAAAAGTTGAAAAATTTTTTTTTTTGGACTTAGTCATTTTTCCGGCCTTTATCAGACTTTCAGATAGGGCAAATGTCAGTGAGCGTTCCGACTTCAGTTCCAGAGCGATTCGCCCAATGAGTCTTTGATATTTAGTCATTTTCAGCCAATTTCTGGATTTTTGAAAAATTAACTTTTTTGTGAAAATATCCACTAAATGAGGGAATAATATGTGTGAGGGTACCCCAGAAGAGTTCCAAATGTGTGTGGGTAGAATATATATCCCACGGGGTAAAATTGAAAAAAGTTGAAAAAATTTTTTTTTTTGAACTTAGTCATTTTTCTGGTGATTATCAGACTTTCAGATAGGGCAAATGTCAGTGAGCGTTCCGATTTCAGTTCCAGAGCGATTCGCCCAATGAGTTCTTGATATTTAGTCATTTTCAGCCAATTTTCTGGATTTTTGAAAATTTCACTTTTTTGTGAAAATATCCACTAAATGAGGGTATAATATGTGTGAGGGTAGCCCAGGAAAGTTCCAAATGTGTGTGGGTAGAATATATTTCCCACGGGGGTAAAATTGAAAAAAGTTTAAAAAAAATTTTTTTTTGGACTTAGTCATTTTTCCGGCGTTTATCAGACTTTCAGATAGGGCAAATGTTAGTGAGCGTTCCGATTTCAGTTCCAGAGCGATTCGCCCAATGAGTCCTTGATATTTAGTCATTTTCAGTTAATTTTCTGGATTTTTGAAAAATTCACTTTTTTGTGAAAATATCCACTAAATGAGGGAATAATATGTGTGAGGGTACCCCAGGAGAGTTCCAAATGTGTGTGGGTAGAATATATATCCCACGGGGGTAAAATTGAAAAAAGTTGAAAAAAAATTTTTTTTTGGACTTAGTCATTTTTCCGGCGATTATCAGATTTTCAGATAGGGCAAATGTCAGTGAGCGTTCCAATTTCAGTTCCAGAGCGATTCGCCCAATGAGTCCTTGATGTTTAGTCATTTTCAGCCAATTTCTGGATTTTTGAAAAATTAACTTTTTTGTGAAAATATCCACTAAATGAGGGTATAATATGTGTGAGGGTAGCCCAGGAAAGTTCCAAATGTGTGTGGGTAGAATATATTTCCCACAGGGGTAAAATTGAAAAAAGTTGAAAAAAAATTTTTTTTTGGACTTAGTCATTTTTCCGGCGTTTATCAGACTTTCAGATAGGACAAATGTCAGTGAGTGTTCCGATTTCAGTTCCAGAGCGATTCGCCCAATGAGTTCTTGAGATTTAGTCATTTTCAGCCAATTTTCTGGATTTTTGAAAATTTCACTTTTTTGTGAAAATATCCACTAAATGAGGGTACAATATGTGTGAGGGTAGCCCAGGAAAGTTCCAAATGTGTGTGGGTAGAATATATATCCCACGGGGGTAAAATTGAAAAAAGTTGAAAAAAAAATTTTTTTTGGACTTGGTCATTTTTCCGGCGTTTATCAGACTTTCAGATAGGGCAAATGTCAGTGAGCATTCCGATTTCAGTTCCAGAGCGATTCGCCCAATGAGTCTTGATATTTAGTCGTTTTCAGCCAATATTTTGGATTTTTGAAAATTTCACTTTTTTGTGAAAATATCCACTAAATGAGGGAATAATATGTGTGAGGGTACCCCAGAAGAGTTCCAAATGTGTGTGGGTAGAATATATATCCCACGGGGGTAAAATTGAAAAAAGTTAAAAAATTTTTTTTTTTGGACTTAGTCATTTTTCCGGCCTTTATCAGACTTTCAGATAGGGCAAATGTCAGTGAGCGTTCCGACTTCAGTTCCAGAGCGATTCGCCCAATGAGTCTTAGATATTTAGTCATTTTCAGCCAATTTCTGGATTTTTGAAAAATTCACTTTTTTTGTGAAAATATCCACTAAATGAGGGAATAATATGTGTGAGTCTACCCCAGGAGAGTTCCAAATGTGTGTGGGTAGAATATATATCCCACGGGGTAAAATTGAAAAAAGTTGAAAAAAATTTTTTTTTTGAACTTAGTCATTTTTCCGGTGATTATCAGACTTTCAGATAGGGCAAATGTCAGTGAGCGTTCCGAGTTCAGTTCCAGAGCGATTCGCCCAATGAGTCCTTGATATTTAGTCATTTTCAGCCAATTTTTTGGATTTTTGAAAAATTCACTTTTTTGTGAAAATATCCACTAAATGAGGGAATAATATGTGTGAGGGTAGCCCAGGAAAGTTCCAAATGTGTGTGGGTAGAATGTATATCCCACGGGGGTAAAATTGAAAAAAGTTGAAAAAAAATTTTTTTGGGGACTTAGTCATTTTTCCACCGTTTATCAGACTTTCAGATAGGGCAAATGTCAGTGAGCGTTCCGATTTCAGTTCCAGAGCGATTCGCCGAATGAGTCTTGATATTTAGTCGTTTTCAGCCAATATTTTGGGTTTTTGAAAAATTCACTTTTTTGTGAAAATATCCACTAAATGAGGGAATAATATGTGTGAGGGTAGCCCAGGAAAGTTCCAAATATGTGTGGGTAGAATGTATATCCCACGGGGGTAAAATTGAAAAAAGTTGAAAAAATTTTTTTTTTGGACTTATTCATTTATCCGGCGTTTATCAGACTTTCAGATAGGACAAATGTCAGTGAGCATTCCGATTTCAGTTCCAGAGCGATTCGCCCAATGAGTTCTTGAGATTTAGTCATTTTCAGCTAATTTTCGGGATTTTTGAAAATTTCACTTTTTTGTGAAAATATCCACTAAATGAGGGAATAATATGTGTGAGGGTACCCCAGGAGAGTTCCAAATGTGTGTGGGTAGAATATATATCCCACGGGAGTAAAATTGAAAAAAGTTGAAAAATTTTTTTTTTTGGACTTATTCATTTTTCCGGCGTTTATCAGACTTTCAGATAGGCCAAATGTCAGTGAGCGATCCGATTTCAGTTCCAGAGCGATTCGCCCAATGAGTCCTTGATATTTAGTCATTTTCAGCCAATTTCTGGAATTTTGAAAAATTAACTTTTTTGTGAAAATATCCACTAAATGAGGGAATAATATGTGTGAGGGTACCCCAGAAGAGTTCCAAATGTGTGTGGGTAGAATATATATCCCACGGGGGTAAAATTGAAAAAAGTTGAAAAAAAATTTTTTTTTTGACTTAGTCATTTTTCCGGCGTTTATCAGACTTTCCGATAGGGCAAATGTCAGTGAGCGTTCCGATTTCACTTCCAGAGCGATTCGCCCAATGAGTCCTTGATGTTTAATCATTTTCAGCCAATTTTCTGGATTTTTGAAAATTTCACTTTTTTGTGAAAATATCCACTAAATGAGGGAATAATATGTGTGAGGGTAGCCCAGGAAAGTTCCAAATGTGTGTGGGTAGAATATATATCCCACGGGGGTAAAATTGAAAAAAGTTGAAAAAAAATTTTTTTTTGGACTTAGTCATTTTTCCGGCGTTTATCAGACTTTCAGATAGGGCAAATGTCAGTGAGCGTTCCGATTTCAGTTCCAGAGCGATTCGCCCAATGAGTCCTTGATATTTAGTCATTTTCAGCCAATTTCTGGATTTTTGAAAAATTAACTTTTTTGTGAAAATATCCACTAAATGAGGGAATAATATGTGTGAGGGTACCCCAGAAGAGTTCCAAATGTGTGTGGGTAGAATATATATCCCACGGGGGTAAAATTGAAAAAAGTTGAAAAATTTTTTTTTTTGGACTTAGTCATTTTTCCGGCCTTTATCAGACTTTCAGATAGGGCAAATGTCAGTGAGCGTTCCGACTTCAGTTCCAGAGCGATTCGCCCAATGAGTCTTTGATATTTAGTCATTTTCAGCCAATTTCTGGATTTTTGAAAAATTAACTTTTTTGTGAAAATATCCACTAAATGAGGGAATAATATGTGTGAGGGTACCCCAGAAGAGTTCCAAATGTGTGTGGGTAGAATATATATCCCACGGGGTAAAATTGAAAAAAGTTGAAAAAATTTTTTTTTTTGAACTTAGTCATTTTTCTGGTGATTATCAGACTTTCAGATAGGGCAAATGTCAGTGAGCGTTCCGATTTCAGTTCCAGAGCGATTCGCCCAATGAGTCCTTGATATTTAGTCATTTTCAGCCAATTTTTTTGATTTTTGAAAAATTCACTTTTTTGTGAAAATATCCACTAAATGAGGGAATAATATGTGTGAGGGTACCCCAGGAGTGTTCCAAATGTGTGTGGGTAGAATATATATCCCACGGGGGTAAAATTGAAAAAAGTTGAAAAAAAAATTTTTTTTTGACTTAGTCATTTTTCCGGCGTTTATCAGACTTTCCGATAGTGCAAATGTCAGTGAGCGTTCCGATTTCACTTCCAGAGCGATTCGCCAAATGAATCCTTGATATTTAATCATTTTCAGCCAATTTTCTGGATTTTTGAAAATTTCACTTTTTTGTGAAAATATCCACTAAATGAGGGAATAATATGTGTGAGGGTAGCCCAGGAAAGTTCCAAATGTGTGTGGGTAGAATATATATCCCACGGGGGTAAAATTGAAAAAAGTTGAAAAAATTTTTTTTTTTGGACTTAGTCATTTTTCCGGCGTTTATCAGACTTTCAGATAGGGCAAATGTCAGTGAGCGTTCCGATTTCAGTTCCAGAGCGATTCGCCCAATGAGTCCTTGATATTTAGTCATTTTCAGCCAATTTTCTGGATTTTTGAAAAATTCACTTTTTTTGTGAAAATATCCACTAAATGAGGGAATAATATGTGTGAGGGTACCCCAGAAGAGTTCCAAATGTGTGTGGGTAGAATATATATCCCACGGGGGTAAAATTGAAAAAAGTTGAAAAAAAAATTTTTTTTTGACTTAGTCATTTTTCCGGCGTTTATCAGACTTTCCGATAGTGCAAATGTCAGTGAGCGTTCCGATTTCAGTTCCAGAGCGATTCGCCCAATGAGTCCTTGATATTTAGTCATTTTCAGCCAATTTTCTGGATTTTTGAAAAATTCACTTTTTTTGTGAAAATATCCACTAAATGAGGGAATAATATGTGTGAGGGTACCCCAGAAGAGTTCCAAATGTGTGTGGGTAGAATATATATCCCACGGGGGTAAAATTGAAAAAAGTTGAAAAAAAAATTTTTTTTTGACTTAGTCATTTTTCCGGCGTTTATCAGACTTTCCGATAGTGCAAATGTCAGTGAGCGTTCCGATTTCACTTCCAGAGCGATTCGCCCAATGAATCCTTGATATTTAATCATTTTCAGCCAATTTTCTAGATTTTTGAAAATTTCACTTTTTTGTGAAAATATCCACTAAATGAGGGAATAATATGTGTGAGGGTAGCCCAGGAAAGTTCCAAATGTGTGTGGGTAGAATATATATCCCACGGGGGTAAAATTGAAAAAAGTTGAAAAAATTTTTTTTTTTGGACTTAGTCATTTTTCCGGCGTTTATCAGACTTTCAGATAGGGCAAATGTCAGTGAGCGTTCCGATTTCAGTTCCAGAGCGATTCGCCCAATGAGTCCTTGATATTTAGTCATTTTCAGCCAATTTTCTGGATTTTTGAAAAATTCACTTTTTTTGTGAAAATATCCACTAAATGAGGGAATAATATGTGTGAGTCTACCCCAGGAGAGTTCCAAATGTGTGTGGGTAGAATATATATCCAACGGGGTAAAATTGAAAAAAGTTGAAAAAAATTTTTTTTTTGAACTTAGTCATTTTGCCGGTGATTATCAGACTTTCAGATAGGGCAAATGTCAGTGAGCGTTCCGATTTCAGTTCCAGAGCGATTCGCCCAATGAGTCCTTGATATTTAGTCATTTTCAGCCAATTTTTTTGATTTTTGAAAAATTCACTTTTTTGTGAAAATATCCACTAAATGAGGGAATAATATGTGTGAGGGTACCCCAGGAGTGTTCCAAATGTGTGTGGGTAGAATATATATCCCACGGGGGTAAAATTGAAAAAAGTTGAAAAAATTTTTTTTTTGGACTTAGCCATTTTTCCGGCGTTTATCAGACTATCAGATAGGGCAAATGTCAGTGAGCGTTCCGATTTCAGTTCCAGAGCGATTCGCCCAATGAGTCCTTGATATTTAGTAATTTTCAGCCAATTTTCTGGATTTTTGAAAAATTCACTTTTTTGTGAAAATATCCACTAAATGAGGGAATAATATGTGTGAGGGTAGCCCAGGAGAGTTCCAAATGTGTGTGGGTAGAATATATATCCCACGGGGGTAAAATTGAAAAAGGTTGAAAAAAATTTTTTTTTGGACTTAGTCATTTTTCCGGCGTGTATCAGACTTTCAGATAGAGCAAATGTCAGTGAGCATTCCGATTTCAGTTCCAGAGTGATTCGCCCAATGAGTCCTTGATATTTAGTCATTTTCAGCCAATTTCTGGATTTTTGAAAAATTCCCTTTTTTGTGAAAATATCCACTAAATGAGGGAATAATATGTGTGAGGGTACCCCAGAAGAGTTCCAAATGTGTGTGGGTAGAATATATATCCCACGGGGTAAAATTGAAAAAAGTTGAAAAAATTTTTTTTTTTGAACTTAGTCATTTTTCCGGTGATTATCAGACTTTCAGATAGGGCAAATGTCAGTGAGTGTTCCGATTTCAGTTCCAGAGCGATTCGCCCATTGAGTCCTTGATATTTAGTCATTTTCAGCCAATTTTTTGGATTTTTGAAAAATTCACTTTTTTGTGAAAATATCCACTAAATGAGGGAATAATATGTGTGAGGGTACCCCAGGAGTGTTCCAAATGTGTGTGGGTAGAATATATATCCCACGGGGGTAAAATTGAAAAAAGTTGAAAAAATTTTTTTTTTGGACTTATTCATTTTTCCGGCGTTTATCAGACTTTCAGATAGGGCAAATGTCAGTGAGCGTTCCGATTTCAGTTCCAGAGCGATTCGCCCAATGAGTCCTTGATATTTAACCATTTTCAGCCAATTTTCTGGATTTCTGAAAATTTCACTTTTTTGTGAAAATATCCACTAAATGAGGGAATAATATGTGTGAGGGTAGCCCAGGAAAGTTCCAAATGTGTGTGGGTAAAATATATATCCCACGGGGGTAAAATTGAAAAAAGTTGAAAAATTTTTTTTTTTTGGACTTAGTCATTTTTCCGGCGTTTATCAGACTTTCAGATAGGGCAAATGTCAGTGAGCGTTCCGATTTCAGTTCCAGAGCGATTCGCCCAATGAGTCCTTGATATTTAGTCATTTTCAGCCAATTTTCTGGATTTTTGAAAAATTCACTTTTTTTGTGAAAATATCCACTAAATGAGGGAATAAAATGTGTGAGTCTACCCCAGGAGAGTTCCAAATGTGTGTGGGTAGAATATATATCCCACAGGGTAAAATTGAAAAAAGTTGAAAAAATTTTTTTGTTTGAACTTAGTCATTTTTCCGGTGATTATCAGACTTTCAGATAGGGCAAATGTCAGTGAGCGTTCCGATTTCAGTTCCAGAGCTATTCGCCCAATGAGTCCTTGATATTTAGTCATTTTCAGCCAATTTTTTGGATTTTTGAAAAATTCACTTTTTTGTGAAAATATCCACTAAATGAGGGAATAATATGTGTGAGGGTACCCCAGGAGTGTTCCAAATGTGTGTGGGTAGAATATATATCCCACGGGGGTAAAATTGAAAAAAGTTGAAAAAAATTTTTTTTTGGACTTAGCCATTTTTCCGGCGTTTATCAGACTATCAGATAGGGCAAATGTCAGTGAGCGTTCCGATTTCAGTTCCAGAGCGATTCGCCCAATGAGTCCTTGATATTTAGTAATTTTCAGCCAATTTTCTGGATTTTTGAAAAATTCACTTTTTTGTGAAAATATCCACTAAATGAGGGAATAATATGTGTGAGGGTAGCCCAGGAGAGTTCCAAATGTGTGTGGGTAGAATATATATCCCACGGGGGTAAAATTGAAAAAAGTTGAAAAAAATTTTTTTTTGGACTTAGTCATTTTTCCGGCGTTTATCAGACTTTCAGATAGGGCAAATGTCAGTGAGCATTCCGATTTCAGTTCCAGAGCGATTCGCCCAATGAGTCCTTGATATTTAGTCATTTTCAGCCAATTTCTGGATTTTTGAAAAATTCACTTTTTTGTGAAAATATCCACTAAATGAGGGAATAATATGTGTGAGGGTACCCCAGAAGAGTTCCAAATGTGTGTGGGTAGAATATATATCCCACGGGGGTAAAATTGAAAAAAGTTGAAAAAAAATTTTTTTTTGGACCTAGTCATTTTTCCGGCGTTTATCAGACTTTCAGATATGGCAAATGTCAGTGAGCGTTCCGATTTCAGTTCCAGAGCGATTCGCCCAATGAGTCCTTGATATTTAACCATTTTCAGCCAATTTTCTGGATTTTTGAAAATTTCACTTTTTTGTGAAAATATCCACTAAATGAGGGAATAATATGTGTGAGGGTAGCCCAGGAAAGTTCCAAATGTGTGTGGGTAGAATATATATCCCACGGGGGTAAAATTGAAAAAAGTTGAAAAATTTTTTTTTTTTGGACTTAGTCATTTTTCCGGCGTTTATCAGACTTTAAGATAGGGCAAATGTCAGTGAGCGTTCCGATTTCAGTTCCAGAGCGATTCGCCCAATGAGTCCTTGATATTTAGTCATTTTCAGCCAATTTTCTGAATTTTTGAAAAATTCACTTTTTTTGTGAAAATATCCACTAAATGAGGGAATAATATGTGTGAGTCTACCCCAGGAGAGTTCCAAATGTGTGTGGGTAGAATATATATCCCACGGGGGTAAAATTGAAAAAAGTTGAAAAAATTTTTTTTTTTGGACTTATTCATTTTTCCGGCGTTTATCAGACTTTCAGATAGGGCAAATGTCAGTGAGCGTTCCGATTTCAGTTCCAGAGCGATTCGCCCAATGAGTCCTTGATATTTAACCATTTTCAGCCAATTTTCTGGAGTTTTGAAAATTTCACTTTTTTGTGAAAATATCCACTAAATGAGGGAATAATATGTGTGAGGGTAGCCCAGGAAAGTTCCAAATGTGTGTGGGTAGAATATAAATCCCATGGGGGTAAAATTGAAAAAAGTTGAAAAATTATTTTTTTTTGGACTTAGTCATTTTTCCGGCGTTTATCAGACTTTCAGATAGGGCAAATGTCAGTGAGCATTCCGATTTCAGTTCCAGAGCGATTCGCCCAATGAGTCTTGATATTTAGTCGTTTTCAGCCAATATTTTGGATTTTTGAAAATTTCACTTTTTTGTGAAAATATCCACTAAATGAGGGAATAATATGTGTGAGGGTACCCCAGGAGAGTTCCAAATGTGTGTGGGTAGAATATATATCCCACGGGGGTAAAATTGAAAAAAGTTGAAAAATTTTTTTTTTTGGACTTATTCATTTTTCCGGCGTTTATCAGACTTTCAGATAGGGCAAATGTCAGTGAGCGTTCCGATTTCAGTTCCAGAGCGATTCGCCCAATGAGTCCTTGATATTTAGTCATTTTCAGCCAATTTCTGGATTTTTGAAAAATTAACTTTTTTGTGAAAATATCCACTAAATGAGGGAATAATATGTGTGAGGGTACCCCAGAAGAGTTCCAAATGTGTGTGGGTAGAATATATATCCCACGGGGGTAAAATTGAAAAAAGTTGAAAAATTTTTTTTTTTGGACTTAGTCATTTTTCCGGCCTTTATCAGACTTTCAGATAGGGCAAATGTCAGTGAGCGTTCCGACTTCAGTTCCAGAGCGATTCGCCCAATGAGTCCTTGATATTTAGTCATTTTCAGCCAATTTCTGGATTTTTGAAAAATTAACTTTTTTGTGAAAATATCCACTAAATGAGGGAATAATATGTGTGAGGGTAGCCCAGGAAAGTTCCAAATGTGTGTGGGTAGAATATATATCCCACGGGGTAAAATTGAAAAAAGTTGAAAAAAATTTTTTTTTTGAACTTAGTCATTTTTCCGGTGATTATCAGACTTTCAGATAGGGCAAATGTCAGTGAGCGTTCCGATTTCAGTTCCAGAGCGATTCGCCCAATGAGTCCTTGATATTTAGTCATTTTCAGCCAATTTTTGGGATTTTTGAAAAATTCACTTTTTTGTGAAAATATCCACTAAATGAGGGAATAATATGTGTGAGGGTACCCCAGGAGTGTTCCAAATGTGTGTGGGTAGAATATATATCCCACGGGGGTAAAATTGAAAAAAGTTGAAAAAATTTTTTTTTTGGACTTAGCCATTTTTCCGGCGTTTATCAGACTATCAGATAGGGCAAATGTCAGTGAGCTTTCCGATTTCAGTTCCAGAGCGATTCGCCCAATGAGTCCTTGATATTTAGTAATTTTCAGCCAATTTTCTGGATTTTTGAAAAATTCACTTTTTTGTGAAAATATCCACTAAATGAGGGAATAATATGTGTGAGGGTACCCCAGAAGAGTTCCAAATGTGTGTGGGTAGAATGTATATCCCACGGGGGTAAAATTGAAAAAAGTTGAAAAATTTTTTTTTTTGGACTTAGTCATTTTTCCGGCCTTTATCAGACTTTCAGATAGGGCAAATGTCAGTGAGCGTTCCGACTTCAGTTCCAGAGCGATTCGCCCAATGAGTCCTTGATATTTAGTCATTTTCAGCCAATTTCTGGATTTTTGAAAAATTCACTTTTTTGTGAAAATATCCACTAAATGAGGGAATAATATGTGTGAGGGTACCCCAGGAGAGTTCCAAATGTGTGTGGGTAGAATATATATCCCACGGTGGTAAAATTGAAAAAAGTTGAAAAAAATTTTTTTTTTGACTTAGTCATTTTTCCGGCATTTATCAGACTTTCAGATAGGGCAAATGTCAGTGAGCGCTCCAATTTCAGTTCCAGAGCGATTCGCCCAATGAGTCCTTGATATTTATTCATTTTCAGCCAATTTTCTGGATTTTTGAAAATTTAACTTTTTTGTGAAAATATCCACTAAATGATGGAATAATATGTGTGAGGGTACCCCAGGAGAGTTCCAAATGTGTGTGGGTAGAATATATATCCCACGCGGGTAAAATTGAAAAAAGTTGAAAAAAAATTTTTGGGACTTAGTCATTTTTCCGGCATTTATCAGACTTTCAGATAGGGCAAATGTCAATGAGCGCTCCGATTTCAGTTCCAGAGCGATTCGCCCAATGAGTCCTTGATATTTATTCGTTTTCAGCCAATTTTCTGGATTTTTGAAAATTTCACTTTTTTGTGAAAATATCCACTAAATGAGGGAATAATATGTGTGAGGGTACCCCAGGAGAGTTCCAAATGTGTGTGGGTAGAATATATATCCCACGGGGGTAAAATTGAAAAAAGTTGAAAAAAATTTTTTTTTGGACTTAGTCATTTTTCCGGCGTTTATCAAACTTTCAGATAGGGCAAATGTCAGTGAGCGTTCCGATTTCAGTTCCAGAGTGATTCGCCCAATGAGTCCTTGATATTTAGTCATTTTCAGCCAATTTTCTGGATTTTTGAAAAATTCACTTTTTTGTGAAAATATCCACTAAATGAGGGAATAATATGTGTGAGGGTACCCCAAGAGAGTTCCAAATGTGTGTGGGTAGAATATATATCCCACGGGGGTAAAATTGAAAAAAGTTGAAAAAAATTTTTTGGGACTTAGTCATTTTTCCGGCGTTTATCAGACTTTCAGATAGGGCAAAGGTCAGTGAGCGTTCCGATTTCAGTTCCAGAGCGATTCGCCCATTGAGTCCTTGATATTTAGTTGTTTTCAGCCAATATTTTGGATTTTTGAAAATTTCACTTTTTTGTGAAAATATCCACTAAATGAGGGAATAATATGTGTGAGGGTACCCCAGGAGAGTTCCAAATGTGTGTGGGTAGAATATATATCCCACGGTGGTAAAATTGAAAAAAGTTGAAAAAAAATTTTTTTTTGACTTAGTCATTTTTCCGGCATTGATCAGACTTTCAGATAGGGCAAATGTCAGTGAGCGCTCCAATTTCAGTTCCAGAGCGATTCGCCCAATGAGTCCTTGATATTTATTCGTTTTCAGCCAATTTTCTGGATTTTTGAAAATTTCACTTTTTTGTGAAAATATCCACTAAATGAGGGAATAATATGTGTGAGGGTACCCCAGGAGAGTTCCAAATGTATGTGGGAAGAATATATATCCCACGGAGATAAAATTTAAAAAAGTTGAAAAAAATTTTTTTTGGGACTTAGTCATTTTTCCGGCGTTTATCAGACTTTCAGATAGGGCAAATGTCAGTGAGCGTTCCGATTTCAGTTCCAGAGCGATTCGCCCAATGAGTCCTTGATATTTAGTCGTTTTCAGCCAATATTTTGGATTTTTGAAAATTTCACTTTTTTGTGAAAATATCCAATAAATGAGGGAATAATATGTGTGAGGGTACCCCAGGAGAGTTCCAAATGTGTGTGGGTAGAATATATATCCCACGGTGGTAAAATTGAAAAAAGTTGAAAAAAAATTTTTTTTTGACTTAGTCATTTTTCAGGCATTTATCAGACTTTCAGATAGGGCAAATGTCAGTGAGCGCTCCAATTTCAGTTCCAGAGCGATTCGCCCAATGAGTCCTTGATATTTATTTGTTTTCAGCCAATTTTCTGGATTTTTGAAAATTTCACTTTTTTGTGAAAATATCCACTAAATGAGGGAATAATATGTGTGAGGGTACCCCAGGAGAGTTCGAAATGTATGTGGGAAGAATATATATCCCACGGAGATAAAATTGAAAAAAGTTGAAAAAATTTTTTTGGGGGACTTGGTCATTTTTCCGGCGTTTATCAGACTTTCAGATAGGGCAAATGTCAGTGAGCATTCCGATTTCAGTTCCAGAGCGATTCGCCCAATGAGTACTTGATATTTAGTCGTTTTCAGCCAACTTTCTGGATTTTTGAAAATTTCACTTTTTTGTGAAAATATCCACTAAATGATGGAATAATATGTGTGAGGGTACCCCAGGAGAGTTCCAAATGTGTGTGGGTAGAATATATATCCCACGCGGGTAAAATTGAAAAAAGTTGAAAAAAAATTTTTGGGACTTAGTCATTTTTCCGGCATTTATCAGACTTTCAGATAGGGCAAATGTCAATGAGTGCTCCGATTTCAGTTCCAGAGCGATTCGCCCAATGAGTCCTTGATATTTATTCGTTTTCAGCCAATTTTCTGGATTTTTGAAAATTTCACTTTTTTGTGAAAATATCCACTAAATGAGGGAATAATATGTGTGAGGGTACCCCAGGAGAGTTCCAAATGTGTGTGGGTAGAATATATATCCCACGGGGGTAAAATCGAAAAAGTTGAAAAACATTTTTTTTTGGACTTAGTCATTTTTCCGGCGTTTATCAAACTTTCAGATAGGGCAAATGTCAGTGAGCGTTCCGATTTCAGTTCCAGAGCGATTCGCCCAATGAGTCCTTAATATTTAGTCGTTTTCAGCCAATTTTCTGGATTTTTGAAAAATTCACTTTTTTGTGAAAATATCCACTAAATGAGGGAATAATATGTGTGAGGGTACCCCAAGAGAGTTCCAAATGTGTGTGGGTAGAATATATATCCCACGGGGGTAAAATTGAAAAAAGTTGAAAAAAATTTTTTTTTGGACTTAGTCATTTTTCTGGCGTTTATCAGACTTTCAGATAGGGCAAATGTCAGTGAGCATTCCGATTTCAGTTCCAGAGCGATTCGCCCAATGAGTCCTTGATATTTAGTCGTTTTCAGCCAATATTTTGGATTTTTGAAAATTTCACTTTTTTGTGAAAATATCCACTAAATGATGGAATAATATGTGTGAGGGTACCCCAGGAGAGTTCCAAATGTGTGTGGGTAGAATATATATCCCACGCGGGTAAAATTGAAAAAAGTTGAAAAAAAATTTTTGGGACTTAGTCATTTTTCCGGCATTTATCAGACTTTCAGATAGGGCAAATGTCAATGAGCGCTCCGATTTCAGTTCCAGAGCGATTCGCCCAATGAGTCCTTGATATTTATTCGTTTTCAGCCAATTTTCTGTATTTTTGAAAATTTCACTTTTTTGTGAAAATATCCACTAAATGAGGGAATAATATGTGTGAGGGTACCCCAGGAGAGTTCCAAATGTGTGGGTAGAATATATATCCCACGCGGGTAAAATAGAAAAAAGTTGAAAAAAAATTTTTTGGACTTAGTCATTTTTCCGGCGTTTATCAGACTTTCAGATAGGGCAAAGGTCAGTGAGCGTTCCGATTTCAGTTCCAGAGCGATTTGCCCAATGAGTCCTTGATATTTATTCGTTTTCAGCCAATATTTTGTATTTTTGAAAATTTCACTTTTTTGAAAATATCCACTAAATGAGGGAATAATATGTGTGAGGGTACCCCAGGAGAGTTCCAAATGTGTGTGGGTAGAATATATATCGCACGCGGGTAAAATTGAAAAAAGTTGAAAAAAAAATTTTGGGGACTTAGTCATTTTTCCGGCGTTTATCAGACTTTCAGATAGGGCAAAGGTCAGTGAGCGTTCCGATTTCAGTTACAGAGCGATTCGCCCATTGAGTCCTTGATATTTAGTCGTTTTCAGCCAATATTTTGGATTTTTGAAAATTTCACTTTTTTGTGAAAATATCCACTAAATGAGGGAATAATATGTGTGAGGGTACCCCAGGAGAGTTCCAAATGTGTGTGGGTAGAATATATATCCCACGGGGGTAAAATCGAAAAAAGTTGAAAAATTTTTTTTTTTGGACTTAGTCATTTTTCCGGCGTTTATCAGACTTTCAGATAGGGGAAATGTCAGTGAGCGTTCCGATTTCAGTTACAGAGCGATTCGCCCATTGAGTCCTTGATATTTAGTCGTTTTCAGCCAATATTTTGGATTTTTGAAAATTTCACTTTTTTGTGAAAATATCCACTAAATGAGGGAATAATATGCGTGAGGGTACCCCAGGAGAGTTCCAAATGTGTGTGGGTAGAATATATATCCCACGGTGGTAAAATTGAAAAAAGTTGAAAAAAATTTTTTTTTGGACTTAGTCATTTTTCCGGCGTTTATCAGACTTTCAGATAGGGCAAATTTCAGTGAGCGTTCCGTTTTCAGTTCCAGAGCGATTCGCCCAATGAGTCCTTGATATGTAGTCGTTTTCAGCCAATATTCTGGATTTTTGAAAAATCCACTTTTTTGTGAAAATATCCACTAAATGAGGGAATAATATGTGTGAGGGTACCCCAGGAGAGTTCCAAATGTGTGTGGGTAGAATATATATCCCACGCGGGTAAAATAGAAAAAAGTTGAAAAAAAATTTTTTGGACTTAGTCATTTTTCCGGCGTTTATCAGACTTTCAGATAGGGCAAAGGTCAGTGAGCGTTCCGATTTCAGTTCCAGAGCGATTCGCCTATTGAGTCCTTGATTTTTAGTCATTTTCAGCCAATATTTTGGATTTTTGCAAATTTCACTTTTTTGTGAAAATATCCACTAAATGAGGGAATAATATGTGTGAGGGTACCCCAGGAGAGTTCCAAATGTGTGTGGGTAGAATATATATCCCACGGGGGTAAAATTGAAAAAAGTTGAAAAATTTTTTTTTTTCGACTTAGTCATTTTTCCGGCGTTTATCAGACTTTCAGATAGGGCAAATGTCAGTGAGCGTTCCGATTTCAGTTCCAGAGCAATTCGCCCAATGAGTCCTTGATATTTAGTCGTTTTCAGCCAATTTTCTGGATTTTTGAAAAATTCACTTTTTTGTGAAAATATCCACTAAATGATGGAATAATATGTGTGAGGGTACCCCAGGAGAGTTCCAAATGTGTGTGGGTAGAATATATATCCCACGCGGGTAAAATTGAAAAAAGTTGAAAAAAAATTTTTGGGACTTAGTCATTTTTCCGGCATTTATCAGACTTTCAGATAGGGCAAATGTCAATGAGTGCTCCGATTTCAGTTCCAGAGCGATTCGCCCAATGAGTCCTTGATATTTATTCGTTTTCAGCCAATTTTCTGGATTTTTGAAAATTTCACTTTTTTGTGAAAATATCCACTAAATGAGGGAATAATATGTGTGAGGGTACCCCAGGAGAGTTCCAAATGTGTGTGGGTAGAATATATATCCCACGGGGGTAAAATCGAAAAAGTTGAAAAACATTTTTTTTTGGACTTAGTCATTTTTCCGGCGTTTATCAAACTTTCAGATAGGGCAAATGTCAGTGAGCGTTCCGATTTCAGTTCCAGAGCGATTCGCCCAATGAGTCCTTAATATTTAGTCGTTTTCAGCCAATTTTCTGGATTTTTGAAAAATTCACTTTTTTGTGAAAATATCCACTAAATGAGGGAATAATATGTGTGAGGGTACCCCAAGAGAGTTCCAAATGTGTGTGGGTAGAATATATATCCCACGGGGGTAAAATTGAAAAAAGTTGAAAAAAATTTTTTTTTGGACTTAGTCATTTTTCTGGCGTTTATCAGACTTTCAGATAGGGCAAATGTCAGTGAGCATTCCGATTTCAGTTCCAGAGCGATTCGCCCAATGAGTCCTTGATATTTAGTCGTTTTCAGCCAATATTTTGGATTTTTGAAAATTTCACTTTTTTGTGAAAATATCCACTAAATGATGGAATAATATGTGTGAGGGTACCCCAGGAGAGTTCCAAATGTGTGTGGGTAGAATATATATCCCACGCGGGTAAAATTGAAAAAAGTTGAAAAAAAATTTTTGGGACTTAGTCATTTTTCCGGCATTTATCAGACTTTCAGATAGGGCAAATGTCAATGAGCGCTCCGATTTCAGTTCCAGAGCGATTCGCCCAATGAGTCCTTGATATTTATTCGTTTTCAGCCAATTTTCTGTATTTTTGAAAATTTCACTTTTTTGTGAAAATATCCACTAAATGAGGGAATAATATGTGTGAGGGTACCCCAGGAGAGTTCCAAATGTGTGGGTAGAATATATATCCCACGCGGGTAAAATAGAAAAAAGTTGAAAAAAAATTTTTTGGACTTAGTCATTTTTCCGGCGTTTATCAGACTTTCAGATAGGGCAAAGGTCAGTGAGCGTTCCGATTTCAGTTCCAGAGCGATTTGCCCAATGAGTCCTTGATATTTATTCGTTTTCAGCCAATATTTTGTATTTTTGAAAATTTCACTTTTTTGAAAATATCCACTAAATGAGGGAATAATATGTGTGAGGGTACCCCAGGAGAGTTCCAAATGTGTGTGGGTAGAATATATATCGCACGCGGGTAAAATTGAAAAAAGTTGAAAAAAAAATTTTGGGGACTTAGTCATTTTTCCGGCGTTTATCAGACTTTCAGATAGGGCAAAGGTCAGTGAGCGTTCCGATTTCAGTTACAGAGCGATTCGCCCATTGAGTCCTTGATATTTAGTCGTTTTCAGCCAATATTTTGGATTTTTGAAAATTTCACTTTTTTGTGAAAATATCCACTAAATGAGGGAATAATATGTGTGAGGGTACCCCAGGAGAGTTCCAAATGTGTGTGGGTAGAATATATATCCCACGGGGGTAAAATCGAAAAAAGTTGAAAAATTTTTTTTTTTGGACTTAGTCATTTTTCCGGCGTTTATCAGACTTTCAGATAGGGGAAATGTCAGTGAGCGTTCCGATTTCAGTTACAGAGCGATTCGCCCATTGAGTCCTTGATATTTAGTCGTTTTCAGCCAATATTTTGGATTTTTGAAAATTTCACTTTTTTGTGAAAATATCCACTAAATGAGGGAATAATATGCGTGAGGGTACCCCAGGAGAGTTCCAAATGTGTGTGGGTAGAATATATATCCCACGGTGGTAAAATTGAAAAAAGTTGAAAAAAATTTTTTTTTGGACTTAGTCATTTTTCCGGCGTTTATCAGACTTTCAGATAGGGCAAATTTCAGTGAGCGTTCCGTTTTCAGTTCCAGAGCGATTCGCCCAATGAGTCCTTGATATGTAGTCGTTTTCAGCCAATATTCTGGATTTTTGAAAAATCCACTTTTTTGTGAAAATATCCACTAAATGAGGGAATAATATGTGTGAGGGTACCCCAGGAGAGTTCCAAATGTGTGTGGGTAGAATATATATCCCACGCGGGTAAAATAGAAAAAAGTTGAAAAAAAATTTTTTGGACTTAGTCATTTTTCCGGCGTTTATCAGACTTTCAGATAGGGCAAAGGTCAGTGAGCGTTCCGATTTCAGTTCCAGAGCGATTCGCCTATTGAGTCCTTGATTTTTAGTCATTTTCAGCCAATATTTTGGATTTTTGCAAATTTCACTTTTTTGTGAAAATATCCACTAAATGAGGGAATAATATGTGTGAGGGTACCCCAGGAGAGTTCCAAATGTGTGTGGGTAGAATATATATCCCACGGGGGTAAAATTGAAAAAAGTTGAAAAATTTTTTTTTTTCGACTTAGTCATTTTTCCGGCGTTTATCAGACTTTCAGATAGGGCAAATGTCAGTGAGCGTTCCGATTTCAGTTCCAGAGCAATTCGCCCAATGAGTCCTTGATATTTAGTCGTTTTCAGCCAATTTTCTGGATTTTTGAAAAATTCACTTTTTTGTGAAAATATCCACTAAATGATGGAATAATATGTGTGAGGGTACCCCAGGAGAGTTCCAAATGTGTGTGGGTAGAATATATATCCCACGCGGGTAAAATTGAAAAAAGTTGAAAAAAAATTTTTGGGACTTAGTCATTTTTCCGGCATTTATCAGACTTTCAGATAGGGCAAATGTCAATGAGTGCTCCGATTTCAGTTCCAGAGCGATTCGCCCAATGAGTCCTTGATATTTATTCGTTTTCAGCCAATTTTGTGTAGTTTTGAAAATTTCTCCTTTTTGTGAAAATATCCACTAAATGAGGGAATAATATGTGTGAGGGTACCCCAGGACAGTTCCAAATGTGTGTGGGTAGAATATATATCCCACGGGGGTAAAATCGAAAAAAGTTGAAAAAATTTTTTTTTTGGACTTAGTCATTTTTCCGGCGTTTATCAGACTTTCAGATAGGGCAAATGTCAGTGAGCGTTCCATTTTCAGTTCCAGAGCGATTCGCCCAATGAGTCCTTGATATGTAGTCATTTTCAGCCAATATTCTGGATTTTTGAAAAATCCACTTTTTTGTGAAAATATCCACTAAATGAGGGAATAATATGTGTGAGGGTACCCCAGGAGAGTTCCAAATGTGTGTGGGTAGAATATATATCCCACGCGGGTAAAATAGAAAAAAGTTGAAAAAAAATTTTTTGGACTTAGTCATTTTTCCGGCGTTTATCAGACTTTCAGATAGGGCAAAGGTCAGTGAGCGTTCCGATTTCAGTTCCAGAGCGATTCGCCTATTGAGTCCTTGATTTTTAGTCATTTTCAGCCAATATTTTGGATTTTTGCAAATTTCACTTTTTTGTGAAAATATCCACTAAATGAGGGAATAATATGTGTGAGGGTACCCCAGGAGAGTTCCAAATGTGTGTGGGTAGAATATATATCCCACGGGGGTAAAATTGAAAAAAGTTGAAAAAATTTTTTTTTTCGACTTAGTCATTTTTCCGGCGTTTATCAGACTTTCAGATAGGGCAAATGTCAGTGAGCGTTCCGATTTCAGTTCCAGAGCAATTCGCCCAATGAGTCCTTGATATTTAGTCGTTTTCAGCCAATTTTCTGGATTTTTGAAAAATTCACTTTTTTGTGAAAATATCCACTAAATGATGGAATAATATGTGTGAGGGTACCCCAGGAGAGTTCCAAATGTGTGTGGGTAGAATATATATCCCACGCGGGTAAAATTGAAAAAAGTTGAAAAAAAATTTTTGGGACTTAGTCATTTTTCCGGCATTTATCAGACTTTCAGATAGGGCAAATGTCAATGAGTGCTCCGATTTCAGTTCCAGAGCGATTCGCCCAATGAGTCCTTGATATTTATTCGTTTTCAGCCAATTTTCTGTAGTTTTGAAAATTTCTCCTTTTTGTGAAAATATCCACTAAATGAGGGAATAATATGTGTGAGGGTACCCCAGGACAGTTCCAAATGTGTGTGGGTAGAATATATATCCCACGGGGGTAAAATCGAAAAAAGTTGAAAAAATTTTTTTTTTGGACTTAGTCATTTTTCCGGCGTTTATCAGACTTTCAGATAGGGCAAATGTCAGTGAGCGTTCCATTTTCAGTTCCAGAGCGATTCGCCCAATGAGTCCTTGATATGTAGTCGTTTTCAGCCAATATTCTGGATTTTTGAAAAATCCACTTTTTTGTGAAAATATCCACTAAATGAGGGAATAATATGTGTGAGGGTACCCCAGGAGAGTTCCAAATGTGTGTGGGTAGAATATATATCCCACGCGGGTAAAATAGAAAAAAGTTGAAAAAAAATTTTTTGGACTTAGTCATTTTTCCGGCGTTTATCAGACTTTCAGATAGGGCAAAGGTCAGTGAGCGTTCCGATTTCAGTTCCAGAGCGATTCGCCTATTGAGTCCTTGATTTTTAGTCATTTTCAGCCAATATTTTGGATTTTTGCAAATTTCACTTTTTTGTGAAAATATCCACTAAATGTGGGAATAATATGTGTGAGGGTACCCCAGGAGAGTTCCAAATGTGTGTGGGTAAAATATATATCCCACGGGGGTAAAATTGAAAAAAGTTGAAAAAAATTTTTTGGGGACATAGTCATTTTTCCGGCGTTTATCAGACTTTCAGATAGGGGAAATATCAGTGAGCGTTCCGATTTCAGTTCCAGAGCGATTCGCCCAATGAGTCCTTGATATTTATTCGCTTTCAGCCATTTTTCTGGATTTTTGAAAATTTCACTTTTTTGTGAAAATATCCACTAAATGAGGGAATAATATGTGTGAGGGTACCCCAGGAGAGTTCCAAATGTGTGTGGGTAAAATATATATCCCACGGGGGTAAAATTGAAAAAAGTTGAAAAAAATTTTTTTTTGGACTTAGTCATTTTTCCGGCATTTATCAGACTTTTGAGATAGGGCAAATGTCAGTGAGCATTCCGATTTCAGTTCCAGAGCGATTCGCCCAATGAGTCCCTGAAATTTTGTCGTTTTCAGCCAATTTTCTGAATTTTTGAAAATTTCACTTTTTTGTGAAAATATCCAATAAATGAGGGAATAATATGTGTGAGGGTACCCCAGGAGAGTTCCAAATGTGTGTGGGTAGAATATATATCCCACGGGGGTAAAATTGAAAAAAGTTGAAAAAAACTTTTTGGGGACTTAGTCATTTTTCCGGCGTTTATCAGACTTTCAGATAGGGCAAATGTCAGTGAGCGTTCCGATTTCAGTTCCAGAGCGATTCACCCAATGAGTCCTTGATATTTAGTCGTTTTCAGCCAATTTTCTGGATTTTGGAAAAATTCACTTTTTTGTGAAAATATCCACTAAATGAGGGAATAATATGTGTGAGGGTACCCCAGGAGAGTTCCAAATGTGTGTGGGTAAAATATATATCCCACGGGGGTAAAATTGAAAAAAGTTGAAAAAAATTTTTTGGGGACTTAGTCATTTTTCCGGCGTTTATCAGACTTTCAGATAGGGCAAATGTCAGTGAGTGTTCCGATTTCAGTTCCAGAGCGATTCGCCCATTGAGTCCTTGATATTTAATCGTTTTCAGCCAATATTTCGGATTTTTGAAAATTTCACTTTTTTGTGAAAATATCCACTAAATGAGGGAATAATATGTGTGAGAATACCCCAGGAGAGTTCCAAATGTGTGTGGGTAAAATATATATCCCACGGGGGTAAAATTGAAAAAAGTTGAAAAAAATTTTTTTTTGGACAGTCATTTTTCCGGCGTTTATCAGACTTTCAGATAGGGCAAATGTCAGTGAGCGTTCCGATTTCAGTTCCAGAGCGATTCACCCAATGAGTCCTTGATATTTAGTCGTTTTCAGCCAATTTTCTGGATTTTTGAAAAATTCACTTTTTTGTGAAAATATCCACTAAATGAGGGAATAATATGTGTGAGGGTACCCCAGGAGAGTTCCAAATGTGTGTGGGTAGAATATATATCCCACGGGGTAAAATTGAAATAAGTTTAAAAAAAATTTTTTTGGACTTAGTCATTCTTCCGACGTTTATCAGACTTTCAGATAGGGGAAATATCAGTGAGCGTTCCGATTTCAGTTCCAGAGTGATTCGCCTATTGAGTCCTTGATATTTAGTCATTTTCAGCCAATATTTTGGATTTTTGCAAATTTCACTTTTTTGTGAAAATATCCACTAAATGAGGGAATAATATGTGTGAGGGTACCCCAGGAGAGTTCCAAATGTGTGTGGGTAGAATATATATCCCACGGGGGTAAAATTGAAAAAAGTTGAAAAAAATTTTTTTTTGGACTTAGTCATTTTTCCGGCATTTATCAGACTTTCAGA
This sequence comes from Phyllobates terribilis, assembly GCF_046119375.1. Taxonomy (NCBI): domain Eukaryota; kingdom Metazoa; phylum Chordata; class Amphibia; order Anura; family Dendrobatidae; genus Phyllobates; species Phyllobates terribilis. Next base: position 6,028,601 of record NW_027362832.1, read on the forward strand.
TAGGGCAAATGTCAGTGAGCATTCCGATTTCAGTTCCAGAGCGATTCGCCCAATGAGTCCCTGAAATTTAGTCGTTTTCAGCCAATTTTCTGAATTTTTGAAAATTTCACTTTTTTGTGAAAATATCCAATAAATGAGGGAATAATATGTGTGAGGGTACCCCAGGAGAGTTCCAAATGTGTGTGGGTAAAATATATATCCCACGGGGGTAAAATTGAAAAAAGTTTAAAAAAATTTTTTTTTGGACTTAGTCATTTTTCCGGCGTTTATCAGACTTTCAGATAGGGCAAATGTCAGTGAGCGTTCCGATTTCAGTTCCAGAGCGATTTGCCCAATGAGTCCTTGATATTTATTCGTTTTCAGCCAATATTTTGTATTTTTGAAAATTTCACTTTTTTGAAAATATCCACTAAATGAGGGAATAATATGTGTGAGGGTACCCCAGGAGAGTTCCAAATTTGTGTGGGTAGAATATATATCGCACGCGGGTAAAATTGAAAAAAGTTGAAAAAAATTTTTTGGGACTTAGTCATTTTTCCGGCGTTTATCAGACTTTCAGATAGGGCAAAGGTCAATGAGCGTTCCGATTTCAGTTCCAGAGCGATTCGCCCATTGAGTCCTTGATATTTAGTCGTTTTCAGCCAATATTTCGGATTTTTGAAAATTTCACTTTTTTGTGAAAATATCCACTAAATGAGGGAATAATATGTGTGAGGGTACCCCAGGAGAGTTCCAAATGTATGTGGGAAGAATATATATCCCACGGAGATAAAATTGAAAAAAGTTGAAAAAAATTTTTTTGGGGACTTAGTCATTTTTCCGGCGTTTATCAGACTTTCAGATAGGGCAAATGTCAGTCAGCATTCCGATTTCAGTTCCAGAGCGATTCGCCCAATGAGTCCTTGATATTTAGTCATTTTCAGCCAATTTTCTGGATTTTTGAAAAATTCACTTTTTTGTGAAAATATCCACTAAATGAGGGAATAATATGTGTGAGGGTACCCCAGGAGAGTTCCAAATGTGTGTGGGTAGAATATATATCCCACGGGGGTAAAATTGAAAAAAGTTGAAAAAAATTTTTTGGGGACTTAGTCATTTTTCCGGCGTTTATCAGACTTTCAGATAGGGGAAATATCAGTGAGCGTTCCGATTTCAGTTCCAGAGCGATTCGCCCAATGAGTCCTTGATATTTATTTGTTTTCAGCCATTTTTCTGGATTTTTGAAAATTTCACTTTTTGTGAAAATATCCACTAAATGAGGGAATAATATGTGTGAGGGTACCCCAGGAGAGTTCCAAATGTGTGTGGGTAAAATATATATCCCACGGGGGTAAAATTGAAAAAAGTTGAAAAAAATTTTTTGGGGACTTAGTCATTTTTCCGGCGTTTATCAGACTTTC